>NC_067284.1:54514334-56914334 GCF_020740795.1 Apus apus | reverse complement strand
CAGGTTATTATTTCAAGGAGCCTCTCAGCTGGTCATCCCAGGCACATGCCTCCAAAGCAGGTCACATCACCCAGAAGAGGTAAACCTTGGTTGTCTTCCCATGACTCAGGTCAGGCAGAGGAATCAATCAGATACTGCAGCCACTGTGTAAGCAAGTTGTCTCCATCAGGGGCCTCAGGGTTTTGTTCCAGTTGGGCAGATTTGTTTTCTCTTTCCATTAGTTGTGCATCCACCCCAGTCACTCATGTGAGAAGGTGGCCAGCTGGTGAGCACAGTGGGCTGGACGTGTACCAGCAGTGTTGCACACATGTAATTTTCCTTGCAGACCTTTTGCCTAAAATATATATGTATAAAAGAAAAGTAAATGACCACTTCATACTCAATGAAAATAGTTAATCTATACAAATGTGCAGGGACTATTTCAGAGGACACTGCTCACCCCAGGGCATGGCCCTGCCTGCCAGCCATGCTGGTGCCTGCTGCCGCCTTGGCCAGTGGCTGGGGTCAGCTTGGCATGCCAGGCAGGTGCCATGGCTAGCCAGCACCAGCACTCACAGCACCCTCACCAGCTCTCCTGGTGGCTCCTGTCAGTCAGGTAGATCTTGCTGCAGGCATCTATCTGGGGCGATCGCTGCTGGAGGCGATGCCAGCCAGGTCCTGCCATGAAATATGAACTTCACTGTCTTTGTGGAGAGCATGTGAAAGGTGTCCTTCGCAGACATTTATATTTGAGATGCCTTCATTTGTCTGAATAGCTTTTTAAAATAATGCTAAACCTTGGTACTAAAAAAATAAAATAATCTATTATGTTATAAAACGGAATGCAAAAGGAACAGTTCGTAACTAATGGTTTTCCTTCCACCTCCTCCAAGACCCTCCAAAGGTTGAGAAGATTGGGACTCAGAGAACAGCTGGAAGAGCCTTCCTAGGTTGGTTTTGAGAGAGCCAAGCCAAACACAGCATAGTGCCTGCAGGATAATTCACAGCAAGTTTTGGGCTACAATTTGGAATTTGGTGTCCCCGTGCCTGTAGGACCCAAAGAGCCATCCTAGTTTCTCCTCAGAGGACTAACTACACAGAGACAAACACAGCTCAGCCAGATCCCTAACACAGTCCCTGTGGAGCAGAAGGCATCACTCAGTTCTTTTAAACATGAACTCTCCCTACACTGGGGTCCCTGTCACTTCTAAGCAATACTATTTTGCACGAGGGTAATCACCGCCCAAAGAAGTGCTGAAGATTCTGCTGTCCCTTGACCCTCAACCACGAGCTGCATACCAAGAGAGCTGAAAGAATGAGCCCCACAGAGAGGAAATGTTTCAAGGAACTGATTTGGAAAGAACTTCACTGAAAATACTGATTTCTGAATACAGCATGTGAAGTTAAAAAAAAAGTAACACAAATATTTTAAAAACAAATAAACAAACAAAATTACTTTTCTTCCTAGTTTCAACAGATACATTTTTCCCAGCCCTACTTCTCCTACTGAGACAATGAAGAAAATACTGCCTGACATGGGTAAGACTCCCTCCCCATGCTCCTTGTTTAGAGTGTAGCTTTTTAACCAGCTTTACAATTGCAGACTCATGAAGATAACCCTTAATCTAAAGACACACTGGAAAGAGAAACTCTCCAGTGCTTAAAGAACACAGAGTGGGAATGCAGGAAAGAAGAAATAACAATTCCAACCTTGATCTTGCTCCTTTTCAGACCCTGAAGGGACTAATGTGGGTAAGGTATGATTTATTTTCTGCTCCATCAGGCTTCCTGATAACAATCCAAGTCGTAATGTGATCACGCAGGAGAGAGTTTCTCTTGCTCTCCTGGAGGTGGTAAGGAAGAACAGACTCATCATCTGCCTTGAATCCTAGTAGAGCAAGGCTGAAAAGAGGCCCAGAAGCATGCCTGGGCCATGTGTGCTATGTGTGAGACAGTTGGGGAGTTAATTTGTTTTTTAGCTTGCTTGTTTGGTTGGTTGGTTAGTGGGTTAGTTGGTTGGACTCGGTGATCTCAGACGTCCTTTCCAACCATGACTGTTCTGTGATTCCATAAAGAGAGTATCATCAAATTGCAACTTCCCAGTTAGGTTACCCTTCCAGTTAACAGCCAATTACTAATGGAAATTGTGTCAGCGAACTTCAAACTCCAGCCCTGATACGTGGCACAAACTAAAGGCAATTTCACGTCACCAGCAGGAAACATCTCAGTGACCCTCAGCGCACAGGCAGACCAATAATGGCAAAAGGTAGATGGGCAGGTCAGCAGTAAAACTTCCTCTGTCTTCAGTAGCTCCAAGTTTCTACCTACCACAGACCTGACTTCCCAGAGATAGAAACCTGAAAGAACTATACAGACTGTGTTGTAGGCTGCAGGGGCTGGGTTGTTTCCTCCTTGCAGCTGTGCAAAGGGCTGAAGTCTGCCAATGCCTCTGTCTGTCCTGGGCACTTCTCCTGGCAGGATGCTGAAAAGAGCCAAGGCCTGCTCCCCAAAGCCTGACTGATGCACGCTGCCATCTCCCCCAGCTGAGCTGCTGGAATGTGCTGTTGGGTGTAATGGTTGGTCCTTCCCATTTTGAATGGACTGTGAAGAAGTACAATAAGAAGCACATCATTTTCTGGAAGAAATGAGCTCTTCCCATCTCACAAACAAAGCTGCCAAAGAAACTGCAGGAAAAGACAGAAGTGTCTTGTCCTGTGCTCTCTGAGGTCTGAAGTTTGGACACACCAAAGGAGCATTTTAATATCAGACTTCTCTTAGTTCTGGAACCCATTGGAACTTGTAGAAAATCTGCTCTAAACATGCATGACTAAGTCATGTTTGCTATGCCATCCTTTCTCCTTTCTAAGCCACCTTAGAGGTTATTTCCAAAAATCTGGCAAGACAACAACCAATTTCATAATGGTTACATGGTTTTATTTCTCTCCTTTCCTTTTTAATTTTTTTTTTTTAATAACCATTTTAGATAACTAAGAAAAGTTGTGTGGTATTCACAAGGGATGTTTTTGTCCTTCTCCACCTGTACTTTTCCCCAGCTGAACATCATTTACAGTATACACAGGTTTGAAACACTCCTCAGCACAAGTGAAGGTGATCTTGAAGACCCCTGCAACAGTGGGTCTCTTCCAGCCCAAGAGGAGTCCTTCAATGTTTTTTCCCACCTAGTAATGGTCCTAGTGCACTAGAGCACCTGCCACTTCAAAAGCAAGGGAGTACCAGCTCCCTGTGCTGGGGAAATACCTGAGAAGACATTAAAAATCATAGAATCATAGAATGGCTAGGGTTGGAAGGGACCTTAAAGATCATCTAGTTCCAAGCCCCCTGTGTGGGCAGGGACACCTCCCACTAGAACAGATTGCTCAAAGCCTCATCCAACCTGGTCTTGAACACCTCCAGGTAGGGGGCATCCACCATCTCCCTGGGCAACCTACTCCAGCATCTCACCACCCTTACAGGAAAGAACTTTTTCCTCACGTCCAACCTGAATCTCCCTTTGTTAAGCTTCAAGTGGCTTTAAGAGGCCACTAGCATAAACACACACAAGGATGTCCCTTCCCTGTTCAAGCCAGTCTTGGAGGAGAAGGGTGGCAGCTGAAGAGCTGAGTCTTGGCCACAGCACACCACACTGATTTACTGCTGTGGTCAGAATGTGCCACATTACTGTCCCATCACAGGCCATGGGGATGAAGAGGCAGAGCTGGTGGTGTGTGGGCCAGCTGCTGCAGCTTCAGTTTTAAACACAGGCTCAAGCTGTTACTGGTGAACAACCAGTTTCCAAGGCACAGTGTTGCATCAGGAAAAACTCTAATCTTAGTCCTGAGGGGCATGTTGCCAAGTAAGCACATTTTAAAACCAATCAAGCAATAGCAGAAAACACTTAGCACTTGGCTGCATGTTTCTGCTTGCCCTTGCTCAGCAGACATCCTGGGACAGATATGGGACCTGTAGGAAGAGTAAGGAAGAGCAAGCCATTGTTTTGACACAGTCAGGGCTGTCCCAGCTCCAGGCACCAATTGGACTCTCAATCTCAGCATTCAGCTTGACTTCATCCAGCACTGAGGACAAGACCATACCCATGCCAAGCTGCTGGGACTGTGGTTACAATGCTGTAACCACTGCTTCTCTCTGTCCCTGTCTGCTTGTTGACTCCCGTGGCAGCTACAGGTCTCAATGTCTGAGTGGAAACCATCTCTCAGCCTGGAGCAGGCTGCTGAGATCCTACAATCTGCTCAGGGGCCAGATTAATTCCTGGAGTAATACCCTCCCTCCTGTTGTCCTTTGGGAGGATGCACGAGCATCTCAGCTAGACCTGAAGCTCCTGCAAAGCCCATCCACAAACATCAGATAGAACTGACGTGTTTTTTACACTTCCTTCCTGAGGAAATATGAAGTTCTGAAGTTCTGAAGAAATCTCTCCTAAAAGAGGATAGATTCAGACTAGAAATAAGGAAGAAATTCTTTGTGATGAAAGTGGTGAACATGTTGCCCAAAGAGGTGCTAGATGCCCCATCCCTGGAAACATTTAAGGTCAGGTTGGACAGGGCTCTGAGCAACCTGATCCAATTGGAAATGTCCCTGTTCACTGCAGGGGGGTTGGATGAGATGACCTTTAAAGGTCCCTTCCAACACAAACTGTTCTATGATTCTATAATTCTTTGAAATTCTGACTTCAGCCAAGGGCTAGAAAGATTGACATACACAGTTATAAATTATTTTACCTCCCTTGGTGAAGTTTGTATTAACTTTTACCCTTTAATCAATATGATTCACATCTACCATTACCATGCAGGGGTCCCCATTATTGCAAATTCCAGTAACACCCATGGCAAGCTGCAGGCTGAAGAGGCACCTCAGGGCTGTCATTGCTTCTTTTCAGCTCCACATATGAGATTTGGGGGGGAATCACAGAGGGGTTGTATAAAAGGCAGAGAACCTGGCAAACAAGCAGAGTCAGTGGGATTGGATATTGCCTCTTACTTCTACACTTGTTCACTGTTGCACTCAGTGAAGATTTTCCTCACCAAGCTGGTGGAAGAAAGTACAGCTTCTATACCCAACTGAGGCCATGGCTTATCCTGGACATCCCTACTCTGAGCTGCTACCCAGCAGGTGAAATTTCTGGTACACGCTTGCCCCACTGGAGAAGCACTGGGCAACAGTTTGAAGAAGGGGTGTCAAGTGCACTGAGCATCTCTGCTCTTGCTCTGCAGGTTTCCTCCACAGGTTTCCTATCATATGTTCCTGGCTCATAAAGGTAGACTTGCCCTGACAGAGACAGCTGCTGAATTACAGCCCGATGGAGGAGGATCATGTGGGACAGTGATCACCAGCGGGACATCAACATAACATATCTTTCATGACCTTAACATTTTAAATAGATCTTAATTTTTGCTTCCCTTGGAGGCTCAGAAGAGCTATTCCATCCAAGGAGTTTATACCAGCCCTTGTACCTCACGCTGTGACAGTCAAGAATGCAATGTTAACTTCTGTAGGTGAACTCTTGAGGCTACAAAATGCCATGAAATAGCTATGGTTGACCAATGTATTAGAGCAAAAGCCCACAATGACAAAGATATGGCTGAAATCCAGTTTCCACAAAGACTACAAAGTAAAAGCTAAGTGAAGTGCAGAAGTCCTCTACAACAGGTTGCTTGGCAGTATTCATGTTCACCATGTCCTTCAGCTGACTTGTTGACAATAGCTACCTCTGTCATTTGTTGGCAGTGGCTCTATATCACCACAGGCCAGATGGTTATCTCCACTCTTGTTTTGAAGTGGCACCTGAAGATGGACCGAGTACATTTTGCACACAACAAATCTCTTTCACTGCGGTGGTGACTGAGATGTCTCCACTGGTGGGAAAGGTTATGTTCCAGGAACTTCAGTTTTGTTGAACAATGGTGTGTGACTCTGTTTCAGCAGAGCTACAAGCCTACGCTGTTGAATCAGCCACAGTCACACTCTGTGAGCTGCTTTGGAGAGCCAAGGAGTCTGGCAAGACCCCAGCAGAATGGGAGGGGGTTGCTATGAGATGACTGCCAAAGGCAAAGGTCTGCTCTCAGACTGCAGTAGCTGTCCTCCAATCACAGCCATGTCTGCTCCCAGGAAAGCAATGCCGGGTTTCTTCTGGCCAAAATTCAGCCACTGCTGACTTGTAAATACCACTCAGAGCAATCCAGTTTCACTGCTGCTTTATCAGTCATGGGTGCTGTACATCCTGCAGCTATTGGCAGAGAGACACCAACCACTCAGCTGCCCTTTACATGCTGCCTTCACAGATGGGAAACTTGCTTTTGATTCTACTGGCAGAAAGGCAGTGCACAAGGCAAACAGCAGCTTAAATAATCCACTGCATGGGATGTAGGACCTTCACATACACACAACAGCAGGATGGGAGAAGATTACCCTTTGGATTCATCATCACAACAAGAGCACAGGCAGGGTGTATCCTGGACATAGGGACACTCTTAACAGCCTAGTTTTTAGAATAGGTATTAAATAACCCAAGAATTATCAGTGTCAGTATATACCCATAGCAGAGCACCTGGAACCCACGCACAAATGTTTTCTGACAACAGTTGTGTCTCATTCGGTCTCTTTCTTGAACTCAGACCAACCTTCAAATGTTGATGTACAAGAAAAATTCATGCAGAACTTGCTGAGATTCCATTTGGGAAAACTCAGGTTAGCCTCAAGAAGTGTTTCCTGGGTAAATGTCTGCCAGACAGGCTCTGAAAGTTTGCTATGCCCAGACTCCTAGTGAAATGTATATAGAGCATACTTTGCAGCTGGGCATCACACATGAAGGTCATAGAATCATAGAATGTCTTTGCTTGGATGACCTCTAAAGGTCATCTAGTCCAACCCCTCTACACTAAGCAGGGACATCTCACACTAGAACAGATTGGTCAGAGCCCCATCAAGCCTGACCTTGAATGTCTCCAGGGATGGGGCCTCCACCACCTCTCTAGGCAACCTGTTCTAGTGATCCACCACCCTCATATTAAAGAACTTCTTCTTCATGTCCAACCTAAATCTACCCTTATCTAGCTTAAAACCATGACCCCTTGTCCTATCATTACATGCCTTTGTGAACAGGTCTTCCCCAGTCTTCTTACAGGCCCCTCTTGGGTATTGGAAAGTCATTGTTCGGTCCCCCTGGAGCCTTCTTTTCTCCAGGCTGAACAACCCCAACTCCCTCAGACTGTCTTCATAAGAGAGATGCTCCAGCCCTCTCATCCTTTTTGTGGCCCTCCTCTGGACACGCTCCAGCAGGTCCACATCCTTCTTGTGTTGGGGCACCAGAGCTGGATGCAGCACTCCAGCTGAGGTCTCACCAGGGCAGAGCAGAGGGGCAGAATCTCCTCTCTCGATCTGCTGGCCACACTTCTCTTGATGCAGCCCAGGATGCAGTTTGGCCTTCTGGGCTGCAAGTATACATTGGTGGCTCATGTCCAGCTTTTCATCCACTAGTAGCCCCAGGGCTTTTTCCACAGGGCTGCTCTCCAGCATGTCTTCCCCCAGCCTGTATTGATATCTCTGGTTGCCCTGGCCCAGGTGCAGGACCCTGCACTTGGCCTTGTTGAACCTCATGAGGTTCACCTGGGCCCACTTCTCCAGCTTGTCCAGGTCCCCCTGGATGGCATCCTGTCCCTCTGGCATATCGACTGCACCACCCAGCTTGGTGTCATCAGCAAACTTGCTGAGGGTGCTCTCAGTGTCTCTGTCAGTATCATTAATGAAGATATTAAACAACACTGGTCCCAGTATGGACCCCTGAGGGACACCACTTGTCACCGTTTCCCATCTGGACATCGAGTCATTGACCACTACCCTCTGGATGTGACCATCCAGCCAATTCCTTATGCACTGAACAGTCCACCCATCAAACCCGTATCTCTTCAACTTAGAGAGAAGGATGTTGTGGGTGACTGTGTCAAAGGCCTTGCAGAAGTCCAGACAGATGACATCCATAGGTCTTCCCTTGCCCACTGATGCAGTCACTCCACTGTAGAAAGCCACTAGGTTGGTCAGGCAGGATTTGCCCCTGATAAAGCCGTGCTGGCTGTCCTGAATCACCTCCCTGTCCTTCATATCTTCTAGGAGAATCTGCTCCATGATCTGCTTTCAGATGTCTGAAGCTCAGCAGCAGCCGCCCAGAGATGTTCTAAGCAGTGGCAGAATCCTTGTGGTTACCTCTCTCTATCTTGATTATATCAATCAGCCAATAATTTGTCTTCTGATAATTACATTTTAAACGAAACTATACTCAAGGGTCATCGTGGAGCAAACTGCAGACCCCCAGGTTCAAGACAATTACAATAAATCAATTATCTTGTTCTACCACTGTTCTCAATGGGAGAAGGACGGTGTCCTTACCAGCAAGGAGTGCTAGTGAGTGATTTTTGGAGAACGCTCCAGCTGGTACTCAAGACACTTGGAAAATCTGCATTTGAAGAAGCCAAAACATGACATGGTCTAGCAGCAAAGCAGAAGGAGGAGGAGAAAGGCCCTCTCTCACACACTGAATGCACACACTCTAAGTGGAAACACCTCAAAGTATTTGTTTTTTTTTAAATTTGCCTTTCCAGTAAATATTTTCCTTGAAGCTCCAGCTGTTCATAGGCATGAAAGATAAGGATTTCCTCAGGATTTTTGCAAGATGCTTGACTACCTTCTCATCCTACCTTTTTAAGTGGGCTGAAAAATGAGCCAGTTTGGTTTGCAGTGTATTACAGAGAATATTCCCACCGAAATTCTTCACGTGCCTGCAGAAAGACATAAAGTCATGATAATGATGGGAGACGAGGTGTTCAGACAGAGAAGGTAGACAAAACATAAACTCTTACTAAACCACCTGAAATCACAGCCTCTGCAGCCTGTGTCCAAGCTGTGTCATATGGAACAATGAGAATACAGTCATCTGTTTTATGTGTAAATGTAAAGCCCATTGTTCCTATATTTAATGTTTCTTAAAGAAATGTGTTAGGCTAGGGGGTCATGGGCCATAGGAACCGTAGGGTATAGCGTGATGAAAATCAGCCTAATCTCATCAGCCACATCAGCTCCCTGCAGCTGAAGCTGTTCTACATGAAGTGCAAATGTCTTCCTCCTTGACTTCCCTGTAGGCATGTTGTAGTTGGAAATTGCACTAGACTGAAGTGATTGCACTAGCATGCCCCAGGAAGCTTCAACTGACCAGCCCTGGGGTTAGAGTTGCAGTTGTACACCCCAATTTGGATTCAGGAACTCTGCTTTGTCAACTTCCTTGAGCAGGCTGTGCTGGTTTCTGCATTTTGTGTGCTCAGCAAGTTCTGCTCTAAGTTTTCCTCCTGGTGATCAGTAGAAAATTTCCCTATGGGACCCTGCTCTGCATTTCCCTGGCGTAAAGGATATATTTGGACTGAAACAAGGAAAAAAAAAAAAAAAGTCAGTGTTTGTATATGAACACAATGCATTATTTATGAAGAAATGACTGCTATAAATCCTAAAGCCTAAACTTTCTCTGCCTCCCTTCTGGTAATTGCTACACAGAAATGTAAGAAAGAACAGTGCTACTGTCCCAGTGATTCCAGTCATTTATAGAACAGGTAGATTGCAAGAGGTGGATAAAACTTGCAGGCAAGAGGCATTTCATGGAGTTACTTTGTATGCAAGAATATGCACTGATCAAGGGAAAAAAAATAAAATAAAATTACAAGATACTCATAAAAACTGGTACAATGTATTGGTATTTTGTCAGTAGAGGAAGAAAGACTGTCAGCAATCTAGCACCAAAGAAACACACATTTGGAGTTCAAAAGTATTTGGTTATCCATTCAAAGTATCTTTAATTGTTCAGTCCCATGAATGTGGGAATAAGTTGTTACTTTGAAATAGATGCATGTAAAGAAAATCAAGGGCAAATTTTCCTAGGACATTAAGGAGCAATAAGATGAAGTGACTTCTGTGGTTTTATTTAAGCCAAAATGCCTGAGAATGAATTTCAAAGCTGTCTAAGAAATTTGGGCACGAGTGCCACTCAGATCAACAGAAAACCTTGTACAAACATCCAAGGCAGAGTCTTCCAAACATCCAAGGCAGAGTCTTCTTTTTTTGTGTGTTTGTTTGTTTTATTGTTGATTTTTTTAAAGAAGAAAAAAGCCTACATGGAACACATCTTTAAATTGAAGGAAGTTTCTTTGCATTTGCATCAGTATCTCATTGTAGTCAATATTCAGAAATGCTCTGAAAGATGGGTTGGTTCTTCATCAGAAGTTGTGATATTTCTTCCAAAAATATTCCGCAAACATTGAACACTGCAGTTTTCCATGAATGAAGATGTGAAAAGTTGGAACACCTCAATACTTTGGAGAGGGGTTTAGTTTTCCTTTTAAAAGCAAAAGTTCAAAAGGAAAATAAACACCTGCTGAAAGAAAATAAAACAAACAAAAAAAACCCTTAGCAAAACACAAAAAAACCAAAACCCTCAAAAAATTTCTGCTAAAAGAAATTTTAATGGAAAATTGTACCATTTTTACTTAAGGGACAGATGGTGCCCATAAAACTCAGCCTTGATTAAAGAAGGATATGTAACCTTTAGAAAATCCTACCTCAGAAATGTAAAAAAAGCCAAAAAAGCCATTTGGATGAGGTAGCTATTGAATGTGCCCATACAGTAAGATGATGCATGTCTAGTAATTCTGGCAGTTTGAGAGGCCACAGAACCTTAAGAACAGCCATCCTGGATCAGATCAAGTGTCTGTCTTTCTCCAACAGTGGCCAAAAGCAGGTGCTGAGGCAAAGCTACAAGAACATGGCAAATGTGGTGACACTTCTAAATCCTATCCTATTACCCAGCACTTTGCAGGTCCAGGCTTTTCCAAACCAGACATAACCTTTATCTATTAAATGTCCTCACCGGACCTCTTATAGAATCATATAATCATGTAGGTTGGAAAAGACCTTTAAGATCATCAAGTCCAACCAGAAACCTAACGCTGCTAAGTCCACCACTACAGTATGTCCCTAAATCCCACATCTACATATATTTTAAACACCTCCAGGGATGGTGCCTCAATCACTTACCTGGGCAGCGCTTCCATAAACTTGTCCCATGTCCTCTTGAGCCCAAGTAAGCTGTCCTATCTGCACAGTCTTTCAGCAAGATGCTCCACAGATCTGCAACCTGTTGTACAGAGAAGCCCTTCCCTCTGCTTGTTTGGAACCTTGGCACTTACCTTCTTTGATGACAGCTATAGTAATTAGAAATCAGCCTAATTATATCCCAAAATCCACCTTTTACTACTCCCTCTTGCTTGGGGAGCTTAATCAACTTAACCTCCCCTTTTCTTCTGTGTGCCCACGTAAAGATATATTATCCCCTTCATAAACAGAAGGGCAGTCTACATACTAGAAATGTCCTCTTCCCAGTAAGCTCCTTCCTTCAGGTTCAGTGGATTTTTCGAACAGACTTTAGATTGTCCAGGTGAGATTCTGGCGTTCCCCAAATCTCTTGTGCTCTGCAAGGTGCCACCCAATGCATAATGATGTGTCTGGCATCAGGACACATGCAATTTGAAAGGGCCATGCTATCACTGAAGTCATCCACTTGACCACTTCTCCTGTCCATGAGACAGACCTGCCGTTTGGGGTCAGGATCTGAAAGGTGCTGTGGATGCAGCGGGAGCTGTCCTGCTGTCACACAGCACTTTGGGATCCAGGATGGAAGGTGGGCAAAAGGCAGCTCTGACTAGGGGCTTGAAATGAGAGGACAAGGTAATGAACTCTACACCAGCTCTTTTCCCACTCACCAAATATGGCATTTCTGTCAAAATAGATCTGCAAATATTTCTAATGAATTTGGTTATAAAAGCAAAAAGATCCAGCAGCAACTAAGTGTGCCCATTGGAAATAAATCACTAGCATGTGATTAAATATTTAACCTTCCAAATTTAATTTCTAAAACCTGCTAGGAGGAGTTTTCAGACTGCTTGCAGCTTGCTTTGGTAGTGGTTCCAGGTCAGCAGGGACTTCAGCCCCTCTAACCCTTACTCTGGGGTGAAGGAACAATATACAGTGATAATCGTTTTGACTTCATGTTCAGCTCTCCCTTTTTAGAAACAACAGCTCAGTTCCCCAGCACCTTGTAAATCCAAGTCTCTGCAGTGGAGTTATTCTGATTTACACCAGCTGAAGACCTGGCCTCTAGTTCAGAAGACACAGGCTGCCAGTTTAATTACTTCATCCCAGGTATGGCATTAATAATATGGGAATAAATTTAATGCTGCTAAATAACAGCAATACAGAGGATTTTGTCACATTCATGACAATTAATGTGTGGTGCATGGTATTTCCACTTCTCCTGAGTTCCCTTTTAAATGATGCTCCTTGTGATTTGAATTTCAAAGAGTACTTCTTCTAGTAGTTCTCATTATTGATGGTGATTGTTTGCAGGAGCAGCTTAGTACTGCTTTGTTGGCTCATCACTTTTGATTCCATGCCCAGATGCAAAGGACAGAAGCATGCAATTAATTTGGAATCACAACCCTTTACTGATTTCAGATGGGAGATTTTCCTTGAACACCAAAGGCCTGATCTGTCCCTGACTACCTTTCCTATTGTTTTTACATAGAAAATGCCTTCTTTTTTCACTATAGATCTCTTTTGTAAGAAGGGGTCTCAGAACTCTGCTTGCCTGTAAGAACACACAAAGAGATCAGCAGAGAACCATAAACTACAGGTGATCCCCTCACCATCATGGGGAAAAAAAAAGATCTGGTTTTGGGGATGCCAATGAGCAAGGTGAAAAGGACAAGCAGTTTGGGGACCATAACTTCTTCCAAGGACAGGAGACAAAAAGTTACCTTTTTTTTCAAGATAATGCCTTTTTCCCCTGGAGTGAGAAGGCTCTTTGAGGGTCCAGACTTCCTGAGCAGTTTCCCCATATACATTCCAACCTACCCCTATGTGCCTGGAGCCTGGAAGCACCAGCTAGCTTTGGACAAGAGGTGTATGTCCACCTCAAAAGCACCTCCACAGTCAGGGCAGAGTGCCAGTCTGTGACCTACAGCATCTTGAACAAGGCATGGATGAGTCCTTCTTAGGCTTCCTGCATTGCACAGGATGAATAGGGAATCACTAGAGCTCTGCTAGGCTATTTGTTAAGACATTTTCTTTTTGAAAACCTCTCCTCTCTCTTTAACAGCTATTCCAGAGGAGCAAAACCTCTCACCATATATAAGGCAGGTAAGCACATGGAAATTGATAAGAAAGATACATTTATGTTGCTCTCTGCATTTTAAGGTGGCACCAGTTAATTCAATAACCTGGTAACTTGGTATTTGTCAGCCACACCGATACTTCCCTTTAGTGAATCTAGTGAAACTTTCGTGGGACCATTCATTAACGAGCAGGCAAACCATCTCCTCTCAACTATGCTACTTAATAACAATAAGGCCCAATCATTTTGGCCTGTATCATTAAGTGTGCTCTTCCACATGTTTTCATTTCAGTGTCATTCTCCTACCCAACTGTGAAACCTGATCATTTCTCATGGAGCTATCCATAACTCTCATCAGCTTCTCACTCAGTTATTTCTCAAGTTCTGTATCTTCTTTCATCATGTCCAGCAGTTCCCCTTGGTCTGTCCTGGTAGCCACACCTGACGCCAAGTCTTGTCATCTGCCTGCATGCTTTAACAGTCCTCATCCTCAGCAAGTTCTTGGCAGGCATCCTGAGGATCAGTGGGACTGCGTCCTTGCCATGGGGAAACTGCAGCAGGAGGCTGGAAGAGAGTATCTGAACTTCCCTAGATTTTCATGGGTTGTTAGAGCAGAAAGGAAAAGGCTTTTTCATTTGTTTCTCTTTAACCCCAAGTCACTTTCCTAATGTCACAGGACAGGCACTGACTTTTTTAGATCTGCAGGATGATGGAGAATCTGGAGACCATCATGTCCTTCATGCACATCTGCTGTTGAGGATATTAAGCTATGAGGTTTGATTCAAATTCTGTAGGCTGCAGGTGGCAAGAAAAGGGCATAGTATTCTCCTTAAATCACAGTTGTCAACGTGGAAATCAGACTCACAGGGCTCAGCTCAGCTCCCTAACTGTTGGGACATCTCCAGCCACTGCTTCAGAGAGGTGCAGCTTTCCCAGATGTTCCCATATGAGTTCATCGACCCTGCCTGGATCACACAGGGCTTCTCCACAGGCCTGGGCATCTCTCTCCACAGGGCTGAACCAAGCCAATGTGACAACCTGCAGTTCATTTCATTTAACTTAATGTCTGCCCAGTTAGCCATCAACATGCCCACAGAAATCTAGCTCCAGGACCTCTGGTGGGCACCCCTGATCTTTTCCTGTTTTGGCTACTTGATGTACCAGATCTCTGGGGAAAGGACTGTTTCTTACTATGTTCATATACACGTCCTTACATATCAGGAGCCTAAGCAATACTGTAAGACAAATAATAGGTCAATTTTCATGGCACTCAGCTCCAGAGAAATGTCTGACTTAAATACAGCAGGTATGTTGCAGCTTCACAGGGAATGAAAAGGCATTTAATGTAAGATGCTGAACAACTCAGAAGATCCCTAATCATATCGAAGGAGAACCTATATAATCTCAGATATCTGTCTGACTATTCAAGGTCTGTAGCATCTAAACATTGTCACCAACAACTGGTTCCTTCCTTTATAAAAAATCAAAAGGTGGCCTTGGCATGTTTTCTGTCTGACAGATGGCCACCTCTCAATTAGAACTCTCCTGGCTACCTTGGAAAGCAAGCAATACAAGAAGGCACAGAAATTGTACAGCCCCTTCTTCCCTGCAGCCATCTGTACTGGTCAAGGAGCTCCCTTATGAATAGGGAAGAGCTGGTGCCAGTGCCTGCTGTAAGGCTTCCTGAAAGAATCCCAAAAAGTTCAAACATGAGAACTGCATGCAGTGAGACAAGGCACAGATGGTAAAATAATAGCAATGCCATTTTTTTCCAAGCTTCTGAGTCTCTCAGCTCCTGGACATATGAGAAACTGGGCCACTTCAGCTGAATTCATGTAACTCATCTAGAGCAAAGGAGACACAGGCAACCTCTTCCAGAGACTGGACTAAAGATGGTCTTGTCTCACTTTTGCTAACAGGCCCTTCTAAATTAATTTAGTACCAGATATAAAGTCCTTCATCCTGTTTAATTCACCATCCTAGGAGATGATATCTAGCAGCCACACTTTCTTGGTGCAGGTTAGGCACAGAATGTCAGTGACTGCATTTAGATTCATCTGCTGTTGCAAGTAAGCATGCATATCCAGTTAACAAGAGTAAAGAAGAGTTCAAAGTAATTACATGTTTGATTTTGAGCTAAGCTACATGGCTCATTCAGCCAAAAATAATATATTTTGCTTTTCCATTTACCATAAATCCAGAATAATAAAAAATTTGTCAGCTTGAGTTAATCCAAGGTTTCATTTTTATTGATTTCAGAACTATCAGCAAACAAATCAACACAAACTTCAGCACCCACACAGCTCAGGCATCTCAGAGGACCCTTTTTTCTTTCTCAGAAAGCTAAAAGCACTCCTGGCTATGCCTTTGGGGTCTTATCTAATTAAATGTGAAGATTCTTCTTGCCTTTGGCAGGCAGAGATTTTTTGCTACTTCCCGATTGCTCTGTACCATCACTCTGAACAATAATGAAGTGAAATGTGATTCAGATCACACCAGTACCTATGGTGCCAGAATCTTCAACAGACAGAAACCATATGTGCCAACCTGCAAGCCCTGCTTGCTTTGGAGCACAAGGTCCCAGAGCTCAGTTGTGTCCTCTAAATGATGAACAAATCTTGTAGTCTTGTAGACCTGGGTGGTTTTGTTTGTTTTCTGCCTCATTATCACTGTAAATACCAGCTCTCAGCCTTTCTCTCCCCAAACCTTCTCATTTCCATCCCTCTGCCAGCTCTGCACCACAGCAAGATCACTCCACAAACGAACCTCAAGGCTGTTAAGGCTGAGTACATCAACTGAGCTACCTCGTTTAAGCCGACTGCCATGTTAACTGGGTTCTGTTTCCATTGAGCTTGAGGTGACCTCGGAGGACACTCTGTCTCCCAGCTGTTGCTTTAGAGGCATTAAGCAGCATTTTGTTTCCCCTGCAGAGAAGGATGCTAGATCACAGACAGATAAGAACCCATCCATGGAGCCAGTAGGAGCCTTTAGCAGAAATTTTGCCAGGAAAGGTTTAAGCCAGGTTCTTCTGCTGGAAGAAGGAAGTTTCTCATTGGCTGTCTAGAAGATATGGGCTTCAGTCTTGTTCTGGGAACTGAGAAAGAGCAGCACTTTGTCCATCTTCCCTCCTTCTTCATTCTCTGGTGATAGGTGGTGCTGCTGCTCTTCATAAAGCCCAGGGACACACTTACTTGTCTTACTACTTTCCTGCTCAGGGTGTCCTGGGTCTGTGAGAGCATACCACATACCAGAGACCCTCAGATTTTGTTGGACAGCTGAGGACCACAGCCTAACATTTCTCCCACCAGATTCCATGTGCATTTTAGCACATCAACAGATACAGCAGCTAACAATGTTCTCCAAATCCTCAAGACTACCACAAAGCTCATCCCCACTTCCTGCAGCATTTGGCATGTGGTTTCCAGACAGGGACCCTCTCCTGCTCCCACACTGTGATGTCTCCCAGGTGGTTTTGGCCAGGGAGCTTTCAGAGCAGCTCTGTCTCCAAGGGCTTCCACAGAGTGACAGCTAACAGTGGTGCAGATCATCCAGGGAAGCAAGGAGCAGGACTGTGTGACTCTCTGCCCAGGTGCTTCCACTGAAGCCAGTGGTTAAATGGTTGGTCAGTGTAAGTCCTTGTAACAGCCTTGATCTGAGCAACAAGCTGTGACATAATCTCCCTGGAGCTATAATGATATATGCCTGCAAAGCTTCATCCCTTCCTTTCTGTGGAACCCTGTGTTTCAGGAATAGTCGTTTGTATGTCTCTGGTCATTTCTGCTTCTAAGTGCCCTTTCCTCTTTATAACCTGTCCTGATGGCTCCCAAATCCCAGGTTCTGCACAGACAGCAGGAGACCATAGGACCCATGGAGGCTCCAAGGCCAACGTGGGCTGCCCTGCATCCCTCTCATCTCTTCTTCTGCTCTAGAATCATAGAATCATAGAATCATAGAATCATAGAATCATAGGGGTTGGAAGGGACCTCGAAAGATCATCTAGTCCAACCCCCCCTGCCAGAGCAGGATCACCTAGAGCACATCACACAGGAACGCATCCAGGTGGGTTTTGAATGTCTCCAGTGAAGGAGACTCCACAACCTCCCTGGGCAGCCTGTTCCAGTGCTCTGTCACTCTTACAGTAAAAAAATTTTTTCGGATATTCACCTTGAACCTCCTATGCTCCAATTCACATCCATTACCCCTTGTCCTATCACTGGTCATCACTGAGAAGAGCCTAACTCCATCTCCCTGACACTCACCCCTTACATATTTGTAAACATTGATGAGGTCACCCCTCAGCCTCCTCTTCTCCCAGCTAAAGAGACCCAGCTCCCTCAACCTTTCCTCATAAGGGAGATGTTCCACTCCCTTAATCATCTTAGTAGCTCTGCGCTGGACTCTTTCCAGCAGTTCCCTGTCCTTCTTGAACTGAGGGGCCCAGAACTGGACACAATACTCCAGATGCGGCCTCACCAATGCAGAATAGAGGGGGAGGAGAACCTCTCTTGACCGACTAACCACACCCTTTCTAATGCACCCCAGGATGCCATTGGCCTTCTCGGCCACAAGGGCACATTGCTGGCTCATGGTCATCCTCCTGTCTACCAGGACCCCCAGATCCCTTTCACCTACACTGCTCTCCAGCAGGTCAGCCCCAGTACTGGTGCATGACATTTTTCTTCCCCAAATGCAAAACTCTACACTTGCCCTTGTTAAACTTCATCAGGTTTTTCCCTGCCCAAGTCTCCAGCCTGTCTAAGTCTCTCTGAATGGCAGCACAGCCTTCTGGTGTGTCAGCCACTCCTCCCAGCTTGGTGTCATCAGCAAACTTGCTGAGGGTACATTCTGTACCCTCATCCAGGTCGTTGATGAAGATGTTGAACAACACCGGTCCCAGTACCGACCCCTGAGGGACTCCACTAGTCACACACCTCCAACCAGATTCTGCCCCATTGACTACAACTCTCTGACTCCTTCCCATCAACCAGTTCCTAATCCACCTCACTACCTGATCACCAAACCCATACCTGATCAACTTATCTACAAGGATGCTGTGGGAGACGGTGTCAAATGCCTTACTGAAATCAAGATAAACCACATCTACCACTCTACCATCATCTATCCTCCTAGTAATTTCCTCATAGAAGGCTATGAGGTTAGTCAAACATGATTTACCCTTAATAAAACCATGCTGACTGCTCTTGATGAGCCCCATGTCCTTGATATGCCTAGAGATAGAGACAAGAATAAGTTGTTCCATCACCTTTCCAGGGATGGAGGTGAGGCTGACCGGTCTATAGTTACCCGGGTCCTCCTTCTTGCCCTTCTTGTAGACTCTAGGTGGCCTTGTCATCCACTCTTCCTCTTTGCAAGCATTATTCTGGCTTTTGTAATTCATCAGGTCTTTGAACAGTAGCTTCTCAGGAGTTCAGGCCAAGCTGACCCTACTCAGGGGCCCTCGGGAGCAATGACTCAGTTCCCTGCTGTCAGAGCAAGATGGGGTCCCTGGCTGCTATACAGTTTTTTCTAGCAGGTTGCTGGCATAAATTCAGAATAGCAAGCAGCTGCAATAAGCCTCCAACAGCCATCAGACCCAAGGGAGGTGGACTTTTCTTCCTCCCCTGCCTTAGTCCGTTTAAACATCTTTTTGTGCTGCTGTCTGTCACCACAGTGCTTTACTCTTCTGTCTACTCAGAAGCTTTCCTACTGAGGTGCATCTTCATCAGCCCTGGAGGGATGAAAAGTGCCTTTAGAAAGAGAAAGAAAGGGTTAGATACCATTACTAGACACACAGCATGAATCTTCCCAATTTCTTTCCACTCCCAGCTCTTACCAAGAAACTGTGAAATGTGTTGGCACAATGCATTAAGGATGAATGTTTACCTGGTGTTGAAGGTGATTCTCGTGGTGCTGCTAGACCTGAAGAGAAACCTGCAAATCACAGACTAGTCTGCTGCAATTCACCTCACCCAAAACCTCTTTCTATTGGTGAAAACCCTTCTCCAAAGCTGGCAAAGGCAATGCAAGATGTGTTGTCAATCTGCAGGGTGCATGGTGAGAGCTGCAAATATCAACATTAGATCAAGTATAAAAAGAATCATTGAATCCTTTTGGTTGGAAAAGACCTTTAAGATCATCAAATCCAACCAGTCATTTGCTTCCCAGCATAAGTAATAGGCCAATTTATTGCAAAATCAGTGCAAATAAGGAAATGGCATGGTTAACATTGGTTTAGAGCACTGGTCAACTCCTTCCTGGGTGGTTTTTATTTCACAAGAGAAGAGGTTGACAACAGTGATTATGTCCTGATCTGTAGCAGCAGATACAACCACTGTGGTTGTTGGACTACTCAGATTTTCTTGGTTCTGCTGCAAAACTCAAGTAAACCAAATTAGGCCTGATTTCCTCATGGGCTTCCTGGACTGAATAAAGAATGTATTTAGTTTAATGCAGGGAGAATGGGAAATGTGGAGGAACAGTGCTAGAGAAAATTATTACTTCCCTGATGTCACGGAAACTCACCTTGATAGCAGCATGGAAAACACTTCATTTTGGAAGTGTCAGAAGGAAACAAAGAGGATCACAGTATGTGGCTGCCTGGAAGTCAGAAAATTTGACTTGATGACCCAGAAATCCCTTTCCTGCTCCATTCTGTATAAATGCTTTTTATTTTTTCTTTAAATTTCATTCATTTATCATTCATTCATTTATTTATTTATTATTCCAAGAAAAAAAATCTAACAAATCATTGTGGAAATCTAGCCACATTTCCTCCTGTTTCACAAATACTTGTGGTAATTAAGATACTGTATTTTGCCAGGAATTCACCAGCCATCCAAGCCAGTTGGTATCTCCAGTCAGAAGCAGTAATGCCTGATAAGAATTTGCACTGTAGCAGCTAGAAGGTATTGGGTTGCAAGTTAGCCCCCCTCCAGTTTTGTTCCTGCATAAGCAGAATGGAAAGACAGTTATTTTCCTAAAAGTCTTACTCAGTAACAGCATAACGAAAAGTGGTTTTCATGCTTCCATTCCCAAGAAAGGAAAGGTGAAAAGCACTTTGGAGAAGCAGGATGATCATAATTTGGAGCTATTTTTTTCTGCTGATTACATATTGAGTCTCTCGCAGTGCCTATTACATTCAGGAAGAGACAGTTTTCTGTAAGAACCAAAACCTCCCTGAAGTCTGGAGCAAGTCAGGAATGAACAAGGAACCAGATATTTAGATGGAAAGAAAAATCTTTTGTGAATATTGCTAGGATATACTGGAAACTAAGAGAGTTTGGAAAACTAAGATGTGAAAGCAGGGAAAATGGAGCTGTTGGGATCTTCTGCTGAAAATCCCCAAGACAGGCTCAGGTTATTTAACGTGTGTTTTAAATCTTAAACATTCTCCTTCAACAAAGAATTTGCATGTGCGTTGTTTTGGGGTTTTTTGGGGGGTGTGTGAATGAATAACAACAAGCAATAAGCAAGCGGGGAGAGAAAACAGCCTGATTCCAAGCAGAGAGGTGTAAGCCACAAAAAGGCACTGGGGCTGTCAGGCCTCGAGTCTGCCTCCCTGCAGTGCCACAGGAAAGCAGTGACATAAACTGGGCATGTGATCTTCCAACAGCATCTTGAGCCAAAGATGCTGAAGCATCTAGAAAGAAGTGGTGACAGAGAAGCTTTTAGTCAAATTACTTGGCTAGCAAGCCTGCTGGCTTTGGGAGGAGGAATGAATGAACCCTGCTTACCTATATTGTGTACAGTTATTAGGAAAGCAGGGAACAACCCCTCGATGCCGCAGAATGCAGCCCAGGCGTGCTCATCACGAAGCTAAAAAATCAAAACACATAAGCAAAATAAAGTTATTGAGACTTGCTGGAGCTTCCTCATCGCCTTGAGGAGCCGGTGTGTCAAGCTCCGGGCTCGCAGGTGCCCGTGAGGCTGACGGAGCCGCTATCGGATGCCTCTGCGGCAGGGAGAGGTGTGGGGGACGGCGAGAGGAGCCGGTGCCCCGGGGAGAGGCGCTGGGCTCCGGTGGGTGGCAAGCAGCTGAGACCCTCTGGCTGGGAGTAAGGCCCAGGGAGGAGGAGGAGGAGACGGGGGACTGGGGCTTGCAGTGGCCCACCTCCCCTCCGGAGGGGGGGTACACACCGGGGTATGTGAGGCTGCTGCTCTCTGCTGCAGGAGGAAAGTTGGCCACGCTGCCACGCAGGGCTGGTTCTCCCGCCTCCCTGCCTCCCTCCTCCTCCTCCTCCTCCTCCTCCTCCTCCTCCCAGCCAGTCGAGCGCACAGTGCGGGCAGGCGGTGCAGGCGGCACAGCCCCGCCGCCCGGCCCCGCCGCCGCCCCCGCCGCCGGGATGCTGCCGGGCGCCGAGCCCGGGCGCTGAGCCGCCGCCGGACCGGGAGCCGCGCCTTCCCTCCTGCAGCCCCCGGCGGGAGGACCGCGCTGCGGGTCACCTTGCAGGGAGGTGAGTGACCCCCTCTTCCACCCCACCCCCCCCCCCATCCCGCTCTCCCCCTCCGAGGAGCCATGCACCAAATTCCCGCTCACCCTCCGGAGCTGAGCCGCCAGGCACGGAGCGGGGGGCACCGCGGGGAGTCTCTGGGGAGAGCTCCCCTGGAGCTCCCCCGGGGAGCGCGGGGGCTTGGGGCCGTCCGCGGGCCGGGGCGGCTGGGATCCTGCCCCCGCCCGGCAGCGGGGGATGCCCGCAGCGGTGCTTCCCCGGTGCCCTGCTGGGAGCCGGAATTCGCGTCCCAGGTCGTGCACGGCGCGCCTGGCGGGGGTCAGCGGGGGGGTCTGGCCTTTCCAGTGCAAGAGCGCTGCTGGGAGCACTGGAAGGGAAACTATGCGGGCGAGGGGGGGGGGATGTCCTTCTTTTTCCTTCCCTTCCCCAGGAGAAATCCCCTCCAGCTCACTGTGTCCGAGCATCTTTCCCTCCCAGCACCCGGCCATCCCTCCAGTCCAGGGGAGTTTCTTCCCCGGCAAGAGGGTTGGGGGGTGTGTGTGTGTGTGTATGTGTGTGTGTGTAAGTGTGTGTGCACGGCCCCGTGCAGGCTCCGGGGCAGAGCCTGAGCCAGGGGACAGGCGGCAGGGAGGCTGGGCTCCTTGCAGCCACAGCTGCCCTCTCCCCTCACCAGCCTGCTCGAGAGGCGCCCGGTTGAATTTCTTTCCCTTCCCACCCCGTAGTTTGCGGGCAGCGACAGCGAAGTTGGAGCGAGGGATGGTTAAGGCGAGGAGACAGGAGCGGTCCCTGCTATTCAGTGGCAGAGAAGGGTGACCTTGGTTAAGTCCCCCACGGCTGCCCCATCCTTCTGGGTCACTAAAGCATCCCACAAGGGGTCAAGGAGAACCCTTCAGTAGGGAGAGGCTGGCAAATGCATTGAGACCTTTCTGGAACTGGCACTGCAGGAGTGCGAGCCTTCCTGGAACAGGACTGGCCGTGCTCACTGGTCCAGCGGTGCAGGAGGAGAGTTGCAAGGCGTCTATGCGGGACTGAGGGGGGTGGTGGGTTCCCCCCACCCCAGCTCCCCCCCCCCCCCCCATAAAAACATGGAGCTACCTAGTGGCAGGAGTTGCTCTGGAAAGCAATCTGTTGAACTGAGTCTTCAAAATAACTGGAGGGGAGGCTGCAGCCTCAGCGTGTCATGAGAGAGAAATGTGCCCAAAAAAGATCTAAACTTTCCAGGGAGATTAAATATTCAAATCACAAATGATTAGACATTAATCCCTCATAAACAGGGCATTAACAACAATTAAAAGATGCTTTGATATTCTTAAATCCGGGAAGATGAGTTAACTGGTAGTTTCAGGGGGATTATTGTGTGTTGTAAAATGCAGTCAGAGCAGAGAATGAGAATGTACTTTTCTACATTCATGTATTTAAATGACTTGCTCTTAATTATAGTTAATGAGCTATCATCTTCAAAGTAGCTGCATTTAGATGCTCTCCGTGTTCCTTTCAAATTACCTTGCTCCAAAGAATAGGCCAGTTCTAATTTTACTGGCCAAGGTGACATTTTATTGGCAATTTGGTAACTACAGGTCATGCCAGGATGTACGTTGGATGAATGCATTTGTAGGAATTAAATGAAGTTTCCTTTTATTAAGTGAGCAAGCAGAAATCTCACACCACTGGTACTATACACTCTGGAATAAATCTCACATGCACAGGAAGGCTCTTGGTTATACAAATGCAGATGTAATGCAGTACTAGTGTATATAGGCACCACCACAACACATTTAACCTGATGAAGGCTGCTTCCTGGATTTAAAATGCTTTTGCTTCTGAGAATAGTGTTAGAGAAAAGGTGCAACATAGTTGTAAATGGTTTTTGTTTTGACTGTAAATTCATATATACAGACAATTATAAATGCTTCTGTTCGGGAGAGTTTTTAATACTGCCTATGTGTGTATTATGATTGCACATTACATACTGGGACTTTCAAATTTTGTTTTCTTCACTTTGAAGACGTGACTTTTCACAGGTTATTCTTTGTATAGTGCCATTGGAAAAAAAAATTGAGAAGAATTGCAGAGATTTAAACAGGAGGAAAACACTCTGCATGTTCAGTGACTTGGCTTTGCCAGCTGTGAATGAACAGTGTGTGTGTGAGAGAGTGTGTATCTGCTCATGTTTCAATACACATCCTCTGGATATCAAATCAAGTGTTTCTGGATACTCCTTCTGTAGTAAAAGTTGGAAACTACTTGGAGCAATGAGATCACAGCAAAATGCTCCTCAGCAGGTGTAAAAGTCTGTGACCCTGAGTATTCAGGTGAAGCTGGTTCAGCTTATACTGCCTAAGAATCAAAAGAAATGGTGCTTTCAATTTGGTGTCATAATATCTGAAGAGTGACAACTTCTGGTTGTTTTCATTGCACCAGCAAAGACTGCATTTTCAAATAGTGGTGCAGTACATGAGAGATGTGAGTCTGTGCATGCCTCTAGCACTACCTATTTTATACATGGCATCCCTGTAGATGTGTATCTTTGTATATGTTTCTGTATAAAACCTGAATGTGTAAACTTCCCTCATTAACTGTTCATCCAAATCTGTGCTGTAAAGTACTTCTGTCCTTAAGCTCTGAGACTTTAATTCACTGAGGCACAAGAAGAATGAACTGACTGTTCACATCAAGATGGCATAATTTGAGCAGAGGTTTAATGGGGTTTATGTGCTTTGATTGAGTGGTCAGACCCCTTAAAAATCCCCAGGGAGAATGAAGATCTCTGAAATGGTGCTTGCAACTGGATAATTTGCTCAGAAGACAATCACGGCATAATCAAATAGTTCAGCTCCTTGAGGGGGAACCTGCTCATTATAGGTCCCATGAGACATGTTGCCTGGCTTTCAGATCCTGCAGGACAGCTGTGCTTACCGAGCATCTTCAGGACTTCTCCCACAGCAGCTGCCTGCTACACGCAATGGCTGATCCAGTCCTTTCCCACTGTGTGTGGTGTCCCCATGCCACTCACCCACCCACCTTTCAGCTGCTATTCTTGTGCTCTCTGCAACAAAATGATCTTCCTTCTCTCCACTGCAAGTGGCTTGCAAGATCACAGAGACAAAACTGAGTTAATACACTGCCAGCCAAATGCCTGTGCCTCCCATATGGAAATCTCCTAGCTCCTTTGTCCCAGAGGGAAGAGGAGTTTTCTTAGGGTCTGGTAAAGCCCTAAGTCTAATAGACTCCATTATTGATTTCAACTCTGATTTCTGCAGGGAGGGATGAGTATAAGGTTAAGAAAGGTCTGTAAAGGTCAACCCATCCCCACTATCCCCAGTGATGCTACTTTTTAGTGTTTCCCTGCCTGTCCTATCTGCCTCCAGCTACCATGCCTCGCTATGGCTAAATCACTTATTTGGTAAAGCTTTTGTCCCACAGTGTATTCCTGGCTCTGCAATTCTTTTAGAGCCTGATAAAACAAGGCTGATTTTATTGCCCCAGCAGTGGCTGCTTAATCTAATCATTCTCACTCTGATGAACTGGCACTAGCAATTTTACAGTATCACGGAAGCATTTTTCTAGCGAAGTGACTTACAAAGCTGGAGTGCTTTTACAGAAACCTTCATTTTGCACCCAGTCTTTACCACTAAGCTGTATTCCTGTTCTGTCCTCTCTTTATCATTCCGTCTTCAGGAATATCTTAAATCCCACCCTGGAGCATAGCGTTGGTGAGTAACATGGAGAGCAAGAGTAAGGCACCTAGTCCTACTTTGCTTCCTGCATGCAATGTGGAAACGAGTAGAGCCAGACAAGCACGGTGTATGCAGGGACCAGGCTCTAGGGGGTCTTGGCTGCCCATCAGGAATAAGATTTGAGTGAGTTAGTAGGGCCAGTCCTGGAGCCACATCTGGGTGTTTCTGTCTGTCCGTGGACACGCTCGGCGCTGAGGCTCAGGCTGGACCCGGGGCAGGCAGGCAGGCAGGGTCCCAGCACCAGTGTCCGCAGCAGGGGGGTGTCCCACGCAGAAAGCGTCCGAATGGGCCTCAGGGAGGAGGGAAGGGCCCACCTGCTGCACTCGCCCCTTTGATACCCCCTGACCCACCTGTCCCCTCAGTGTCACTGTCCAGAGCCAATGAGCGTCCCTGAGCCCCAAGTTAGGGCGGTGACTGCCAGGGGCACAGGATGGCTTGTCGTCCATCCTTTCTGTCCCGGGCCACAGCTGTTGTTTTGGGTTCAGTTGTCCTGGAGAAGCAAGTCTGTTTTAGTCCATTAGCTGGGGATAATCAGGAGAGGCCTTCCCTGGCTTAAAAGATATTTTATTCAGGCTTGTGTGGGGAAGAAAAGAAGTTTCCCACAGTTACAAACACATTTAACTGGGGATTTTAGGTCAAAGGGAGACACTGGAGTCAGCCTGCAGGCAGACCAAGGGGGTCAGGTGATGCTGTGATTTTGATACTCCTGGGTAAGCCACTTCAGGTTCATTTGGATGCTCTGTTGTATCCAGCAGGGACTTTGCTTTTCTGTGGATTTCTATAGGGCAGAGCATCAGGTGGCTTCTTCTAGGCTGGAGAATTTTAATTCTGTTGAAACACCAGGCATCACTTAAGTTGTGTAGAGGGTTTTTTTGGTGGTAACTCAGTCCTTTCCACACCTTTTAATCTTAGATTGACGCTCCGAAACTGTGGCGTAGGGACCAAGAGAACTGAGGCATCGTATCTTTTCACCTGAGAATGCAGCTCATCCATCACGTAAATGTGCAGTGAAGCAAGTGGTTCAACTGTGCTTAAGTTTTTACTCTGCAAAGCATGGGTTATGGTTAATTCCACAAGAGCGCTAGTTCTGGCCCCAAACTTGGCATGTGAGTGTCCAAGTCAAGTTTTTCCCAGAAGCTGGAGCAGCTTCTCCCTGCCCCAAGAGGGCAGAGGCTAGGAGTGCTCTTTGCTCCATGCAGGAAATCCATGGGACTCACTTTGCATTAAGCTTTGCTCAGTGAGGGCACTCTGAACAATTAAGAATGCAATTATACACCTCAGAGAGCAGCTGTATTCATTTGCTTCAAAAGTGAAAGGCAGCACAATTTTCTGCTCTTTGAGTTGGCAAAGAGATCCTTCAGCCTGACGACACTGCTGAAGGTACTGACCTGAGCTATTTCATTATGTGTCTCTCTATTTATTATGTCATGAAAGTCACTTTTGTTGTGCTGGACCAAATCAGAGGGTTTTATAGAACTTCTTTGGATGGCTGGAGGGAGGAGAAATGTCGGCTTGGCCTTCTGTTGGGACAGATGCATCTTTTAAAGCAAGAATTGCTGGTCATGATGCAATCTCCCCAGTTTGAATTTCTCACTTAAAAAGGCATGGAGCCTTATTTTAGACTGCTTTCACTTTCCAAAATAATTGCCATAAGTTGTGAAAATGGTTGGACTTGATGATCTTTAAGGTCTTTTCCAACCTCAACGATTCTATGATTCTAAATGGCAAGGTGATTTCATAGTAGTGCCTCCCATAACAGCCAGGGATATTTGCAGTAAAGCAGGTGCTGTTATTCAGGTCAGTTATTTATTAGCTGGAAAGTGCAGGTTTTTTATCAACTGAAGTTATGAATTTGGACTGAACTGAAAAAAGAGTTGAGGCTGTCAAAATTAGTTGGGAAGGAGCATCGCTAGAGAAGTCTGAATGTGTAATTTTTTTATTGGAGGCAACTTAAAGCAAATTTAACTAAAAGCTAGTTGATTAAATTAAAAAGAAATAAATAAATGAAGCATTACACTTCATTTTGACTCAGGCAAGATGCTTTCATCTGCTTAAAAGGAAATATTTTGTTGCAGGGATAACAGTTCGTGTTTTAGGTCAACACAAGGTAATTCCTCCTTTCTCCCTACTGTTCTTTGGTTCAGCTACTGCAATTATTCAGGCAGATCTAATATGCATATGGTAATTGTTTCCACATTTAAATATACCTCTGGATATGCAATCAAGAAACCTGGATTTTATTTCCAGCTCTGCTACTGTGTCTGACCTGACCTTGGGCATTTCGCTGTATTCTGAGTCCCTCCTTTTCAGGGCAGGATGGGCCCATGTCTCACAGTGGATTTGCTGCATATTGGTAACACTAAAATAGCATGAAGGTCTTTTTAATTCCACTGTTAGCAATTAAACATTTAGCTGTCACTATTGCATGCATTCCGAATTCTCCCAGTGTGACTTAGTTGCATTGCCTTATGAAACTCCCTGCAATTTACTTAATAGGTCAAAAGGAATTTCAGCTGCTGAAATAGCAGCATTCCCTTAAAACAAAACCTAATTTAATGAGCCCAGTGAAATCAAAGAAGAAAAATACCAGTGGGAGAGGTTTTTTTCCTTCCTTAAATATTTCGTTTTGTAATCAGCTCTCCAGGTCCATGCATTGCCTGTGATTTCTCTCAAGCAAAAGGTCCATATGCATTGTTGCAATTTCTAGATGTTTGAAATACCTCAAACCATGTTGAAGCCTATTGCATTATGCATTAAAAACTCCCTCATACCTGAAAGCTTGCACCAGGAAACCTTCAGCCTCCAAGCCTCTTACAATATGGTTCTTAACAGGCTGCAGCTCTCACCATTTGGCTTGCTTGCTCTTCAAGAAAGCTTTCTGCTCCCTGCTTTCTGTGTGCTGGCAGTGGGGTAACCAGCATCAAACACAGAAGTAGTTTGTTGAATCTGCTGGTTGTGAGGCTGCTCCAGTTTCTGCTGGTGGCACGGCCCTGCAAAGGGCTGTTATTGTCCCTTCTTGCCATGCTGATACTACGTTTAGAGTCACCAAGGAGTTGGCAGAAGAATGTGGATGGAATCAGTGTCTTGTTGGGAGCATGGGAGACAGGTGGGAATCAGTTAGGAGTAGAAAGGTTTGGATCATAGGTTAGTTCTTGTTGAAGGAAAAGCAGGAAATCTCTAGTCGAATCTCATGCTCAAAGCAGTGTCAGCCTGGTTACACCAGGTTGCTCAGAGCTTCGTCCAGTTGGGTCTTAAAAACCTCCAAGGATGGAGACTGGACAGTGTCCCTGGGCAACCTTTTCCAACTCTTAACTGTCTTTCTTGTGAAAAGATTTCCCTTTATATCCAAGACCCCTATTGCAGAGGCACGTGCACTCTTTGAGCCCTTTCTCCTGGCTGAATTTCTGCAAGATCTGCAGGGAATGGCTGCAGGTACAGTTGTAAGCCTTGATAGCAGATGGGGACTCTGCCTTCAGCCTCACCAGGTTTGTCTTCATCTCTAGGTTTTCCTGCCAGTTATCCAGGCCTTTGGCTTGGTGATGTCTGCTCTGCCAGGATGAATGTCTTTCTGATCTCTTGTGAAGAAGGGGCTGGGACTTTTCAACTGTAGCCTGGTATTTCAGAGGTAACAGAATTACTTGTTCACACAGAACTTCTGGTACCTGACAGGGGTCTCCAGAAATCTGAAAGACCCTGATGCTGTGCTAGAGCTGTGCAAAAGGGAGAGACCCATCAAGGCAGCAGGACAACAATGTCCTGCCAGGTCACAGAGGAACTAAGGAGTTTTGGGATGGTGAGCAGTAGCAGAGCTGCCTTCTGCTCCTTGTCTGCCAGAGTCCAGGACACAGTGTTTAGCTGTTCTCTCCATGCCCTCTCTACAGCTTGCATTTCTCTGTCTCACACCCTTTGCTTAATTAGTTCATCAGCCACTGTCATCATAGCAGGAGTCTGCAGAACACCCAGCAGAGCATAGCTCTCATTGCAGCTACTGTAGCTGGGCTCTGCTGTAACACAACTGATAGCTTAATAAACCTCAGCATTGCAGACCAAATACCTTGGCACTGGTTGCAGCTTCTTGTTAAAATAAGAAAGAGAGAGAAAAAAAGAAATGCAAGAAATTGGTAAGAATGATGGTTACAATAATTAATGGCTTCACTTTTAATACTAGAGACCAGGGTAAAAATATCTAATCCCCAAGGTAAAAATTGCATTGAAGTTTGATCTATTTGTCAATAGCTTGAACTTGGTTTTCCATTCTGGCTACAGCCTCAAGTCTGAAAATGCAGAATTATTTCTGGTTAGCCTGACTACCAGTGAGTGATTTATGGAGAGAAATTCAAACTGTGTGAAGACAAATGAAACCTGAATCAAACCAGTTAAATTATCTCCTCATCTTGGAGCACACTGCACAGCTCTTATTTAGAGGGCCCTGATGAGTTTCATTTTCCTGTCAGCATCATTCCGAAACCGCTCCGTGGTCCTAAGTAATACAAGTGGCTCTTTTTCACTTTGAGTGTTGGCTCCGTGCGGAGAAGGTGCAGGGAAAGGTCCCTGCCTCAGGTGGTCTATCAGAAGTTATCTGCTCAGTCGTGCCGCCATCCAGGATCCTCTGGGCTGCAGTTTGACATGGAAACTGGAGCAATCTCAGTTTTAGGACCTGATTGTGAGTTGCGGACATGTGAGCCTGATCTGGGACAGGTCATTGACAGCCCTTACTGGAAGGATGGTGACCGAATCCACATCCAAGGAGCCCCCTGCAGGCAGGACACAGTCCCTGATCCATTGCATTAGCACTTGCTGCCTTTTGCCCCTGAGCGTTGCTCACAGCCACATGCCCCTATTCATGGCTCCTTCATCTGAACCTGAGGGACTCCTTTCACCTGCTTAACTCATCTGAAGTTTACTGTTAAGATAAGAGGGTCTCCCCTGTTTTTTTCAAGGGTATTGTTACTCTGAAGAGGGGACTGAGCCCACCGGTCCTGTGTATCTTGCATACCTGCAATTCACTTTTCCCAAGAAACATCCTTGTGTGTCTGCAGGAGGTGAAATGAAGCCCAGCCTTTCAGTCTAATTCTCCCACCAACACTGAGGTAACAGCAGGTGACAAAGGCCCTGGAAATCTGATTTGATTTCCTTCAGCCGGTTGTTGGGAAGAGAAAAGCCCAGGGGAGATTTTCTTTGATCCATGAGGATGTGAAATTTCATTTGTGGCTGACAATACTCTTAATCGTGCCTTTTATTGATGAAGAATCTCTGGGTACCACAACTGTTTCTCAGTTTCCCTAGACAGCAATTGACCTTGTTCCAGCTATGCATCAAAATGCACTGGCAATCAAGGTGCTATTGATTTAAACCTAGTGGCCAGCCACTCAGAAATTTCACCTCAAAAAGAAAAATCAATGCTACCTTATTATTATTATTTCTGTTAGGTATTATAATGAAAAGGCATAAGAGTCTTGCCAGCTCCTTGCCATTAAGCAATACACTTGCAGGGCCAAAAACATTGAGTCAGGCTCTGGTGAGATAGCCAGCCAGCTACAGATGGAAATGACTCTAGGGTTAAACAGTTTTCTTTGATTGCATGCTGCCATCTGCATCTGTCTTTGCTGACCTTCCCTGAGGCATGCAAGCTGCAATGCTGCGTGGGACTCTGGAGAGGATGTCTTGAGCAGTGCATTAGCCCTATTAATGGAGGAGCTCTGTGTGGCAAGGGGATGTTGCCTGTCTTGTCCTTGCCTCGTTTTGGATGCTTTCTTTCCTCCCTCCCCCATCCCAAAGGGGAAAGTGTCACTCAGAATCTGCAATATTGGTTTACAAGGCTGGTTTAGATGCATGGCAGGTAGGCACCAGCCAGATAGATGCTTAGGTCCATGATAGGACTGAGCAACACCACAGGCTCCCTCCTAGCTAGTAAATGAGGCATACAAGGATCCATCCTGTTGCCCATGGGCTGAGCAGTCCAACATTTACTATGTCCATGCTGCTAATCTCTCTTTTCTGCCAAAATTAAGTGATTTTCCCCTTGGGTCTTCTCAGGAGCATGCATGGCACTTATTTATTGCAGTGTTGGTATTGTCTGGGAGAGGGCACAGGCTGGTGTGATTGATTAGGGAGGCTGCTTGAACCTGAAATGTAGTTGTTCTCATTTCCTTGGGAAGGTAGAGATAGTGGCCATACCATACCAAAGCCATCATCAGCAGTCCTGGTTTAGGTCTTTTGCAGAACCTTATCTGTCAGCACTCCAGAGACTTTGGAGCCAAATCTCTTTTTTCAGTGTTGTTGAGTCTTAGGCTTCCTTTTTATAGGGCTTTTTCAAACAGAGCATGGCTCCTGCATCACTTAGGCTGATGAACATTTAGGAGCAAGAGATGACACAGGGTGGTTCTGACTCCTGACAACACCAGTGACATTGTGAAGTGCTCCTGGGTCTCAGGTCACTTAGGCATATTAAAGCGTTTTCCACTGTGAGCTCTGCTTACTTTTCCCCTCTCGTTCTCGAGGAGTGTGAGAAGACCTGAAGGATGGTTTTGCTTTCCCAAGATTTTGGAGAGTCCTCATGCAAGTAAACATCAAAGAGATTGGAACGATCCTTCCTCATAATCCATAGCCAAGTATCATCTGGGTGATAGGGGAGTGCAGAGACAACATGAAGGGAATCAGATAGATCTGCTTGAAGTCATGAGATAAAGCTGCCTTAAAATGGCATTTTCCTGAGTGCTGCACAAGCCAGACAATACCCCTTTGTTGAACTGGTGTGACTACATGGAGGTGCAAGGCCTGACCCAAGCTTTGCTGCATCCATTGATGCAATGACCAAGAGTTCACCTTTCTACCCATTTTTCTGAGAGAGGATCTGGTTATTTTGAGCATCTTCTTCCAATTTTTCCTGCCTTGGTGATATATTTCTGCTGGCTACCTCATTTGCTTGGACAAGAATGCTAAGAATGCTTCTGAGATGGTTTACACTTTTGGGTGAAATCTCTCAGACTTCAGTGGGATTGATAGTTGGTGTCACATGTCAGGGAGCCTTGCACTTTCTTCAGTGAGCTCATGGAGAACTGAGCAAAGTCTCCTGACAACTTGCTCCTTAATTGCTGAGTTTTTCTCAGCTTCTACCTGTGGTGATGTACTTTTGCTTTGTTTCTTTGGGAAGAGTGGGAGGAAGAAGGGGAAGGTTTCTGGGCAAGCTGTTAGAGACACAGTAGAATGATCTGCTAAGCAAGTGGACCCATCCAACTTTAGCTGTGTTCCTCAGCTGAGGTTGTGGCTGGGTCCCACCCCACCTCTGAAGCCTCCTAAATGGCAAAACTGGGACAGTTTAGAAAGCCCACAAAAGGTCTTGCAGGTTGCCAGCACTTTGTGGGGACTGGTGGAGGGAAGACTGTTGTGCCACAAAGGCCAGTCCTAAGGCAAATGTGCAACATGTTGGCCTCCCCACACACTCTCACCTGATGAACTTCACTTGCTCCTTCCAAAAGCAGATCCACCTCACGCCAATTTATCTGTGCTGACACAGGCTGATGTTACTTTGCAAGGAGTGGGAAGAGGGCATGGTCTTCTGTTCATTTAGCTCAGGCACAGCTGCATATGGAAATGAGTTTTACTTGGAAAGACAGGGCACCAGCTCTCAGTCTTATCTGCTGCAAAGGGATTGAGGGCTTTAGAGCTAATTGTTTGGTGAAACTGAATGCAAGCTAATCTGCAAATTGGTTTAATTTTGCCAGCAGGTTCCCCAGGTTTGGGGCTGAAAGCCATGTCATGTAAATTCCATGGGATCCCCTGTGTTGAATTTTCACTTGTGTAGGTTTCCTGGAAGTTTATTTAGGACAAGAACTGAACTATTTGATATCAAAATAAAATGGGTTTTCTGCATGTTAAGCCAAGTGCTGTGAAGGCAAATATTGCAGCACACTTAGTTAAGCTCTCTTGTATGTTACACGAGTTTCTCTCTTCGTTTGCAGTATAAGAACAGAAGACCAGCCCTTGGGAATAGTTTAAATATCTCTCACAAGCCAAAGGAGAGACTGCAGGTGTTTGGAGTTTTTTAGAGGAAGTAAAATTAGGCTTTTGCTGCTAGAGGATCTGATACAAAAGGGAAATAGAGAGAAAGCATCAAGTAAAAATAATGCATATGTATATGTGTCTATATGTGTAATTCTTGTTTTCCTCCAGGCAGCACAGTGAGGATAGGCAATCCTGCCTTTAGAATTTGGCCTTAGCCTGGAACATGTGATTTCTATGGTCAGGCCCAGAAACAACCCTGAGCTCACTGTTGCTGTGGCAGATGCATCTGTAATTCAAAATGCATTTTCCTTTGGCTGCACCTGAGCAGAATGAGTACCCTGGTGAGAAAGTGTTTGGGTTGGAAAAAGGTACTTCTCATGCTTTAGTGCAACCCACACAAAACAGGGGTGGTCTTGTGAGACAGAGGATGGTTGTTGTTCCTGTGCAAAAGGAGACAACAAGCTCCTGGGGCTCAAGCGACTCTGCTTCTATGTCTTCCAGGTGAATCTGGATGAGGATGGTCATGCTGACAAGCCCCATCACAGCCATTTAATCTTTCGCCCTGAGGCAGACTCGGAGGCATTTGAGACCCTGTCCAGAGGAGTTTTAATTCCTCTGGGTCAGATTCAGTCTCGCCTTCAGGTGGTGGTTTTTCAGTTGATTTGAAGAGCACTGCCTACTTCTTTTCCCTTCATCTGGGTTTTCAAAGGGTAGTAAAGCACTTGTCAAGGGTGAAGGCTGGCTGTGGAGACTGACAGCTGAACACACCAGCTGCCTGCCCTTCATAATTGCATGCTTTTGAGAAATGAAAATTATTCTTTTATCTTTTCTCTTCTTCTCTTATCAGAGCCTTTAGAGGAAAGGGACATTGTCCCCAGCATGATGGTGTACCTATGGGAGGATGGAGGAGGCATCATAGCTATTCTCTGAAGGGGCCCACAATTACCAAGCCACTTCAGGAGTCCATCTGCTCCTGTTCACCCCATGGATCTGGGGTGGGGTTTTTTGCCTCTTCAAGTGGGGTTATAATTGGAGAGCCAGGGCAGGGTGTGCACATAATGTGTGGCTCTATTTCCTTGTGAGGTGATACCAAAGAAAAGCTGATTTGAGTGCTTTGGTGTGTAATTAATTGCTTGTGACCTCACCTTGGTATCTATTTCCTTTCTTCATCAGGAAAATGGGAGCCACTGCCCCAGTGTGACCTTCCTCTAAGGTACAACAAAATAAAAGACCACCCATCCCACTCCCTCAGACACCTCCCAGTATGGATGGCTTGGTTGAGCAGAACAGTGTGCTAATGCACAATAAGATCACCGAAGCTGGGAAAAGGAATGGTTTAATTAATACAAGGAACTTAGTGGCAGAGAGCCGAGATGGTCTGGTCTCTGTGTACCCAACCCCTCAGTACCAGAGTCGCAGAGCAGGGAGCCTTTCATCTCCAAGCTGCCTGGAGAATGGCAGGAATGACCCTGTGCAGCAGCTCCTGGACCCCAACATGCTGCAGCAGACGGTGGAATCTCACTACCGGCCCAACATCATCCTCTATTCGGAGAATGTGCTGCGCTCGTGGGGCGAGAGCATCAGCTCAGAGTGCTGTGAAACCACCTTCATCGAGGACCGATCCCCTGCCAAAGACAGCCTGGAGTACCCGGACAGCAAGTTCATCGATCTCTCAGCAGATGACATCAAGATTCACACCCTCTCCTACGATGTGGAGGAAGAGGAGGATTTCCAGGAGCTAGAGGTCAGATGTCATTTGGGATATGTGGGGAAGGCTGTGGGGCAAGGGTGTATTTGGGGTGAAGTGTACAGTCTCCAAGGGCTGACCTGCATGGGATCAGCTGCTTTGGAAGCTGGTCTGCATGGGATCAGCTGTATTGTTCTCTCCTCCACCCAGGACAGTGAGCAATTGCTCATCTTTGTTCACTCAGTAAAGTCCCGACTCTGTGGATACTCATGGCAAAATTCCCACTGGCCTGAACAGGAATTACCATTTCCCTCTTGCCTCTGAATGGGCTGGTCAGAAACTGAAGAAGACCCACATTCTTAAGTGCTGTGTAAGGTTGAGACCAGGAGCATCCTGGTTTCAAATCCATGGACTTTGTCCTGTTTCAGCAGGCCAACATAATCTCTTACTTTCTCCTGACTTGAGCAGGGCATAAAGCAGATTGTTTTGCATGCTGGCTCAAACACAAAACCTTTCTGTCTCTGAATGGACACAAACCCAAAAGTCTTTGGGTTTCAAGCCTCAATGAATCCCATGTCTCTGAAATAAAATACTTTTTTTCTGATGGAGTGGAACACTTCATTAGATACCAAATGCAATGTTTGCTTTTAGGTTCCTCTGCTTCACTGATTACTCACAGTAAAGTAAGATACCTTTTGTTCTCCAGATGGTGCATACTTCGGAAATCAACATCCTTCTTTCTTAAATGGTGTCTTTTACTTTAAAAAATATTTTTGTTTTGGCTGAAACCAGCTGCCCAAGTGCAGCACACATTTGTGTTTGCTAGTGTGTGTGGCAATTGAAGGAGTGCATAATGCCCAAACTTTTCCAAATCCCAAAACTTTCTCCAACATTGGAGACAGAAACCTAACCTAGCAAAGACTGCTTGGCTGTCTGGAGCAAAGGCATAGCTTCAACTCAAACATCCAAGATGAGATCAAGAGATTATTTTGTTGTGTTTCTCTGTTGCAAGAGTTTTCTCCACTGAGACCTAACAATTTCTAAAACTTTTATTTTCACCTCCTGTAATACCAGTGCTTCACCCTGTGATCAGCACAGGGGCAACCCTACAAGAGCCCAGCTTCTCTTTTATTCACTTTTCCCTCTGCTTTGATAAGGCAGAGAGAGAGAAGTGTGTTTCCCAGTGTGTGCCAGTAATGCCATACTCGATGCCTCCACAGGGAGACAAAAAGTTTATCTCTGTGTCATGTGAGGATGTTAGCTCCAGTTACACCCTTCTACAGCATTTCAAAATTGACTGTGGGAAGTCTCATTTTCTTAACCTAAACAAGATCCGTGGTTGCTGCCTTTTTGCCCTAGTTTCTTCTATTAAGTAGTGATGCGAGGGACTGCAGTGGACATGTAATTGCCTAATGCTGTTATTGACACATCTGCCCTGATATTAGGGAAAAAAAAAAGGTCTCACTCTTGCCAATCCAAATCCAGGAAGACCTTCTTTAGCCAACTCCTGAAGGATAGGCTAAAAAAGGCCAGGAAAATATGCAGGACAAGAAAACTGTTTTACATCAGAAATATTTTGCCTTCTCTTGGTGGGATTTTTAAGGTGCCTTTGCCATGTTGAGCCCTTGATCAAGGTGTTTTGTCAAAGTGGCACTGCAGGAGCTTGTTCAGCTTTTCATAGAGAACATGTGTTTCTAGAAAACCACCGTAAAACTGAAGGTCTGGACAAAGTGACTTCCACCTTGCCCTCCCTAGATCTCAAGAGGAGAAAGGAGAGAATCTTTGCAAATTTTGGTACCGTGCTGTGACAGTGTGTGCATCATTTTCACTGGCTTCTCCTTCTTTCTGTCCTGCTTCTCTGGACTGTAGCCTGCTGAGGTCAAATGCATCCCCTCTTAAATGGATGTACAGCATCTGACACTATGGAGTCCCAGCCTCAGTAGCACCCTGGCTGGGTGCTGCCATGCCAATAAACAGAGGGGTGTATGGACAGCCATCCTGACATACACATACCACATGCTCCAAGGTGGATGATATTCACCAAGTACACACGCATGCATCTTCCTCTGCTCTGTGTTGGGTTTTCTTCTTCACCGAGAGAATGGAGAAAGGGAGGAGAAAATGAGGCCAGGTCTGGGAAAGGACCTGCCTGACTGGAAACACACGCATTGCTGGAATTGCTGGAAGCCTCTGCTTTTAGCCCAGTATCAGTCTCCATCACTGTGCTACTTAGTCAACCTTTTGCACCACTGCAATTTTCACATTCCTTCATGAACCAGGCCCAAATGATCAACCTGCTGAGCAGCTGCATTTAGCACAAAGGGTCTCATCATGGGGAGTAACTGGCATCATCCCAGCAGGTCCAGATTCTGTGAATGCATCTGGTAGTGCAGAAAGATGGGGAGGAGATGAGAGATACATTCGACAGCATGAGACTAGCAAAAAAGGCGGCTGCTGTGTTGCGCTTTCCTGGTTCCCATCTGGTCAGATGCTGTATCTATGTGGCCAGATGCATGAAGGCCTCCTGGGCCTGGCTAGTACAGAGGTTCACTATAGATACAGCTTCACATTTTGAGACTACAGGAATGGAAGAAATGTGTTTGAGAACAGCAGTCACTGAATAGGGGAATGAACCATGCCACATTGGTAACTACACAAAAATTTGCCTGTCTGTCCAAGTGAAAAAACCAGCACCTGAATCATGCAGCATGAGGCTGGCCCCCTAGAAAGCTTTTTTTCCTACCTGAGAAGAAGAAAATGCTTTTTAAAATTTCTAATAGACTCGAAGTGGGGTGGAAAGGGAGCAGAAGTTAAAAGGAGAATAGTGACAGAGGATGATATAGCAGAGTTGCAAGGTTTTCCTTCTCCACCGCAAGAACCTTGAAGGATTTGCTTCTGACATAGGTAGTGCTCGGCACATAGCTGAGTATGTTGCCACGTGGACTGTCACGCCACAGCTCGTCGAGGGATGGGAGCTGCATAGTCAGAACAGGGGTCAGTTCTTGAAAAGGTTTTTTGTAGTAAAATATCTGCTTTGACACTTCTTTCTGCGAGCAAACTCAAAAAATAGCCCCTTTTTACAAACATTATTAAAGAGGGGACCTTTGTGCAGAAGAGCTGTTGTCACTTGAAAACTGTAGGCTACTGCTTGCACTCCACGTGTCAGGGCAAGGCAAGTGTATTCCCAACTAAGCCATCTCAGTCAAATGCATTCTGAGAGACAGGACAACACTGAGGTTTTGAGTTATTTCCTTCCCATAGCTCTGTGGCACTGCCTGTGTTACTGCAAAGCACCTGCTTGGGTTTTTTTTCAGGACTGGGTATTGAGTTTCTTAGAAACATAGAAACTTCTAACTCACCCCTTTGTAGTCCATGTATCCATGGGCTCCTGTGATACTTGCAGGAGTCCATGGGCGCATGCAGAGAATGGTTTTTATGGTCTCTCCTGATGAGGGTGTTGCTGTCAGGGTTTCATTTTTGAACAGAGTTGGGCTCTTGGTAACCAGAAGGGTGTTGCTTTCCTGCAGAGAACTTCACCACAAAGAAAGTTTCTGAAAAACATGAGTTATTTCAACTGACAGCTTTTGGTGTGAAGAGCTGGCTGAGCTGAACTGCAGGGGTTGCTGCTCTGTTACCTGTCAACCCCTTCAGGATGGGTCTGCCCAAGCTCACCAGTGTCTCTGACAAGCTGCCTCTGAAGAACCTGGGAGATGTAGCCAGGAAGCAGGAGGTGTCCTAAGCAGAGGTCCTGCACATCACTGCAACAATGTGGCCGTGTTTTTTTTTTACTAGCGGTGTTTCTCAGCGCCTGATGTGATGTTATTCCAACTGCCTATGAAAATCATTATTGTCTGGAGGGAAAAACATTTCTGAAACAGCTCTCATTAGCATATACAGCCCCACTTTGCTCCAGCAATCACCAGGCATGAAAGCACATTCTGTCAAAGCTTGAAACTTCTCTTTTCATTGCATATCCTTGAAATAAAATTATTCCCTGTTTAGTTATCTCTGGAATACTTATAAATATCTTATGAGTTTACACCACAACTAATGGACAGACAAGTTGTCAAATGTAGCAGCAGTGAAATATTGCATGAGTTGCTAGCTGAAATACCCTACTGTTAGAGTTCTTGTGTATATGCAGTGCCATCTTTTATCTAGAAATGTCATTTGTTATATTACACTCCTGCTAGTTTTCCTCCTAACCCCTAGATAGATGGCTTATTTAGAGAAACCCAAGCTATTGATGGCAGCAAATTGAATTATTCATATGTGTCGCATAAAAGAATACATCTGAGCTCTCTCTTAAATCCTTTTTCATTTTCCCAACACACCTGAAACAGTCTCTGAAAAAGAAATAAATAGAATGTTCTGGGGATTGAAAGAAGTAAGATAATGTAGTGCTTTCAAGCTAAACCTTCCTTGTTTTTTTCACCTACAAATTGCTGGATGCTGCTGTGAAATTCATCCCTTCAACATGAGCATAGCAGTGTAGAGACAGGTCTCTAAGCCACGTCCTGTTCCATCCAACCCCTCTTCTCAACATTCCCAAGCATCTCCTGGCCTCATCTCTTTTGTGATGTGAAGGGAAGGCTCTGCAGGGGATTTATGCACATTGAGCCCCATGACATGTGTCCTTTTTCTCAATGTGGCCAGCTGGCACAGGCTTGGATGTTCTTGCTTTGTGCTGAGAAGAGCTGAGCTGCTGTGTCCTGAGCATCCCCTCGGAGTAGATATCCAGACAGCATTTTTGGACAACCCCTGAGGAGCTGAGCATGGTGAAGTTACCCTTCCAGGAAGCTCTGCGACATGAGTGAAGAGGCAATCTAGCACAGATGTGGGAGGCTGTAGCATGAATGACATCTGAGGCAGGTCTTGCATGCTTTAGGTACTTGCTTCCTATGGCCATTTCCCTTCAGGATCTTGCACCTCATTTTGACTAATGAATCCAATGGTCATTGCAGTGCTCTTGTAAAAAAACAACAGTATTTTCTCCATTCTGCATCTGGAGAACTGAAGAAAATGGTGCAATTAATGTCTTGCCCAAGCTCACCTACGGAGGAGTTGTGGATCCGGGAATGTCATTTTGGTTTATTTTGCCCTGTGGCACATGCTCAGAAGAACACAGGAACATGGGATAAAGACACAGGGAAAGATGGAGGCATTTAGGGTCTTATTTCTGGAAATATCTAGACCTGTTTGTGGATTGTATTAAGTTCTTTTGGGGACTCAGGTGGCATGCCAGTGGAGAAGAGCTCTGGAAGGACTGCATGAAACTAACTAACTGGCAAAAGGGTGGCAGAAGAGGTATTTCTGTGTAAATAAACGGAAACTTGTAAATTTATGGGAAAATAATCTAATCCATGTGAACTCAATGCAGAGCTTGTTACTGTGAGCTACAACTCCGGAAAGAGACGGTGGAGGAATCATTGTCAGTGCTATGAAGTCCCACAGAATGGTGTGCATCAAGCCATACTTTGAGTATCTGAAAGAACACTTTTGAGAACAAGACAGAGCACTGGCAGTATTTTGCTGCTGTAGCAAAGTTCAGTGCAACCCACTTTCTTAAATGAGATGGGTGATTGTGGTCCCCACTTCTTAAGGATACAGTGGAGATAGAAATGGCAAAGAAAATGATCAAGATGAAGTAGCAGCCTTCTTACAAGGAGCAGTGAAAATGATCAGGACTCTCCATTTTGTAGAGAAGAATGCCAAGGGGAGTATGAGCCAACTGCACAAGATCGTGAAGGGGAAGGATGGGGTGAATGCAGTTTGCCAAAACTGCAATGTTAGAAGCAGGGGACACTTGAGGGAGCTAGTAAGATATTGGCGTAACACAGATGACAGAAAATTCTTCTTCACTCACAGGGTAGTGAACACTTGGTGAATTGCTACCACAAGAGGTTGTGGTGAATAAGCAAGTTCAAAAGGAATTAGACAGATCCATGGATGAAGAATCCATAAAGACTTATTAAAAGGAATTGTCAAAGCTTTTCTTTCTGATACATCTTACACACAGTAGTGGGTACTGGGGGAGCACAAGGGATGGACTGCAAAGTGTCCAGGTTTATGTCATGTCCTGCAGCTGCTGTCAAAGGCAGAGCATGGGGCAAAATGGACCACTGGTCTGACCCTTCAGGACATGCTTTATGTCCCTGGATTCCTTCACAGGCACATTATTAACAGGTTGCAAGAGTAATGATGCTTCATTTGCATTTGATTTATTTTTCTGCCTTAACGGAGAAGCCACTGGAGTCTGGAGATACTGAGCCCTGCCAAGGGATATCAGCCTTTATTAGCCAGCCCTAGGTGAAGGAAGCATGGCTGTGAAGTCACCTTCAGCAGTCTCCAAGTGTCCTGCTATGAATCTTGTTAATAGCAGCCAGGGAGAGTGATTTCCTGTCTCAGCATCACTTCTTTGAGTTGTCAGACTGACTACACAGTGAGGTTCCTGGGCTCCAGCCTGGAAGTGGCATGAGCTTTGGATGAGCTGCATGCTGTCATTTGCAGAAGGTGGGGATGGGGCACACTTCTTTGAGGACTAGGCCACAAAGGAAGCTCTGTCAGCTCTAAAGCAAAAAGAGGACAAGCATAAAGGGTCACCCCCCCTAGCTTGAACTGTGTACTGCTGCTCTTCATGCTGAAGTGACTCAAGGAAGAGGGCGACCTAGTCTTCCTCAACATGCAGTGTTGAGACCATCTGCTCTGCAGGGACCACCTGCTCTTCTCCTCCTATTGGCAGACAGTGGAGGTCCTTTCCCTGAGTGGGATCCCTAAAGCGATGCCACATGCCACGAATAATAACACTGGTGAATTGCAGTGCATTCACTGCAGCTTCACCTTTCTCAATAGCTGACAGCAGGAGGTGCTGAGAGCCACTTCTCTGTGGTGGCTGCTGGCCCACCTGCAGAGACGTGAGCATGTCACGATACACAAGTGCCTTCCCCATGAGTACAAAGGGTTGTTGGGAGCCCCTGTCACTCACACAGAGATTAACGGCATTTGCTTTACTTTACTGCTCTCCCAGGGAAGGGGTGTGATTTAGCAGACTGACAGCTGGCCTGCTTTAGCATGGATCTGTTTATTGCTGTCTGCAGTGATCCCCTTCCAGTGGCAATGTGTGGAATGCAAGTTTCTTATATGCTATAGGCAGACTGGCTGTGGGTGTCTAGAAAACATCACAAGGGAGATGATCAAAATCCAAAGGGACAGGAGGAGGAACAGACAGTGGCATCCAAATTAGTTTGCCCCTAATACATTCTGGTTTTGCAAGGCTATATGTGAAAAGCTTTTCAAGCAAGGAGAGACCTCTGTGAGCCCATTCTGTAAGGCTGTCTGCAAGGCAATTTAGGCTGGGAGTTGCAGAAAAAAGAGGAGCTTGGACCAGGTCAAGGTTAGTGGATTATGGATCATTTAAATACCTTTAAAACTGAAGAGTAGCAAATGCAAAACTCAAAATGATAGAAGGAAATAAATAGGTGAACAAATATAAGAATCACCAGGACAAAGAATGCATGACAGCAACAGGTTTCAGAGACATGGCCTCTTTAGTAAGCATCAGCCAGATGCTGCTCAGTGATGAGTTAAGTGTGTGGAGGTAGAGCAGTGATGAACTACAGCCCTTGGTGGAAGAGCTACCATCCATAATGCTGCCTTTGGCATCTGCTGTATTTACGTGAACTCAAACTCCTTGCAGAAGAGCAAAGGGAAGCAGAGTGCTGGTCAGAATGGGACACAATGTTTAACTACATTACTGAAACAGGCATTGTGTGGAGGGAAACAGAACACATATTATCTTACAGCTATGTCATGTGTTGGTCTTTGTCAAAAACAGACCACTGGACCATCTGGATTTGAAGCAGATCCCAAAGGGCCATAACAGAAATTAGTTTTGTATGCAGTGTGTGCAGGGAGCTGAATTGTTTGCTTTGAAAGAAAAAAAATGAGTAATGCCAAAAGGGCTGTTTCCTGAATATCCATCAAAAGTTGCTGACAGCTGTGGTTCACAGCAGACGTTGTTGCCTGACTCCTCCAGTGTGCCTGGCATTTCAATACTGTGAGGGACTATGTGACCATCAAGTCCAGCCCCCAGTGTGCCGCAGGCTGAGTGCAGAGCTTCTGTTCACTTATAATGTCTCGGTTGCTGTAAAGCATGTAGCTTTTAGGGATAGCTACCTCAATTTAATAAAGGGATTTGTGTAATAGAAAATCCATTATAACTGCAGAAAAGTGCTCATCGCCACCTCTGTTAAAAATCTGCACCTTGTGTCTGCTCTTCATCTGTTCTGCTTTCAGCCACCGGCATTTCTTCTGCTTTTCTGCCAAATGAAAGAGCTATCTCTGATCAGAAATTATCTACTCAAAGATACACTCAGAGATATACTCAAAGACAAGACAAAGATAGCAGTTCACCTACCTGGGAGGTGTCACCAGAACTGAATTGACCTACACCCATCAAAACCACCCCGGTAAGGAAAAAAAGGCAACTCATTGTCCTAGGTGGCTCAATTCTGAAAGGAGTGGAAAGCCCAGTCTGCACACTGGACCCACTTCATAGAGAAGTCTGCTGCCTCCCTAGGACTCACATTAAAGATGTTTGTAGAAAGCTGTTGTTCTTTATTAAGTCCTCAGATTATTAGCCATTGTTAATCTTCCAGGTAGGTAATGATGAAGGAGTAACGAGAAGACCAAAGGCAATGAAGAGAGACTTCAGGGCCTTAGGATGACTGGTTAAGGGATTAGGAGCATAGGTGGTGTTCTCCTCTACTCCTCCAGTTGTGGGGACTGATGAAGAAATAAACAAGAAGAGCCAGCCGATCAACATCTGTCTCCAAGACTGGTGTTACTGGCAGGACTTCAGGTTCTTGGATCACGGATTGATTTACACAACACCAGGCCTGCTGGCAGCAGACAGGATACACTTGTCTTAAAGAGGGAAGAGGATCCTGGTGCAAGAGCTAGTAGGGCTTGTTGAGAAGGCTTTGAACTAGAGCTGAAGGGGGAAGAGGATGGAGATTCGTGGTAAAAAAGATACATGGGTCACTGGTAAGTTAGTTACTGAGGGAGTGCCTGATAACAGCTAGCTGGGAACTAGGACTTCTCAGAAGAAGAGGGTGGGAGCATCAGCCCAACTGAAGTACATCTACATGAATGCATGTGGCATGGACAACAAAAAAGAGGAACTGGAAGCCGTTGTGCAGCAGGAAAACTATGACATTGTCACCATCACAGAAGTGTGATAGGGTGATTTACATTACTGGAGTGCTGCAATCAATGGCTACAAGCTCTTCAGAAGGAACAGGCAAAGTAGGAGGGGTAGTGGAATAGCCTTGTATGTTAGGAAGTGCTATGAATGTCTTGAAGTTAATGATGCTGATAATAGTATTGAATGTTTATGGGTAAGAATCAAGGGGAAGGCCAACAAAGTAGACATCTTGGTATGAGTCTGTTATAGACCACCCAACCAGGGTGAAGAAACAGACAAAGTATTCTATAGTTATCTGAGAGAAATCTCCTGGTCACTGGCCCTTATCCTTGTCTGGAATTTCACCTTCCCAGATGTCTGCTGCAAACATAATACAGTAAGGGAGGGAACAGTCCTAGAGGTTCTTTTCCTGTATATTACCAGGGGAAAATGGGGGAAGGGAGAAGTGAAGGGAATAGGGAAAGGGGAAAGGAAGGGAGGAGTCCATTTGAAGCAGGAAATCCCCACTGTGTGCTCAGTAATTTCAGAGATTTGTCATTTCTGCTACAGGGCTGTTTGCACAGGTATCTGTTCTCACAGGAGTAGCTATAAAAGGGCTGCAGAGAAGAGAGCTCACTTGGCATGGGGAAGGACTGTGGCCCTTGCTGAGATTGCATCTTTCACATTAAAACACAGAGATGTGTCTCCAAGACAGAGCCTGACTTGCAGTGGAAAGGTGTTGCCTTCTGTCAATATTCTCTGTGCATTGTGGTTAGACATGGCTGTGCAGTTGCAGAGGAAACTGCTGAAACCAGATGTCATGTCTGAAAAGGAGTGAATCCCTCAACATCCTGAAGAGACTGTCAGCTGCTGCTGCTGCTGTTCCTTCACAGCCTGTCATCCTCCTGTCTCTTGTCACTTAGGTGGTTGCAGCTGTGTCAGGATGTACTTTACCTTGTTTCATCCTAAGATTTTTCTAGCATTGTGAAGAGAGTGATGCCAGCTGACTGACAGGATAGAAGAGCTCTTTTCAAAGAGGATAACTCGATTGTGTCTTTACCACCTCAGCAAAAGACTTGAGTAACTGGGAGTTGTTAGGAGAGTATCTATTAGGGAAATTTGCTCTGCTGATGAACAGAATATCTGAACCAAGAAAAATATGCTATTTGTCAGGGGTTTTTTATTATTATTTTTTAATGGTTGCACAAGTTCTCTTTTGTTTGCTTATTATTTGGTTGGAGAAGACCCTGGTGGTACACCTGTAGAAAGAAAAACTTAATAGTTTGATCAGATTGCTTAAACTTATCTAGCTTAACATTAAGTGAAGAAGAGTTTGTCTGTGCAGTCTTGCTCACAACCCAAACCTTGAAAATTAATTAGTTATGCTATTCCCTAACTACTGCAAGTATTAAAAGCTTTCAGTCAGATTAGTGAAATTATGAGATAATTATGAAAAGCTCCATGTAAATTTACAAAGAGACTGTTAAACATGAAAGGAGCAGTGATGTGGAGAAGAATATTAGTGATTATACAGGATTAGTCGGCTAACCCAAAGTCACTGAAAGTAATTCTGACTTCATAGAATCATAGAATCATAGAACTATTCAGGTTGGAAAAGACCCTTGGGATCACCAAGTCCAACCATCATCCCTACTCTACAAAGTTCTCCCCTAAACCATATCCACCAACACCACATCCAAATGACCCTTAAACACATCCAGGGCTGGTGACTCAACCACCTCCCTGGGCAGCCTATTCCAGTGTCTAACCACTCCTTCTGTGAAAAAATTGTTCCTAATGTCCAGTCTAAATCTCCCCTGTTGCAGCTTGAAGCCATTCCCTCTTGTGCTGTTGCTAATTACCTGTGAGAAGAGACCAGCACCAACCTCTCTACACTGACCTTTCAGGTAGCTGTAGAGACTGATGAGGTCTCCCCTCAGCCTCCTCTTCCTCAAACTAAACATTCCCAGCTCCTTCAAGCATTCTTCATAAGATTTATTCTCTGGGCCCTTCACCAGCTTCGTTGCCCTCCTCTGTACTCACTCCAGTACCTCGATATCTCTCTTGAACTGAGGTGCCCAAAACTGGACACAATACTCTAGGTGTGGCCTCACCAGTGCTGAGTACAGGGGAACAATCACCTCTCTGCTTCTGCTGGTCACACTATTTCTAACACAAGCCAGGATGCCATTGGCTTTCTTGGCCACCTGGGCACACTGCTGGCTCATGTTCAGCCCCTTGTCAGTGAGAACCCCCAGGTCCTTTTCTGCCAGACACTTTCCAGCCACACTTCCCCAGCCTGTAGCGTTGTCTGGGGTTGTTGTGGCCTGAGTGCAGGACCCAGCACTTGGCCTTGTTGAAGCCCACACCAGTAACATTAGCCCAATGATCTAATCTACCCAAGTCCCTCTCTAGAGCGTCCCTATGCTCATGCAGATCAACACCCCTGCCTAGCTTGGTGTCATCTGCAAACTTACTCATAATACACTCTATGTCCTTATCGAGATCATCAATAAAGATGCTAAACGGAAACGGTCCCAACACTGAGCCCTGAGGAACACCACTTGTGACTGGTCACCAGCTGGGTTTGACTCCATTGACCACCACTCTTTGGGCCCGACTGTCCAGCCAGTGCTTGATCCAACAGATCATATGCTCATCCAGGCCATGAGCAGCCAGTTTTTTTATGAGAGTTCTATGGGGAACCGTGTCAAATGCTTTTTGAAGGTCCAGATAGACAATATCCACAGCCTTTCCCTCATCCAATAGTCAGTGCATCAGGTTATAAAAGGAGATCAGGTTCATCAGGCAGGACATGCCTTTCATAAACCCATGCTGGCTGGGCCTGAACCCCTGGTTATCTTCTAGATGTCTTCCAATAACACTCAAGATGATCTGCTCCATGACTTTCCCTGGTACCGAGGTCAGACTGACAGGTTTATTGTTTCCCAGATCCTCTTTTCTGCCTTTCTTATAGATGGGTGTTACATTTGCTACCCTCCAGTCCATTGGGACCTCCCCAGTTAGCCAGGACTTCAGGTAAATAATGGAAAGTGGCTTGGCCATCACATCTGCCAACTCTTTCAGCACCCTTGGATGCAGACCATCCAGTCCCATAGACCTGTGTGTGTCTAAAAGTGGTGCAGTAGGTCTCTGACCACTTCCTCTTTATTTGTGATGACCTCAGTCTGCATCCCCTCCCTGTCTCCTGGCTCATGTGGCTGTATATCCATGGAACAGATAGTTCCACTGCTAAAGCCTGAGGTAAAGTAGGTGTTGAACACCTCAGCCTTTTCCTCATCCTTTGTTACTAAGATTCCCTTTGCATCCAATAAAGGATGGAGATTTTCCCTGATCCTCCTTTTGCTGTTAATGAACTTATAGAAACATTTTTATTATCCCTAACAGCTGTAGCTAGTTTGAGCTCCAGCTGTGCTTTGGCTCTCTTAATTTTCACCCTGCATAGGTTCACTTCATTACTGTAGACTTCATGAGTGACCTGTCCCCTCTTCCAAAGGTCATAGACTCTCCTTTTGTTCCTAAGGTCCAGCCAAAGGTCCCTATTTAGCCAGGCTGGTCTCCTACCCCGCTTACGTTTTTTTTTGGCTCAAGGGGACATCCTGCTCCTGTGCCTTTAAAACTTGTTTACTGAAGTATGTCCAGCCTTCCTGGACTCCTTTTTCCTTCAAGGCAGCCTCCCAAGGGACTTTGCCAATCAGTCTTCTGAGCAGGTCGAAGTTTGCCCTCCAGAAGTCTAAGGTGGCAGTTTTACTAACCCCTCTCCTTGTTTCTCCAAGGATCAAAAACTCAATCATCTCATGATCACTGTGCCTGAGACAGCCTCCAACTTTTATTTTCCCCACAAGATCTTCCCTGTTCACTAGAAGCAGGTCCAGGAGGGCACCCTCCCTGGTCTGCTCACTTATCAGCTGTGTGAGGAAGGTATCTTACACACATTCCAGGAACCTCTTGGAATGTTTCCTCTCTGCTGTGTTGTATTCCCAGCAGATGTCTGGGAGGTTAAAGTCCCCCACAAGAACAACAGCAAGTGACTGGGAGATTTCTCCCAACTGCTCCATCCACCTCATTGCTTTTGTTGGGAGGTCTATAGCAGACTCCCACAGCAACATCAGCTTTATTGGCCCTTAACCTGATCCAAACACGCTCAACCTCATCATGACTCTACTTGATTTCCAAGCTCTCATAGCATTCTCTAACATACAGGGCCACTCCACCCCCTCTCCTTCCCTTTCTGTCCCTCCTGAAGAGCTTGTAGCCATCGATTGTGGCACTCCAGTCGTGTGATGCATCCCACCACATTTCTGTGATAGCCACTATGTCATAGTTTCCCTGGTGTATGATGGCTTCAAGCTCCCCGTTCCTTGCTCATACTGTGTGCACTGGTATAGGTGCACTTCAGATGAGCTCATGATCCCAACACCTTTTTTCCACTGTGGGCCCCACTTCCAACCAGACCCTTCTCAGGTGCTTCCATGATTTCCAAACATATATCCTTTCTCTCAAATGAAACAACAGATTAAGAATCCTCCCTAGCCCACCATCCTTCAAGCCCTGGCGTGTTTCTCTTGGGCTTGTCCCTAACAGGCCTAGTTATCTCCCCTCTGCCCTTCATATCTAGTTTAAAGCCCCCTAAAAGCACCCCTAAAGCCCAGCTCCTCCAGTGTCAGGGTGCAGCTCTTGCAGAAGCAGGAACAAATGAAGACAGCCAGCTAGCCAAGTTATCAGAAGCTTTCAATGTAAGAAAGGTTTCTCTCTTGATAAGCTCAGGACTGGGTATCATGTTGTTAGAAAGAGAAAATTAAGGAGGAAGGTTTGCTTGGAGAAATGAGTGTTTAGCTAGAAGAGCTAAGGCATACATTTTGCTGTTGTATTTTTTTTTTTGTATTATTTATGATTTTTTTTTAAATTCCCCCCCCCTCCCGCCTCTGCTTCATATCTGGACTACATAGCCAGGGCTTTCTGATCAGAATGATTCTGTCACTCTTGGTGACTGACAGTCAAGTCATCTGATCCAGGTGTATGATGGGGACTTTACCCATCAAAATGCCATACTCACTGTAATTCTATTGAACTAGTGTCAGCCTATAGTCATAGAATCACAAAATGTTAGGGGGTTGGAAGGGACCTCTGAAGATCATCGAGTCCAGCCCCCCTGCCAGAGCAGGAGCAAAACTAGGGTAGATAACTCAGAAAAGCATCCAGACAGGTCTTGAAAGTCTCCAGAGAAGGAGACAGCAACATCTGTCAAAGCAGACTCCATGCTAGCAAGCAATGAGCCATATCACTTGATGGGTTCCCTAAATGGGTCTGTTTGGGAAGCAATCACTTTGCCTAGTGCTAAGTCTTTCAAATATCATGAGGTTACTGGCATTCCCTATTCATGACTTCTTCTCAGTCACGGCTCACTAGTGGCATGTTCAGAAACCTACCTTCTTGCACATACGTTCATTTTCCTGTCTTGCACACTTAGCAGAATCTTCGGGAGTTTCTCACTTAGAGCTCACTTGTAGAGCAATGTCATTTTAACAGTTGTTTTGGCCCAAAGGCCAAAAAGTCGTGAACAGGCTGCTAAGTTTCTCAGAGGGACACAAAACCCATGCCCAAAAGGGGAGGTTTCTGAACATGACGCAGATATCTTCCTTTCAGTGACATTTTGCAAACATTCCTCCTACAATCAGTGAAGAACATGCAACTACAAAATGATTTTTTGAGATTATTTTTTGCTACCTTGTCTTAGGCTGGAAGTGCTCTCAGAGTGAGTTAACAAGCTTCACATGACCCTTCTTGCACTAAAGCTGTAACTCCAAAGCCTGGAATAACCATAGCCTTGGTGCCTGTTGATGTATTGGATGTCTTTGCAGGACAAGAGGAAGCCACTAGAGAGCAGGCTCTCTTCCAGTCCTGGTCTGCTGGAGAATTGTACTCACTCAGCAGCAGGACCATCAGGTCCCCTTGGACCAGCCCTAGTAATCACCATGAAAGAAACGTTTCCTACGTCAGCGTTGCTGCGGCTTGACCATGGGTCTTTGAAACACGTCTGGGCAAGTGCTTCTGCCTACACTCTGTAAATCTGGCAGCATCCTATTGCTGCTGGAGAAGCTCATGCTTTTTTTCTCTTTCAGCTTTTCCTACTTTGGTTCCTTATGCTTAGGTTTGCACCACATTTGTCACCTTGTCCCCAGTGCGTAATGTCTGGCTGATGTTCTCCTGGCCACCTGAGTAGTGATCTTCCAGAAGACTGGCATTTGAGTTACGGGGTGCAGAGCACCCAATGCTTAGAGCTCCTACTGCATTAGATATGTGACGTTATGTTTCCAAAGTGCCAATGCACCCAGGTTCACCATGGTTAATTAGCTAGAAAGTCTGTTTCTTTTGTTCATGAGAGATGGACGTGTAAAATTAGCCCTTTTCAATTCCCTGCTGTGAATTCCAAAATCTCTTGAAATTTCTCTTTCAAGTTCATGCACTAGTCATGGGGGCTGTGACAGAGTTGGTAAATGGAGATTCTCCTGGTGTTCATGAGGAGCACACCTGCTAGCCAGTGCTGGGTGTGCAGTAGGAGACAAAAAGAGCTGACTTTGTGATGCTGGCTGGGGTGTCTTGCCCAAGTGTTGGTGCTGGTCCCAACCTGCAACTTGCAGCGGTAACTCTGCCTCTGAGCTGTGCTCCCACTTGTGTCCTGTTTGATTTTGGTGCAGACATAAGGATTTGGGTCTTTGAGCCTCCCCACAGGCTGCTGGTAAAACAGGGGCTAAGTGTCCGGGTGAGCCTTTCAGCAGAACAGGGAGGAAAATGTGCCACAGCCACTGTCCTAATCCTGAAGTCCTTCTGAAGGATGCCACCAGCTGGCAGACTAACTCCTGTGGTCCTGTCACTGTGGGGCCACAGCAGAGCACAATGGGTGCACAGGCACTGACAAATGCGGTTCAAGTGCCCCCAGAGCTGGCCCTGCCTAGAGACCCCTGCGTGCTAGAGACTCCAGGGTGGGTCACCAGAAGCCTTCTACCATAGAATTACAGAATCATTTTGGTTGATTGTTAAGGCCAACCATGAGTGCTGGAGGGCTGTCTTGATGTTCAGGAATCGCCCTGGTGTGACTGGGGAGAGATTTACAGGTGGTTGATCCCAGCCTTGGCCCATGGTAAAGGAGAAATAATTATATTATTAACCAACACCTCTACATTTCTTTTTCCCTGGTTATTCCAGAGCGATTACTCAAGTGACACTGAAAGTGAAGACAATTTCCTGATGATGCCACCAAGAGATCACCTTGGCCTCACTGTGTTCTCCATGCTCTGCTGCTTCTGGCCATTGGGAATTGCTGCCTTTTACCTGTCTCATGAGGTATGTAAAAACATCTTCTCCTAATTCAGAGTTCTGCATTCATGGAGTAGCCATCACCCCACACCAGCAAGGAAAGTTCACCAAAACCCAAATGTGGGCAAGACATTCTCCAGAGTAGTGGGAGGCAGGTAAATGGCATAGTGTATTACCCACCTTGGTATGTCTCTGTGATTGTGGTTGTTGTCTTGTGAGATGCTTTGCCAAGGGAGGAGTCTACAAAATACTTAAGGTTTTAGTTGATGATGGTCAGATTCCATGTCAGATTATACAATGTCCAGCTAAGCATTTTCTGTGAACAGGACTTTTGAGTGGAAAACACCCTTGCTATCTCAAACACTTGCATTTCCTATTGGGACAACTGATCTATTGGTTCCCAAGCTGATCATCTGGAAAAGCAAACCAGGTAATATACTTCCAGGAGCAGAAAAATAATTTCCATTTTGCAGAAGTGAGTTTGCTTTTCAGGAACTACTTGGTTTCCCCTGAAAAATTGCTCAGTTTGTTCTTCTTGTCCAATTTTAATACGGAAATATTTTTCACCAAAGAAGTGAGACTGTTTTGGTTTGTGTTCTTCTTGAGACAGTCTTGCTGGTTTCCAGCCTAGGCCTAACAATCACCTCATGCCCCATCATTTGTTTCGACAAGTATGTCTTCACAAGTGCTTGCAGAGTAATTATTGAGTTTCCCAGCATGGCAGATAATGTAACGTGACAGAAAAGGAGTCACACTGGAAGGCTCATTAGTGGCTGTAAGGAAATGCTCCCTTATATTTTTGTCTACTGGTGGCAGCAATGCCTGTTGCAAACTACAGCCTGTACTCCACAGCACTAAAATGATTCCACCAAAATCTTGCCTATCTTTCTAATCTGCCTGCTTTGAACATCTACCAGCACTAGGTATTTGTCAGGACAAAGCAGGCACTTCAGATCTGAAGAAACTTAGTCTTCAAAAGTCAGAACTGTAACTAAAGATCAAAACTTGGCAGTTGCATTCAAACCTTTTATTTGCAGTTGCTTGAGCTCTTGAAAATTTCATGTCTCCTGGATAGTTCTACTTACTGAAAAGGCCCAGTCTGGGAAAAACATGCAATGCTTAGGAACTTCAAAGGTAGCAGATGGATTCTTTGTGCCAGAATACAGCACTTATGAGAAAGTTTTTTTAGAAACCTTTACCCCTCTAGGTGTGCAATGCATTTACAGATGAAGGCTTGATTTGCAGAAGATATATTTGCAGTGCAGCTCAATCCAAAAGGACATATTATTTCAGTTTAATACTGGTAATACATTTACACTGCATGTGTCTATGTCGTGGTGCAAAATAATTACACAAGGATGGATGTTCTAAGGTTTCAGAGGTATTATTTACAAATAGATTAATTGCCCCTGTACTCCATAAAAGCAATGTGATTCTGAAAGGGGCTATTTTTGCTCTGTGTGGGGCTAATATTTCTACCAAGGCTCTTGCCAATATGCTGCTGCCATAGGTAGCTGGGCAGGGTGTGCCTGCATAGTGGAATCAAAGACATGCATCAGGTTTAGCTGAGCCAGCAGGGAGTGGAAGTGCATTCAGAAATGCATTCTATGAAAGCCAAATCGGTTCCTTTCCATTGGCGTGTCCAGTTTTCACAAGTAGGGCATCACCTGGTGATCTTCCTATCCCAAGCAAAGCTGAGAGCTTTTTGTCTTTCCTCAATAAAACAGAACCTGAGACCATTGGGGTGTTGTATACTTGCTCATTTACTTGCTTTTGCTTGGATTTGTGTTTTTCTTCTCACAAAAGACTTCTACCCACTGCTTGTGGCTGCTCAGTACTGTTCTCTCTGTCAGCTCCCAACAAATCACTGTCAGGGCTGGGCCATTTTCTTCCTTCATGAATCCCATCTTCCATAATGTTTGATTCTTTGGACCATGAGATCAGGACCTGACTCCCATTGCCTCACAGGCACAAGGTGTCCTCCTGGTTATGCTGGCATCTCGCCTGAGCTGTCACAGCTGAAATACAGGTGCTTTGCACACATGAACCTTTCAGATCACATGTCCAGAGGGCCACTGCTTTAGGATAACCTTTTATGAGGGATAATGTCTCCGAGTACTCTGATTTTTAACAGTAGACTGTGTTTATTGGCTAATTTTCATCTTCTCTACAAATACAGCATGTGATTTTTTTTTATGCTTGTAATTTTTTATATCAGCTGCTTTTCTAACAGCTTAAAGCTGAGTATGAAGAGCTCAGTCAGAGGGGGTTTTTATGCATTTACAGAGGAAAATGTAGATGTTTAATTTCTATCACCATAAAATTCTTCACCACTAACAGTGTCTGATAAAAACCCACTAATTGTGTTTATTTTTTTTGTAAATCTTCACCCTCTGGCATCATGCAGGTACCTCAGTTTTCATTTTTACAAAGTTTTTAGCTTTAGCTTTGTAGATCCTAGGCAAGCCTGAAGCTTCATAAATCAGAGAAAGAACTGTAAAAATTTATCTTTTTGTCTTGTCAAGTTCACCATTAAACATACCAGGCAACTTATCAGGGCCTGTCAGGATTTCTGCTTGGTAAGGACTGATAATCTTGCAAGGTCTTTTTAGTTTGCATCCTCTTTTTCTCCCTGTGTTTATTTTTAGGAAAGAGGGCAATATCTTGGCACACTTTTCTCTCCCTTCTCTAAAAAGAAACTCATTGTCAGAGACCTAAGGCTGTGCTGGTGTGAATGAGCTTCACTTTGTACTTTCTCTCCCGTGGGATGGGGGTGGTCATGTGGAGCCCTTCACCCCTGTGAGTCCCCACCAAAGTTTCTGAGAGATTCCAGCCAGGCCAGAGCAGAAACAAAAGTATGTACAACACCTCTGTCTATCTTCTGTGTAACCTCCGTGGAGCTGTGTCAGGCTGGAATAGATGCACACCTGAAAAATCCCACTGGACATTTCTCAGCATTCTTAGGTGCTCAGGTAGCTTCCAAACCTGCTTTCCTTCCTGGCAGCATGTGAGACCTGCCAGGCAGCAGACTGCAATGCAAGTGCATGAGAGCAATCACTTCCTGTCTGCTGCACTTACTCTGTACTGCAATTGCCTTTCTCACACAGTGATAGAGGGATGCACAGCTCTGTAATTATTTCCCCAGCCTATGAATTGCTTGAGTAGGCACAGCTCCAAATACCATCACTGGGATCATCTTTAAAGACAAGTCAGGACTGCGCCCTGGGTAAAGGGTTTTTCTCTGGTTTTCATATGGACACAAGGCGTACGTGATCAGGCAAAGGAGCAGCTTGTCTTTCTTCACCGAGTCATTATTGCTCGATATTCACTTTTCAGAGGTAGAAGCTTTGAAAACTGTATTTTCACATTTCAGTGGTCACTGGAGAAGCGGAGAAAAGAGAGATAATGTACATGTCCCCAAAGGGAGGGAGAAGACAGTATGAACTTAAACTTTATCAGAGACCAGAGGTTAGGTACTCAGCACACAAGAATGTATTTGATTTCTTTGCTTTTCTGTGTCAGATTTTGAGGTCTAGCCACTTCTAAAATGGACAGGGGTTATCTGTTGTTTATTCATTAGAAATGTGGTTCACAGTCCCCGTCTCAACTGGGAAAACAGGACAGTGGTGTGGCATGCCACAGTCCTTGAAACTGGCTGGTGGTGCTGGCAAGACCTACCCATGCTTTACCTGCCCACCCTGTTTGGTTTTTTTTCCTTTCTGCCCCACTTTTGTCCATCAGAAAACAGAATATTAGACAATAAAGAAGTTGGCAGCCACAGCCATTAGTGTGTGTTTTTACTGGTGGTGCTGCATCCCCTTGTATCTGAGATGAAAAGACACAGGCAAAACCTAAAACCTGGAGTATTTTCCTTTACTTGTTATATGTGCAGTAACAGGCCAAGCTGTATATTTGCAGGATGTGCTGGTCAGCATTGCTAAAGCAATTCTACCAAAGCAGACAGTGGGCTTTGCATTTTCAAGAGACGTTTTTGATTTTTTAGCACTGCATAATTTCTTGAACTAAGAAGCACTTGTACAAAAGACCTGACTGTCAAAAGATGAGCTTTAGCCTTCTTAAATACAATATGAAGAAGTCTTCTTTTGTTGTTGTCTTGGACCAGGATACCAAATCACACAATCTCTGAACTGAAGCTGGGCTTTTACTTTGGGTCACTCATCTTGGCTGTAGGGTAGTGGGTGTGTTCTGGGGTTACCCAGCCCTGTCTGTGCTGTCGGTCATGCAAAGCTTTGGTGTGTCTGTGCTGATCACTCAAAAAGCAAATCTACATCTCTTCACCTGGCTCTGTGTATGCATGTGAGTGCAGGTGCATGCAGGTACCCTTCTGAGGAAATTTTGTAGTCTTTGAACTGTAAGAAGTTAATAAAACCTCCATAGAACTAAACTCTCTTGTGTCAGGAATGAGTCCAAAAACCTCAAAATTATTTCCTTCTCCCATGGAGCTGCTAAGGACTTGTTTAGGTAGAAATCTTCCCAGCAGAACTCTGTGCTAGTATCTTCCTGAGCTCATCTTCTTCTAATGAAGATGGTAGTAAAGAGCACACCTGTGGCAGGTGAGCCCAGGTGGAGGAGCTTCTCTGCCTAGTGATGGAGCTCCAGGAAGAGGTAAGTAGGTTCAGAAGATCAGAGAGTTCCAGAAAGGATACACCACTGCAGCCACATCCTGTCCTCCCTGAAATAAGCCCAACAGGCTGACAGGGCTCATGACACAGAAAAGTCCCTATACTCTCTTTGCATGGATGACCATGGTGACTTAGAGGATAAGGGTAAATGGCAGCAAGTTCCTGCCTGGCACAGCAGGCACCACTGGTGTGTCTCTCCAGCAACTGCCACACCTTCCCAGTTACCATTGCATAATAGGTGCAGTGCCCTGCAAGGAGAACTGAATGCTGACAATTATGATGGTTCACCTAACTTGGAGGTGTCACCAGGGCTAAATAGGACTACACCCATCAACACCTCTCCAGTAACGAAGAAAAGGTGAGTCATTGTCACAGATGACTCAATTCTTGTCCTTGTTGGGAACTTCAACTTACCAGATGTCTGCTGAAAACCTAATACAGCAGAGAGGGAACAGTCCCAAAGGTTCCTAGATTGTGTGTAGGATAACTTCCTGATGCAGCTGGTGAGAAAGCCTACAGGAAAGGTGCCCTGCTGGACCAGCTGTTTGTCAACAGAGATGGGCTTGTGGAGGATGTGATGGTTGGAGGCCATGTTGGGCGCAGTGACCACAAAATGCAAGAGTTCTCTATTCTTGGAGAAGTAAGGAGAAGGGTCAGCAGAAGTGCCACCTTGGACTTCCAGCGGGCAAACTTTGACCTGTTTCAGAGACTGGTTGACAGAATCCAATGAGAGGCAGTCCTGAAGGGCAAAGGAGTCCAGAAAGGCTAGACATTCCTCAAGAGGGAAGTCTTAAGGGCACAGGAACAGGCCATCCCCCTGTGCCGAAAGATGAGCCGTCAGGGAAGAAGGCTGGCCTGGCTGAATAGACAGATCTGGCTGCTACTCAAGGAAAACAGGAGAGTATGGCCTTTGGAAAAAGGGGCAGACCACTGAGGATGATCATAAGGATGCTGTGAAGCTGTGCAAGGAGAAAATCAGGAGGGCCAAAGCCCAGCTTGAAATCAACCTGGCTCCAGCTGTCAAAGATGACAATAAAAGCTTCTATAAATCTATCAATGACAAAAGGAGACCTCTGTCACTTATTGGATGCAGGGAGACACAAAGTGACCAGGGATGAGAAGAAGGCTGAGGTACTTAATGCCTTCTCTGCTTCAGTAGTAGGTCCAGTTGTTCTCTGGGTACCCAGTCCCCTCAGCAGGAAGACAGGGACGGGAAGCAGTTTGAAGCCCCCATGGTACAAAAGGAGATGGTTAGTGACCTGGTGCACCACTTAGACATACACAAGTCTATGGGGCCAGATGGAGTACACACAGCAGTATTGAGGGAGCTGGCAGAAGTGCTCACCAAATCACCTTCCATCGTTTACCAAGGTCAAGGGTCAGGTTCTGCACCTGAGCCACAACAACCTCATTAAATGCTACAGGCTTGGGGAAAGAAAGCTGTCTGGTGAAAAAGGACCTGGAGGTGTTTATTGGCAGCGAGCTGGCTGCATGTGAGCCAGCAGTGTACCCAGGTGTCCAAGAAGGCCAACAGCATCCTGGCTTGTATCAGAAACAGTGTGGCCAGCAGGAGTAGGGCAGTGATCATCCCCCTGTACTCAGCACTGGTGAGGCTGCACCTCGGGTACTGTGCTCAGTTCTGGGCCCGTTATTACAGGAAAGACATTGAGCTGCTGGAGTGAGCCCAGGGAAGAGCAGCAAAGCTGGTGAAGGGTCTAGAGCACAAATCTTATGAGGAGTGGCTGAGGGAAGTGGGGTTGTTCAGTGTGGAGAAAAGGAGACTGACAGGAGACCTAACAGTTCTCTACAGCTACTTGAAAGGGGGCTGTGGCAAGGTGGGGGGTGGTCTCTTATGCTAAGTAACATGGGACAGAACAAGAAGAGTTGGGCTCAAGTTGTGCCAGGGGAGCTTTAGGTTAGATATTAGAAAAAACTTCTTCACTGGAAGGGTAATTAAACACTGCAACAGGCTGCCATGGAGGTGATTGCAACACCATCCCTGGAGGTGTTTTAAAAGACATGTAAATATGCTGCTTTGGAACATCACTTAAGCACTGGACTTGGTAGAGTTAGGTTAATGGTGGGTAGATTTAGGTTATGGTTGGACCATAGGATGAACCAGAATGATTCTGTGATTCTGTGAGGTGGCCAAAGGCCGATGGTATGGCCTTTGTGTGAGAGCCCTGGCACTGGGAGGTCCATCTGCCAATTGGATTGTGTCCCAGTTGCAAGGTAGATGCAGACACCATGACTTATGGGTTCTTCTGAGCCTGTTTCAGTCATAGTAGCTGATGAATATAGATTATCTTTAGTTAATATTTATTATTTCTTGACATGCCAGCTCTTCAGCTGGTAGAAATCATGCCCTCTCTGCTTACTTCTCTGTGCCAGATCTTCTTTGCCAAATGTCTTTCCAAGAAGGGGACCAAGCCAGGGACTCACTCTGAGGTGCGGATTCTCCAGATGATGCTGGAGCAGTCTGTGCTTACATTGCTTCACCTCTAGGTGCTTATGGCTCTCACACCCTTGTGTCACAGGGCTTAGCTTCTTGTTGGGACAAGCTGTGTGCTCTGGGGCTTTTCCTCAGGGATCACTCTAAGAAAGAGCTGAGTTCTTCCAGCCACATTTGCAATGCAGTCTTGTGGAGGACTGGCATGTTAGATTTCTGAAGTTTGGCAGAGCTTGGAACCATTGAAAACAAGTTTTTATGTGAGGAAATGTGGGGGGAGCATTGCTTGCAAACTATTCATAGAGCTCTGCTTGCAAACCAGCTCTGTGTATGAGTGCAGATGCCTGCAGTCGTGTTAAAATAGAGTGCTTGCAAAGATAAGCACTTCAAGATCATCCAATGACACCATAATTTTAGCTATGACAAGACAGCTGTCTTCTGATTTTGCGTATGGCTCTTCACACATACATAGCTTGTGCTTTGGCTTGCATTTATACTCAAGCCAAAGCTCTCAAGGTCTGAGGAACATGGCCTATGCTGATCATATTCAGCTGATGGCTTTCACCCCTTGTCCAGCTTGTCGACTCAGGGGGTTGGGGCAGGGGCTGTCTGTGTGTGACCCAGGCATCCTGCCCTTGGCAGGTCTGTAGACATGACTGATACTAACCTGGAGGTGGGTCTGGCCCTGGGCAAGGGAGCAGTGCTGCATATGGTGATTTTCCTGGCTGGGCAGCGAGATTTGGTCTGTGAGCAACAGACGCAAGCCCACTAAACTGCCAGCCATGCATGTTCATAAAAAATGGAGGTAGCATCTGTTAGAGAAAATATGTTATATCAGATACAACAACCCAAGAGAGGGAAAGCTACTGCTACTCCATGCCCTGAGGTCCAACCAGCAAGGCTGGAGATGCAGAACACACAGGCACACCACGTATGCTATGTATTTGCATATATACATGGTTGGCCACACAGATCATAGAAGGGCACTCAGAGGACTCAAAAAAACTGGAGTCAGCACCCTCAGCCTCATTATGCTCCTCTCCCTGAGCAAGATGGAGGTCCACTAGTGAGAGCACAGCGATACCCATACCTTTGTCTGTATCTATACATCTGTGCAATGTGGATCCCTCCAGTACCTGAGCTCAGGCACCCAGTCTGCACAGTAGCAAGAGGAGGGATCCCTCAGCCTTTCTGAGGGGGAATAAAGGGCATCAAGGAGAGGGGAGTGTACTGTGTTGGATGGGGAAACTGAGAGTGGGAGAGAGGTTGTGTTGAGCAGAGTCAATATAGGAGCATGGCATGGGATGCGATAGCTTGGGTGGGTCCAGCTTACTCGTCCCAGTTAGGTCTTGCTTGAAGAAAGGCAGGTTTGAGATTTCCCCTGTTAAGATGGATTAAATGTAAGGTTGCATGAATACTGCAAGGGGCTTTCTCTGCCACTGTGGCTCATGTGTAGGCATGTTCATGAGGCTGGTGGTTGCAGCTGTGGGCACTAAATAGGTTAGTATGATACTCTGTCCTAACTAGGACAGCTTTTTGTGGGGCTGAAGCTCTCCCTTGACACTGAGTGCCTCTGTGCAGACTCCAAGTGAAAGGGAAATGCTCAGAGGATGATGCCTCAGGCCAGCAGAGCCCATGGGCCATGCAGAGCATGAGCGTGGCCAGGGCACAGACAAGACTGTATTCATAAGAGCTGATCTGCAGCATGTTGCTACTGCTGGCCTGTCCATACTCCTCTTGCTCCCATCAGACAGATGGCACATTTGCTGGGCAGGGGATGTTAGTGAATACTGAACACCCCAGCCTGTGGCAGCATAAAATAACACAGCTGCTGTTCTCAACTGTGATAGAGTGAGAAACTACCTGCTGTGTTAGCCAAGAACATATGTTGCTGTGTGAGAGTGCAGGGTCTCTTGTTCTTGGAAGAGCAGCTTTGAAATGGATGGCCCTGGCCCCTGATATGGGACATTTGGGTCACATCCCTTGGCTTTGCAAAAAACCTTGTCATATGCATCAGTACATTCCATGTTTGAAACTTACTTGCTCCTTTCAGAGGAGAGGAAAAGCCTAGTCTTGGACAGAGTGGCAGAGGATGTCTGATTCCCCAGGGTCTGCCTCAGACTGTCATAGCTGCTCTGAAAGGGGTTTTATCAACTATCAGCACCTCTAATTCTCTGCTTTCCAGGCAGGAGCTGGCTCCCAGCCAGTTGTTTGAGTTTGGGTAGACTTCTCTCATGCTGACTTTTCCCTTCAGGGTAGATGACTCCTGAGAAGAGAGATGTTTGTGCACACAAGAAAATGACCATTTAGAGTGCATTGTGTGTCAGCAGCTGCTGATTTCAGTGCACTGTGGGTGAGGTCTTGGGCCAGGGAACTTTGTAAGTGTCTTGTGTAATTTCTTCTTCATTCCTTTTTGTCCTTTACATCTTGTGGTCACATTTCCAAGTCATGAACTACAGCTACAAAAAGGTATTAGATTAATGAATGGCCTGATTGCTTTAGCCCTTAAGCTAATTTTCAGTAATTGGAAAGGTAGCTCACAAATAACATTTCCTGGAGTCTTTAATTCATTATGCAGGTGTTTAATTACAAGGAAGCTTTGGGACAGGAGAGAGGCCAACTCAAAATGTTGGAGGAGATTAAGGGTCTCTTTTATTAGCAAGAGTAAGCTGCACAATGGCAAACTTTGTACATTAATCGTTCTGTGCCAGACATTTATGCTTTGTGCATTATGCTGAGCCAGCCAGAGCCCAGAGACATACCAATATAGTTTCACTCCAAGGGTATAAAACATTATTCCCTTCTGGCATCCTCTCTTTGTCCTGCTGTTACTTTTTGTTGCTCACCTATTGGCTCATTATTTCATAGGCTGACACCACAGCAGGGCTTGTTTCAGTGCAGAATAATGCATATTCAACAGGTTACTTGCATGCTTGCCACTAAGCTTGGTGTGTCTGTAGTATGCACAAAATCAGAGGCCTGTTGGGTGTAGGCATCTGAGGAACAGGGTAATAAATCTTCCACAGCAATCAATCAGGGGATTCAGGCCCCTGACTTTAAGCAATCCTCACCAAGTTTAAACAACTTTTTAGTCCGTGTTTTTTTCTGTGTGTGTGTTTTTAGCTTAGACAGCAAGGATGCATTTTGTTAGCTGGGACATGGAAGGGCTTTTGTTAGTTATCCTTTCATGTCGCAGCTAAATACTTGATTTTTCACATCTGCAAAGGTAGGGTATCATGGACAGATTATATTCCAGGAGATGACTCAGATGGAGCATGCTCCCTGTCCAAGGGTACAAACAAGTCACATGATTTTGCACCTGCCTGTATGTCAACCTGCTTAAAAAGGCAGGAGAAAATAAGAGACCCATTGCAGATCTGGGAATGGAACATGGTATCCCCATTCTGGCCATACCAATGTGCTTCAGTTGTCAGAAAAGCCATAAAGCTTTAGATGCTGCTTCAGTGGCTGCTTCAGAAGCCTGGTGAGGTGATGAAGCTTCTCACATCCTACGTGGTCAATGATCTTCCTTGAATTCTCCTGTGGCAGGAACAACAAAGTGTGTCTAGAGGAGTTCTTTGAGTACTGCTTATACAATAGACCTTTCCTTCATCTCATGCTGTGACAGCAGTCTTTTCCAAAACAGAAACAAACAAAAGGAGGCACACACATCTGAAGTTTAATATATGCAGCAGTAAATGAATGGATGTTTTCAACAGTGGAGACTTTAGGTTAGCCTTCTTTTGGTCTGGACAATACTCAGGTATTTTTTTCTTTTCAGGGATCAACATCATGTATCAGAGACTCAGGGCTGTATTCTGAACTTGAATGTACAGTTTAACTATTTCAGTAGCTGTTCTGGTGAGGGCTACCGAGTTACTATTTTGTTTGGATACACAGCAAAGTGAGTTGGTCACTGCTGATTACAATCTACGTATCTCTTTCAAATGGGAAAACCACTTCAAAGTGAAGACTTTAGTCTAGTGGTCTAGGCACCCAATGATGCCTGACAGACTATTTTAGCTCATTGAATTGACCAGCTTCTCAGCAGTAGAAAATAAATTAAGTTTTTATATGTTTATTTTGGGATGAACTACAAGAACCAGCTGAAAAGGAAGGGACTAGAACCTACCTGCAACTGTGCAGTTTGTATCTAAAACTAGGATTATGTGTTGTATCAAAGTGGATGAATCTTTTGACCCACTGCAAGGCAGAACCTCAGAAGGGAATGCAGCTGTTGTACAAAGGGATACAATATCTGAGATAGGAAGGGAGAAAATTTCATTTTCAGCTGTTGTATCTGAGCAGCATGGACCTCTGTCATGGTTATGTGCTGAGGTTTTCCTTCAGGGAAAACAGGAAAACTAAGACAGATAAAGAAGTCATATCATGGGACCCTGGAAGGCAGCATAGTAAAAGACAGATTTCTATTGCTAGTGGCAGTGTCCAGGGGGACATCTGTAAAGTTAACCAAAACTTTTTGCCAGCCAAAAAGCTTGAGAGCCAACAAGACCATCAAAAAATAAGCCTGTCCCACTAAAGCAGATGGAGAGATTGCACTTTGTTCCCATGGCTCCAAAGTATTGACCCCAGCAGGAACAGCTTCCCTGAGGCAGCCACTAGAAATTTGGGCTGCCAGGTGCATGCAGATACACAGGTACTCTCCTCCTTCAACAGCTCTGGCTTCGATCTGTAACAGTCTTTATCCTACCTCTTACCAGTCTTTGTGGTACCCTGTTTCCAGCCCTCGTTTCATTTGTGCCTAAAATGGTTGAAATCATTCTCTAAGAAGTTAGATTAGTTAGTTATCTAATATTATTGTGTTGTTCCCAAACACCGTTTCCTAATCTAAGCAGTAGCATTTGCACTGTGCTTTGCTTCCAACTGTATTCACAGAAGTAGGCAGGACATTAAAGCGCACCTATCAAGACACATGATCTTAATGTACTGTTGGTAATAAAACTAATGTATTTTATGTGCTTGGGGGGGAAAAAACACCAACTTTTTCATAGTGTGAAAGTATTTCTTCTCCCTTCCCCGTGTCAGGTTAGTATTAAAATAAAATCATCATGGGGAAGGATGAGGAATGAGCTATGAATGACATTTCCATACCCTGACCCTTCTTGTATCATTTCCAAGAAGTGTGAAAGTCTTGGTTGCTTGAGTCAATGCAAGTCTATGCATGTTCACAGAGAGGCTCAGCTTCCTCCAAGAGGGTGAGGGGAGCCAGAGATAAAAGAATAGAGATCAGAGCATTGAGCAGGAGAGATGGAACTAGCAATCCCTGCTCAACCATGTTCCTGATCCTGACTTCCTTGGACTGAGTATTTTGCCATCATGAAGTCACAGAATCACAGAATTGCTGGAGTTGGAAGGGACCTATAGAGATCATCTAGTCCAGCTCTCCCAGTGCAGTAGGATAACCTAGAGCAGTTTACACAGGACTGCATCCAGGCAGGTTTTCAATATCTCCAAAGGAGACTCCATAACCCCCCTGGGCAGCCTGTCTCAGTGCTCCGTCACCCTCACCATAAAGTTTTCCCTCATATTTAAATGGAGCTTCCTATGTTCCAACTTGTACCCATTACCCCTTGTTCTGACACTGGGAACTCCTGAGAAGAGCCTGTCTCCATCTTCCTTGCACCCACCCTTTAGATACTTACATACATTTATAAGGTCTCCTGATAAGCCCAGGAGAAAGGATACAATTCAAACCAGCTGTTACCCAGAATTCTCAGGCCCCATGCCCAGACATGGACAATGGGTGTTAGTGTCCATCCCAGCATCATGAGGTGCATCATCATGAAGAACCTCTCCTTATGGCTATTTTCTCTAGCAAGAAGTGTAGAAATGTGATGGTGGGAGCAGGAAAGAACAAATCTTTTCTTCCCAGGTCCGTTCAGGAAACTATCTTTGAATTTGATCTTTTTATTGCTCATTCATCTGATGGTGGATCTCTGGAAGGAATCATGTCCTCTCTTCACAATGGAGACCAAAAGTTGGTGGAAAATTCCCTGTCCACAGTTCAGAGCCTAGTAGCTGCTCCCAGCACTTCCCTTCATTATGGCAGGGACATAACTGCTGAAGCTGAAGGTGGTCCTTTGCCTGATAATGGCAGGCAGAGCAACTTCCAAATCCTCCTACATGTGATAACCCAGGAAATGGGATTCAATGTCCAAAGACATATGGGCCTTTGAACTAATTTAAATAGTAATTGTCCCAGACTGGGATTTCTGGCTTTCATTCAAGACACCACACTTAGTAATTGTGCTGAATGTGTCCTCATTTGTTGACCTTGTCACACAGATGGCTTTGTTCTAAGCAGGTTTCTACAGACTGCAACTAATTAAGCAATTAATTAGGAGCTTGCACTTACACAGAAGCTATTGTAAAGCAGTAACTTCTGTGACCTTATGGGACCTTGTCACAGCATTGGTCCAAAGACTGTCCCACTTGTCTTGGATAGTTTCAGTGCATCCACCTAATCTCATTTTGAAGCACAGCTTTGACAGGTTGACTCAGCTTAAGCTGTACTCACCCTGTGCATCTTCTGGGGCTTTCTTGGTGTGTCTACAGGATGTCTCTCTTATATTTGAAAGCTTTCCTTCCTTGGTGGTGAAGACCACCTTGCCCTGTGACATTCAGAGGCTATTCCTAAATTGTGGTGAACATAAATTTATTGTTTCTCAGATATTCAATATTCCAATAATGAGTATTTAAATCACATGGGCATTGGCTCTTACTCTTTCATATCTCACTTTCTTCTATCAACATTTTTTGCCTTTTTTCTCCTGTCAACCTTGTTTCAAGCCTTAAGATATTCTAAGTGTGTCATAGAGGCTATGCCTTATGACTCCCTCCCCCATTTCTGTGTTTTATAATAACAAAACCATAACACACACTTTATATATCTGCTAATGGGAAAAAAGATCATCATAGAGGTTTCCAGTGCATGTATGCACCCTGGCTGGAAAACCAATGAGCAGCATTAGTTCCCCTTCATTTCGTTATTAACAGCAAGGAATCTTAAAGTATTACAGGGTGTTGGATTCAGCCTGGGGAATTGGTAACATTATTTGCCTGTTTTTTACTCATGAACTGCAAGTGCAGGTTAATATTTTCTGCACTTTTTCTTAGCAGAAATGTTGAAAAGAGAGAAGAATTAATTTATATTTAATTTAAACTTAAATTTAATTTTGCTTAAAGTAAATTTAAGCAAAATTGAAGGTAAGCTCAGGGAGCAAATTTTCATTGTGGCATGTGATGACTACCTCAGTTCAGGGTTCCTGTATTCCTTTGTGAACATGAGACCCAGCTCAGCCCTTGCTCCATACACACTGTGTCTAAGTGGTGGCTTAACAGTGGATCCCCTTCACTGAGGGAACCAGGATCTCTGGAGGGAAAAGGCCTTCATCTTTGAAAGGTTATGAGACTACTCCTGCATCTCCTGATGATGGAAGATGCCTTTCTCTAGGATCGCTTGAATCCATAGCCACTGGGTACCCAAGACATCCCATGCCTGGGCAGATTACCACTTCCAGTATTCAAGAAAAGGAAGCTGCCTAAAATAAGTGAATTTCTGCGATGTTCATTATTACTGGAGGTTCCTCACCTCATCAAGCTGTTTTGCCAATATGCTGAGAGGGGACATTGCTCCTCCTTGTAGCAGATACAAGCTGTGGTAGGACCACTGCAGTAACAGCACTCACTTTCCCTTGGAAGTAGCTATACTTTCCTGAATTTATATGGTGATTTGACCTCGAATGCATTTAAAATAGTGCACATGTTTCAATTGCATCTGTCAGTACATAAAGCAGTGGTAAGTACATTTGAAGGCAGCCTATGCCTCTGCTAGATTTGACATGGAGATGGCTTGTGGTACAGCTTTGCCTCAAAGAGGGCTGAGCCTGAGTCTTGTTTCCTTGTCATTTGCAGAGGACAAAAGGAAGGGCATCTACAGGAAGACTTTTGAAGGGAACCACATCTAAGACACTCTAGCCATGGTGCAGCTTTCCCTGTGTCACCGTCCTTGCGGTCAGGCTCTGAACACTTTGATGTTGCTCTCTCTGCCCCTTGGGTGCAGCTCTCCTTGGATTGGAAATTTCCCATTTACTAAGGTCCTGGATAAATGAATGATCCAATCTTCAAAACCCATTAGGGATTGATTACAAGCAGAAGTTTTACTGTTTTAATTAAAGCAGCACAACTCAGGCAGCACATCCCTGTAATGCAGGATTAGTATCAATGTCCTTTAGATCAGAAAAGATCTTCGCAGGTGTAAGAGATTGGGTAGAAGGGAGTAATCTGTTCAGCAGGAAGCACGAATATACTGGCACCCTCTGCTACAATTATCCTGAAAGATAAAACAGTGTCCTGCTGGATGCAGCTATACCACTGCCAATCTGTAGGTCAAACTGACTTTCCTTTGGAGCAGCAACTCAGGAGGGTTTCTGCACAACAAAGACAGTTGAGACACTTCAACAGGTCTTTCATGCGAGTGCAACAACCAAAAGTCCAAGCTGGTTCTGAAAAGAAAAACAAGGTGGTGAACAGCTGGAAGGAAGATAAACAGCCATCTCCTCTGTAGAAGCCAGGCTTGCTGATGCAGGCATTAGAGTCATATCTGAGGTTTCTAGCTTTATATATTAAAGATACCACTGTTTGGCATCAAGCTCTTAAATTCAGGATGTTTCCAAAAAAAAAAAAAAAAAGGCTCAAATGGTTGGAATCTGAATTTCTCTTAACATTGTAGATCATATTTGCAGCTCTAGTTGGAGAGAAGGGAGGCCTGTTTTGCTTTTGGAATAGGATATGTGCGAAGATTATGTTGACTTGCTGTTTGCCATAATGTGATTTGGGGGAAGTAGCTGCTTCTGCTCATTTTAGGAAGTCAGCCAGACCCGAACAATCTCGCAGTGAGCAAAGTGACACCTGGATTCCTGCTTCCTTGCGTTCACTGTTTTGTTACAGAGCCCTGCTATTAGCACAAAACCTTTTTCCCCCCTCTGTAACAGCTCCCTTGTGGATTTGAGGCTGTAATATTTTTGTGTCCACAGAGGAAACAGCATGTTTGAAAATCATTTGATAAGGCCAAAATAATTTACCACCTATGAAGTGTGACATATTTCAGCAATTGCTAATTGAACTGTTTGCTGTCATAGCTCTGTGCAAAGGGAAATCACAACCTCTGTGAAATCTCTTTGGCAGAGTGTGCCTCATCTGCTATCTCCAGTAAGAGCACAGGGTGGTGGTAGCATTGTCAACATTAAATCACCCTTCCAGTATCTTCAGCTTCTCTTTTAATCTACCAGCCCATACCTCACCAGCCTGGTGTCTTCACTGTATGTGCTTGCACCTGCTAGGAAGGCAAGTAAGATCACGCTTCCTAGCAATTGCTATGTTGAAGAATCAAGGGCAAAATGTAGAAATGCCACCATTTGTAAATCCTGGCAAATATGTGAGCTGCTTATCCTATGAGGTGTCCAGTCTGGGGACATTTGTTGTAAGTCAGGAGGATACCTCCTTCCCCTGCTCCTGCAGTGCCACGGCTCTGTCCCACTGCATCAGTTGCTGGGAACAACTGCTTGAGCACTATGTGACTGCAGAATTAATCAGGAGAGAACTGGGAGATGGAAAGCAGTGGTGTAACTACAAGTGATGATGAATAGACACCCTGCCTGGTATTTCTTTTGCTGAACAGAGATGGAAATGTTGTGTAGTTCAAGTCTTTCTTGGGCATCCAGGTTAGAGATCTCAGAGCTTCCATTTTAGGGTGACAATACAGAACAGGGAATTATACTAAACTCAACACTGAGAAATGACCTCAGATTGATGGCACAAGCATACATAAATCTGAGGGTAAAATTTTGGTAGGATATATAATACCTTTTTTCTCCACAAATTTGCATTCATCCCATGAAAATAGTTTCTCAGTGACCTCCCAGCAAGATCAGGGCCACCCCACAGAGAAGGGGGACAGGAAGCCAGTGGTGACATTACAGAGAGCATTGTCCTCATTATCACAGGGAGCAGTCCCACAGCACCTGACTGTAAAGCTCATTGCTGCCTTCAAAGCCCTGATGCCAGGTACCTACCCTTCTACCTTTGCAGAGACTGTAGAAATTACATTTGGAGCATGAGTTCTCCTGCTGATTTGGGAAGGCATTCCAATGTGTAAGGGGTACAGATAAGGTGTGTTGTAATTTTTGGACTTTTACAAGGTAACACATAAGACCTGAAACCTACTTGACCATGAGTAGCTCAGAAGAGTACCTGAGCAGCAGGAGCAAATAGACATCTACTCAGTTGAACAGAACACCTGCTTGCTATATTGCCATTTTGGCATATCCCCATGCTTGGTCACAGTGGCAGATTAAGATGATGTCTTGCAGTATTTGGTGTCTGGTGTCTGCTTTTCACCTTCACCTTGTGTCAGTGAACATCTGAAAACAAATTGCTCTTATAGCTTGAGAGTGAGAGTTAGTGGTAGAAAACCTGGAGGAGATGGGGCTAGGCTGTGCAACAACTAGTGGATGAGGGAAGCTTTGGAAGGGTGTGAAGGGTGTTGATGCGAGTGGTGCAAAGCAGCAAGGACAAAGGGAGATTTCTCTGAGAAGAAAAAGGAAAAACTGGCCATTTGCAGGGAAAGGATTTGTGTCCATTTTGATTACGAAGCTCTGGCAATGTAGGGAAGACAGGAAGGGCAGGTAAGAAGTAAAGTTTAGTTATGACATCTCCGAGGTTGCTTTTACATCCCTGCAGATAAAGAAGCAAGTATGTATAGTAACTATTTTTATTCATTCTCTACACCATGTGCATAGCAGAACCATGGAGTCTGGTTTGAGAGACTAGAAGAAAAATAAAAGCAGCAACCTTGACATGAGCTGGGAAGTTCTTTCCTCTCTGCCAGCTTTTTAACAACTATAAAAGGGGCAAGTCAACTAATGCAGGCTGTGCTTGCATTTTGAGACTCTATCTGCTCTCTCCTCATGTAAAGTCTCAAGGGTCACTGAGCTGTCAGAAATGGAGGGCTAGTCTTTCAAGAGGAGGTGAATTGTACCCTAGTATCCCTGTCACAGCAGGAATTTACAGATGAAACTGCAGCTCATATCTGGTTGCCATAATCTGCTGCTATGTCTTGTAAGCAGGCAGTGCTTCAGCCAACATTGGAGCAAGGGAGAAGCAGAAGATGGGCAATACTCTTCCTTCCATCACAGGTCCTCCTTGATCCTCCTTTTCTGCAGCAAAGACCTGGAGCAGGGCTAGGGTTAAGTGGTGTCAGGAAGGAGGAGGCTATGTTGGCAGGAAAAGCTCCTGTGCTCCAAGGCAGTGCAGAAAGGAGAGGGACATGCTGGGAGTGGTGTGAATCCCTGTCCACGTAATGCTGGTGCATGATATGGAGTCCTTGAACCCTTTGTGGGTTAACACAACTTCATGTAAAATTATGTGTAACAATAATACGGCACAACTTCACTGTGCCATAAAGTCCTCTGAGGAAAATCCTGACTTCTCACCTTAAAATGAAACAAGTTAGCAAGAGCAGTACTCTGAAAGGATTAAGCAGCCTTGCCAAGGGAATCTCAGTAGGGCATTTTAGGCAGCCCAGCAGGACAGGATGTTCAACTAAGCAGCCAGAACAAAAAGTGCTTCAAAAAGCTGCAGTTAAGTATTTGATTTGCTGTTTGGCTGTAGGTATGGCCGAGACATTCCTGGTTCGTTTGTGATGCCTGAAATGCTATTGCTTTCTCAAAGACCAAATTGTTCTGCTTTGCATATACACGAGAAAGCCTCTTGCCTTTCTCTTGTGAATTGATTTAGGAGAGAGAGAAAACATATTTTGGAGAAAGCAAGTTAAAGATTTTTTTCTTAATGATAAGTGGCTGAGCATAATTCAGTTTATTACTAATTCCAAAGAAAGGAAACAGAACCATGATGTCATGTCTTTTAAACTCCATTCAAATGTTTCATCTCCTCTTTTTCTGACTGAAATGACTCATAAAATCATAGACATTAGGCATGGCAAAGACCTTTAAGTTCATCTTGCCCATCTGTCTGCCACCACTGGCTTGTTATTTAGAATGGTAAACAAGAAAACCATGTTAGAGAGAGACACAATGTTCCCTGAAAGAATGGGAGTACTAGGATATTCTTCAGTTATTTGTGTATGTCACACTGGGTCTGGAACCAGAGACCTTGAAGTCGATGCAAATGAAGTCAACACAGTGTGGCATCAAATAAGGCTAGAACAGATCTCACCTTTCTGGGCTCCGAGAGTCCTTCCACAGAGAAAAAGCTTGTTTCCACCCCAACCCATTCCCTCCCTTGCTTACATCACTTCCCACAACTGCTTTGTCACATGTTGCTTTTGGTGACATCCTTTTAGAAGAGATGAGTGGTTTAATTTTTAGAGATACTGGTTTTCATGAACCACTGGTTAAACTCACTGGGAACAATAAAGCCCAAGAGCATCTCTGATGCGGGCCATCTGTGACTGGAAATGCCTCAGGTTCAACAGTCAAAAATATGGCTGCTAGAAAGAAAGGTGATCTGCTGGAAATCTAGAGTTATGAAAGGCAAACCTTGAAACAAAAGCTGGCAGAGGAGAAAGGATCTGTTATCACACCTTTGTACAGAAGCTGGCATACCCGGTCCCTGATGCCCCTGAGATAAGGCTGAGGGCTGAGTGTCAAATCCCTGCAAATTCTGTGGGGCAGGGCTCATCCTACAGGGCTATGGGGTTGTGGCATGCCAATGCACATCTGGGGTCCTAAGTGTTGTACAGGAGTGTGGTATATTTATTCAGCACATGCATTGCACCAGAATTTCTGCTAGGTGCTGAAATCACACACGAGCCAGTCATACTCCCTGCCTCTCCTCCTTACTTATCCATTACTGCAGCTCTGACATCTCTGCTGTCGCTACTGATGGCAAGCCTAAGTCCTCTGGTTGCTGTCCTAAGAGCATTTTTGCAGAAGCTGGCAAAACAGCTTCGCAACAGCAAATGCCAGCAGGTAATTTGGTCAGTTACCTTTTCAACTCGCTTGTTTTCTGGCCACATGTGTTCTCTAATGTCATGAGAAGCCACCAGAATCATTATCCACAGGACAACTCATGAAGACCTAATACATCCCTGATGACGTGCATCTATTCTGCTGCCAGGACACTTGACAATTTCACTCCTCATCTGCCAGGATCATTTTGCTGTGACCTCAACAGCATGTGGGCATGGGCTAAGCCTTCCCTCTGTAGCAGGAGTGATGGGGACTGCCACCCCTGTTAAGCCCCCCCTACCAAGATGCTCTGACTTCTCTGATTAGCTGTCTGTGGCAGGGATGTCTGTGAGGGATGTCGCTGCCTCTGAGCCCCTGCAAGGAAAGGTCATTAACCTGCAGCCTGCCTGTCTGTGGAAAATTATATTCATATACCCAGCAGCAAAGGACAACCAAATCAACACCCAGTCAGACTCCATTAAGATGGCCCTCAGGAGGCAAATGCCTCTTCACATGAAATTATGTGCCATTGATCATTTCAGCACCCAGGGCTTCTAATAGGTTCACAAGCCATTTTCATCCAGTGAAATGTCTTCAAACAGTAAGTGAATCTGATTCCTCAGAGGGAAGCATGAAATGAAGACCTATCTGTGGGCAGTTTCCCTGCAGGTGGTGGAAAAGGCACAAACATGCCCAGTGTCAGAAAATGCCACCTGCATCCTGGATTGCAGGCATTCCTGTGCTATGGTATATGTACCTCTGCTTCCTCCACACCTTCTTTCAAACACCAGAAGGGCAAAAGGGCAAAACATGCACTGAAAGCCAGTTTAGGGTCTCCCCAAAACTCAAGACTGGGTTACAATGACCTACCGCCTCAGAGGAGAAACAAATAGTGCAGTGATGAACTCCATTAGATGCTGCTCCATGGTGGTGTTGACACAGCAGTACTGAGCAGCTTGCCTGTAGGTTAGGAGCAGGGAACAAATTTCTGATGCAAAACCCCAGCTAGGAATAAAGGCAGGTCCTCTGGGAATGTTAAACCCATTTCATTTTCCCTCAGCTCATGGCTAGCTTCATTACCCTTGGCACTTCCTTTGTTCATCTTAGAAAATTTCTTGAGTAAGTCTCCTTACATTGGGAATGGCTCTGCCAAGAGATACCCCATGTCCCTTCCACTAGCTGTATCCCATCCTCAGAAAATCGCTTTCTCTGAATCCCTTTCAGTTTCTCCTGTCCACAAGGACATTTCCAAGCAGTAACCACTGACAAGTCGTTATACAAGCATTTAGAGTTCTGACTCCAGGGCTTAGCTCAGCCTCCAGCTTCCAGATACCTCCAGCAGGAGACAACAGAGGAACTTTTTGAGATTACTTTACAGGGCATTGCTTACACAGTCCTTTGGGTCAGCTTTCATACCAGCATCTCTGCGACAAAATGAGCTGCTTATCCCTTAGCCATCAGTGGCTGCCTAGGCTGCTTGAGTTGGAAGGTGCAACCCAAGCAAGGGAGAAGTCCTTTCTGTTATCTCTGCCAGTGAAGACATGCCAACAAAGGCAATAATGGATCCCCTCTGGCTTTGACAGTGCTGATGATGCTGATGTTAGATCACTGTGAGGGAACATTACATGGCTCTATATTTGTGATTTACATAAATTGCATTGTAGAGGTTTACAGTCCAATATATGCATTTGCTGCTCTGTTGGGAGCTGTAAAGAAGAAAATAATGTAATAAAGAGCCTTCTGGTCCTGACATAAAATTCAGCTTAATACATATTATTATCTCTGCCTGTGCCAGCCCTTCCTTCTTGCTGTTGCCTATATTTTCGGTATGTGGCAATATTACCAGTTCCTTAAGCCAACTAAGGCTCCTTGCTGATGTAGATCAGAGCGGAGAAAAAGTCGGGAGAAGAGGTGGACAGGGAGAAATGCAGGAATGCTCTCCTGTGTGTGAAGGGCAACTGCAAACACGGAGGAAGTAAACTATTCTCCATATCCAGTCCAGGATGGCTAAAAAGTCTCAGTCCTAGGTTGCAGTAAGGTGGGTCAGTATTCAGCTTTAGAAAACGCTTTCTAGTGGTGAAGATGGGGAAATGCAATATTACTTTACCAGGGCAGAGGATGGAGAACAGCTTGGATGAACAGTCAAGAATGGCCTTGCAGCTTTTATAGGCAGAACTTAAGATTTCTACAAGATTATCTTTGGTTTTGCTCAAATCCTCTCTCATGCCAGTTTGATATGCACTGGAAATGATTTATTAGTATGACTCTGCTCTGTGCTCTGTAACTAATTTTGGGGGGGAGGAAGCATAATAATGTTTAATTTTGCACAGCAGCAATCTCTCGGTCTTCAATTAGTTTGCTGGTTACTTGATACCTGGTGCATCTGCAGCCTCTTCTGAACCTACTGACAAATTCTGGAGTGGCTTTCTACTCCTGTCAAGACTGCCACTCAACTTTGTTAGAAAGCATAACGGCAGCGCGCTTTGAAGCCAGAGAAGGAGGTGGATGGGACTGAAAAGTGGCACATTTCTTCAAGGACTGGGGTAAAGTTTGCAATAAAGCCCTGGTGCCTGTCTCCTCCCACCAGTAGTTTCTCCATTGCTGGAGAAAAAAAAGAATTTTCCATCCTGAGTCTTTCCAGAGTTCAAAAATTTGCCTTAGTGTCCTAAATTCCAGTTCTGAACTTTCTATGCTTTTCATGAAAATATGGGAAATAGGTGGGTTTGATGATTAAAAATGAATTTCAGATCTGAAGAGGTTGTTGTGCCAGGTGACAGTTCTCCATTTGCCATAAAAAAGTGCATTAAAGAATCAAGGGGTTAGTTTTCAATATAAGTTCTCTACTCTGAATAATGGGACAGATTAAGACCCTGACCTGGTTCTGTTTGAATTACTCTTGTTATCTGTGAGCTGCTCTTTGTGCCATCTACACAGTGAGGCTTTCTTTGATTCTCTTGCCTTCAAGTATAATGTTCGTCTTTGCATGGTACCCTGTGTCTCATTTCTTCCTGCAGGTTTTGTATCCTTTGATGGGTGAGGGTAATGTCACCAATTTGATAAGAGAGCTCTGTCTCATTTGCAAGCTGCTTAGATTTGCTCGGTCTGATGTCATATGGAAACTGTACATAATTTACTATTTTGGTGACTTTGCTAGATGGTCAGCTAACTGCTTTTGCAGGATTGCTGAATTTGACCATGTATTTTTGGAGTAACATTTGCTTTTTAGTGCTTCATTATGTTAACCCCCGATACTCTGAAAAGAAGAGGTAGTTTCCTCCAGCAGGAGGAAAACTGTTTCTCGTGTTCCTTTCCAAATATTCAGTAAACCCGTGCTCAGTGACTAAGAATAGTTACCAGGTCATGCCAGCAGGCTGTGTCAATACACATCAAAAAGAGTTTGACAGCTCATCCAAAAGAAGAGTTTTTTCTTTTTTTTTTCAGCTCCCTGCAAAAGAGTTCAACAACAAGAAAAAATGCTCTGGGGAGAATGCCCAAGGCAGAGCAAAACATAAAAGCACCCAAGTTTGCAGTTAAAAGGCTACATGTCTCCATACAGAATTACTACCCTGCTTTATGCTCCCGTTCTTGAGTGCTGACAGGACTCCCTGTAGGGGCATCCTGGGATTTCCTGGCCATGGTGCATCATGGTGGAGAGGCAGTCCTAGTGGGGACTCTGGTCCTTAGCTGAGAGGGAGACATTCAGCAGGCAAACTGGAGCTGTCTTGAAGCTGAACTGCAGCAGAGCATTGGAACTGAAGTATTTTCCTTTTCTTGGCACTTTTTTACACATCTCAAGGAAAATCTTCACAGACAGCAGTCCTGTTCTGTCAATTTCCTTATACAGGCAAACAAATATAAACACACATTGAGAGAAACTTCCCAGCCAGTCCCTGCTGTTTGCTTCTGTAAATCTAGGTTTCTGCCTTGCAATTTGTCGGTGAAGAATGGGCTATGACAAATTCCCCCTCGAGTGTCTTTTCCTGGGCTGTTGGGGTTATATATCTAAGCCAGCTGACAACTATTTCCTCCATGGCAATTTAGCCACTTAAAACAGGAGCACTTTTACTGTGTGCTCCACTACCAGTCACAGCTATTTTCATCACCCTCTTCTGCAAATTCTGCATTCTGCACATCCCCCTTTTGACATGCACATCCTCTTCAACCAGATCATACAAGCCAAGAGCTGCTTTTGCAGTGCCCTATCTAGAACATTCCTTCAAATTGAAGAGGGCAGATACGTTTATTAATATTTAAGATCTGTCAGTGACTATATTAGCCAGGCTGATGTTTCTGCTGAGGTCTTCACTGCAGAAAGAAATTAACAAAGAAACAAAATGAACAAAGGGATCTGAGATCTCTGAATCACTGCTGTTCCATAGCAACCTTCCTTGAAGACTAAAGGACTGTTTAGGGAAGCTAGCATGATGTTCTTGCCCTACCCTTTTACACTTTCCAGGACAACAGGTATTTCCCTCTGCTGGAAGCAACGTGTAGGGAAACCTTGCCTCACTTGTTGTGTCTGTTCCTTCACATTATTCAAGCTCTTAGTTTTTCTTGGTTGACTTGCTGAGGAGCAGCTGTACTGCTGATGGAGCAAACAGTGATCTCCAGCTTTTTTGTATCTCGAAGAGCAGTCTCTCCCTCAAGCCTGGCAGCATTAGAGATAAGACTTCCAAGGGCAGAGATCCACACATATGAAATGAGAACACTACGTTCAAACCTCACTTGGGTTCTTGGGTACCAAAAAAGGAGCCTGATCATCACTTGGACATAAGATGGAACCACAGGATCAAATTTGCCTGGAGATGTTGTGTCCTTTGGCCACCTCAGGTCTGCTCCACAGATGGCACATCATTGTTGCACCACTGGGGTGAGCACTGCAAGAGGTCTCCAGCAGCTTGCTGCTTGGAAGAGGCAGGCACTCGCTCCATCAGCTGCGCGGACTGAGTGAGGTGATGCCAGAGGGGGGAAGGAGCAGGATTTACTATGGCTGGTGCACCTGCAAATTCTTCCTGCCTCTCCTGCCTTCTCTGCCCCAAAGCAGCAAGCAAAGGTAGCACTGCACATCAAAGACATAGAAAGTTTACCATATTTGCATTCTCTCCCAGCTGCAGCTGCGCCTCATCACCAAGTACACTTGCTCTGAGGAGACGCCAGTTCCACCTATTTAAGCTCAACCACCATCCAGAGCAAGAGCAGGCCACTCCAGCTCAAGGCTGCGACTAAAAGACCCAAGGCTCTTCTTGGTTCTGCTGCATGACCTGAGATTTTGCTTTCCTCTCCACTTATGCACTGCACACTAAGATTACTCATGCAAACGATAGATCCTTTTGTTTGAGGCAAGACCCCTGGCAAGGTGCATGACTTTCCTTGCAGTTGTCTAAGGGACGGTGGGGGGAAGAGCTGGTGCAGGCACCAAGATCTGGCTGCTGCTGCATGTGTGGCTTCCCAGCAGAAGTGTGTTGCTAAATTCCCTAAACGGCCCTGGGAGTGTTTCATTTTCCGTGTGGGCAGGTGTAAAAACACTGTTTCAGAAATTTCCAGAGGAAACGTAACAACAGTGAGAAGATCTGCAGCTCCATGCAGATAGCCCAGGCCCATTTGCAAAACACAAGTGCCACCCCCACTGGCCACAGAGATCAGATGACAATGGCAGGAGATCTGTGATTTCTTCCCTTAAAACAGGAATGAGCCTCACTCAAAACTTGATCCAAAAGGCTTTGAACTCCATTCAAGACTGACATCTGAGTTATAGCAATGTTATTTACTTCAGGTATTATATATGTGTGTGTGTGTCCAAGTGCACATAGGTTTGTATGTACCCAAGATGTCCCCTTGCAATTAATTCAAGCAAGGGTTGGGTATGTCCCATGGCCCAGTCTCCAGAGTCAAGCACAGGAAGAGCTGAAGGGACTTATCCACACTTAAAACTGTGAAATGGTTGCTGAACATGGCATGTGGGCCTTGACCTGGGTATCCCAGATCACTCTGCCCATGAGTAGTGATGACCAAACTGTTGAGTCTGCTGTGGCACTTTCCCAGAAGTTCTGAGGACTGATGGTGCTCCATCATCCAGTGAAGTAGGAACCAGTGTATTAGATCGCACAGGCTGCATCCTTGGTAATAAACTGAATGTGTCAAGGTTTGCTCTCTTGCTCTGCAATCTGTGGGGAGGAATGGTGTAGACCCATTCTGCTGTCTTACCTGCCATCAGAGTCATTGCATCAAAGATGAATACTGGGAGTGTTCCTGCTCTGCAGAAGCATCACCTGTTACACTGATACCTGGCACAGCCAAAACCACATCATGGACTCTTAAAACTATCTAAAAGTGCCAACTGTCAAGTTCCAGTGCCAGAAGATTAACAAGGACTTTCTAATGCTATTACAGGTGCAGAACATGGAGTTTCTGGCTGCTGTTGCCTTTCTTCGGTGATGCCTCAGTCTCTTGCTGGTCAGTGTGTAGTTCTTAGAGCAGTTCTTCATCACTGTGTGATCCCTCTGCTTGTCTCTGCACACTCATCCAGTTGTACATAAGACTCTGTTTTTCTTTCCTCTGCCTTCAGAAGCATCAATGAAGCAGCGACAAGGCAAAAGGAGGATAACACCCTTGCCGCTGGCCATTGGTGCTGGTAAGACAGACTCAGTGCCGGCATTCCCATGGGTCTGAGAAGGTTGCTGTAGGGTAAGGTAGAAGTCAGCTGATCAAGTGCTCAGTGCTTTTCTGGATCAAAGCACCTTTGCCAGTCCACTGTATGATGTGAAGACCTTCCCATCCTATTGAGTTTATCAGTAGGAAAATTTTTATATAAATACAAATGACAACAAATTTCAAATTCCAGAGAACTTAAGGGAGCTTCTTACCAAAGAGAGGTGCTTGTGTTCTCCTGCTATTTATTCTCTTTCACTTTCTCTCTCCCTCATTAAAATCTTGACTGGCATAAGCAATTAGCCACCTCTGTCCTCTCTGCATTTGACACTGTTCAACTCTCAGATTAGCAGCTGCATGTAAATGAAAATATCAATACTTTCCTAGCCATCTGCATATGAAGGAGAAGTGTCACTGATCTCCTGAGTGAGTGATATAAATGCAGGCTTGGTCTTCAGGAAACACGCTTGATGACTCTTTATTTGGCAGCTCTTCTCCCAAAGACTCACCTCCAGTCCCTGTTTGTCCCAGAAGAGTGGAGCAAATGGAACAAGACAAGGAACAAGTTAGTGAGATGTCTGTCAGTAAGATTTCCAATCTCTCTTTTCCACTCTTTGCTTGCAAAGAGCAATATCCAGGTTTGGAACACGGACACAGATAAACCCAGATCCACTCAAGAACTGGCAATGAAGAGATCTGTGACAGATTTTCCATGTTGTCACTAATAGGCTGCTTTTCAGTCACCTGCCTTTCTACTTAAGAGCTATACCAGCTATCTCTATGCAGTAGAAAAAGTTTCACGTGCCACTATTGCATGAGGTTTTAAATATCTTTGGGTTCAAGCCCATGAGCCAATGCAGTAACTACCACCAATCCATCATATTAATTCATGCATCTGATTTCAGAAGTGGAAATTCTGGTAACAGAAAAAAACCCTCTGCTTTCCAATATGAAGTTATGATCCATGATTTTTGGCCTATCAATCCCTGGATTTTCTGGAGGATCTTCACATGATTTTGGTTTGCAAACATATGTCCTGCATGCTCAGGCTGGCTCCACACTGATAGGCTGTGTTGCTGAAGCATGACTTTGTAGCTGTCATACAATGCTGCTCTCCAGAAGAAGGTGTGAAGCCTGGCTTGCTGAGAGAGGAGAAGGGCACACATCTTCAAAAAATGCCACTTACTTTCATGTTCCCAGCAACCTTGTGACACTTGGCATGCAAAAAATAAGTTATTACTGAGGCAATCTAGCATTATTTTTAATAGCAGAATCATTGAAAGCTGGCAGACTGTGTATATTTAGACCCTGGGGAAACCCTTCCAAGAGGGAAGCAACCCTTGCTTGCTCACCTGTGCTCATGTATCATGTAAAGAGAAGTACATAATGTGCTCTGGCTCTTTACATGCTAGACAAGAGCTCGCCTGGTGTTTAAAAGTTAATCAGAATAATGAAAAAAAACTACCAGCAGTTGCAACTTAAGTAACTATATCCTTTTCAAGATGGAAACCAATATGTATTATTATCCAGCTGTACTATTAAAGCTATTGCCCAATATTTACAGTAACACGAGTTTTGCATTGCTGGTTGATCTGTCACTCATCCCCTCACTTCAAGACAGGCAATGGCTTTAGAGGGATATAAACTGTTGCTTCTTTCCATAGATAGATGGTCCATTTCAGTGTAATGTGAGTATAACAACTGAAACCCTTCATTAAGGTACAGACTTAGGAATGTTCCTAATACTCTCTTGTGTGTAACTGGCTTGAATTCAATACTCTAAGAGATGCACTTATGGTACCACTTGAAGCCCAGCACTGATTAAAAATACCTTCTACCCTGGAAAGGCACAACTATACAAATGCACATATTTTGTAAAAACTGGGGGGGAAAAGGTAAAACAAATAATTATCTTATCTTCATAAAACATGCTGCTTTTAAAAGTGGGGTTCCTATGCAGTGCTCAGTCAATGTCTCGAAACTGCAGAAATGGTCTTAACTTTCAGCCAGCCACAGAATGGTGGTAACAGTCAGCTAATACAATACATACACAAATCCTGATTTTGCAAATATTTGCCTTAGTTGCTGTCTGGGGTTAAACCACAACATATATGTAAATATTGCCAGGTATTAGTGGCTGTATTTTGGCTGTTCAGTATGTTTCAATGAACTATTGTGCTGCTCTTTTTTCCACCCTTATCCTCCAACACATGGAAAATGTTGTTTTGCCATTCAGTTTTAGGATGGTGGCACCGAGAAGCTAGCTTCCTTTCTATATAGGAGAAGTTTTCCCTGTTTAACTTAAATCCCATTATAAGCACATAGACTTGCACTGGTGCCAAATATGAATATGGATGTTTTATTCAAGGCCAGGAGTGGCACATTTCAGTCACATTGTTTGAAAACGAGCTTCTAAAATAAACTCGCTAAACCTGGTTCACCTTTCTTGTGCCATTAGGCTGTGTTGGGTGTGCTAGTGGTCTCCTGCATCCCAAAGAAAAGAAGTTTTCCATCAGATCTGGATAACCCCAGAGCCTTCTTCCAAATGTGAAATGGCTTCTGCCCTTGAAAGTTCAGGCATGAACTCCTTCCTGGCTTTCTTGCAGCAAAATTAAACTGATGGCTGGTGATAGGGAGTGCTCCAGGGAGCACTCCCTATCACCAGCCATCTTGGGGAAAGGGCTTTGGCTCAGGACCCCACTTGGAGCCAGTCAGTAGACCTCACAAGCTGGTAAATATCAAAGAGCAACCATCCCTCAAAGGCTGTGAAACTGGTCATGTAAATTCACACTCCTTCATCCAACTTGAGTGCGGGGCCACAGTGGCACAAGGGTGCCAGGTGCTGCTGCATGAAGGGCAGGGAGACAACACAATTATGGATGTAAATCAGCCTGATTTTACACAAATAAGCACAGCTCCCTTGTGTTACCCTCCCAGTGGCACTTGTACAAAATGGCAACATTGAGGGATCCAAAAAAGAGGGAGAAACACAGCAAAGAACTGTCTGAGAAGATATGCCCTTGCACCAGCACTCCAGTGTTTCAGAAAGGCTTTGTTTTCCACTGGACATAATCCAAGACTTTCCAAAAAGCACCGGGAACCTGAAAGCAGAGAGTAAGGTAGCCTCAAATTGCTGCAGAAAGCCTTTTCATTATTTTCTTTACTTTGGGCAAGGACTTCAATTCTCTCTCACATGTAGTTAAAGAAAAAGCAAGATGAGTTTTAAAAAGTACTGAAATGACTCAGCCTAGTTGCTTCGACAGCAGCGATGGCAACTGAAACACTTTCAAGATTGTTGTCGAGACCTGGTGCTTTGCTCCAAGCCACATGCTTGCAAATAATAAAACAACTCTTTCTCCCTAGTAAGGGGCTTGTTTGAAAGGGGACTCATTCCAGCCTGGGAACACAGCTTCTTCTATTTTCAGTATTGATGTTTTTCTTTCTGTGGCGCCATGTCACTGCCTTCGTCTCAGCTGGTTCCCAGTTCACAATCTATCCACCACAGATTAGTGATGGTCAGAGAATTGTTCACCTAGATGTTCCAGAAAGCAAATTCCCTGCTCTGGTACATATGTGGGCTTAAATCACAGAATCACAGAATGTTAGGGGTTGGAAGGCACTAGTGGAGATCATCGAGTCCAACCCCCCTGCCAGAGCAGGACCAAATCACTCAGAAATGCATGCAGATGGTCTTGAAAGTCTCCAGAGAAGGAGACAAAGAAGTTATTCCTCATGTTGAGGTGGAACTTCCTGTGGTCTAGTTTTAATCCATCGCCCCTCATCCTATCACAAGGCACAAGTGAAAACAGGTTGTCCCTTCCTTCTTGATGCCCAGCCCTCATGTATTTATAGACATTAATTAGATCCCTTCTCAGTCTTCTCCTCTCCAGGCTAAAAAGCCCCAGGTCTCTCAGCTTTTCCTCATAGTGCAGGTGTTCTAGTCCCTTAATCATCCTCGTAGCCCTCAGTTGGACTCTCCCAAGTAAATTCCTGTCCCTCTTGAACTGGGGAGCCCAGAACTGGATGCAGTACTCTAGGTGAGGTCTCACTAGGGCAGAGTAGAGGGGGAGGAGATCCTCCCTCAATCTGCTGGATACACTCTTTTTAATGCACCCCAGGATACCATTGGCCTTCATGGCCACAAGGACACCATTAAAGGTGCCCTGTTCACACTCATCACCCAGTAACAGCTTCACAATGTACATGTGCTGCCTGGCTGATCCACAAAACCGTGCACGTGTTCTTTCATTTCCCATGAATCACAGAATTATAGAATCATAGAACCATTCAGGTTGGAAAAGACCCTTGGGATCACCAAGTCCAACCATCATCCCTACTCTACAAAGTTCTACCTTAAACCATATCCACCAACACCACATCCAAACGACCCTTAAACACGTCCAGGGATGGTGACTCAACCACCCCCTTAGGCAGCCTATTCCAGTGTCTAACCACTCTTTCTGTGAAAAAAAATTTCCTGATGTCCTGTCTAAACCTATTGCAGCTTGAAGCCATTCCCTCTTGTGCTGTCGCTAATAAAGATCCTGCACAACCAGTATTGCATACAATTTTTCATCCAACAGAGGACATTATTGCATGAACCTTGATCACTTGTGCCCATTGCTACATCCCTGGCCTTGTCTAGGGCTGAGTCTCCTGTCTGCACTCCCAAGAGCCTGGAGAGCACTTTCTTCAGTCCTTTGTAATCCACTAAAGTGAAAGTCCAGGTGTGTCTTTCCCCCCAGGGGAACAAACTTCTCCCTGGTCCTTCTCGGGAGAAAAACAATGTAAGTCTTGTTAGCAGTCTCCTATGGACAGTTTGGCAGCTCCAGCAGCTAGCCCAAGCTAAAAACACCACACAAATTGAGCAAGGAGTTTTGGTGGGTCTGAGTCAGGACACAGCAGTGGGACAGACACCAAGTTCTCTTCCTTGCAAAGATATACCCCAAAGCTCCTTTGCTCAATTTGTTCTGCACTGTGCAGGGAAACAACATTCACAAGCACTGTCTCCCCGCTCAGGGTTGAGCAGCGCAGCCCCTGCTTTTGTGGGATTGTTAATTTCCCATCAAATGAACTAGTGGCCCCCTATTATCTTTGGGTACCTGTGCCAAGTATGGGCATGTGAAAATCATCTGCAGGCATTAGGAACATGATCTTACTGACATCTCACTGCTGGGCTTAGGACCCCCTTGTGTTATGCACAGGAGAGACAGCTATACAGTGCATTTTTTTCTGCAAGTTGCTGCCACCAGTCTCCCCAGCATCCCCTTTCCCCTGCCCAGGGCCCTCTGCCATGTGACATGACACTGAACTGCAGAAGGGAAATTTCAGTCTGTGATCCTGCCCCAGAGGAGAGGGAGCACGGTGGAGGGGCAGGGGCCACATCCAGCCCACTCTGGAGTCCAGCACAGACAAAGGCATTTCTAGTGGTGTGGACACCACTAACAATATGTCCTGCTGCCCACGGCTGCCAAAATCACAGACAGTTGTGACTGTTCCACACCCCCTTCCAGAGATGTCAGGAGGCCTTCTGGCTTCAAAACCTCCTGTTCCTTAGCACTCCAGTCCCTCCCCATCATCCCAGATAGCTCTGGACACTTCAAGTCCCTCTTTCTGCTGAGTACCAGCCTATGGGACGTATTTGCTCACATCCCCTGAAAGGGTTTCTTCAAGTGGATATTTCTTTCGACTGCTGTTCACTCTCCAGCATGCAGACATCACAGAGCAAGTCTTCAGTGTGTCTCAGCTGGAGGTTTGAAATGTCCCAGAGGCATTTACTAAGGGAGTCAGAGACAAAGTCATGCAGCACTCACTCCCCTCAGGAGTTGGTGGAGCTGTGTCCTGCTAGAGTGATTTCTCTTCTCTGAATGTTTTGCATATAGTGCTGCTGTTTGCATGAGGAACCACAAGGTAACTCCACTGAGCAGAAACAGCTCTACCTATAATTATACTAGAATGAAATATTTTCTCCATCAGCAAACAGATTTTCTGTAGTGGGAGATAGAAATGTAAGCAAAAGTGCAATATAAGATTACCTGATATACAACCTGATACTCCATGTTTTTACAGTTACCATCTTTGCTAGTGTGAGAACCTTGCCTCTGAATTGAAAGAGAAGAAAGGTTCAGAGAGCATCCCATAATAAGATGTGTACCCTGTTCCAAAAAGGGTTGGAGCCCAGCTTTGTGCCATTTTCTAGTGGAGTAGAAAAGTGTGGACAATTAACTTAGTGCTCTTGATAAGGTCAGTATCTATTTTACTGCCACCAGCACTTGCCAACGACAAGGATCCCTACTGTGCTAGGTGCTCTACAAATCAAAGCCAATACCTCGGAAATTATAAGAAAATTGCACAAGCCTATCCCTAAAAGCTTGCAGCTTAGAAAAAGTGAGAGACAGCAAGGGAGCAGGAGACAGTGGACAAGCACCAGATACCATGGCAGATGGTTGCTTTAGACCTCTGTCTGCATAGCTATCATGAAGTCAGTTAGGACTGGGAAAATAATGAAAACATGTTCATTAATATTTTAGGGGAATATTTGCAGAAAGTATATATTTAAATCATGAAGCATGTGTTAGCCCAGTAGGGCAGAGAGATGAAAGAGAGCGAGAGGTGGGGTAGGAGGAGAGCAAGTAAGCTCTGAAATAATTGTCAAACTCCTCCCCTTTTGAATTGCTTCCTGATGAAATCTTCTGATGGACAAATGCAAGAAAGGTGTCAGACCAGGATAGGCTTTGTGCCTCACTGGCACAGTCCTGCTTCTGTAGCTGCTTTGTTGCAGTGTGAAAGATGTTTAAGCATCCACCCAGTTTACATCTGCATCCGTCACCCTGCTCACTTGCTACTGCCTCTGGACTTAGCCCAACCTCTCCCATATCCTTTTGTGTAAAACTGCAGCTGCATGAATGAGATGGGTCTGTTGATCCTTGTGTCTCCTCAACACATGGTTGAAATCACTCTGAGTGACTTCTGAAGACTTAGTCCCCAGGTGCAGACCAGATCTTTTTCACTACTGTACTCTTACTCAAGTAAGAAGGAAGCAGGTCTGGCACTTTCTGCAACTTCCCTCTGTCCCCAGCTGGCTGAGCACTTAGGAAAATTCTGGCTCAAGTAAATTCAAGTTATGTGGCCTGTGAGCTGCCAGATCCCAAGGCACACTGGGTCCCAGGATGAGGTAAAGCCCATGGCTCAGCCTGCAACAAGCTGTTGTCCCTGTGCCCTCATTGCAAGCTGGGGCAGGCAGTGGGCACAGACCATGCGCTGCCAGCAGCTCAGCTGGCAGATGGCAGCTCACACTGGATTAGTGTGTCTTGCTGAGCCCTACTGAGAAAAGTGGCATTCTGTCTTTGACATGCATGAGGGGTTTTCAGCTGGGTTTTGCAGGGAAACGCAAAGGCAGGCATACAGCATTCCTCTGCCTGCCCTTGTATGATGCAGTAGTCCCAAGCATGGGGTAGCCAAATTAAAAGGACTTACATGTGAAAGAGATTTTTTCCATTGTGGCTTTGTCAGATGCCCACTCTGCTCCCTGTACCTTGAAGGGAAGAGACTAGAGAGCAAGAAGCAAAGTCCTTTCAAATCAAAGGGAGCCTGCTCTGAATCCCGAGGTTTGCATTTTATAGAAGGAATCCTCTATTCAACCAAGGTGTCCTGCTGAGGCTTTTATCCCTCTTCTCAGCTAGATTGTGGCATCTAGGCTACATCCTCCCACAGGGAATGTGTCTGTGCATTCCCTGCCACTTCACAGTGGTCCCACTCTGCACAGGACGTGCAGACAAGGACATGCACACAGACACACAGCCCTCCTGCAGACAGGGACCTGGCCTCTGCAGCAGCCACTGTTTCATCCTGACCTGCCTGCTGCTAGACAAGCCAACTGACTGGAGAGGGGAGCTTTTGATTTTCATTTTTCATTACTCTTGGCAGACACAGCAGTGCCCATTAAATCAGGCAGAGTGAGATATTTGCTGTATGTATGCAAGAGAATGAAGGAAAGGGAAAGAGAAAAGAAGCAGACTTGTAGGTTTTGTTTGTACACTCTGGAATAATTTGATATTAAAAAACTTGGCCAGGTTGTTGATGATTCCTCAGAGCTACTAAGAAGTATCCTTACTAGCCATCTGTGCTCTTTCTATTGGACAATCAGGACTTATGTTTGTATGCTTATGGGCTTTCACTGAGGAAGAGCCCAACCCCCATGGACCAATTAGTTAAAGGGAGAAGAGACCTTTGGGACAGTCTCTTCCTTCCACCAGTTATCATCAAAGCAGCAAATATTCTGACCGGGCCCCCCATGAATCAAAAACAAAATGGTCCCAGCATGCCAATGTAAGAATTGCTGCAGCTCTGCTCCATCCTGCTCCTTTCTCTTAGTGTGGCAATAGGAGATTCATGGAGCAAGCCTGAGGTGATTACTGCGGGCATTGATAAGATGCTGGAGAGCTAAAGAATCCTTGGCGATACACGTCTCATGCCAGTTTGCTTTCTTTCTGAGGGTAGGAATAAGAGCTGACTCAGGCACGATGAAGGCACATTAACAGGATGTTCTTGCCATTGTGGAACTGAAACCAAACAGTTCTGTGCTGCAAGACCTGCAGGAGTCCCGCACCTACTCTTTTGCTTAAGGCACTGCAGGTGTGGTGTCTCTCTGGTCTTTCTGTGAACGTCAGCACTCAAACTGGGTTGGGAGAAGCTGTCATTAGTGCTCAGGCAGGTGACTCACTCTTCAGCAGCAGCTTTTCTGGAGAGCTCCTTTGATCTCTCACCAACTTTCTACCCTGCTCACCAGGCAGCGGAAGGATGAGCAAAATCTTTCCAGCTCATTCTGGCTGCTACTGGGCTTCTTCCAGCTGCCCACCCCTCAGAAGTCAGTGCTGCTGCCTGGATGCCTTCTGCACACCCACACCAGAGAGCTTTTTTCCTGCTGAAACACTTAGCATAAGAATGCAACACACCTCACCTCCCACCCTTCAGGCAGCCTTCACCCATTTAAAAGGGTCCACGAAATGCATAAGCAGGGTTACTGTTTAGATAGAAGAAAGAGAGAGTGAACCAGGAGCAGAGGAGCAACAAGAGAAGCAGAACTGAGTTGCAGGAGCTCTAATGGGAAGAAGCCTGCAGGGGAAGAGCGGGGGCTGAGATAAAACCTTTTGACAGAGTCCCCACACATGCAAGCCACTGCACCATTGAAACACAGGACTGTCTGCCTGGGAGTACTGCAGTTACAGGATAGAGGACTCCTGTACATGAGAGATAAGGGGCTGGTATCTGCTGGCATGACAACACCACAATGTGTTACTGCTGGAGAACATGGAGTTCTTGTCTTGCAGATGCTGAGTCATAGGAAAGACACTGCAGTCATTACAGGGTGTTGACAGCTTAATACAAGGTTAGACCTTCCATTTCCACGCCAACAGCAATGGTGACAAATACAAATGAATCGTTTCAGGTCAGATAATGAACTTCCCTTGTAGCAAAAAACAAGATCTTGTTGAATCCTCCTCTACAGAGTTGAGTCAAGAGATGAGCATGCCATCCAGTTTCTTCAGCCTATGCAGAGGTGTTGCTGGCATTACTAGATGCTGGTGGGTGTCTGGGTAGGATGCCTGTCTTACAGTACATCATTTTTCTCCTTATTCATTATTTCACCATCCAAGGATGGATTAGGCATGAAGGATGGAGAAAATCTTCTTTGTACCTCAGTGATCACACCACCAACCACCCTTAGTGTTCAGGTCTCCCCCTACAATATGAGCAGCCTAGCCATAAATAACTTTCTTAGCATCCCCCTTCTAGGTTTTCCAAGGTAGCAGAGTCAACATCAGGTCTGCATCCAGCAGCAGGCACAAAATACCTCATAGGCCCAGACTATGTCTTCTCGGGCGGATCACTACTCCACAGGAGTTTGTTCACTTGAGGCGATCCCAGCCCCTACAAGGGAACCTTAGAAAAGGTCACATTTGGGAAGAACCAGCATGTGTTGGTTCCTGAAAAGCAATTAATGTATAATGAACATATAATGACTGATATTGGAGCCAGATGAGAGCTTTTCTACCAAAATTTTGATTTGTTAAGATTGTGTGCGTGTGTCTGTCCAGTATATGTTTCAGAAGTTATTTTAAGAACTTTCATGTCTCAGAAGTTTTTCAAAAAGTATTTTGAAGAGGTTGGAGCATCCCATATCAATACATTTTCAAGGAGGATAAAACAAATCCCTTTATCAATTGGAAATTATTTTTTTATCTGAAAGGTTTGGTTAATGCATATATATATAGGGAAAAAGACATAAGAAAAGATCAAAAACCATGTGAAGTATTTCAAAACTATCTATATAAAGTGCTTAAATTAATATACAGGTTTCTTTAACTATGCTTCTACACATTTGTGTTCAACATACTGTTTTTACAGTGGTTTTTGGTCAGAAAAGAAATGCCACTTTTCATGCTTAGTCCCCTGCCTGTATCTCTGTTTAGTTCTAAATGCAGTTTGGATTGTTTTAAAATAGTTAAAAGGTCTCTTCTCCCCCAGAGCTTTTAAAGCCTTCCTCCTGAGTTTTTCTCTTCTGAAATGTCACAGTTGTGCCTTTTGTGGGACTTTTTTTGTCATGTAAATATAGAACCTATTGGAAAAGCAGTGGTTAACAGTGAAAGAATGGAGGAAATCAGAGAGAAAATTCATTACATTTTGTTTTAAAAGAATTAAGCCTATTAGAAAGACAGAAATCCACAGCCTTATTCCCCTTACTTGTCATCAGCCCTGAAGATTCTGGTAAAAATGGGAACAAAAGTCTAAGCCAATACTTCACATACTTTTCTGTACTTCAATTGAGAATAAAGAGATCTTTTCAAATCAAAATGTGGTGACTTTAGCTCTTACGCTAAATAGGTGCAAATTTTGGGTCAGCAAAATCAGCAGTCTTTTGATGACAACATACAGAAATAACATTAGCATAATGGATTAACTCAGTGTATTACCCTGCATTACAAACCAACACTGTTGAGCCCTCCTGAGTATAGATGAAAATTCTGGATCAGACATGGGGTCCATCCAACCCAATAACCTGACTTAGGCAGTACTGTAATCAGATAGGGGAGTGTTTAAGAAAAGAGAGAGCAGATACTTCCTTGATGTTGTTCTGTCATGGTTTGGGCCCAACACAACAACAAAGGAACAGCCCCATGGCCGCTCACTCAATTCCTACCCCCACACAGACACTCTGGGATGAGGAGGACAAAGCTCCTGGGTCGAGACAAAGGACAAGGAGGGTTCTTCACCAGTTAAGGTCCCCGGGCAAAACAGACTCAACTTGGGGAAAAAATAATAACTTAATTTCACACCAATCAAACACACACAGGACACAGACAACACACAGAGCAGGGCTTGCGTATGTTACCCCACCCCTCCCTTCTTCCCGGGCCCAAATCACTTTGTTCCCAATTTCTCTCCCTCCTTCCCCCCAGCAGCACAGGGGGACAGGGGATGGGGTTTAGAGTCAGTTCACAGGCTGGTGGTTCCTGCTGCTCCTTCCTCCTCAGGAAGAAGGATTCCTTACAGTCCTGCCCTGCTTCCCCAGGGGGTCCCTCCCATGGGAGAGAGTCCTCCACAAACCTCTCCTTCATGAGTCCTTCCCACGAGGTCCGGAGCTGCTCCAGCCTGTGCTTCCCACAGAGTCAGGGGCTGCTTTGGGAACAGTCACCTCCCCTGGCCTGGGGTCTTCTAAAGCTGCACAATCAGAGCCCACTGACTGCAAATCCTCTGGCCACAACATCCAAGACCACCGGCCAAGTTCACCCCTCCTGGCACCTTCAGGGAATGTTCCACCACGTTCCTCCATGAGTGCAGGGGCACAGCTGCCATCTTGCCATGGGCTGCAGGGAAACTTCTGCTTGGGCACCTGCTTCCCCTTCTTCCTCACCAACCACCAGCACAGCTCTTCTCCTCTAGCACAGCTCTTCTTTTGCTTGTGCTCACTCTGCTCAGGTCTCATGTCAGTTCTTCTGTATGCTAATGGCTGAGGTACATGTCTTGTCCCTCTAATGGCTCCTTGGCTGGTTTTGGAGCAGGGGGAGCTTCTCAGCTTCTTACCAGAGCCACCCCTGGGGCTCTTCCCACTACCAAAACCCCACCAAACCAAACCAGAACACGTTCCCAAATAATATCCATGGTATGTGCATTGGTAAAATTTCAATTCAGAAATACAGCTTCTAAAAGAAGTTCCCCTTTGAGACAGTTCCTTGAAAGAAAACACTTTGCTACTGAGTTCAATAAGAAAAAAAAATACAGTTTCATATCTCTGGTGTCAGAAGTATATGGAGGTAGCAGAGTCCTTTAATGCACGCCAACATTTTTCATGGAATCAAGCATTAAAAAAACCCACCAGAAGTATATACAATTGAAATAAATGTTTCATTTGACCAAACCAAGATATTTTGTTTAATGTAGAAAGGAGATGTTAATCATTTTAATCAGAAGAGAAAAGTAACACATCATATTTTTAAAATGAAAGCCAAGACACTAAAGTGTCTGTCTCATTGGAGTGAATTTTTCCCAGGGCTATTTATATCTCTGTCACTGCTCACAGGGGATCCCGGAACTTTGAGACACTTGAAACAAGGTTTCCGGGACACCTCGCAGGTTTGCTACTGTCGTCTGGGCTTGGAGCCAAAGCCAGGAGACAGGAAAGTGCCGATTAGGAGAGAAGGGAGCTCCCGCTGGTGTCAGGGAAGGGACGTGGGCAGAAAGAGGCAGGACTGAATTCTGGGACCTGTGTTTTACCCCCAGGCTCTGTAGCAGGACTTCCTACTTGCCCTTGGGAAAGCAGGACATCAGTGGTTTGTAGGAATTGAATTTACAGCTTGCTGCTATGTAGTATAGTACAGCTCTACTATCTGCTAGGGCATTCCCATTGCCATCGATAGCAAAGCAAGGCTTCAGCCTGAAGAAGAGAAGGCTCCAGGGAGACCTCATATCAGCATTCCAGTGCCTGAAGGGGGCCTACAAGAAAGCTAGGGAGGGACTTTTTACAAGGGCTTGTAGTGAGAGGACAAAAGGTAATGGATCAAAACTGAAAGAGGGGAGATATGGGTTAAACTTTAGGAGGAAATTCTTCACTATGAGGGTGGGGAGACACTGGCACACATTGCCCCATCCCTGAAGTGTTCAAGGACAGGTTGGATGGGGCTTTGAGCAGCCTAGTCTAGCGGGAGGTGTCCTGGCCAATGCAGGGGGGTTGGACCTAGATGATCCTTAAGGTCCCTTCCAACCCAAACCACTCGATGATTCTATGATAGGTATTTCCTTGCTGGTACCACACGCACATAACCCATACACTAGGGAATTTTGCAGTTTAATTAATTTTTTGTGGCCTTTGTAATTGTCTGTCTGTCCGTCTTATTCATCAGCCCTCACTGGTAACTTTTTAATCCACTGGCCAATTTTGCTGATCAAGTAAGCAGAGCACTACAGCTCTCATGGATGACGGAGTCCTGAATTGCAGACTCATTCGTGACATTGTCCATTCAGTTCCAATCCAGGTCCTGCAACAGGGGTAGGGGCAGTGCTTGCATTTTTAATTCTATGGCTTAAACAAAGAAGAAGCAAACAGCCAACATGAAAAATAAAGGAGCCACTTGGAACTGAGTTGGTCACTAATAATTGGTTGATAAACTTAGGTGGTACCTAGGTAGTTGCATCCAGCCAGATCATGTATATGCCTGCACGTGTAGATACAAATCCATGTCAGCTGTGTGTAAGTCTGTGTGGGCACGTTTGTGTGTGAGTAAATTAGGCTTCATCACATGTAAACTTTCCCAAAGTTTCTTTCTCTTTCATCACAAAAGATCAATATCTACTTAAGGCCTAGAAACAAAGCTAAGGGAGAAAACAATCTTTACCATAAACATCCAAATTCCTGTATATGCCAGGAAAACAGAATTGCCCTCACATCACAGGCTGAGGTCTCATTCTCTCAAGTTCAATCAAATGAACTGCTGTTGCTGTGAAGCCTGTCTAAAAAACATCTGTTCGTGTTCTGCTCATTCAGGCCTTATACGCTTGCTGTTCTCATGATTATGCTCTTGTTTTTCCAAGTGCTGAAATCTCACTTGGACGTTTATTGTTTTATCTGCACTTGAGTACACAATCAAATGCCACAGGCAGGACCAGCCGGGGGCTTAATCATGTCCTCACCTGTGTCGGTTTTTCAAATTCCAGTAGAAAACATTGATGCCAAGATGATCTGATGGCTCAAAGCCAGATGTTATAAAAGTTGTTAATGCAGAAGTCAAACTTGTGCTGGTGTCCATCTATACCCTCTTCTCACCATTCACACTTTCTTCTTCTGAGCCTTTCCTGGGTTTCCACAAGTAAGTATTGTTCCCAGTACATCACCTTTTACCAATAGAGCATCATTCAATTTGGTGGAAATCCCTTTACACAGGCCATTTATTTTCTTCTGCCACATCACCATTCAGGAGCTCGGTGGGATTTTGACCAGGCTGGAAGTTCCTATGCTGATCTCACAAAGAAGGAAATGCCAATTGAAGAGCTTGCTGCAGTAACATTTGGTTAAACTACACTTGTCCTTGAAGTGCAATACAAGAGACTACTCCAGATACAGGATGGCCACCAGTCTGTCCTTTTCACTGCCTGGACAAAAGTGGCTGATCCTGCCACCACTGTGATGGGCCTGTTGTTTGTTTCATTGTCCTTCTGGACAGTCATGGTAAGGAAGGGGGTGAGGCAGGTCAGAGGGGCTGCTGATGGGAAGCAGCAAGTGTCTGCAGCAGTGCACTCACATTGCACAGTGCTGTGCTGTGGCTGCTGAGGGCACAAGCCTGTTTACTAGAATGAGGATTCATTGTTGAAATAAATGCTTCAGGGGCAAGTTTTCATACTGGATTTTGTTTTGTCACTCTGAGGTGCAGCAGAGCACTTAGGACATCTGGCAAAGCCTCGAGCAAAGCAGCAGTGCCTGCATATGCCAGTTTATCCCCTCTCGATGTGCTAATGAAACTCTAGTGGCGTGTCTGTATCATCCTTTTGTCACTGCTACTCAACTACTCAGTATCTCACCATAGCTCCAAAGGAAGTTCCATGTGGGCTAGGCATTTGCTATCTCAAGGTCCTTATCAGCCATTCCTACTGGATCTTTGTGCTACCAGATGGCGAGAGACAAGGATATGGTCAGGATCTTATGATTTTTATCTTACAGATGCTCAAGGTGGGGTTGATCTCTCACTGAAAGAAACATATCAATCCCGAGCAAGATATCTAGTCTCCACCTATCAACAGTAGAGTGTGGATGAGAATTCCCTGAAGATGATCCAGCAATTGGTTTTGGACACTGCAGTCAGAAGGCTAGCTTAGGCTAGGTTGGATGCCTTCCTTGGAAGAGGAGAAGACAGTTAAGCATCAGAAGAGATGAAGTGCAGCATTAAGCCTAGGAATTTTGTGTATCTGTTTAGGAGTGCTTACATTTCAGGTGATGCCTGCTCCCCGTTTCCAAAGCAAGTTCCAGAGGGGGAATGGCTGCTTGAGACTCTTGTCCATTTCCTAGGCCAATTTCCCAGCAGAAATTATGGAAACCTCCAGAAGAGCTCTTAGGTACCCAAAAGGCAAGATGCCGCAGGCTGAAGTTTTTATTACATTATGGGCACAACGGACTTTGCAAAAGCTGACAGAGCAAAAAAACATTTGTCATGTATTTGGATCACCATTTCTGCCTGTAGACATGTTTGATGGAACTCCATAGTCTCTTTGATGCTCTTCTGAGGACTGAAAACTCTCCTGCCATGTGATAGCCCCTACACTGAGTGTCTGCCAGCCCCATGCTTTCCCCTGCTGACTCGCATCTCCCTGCTGTCATTCATGGTTCAGAGACAAATCCTGACTTCACCCTTTTCCCATCTGTATCTTTAGCAAAGACTCTGGAGAGTTTTTCTCAACAGGGTGAAAATAAATAGTATAAGTCTGAAGGTGGAAGATCTTGCCCAGAAATTTGATCTCAGCAGAAGTACAAGTTGGGCAAGTTAAAAACAGTACCCAGAGCTTTTGAGCAGAAGAAAGACAGGAGAAGATACAGGAGCAGAAACATTTTCTCTAGGAGTCGCTCCTCATTCTGTGGCAGTTTTTTGCATGCCACTTGAAGAAGTGATACTCAGGGTCTGATCAATGGCTGCGTGGAACCTGTGCATCCCTGCTCCCTGCTGGCCATTTCTTCCTGTAATGTGAAAAGAAATCCTCCCTTCACCTGATCAAAGGGGTCAGGATACCCTCTTCTCCTCCTAGATGGAGCCATTCCTGCTCTCCAGCCTCAGACAGATGAGGCAAGATTAATAATTTTGATCAATGTGTTTCTTGTTTCCAGATGCAGCATACCAGAAGGCATTCTCTGAGTATGATATATGAGTCACTGTGGGATGCAACAGAAATTTTTGGCCTTGCAGCCATGGAGGTGCACTATTCATCTTCTCTCAGCCTATAAAACATGCAGCACAGAGACATGATTAATATGTTTTACGGAAGCTTAAGTGGAAACTCCAGGGATGTTCCTTGTTTCTAAATAACAAGTCATTCATTTTGTTAGTTAAACAAAGTAAGATAAACTTTCCAGAGCTCCTTACCTCTGCTTTCTACACCCCTCCTCACTTTCCTGGCTTACTTCCTAAGCATCTAAATAGAGGAGGGGCTGGTTTGGGGACTGGTATTTGCTCAAGCCCCTGTCTTCAGATATGAAGTACCCAGCCTTCACTACAAACTGTACCAGTAGCTGGCAAGTTGACAGTCATATCTGGGCATTCAGAGGACACAGACCAAGGGGAAACCAAGAGGCAGGAGTAGTCCAGGGATACGAACCCTTTGCATATAAAGCATCTCATCTTCTGGCTGTGCAGTGAGGGAACTTGCCTGGTGCTAAGCAATGAGTTATCACCCCATCATAATTCATCCCATGCCTCGCATTTGTCCCTTGCTCTGTTTACCAAACCTGTTGATCCCTCTGCCACCCAAAGACTAAATTAAATTGGTTCATCAATCATCTTGCTGTCAGCCACAGTCTTGACAAGGAAAGGAAGAAGTGAATGGATAGAAGTACTGTAAAACTCCACAGATTTTGATTAGGAAAAGAGCTTCTGCATCCCTTTCTAAGCCCATTAGAATAGTTGTATTCCTTACTCCTTAAATCAAGGCACTTAGCTTGAAGAGGCTGTAATGAATCAAACCCTTTACTAGTAGGGCATTTGGATGTTCATTCTTGCACCAGTCCTGGCTGCATTACCCTCTAGTCAAGCATGATGGGCAAGTTAATAGCAGAAAAGTATTCAGCCCAGTAATATTCATAGCTGGGGCTTTGCTTTTCAGAGCAAAGAAGTAACAAAAACAAACAGAGCTTTAATGACTCCAGAGCTGAGTCTGTGAAGAGCAGCTCACAAAAATTCATTTCCCAGCTGGGTAAGAATGGCTGGACAAACAGTGTCTTTGTACAATTTGGCACATCAGCCCCCGGGGCTTGGTGAGGTCCCTGGTGGTGCACATTACCCCATCCCCACCTCTGATTGAGCAGCGACTCTTGGATGGATGCACAGGTTTGTCATCTCAGACAGGTCTTCTTCATAGACTGGTGTTGCCTGTGGCACCAAGGGCTGCACAGAGTATGTTCATCACAGGCACTGTGGGCATCCACAATGGAGCCGTTTAGGGAAAGTAGAGACAGCATCATTCTAGGGAAAGTAGAGACAGCATAATTCTAACACATCCTGGTTTGCACTAATTTGCAGACTAGCACACCTTAAATGTGACCTCATATTTAACCAAAGTTTGGTGTGGCATTTTCCTTACTCAGTATTTTTTATGAAATACATTGTTTTTTTAAAAATAATTTTATATAGAGAATAATTCACCAACGTTTACATCTAACACAATTTTATAATTTTAATAATTTTAACCACAGTGGCATTGGGAAAGCATGTATTGTTTGACTCAAAAATGTGTCAAAAAAGAAGACAGAATTTGTTTTGATGCCTGAGGTCCTAGTGTTGTGGCTGGCAGCGATTACCAAGAGGGGCCCTCAACAGATACCATTCTTTTACTTGGCTCTGGAGACTTGAATCCCTGCGTCTACTTGTCTGTCAGCAGTGTCTGATTATGGGCTTAGGTGGTCCAGTCCTTCTAAGTAGACAACTTTCATCTTTCAGCTAAAAGTACCCAGGGTACAGACACTATGAAGGCAGCCTGACCACTGTCGGGATTTAGATGTCTTGGCTTCTTTTTATGTTTAATGGCCATTGTTTTCACCTTCTTTACCACATCAAGGAAAAGCTGGTGAGACTGGGTCATGCTGAGCTCTCTGATCTTCACAAGACATTCCTTGTCCTCATTTCCCACACGGAGTTTGCTAGAGCACAAGCATCCCTGGTGTGGAACCCTCCGAACTTCTCTGTGTCAGGCATCAAATGGGATGAGTCATAAGCTGTTGGATGGGTTCTAAAACCGAGGGACTCCCTCAATGTGCACAGAGATACTAAAGATCTGATTCTTGTTTAAAAAATAATAATAATTTTAAAAAAATGCTTATTGGTTGCCAGATGCTAACCTATTAAAATTGGCCTCAGTTTCATTTTGTATAGTTCCTGTTTTCCAGATCTGTTTATTTAAACCTGCAGAAAGGTTGTAATTTGCTTATAGTGACAATGAGGTGGTTTTTCTAATTAGGGAATAGCAACAAAGAATTCTCTTCAGAGAATCACAGAATGTTAGGGGTTGGAAGGGACCTCTGAAGATCATCAAGTCCAACCCCCCTGCCAGAGCAGGACTAAAACTAGGGCAGATCACTCTGAAAGGCAACCAGGCAGGTCTTTAAAGTCTCCAGAGAAGGAGACTCCACAGCCTCTCTGGGGAGCCTGTTCCAGTGCTCTGTACCCCTCACAGGAAAGAAGTTCTTCCCCTCGTTCTATCACTGGGCATAAGTGAAATTAGGTTGTCCCTGCCTTCTTGATGCCCAGCCCTCATGTATTTATAGACATTAATTAGATCCCCCCTCAGTCTTCTCCTCTCTAGACTGAAAAGCCCCAGGTCTCTCAGCCTTTCCTTGTAAGACAGGCACCTTACAGGTGTTCAACATCCTCACAGCCCTCTGTTGGATCTTTCAAGTAGATCCCTGTCCCTCTTGAACTGGGGAGCCCAGAACTGAACACAATACTCCAAGTGAGGTCTCACCAGGGCCGAGCAGAGGGGGAGGAATGATCTTAGTGATAAGCAAATCCTTTCAGACTGGTTTTATGCTAGTGGAAGATGGTTTCTGTGTTGATGGTTTCTCCTGCCCATGTGCCCTTACCAATGCACTCTACACTCTGAGTTCATTATAGTAGGGATTAAATTTTGCAAAGTCACAAAATATGCATTAGGTATGAAAAAACCCACCACTCGGATTAGATAATTTGCTGAAAACTAGAACTTCTGTGCATGCTCAGGACTGTTCCTCCAGCCAAATCAAGACATACCACAATGACAGGAGCTACACAATTCAGCAACTCTGTGGCAGCATGTGGCTATTACAAGATATTTGGCTTTGGCTGGGACAAACTTTTTAATGAGAAGCTAGAGATAGTTCAGATCCTTTCACAAAGGTCAGGGCTGTCCTCAGAGAGCTCATCAAGAAAAATAGCTGTTCTTTTTGAGCAAGTTTGTCACTAGGCTGAAGATCTTATCAGAAGGAGGCTATTAATATGTGACAGATCAGCCTTCTGAATTCCTTTCTGTTGCTCAACATATCATTTTGAGTAAATCTGACCTCTTTTCTGGAATCCAGTCAAGATACTGTCAAGTTTGCAGATAATTCAACATTTTGGTAAATGGTCTCTTTTCCCTTTGAGTTGCCAGCTATTTTAAGTGAAAAAATACTGGTTTGAAACTGTGCAAAATTTCATTTAAAAGACGTCAACCCAAAATACTGCAGAATTTCTCATAACATAATGCAACATTTCAGAAATGTAAAATTTAAAGCTTTCAGCGTTTTCAAACTTTCCCTCCATTTTGAGGGCTGAGACTGCTTAGCTCAGTTTATCCAAAGGCTCAGATAGCTTCAGTGTTGTGCATTTACCTTTCTCCTGACCATTCCAACCTAACTTCTGTGAACAGGAGCTTCTCTGTTCAAGCCTTTTATTAATACTGTGATGGGTAGCAGATGCTTGAAGAATATATTTGAGGAGAGCTGAAGGACCAACTCTTTATAAAGCTTTCTCTGCTTTCCTTGTCAAGACTTTCAAGTGACCCTAAGAAATACTTACATGATCCCCAAAGCCCCTAGCATTTTTCCAGAATGGGCTCTTCTTTTGAGTGTTTGGGGGTGTCAGACAAAAAGCCCATTAAATCCCTGGTCACCCTGCAAAAAGACCTGGCCAGACATCCTTTGCAAAATGGCTAGGCTGCCTTTCCCATCTAAACTAGAGGACATGACATTAGGTGTAAACTTGGGAGTTGTTTATATGTTACTGTTTTGAAATTATTATTTTCCTCCTGCCTGTATTATAGTCTTTCTGCCTTTTAATATGTATTGTTTGACATTGAAACGTTTATAAGCTGTTAGGTTTAAAAAGTAGTTAGTGAACGAGAAGAGATGGTTCTCCTAATAAAGTAATTGACAGAAAGGTCAAAAGCCTTTTTGTCAGTGTGGAAGCTTGTCATTTTGCTGCTGTAAATTGTTCTGAGTAGCAAGATAGAAAAGAAAGAAAAAGAAGGAAAAAAATAGAGCAAAGATGAAACGGGAGTGTCTCAGCAAACAGAGCATTTGTGGAGAGATACAGTTAAAGAGTTATGAATTCCTCAGTTATTGTAATGAGGGAAAAAAGACTGTCTCAGAACTTAAGGAGCTCATCTGCTTCTACAAGACCTTTCTTGTAGGTCACTGCCAGGTGACCCTGCTGATATCAGACCACGATCCATAAAAGTGACATCCTCCTTTCATCACGCTGCAAGACTGAGACCAAATGAAATGGTGTTAGGTGGACTTGTTAATGGGCAGATCAGTCCTGTCAAATTTTAGCTCTCCTTTGCCTGTTTTGAGCAGAGACTTTGCTTTTTGTTGGCTCCTGAGGTCAAAGGTGCCTGAAAGGTGTGTTAGAAGTTTAGAAGCCAGCCATATCCGGGGCTGCATCAAAGTTTGAGGAGGTGATTCTTCCCCCCTACTCCACTCTGGTGAGACCCCCACCTGGAAGTACTGTGTCCAGTTCTGGAGCCCCCAACACAGGAAGGACATGGAGCTGTTGGAGCAAGTCCAGAGAAGGGCCACGAAGATGATCCAAAGGTTGGAGCACCTCTGCTATGAAGAGAGAGTTGGGGTTGTTCAGCTCGGAGAAGAGAAGGTTCCAGAGACACCTTAGAGTGGCCTTCCAGTACGTGAAGGGGCCTACAGGAAAGCTGGGAAGGGACTTTTGACAAGGGCATGTAGCAATGGGACAAGGAAGAATGGTTTTAAACTGGAAGAGTGCAGATTTAGGTTAGCTGTTAGGAAGAAATTCTTCATTGTGAGGGTGGTGAGACACTGGAACAGGTTGCCCAGGGAAGTTGTGGATGCCCCATCCCTGGAAGTGCTCAAGGCCAGGTTGGATAGGGCTTGGAGCAACCTGGTCTAGTGGAAGGTGTCCCTGCCCATGTCAGGGGGGTTGGAAGTAGGTAGTCTTTAAGGTCCCTTCCAACCTAAACCATTCTATGATTCTGTGACTCTAAGGACTGATATTTGAATACTTCTCAGACTCCAGGTGTAGCTTTCTGCAGTGGCCATCCAACTGATGTCAGTGTGACTGCAGGATCATCATAGGACACAATTCCCACTCAGCTGCTATTTTCTTTTTGTGCTCATTATTGACAGCTGTACTAACAAGCTGTAACTTTGTGAGGTTCCTTGTGCTAAAGCCTAAATGTCTTGCATGTAACTTTGGGAACTCCAGCTGATCAGGTGTCCCAGTTTAATGTTAAGGGCAAACCACAAACTGGAGGGCAGAATTGCTCCCTATTACCCCCGTTCACCCTCCCAAGGGAAAATAAAAGGGGAATAAGGAAGAGAGATTTAAGGGTTGGAAACTGAAACTGGAACAAGTTTACTGAAACACGGAAAAGGGAGTAACATGTGGGGTGAGGAGCAGATATATAAACTCATATACAGATATATACAAAATTGATCTTGGTGATGGCAGGAGTAGGTAAGTGAGAGTCCCTTGCGGCAAGGCCACCTCAGGAGAGGGGTCCACAGCTCCTACAGCACCTGGTAGAGTTGGGTTCTGAAGACCATGTGGTTAGTTGAACAACCTCTGTGCAGCAACAGGAGCGAGGAAGAAAAGCACAGGTTCTCCTGGTTTTTATGAAATATTTCAGAAGTGGGAGGAAATACTGACTCCTCTGTGTTCCAACTCTCCCAGGTCCTTCGGGGTCCTATAGACCCTCTCTCTAGTTCCTGTTATAGGTGTCAACAATTTGCCAGCTCCACTCAAATCATAACATCAGGTTGAATTCAAGGCACCTGTTTGGGTACTCAAAGCTACACAGAAGCTGTGATATAATTACCAGAGCTTTGTATTAGTCTTCTGAGCTACTGGGACAGGAAAGCCACTTTATCACTATCAAAATGGAAACTCCTCCTCCAGCTGACACATCCAGCTGAGTGCACCACCCCTAAGAGAGAAGACCATTACTCCAACACCAATGACTCCACTAAGCATGTGCATCATCCCTCTGATAATCAAGGAAAATGCCCTGCTTGTATACCTAAGTGTTTATCTGAATCAAGGCTGAAAGAGTGTCTGCTAGCTCTGGTTTCCTAAGTGTTTCCCCTGCACTAAAGCTCAGGCCTGAGGTGGATGCAACATGGTGCCTGGCCTCTCTGTGGTGGTGAACCTGGGCCAGTCATTCCACCTAGTTAGCAGGCTCAAAAAGTACTGCACAGGAAGGGAAAATTCAGCCCCTCTTGTCCTTTTCCAGGTAAGAATAGATTGAACATTTCACCTAAGTTGGAAAAACATTTTTTGCAAGTGGCACGTTTAAAGGGCTTTTCACTTATTACCATTCCCAACCAGGCTGGAATCCAGCCATCTCACAGAAGCAGTATTGTAGCTGTGTCTGGAGGGGACATGGCAGACCTTTGGCTTATGGCCCTTCCGTCCATGTTCCCAGGGGAGGCTGAGCCATCTCAGAAGCTATCACAATGCATAGTATCAAATACTAGGATGTGATCAAGCTTAAATGCACTTAAAAGTACCACTTGAGAATGCCATTGGTTTCATCATCATCCTAATTGTGCAAATAGCCTCATTTGACTAAACAAGTATCTGATTTCCAACCGATTTACTGTTATAACCCAGGATCAGGTTTCAGCCAAGAAATGAGCATCACATCTTCATTTCCACGTGAAACAGATAAATATATTGCATTGTTGTTGTTGTTGTGTATCTTGCAGACAAACAAAGCAGTAGCCAAGGGGGACTTCCACCACGCAAGCTCCAGCTCCCGGCGAGCACTCTTCCTGGCTGTCCTGTCCATCACAATCGGAACTGGCATCTACGTTGGGGTGGCTGTGGCTCTTATTGCCTATCTCTCCAAAAACAATCACTTATGAGCCTCAGGAAAGGGAGAGAACCAGCCACCCGGCGCCTGCACTGCAGACCTCCCCAGCAGATCAGACTGCATGATTTTCCAAAAAGCTCAAGAGACAAACAAACACCTTTTGGGGGCAGGTACAGGGTAAGATGGGCTTGTGCTTTATTGTAGGGTGGGAAGTTGGCTGTGGTTGGGATAGTTCTACCATCTGTGATGCACAAGTCTTGCTTCTCTTCATGAGCCCCTGAATAAGAAAGAAAGAAGGAAAGAGAGAAAGAGCAAAAGAAAGAAAGAAAAATAAAAGAAAGAGAGAGAGAAAGGATAAAAAAAACAACCTCAGCAGGAAGGCATTTGGGGGAAGTATGTAGGGGGGTGTTTTGCCTTTGCCTTCTTTGCAATATGGTGTTTACAAGAAGCTGGCAAACTGGGCTGTTCTCTTAATACCTTCTTGATCACCTGAACTTTACAGCCAGCATGAGCTTGTGCTTAGTTTGCTTGTTAAGCACAGCACTGAGATCTGGGAAAGCATGGACTGTGGCTGGTTCTCTGAAAGAGCAATATAACAACAGGAAGAAGATGCTTTCTTTTTTTTTAATGCAGGACTCATTTGCCTAAGGGTGAAGCAGAGACCTCAGCATAGAATGGTATTGCCTACACTTCTTGTGTGGGTAGGTCTCCATGGAAAGAGAAAAGGAAATAAAATATTTCTTTCCTATCCTTGTTTTTGGATTAAGATGTGACCCACAAGCCCACCCAGTGCAGAACAGCTGAGGTTGCTGCATGACTTGACTCCACAGACTGTGTGAGGTAAAAGTAGCATGGGATCCATTGTGAAAAGAATTCCTCCATGCAGTCATTTCATAATAATGGCACATTTCTGTGGCATATTGCTCATCTGGGTTGCTCTGCCTTACTGTGGAAATCTGCATAGCAGTCAATGCAAGAAACCTGGAGGAAAAAAATGCAAACTGAAATACTAATAAATTTTAAATTAAAAATCATGGTAAATCACGGGATTTAACCAGGGGAAAGAATGCTTCATACACATTTCTGAGGCACTGTTCATACACAGAGCAGTGAAGGAGACCACTTAGATTACAAGCTCACAGCTCATCTGTGGACCAGGGACACAGCATAGCCGTGGAGAGACAAGCATGTCCCTTGATAAGCTTCAAAGTGGTATAATGTAAGGGAACTGAGCATTGTCCTTACTTCATTGACTGAAATGATCCATTTATTTTCTTCTTTACTCCTTCCCTACAATCACCACTTTTTTTTTTTTTTTTCCGCTTTTGGTCTTACAGATATACCATTTAATTCCATCAAGGGTGTATCAGCATAGATATATATATGTATCTACGTATATATATATATTTATATACAGAGAGAGAGGAAAAAACGATCAAAACAATAAGCATTTTATTATTCACTACCTTGTGTTTTATAAATATAATTTCCTTACCAAGGAATGTAATCAAAGACCTTTTTTTCCAATGCTGTATTGTGTCAGCTTTGCTCTGGGACAATTTTTTCTTCCATTCTGGGGCTGGCGTTATTTTGGTTTTAACTTCAGTGTTTTTATTTTAGGGGGGAGGAGGACAAACACATCCAAAACTATTTTTCTGCTAGTTATACAGTTTATTAAAACACATAGTATACAGCTGCTGATGCTCCGTGTGGCACTTTGTTTGGACAGATGTGAAGCATTAGGCTGAGTGAAAATTTTCTCAGTACCCTGAGTTCAACTACCTGAAGAAGTACCCATATGGACCATCCTGTACTGTACCTGGACCCAAAAGCCTATTGCAGGCACTGACAGTTTTTCTTTTGCATTGATTTGTTGGGCTCCAAGCTAAGCCTGGGGACTAGCAATGTACCAACTTCATCTGCTCTCAGCCGCTGCTAAAGCTGAGGGCACAGTAAATGCAGATCTCTGGCCAGGTTGCCCTATTAAGGTAAAGTCAATTCTGTGGTTCTTCCCCTTCAACCTTTTTTTTTCTAGCAACAGCCATGGAGGTAGGTCCCTCCCCTTTGAAGCAAGGCAGTACTGAGTGGGCAAGTTAGGGTCCCCACTCTGTATTTGCCCTAATGGGCAGTATCTGGGTTTGGGTAAGTGAGGAACAAAGGCACAATTGGCTGCTTTTGTATTCTTCCAGGAGGTTGCACAGGGTTTCCAGCTATGGTCCTTACACCACACTCTCCAAAGCAGTGTGTCATGGCTGTAAACACCAACCTGGGATGTGTGTTGCAGTCCTTGCCTCCTTTTCTCCCTGGAAATCAGGTGGCTGGTTTCAGTGTGACCATTTCAAACTATTCTTCCCATTCAGGAAAAATGGGAAGTTTCTTTCTTGGTTGTTTTTAAAGGTGGTATAAAGTATTTTTAAGCTTGAATGACAACAAGGTTCTGTACACCAATGCTGGACTTACATCAAATATATCACAGAATCATGGAATCATAGAATGGTTTAGGTTGGAAGGGATCTTCAAGATCATCTAGTTCCAGTCCCCCTGCATGGGCAGGGACAGCTGCCACCAGACCAGGTTGCTCCAAGCCCTATCCAGCCTGCCCTTGAACACTTCCAGAAATGGGGCAGCCACAGATTCTCTGGGCAACATGTTCCAGTGTCTCACCACCCTTACAGTGAAAAATTTGTTTCTAATATCTAACCTAAATCTCCCCTCCCTTCTTCCAGTTTTGATCCATTACCCCTTGTCCTCTCACTACAAGCCCTTATAAAAAGCCCCTCCCCAGCTTTTCTGTAGCCCCTTCAGGTACTGAAAGGCTGCTGTGAGGTCTCCTGGAGCCTTCTCTTCTCCCTGCTGAACAACCCCAGCTCTCCATTTATCTCAATACAGATCTTATTTTGCCTCAGTTCATAATGTAGTAACACCTTATCTGAGAGAAAACCTTGTCTGAAGCTAGGAAAACCCTCATCTAAGGCTAGGAAAGCCCTTCTCTAACAACCAAACTGGTTATTTATTTAACTTATGTTGCGGTTTGGGCAGTTGTTTTATCACCTGACCCCACCTGGGAAGGGGAATCAGGAAAAGGGAAGGAGGTGCATGGGTTGAAATGAAAGCAGTTTTAATAGAATAATAATAATGAGCTAATATTAACCCCAATGCTAAACTAGGATCCAAAGTTATACTCAGCTCCAGATAGCAGACACGAGCTGTGCACTTCGAGCAGGCTGAATGCCTGGCACTGCCAGCACCACGGCTCCAGGGAGCAAACAGAGGAGAGGGCCTCAGGCACAGGACAACCGACAAGCCAGATGGGACCCTCTCAGAAAGGCAGCCATGGCAGAAGGCCCCAAACATCCCTGCAAACTTCCCAATTTACAGTGAGGGTGACATTTATGGTATGGAATATTTTGGTTGGCCAGCTTGGGTGAGCTGCCCTGAACTTCACTCCTAACCCACTGCACCTGCGTGGTTCAAGGCTACCCTCGACCGTGGTCACTGTGGAAACCTGCACACCAGAGCATGTATCTCCTTTATTGTCACAGACTTGAACTCTACAGTCTCTCAAAATTGCAGTTTCTCTAAACAGAAACTTGATTTTAGAATTCTGTCCCAGCAAAACTAGGACACTTAAATGAAGAGATTTCCATTTGGGCCTTTTGTCGTTCGTTTTTAATCTAAAATAAGCACAAAGTCTGGGGCAAAAAGGAGGTACAGCAGTATGGGGCACATCACCCTCAGCTGTACTCCTTCACCAGAGCTTGCCCTTCCTAGGCATTCAGTGCAGGTGTTTCCCCTGTTTCATGCTCCACAGCAGCCAGCCAAGGTCTTGCACTGTTAATGGGGCAGAGATGCAGCCCTTCCACGTGGTGACTCCTGTGCTAATCAGATGGGTAGATGATGGGCGTGGCTGGAGCTACCTGTCAATGGGAGGGATCAGCTCACAAGAAAAGTTCGATATATTGCCAGCAGAACTCTTGTCTCACTCAGCTCACTCATGACATTCAGGCAGGGGAGCTGGTATCCATCACCACCTTGGGAGTCTTTGGGGTCATATAAGTCCCATCCAAGACCACAAAGCTGAGCACCACACGTCAACAATTTATCTGCTTCCTAAATAACTCAGGTTTGACTGTCTTTGGGTGTGGTTCATCACAAGAAAGGAGAATGGTGATTTGGATTCAAACTAGCATTCTGAGGACACCACTCTACCCCCTGGGTGAAGGCCCTAAATGCTGCAGTGTGCAAGATGTGCAGCGAGACCTGCAAATATACGCATTCACTTTTGCAATATGCAGGTACTCAGTGAGCTTAAATTTGGGCAAGGTAACAAATTTCAGTTAGGACTTGGCTTTCACTGTGGGCTCCTGTGCTTTGCCCCTGACACACAAGTGAGCCCAAAGAACCACACAGCCGAGGAAGTGGATTGCTGTGTGTAACATGCTCTTCGCTCATGTCAGCATGATTTGTGGGGAATTAGCTCTTTCTCTCAAAGCCTGAACTTAGGTGCACATGGTATTGAGGAAGAAACTCAGGTTCTTCATTTAAAAAGAAAGCAATTATTATTTCCTAGTCCAAATCTGAATTTAACCTGGGGCTCAAAACATTAGAAAGCAAATACAGAGACTGTAAGGTCATTATACATGCACAAGAAGAATAATAGTTTAATTTTTAAACCAATCATGTGGTTTAGAGGTCTGCCTTATGATTTTTGGTGCTGGTTGTGCAGGCTCAATATTGATCTGAGAGGCAAAAGCCAGCTCTGGAGCTAGAAAAGCTTTCCCAGATGGGCAGCCTTAAAGATCCCATAGAAGGTCTTGTGTCGAGCCTTAAACACAGAATCCCAAACTGGGGAGTACAGGCTTGCATGTGTCCAGGAAGCCCAAAGGGACAATAAACAGGAGCAGCACCATGAGAAAGACCTGCCTAGCCAGAGCACTCGTGAAGGCATCACCTGGCTGAAAGCTGAGGATATGCCTCTATGCTGCACAGGCTGGAGTCACCCTCTGAGCAACATGGGGCACTTGGCACAGCAGTGCAGCAGGGGGAGCAGGGACCCTAAAGGGGACTTGCAACCCAGAGAGGTAGACCTGGGCCTCACTTCAGCCCAAAGTGGGGATAAAGCTTCTGTTGATAGCTTTCATGCCTTAGTATGGGTCCAGTTTGGTGAATATCTGCAGCATGGTTATTTACCCAGTGCCATGGGTCAGCCAGGAGCTGAGCGGGGATCTGTCTGTTCCTAAGGTAAGCAATGTTGGCATTGCCCACTGCAGCATCTCTGGCTGGCAGAAAAGATATCATCCTGTAACGAAAAATCTATGGCATGAGGACTAGAAAGTGTCTCCGACACCAGTGCTACAGTAGGAGCTTCTGCTGAGCAAGGGGGGGATGGGTTTACTCCTGTGTGTCAGGAAGGTTCTGATGAAGGAAGGAGACATTTGGAAGAAATGCTGCAGAGGTAGCATTTGACTCAGGGTTCCCTCAGCTCAGGTTTTGGGGTTGTACTGTCTTACAGCTTGCAAGAGGATGCAATCGCCTTGGAGGATTCTCTTCCTGAAAGTCAGTAGGCTGTGAGGGGCTGAAACAGCATTTCAGCTTCTGTCTTTCTAAATGCTGGTTCTCAAAACACTGTCCACATTGCCTTACTGCACTGGACTGAGGAGGCAGCTATAAGCCACCTCCCAGCTGAGACACTGAGGCAGCCTGTTGCACAGGCAGACTAGGATCTATCTGCCAGTGCACCTGAAGCAAACTTGCTTGTGGGGTTGTGGTATGTCCTGGGCCAGCAGCCTCAGGCCAGCACATAAGTGGGGTCATCCTGGCAGAGGAGGACTTGACCCTTACAGACCTGGTGAAGTAGAGCAGGTGGCTAAGGGGGACCTTGCAAAGATGTATGGTATCAGAAGCAGTGCACATGCACACACAAAAGGAATATCAGACATTTTCAAGTCTGCATGTATACAGCACCTCTCTGAAGAAAGAGAGGCTCACCCTGATTTTGGGTGTACTGTGTATCTCATCATCTGCAGTGATAGTCCTGGAAGATGCTGGCTGTGGAAATACATTTATAACAATACATCTTCCTGCATCAGCTTGAGAAAGATGTGAAGTCCTGCTATCCTGATGGGCCCAGCTAAAAAGAGCTGAAAGAAATGTGTTTAGGGCATTCATAAGGTACCTGAGAACAAGAGGACCAGCAAGAACCAAAGGTAAAAGTGATGCCTTGGGCTGCCTGTGAGCTTGTTTGATGTTGTTGAAAAACTTAGGCAAAGTCAGGGAACAGCTTTTCAAACACATGTGGAGGGATTTCTAGCCTTTTTCAGCAGGAGAAGGGAGAAGGGTCTGTGTGCATATTAAATCGTAAGTCTTTGTTACTTAAGCTGGAAACACAGCTCTGAAAATGTTCAGTCACGTAAGTCATGTTCTTTTATTCACAGAGAACACCCTTTGTGGCCCACGCTGCACCTGAAACCACACCACCAGTTCTACTGGCCATGGGCTGACAAGCACTCCACTGTTTCAGATGTATCAAAAAATAAGCTGTTATGTTATCTTTCCACATTTAAGCTGTGTCAGAGCAAGTCCCACCTGTCTTTCCCCAGCCAGAATAAATCTGGCATGTACTTCTATTGTGTTCTCAGGCAAATTTGGCAGGAAGAGCAGTATGTGCATCTGCCTTACCCAGCTGTCATTGGTATTTCCAAGTGATGCCATAGTGTGCAAATGTGTATGAACTGAGAAATGACAGTAATATAGAGGAATATCTTCTTAAATTGCTACAGCAATTAATTCTGCTGTTTAGAGCCATACCATTCCAGACTGGCTATGAAATGTTGTCAGCAACTGTTGAGCTAAGAAAGCACTCTGCAGATGATCATTATTCATTGTTGGCTGCTTGTTGCTGATTATTATTCTCTGCTTGTAACCCCTCCTTTGGGAAAGGAAGGGTCGTGTGACCAGGAAGGGAGAGACAAGGATCCTACATCTGCTGTGAATGGTGAATTGGAAGAAGTCAGGAGGAAGTAATGGCAGGTAAAGATAGACCCTTGAAAGCTTACTTATCTGTAGAGGGACACTAAGAAAATTAGTCTGGGTGCTTTCCTTTTCCAAAGCAGCTTTTTGAAACCAAGTTAACGTACCTGTCATTCATTTCAGCTGGAACTTGCCCCTTAAACTTACCTGTTACTCAGAAACCATTATTTCTTTTATGCTCTCTCCAGCCTTAGAGGCAACTTTATTTTTAGTAAGTATCGTTTTGGAGTAGCAGAGTGCTCTGCCCTGCTGTGTCTGGACACAGGGAGACCCTGTTCAGTTTAAAAAAGAAGTCTGGCAGAGAGAGAGGAAAGAAGCCTGTCTCCCAGAGGCTACAGCTGCCTCATTGCTTCCCTTGCTTTCCAGAGTGAGACCTTCATCCCCTATTGGCTCAATCAGGAGGTGTCAAAGAAGTGGCACTGATATCTTTACCAGATGACAAGGTATAGTGGTAGCTAAGATTTACTACTAGGGAAAATATCAAGCTGTAAAGTCAAAGGTTGGAAGGCTCCAACTTAATCGTAAAATGTTCAGTGTCGTTGTGGATTAACTTCAAAAGATGCATGGGCAGTGCTAGAGACTCACTAAGAGGGAAGAATAAAACCCTCTTTGTAACAAAGTCTCAGAGCTCAAGGGAGCAGAGAGACACTCACCATTAATATGCTGGGTTAGAGACTAATTACACATTACATCTGCCATCTGACAGGATTTTATAATCCCCTGATACCTCCATTGATTCTTGGTGTCTTCATTTGAGAATCTTCCTAGCCTGAGCATTTTTTATTGCTCTGTCAGTGTGAAATGAGTTTCTCCCATCTTCCTTGCAATACCCACCAGACAGCTATCGTGCAAGAGCTCCCTGCTGAGGCAAGAAGAGGGCATAATGAGGCTGCTTATGTGCATCACTGTACAGCAAGGCTGAAACAGATCTGGGTAGACATCAGCCTGCCTCCTGTGGCAGTGGCAACCACCTTCTCTGGGCTGGCTGCCATGCTCCATTCACAGCTTGGGAAATGCCACCTGGTGAGCTGCAAAGGAAACTCAGAGGCAGCCAAGAGCCAGAAGCTCCTCTGTAATCCCTCCTCAACTTCTTCCTGCATCATTGCATACAACGATGGCTGACTGGAGGATGTTTCTAACCTGAGGGACTTCTAAATTTAGTAACCGTTTTCAACAGAACTTGACAGAGGATGTGGACATCTTTAATACAATTAATACATGTCTACAAACTTGACAGTAAGGAGCAGTCCAAGAGAAGAGATGTACCAAATCACTGCCCCCAGAGAAAGGGCTCAAGGAGAGAGTACCATGTGCCTGGGGAGAAAGCCACCTTCTCTTGGCAGATAACTCTATGGTGAGCTATTTTGCTGTGGTCAAAGCCCTCACTCTACGGTCTTTCCCAACAAGTAACAGCCTGTATTTGTGCAAAGGTACAGGGTCTGAAGTGATGCACCAGGTGGTTAACAGTAGCTTCCCCTTCCCAACAGAGTCAGGTATTTGCATACCTCTCAGACTCAGTTTGTCCCTCCAGGAAACACGGAGGTGTTTCCTCTCTTTCAGTCTCACACCATTTCTTAGTGCTATATATGTATCCATACATGTGCATACATACACATACAGGTGTATACATGCATTTAAATATATATATACATGTACACATACACACGCATATACATATATCCTATATATATGTGAGATACCAAACAGAAAGACACAGAGTAATAGATTGACCTGTTCTCCATCAAGGAGAATGCTGCAGTGGATTTCAACAGAAAAAAAGCCCCAACAGTATTGATCAATAATAATATACAAAATGGACAACAGATCATGAGAGCTAGGCTTTGCTGCTTCCCTGCATCATGCTTTTGGGTCAGCTGTTTGCTGCTTTTTTCTCCCTGCCACCTTTGCATAATGCATCTTTAGCACTGTGTGGGAACAAACTGATGGTCATGCATGGAAGTGGTACTGACACATCCTGAGCAGCACGCTGTCCGTTATTTTGCAACACAAAGGACCTGGATTGTAGGCAGGCAGGTCTTCATACAGCTTGGCCGTGGATTTCTTCTCTGTGTTTAGATAAACCTTAATAGAGTCTGTACTGCCCTCCAGGCACTGGCTGTCTACCAATTCTCTGGAATCATCCTGTCATTTGAAACCTCTAGGTATTGGATATGGTGCTCTACATATACGACCACAGAATAACTCAGGTTCACAGGGATTTCTGATGGTCTTCACTCTGGCCTCCTGCTCAATGCCCTTTTCTTCAGTCACCTAATAGCTTGGTGGCCTCCACTGGACTCATTCTACTTTGTTCTTCCATCTCTCATACTGGGGAGTCCCAGATTGAGCAGGATCCCACCAGTCCCAAGTAGAGGGGACTATAATCACTCTAATCACTCCCCTCACACTGCTGGCTGCACTCTACTGATACAGCCAGTTGGCCTCCTGTGTTGCAGGGGCATACTGCTAACTCCTGGTTAACTCCCTCATGTACTTTATAAGATTGGGTCATTCTGTCCCAGAAGAAGGACTTCACATTTGCTTTCACTGACCTTCACAATGTTCATATCAATCCATTCCTTCAGCCTGTCCAGGTCTCTTGCAAAGGCCCATCAGCATTACTGCCTCCTCCCCCAATCTCTTATCTTCAACAGACCTGATGCATGGGCCACAGAAACTACATTTCCCCTGTGCAAATCCAAGCAAAAAGACAAAAAACATGTGAGTTGACCAGCATTTTTGCAAGTGCTCTTCCAAAAGATGCAACTCTGCTCTTTGAATTTCCCCCAAACTGAAGAATAATTTGAGCCTTAGGTGATTATCATTGACTCACATTTAGAACTGGGACCACATTTCTTCATTTTGCCCTAGAATTTGTTAATTACATTTTAAGAACAACTAGAATGTTCTTGACATACTCATTATTTTCTACTCATTTGAGACATACCCAAGAGGGAAGACTGTTCACAGTAAGTAAGTAAGTCAAAGTAAATAAGTAAATAAATAAATGTTCAAATGAGCCAATATGAAAGCTAAGTAGTATAGATTTTCTTTCAAAAAAAAACTCCTGAAGCAGCAGCTTGGTTATCAGCTACTTAACAGCCATGACAGTGCAACAGCCTCATTAGGTAAGCCATCATGGAGGCTCTGGTCATGGACAAGGTCTGGTCAAGGCCATGGGTACAACAGCTACACTGACATAAAGAAACTAGCATGTATGCAAAAGTACTGACAGTCACAGCAAGCAACTGGGTCTTGAAGAAGGTCTCTCAGAGGTCTCTAAAGTATGGATATGGTTCCACAACAAGCAGTTTTGGTGATGTCCCCAGCTGTGACTAGCAGAAGTGGACTACTCAAGCAAGAAAATTTCATGAGACGTGAAAATAGTGTGCTCCATTCCATCCTCTGGGAGACAGATATAACCCCTGTGTAAATTAGGGATGAGAGCAAGCCTTTTATTCTAGTCCTTGGTGGCCCACCCCTGGGGAAAAAGTGAGTATGAACTACTATACTTTCCTCAGGATGTTCTGGCATGCACGGTTAAGGCAAAAGTCCACCAGCATCCCGGTGGGAAGGATGATCCCAGGGATATTCTGTCAGTACCGTTGGTTTCTACTCCTTTGTGAAAGACTGGGAAAAAGAAGGGTTTGACCAGTTGGATTTCATTCAGAAGGCTGGGAATCCCAAGTCCTGGTTCCCTATGCCCCTGAGGAGTAGTCTGAGGGACAATGTGCTCCAGTAGCCCCGAGGAACTCACGTGCCACAGGTGTGCAAGGGAAAAATGTTGGTAGCAAATGGCAACCCTTAAAATGGAACCATGAAATAAGTAACCTGAAACATCTCATAAAGACTGGACACTTGCTTGCATGCAAGAGAAAAAGAACTTCTAAGATAACACCTAACAGTGGCACTTCTGGGAACAGTTAAGCAGAAGATGCAGGAAGTAATTACATGACCTGAGCCTTGAGAACAGTGATTGGCAATTAATCTGGTAGCAGAGTGGGGTACTGCAAATTCCTATTATGCCAACTTCTCTCATCACATCAAAGCTGTGGAGAGCCCCTCTAGCCAAGAAAGAGAACAGACGTGCAGGCACTTCTTGGTTCAGCAAAAGACCCAATAAAATTTTACATTTGGAGGTAGAATTATGCACACATACACATTGTTGCAAGACTCCTTCCCATTCTGTAGTGTCCTCAAACACCTTGATAAACTACCATCTATTATGTTATATGGGCCTGTAGAGCACTCTTCCCACTCTAAATGCTGCACACAAATGTATGTTTCTCCCATTTCTCCATATTTTTGTAGGATTCTGAAAAAGATCTGAAATTAGTCTGCCCACTACAACCTGAACTTACCTTTCTTCATTATATCATTTGATTAATTTGTTCATTTCACTGTTTCTGGGGTGTTGCCTGTGAACTCTTACCAGTAACTTCCAAGCATCCAGTGACTTGTTGAATCACCAAAAAAACCAACTCGAGGCAACCTCCCTTTTTCTGCTGCCCTCCAAGAAAGGACCTGTTGGCATACTCTTGGCACACAGCAGCAGTTAGAGCTGGACACATTTTACAATAATTTTATGTTTACTTAGAACATTTTTCCATCAGAAAATGCCATTTAATCAAAAGGAAAGCTTGGCTGCAGGAAGGTGTTGCTTTCAAGGGCATTTTACAATTGAGAAAACGAAAACCTAACCATTTTCAAAATACCAGAATATTTTAAAGTGACCTTGTTGAGATCTAACACAGCTCCTTTGGCTGAGGGTAATCTGTGCATGCTGCTGCACTGGCCCTTCATTTACTTCAGCACCAAGATGTGGGAAGAGGCATGAGCTTTTGGGAGGGACTTAGGGCAGAGTGTGACAGATGACAGGTCAAAGTGGTGTTTCTTTCAACAACTGAAATGCAGGATAATGACTATTAACTAGTGGATCACTTAAGATTGCATTGTGGGTTTTTTTGATAGAGGAGTTCTCTTTTGAAAATAAATTCCCTGTTATTTTCACTTTTACCCTTATCCATCAGCACAAATTAGCTTTTCTTCATTGTTCCTTGGCTTTCTTCACCACACACACTGTTGGTCAGTTTATTCATCTGGAATCCGCCATTTGCTAAGTGATCTGAGTTAATTACTAATTATTTGTATTACTACATCCCTGATGTTATACACACCATGGGACTATAATTTAATTATGGCATAATATCAATCAGACACATAAATTTATATGTTCATGTTGTATATAAGACAGGCTGAGGGAGTTGGGGCTGTTCAGTCTGAAAAAGAGAAGGCTCCAGGGGGAACTCATAGTGACCTTCCAGTATCTGGAGGGGACCTACAGGAAAGCTGGGGAGGGTCTTTTTACAGGGGCTTGCAGTGAGAGGACAAGGGATAATAATTTTAAGCTGAAATAAGAGAGATTTAGGTTAAGAGATCAGGTGTAAATTCTTCCATGTAAGGGTAGTGAGACACTGGAAGAGGTTGCCCAGAGATGTTGTGGGGGCTCCATCCCTGGAGGTGTTCAAGGGCAGGTTGGATTGGGGCTCTGAGCAGCCTGTTCTAGTGGAATGTGTCCCTGCCCATGCAGGAGAGCTGGAACTCGATCCCCATGGCGTGTATAACATCAGGGATGTAGTAATACAAATAATTAGTAATTAACTCGACGATCTAAAGATCAAGGTCCCTTCCAACTCAAAAAATTATGTGATTCTATATGAGCCCTTTTTCTATTTTCAGTTGTATGAGCTGCCAGGCTTGGAGGAGAAAAAAGCTGTTGCTCCAGGCTGTTGCGAAGTGAGAGATGGGCAGTTCTCACAAATCACGTGGAGAATTGGGGCTCACAGTTCTCTCATGTGGCTACCTTTAAGAAGAATTCTTTCTGGAAGAATTTTTAACAAGAAAAACTGGGGTTGTAAACCGTTCAAGATCTCCAGTGTCTAGTAACAACTAATTTAACTACATGATCTATGAAGAACCACCTCATTGCATTCAGTCTGACCTAGACAGCCGCTGAATCTTCTGCTGGAAGTAGGAATGCTAGTCAGTCTCTTGATGTCCTTTCCTTGTTGTTCATCGTTTTCACACCCTCATCCATTTTTTACACAGACCTGGGCATAAGAACTGTGTGTCTTATCAATATAGATATCTACACCTGCTGGGAGACAGTCAAGATGAATCATAGAATCATAGAATCATAGGGGTTGGAAGGGACCTCGAAAGATCATCTAGTCCAACCCCCCTGCCAGAGCAGGGTCACCTAGAGTACATCACACAGGAACGCATCCAGGTGGGTTTTGAATGTCTCCAGAGAAGGAGACTCCACAACCTCTCTGGGCAGCCTGTTCCAGTGCTCTGTCACTCTCACAGTAAAAATTTTGTTTCTGATATTCACCTTAAACCTCCTATGCTCCAATTTGTATCCATTACTCCTTGTCCTATCACTGGTCATCACTGAAAAAAGCTCAACTCCATCTTCTTGACACTCACCCTTTACGTATTTGTAAACATTGATGAGGTCACCCCTCAGTCTCCTTTTCTCCAAACTAAAGAGACCCAGCTCCCTCAGCCTTTCCTCATAAGGCTTAAGCATCTTTGTGGCTCTGCACTGGACTCTTTCAAGCAGTTCCCTGTCCTTCTTGAACTGAGGGGCCAGGCGCTTCTCAAGGACTAGAAGGAGCAGACACAATTTAAAATATATGATATTTCAGCTGCACATGACAAACCAACTTTTTCCTGTCTGGTACAGGTTCCCCAGGGAGGCTGTGGACATAGGCAACCTGCTTTAGGTGACCCTGCTTAAGCAGGTAGGTTGGACCAGAGATCTCCACAGGTCCTCTCCAACTTCAGCCATTATGTGTGACTGAGCTTTGGTTTCAGCCCTAAAACCTCTGAACCTCTGCACCCTTGAAGCCTGCTGAAAAGGAATCTGGGACAAGGGATAATCCCAAACTCGTCCTCTAGGATTCATCTCTCCACTCAAGAATATCATATGGCAGACACAGTCAGAAGAGGAAAAATACCTTTTCATTGCCTGTAGCAACTGCAGGAGCCCAGGAGTGACAGGGGTTCAGCCAGTAATAGTAAAATGGCACCTATAATGACAGAATCAGAATGGGAATGCCCTTGGAGAGCTGTGTGTGTGCAGAGATGCCCAGTGCCCCTGTGCCATGCAGCAGGGCTTGATGGAGCGCCTGGGGGCAGCTGCCATGGAGTTCTTGCCAAGCCCAGTCCAGCAGCACCATCCCTCACTGTCCCTTGCCAGCCAGCTGGGCTGTCTTAGAGCAGTGGTGAGAGCTGGGGAAGATGGGCTGGAGAGCCCGATTTACACCTGGGCTTCTTGACCTGCTGGACCTCCCTTCTTTTTATGAATCCCCATCTTCTTCTCTCCTCCTTTTCTTTTCTCATTGGCATTCCCTTTCCTCTGCCCAGGCTATGTTTCTCTTTCCTTTTCTCTTTCTTTTTTTTGGTTTCTATGTTCCATGGGGGAGCCTGCAAACCTTTCCATCCCACAGAGGGATTAGACAGATAAAGCCAGGATCAACTGGAATTAGTTCTTGATTGAATCAAAGCTGGTTCATTTTACCTTCTTTCCCCTGACAGGCCCTTTACTTCTTCGCACATCTCATGGAATCTGTCTTGGTCTTTGCAGTGAAGGCAATGGGTGCCTAAAACAGAAGCCTTGGCATTAGCCGGTGGCAAGGGACACCTTGGAGCAGTAAGCAGCTGGTTGCCAAATTGCTCCCTTAGGTTTATAGTCAAACCCTTTGGCTGGTTTGCGTCAGCCCTTTCTGCCAAGGGTCTCCCTTTGGAACACAATGTTCATGCAGGCATGTGACACCTACCTGTTTGGAGGGGCTGTTCAACAGGGAGCCTGTGGTCCTCCTCCAGTCAATAAAAGGTTTGCCCACTTAGCTTTGCTAGGGTTTCTTCTGCCCTCCTGAGAAAGAGGTCTGTGGCTCTTTGGTGAAATACCACTTTGTGCCGTGGGAGGCTTTGCTTTTTAAATCTTTATGTAGGTATTTTGTAGGTATTTCCTTTGATTAAACACATGCCTAACACCTCGGACAAACAACCTTTCCAGTTTTGTGGACAACGTGTCATTCCAGGGGAAAAAAATCCACATGAAGCCACAAGAGGTTAAATGCCAGGAAAAGGAACATTAGTCCTGAGCAGACTCCTCAGGAACTCCCCTCCTACAGGAGAAAAGTTGTCCCCGTGTTTATGGACCTGCCATACCTGTGCCATTTCTGATCCCATCATGTCTGCCTCTGCTGCTTTGTGAAGGATGAGCAGATGGGGTGCATCCAGGAAGGCTTTTGCCTAGTGCTCCACAGCTGCTTCACCTGCAAGGCCATGTGGCTTTTCCAAAGCCAGCTCTGGAAAGCAAAAGACTATGCAGCAAAGTGGCTTCTTGGAAATGGACAACAGCTAAAGTAAAGCCCATCTACACTACCTGTCTGTTCAGGCTGAGACAACCCTCAGTCCCTCCTCCTTCTTCTGCACTGGCAGCTCCCCAGCTGAGGGACTCGAAAGGCCAGCTATCAGTCCCATGTGTCCTCTACTCTCCACCTCAGCTCCTCTCCTCCCCCTCTGCTCTCAGGTCTTGTATCACTTCTTCCATATGTTAATCACAGAGATGTTTCTATTGTCTCTCTAATGGCCCTGCCTTGGCCAGCTGGTTTGGAGCCAGAGGAGCTTTTCAGCTTCTTACAGAAGCCACCCCTGGGGGCCCTCCGATGCTACCATAAAATCCTGCCAAACCAAGCCCTGCCAAACGCAGCCCTTGAAGAGTTGAGCACTGCACTATTTCCTTCATGGTTTGTGCTAGTAGGGAACCAGAACCGGGAAAGCCAAGGGACTGCTAAGGAACCTGACTGGGATGAGAGGAGAAACGTGCCCCTGAATTCACAACTGAGCATGGGCTTTCTAAATGTGAGCCCAGGAGCCTTTCTCTTCTAGATGTCAAATTTGAGGAGCTTTTACATGTCTCTGTAAGGGATACCACAGCTCAATACTGTGTGGTGTTAGTATCTCAGATAGTAGTCCACTAGTTATTTATGGAATAGATGATGAACAGTTTATTCCCTGATCGTGTTCTCCCAGTAGCCATGGTTTTCCAGGGCTCCAGCATGTTCCTCAGCCCTGGGTGCTGCCAGGACAGCTGGGAATCCAACTCCAAAAGACCACCCCATCTCAGCACTACTGTGATTCAGGGCAGCACTGTGTCCCCACAGTTGCTCCAGTACAACCAAATCCTTTAAGGATAATCCCCACTGGGGAAAGGTAGAAAGATCCTGTCTTCCAGGGCTGGGGACAGCCCTGAGTTAGGCTCAAATCCACCATTACCCCACTGACACGTTTAACACCATCTCCACTCATCAGCTCTGTCTTGCTCCTCTCTCCTTGCAGCAAAGCAACTGGAAGTGGTCAGGGACCCAGCAAGCTACAGACCACAGCAAACGAGTCCTCAGCCACTCCGCTATCTCTCAGCAAGGTGCATGATGTATTAAAAACACATTATTCTGGCAAATATTGTAATTAGAAGAGAAAACGGCACTACATTAATCCATTCCTCTGACAGGGTTTGCAATGAAAAAGACAGGAGCTTTCACATTTGCTGTGTTAGTGCTGCAGTTCTGTCCTCCTTGTTTTTGTCAGTATTAATTAAGAGAAAGAAAATAACAGTTGTATCTTCACTGGAGCAAGACAGATTTCTGGTTTGTTTTGCCATGAAGGAAATGTAAATATCTTCAGCTTTCTTCCCACAGAACTGTAGAAATGCTCGTGCAGAACAGTTGAAAGTCACTGAGGTACTGGCAAGACAAAGGAAACGCAAACTCCAAACAGGGGCTATGCAGTATGCACCAAACCCACCTAAGAAGCGCTGTTTGCCAGAGACCTACTTTTCTGATTGCTTTGCGATGTCATAAAATTATATGATTCCATGAGTGATACCATTTCTCCTGGTTGTTTCCTTGCTCGGATTGTGGAGCTGGCATCTCTCTGGCTTTCTGCAGCAGTCTTCCCATCACCGTAGCTCATTACAGACCACAAGTTACAACTGCAGCTGAGTGCTCAGCCAGCCCCTGCCCCATTCCTTTCCACCACAGAAGCTACAGGCACACTGCCTGCTTGTGACTTCCTCCAAGATGTACCAGACCCAGTTTGTGGCAGGATCAACTGTAATGCTTTTACCACAACAGCTGTGGGAGCTGAGACTAGGAATGGCACTCGAGAGTACAGGGAGAAGTCTAGATATAGGAAAAAACAAAGACAAAGTGCAATGAATAGATGTGAATCCAGAATGAGAAGAATGAAAGCAGATAGGCATCCATCCCTTTCACTCATCTCTGCGCCTCCTGTGAAACATACCAGTTTTAGATGCCACCCAAGATATATTGTAGAAATAGTGTCACAGTTGATGGGATGGACTCCTACTCTCTAGTGTCAGTTTTCAAAAAAAGCACCATGTTTTGCTAGCTATCAAGACCATTTGAAAGACTTGTAAAAATCTGTCTGGGCCTGCCTGAACATACCCAGGAGCCTTGACTCTTAAATTGTAGGGAAAAACTGGAAACCACAGCCAAAGTTGGTACAACCTCGCCTTAACTACAGATTTCAAGAGAACCCAGATCCTGCTGCTGTATGCTTGCTGCCCTACACCTCCTCCAGGCTGAAGCAATATCAAGGCTGTGATCAAGAAGCAATGGCACGTGGGGAGTGGAATGATACTGGTATAAAGGAAGGAAAGCCTATCCTGAAGCAGTCTGAAAAGGGAGCCAAGCCAGGCAAAACTCTTCTAAGAGCAGTTGTGTGGACTGGAAGCCCTTACTTCTTGAGAAATAACATAATTCTCTGATGGAAAGATGCCTTGTTCCAGCTCCATGACACCTTGATTCTGCTTCAGACTCAGGCTTATTTTACAGTTCTTGGACAACAGCCTTTTCTTCTGTTTTGTTTTTCTGCCCTGTGTGATCATCTGATTAGATTTCTTTTCCAGTTTATTAAAATCCATGAGGCGCTTGATCCTTTCAGCAACCTGGAGAGTATCCAAAGCTCCCAGTAACTCCAGGGAACCTTGATCTCTCCATTGCCTAATATAGCCTACTTCAGCATTGCAAACTGAAATGCACGATGCTGGAGTTGCAAAATGCTGTAGTTCAAAACTCTGCAACTAGGTTTTGCAGAACTTTAACATGAGTTTGGCATGTGCTAGCCCATGATGCCACCAAAACCTGGGATCAGGTTGATACCCTTGTCAAGTCTGTATAATTACACCACCTTCCAGGATAAACTATCTCAGAGCTTCCAGGCTCTCCAGCTCACAACCTAGCAAAAGAAGACCTACCTCCTCCCCTCAAGATTGTCTTCCCATGTACTGCCAGCTCTTCTACCCAGCAAGATAGTATCTTGTAATTAGCCAAAGATAAAAGGATGCTCTTATGTTCTGTGGGGTCTATTAAAAACTTACTTGTAGATTGTATCAGAAATCACAGGAGATCAATTTTTATCTTTAGCTCTCCTAACACATCCACATGATACCCTTGGACTGTCACTTTGTCTCATTACCTTGGTGGTAAATCAGGACTGGAGATACCCCCACTCCAATGACACTTCAGCTCATGGCAGACCCAGAGGAGAGAAAAGAGGGTGAACTGCTCACTTGGAGGAAGGGACTCCACTTGTGGCAGGAAGGCAGCAAGGCTTTTGTGCATTGGTTGTTGTGCTTCAGGTTTTGTGGGTGTCAGGAGGCAGCATGAGGAGTGGATGAACCAGGAGCTGGTGGTACTCCAGTGTTGGCCATGCCCTCACCAACAGGGCACAGTTCCATCAGGTCTCAGAACAGCTGGTAGAGCTGAGGGTGGGACAGGGTCCATCAACAGCACCAGAGACAGTGGGGGGATGAACTGCAACCAGGGTCCCTCTAAGGAGCCTGGTCTGGAGCAGGAGATGGGGTAGGAGACAAGGCTATAATGTACATAGAAGAGGTCCCTCCAGAAGGCAGAGACAGAACTGGAAGCAGACTCATCTATAGCACAGCTCAGGCAGAGACTCAGTAGGGACCTGGGCCTGAGTTTAAATGGAGTCTTGGCTCATGGGCAGGGTGCATGGGTGGAAGTCCCTGCTCAGGGCCATTAAGGTCTGTTACTTCCCTCAGGACTCTGATGGTAGGAAACCAAAGAAGCATTTCTGCAAACAGAGGCTCAAAACAGGGAAGAGAGGAAGCACTGCAGTACTGGTAGAGTGACAGGTGTCAGACATCCCTTCAGAGACAGGAATTTCCAAACCTGTGACATCCCTTGACTTCAGTTCCTACAGCATAGCCTGCAGCAACATCCCTGCATACATATGCAAGAGCTGCCAGACAGACATGAGCAATGCCAATACATTCAGGGATATGCTTCTGCTTACAGGTGGTACACCAGAAGTGGTGCATATTTGCCTAAGTCCTGAGCCAGCTGGTTTCTGTGGGAGCCTTTGGACCTCCTGGGTATTGGTCCTTTAAAATCAAAGAGTAGTGATTGCCATCAGTGCTGAGAGTCCAGGATGCTTGCCCATCTGCTGTAGCTTGCAAAAGAGCTGCACTATGCAGATAATACCCATGAGGCTAAGTCTGGACCAGGACTAGGCACAGGGTTTGCTTCCACTTCCCAGCCTTGCACAGGTAGCCAGCACAAGGCTGCCTGTCCCTTCAGTGATTTGGGGCAGAGTTGGGCCCTGGATGCTGAGGCAGGGGTGAGACAAGTGTAATGAGATTTTTCTGGTGGCAAAACCTGATGCATCAACTCAGAGCAATTGTTCCCTGGATCTCTAGGCTTACAGCTTGCTGTTCTAGACCTGGAAAAGGTGAAATATGCATCCAACAGCTTGTCTGTCTCATCTCTATCAGCCGTCTACCAAAAGTTAATGTGTGATATTCTGCCCTGCTGTAAAAGTGATGCTGTGCCCACATGCCACTTTTGAAACACGTAACACCAGCCAGCCCACAATTCCTGCATATACCTTCCAACCAAAACCAGTCTTCCCCTGGAGTTCCATATGTGTGATACACTAGCAAGCTGTTTTGGTGCTCCTTCAGAACATACCTTTTGAAAAAGCTTTTTATTACCTAAAACCGGGGAAGTGCCCTTTTTGGGGCCTTTTTGGAAACACCAAATCTTTCATTGTTTCTTCTCCAAGAGGCCACTAGACTTGAAGTCCCCCAAGACCCAGGCCTTCTTTCCCATTCCAGCTCAGGTCCAGCATCGCAGCAAAGGCTGGAGGCTAGAAGATACTTCCCAGCTGTGCAGATTGCCTGGGAGAGGCAGCTAAGGCTGGCTCAGTGGAACTGAAGACACTGTATACACAGTAGGGTGGGTGGGAGTCTCTTACACGCTGGTTTGTAGGTAGCCTGCAACACCTCCTAAGGAGCAAGGCTGCTCTTCTCAGGTTTGCCTTGAACCCACAGATGCAGCAAGCTGGCTGAACAGCCATCCTCCACAGGTCAGTGAATGGGACAGTTTAGTGGCTCTCTTTCTAACCACACTTTTTAAACCCAAACCCACAAGTTGGAGTAATAGCTAAAGCAGATTTCCAGCTTCTCTTGGGAATGAGGCAGCCTTTGCAGTGCTCTGACCCCAACTGCACCCAGTTTGCTGAGAGGTATGTGGAAACTCATCCCTTCCAGAGGACTTCCATTGACAGTTTGTTTAGGGAGTTATTGAATCTATATAAACATATTAATATCAGTTTACTTTTGCTGTACCATCCATGTCTCTTGATGAAAGTGGCCATGGAACAATAGCATGCAATGAGTATATTGAATGGAGCAGTAGATATATCTGGAACGTATAACTAAATTCTACTTTGACTGTTCAGTTTTTCTGCACAAGCGTGGGAGTGAGGTATGCATTCACCATGTGCAACAGAACTAATACCAAGAACTGTCTGATTGCAACATTTATTACCTCTGGAGAATTTAAAAATTGAGTGAAGGGAAATGTACTTTTGTTTGCAGAGTGTCAGCGGAGTCTTTATGGATTTCAAAAGCTCAAACACAGGCTGAAATACCAGCACCTCTTGTGTCTTTCTGTACCTTGTTCCATTCTTCAGAATTAATTCCTTTCTGTCTTCTTTTGAGGCTATTTCCTCCACTGTTGCTGATGTGAGGTGCATCACAAAGAAAGCTTTGAATGCAACAGCATGGAGCTTGGATAGCAAAACACTCAAACCATGATACCTGGAGGATACAAGTGTCTGGCAAGAAGTAGTTTGCTTCATACAAGTGTGCATCAACCATGACAACTTGGGTTTTTTTTTTCTTTTCAAAGGCTTTTTTTTGGTAAGAAATTACAAGATTCTTTGGTTTCCTTTGAACAAAAAAAAATAATAATTAAAATGTTCCTTTCTTATGAAAACCTTCCACTTAGCTGGAAAGCCATTTGCCACTGAGCAGTATTTAGGGGGTCGTCAGTCCTCAGCCAGAGACCTCACGGCCTGGGTTTTTCCGACTCTACTTGAGTTATGAGCCACTCAAGCACAGCACTACAGAGAGGGATCCATTTGCTGCCATCTCTCATTGACCTCAGGATGAAAGACAAACAGACCTCACTTGCTCTACCTTCCCTTCTGTGAGACAAGGGTAAAGAGAAACACATTTTGGGAGGAGGCCAAAGCAGTACTTCCCAACCCCCAGCTGGAGGAAGGGATGAAAAGGCAGCTTTGTAGGTCGTGCTCACAGAAGGTTAAGGAGAAAAAAGCAGAAGGGATGATAAGTAGGACCTGTAAGGCACAGCCTTTACTCTGTCTTTGGGACAAGCACCTTTAAAGACTCCAGGGAGCCTCAATAGGGCTTGTATCCATTTCACTCTCCTGAAGTTCTAGGGGCTATTTGGCAGTTGCCTCAATTTGGAGGAGGCACTAACACACATCAGGCCGCGCTGAGCATGGCCAAAGTAAGCTCATGCCTGCCACTAAAACCCTGCATAGAAATCACTGTTCTCTGGTTCCTGCTCTCTTCTCTGCCTTTTGTCTCTCACCTTCATACTGCCAACAGGAGGAGTGCTCTGCTGCACACCCATCTGTGAGCAACACATGTCCATCTAATAGAAATAATAAACATCACTTTGCCTACGGGTTTCAATCTGGTGACTTAAGAACTCCAGTTATCACAAGTCAGGAAAAATAAACAAGCAAGGAAGCTTAGAGACAGTCATGTCATAATGGGTCTCTAGGAATTCTGAGTAAAACATCTAGTATCAGACACAGGGAAAGCTGTCTTACTCTCCAGCCATCAGGTCCATGGTAAAAACTGCAGGAAGCTTCCAAGTATCCATTCGTCCTGGATGCTGCAAATCCAAAACTCAAACAGCCCATGCTTGCAGAGGACTTGGAAATACTCATTTTCATTTCCCTACACTTGTGCTAAGTGTTTTGTCTCTTTAAGAGAAGGGCTACTCATTTCAACACTGTTTTGTAAAAATCCAGTTATAGGACAATCTTCTTATCTCCTAGGATACATAGGTTTTGTTTGAATATGATAAGGCTACAGAGAAATTAATTTATTCTCTTGAAATTGTATATCTTTTTCTGTATATATGTACATAAATATGTACATAAAATATGCATTTTCAGCTACTAAAACAAAAAGTACAAAGTTAGTTTAAGAAATCAGCTAACACCATGAAATGGTTTTATGCAGAGACAGAGCTTTTCAACTCCTGTTGATTAGCATATTTCTGACTTGGATGGAGAAGTTTGAATTGGCCGAAAACCCAGGCCAAGAAGTGACATTTAATTTTCTAACTTAATTTCAAGCTACAAATGGGACTCTCTTGTTAGGTCAATTTTATTTTAAAATGCTAAAGGAGTATTAAGGAGTCATGTTTTCAAAAATCTGTGCCTGCAGAGAAGGCAGTTCCTGAGAGAGGAGGTTTGCTTTTATTTTGTTTCCTTCATTACTTGCTTCTTAAAGGGGAGAAAAAAAGAAAAGACACAGGGAAATGAAGTTATTGAGGATAAAGCTTGAAGTGAAGATGAAGGAACAGCAAATGCCAAATGAGATAAGTAGAGTATGGCAAAAGAACTGTCAAAGTTGCCTTATACAGATTCTTTCAATAATTTTTCTTAAAAGGCAAGTTTTTCATCTTTATCCATTTCTTCTCTGTCATCTATTTGGGGTTCTGTTGTGCCCAAAAGTTGTACTTTTCAAAAGCCTGCCAAAATAACATAACTCCATAACTTCCACCAAGCTTTCTCCAACCTTGGAGCTCCTAAATTATCCTCTCTTCAGTATTAGATAAACCTTAAAAGTTTAGATACTCAAAATCATACTGCTCACCATCATTTTTTTTCAAAACTTCAAACTGTATGAAAATCTGCAAAACCCTCTAGTAACTTAGGACATCAGAGGGGAGCGTGAACAGAAGCACCCAACAAGATATGAGTGCTTGGTGCTGTGCATCTGTTCAGTAGAGACTGTATCTTCCTCTAAATAGACAGGGAAACAAAATAATGATGGATTCAAGGATTTACCACTCCTGCATTGTAGACAGGGCTTGGGGGCACAAGTCACAGATACAGTTTTCAGAGGGGCAACCTCATCAGTGTTTATAAATATGTTAAGGGTGAGTGTCAGGGGGGACAGAACCAGGCTCTTCTCAGTGATGTCCAGTGACAGGACAAGGGGCAATGGGTGCAAACTGGAGCATAGGAGGTTCCATGTAAAACATGAGGAAAAACTGCTTTCCTGTGAGAGTGACAGAGCACTGGAACAGGCTGCCCAGAGAGGTTGTGGAGTCTCCTTCTCTGGAGACATTCAAAACCCGCCTGGACGCCTTCCTGTGTGATGTGCTCTAGGGGATCCTGCTCTGGCAGGGAGGTTGGACCAGGTGATTTTTTGAGGTCCCTTCCAACCCCTAAGATTCTGCAATTCTGTGAAATATGAAGTTTTAAACCAAAGCCTCCTTCCCAACAGGAGACTGGTTCAAACAACACCCAACAACACCTCTGTCTCAGTTCCTGCAATGAAAAGCAACCAGCTCTTTGATGTCTGTAGGGCCTTACAGGCACAACTCCCTTCCCAGCAGTATTTTTAGCATTTCCTAAAGCATGTTAGAGTCGTAAGAAGTCCTTCAAGAGTCTGCCCAGATGAGGTGCCCAGCTGGGTTGCAAACCTCCTCATAGGCACTTCCAGAAGTATGTAGCAAGTGTTCTTTGACACTTAGACACCCCGAGGCTCCAGTCCTCAGACTCAGGAGCCTGGAAAATAGACACTTTAAAATCACCCAGACTCTGCTGTAAAAAGTCATCCCAAAGTTTTCTTCCTCTGCTTTACTACTCACATGCAACACATAAACAAACTTGCTGTGAAAAGTTCCAGTCAAACTAATTCCACTACAAAAAAACAATAAAATACATTGTGAACACACTGTCCTGGGGTTGGCTGAGATAGAGTTAATTTTCACAAGAAGCTGGGATGGACACAGCCAGGCTAGCTGACCCAAACTAGCCAAGAGGATATTTGATACCATATGACATCATGCTCAGCATATACCTGGGAGAGCTGGCCAGGGGCAAGGAGCAATCAAGTGGCCTTGTGGTGCATAGTTGCCAGCTGGTCTTGAATCATGACAGTCCTTTTGTTTGGTGCCAAATGTGGGGCACAAAGGGTTGAGATAATGACAGATCTGACCAGAGTGTGTTAAAACAAATTTGCAATAGGCATTTGTTATATTAGTTAAATAGTTGCTGGTCACACTTGTTTTATTTATTCACACAATGGTGTTATGTAAATCCTCATAGGCACTATGTATTCCCTGTGGTGCTATTTATCTACAGGGAAGCCAGGGCTCCTCTTTCTCCTTCAGGCTAATTACAACAGCTTTTGAGATTTTTGAGTACCCTTGGGATGTTCAAGCCAACATGCTATTATTGCTCTGTCTCCTTAAAGCATTTCAGGTCTTGTTTAGGGTTACAACAATTTAAAAAAAACCAACCACCCAGAGATCTGCCCCAAGGATGGATAGTCAGGGGTGGCATGGGATGCAGGAGAATATGGGCAGGTATTTAGAGAACTTCTCACCTCCAGTGGTTTGGAACTCTGTCCCACAAACCTGCCAAGACAAGTGCCATGCGCTTACAATGATGGAAGCAACCACTGGATGACTGTGCCCCATGCTACCACCTGAACACCATCGTGGGCCTTGAAAAGCAAGTGTCACGGCAACATGGCACCCCAGAAAGACCTCAGTCAGACAACAGGACTCATTTCCTAAACAACCTCATAGACACCTAGGCCAAAGAACATAGTATTGAGTGGGTATATCACAACCCTGTCATGTACCAGCCTCCAGGAAAATCAAACAACATAATGGACTGCTAAAAACTGCACTGAGAACAGTGGATGGTGGGACCTTCAAACATTGGAATACACATTTAGCAAAAGCCATCTGGTTAGTTAACACTAGAGGATCTACTAATCGAGCTGGCCCTGTCCAGTCAAAACTTCCATGTACAGCAGTAGGGCATAAAGTCTTCATGGTGCATGTGAAGAGTATGTTAGGGAAGACAGTCTGGATTAGTCCTGCCTCAGGCAAAGGCAAACCCATCTGTGGGATTGCCTTTGCTCAAGGACCTGGGTGCACTTGGTGGGTGGTGTGGAATGATGGGAAAGTCTGATGTATGCCTCAAGAAGATCTGACGTCATGACTACTACAGTTGCTATGTATTAATGGCATTACAGCAAGAATTGACCAAAGCAATGAAGAACAGACTTTGATGAAACTAAATGGAGTGCAGCAGTGATGGAAGTTGAACTCTCTTCAGTGACTGGCACTCAGCAACTTCCTCGAGATCTATCTACATCTTCAACCTGCAAACCATGGGCATGAGCCACACCAAATCAACCAGCTGCAAGCTCTGAATGCAGCATGCAGCAATCCCATGCTACACAACATCTCTCCTGTCCTGAAAGACTTTTGTGACAGATGGAGTCCCAAAGTCATGGGTTACATGAGCTCAACAGACATACATGTCAGAGGGATGGCCCATACACTAAGGGAATGGTATCTTTGTTTATCTGTATCTATCAAAAACAGGAAAAGTGGGTGCGATTATTTGGAAATTCTAGGATCAGGGCATGATGTAGATGGCACAGAATAAGGGGTGGATAATGTTCTGGGTTTAGCTGTGATAGAGTTAATTTTTACAAGAAGCTGAGAGTGGACACAGCCAGGATAGCTGGCCCAAATTAGCCAAGGGGATATTTGATAACATATGACATCATACTCATTATACAGACTGGAGGAGTTTTCCAGGAAGAGGAGTCATTGAGAGGCCTCAAGGTGCTTAGTTGCCGGCTGGACTTAAACCACAACACACACTCATATTTCCCCACCTTTTTTTGACTCTGATGAAAGGTCATAAAGGTCTGTTTGTGTAAAGCCAGTGGAGAAGTTGTTCCACAATCCAGTTTCTCAGTATTGCTGCCAGGAAAACAAGCAGAACCGCAGTTCTTTTGGTAAAACCATGCATTTCTGATGCTAAGAGACATTGCAGATTAGCTAAGCCTTATCCAGAGGAAATTCCTATCAATTTTCTCTCACCAATGAGACTTGTGTGAGCAGTTTCAGCTATATGAAAAGGATATTTGGTTGATAAATATTTTGAGAAGACAAGGATCAAATGAAGCTGACTTGGGCACCAGGTGAGGTGGTCCAAATATCTTTAATATTGCAGGCTATTTGGAGTCCTGCCAGGCTTTCACCCTGTTTGTGACAGCTGCTGTGCATAAACACAGCAAGGAGCAGACCCTGAGTCACTCAAGCAGAAAAAACACTTAAGAAAGAATACATTAGCTACTGTGTCTCTACAGCAGTGTAAAAAGCTGTGGCTGTGTGTGGAGAAGAGGGGTGTTGCCAAGCAAGGACAGTCACCAGATTTGCCCCCACATGGTGGTAGATACAATGTGAATAATATAGACATAGAGATGGATGGATGGATGGATGGATGGATGGATGGATGGATGGATGTGGATATCAACACAAAATACAGCTTGGTGACTGCAGGCCTCTCCCCACTGCCTGAGGTCTAAGGACAAATGCTGTGCCCCCTGTGCTGGTGACACCCAGCTCTAATGCACTTGGCCACCACAGCTGGCTGAAGACATGAAGGAATTTGACAACAGAGGTGATTAGAGATTTGGAGACAGTTGTAAAGAAAAGGTCAGTGAAAGAATTTAAATTCAGCTGCAGTGCTGTTTTCTAAATTAGTCTTGGGGAAGGTGGCTAAAGTTGCAGTTACTTTGTCCAAAAGATGAAAAACAGGATTTCTGTGGTTGATGGCAGGTGATTTCAGACAACAAACATCAGACTGTTCCTCTCCCTCCAGCTCCAGTCTTCCCATGGGGCACATTTCTGCTGGGTGAGAGATCACAAGCCCTCCATGAGGCCAGGGAAGAAGTCTGGATGTAGACAGGTATCTGACAGAGTAAGCTGGCTGGAGACACTGCTGACCTGCAGTTTTCACTAATATCCACAAACAAGAATGAACATGGGTTTTAAAAGTAGCAGCCTCAAACCATGGTACTACAGCTCCCACAGGAGAAGGGGAGCCCAGCTGGTCAAATGCTCTGTGCCCTGGAGGCTGCTGCCCCCCCACACCCAGTTGTTGCTGTTCTTGGTGGCATGTTTTCCTCTCCTGTGTCCTCTAGCTCTGTGGTTTGCTACTGCTACCCATATTATGATGTACAGGTCATTAAAATTGAGCTCAGCATCATCAATATAAACTGACTGTAATTTAGGCCATCTTCATCAGTGGGGGAGAGCAATTGGTTACAGTCAGGTTGTGTCTCACCCTGCAGGCAAGGTATCCTGTGCAGGTAAGTATCTTTCTGCTCTCCCAGCCTCTCCCTACGCCCCGTGGGAAGCTTTGCTGCTTCTCAGCTCCTTGTGACATCTCCTGTTTGCTGAATAGGTCAAACTGGGGAGGCAGCTGTGCTGACCTCCATCACACCATATCTAGCTGCCTCTGACTGATGTAGGATAAGCCACCCATCACTCCTCACCTGTAAGCAGAGGCAGCTGTGGGGCACAAACTCCTCTCATCCCTCCAAGTGGCATGGCTGAGGCCACCTCTACAAGACAGACCGTCTCCATCTAACATGTTTCCACTTCTGTAAGTTGGCTGGACTTCTTAGAAAGGGATTCCTCAGCATTCTGGTCTGACCCTGCCCACCTTCTGAAGTTATATTTGATGTTGTATAGCAACAGTGTTTGACTCCAGCATGAACACCAGCCCTAGTCTCCAGAACAACACTGCTGCAAGATACTGCCCTCTCAGTGTCCTGCCCTCTGCTGTAAGCCTTTCTCCTTCCCTAAGCTGCATATCTGGAAAATCTGGCAGCCCACTGGCAATGAGAAAGGCTTATAACATACAAGATCATTCTATGAAATAAGATGGGCAAAAATTAGCCTTTTGGAAAAAATAAAAAAACAAAAACACACACAAAACACCACCATAAAAACCCACAACAAAAAAACCCCAGAATATAAAGATCCTCTATGGGAACAGACATCTTTGGTCAGTCTCCTGAGTGTACTTCCACCTCCTCCATAGCATCTTTTCCCCTGCCTTGCTTGAAAGATGAACATATCTATCAGCCCTGCAGCCATTACATCTTGTTGCAGGAGACCACAGGCAGCAACAATAAGGAGGGTGAGAGGCTGCTCCACTGAAGCAGCTGTGCCTAGCATCAGTATCTGAGCTGCTACATTCAAGGACATCAGCCTGCTTCATCTTTTTAAACACTGCCAGTGCAGTGATGCAGGAAACCTCCCAGCTCAGCCCTGGGAGGCATTATCCCAACACTGGTTTTTTATGTAGCTTGGGGAGTAATACTAAAGCAGAACATCACAAGTGGACAAAATAACATGTTGGAATAGGTCAGGTTAACAAGGGATTTCCAGAGAAAGCTGGGAAAAATAGACATGGTCACAGGTGAACTTACACAGTAAGTCTACACAGTAACACAGGGGTATGTATACTCCCCAAGCCTCCCTATACTGCTTATCAAAGCTGTCTTGCATTAGACAGGTGGGCGGTCTGCATTGATCAGGGTATTTTGAACATGCTATGATCTTCCCTGTGCTGTCTGACCATCTGGCAGACAGGCAGGGAGCAGATTACCTGTGAGGCATTACAAAAGGTAATCTTTATTGACAGCACTTAGAAGAAGGTCTCCTTCAGGCTGGCTTCCCACTGTCACAGCTATATGTGTTTGGCTTGGCTTTATTCTGAGCAGGTAACAGGTAAAGTTGGCAAGAAGCTGTATTTAGTGCCTTAGTTCCCATCAAAGTGAACAGCTTCATCTGGGTTTTTCTGGTTCACCCACTGCATCCACTCCTCAGGAGACTAAGGGCATCTACACACTGAAGTTGTCTCCACTGGAGGAAGCACCCACTAACCCCACCCCAGCCCAAAGACCCCAGGTGCTCAGTGCTATAAAAACACGTCTCTGGATTTGCACTTCCCACAAAACAACTGATTCCAGTTTGGTTCCTTTCCATATTTGTGAGTATGAAAGAGGTCAGATCATTAACTCTCTACATAGCTAAGCCAGTCTCCTGATGCATCTGTTTGTCTTTCTGACTGTCAGTTTGTAGGTTACACAACAAAAACTTGCTTCCAGCTCACAGAGAAAGAGTGACAGGTAAGCCACAGTGAATGACAGCCTGCCCGGTTTCCTTCCAGGGCTGTCGTAGGACAGTTATCAGCTCCATGGGCCAGCAGGCAGCCAACTCTGGGAGTCATAAGGAGGGGTTACTACCTAAGGGTACAGACTCATTAGGGGATGCAGAGAAAGAGCATTACCTGCTCTGCCAGGAGCAACCTTGGTGGCAAGTGTCCTGTGGGTCCTTAATATCAGGATGGCTTATTCTTGTACCTGGAGGATGCTGCCAGTCACCCTCTCTAAGTTTCTTTGCCCTTCAAACTCCCTCCCATGGGGATAGTTTGCTCTGAGATGCAGTCTGGTTTCTGAGAAATCACTTGTCTTCCCAGAGCAGCACAACCCACCCAGCAGCCACAGAGGGTAGTAACATCTTGCGAATGTTGCTAAAACACAGAGTGAAAGGGATATTTAGCATCAATCCAGGACAACGTTGTAGAAATGTCCATATAGGAGCCATTCTGTGAAGAAGGAAATACACCATCTGGTTTTGTGGAGAATAGGGCTTGTCAAATAAACCTGATTTCACTCTGTGATGAAATTACAAATTTGGTTGATAAAGGGAACTGTCCAGACGTAATAGCCTTAGATCTTTGGAGGGCTTTTGACTTAGTATCAAATGACATTTGGTTTAAAAACAAACAAAAAAATAGTACCATATAGCATCAATAAAGCATGTACTAAAGAGATTAAGAACTGCCTACCTGTTCCTATCAAGGAGCAACCAGTCAGGGGAAACCAGCATTAAACAGAAATGGCTCTAGAGAAGTAGCTCAAGAAGCAGGCCTGTGCCCAGAATGGTTTGCTGCTTTCAGCTGTGCTCTGGAGGTCAATGCAGATAAAACTGGTACATGACACAAGGAGCAGAAGCAGCTTAGCAGAAGGTGATGAGGATGAGGCTGCCATGCCAAGACACCTGGGTCACTGAGGGAGCAGGGACCACTCACACTGAGCCTGTTTGAATATGTAAAATCATGTGTCTATCAAGAAGAAACATATAGGACAGGGACTGTACCCCATAATGGGGGTTGCAATGGGCACAGGACTGAATGTGACCTCCCAGCATGAGGATCTGGCAAAGAGTCACAATCCTTGTCTACCGATAGATCATATGTGACTTTTCATGCTGTGTCAAGGAGACTAGTCCTGTGACACTATGCAGCCTTCTGGCATCTGGAGACCAAGAAAGCCTGGAAAAGTCAAAGATAGTGCAGAAAAATATTACCAAAACTATCTAGAAACTGGGGGTCAGGGAGATGAATGCACTATCGGAGAGGCTCAGACAGCTTGAGCTGCCAAGAACTTTGTGGCAGGCCTTCACCCACACGCTCAGCCTACCCATCCTCATTTCTTCTGAGCATCACCCTTCAGCTTCAAGAACTCCTCTCTTCCTGATGGACAGCCAAGATGATGAGCCAGGCTGTGTCCACCCACAGCCCAGCTTCTCTGGGCTGACACAGCCCTATGGCCGTATGAAGTCTGCAGACCAGACGCAGCCTCTCACACATAGCTCCTCACTACAAGCGGGGGAGACCTGCAGATGTCACTCAAAGTCTCTCAGTGATATTCAAGCCTCAGCGGTGCCCTGTGTCAGACACACAAGCAGGATTGGGAAAAATGAGCTGTGCCATCTCTCTCTAGTTTGCAACATCGTAACAATTCTAATGTGCAATTTTCCCCAAATGAGACACTTGCATGTCAATTGTCTGCGAGTAATTACGAGATGGACAGTATCTGCCTTGAAAAAGTAGCATCAGTCTCTATTGGGATCATTAAAAGACAGCATTGTCATCTCACCCAGGTATTTTAGGTGCTTAACAAACCAAAAAGGGCAGACTTTCCTTAAGAAAAGCAGCGAGAAGCTGCCAAATGTATCTTTTAACTGAGCTGAGCTTGCCAAGGTGAGTTTAGCAGTGCTATCTTGAGCCTGCCAGACTGAATTACTTTGAAAATGTTGGTGTTTCTTTGCTTTTGTTGTTTTTTAAGGAAAAGAAAAAATACTAAGATAAAAGAAGAAATGTAGTAAGGAAAGAGAACAAAAATAGCAACCTACGTCTCTTCATTAAGATAATTGCAGCTCCTTGCTAAAAATGCTGGCAGGAAGCTTTCTGGAGAACACACAACAGCATCACAAGCTTAGATCTTGGAAATTTTTAAGTGCCCTTATGCCACTCCATCCTGCCATCGAGCTTTTTGATTTCACTTCTCCAACACACTCCACACCTTCAGGAAATGGATTCCCTGCCTCAAGGCCACAAGAAAAATTACCCTCATGCTGCAGGTAGCAGAACAGGCTGCAGGGCAGGCAGGGTGCTGTCAACTTAGGCCATCTTTCAACACAGAGCCTGGCTGCTTTGGTTGTTTGCAATACTGTCCCTTTCTGCTAGACAAAATCTCAGCTGTGAGCAGACATCCATCTTCCCACATGGATGGCCCCATTTGGGAAGCAGCCTTCTCTGCTTTTCCAGTAGCTGCAGAGAACAAACCTTTAGACTCCTTATGTGTAAGGTGGATCTTTCAGTCTCCTGGGTAGACCTCATGGATACAATACACCACTTCTGGAGCCTTGACCTGCCAGAAAAGATGACATAAGATAAATTAGGACCTCTGAGCTACTCTTTAGAGAAGTATCACACTTAATGGATAAGGAATCTGGTTAACTGCATTTTAAAGGATGGGATGATTTTTCAGAGCATCACTCTTGCATGGATGGAGCTCATCTCATCAAAGTCTTGAGCTGTTTGTCATTCCAGCTGGGCCAGCTGCTACCCCAAGAACCTGCAGGTCAGCATGGTAAAAACACTACAGTTGTCCTTTTGTATTGCACAGATGCAACACACACGCAGCAAACAAAGCTACTACTGCAAACTGGCCCAAACAACCAACATGACTTGGAGCAGCCCAAAGCAGTAAAACCAGTGCAAGTGAAAGGAAAAACAGGCACTGTATAGCCAAGTGGCTGCTTCTTCAAATATTTGAGAACTAACCTCTTTTCCATAGAGATGTACAACAGAAAAGGTGAAAGAGGAACATTAGTTCCAAAAAGTCCATACCAAAGTTACGACAGCTCTTTTAACAGCACAATGAGGGCCAAGGCTCTTCAGGAAGCTTCCTTGTGTGGCCCTTCCTCACCAGCTGTCTGTTTGGTACAAAGCTGCCTCCCATTCATATCTTTGTCTCTTTTCCCCCTCCAACACCCACACAGCAGTCCGCATTACGTATGCAGGCCATGTTTTCCAGCAGACAGCAACAACAGTTACTGTCTCAGGGAAGGCTAAAACGTGTTTGCTGCCCTGCAGTAAGTATCAGGCATCACATCTTCATTATAATCAGGCCTCCATTGTTGGTGAGCCCATCACACTGGGGCATAAGTAGAAAGTCTCTTCTTGTTACTTGGGAGATCAAGTAAGAGGCTTTATAAAAAAACTTTAGAAAGCTGACAGTTGGGATGCAACTAAGTCTTCTTTCATCTGGCCAAGGCAAGTGAAGTTTGCTTCAGTACTCAAGGGCTGGAAGATTCATGAGGGAATCTCATTGGGACTGTTACATACAGAGCTGTCTGTCAGGAGGTATCTATCTGAGTGGGAACTGCCAGAAGTTAAATCCTAAATCACACTGTGTGGAAAAGCTATCTGTGGAGACAGCCAAATATTCCTCCTGTGGATGAGTCAGCAGGGCTGCAATGGCAGCTGGATGGTGTGATGTGAAAAGCTATACCTGCACACTTGTAACCTGAAGCATGGCTTGGATTACATACTTTTTTTTCATACTTCCACTCTCCATCATCTCTGAGAGGTTACAGAGAACAGCAGAGGTGCCTGAGGACTGGAGGAGGGCCACTGTCACTCCAGTCTTCAAAAGGGGCAAGAAAGAGGGAACTACAGGCTGGTTAGTCTCACCTCCATCCCCAGTAAGATGTTGGAACAAATCATTCTGCGTGTCAACTGTAAACATGTGAAAGCAGAGGAAGTCATTGGGAGAGGTCAGCATGGATTCACCAAGGGGAAATCATGCTTGACCAATCTGACATGCTTCTGGCTGGCTAGATTAGGGGAGAGCAGTGGATGTTGCCTACCTTGACTTCAGCAAGGCTTTTGATACTGTCTCCCATAACATCCTCCTCAGGAAACTGAGGGAGTGTGGGCTAGATGAGTGGACAGTGAGGTTGATTGAGAGCTGGCTGTGTGACAGAACTCAGAGGGTTGTGATCAATGGAGCAGGGTCGACTTGGAGGCCTGTAGCCAGTGATGGCCCCCAGGGGTCAATACTCAGTCTGGTCTTGTTCAACATATTCATCAACCACCTGGACAAGGGGACAGAGTGTATCCTCAGCAAGTTCACTGATGATACCAAACTGGGAGGGGTGGCTGACACTCCAGAGGGCTGTGCTGCCATCCAGTGTGACCTGGACAGGCTGGAGAGCTGAGCAGAGAAGAACATCATGAGGTTCAGCAAGGGGAACTGTAGGGTCCTGCACCTGGGGAGGAAGAACCCCATGCACCAATATAGGTTAGGGGTGGATCTGCTGGGAAGTAGTTCTAAGGAGAAGGATCTGGAAGTCCCGGAAGACAGTAAAGTATCCATGAGCCAGCAGTGTGTCCTTGTTGCCAAGAAAGCAAATGGAATCCTGGGGTGCATAAGGAAGAGTGTGGCCAGTAGGTTAAGGGAGATCATTCTCCCCATCTACTCTGCCCTGGGGAAGCCACAGCTGGAATACTGTGTCCATTTCTGGGCTCCCCAGTTGAAGAGAGACAGGGAACTACTAGAGAGAGTCCAGCAGAGGACAACAAAGGTGATTGGGGGATTGGAGCAGCTCTCTGATGAGGAAAGGCTGAGTGAGCTGGGACTCTTTAGCCTGGAGAGAAGGCCAAGGAGAGACCTTGTTAATGCCCATAAATATCTAAAGGGTGGGTGCAAGGAGGATGGAGCCAGGCTCTTTTCAGTAGTTCCTAGTGACAGGATGTGGGGAAACAGGCACAAGCTGGAACATAGGAAGTTCCATTTAAATATGAGGAAAAACTTCTTTACTATGGGGGTGACAGAGTCCTGGAACAGGCTGCCCAGAGAGGTTGTGGAATCTCCTTCTTTGGAGATATTCAGGACCCCCCTGGATGAAGTCCTGATTAATGTGCTCTAGGGGGATCCTTCTTTAGCAGGGAGTTGGACTAGATGATCTCTAGAGGTCCCTTCCAACTCTGACAGTTCTGTGATTCTGTGAAGTACAATAGCCTTCTAATGCACACATCTTTTGCAAGCAGATTGCATTTCTGAAACACGAGTAAACATGGTCAAGTATCAGAAAAATCTGTATACTTTAGTTATTGAGATTGACCATGATTACTTTTGAAAAGATCCCACAAATCTTCCTTGGATGTTTATCAGTGAATCGGCCCGAGCTACAGCCCGAATTTCCAGTTTGAAAATTATTTATAGGATGCTCACAAAAGCTAAAGAAAGCCGAGTCTTTAACTGTCTGAACATCAGCTGCAACTGAAAGCAACTGCACTGCAGACTTTTTCCCTGCAATGGCCCACTAACACCTTCTGAAGGCTCCAGGTTCAGTCAAGCTGAAAAATATAATTCTGCCTTTTTTGTTGTTCTCAAGCCAGCTCCGGTGGTGGGAGCTGTGCAAAACTGCAGTGTGTGTAAAACTGACTGATGGTCACCTACAAGCACGGGGGGCTACAATGGCTGCTGAGCCATGGCAGATAGATTTCCCCTGCCAGAAAGAAACAGGATCTCTATAGGTCTGAATTGTTATTACTAATGCGGAGAACTCTCCTTGCACACCATAAGGGCTCATTTGATCCTGATAAAGGCAGTGTGATGAAAGGAAGTACAGAGGCTTCTCAGCTCAGTGTGAATGCTGCACTTTAAATCACTAGAACAAATTAAATTCTAAGAGGAAAATGCTATGAGGCACTTGGCCGGGGTGCCTGAGCTGAAGGGTTATTTACACAGTTTCTTTCTTTCAACAAGTAAGTTTTCCCCAGATAAACTAATTTGTAGTAGATCCTGAACACTAAATAAAAGGAAGGCAGAGGAGATCAGACCTCCCAGAAAGAGACAGCTTCATCCACAGCTAAGTTATTAAACCACTTTCTTCTTGAATAAGCTCTCAAGAAAAATGTACAAAAGTTCAAACCAGAAAATCCAGACCTGGAGGAAGCGTGGGCCCCCGTGCAGTACTCTATCCACAACCGACAGGCTGTGTTAGTGTATAGGAGCTGAAGATTACATCCTGACTTGATCAAAACTGGTGTAGCCCTGTTCTGATAAGCTTGAATTTGACCATCAAAGCAAAACTGAGTCAAAATGCTTTTTAAAACTGGCATAAAACCCTCTCCACAAACAGGACTGCCATCTCATGACCAAATCTGTATTTACTGGGTTGTTGGGGGGGTTCTGTTGAAGTCTCACATTTTGGAGTCTACTAAGTCCAAGATAATAATTTACTTTTCTCCTAGGTAAGCACCTAACCACCATGGAGAGCAAACAACTTGAAAGTTTTACCTGAAGGACTCAAAAAAGAAGAAATATTAGAAATGTAAACCTCCAGGTATGAGAACTGTTTAAGCTGACTTCACCTCTTGAAGCTCAAGAGTTGTCCACCCCAACAAGCAGAAAGTCAAGCAAAAGTACTAGGAGATCTGCATGGATAATCAAGACACTCCTGGCAACCCTTAAACATAAAAAAGAAGAACACAGAAGTTGGAAGCAAGGACTGGTAAGCTGGAAGGCGTATCAAGACACTGCCAGAGCATGCAGAGATATGCTGTTGGAAAGCCATCCCACCAGGAATTGAACCTGGCAAGGAGTGTCAAAGGCAACAAGAAGGGCTTCTGTAAGTACAGGTATAGCAAAAGCAAGAACAGGGGAAATACGGGCTTGCTGCTGAATGAAATGGGGGACCTGGTGACACAGGACATAGAAAAGGGTGAGGTATTGAATGCCACCTTCGCTTCAGTCTTTACTAGTAAGGTCAGCTTCCAGAATGCCAGACCTTGGAGACCAAGGGGAAAGTCTGGAGCAAGGAAGATGTGCCCTTGGTGGAAGAGGATCAGATCAGGGAATACTTAAGCGAACTGGACCTACATAGGACCATGAGCCCTGATGGGATGCATTCATGAGTGCTAGGGGAGATGGATAATGTAATTTTGTGGTCAATCTCAATAATCTTTGAACAAACATGGTGATTAGAAGAGGTTCCTGAGGACTGAGAGAAAACAAGTGTCACTCTTTCTTCAAGAAAGGCAAGAAGAACGATCCAGGGAACTGTAGACTGGTCAACCTCACCTCAGGGGTGTTCCAGACACAGGAGTGGATATTCCCCTGCAGCCTATGAAGAGGACCATGGTGGAGCACATATTCACACTGCAGCCCATGGAGGATCCCACATGAGAGCAGGTGGGTACCCCCTCAAGGAACTGCAGTCTGTGGAGTCTCCATGCTGGAGCAGGTTCTCCTGACAGGAACTGTGGCCCATGGAGAATCCCACATTGCAGGAGATTTTTCCTGAAGGATTGCAGCGCATGAAGAGAACCCATGCAGGAGCAGTGGAAAAGTGTGACAAGGAATGAGTGGCAGAGAGGAGCTGTTAGGGCCCCACCCCTATTTACCATCCCCCCTACTCGGGGGGGGGGGGGGGGGGGGGGGGAAGGGAGAGGGATCAGATGAGTCAGAAGTGGCAATAAATTAATTTTTTGCAAATTTGAGTCTATTTTGCCCGTAATGGTAACTGGAAAACAATCTTCCTGTCTTAATTTCAAGTCATGAGCTTTCTAGTTCCTGGGTGGGTTTTTTTTCTGTTTTCTCCCTCATCCCATCAGGACTGGTGGGGTGTGAGCATCTGGGTGGGAGTTAGGCTGGTGGACAAGGCTAAACTATCACTGCTTAACTGATCTGAAAGAGCAAAACTACAGTTGCCTGCTCCACTTTAGAAGGAAGAGAATTATGATACAAACACAATCCAAAATGGACTACTTGAAGGCTGCCTCTGAGGAACAAAAAGGCAAACTAACACACTCTTCTTAGGACAAGGAATAAGAAAGACCAAGGTTCAGACACCAAATCAGTACACACAGATAAAACAGGCTGGCTCTGGATTTTAATAGTCCAGAAGGAAGAACAACCTAGATCTCAGAGGTTCCCTCTGTTTCAGTGTTTGAGACAGCTTTGGTTCAGGTCGTACAGCACTGAGCACCTTGGTCATTATTTCAGTTGGCATGGGGCAGGGCTCTCCTATGTAATTTATGTTTGGGTTTTAAATTGATCTTTCTTGGTTTGCTAAGGCACTTGAAAAAATATGTTGAAACTATGAAAACTTTCCAGCCATTTGCTTAAGTGAATCCAACAAATACAACTGCCAGCCTCAGAATAAAAGCATACAAACAGGTTAAAATAGCAATAGTTAAAATGACACATATTCATTGAATTTTAGAACAATTTAGATTGGAAGGGATTTCCAGAGGTCAGCTAGCCCATCCATCTGCTCAAAACACGTCTAATCAGATCAAGGGATGCTTGTAATTCCTCATGCATATGCATTAGAGTATGTGCTCTATAAAGCCTTCTCTACCCTCTAATTTTTAAGATCATCACCAAGGAGAAGAGAGATACTACCCCTATGCAAGGGGAAATGGATGAAATTTGAAAGAAACAGTTTTTCTTATCAGAGCTGTAAACTAAACACAGTCTCACTCCATGGTTTTATGTATCACCTTAATATCTGCTTGTTCTGGATTGCTTGGTGGACGTAAGACAGAGCTCAACATGGGGTGGATACAATGATGCTCTCCAGTCCTACACCTTCTCTGTGCCTGTTATCAGACAGTGACATGACACCCAATACAAGGACCAAACACTCTAAGGGACCAGAGAAGGCAAGGAAGAAGAAAGCCCAAGTGTGAGATTTTCATTTGATCACAGCATCAGTCTTAGGTGCTGTTAACCATGAGCTGGAGTTCACAGGAGTGAGACAGGAACAGCTACTGCTGTCATCACATGCAGCAATTCAATCTCCATCTGCCCAAGGTCATTAGCTAGTGTTGTCAAGCTTGTTGATTAGGCATTTACTTTAATTGGTAATATGCCAGTTCACCCCAAAGACAGACAGCAAAATGAATGGATGAAGACAGGGAAAACAATGATCCAGACGTTTCACTTTTCTAACAGACAGTGTCTTGCAAACCATGAAAGAAACACGAAGAAGACAGAGGAAGGAACTCAGGCGTGTATTGAATTATTTCAATGTGAGTTATAAAAATTACTGGGAAGTATGAATTTTTCTATCTAAAAAAGCCCAAACAACAAACACCAAAAAAAACAAAAAGACAAAAAAAAGCAAACTACAGGTCAACACTGAAAGCTGAACATACCTAGCAGTGAGGTAAATCAGTTATTTAGCAGTTTCTCTGGGAACATGGTAGAATCACTGTCACCTGAGATCTACAGCCACCTGGCTCAAGGATGCATCCTAACTAAATCAGGAGCTATCGGCTAGATACAGAAATTGCTGGGTAAAGATTCAAGGCTTGAATTATTATGGAAGAGCAGGATACAGATTCATAATGACACCATCCAACCTTAGAAGTTATGAATAATGCAGTTATTTGTGCTTTCATTTCATCCCGCCATTGTCTTGGATGCAAGTCTCCAGAACTCCACTGCGTATACTGGATCTAAGCTAAATAAATGAGGATACAGCTTCCAGGATGGAAATTTACAGAAATGGAACAAATTAACAGTTTCCCAAGCTCAGCAGTATTCATCTGACTCTTCAGCTCTAAGTGTGCTGAGAACACTTGCACTTTTATGGCTCTAATTATGCAGCCCTGATCATTGCTTCGATGACTAACCCAAGGTTTATAGAGCAACATGAAATTTTCGGTTGTTAATCCTGGCTGTTAGTTACTTCTTTCATTTCATCTTGTCACAATCACAACTGATGTTTATATTTACTACCTGCTTTATGAGGGTTTCACAGTACTTCTGGGGCAGAGTTTCAATCTGGCAGTGCTGCAAGCTGATCATTGTCCTTCTCGCTTGATAGGATTTTTCATTTCAAAGACAGGTTTGGAACTGTGAGCTGGGGAGATCAGCTCAGATTCCACAATCCTCAGGCCAGCCTTGCTAGGCAAGCAAAGGCAGTTCACCTTCTTTCACATATTCCAGTGACTCTGACACTTGCTTTGGATTCAACACAAGGACCTCTTCCTCTGACCCAACAGTTTCGCAAGGTGACCTTCAAGGCACCAGAACTGCTTCATCATTGCTTTGTAAGTGGACATTTAACTTCTAATGTCACATGGTGATTTTATTGCAAACATGCATTACTCTTACATTATCAGCTGCCTCTGATTTGTCACCACATTTATTGCAGGTCCATAGTGAGCTTTCATCTGTTTTTAAAGAGACCAGCACAGGTTTCATTTTGGTCCTTTCCTGCTCTCCAACTAAGAGGCACTTCTTTGCTGCCTTCCAACGAGAGTTCTCTTCCAATCAAAATTTCCCTTGCTACACAGGTAACAGCAAAAGAAACACAGCAACTAACACTCTGTAACAAAAATTTTACTTTACTAACTGTGGTATATGCCACAGAAAACAGTGCTTTTCTACACCAAGAGGCAAATAAAGGAAAAAAGGAAAAGGAATCAAAACAGGAAAAATCCCAATCACTGCCACCCTACAGGCTAATGTGCCTATGATCAGAATTGGGAGAATTCTTAATTAACCAGGCTCTTAATAGTATTAATACCTCTAATTCAGCAGCTATTTTTTCACACAGAAACCCCTGCACCTCTAAATGTGGCAGGAGAAACCCACAATTGAGCTAGATAGGGTTTTCATAACACATCTTCATTCCTCATGTAGCTCCTAGGCATGAATTTCACCAGGAACCTTCACTTGTTCTGATATCCCCACAGTCTTAGCTGAAACCGGATTTCAGCTAAGAATACAAAAGAAAGCACAAAGCAACAGAGACACTGAATCCATCCTGGATGAAGCAGAGGGCTGCCAGGAAAGGAATATCTTAGTGCTGCATCTAACAATGTTGTGAAATATCAGTTCAGGGAGAGACTGCAGAGTTATCCATCTCATACCACTACAGCACAACTGACTGCCCTTGGTAAGCATAAGCTATAGTTAATCACCTTCTCTCTATTAAAGTAGAGGAAATTTCTCTGCATTTCACTTCCAAAATGGAGAAAGCCTTGATCTGAGTTTCTCCTCTGGCTTTAAACAATTCAGCATTTATTTTCAAGCACAGGTTGTTCCTTCTTTCCCTAGTGATTTCTCACTTGAAAAACACTAAATGCCTCCCCATTCTACTACCTCCATCAGCTGAATCTTTTTTATATATTAGCATTCATCATTTCTCCCATTTGCTAGATTGTTCAAAGTCAAAAGGCTCACTGCCTGCTAGAGAATGGAACACACCTGGATTTTTTTGAGAAGCACCAGGGCAGCAGCTGGTTCTGCCCAGGATCCTGCTTGTCCTGGGTCCTGTACGTGCTGCCCACTTGTGTTGGACAGTGACTCTCATCAGCACCACTGAGCTCCCCACAGGTGTACAGATTTGTGTGCACCAGTGGCTGCTGAACACAGAGAGAAGGCAGCAATGTGTTTGACCCATTCCTGGGCACCAAAAGAAAGGGCAGCAGCAAGAGATGTCCTGATTTATGCTGGGCAATACCAGCTCACAAAGAATGCTTTCAGCATAGAAAGCGCCTCCAAAATCAATACTGTTTTGCATGGCTGTGCTCCAGGACCCATGAGTATTGCAATGAAATGAAGTATAATCTTGTACAACAAGGATCACCTCCACTGCAGGCTCAGTGGTTAATAAGAAGATCTGAAAAGCAGTTTGGAAAATCCATTTGCATAGAGTCCCAGATCAGCCATGAGCCTCACCTCTGGGACCAGTCATACCCTGCTCTAGCAAAACAGACACATTTTGAACATACAAAAACACCTTGGCACTGCAAGGGACTGCCAAACCATTGCCCATCTACCATGCCACACATGGTTCACATCATTTACTACCACTTAAATTGGTACAATTAACCCCAGCTGGACACTACAGGCCAGAGCAACCAGGACAATCCTTCTGATTCATCTGCCAGTGACCCAGGCCATACACAACACTATGGCCACAAGTTTTTTGACTGTTCCCCACTAGTCAGCAGCTGGCCTGCTTTCCTGGGGTATGGAGTATTTACAAGTCTTGGAAGGGAAGACTTCAGTGGCCTATCATTCTACACATCTGGGACTTTGTAAAACTCTAGGTTGGAGGCTGATTGCCTCCAATCATCCCAGACATCTATTATTGGCCCAGAAAAAAACACAGTGCACCGCCCCGGAATTGCTAATAGCAGCTCAATTACAAAGGGCTTTGCACTGGAAGCAGAGAATCAGTCTCATTCTTACACGTCTCCACCCCAAAAATAAAGCACTTAGTTGTGAAGCCCAGAATATATTTTCTGAGGCAGTCTGTTCATTGGCATGTTATGGAAAGATTGAGGAGTTGCATTTTTTGGGGTCTTTCACTTGAACAAAACATTCTGTTTGCAGTCCTGCAGCCCACCTCTCTCTTTCAGATCTGCAACCTCTCACTAAAACTCCCACAGAAGAGATGTTTAGAGCCTCTGGGGCAGTACTTTGCACTTGATTTTTCTATGCTGTTGTTCTCACAGCTTTGCATGCTCCAATGTTATGACAGGTTCCTCCTTGGAAGCAATTGCCACTGGGGTTATAAATATCCTTTCTGGCCACCTTTTATTTTCCCCGTATTTTTTGGCTTTTAGTTTACTTTAATGCAAGAATAAGTGTTGGTCGATAGTAGTAATCTAAATATAAAATATTTATGCCACCAGCATTTCCTACAGGGTCACCCACACTTGCCCCAGTCTCCTGCTGCATACACTACAGCTCAGGGGCAGTCAGCACCCAGAGACAGGACAGGGATGCCCAGCCAGCTTTAGCCCCAGGGCTGGGGGAATGAGATCTAGGGGACTGCAGCAAATGCCTTGGCTGTCGTTGCTAAAAAACTCAGTTTGGCACTTGGCCAGCTGGAAATTGTCAGTGCTCATTGACTTTCCCAGGCTGAATCCCTGCCACCCACCAACAAGACAATTAAAATTCAACTGTGAACCTCAGTGTTTCCTTTTTCACTCTATGAACAGCCTTTCAACAGTCTGGGAAAGGAGAGACTGAGAATTCCTCACTGCAGTCCAAGGGACAGCATGGAAACAGCAAATGGAAATCAGAGAAAACAAACAACAAAAAAACCCAGTAATGACCAAGGTGCATAGGGGATGGAAGGGAACTGCTCATGGTCCTGGGCATCATCTTGACATCCAGGCCATGCTGTGTCCAGCCCATAGGGGTGAGACTCAATGAGCTAAGGGAAGCTGAAGCCCTGTTTAACAGAGAGATTCAGAAAATTAATCCCCAGTTCACCCCAGGTCTAAGAAAGCACCCTATTTTGCTGATACCATGGCTGCCCACATCTCAATATGCCTTAGAGGCAGTAGGGAACAACTCTAATAGGGAGGAGATGGCCCTGAACCTCCTCAACCAGCAACAAATCCAAAGCACTGCAGGATGGCTGGTGAAACGCAGCAGTTGGGCAAAGGCAGGAGAGCCCAGCAGGCAAAAGGAAAACACTGCTGGGTTGTGCAGAGGGCTGCAAGTGTATCTGTCTCCATCTGCTGGGACCCATTGCTCTAAGATTACTCTAAGTGGCTTCCATCTTCTGCTTATTCTCCTCCCTTTCCTACCAGCAAAATCTTGCCCTGGGTAAGGGCTGATTAAACACTGCATTATTAACAGCCATATTGCTGTGATACAAAGCTAACGACTTATAGACACAATACCTGAGAAAAACAAGGATACAAAGATACTTAGTGCTGCTGGAGGAGGAAGTTAAATTGGTCAGGAAGAGTCTCTGAAAACTAAAAATCAATTATGAAGTCCATTTTGAAAAACAACCCCATGGAGAACTATGTTTTTTCCTCACATGATCCTCTCCCTTGGCCCTAACTACACTCAAATATATTTGCTGTTCCTGATAAAAAACCCAACTCAATAAAGTTCCTTCACTTATTTTCTCTAAGTACCTAGAAATGAGGGAGGATACCCAAAAAAGGGACATATACTGTTTTTTGTTTACCGTGTCCATTTCATAATGCCAGTACTTTGGAAAAAAGCCAAACAACATCATTGTCTTTTATGTATCAGATGCTTCAAAGTGAACCAACTAAATAAGCTGCAAAGACTGCTGCAGAATTTAAGATCCAAAATCCTTGGGGTAGTTGCCAGGTCTGAAGAATGAGTGCTTCCCTTATCTTAGGACAGGTCTATTTGTTTCAGTGTGATTCACAGTCAAAAAGCAAAGGGAAGCTTAGGAGGTACAGGGTCTGCCCAAGACAGGAGGAAGACAGGAAGCCGATACGGAGAAAAGGAGTATAAGAGGGAAGATGGTCTCCCATTTTTGTTGTGGGTAGATTCTGAAAATCAAGACATCTAAAGGTTTACTACCCACCAAAAAACCAGCATGAGTAACTCCAGTGACTTTCAGTTCTGCTTTCCTGCCACTTCCCGTGACTAGAGGGCTAGCTGGCCAGCACTCCTGCCTGAGAAGCAATGGCAGGAGACCAGCTCTTCAGGAACAGAGAAACCCAGCTGCACTTTTCCTCATCACAACTGAGGAAAATACATTAGGGTATTTAATTCATAAGCTTTCCTTGGGTAATGACTGTCCCATCCTGAGTAGGCACAGCACTTATCACTCAGCTGCTAATTGCTAGGTTGTTGTTGGTTTGGGTTTTTTTTGTTTTTTTTGATCCAATAGAAATGGTTTGGAAAAAAAAATATTGAGGAGACAGTCACATTAAATTAGGCAGGTCAGCCTTTCAGAAGGGGCTGTAGCTCTCTCTACATGGGCAATCCCTCTCTCTCCTCCCTTTAGCAGTTTTATTTTGTGGAGATACAAGACTTTTTTTTTCTCCTGCTGAGTGCTGGATTAACAAATGCAGGAGGTGCATATTAACAGTATTCTTTGGAGACCACCTACAGCAGTGGGATGAACAATGGGCCTCGAACCATTACTAATATATGGCCCAGGAATATGGTGTATGAATATTTTTAAAATGTAAAACCATTAGTCACACGTAAATGTTTATTTGAACTAAAACCGTATTATTATCCCCTCATTATTTTACCTGGTATATTTTAAACCACTTATCTCAGGGGTTGCCATAGCTACCTGCTGAGTGCCTTTGACTGGAGTGTTTGCAGTAACTGAAGTTAAAGATTTCTTATAAAAAGAAGTATGATCTGACAAAAGAGGAACAGGGGCAAAACTGCCCATAATTGTATTCTTTCCCTCAGTGCTGCAGCTGCTGGGTGAGCAGTAGTTTGGTCCACTCATTGCTCTCTGACGAGGTACTCTTAAGGTACAGTCCTTATGCTCCACCATCAAATAATTTGAAAATGAATGTTTGGAAGGGCTTCTGGAGGTCTCTGGTCCAACCTGCAGCTCAAAGAGGGTCCAGGATGGTTCATGGTCTTGTCCAGTCAGGTGTTAGGGGCTTCCAAGGGTGTAAAGAAGCTGAAGACAGGCATTTCTCAGTTGTGCCCAATGACAGGAGAAGAGGCAACAGGCATAAATTGAAACACATGAGGTGATGTTTGAACATCAGGAAACACTTTTTCACTGTGCGGGTGACCAAGCCCTGGTACGGGCTGCCCTGAGAGGTTGTGGAGGGTCCATCCTCAGGCATATTCAAAAGTTGCTCGACTGTGGTTCTATGCAACTAGCTGTGGGTGACCCTTCTTGAGCAAGAGGGTTGGATGAGTAGCTCCAGAGGTCACTTTCAACCTCAGCCATTCTGAAATTCTGTGAGACTTCTTGGGAGCCAACAAGAGCGTGTGAAGCTCTGCTCTGCTTCTGAGCTTTTCTTAAACCGAGCCAAAAAAAACCACAGATATGTGACTTCCAGAAACACCTGCAAGAAGTCTACACTCTCCAAACCACACTCAGCCTCTCCCCACACCACCACATATGCAAAGACACAGTATAGGGCAGTTCCCAGCAAGACTCTTTCCAAGCATCATGTTTCTGTCCCCCTGAGCTCCAATCAGACAGCAAGCACTTGTGGGCATAGCAAGCAATTACTCTTTGAGGCAAGGAATCTTGCTGGTGTTCTGCCAGCTGCCAGCTGGAACCAGCACCCTTCTTCAGGTTTGGAGCAGAGGGTCAGAAGCTTCCAGTAACCCCCACCTCTTTGCTGTCTTCCCCTGGCCCTTGGAGTACTGGCTCCAGGAGAGCCCAGCTCAGGAGATGTGCACCACTCATTTTGGTGAAATGTCATCTCCTCTTTCTGCTTCAACCCCTCCTGCCCTGAACATTCCCCGTGCTACATAAGCAGGGCCCCTTCTCCTAGATTACTCTCTCTAAGCAGCATGCTACCCATGCTGGGAAGTGCTGGAGCCCAGTAACACGAGTCAGGAACCTGCAGATAGCAACAACTGACCCCAAGTCTCCCAAGGCAGTAAGAAGTAAAATACCTCAGCTCTTCAGACCATTCATCCCACAGCAATGTTCCAGGATACCTTACCACGCATCTAAATATTTATTTTACTTATGCAAAGAAGAGGAAGAAACATCATACTTTTGGAAATAAACCAGTTTTAATCAGAGCTAGCAGGCATTACTGGAATGATTCAAATGAACTGCAAGCAAGCAGACAATTAAAGTGAAGGTCACTAGAAGTACACACTAAGCAGCCATCCTGGCACAGCATTTAAGTACAGAAGAGCTGGATACTGCAATTAAAACAATTTGCACAAATGCAGCCCTGTTGGATTAGGCACTGACATCTCTAAACTCTACAGGAACAAATCAACAAGGCAACAGGAATCACACTGGTTGTACTCAGAAGACATACTCCTCCCCCACTGTGGCTAACAGCAGGTCCAGGATTTAGAGCATTTGAGTGCCATCAGCTTCTCTCCCTCTACAGCACACCTGCACCCACCTGCCCTATTCCTCAACAGCTGCAACACCATTTTCTATCTGAGAAGCCTGCCAGAGCAAAAGGGGTTTGTCCCTTCACAGTTAACCAGTCCTATTCTACCACACAGAAGAGCAGGGTGGCCTTTCAAGAGAGGGAAGATTGCAGATGTTAAAGAGATGTTTTATCTCAAGTTTCACAGCAGACACCACTCCCCTGTTTAACTGTAGCACTTTTTCCCTTTTGGCATACACAGTGGGTAAATTCCTGGGGTAGTATGTAGAAGGACAAGCAGAATGAAAACTCTCTACAAGGACAGTCACTGCCTTCTAGAACTGCCCTAATGGGGGATGGTTGCCCCCTGGATCCAGGCATCCAGGTAAAGAGAACACCATCCTCTACACATTCTCTTCATCTTGCTCTGCAAAGTCCTGACTAAACACCCCTCTTCATCCCATCACTGTGACAAAGGGCCGAAAAAGGACAACCCCAGCTCCTGGTTTTGTTCAGCCACCCTGCCTGAAGCTGTGATATACACCATGGAGACAAAATAGCTCTCTAGGGCAGACAGGCTTGCCAAAGAAGAAATAATGTCAACACTTGTATTATTTCCTTTTGCCGAACGGCTGCTTTACACTAGAAAGGTTCAGTTTTCACCATCATAGGTTACCAGAGGAAGAACTAGTCAGGAACCAAGATGCTATTGTGCTAAACACCACATGCATGCACCCTAAAACAAGACACACAACTTGCTATGATACCCCATACATATACTCAGGAAGACTTCCACCAACAGTGCCTGGATCCATTCACCCAGCACTATGTGGGGCTGGATTTTGCCCTTTTCTACTGAAACCGGCTTGCACTTGTCAGAATAGACATGCTCCCAAAGCATCTCTGAAATTCTTCTGCAGAAGCACTGCTGTTTCCACCACCTAAACAATATTAACCCACTCTCAACTTGAAATGTCTCTGCACATCCTCACTAGCATCAAGGGAGCTAGGAGCACCTCTCCCAGCTGGCAGAATCCCATTGCAAGAAAAACATCTTCATTTCTGGCTGGCTTCTAAGAGGATTTAGAGCAGTCAATGACACAGGGGTCAAATTGGGTATGCAGGTGAGGCCATGCCTGCTAGCTGTGCCTATAGCACTGCCTGGACAGCTGGTGTCCTAGCACAGGGAGAGGAAGGCAAACCATGTTTCTCTCCAAGAACTGCAAGATACTTTTTGAATGGAGGTTGAGCGAGAACCCAGAGGTCTCAGCTGGCGCCTCCAGAGAGAGCCTGTCTGCCACCGGTCAGGATGTCCAGTCCCAGTTAACTTTGTACCTCTAGAAACTCTCTCAATCTCAGAGGCTGAAGAGTTCAGGCAAAGCTCCTGCTCATCAGTGTGACTCATTCAAAGAACATCTGGAAGTCCTGCTGGAAGTCCTGCTCATTCTGACATGCTGGGTTACCTATTGATTTTAGCACATCTGAATGTAACAGAGAGCACACACTTCTGCAGAAGTGCAAGGATCCTTTTGCCCACCTCCCACACACCAGGCAGCACAGTAAAGGGAAACCTGCATGGAGAGCTAATGTTGATAAGCGTCCCTGCATGGGGTTCACCTTAGGTAGTCCTGGCCACTACAGAGAAAAAAGCAAGTTCCAGAAAGATATCCTTATCCAGAGTGGGAGACATTACAGGTTCCCTTTATTTTACCAGATAAAAAGCTTTATGCAAACCTAGACAAAGGAGCCAGCTGGTAATATGGGCAAACAGAAAACAGTGACTCCCTTAAGGGAGGGCAGTCGCAGCCTGAAATACTCAACAGGTCCCTTGGCAGAGAACTAGACCCAAGACTACACAGCACTGCCTCCCTCTGCCTCTTTCTGGAAACTATATAGAAAGAAGCCATTTGCTCTTTGCCTCAAAACAACCTTTTGAAATTTAAAAAAAAAAAAAAAAAACAACAAACCACAAAAAACCCAAACATAAAAAAACAACACCCAAAAAACCCCACAAACAACAAACAAACAAAACCCCACACAGAGAGAACTAAACAAAAAAAAACCCCAACAAAACAACATGTCTACAGATTGTCTAGTTATGGGGCCTGACACATTAATAAGGTAGGAAAATATTTTCTGCTCTAAAAATCTGCAGCACATTTGTCACCAACCCACATAACTTAACCAATGTACCAGAAGCAAACTAGCTCCTGTGAGCCATCCCCTCTGTGCAGTTTAGCATCCTCAGTCACCTCTCCAGAGCTGCAATCCCCAGTCACCTTGGTCTCTTAGACTGCCTGAAATTCCAGTTTCCTCAGGCTTCTTAGATTACTTGCTTTAAAATTAATCTGAAGAGCACTACAGTGAATTACTCCTTGAAATGAACTTTTTTGAAAAGTTAAGTGTCAGCCTTTCCCAGTGCCCACTACAGTACAGACTTTAGAAAGAGTTATGGCCTCCTCAGACAAATGTAAAAAGCTAATAATCCTCATTAGGTTAACCCCTGCCATGTTGTCAGAAAGCCTGTTTGAGGGATTGCCCCAGTGAGGAAACCCTGGCATGTTGCTCAGGTCTTGTGGAGATGCATGTCCAAGGCACATTTTGGTCCTAACAACTGGATGCAGGCTGTCTCCCCGGCAACCACACAAGTGCAAGCCCAGCATGTGTCCCAAGACAGGAGCTCCAGTGCCCTCCCTTGACCCCTTGATCTGGATGATCAAGACACAAGCAGCCAAAGGCTCAACCCTGCACACTTACAGATTTACCAAAAGGGCCCGCTGACCTGATTCTTCATTTTGCAGCCTATTTTTAAAAAGTTTTATACCCCTTGAGCAAGAGAATAAGAGGAATCATCAATGTCCAGATGGAGACCTCTGACAAGTGGTGTTCCCCAGGGGCTGGTACTGGCACCAATGCCATTAACACTTTTGCCAGTGACATGGACGTGGAACTGAGTGCACCCTCAGCAAGTCTGCTGATGACACCAAACTGTGTGGTGTGGTTGACATGCTGGAAGGGAGGGATGCCATCCAGAGGGGCCTTGACAGGCTTGAGAGGTGGACTTGTGCAAGCTGCATGAAGTTCAGCAAGGCCAAGTGCAAGGTTCTGCACTTGGTTTGGGCCAATCCCATGCATAAATACAGGGTGGGTGGACAATAGATCTAAAACAGCCCAGAGGAAAAGGACTTGGGGTTGATGATGGATGAGAAGACCAACATGGGCCAGCAATGTGCACTTAACAGCCCAGAAAGCCAACCATGTCCTGGGCTGCATCAAAAGAAGTATGGCCAGCAGGTCAAGGGAGGTGATTCTCCACCTCTATTCTGCTTTCATGAGACCCCACTTGGAGGACTATGTCCAGTTCTGGAGCCCCCAACATAAGAAGGATGTTGAGCTGTTGAAGCAAGTCCAGAGAAGGGCCACAGAGATGATCAGAGGGCTAGAGCACCTCTGTCAGAGGCTGAGAGAGTTGGGGTTGTTCAGCCTGGAGAAGAGAAGGCTCTGGGGAGACCTCATAGCAGCCTTCCAGTGTCTAAAGGGGGCATAAAGGAAAGCTTTGAGGGACATTTTACAGGAACATGTAGCAATAGTAAAAAGGTTAATGCTTTTAAACTGGAAGAGGGTGGATTTAGATTAGATATTAGGAGGAAATTCTTTAGTGTGAGGCTGGTGAGACACTGAAACAGGTTGCTCAGGGAAGTTGTGGAAGCCCCATCCCTGGAAGTGTTCAAGGGCAGGTTGGATGGGGCTGTGAGCAACCTGGTCTAGTGGGAGGTGTCCCTGCCCATGTGGGGGGGGGGTGGAACTACATGATCTTTAAGTTCCCTTCCAACCCTAGCCGTTCTATGGTTCAGGGATCTTTCTGTTCCCTATTTGCCTGAAGAGTCCAGGGTCACACATTAATTTGGCCTCTGCAGAATCATATCTAGGCTTGCAAACTAGCTGCACTTCACCTATGACACCAAATTCAACAGTGCCCTGCTTGCTTGAAAGCTCATCTCATGCTCTTCAAGGCAAAGGAACTTGCTCTTCCACACTCTGACAAATGCTATTGAATAGCTGGCAGATAGAAACTCCTGCCAAGCCTTCCAACATGCACCACTGTGCTGTCAGAAGCCACCCTGGTCTGTGACATAACATCAACCCTGTGCTTAGCAAAGAAAACATGGAACATAGCCTGCTACAGGGCACTTCAACAACAAAAGCAAGACACTGGAACCACAGCCAGCTGCTCCTTGTCTGGAATGCTGAACATCCCAGCCTCATTTCTGCATGCCTGTGCCAAACCATCACCACTGCACAACACAAACAGCCAGAAAACCTTCAGCACAGAGTTGGCTGCTCTTTTCAAATGGTATCAAGAAACACAGCCAGTAAGCTTTCAAATGCTGCCTACAACTCCAGACCAAGACACAGGAAGGCTACTGATGTCTTCTCATCTCACTTCTTCGTGAAAGCAAGGCAATGTCACATGCACAAAACTAACCTAAAAAGCTTGTTGCTTTACTCACGCACTGGAAAAAGTATAGAATCATAGAATAAGTACATCCTACTTGCCTCACATGATGGGATTATGTGGAAAGACTGACATGTTGCAGGAGATGGACTTTCAGCACATGCTCAGAGACACAATTTGTCATGTCACCATCATAAGCTGCACTATCATATCTCTCAGCTTTGCCACTGAAATGCTGTTGAGCACCATGCAAAATCCATTTAGCCAAGTCAGAGAGTGAACTGCAACAGGCACCGAAAGGGCTTCCTCCCTAGAAGGGGGATGAACAAAGAAGACGTGGTAACTCATTTGCCAGTAGAAAGGTGCCTAATTAGTGTGTGATGCCAACACAGGGAAGGAAGGTTGGACTGAACTTTCTAGTCTCAAGTACCGGGACCGCATAGGGATCCTAATGGCTAGTCCAGCTGCTGGCCAAAACTCACTCCTGTGGAAGCTGGTGGGTCAATACTTTGCTATCCACTCTTAATGGCTGTGAGGCACAGGATTTTACTTGAGGGGCAGAAAACATGTCATTTATATCCCATGCCTTTACCTCCCTAGACTAATGGAGCCACTGCTGAGGGAGTTGGAAAGTGACATCTCAAGGACACTGCTGTCACTGGGGGGTGGTAGGAAGAGCATATTTCCACAGCTCACACCAAATTCTGAGCCCTGCGCTGCCCACTTGAGCTGGACTTGCTCTAGACCATGTCCAAATTACTAGAAACAAGTAACTCATTCACCTGCTCCACCATGGAGAAAAGCACCTCCAGCCTCCAGACCTGCTGGTGCCAGCCAGACCCTGAACTGCTGCGGGGGATTTCTGTCTGTGCGGGCACAACCTGGGGTATGCATGCAGGAGGACCAACTTTTGTCAACTTTGTCCTAGGCTTGGGTTATCACCAGCAGAAATGAGGATCTTCTAAATCCCTCTCCTACACTAACGTCAGGATCCTCCTGCATCCAAAAGGAAAAGCAAAGACACTGAAAGAAAGGACATCAGGAAGATCACGGAAGGTTTCCTTCCAGCATGACCCCAGTGTCTGAATCAAAGAGATAGTGAGAAAAAGGCCTCAAGAGTCCTGGATGAAGGGAGAAAAAATATGTATTTGTTCCTCTTACAAAAATATACACCATGAATTCCCAAAAGTTCTCTTCACAGTTCAGAAATCACCCAGGCTAGCCTCAGGCACTGAGAGCATAAAGCGTGTTTTCTCCACTTCCAGGGCTTACATTCTTGAAACAGTTGGATCTAATGGCTAATTCTTTAAAGCACTCTCAAGCATTTCTCTTTGGGCACATCATAACAAGTACTGAAAACAGGACTTTGGAGTGAAACAGAACTACTAAAATAAGCAAAAACTGAATTTCATAACTGCCAAGTGACATTACCATTACAGTGATCTAGAGAACATTAGTTTCCAGCAGTACCACCATTGTAACCTCATCTTCTTCTGTTTTGTTTGTTCCTCTTCTTGGCTTCCAAAGACAGCCAGGCATTACAGTAACTCACAGACATGGTGATGAAGGCACCATGGAAATGGACCCCTTCTTGCCCCCACACAGCAAGAAAGCCACCCTCTGGGCTCCATGGAGGACCATGGCTTCAAACACATACTTACCCTGAGCCCCAGCTTTAAGAGTCCTGCCAAAGGCTTTTACCCTTGAGCTTTAGAGAGCACCGGGCAGGAACTGTTCCTGCAGAAATCACCAGGGAGCAGATGCAGATGGAGAAGGATGAGTCCAGGCTTTGTCATACATGTATACCTTTGCTCTTGGTCATAGGTGTCACTGGTAGAGATAACCAAGCTGGTCTCCAACTCTGCAAAAGATCAGGGGAGACAAAGACTGTTATCATACACTCACAGAAGCACTGGTGGGAAGGACCTCTGCAAGCCTCTAGACCAACATCTCTCTCACAGCAGCAACAACACAAAAACTAGACCAGGTCAGTTACAGCTTTTTCTAGCAGAGTTTTTAAAAACTCCAAGGAAGGAGATCCCACCCCCTTCCCCAGGGCTGCTCCTGAAACCAACTCAACCTCCCACGCCTCAACTTGTAGACATTGCATATTTTTGTGTTGTCTAGCACTGCATGACCAATTTAGCCCCATCATCCATGTAAGTGCCTTTCAAGTAGCTGGTGGGGGAATTAAGCCAGCAATCAGAAACGATGTATATTAATAATCCTCATTATCATGAATAATCTGTTCTTCACCTGTCACAGCTGAAAGTAGGACTGGGGTTCAGTCTTTAGTGAGGAACAGTTTTAAGTAGCTAAACCTTGTGACAGGCAATCTGCATGCACACAAAGTATTTTGTGTGTATTCAAGCATCAGCTGTTGAAAAACAGAAAAGTTTTATTTTCTACATAGAACGAAAAAAAGAGAAACCTGTGCAGTCTGTTAAGCACCTCCACTGTAATATGAAAACTGCACAGCAAGAGATTGTTTATTTAAAACAGCTTAGCTGTAATATAACACCCAAATCTTTCTAATTGATAATGGAAAAGCTTTTGGCGTGAATACCCATTTTAAACATGTTTATGTCAAACTTCACAAAAAGGTCAAAATTAATGTTATACCAGAAGAATTTTTCAAAGTACAATTATCTTGACTCTTGAAGCAAGAAACATTCCTATTAGGTTTGCCACCTGGGGTTTAAGTTTCACATTTCATATATATCTTTTTTTAAAAAACAGGTACCTCCAGATTATATTCTCTGGGTATTCACCAGTGATGTCAGAAAAGGTGTCTCACAAAGTGGTATCTCCATCCCAAATGATGTGAAAGTTGTTTTTAGTCTGTTATTCTCATTTCCATATTTCCCTCAGTTTAACTCAAGGACTCATGTCTCTCCTCTTGCAGGGATTTCCCCAGAAACAGTGGGAAGGGGAAAGATTAAAAAAACAGACTAACCAATCTCACAAATACAACAGTCACACAGAAAAAAAATAATCATTTTCCTACACTCTAGGGCTTGCTGGTTCCCTCTTCATTTTCACAAGCTTCTCAGGGCTATTTGTTAACATCCTTACAGAAACCAAATGCTCTCTGTGAGCAGATGGCATCAAGCTCTGAAATCTTACACATGCCATGTTACATTAAGCTCTGGCTGACTCAGTGGTTCTCCCATTGTGGTGTTATTGAATGCAGACCTTCTTGGAGGAAGCAGTAAACCCATGTTCAGGGTTTTTCAGGCTGTTGTAGTAGCAAGAGCAAGCAAACGCACAAGCCAGATTTTCTTGGATGCTGATCTGTTTGCAAAGAGTATATCTCAACATCTTAATTCTTCAAATTGTGGGTCAGAAAGAAGACAGTTTGTCTCCTAATTCCAAGCCTGCTTTCCATCCAGTCCTCTGGCCAAAGAGTACAGTTGGTTTTCTCCTCTTGTAACTGCCAGAAAGACTCTGCCTTCCCTGTCCTTCACCTCTCTACCCAGTCTAGTTCTCTCTTCTCCTCCTTCTCATCCCAACAGCCACACATTGTGGCCTGCTCAGTCCTCAGCTCCCACACTTTCATCCAGCTGAGCCTCTGGGTAGTGGCCTCCACTTATTCAGCCATCAATGTGCAGAAAATAATTTCATTGTTCCTCCAATTTCTGTATGTGAAAGACACCCCCAGGACACATCAGTATTAGCAAGGTTTATGTTTACACACAGAACAAAGCCACTCTAGTCAGGATCCACCACAACAGAGACAGCTCTCAAAGAGGCCAAAAAAGTAGTTTGAGTTACTTCAGCACACCCCAGCCAGGCAGGAGCCTGTGTATAGCTGGGAAGCCCCTCCTTCTTTATCACAGCTCTGGTTGGGACTGCTTTTTTCTCCATCAAACACCAGCTCTGATTTTGCACTGCATTTTTGCACAGGAGTCACCTAATTTAATGTTCTTAGGAGCCACACACATGGGAAGAAGAAAACTACTCCGGTCCTCTGCGCTACTGCAGTTAGTGCCTGACCAGTGAAGCACCTATAAATATGCTGTGTTTTTCCTGGTGAGCTCTGGCCAATATTTTGTATGTCAGATAAGCATCTAGGCCTGGGCTTTTACCAGCTGCATTGAAGTGGAGGTGATGAAATGTTGGCGAAGTTTCATACAAAGGTGTGACCGGGATTAAAGGGATCTACACAGCCAGGAGGAGGTTGGAGAAGAATTAATGAATCTGTGCTTTGTAGATGTGTCCTTTGAGTCTTCCTCCTGCTCCATCATTTCCTTGCTCCTGAACTTGGGAATAAGAAAGGCTTTGCATTTCCATCACTTGGAGTTTGCACTGTATCACAAAGCACCAACAACCATCCTGTGCTGCTGTAACAGAAGGTGCAAACAAATGTGCCTGTGTGCACAGAAGACCACACAGAAGTTCTGATGAGGACAGTGTATGTGTGCTCAATGTACGTATGCACCACAGGGCACAGTCCAACACCAAGAGTGGGTCAGGCCCTGAGCAACCTGTTCTAGTTCATGCTGTTTTGAGACTTGGACTAAATAGTCTTCAGAGGTGTTCTCCCTGACTCTCTGTTCCATCCACACAAATTCCTGAATATCTGTCTACAAGAAAGGCCATAGACATAAAACAAGACTTAGCTTCCCCCAAGATACAGCACATGTGAACCTTTACCTCCTTTTCTCCCCTTGTTCGTAGGCTTTTTTTTCCTCTTTGACTCCTTTCTGCTCAGAAAGGGAGAAAATCAAAGAACATCATCTCACATTTGGCAGGGAATTTGCACCTGGAAGAATGAACCAAGATGGACAGATGACTTAAATTAATGAGAGATGCAGGGAAGGGGAGTTATTCAGAGTTATTTGGCACACAAAAGTCTACAATACTCACTATGCTGAGAGAAGATAGGCTCTTGAATGTCTACCTGGATCAGCTTCAGGCTCAACTCCTACCCTAACTGCCAGAAGCTGGGAAAGATCTTCAAAACTGTCTGTGTACCTCATTGCTGTGGCCACTGTCAGAAAGACAAGGTCTGGTTCACAAGAGCTCCTTTTCCTCAATATCCTTTTTTTTAACAACAAGGACACAGTCACAGAGTAGCTGGACTACAAGAGCAGAGCACATCCAGAGACAGAATCCACGGACACCAGTGATCATCAGATACCTTTGTAGTGATGAGACAGATTCAAGGCCAAGCAGGGCAGTAAAATCAACACGGTAAGGTGAGGAATAGCAAGATACAGGACCAGGCATTGACTATGTTAGCCAACTTGTACAAGTTAGAAAAGAATACTCCTCCTTAGGAGAAAGAGGTCAAGGGAAAAAAATTCACCCCACTTGTCTTGTCCCACCTCTTCCTGGAGGGGTGAAGTTATCCTGCTTTGAATAAGGAGAGTGCTTTGAAGTCCCTTTTATTATTAATGTATCAAAAAAGAAGTGTGAGAACTTCAAAGAGAGAAAGCTGCAGGGCTGAAAGGACTACTTGGAAACAGCTGGTCAGACACAGGCTCTTAAAAGCATGAAGATCAGCAGAGAACATCAGTCATTTATTTGAAAATTGCTTGAAACACTGAAAGAGGGAAATCACATCTTTAACTGTCGATTCCTTGAATCCAGCTGCAGTCTCCAGTTGTAAAATCTAACACAGCCCAGTAGATACTAATTTGGTCATCACTAGCACAAGACAACAGACTTTATGTTACCTACCAGTACAGGGTCACAGCAAGAAACCAGTAAGAGAGGGAGATGTTGTTGTTACTCTCTACTTCACCCCACTCTTGCCTTTTTTGCCCGTATGCTCATATAGCAGCCTAAGACTTCTTTCACTTTTCTTTCACAGATAGCTTTTTGTCTGGATATGTTCAGAATTAATTTACAAGGAACAAAAGATGCCACCTCTCTCCTTCTCTGAGCCAAGTCACAGGGTGAGGGAAGCAGGGGATGGGGGAAGTCACCTGAAAAAGCAGCCAGCCATGAAGTAAACCCCAATGCCTCTTGATCTTGCATGGCAGCAAGGCTCTCTCCAGCATGCCCCACAACAGCCTTTGCACCGCATCTGGGTGGCCTCCAACTTGAAGGGCACTGCTTCAGGCCTCACATTTTTCATTTGCTGTCACATGAGCTCGCTCTATCCCAGGGTTCCCAAAAAATTTCCCACTTAAATAAAGGCAGGCACAGCCTAATGAAATTGTGTGGCTTTCTGAGTCTTGGAAACCAGTTAAGACACAACTCTGCACACTGACTTCATTTAGCTATAAATTCTCTATGCATTTCTGTTCTCCTGCACATAACCTTTCTTATTCTGGGACCAAGTTTGTAGAAATACTTCAAGAGCTTTTGGCATGACCCCAGAAGCCTCATGGGAGGTGTCCATGTGGAGTAGTTAGCCACTGGGGTTGTGGTGCTGAGCCTTTCAATCCCTGATGCCCCGTGTTTTCTCAGAGACCCCAACCCTACAGCAGGTCACTGTTTTCTCTCACTGTCTGTACCTCCAGCCTCAGCAAAGCTGCACTCTGCTGTCACCCCAGCCCCATGGACTCATCTGAAGTGTCTTTGGACATTTATACATCTTATCATCAGAAAAGGGGTGACCCCAGGTGCTGACTCACCATCCACCAGCCAGGGGAAGCACTTCCCAAGTGGATTAAGACCCAGACGCATCACAGAATCACAGAATTGTCAGAACTGGAAGGGACATCTAGAGATCATCTAGTCCAACTCCCCTGCTAAAGCAATGGGCAATACGGTGTGTGTGTGTAGGCCATGGTAGCCCCATCAGTGACCCCATAACCTCCCTGTGCCAGTTATCCTTCTGATTCCACCCTTGAGCAGGTTAGTGCTGCATTGAGGCAACTGTGTGGTCTGGAACAGGTTATATTGACACAGTTCTCCGAAGGAAAGTCTGATCTGCCCTCTCTTCTCCCAGCCCTGCTGCTGCTCCACACAGATACCACCTGTATGGGACTGGGATTGTACAGCTGCCTGCAAGGGATCCCAAAACGAGTGATCCTCACTTGCACTCAGTCACTGAGCCAGTGGAGGAGAGGGCTGCAAGCATGCCAGCAGGTAGCATGGGAGGCAGGCAGCTGCCCATGTCTCCAGCACAGCTCCCAGCTGCAGGAGACCAGTCTGTCCACCAGCACTGGTGTGCAGGCAGCTGCCTGACACCACCATGTCAGAAGTAACCCTGGAGATGGTAGATAGTCACTACTCCAAATGGCACAGATCTTTCATGCTGTGAATGGGACTATCAATCTTTGGTTAATGAGGCTTGTTAAAGCAGCAGACATCACTCTAATGAAGCAACACAGCTTGTATCCTGAAAGACTCACAGTGAGAATGTAGTTTCCTAGCTGCCACATTTGGGAGGATCAGCCCAGAGTTCCCAGATAACTAGACTATTACAGAAAGCTTAAACCACAGTGTATAAGTCTTGCCCCAGTATTCCTGTCCACTCCCAAGGCTTTTTTTCCTCCACCTTTTATTTCCTTGGCATGTTCTGTACACATGCTATACTCCTTCCTTCTCCTGTGTAGAGTACAAGGGGCTTATACTCCATCCCAGAATTTCAGAAGCAGCACTTAAGTTCATAACTCCAGTGTACTCTGGTGGAAATCTATCTCTTTGTGGCACATAACACACACTTGAAAATCTTGTGCATTCAATAACCTTGGTTAGCCCATACCACGCTGAAATTAGGGAAGTGATGTTGATCCTTTGGAGCTAAGATGGTGAAGACCCACATATGAGAAAAAACACCTACAGAGAAATATTACCACAGCACAGGCAGAGGATGAAGTCGGAGCAAAGGATCTTTGGACATATAGACAGAGTTGCACTTTCTTGATAGAGACTCCGTGTCTGCCTCTTTGATGTTAATGCCTCTGCCATTCAAGATGTCTTTCCTCTCTCTGTCCTTCTTCAATGTTTTGCTTTTGTTTGAGACTCCCTGCCATCAGTTTTCTAATAGCATTACTTTCTTCCCAAACATTGCTTGTCATTCTTATTTTTGAAGCTCCTGCGAATGATATGACACATCTTTGAACTTTTCTCTTTCCGGAGTGGGGGTTAATCACCAGATTTCAGATCTTTGCTATTAAAATCCATCAGACAACACATGAATGTAGATAATGAGACAAGACTGTCGCTTTGTAGGAAATCAATGTCATTATGTTTTAGAAGCAAAATCCACTTACAAGTACAGTACAAGAATATATCTGGGCCACTTATTTCAGTGTTGGCAATGCAAAACATTGTCTTTCTGAGACACACCATTGGACACCAGGTAAACAGCATGTGCAGAAGATGAACATAAACACACCATTTATGTTTGGAAGATATGGTGCTAGTCTGCACTTTCCATGATTTTTGGATGAAGGCTTCCTATTTTTTGTAGTTTACCAGTCACATTCCAAGTTTTAACTGCAAAGGCCCATGTTTGATCTGGTTCCACAGAACAGCTGGACTTGTTACCTTGTCCCATAATTGTAGCAAGTTGCTGACCGCCCCCCCCACCACCACCACCACCTTGGAAAGGCCTATTGTGCAGAAATCTGCAGTTCTTGCAACAAATCCTCCTCGAAAGCCATTATGTTACCAGGCTGAAACACATTTCCCTAGCGAGGAACACCATTACTCAAAGCTGGTATTAAAAAGCATCGTGTTAGGAGAAGCTGAATCCAGTGGGCTTGAAGACCCAAGGAGCATCTCCTCACCAGTCTGTTTGCCACTTTTCCAATTTGTCAGTGTCTCCATCCAGCAAAACACATGTCCCAAAGTTGCAGATGCACACGAAGCACAAGTAACTGGCCACACAGACCAACAGGGGCATAGAATTGTGCCTTTACCGGCCCCCACAAAACCATCAGCAATGATCACATGAACAGCGTGAGCAGCTGTTCCTCACTTTCCCTCCAGATGATTAGGACTGAAGGTTACTAGTGGACACACATAGTCACTCACTTTCCTTATCCACAGACACATGTGCATCAGCAGAAACCTCCCCTTCCAGACACTTCATCCAGACTCCATACCAAGATTATGAGTCTCACCCTGTGTCCAGCTTTGGCCTTTCACATTATGGTCTTCCAGTCACCAATTAGTCAAGCTTAAAGTCTGCCAGTGAAATACACACATATACACATGCACTGAAACAGAGAGCAAGGAAAAAAACTATGAATCAGGTTTAAAATGAGGCCAGCCCAGGCTGAAGTGCAGACACAGGCCTCAGCCAGAAAAACACACTGATTAGCAGCCTGCTTACACACAGTTGGACCCTTTTATTCCCTCTTCTACCCATTGTCCCATGCTTGTTCCTCCCCAGCTCACTTTGATCCCTCCTTTTCCTGCCTCTGGCCCTTCCCTTAAATATCCCATAATGTTTTCTACATTCCTACAATCCCTTTTAAACATTTGATAATAAGCTTTCCACAATCCCACAAGCCTCCTGAAATGTCCCATCATATGTTTCCACTTCACCTGAGACGCATGATAAACTTTTCCCCTCTTTTTTTTCAGTTACCAGGCTCATGACTGAGAATTAAGCACGAGATGGTCAAAAAACATATTGTGAATGTAAAAAATGTAGTAGTACTGGTGATGGGATAGTACCTGGGAGCACTGTCTTGCACCGTTTCGTTTATTACTCTGCAGTAATTGTGGCAGCATATGATTCCTGCAAGTCAGCTTTTAAGTTTTTAGAGCTGGATGTTTACTCCCTACCCACCTGCAAACCTACATCCAGGCTCACCAGCTGGCCTGTAAACTTTCTTTTAGGGCATATTCACCAGGCACGCAGCATGATCTGCCCAGCAAAGGTGACAGTGCATGGCGGTGCAGCTGGGACCATCCGGGGTCTCTCCCAGGAAAAAGCTCCTGCACATTTGATATCTAAAACTAACTTGTTCCTGACAGTCCCAGTTACATGGAGCGTCCTGTTAAAGAGGTTTTTATTTTAGCAGCTTTTGGAAAAGACCCTCTTGATTTGTCATCTGGGAGCTACAGCCATCAGCCTGGAGACCATACGACATTCAGAAGGACTATAAGACAGTTCTTTCTTGTGTCACATAGACTGACTGATTTAGTGTAAATACTAAGAAATATAGGTACTCCTCTGCAGTGACAGGTTGGACCCATACTTTGGCTCAATCTCTTCAGAGAATGCACAAAAATCAATAAAAAAAAAAACTGGTCACAAACTCCACGGCTAAGTGAAAAGTTTTCAGTATCTTTGATGCAGGACAAGCTCAAGGAAACTTTTTTTCTTGATGAGATCTTCTGAATGTCCTCTGCCCAGGCGTAGATAGTATATAAAGGCACATCATCAGAGTAGGTACATGCATTAGGATTAAACTCAGGAGAGAGTCCCGATCATGTAAGTTGTCTCACACAGGCAGGCTGCTGTACCTGTCCAGAGCCCGCTGCAGGATCAGGACCTCCTTGAACAGAAAGATGAACCAGTTCAGGGAGAAGGTCCGGATCAGTTGTCACCATTCATGTCACTGTTTGAGGGCCCAGACACAGCTCCTCCCTGTTCTAGCAAATCGCTCTCAATGCCAACAGCCCATGTCCAGCATACCCTGTGCACCTTCTGAACTTCAAATGATGCTGTATATTTTTCTAGCAATTGTTCATGGGCCTCACACTTCCTCCGCCCAGGGCTTTGCACTGCAGCTGAATTTAGATCAGCTGCCTGCCACAACTAATGAGTCAAACTAACCACTGTTGTCCCCCTGGACTGCCCTATTGTCAGCAGGCTAGCTGCAAGGGAGTATCTTTGGGCCAGCTGCTGATGTTTTTATTCACAGCCATTTCCTCTCCCCACAGCTTGCTGCAGGCACAGCGTAATACTCTCTTCTGCTTCTACAACTCCAATAGCATCTGACTTGCTTACAGCTCAAATGAAACCTTGGGGTCTGCTTTTGTAGGAAGGTCCCTCAGAAAGCTGAATAAAGCCCCACAAAGGCTCATGTAAGCAAGCCATCTTTCTCCTGGAAGGTGATTTGTAAAGAGATCAGGATTTGCCCCTCTCTGTGAAACAATTTGTGTCCTCAGTGGTGAATCTGCCTGTATTTAACCTCCCAGAACTGTGTCAGCATGCCCCCTGTCATCAGAAGCAGCCAATTTGTCATCTGCAGATGCAGAGCCATTTAGTTGCTAATGGAAGCAATTTCTGCTTCCCTGATGCGGATGTTCATCCAGCCACACGCAGCCCAAGGCTCTGACAAAGCAATGTTCCTTCATGACTGCCCCAACATAGCAGCACCCACGTTCACTGAAACCCCCAGGAGTTTGCCAGCTAAATTTAATTAGCAGAGAACAATGATCCAGAATTTCTTGCTGAGCTGAAGGTCTGCAGGGTCAGAGACCCATCCCTGTATACTCAGGCTACTGTTTTTGCAGCAGTATCTGCATGCTTGGCGCCAGTCAAACATCTCCTGTCCATCCTTCGCAGCCCTCTGGGGTGTTGTCTGTGTGTATCCTAGCACTTAGCCCAGGAATGTCTAAATTAATAGCCCTGCATCACACTCACTGCACCACTGTGACTTCCAAATGCAATGTGAAAGCTTGAGATGCTCAAGATGTGAGTCAGGATGCCAGTTTCCTTTTCCATGCCCTCTCCAGGGAGAGAAAAGCAGACACCTTTCAAGAACAAGCCAGAGGAAAGGCATGACTCTGGAGGCAACCCCCCTTTCTCCACTAGCACTAGCAGGATGCTTCGGGCAAGGGTATATAAATAAGCACTGGAACAGGTCTTGGGTTTAGCACTTTAGCATCAGTCACATCACTGGGGCTGTGGTCCACTTCTGCTCCAGGAATTAAGTGGGGTTTTTTAGACCCACCACCCTAATGACATAGAGTTGTCTAAGAACGATCATTATCACTAGTTTCTCAGCCAGTGGAAACTGCAGCAATTTTCCATGTGCCCCACTTTACCATTGCTAAAGAGCTCATTTATGGCCCAAGTGAGTTGGAAGAGATTTCCTGTTCTCCTCTCCTTGACTAAGTTCTCCTCTTGAAAAGCAGAGTTAAGTGTTTATGAGCAGCATAGGACCTAAACTACTTTTCACATTCAACTATACTTGATGGCTTCTTGGTCACAGTCAGAGGCAGCAATAAAAGCAATGACTCTACAGGAAGCATTCCTGCCAGCAGCAGAGACCACACATAGGATATTGTACATGGACTGACACACAGCGTCACACAGAGTCCTACTGGTAAATTGCTACTACTGTCCCCATGCTTTGGCATTGGGCAAGCGACAGTCCCAGACAACCCAACAGATGGGGCTTGTAGGATCCTGGGTGTCCCTCTGCAGAAACCACTGCCAGAGAACAGGGAGACAGGAAGCAGGGGACATGATTTGCAAATAAGCATGTCTCTGACTTCCAGTGACAAAAATACGTATTAAACACTGACATTTTACAGGGCACTATATAACTAGTGAGTAAAAATAACTTTTTTTAGGTCTATTACCTAGAAAAACACGAAGGGACTTTATTGACTAGTAATTAAAATCCTGTCCCTTTTGGTAGCATACAGGAACCAAGGAACAGGCATTTTTGCTAAGGGTATAGAAGCCAAACTGCACTAGCAATAACTATCTTTTATCTTCCCAGAAATGCACAATAAAAGACTCAGATCTTCTAGCTGAACTTTGCAAAAGGCTCCAGTAATCAAAAGTCAGCATGGAATCTTACCAGACATTCATTTTAAAGCTGCTAATATTTAAATACCTACTTTCACATCCATCATTTTTATAGAATCATAGAATGCCTTGGGTTGGAAGTGACCTCTAAAGATCACCTAGTCCAACCCCCCTACACTAAGCAGGGACATCTCACACTAGAAAGGATTGCTCAGAGCCCCATCAAGCCTGACCTTGAATGTCTTCAGGGATGGGGCCTCCACCACCTCTCTAGGTGACCTGTTCCAGTGAACCACCACCTTCATATTAAAGAACTTTTCCCTGATGTCCTACTATCTAATGTCCAACTAACCAACTAACAACTAACTAATGTCCAAATCTACCGAACCCGTGTCCTATCATTACATGCCCTTGTGAACAGGCCTTCCCCAGCCTTCTTACAGGCCCCTTTCAGGTATTGGAAAGTCATTATAAGGTCCCCCCGGAGTCTTCTCTTCTCCTGGCTGAACAACCCCAACTCCCTCAGCCTGTCCTCATAAGAGAGGTGCTCCAGCCCTCTGATCATTCCTCTTGCCCTCCTCTGGACACATTACAATACGTCCACATCCTTCTTGTGTTGGGGGCTCCAGAGCTGGACAGAGCACTCCAGCTGAGGTCTCACCAGGGCAGAGCAGAGGGGCAGAATCACCTCTTTCGATCTGCTGGCCACACTTCTCTTGATGCAGCCCAGGATGCAGTTTGGCCTTCTAGGCTGCAACTGCACATTGGTGGCTCATGTCCAGCTTTTCATCCACTAGTAGCCCCGGGGCTTCTTCCACAGGGCTGTTCTCTAGCATGTCTTCCCCCAGCCTGTACTGGTATCTCTGGTTGCCCCAGCCCAGGTGCAGGACCCTGCACTTGGCCTTGTTGAACCTCATGAGGTTCACCTGGGCCCACTTCTCCAGCTTGTCCAGGTCCCCCTGGATGGCATCCTGTCCCTCTGGCATATCGACTGCACCACCCAGCTTGGTGTCATCAGCAAACTTTCTGAGGGTGCTCTCAGTGTCTCTGTCAGTATCATTAATGAAGATTTTAAACAACACTGGTCCCAGTATGGACCCCTGAGGGACACCACTTGTCACCATTTCCCATCTGGACATTGAGCTATTGACCACTACCCTCTGGATGTGACCATCCAGCCAATTCCTTATCCACTGAACAGTCCACCCATCAAACCCCTATCTCCTCAACTTAGAACTACTGCTTGTTGGCAAAGCTGAAATAGCCACTATATTTGGCCTTTCAGCAACTAAGTCTGATTCCAGCTTTGCTTTTTAAGGGGTCATTCAGCTGATGAGATGCCCTAAATCTTCACAGACAGAAGGGTTTAATCCTGTTCTCCATCCCTTGCATCCCATCACAGCCTCGTTGGGGAAAAAATTCTGCCATGTTCAGCCAAAAAAGGGAGTTCTCTGCAGTAGTCTAACTCAAACATTCCCAAGTATATTTTCACTTTAATTTAGTATGCCTTCTTTAAGACACTGCCAGAAGAGTCCAGATCTTGCATTCCTAAAACTAAGATATTGCTACCCATAAAAATAAATAGATGGCAATTACTAAGGAATTATGTTTAGACCAAAACCAACTACATTTATTACCATTTCAATGTGTGCAGTATAAACGGCAGCAATACAAAAGTTTAAGGAGATGAGGCAGGCAAAGAAACTTCTTCCTTTTTAATGATGTAGCCAGGAACAAGCTGAGCTCAATAACTGAAATCTGAAGCAGCAACTGAAGAGCGCCTCTAAGGACAGAGCTCATGTACAGATAAGAGAGCAGTTCAGCAAGAGGTACAGTGCAAACAGATCAGAGATGACTATGCATTAAATGAGGAGAGCAGGCTGGGGAAGATCCTGTTGTGGAGCTGCCTTCTGTTAAGCTTTATGCTCTACAGCCAACAGCCTTTACTCAAAGTCCATCAATTTCCATGGATGTACTCAGGCCTTCACTAGGAAGCCTTGTCACAGGTCAAAAGCTCTTTGTTTTGCCTGTTGAGTGTAATTCAGGTGGACAATGTTATCAAGTCCAAAAGTACTTTCAGGGGTATACAGGTCCCTCCACTTCAGGAGACACAAATCAACTGTCCTGGTATAAAAGGGCTCTCATACCTTTATCACTGCATTCAGCCATGGGCACTGTGTTATAACCAGTAACATGAACCAAGCAGTGCTGTGCTCCCACACAGTACAGCCCACACCATTTCCAGTTTAATAACACCAGCTTCTGACATTGTGTGGGTTATTTTAATACAACATTGCTAAAATATTCTAAAATACAGTAGGAATTTAAAGGAGGGGGAAAACAAACAAGCAAACAAAAAAAATGGAGCATCTAAGAGCTCGGAAAATTTAAATTACAGTTCTCACAAGTTATCTCTGAATTTGTGCTTTCTCAAAATCTCATCTGACTACTGTAGACATAGGAGGTAAATATTTCTTTAAAATGAGAATGGTTTCCTGGATAGCAGTGGCAGTGCAATAGCTTACTCTGGAAGAGCTTCCAGTATGAAGATGTTCCTGAAAAATTAGGAACTGTCCAAAACCAAAGCTTGCATGGATTATCTTACATCTTCCCCTTTGACTGACCTTATGTCCACTTGCCCTACTCAATGCTCACATTAAGCCACTTGCTAGATAATGGTGAGTTTCAATGAATCTAGCACACTCTGGCTCAGGCTCACAGCTGGGAATAGAAGATGCCTTTATCTTCACTGCTCAAGAGGTTCAAAGAAAGTTTTACTTTTGTCCAGAAAAAATATTATTTTCCTGAAATATGCTGTTCAGGTGAGGAACTGGATAATCCATTCGTCACACAGCTCTGCTAACTCTGCTGACAGCCTTCTCAGCCCTTGCTCCCACCCAGCTCATTCAGGGCTGTGGCCCTGGGGGAGCCTGGTGTGCAGGTCTTTGGTTGATTTGTTAAATGTCCACTGCTCACCTTCCTCACATTCCTGGTTCTTTCTCTTCCAGATGCATCCAACCCAAGACAGGCTCTGTCCTATGAGCACTGCTGAAGAAATGCAGCACTCCCCACACATACACATAGACTGACTGTTTTGTGTCCTTGTATCTGATTGTCTTGCATGAAGTGTCAAAATTCCATAGTGTCTGCAGGTTGTTAAGGAAAAATTCCCTTAACTTAAGGACTCACATTGATGGAGAACCTGGTCCCTTGGAAATCAGTCTCAAAGGCTGATTATTCTCATTCTTAAAAATCTACATTGTATTTCCAGGTTTAGTTTTGCAGACTTGAATTTCCAGATACTTTTCCTATTAAAAAGTCCTCTAAAGCCTCCTCTCCCTGGACAGTAACTTCATCAGACTTCTTTCTTACATAGTAAGTAGGATTGCAGTTTTATTTAGGCACCACAACATAGCAGAGTTCGAGTCCTGGCCCTGTTCCTCCTGTTCCTGTAGTTCTGCTCTAACTCCAGGAAATTATCTAGCTTCCATTTGGCAAGGACAAGGCAAAAATGTGCTTCAATCCACCTTCCTACCTTGTCATCTCTATAAACCCAGATATCTCTAGCTCTTCCTCGACTGGACAGCATGAGACCCTGTTCCCAGTATTTCCCATCCTACTGTATTGATGAGGTATTTCATGCCAAGGTCTGCAGCAGGATGATCACAGTCGATGGCTACAAGCTCTTCAGGAGGGCTAGAAAGGGAAGGAGAGGGGGTGGAGTGGCCCTGCATGTTAGAGAATTCTATGAGAGCTTGGAAATCAAGTAGAGTCATGATGAGGTTGAGCGTTTTTGGATCAGGTTAAGGGCCAATAAAGTTGATGTCTCTGTGGGAGTCTGCTATAGACCTCCCAACAAAAGCAGTGAAGTGGATGGAGCTTTCTATAAGCAGTTGGGAGAAATCTCCCAGTGACTTGCTGTTGTTCTTGTGGGGGACTTTAACCTCCCAGACATCTGCTGGGAATACAACACAGCAGAGAGGGAACATTCCAAGAGGCTCCTGGAACGTGTGGAAGATACCTTCCTCACACAGCTGGTAAGTGAGCAGACCAGGGAGGGTGCCCTCCTGGACCTGCTTCTGCTGAACAGGGAAGGTCTTGTGGGGGAAGTAAAAAGTTGGAGGCTGTCTCGGGCACAGTGATCATGAGATGATTGAGTTTTTGATCCTTGGAGAAACAAGGAGTGGGGTTAGTAAAACTGCCATATTGCTGACTGTGGGAAGCCACATCAGCAATATGAAGATCAGCAAGGTACAGAGCCAGGCAACAGGCACACCTACAGTACAGCTCAGGCAAGGATCAGGGTCAAGGACCTGATCTTATGCAGGTCCACAGACAAGGAAATGAGATTACAATGAGCTCAGGAAGCTCAGAAGGCCCCCACATAGGCTCCAATTCCTCTTCCAGCAGTGACTTCCTCTTTGCCCTATGGATCCAACCTCCAATTTCTTCTCTAAATCAGCACACCCCCCGTTCTTACTCACAGCCTCATGCACGTTTTCTCGAGGTTATTTTGCAGCTGAGCTTTGTGCAATCTGATTCTCTCTATGCAAAACTTGCTGCATGCAAACCCATCCCTGCTTCCCTTGCTCTGATGCAGTGGAAAGCCCGCATCTCTCCCTGAAGGATCAGAGCACTTCAAAAGGGGGGAGCTGGGTAGAGTCCCTGGCTCTGACATCCTTAGGAGAGAAAGAGCAGGCAGGAGACACGGGCATGGAAAACATTCATCCTGTTTACTCAGATCACTGGTGCAAACACTGCTTTCAGACACAGTTGTTCCTGGTTTGGTTTCCCAGCTGAGTGTAGATAATTGCCTTTCCTCCTGCTTTTTTTTCAGAAGTCAGACCACATAGGCAGCACTTGCTGCTTGTCAGGGCATGGCTCACCTGATTCCAGGGGCAGGCTGGTTCTAGTGCCCACCCGGTTCCCCCTTTCCAGGGAAAGCCCACAGCCAGCAGGTTTATAATTCCTCCTAGCTACAGCCAATGTTTGCCCACTCTCTTTCTCTACCTTGCTTTTATTCTTGCTTGGCCCTTGCTGTTGACAGTAACCTGCCCTCCCTTACTCTGGAGGGCACGCTCATTGTCAGTCTTCCCAACCTAAGCATTGATGGCTTGGCTTCACCCCTTCTAGATGAGTCAGGGGCAGAGCTTACTGCCATCCCCTTGCACACATTTACTCCAACCCAGGAGTTATCCCAGACATGCTGTCACATAGGCACTTATGTACTGCCCAGATATTGCTTGGGAAAAGGTTTTCAAGCCTAATCCAGAAGTCAATGTGTTTGCACTGTCTGCAGCTACTAATAACAGAGCTCTGGATGGGGTTTTGTGTGTGATGGGACTGACACAGAAGACACCCTGATAGTTTGACAGCCAGCCACTCGATTCCCAAAAGCTCCTCATTAATAGCTGCACTTTCTGCATGAGGAAATGAAACAAATCCAAAACAAATCAAAACCAAACCCATTTCCTGTTCACACATGCACATGCTAGAAGAGTCCTTCATTAATTCACTTTCAGTACTCAGTTGCTTCTCCCATTTAAACTGATCTACAGAAGACAGAGAAAAATATAATTAAATAGGTGCTGACTTACAGGTCACACACCCTGTAAATCAAGGGAAAGCCCTCTTAGCTATTGACTCTAGCTTTCTTGCAGGTCTGCAGAGTTTAGCACTGTGGTCTGAGAGCTGAGGCTGGACAGATGCACCAAGCTATCAGAGATGATTTACCACTTAACACTAATTAGATCTAATGGAAGCTCTAGGATGAAAACTGCATTTGCATCAACAGGAGGTTCTCACTCTGCTCAGCATGAGTGCTTTTGTGAATGATGCAGTTCCCATTCCATGCCTAGGAGTCTAGAGGGAGGGAAATGAACTCCTTTGCTTCTGGCTGAATTCCAGAAGGGTCTAGCCTTCTGTGCCAAGCTCTTCCTACTCCTAGGCCAACACATGTCATCTTTTAACAACCACAAGAGGGAACCCTGTTCCTAGTGCAGCATGGGGCATGCAGGGTTCTAGAAACAGCCCCATTCAGAGCAGGAATACAGCTTAGACTCTGAGTTCAGTTCTGCTCCACCTTTTACTTCTTACCCTGCTATTTGACAAAGAAAAATATATTCAGACAAGGGAGAAAAGATAAATGTTCCCAAGTTCTTCAGTGACTTCTCAGCTGCTTCCCTGAGTTTTCACACAAATGTCATGGCTTCTTGGCTTTCAGAATGATGTCTTCTACAAGTAAGCAGCTCTTAACAAGAGAGAATGTGTTCAGCTTAACTGGCAAGGCCTCTCACTAAGCAAAGCTACACACATCCTGCAGGATGAGGTGGTTATGCAAAAGACATCTATATTTCCACAGGCCAAAGCTACTTTGCCTAAGCCTCCTTAACGCTTGTAAACCTACCTCCAGGTCTTCCCCTCTTCCCCACCCCTGCGGGTATTGCTAGACAAACTGGTAGCTGCATCTTGCTGCCCTGCCAGTGGTAGATCCCTTATCATCTCTCCTGTCCCTCACCTTCACAGGGTTTTAATGGTGGACAACTCCTTTCTACTCTCAGGAGCTTCAGCTCAGGGGCCTTTTGCCTAAACATGGGCTGACTGCATCAACACAACAACACTCATTCAGTGCCTCGCAGGTGCCTGACGCTCCCCTTACCACTTACCTTTAGTGCCAGCAACCACAGCCTTGCAGCCATGACATCACTTTGAGTTCCCTCTGGGCAGTGTAAGCCCCACTTGCTGTCCACCTATCAGCTCTGTTAGCTGAGCATTGCTGACACAAGTGTGGTGAGAAAGAGATGGGGACCAAAGTCCTAGCATAACATCAAGAGGAGCTGCTGACTGGTGAAAGCATCCTATGGTGGTTGTCCCCATTTCCTCTGGCTCCTTAACACACCAGGGTGGAGATGCTGGGCTGCACAGCAGCAGGGAGGAGAAGAGCAACCTCCCTTAATGTCCAGAAGATTTTTCTCACACCTCAGTGTTCACTTGAGATTTGCCAGCTATTTCCTTCTCACACAGAAATTCTGTGGGATCTCGATCTCCTCCTGCCTTATTGTGTTACTCATCCTGGCAATGGTTCTTCTTAGGCAGTTTGTGACAAAGTAATTATATTCTGCAGGCAAAAGATAGTTTTGACAGAGAAAGCTGCTCACTGATCTCTGCTAAAACTGTAAGTCTGACATCCCGCTGTCTTGCAAAGGTCAGCAGTCTGAAGAAAGAGAAAGATATGGGAAGACCTGATCATCACAGCTGCTCAGGAGGTTGAAGAGGGTGAGCTTCAAGGAGGTCTGTTCACCTCCTGCAGCTTTTCTCCAGTTGCCAGAGATGGCTCCTCACTTTTCAGCACCTTCCACCCTCAGCAATGCAAATTTGAAGGAACATAAGGCAACTCTCCCAGCCCCAACACATGGATCTTGCACAGAGGAGACATCCTTGAGCAAGAGCAGGGGCTCTGGTCACGGACCTGGGATGAAATGGTGGAGTTTGGCTGCACTCAGGGCACACACTGCAAAATAAAGCAAAATAAGGTGTACTGGGACCTCTGGCACTACTGAAGCACAAGCAATGAGCAACATTAGGTGACTGCCTAAGCCTATGGTTCTGCCCAGGCACTTTTCAATGTAGTAAGAAAAAGATCTACCTAACTAGCTGGGTCTCCTTCAAACAGGTCCCCAAGAGGCTGAATGAGGCAGTGCTTCTCCAGGTCATCTCTCAAGCCTTAATTCATTTGCTAAGATGTCTGCAGGTGCTTGCCCAGTCATCTGACTATACTCAGCATCGTGCTGGGGGTGAGTGGAGTGAGAAGCCACTGCATGTGGACGGTCATTTGAGAAGGAAAAGTGCCACAGGGAAAAAGAGCTGAACTGGCAGTGCTTCTTCACTACTTATCTTAGGTTATGACCTTGCCAAGAGGCTCTGTAACAAAATAGGATCTACCTGGTACCAGGTTCTTTACAGAGTCCTGACAAGAGATCCCGATTAGCAAAACAAGCAAAATACAGAAAGGGTCAGTGAGGAAACTGAGGGAGGGAGTATCTGCAGGGTCACCTCATCAGTAGCTGCCAATGAAAATGTGGGCTCCAGATATGACTGAGAACAAGGTGCTTAACTGTATTAGAAATATTTTCAGGGTGGCTTTGGAGTACTATAAACCTCCCTTCCAGGCTGTGGTCCAAGGGAAGGTTCAGGGCTAAAGAGACCTTTGCTTTGGGCATCTGTATATAATGTTCCTGTTAGAAACCGAGAATTTGTTCCTACTGAGGTAATTAAGCTCTTGCTAACTTTAAATTCACAGAGCAAACCTTGGATACTGCAGTGGGAACAGCACCAGGATCTTGGCGAAACCTGTGTGTCTCATTGCAGAGGTTGTAGACAGAAGCAGGTTTGCCCTGGAAGTGGACTACTTCAAATCCTCAGATGGAAAGGGGGGGGATGGAAGATCTGTTCATCCCAAAATGAACTGCCCTGAAGTAAAATATGGAGGGATATTTACCTTATAAATACCCCGCAGTGCAATCTGTAGGCAATCTCTGCAAACCAGCTGACAGTGCCCCTGGCAGATAGACTAGATAATGCCACAGTTGTGCTCCCTCTCCCCTCAGCCCAGCCATTCATTTGGGTCTTTCTTCTCTTTGCTAGAAATGTATGGTAAACAGATTATCTCCCAAGCCTTCCAGCCTGCTTTCATATTTGATGGAAATTCATCAGTTCAAATGCTACTGCTGCTAGAAACAGATGCAGCTGCACAAGCCTTGATCCCTTTGAAAAATCACAGCTACTTCTGCAGTAAAGGTACAGGTGAGGTGTTGGTGAGCTACAGAGCAACTGGCAGATGAGTCAAGGGAGCATAAAAAGGCAAATTCCCTGGGTGAGGCTAACCCATCAGTGTCAAAGCCCAGCTTCCCCTCTACATCCTATTGCTGCCAAGTGCACAGACCCATAATCCTGACTGTGGCCACCACTGCTGACTTAATCCTACACAGGCACATGTGCTCTGAACTATTTTGCTCCTTTGCATGTGCCTGACCAAACCTGTTCAGCCACATGCCTGCTTATCAGTATCCTGTGGCTTGCCCAAGTGTCCCTGTGCATAAAACCTGCTGATACAGGAGTCATATGGTTTTCCACTTATGAAAGACAGGCTGGCAAGGTGTTCCTTCCATAGAAAGGCAGAGATGCAGCTGCATCCTCACCTGAATTCTTCATTCTGGTCCCTTTTCCTTGGACTATCCTTTCTCTGCACCTTAATATACTCCAGCATCTGCAAAATGCAGGTCTCCAGTGTGGAAGAAGGCATCATACCCACCTCTGGCACCTTTAAGGCTTCAAGTCTGCTGTTGCTACTCTGCCAAAGTAAGACGCATTTTCCCACATACTAGTCTACCGAAAGCTGAAATGTGGTGATTTGTTTCTTCCAGCTGAGAGCCAAAAAAGCATCCTCCTGCTCAGATCCTTCAGTAAAGCAAAGCCAACTAAATTAGCTGCCCTGGGGATGAGATGAAGGCCTGGGCCTGGAAAACGTAAAAAAGATTAAAAGGAAAAACCCAACTATTGACACTGCTAAATGTGTCTTTTTAAAAACTTTTGAAGGCACAATTCAAACACACTCCAGTCATCCTCCAAGTCCCTGCAAAAGTTAATGAGATGAATTTTTCTCACAGTCCCCCACTGATCTGTGAAGTGCAAAGACTGAGTCAGATCTGCAAATGAAAAACTGTGGGTGCAGGGCCAGACACTGATTGCATTTATGGGAATGTAATTCCAACATGACTCTTTGCAGACCCCACAGGCATTATTCCAGAAACTCAAGGTGGCAACTGCTGGATTGTGCTGTGTGGCCAAATGTTTGCCTTGAATGAATGAAGCAAAAAGTAATGCTGAAAAAGTTCACCTCATGTACCAAATGTCACGAAAATCAAACTCCAGGTACTGTGGTTTTGCTTCTACAACAGAAAAGGAGGTAATTACATCTTTGATTTATGCATAAAAGTTGTGAGGTTTTTACTTTGATTTTTAAAAATCCCCCTACAGGTGCACACTGTTTCCAGGCTTCTAACAACACAGCCCAACAGTGAGACAATGAACAGACTCTGCAAATTAACTTGCAGAAGAGAGAGTGGACTTGGTATCCCATAATTTGCAAGAAACATGCCCTACTTGCACAAAAACAAACACAAGTATTGTTCAGGCATGCAAGTCTTTTAAGATCTATTTATCTCAGCTTGATCCAGAAAGACAACAAGCTTGATTTAGAGTGGGTCAGGGCCAGCTATTTGCTTAAAGGAAATGTTCTGTTTACCAAGGAATAATCAGCAAGCCTCTCCTTGTCAGCTTACTCTCACCCTCTCCCTGTTTAGGATTTCTGCTCACATAGGAACAGCCACATAGTGGAAAATTTGGAGAGTGGAAACCATGTTGAGGAGTGCCCCACATGCCCTCTTCTGGTCTGGAGGACATGGGTTACACATGCATTCCACAAAAAAGTGGGAGAAATTCCCATCAGCAACCCTAAGAGACCTAAAATGAGAAGACAACCTGCCTCATTTTCTTGGGTTGGAGGTCAGATGAGACATCACACTGCTCCGCTCCTCCTGCAGATGGATTTGGGGCATGAAGGAGATGGAACATGGTTGGAGTAAGACATGACAAAGGGACAACTGCAGTAATAGGTTCCTCCACAGCATAAAAAGTCCCAAAGAAAATTAACAAATATTTGCATATTGTGGGCTTGGAGGAGTTTTCAATTGTTTGTCAGTTATTGGGAAGGGGGAGTTTTTTGGTGGGTTTTATTTTCTCTTTGTGTTTTTTTTATATATGAGTATCTAGCACTATTAATACTACTGCTCTTTAGTGAGCATTTTGCTATTTCCTAGGAGAGAACTAAAGAAAGTTCCTCAACAGGATTACAAAAGGTTAATTAGAAAAATGAAAAGTTGGTTTAGAGGAGCTGTAAATGAGCAATTTCATGGGAAGAGGGGAGAGGGAAGGAGACAGGAAAAATGTGCCCTCTGGAGGCACATGCTGCTTTAAGTCGCTGTCGCTGTTTATAAACCCGATCGACAGAGAAACAGTGCTCTTCAGAAAAGAGCAGGTGCTGAGCTCCCCAGAACAAAGTCGGGGGCAGCACAGATGCCACAGGTTTGCATGACACCATAGCTACAGGTGCCTTGACAGCCAAAGCACACTCCTCTCTGCCACGGGGCACCAACCATCAGACACCCAAGAGCTGACCTGTTCAAGCCTCCTAGGCAAGAGGAGAGCACAAGGCTCTGCAGCTTTGGATGAGGCTGAAACAGGGCCCCTTGCCACGGAGTCTGTCCCCACTCCACTGGGGACAGCTCTGCTGTGTGTGAGGTTCGCACTTGCCTTTGGCTTCTGTGCAGAAGAAGGGGCTCCACGCAAGGAGCGCACCCCAGTCTCCCCAGCACTCCGCTGGGGGGGAACGCAGCAGCGGCTGCTGGAGACGCACTGAGGGTGCCCGGACCAGGCAAGCTCGGGCTGTGCCAGCGACTTTACCTTCTGGTGCCCTCTAGTGCCAACAGCTAAGTAAGGTGGCCTCGCACAGAGCGTGCTGGGAGGAGGGCTGCGCCAGCTGTAGTTCCATTTAACCACTCTCTGTCCCAAAGCACTCATTTTAAGCAAGGAAAGAATCTACGTTCTAGAAGGATCCCCTCAAATCCCTGAGCAGACCCTCGCACTGGGCCCCTTTTGACTTAAATCGAAAGGAAGCAAAGAAAGCGGGGATGGAGGTCGTGCAGGAAGCCTGAACTGCCCCCCACCCCTCCTAGTGCAGTGACAAATAGGCTCTTGCAACACACAGGAGATGTGTTGGGATCCAGCGACAAGGGGCCCGACAACCTCTTGCAGGGGGACTTAACTATAGGTTTCAAAGACCCTCCCTCAGAGTCTGTCAGTGAGGTAAGAACTACAGACTACAGTCACTGAAGAGAAAAGGACAGCTGAAGATACCTGATTCAGCCATGCAGGGTTGTGAGTCCCTGCTTGTGCAACAGGTGAAGGATAGATCACTGTGTGCACTCAAAAAAAAAAAAAAAGGGGGGGGGGGGGGGGTACGGGGTGGGGAGGAGGGGGGGATGACATCCCAATATATCTACTCATTCTCTCAATGTTTTCCACAGGCTTTGGGGAGATTCAGAAGCTCTGTGCAAGTAGAACTCATGATAAATGTGACTCACCATGCTTGCTTCATTCCTTCTTGGTGGGACATTTCAGAGGGCTTACCTAATACCTTCTTACAAGTAAACACTGAGATTATTTTCCTCCAGCTTCCTATGCACCACCTACACTGGCATACATTAGGACTTCTACTCAGGCAGTAAGATCCATTTGCTCAGGAGGAGCACAGTTCATTGCTGTGGCAAGTGAAAGGCAACCCCTGTCTTCCTGCTCACCTGAAACAAATGCACATAAGCAGTCCACTGCACCCACCCTTTCAGCAAGACATCAGTTCACCTCCTAGTCTCCTGAATTTGGCAGCTAGTGATAAACCAACTAGCTGGTCTGGCAACCAATTCCTTTCCCCAGGCTTGTAAGCAACTCAGCATGGACCAACACTGGATTCTGCCTGGAGATGACCCTGGGGAATCCAACCACAAGACACAGAGAGCCAAACTACTCCTCTCCTCGTGTTTCTCTTGCCCTCTGGAGAGCAACGAGAGAAACCCTCACCTCCTCTGAGCCTAACACAGCCCTTTCCTGTTGTTAAAACACCTTTTGTAAATGCAGGGCACAGTGTTCTCTGCAACTGAAACCAAAACCCTCTTCCTACTGGCTCTGCTCCACACAGCCCCCTCAGGCAGGTACCCCTATAGCTTTCTTGTCTCCCTCAACCAAACCCCAAATCTCCACATCATGCACCAGGCACATTTTCTCTGTCAGGCTTCTCCCCACACAGACAACTGCACACAAGTCAAGAACTACATCCCCAGGGTTCACTGCCCATTTCTTGGGGATTAAATTTCCCCGTGAATCTTAAAGCACATGGCTGTTACTCTCACCCCCACACCACTTCCCTGTGTTAGATCAGACATTGTGCCCATGCTTTTGCACAACCCCTGAGGATCACAAAGCAAAAGTCCCTGTCAGATGTAGGACTGGTGCTGCTGTCACCAAGACAGAGCTTTGTGGCTGGGCTTCGAGGTATGTGGTCATCAGCAGGAGACAAAGTCTGCATCAGAGCTGTGATGATTCAGGGGGTTTTAGGGTGATTTTTTTTTTTTTTTTTTTTTTTTCTTCCCAGCCAATAAGAGCACTTTAAGAGGCACATCTTCCCCCGCAGGAAGCCAGGCAGTCACTCCTCTGCTGGCAGGCTCTTTTTCTGAAGTGGTGGAGATGGCACTGAACTTCACCTGCAGCTTTGCCGCTCTTTGCTGTTTAGCACTCTGGGGCTTCATCAGGACTTCAGATGGTAAGAGCAGAAACTAATTTCTGTTTTCCTTGTGCTTTAGGTCCTGTGAGTGCTGATTTCTTAATGCACTGGTGAAAAATAGCCCTTTTCCAACTGCTGCCCATGCTGGCTTAGCACCGCAGGGTTCAGGCTACATCTGAAAATCCAACTGCTTAAAAGACTTTCTTCCCTTGTAGTGAACCATGTTATTCATGTTACCATCTAAAGTCAACTTTTGGTTTTCAACTTATTTGTCACTGTTTAAACTCTGCATGACCTTGATTATTAAATCTAAAGACTATGGGTAACAATTTGACTGCTAAGTACAGATGGGCACTTGAGTACCCATTAGCTGACTTTAATGAAACATTACCCCTATCGTTCCTTCCTTTGCTGAGCAAGGACACTCTCTTGATTGCAGCTCACCTTAAATCTTTAAAATGGGCCCTGCAGACAGGAGTATTTTCTCTCTGAAGGCTTTAGCTCTACTTCAGTTTTACTTTGGCTCCTCCACACAGAAAGTGCTAATGTGCTCAGAGTTGGTGTTTGGTTAGCCAGTAGGGTTTTTTTCGCCTGTGGTTTCCTTTGGGGGTTGCAAAGACATGCAGGAACTCTGCTGCGTCTTCAATGTAAAGATAAAGGCTAGTCTTACTCCTAGCAATGAGGAGGAGGTTTTGAAAGCATTCCATTAAAAAAAAAAATAAAATAAAGCAACCTGTTGCAACCTGCCTACTTGCTTCAGTGCAGATTTCGAGAAAGAATTGCTCATAGGATTGCTCTCTCATACTGCAGGAGCAGGGCCCCCAAATTATTCTTCAATGAGGAGAGCACAAGGGAGGGCCTCTTAAGACAACGTACAGCTCGTCTCTGCAAGAACAGCCCACTCTTGCTTAATAAAAGGCAGTTGGCTGTTAATTGGAAGCAAGAAAACAGTCTACGCGGCAACCATCTGGCAGAAGTAGGAGAGCCAGACTTTTCTGCTCTCTCTTCACAGTTCCAAACCCAGAAGCAAGGATGGGGTCTGAAATACAAATGCTCTGGACAGAAGCATCTCCTTGTGAGGCATTAAGAGGTGTTTTCCCAGGTCATGAGATCACATTCCCTGGGCCTCTGATTGTTAAGCTGCCTGGCCTGGTCATGCAGTGCCTCTGCTCCCACCCAGGCCTGGACTACAAGTCCAGTGTTACCAATCCTCTGGGCCATTCTGCTTTGCTTTTGGAGTGGGGCCATCACCTTACTCATGTTTAACTTTTTAAGGTAATGACCCTTAAGGGCCAAGCTAGGGAAGAAGATGTCAGGAAAAAAACCTGAAAACACAGGTTCTTCCTCACACGAGACAGTATCTGGGTTTTGGAAGTTCAGTGGTGAAAATTATCCCAAACAGCAAAAGATACTTCAGACCACTCTGTGCTCCATGTAGTGACCACCTTGAATGAGAATCAAAGCACATCAAGAAAAACAAATCCTAGCCTTGTGGAATCTGGGTCACCAGAGGAAAATAGGGGGGTAACGTTCTCCCACAAGGCCTCAGTATATCTTATACCCACTTTGCTCTGGCACGAGTCACTCTCAACACCAAATTGCAATGAGTGAAGGAGGTGAAATGCCCAGTGCCCTTCGGTGAAAGATGGGGCAAATATATACTAGTCTCCATCTGCCTACATGGTGTATTACCAGCCTGCTACCTGTCTACAACACATGGTCCAGCTTGCAAGACTGTGAGCCCACCTCTCCAGATGCTGCATACCAGACGCCTTGCCACATGTGACACTTCTAGATCTACCAGGCACTGGAGTCAGGAACAAGGGCACTCTGGACTCTTAACTCTTGCTTTGAATAATATATTTCATGGGTTTATTCCCATACACACTTCCCATTCTTCAGCCAGCCTCACTCACCCTGCCACCCCATGCCTAAAAAAAATGTCACCATGACTCAAGAGGTGTTGAGGGGTATTAATCTACAAAGGGACCTTGTGCTAAATTGAAAAAGACTATGGTTACCTCCTCCTGCTACAAGGGACAGTATCTGCTGTGAACACCCCCACCACTGCCACATCTGACTTTCCAACAGGCATAAGAGGACAGATTCAAGCAAGGTCCTGGAGAACATCCAGAAGGGCCCAGGCCAGTGACCTGCTCAGTGAAAAAACTGCCAGGTTGCCCAGCACTGGCTGCACACCCAGTCCCAACACAGACCAGACATGTGGGACAGGAAACCTTGTCACCTCCACACAGACACAAAGCCACTTGCAAAACATGTGCTCCTCTCAGACACATGCCTTGGGTCTCTCAGCACCCACCTGCAAGAAAATATGGGGGTCATTAAGGTAGCTGGGGTATCATCCAGAAGAGATGTGAATGTGGATATCGTTGGGTTGAGGAGGTATGTGAAACTGAGTCTCTCCTGCAGGTCAATACTTCAGTCCCTGAGCAGTGGTACAAGGAGGTGTAGCCATTACCACTGCGGGGGAGGATGTGCTACTGTAACTAGCACATACGTCAGCAACCTGAAAGATGAATTTTTGCAGCCTCCTGTGCTGATGATGACATGTAATGCTGGGGTTTTGGTTTTTTTTAAATAGACTCTGGGTCACCCACCAGGTTGTCCCTCTCTCATCTATTTGAGTTTCTCAGTACAAACTGTCTTAAATACACAGTCTATGTTCTGTGCTTGGCTGTTAGTGAGAGAAAGCTGTGGGGAAAAAAAGAGCTGGAGGTGATAAAAAGCTTGACTTTCACAGCAAATTTAGCACAAGCTCTGTGTGCACATGCACACGCAGGCGTGCTGCCTACACACACACACAGCATGAACTCCTGCACTAGGAGGTCTTGGCATCAGCAGTGGCCAAGACCTCAACTTGCACAGGTTGAGGATTTTTTCCTCTTGTTCGTACTTCTAAAGCAGGAAAATGCAGGGAAAGGCAAATGTAAAAGAGGGGAAATAATGACATCAACTGTAAAATTTGAGATTCTTTTACAGTATTGGGGAAAGAAGCAGGGCATGGGGAAATTAGCTACACAACCAAGTAAGAATATACAGTAATAAGGGCTGTGTGGAAAGGACTGTTCTAACTTGAAAGCTTATAGGTGTTCTCCCACACTCCCCCGGTCTCCAGTTCTTACACATCTTGGTCCTCCTCTTCATGGCTGTGATAGTGAGATGGTCTTTGGCATTTGTGTCAGGGCAACAGCATTTCAGGACCCAATGCAGCCTGTTCTGCAGGACAGTGGGGAGCTAGTCCAAGCTGTACCACAGTGCTCTTCCCTGCCCAGCCAGAGAATAGGGACCCTCTTCTTTGTCAGCATATAGAGGGAGGGCAATTCCCCCTCACCTTTATCACCACTTAAAACCCCCTAAAATAAAAATCTCAAGATGCTATCAAAGGATTAAAGGGGGGTGGGAAAGACTTATGTCTGCAACTTAAACTTGGCATGCCACCTAAGAGCAGCAGGGCTCTGCCAGCCAGTGTTTGGTATGTTATCAAAATGTCCTCTGAACAACACAATCCAGCTTTATAACTAGATTCAAAGATGGGCCTTCTATGAGCCAGGAGTCACAAAAGAGATTGTCTAAATAATACTCATGATACCTTGGCCTCTTCTAAGTAATTTTGAACTCTTCTACTACTTCTAGCAGCATCTTGTACTGTCACTTCATTCCACAGGATTGTTTAACCATTTCAAACGTACAAAGGAAAACTACTTTGTAATGGATGTGAGCAGAGTCCTTCTGTAGCACAGAAGCATGGGACGAGTAGGAAGGTTTAGCATTGTTTCAGAGGGCTGAAGCTCCCACCATTTCAGGCACCTGATGTTTCGCACTCACGTTTTGTGTTGTTTCAGCTACATATGTACCACCACCTAATTCAACCATGAGACCTGGCTTCCCTGTCCCAGTGAACACCAACAATCCTGGTGTTCGCAAGGCAGCTCGCTTTGGGGTTTACAGATACAACAACAGCTCCAATGACCTCTTTCTGTTTAAGGAATCACAAATAAACAAAGCCATGGTACAGGTAAGAACCAAAACTTCAGATGGTCCTTCAAACCATTTACAAACTGAGCCTCCTACAGAGCACCCAAGACTTGGGAACTCTGCTCCTGCTGAGAACTGCTATGCATGTCTGAAGATAATAACACATTGTGTCCCTATCCCATTCAACTGCTCCACACGATGGCTCTGCCCCTCCCCCATAACTAAATACAGAACTTGCACATCCGCTGCACTACACATAATTCACAGATGTAGCACTTGATTCTTAGCCACAATTTTGGCATCTGTTTCATCTGCCCTTACTTTAAACCAGGAAATTACTTTCTCTAGATTGTCAGAGGGCTGAAATACATGCTTCATGTGGAAATTGGACGCACCGTGTGTGAGAAGAGGGAGTACTCCAGCCTGGACAGCTGTCACTTCCAGAGGAAAAAAAACCTGCAACAGGTAAACATCCAATTCCTTCAGGGTATCCAATAACTGCATGTGATTCTTGGCCATATCTAGCTGTGTAGTCACCTTCAGACCAGCTCTGCCATGCCCTCACAGAGGTACAAGCCTCCACTGTGCACTCATCTGGGGTGAGACAGTCATCAGTATAAGCAGCATCCAGGGCCAGCTCCCATCTCTAAGGAATTGAACCAGACACAGCCATCTAGCCATTATTCATAGAATCCTAGAATGGTTTGTGTTGGAAGAGACCTTAAAGATAATTTAGTTCCACCTACCCTGCCATGGAAGGGACACCTCCCACTAGATCAGGTTGCTCAGAGCCCCACCCAACCTGACCTTGAACACTTCCAAGGATGAGGCATTGACAACTTCCCTGGGCAACCTGTTCCAGTGTCTCACCACCCTCACAGTAAACAATTGCTTCCTCAAGTCTATCCTAAATCTACCCTCTTTCAGCCTGAAACTGTTGCTCCCTCATCCTATCACTACAAGACCTTGTAAAAAGCCCCTCCCCAGCTTTCCTGTAGGCCCCCTTCAGGTCCTGAAAGGCTGCTATGACGTCTCCCCAGAGTCTTCTCTTCTCCAGGTTAAACAACCCCAACTCTCTCAGCCTGCTTGCATAGAAGAGGTCCTGGATAAATACGTGAAATTATGCAGAAACAGAGTAGGTGCTAAAATAAATAAATAGAAAAGAGAATTCCAGGACAGAGGAAATCATTACAGGGGCTTTCCACAAAGATACGAGTACTTGGCAAATAGTACTTTTTCCAGGATAAAGAGGGCAGACAAAAAGAAGCTGTTCTCTCCTACCCCATCATGGCCCACAATGCTGAGAATAACCACCAGCCACCACCTGGACTTCATTACTTCCCCTTTTATTTGCAGATGCTAAGATGCTATTTCGAGGTCTGGGTAACACCTTGGTTACATAAAGCATATGTCCCCACTGCTCTCTGTCACTGACTCACCTTCCCCCACGAGAGCCTGACTACAGGGGATCTACCACCATGAGTTTTTGCTTCCCTGGACTGTTGAGGCCAAAAGTGAAGTGGGAAACGGCTGTACAGAATCACCACAGAGCTCTTCTGTGAAAGCACACGGTTGTTTTTCTCTGAGAAAGATGCTAAAAAGTGACAAAGAAAAGACCTGCCTTGACTGAATTTATTGCTATCCAGTTGTGTATCTGATTTACCAAAACTAAACTGCAGCTAAGAGCATGTTGTCATTCATTCAATAGAGAGCCATCCACGCACTGGCTGAATTTCCAAGCAGTGTGAACACACCCACAAAGCTCTGTTGGACTTGCTTTATTCTGTGATGAATCTTCACACAGCCATGATGTAAACAAGTCAACACCATAGCACATGTGACCTCAAGACCGAGGAAAGCTTTACAACAAGACATTATCTGGCAATACACACACACGCACACAAATCTGAAGTGTGTCCAGTGAGGAGAAAAGGTTAGATATATCTGTCAGGAATCCGTGAGGTGGAGCTGTTCTTCCTTCAAGATAGAAGTGTGGATAAGGCTGTCTTGAAACACACCCACAAACCAGAAATTACACAGTCTAACTAGCACTTCTACTTGAAACAAAAGCTAATCCATACTATGAAAACAAATCATTGCAAATACCAAACATATTTCCAAGGCCAATTTTTGCTGAGGTTAAACGATGCATGCATATTAAGACATTAAATCTCTGGCTGACCACAGCTTATATCCAAGTTTAGTAGAATGATGGTCTTCTCTAGGTGGCCATCCACCATACCTTCTGCTTTTCACTCCTCATGCATGTGCAGATTACTGCTTGAACTGGACTAAGGTGCTCATTTAGAAGAATTTGGGTAACTGCTCCCTTAAAACAGCAGTAAAGTCTGGGCTCATTTTCAAACACAGATTAGCACTTATAAATGGATAGGGGTCTGACCTAAGCTATGAAGAACACTTTCCTTTCTACAAACAGCCCTTTCTTCTGATAGTTGTTGCCTTTCTGCAGCAATATTGCCAGTGACACTCCCACTTTCAGCCTATATCATTCAGTCAAGAAAGGCCAACGAAAGGCTCCAGGCCAAGGTGTCTATTAAAACAGATTGTTCTATTAACAGCACAGCTAAGGTCTCTCCTCCAGGTAATCCCAAAGCAAACCATAATAGACTGGGCGAGTCCCAAGTTCCGCTTCAGAAACATCACTTGTGATGAGCAGGTGGCCCAGCAGCAGCTCAAATTCAGTGCCCAGTGCTGGAGAGGCAGCGGTGCTGCATCTTCTGTTTGGGAGCAGTAGTCTTCGAGCAGGAAAAAAACCCAAAATGTTCTCAAAAGAAACCTCCTGTCACGAGTCGATGCCAGGGGGGCTACCGGCTGTCTGGAGGCTTCTGCAGCCCCCCTCCCATATGTGTGGGGCTTTGTGAATGGAACCAAGGGCTCACACATGTCCTTCGCCCCTCACAGAGGAACGGCCGCTGCGGAGCCATATTTGAGAGTATTTCAGAATACCCCTCCTCACCACACTCAGAAATTGTTACCGAGACCAATGTTTAGTTTATGAATCAACCAGTTTATTAAGGGTTAATACAAACTGAGGGAACAAGGAGAGGTAGACTACGTATTTATCAGGAAAGTAATTCAAAGGTACTATGGTCTTATTAAATGTACACTCGGAGGGAGAGGTGTGGAATCAATGGAGTAAAAGGAGTTGAGCCCAACAGGAAAGTTAAGAGAGTGTGTGTGCGTGTGTGTGTGCGTTTGGTTTGGCTCCAGTGTTAGGCTCGGGCAGGCTCTGGCCACGCAACAGTCCCTCGGGAGCGGGCTGGCTCCCCAGGGAGCGGGAACTGGTGACCCTCCCTTCCGCTTCTCTGGGCAGTGGTTGCAGGGCAGGCCCCCTTCCCTCTCAGCTCCTCCGGGCAGCAGTGCCGCGTTCCAGGCGGCTTCTGGGCCGGCAGCAGGGTCTCCTCCCGGGCAGGCAGAGAGCCCCGGGCCTGCAGATCTTGCCCTCTTTATAGATCAGAAATCACTGTTCGAGTAAAGTGCCACTGTTCAAATTAGCCAGTTAGCACTGGCCAGGTACGTGCTCTGTCAGAGGCAGGCTTTAACCTATTGTCCATTCTGCTGCCAGTTATCATAACCCTTGTGCTCTTTTCTTGCTGTGGACTTACCTGGTAGAGCAAGGGGCCTGTTCCAGTCTGTCCTTGGCTAAATCAGCAAAAAGACACCACTCTTGCTTTGCTGGCTTGAAAGGCATTTTGTTTAGTCTTATGTGGGGGGAGAGAAGATGGACTGTTCCCCACACCTCCAAAAGGGCCATGGATGGATGTAGTATGATGCTACATTCATGCATCACACAAGCCACCAATGACAGCCTGATGCCAAAGACAAGGAAAAGGAAAGCCAACTATGGCAGCTCAAGCTGTCTACAAAGTAGGAAAGCTAAGCCAAAACTTAAGTTTGTAAGAGGAAAAGAGGAGCCAGAAGCAGCTGCTCTCTAAATCTCAAAGAGGTCAGTCAGCAATGGTCTTAATCCCTCTTCCACTTTGGCTGACTGCTTCACACAGTGCCAAAGGCTTCTAACCAGGCTATCACCTCCAGACAGGCTGGGCCCAGAACAGGCCAGACAGACCCACATTTCTTCCTTCAGTCAGCAGGACAGCCTGGTGGTCAGGAACATGCCACAGTGAGCGTGAGAAGGCAGCACACCATCAGTTTAGGTCTGTGCAGAGATTCATGCAGGCAATAAGCATGCCACAGAGCAGCCTCCCATGTGTAATCCTTCAAGACCCTGGCATAAACAGTTTCGTCTCAGTCTTGTCAATGAGCCAATTCCCCATTTGTCAAAGAAACAAAAGTTAAAGCCATGTAAACCTGGCATCATGCAGGCTGTCAAACCCATCATGTTCTTCCTGCTCTCTCAAGTAAAATGCAGCAAGATCATTCGGACCTCGCTATCCAAACAAGGCTTGTTTGGAAGCACGTTTTAGATAAAACTGTTGCCAGCATTTCCTGCAATGCAGATGAGCTCATAGCAACCAACACAGTGGCAAAGGAGACAAGCACCTTCTGAGGAAGACAGATTAGCCTTATGTTTACAGCTGCAGCAAAGTGTTTAGTGTAATATTTCAATAAGAAAGGCACAATGGAATAGGAGTACCCATCATCCCCCCAGGCAGATAACAGTTATCGTGAACACCGAAGAAGGGAGCAGAGCCGAAGTTAACTGAGATCTTTGTACCACTCCAGAGCATTTGGACAGTTAGAGTGTTGCATCAGGACACTGCTAGTACTGACCTAAAGAACTGCAACTAAGTACCGTGTAATGACAGTAACACACAGTGAATAAGCCAATGCCTCTGCCCTCTTTGCTAGAGTTTACAACAAGGTTAACTGTTCACCAGTTCTCTTCAGGGAGTCCATATCTCTTCCAGGCTACAAAGGCAATTAAATAAAAATAAATATTTCTAGCAAGGATTTAGGGCATAAGGATTGAAGGGAAAGCTGTTTCTGCCAGCCCGATTGAGGAAAAGGAACAAGCCTAGCCATGACATTAAGAGCTTAAGAGACAACCAAAGCTGGTGCTTCAGAGGTATAGGTTCATGCAGCAGTGCTACAAACAAGCTGAAGGAGTGACTCCCTTCAGCTTCAGATCTCTCTCCAGTATGCTAGGAGCACTGGGCTCAGTGCATTACATACTTTCTTGGCTCATCTGCTTATGAGAATACTTAGCCTCATCTGAACAGGAGTTCCCTAAAGGTCTGCCACACGGAGGGACTGGCTGCACACTGAGAAGACCTCCATGCACACAGTGCTACTCAGACCAAGCTAGCCCGAGTTTCACCAGAGCCTCACAGTGCCCAGTGATTCTCAGAGATCTGCATTTGCCCAAAAGCTTTGCTATGCAAGTATTTCCTTTCACACTCCCACTTCCTAAATTGCATAGGGAACAAACTGCCTGCCACCAAAATATAAAGTACTGCTGACTGACAGACTTCCCACTTTGCATTCTGTTCACATCAGCAGCTCCACACGAATGGGGTAGAGGTGGCATAGAAAGGCCTTCCAGGTAAGGAACAACCTGACTGACCCTCAGGTTCCACTGACAGCTGGGGGAGTCATGCATGCAGCAATGCAAAACCAAGACAAGGTTTAACTGGCAGCAGCCAGATAAGGAGACATGACTTCTACTGGATGGGAGGAAAAAACTGGTACATAGCTTACTAATTTCAGACCCTACCACAAACAAAGCAGCAAAAAATGAGCTCCCCATGTGCTTATTCTTTTACAGCACTTTGTTTTCTAAGCAAGTCAGATGAGAAGGTCCCAGAGTCAGCACCATCAGATCTGTGTTCTGGTTACTGAAATCACAGAAGCTTAGAAGGTCATCATCTCATCTGCAAGGGTTACTGCCACAAAGCAGACTCAGAATTAAAGGAATCTGATTTATGCCAAAACTCTGCAATCCCTTCCATCAGCTATTTGCACTGAGATACCAACCTTTGCATAAAAGTGTGAGGGGCATACATGAGTTATCTTCCAGCAGCGCTACTACAGGAGAAGTATGCTCCAGAAAAGGGACAGGGCCGTTAGCTATGGAATACCATTTTAAGTAACTCCAGCAAAATCTTGATACTTGTGCCCTGCAGAAAGATCTGTTCCACCAAAAAAGCAAACCAAAACATATCTTCAATCCACAGCCGTGGTGTACTCCCAGCTCAGTTCCTTTTCCTTAGGCTCTTTTACCGCAGGGCTTTAGCTAAAGCAAAGACTTCCCCAAGCCCTTCAGGAGACAGGGCACTACTCTCCCACATGCCATAGTCTGTCCTAAAAGATGCTTCAGTAAGATACTGAAGGCTCCTCTGGGAGCTGTGCAGAGAAGGTTTCTTCCCTTCTTTCAGGGAACCACAGCCCCTTTCTCCTGCCACCAAAAAAAATAATCTTGCCCTGACAAGATAACTGCTTCAGATACTGCTGTAAATGCTTCTGCTTCTTTCAGTGCAGTGATGTGTCCACACTAGAAAAGAGCCAGCCTCAGAGCTGCAAAGGTGTCATGCTCCTGCACTGATACCATCAAGAGAGAAGACGGCTGGCTTTTCCCATGCCTGACTTGTTCCAGCTTTCCCCACTGCTCAAGGCAGATGTGTCACCATCCATCTGAAACTGTAACATGTTTCTAACTCTAAGGTCTGTGGAAGGCAAATGAACCTGTAAAAGCAGTCTTCACATGAGCACCAAGAGGAGTTTCTGCCAGTTTGTTCATTCCACAGGCATTTTAATGCTGCTCTGTTACTCTGGGAGTCCTCTGGGAGGACTGCATTTGAGGAATCTAGATTCTATAGCAGATCACCCCACCTCTGCATGCAAAGGATGGACTATCAGGATCCAGCACAGCACCACGAATGGAAGACAACACCACCTGAGTTCAGGGAACACGGTCCTTTCAGCCTCTGCAGACTTCAGGTCTCCTTGGACTGGAGGTATGCAGATCCTGCATTCAGATACATGTCATAAGATCCTTAAACCACACAATGACACCTCTACCTTGTACTGCAGTTCCACTTGGTCTCCCACCGTTGCAGCCATACTAAGTTAGTCTCCAACAGTAGCCAGGAAGGAGGGGGTGGAAGAGTAAAGAAAGGGTAAGAACTGAAACTGCCTCTTCCTAAGCTCCCTCTCAAATCTAGTAACTACTAGGTCAAGCAAAAGGGCTTGCAGCCCCATGCCTGTACAGGAACAAGTCAGCAACCAAAAGCTACTTGCCACAGGGCTGCTGCAGCCTGGTAGTAACACATAACGAAGTGACAGAAGCACTGACAGAAAACAATCACTTTCAATTGCATATCCCTCCATTAATAAAAACAAGCACAGAAGGCCAAAGGAAACAGGTAATATTTTTAATATCATCCGCCCCTTCTTTGATGTTTTTCATTTATAACAAGCAAATCTTTATTATTTCCTTTTCAAAGGTAAGGAAATTGAGCAATAGCTTAAGTTTGTTTGACTATCACCCAGTGGCAGAAAAGGAGAGAGCAGCAAAGTCTTCAATCCCAAAGCACAAATCAATCCACTAAATCACACAGCTCCTGAAGTAAGCCCTTTAGTTCTTCAAGATGCAAAACATCCTATTTAAAAGGTAAGATCACAGCCTTGCCTTTGTAGCAGTTGACAGAAAAGCATTCTCTGAATTTACCAAGCAGTTTCTGTTAACAGAGGAAGTAAACATGCCAGGGGAGATGCCAGAAAGCATCCATGAGCTACTGCCCTATTCCAAGGTTTTCCACTATTACTGGGTTTTATAGGGGCCCTTTTCATACACATCTATCTTCAAACGCCAACCTTCCCTCAAGTCTTTACCAGTTCTCCATAAAAAGCATGTTGAAGAAGATTCCTGCAGCTGGCCTTCTTCTTCCCGTGTCTCTCAGGAATGGCCACCTATATAATGAACAGAAGACTTACAGGACCTGGTAAACATGAAGGATATATCACAAGTGACCCTTTTTAAACCCACTGGAAGTAGTCTTTAATAATATAAAAAATGCTACTTTCATTCATCATCTGACTGTAATGCTATAAAGAAACACAGGAGTCCACAGATAACGATCAAATTTGATTTTGCATGTTAATTAACAGTTAATTGCAGTGTCTGATGTTGATTACACAGGCTGGAAATGAAGAAACCCAAAGGATACAACTAGATTTCTGGGCATGTTCTGGATGTTGCTGCCTCTATCTCAGCACTATGGTATGACATTAGAGCATGCTCTATAATCACTCCTAAACAGGAGACTCTAAAACAGAAATAAACACATGCAAGACATCCTTTTCAATCCAAATCATACAGAAATTCCATACATCACAAATCCTCCCAATGTAAGAAGACATACAGTTGCATTAAAGGTGACAGATGTCTGCTTAAGACGACTCCAAACACAGCTGGGTGTGGAAAAACAATGGATTTTCCTTAAGAAGCACATAATCACATGAAGGTGCCCCACCATACTCCTCAGATATTAATCAATTTGCATGCCATTAATCATTATGCACACCAACTCCAAAGCCAGAACAGCTAAACCAAGGAAGACGGACATTGGCAACGGAACAGTACTACTGCATTGTGAACAGACTGTCCTTCACTTTCTGTTCTTGGTCACACAGCCTCTAGCACAGGCTTTCTTGGTACCTCTGGAGTATTATAGGCCAGCAGCACTTTATCACAGATGGACAGTTAAACATGCTGAAGATTGAGTCTGCAAATAAACGGAGACCGGAAGGAGCCCAGGTAAAGATATCCATTGTGCTCATGTGCCTCACTAACATAAGCTACCGTCATTCCTGTGGGATCATGGAAGCTTCTTCTGTAGGATCCTGTCTCACTAAGTTCAACAACAAGGCTATATTTGGGCACAAACTTTGTCACGGTTTCCTGACTCAGCAACTAAAAGAAAAGAAAAAAAAGAAAATTAACAACAAAAAGATATTTTTTTCTCCACAATTAGATCTCAGACACTTCTACAGTCAAAGATGATTTCACACTCCAGCTAAGAACATAAAGAACATCTGAAAAGCCAGCTTAAAAAAAAAAAAAAAAAGAGAGACCAGCAGAAGCATCCTATACTCCAAGCTCTAGGCTGAAAGGGTGTCCATGCAGGAGACATCAGCTTGTTCTGGTGCAGTTAATGCCAAGCAGACGACATATGGTTCTGCCCCCCACAACATCAGTTTGTTAAGGCTCCTGCCCTGCAACAGGGCACAAACCAGGGCAAAACCAGAGACAAGAGATTTACAGGGACAGCACAGAGTTTTTCGCTTAAATTGCACCTTCATCCTAAACACTGCTCATTGATTTTTTTCAAGAATGGAAGCATTTTCAAGTCTTTCTATCATTTAAAAAGCACCGTGCCTTTTCTTTAGCATCAGATATGCCTTACTAAATACATTATTCTTGCTCATCCTCATCCTAAAGGGGGGTGCAACATAACAACAGGCATATTAAGTCAGAACAAAGTGTCACCTAGCAGGATACATAATATACACAGTCTCCTAAAATGCCTAGGGTAGACATTAGAACAGGTCAGACTTCCCAAATGCCCTCCAAACACCTGGCAATAAGTAGCTTAGGCACTTTGGGTACAAAGGTGAAGTCCTCACATATCCTAATGTAGACCTTGTGCTGCTGCATGGCTAGGGCAGAGATAGTCTCCTTTACTTTCCTGAGATCAAGACAGAAGGCAACTTAAAGAGATGTGTACCTGCTACTCAGAGAAGCAAATATTAGTTTTACTACCTACAAATATGTAAGGACTGTTCTACATGGGGACAACCACAACAGTTTTAAGCACAGCACTAAAAAAAAAAATAAAAATTGAACTCTTCCTGTGAAGAGGAAGAAACAGAACAAATATTTATCACTTCCATTCCCATATTAAAAGTGATGTTTTTACTTATTGGTTGTTTCTTTTACCTTAAATATCATCCTTTTAATCCATGGTTTTTCAGACAAGAAATCCAACAAAGAAAATCCAGGATTGGGCCGGACAGCTGCCATAGCTACCCAGTATCCTCCAGAGCTGCTTAACCTGATATTATCTGGAAGACCAGGCATATTCTCAACAAACATATCTGCTCCACCTTTCATGAGTCCAGACACATAATACCTGAAAGTTGTAGACAGCAGGATTAGGACATCTTAACTCTCGCAGTCTAAGTAATAAATAAAAGTCCCAAGAGGAATTAACTTTAAAAAGTAAAAACAATTATTTTTTTTTCCTAGTTTGGTACATGGAATTACAGCAGAGTTACATTCCTCTCCTCAGAAAATGTCAAGTTACCTCCACTATGCTCAAGGAGACCATGATAAAAAGATTATGCAGTCCAGATGCTTACAGTGAAAGAAATAAATTAAGTATTGAGGAAGGCCACCTTCTTTGCCATCAATAACAAGGCATGAATTGAGTGTTTGGTTTCTTTCATCATTCAACTAATTTATTTAAACAATCTCTAAACAGAGACTAGTAATAATTTCAGCAAAGTCATAATCACCTCCTGATTCTAGCCATGGTTGTCTCCTGCACCAGGACAAAGTCTTCCGCAGGAGAGAGCTGCACACCATTGGGAAACCTCAGCCCCACCATCAAGACTTTCACTTCTTTCGTTACTGTGTCATATTCAAGCAAGCTAAAAAGAAAGCATATATAATGTTCTTTAGTGAAGACAAGTATTTAATCATCTTGGTTTCATTCTCCAGGCATTGTCTTCTCTCACATGCACTTCACCTAAGTTAAAAAAACCAGAATAACCAGGAAGAATTTATTTATGAACATCGGAGAAATACTAAGCCACTTGACACTGGCAGCATTCATAAAGGATTTAGGCTGAACATAATGCTAATACCTTCTCTTTTAAAACAAGTGCTCCACACCAGTACTCTTGAAGAAAAAAGGAAAAATCTCCTTTATTTCACTGCAGATCTCATTAACAAGATCCACACATTCTCTCACCCTCTCCTGGGCAGTGTAATATTTGCACAGGTGGTTTACAAAGAGAAAAAAACTTCAAGACCGAGGAAGTGGTGAAGTTCATTCCTTCCTACAGCTGAGCTAACAGTAAGTTCAATGCCCTGGGGAAGAGATACTTGCCGCCCATCATCTGTGCCTTCCATAATCAAGAACAAGTAGTCCCGTCTTTGCCATTTGCTACTCGAGTCAGTAAAGTAGATTTTCCTCCCATCTCGGGTCACTGTAAGATCATTGACGAACGACAACCGCTGACCTTCAATTAGTGTTTTGGTTGACACAAGCATTTTCGTTTCACCTGGTTACAAAAAGTAGAAATAACAATAAAAAAAGACACGCAAGAGAATCTTTTTTATGCCCTGCCTTGGAAACAAGTAAAATACTAGTAAGAAATTAACAGGCATTTTGCATTTATTCCATTCGTGCCTCTGTTAAGTAACACAGGTTTGGGTTGTAATGGAACAACTCAACACCAAATGTGAACGACCAGGAGAAACCCTCTTCTGAAAAATTGAAACAGGAAATTATATTCCCTATTGATGAGTGCCAAACTTTATATATTTCTGAAGAACACTTGAAATCAAGTACAAATTCAGGTCCCAGCTTTGTAGAAAGATGCACATAAGCCAATCACTACTGCCTCTTCCTCCATAAATCTGTAAGAACAAAGCAGAGTAATTTCTAAACTTCACAGGTTCACTAAACTGCTCTGCCACATATTACGAGGCAAATTATTAGGGTCAAGTCACTAAAAATTGACCACAATCTACTGAAATAATCTTCAGGCATGGGTTTTGGGTTTGTTTGTTCGCTTCTTTTTTGTCATGACTGTGCTAATATGGCAGCTGTCTGCCATCAGAGGAGACCTTGATCACACCCTCCCAGAGGCACACTTTGGTTACATCTCATCTACAGAGAAGCCAACTTAGTAATGCAAACAGTCAGAATACCAACTCAACACAAAAGCAACTATTGCTTTCTGACAGATAGAACAGGTCCTAAAACTGAAATCTGGCTCAGGGACATGTAACAAAGGGTATGATACAACAGTGCCTATCTCAACAGGAACAAGCCACTTGATCTTCAGATGCTCCAAAATACATCTTTCATCACTTTCTATATATTGGGTTTAAATGGAGGTTAAGAACTCTACCACACAGCAAGACCAAGGCAGAAAAAAAAGTACAGCACACATGACAAAAAGTTAATGTAACAACTTTTTTTTTTTCCCCTCTTCATGAAAACTAAAACAGCAGCACAGAGCTTTATTCATGGAACCTGATGTACTAATTTTGACAAACAAAAGCTTTTGTCACCAGAAGATAAAGACACTGGTAACTCTGATCCAGCCAGAGAGGAAGTGATTGCTACAATAAAGTAAACACCAAGTTCCTGCACTTCATCCAGACAGCTCCAAACCACTTCAAAAAGAAGGCAGGCATTGTTTTGCTTGCAGTGTCTGGCACAACTGCAAAGGAAGCCCAGACTATCAGTGGAAGAGAACTTCTGGGTGGAAAGTCATACCTGTACCAGGATTAACTTCATAGAGTCCATAATATGCATCTGCCACAAAAAGGGTGTTATTTGGCCCCACTCTGATGCCAAGTGGTCTTCCACATGTTGGCTCAACTTCAGGGGTTCCTTAGGAAACAATTTTAAAATAATAAACACAAGGCATTCAGGCTACCTACATAGGTCAAATTGTTGTTTAATATAACTCTATGACCAGCATCACACATTCATTAAAGAAATTATGTGTACTTTCCTACATGTGACTGAAACAGATAAACCCATGTTTTCACCAGTCTAGACAGAATAAAAATAATTTGCCAGGCTCGTAGCTAGATAGCAGCTGCCCCAAGTAGGGCTGAATGTCAGAAATTTGGATTTAACTGACTGCTTCTTCTCAGAAAGCAACAGTTTGACTTCACTTGCCTCCCCAACTCAAGGGGGACAAGAGGGAAGTCTAGGCTCCCCACTACTTCTTTGGCCCCAAAGCAATAGGGCAGCATAATCTTCCCACCACTTCCAAGCTGAACAAGTGCAGAGGAAATGAGAAGTGGAAAGGTGATTCTTCATATCTATCCCAACCCACATTTCTGCCTAAGCAGCAGCACGAGGTCCAGCCTTCTATCAGCTGGCAGCAGATCTTGTTGGCTGTCAGTGCCGAGGCTGTCCTACCTGTTAGGCAGCCAAGAGCGTGCTTCCAAATCAGTCCAGAGCTTAGTCACATGAAGTCCATGGAAAATTGCATAACTTATATACTGAATGTGTCAATTCAAGATACAAAAAGCAGCAACAGTTCCTGTCCGTAATTTCTATCTAACTGGCAATCAGCGCTGGGCTGCAGAATCTCATGTAAGCTTTTAGATCATACTGCAAACGAAACCACCCACAGTCCCAACAAACACCAGCCAGGTTTCTCAGACTGCCCAGGCAGTACTGAGATGGCCAACATTAAGCTTCTCCACATAAATGATTATGTTAATAAACAAGTCATTACCAGCTTTTCCTTACTCAGTTCCAGAAATCTCATCAAATGAAGCCAAGAAGTGGCTCAGAAAAAGGTGTAGAATTCAACAAGAAATAACTGCAATTTAATTTTGACAAAACAGAAATATCCTGACCAATGGAAGATCCACCAATGGTGGCTACAGCAGATGCAGCCACCACAACCTCCCACTGTACTTACAGAGGAAGACAAATTAGTACAACAAAATGAAAGGCAAAATTTTATAGATGGGAAAGGTGATATTTAATTTGCAAAATCTCTAAATAAGTTGCTCTTTACCACTCACACATTATCTCACAGTTCATTCACTCACACTTGTTTAGGAGTCCTCAGGTTTTATAGGTTGACCTCAGAGTCTTGCTGACTTCGGCTTCCCTAAATATTAGGCCAGGTTGCTGCCCCTTTTTCTTCCTCTCATTTACGATACATTCTTTTTCTAGATGGACTAACAGGAAAAGGAACGTCATTTGTGATGCATTTCAACCTCATCTTCCTCCCAGTGTTAGGATGCAGGATCTTCTACCAACAAGTCATGCATGCTGAAGCCTTACAAGAGTGCAGGCCTTGCAGTCATGACATAAAAAATGTGCATTCCAAAACTTTATGATGGGAACAATGTCCTTTGTTATCAAGAGCATCTATTTCAGTTATTTTGGCCCTTTGTTCTGCTGTTCCTTCCAGTGCTTATATATATATTTCCACTCATACTTCATCCATACATGTATTTTAAGATTTTTGTTACAAATCTGTCTAGAAGAAGATAGACACTTGCACAAGCAATCTAGAGAGAACACTAGTTTAATCAACACAAGCCCTGACCCAGACATTTTCAGATACACTTTTTTCAGAAGCTGTCACTCACCACAAGGACCATGGCCAATTCTGGCTATTGTTTGTATTTCCCCATCTTCAATTTTTATAATCTTCCCATCAGCTGTCCCAGTAAATAGCACATCTGCAAAAACAACCAGTGTGATTAGCTTGATCACAAAACCATAGTGATAAGCTTCCTTTTACACGATCCTTCTACTAGCATGAAATAGTATTCATGTTTAAGATACAGTCTTCTTCAGTCATAGCAAAAGTATAAGGAGGGAAGAGGAATAATAGAATCATTTTGGTTGGAAAAGACCTTTAAGCTAATCAAGTCAAACCATTAACCTAGCACACCGCCAAGTCCAGCACTAAATTATCTCCCTGAGCACCACATCTACATATATTTTAAATACCTCCAGGGAAGGTAACTCCATCACTTCCTTGAACAGCCTGTTCCAATGCTTGACAACTCTTTCAAAGATTTTTTCCTAATGTTCAATCTAAACCTCCTCTGACACAACTTGAGGCCAATTCCTCTTGTTCTATTGCTTGTGACTTTGAGGAAGAGATTGACCACAACCTCGTTACAAACTCCTACTTACAGAGAGCAATAAGGTCTCCCCTCAGCCTCCAGACTAAACAACCTCAGTTCCCTCAGCTGTTCCTCATAAGACTTGTTCACTACACCCTTCACCAGCTTTGTTGCCCTTCTTTGAACACACCCCAGCACCTCAATGTCCGTCTTTGTAGCAAGGGGCCCAAAACTGAACACAATATTGAAGGCACAGTCTCACCAGTGCCAATTACAGGGTAACAATCACTTCTCTAGTCCTGCTGGCCACACTACTTCTGATACAAGCCAGGATACCATTGGCCTTCTTGGCCACCTGGGCACACTGCTGGCTCATACTCAGTTGGCTGTCAACCAACACCCCCAGGTCCCTTTCTTCTGGGCAGCTTTCCAGCCACTCTTCCCCAGGCCTGTAGCACTGCCTGGGGTTGTTATGGCCCAGGTGCAGGACCTGGCACTGAGCCTTGTTGAACCTCACACAATTGACCTTGGCCCAATCTATCCAGCCTGTCCAGAACTCTGCAGAGCTTTTCTACCCTCAAGCAGATCAATACTCCCACCCAACTTGGTGTAATCTGCAAACTTACTGAGGGTGCACTCAAACCCCTCATCCAGATCATTGATAAAGATATTAAAAATACTGGCCCAAATACTGAGCCCTGGGGAACACCACTTGTGACCGGCTGCCAACTGGATTTAACTCCATTTACCACAACCCTTTGGGTCCAGCTGTCCATCCATTTTTTTACCAATGAAGGGCACACTCGTCGAAGCCATAAGCAGCCAGCTTCTCCAGCAGAATGCTGTGGGGAACTGTGTCAAAGGCTTACTAAGTTCTAGATAAACAACATCCAAAGCCTTTCCCTCATCCACTAAGCAGGTCATCTTGTCATAGAAGGAGATGAGGCTTGTCAAGCAGGACCTTGGTTTTCATAAACCCATTCTGACTGGGACTGATTGATTTGTTGTCCTGCATATGATGGCACTCAGGATGATCTGTTCCCTAACCTTCCGCAGCACTGAGGTCAGGTTGATAGGCCTGTAGCTCCCTGAATCTTCCTTCCGGGGCCCTTCTTGTATATAGGCATCTTATTTGCCAGTCTCCAGTCTACTCTAGTTAGCCAAGACTGCTGATAAATGATACAAAGTGGCTTGGTGAGCAGTTTGATCAGCTCCCTCAGTACCCTAGGGTGGATCCCATCCAGCTCCATAGGTGGGTGTATATGTGTGAGTTAGCGGTGCAGCAGGTCAATACACATTTCCCCTTGGATTCTGGGGGCTTCATTCTGCTTCCTATCCCTGTCTCCCAGCTCAGGGAGCTGGGTACCTGGGTAACTGGTCTTACTACTAAAGACTAAGGCAAAGAAAGCACTAAGTACCTCAGCCTTTTTCTTATCCTTTATCACTATGTTTCATCCTACATCAATAAAAGATGGAGATTCTCCTTAGCCCTTCTTTTGTTGCTAATGTATTTATAGAAACATTTATTGTCTTTTACAGCAGTAGCCAGATCGAGTTGTAGCTGGGCTCTGGCCCTTCTAGTTTTCTCCCTGCATAGTGCAGTGACATTTTTGTAGTCCCCCTGAGTTGCCTGCCCCTTCTTCCTAAGGCCATAAACTCTGTTTTCTTTTCCTGAGTTCCAGCCACAGCTCTCTATTCAGCCAGGCCTGTCTTCTTCCCTACTGGATCCTCTTTAGGCAGAGAGGGATGACCTGCTCCTCCACCTTTAAGATTTCCTTCTTAAAGAATGTCCAGCCTTCCTGGACCCCTTTGCCCTTCGGGACTGTCTTCCAAAGGATTCTGTCAACCTGTCTCCTAAACAGGCCTGTCTGCCCTCCTGAAGACCAAGGTAGCAGTTCTGCTACTCCCCCTCCTTACTTCTTCATTAATCTAAAGCCCTTGTATTTCAATATCACTCTGTCCAAGACAACTTCCAGCCACCACACCACCCGCAAGTCCTTCTCTGTTCACAGGCAACAGGTGCAGTAGCAGGGCACCTTTCCTAGCCAGCTCACTCACTAACTGCGCCAGGAAGGTATTTTGCACACTCTCCAAGAACCTTCAAACTGTTACCTCTCTAATGTGTTGTATTTCCAGCAGACATCTAATTAAGTTCAAGTCCCCCACAAGAACAAGGGCTAGCAATCATGAGATTTCTCTCAGCTACTTACAGAATATTTAGTCTGCCTCTTCATCCTGGTTGAGTGGTCTATAACAGACTCCCACCATGATATCTGACTTAATGGCCTTGCCCATGATTCTTACCTGTAAACACTCAACCCTATTGTATCATTATCATTAAACTCTAGACAATCAAAAAAATCCCTCACACAGGGCCACCACCCTGCCTCTTCTGCCTTGCCTATCTCTTCTGAAGGGTCTGCAGCCACCTATTGCAGCACTTCAGTTGTGCGAGTCATCCCACCATCTTTCTGTGATGGCAACTGTATCATAGATTTCTTGCTGCACAATGGCTTACAACTCCTCTGTTTGCTGCTCATGCTGTATGCATTGGTGTTAGATGGACTTCAGTCGGGCTACTGATCCTGCCACCTTTCTGGGGGAAGAAGCCCATGACCTTTCTCAGGTGATTCCATGGTTTCTAACCCAACAATAACCCTAGGGTCTTTGCTGCCACACATTTCCATCTTCTGCCTCCACTGAGACAGTAGACCAAAGGAACTCACTAGCACGTCACCCCACAAACACTGGCATGCCATCCCTAGGCTTATCTATAGTGAACCTGGTTTTATCACCTTCCCACTTCATATCTAGCTTAAAGCTCTACTGATAAGCCCTGCTAACTCCTGTGCAAAAATGCTTTCCCCTTTTGAGACAGGTGTATCCTGTCGCCAGCAGGCCTGGAAAGACGAAGGCAAATAAGAATATTTGGTTAGATATTTTCCAACTCAAAAAGAAGGGGAAGAATTGAAGCCTTAAGAGTTATGAATATGGCATATGAAGCTTTTCACCCATAAGTGGTCCAAATCCTTGGTTAAAGGTGAACATAGTAACTTAGTGGCTAGTAATTGGATTGATCACTCTGACCAAATTTCTACATCATCATAAAATGTGATCAGGCACTTCCATGCACCTTACCACTCTTCAATGAGAGACTGACTAGATAAAACTTCTCATTGTGATACAGTCCATACAGGCTGCTGGGCACCTGCCAATGCCCATATTGTATCAGTTCTGGAGAAGAATTACAAAAACCAAAGCTATTGAACAACCACTCAAATCAAAAGCCTTGCCAAAATACTGTGTTCACGCTAGGCCATGTAATATCATAAGATAGATTCACTGAACATAAAGAACACACAAACTTTTCCATTCAACCAAATGAAATGAAAAGACCATTGGATTAGTAGAGCCCATTTCTTGTACTTTTCCATATCCAACTTAACTGAAGTTTTAAGTTTGCTAATTACATTTTAAAAGGGAATGAGAAGACCTGAACATTCATTCATACAAAACTTATTCCCAGTCAGGTTAATTATTTCACCCATATGTCAGTTGTCATAGAATCATAGAATCATAGAATCATAGAATCATAGAATCATAGAATCATAGAATCATAGAATCATAGAATCATAGAATCATAGAATCATAGAATCATAGAATCATAGAATCATAGAATCATAGGGGTTGGAAGGGACCTCGAAAGATCATCTAGTCCAACCCCCCCTGCCAGAGCAGGGTCACCTAGAGTACATCACACAGGAAGGCGTCCAGGTGGGTTTTGAATGTCTCCAGAGAAGGAGACTCCACAACCTCTCTGGGCAGCCTGTTCCAGTGCTCTGTCACTCTCACAGTAAAAAAATTTTTTCTGATATTCACCTTAAACCTCCTATGCTCCAATTTGTATCCATTACTCCTTGTCCTATCACTGGTCATCACTGAAAAAAGCTTAACTCCATCTTCTTGACACTCACCCTTTACGTATTTGTAAACATTGATGAGGTCACCCCTCAGTCTCCTTCTCTCCAAACTAAAGAGACCTAGCTCCCTCAGCCTTTCCTCATAAGGGAGATGTTCCACTCCCTTAATCATCTTTGTGGCTCTGCGCTGGACTCTTTCAAGCAGTTCCCTGTCCTTCTTGAACTGAGGGGCCCAGAACTGGACACAATACTCCAGATGCGGCCTCACCAATGCAGAATAGAGGGGGAGGAGAACCTCCCTTGACCTACTAACCACACCCTTTCTAATACACCCCAGGATGCCACTGGCCTTCTTAGCCTCAAGGGCACATGTCCCCTGCAGAAAGTTTTCCTTAAAGAGTTTCCAATGAGATTGACAAAACTAGGTAACAAAAAGGAATCAGTGGCTTCAGGTTATCACTTTAGCACATTGTTAACAGAGATAGGTAGAAAAAGCATAATCTACAGAAGAAATTTACAGCAGTTTCTTGCTGAGTAAAATATTTTTTAAAAAATGTTTTGCTAATTTATTACAAGACACAGCAGAAGGAAAACAAATGGTATGGCAACTGAGCACCTCCCGTACCGAAGGATTTTTCGGTAAGGGCCTTACTTGCAACTCCCACACCATTTCCTTTTCACATATTTTCTTAACCCTCTTCACAAGGCACAGTGAATAACCCCTACACAAACCTGTGAGTATCAAGCCATTACAAGTCTGGACACCTTCATTAAGAAACTGCTCAGAGGTGTCATGGGTTTGTGATTTGAGGAGAACAAAAGTGCCACAGGAGAGAAGTATAGGATGGCACGTGCAATGCATGCATGAGCACTAAAATGTAAATATTCTATTTATAATCAATTTGAGATTTTTCTTCTGTCATATAAGCAAAAATTACCACCACAAAACTCAGATCCCTCAGAGGCAATGAGCATTAAAAGAATAAGTAGCACCTTGTAAAATATTTACTCCCTGTCAGGAATTTTTAATCTGGCAACAAAATTTACTGGGGAAAAGGAGAAAAGCAGTATACAGCAGCCAGGTTTTGCTGCATAAGACAATTCTATGTTTTTTTTTAAACCACATATTCAAAAGGACTTTGAGTTTCTTATCTAAGAGCTATATTGCTGAACAAATGGAGCAACATTGAAAGAGCTTCTTTAAAAGGTTATTTTGTCAGTGCTTACCCCCAATATTGACAATGGACTCTGGTCCGACCAGCTGATTTTCCCATAACCGCTCAGCTTTTCGTAACTTGGTGTTGGGCTCTAACACACCCGTCAGGAGGGGAGGTTCCTTTAAACTGCAAAACAGAACACAGGCCTTATGACCCTTTTGCACAAACCTGCAAACACTCTTGAGTAACACTCTGGATCATTTTTTTCCTGTTTTGCCAACTCCTGCAAACCTGACCTATGATTTACATACAATGTATTACAAAAAAGAAAACACAGATGACAAGCTGAAAAATTTACTCTTGTTCATCAAGGACCATGCTTTTCTTGTTCTGTTGATCAGAAAAGTTGCAGTTATCTGTTCCTAAGAAGTGTCTGGAAATCTATACAGCTTCAAGGCCAACATGTTCCCAGTTCATCTGTCTTACACAAAGGATTTCTGCGTTGCCACAACACAAAAGAATAACTGCTTTCTTACTCAGCTGAATGAGCTGTTTGTACCAGAATATTTTTCTTTTAGAGAAAAACCAACTCAAAGGATTAAGTTGCACATTAAATTTAAAGGGTATTGAACTAAAATCTCAAAATGATAAAGGTCCAATCTTGCAAGCCCTTGTTCAGAGAAACAGCCACGTCCAAGCCAACTGGAGTTACAACCAACTACAGAGATAAACAGAAGGGAAGTAGTAAGATGCCTACACAGCTTCAACTTAAATACCAGACTCCAAAACACTGTGCTGACAAACTCAAATATGTTTCAGTGTCATAGGTTCTTAAAAACACATACATAATTCGCCTTGATCTCCATGAGTTAAGGATTTCAAGTTATTACTGAAAGCTTATATTGGCAAGCCTTTTGAGTACTAGTCTACCACACCAACAGTTTATTTTAGCTCTAGAGATATTTACAGTGTTGTTGTAACCTTTCATTAAGGAATTATTCAGTTGAGCAACCCAAGCATTTCACACCCAACTTCTCCCAGCACACGTTACATCTTCTCATTTCACTGGTGCACTGTTAGACTACTCTTCTTATACAGACCCTAATTCAGATGTTTATGAATTCAGACATGGCAGAAATCACCTAGCTGCATTGCTTTATGTGATCCGTATTTAAATATAATGTCACCACATGGTTTCTCTGGTCCAAAGCATCCTATCAACCCTGTGAGGTTATCCATTTCCATCCTCAGATCAACAGTCTCTCTTTGACAGAACCATAAAAGCCCGGATACAGCTTGGTCCTTTGTGAAAATGCAGTTCTTGTCACAAAAGGCAAGACTGCACATAAGTAATCACGAGCTCCACTGACAGCCTGAACAGCAGAAAATAATTCTCTAGAGTAACGATCAAAGAAAGTAATTCAGCTCCTTCAATGATCAGTAGTGACACACAACTGCATGAGTTGGCACAGAAACAGCCTAGGTATGTGATGCAAGCCATGGCAATGGATAATACTGCAATCACTCCCCAGTTTCTTAATCCAGCTACAACCACTTTAACAGAGTTGACTTGTTTGCTGAAAAAATACACAACAAAAAACCCAATAAACCCAAACAACAGAACATGTGAGAAGTTTAGCTTCAGTGACAGTTATTTCAAAACAAAGCAACAATTTACCTTATAGGGTGAGGGTCTATAGGACAATCCAGCAGAACAGTCACTCCAAGCAAGGGCACAGTTAGAGATGCAGCCAAAGTCAAGAAGGTAACACGGAACACCTTGCTGCTGTAAGTACTGTGAAAATCAGACAAGAAATAGGATTAACACGCTAAGATGTTTTAAGATGCAATAGTCTTGAAGAATTCTTTAACAGCCTATTTTCCTCACAAAAGGAACTAGAAATACTTTTGCCCAACCACTACCCTGAATGACCTTTATGGTCCATTTTGAACTTATTAAGACAAAGGGATATTTATCCATTCATAGCATACTGGAATCATATGAGGCAATTTAAAAAAAAAAAAACAAACATGAGGGAAATTATGTTGTTTGGTTGAGGTTTTTTTAACTTCATCTTCCCTTACTTTTGGCAATGGTTTGGTTGAAAAGTTCAACCAAAGCAACAAACATTAGAGGAAGTTAAATGAATGCTTGCTTAACTTAGTGAACATTGGATTGAAACTTAAGCCCCAGTACACAAAAGAAATTAAGCATCTTCCATTTATCCATCAAAACACACAACCAAAAAGTAAAAACTGGGCTTCCACCAGAGAAAAACAGGTTTTGTTCTCAACAAGTTTAGAGGCATCAATCAGTCGTTCATAGAGGAAAGGAAAGTACCATATTCAACAAATCCTAGCCTTGAACTGGAAAAGCAGCTCCTATAATTTTAGCTGCTCTGAACCATTCACTGGCACAGCCAGCCAGTTTCCTTGCAGTATCAACTAAAGGCAAACAGTGCCTTATGGTTCTGCATTAATTCTTGGACCACTTCCACTGTTTTGTCCTTCATTAGCCAATCATTCAGACAGTAGGAGATATGAGCTGCTGCCCAGAGCACAAAAATCGCAAGTGGGGAGCTAATGATGTGTATCATCATGTGTACTGGTAACAGTAATAACATCAATAATATCAAAATAACATCAAGGTAATCTTTGGGATTACCAGCTGGAACAGCAAGGACAGAACTAGGCCTGGATTTGGCCTGCATGCATGCACAATGTACAGAAGTTGAAATGTTCATGATCCTTCACAGCTCTTTCCTGCTGATGGCACAACTGCTGCCAGCCCCTCTCTTCTGGCAGCTGACACAGGCAGTCAGGGTGGAGGCCTGCACCAGTTTCCCTAGCTTGCACAACATCCAACAGGCTGTCACAAGACACCGTGCAAATCACCAAGCTGTGCCAATGTGACTGCTACAAGGATGCTGACAGCCTGCCATGACAAAAGTTGCTAGTGCTGCTAGCCCAAAGCCACAGACAGTTCAGCCTGCTCCAAGAAGTGCTGTTACCACTGCTGCTGTTGGTCACCAGACTTTCCCCTGCTCCCCCAAGGCACTCACCACCTGAGTCTGCTTCCTTTCCATCAGCATGCCCACTCCTGCTCTCAGACATATTATAGAAAAAAATGTTGTTCCTCACACTCAAGAGCACAGCATTCCCATCATGAACTTCAGCAGTGTTACAGCACTAAGCATGTCTCCCATCTGAGCTGGACCAGGCTGAGAAACTGCTTCAAATTACCATTCTCATCTGCACTGACCTCTTCACAGTTTCCAAGAACCAGACTGCCCTTGTAATTAATTAGAAGAAATCCTGCTTAAATGGTAGACATCTTCAGGAAGCAACACCTCACAATCTTTTTTCCCCTTGGATTGGGAATGGACAGTGGGTGGTAGAGATGCAAGTTGGTCCGTAAGTTTACACAAAGACTTCAGCTGTCAGTCTTGTCCTTCCACTGTCCTTCACAAGAGGAAGGCTTAATACTGTAAGATTAAAAGTACTGTCAGCAGACACCTGAGCATCTTTTGACAGCTGAGAACTGCTCACACAAAAGGAAGCAGATAAAGATGGATGGGAACTCATTTGCCAAAGCAGACTTAATTAAAGTTCTTGAAAGCATGATTTAAGTAAAGGTCACATTTCTGATCCTCATTCAAACTTGCAAGGAATTGACAATAAAGGAAAAGGCAGGAAGAAAGAGATGACAAGCAAATCCAAATTTCAAGCCTGCAAACTGCAAGACCTATTTTAGACAAGAATTTAAATGAAAGCTAAAAACTTGGGGAAAAAAAAAAGAAGAAAGAAAAAGTGAGCTGCTTAGAATGTTTATAAAAGTAAACAAACAAAATATACCCAGTATAAAATACTGACAACTGTAAATTACTGACTAGTCACTGGGAAGAATCACCAAAGTAATGGTTCACCGACACTGATAAGCAAAACAGAAATCCTTAGCTAATTGTGTCTCTGATAATTAATCCTACATGGACTCCAGTCACAAATCTCAGTAATGCAACTTACCAGGACTTTGGCTACAATAACAACAATTTAGTTGTCATTAAGAACTAAAAAGAGAAGCCATTGCACCAAGTTTGGAAGACAACCAGCAGGCTGTATCATTGCTGGAGCCCTAAAAATTTAATGCATTTGAGCAAAGTTACCAAGAGAGGCCTGAAGCCAGGAAAAGCAATCACTCAAGCTGTCCTTCAAAAACAGGGGCTAAGAATCTAAGAATGCAGGCATTGTACAGACTCTTCCACTCTGAAGGCCCTGAAGGACAGATAAGAATCTGCAAGGTACTGAAATTGGAAGAGACATAATAGATGGAGAACCAAAGTATTTACAAATCATCAACTACTCGATTCAGTGGAAGGCAAACACCACCACTTTCTTATTACAGCTACTGCCTTTAGTCAAAGTGAAACCAATTATTTATAAAAATCCTTAACAGAATATTTAAAATGGAATCTTCTTTAACTTAACCAAAAATAACTGGCTTATTTTAAAAGTTTACTCTATCTGAGAAACACAAAGACTAGTCTTCAAGCTGCAGATTACTCTTGAAACTCTTGCCAAATATAAAGAGTCTACCTAGAGTTATACAGGGCTTAATTACACTCACAGTAAGACAGTGCAAGCAATGACGGGGTGGGTAACGTTTCTTCATGGGCAAAAGATAAACAGTACTTAAAACAGATCAATTAGGGGAAGAAAAACAAACAAAAAAACAAAACGAACACAAAAACCACCACACCAGACCAAAAATTTTTTGTTTGGTTGTTTTTTTTGCTCAAAGCTCTTCCTGCAGCTTGGCAGAAGCACGTGCAGAGGCCGTGCCCCAAACCCTCCCCCCTCTGTCAGCCACCTCCCGCAGCAGCAGCGCCGGGGAGAGGAGCAGCCGCTGCAAAGGCAGGGTGCGGGAAGCCCGGGGTACCGACAGGCTGACACCCAGGGGTGCCCCAGCATCAACCTGTGCCGCCAGCCGAGAGAGCGGGACACAGGCCTGCGCGGCCCCGGGGCAGTCAGCCGGCTCCTTCCACCCCTTCCCCTCGCACAAGACAGCCTCTCCCGGGGCGCTCCGACCCGCACCAGGGCCTCCCTCAGGCGGGTCAGGCCGGGTCAGTGCAGCCTCTCCCGGCCCCGCACACTCCCCTGTGTCCCCGGGCCGGGCCCAATCACCACCTTACAGCCCCAGGACAGGCCGAACCCTCCTCCTCGGCTCACGGGCTAGGGAGGTTCCTTCCCTCGGCCCAAGCCGAACACCCCCCGCACCGGCCAGGCCCGGCCCGCTCCCCAGCACCCCCTGACGCAAGCCCCCCCCGCAGCCCGGCCCTCCCCGCAGGCCAGCCCCGCGGTCACAGCAAGCCCCTCCACCCCGGGGGGGACCGCTCCGCACCTCACCGCACCTCACCTGCCCTCCTTGGCCTCCTGCGCCGGGCTGTCCTCAGTCACCACCTGCGGGCGGAGGGACCGGCGCTGCCGCAGACCCTCGGCCTCATTCATGCCGCCGCCGCGCTGCCGCGGCCCGGCGCGCCCCGCCCCTGCAGCCCCGCCCGGGGACCCGCCCCGCCCGGGGACCCGCCCCGCCCCGCCTCCCCGCCCCGCCCCGCGCGGGGAGCCGAGGGCGGTCCCGGGAACACCGCCGGGGCTGCTCCGGCGGCCACGGGGCTCCTGGCAGCGTTCCGGCGCTGCCTGCGGGGCGGGACCGGGAGCGGGGCCGCAGCTGCCCCTCCCCGGGCACGGCGGGAGGCAGCCCCGGCGCCCACAAGATGGCGCCAGGAAGGCGGGAGGGAGGGACTCGGGTGATTTATTCCCTTCCCCCACCCGGGAGAGGCGGGGGGAATGGTCTCCGGTGGGACTGGGAGGCCGCCGGGAACAGCAAATCCCTCGCTCGGGGCGGGCGGGCGGCGCTGCCGGGCCCTTCCTTGCGCCCACCTGAGCCCTCAACGACCCCAACACGCCCCGCCCGTGTCAGCCCGCAGGCCCGGGACATCCCTCCCCTCCGCGCCTCTCTCCAACAACGCGCCCGGGCTTTCCTGCCGCGCTCAGCAGCAGGAGCCCGAGGGCCAGCGCCGATGGGCCGCGCGGCTTCGCTAGCGCTGCGGAGCCTTCAGCCGCTGTCCCGGCACAGACGAGCGCCGGAACAGGGGACGGCAGCAGCTCGGCGCTGCCAAGGGACCAGGGAGGCTCCGTGGCAGCCGGGTGGGCTTCCCGCAGAGAGGGGCAGCGGCCGGGAAGGAGGGGCGGGGGACCCTTTTCTCTCCGGTCGCGTTGAACTCGGGCAACAGCCCCAAGCAGCTGCCGGAGACTTTTAACAGTTCCCTGCAGGCACACGTCTTCCGGAGCAACCATCTCAGCCCGGGAGCTTCCCGAGTCGGAATTCCCCCACCTCTCCTTCCCAGCGCTGCCGTCAGGCCACTGCCCGCTCCTGGGAGCGCGGAAGGGATGAGGCGCGGGAGAGCAAAATGGCATCGCCAAGGTCCAGTAGGCAGAAAAAGAAACGTGATTCAGTCTCCTGCACGCCAGGTGCGGGATGAGCACTGAGAAAAAGCACGGGGTTCCACTCTCCCAGCCTCAGCAGTCAGGAAAGCTGAAGTAAGCTTTGTCACTGCAGACAGAAGGAGTCCAGGCAGACAGACACACACCAACTACATGTTAGAAATGAAATGTAGTGTTGATTTTGCATTCTAGTGTTAGACACGTAGTGTTGGTTTGGTTCACATATATATATATATATATATATATTCTAGTGTTAGGAATATATAGTTTGTTTGAGCACATAAATATATATACTTTAGTGTTAGGAATATAATTGTTTGTTTGAGATAAGTGAGATATCTACACATTCCAATGACACCTGGAGTGGTTTATGGGCCAAGAAACTGAGGGACTTAATTGGGCTCCATCTGGGGGATCTGAACATGGAGAAGGATTTATGGCCCAAGATAAGGCCGAACAAAGCTACTTCTATGCTGCTCTTCAGGGCAGGATGACACCAGTAGATTGTTAATTGGGAAGACAGCCAAGGGGGCAAGAAAGGTCAAAATTTTACCTTAAAAGGTAAAAAGTAAACTGCTAGAATGGAATGTGTAAACAGGGGCGGGAAACTTATAGGATAATTTGAAGCATCGGATAGGCTGTAAACCCTGGAGTACTCAGCCAGTGGGGAGACAGGGGAGGGAACTTTGCGTCGGGAATAGGGAATATAAACCGTTATTCACCTTGCTATAGGTGTGCCTACTTGCTTAGGTCACCCATTCTTGCAAGGATGTAAATAAACTGTGCTTCGCTGAAGGATCTGTGTGGGCCTGCTCATTGGCGCGACAAACGTTTCTCACATACAGAGGAACAGAAGACTGAAAAAGCTGCTGAGGCATATCATTCGTTACCAGTCTTTTATGCTGTTAATTTTGCACAGCTATGACCACTTCCATCCCCAAGGGTGGTTTTATCGTTCCCTCCAGGATAAACGAGGGCTAGGCTTACACTGCCATGATAAACATGCTGCACCTCTAGACTCAGCCACAAGACAGGGTCCAGAATTGTCTGTTTTCAAGCTGAAAAATAATAATCTGTTCCTATGTAGTTTAAAACCAGAAATTAGTTCCTGAAATTAGTTTATGTGGCTTTAACTGGCCACACAGACAGCCCCTGAAAATAATTGTGTTAGGCTGGAAAACAGTCTCCATTTTACCAATAAACTCTCAGTAAATAAATTGGGGCAGCTGCAGTAGTGAAACACAAAGTCAGGAAATAGGCATCTGCCTTTCTATCTAGCCCTATCTAGCCCTTGCCATAACTCGTCAGAGACGTTTGTCAGAAGGCTGCAAGAGCAAAGAGTGGCAGTGGAAGCTTTCCAGAAGCAGCTGCTGGAGGTAACAGGAGAAGTGGCTAACGAGGATGTTCCCTGTCCATCCCTGCATTACAACTGCAGTGTTAGCCATGTGGTATGCAGAGTGGGAAATACAATCTTCCTGACTTCTTAACGGACAAGGCAACCTGCAGAGGATGTGTTCCTAGCAATTACAAATGATTCATAGCACCTGGAAACAAATTTATTCTCATTTGCTTGGCTCTGGAACAGCTTACACAGTTTCTGCATTATGCTGTCTCATGTCCCTCACACACATCCGTTTTTCACTCCTTTTCTACTTGTGGATGCTGTACCAAAGATAACAAGATTAGCATCTGAAACATCCGTATCAGCTAATGGTAATTAATTATTCTCCATTTGCATCACACAGTAAAATGAGTGTAGAGTACTGGGACCTCGTGACTTAGACAAGACCTGCAGCTTACTGAAGGGCAAATGCTAGTTCTTCAACTTCTTGAGTTCTTTTGCAGTGGTGGTTTTCTGGCAGTAATTATTTTCCTGGGAGCACTGTTTAGAGAAAAGCAGCAAAGTGTAACAGCAATTTGGACCACAAGATGACTAATCCTGATCTCAAGCATGTTTGCCTTTCTTTGGTCTATGCTGACAGACTAAAATATTCAGCACAGGCAGAAGCAAGTACAAAGAACTGAAAAAGTCCCAGACCCTTTAGGGGATGGAGGGCCAGACACTTATAATGCAAAGCCAACCCATCACACAAAGAAATATTTTCTTTAATGAAAATATGAATACAGAGATAATTGAAGAAACTGGTTTTGGTCAAGGACAATAAATGTGTTTAAAGCATGATTACAAGAAAACAAAATGAAATTAAAGGCTTAATATTAGACTGTACAACACACACCTCATCTCTAGAAAGACAGACTTTCTGAAATTAAGGAAATTATGGTGTCTCCAGTGGGAGAAAAGGCACCATGACTGGGTCTCACTGGCAAAACCAAGTAGGAAATGGAGCAAACACGTTTGCCCTTTGCAACAAACTGCAGCAGGTAAAATTGATTCTGGATCTCTTGTAATGAAGCTACAAAGGTAATCTGGCAAATAACCCACACATTACTCATGGACACACAAAGGTTTAGAAGAATTCAAAAGCTCTGCTTTTCTGAACATAAAAATTACCTGAAAGTTTGTCCCATTATCCCATTGTAAAGTATTCCATGTATCATTACCTCTGACACTGGAGGAACTTCACATGGATGAACAAGGAGCTCCTGGACACTCCTAGATGTAAAAACAAAGAGAGTGGAAGCAAGGACAGGTAGCCTGGGAGGAGTACAAAGAAGTTGTCTGAGAAGCTAGGGATCAAGGCAGGAAAGCTAAAGCCCAGATAGAATTAAATCTGGTCAGGGACATCAAGGGTAACAAGAAAAGTTTCTACAGGTGCATCAGTGATAAAAGGAAGACTAGGGAAAATGTGGGCCCTCTCCAGAAGGAAACAGGAGACCTAGTCATGTCGGATATGGAGAAGGCTGAGGTACTCAATGAAGTTTTTTGCCTCAGTCTTCACTGGCAAGGGCTCTGGTCACATTACCCAAGTTGCATAAAGCAAAGGCAGGGACTGACTGGGAAAAGGAAGATGCCCACTCTAGGAGAAGAGCAGTTTTGAGACCATGTAAAGAAACTGACGGTGCACAAGTCAGGGATGTGAAAAGATCCATCCACGGCTCCTGAGGGAACTGGCCAATGAAGCTGCAAAACCACTTTCCATCATATTTGAAAACATGCGGCAGCCTGGCAAAGTTGCCACTGACTGGAAAAGGGGAAACACAACCCCCATTTTCAAAAAGGGAAAAAGGAAGACCTGGGGAATTACAGGCTAGACAGTCATACTTCTGTGCCCAGCAAGATCATGGAGCAGATCCTCCTGAATCTCTGCCAAGGCACATGGAAAATGTGTAGGTGGTTGGTGGCAACCAACATGGCTTCACCAAGGGCAAATTGTGCCTGACGAATTTGGTGGCATTTTATGACAGGGTCACAGCACCAGTGGACAAGGGGAGAGCAACTGACCTGGAGTCATCTACCTGGAGCTGGGCAAAGCATTTGATGCTGTCCTGCATGACATCCTGGTCTCTAAATTGGAAAAACATTGATTGAATGGATGGACCACTTGGCAGATAAGGAATTGGCTGGATGATTGCATTCAGAGTAGTGGTTCACAGCTTGATGTCCAAATGGAGAGCAGTGATGAGTGGAGTTTTTCAAGAGTTGGTATTCAGACTGGTGCTGTTTAAGATCTTTGTTGATGACATAGACAGTGGCATTGAGTGCACCCTCAGCAAATCTGCTGACAACACCAAGCTGTGCGGAGTGGTCGACATGCTGGATGGAAAGGATACCATCCAGAGGGACCTTAACAAGATGGAGAGGTGGGCCCATGCCAATCTCATTAAGTTCAATAAGACCAAGTGCAAGGTCCTGCAGCTGGGTTGGGGCAATCCCAAGCACAATTATAGGCTGGGGGGAGAATGGATTGAGAACAGCCCTGAGGAGGAGAGCTTTGGGGTGTTGGTTGATGAGAAGCTCAACATGAGCTGACAATGTGCGCTTGCAGCCCAGCATGTCAACCGCGTCTTGGGATGCATCAAAAGAAGCATGGCCAGCAGATGATTCTTGCCCTCTACTCTGTTCTCATGAGACCCCTCCTGAAGAACTGTGTCCAGTCCTGGATACCCCAACACAAGAAAGACATGGACCTGTTGGAGCAAGTCCAGAGGAGGGCCCAGAAGATGATCAGAGGGCTGGAATACCTCTTCTATGAAGACAGGCTGAGAGAGTTGAGGTTATTCAGCCTAGAGAAGACCTCATAGTGGCCTTCCAGTACCTGACAGGGCTACAGGAAAGCTGAGGAGGGGCTTTTTACAAGGGCTTGTAGTGAGAGGACAAGGGGTAGTGGTTTTAAACTGCGAGAGGGGAGACTTAGGTTAGACATTAGGAGGAAACACTTCAGTACGAGTATGGTGAGACACTGGAACAGGCTGCCCAGAGAAGCTGTGGATGCCTCCTTCCTGGAACTGTTCAAACCAGAAGCCCAGTATTCTTTTTGAAGAAGTACCAGCTCCAAGCCTTGTCTACTTCAGTTTCTACCAATCTCAGGATGCCATTAGATGAACTGAGCTCAAGGTGTTCACTCCAAGACCTCATGCTGGTACACTTGCAGAAGTGAAGTTTTACCAGGATAGGTGGGGCTGAGGCTGCCCAGCAGGAGCTGTGTCCACTGCAGAACACCATGGGAGCAGCAGAACAATGCCACTTTCAATACCCCAAGGAGTCCTCCAAGCAGATGGGCATCCCAAGAACCATAGCTCAGCTGTGGAAAAGTGCAAGGAAGAAACAGAGCAGCCATCGTGGTACTGGATGGCAGGCACATGGCACTTTGCTCTTGCACATGCTGGTGATGTGACTTTAGCAAAGGTGCTTGTAAGGCTTCAGAAGTGCACAGTATGGGTTGTGTTTGTAACTGCAGTCTGTCCATACCATAGCTGGCATGGCTGTGAATTTATTGTGGCATTGCAGCTACCTGCTCAGTCTGTAACCTCCCTAGCAGATATGCTCCCTAAGCCCATGCAAGTTGAGACAACAAATGCAGGTGAAAGAGCATGCCTATCTCCCTTTTTTCCTGAGCAGAGGAACTGTATGACAAATGTCTCAATGCACTTTGCTCCTCACATAGCTAGTCCTCATGAGACAGCTCAGATGAATTAGATCATGTGTCTGTGACCACTAATTCACACGTTAGAATGGAAATTTCAGGTCAAGAGGACAAGGAAATTCTATAACCATAATATGGGATATGCTTTCTTTACCAAAAGGAAACTGTTAATCTTGTTCAAAAGACCTTTTACTCCACACTACTTCAGACTGTGTGGAGACAACCTATTTTTAAACAAGGGAGTCTACTTTTTCTGTCAAAAGCATTAACTCCTGGCTGCTTCCCACATTGAAAATCACAGAAGTGTTTTGTGGTTTTTGCTTGTTTGTTTTTTATTTTGCAATGGTAATAGAGGGTATACGTAGTGCCTGTCTCCTAAAAGATTAACATCCTGTCAACTCTAGCAAACTTTCTGATCTTCAACTTTCCACGAAGTCCACAGCATGTGTACTTACATTAAGCAAAACCAGACTGCAATCAGGATGGGAATTTTAACCAACCATTATATTCCCTACTCTGTTACCCAGCCCCTAGAGACATTTAAAATAAATTTAAAGAAAAAAAAACAACAACCACCAAAACAAAAACAAAAAACCCAACCAAGCCACCACACAAAAACCCCTCCACCAAAACAAACAAACAAACCCATAAAAAACCACCAGTAAATGCAGCTGCTGTACTTAGAGGAACTCTGGGATCTAAGACAACACACCTGTCTGAGAACACATCGTACTGTGAGCAGCCTGCTTTCCCATTTGGTACCAATATTTCTGCTGACCAAAAGCTTTCTACTCCTCTCCCAGTCCTACAGGATCACCTAGCCATTTCTCTCCTGCCTCCACTTAGGTGCACAGATTGTCTTTACACAGCCCCATTCAAAAAGGCAGTGCTGCTCCAGTTAAATTCAGCAAAAAGTCAACCCAACTAGGGCAAAACTTGGCAATTCTGCCAATTACTCTGGGGTTTTCCAGGCCAGAACACACACCTCTGTGAAACTAAACAGACTGTAATCTGAGAAAGACAGAGGCAGAACTGCAAGGTTTGATGGACTGCCACAGCATTGGAATGGTGGTTAGCAGTCACTTGGCTTAGGCAGGTTAGGATGGAGAAGCTCTGCCTGAGCCCTTGAGGCAGACACTCCCAACATCAGCACCGTCCAAGCTACACTGGTGCATACCTGGAGTGTTTGCACCCAGGGATAGGGAATCCTCTATCGTGCCTTCCTGGCATGCTCTCTGACTCCTCCAGTGACTCTAAACCCCTCAGTCATCTTAAACCAAATTTAGTAGTGGCAGAAGTCCCAAAGGCGTTTAGCACCTACAGGCTTTTCCATGACCTTCAGGGGCACAGTAGAGGACAGAAGACCTACTAGCAAATTGTTATGAACAGCCCAAATTTGAGGAGTGCTTTGATCAAAATATATTCATGATAAAATGAGTCCAGAAATAAAACACTGAATATATTAGTTGCAATTTTGAAAGCATATGGAAAACAAAGGCTATTGTTCCCTGCTATGCTGAGGTTGCTGGTCTGGAATGCTACCATTGCTTTCCAGAAGAAATCTAACAGGCACTTCCTTCTTTGCAGATTGTGTAGTTTGTGGGTACCCAGCTGGCACTTTGGAAGATCAGCCCAGCAGTGTGCGTAAGGGGCAGACGTAGGGCCCAACTTGAAGCAATAAGAATTAAGTCATATTTTCTGACAGGAGAACCAACCTACCTCCAAACTGGGTGTCTGTCTTTGTTGGAACAAACAAGATTACAGGCCATTTAGAAGTGGGCTAACATAACCATTTCGTCATCAGAAATTACACAGCCTGGCAAGACACACTGACCCCTCCAGCACATCTCTCTAAGCTTCAGACCTCTCTTGAACACTTCAGGATTTTGTTTCCCAATGCTTCTCTGACAAACAGCAAGTAAACATTGTCCCTCTTCACAATAACTTCAGGAAACTAAGGCACTTACACAAATCAGCAACTGGCAACAAAGATCTACCAGTTGTAGACCACCACTTCCAATATGCAGAAGTGAACCACAATGGACAACACTGATCCAGTTGTCATCATCGATGATGATGAGGAGGAGGACAGTTGCTTTAAAAGCCCTGTCGATGATGATCTCGGTTTCTCAAGGCAGAATGAAAACATGTGGTACTAGACCCTTCCTATGCAACTGGCAATGCATTGACAATGTATAGGAAGTCCAGCAGTAGGCCTTGTGGCTCAGTTTTGCAGCTGGGAGTGCTGGGTTGCCTAAGTCAGACATGAAGGGACACAGGGTCACCATCTTTGGCAAGTCCCAGGACAAACAGTGATAGAACAACTTGTAAGGAAAGCCAAAGGAGGTATTAGAACAGCTGGGTAAGCTCAAGAACAAATTATCAGACTAGCCATGTCCTTCTCATTTCCCTGATGATACATGTGAAACATCTACTAGAATACCCAGCATTGCTGAAAAGGCACCACAGTTGCAGTGAAATACAGCTACTTGAACTCAGACATCCAAGCTGAAGGAAAATTTGAAGAGTATTCTAGGGCTTCTTTTAAAACAGCTAAAGTATTGTATAAAAAACATTTCCCCTTACAGTAAATGAGGAACATTAACATCTGTGTCTTGCTTCAGCTAGTATTGAATTTCATCATAGCTAATGCAAACCACCAACAGCTGCTCTACAACAGTCCTAAAAGCAACAAAAAGGGCACTGACTGTGCAAAATTGCAGATTGCTCCTACCTCTGTGCATCTCAAAATACATTGTGGAGAGGAAAATCTTGTTACCCTAGAATGGAACAGAGATTTTAAAAATACACCAAGAAAGAACTGTCATTTGCTTGGTTATTTGAGACCTTCCACATTTCCAGAGGAGAGAGATTTAAGAGCTGCCTGTTATAAGGAAGTTTTCTCCTTGTATTTCTGGTAAGCATCCAATATCTCCTTGACAACACTTGGATCATCAAGTGTGGTGACATCTCCCATGTTGTTTGATTGTTCAGTGACTACTTTCCTCAGCAGCCTTCTCATTATCTTCCCTGATCGGGTTTTAGGAAGACGTTTCACCACCTGCAGAAAAGGTAAAGACACACCTATATCAGAACCTGGGTCCTGCTGGAAACAAGGATATCTGGCTGAACTGTCCTAAGCCTGGCACACCATCTCACTGGCCACAGCTCCTTTGAGGCCAGTATTTGATGCAAATACTAGACCATTTAGAATACTAGTTTATGTCCAAGGAAAGGAGTGTCAGTAGCATTGATTCCTTGTGCCAGGCTTAGGCTGTGTCCTTTTATTCTTGTTTCAGTGGACTTTGTTCCCCATTTACTCAACACTGTGTATCTCCAGGCTGCAGGAGACACAGCCTTCAGGTCCTGAATCAGTTGTTAACTATGGAACTGGGAAGCCCGTTACACTTGAAAACTCAGGCACTGATGATGACACAGATCTCAACACTTTACCAGAACAGGCAGACATCTTTCTTTTTACAGGACAGGAATATAAAGCACACAATACTGCATATCAGCTACAGGGTCTCCTACTCAAGGGGTAACTCCTGTTGCTGATGCTTCTCTCTGCTTGATTAGATCTGCCAGCCTGCATATCTTCCTTCATAACCAGAAGGTTAAATGTCTTGGCTACGCTTCCTGCAAAGCACTTAGCAGCACATTCAAAGGTTTTAAGCATTAACTTGAGCCTGGTAAAGAGCTCTCAAGCACTCAACAGAGTTGCTAGCAGGTCTCACATTTTGCTACATGATCACTCTACAGAACTCCAAAGCATTAACTAACACGCAAGAAAAGAGCTGTAAGGACTTGTCTGCAGGACTCCCCCTAAACACACGGCAACAGAAGTGTTTCCTTGCAAACCTGCAAGTTCTGGAAGCTGCTCCAATGCACTGAGGATATCCTGGGCTGTTCCAACTTGAAAGAGTCACACTTGCCTGCTCCTGTTGTTTTTTGTAAACTTGTGTCTTGGTGTCCATCTGCCAAGAATGTGGCTAACACAGAGCCCCTCAAAGTAATGGTCTGGTCACTGCCTCCAAGCAGTGAGTGGAATGGATGCAGGTGGGACTTGGGGGGCAGCTAAGGGGCAGTTTTGTCTACTCTCCCAAAATAGACAAAGGGAGATGCTGAAAAGGTGAGGAAGCTTGAAATAGAGCCTGGTGTTCATCAGTGCTCCCAAGGTTAGGCTGAACAACTGTCACAGTTATGAAAAAGGAACAGCCAATGCATTGAAATCTGGGGCTGATGCTAATTATCAACACAAAATAGCTGGGCAGTGGTAAGTGTCACTCTGCCTCTCAGCAACACAGAAGGTTGTAGCATTTCTCTACAATTTCATGGGGTTTTATCTGATCCATTGCACACGGCCATAGCAAGGAGTGTTACATTGCTTCAGCAAGGGGTTAGCTGGGCGTAAGAGATGTACAGAACAGCAACAGTGAGCAGGGACATCAAGTGCATCTTGAGGCACAGGGTGGGCCTGGGGTTCCAAGCATGATGCCCTCAATACTCCTTCTGCATCCCATTTAAAGGGTTGCTCAGCAATTGGCCAAAATGAAGCAGCCTCAGGGTAGCTCTAACACACCCTCAGTAACACCCTCATTGAGAAGCTGCTCTGCAGACTGGTGCAGCTGTAATATCCCAGCCATCCTGGGTCACTGCTGATCCTCAGGCATCGAGGAGCACATGCAGACCACTGTACTGCCTCCCCTACCTAGGGATCCCTCCAGCTAGTTCTGTTTTCCTGCCTTTTCATCCTGTCAGAGAGGGACAACAGCAGCACTGCAGGAAGGAAGGTGAGGCTTGTTCAGTGTGACCATTCCTGCTCCTGATGCCAGTTACAGTAACACACTTACCACAATGTGGTCTGGCACAGCGTATTTTGCTATCTTGGAAGCCACCATGGTTTTGAGCTCTTCTTTGACATGGTCTGTATGAGCTGTCTGCTCCTTTAGCACTATAAAAGCAAAGGCACCTAGAAGACAAATGAGCAGAAGCCACATACTTCATATTAGATCCTGGCTGGCGAGACCAGGGATGCTCATTCAAATGTCAAGGTGGGTTTCAAATATTTCCTATGCATAACCCAGGGACTGCCAAGAAAACCAGAGATCCTCTTTACAAAAGGGCGTCAAACTCCAGCCCTTAAGTGATGGCCCAGCCTTGTCTTGGCATCTATGGATCATACTGATCTTGGTGATAATGACAACTTGAATTACTCAAATGCTACTGGGATCAAAAGCTGGCCAAACGCAAATCAGCTACTCCCCTTCTGTTCAAAGGACATCTCTGAGTAGAAGCCATAAAGGAAGCTCTACCACACATATAAACACTATGTGCAAAAGCAGTTTAGGGAGTTAACACCTGCATCCAGCTTAGGAACATGCCGTTATTTTCATGGTTGTCTTTGCCTCTTGGGGCTGCAACACCAGTCAACCTAAGGGTAACAGCCCTCCCATTCCCAAGGCATCTCCTAACACACAGCCCTGTTTAGAAATGAAGGAAAGCATACGTAGGTGTCATGTCAGGACACTGCTTTTCACATACCTTCTCCTTTGATCTTGTGTGGATACCCAATCACAGCTGTCTCAGGGACCTCAGGGTGATCAGCCTTCACAAAAAGTGAAACAAAACACACAGAGCGTAACAACTAATTAAAGCCCTGCACAGTTTGCACCGGTTGTTCTAGGAACAAAACACCCACCCATATATCACCCCTTCCCCTGGCAGATTCTGCAGAATGCACAAAAGGAAAGCTGCCTTCCTACTGCACGGTCAGCTGGTGGCCCTGGCCATGTCTCTAAGAGTAGCATTTACTTATTGGATTTGCCCTGCTTTTAAACACACAAATAACTACTCTTATATACACTGCTAAGCCCACTGCACACCAATCTGAATTTGCACCAGCTGGAAACCTGTTTTCTCTTTCCTTATCTGTGCTTTTGTGAGTGCACAGCTACGATCCCAAGTGATGACTGACCGTGGCCAAATCACAATCAAAACCAGTCCTGCATTGCTCTGTGCCACAGGGAACTGTTGCCAGCAGAGCAAAACTGAAGCAGCCAACATCACAGTCCACATTTGACCAGTTAGTGCCCAAAGCACATCAGAAGACAGAAAGAATCAGGCTTCTTCATCTTCCCAGAAGAGGGGAAAGGTTGTTTTGCTGAACGCATATTTTTATTATTATGCTACACAATACCAATGTATTCTGTCACACTTCACAGCTTAATCTGCAGTAAGAAGACAATTTGGGTGTACAGACTGGAAGAAATTTCATACCTGAATCCCACATTGAAGACTGGGTTGTGCCAGACTACATATGAAAGAAAACATCATAGAGCAATCTAAGCATATAAATATATTTACATATATGCATGCATACACATATATAGAGAGGGACAGGAACTGGATCCTATATCTATGATCAGAAACCCACACAGACAAAAAAACTACTCACAGAGGAGAAAACAGGATCCTTTCTGCCATGAAAACACAGTTCAGGTTTACCAAATGTTATATTTAAGTGCCATTTGCAGGCAAAGCACATCATATAGAAATAAATATTCAAGTGAATCTTTGAAGATAAATGCTCTGAGGACTGTTTTTTTAAAGTCTCTGAGCTAGTATTATTTTCTCTCAAAGTGACAGGCTAGCTTTGCAGCTGACATGAATCAAGTTTGCATCATATTTAACACTCCTGAATTCTCAGGCATACTCAGCTAGTTCAGAAGAGTGAGAACCACAGATCTGGGAAGGACAGGTTAGATTAGGAGAGGTTAGGTATGGGGAAGGAACAAACAGGAGAGACATGAGGAGGAAACTCCTCATGGAGACTCTGCCAGTATCCAAAATTACAACTGCAACAGTACAACATCACAGAAAGGAAACACAGCACTGACCATTCAAATGCAGGGACTGCCTATGGTATGACTCCTCTCTCTCACTTACCCATTTGTTGTCTCCTTATAAGAAAGCTGTTTCTTTTTGCATGTTTGCTATTCATTAAGCATCAAGCTGTGTGTATGCAGGGGCAGGGGTTTGGAGGCAAGAGACCCTGCACTTGTCTAAATTCATAAAGCTTCTCTGAAACGACCACCCTGCTCTAAAGATATGCCCTGTCAAGAGATCTCTACCTGCTTGGAACTTACCATTGCATCTTCTATCTCTGCTGTCCCAAGCCTGTGTCCACTGATGTTAATGACATCATCCATGCGCCCTGTTATCTGGTAATAGCCTTTCTTGGTCCTGTAAGCACCATCCCCTGTGAAATAGTAACCTACAGCAAAGACACAGATGGTCAGCAGCAGAAAGTGTGCCAGCCCATTGCTTTGGGCTCTGATGCAGAACAGACTGTGCTCTAGGATGATGAGCGGGGTAGGGTGGGCCAGGCAGCTCACAGGGTCTCCTGAGCTTACAGCTCACAGCCACACACCACTTCCCACTTCCTTCTGTCATCCCCAACCCTCATCTGCTCTGCCTTGGCTGTGCTGGCTCCTAGTAAGCACCTGAGCAGCATCAAGAAAGCAGAGCTCAGATGTCTGCAAAGATGGACAAAACCACTGTAGGCAATCAGCAGCAACCAGTGGCTGTAGTAAAACCAAGTCTGGCAACACAACACAGTGGTGTTTTGCTGGATTTACAAAACCAAGAGAGGTTCTCTAATATCCCCAAACTTTACATGCCTACAGCTGCACAGCGACTATGTGCTTAGGCCTCATGCATGCAGCACTATGATAAAGCCACTTCAAATGTCATTTGCCACCATGCCACAGGCTATTGGTCAAACTTAGGTCTGCTGCCAGCTGCATCTCAGCACTTGGGGAAAACTACAACTGTTCAGCTGAAAGAAAGCAGTTTTTACATTTTGTACATGGGAAGAATACCAATTTTTTGGTCACCTACACTGGGAAGGATGATTGAAATCACAGCTAACAGTCCCTCTCTAGAATGGCAGAAACACTGCTCTCAGATTAGCTGGGGGGAAAAAATACAAGCATGGTGTTCAGAGGGTTTAAAACATTTGATGGAAACTGAAAAAGAATGAATGGTTCCAGGAAACTCCAGTGTCACTGAGGATACATATAATGACAAAGATTGTGTTAGCTGTTCATCAAAGCCATGTCTGCATCTGCATTGCTCCTGTGGCACTTCTGAGCAGGAGCACACAGCTAGTGTTGTGAAATCTGAAGGTGGTTCTTGCCAGGACCCATTACTGGCCGAGTCATAGACTTTCAGTCATGCATCCAGCCTTTTCAAATCAATTCAACAACTATCAACTAAATATCAACATGATGTCAGACACGAACATGTAGTGAGCAGCAAGGGACTATAGGTTCATTCAATTTCTTCTACCAGATTTTTATTTTCTATGCATTTTGTACAATTTGCAGGACTGTCTCTGTAATTCTGGTCTTCCTTGTAGCTGTCAAACTGTTTTCAGTTGTTCTCATGAGTGCAGACAGTGTTCTTGTCCAATTTCTTGTCCATTAACATTTTCTAAAATATGCATTCCCTTTTGACAGCTAGAAAGGTCAACACTATCTCAGACCATACATGCATGCTTGCAACACATGACACACAACCCCATGCAACCAAGATCTGGCTGGTACAGAAATACCACAAAGCGCTGCTGCAAATATTCAGTGTGCTTATACTGCGTGCAAACTGCCTTCCCTTGGCACTTTTCTTACCTGGGTAAGCTTTGAAATAGGCATCAACAAATCGCTGGTGATCTCCAAAGATAGTTCTTGCCATGCCAGGCCATGGCTGGGCAATGCAGAGTGCACCAGACACATCAACTCCCTCTATTACCTTTCCCTGCAGGTTCAAGCACAGGAAGGATGATCAGGAGAACAAAAGAGGAATAGTAAGGACTTCTATGTCATGGCAAGAGTCACTGTGTTGCTCACTGCAGACTGCCAGTAGGGGGCCAGGTGGAGAAAATGAATCCACTCATAGAGCTGCTACACACTCTCTGTATCATGCCCGTATCAGCATTATCATGTCTGTATCAGCAGCAGAGCAAATAAGACTAAATATAAGCCTGGTGATTCTCTGGAGGGCAATGCTAAGAAAGATAACAGCAAAGTTGTGTTGAGCCACCAGAGGATGCCTGGGATGAGGCTAGCAGGGGAATGCCTGGACCCCTGCCTTCCACTTCCATTTTCACTTTTGTCAACTGTCACATTCCCTTACCAACTGTACACAGAGGAGGGAGATTACATGCTTTACTGTTTAACAGAGCACTGGAGTGCAGGTGGGAATCACTCCACATAGCTTCATAGGCCAGCACCAGTTTTCTCTCAGACACACACAGTTGCAGGGTCTCAGGCCTTGCATTTCCCTTGGAAAACTCCACCAAGCTACTCCAGTCTTGCCATGTCACTGGATGTTGCATGTGCTGCTCCTACTGCTCAGCTTCCTGGTTCCTGGGAGCTGTGTGACTTCTGAATTCTCTCATAAACCGAGGCAGCAGTTCTTAATCAGAAGCAGTGTAAAACCATAAAAGTGGTGCTGAAACTGCAAATGGTCCTCTAGAGATTTGCAGACAGCTTGCAATGCCCCGTTAGCAACCTGTATAGACACTTGAGATATGCTCAATATATACATTGCTCATCTATCCTCCCATTTTTATTTTCTTAATTAATTGATTTTAACCAACATCTTTCCAGATCCTGTTCCTCTGCCATCAGAAAGGTGATTAAGGCAGAAACACACAGCAGCTTCTCTTGTGGGCACCCTGCATAGCCTCAACTCACATTATCATCCATCAGCACAGGCACAATCCCAAAGAAAGGTCTCATAGCCATAGCCGGAACGATCTCAGCTTTCTCTTCTGAAGGCCGTGGGGCAATGCAGATGCCACCAGTTTCTGGAAAAGTAATGAAAAACAAGATATGTGGGGTCCATCCAATGCCGGATGAAAGCAAATGCCCGCTCTTCTTAGTTAAAGGAAAGTGAAGCCACCATGCAAGAAAAAGCCTCTGGAAAGAAATTATGCAACACCAAGTAGAACAGTCATCTGAAAGCAGTACAAAGCTGATAAAAGAAGAGCTCTTTGTGAATACAAGACAGGGTTAAACATATAAAAATGTCTGGCAAGCTAGGATGACACCATGTACTCGGTGTACCTGGTGTACCTACATCTGGCCCTAAAAGCCAGCTCACAGATAAACCCATTCCTCCAGCTACCAACCAACAACAAATCAAGCAACTTTAATTTACACCTTTGCAGGTCCTTCTCACACTAACAAGGCTACCTGGTGATGGAGGCAGTACTCATCAGCCCCATTTCCTGCCCCAGGAAATTTTGCAGCAAAAGTATAAGCATGTCAGGGGATTTACCTCCTGGTGCTGTTTTTACAACTGTCTAAGGGTAGCATGAAAAGCACTTAAGGAGTCTGAAGAACTATTATCAGAGAGTATGAGATTAACCCACCCCTTTACAGGCAGGCTGAGCTTATCTTCTATTAAAAATTGAATATTTTAATTATCCCTTTTCATTCCTGCTGGGTTGAACAGTAAATCAGATTCCAACATTAATCAGATCTTTTCTATTCTAAAAATAATTCAGAAACACAAGAGAAACAAAAACAAAGGAGCATTAGGCTTTTAAAAATACAGCTCTGTAAATAAAGGTATGTTCTGCCACTTGGAGAGTGCATTCCTGTCCTGGCTTTGCTGAGGTTATGAAAACTGAAACCAAGGGTTGGAAAGGTTGAAATTGACCCTGGATTTGCATCCAGCTGCCCTGATGAAGCTATAAGGAAGGGTCTCTTTGAGGAAACCTGAGCTTCAGACCTGCTGAAAATAGTATCACGTGTGGCTCGCACATAAAATTATTTCACATTTCATTGATTTTATTTCTTCCTAAGCCAGGTCACATTCTGGACACTATAAGGTATGTTTCAACATGGGTTTTGCCACATCCTACACATCCTGCAGCCAGCTGCATGTAAGGCAGTAAAGTCACATTCCAGAGCTAGCTGCATGGTGGTAAGGGAGTTTTAAAAATTCTTTGCATGGTAAAGACCTATTTCAAACTGGTTTAAAAGTACCGATTTTAGCCCCTGAAAGATGACAGCTAGCAAGGCTTGTAAGCTCTATGCTGCCCTTATGACGTTTGTCTCTATAGAGGGAGAGCTGGCGGAAGAAAAGCCATGTTTCCATGTAACCTGTGCTTGCTGTCACCGTGCTACAAATCCACCCAGCTTTTAAGCACAACAGCAGAGCCTAAGCAGAGAGGATGATGAAACAGGCTCTCCTCTGCCATGGTAAATCACCTCTGGCAGCAGGGTGAAGAATTTATTCTCTGCAACTGCTGTCTTCACCACCACAGACAGACTGAACTGACTTCTTTTTGGGGATTTAATCTGAGAAGTACCAGCCCAGTCTAAATCACTGTAAGATGATGCCAATAACAAAAGCTTCCAGGGCCTATTACGAGATGTCTTTCAAAACCAGCTTTTATTCACTTTTTTATAAAACCAACAACAAAAGCAAAAATAGCTACTGTCTTTTCTATACTGTGAAGAACTACACCTGAAGCTCAAACACGGCTTTGGTTCTATTACTGTCAATCACAGCCCAGCACTACCTAATATTTCATCAGTAAGTGCCATAGGAAATTTTCATATCTCTCATCTGCACATACCACACTACTTAAATGGTTTCTCCTAATTGCTGTCTCACTCACTTGCTCATCCAAAGACCTCAAGTGGATTCTTAAATTACCATTTGCTGATCTTTATGCCTACCAAACTTCATTATCTGGCAACACACTGCTGCTTTGGACAGCAATGTATCATAAAGGTCACCACGTACAACACCACAATTAACAAGCTATATTGAAATTGTATACGACAGGTGACACTGCAGGACCACAACCAGCAACCATCACACTGCTCCTATGATCTCTTTCCACGCTCCCTTTATATGCAAATGGCATATATAATGTTTCCAAGATTAATCTGGCTTCCTCTTTATTGGAAGCATCCACCACAGAGAAAGATCGATTCTACTTTCTAATAAAAACTCTCTTGTTATGCTTCCAGAACTACTCACCTGCAAAACTCTACTGGGTTCAAGGTAAGACCAAGCACTCTGTACTTAAGAGACTGTCTAGCAAATCTTATTTTACAATTCACCTGACAGTTGTTGCTCCAAAAACCCAGGAGAAACACAGTTTAATGTAAGATCTAGCCCTGTACTTTGAAGGAAGTAGAAGACACTGCATGCACACTGCATGCACCAGTTAACTGAAGATAAATAAACACACTAGGGCAAAGAAAGCTATTTCTCAACTCTGTAACTGCACAGTAATCAGATTATCCAGTGTTTTATTTCAGAGCAGTGAGGAGGAAAGCATATAGCACCTAGCCAGTCAGCTTTCCTTCTGCTCAGCATGTAAGAACCCAGACGGTTTAAGAGATCTGTAATTGAAGTAGAGAGCAATTAACATTGTTGCTCTGAATTCTGAGGTTGTTTTATTTCAAAACTGAAAATAAAAAGAGCCTGCTAGTCTAGTCTGGATTAAATGGAACTCAGTTGTGTGCCAGAAGCTAATTCATCACATTGAGATGGGCCACAGAAACCCTGAAGAGACAGCCTGCTAGCAGGAATAAGGATGAAATCAGGAGCAGCTTGAATGGGAAGAAAATTAATATTCTGCCCAATGGCCGCTAGAAATATAAGAGTAGGGATGGCTTTGTTTCAGCAAAGGCAGAATACCACCAGCTGTACTGCATCCTTCAAGCCCATGGGTCCATGAAAAACTGTGGTTCACGACTTGAGAAGAACACATTGGAAGACACCTTTAGCAACTCCTGAACGTTGATGCCCAGAAAATAGGACCAGGTATTGAGGAAGGAGCTGGGAAGGAGCTGCAGGACTCCTTCAAATGCAAGGCTCCACCAGTCAGCACAGCCCCAGCCAGAGTGCAGTGCTGTGGCTTCTCTCTGCTGCTGGCCAGGGAGGGCAGGAAGCAGGGACCGGTTCTGCTCCAACTGGACAGGGATCTGTGAGAGCCAGTCACAATGTCCAGCAAGTTGTAAATGGAAAATAAGCCTGAAAACATGCACACAGCTGGGACAAGCATGTTGCCAAAACAGAAGTGCACTCCTTTTTGAGGCATTAAAGATTCAGGACTAAAGCAACTACAGCATACTACTTCACTCCTTGGAGAAGCTGCTCCCAGACAGCCCTACTGGGTGACAGCCACCGTCCCCTACCCATGTGATGCATGGCCAGCAAGCTTTCACTCCCTCCCTCCCGATCTGCCAGAGCAGTTGAACCAGGCCCCTTTGACTATCCCCCTCTGACCATTCCCAGGAAGGGAAACAAAGCACACCTAAGTGTGGATTGTGGCTATATGGTGCTATAAATGCCTTTTAATGATAAGAACATGTCAAGGCCAGAACAGTCTGATAAATAATTGAAACTGAGGTTTCCAATTCAAACGGCCTAATTCCAGTTTTCCCAAAACTTCAATCTCTGCCTCCTGTTTCTAGAACCAATTGAGACTTTCTGGCATTCAAATTATCAAAGAACATACAGACAGGAAAAGAAAAAATCCAACATTGTTATGCTCTCACATCGCTAATACGTTCTGAAACTCTCCAATGACCTTCACAAGCTGATCAAAATGCCAGGATAGTTTTTTGGCCAGTCTCATTGGATTGAACTGAAATGTTTTAATTATTTTCTACCCACCAGCAATGTGTCAACGGTCAGGGCCCTCCATACTCCCCGAGGATGCCTTTTACCTGTCTGCCACCACGTGTCCACAAGGGTGCAGCGACCTTCTCCCACCACATGGTAGAACCACTGCCACGCTTCATTGTTGATGGGTTCTCCCACTAGACCACAATAAGAAAGGAAGCAGTCTGAGACTCAGGGAGTTGCAGGCAGGTCATTCTCCCCTTCAGTGCTCAACATGCTGAATGCATGATCTTTAATCAAAATGCTTACAGCATTTTTGCTGGGATGTGCAAAGGACTGCAGTGCCCTCAAGTAACTGAGGACTGACTTTTTCCAGAATGATCAAAAGGCAAACAATAATATCACTGAAAGTAACTAATCAATGTGGGTCATGTGTAAGAATGGCTAGAATCCTAAATAATGCAGGAAAATGCCTCTTGGGTCACCTATGCAAATAAAATTTGAAGTGATACAATTTACCATTTGATAAATCTTTCCAGCAAATAATGTGATCCTGTGAAATTAGCTAGGAAACAGGCAACCACACTAGGGTTCAATGGCCCCAACTTCAGTTTGTTTCTCTTTCTGCTGAGAAAATATCTGAAAAGCCAGACAGGGAGCCTACTTTATCATCTATTTTTAACCACATCCCGTCTGATCAGCAGAGCACCTCTGATGACTTCATTTCACCAGCCAGAACCCCCCCATCTTTTTTCAGATGAAGTTTTCATGGCTCTTACCTGATCCTAAGGTCTTCAAGGAAGACCTGTCATATTTCTTCACCCACTCTTCACCATAATTCAGCAGCAAGCGTATGGCTGTAGGTGCTCCATAAAACTGATTAATCTTCAACCTTTGTACCATTTCCCAGTAACGACCTGCAAAATCACAAACAGGCTTTTTATCTGTCTAGCACTGACATACTGCTGCAAATTCTCTACAGGCAGGTTAACAGCCAAAGCTGTGACTGTGAGTACAAAGAAAAAACAATGGCAACTTTTTTTTTTCTTGTCACCCTGGATGCAGATGCTCCTGAATGTCACAGACACATGTTCCAAAGAAATGGAGCTTACCTCCCTTGAGCAGGAAGGTCACACTGGGCGGGTTTCTTAATCTCCTTTATCACACTGCCATGTCTAGCCAAACCTTTGCCCACCACTTCCTCACCTGGGTCAGGGTACACTGGAGTGCTTTCAAACAGGACAGAGGTGGCTCCATTGCAGAGTGGTCCATACACAACATAGCTATGTCCCGTGATCCAGCCAATGTCAGCCACACAGCCAAAAACATCGCCTTGCTGGTAGTCAAATACATACTGCAAAGATAAATGTAAGGCCAGCTGACTTTCTGTTGGCAGGTGCAAAATGCTTAAAGTTAAGGTGCTGGACTGGACATCCAAATGGGAGAAAGAGAGTGCACAGGGCAAGTGGTGCCAGGCATGTAGGACACGGCAGCACGAAGGCCAGCCCAAGGTGAGGAAGCAAGTCAGAGGGACCCGTACCAGGGCTTTCAGACTCCTGACTGCTTTTGCAAACATACAGAAGGCACAGCGGTACCAGCAGCTGCTCAGATTGGAGTAACAAAGCTACTAGCAAAGCCTTGAGTCCTGGATAGCTAAGGTTGCCTACTCCAGGTGGTCCACATGGAAGACCTGACACTGAACTGCAGGGATGCTGCCAGCCTCAGAGGCTCAGACCCCTCACCAATATCAACATGTTTCCATGAGAAAGCTAGAGAAATTGATAAGTTTCCAGGAAACATTTTCTGAGAAATGTCTTTAGCTGCTCAGCATCTCTATCAGTGTACCACTTTCCAGATGCTACCCTGTCCCTGCTCATCAAATTTAAGATACTGGCAGAACTCATTATCTTGATTGGCTATGGAAAATGCTTCCCACTGTAAATCTAACAACCATATGGTGAAGAGGTCTTGAATCATAAGGCAGAGTTAGCTTTATGTTTTAAATAAAAGAAAGTGGATCAAAACTAAAAGCAAACCCCATTTGGTGTGTGACAAGAGTGTCACACGTAAGTGTGCAAAAACCGCAGAGGCCACACAGGTCAGTGGATCCTTCTACCTAGGAGAGCCAACTCTCACCTTACTTTTGCAAGTGCCTTTCCCTCTCAGGCTCTGAAGTACCTCTGAAGGGACTGCAACTGCATATCTGCACCAGGGTGCAGGACTTACCTTCTGGACTTCAAAAGAAAAAGAGACCTTGGAGATTATGCTGTCATTTAACAGAATCAACGTAACAAAACCCTTCGTGCAGAGAAGTCTGAAACTTGCACATTCAAACCTCCTAAACATTCAACTGTGCCAATCTAAAGAAAGAAAACCTCTGCCTGAAGCATGTGTGATTACCAACAGGCTGATAGCACTAAAGCCAGGTGGAGCTCTTTTCACTGCAGTCCTCTCTGCATTTCCCTGTTAACTTTTCATATGCAGAGCTCAGACCAGAAGCTTTAAGAAGCAGTGTCTTCAGTGCCTTCACTTCTCTTTTTCTTTTTTTTTCCATGAGAAAGAGGGTTAAAACATTTAGCCTAGATCACATACAAAAGCAGCACAACGGGTGCAACTACAGAATATGAAGGTAAATCTTCAGTCAAGAAGTGCTATGCAAAGAGGTTAGTTTAAGCGTCCAGATCCTCTCTGAAATAAAAAAGCCCAGCATCCCACTGCAAAATACTACAGGAATACCCACATTACAAATACCAGTAAAATACTTGCCAGAATCTCCTAAGCTGCATCACTTTAATGTCAACAAATTCTGGCCTGCAACACTAGCACATTTTAAATGCAACAGTAGCAGCACTGCAGTTTCCATCCTTTCTTAACTCTAGGATCTGGTTTGCATAGTATTATATTCCCCAGGAACAATTCCCAAAGATTAATTACACATTCTCAGACATTTTTCAGTTTGTTTACACCCAAAATGCCAACTGGGCAGCAAACATAGAATACAGCACCCCTCACCAGTCCAAGTCCCTCTCATTAGTACTGTTGGAAGTTAAGTGAACCTTTTCCAGAGGATGCAGCTGAGTTACCTTGTGCGTCACAGCAGAGTACAGCAGGTATCCAGCCTGGGTGTGAACAATTCCTTTGGGTTTCCCAGTGCTGCCAGAGGTATACAGCATGAAAAGCATGTCTTCACTGTCCATGCTCTCTGGAGCGCATACAGAAGCTGCCTTGGCCATCTCCTAAGGAAAAAAAGTTGGTAATGATAAAAGACTTGGCTATATGGATCCAACCAATACTCCATCTGTAAGCATGTCAGCAGCCTCCAGAGACAAGAAACATCATCACTGTTGCTCCCTCACAAATGTCCAAGGATGTTTCATAGGTTATATGGGCTCACCTAGTGAAAAGGTTCCTCTGGACACAACACACAGCATTTCCACCAATACCTCTACTAGGCACAGAAGTCAAGAGGAATTGGCCAGATAAAATAACATTTCAGGAAAAAAATGGTATGTAATAGCTTACATTTCAAGCCTTTGCCAGCTGCTGATAGAAAACCAAAGCAGGACTGCAAACATGATCCACACTTGACAGCAGCAGCAAAGCTGAATGGATACTGTTTGGGACTATCCTTGTCTGAGCCAGGACACAACCTTTCTTTCTATTAACTTTACTGTTCAGTTAAGTCCCTTCTAAATAGCTGCAGTTGCTGAAATTGACATGTTTTCCAGTCAGCTTCTGCCTCTAGGCCTGATAACACTTGACATTTATAGTTACAGTGAGAGAATGGTTATGCAGAACCAGGGCCACTGCTTGGTTCTGCTAAACATCTTATGCTTCAGAACCAGAAAGGAGTATGGGGTCACACCTGAGACCTCCTGTGGGGAGGAGCAGACCAGACAGGTGACCAAAATTGACCAAACAGTATTCCATCCCATACACATCATACTCAGTATAAATCTGAGGGCTCACAAGGGTGAAGCATTCTTTGTCCATGGCCAGTATACTCAGAGGACACCGTCCATTCATTTGCCTTTGATCCTGATCCGTGCACTCCTGAATCCATGCATTCCTGCTCCCAGCTCCTGTCTGCCGCTGACACCAGGATTCAAGTGCAGAACTTTTCCAAGGCCTGTCCAGCAGCCTTGGTGGTGATGTAAGAGTTATTGGGAGGGAAAGGGGGGGCCTACCACAGCGATTTTGTGTTTATTTGTATATCTTTCATTATTTTCCCTTTCATCACTACTGTTTCACTAAAGCTGTGCAGTTTCGTTTCCAACCCTTAGTCTCTTCCCCTTATTCTCTCTTTTCCCTCTAGAGGAAGGGAGAGGGGTTAATAGCATCTGTGATTCATTTAATTGCTAGCCCAGCATTAAACCATGACAGGGACTTCCCTTTTTGTTTTAAAACTGCAGTACTACAGCCAAACATTTCCCTTCCCTGGCCCCAGCAGTGGATGACTGTGCTGTTCATTTGATCCTCAAATTCTAATTGCATCTACCCATGAGAAGCCAAGGGCTTTACTCCCCTGCCTCTGTCACTCTCCTCATACTCCACTGTTTCAATCGGTGGGTGAGACCCTCTCCTCAACCCCTATAATCAGAACCAAAGGAGGGAAAGAGGAAACATCCTACTAGGTGAAAGCAAACTTTTTGTCCAACTTGTGTGCCCAGTCCAGCAGAGGAAGGGGAAATAATGTGATTTAAAAGAGACGCTTGTGCTCACTGCACCTTGTAGCAGCAGCAGGCTTGCCTGCTCAAACTGTAGGTTTTTCAGGGCAAGGTTGAGTATTTTTCTTATCCACGTACAAAACTGGAATAATCACTGTGTGATCCAGATGTCGAACATATGGTTGTAACAAAACCACAGCTGGCTTGCTTCTCTCAAGCTCTGCACTGTTCTAGATGAATAATGACTCCTGCAAGGGCTATTAGGTGGCTTTTTGAAGGGATTTCTAGGTACCGCCTTTTTACAAAAGTATACAGTGTAGACACACTTTATTTACAAGTGAAAACTATCAACGACAGGTCCAGTTGTTCAAAAGAGTCTGGCAAACAAAGTTAAATAAAACATGAAGAGTTTATATGGTTAGATGTCATTCTTAGCCTCTGAATTACAGCACTCCTGCTCATCTCAGGTATTTATTGTGACATTTCAGCACTACCAATTCAGGCTGGCTTGCCAGTTTTTGAAATAAAGATGGAGTTCTCGTATGCTCCATTACAACATGAGCTCAAATTTTGCAGTAAGGAACTGCACAATAGCTGGAAAGCACAACCGCTGCAAAAATCAGTAATCACAGAGTTAATAGCATGGTTTAATTCTTGTAGTGTTTCAGACCCTACAGTTGACAAAGGGCCCAGCTCAGCTCTTGGATCACCAAAGGAAAACTGTCAGGATGTGCTTTGTGGAGTAAGGAGTAAGACAGTTTCTGAATAAAACCTGCCATCTCTTGTTTAGCTTACCCTAGTAGTTGCTCCTATCTCATGAGACCAGCACAGGGACTCCCGAGTCATTATCTTGGCTGCAGACTGGTGATTTCCAGGCATTATTACAATGAGTAGCTTCTGTTTATTGCTGCCAGTAAACTGATAAAAGTACTTCTGCATTAGGCTGCAGTCCCACGTGTACCAGCTGGACATGTTAAAACAACAGCTGTTTTATTCCCAAGCCATCAGCATCCTCCCATCATGGGGTAACCACGACACTGCCCAGAAAATACATATTAAGCCTTTCCAGGAATTCAATTATTTCTGCTCTGCCTTTCAACAGTGCCCAGGCTGAAAGTGGCATAAGACAAACCATAACAGTTTCTAAACACAGTAAAACAACAGTAACGGTACCAGTGCACTCTGACTCTCAGGAAACACTCGTTCCTTATACCTCAGCACTGTTTGCAAGACTACTAAAATGGAGCACAGCATACCCACTGCCCATGCTGAGAAGAATCAAACATAGCTTGAGCCCTTTTGACTCACAATCCTAGCAGACTGTAAATACAGACAATCCATTTGAAGATGAAGATTCAGATGCTGCAAGGGGCACCTCCTTCTCATCTGCAGAACTCAAGTCCAAAAAGCACAGATGGAAAGATGATCCAACCAACTCTTAGAACTAAAAGGAGTTGTCCATAGTGCCAGCGGGCATCTGCAAAGCTGAGTGACTACCAGGACATACAGATGGTGTCACTGCAACAGAGCCCACTGGGGTTCTGTGGCAGCACTGGAAGTGCAGCACACGCTGCAAAGCTGCTCCAGAGGCAGCATAAAGGCCAGTCATCACCAGCAGATCTGCTGCAGCTACACCAGCGTGCCAACCTGCACTGCAGCAGCTGCTTCAGAGGCTTTTAGCTCAGCACACTTATGCAAGCAAAGTATGGAGAGTACCTGATCTTCCTTGGCTGCCAATTCCCAGCGTAGCTTACAGCAGATCAAAGACCAAAGGCGAATACCAGGGTGGGCCATATTTCCCTCCCTCAGCACAGTAAACATCACATACTTCAAGAAACCTCAGAGGAAACAGGCAAGGCTTACCAACACCAGCATACCTCCTCAAGGGGAATATCACGGTCACCCATCCAGACTTTGTTATCTGTCCTCTGAGCCACAAAAACATGTTTGATACTTGGACAGTTCTTCACTGCTTCATCCACAGTTCTCTTCAGCTCTATGATTCGGCCTCCCCTGACTGCCTGGTTGTAGGTGATAACTGCTTTGCATCCAGCTAAAAAGAGAAAGAATTAGCAGACATAGCAGCCTGTCTTCCAGGCTAGTATGTGCACCTTGCTTTCATTACTTTTGGGGATCACACAATCATAGAAAGGTTAGGGCTGGAAGGGACCTTAAAGATCATCTAGATACCACCCCCCTGCATGGGCAGGGACACCTCCCACTAGATCAGGTTGCTGAAAGCCCCATCCAACCTGGCCTTAAATACTGCCAGGGATGGGGCTTCCACAACCTCCCTGGGCAACCTGTTCCAGTGCCTTACCACCCTCATGGGATCATGTTTAGGACAACATGTGTGACAAATAGTCAGACTTACTATCAATCAAAAACAGTCAGTGTCACTGACAAAAAAACTTTAAAACCCGGGACCCACAGAGATTAGGGGTAGCTGAAACCACCACAGGTTACATAGTCTACCTCTCCTACCCCAAGGTAGGGTCTGCTTCAGCTAAACCATTTCTGACAGCTATCCATCCAATCTTCTTAAAACACTCCAAAGGTAGCTATTGGACAAGGCTACAGAGATGGTGGATAATGGCAGAGAAGCTGACGTCATCTACCTGGATTTGTGCAAGGCATTTAACACTGCCCTACACAACATCCTGGTCTCCAAACTGACAAGACATGGATTTGACAGATGGACCACTTGGTGGATAAGAGATTGGCTGGATGGCCACAGCCACAGAGTTGTGGTCAATGGCTCAATGTCCAAATGGAGGCAGGTGACAAGTGGTGTCCCTCAGGGGTCAGTATTGGGACCAGTGCTTTCAATATCTTTGTTGGAGATATGAAGAGTGGGACTGAGTGTATCCTCAGCAAGTTTACTGACCATACCAAGCTGTGTGGAGGGAAGGGAGGCCATCCAGAGGGACCTTGACAGGCTGGAGAGATGGGCCGGTGCCAACCTCATGAAGTTCAACAAGTCCAGGTGCAGTGTCCTGCACCTGGGTTGGTGTAACCCCAGGCAAAAATACAGGGTGGGGGGAGAATGGATAGAGAGCAGCCCTGAGAAGGACCTGAGGGTGGTAGTAGATGAGAAACTCAACACTAGCTGCCAGTGTGTGCTGGAGCCCAAAGAGCCAACTGCATCCTGGGCTGCATCAAAAGAAGTGTGGCCAGCAGGGCCAGGGAGGGGATTCTGTCCCTCTACTCTGCTCTCGTGAGACCCCACCTGGAGTACTCTGGAGCCCTCAGCACAAGAAGTACATGGAGCTGTTGGAGAGGGTGCAGAAAAGGACCACAAAAAGGGCTGGAGCACCTCTCCTATGAAGACAGGCTGAGAGAGTTGGGGCTGTTCAGTGTGGAGAAGAGAAAGACTTGGGGACACCTTATAGCAGCCTTCCAGTACTTGAAGGGGGCCTATAGGAAAGCTGGGGAGGGGCTTTTCATCAGAGAAGGTAGTGATAGGACAAGGAGCAATGGTTTTAAACTGAGAGAGGCTGCCCCCCTGCACTGTATAGAGGAATATGACAGAACATCCCCTGAAGGCGCCTGGAGGGGCAAATGTGGACCTGCAGCCCATGGACTTGGATCTGCACCCATGCAGGATCCCACGCCTGGGGAGGTGACTGTTCACAAAGCAGCCTTTGACTCTGTGGGAAGCCCACGCTGGAGCAGCTCCTGACCTTGTGGGATGGACTCATGAAGGAGAGGTTCATGGAGGACTCTCTCCCATGGGAGGGACCCCCTGGGGAAGCAGGGAAGGACTGTAAGGAATCCTTCTTCCTGAGGAGGAGGGAACAGCAGAAAACAACAGGCTGTGAACTGACTCTAAATCCCATCCCCTGTCCCCCTGTGCTGCTGGAGGGAAGGAGGGAGAGAAATTGGGAAAAAAGTGATTTGGCCTGGGAACAAGGGAGGGGTGGGGTAACATATGCAAGCCCTGCTCTTTATGTTGTCTGTGTCCTGTGTGCATCTGATTTATCTGATTAGTGCTAAAGTAAATTGATATTGTTTCCCCAAGCTGAGTGTGTTTTGCCCATGACCATAATCAGGGAGTGAAACCCTCCTTGTCCTTGTCTCGATCCACAAGTTTCTAGTTGGATTTTGCCCCCTCCCATCCCACAAATTGGGTGGGGGGGGGTGAGTGAGTGGCCACGTGGCTGGTTCTTTGTTGTCAGTTAGGCACAAACCATGACACCTCTACAAAAGTGGCCAAAGTGAGGGATAACTGAAAAATATTCTTGCTCTTGATAGATTTACTCTACAAAAACAGGGGGAAAAAAAAATTACTTTAAGGCTGATTCCTTCACACTAACCATACAGAAACAGATGCAACTGCTAGGACGTGAACGACTTGTTCTGCTGGTATTTTTAGCATTACTTTTTACCTAATCACTCTATAAGTGCTTTGGTCTAAGAACATCTCTGGGTGTTGGTACAGGGCTAACAGAATGGGGGCAGACTGCCAGCACTTCCAGTTACACATAAATCACAGCATCACAATGGAGAGAGCAGAATTAGAGCTGTGCAGGAGTATCAAAGAAACACTGTGATTATACTGCAAAAGAACAAATCAGGCCCCATTCCTAGGCTCTGGTTTTCCCCTTCAGCTTGATTGCTGTCTGGCACTTACCCAGCACAGAATTAATGTAAAGCAATTTATAAAGTTTTTTAAGGCCAGAGAATACTGCATCTGCCACTGAGGAAAAGGGGTTTGGTTCTCCAGTCTACATCTACTTACAGTCTATGATCCTCCCAGCTAAGGACTCCGCGCTGAATCCAGCGAAGACCACAGTGTGAACGGCACCAATCCTGGCACAAGCCAGCATGGCTGCCACAGACAAGGGAGACACAGACATGTAGATGGCCACCTTATCCCCTTTCTGTATCCCATATTTCTTCAGGGTGTTGGCAAGACGGCAAGTCAGATCCAGAAGTTCCCTGCAGCACAGAAGCAACATTGTGATAACACCACACAACCTGTTTTACATGGGGGAGCAAAAAAAGGATGAACTTGAACTGAGCAATGCATCTCAGCAGTATAGGGCACAGTAGATTTTGCATCTTAAAGAAGGGTGGCCTGGGGTGAGAGCCAGACTGCCCCTGCACTGGGGAGAGAAAAGAGACAGAGAGCCACGCTGGCTGCAAAGGACAACCAAGAACCACACGGACTGCCCTGCCCTGCCCGGCTCTGGTGTGGGTAGCACAGGCCACAAGCCATTGGCTGTCCTGCTGCCTCCAGAAGTCAGTGTCTGTTTTAGCCATCCTTGATGCCTTTTTTACCTAAAAGGCTCAATCAGAAGCTGCTGGGAACATGTGGAATAAACACAAGATGAAATGGAAGCCAATGACCAAAAACTCCTATCACTGTTTAACTTTGGGAATGGCTTGAAGTACTTCACAACTAGTAGCTTCTCTTTAAACTGCAAGGGTAAGCAATGCATTTGCATGCATAAGGAAGAAAACGAGAAGTCCAGAGACACTTTTGTGAATGGCTGATTTTACAAGACTCTCATCAATGCCGGATCACCCACAGCCTGAACTCCTCCAGTGTCACTTCACTCTGCTGCGCTGCAGAGCGCAATGGCCTCACAGAACAGAGACTGTGCTCTGAGTAAAACTGCAGCCACTCTTGCACAGAGAAACTTAGGAACACTCAGAACAGGAATAAAGGCTTGTTTCACAGTGCTCACTGCTGCAACATGCAGCTGACTTAATAGCAAAAATGTTCCTTCCAGGAACAAAAAAACAGTTCAGGGGCAAAGACTTGCATATATACTTATTATGATGCCTGCACGGGGGGTAACACAATTGCAGGCATGCCTGGGACCACAATGCTGTAATGAACTGAAGAGCTCTATATGCCTGCAGTGGAAGGGCTTTCAGAAGAAGACAGGTAACTGTCCCAGGTGAGGCCTGGTCTCAGGCCAAGGAAGGAGGTGACCCTCATGGGACACAGCAGAACACCCCTTACTAGTGCCAAACATCAGCTCAGAGAAAACTCAGAGTCCGTCAGGAATGAAAACTGTCCTCTGTGAATGTTTGGGGGCTGTAACCTGTGCCACCAGGGATTCCAAAACCTGTTAACATACAAATGAAATGTGGGGGTCTCCATACTATAATAAGCTGTAAAGCGTGAATCTGCCAGTGTATCCTTATCTCACAGAACTTGCCATAGCTGTGAGAAAACAGACAAATTAACAAAACCAGTTTTCAACTGGTGACTAAGCTGCAAATAAAATAAAATGTCATTTCTGGTCATTCAAAAATTGTTTCATTTCTTTTTTAAACCAATGCAAATGGGAAATAGGCAAAGCCCCAGTGCTCCACTTTGGAAACGCCACAGCAAAACCCCAGCACTTTGTGTTATTTATTTTAAGACTCTTCCTGCAGCATCAAGCTGAAGCACAGGGACTCAAGAGAGGTGGCTGGATGTGCTCAGTGCCTGCTCTCTGGCAATAGTTGGCAACAGCAGCCACAACAGAGAGACTGCAACCCTGCAAAGAGCAGATATGAAGAGGCTTTCCCTGGACTGAATTTATTCCTAATCCCTCACAGTCAGAGACCAGCCTAAATGACAAAGCACAACATTCAATACCTCTTCCCAAGCTCTTCAGGACCATGCATGTTCCTACTAGCTATGTAAATTCACAGTCTTTTAGATGTATTATTTTGCTTACTTATACTAAGTTCATGAACTATAGCTCTTGTGCAAGAATTAATTCCCACCCAAGGTTTGTTTTTCTGCCTTGTCCTAAAGGGTCACATTCTCTGGTCCAGAATTCATCTGATGCTGCATTACATAAAAATCTCCATGTGAATAAATATTAAAGAGCCAAAAAAAAACTGAGCTGCTCAACTGCAGAGGACAGGAAGTGAAAAAAGGAGCAGACAGGCAGTTGTCAAAAAGCAAAATAAAACCCACTTATCTGCAATGGAAAATACCCAAATGCTTTCAGATCTACAGCCTGTTTCTCCTGAACAAAAATGCCAAAAGAGCTCTGGCTATGGCATCCTTTCTGAGCAACTCCATGGTTCATTTGCTTATTCATGACTTCATGACTGTGATGGCAGAACTTCTCATTTTATGATTAGCCCCAGTAAAACATTTGCTTAGTGAGAGCATGTGAGCAAGCTGAAAGACAATACGGACCAAGTCTTTACCCCCAGATCTATGCACTTTTCCTTCTTTGTGCTCTTGAAGGGCCAAGATTGGAACGCCCTGGAAGCACCCTGGAAGTGCAGCACATGGGGGAACAGACAGGAAGGCGAAGCCAAGAACACCAGCAGAGTAATCCACAAATCCTTTAGCATCAGGCGTGTCTTCTGGCTTCTCCTCCGGTTCAAGAAAGGAAGCAAAAATGCTGTCTTGGTAATCTCTCCCTTGACTCACTCGCTCCTTCTCATACATTTTGCTATCTCACAAGGCAGGCAATTACACATGTCAGCAGGTTACACATTTCCACTACTTAATCTAGACATGCCTGAGGGCGGAACAAATGCCCTGTACGGTCACCACCCTGCAGAACTGGGTGGGACAGACCTAACTGAACTGAGCAGGAGGAAATCATGCCCATTACCCTCCTCACCTGCTACTGCTGCCAAGCTTGGCATTGGGAGTCCCTCCATCAGAGAAGGTCAATAGAGCCAAGAGCAATTCTGGCTTCAAGCCCAGCACTGCCCCATGCTCGGCACCAGAGGCAATGCCGTGGGATGCTGGTGAGCTGCACACAGGGAAGGATCTCCCTCTTGTCCACACCCAGGAGGTATGTTGGCAGCAAGGCACGTCTACTGAAAACATACAGCAGATCATGAACAGAGCTAGGCGCTGCCACCCTGGAGCCACTGAGATAGTGCAAAAGAAGGCATCTTCACCTAGCTTCTCCCTGCACTGAAACATGGGGTACAGAGCAAAGGTAGAGGAAACAAAGGCTTAGAGTGAAAATGTCTACCCTGGAAGGGCTCAGCCATTGCCAATGAAGGACAGAGGCTGCAAAGAGGCTCAGAGGCTGTGCACTGCTTCTGCAAACCACAAGAATGGACCAAAAGGCAAAATGCCAGGTGATGCTCACAGAGTTGCCACCTGCCTACACTCCAAAGGATTTCAGTGCAGCCACCCAAGCATATGGTGCAGAGCAGGGCACTACACTCAGCAGAGGTAGGGAGGACAATCACCAGAGACAGACAAAGCCAGGGGGCACAGAAAGAGTCTCAGGGCACCCAGCTTCCGGCATCCAGGCCAGGCAGACAACAAGAGGATTTCAGCAGAGCAACTGCAGGAGAAGGAAATGTGCTGCAACAAAAGGAAGCACCCAGCCCCTCTGGGCAGAGACAGCCAAAAAACTGTTAAGTCAGTTCATGGCGCAATGGTCTGTCTAGAGATCCTTTGCAAAAGCAGACGGTAAAAGCTGAGGGCAAATAACAGTATGCAGGGCATCAGGGTGCCACTCCAATGGGTAAAGTATCAGGGAGGTGCTGAGAAACAGAAAGAGCAACCACAAAAGAAGGAAGAGTATATATAGTATGTGCTTTTAAAACAAAGCAAGCCAGGGAGATGGTAGGCACAATAATAAACACGGGCAAGGATGGTGAAAAATTATTACACATTAAGTATATTCTAGAATCACTTTTGGAAAGCATTATCTTTCAACTGAAAATGCAGACAAGTCCAAGACATTAATTGTACTGCAGGCATGAGAGTAGACAGCTGCTGAACATGAATTTCACATTAATTTACGAACCGAAACCCTGAATCTCCAAAACCAGAGGGAATCACCATTGTATCCCAGCTACATGCCTGCTCACAGTGCAGGTGACACACTGGCAGACTTCAAATGTCATGCACAACAGCTCTGTGGAGACCTAGCTCTCCCACTGTGCCAGCAGGAAAAATGAGCTGGGAGAGGCTGGGTTGCATATAAGACCCCCTCTCCACAGTCATAATGACCACCCCACTGCTGCTCTTGGGTTTGCTCTCCTGACCTGCTGCCTGCTGATCATCCATCATCTTTGGAGCAAGTCCTTTACATAGCTGTTTCATGTCATGATATGATAGAAGACAGTCTCCTTTCAGGGACAGAATAGTCTGCTCCTATTGTGCCCCTGAAATTGCCACTGCCATGGCAAGCAACATGCCAAAAGCTCTGTACCAAGTTTGCAAGGTCTCAGGAACCCAGCTTGTGATGCTCCCTTTGTCTGAGCTCTTTTTGACCTACCTTACCTGCAAGAGCAATTCTTATAACTGACCAGGTAACCAGGGCAATTTTTTTAAATGCTTCTTTATCTTTTTATGCTATCATTATGAGTTTAAAGCCCTAGTGTAATAAAGTAGTATACAGAAATAAAGGTCTGGTATGGCAAGAGGCCATGAGGAGTGGAGGCATGGGACATGGAATGAAGAACAGGTATGGGACAACAAGAGATTGGAGCACAGGCTTGCACTGGTGGCCCCACACTGCAAACAACCAGTGAATGTGAGCTAACGCTGGACAAAAGTGGGGTGGGGACAACCAACAGGTCCTCTTTGTTTCTTTATTTTGGAATAATTAGATTTGACTAACAGGATTAGAATGTTAAGGGTTCAATTACACTAAGGATAAACTCCTGGCTTTCTCTATGTAAGGCATGTAAAGCTTACATTTGCCCATAAAGAAGATGTCGAGCTTTAGCACTTTTCCCTTCTAGAAACTCATCACCTGTTACGCAGGCACCTCCTTGGCTACCACAGCATCACTTCTAAGCACAAGACCTGGAAGGCTGTCCCCTCAGCAGAGCCAGCAGATCACTCCTCATGCCAGTACTTCTGCTTAATCTAACAAACACAGCACTTCTCTCCCTATCTTGATAACATCTCTGTTCAGAAACTACAAGACCATATTTCTTCCAGATCTCTCCCCAGACACAGTGGCGCCTATGTTTCCAAAGTCCATCACTTAATGTATGGAACAATGACTCCTGTAAAATCCATCACTGACACACAGTATTTTTCTGACACATTTTAGGGATGCCAGAGATAAACATTTTCCCAAGAAGTCTCATGGTATCTTTTGCCACAGCACAATTCTCCAGCTTTCCTGCAGGTATGCTGAACCCAAAGGCAAGGAAAAACCCTTGTGAACTTTTTCAGGTGAGAAAGTGAAAAGTCCCTGAGCTGCCTTGTATGGGGAAAGTGGAAAGCCTGGGCAAGATTTATTTCCAACTTCAACTTAGGAAGCCAACACTGGAAGGAAGAAAAGTTTTCTGTCAGTGAGAAACATCTTAGCACAGCCTGTTAAGTTTTCACATGGCTTCCAGCTGCAGCCTTCACTGTGATCTCTAATACAATATCAATCATTTCAGCTCAGGCTGAGGAACAACCATCCGTTAGCTTGTTAAAGGCATAGCTGTGATGTTGATAATGATGTCCAGCCACTTCTCTCCTACCCACCTAGGAAAAGCTACATAGGACTCTTAATTTCAGGCCTCTCAGCTTCTGCTTTCCCCTCCGTACTTTGTATTTTGCGGTTTGCATGTTTCCTCTGCCCACAGTATTTTCTGCACCAGGGGGAGCAACGTTGTAAATTAAAATAAAACCCTTCCGTCGAGACCCACCCTGCAACCCCTTCCAGAAACTGGTTAGCTAATGCAACTGCTGCCCACTGCTTCCACAGCTCCCTTGGTGTGACATGCTGGCTCACAGATGGCTAAACTGTAGAGGCCATGATAAACAAGGTAAACAAGGGAACACCAGAGAGAATAAATAACCCTACGTCAGACAGGAGAGGTCTGGCATAACTGTAGCTGCTGTCTTTAACGTTCTCTGTTGCTGAGCCTCTACAGGCTGCAAATCAGCAGCTCCAGCCACCAACTCCAGCTGCTTATTTAAGGCACTTGATAATATAGTGCCATTTAAAACCCAAGCTCAGCAATGAGTCAGGGAATTCCTCTGCGAAGTTTCAAAGCTCCTGGGCGCTGACAACACCCACAGAGAGGGACAAAACACTCTCAGACAGTTTGGACCCTTCTGCCAATAAATTCAGCTGGCTGCTCACAACAGCACACTCCTGCAGGTTAACTGCTGCTTCACCACTGCCCTATCAATGGTTTTGTGGTGGTTTAGCCTTCAGAGAGCCAGACCTCTTGATAACAGATTGCCATGATTTGTCCCACTTCACTGCCTGCAGCCAGCAAATCCCAAGAGGGCTGCATGTCCTGTTGTCACAAAGCACTAAAACAGGTCTCCTGCCTTCCCAATCAAAAGTTGGGATAATTTGAAACTGAATTTATTCTTAATAAAAATGAAACCCAGAGGGGGAAAAAAAGCACAAGCAGGGCCAGAGAACTTTTTTTTCCCCAAAAGGGCCAAATTGCATCAGCTGGAGAGACAGGGCAAAACTCAGCAGTGAAGATCATCACAGCTGAGCTTGTAAGGGCAGCAACTACTGCTCAAGCAAAACTTACAATGTTTTACCCATGGCTTTGTGTGTCTTTGCCAATAAGGAGACGTTTGAATCCCTCTCCTAGCACAGAGCACTTGAACTCAGTTGCATGAACACCACCCACCTTGATCACAAGTGTTCACAGGAATGTAGGCTGGTCTCCAGAACAGCCCCACCAGCTCTTTGCTTGCTCCAAGTCAGACAGCTAGTGGAGCAGCAGAGGCAAACAGAGGCTCTTATTTCTCCCAAAGATGAGCAAGCCAGGACAGCCCTTTCCAGTGCGAATGTGTTGACAATGCATGGTGGTTGCCCTGCTAATCGAGGTTTTCCCCTTCCTCAAAAAGGAGGAAGGCTGTTCCAGCCCTTTTCCTGCACAGCTGCCTACTTCATTTGCAGGCTGTGACAGGAACAGGGCCAGTACTTGGATGTTTTCTTGCCCCTGAAAGCAACCCAGAGAAGAAGGAAGAACACCCACGCCAGCAGCCACATCTTTCCTTGTGCCACCCAGGGCTTATCTATAAGGAGAAGCTCAGAGTAGCAAACTTTCCAAAGCAGATAGTGCAAAAAACTGGTGCCTTATACTTCTCTACATGTAATCCCTGGACACCTCCCAGCTGAAACTCCAGGGCCTTCATCAAAACTGGTCCAGAAGCAGGGGAGAAATTAGTCTTTACCTCCCTAGTGTATGACTTTGAGGCTGTCCCATTAACAGCACATCCAGGTCCTGAGGAAAAGGGCACATCTCCTCTGCCATAGACACCAGATCAAGGTCCTCCTGATATGGAGCATCCCTCTCATTCCTTTTTTACACTGGGCCTGTCCTGCACTGAGGCTGATGTGCAGACACCACCCTGCTACAGAAAGCTCTCAGAGAATAACTCAACCAGCATTGCAGCTTCTGGGCCACCTCTTATTTTTTTCTGATATGCTTTCCCTCACAAAACTTCTAGCTCAAGTTTTGTGAGCAAAGATGCCACTGCAAAAATTTTTCAACTAAGCTCAGCTTCAAAGGGATGTCAGTGCCAACACACCCTGAGAAACCTTACCGCCCATTTAAAACCTTTAAAAATTAAGCCTAAGGATCACAGAAAAGGCAAAACTTTTGATCATCTCCTTGCGTACACACCTATACATTATCACTGTTCTCAACAAAGCTATTCCTGACTTGCTGAGATAAGCAGAGAACCAAGTGACCTGTTTTGCCACATCGTAGGACCAAAGTCTCTTGAGACTTTGTGGCACTCAATTGCAGCTACATCTCACCAAGAGACCAGGCAGAAACAGGAACATGGCTGTCAAATACAAACTGAAGATCAAAATCAGAGATTCACAACTTGTATTTCACTTGGATGTTCTTTCTAGTTGCTAGTTACCATATCTTTGTAAGGCTGCACAAAGAAGGATTCCATTTTCAGATGTGGGTTACTTCAAGCCCTAGCAATCACAAATCCACAGGCTAAAAATATGTTTTCTTCCAAACACATTTTGGCATGGCCAAGAAAATAACAGTTCTGCGGCTGTTCAGAAAGGCTTTCTCATATCTCCAAAGATCTTGAAAAGATTATTTGAGGATCTGGAGCAGCTCAATACATTTTAAGTCGCACAGTTTAAGGGAGCAGCTAAAGTTGCCTTGAATGAGGCTGTGCTACCTGATGGGTTACTCTCTTTCTCAGGTTAATCAGAGCACAACTCCCACCTTTGACCTACTCCCAGCTTCAGTCCTGGGGCATGAAGAGAGTGGCAAAAGTTCATACACTTCTCCAAACTCTGGGAAAACCTTTCATTCCATCCCCTTTTCTGCTACCAGAACAACAAAAGCAAAATTCAAAGCATTTAGTCAAGCTACCCTGTTGGTTACAAGACATTATATGATAACATGCCTACACAGACTGTCAAGATTAAAACCAATCCACTTCTTTTGCAGCTTTATATCAGATAGTGTTTATTTCTGTTCCATGGAGCACAAACCTCTCAAAGCTATTTGCATACTCGCTCCTCCTTGCTGACCAACTTCCTCACTCCAATGAATAATGTTTTCAGGAGCATTAATATAAATTCTGGAGGTGCACCAGACCATCAGAACCTATTTAGACTCAAAGAGCTCCAGGAACCCCAACTATCAACAAGCTACAACAAACAGATGCCACTGCTTCCTATGTCTTCTCTGCTTTCTTATCCAGCAGATAAAACATCTCGGTCCCTCAAATACACACTGAGGAACATACAAGTCTGGGAAACCTTTAACTCTCACTAGAGTGATGATGATGTAAAAGGCATTTTTGCAGGCAGGCCTGTCTCCTAAATGAGGGTACATAGCAGGGAGACAAGGAATATGCTTGAAAACTGCCATATTCTAACAAAACCTACAATCTACAGCAACAATTATAAGTCAGTGTCACTCAGAGCAGCCTCAAGGTTTCACTAAACTACACTGAGGACAGGGAAGAGGAACACAAAGAGGGCTTCAAATCCCTTTCTGCCAGGACTCAGTATCATGCTACTGACCATCAACATAAGATGTTTGCACCAAGATATGTGCTGCTGTGCTGAAACCACAAGCTGCTCACAAAAATTTTCCCATGAACGCTTCTAACAAGCAAAAAGAAAACTGGCTGGTGAGAACATAAGCCAGGGAGAAAAATAAGCCTTTCTCTCCTAAAAGGTCCCTCTTAAGAAAGATTAATTTTACAGGCAGGCCTGATTAATGCCATAACCAGATGATGCCAGATCTCAATCTGAAATTTTCAGCAGCTGTCACTAACTTATATCCACTGTACTTCTCACTCTGTAATATGTTTATTATACAGGTGTCTATGGAGCCCTGTCCATGAAGACCCCAAGGGAAGAATGTAATTTCTTGGTAGGAACATGCCTCTGTTTTTCAGGAGTTATCTCATCATGAAAGTACAACCTAGCTGTAGTTTTGGGGCTGCATGTCTTATGTGCTGCAGTACCTTGGAAGGAAGCAGAGTTTCACAGAGGTCTGATTTCAGAGCAGCAACTCTTCTCCCCACTCCACCACATTGCCAGGCATTGTAAAGCCCCATGAGAAAATGCCATACCTGTATGTGACATGCACTGCAGTGCCAGGCTCATCTCTCTCCCAAATCAAAGCCACTCTGTCTGGGGACTTTTCGACATGTTGATCCAAGCAATTTACTGTAAGAAAAAACAAGGTGCTCTGTAAACTTAGCTTGGTCAAGCACAAAAGGAAGCCAGTGTAAGTTAACACATTGTCAGCTAGCTAGCCACACACATTTATAACAGTGAAAGTAACATCATTTGTAGTACAGGTACAGCTGTCCTTTGCCATACCTGTAGTATTCAAATACTACAAATACTATATATGTTACAGTTACCTTAGAGATGGCATCCCCACAAGAAGCCTCAGCTGATTCAGCTCAGCTTAGCTCCACTCTCTAAGCTTAAACCAGCCCAAATCTGTCCCCTGCTGCCAGTAGCACAAAGATGCCCTTCTGATGTTTCTGCTCCCTAGAGCAGTATTTCACTACATAAATCTGACGGTCTTCCCTAGCTTGCATTTCTAGCACTGCATTGTTTGAATTTTCTAATTAAAGGTCATGTGAAACACTTTTATTTCAGGGTATAACAGAAAAGCTGAGTCTCAGGATCTAGGGTAAACTGACAGAGAACAGACATACACGCATTACCAGAAGTCTGGGAAAGATGAACATGTCTTAAGCTGTGTGATATACCTCCTAAAACTTAAAAGTATAAAATTACCTTCTGAAGGTGTATCTCTCTCCCCCAGCAACTTGAGGTAGAGGAAACCTGAACAACTATATGAGCTGTTCAGGTGGACTTAGGAAGAGCACCTACCCTGAAGAATCTTCTAGAGAATCCACCCAAGAAACCTGTCTGCATATTCACCAGCAACTTGAATGATGGTTAGAGATTAACCTGGTAAAGAACTAATTTGAAGCCTAAACTACACTTAATTATTTCATTATAATCTTCCAAAGGCAGTTACTTTATTTCAATAGACAACTATTAAAACCAACTAGAAAATCCCTGCAGCAATACTATAAGGGACATAAAGCCATTCCTGAGACTATTCGAACAAGATACAGGAGGACAAAAGCACTAATGGGGTTATACACTGGTTTCCTCTGTCATCTGTCCACAGGTAACTGGATCTGCTGTGGCTTGGTCCCTGCCCCTTGGCAACTCCCACCTCCAAGCTCATTGCAGCAACACCCACAGGTATTGCCCCACACTACAGTAAATCACATTAATGGGCATTCGCTGCCCAAGCAAGTGTTTCTTACTTGTGTGCAGCTATACTAGTCTATAGAGGAAATTGCTGTTGCAGAAAGCCCCAGCTGACCCAAGTGAGAGCTTTAGCTCACTGCTCAGTAAGAACCAGCAGATGAAACAGGACCAGTGCTATTACTTCCTTCCTGATCTTAAGCTTACAAGAGCCTTTTGCTCGTTTTACAAAATAGAATTTAGTTACCCCTCCCTTACTAATACACCCTAATGGTTTCTCCATATGCTTTCCTGCCTCCTCAACAACACTTGGAAACAATTCATTTTGGTAAGACATGTTCCTGAGAGCCCAGGTTGAAAGCGCAGTAGTTTGCTGGGTTATTCTCTGGGCCAGGACTTACAATGCAATAAACCCAGAAGTGCTGAAGTTCACAGTTCCCCCAAATCCTACTGCAGTCTCCCTAACCAAAAAGCAGCAGATGACTCAGGTGTCTGTTGTCCAGCTATGCTCTGGATCAGGGACCTGAATTGTTGACCTATTTCTGCAACTAATTCAAATCAAAAAGATCAAGGGACAAAACTAGAGCCTCCTAGCAGAAAACTAGCCACTCAGCTGAATTAATTCCGTGCATCTGTTTTAGTGGTCTATGATTATTTCTTTTTTACCTATGCAGAGAAAAATAAGTGACATTTGGTGCCTGCAGAAGAATCAGACCCAAGACATGATCTAAAATCAGGCCCAGCAATACCTGGATTTCAGACACCTGACCCATGTGGGATCCAGAAAGGGGGTACTGGTCCCACTCTGCAGAGAAAAGAAACAGATCACAAAAAGAGATCTGTGCTCAGCCAAAGTCTTTGTTTCAGTAGGAGTCAATGAAAACAGAAGTCTGGCTAAAATCCCTCTGATTGCTGGGTGCTGGAAGCAGGCCTGTACGCACACCTCCATCAACTTGGGATCCACTGCTGGGCATCATCTCCTGCGAGTAGAATCTCCCCTATGTTCTCTAGAAGTTCTGAGGAAGGTTTGCTCTTTTGCTGTGAAAAAAGGTGGCCACAGACGTTACAGTTCCTGCACTACTGACCTGCAGTCTGGTCATTCAAGCACTCTCTCAAGAATGGGAAATGAAGTTAAGAAGCATACAACCCTGTTAGAAGACTTCACCACCGAGTTGTACCCTAGATGTGTCTGGGGCTTACTCCCACTGACTGCAGCAGGGCCACAGCACAGAGAAGCCTCCGAGGCAGATATGGCTGACAAGAAACTCAGAGGTAGTTATGACTGTCACAGCAAATTTTTCTCCTCCTTCACGTGAAGCTGGGGGGAAAAACCCAACTCCTCATGTAAGAGAAAAAAAGAGACTGCAGCTTCTCCCCTAAAAAAGGCTGGATTTCCCACTGTCCCCCAGCTTTAGTCCACCTGTGTGTCGGCACCGCGGAGCCCACCACAGCACCCCGCAGCCGGCCACCGGGGTGAAGGGTGGGACACTGAGGTCAAGGCATCCCTGCAGACACGGGACGATGCCACACGCCAGCCCTCCGGCAGCCCTGCGCTCGCCCTCGCCCCGAGCAAGACGTCGGGGCTGCGGGACGGTCTCCGCACACGCGACGAGCAGCCACCGGGGAAGCAGAGCCAGGGCTAGAAGCTCTGCCAGGGTTACCCCCGGCCTCCAGTTTTCTCCCCGCTTCCCAGCATTTTGCAGCCCCCGCGAGAGCTCCCGCCCAACCTGAATCCGCGGTTGCTCCCCACAAGGAGGGGCGCGGACGAAAACTACCCCGGGTGGAAACCTCCCAGCCAGCCCGAGGGCAGGAAGCGGGTAGCACCGGCGGGCAGGGCAGCCCCGGGGCGGCGGGCGCGGGGGGATGCGCGGGCGCGGGGACCCCTTACCCGAGACGTTGAGGCGGCCGCCGAGGAACCAGCGGGCTGCTCCGCCGGCCGGGCAGGCCTGGCAGGCCGTGTGGAAGGGGCTGTCCCAGCGCAGGGCCCCCCGCGCCACCTCCGCCCAGAAACCGGCGGGGTCGCGGGCCGCTCGCTCCTGCCAGACCCCGTACCCTCCGGGCGGCAGCGCCGCGGGGCCCCCCGCCTCACCACAGCAGCGCCGGGCGGCGACGGGGACCAGCCCGTGCGGGAGCGGGCAGCCGAGGGCACGCAGCGGCAGCCGCGCCCGGGCCGCCGCCAGCGCCATGGGACACAGCCCTGCGCCGCCGTCGGGGCTGCGCCGCGCCCGGCCCCGCCGGCACCGGCACCGCCTCCGGCCTCCGAACAGCCCCCGCCCGCCGGGACTGACCGCCCGCGGGGTGGGGCTGCCCCCAGCGGGGCGGCCCTGGGAGCGACCTGCCGAGAGGGGAGACCGCAGCCCCAGGGGCGCGGGGGTGCCCCACAGCCCGAGGCGTCCCTGCGCCCGCACGGCCCCGGGAGCCCCGCACGGGACACCCGTGCACCCACAGAGCCCTGGATCGATTGCCCTGCACTCAGGGGCATCCCTGCACCCCTGAAAGCATCCCACGCCAAGACACCCCTGCACCCACAGAGCCCTGGGAGTGCCCAGAGTGCCAGACACCTGCATCCTGACCACCTTGGGAACACCCACAGCACCCACACAGGAACACTTGACCCAGGGAGACACTTACCCAAATGCACCCCTGTGTCCACAAAGCCCTGGGAACACCCCCCCTGCACTCCCAAAGCCACCTGCAGAGATACACCCCACACTTACACCTCTCCTGGAAGGCGACCTGCTCAGACGTGCTGCAGAGGTGCACCTCTGCACACACGCTCACACCACAGACACAGTTGCCCCGGTACAGCCGTGCACTTAACACACAGCAACACTTGGTGCACACGCACAGTCTCCTGTCGCCAACTCACATCTGTCACCACACGCCTGGACAGCAACCACAAAGGCAGCACAGCAGTGACCCAGTCCTCAAACGGCGTGCCCAGCCCTCACGCACAGACAGTGCTTGTGCACCTGGGTAGGTGGTCAACGGTTTGTGCCCTCACGTGCTGCCTTGTGTCCTACTCCTGTCCCCTCTTTGCCCAAAATGGGATAAGTCTCTCTTAAGTGGGTACACAATCTACATTTTTTTTTTTTTCCAGCCATGCAAGCACCTTCATTACTACAATGTGGAGCTCCTGGCTTTGGTATCATGACGCTTCTTCCTACATCTTAATCTCAGGATCAGATTTAAAACTGATTTTATAGAGCAAACACTCAACAACAAGCAGTGAGTTTTTACAGCAGGTAACACAGAGCTTCTCCCTCCTTCTCCCCAGAAAGCACATAGCAGGGACCTCTTTGCTGGCACGAAGAAACTAATACTTTTAGGCAGCTTGGTCCAGCCTCCCAGCACAGAGTTTGAAAACTCATTTTAGAGCGGCAATGCCTGGGCATCCTTAAGAAGTGCCAAACTGCCTGAGAGCCAACTCAGCTCACTCCCAATGCTTGGGCAGAAAAAACACATATCGTGTTCAAGATTAAAAACTTGAAGCTACTCTTACACTAAGCTGAAGCTTGTTCCGGCACTGGTAGAGATAAGTAGTGGTTTTTTGTAGATTTTTCTTATCCTAGAAATATCACCAGACACTTTATCTAGGTAAATAATACAGATTTTATCAGAATTTGGATTTCTGGCACTTCTGACGTTTGCAGCTGTGTTTTATAGGTAAAGTCCAAGAGTACATATACTCTCACCTTCCTTAGAAGTTGGTATTGCCACACTGCTAATACCGTCTGGTACTTCTTCCGTGTGCTTTGAGTTCCAGTGCTTCAGTTTGCCCAAGTGCTGTTACAAACAGCAGCACGTGTGCCACCTGGTGCCAGGCAGGAGTATGGGGGCTCTTCACCTTCCACTTGGTTTGCTTAAGAACAGCTCAAAAGTTTTCTATAAAATATTATTTATAGGCAAAACACACACACATACACATACCCTTCCAGGATTTCAGATGAATGCTTTTCACAAAACAAGCAAGTGAATTGTCAAAAACCTCCATGCATTAATTGAAATTCTTTGGCCTAAAAATGTAGCTGCTTCATTTGCAGACCTTGAAATTTCCTGGAAATTGTACCCTTCTGTGGTTTTCTTTGACATAATGCTGATTTTCCTTTTCCATCACCAAGTTCTATATATCTCATGCTTCACCAGACCACCCCCACATCCTTAAGTTTTGACTATAATTTTCTTCAAAGAATGCCATGATCACCATCAACACAACTCAGATATGGGGGGCACCCATTCAGCTGGGCTGCTGAGCAGGACAAGCACAAACCCAAAGGTCTTTTCTTGCCTCCCAGAGAGCTGAGAAGAGGGGAGATGAGTTCATGAGATTTTGCAATGCCTACTTGTCCTAGCAACTTTCTGTTGCTAAAGGCTGGCATTAGGATGTTGACTTTTGAGAACTAAAGGGTGTTACAGCAATTCTACTTACTAGTTATGGCACTTGAGTATCGCAGGAAAGGTTGGTGCTGAATAAAAGACAGGTTATGGAATTGCCTCCTGCATTCCTCCTGAAGGCTCTGCCAAGACACATGGAAAACAAAGGGGTGATTGGTGACAGCCAACACGGCTTCACCCAAGAGCAAATCCTGCATGACTCATTTGGTGGACTTCTACAGTGGGGTCACAGTGTCAGTGGACAAAGGAAGAGCAACCAATGTCATCTACCTGGATCTGTGCAAAGTCTTTGACACTGCCCTGCACAACATGCTGGTATCAAAACTGGAACAGTATAGGTTCAATGGATGGGCCACTCATTGAGTAAGGAACCGGTTGGATGGTCACACTCAAAGAGTTGTGATCAGTGGCTCAATGTCCAGATGGAGACCTGTGATGAGTGGTGTTCCCCAAGGGTCAGTACTTGGACCAGTGCTATTTAACATCTTTGTCGCTGACATGGACAGTAGCACTGAGTGCACCCTCAGCAAGTTTGCTGATGACACCAAAGTGTGTGGTGAGGTCAACACACTGGAAGGGCAGGATGTCATCCAGAGGGACCTTGATGGGTCTGAGAAGTGGGATCATGCAAACTGCATGAAGTTCAACAAGGCCAAGTGCAAGGTCCTGCACCTGGGTTTGGGCAGTCCCAACACAATTACAGGCTGGACAGAGAATGGATTGAAAACAGCCCAGAGGAGAAGGACATGAGGGTAATGGTGGATGAGAAGCTCAACAAGAGCTGGCCATGTGCACTGACAGCCCAGAAAGCAAACTGTGTACTGGGCTGCATCAAAAGAAGTGTGGCCAGCAGGGCGAGGGAGGTGATGCTCCCCCTCTACTCAGCTCTTATGAGATCTCACCTAGAGTACTGTGTCCAGTTCTGAAGCCCCCAACATAAGAAGGACATTGAGCTCCTGGAAAGAGTCCAGAGGAGGGCCATGAAGATTATCAGAGGACCAAAGCACCTCTCCTACGAGGACAGGCTGAGAGAGTTGGGGCTGTTCAGCCTGGAGAAGAGAAGGCTCTGGAGAGACCTCATAGCAGCCTTCCAGTACCTGAAGGGGGCTACAGGAAAGCTGGGGAGGGACTTTTTACTTGTAGTGAGAGGACAAGGGGTAATGGATCAAAACTGGAAGAGGGGAGAATTAGGTTAGACATTAGGAGGAAATTCTTTAGTGTGAGGGTGGTGAGACACTGGAACAGGTTGCCCAGGGAAGCTGTGGAAGCCCCATCCCTGGAAGTGTTCAGGGGCAGGTTGGATGAGGCTCTGAGCAACTGGGTCACGTGGAAGGTGTCCCTGCCCATGCAGGGAACTAGATGATCTTTAAGGTCCCTTCCAACCCAAACCATTCTATGATTCCATGATTCTATGATTCACTGTATCTCAATCTGGAAGACCCTTCTGGCATTATGGAGCCCAGTGATGCTGGCATTACCCACTCTGGAGAAGTCCAGTTACTGTGATCTGCACATGCCACCACTCTATGGCAGCTCCCAAAAGCTGGTGGTGCAGAAGTGATTCCCTGCTGCAGCCAAGTCCCCTGGCATGAACTCCCAGTCCAACCAGACAACCTCAGTGCCCTGCAAGAGACTTCAGCCACTAACAGGGCCATGTGCTGAGTAGTTGCAGCCTTTGGCATATATTAAGGGTCTTCTGTGCTGCTATAATAGCACACACTAGTAATACCAAGCCAGTAGTCATTTGAGTAAGGGATGGGTTTGGCTGCACGTATCTGCTGATCAGAGCTGCAGAAAAAAAAACACTAAAAAAATAAAAAAAAAAAAACCCAATGTCCCACATCTTACTACTCCAATTCTTACTGCTACCAGCAGTTATTTATTGCCTCATCTTTGACTCCTGCCAATATATACAAGACTTTCTCGATGTGGTGTCCCAGCCCTAAAAGTGTCAGCATAAAGCTGAGCACAGGCAGAGGTGTTTGCATGATGGGGACATTTAATTGAAAGCACTTGGGCACAGGATTTCCCACCCTACCAGGTTAAAGAGTGCTTGGCATCGTAGCAAGCCTGCCTGGCTTTTCCACATCCATCTCTGGCCCACTGGAGATGGTTTGAAGCCCCAGCCTTCAGCTGAAGCTATCCCGGTTAGAGCAGGGACTCCACTAGCCAGGCTAATTCCAGCCACAGCCTTCATGCCACACCAACCCTCCATAGGCCCATTTTGCCTCCACAGACCAAGTGTTTCTTTCCCTGGTGAGCACCAGGCCTGCACTACTGGGGAGAGTGAGAATATTAGGAGATTTCTGCTTGAGCCTCTGTCTCAGGCACAGCGACCCTATGAGCACACACACTGATACCCCTCTGACCACTTTTCTTTGCCTTTCTATCTTTCTATCAAAGCAGGTATTTGACATGAGTTACACTTCCCAGTTGCTCATCCTGCTATTTTTCACTTAATGGCCTAAAAGGGAGAGTAAGAAGAAAGTGAAATCCATGACTACCACTTGGTTACAGAGTGGTTGGGGTTGGAAGTGATCTCTGAAGATCATCTAGTGGTTGGCACTGTTCTGCTTGTAACAGCACTTTCCAGTGGTCTTCCCACATGGCATGCACACAGGTGGTATCTCACCCTGCAAAGAAAGGCAGGGCCAGGCAAAAATCACAGAGCCACATACACACAGGTCTGTGTTAGAAATCTTCTCAAGTCACAGTTAGTGACTTGGGATTTTCAGTAAAATCTTGTGATCATTTTCAGCTACATTTGGGGCTGCAGATGAAATGGGACGTGTTTCCAGGTGACTGTTGCAGTGGGTTTGTGGGGCCATTCAGCTCCATCTGCAGAGGCTCAGAGGGAAGCTTAGAGCAGGGATGAGATAAAGCTAAAATGCAGTTTGTTCAGGTACTACTTTAACAGCATGCACAAATCAGCATGGACCTTGGGTGCAAAGCAACAGGAATTGCAGTAAGTTTGTGTTGTGGTTTTGGGCCCTCCTTGCCCCCAGCAGCACAGGGGGACAGGGGATGGGGTTTAGAGTCAGTTCACAGGCTGGTGGTTCCTGCTGCTCCTTCCTCCTCAGGAAGGATTCCTTACAGTCCTCCCCTGCTTACCCACAGGGTCCCTCCTATGGGAGAGAGTCCTCCACAAACCTCTCCTTCATGAGTCCTTCCCACGAGGTCAGGAGCTGCTCCAGCCTGGGCTTCCCACAGAGTCAGGGGCTGCTTTGGGAACAAACTGCCCTGGCACCAGTGTCTTCCAAAGCTGCATAATCAGAGTCCACAGGCAGGAAATCCTCTGGCCACAAAATCCAAGTTCACCCCTCCTGGCACCTTCAGGGAACGTTCCACCACGTTCCTCCATGAGTACAGGGGACAGCTGCCATCTCGCCATGGGTTGCAGGGAAACTTCTGCCTCTGGTTTTGGAGCAGGGGGAGCTTCTCAGCTTCTTACCAGAGCCACTCCTGGGGCCCTTCCCCCACTACCAAAAATCCCACCAAACCAGAACAGTTTGGAAGAGCAGAGTACTTGAGCTAGTCACATGTAGTCACACCTGAAATAAATCTCTGAACTGTATGAAAAATAAAGATTTGCAGCACTTCCATTTATGAATGTGTAATAAATGCCCATTAAGTAGCAAGGGAGAAAAACAGCACTTAGAAATACCCAAGTAACTAAAGTGCTTCTAGAGAGATATAATGAGACTAAAAAACATCTCTGACATTATAGCAATGTCTTGGAAAAATTTAACTCACAAAATTGCACATATTTCCCTTAAATTGGTTTTTGCCTATTGGTGCATTGTCAGTCAGTAGCAAAAGAGGTCACTGCTTTTACTGGTTATTTTCCCTGCCAGTGCCCATGCACTCCAATGTACTTGTTGTAGTCTGACCAGGCCATCAGTTGGCCCATCCTCAGAAGTTTCCTGCTCAGGGTTGGATTTCAGTGCCGTTGTTGATACTGATTAACAGTGAACTTTTCCTTCCCTTCTGGCTTCTCTCTCCTGCACCAGAACAGTCTGCACTGGTTTTGCTGTGTGCTTTGTTCCAGAAAGTCCTTACTGATGAACCTCCCCACCGTGCTGGCTTCCACTTGAGCAGCACTTGGGGCTGCCCACCTTGAGGGGACACTGAAGGCTTCAGCACCAAACTTTTCCATCCTGTTCAGCTTGGTACTCATGCTCTGGGCTCAGTGTCCCCATGTGGCAGAGGCCCACTCATGGACAGACAGATGACTAGTGGGAAAAAATGAGGAAGTTAGGAATCCTCTAGTTCTTGCTTAAATTCCACTTCAGCTAATCAAGTGGCATTGCCTTCTCCTTTCAGTGAAGGTCAAAGAGACACAAGTTGCAATATAAATGTAATTCTATGAACATCTGTGTTTCCAGGAGAGAGGTGGAGAGACCCAGAGAGACTGTGGTCTCTCCATCCCTTGAGACCTTCCAAACTGGCCTGGACAAGTCCCTGTTCTAATTAAAAATTTAGTCCTACCAGCAAGGCAAGGCTCTCCCCAGCCAGGGCCCAGTATCACCGTTCTCAAGGAAGGTGGATGCAGCCATGGTAGCCAAGTCTAACCAAGTGCTCAACTCACCAGGAAGGTTTGTGGTGATGAGGCAGATGTGAGGTCAAGCCAGATAGTCAGTCTACAGACCAGAATCAGCTACAGCCATAGCCTGGCTGAGATGCTGTCCAGTGATTCCTGGGCAGACCCATACTGACAAGACAGCTTCAAGCTCAAGCCAGGAAGCTCATCCCCATGGACAAGTCCAGCTGTGGCTGAGGTAGAGATCAGCACAGCATTTCTCAGACAGGCACTGAAGACTAAGCTGAAATGGAGCTCATGGGCCCACAGGCAGAGTGTGGGTAGCCCCTGGTGAGGCTGGTAAGGGCCATTAAGGGCCGTTAAGGCTTCTAAGTGCACTCAGGACTCTTCCAATCCAACTCTGCTACTGGGTCTATGCTTGGTGCTCCACCATCCCTCTGAAAAAGAGGTCTGAAGGGCAGCGAGAAGCATGTGAGAGACCCTTTGCAGGGGAAGACAGCTCTTCAACCTTCTCTTTTTGTTTTACCTGATTCCCTCAAGCCCTCTCAAACCCAGCACCAGTGTTTGGGGATACAAGTGATGAGGACTTGACTTGCAGCATAGAGAGCTCATGAGGAAGCTGTCAAACATCTGTCAGTCATAGGCCTAGAATGACAGGGGCCTGGGCATGAGGATGCAACTGCCTGTGAAGAGTTGTGTTGCACCCAGCAGGACGAGTTGCTGCAGGGCTGGAGGCTCCTTGGAGTCTCCAGTAGATGCTTCCACTAAGCAAGCCCTCAGTGCAGGGTGAGCAGGGCTACCTCCAGCAAGTGGAGGAACACCACAGTGGCCTGGTAGCCCTGTTCTCCCTGGTCTGAGTGACTGCAGTTGGCTGTGGTTGTGGTGGATCTGCCTTTGCATGGGCAAGTCTATTGGGATGTCCCTCTTCATAATTTATCCTCCTCATTACCTCCCTGGCCCCAAGGCACTGCTTTGAGAGGGGACAGAATCCTGGCTAGGTGATACATCCCACAAGGGACTGGGGAGCACTGCAGCTATGTGGAAGCTGATGTGACATCCCACACATGAGATCAGACGGGCACCTCCAGCTAGGGACTGACAACAGGTTTGGTCACTCTGGTGGGGACAGGGAGAAGGCACCTGTGTGTTGCAAGCCTGCAGAGAGGGCCTGGGAGCAGCACCCTTTGCAGTGAGTTATGTGAACATCTGTAGGGCACAGGACAGTGCATATCCACAGCAGTGCATAACCACAGTTTGAGGTACAGTTGTGAGGTGCAGCTGGGCATATGGGAGATTCGCAGCACACATCTGGGATAAAGGGGAACAAGAAAGCATATCCATGTGCATCGCACAGCTCGTCTGTAGGAGCCACGTGCTTATCTGTGCTCTGAGCACAACATGAATAGCGGTGAGCTGGAGCACGGAGAACAGCAGCACACCCCTGGAGCAGGGGCACAGCTGTGTACCTCGGGGTGGGGAAGAGGGGACTGACTGCCCGGGGATAGGCGCAGTGCTCAGCTGCATGCAGGGAGAGGCTCACTTGTGTGAGCCATTTCTGTGCGATGCAGTTTTGGTAGCACCGGTGCAGTGCCTGCCTGTGGGCTGCTGGGGCTGTCGATCCCAGCTCCAGCACAGCAGGACCCACCCGTGTGCAGACGGAGACAGTGCTGGTCCTGGCAATGCTGTGTCCCGCCCAATGCCAGTGGTGCTTGTCCTGGTCCCACTGCGGTCTCCAGCTCGCGACACTGCCAGTCCCAGTGCAACACAATGCCCAGCCCCAGGCAGATGTGCTGACTCTGGCCTAACGCTGCAGTGCCCAGTGACAGTCCCAGCCCCAGGGGGACACTCCTGGTGAGACAGGGTCGGTGTGCTGGTCCCAGTCCCAGCGCAGCACCTGGCCCTGTGCAGACAGTGCCAGCGCTGGTCCCGCTCCCCGGGCCGTGCAGCGCCCAGCTGCCTGCCGGTGATGCCAGGGCTGATCCCAGCAGCGCAGAGACGAGCCTTGCACCAGTTCCCGTCCTGGCAATGCCCGTGCTTGTGCCGGCGGTGCCGGTCCCGACCCCAGGGCGGGGCCGTTCCCTGCCAGCCCCGCTCCCGGGGGGGGGGTGCCGTGCCGTGCTTAGCCCCGCTCCCAGCACCCCGCGCCCCGGCGCTCTGCAGCGCCCAGCCCCGTGTGCCGGCAGCGCGGTGCCCCACGCCGGGGCCGGCGGCTGGGGGCGGCGAGGCGGGCCTGGGGCGGGCCCGGCCGGGCGGGGGCGGCCCGCGGGTGATGTCAGGCTGATGCTGTCGGTGCGGCGCGCGGTGCATTGTGGGCGAATCCCGCCGCCCGCCGCGGCTCCGAGGGGGAGGATGCGCCCGGGGCCGGCCCGCCCTACAGCCGCAGCCGCAGCGCGCCGGGCCGGCGGCACCGAGCCCGGCGAGCCGCACTGAGGGGCGCGGGGCATGCGCTGCCCACGCCGGCCGCAGCGGGAGGCGCCGGCGGCGGCGGGGCCAGGTGAGCCGGGCCGGGCCGCGGCGGCTGTCGCGGTCGCTGGCGGGGGAGGGGCCGTCTCGCTCGGCGCCGGGGGAGGTGCGGGACCGCCGGCCGCACCGCACCGGGCCGGGCCGGGCCGGGCCGGGCCCCTCGGCGCCGGGCCTGCGCGCGGGGCGCTGTGGGAAGCGGAGTTCTCCCGTCCGCCCGGCGCCGCCTGCGGAAGGGGACGGGCCCCGCGCGGGGGACTCGGGTTCCCAGGGAGCCCCGGTGTCCGGGCGGGCCCGAGGCCGAGTGACGGGCGGGCGCCGCCAATGAGGAGGCGGGCCGGGGTGGGGCGAACCATCTGCCGAGCGGGGCGGCGGGGGGGGCGGCGGCAGCTGCAGTGCAGGGGCGGACTCGGCCACCTCCGCGGCGGGGGGAGGCGGGGCGGCCCGAGGTGAGGGGCAGGGCGGGGGGCCCGGGGCGGTGGCGGCGCCCCCTTCCCCCTTCCCCCTTCCCGCCGCCTCCTGCCCGGGCCGGCGGGGGCCGGGGGCCGGGGCGAGGCCCCCGGGGTGCCCGCCGGGGGAGGGGGGTAGCGGCCCGGCAGGTGCGCCGGCGGCCGCGGCGTCCCGAGTGGCGGCGGGCGGCCCGAACGGGGGTGCCCCGGGCCCCCCGCGCCTCGGAGGGCTTCGCCCAGCAGGGAATGGCCTCGCCGGATGGTGCCTGGTGGCTCTGGCGCCCGTCCGGCCCCCGGGCTCGGGGTGGGGGCTGAGGTGCGAAGGCAGCCGTCGGCCGTGTGCCGGGCAGGCGGGCTGCGGCCTGCCTGAGCTCCCGAGGGGAAGCCGGGGAGGACGGCAGCGCGTCCAGCGGGGACAGGCTGCTGGCCTGGCGAGGGGACGAGCATCCTCCCTGGTGTCCCCTGGTGCCTGCTCAGCCAAGGGCTAGAAAGCCAGCCCTTCGGAGGGGCTTACGAGGAGGGAGCGCTTTCTTTGTGTTCTTTTGGGATAACTCTTCAGCGATTGGGTTTGAGGCGGGAAGCAGGGAGTTCCTCCTCGTGAGCTTTCACAGGGTGGGAGATTTTACTCCTGTGCACGTTGACATATCTTCTGCAGCTTTTTGGCTTGAAGTCTGCCATTGTGTCTCTCCTGCTTGTGGCGCACAAGTTTGCGCTGGTGAATGTGACCATAGTCATGCTTTCCCTCTGTAGTGGGAGACAAGGTATCCAGTAAACCTGTGTTTGACCCACTAACAACTTCCAAGATGAACACCGTGACCTTGAAGTGCATCTTGTCTTTAACGAGGAACGAGTAAGCTATGTGATGTGCTGGAGGGACACTGCTGCTCCATCAGTGTTGCTGAACTACTTGCATGCCAAGTTCAAGACCCTCTTTTCTGGGGAGTGGGAATTTCAATGCCTATTGGTATCATGTTCCTCAGCAGTTCAAACCAGCTGTATAGTAAAGTCTGTATTTTTTAATTTCCTTTGGTTTTCAAGGAGGAATTATAAATGACTGATAGAATGAAAGATTTCCTGATTTTACCATTGCACATTAGTTTATTTATATTCCTTTGTACTGACACTGAAAACGCTATCTTTTAGCAACAAACTTCTCAGTGAGTCACAACAGAGATTTTCAGCCTGAGACCTTTGTATGAGTGACATTTAACTTCACCTTGTATGTGAGATGGTGTGTGCTAATGTTCCCTCAATAGTAATGTTTATAGCTGCTGTGCCTATACAGGGGCTATGAGTAAAGGGCAGTGTGTATCAATACTGTGTCACTGGTAGTTATTTTTCACATTTCAGTGTCTCAGCTTCTTTTGAGACTATCTCTCAGTATCAGAGGGCCAGGTTAGGAATTCAGCGTTCATGTTTTGCCTTTTTTTCCTTTGTGTGCCAGTTACCCAGCTCAAAACAAGCATCCTCATGCTGATGTATGTGGGATGCTCATAAATGGTGCATGTGGTGTCTACTGCTGTTACTTTTGTGTTCTGTGTGCTTTTGCATGCTTTATGATAATCCCGTTCCTTCAGGAATGCGCAAAGTTCCTCTTCTCTGATTGGCAAAGTGTCTGGTGTTAGGAAATCTTTTTCATTAGCTCCTACTGCTGATGCTTATTAAGTGGCGCTCAGGGCCATGTGGCGATTTCCTTCCCCTTCCCTCTCCATCCCAACCCCAATGTTTGATGGCAAAGGCAAGTGTATCTCTACACTGCAACAGGCAGCCTGGAGTTCTCCTCCAATGGAAGCAGTTGGTACTCATTGTTTTCCAAAGCAGGAGTGATAAGACAGATCCAGGAAGAGCCAAAATCCTCTTCAGTGCTGGAATCCTGTCATGTTGTTCCTTGATCTCTTACAGAAAGATTGCCACATCACTTTGTAGCTTATTAGAGCCACTACTCTCTTGTGAGTCTTGCTGTGGGCTCACAGTTTTCTGCCTTGGTCTTATTTATGTATTTATGTATGTGTCAATGTGCAGGGTCCAGATAAACTCGGCAGGAGTGGCTCTCCATCCTAAGAAGGTCCTGAATGAGATTCATTTGACCAGAGCTACATAACGACCTTCCAGTAACATTGGTTCACTTTGAAAGCAGAACAGAAGACAGAAAATAGGGCCTTAGAGAGAAATATGTCTTTGTAAGGTCCTCAAAGGCTTTGTTAACTTGTTTCCTCATTTTTAAGGGTTTGTTGGCTTCATGGGTATTTTCTCCTTTGAATATTGCAAGGTGCAGCCCAGAATTTGCTGGAGGGATAGTGAAAGCACAACTAGTGCTTCCTTCCCCTTCTTCCATAAAAAAAATAACCAAAAAAGTGGGTATTCCTCTGAAACATGCTGAAACCCCCTTAAATGTTACTGTGAGACACTGTCCAGTTGGAATAAATGTTAAGATTGCTTTGGGAGAGAGCACCAAGGAGGGACTGCTATGAGACCTCCCTGCCTAGGGCAGAGGAAGAGTAGGAGAATATGTAGGATGTTTATTGAAGCGTTGGGAAGGAGTCATGAGAGGTGAGGGAGAAAATGTGATTTTTACATCATTGCATCTGAACCTGTGTTGAGACTCCCTTGCCTGTAAGAGTCTCACCAGCTACAAACTGAGCAATGGCAGTCCTCCATGTCATGCAGGACCAACTCTTGGTCTTCTCCACAGCAGTGCCCACAGACAGACTGTATACCCCACTGTTAAGACCCACAACAGTTATCCCAGAAAATCTGGGAAATAAACTAGCAATAGCAATGTGACTTGGAACTCAATGTATCAGGTGTTTTTTCGCATGAACTTTTCAATTTTTTGGAGTCCAGCAGATAAATCAATATATTAGACTTGATGGGGGAGATTAGACTTTCTACCAGTGACTGAGAGATGATGCTTAAGGAGAGGCTAAGAGGACATGTATAAAATGCTTGCTCTAGTTATACCCTTTTTTGGTGTTGCAGTCTGCAGTTTTTCAGTCTCTGTTTGTTAGCCTGAATAATTTTATATATACACAAAGTATGTCATCCCACTGGGAACGGTATTCTGTTGTGAAACCCAACTATGCATTTCTGTGTATTTTCCTCTCTTTTCGCTGGTTATTGGCTTCAGAGAAACTTTTGTTTTATGCTGGGACATCTTAATTTTTAAGGCCTTTGCCCTGATACCACACCAGAAGCTTTGGGCTACCCAGAGACATTGTTATTAGTGAGACAGCCCTGTCTGTATGCTTGTTGAGTCTCCCTAAAAGCACCTAGCCTTTCCTAATAGGTCTCTAAATCATTATGTTTCCTCCCTGCCTGCCAGTTTTTTTTCATTTTCAGTTTTCTGAATGTATCTGGTGTGGAAGCAAGACTACCTGATTTTCCAGGTCCTCTGTAGAGTTCTTTTACAACCAGAAATCCTTGGCATCTCCTTTCTTATATTTTGTCTACTCAGTCATTCTATTTCTTCTCTGTCTGTCAAACAGCAGACTGGCTGGCTGGCCTCTGGTCAGGTATGTGTGGAAGATACATAATTTTTATCTGTAGTAATTTGCTTCATGTCTTTAAAGCCATCAAGCTAAAAATACCATCTTTAGCTTGGAAGAATTTGTGCTGCTTTCTTCTTTTGCACACATCTTCTATTTTGTAAAGACTTTTTGTTTGTACAATAAGTAAATTAGAATTAAAATCAAGCAATTTAAAGTTGCACTGGCCAAATACTTTTTTTTTTAAGGTGATATATTCTAACTTGTCTGCCTGCCAGCTATCTGAGTCGCCTTGGAAGCCTTCCTTTTCCTCTGCCCAGCAGGTGGGTATTCCTGGTGCAGGAGGATGGGATACCACTATCTGGAGAGGAGGTTCCTCTGACAGGATCATTGCTAGTCGTCCTAAGACCTGTTGCCCCAAGGTGTTTTCTTCTGCTTGGTAGGAGCATAGCCAGAAGGTAGGGCTGTGACTGAAGTTCTCTCTTCCTTCTCCCCAAGCCCTGATTTCTGCAGTTCATCCAGCCCTAATGTGAAAAAAGTATGTTGCTTCTGAGGACAGTGAGGTGTGTACATCTGGTCGGAGGTAGGTAGCTGCACACAGTGCTTGAAGCAGACTATAGCACTCTTGCCTTTCTGCTTCACTGCTGCCTGCTTCCCAGCTTCCAGCCTTTTTAGAGGTAGTGGAGAACAATTTGTAGGTAGTTCTGATGTTTCCCTCCTCTTCTAGCATAAATGGTTTTTATTATACAGTTAGAGGATAGAGACTTCACAGTCTTCTTGACGTATAGCTTAAATTCTTGCTTCATGTTCTGCTCACTCCAACAAGGGGGATGGTCTAGATGTCCTATACTTTGTTTCCCTCATTTAATGAAGAAGAGAAAGTTGCTTTTGCTTGTTACCTGAGTCAGAAAATAGAAGTCACCTTTGTAGTGACATTGTGTTAGGAGACTTAGAGCTTTGTGGTTTAATTATTTCTTGAATTATTTAAGCAGAATCTAGCTGCATCAGATTCTAAAATTTACTATTTACTTAGGGGTTATGGAAGTAAGTTATCAAAACTAACTGGTTTCTTTACATTTTGCTTTCCTTGGTGGGGGGGAGGTGGGGGAGAAAGTTGGCCTCAGACAGAGTTACTCCACTGCTTTTTAACAGAAGTGGCTGAATCCTGTGATCTTATGGAAGATTGGGGTCTTCCTGCTGTGGAGACAAGCACAGAGCACAGCTTGGCTGAAGCTGAAATGGATCTGGGGTACAGCTCTTCCATTGTGCTGGCATTTGTTTGACAAACACTACAGTGAACCAGGAGCTCTCAGCCAAGGAAATAACCTTATTTATTAAGAAGAACACTAGTTTTTCTACTGGTACAACTCACTGAACTGGCCCATGGTGGAATTCTGCCTTCAAACATTCAGAGCTGGCAGGAGAGAGAACTGTTCTCATCATTGCAAGTAGGTTTTTAGATTGGTTAATCAGGAACCTGAAGCTATGTATCTAGGATCAGCATCTGTTTATAGGCTTTATGGAGAAGGGAATGTAGGTGATGTAGTGTAACAGTGCTTCCATTGATTTTTAGCTTTCATTCATTAGTGCCCAAGTAGCCAAAAACAGGATGTTTGTTTTCAGGTTTGGTTGTGGTTTTTTTTCTTTGTTTTTGTAATTTGCGATGGCTAAAGCAGCCTTTTAAAAGTTTCCAAGCCTTGACCTGAAAAGAGCAAGAGATCTAGAATCCACAATCACCCTTGTTCTAGGTCCTATCCGTAAGGAAAACTCCTGTGAAAAACTAATTTGCTGTTGGCAGGCTTCAGCTTCTAGCAGAAGAAGAGCTAGAATGAGAGAACGCTTAAGTTTCTTAAATTTTCATCACAGGGAGATACTTCTACACTACATGAATTTGCTTTTCAGTGTGCCTTTTGGGTAAGATACATGCATTTTAAAGAGCTTAGTTTTCAGGTGCCTGGAAGGCATCTTTCAGCCTTTTTTCAGCTCCAGCTTTTTTAGTGACTGAGGCACAGATGCTGCCCCTTTACCAGACTCCACTGTCTATCCCCAGTTGTAGACAAGGACAGAATCACCTCACTGTTTTTCTGCTTCTCTCTGTAGCAGTGCTGGATTCTGTATGCATGACCTGTATGACTCATAGATAGATGTCTGAGCATGAGTTTTGTTGAATTAAGGAGTATTTAGTGGAATATGCACTTTTTCTTTCTGCTGTTCTTCATGTCTAGAAAGAATGGGGAGCAGCTGCATATTGAGCAGCGATGAGGTGTACAGAGCTTTTTGATCGATGAGCTAATAGAAAAAATATATGTAAAAGGTGCAAATGCAAAGGGCAGGTAGTCAAGTATTTTCTCAATTTTGTGACTGTAGGTGTCAGGGAAGTGGCAAGAGGCATTTGGGTACTAGAACTCAGGTCTATCTGGTTGCATAGGTCTCAGGAACCAATTTTCAAGTTTGATGGCAAGTCAGAAGCTGTTATTTTTAATGTGGTTGTTGCTTCTTTTGCAAAACAGATTTTGTTTAAACTTGATAGCTGTGTTTCTGATTGTGATTAAATTATGTACATTTTCCTCACCCCCTTCCAAACATCCTAGGCCGGACTTGAACCTGTAATTGTTTTGTTTGTGGAGTATTGAAGTGTTCACTAGTAACCACTAACTTGGCACTGGTGAACAGAAATGTGCAGGTACGCATTTCAGGTTGAGATCTGTTTGAAAAATTGCTCTGAGCTTTGGCCAGCTCAGGTACAAAATTTAGTTTTCCTTTATGAATTGCAGTTATGAATAGAAGTAAAATTATTTTTACATTCAAATATGACGTAAGGTTTGTGATCCTTTTTTTTTTTTTTTTTTTTAATAGAAACAAATTCTGGCCATCTGTGTTCTGTATCAGGAAATTCCTAGGATCCAGCTACCTGGCATAGCACTGGCAGACTAAGGATCAAAGTAGAAATATGGTTTATGACAACAAATGTTCCCTGAGGAATAAATTTTGAAGATTTTTTTTTTTTCCTGAGAATAATATTCAAGAGAATTTTCTTTTAAGCAACTGGTGTAAGATCTGATAGCTAAGTGAGAAGACACACGCCTAAGTCATAGAACTGCTTAACTCAACAGATGGGAAAACTTAATCCAAACCTGGGTCTGTTTACCTGGTGTGCAATAATCCAAACCCCACACATAGTCAGGGTATTTCTTTATTCCATTTCTCTGCAGAAAAACGTTCTAGGTTCCACAAAGCTAGCACGCCTGCCCTGTAACACAGGGTTCTTTTATACACTAAAAAATGCAAAATTACCTTTTATCTAAATATACTGATAAAATTTGTCTACATGATTGGTTAACTAGTTATTTGCTTGTAAAGTGGTAGTGCTTCTACTTTTCACCATGCATGCTCAGAGGGTGGGGGCTTTTGTGAGCAGCGGGTCCTTCCAGCCTAAGGAAGGGTATTTTAATTTGATAACAGTAAGTTTAATTACTGTTTTCTATTACCTGTTATACTTAGTGCTCAAGGCTACAGACACGAGTGGTTAGCATCTTCCAGTCAACTCTTCTTCACAGCAAGATAAGCTCAGTAAACACCCCATTCCTTTCCCGTTGGTGATGCTGGCCTGTCTTTTTCGACATCAGAATGCTTATTTGCATGGATTGGGAGAACGCGAGCACGTACTGACAGTTGTGGACTAGATGGCATCATAGACACATGTGGAAATTGCTTATATAGAGGCAGTCCAGACCAGCTTGTAAAACTCTCCCATAATCTTAGTAACACCATTTCTCCTTGGAAACTGACTCACACAGCAGTGCAGAAAGAACTTGAACAGACAGTGCTTGCATATATAAGAGTTTTCATCTATCTTTCTAGGATATTCAGGCATATAGAGAAAGAGGTGCATCCCACAGCCATCATCTGCTTTGATGTTACAGTTTGCTTTGTTAATATTATCTTTAGATATTAACTGCAAAGGAAACAAATTCCTCTAGAACTGTAGATCCTTCAAATAACAGTGGAATTTGAGCTTCCAATCTAAAATCAAGTTTTACACCGCTGGCAACTTTAGTCTTTGAGAAGAAGCTGAGGGAATATTGAATGTGGTTGGGAATGCACTGGGATTTCCCAAAGGCAAAAGAATAAGTGGGTCAGCCATAAAGACATCACCTTCGGGCAAGTCATCAGCTGCCTGCAAACTGAAAAATGGGGAGGCTGCAGATCAGAGAATGAAATGATGGATATGCAAGGGTCAGAGGAAGGTTGAACATGTTCTCCTGAGTGTGCTCCAGCTGGGTGAGAGAGTTCCTTACAAAAACTAGACAATTGTTACAGAAGGGCTGTAGAAAAATTATTTAAGTGATTAACAGTTGGCATGGTGAAAAGTTCTTGTCAGTCTCAAGAAATCTCTTCTCTGGTCAGCAGTGGGCTTTGAACACTGCAAAAATTTTGTCACACTCTCATTTAGTCTCATTTATGACATCTCAGTGTAGCAAGTGGCAGTTGCCCCACCTATGCTAATTTTTATTACATTTCAGAAAGTTCTTGGCAACGTTAAGTCTATGTGGCAAATCTGTAAATATGTCATTTTTCCATGCAAAATACCAGAATTTGAATCAAAATATCAAATCTCTGATCAGGGACTTAATGTTATGTTCCTAACCTCTGCATACTTTTTTGACAAGTTTATTTAATCCTTGATAATAATCATCATCATCATCATCATCATCATCATCATCATCATCTTAGAGAGCCTTATGAACATGAGCCAGCAGTGTGCCCAGTGGCCAAGAAAGGCAACAGTATCCTGGCCTGCATCAGAAGTACTGTGACCAGCAGGACGATGGAAGTGCTCTTGCCCCTATGCCTCAGCTCTGGTGGGGCTGCACCTCGAGTACTGTGTTCAAGTCTGGGCCCCTCACTGGAAGAAGGACATTGAGGTGCTGGAGCATGTCTAGAGGAGACCTACCAAGCTGGTCTAGAGAAAAAGTCATACAAGGAGCAGCTGAGGGAACTGGTTATGTTTAGTCTGGAGAAGAGGAGGCTGAGGGGAGATGTCATTGCCCTATACAACTACCTGAAAGGCGGCTGTAGGGAGGTGGGTGTTGGCCTCTTCTCCCAAAGTGAGTAATGACAGGACCAGAGGAAATGGCCTGAAGTTGCAGCAGGGGAGATTCAGACTGGATATTAGGAAGAATTTCTATACTGAAGAGTAGTCAGGCACTGGAACAGCCTGCCCCGGGAGGTGGTTGAGTCACCATCCTTGCAAGTGTTCAAGAAACGTGTAGATGTGGCACTTCAGGGCATGCTCTAGTGGCTTAGTCTGCAGGGTTTTTTCTGTGGGTGGTTTTGGTTGAGTGTGTGTAGTTGTTTGTGTTTGTTAGTGGGTTACTTTGTGTTCATGGATGGACTCTGTGATCTCGGAGGTCCTTTCTAAACATGACGATTCTGTGATAATTATGATGACTGTGTCTATCATTAAATTATTTGAATGAGTAAGATGAGCACCGTTTTCTGTGGAATTGAAGTTACACTTAAGCTGCAGTTAAATGTTTATTGTAAGCAGACCATAATGTTTGCCTGTTAAATTAGTAGAGGTGAAGCTGGTTATGATATTGGAGGGATCTCATGTGTTTGATTTAATTTTCTGCTTGGATCAAAAATTGGAGAAACTCCATCAGGGAGACTGGTGGAAGGTAGTAGACTTCCCTTTCAAACTCTTCTCCCCATTTTTTTAGCTTTGGTGCTGAGACGTAGTTGGAGAGGATTAGGATCACATAAACTGCCAGTAGTGTAGGTGTGCTTTTCTGGTTTGCATTCCTAATGATTTGTTGTCATAATTAACTGTGCTGATTCATCCTTTAGATAGGTGCTTTTGGCACAGAAATCACTGGTGTGTCTGACTGCTCTGTAGTATATGTGAATACAGTCTCTGGCAGTATGAAATTACATGTTTGGGCGTTTTCTTCATTTTGCTTAGATCCTATGCTGTTACTTATAAGTCAGTGTGCAGACAATACATTAAGTTGGCTGTGCAACCATGTAGCCTATGTAGCCTTAATAATGCTGTCAGGGTGCATCTGTTACCGTATTTAATATATTTACGTGTGCTCTGTTCAGTGCAGCCTCCTGTTAGCCAAGAATCTAGACCTGTCTGTCTTGATTGCAGCTTTTTAGGGGGTGTGTTTTTTTGGTTGGTTGGGTTGGGTTTTTGGTTTTGTTTTTCCTAGTAATAGCTACATCACTCCTTAATGGTTGTAAGCCTTTCAAAGGTGAAAAACAGTCCCAGTATCTTGCAACCTCAGCTTTACAAGTGTTGTTTTTTACAGAAATGAAAAGCTGTGAATAGCAAATCCAGAATTTCAAAGGCTGGGGCCCTTGTAGGCCTATGGGAAGAACATGACGGAGGAGACCTTAAGCTGCAGCTGCTAGGAGTTGAGCCTGCTCTCTAAGCAGTGTTTGCTACAGCTGAGGCAGGCAATGAAGGAAGACATGTCTTCAAGGGGCAATTAGGAACCTTTTGAGCTCCTGCTGTCAGACCTACCCTGACAGCCTATTACTTGTTTTTAATTGCTCTTTGAAGTTCAGCTGGAGGTTTTGATGTATTCCAGGGCTGAGGGGCTGTTAGTACAGTGCACTGTGGTTTTTTTAGTCAACTTGTTTCCTGTACTGTTACATGCATTTCTACCTCCAGAATTAGTATATGGTACAATTATTATACAAGTATTTGGGGGGGGGGGGAGGCTGGTATTTGTTTTAATTTGAGAGATTTAATTTTTAGAATTGGCATTTTGTGTTGGAAGCAGGTGATGTTTGTAGAACAGTGAGGAACACTGAGTGTGTGCTGTTAATGCTGCTAGTAACTGAGCCCAAATGCTGCTCAATTGCACTTGGAATCTGCAATGTTTTTCTTTGTGGTTTTTTTGTGTTTGTTTTTTTATTACTTCTAAGCACTCTCAATCCCATTTTTTATATTCTCCTCTTATTCCCCATCCCATCTGTTTCATTTGGCTTAATATCAGTGGAGTTCATGTTGGGAACAGCAAAGTTATGCTTAAATTCTATTTACAACTTTTATTTATTTGTTCCTCCCATGCAAATACTGGACAAGGAGCTTGACCTGATTTCTAGACTGCGGTTTAATGGGGTTACTTCTTTTGGTTTTGCAGATATCCAGCTTTGTCTCACCTAAAAAGCTGTACTTTGCCTCAGCTTTTTAAAACATCTTTGGGATCTGTTTTTAAAGTGGATCCCTTGTTCATGGTAGGGAATTTGGTCAAGTAAAGAGGATCATGGCCTACAGCAGTATAAATAACTTCACTTGTTCTAATTATTTTAATTTGTAGACTTCCTGAGGTGAGGATGTATCCTGAAATAAAGTGGGATATTGCAATTCCTCTACAGTGAGATTAAGACACTTAGGATTATCTAGGACCTTTATTAAGATGGTGAGACAGACCTCCATAGCTTTGTTCTGCTGTTTAAAAAACATCTTTTGTCTAATGAGTTTTCAACTTGGTGTTTGAGTTTGCCTGTATGTTAAGCACTGCTATCACCGTATATTGAGACTAAAGTAAGATAACATAAGAAAGATCTCATACATACATTAGGAATTTCCACAGGAAATGGTCCATATTTATAAGTTTAATTTTTAAGAGTGCTATGATCCTGTACAATTAGGAAATAATTTTTCTAGTACAGCTCTTTAAAATGTTGCTTGCAGGAAAGATAACATTGTAAGATAGGTAATGTGTATATGAGGCTTTTTGATTGATTCTTTCTTCTTTGGTCTCTGACCTCCTGGGAGGGATAAAGGAGACATCTATGTTATATATACACTAATTCCTCTGAAAGTAACTGATAAAAACACAAGTGAATTTTTAGTGAATTTGTCAAGTCACTTTTTCAATCTATGTAAGCTTTTAGCAGCTGCAGCAAGGATTTCTCCAGCTTAACAACTTGTATGAAGTTACTTTTGCTTGGTCTAGTTTGTCTACTGACGAACACAGGTGTGAACAAGGCAGATGTGCTTGATTTAATAAGACTCTGACATGCTAATTGCAAGGAAGTTTTTCCATACTTTCCTCCTAAGATTGTTACTGTTGCCTATCGCAGTCATGCTTCTCTGCTGGGTCTTGATTTTCAGCTAAATAATTGCTGCTGTAGTGCATCAGATTATTGTAAGCTACCTTAAAAATAAGGAGACCATCTATCTACGAGTGCTGTTGACCAGAACTGAAATAGAAGAAACAGCTAGTAGAGCAGTGTGTCAGGATACACTGTGGGGCGTATTAGCCTGTTTAAGCATGATTTTTTTTTATTTCTGTTTTTTTAAAGACCAAGACTTAACGGATGAAACTATAAAGATTCTCCAGTATGGGCTGAGAAGAGACACCAGTATGCAAGAGCTGATTTCACACTTCTTCAGGCTGAGGTTTGCCAAGACTTGATCCTGTTGTTGTCGTCACTCTTTCTTTCTCACAACTGCTTTCATTTCTGCTTCACTTACTATTTCTAGGAAGCCAGTTGTACAGTAGCTTAGATTTGCTCAGCTCTCTTGCCTGTCTTCATGGGAGAGAGGTATAATTGTTTCTTGATGTCCTGTACATTTCCTACAGGAAAAGATGATCTGAAAGTTCTTGTCTTCTCAGTTACTGTCTTCAAAATTACGTATCTGTACATTTTACAGTCTGTACATTATGAAGTTAAAAGTGATGCTGATATGTCAAAGTTCATATACTTGGTCATCCTTTGAATCAGGAACAGCTTTACTGGAGTTCAAGAGATATAATCCTTCCATCTCTTCTCCAGTTCTCCTTAACACCACTTAATAATTACCATGCAGAAATTATGGTCTCTGCTGTGTATTGGGGTAGAGGTGGTAGCACTTTACCTCTCCCCCTCTGACCATCCTTCACCACCTCCCTTCTGTAGCTACATTAGCAAATTCAGGTCTAGCAGGGGGCTGGCTGCAGACTTTGATAGTAAAGCAGGATTGCTCTTCTGAAATTTTGATTGTACTTTAGCAGATGTTGGATTGTATGAACATTTCTCAGCAGCCCTCTTAACACATTAATCTGCTGCTCCTTTTTTCCATGTGGTTACCTTCTACATTTAGGATGAAATCTCCTTTTGTGAAAATCTTTTGAGAAGATCTCTTTGAGATCTTTTGTTCATGTTTTATTTGATCATCCTCTATGTCTTGCACTTTTGACATACTTCTCTCTGCTGCTTCCTTATGCGTGCTGCATGCTGGTCACTTCCTATCCTTCCTTCTCAGTCCTTTCATTGCTAGAGAATGAGCTCTTTTCTCTACATCAGCTCATAATTCACTGGTGACTTTTTTACTTTTTCTGAGGCCTGAAGAAGTGTGATGGTTGAATGACCAGCTTTAGTGTTCTAATTTGGTATTTCTGTTGTTAATCTTATTTAAGTCTGCAGTCAGAGTGCTGCAGTAACACTCATTTATAGAAAAGAAGATATGTATTTTGTGGGAAGAATGATAGAACTGTTAAGAAAGCTTAATAAGTTCCATGTTTAATAAAAAATCTAGCCTACTTCTAAAGCCAGAAAAATATCTTACAGGAAGAGACAAAATGCTTTAGGAACATCTTTTATTATTCCTACTAATTTCTTCCTGAAAAGTGGAATTAATGTGTATCTAAAAGTTATTTTTGTAGAATAATTGTAACAAAATAATCACAAAACAAAAAATAAATTTCAGCATAGGCTATCTGGAGCTCCCTTATAAATCCAGGAAAAAGGAGCATGAAGTAGAAAGCAAACACTGTAGGAACAGGCTATCTCTATTTTATTTTCATCATTTTTAGCACTATGAGTTTGTGTCCTGGTTTAGTGATCAGGGTGAACCACAAACTGGAGGGCAGAATTGCTCCCTATTATCCCCGCTTCACCCACCCAAGGGAAGATAAAAGGGGAATAAGGAAGAGAAACTTAAGGGTCAGAAATTGAAACTGGGTGGGGTGAGGAGCAGATAGATGAACTTATATACAGATACATACAAAACTGATCTCGGTGATGGCAGGAATAGGTGGGTGAGAGTCTCTTGTGGCAAGACCACCTCAGGAGAGGGGTCTATGGCTCCTCACAGCACCTGGAAGAGTTGAAGAACTTCTGAGCAGCAGCAACAGCAAGGAAAGAAAGGTGCAGGAGAAAAAAAAAAGGGCTGAGCTTTCGGCTCTCCTGTCTTTTATGGACTATAACAGGAAGTAGGAATGAATATTGACCCCTCTCTGTTCCAACTCTCCTGAGTCCTTCGGGGTCCTAAAGACCCTCTCTCTAGTTCCTCTTATAGGTGTCAACAACGTGGCAAGCCACTTAAACCATAACAGTTTGCTATGAGGAGGACTAATTTATACAGGGCTGAAGCCCTTTCTAACCACCATCTTCTTTGCTTGGTGTTCATCACAGTGATAGTGTCTGTAATCCTGGCTCTGTAAAGGCCCTTCTACCCTATTCAGATGCTTCAGACTTATTGAATGCAATACCTGGCAAACCTTTATGATTTGTGTTGGATGTTATCCAATGCAAACTATAAAAACTGCCAATGCAGCAGCTGCCCTGTAAAAGCAAGACCTTTTTGCCTGGTAACAATAACAGCTCTTGCAGCATTTGGCATTAGATTCTCTTTGACTTTTTGGCTGTCAGGCCCAAAAGCACTGGACTCCTGCATGGTATAGCTGATAATTGTCACCCTTTTAGCTTGTGCTGCTGACATGAAGCATGGTCGCTTCTGCCAAGTTTATGCGTGAGGTGAGCTCAGATGTTTGCAAGGTGAGTTTGCCTTCTTTCCTAAGAAACTGGTTCTGATTTAGCCATAAGCAAAACCTGTGGAAATGTAGCAATTATTTCTGCCATGATCTGTACTAATTTTGTCATTCCTCCCCGTCTTCCCTATTTTCCCCAGATAAATGGCTCATTTAAATCGGGAGCTACCAAAATACTCTCTGGCTGGCAAATGCAGTGCCTAGCAGCAGTCATCAAGGACGAACCAAACATGAGTGGAGGAGGGGAACAGGTCGACATTCTTCCGGCCAATTATGTGGTCAAAGATCGCTGGAAAGTGGTGAGTAGCTCTGTCTTTGTGCTTCTTCTGGTGGCCCAAACAGATCTCCTCCTGTAACAGTACAGTAACGTGGCTAATTAGTCCTGGGCTCCATCTAGCAACAGTGGAGTGACATGTTAGTAAGATAGTTAATATTGCTCTCGTGCTTTTTAGACTGTCTAGTATTTTTAGAAGGCTGATCCTGCCAATGATTTTTAGGTAGGATTGAGCTGTTGCAGCAGTCTGAGTCATCTTTTAGTAAGAAACTTAGATTTTGAGTTACTGTGGCAAAGAATTCTACAAATGTGCCTATAAATAAACGGCATTACAGTAAAATAATTTTAAAAGAAATGTTTATGGTTGGAATGTCAGCTACTTCAAAAGCCAGAAATTCTGTAATTAGCTTCTTGCTACAACTTCTGTAGAAATTAGGATACTTGAAAAAATTATATCATCATGTGAAGAGTTTTAGTTCTTCATGGGACAACTGTTTCATCTGTTGTGCAAGTTGCATAGGGTACATGAATTAATAGCCATCTTTTATGTGTTCATTGTATGACTGCAGATCTCACTAATCTAAATTCATTACATGAGTTTGCCATTTAAACTCAACTCTTTAAGTTTCTTATTACTTTAATATCTGTGCCAGTTTTTTTTTATTTCTAACAGGTGACACAAGAGAGAACTTTTAGCTTGCTTTTACAGTTCAGGTTTCAAATTTAGTTAAATCTTGATTTTGATTGTTTTTTACAGACTGCTTAATATATATGATCAAAGCACAACTCCGCTAGACATCATAGACATCTAATAATGCTCATCACTTCTATAGATTGGACCTGTCTGTCTTCCCTTAGACACTCAGCAGATGAGCATGTGATTAATGATGGCTTGTGAGCAGAGACTTCAGCAGATTGACCAGAATCATGCAAGGATGCTGTGGTAGAGACATGGAGAGAACCTCATCCTCTAGACACGTGTTTCATTGCCACCAGATTTGTTCAGACAATGCAGTTTCTTTTAGGTGTAAGGCTTTCTCATTAGTCATAAAGTGCGGTCTCTGAGATGATGGGGGAAGTAGCATTATATTATCACCTTAGTTAAAGAAACTAGAAAGAAACTGGACCTTCCAGTACCTGAAGGGGGGGCTACAAGAAAGCCGGGGAGGGACTTGTTACAAGGGCATGTAGTGATAGGACAATGGGTAATGGTTTTAAACTGGAAGAGGGGAGATTTAGGTTAAATATTAGCAGGAAATTATTTAGTGTGAGAATGGTGAGACACTTGAACAGGGAAGCTGTGAATGCCCCCTCCCTGCAAATGTTCAAGGTGAGGTTGGATGGGGCTTTGAGCAACCTGGTCTAGTGTGAGGTGTCCCTGGCCATGCAGGGGCATTGGAACTAGATGGTCTTTAAGGTCCCTTCCAACCCAAACCATTCTATGATTCTATGATAACACATGAAAGGATCAGTACCTTTATACTTCTCGAAATTCTGTATGTCTTTCCTGAGAGTTTTTGTTTTTTGGCTTTAAAGCTTTGCTTTTAAAAGGGTGAAAAGAACTTTAATCCCATGTGTGCCATTGTGTCCATTTTTAACTTGGATTACCAGCAGAAGCCTCGCTAGTTTGAGCTACAAGTGATTTGTAGTAGTAGCACCAAGTCTGTGCTAACTAGCTATGGCACAGCTGCCCTGTGAGTTTTCCAGTGGGCTGTGAAGAGGAGAGGACTAAAGAGACTCAGGACTCTCAACTTGCTTCAGTTCCAGACTGGGGGTAGGTTATTCTCAACAGCCCCTTCAGTTAGACCCCTCTTTTGTTAGACCTGCATCATGCCTGTGTCTCTTTGTTGCCCTGGACAGTTCCAGCATACTCTGTTCTTGTTACTCCCCCATTGCCCACCTTTATTCATCCTGGCACTTTCCTCCTGCTTTTTCCACAGCCATCACTTTTCTGTCTGGCCCATTCCCAAACAGCCTATTTATATTTAAGCTATTCAAACTGCTCTTCATTCTCCATGCTTTCTGAGAGCAGATGGAGAATCTCAGTTTTCTCTCTGATGAAGTACCAAAATGGAGACAATCCCTATCCCCCTCCCAAAGCTTTCTGGCACAGATGAAGGAAAGTCTTGCTGTGCTCTTGCAGCTCTGGACTGGAGCACATATACTTGTTCTGGCAGGATGATACCTGTGCAGGTTAACTGATATACAGGACTTGAAATACACTCTGTGCTTGTGGACTTCTCAGAAAATACTGCTTGCAGCTTTTATATGACCCTCCCTGCACAAATGACAATTTCCTCAGAGCCTACAGTTTGGTCAGATTGTTCATGTTCTTTGCAAAGCTGAATTTTGACACTCTGCTGATGCTAAGCCATTGCTTCAGGTGCATGGCTGCAAATACCAGTTTTTCTTCATTCTCCTTTGCCCTAGCTAGCTTTGGCTTCTACCGTTCTTACTGTTCATCAGAGTGTACATTTCTCCTTCATAGACAGGACGGATAAAACTTCTGTAAATGATGGGAATGTTTTTTAGCATAGTCTAAACAAAGTAATTTTGTTGGAAACAGCAGAACTATTAAAAGCACCAAAAACTCCAAATAAAGCCTAAAATATGTTCAGTTATGTTCATAGGGGAACATTTCAAACTAATTTTAAGTTTGGTAGAAGCACTAAATGTGGGATTAAATGACTTCATGCATGCATCTGTGACTGAGGACTGCTATAAGCTCTATTTTCTAACTGCCTTAGAAAATATACAAATGTGCAGCTATATTGTCAACAACTACCTCTAACTAGAGAAATATCCTTTTATGTTTTATAATATTATCTCACAGTAGTTTTCAATACAGCAGTGAGGTCATTACTCCACTTAAAGTCCCTGAGAAATGAGATACTCTAATTCCCAGCTCTGAGAAGAGCTGGGAATTTGGCCTTGTTCTAGCTAAGTTGTATGTTGTGAGCCTTCATTGAACAGTCATTTCTGCCCTCCCAAAAGTGCACACCCTTTAGTCAGGCCTCCTGTGCTGTCCCTTTGCTGTGCTTGATGTTGGTGTAGAACTAGTCTGATCTGTGGGCTGTAATGGGGCTTGAAATAGTCTGGAAAAAAAATCAAAAATAACCTCTGTTGGCCCAAGGAAATGGATAGGATAGGATCAAGTGACACATGAAAAAGGGAGCATGCCTTGAAGTGAGCATACAGCTGTAACATCAGTAGGACCATTTTTTTCTTTATCGTAGACATTTCTGAATCTAAGCCATAGCGTTCCAAGCTGGACAGTCCAAGATTTCTGTGAGTGATGGATCCTGCTCAAGCAGGTGTGTGGTGTATTTATGTGATGCTGAGGTTCAGCTGCCAGAAGGTTTTTTTGTGTAATTTTTCCTCCTATTGTGACTGTTTCTGGCTGGGCATCTGCTTGAACCTTGTAGTTCTTAGTGCTGGCATACTTCCAGTATTGAACCAGTTTCTAATTTTAGATTGGTGTAATGTATTCCTTGAATTCCTTTCCTCCTCTCATCCTTTATGCTGGTTGACAAAGCTTTGACAAATAAAGGTATTAGTTCTCTGCAGTTAGCCTCTTGGTAGTTCATTTTCCTGTCATTCCAAGTCAGTAAAGTTTGGCTGTCTGACAGCAATGGTATTTTTGTTCTTATTTTTGGAGAAAGGCATGGATGGTGAGTGCATATGCTTTTTTATCAAAACTTTTAGACTTTAAGTATTCTTTTACATCATCATTCTTTACTTGCAGATATTTTTGATTCTTTGACTGGATGAAATCTGGACTGTACTGGAACCATGTGAATTTTGCAGAGACCCCAGAGGGTAACTTGATCTGCACATGCTCTTCCGAATTATATGACTGCTTTGTTCACAGGAGGGAACAAAGTAAAACATAACTTGTTCTTTCTTTGAACTAGGTGTAGATGTTAAGGCTGAATGGTTGTATCTCTTTCATTCACCTAAACACTTCATAGTTGGGATTCGCAACTGAGAGTTATTAGCTAGATATAGTTGGCAGCTCCTGCACTGACCATTGAATACAGGTGGTGACTATTGTACACGTGTATGCTCTTTTGTCAGATACCATCCATGCTTTGGTTTTGTCCAGGTTTCTGAGATTCTGTAACTGAAGTTTTGGTTACATGCGTCCTTCTGTTTATTTTTGAAACCTTTGTGGAAGCCCCACAAATTTTTGTGAACTCTTCACCTTATCTTCATCACAAAGGTCAGGAGGCTATGGTTCCAAGGGGGAACTTGGGACAAGGAAGATGCTTTGATAGTCTTGGGGCCTCTTTTGTTCTCACTTTGTGCAGAATTACTTTGAGTGGGCTTTAGCAGGTTTCAGATTATTTACAATGTGGCACATTGACTTCTTGGTTGGCATCTCAGTTCATGCCTTTTTTTATATAAGTTAGTTTTCCCTTGAAATCAGTATAACTCCAGTCCTCCTAAGGGAGTTGAGTGGACTCCTAGAGTTTGGTGAATGTAGGTCCACTCTTCCTCACCTGTAGTTAAGTAAATGAGGCCTGCTAGCCATTTCTGGATCCAGTAGCCCCTTGAGTTAGGCTGCAGGAGTTTCAGGCTTGCCTATACAAGTTCTCCTAAAAGGCAGTCACAGTAATTGGCTGTTTGAAGCTTGTGGGTCACAGCCTTTAACCTGGCTGAGTTCACCAGAGGTCTCCAGCTCTTGCTTTGGTCCTTTGCTCTGGATTCAGAGTACATGTTCCTGACTTTGTCAGTGATCCTGACACTGAACTGCTTGTGCCTTGGTCCTGGAGCATTCTCCTGGGAAGGTCTAGTCTTTATATAATATCCTCGGAAAGCAGACTTAGTTTAGACAGCAGTGTCTTATGTGCTTGCTGAATAATAGCTTAAATTTGTAATTGAAGGCTTTTTTTGGTTGAGGGGGGATTTGCTGTCTTGGATTTTTTTAATTGTCCCTCTGTGAGTACTGATTTCTCCTTAGTGGGAAGTCTGTGTGTTGTTTTATCTTTAATAAGCTCTGGAGGATTGTGCTGCAAGACTCTTTTTGGAATAAATCCAAAGTGTCTCAGGATTTTTAAAGAGAGCCATATGCAGCTTGTGTAACTGCTGATACATCTGGGGGGGTGTTGGGAGTGGCTTCCCCCCATCAGGACATGGCTGGTTTGTGTTGCTAATCCTGAAGGACAGTCCAGTTTGGGAAAATCCTGGAACCCCCAGATTGGAGACTGCCACACTGAAGGGTCAAGTAGAATGGCTTTTTGGTGACAGTTTACTCCAAGGGCCTAATGTGGCATGAAGCCTTTTAGATCATGGAAGAAGCACCACACTGAGCCCTATGGTTGTGTGGCCATTAGTGGGATGCTGAAAGGACTGAAATCACATCTGAGATGCAGCTTACTTAATTTAAGTTTTCTATGTGTCAGTCCAAATAGATCCGTGCATTGGATCAAATTCACTTGACTCCACAGGCTTTAATGGAAACCTTGATGCCTAGATTGTGCATTTAAGCAGAATAAGTCCTGCTGGTGTTTTCAGCCTGTATCCCAGCCTTAAAAGTAAATGGACTAGTGGAAGGTAGGAAACAGGATGAGAATATTCCCAAATCAGTGAGGTTTAGCATGGGCTGGTGATTCATTATTACCACTTAGTTGACTCTTGTTAGATATTCCCTTCTCTTTCTTGTCTTTGTGCTTAACAGTTTCATTATTAGTTTATTTTCCTGAGTGGTATATGCCCATCTCTCATTTGCATCCAGCAGAAGTTCTGAGTTCATTTTAGACAGTGAACTCCCACAGAGTACCCAAACAATGAGGAAGTGCTTGTGTGATAAGCCTGTGATCTCAGCCAAGACCTTGAGTTGCAAGATAAAAACTTGCTCTGCAACAAAGAAAAGGAAATGGCTGCTGATAGCCTCTGGATGTTGCTGAAAAATCAAGGAGGATGGCAGTGCTGGTAATGATGAATAGGACCATCTGGTGTGCTGGGAAAAGTGTAGCAGAGAATAAATTCCATAAGAGGGTGAGAAAGGATGTGAGGAAGCAGAGGCAGCTTGAGGGCTCTTGAGCAATGAGGTGCATCCGTTGGCTAGATTGTGTGTATAAAATCGGTTTTCTGATTCAGCCAAAGCTCTGATCTTGATCTCATGTCATCTTGCATTTGTTGCTCTGTAGACTTATATGGGTCCTCTGATTTGGCTGTTTTCCCAGATGAGCAGTTCTGCTTCTCTGATGCAGACATTCTTTTGCTTTTTCTGGGTAGCAGTCCCAGTCTGTTCTTAGTTTTTCCAGGATCCATATAAGTATTTTCATCCTGAAATGAACCACTCCTAACTCAGTGAGAGCCTCTAGCAGCAAGGTGATTGATACTGTGGATTGTACATTACTAGACCTTCCTATAGATCCTTATAGTGCCACTATCCTAATAGTATTACTGTGTTGTTCCATGTATATTGTAGTAGCTTTGCATTTTGGCAACAACGTTGGACATGGGAGCTGTCACTGTTAAGGCCAGTGAGTGGAAAAGGATCATTGTGTGAGTCTGTGCTTGCTCAGCAATATTTCTGCCCGTATCCATTTCTTGAATTTGCAACCCAGCGAGATTGTTCAAGTAGCCTGTGTTTCTCCTTTGTTAGTTGACTTTTTGCCTGTTGTGTTACCCATTTTCCCACTGAGACTTTCTTAAGCTTCTTCAAAGTCCTTCCAGATCCAACTAAACTTTTTGCTTTCTGCAGCTTTTACCGTCCTTTTCTCTTGCCTTTCTGTGTCATGAATACATTAGGCAACAGAAGGTCTTGTGTACTGAATCCTGAGCTATTAGCCAGCATGTTGTTGCTATGCTGAATGTAGTATTGTTTTGGTAGAAAGATTTTTAATAGCCAGCTGTCTGAGTGTGAATTTCCAAGTAGGGCTGCACTGTAATAATTTCTGAATAGTATGTGATGACCTACTTATTGGGCTGTTTACCATATGACTATGCCTGTTTTAGCCCAGTGGAAGGTTGTGAGGGAAAATAACAAAAGAAGAAGAGTGGCTTTGGACAGCAGCTCTCAAGGGGTTATCAAGAAATAGCTTCAGAGGCAATAGCCAGGCTGTTAATAAGGAAAGTACTACCTTTTTCATGCCGAGTCGTTTTGGTCCCATGCCAAGCTGGGACCAGAAAAGTAAATGGTTTGGCTCACCTTAAGAATTAAAACAACCCATCCCTGAGAGGCAGGGTTGTTTGCTCAGTAAACTGGACAGGAGTACATGACAGTCCTTCTTCTGTGGTGCGGAAGACTTTAAAATATCATCTAAACTTCATTAAACATTGTGTAAGTTACATGCTTGACTATTTGCGTGATTTAAACTTTTTTATCTCATTGAGGTTACTTCTGCCATCAGAAAGAAGCACCACTCAGGGCTTCCTGAGCAGTTGTGAACAGAGGGAACACAAAATGTTGAAGGGAAGGGCTGCAAGTAGGTTCAATGAACAAGTGTTAAGCAAGAGCTTTGATGTAGCTCTGCTGTAAACCTGAATTTGTTCCTGGGCAGCACAGTATGCTTTAAAAATATATATCTAAGAGAAATAAATATGATTTTCTTGGCATAGACATTGACACATTAGAAGTGTGGCCTATACATACATATGTATAACTATATGTGCATATGCTGTGAAGTTTCAGCAGGAGAATCAAGGAATCATGTTCCAGGAGAGGCAAAGGATCCCAGCTTGCTTTGTGAGTGGGTGGCTACTCCAGATCAGGCAGATGATCTGTCTCTAGTAGGTTCTTACAAATATGCTTAAATCTGGACATCCTTAGCTTTGAGTTTATGTCAATTGAAATAGCTTTGATTTCCAAGTAGTGGTATCTTTCTATTATGAAATAGTCTTCAATTTTGCTCAGACACAAAAAGCATCATTTGGTGTGGTTTAAAACTAAAAAGAAGAAAAAGAGAGGAGACAATGAGAAACAATGGAACTGTACTTATGGCTTGTACCTAACAGTTTTGAGGTAATGCAGTTGCCAGTTCACCAAAATGTGGCACTGCAGTAACCTCACTATCAGAGCAGGTCAAGCACCTACAAGTATACAGTTGGATGTTTTGTTCTGTGTTTAGAATCCTGTCAATGAGGTGTGAACTTCATTTAACTTATTTCTTTAAAGCATTAGTTTAGACTAATATGGTAGCATTTTACTGCAGAGTTGTGTTTGTTGAGAGGATATTACAGGGTTTACCTGCCATGGTGTGGATAGTGGTTGTGCTGTCTCCTTGAAGGGTCTTTCCTTGAATTTTGGCAAGAACACTATTGAGGTAATAGGCATTATAGTTTTCTTTTCAATGTATCTCGTCATCACTTGCTAGGCTTGTTAATTGTTGTTACAGCAAAGAATTTATACATAACACAGTCAAGTGGGCAGCTGGAGTTCTGCCTAGCTGTGCAGGGAAGGCATTCAGGCACTGCACCCATCGGTAGCTGAGTTTGTTCTTCCTATACAGTAAAGAAACTCTTTGAGAGCTAGTTTGATGTTGTCTCTCTTGTACATTGCAGCAAACCTCTTTGTACTTTTCTAGTTGAAGAAGATTGGTGGTGGTGGCTTTGGGGAGATCTATGAGGCAATGGATCTGCTTACCCGGGAGAATGTGGCCTTGAAGGTGGAATCAGCCCAGCAGCCCAAGCAAGTTCTCAAGATGGAAGTGGCTGTCCTGAAAAAGCTACAAGGTAAGGCAGAGAAAGCTCTTTGGAAGTGTTAAAGGTCACTGTGAGTTGCAAGTGTATTTTATAATTTTCTCTGTAGCTTCCATCTATATGTGATGTTACATTAAGTCACTCAGCCCAGAACATTACTGCATTCTGCAAAGCATCCTACTCAAGTGAGTTTCAACCACAGGGACTATTATTGTCTGCCAGTCTATAAGAACAATGAGGAGACTTAAACAATTGGTGCACAGGTCTGTGCAGTCTAGTGATATTGATTAGATAATAAGGAATAGAGCAAGCCATGTCTGATTAAGAAACTAGGTTAGCTGATTGCCTCCTAGAGGACTGGGACAATGTTTGTGACTGTGAGCATGACGGAGTCTCCAAGTAAAATGGTTGACTAGTAGATGAGTGCAACAAGTGGATAATGTGAAACGTAGGGAAGCTTGCAGTTACTGAATTTTGCATCTACCTGACTGTCCTTAAGGCAAAGCATAAAGTGATTTTAGGTCTGTTAGTTTTGGGAGTGGTGGTTTTGAATTACATTAATCTGAATGATATGCCTATTCTTAATTTTCCCTAACGTAACTTTATATTAGTTTGGATGTGGAAGTCAGCCCTGGCACCATCTGTTTCTATAGTTGAATCTGGCAAAGCTTATAAGCACGTTTTAAACTGACTGGGAAGCAGTAAAATGGGAGCCTCTTGACTCATGTCCAACTTAAGAAGTTACACTTCCACTTAAGAAGTTACACTTAAGGGGCCTTGCCTTATGCCAGGATGCTGTTTTCTGTTTGCTCAAATGAAGCTTCAAATAAGGCTAAAAGTTAAAACTTCCTGTATTGATCTTTAAAGTCACAGTCATTCTTGGGATTGAACTAGTAGAATAGGGTGAAAGGAGCCAGCCAGTGTCCCAAAGGCTTTTGCAATGCTAGTGAGATACAGTTTAGCACCAAAGGGTGCAAGGAAGCTGCAGCTGTTCCTGCCTGAAGAAAGCGTCAGAAGGCTTCTACTAAAAATTGATCACTAGGTGAGGATGTAACAAGAATTTTCCAAATCTGCCTTTGAGGACTGAGAACTCCTGTTTGCTGAAGTGCATTATGCATGGATTTCCATGTGAAGGCAAGGACAGCTGTTGAAAGGTATAGTTATATTTTCTATTATAATATGCCTTTGAAGGGATATTCCTTTTTGCAGGATTCCCACTTGGGCTGAGGAAACACCTTCCCATGAAGCAGTGAGTAGTATCCTTATCACCAGGACTCATCTTTCAGAGATAGTGTTGTGGCCCTGTGTCTGCACCTGTACCTCTGCCCTTGCACAAAATCTCCAGAAATATGATTGAATTAGAGGGTGAGACTGTTGCAGGTCTTATGAAACAGGAGTTACTCAATGTTTGTGACAGATTGCCTCTAGGTAAAAGTAAATTATTTTTAAGGTCAGATAGTTTTCCACAGTTCAGCTCTTCTAAGAGGAAGACTGGCCTTTTTCAAATACACTGAATTGTAATAGATGCAGCTGAGCCTTGTAAAGAGAGTCAAAACAAAGGGGAAATCAACCCAGATCATTAGGGGGAGGCTTGCTATTGATCTGTGAAAGGCCTGGATGCCAGAGCTCCCAGAGAACACCAGAGCAGGTGCCTGCAGTTTGAAGGGAATGTAGTGAGGGCAAGCAAGGTAAAGATGCATTTGGAATTGCTCTGAATTGAGTGAGGGTGTGACTTTGTAGAATGGCAGATTATTAGAATACCAAGAGAAAGTGCTGTTATGCTGGCTAGTGTCAATATGGGTTACATCCAGGGTAGGAAATACTTGAAAAGCATGAACTGAAGTCACAAAATCAGACCTGGCATCACATACAGTACGAGTTGTCTAATACTTGTGCTTTACCACCAGTATTTATTTCTGGAAAATAGCTGAGAATATCAAATGCTTAAAAAAACACCCACAGTTGTACATAGTATGATCCTGGTAATCGGGGAGAGAGAGTGGGGAGGGTGTAGAATTAGGAAAGTCCTTTGGCAAAGCAGTTGGCAAATATTTAGGGACAGAAAAGGCAAGAAGCAGAATTGGCTATTCATCAGCTATCCTGCATTTCAGAATGACAAATTGCTTCAGCCATATTTTTACAAATCAATCTGTTCTGTGAAGCATTTAGCTCTTTTGGTTCAAGGTTAATCCCCAGATGCCTTACTGAAATAAATGGTGAAGTTAAAATAAGAAACAAGGTTGAGAGAGTTGGGAATCGTGTATTGTGCGTGTTTTCACTGTGAGCTGTTGCAAAGAGGTGACAAGCATTTCAGAAAGGGAGATGCTGACTTTATCCAAATGGTGGATGGAGGAAGTTGGTGGTATTACCATAGGTGACAGTTGGCTCATGGTTTTCCAGGTGAAAAGCAAGGAAACAGTGTTGTCCAAAGCTCCTCTGTACTTTTCTGGTAGAACTGAACATTACAGTCCCTCTTACATAGTACAGCTTTATTGTTTTCTATTCAGGTGTCACACCAACATTAAAGACCTAATGAGCTGCTGCTGTTTTCAGAGCTTGTGATCAGAGCCTTGCAAGTTGCTAGAGCTTCACAAGAGTTTGGGATCGAGAAGGCTGGCCATACTGCAGACCTGCTTCAGGACCTGATTTGGGTTCAGCCCAACCTCTCAGTGCAGTAGCTCCTGATTGGTTTGGACTGCAGGCTGTTGCCAACAGTTAGACACTTTCTGGCACACTTTCTGGAATAGCCACCTAAGGAACACGGATGCAGGTCAGGTCCTTCACATGTCCAAAGCTGTTTTCTCAGTTTGTGTGGGTACGCTTGAAGTCCTCTGCTGTTCATCAACTGCAGCCTAAGCAACTCTTTTAGCTTGACTACAGGAGTTGCTCACCACTTCTTTCTGGCTTGACTATCCCTGGCTTATCTGTCTCTTCCATGGGTGAAGGAGTAAGCAGGACTAAGTTTAAACTGGAGGATCAGAGAATTTGCATTCCTTGAAGAAGGCTGCTGTGCAGTTCCAAGCTACTGGGTGTCATGGAGGCTCCAAGGAACCAGATCAGAGAGTAGACTTTTGCAGTAATAAATTCTTATATATTTATCTCTAAAATGTGCAATAAGTAGTAAGCAATATGCAAATTATATGAAAAATCCATAGTGTACAGCAATAATAAATGTGTGAATGCAGTTGGTAAGTCTAGGAATAACAAATCAAAAGTAATAGTATGAAAAAATACAAGAAAAATTACTTTATAGACAGCTGATAGAAAATAATAAATTTGGAAGCTGTTTCAGGGGTTGTTTGGCACATCTGCACAGGGAATTTCTGCTTGAATACAGATTCTGTGCCACCAGAACACTGTAGTAGTGTGAAGCCCTCATTTTGTTCCCCTAACCCTACTGTAAAAGTATCTTTATGTGACATAATGGTATACTATTGCAGTATTAGCACATAATTGTAACCTATTGGGCTTTTCTGCTTAATAGTCAAGCATGTTGAAACCAAGCCTAAGCTGCATTGGCAAAATACTTCTTGCAGATACTCCTTGTGTCCAGCACATTTATATGTATCTGCAAGTGTGTTGTTATGTAGACAAGCCTTTTGATCACATACATTCAAAAGTGAATGGAGATAGAGGGTTGTCTGTTTCACCCTCTTAAGCTATGTCTACATAAGTCAGCAGTATAGATCAGTGGATAGAAGCAGTTGCTCAGGCCTGTACATCTCCAGCGTATATGACTTGGAGATGTTACATTATAAACAGCATGTGTTTTGGAGGTTATAGTTTGGGTTAATTTTAATCTGGTTCCACTGTCTGAGGGACCAGCTGTTGATTTGGACTGACTCCTTTAAGATTTGGGTGCTATTTGGTGTGCACGTGGTATGGAGCTTCTGGGTCTCTTTGCTCAGAAAAGTTTACATGACCAAAGCCACTCTGTGAACAACACTGACACAGGGTAGCTGTGATGATTTAAGGCAGTATGGAAGCTTGCTTCAAAAGCTCTGAGTCTGAGACACCTGTTCTTTGGAATAATGGAGAGAAAAAAATGGATGTTTTCCTATCATTGAACTTGTGAAAGGAAGTTACTTCTAGAAAAGCAGATGTTTTTCCATATCTTCAATGCTTTTCTAACCCTTTGGAACACAGACAGAAACCTCCCTATTCTCTCTGTGAGAGAGAACTTTTTTTCCCACCCTGGATTTGCTGTGGAGCAACATTCAGGTGGCAAAGTACCATCTGTGAAATACTGTCCTGACTCTCTTTCCTGTCTCTGAGGTCTTTAATGTTAATCAAAATGCAACAGCTCTGTTAGAACAGCTCTTGAACAGCTTTTGAGGTGCTTGTCTTGCGCTGTCTCAGTGTCAGTCTGCCTTTCTAATAACAGCCTTAATTGCTGAAATAGTAAACCAGTATCCCTGATTATAATCCAGTGGATTATTTCCTCTAGCTTTTGGGTTGCTGCAGAGAGGGGTGTGGAAACCATCTTCACATGCCAAACCAGGCACTGTCTGCTCTAGGTGCTCAGGTGAGACTGTGTGAGGCCCAGCAGCAGATGCTTTGAATTCAAAAGTATTCTCCCTGTTGTTACCCACTTCTCAATAGGTCTGTCTGGGAACACTTTGTGGCCTTGTGCGACTAGGATGGTGCAAAAGGATCTCTCAGGAGACGTGCAATTCAGATACCTTCTGGAACACATCTCCTCAAAATATGGATGTGGCCACAGCATTTGGTTGCCTTTACTGGAATTCTCCTTGAAGCGGTCTAACAGTCAGATTGTCAGTTGAAATGTCCAGATTATTCTGGTGCTGAGCACTGTTTTCTGTTCTTCTGGTTTTGCCCTGGTGTTGAGGCTACAGGACCCTATGTACTTGTCTTTGACCTCACTCAGCAGCCAGGTGTTCATAAGCTCTCTTCAGTGTGTCGTTTCCTTTATAAATGCCTTCTTTTCAGTGTAACCAATCTCATTGCGTAGGACTCTGATTAATTTTATTCTGCAGTGCAGAGATCTTCTGCATATTGAGTAGTGCACAATGCAGCCTGGTCACAGGCATTGTACTTGATTTTATTACAGCAGATAGTGAAGCAAGTTTGTGTTGCTTGTTCCCTTTACTGCCAGGGGTTGGACAGGTAAGGATTTCATAGCAAAACAGCGGAAGAAAAAGGATCTTGCTTGCTTTTTCCCATTTACCAGTCCTACTCTTTTGTTTTTGCATATGTGAGTTTTTAGTGTTAACATGGGGCCTTATCTCTGTGATTAGTTTTGTAGACATGTTGTATATGTTTCTACAGTATTTTGTGAGGTTGCTGTAACCAAACTATCTATAAAGGCCGGGAAGCAGGGTAAATTACCCATGGCAGGTTTTTAGGCTATCACAAGGTGGCAGATTCAGACACGTGATAGAGCTCTAGCATCTCCGCCCAGCACTTCATTTTTCCATGTGGAAGAGTCCTATGGGTGTTTGAAGGAACATAGGCCACATGTTTTCTGTGTCAGCCATGGTGTCATGGAAGGTGGGAAGAAAATGGGCTGGATGAAAGAGGATTTAAAACATGTTATTTTGAGGATGTGTTGAATTCTGGCTCCTTTGGTATTCTGCTTTGCCTTGCGTGGGATCTATTATCATTTGCCCATCTTTTAGTGGTCTTGGGGAAACAAGTAGAGAAAATTATGCCATGCAAAGTCAGGCAGTTTCACCTTTAACTGCTCAATTTGAAGATTATGCTCAGCCTTTTGTTTTATGTCCATTAATTCATATATTTATTACAGATGCACTAGCAAGGTTAACCCAGTTGATTAAATCCTAGTTGATTACTATTGGATGTCATTATTTAAGCCTTACTTCCAGTGTGGAATTTTATTTCTTTCATGTTCAAAGCTCCTTGTCTCCAGCTGAGTTGACAAGTCCCTGAAGCGAGCTGGTTTATCTGGCCAGAGCTAAAACTTGCTAACTGCAAAGGAAATAAAACTGTATGCTGGCCAGCTTTGCCAAGCTACAGACACCATTTCCAAGTCAGAAGGTTATGAAAACAACTCTCATTTCATTTTTCTAGTCCTGATGGATCCTCCATTTCTTTAGAATATTTGTACAGAAGTTAATATCCCCACAACACAAAATCTGTGCTAAACTTGATACTGATGTCAGCAGGTGAATATAAAACATAGCTGTAAAATGTATATTGTATCTAAAATGTAGAGCATGAGAAATAGCTGTAGCTTTCCAGATGCCAGGTAGAGCAATTGTACAACTAGATGTCCACAACTGTGCATATAATAGAGACCCTGGCAGTGCCAAGTGCTCAAGCGAGTTATGTCATCAAGCACTTGGTCTTTTCCTACGCAGTTGTCTGGGGGGTTTGGCTGTTGGCCAGCCATGTACCATTGGTTTTGATGCTTCGTGCATTACCTGAATAAAAAGAAACTTGACTGACAGTTCTGGAATTAAGCTGAGTTTGTTCATTGCTTACATGAAAGGCAGGCATTAGTGAAAAAATAGTGTTTGACAGTGAGACATCTAGAGGATAATTTAGGCTGGCAAGGGGACACTTCTGGAGGTCTCTAGTACAACCTCTTGCTCCAAGCAGAAAAAAACAGATCGAGTTGCTTTGGGCCTTTTCCAGTGAAGTTTTGAATCCCCTCCAAAGATGGGAGATCCCACAGCCTCTCTGGGCCCCCATAACGCGGTTTGACCACCCTCATGGTCAAATGAAAAATAAATGACAAATAATGGGAATTTCCCATGTTGCAGCCCCTCTGAGAAATGTCAGGTTCCATCTTCTCAGCAGTCTCATGTTAGGTGTCTTCCACGAGCAGTCAGGTTCCTGTCTGCAGCCTTCCTAAGTCTGAACAAACCTAGTTTTTCAACACATTCTTTGAATGTCAAGTTCTCCTTTTCCTGCAACCATCCTGGTGGCCACTGCTGGACTCACACCATTACGTCAGTGTTGGTCTTGTACTGCCAAGAAAATGTAAGAATTGGTAAGGTAACAGTTACAAGAGTAGCAACAATTGCCATGAGATGTATAATAATCTGTGCAGTAGAAGTTTCTTCAGTATTTTGGGTGGACTGTTAACAATGAGACAGTTCATCTATGGAGATGAATCACAAAATAATTGTAGCATAAATTGAAAAGATTAAATTATTGAAGTCCTTTGGGAAGAAGAGTGGTTATTTGTTTTCTACAGGTAAAAAATACAGGAAATGCGGAGTCTACTACCTAAAAAAAGATACTTAAATTGCAACATTAATGTCACATATTTCTGTCTTACTGTTTGGTTTGTTTCACTGCTATGTTGAAAATATATTAGGATGTTTATGAACTTAAATGAGTAGAAGATTGGAATGAATATTGGTTTCTAGCAGCTTTAAATTGATTTGTTTGGAAAAATATGCTCAGAAAAAGGATCATATTTAATTTTTAACTCCTGTGCAATTGAAGTTTTTTGTGTAATGAAAGTTTTTAAGTAGTAACATGAGGTTTTTTATCATATCTCTACAAGGATCTATGCTAGAGTGGAAGGGTTTTCTAGATACTTGAAGTTATGTTTATACATGAAGATATTGTTATTGAATGTAATTTTCAAGTTCCTTCAGAGCAAGAAATGGTGAATACCATTTCAATAATTGTAATATTTGTTTTTCTTATGCAGTATTATATGGAAGATTATTATATTCATTTTAGCAGTAGGAAGAGTATTTTTCTATGCGTGAACATTAAAGGCAATTAAAACCTTGTTTTAACTAAATGCTTGGAAAATTCAATGCATGTGAAACAAAACACATGCTCTCTGAAACTTTTCTCAGGTCAGGTTTAATGAACATCCAGCTGTCTTATTCCTCCAACCTGTGTAAGTTAACAGGCCAAAACTTGATAGTCTCTCTGTTCCTTTACTTTGTTGGATGGTAAGGGCTTTGTTTTAGTACTGAACAAATACAGATATAGGATTTACAACCTTGAGATCTTCTGTAATATCAGAGCAGCTTTTAATTGGAACAGACTAGCAAAGGAGCAAGTGCGATCTGACAGTTAATGTAGTAAAGTGGTTGTGAGACTCCCCATACTAAGTATACCTTGAAAAAAAGTTTGTATTTCCTTTTCTTACTTTTCTGTGTTAAACTATGCTTTGCTGCTTTCTGTGCTCTGATCTTCATACTTGAGAAGGGCATGGATGTGGACAGGCTGGAGAGGGTCCAGAGAAGGGCTATAAGGATGATCAAAGGACTCGGTTCCCCAAACCTGCCATATGAGGAGAGGCTGAGAAAACTGGGTTTGTTCAGCCTTGAGAAGAGAAGGCTCTGAGGAGACCTTACTACCAGGTACCAGTACATAAAGGAGGGCTACCAAGAAGATGGAGACTCCCTGTTTACAAGGGGTCACGTGGAAAAGACAAGGGGTACTGGGCACAAGTTGATGCTGGGGAGATTCCTATTAGGCACGAGGTAATTTTTTCACTATGAGGACAGTCATACATTGGAATAGTCTCCCAAGGGAAGTGGTAGATTCCCCCACATTGAACAGTTTAAGTCTCAGCTTGAAAGGGTGCTGAGCCATCTCATATCAACTATAGTAGTATCTAGAAAGGTTGGACCAGATGATCCTTGAGGTTCCTTCCAACCTGGCATTCTGTGATTCTCTATGTGTGAGTAAAGAGGGCTGTTTCCTTCTGCCTTAAAGGAAAGTATAACAGTCCCATCATGCTGGCTGCACAGGAGGTTAACATGACTGATCTGCAAGAATCCCAAAATCACACCTGTCAACCTCCATCTGCTACTTGAACATGACACGAACTCCTGCAAGAGAGCAAACAGTTGTAACCTGGTGACTCCCTTAGTTGAAGTAAGTGAAAAGAGGAGTAAAAAGCCTTGGAGGTTGATGGTGCAAGCATTTATCCAGCTGGCCGAACACAGACCATCTCTACATGTGGCCTGCTTTCGCTACACACTTTTCTTTCATGTAGGAATTGGTCTTTCTCCCCCCCTTTCTTCTTCTTTTACTAGTGTTGCTTGTGTTGCAGAATAGCATATGGGAGAGCTGTTTCAGTAAGAGCCTAAATTCTCAAGACCAGCAGGTCAGGTAGGAGCCTATTTTAGGCTGGAAATGAAGGAGGATTTAGCATAAAGTCAAGTCATTTTGCGGATGTGGGTCATAAAGAACTGTCATTCAGTTCATGATTTAAAAAAATGATAGTAAGCAGAAACATGTCAGCCGAAACATGCATCAAGTCTTGAAGATAATAAATTAAAAATGTAAATGCTTTTCTTTCTGTAAAATGTTGTGACCCGGAAAACAATAAAGTAATGGATGAAACTAATTAAAAAAAACATTTAAAAAGGTCTTGGCAATATACTCAATATAGTCAGAAGAGGCAGTACTGAGTTAGCAGGGTTGTGTCTTAAGTCACGATCAAGTGTATTGGATGCTACCACTCCTGTTTTGCTGTAATGATTGATTTAGGTGGCCAGGTTCCCCCTGTCAGAGGATTGGTTTTTAATATTCCTGTCTGTAGTTCTATAGCAATAAAAAGCACATGGTGTTCTGCTTATAAGTGCTTTGCAATTATTTAAAACAATAAAAGCAAGTAAAAATAGGAGTAATTTACACTTTTTACTACACAGTAGCTCTCATTGCCAGTAGAAAAAGTAATTGTTTTGGCTGTTGCCTCAACATCCATCTCCTGGTGCTCTGAAAGGCAAAACAAAGCCAAGTGGGACTCATTGTGTGTCTGTCTGTAAGTGAGCCAGGCTGGTCTGTGTGCACCTGTATGGACTTAAAGGAGTCAGGTCCAGGGTAAGTGTGGATCTTTCCTGGCCTGTCCGTCCTGTCAGAGGCCTGCCAGTTTGCTGAATCACACAGGCATCATTAAATCCTAAAGAAACATAACTGGTTCCTTGTGAGGTTATGCAGGTATGTTGACTTTGTAGCCACAGTTCTGGCTTTGAAGCTGCCCTCACATCAGGCAGCATAGCCATCTGTACTGGGACCGTGGCAGAAAGATGTGTAGGACGTCTTGGTAATGCCAGGATGTGTGCTATACCCAGACAGTGTTTCAAGGAGTTCCCTCAGAAAACCAAAAAACCTGTATGTCAAAATTAAACGTGAATTTGCAATGAATTTGCAGATAGTAGGAAACTAGTGACACCCAGTACTCATGGGCACACACAGGACATAGGCTTGATGTGTGAGAAAAAGGATCAAGGAAGAGAATGCACACTCTCCTGATACATACTGAAGAAGGTACTTTCCTAATCTCTAAATATCTTTTCCTGAAATACGGTGGCTTGTGACATTCCTGGATGGCTTCAGTGTGGTCTTACACTCTCAGTCCTGAAACTGGACAATGTCTTTAAGTCTGTGCCAGACTTGAAGGATCTGCAGCCACGTTACCTTCCTGCTTATCTAACCAGATATAGGTCAATACTAGCATTGTTTGGTTGTTGGTTGGTTTTAAGCCTGTTCTTCCAAAGAGAGTAAGGGGTAGCCAAGGCTTCTGTCCCTCCTGTTCTGGTTGCCAGCAGTTCTATTATCTCCTAGTGTTAAGAGAGAAGAATGTGGATGTTCTGCTGTGGGCTGCAGCTGAGCCCTGGAGGGCACGTTCTTGATGCTTTTACAGAGAGTCCAGGGATGGAGCTCCATTTTCCACAGCTGTATATATTGCTCTGGTACCAGTGAGAAAGCAGCTTCTTTGTTTCCTGCTGCTCTCCAAGTCCCTATTCTGTCAGATCTTGCAGTTCCCAGCAGCTTTTGGTGCCTCAGGCCTATGGTGCACACAACCGAGGGTGTTACAGGCAGTGCTAAATACTGATTACTGTATGTGTTCATGATCTTCCTTTTTTATTTTAAAAGTGGGAAGTATAAAGCAATAAGCTTATATTTAAAAACTAATTAAAATCATCATTGCTCGAGTGCTACAAAGAAATACAGGGAAGTACTCACTGTCTTCCCAGCTTAGAAACCCTACCAGGACACAAATGGTCACCATTGCAGTGTGCATCAACGTTTACTCTGTTATCAGTAGTCTGCTATTAGAGGAATGCATGCATCATGCTTCCTCTTTTACTAATACAGAGAGCACACCATCACAAATCCATTACAGATCAGAATCTGAAACCACAGCCTCTCCTCCCTCTGCATTTTATTCTGTTTTTTTTTCTTTTGTACAATAGGTCTTGCCTAGTACCACACGGTGAATTGTAGATGTTGCAGCATTTTGTGCCACAGAGATTGAACCCAGAGGACTAGCTGAGTGTTATGGGGTGACTAGTTTGTTTTGATTTTGCCTGAATAGATGTAGTTTATACTTCTAACACCATGCCAGAACTTGACATTAAATTGCCGATGTTTATTTCCTGCTTTTATATGAAATTGCTTAAATGTTTCAATTGAGTTTTTCCTTAAGCATCTTTCTTTTTTTATATTTGGCTATTAAAATCAAGGTTTGTCCATGCTGAAAGTAGCATTAGTGTAACTGTTCCAGGGTAAGCAATGCTAATAGGCAAGTGTAGTGGTGGTGTGTAAAAGTCAGCATTTACTGAGTAAAGTTGGTGTAATGACTTTAAGTGTGCTGCTAGTGAACCTGTGGCCATGTGTGCTACCAATGGTTTAGTTTAGGGGTGGTGGTGGCTGTGGTGGTGCATGCACGTGATGGTATAAACTGCAGTTTGTCACACTCCCACTTGTGCCCTGTGTCAGTTTGAGGATTCAAGGATCTTTGACGTTAATTTACACTCATGGCTGTTTCAAAGACCGTTTTCTTGTTGAATGTCAGTATTCTACTGAGCTATGGGTTTGAGAAGCACAGACAAAATCAGCCTGTTCTGCCAAACTTCCAGGTGCCTGATGCCACTTACAGTTACAAGCCCTCAGTCAGAAACCATTTTTCTAAAAATCTTGGATCACAGGGTTTTAATCTTGTGTTCTATTCCATGTGTTTCTGTTTCTTTTCAGGGAAGGATCATGTTTGCAGATTTATTGGCTGTGGAAGGAATGAAAAATTTAATTATGTGGTTATGCAACTTCAGGTAAGTTCTGTGCTTCCCTGTTCCCCTCTGTCCCATGAGGATGGCATCACAGGGAAGGATTTGCAGTGAGAGAATAAGTTTAAGCACTGGTGTACGGACTTTATTGTACATAGAAAGTGGGAGGACTGGCAGACAGTGAGAAAGGATGGTGTTGCTGTTACATCCCTTGGGATAGCTCTGGTTATCAGGATGCACTAAGATATTCCATAGCTCTGCTTTTCTGTTTAAGATGACTTTCAGTCAGTTTTGTGTGGAAAACACTCAATTCAGACTGCTCACAGGAGCTACCCACAATATAGTGGAGCAGTGGCAGCTGTTTAAATTATCTCCTGCTGAGCTCTGTGACATTCAAAATGTGTCTTGTTAGCGGAGCTCAGGGTGAGGCGAGAGCCAGTGGTCTCACACCAGCAGCACAGGCTTCTCTCTGAAAGGGAGTGTTCTCTCTCTCCCCGTCTCTGCCAAGCTCAGCAGTAACTTGGCTTTGCTGTGAAAGTGTTTTTTCCTGTTTGAACACTGCTGATATTAAGTCAATATGGGTAAATACTTGGGTAGCTAGTACGTGGTGACTGTACTGCTAGGCAGCCAGCTACTCCTATCAGAGTTAGTCAGCAGAAATCTTACATGGGTGTCTAACACAAGCCACATTAACAGCAGGAACTTCATGGACCTCTGCATGCTTCAGCATGAAATTCAGCAAAAACCCATACATAGTTAGATCTTCAGAGACCAAATGTGGTGGCACTGTCATGAAAACAGCTTTCTTTTTCATGAAGCAGCTTTATTTTACAGCAAGTAGTCACAGGAGAAAGAGTTGGAGGGTAACAAGTGGCAAGAGATGGCTGAGTCAAAAACACATGGAGGAAAGGCCTTTAAGGGAGAGGGACATTGTCCCTGGCTCAAGGAAAAAATATTTTCAAGCTAAAGGTGCTTCTTTCTGACACAGTCACCTAGGAAGCTGACCTGTTTCAGCAACAAACATAAGAGTTGACAGGGAACTTGTCCTATCTTTCTGGCAGCTTGGGTGGTCAGGGCTTTGCTGTTCAAAGCACTGTATGGTTATACAGTACAAGTCCGCCCTTCTGCTGAAAAGCTTACAGCCCATGTTATGTTTCTTTATTTATCATTTGGGTGCTAGAACATGCTGAAGGAAAGTGAGAAGGCACTAAGTAGTGAGAAGTAAGCTGCTGCAGAAACTGGAAGGTTATTTTTAATCAGTGAATGGTGAATGAAATAAAAAAGACACGAGGAGACCCCAGCACTTCTTAAAATAAACTTCCTATTCTTTTGAAGTTTAATGCTATTTTGCAAGGCAGATATATACAACCAGTAAATTCGTGGTGCTTGTGTTTGCCTTTTACACTCTGTTGGCGTCCCAGCTACTCTTACAGATAGAAAAAACATTTTGCTCTCTAATGAACCCTAGCTGCTGCTGCTGCTGCTGCTGCAGTGTCAGTGTGGATACAATTCTTGAAAGTGCTAATCTGGAGCTCATGGAAGGACAACAAGGCTTCTAAACACTCAATCCTGTCCTTAAGAAGCCTGATGAAGGTGGCTATACCTTGGGAAAAAAACAACTCTGCACAGAATCTCATGCTTGCTGGCCTGTTCTTGGCTATGGAGCTGAGCTTGTAGAGGAGGAGCTGAGCTTGTAGAGGAGGCAGAGCTAAAAATAATTTCATTATTTTCATACTTACAGCATTAGCTCGTTTTGCACCATCACTCTTCAGGCTAAAATTCTCCTTCAACTTCAAGGTCCACTGAGGCATGATTTATCATGTGTCCCTCTGACTGTTTTGTACTGCAGTTATCCTTGTCTCTTGAGTCACTGGGACTGAGGCTTCCACTCTAAACTTTACAACTCATTGCGTCTGCTCTGCTTCTGAGCTAGCCTGATAGTGTTTATTTGGAAAATAATGCTCACTTGCTGTCTTTTCATGGGGGCAGTATTGGATATTCACACGTCTATGGCTGTTTCTGGAGAGTAGGTGCCTAAGATTGTCTCCCAGACCAGATGGGGAAAATTACGGCACATTTCAGTGTGTGGCTCTTAAAAAATTTGCCTTTCCCTGTTACCATTGGATAAGAGAGTTAGTGTCCACGCAGTGACTTTACAATAGAAAGAAACATCTGCTGTCAGTTCAGTAAATTAGATCTTTCAGGACAGTGACAACAAATCTGTGGTGCCTCTAGTAAACTGTCACATAAATTAAAAAAAAAAGCCTTAGAGAAGCGGCTTACTCTTACTTGCTAAGGAGCAAACCTGAGGCAGTTGCTGTGGATTGGCTATATCTATGTTAGCTAACCTCTATCAAGCACGGTTATTCAAGAGACCAGAGCCCTGGAGTGCAACATGGGTCAAACCAATTTGAGAGACTAGTTGCACTTGTCTGCTTAATGTCTACAAGTAACTTGAGAACTGGAAATGGGTAGATGAATAGGTGGCATTTCACCAGTTTGTAGAGCAATCTGTGTTTTCTCATCAAATGTTTCGAATCTGTTCGATATCTTCAGTTGTGAATTTTGTTTGAATACATCTGGACTTGTATTGTCAGCATGTGTGTAGAAGCAGAATCAAGAGATTCTGTAGTGGTAACCATCATGTCCCCGCAACTTTTGTTCTTGATGCATGTTCTCTGAAACTGTGGACTCTTAGTCTTTATGTTTCTGATCAATCCGTTAGATCAATCTATGGATTAGAGGGATATTCTGCCATAAAATTTACTAATTTTGACATCTTTCTCTTTACCTCTTTAGATTTGTAGATTTGTATAGACAAAACTTAGATGGCAGAGCTCAAAGAATACTGTGATGCTTCTGGTATTTAGTCTGTAGTTCTTTTTTGTTGTTGTTGGTTTTGTTTGTTTTTTTCTAAATTGTTTGTATTTTCATGCACAGATACTGCAGATAGTGTTTTTGTGACATGCTTATCATATTTGTACTGCTTTAATGTTCAGGTATCTCAGAGAATAGTGTAAGCTTGTTCTTAAATCACCTTCTGTATAGCCTGGGCTTAACAGTAAAGAGATGCTGGGCTCATACAGTCTAAGGCATTGCTGTCCATGCTATGCCTATTTCCCAAACAGTACTTCAGCTCCCAGGTAATGGCCTGGTATCTTCTTACTTCAAATACATCACTCAAAAGTTAAAACTAAGTATTGGAAGATCATATACAAGAAATAGAGCAGATACAAGGTGAGCACCTGTCTGACTAGCACTTCTGCTTGTCACAGTTTAATGCTGGACTGGCAATTAAATGAATGACAGGTTGCTTTCTGTTAACCCCCTTCCCTCTCCTTATAGGGAGAAGGGAGGGAATAACAAAGAGAGACTTATATTGGTTGGAAACTAAACTACGCAGATTTAATCAGGCAGTAGTGATGAAAAGGAAAAGTAATGGAATATATACAAATATACACAAAAGCACTATCGCTCTCTTCCCCCAATAATGCCCACATCACCACTGAGCCTGCAGGGTAGGCCCTGGAAAAGTCCTGGACTAGGCTTCTGGAGTCGGTGGCAAACGGTAGCTGGGGCATAGGAATACAGGGATCTGGATCAAAGGCAGATGAGCTGATGGAATCCTCCCAGGACATCAGCCATGGAGAAGGAGAGCGAGCATTGACCCTTGTGATTCATCAGCTTTATATCCAGTATGATATGTATGGGATGGGATACTATGTTTGGTCAATTTTGGTCACCTGTCTGGTCTGCTCCTCCCCACAGGAGGGTATCAGGTGTGACCCCATACTCCCTTCTGGTTCTGGAGCATAAGATGTTTAGCAGAACCAAGCAGTGGCCTTGGTTCTACATAACCATTATCTCGCCATATCTGTAAACATCAGGCATTACCAGGCCTAGAGGCAGACACTGACTGGAAAACATGCTGTTAATTTCAGCAACTGCAGCTACTTAGAAGGGACTTAATTGAAAAGTAAAATCACAAAATGGAAATGTGTTCTATCCTGGCTCAAAGCAGGACACAGCTTTTTTTCAGGATGCATGCTAGAAATTGCAGTGCTTTAGTGTGATGCTTTATGTGTTGTATTGTTTATTTCAGGGCCGAAATCTTGCAGATCTCAGAAGGAGTCAGCCTAGAGGGACTTTCACACTGAGCACAACGCTGCGATTAGGCAAACAGATTCTGGAATCAATAGAAGCCATTCACTCTGTGGGATTCCTGCATCGTGACATCAAGCCTGTATGTTGTTTTGGAAATTTTCCTTCTGGTCCTATGTCTGTCTGTTCTGCTTGACTCAATAAGGAGGGTCTGAATATGGGCAGATCTCAGTAGAGGCATTTAGGCCTCCTTGCACACTCCCACTGTATGGCACAGTGGCTTTTTTCTATAAGTACAGAATAATAATACTGTTTTGTCATTCCTTTAAGTGCACAGTAAACTAGCTTTTATCAGCAGAGGCTGCTCCATGGTGGGTTAATAGCTGTCAGTCATACTTGTACCAGTCAAGATCACATGATGAAGCAACCTAATTTTTAATAAACTTTTGGAGTCCAACCAATTATTACTATAAAAGGGGTTCAGAAAGGATATCTTGCTGTATCACCTATCACTTTAATAAATGTGATTTCATGTATTTGACTTATCTAAATAATCCTCTTGAATCTTTTCTGAGCAATTGCAAAAAAATAAAAATAAAAATGGAGCACAGTTTCCATGCTGTCACAATGTTGGTCATCTGCCTAGGTAAAGCACAATGATTCCAAGCCTCACTGTAGGAGCTAGTCTTTTTCCTGCAGCTCCTCACTACTTGACCTCAACACTTGTTGCCACCTCTCGAACCATCTTCCTTCCATCAAAATAATTTGCTGCTTTTAAAATCAGTCAGTTTTGGCTAATTGGATTCAGCTGAAAATCAGTCACTTACGTGACTGGCTACAAACCCTTTAGTAGCCATCCGTTATGGTAAAGATATAACTTTAAGATGGGGGTTAATAAAGAGCTGCTCCATTTGCTTGTTGTCAGTTTATTTACTAAGAACCAAATCCAGTGTTTTTTCAGATATCTGAATGTTCAGGTAAATTTAGGTAATGCCATACAGTTAGGGCAGAATAATGCATGATAGCAGCTGAACTGTGAACAGAAGCATTTATCTACAGTAACTCCAGCCTGTTATGCAAGTGATGGAGCTCTCACTGCAGAGCTAGTGGTGTTAAATGTAGCTCTTTTTCATAGCAGCTGAAATTTATCTAAGCTAATGTGAATTTTAATTATTTTGAGACTCCAGTCACTTATCTGCAGAGCTAACTGCTTATCATGGCCATGATTCTCTAATGATTATATTTGAGATGCATCTTAAAATTATTCTCTTAGACATGTTTCCACCAGATGCATGTGGGGCTATGTGACGGCCACCCTTAAACAAGTTACTGGTATCAAAATGTTTTTTTTTTTTCTCTTGCTATCTTTGTCTAGTCCAATTTTGCCATGGGTCGCTTACCTTCAACATACAGGAAGTGCTACATGTTAGACTTTGGTCTGGCCCGTCAGTATACCAACACTACTGGTGAAGTCCGGCCAGTAAGTAAATTTAAAGTATTTTTTTCCAATTCTGCAACTGGTTAGGCATGGAAAGATTCTGTTTGTTTTGTGGTTGTTATGTTTTGTCATTATACTGGGTGGCATTTTCTGCCAGGAGAGAAGCAGCAGGTGACTTTAACTGAGGTGAAAATCTAAGAAGGGATCCTTGCTTTTGTCTTAAAAGGTGTGTTGTTTGGTTGTGTTTTTTTTTCTTTTTTCCTTCAGGATAATAATGTTTTCCACAGTCTTGGAATACTTGTTGCATACATTATGGCCAAGTAAAGAGGGTGAGCCATGTAACTTCTGTAGTCCCAGGGGACTGGTCTAGTTCAGTTCTCTGAGATCTAGGGAGCCAGGTCCATGCATTCTTAAAGCATTCTATTAAAAATCTCTAGGAGTTAGAGGCTGACCTGATCTGTGACGCTGAGCTTCCTGTGAACTGCAGCCTGTAATAACTGTTCTCACCCTTGCCTGGTGTTGGTTTTGACCAGATTTCTTAGCAGGAGTATTTCAGTGTGCCTGCTTGGAAGGGAGGTAAGGGCAGGGGGGGTAACTTGCACCACATGTTATCTTCAGTCATTTTACCAGCACTTTGTTATCTCATGTCACTCACAAGGATGAGCTAAGCTTCAGATGCCCTAGATATCAATCAGAGCATTCCTAGATTTATTTCAGAATACAGCACAAGCAGGGAGGGCTCAGATTATCTCTCTGTTTATCATCCTAGGCTTGTACCTTTTGGCCTGCACATCTTTTTTCCATCTGTAAGATAATTGTTTTTCCAGAAAATGTTGACAATGTGAAAGCTATATTCAGAGACTCTGTAGTGCAGGATATGGTTAGGGAGCAGGAAGAAAGCAATGATACCATAAGAAATACAGGCATATTTATTTCAATCCCTTTTAATATTATGTTACAGTCACCAGACTGATCCTTTTGTGTCTTTGCTGCCTAATACTACTGTTGAGTCCCACTTACCTGACTTGAGATATTTGCCTAGAGAAGCATGGTCTGATTGCTGCCCAAATAATGCACTGAGGATTAGGAAAAAGATCCGAGTGAAGGGCAGTATGAAGACCAGGGAAATGGGATGTTTTCTGGCTTGTGGTTTTTTTTTTATTTAAGAACTTTCTCTTTTATTTCACCAAGGATGTTATTTCAAGCCAAGGTAGATTCTTCGTTCTCCATTCTCTTTAAGTTCCTTCATCCATGAAGAATACAATTAGCAGATTTATAACATTAGCATCTTGAGGCTAGATTTTTGTGAGTTGATTCTGAGGTATAATGTACAAGATAAGTAGGGGAAGGAGCTCATTTTCTCTTTTTCTGGAAGTGTGTCTGAATTTTTATTTCAGTTGTAATTATTTATTAAGAGGCATTTTCTGCTCAAGTAGGATCTGTGCAGTTCCTTACAGTTTCAGAATGTTGACATAATTTATAAACAATACCATAAAAAGTACTTGCTGTTTTCACATCATCTGAAATTCATTACCTCAGTCTTGCTTGTCAGCTTTTCAGAAAGACTCTGAATTATTTGCTTGTATTACAGATAATGGGCCTGACCTTTAGGATGCTGTGGTTTTGTTTTGGTGTTTTAATTTACCTTGTGCCTTCTTGGTTTTGGTCGCTTTTCTGTTTTGAAGGGACCTTTGATTTTGAAAAAGGGAAAAGCCAATGATTCTGTAGAGCAAAATCCTCTTAGAAAGCTGCATTGGCACTGATTTTATGTATTTAGTTTTTCTGTGTGTAATTCACTGATGCCAAACGATACGATTTGTTTTTTATATGAAAAGGCAAGAATTTCCTTAGTAGGCAGACAGCATAAGATGTCACTAAAAAGGTCTCATTCTGATTTTCTAGAGATTGATTAAAGCTTTGAGGTGGGATCATTTCTATTGTTCGTGATCTTCATGGAGCATTAGTTCCTCGCGCGCTAGTTGTTACCACTTTGCCTTTCCAGACCCTCTTTCAAGGGCTACCACAGTACCTGTTACCTAGGGAGCTGTTACTCTGATAAGCCTCTGATGAGCACTATGTATTTGGCTTGTATGTTTTTACTGAGGATAGGTACCTGACAGTTTAACTCAATTTCTCAGCATTTGTGGCGTTATGGGCCACTTGGCTTGACAAAATCCAAATTTATTCTGAATCAGAATGTATTCTGTGCTTCTAGGAAAACAAAACTGATCTGCCTTATGTGGGATGCTAATGTTAGCACAAACAGCTTTGGATAAAAGCTATTGCACCCCTTGCCAGACGTTATGAAATCTCCTGGATAACAGTCTATCAGAGATCACATTGCACTATAAAGACAGAAGGTGGTTGGAGCCAGAAGGTGTGTAAGGAAGCATCAGCAGCATTTTTTCCCTTGTTAGTAATCAGCAGAACTCAGCTGCTCTCAGCAGTCTCATTACTTGATATTCCTCTGAGGGTTGTAGAAGTCAGTCTTTGATAGTTACTCCTTTGAACAGGTAGAGAGGTTATGCATCAGGCATTTAGCCATTGGGTATCCATTGTGTGTTGAGAATTGTTTAGGGTCTGAATGAAGGCTCTTGCTTTGGCTGCCATCAGAATTTCTGGTATTTGGATCAAAGACAACATCCTGGCTAGTAAGAGGGTCTCTGGCTAGTATGATAAACAGGTCAGACATCTAGTGCAAGAGAAAAAATGAAATCTTAGTCTTTCCAGGTTTTCTTCTCAAACACTTGTGAGGACAGGGAAATGAAGAAAAAGATAGGCAGGTTGACAAAACTGTTAGAGGCAATGCTCATTTCTCTATGTCTCCTCCTTGCTCCTCCAAGCCCCATTCTCTCCTGTTTGAATGGTGGCAAATACTGGTTAAGGTCTGTGATCTGTTTTCGGCAGGGTATGTTTGACTTGCTTCTCAAGGGACCACTGTCAGTTATAATTCTTGAAGTATTCCCAGTCCATTACCCTTAGTAACAATTTTCTGGTGCTATATACTTACATATTTACTAAAACAGAGACATCACATCAGGACAGTAGATGGGGCTTCCATTTCCTGAAGGAAGAAGTCTTCAGTGGCCTTTGCTTCTTCTTATGGACATTTGGTTCAGGCCCAGCTGGCTCACCTGACATGTCTTGTTCCTCCTCACCAGTTCCCAGGTGACTAAATATATGTATGCACTGCAAGTGCACATCTGCTTGTGGAGTAGGAGCCTCTCTTCTGCTGTTAGTGTCCCTCCTTTTGAGAGTCTCCATCTGTTGCTCCTTTTAGGTAAACTGCTAGCTGTCCCTTCTTCCTTGAATTGCAGCTTCCTGATCTTTACTTTATGATCCCAAATAAGATGTGACTAACACTCCACAGGTTCAGAGGTTCTGTAAAGGTTCTGTTGATCTGTTGTTCGTCCTCCCTGATGCTACACAGTCTGCTTACCTCCTTTCCCACCTCATCACAGCTCCTTCACTGGGCAACTCTGCACCTCAACTAGAGTACTTCTCTTAGAAATCAGGCCCATTTTGTGGACCAATGTGGATGGTCACATCCTTCCTTTGGGAATTTTTGTAAGTTGAAGTCTCCAATGTGCTAAAGATAATTTGTGTCAGCTCATGCTGGGGAGCAAGCCCATCACCACTGTCATTGCAGCCTCAATCAGGCTCATACTGTCCTGAGCAAAGTTTCTGGGCCCTTTCACACCCTTGTTTTGTAAACTGCTGTCACAACTGCTACAGCTCTGTTACTTGTGCTGCTTACAAATACTATAAGTAGAGGAAAAAATGAAAATTTTCATGCTTTTCATGCCAAAGTTTTGTTAAATGTTGATAATCTCATAGTTAAACTTTTAGATAAAGGAAATCAGGTTCTGAATTTGTCTTATGACAAATATAATAATGTAACAGGACAGGGGAACTGAAAACACAACTTTGACCAGGCTGTATCATAGAGTTCTTGTTGTGTTCAGATCTTTAAGAGTTTGTTGCCTCCTTGAAGAACAAGAGTAATTGCCACCACTCAAATAACAGAGAAACATTGTCTTTTGCAGTGTCATTTCTTGAATTGTGGACTCTCTCGAGGGCTGGTGGTTTTGAAAATTCAGTTGTATTATATGGACTAGGTTGCCCTTGTCTATATACACAAATGCTGCAGAGAACACTTGTTTCCCTTAGAAAAGCAGAGCAAACTTTCTCTAGTTACATCCCAGCAAGCCACATTTCTACTGATCTTGTTCTTAAGGAGTGTTTTGAGTATTCATTCTGGTCCATGGGGTGTGAACAAACACTGTATCTTTCAAAACTCAGTATTGCACATGCCAGATTCAATAGAATGCAGGAGGACTGCATCTCCCCAGTTACATGTACCCTACCTGTAGGATAAAAAAGCCAGTCAATGAAAGCCAATCATATCCTGGGCTGCACCAAAAGAAGTGTGATCAGCAGGTTAAGAGAGGTGATTCTCCCCCTCTGCTTTGCTTTTGTGAGACCCCACCTGGAGTACTGTGTCCAGTTCTGAGGCCACCAACATAATCTCAGTCCCCAGGTGTAGGAAATCAGGCGAGGAAGGCAAGAGACCAGCATATCTGAGTTGAGACCTGCTGGTCAAACTAAAAGGAAGGATGGAACTACACAAGCAGGGACAGGTATCCTGGGAAGAGTATAGGGACATTGCCCATTTGTGTAGGAAGAGGTCAGGAAGGCCCAGGGTCAGCTGGAGCTGAACTTGGCAAGAGATATAAAGAAAAACAAGAAGGGCTTCTACAGGTGTGTAAACCAGAAAAGGAAGGTTAAAGAAAGCTACCCCTCCTGATGAGCCACAGTGATGGACTGGTAACTACAGATGAGGAGAAGGCTGAGTTTCTCAACAACTGTTTTGCCTCAGTCTTCGCTGGCAACCCCTCTCCTCATGGATTTCAAGTTGATGGCCCACAGGATAGAGACCAGGGAGACAAAGTCCCTCCCACCATAAGCAAAGACAAGGTTCGTGACCATCTGAGGAACCTGAACATACACAAGTCCGTGGGACCTGATGAGATGCATCCCAGAGTCCTGAAGGAATTGCCAGATGCAGTTGCCAAGCCACTCTCCATGATATTTGAAAAGCTGTGGCTGTCAGGTTGAAGTCCCTGGTGACTGGAAGAAAGGAAACATTACACCCATTTTTAGAAAGGGTAGAAAGGAGGATCCTGGGAACTACTGACCTGTCAGGCTCACCTCTGTGCCTGGGAAGATCATGGAACAGATTCTCCTAGAAGATATGCTAAGGCACATGGAGGACAGGGATGTGATTCAGGACAGCCAGCATGGCTTTACTAGGGGCAGATCCTGCCTGACCACCCTAGTGGCTTTCTGCAGTGGAGTGACTGCATGAGTGGGCAAGGGAAGACCTATGGATGTCATCTGTCTGGACTTCTGCAAGGCCTTTGACACAGTCGCCCACAACATCCTTCTCTCTAAGTTGAAGAGATACAGGTTTGATGGGTGGACTGTTCAGTGGATAAGGAATTGGCTGGATGGTCACATCCAGAGGGTAGTGGTCAATGGCTCAATGTCCAGATGGGAAACGGTGACAAGTGGTGTCCCTCAGGGGTCCATACTGGGACCAGTGTTGTTTAATATCTTCATTAATGATACTGACAGAGACACTGAGAGCACCCTCAGCAAGTTTGCTGATGACACCAAGCTGGGTGGTGCAGTCGATATGCCAGAGGGACAGGATGCCATCCAGAGGGACCTGGACAAGCTGGAGAAGTGGGCCCAGGTGAACCTCGTGAGGTTCAACAAGGCCAAGTGCAGGGTCCTGCACCTGGACTGGGGCAACCAGAGATATCAATACAGGCTGGGGGAAGACATGCTAGAGAGCAGCCCTGTGGAAGAAGCCCTGGGGCTACTAGTGGATGAAAAGCTGGACATGAGCCACCAATGTGCAGCTGCAGCCCAGAAGGCCAAACTGCATCCTGGGCTGTATCAAGAGAAGTGTGGGCAGCAGATCGAGAGAGGAGATTCTGCCCCTCTGCTCTGCCCTGGTGAGACCTCAGCTGGAGTGCTGTGTCCAGCTCTGGAGCCCCCAACACAAGAAGGATGTGGACGTGTTGTAATGTGTCCAGAGGAGGGCAAGAAAAATGATCAGAGGGCTGGAGCACCTCTCTTATGATGACAGGCTGAGGGAATTGGGTTTGTTCAGCCTGGAGAAGGCTCCAAGGGGACCTTGCAATGACTTTCCAATACCTGTGAGGGGCCTATAAGAAGGCTGGGGAAGAGCTGCTCAGAAGGGCATGTACTGTTAGGACAAGGGGTCATGGTTTCAAGCTAGATTTAGGTTGGACATGAGGAAGAAGTTCTTTAATATGAGGGTGGGGGATCACTGGACCAGGTTGCCTAGAGAGGTGGTGGAGGCTGCATCCCTGAAGACATTCAAGGTCAGGCTTGATGGGGCTCTGAGCAATCTGGTCTAGTGTGAGATGTTCCTACTTAGAGGTTCCTTCCAACCCAGTACATTCTATGATTCCATTCTATGATTCTGTTCTATGATTCTATAAAAAGGGCATTGAGCTCTTGGGGAGAGTCCAGAGGAGGCCCATGAAGATGATCAGAGGGCTGGAGCACCTCTCCTGTGAAGACAGGCTGAGCTGGGGTTGTTCAGCCTGCAGAAGAGAAGGCTCTGGGGAGACCTTATAGTGGCCTTCCAGTATCTGAAGGGGCTACAGGAAAGATGGGGAGAAACTTTACAAGGGCTTGTAGTGATAGGATGCAGGGTAATGGTTTTAAACTGGAAGAAGGTAGACATTAGACTTTAGGAAGAAATTCTTTAGTGTGAGTGTGATGAGGCACTTGAACATGTTGCCCCAGGGAAGTTGTGGAAGCCTCCTCTGTGGAAGTGTTCAATGACAGGCTGGATGGGGCTCTGGGCAACCTTGTTTAGTGGGAGGTATCCCTGCCCATGGCACGGGGGTTGGAACAAGATGATCTTTAAGGTCCCTTCCAATCCAAACCATTCTATGAGTATATCATATCCAGAAGAACCTTCTTTAGGACTGGAGGCAGGTTAGCAGATGAGATCTATCGAGCTAGTGATGCAGTTGTGGTGGTCCGTATTGAACAGGATGCTAAAAGCTACAAAACCCTTTTTTTAGTGCTTTTATACAAATCTAGATGAGATAACTGTTGATGATGCATACCACCCATCCAGTTTCAAAGAAAGTATTGAAGATTTAAACAGTATTCAAAACACAGTAATGGCAAACTCACATGAAGAGGAATTCAAGAGATTGTGATTATATATTGAGCAAGAAAGCGAATAAAAGGAATTTTATAGTATTTCACAGACTTACAAAGCCTTGAGAAGTGAATGAGAGAGCTTCTGTTCTCTTTGGTTACATAGGAGCAAGACATTCTGTGAAGCAGGTGATAAATGTAAACTAATAAAGCAGTGCATTTATTAATGAGATCACTTGCTGCTGCCACAGGTAGTCAGTATGCATTGGGAAGAGGAATACAGGACATGTGTGCAGGTCAGAGACTGGTCTAAGTAGCAGCAATGGGACAGAGTGTGCTATGGTAAAGGGAAGGGCCAGCTACAGAAAAATAGAAGGGGCCTTCAATTTCTGGAAGGTGAAATTCTTTGTAGATAAAAAGTGATGCTCATGTGTTTGGGGGCAAGGAGAACTGTTCTAGTTTCACAAATATCAGAATGGCTTCTGAGCTGAGAGGTATCACTGATAAGTGGGACCTTGATGTTACAGAATAGCTTCATGAAAACACGGGTTTGATACTCAACAGCTTTCAAGAAGGTGCTCAAACATCAGAACTCATCAGGAAAGGAATACAGGACAAATCAGAGGTTGCTGTTGTGACCCTGTGGCCTTGTGGCATGTTTCAGAGTTCTCATGGCATACCTGACAGAAAACTTCAGACTGATCTGAGGTGGACTTCAGTATCTGTTTGCCTCATTCTTGCAAAGAGCCTTTCTCTTTACCTTGATCATGGTGTGATGCTAGGTGAAGCAGGTGTGAGTATAGGCCATCTCTGCCATCTACTATTACAAGAGCTTGCTTTAGAGTGCTTTACTTTCCCTCTCCTCTGAGATTTTTGCAGTGGCTTCACTTTGTGGTTGCACACAAGCCAACTAGCCCAGCAGCAGGAAAACAGTTAAATATAAAATTTTCTTAGAAATGTTTTTCAAATTGAAGTAAAGGAGAGAACTGATGTTCTTTTGCATATCAGTGGTCTTCCTTCAGAACATCTGCACCCCATTTTTACCACAATACTTTTATCTCCATAGAACGTTCCCAGGATTTGTGCTATTGTATAACTTTAGTGGCAAGGAAGCATAGGTTTTTATGCTGTTGTGTTATATGCTTCATCATCACAAGGGTTCCCATCCAAGTGGGTTTGAAGTAGGCAGTAGTTAAAGCCATTTGTTTCTCAATCATGGAAGGCTTGGAGATCTGCTTAAGAAGGGATGGCTTATGGAGGGTATCTGTTAGTTCAGCTCTCATTAAGTACTTTCAGATACAGAGGGTACTTTTCTGAGAAACAAGTCTTGTTTTCCCTTTGTGATTTTTTTTCCTTTCCCCTCCCATGAAAAAGTCTGGTTTGGGGTGAATCCCAAGACCTTCCATAACTAATTTTATATTACAGGATGCAGAGAGCTTTTCTAGGGATTTAACTGTTTTCTCTAGATACAGCCTTCTGTCATGGTTCAGATAGAGACATGAGCAGTTTTATTCACTGTCCCAGTTGTACCACCCACCTTGGCCATGCAGCAGTATAAATAGTTGGTGTTGGTGCACATCTTAGTACAACAGAGCTAAGGCACTGGGGAATGAATTGAAAAGTTGGGGTTTTTAAATTTTGTGGAAGTATCTTCTATGGAAAGTGCACAAGGCAAAATTTCATCTTGCATTAACTTTTATAGCAGAGAGCTGGGCTAACAGAATGTTTTCGATTCGGAGAATGAAGGCTGAGAACATTTCAGCTAGAAGAGGAAAACAGATGTAAATGTTGTTACAGATAATATGATGAACAACATATGCTTGTATAGTGGAGGTGGTCTGAGTCATGAAGGTCTTCTATGCTAATGTGTGTCAGGTTTTGTATAGTAACTCCTTGATCTACTTGCTTTGTTCAGGTCTGCTACTTTTGTCCCTGATGTGCAGTACAGCAAGCATTATAGTTTCTTTGTGTCTTCAGAAACATATTCTGTGTGGCTCCACAAATATTAATTGAAAGTGGTTGAAAGTTTAGCAGTTTGGTCTTAATTACTTGTTTGAACATAGAGGAGAGGTTATGTTTTCCCAGAGTCTCTCTCCCGTTGCAGGATCTAACACTGGGCTGTTCACGCTCAGCAAGCATTTTTTTAGCTTAGTCAGCTGCAGTCCATTGATGAGATCTCCTCGTGGCTCAGACTGCACTGCAGTAGTTTGCAGTGCCTTGCTGAAGACACTGTGCATGTTTGAGGGTGGCTCTGTGAATCTGTGGCAGAAAGAAGATGTTGTAGGGAGAACATAGCCTGAACATACCCTGTTCAGACAAGCATGATGAGGGCTGCAGTACTGTGTCAGCTAATGGAGAAAAACGTATTTATTTTCCAAATGCCTGTGCACAGTGTTAAAAATAAACTTCGCTGCAGTGAACAAGGTATTAGAAGAGGAGAGTATGCTATGTTTTTCTACTAAGTAGTTTCCCCCCACTGTAAAATGAGCTATAAAATAACACAAAGAATATTAACATCGTAAGACCCCAAATATTTGAACGTAGAAGCCCACTAGCTTTTATGCTTACTTTGTAATTGAAATATAGGTAAAACTGTAATGTTATGTAGAAGATTAACATTTTGACATAGAATAAACAGATTTGTGAAGCTGTAGTACATGGTCTACTACATTAGCTTGGGAAAGAAAGATTTTTGTCTTAAACATTGTATTGTAAAAAAGTAATTGGAGAAAAGGCTGAAAACACAGCTTGGTCACATTGGTTCACATAGAGATGAGGAAAAGGAAAAAATGCACCTATGTCTTTAAATATATTGCACATGTATTATAGAAATGTCATTTATGTGGGAATGGGTTAGTTATAAAACAGAGCATTGTGAGCATTGTGTAAAGGTTCTCATTACTCTCATTGTTGGTGTAGCAAATTTAGACTTGAGAAGGGTCTCATGTTCTGGTTTAAAACGTAACTACAGAAAGCCAATGCAGTTGAAACTAAATGTATGAAAAGCAGACTGAAAAGCTGATGAATTTGAAAATCTGTTAGCAAGCAGGGAGTCTTGTATCTTGTTATAACGAGCTGTTTCTCTCTCTGCTTTCCACCCCTGGAAGGCCTGGTTCAGTGAGGGTAACCTCAGATCATTTACATCAGGTTGTTGGTGGGTTTATTTCATGTAGCAGTTTTCTGGCTAGAGCTCTTGTGCTAGGCCTGAGGGAGAAGACTCCAAAAAAAAAAAAAAAAAAACAACAGCTCAGGCTCAAATCCCATATATGCCTGCAGGGAACTGAGATCCCATTTTCCATTTCTGAGTGCCTTTACTGCCAAGCTGTGGGGGGGCATACGGTACACCTAAATGTGTCATTCCTTCTGATCGATGCTGTTCCACTTGAAGCTCTGATTATTCTTCCCACTGGACTACAGAGAGAGGAACAGAAAACTATTACTGTGTCCGGTGGTGAGGGAACAGGGGCTTCACTCCCTGGGCAAGTGAATGTTGAGTTGGATTGCAGGTCAAGTCTGCCCTCCATCAGGTAAGTGCATTTGTTGCCAGGTTACAGAGTGCCTGTCCTATGCTTTCTCTCTTGGTATTAAATATCCAATTATTCAGTGTAAATAATTAAATATTAAATTATTCTGTGCCTGTTGGATCCTTTCCAACATGGATGTTCTTAGACTTACATCTCAAAGCACCCTATGGCTTAAGGGTAAGGGTTTACTCTGGAAGGAGGGAAGTGTGGTTTACATGTCTATCCAAGGAGTGGAGAGATTTTAGCTTTGCTGCATCTCAGGATTGCCACGACTGTCTTTTGTCTTTTTCCTTTTGGTAGAAAGGGACCATCTTCTCCATCTGACTCCAGGAAAGCATTATGAGCTGTAAATCCCAAATGACATGTGACTAACTCTGTACAATGCTCTCCAAAACATTTCCATTTCAGTAGTTCCCCTGTTCTGTGTTACAGCACATGAAAACCTTATCTTTCTTACTTAGCGCTCCCCATTCTTTCCATGAGGATGTTCTGTGCTACTTGTTCCCCTATAGGACCATGCCTGTAAGAAACCAGTAAAGCTCTGAGGCCAAAATTCTCTTGTTAAAATCGAATGATAATTGAATGATAGGATTACAGCTGGAATAAGCTTTTGATAAAAAATGCTCATTCTGAGCCCTGATTCTAATGTGTAAAAGGCATCCTCATCTCCAGCACAAGTTCTGGCACAGGAATCACATGATGAGGGGGTTGGCACTTGCTATTCAGAAAGGCAAATTTATTACCTTGGTTCTTTCTGATTTTAAAATCCACTGGAAATTTTGAATTCTCCTAAAGTAAACAAGGTGAGAGAGCATTTTAACTGTTATCCTTGGGGTCTTTTACATTAGAAAGAATAGTAGGAGACTATCAAGTAACTCTCAAAACTAATTTTCCTGTGAAATCTACGGAATTCTTAGCACTTTCACGTTTTTAGGGAAGAATAATACTGAGATTCAAATAAGAACCTCCACTGGGTTGATTGCTTTTTATTCTGTTGGAATAAGTATCTCTTGGCTGAGGTCTTTCCTCATTTTACTGAATTGAGTTTTAAGATTATATACTGTATTATAATACTAGTTCTTCCCTCTGATCAGGGTGGCCATCATGCTTCCGTACCTTGCAATTCACATTTTAAGATACAGCGACTGCTCCCATGGCCTAAAAGCAGCACTGACTTTCATTCTGCTCTCTTTCCAACCACCATGCTGTAAGCCACCACAGACAGTGGAGACCCCACTATATCTAGGTGGAGCTCTGCAGCAATCATCAGGGGAAGGGGATGATGTTTGAAGTTGACAGCAGTGAAGCCTGTGAAGTTGACAAATCAGTGATTGTACGGACATTGCTGATGAGAAAGCAAGGTGGTGATTGCAGAAAAATCCAAGTATCTTGTGTGGGAACCTGTGAATTCAAATGGGGAAGGGGACATCTCCGTTCATTTTTAGAAGGGCAAGAGATGAAAAAGAGCAAATTTCCTTGCTGGTTATTAGACCAGTTTGATTGAGGGAGGAAAAGAGATCTAGTTATCAGATAATTGTAGGTAGGAGAATCACTGTAGAACCATACAGCTGACCGATGATTAAGCTGCATGCATCGCAGCTCTCAACCTTGTTTTTTATACTGTTAGGTGAGATACGTAAGCAGGGGGAAGTTAGTCTCTAGAGGGACCCCTCTCGCCACTTTAGAGCACGCACAAACCACACAGGCTAACTCGATCCTTTGTATGTAAGTGAAACTAAATACATCAGGAGCCAACGGCCCTCAGAAGGATGCTGGGAGATGGCAACAGCTAAACAAGAGACCCAGGTTTCTGGAGGGATACAATATTGTATTGGTTTTAAATTCATTTCTGTTTGATTTTTTTCTCATTTTGTTGGTTTTTATCATGTTTTTCTTTGGGTTTCTCTCTGTTTTACAGTTCTTTTGGGCTCTTCTTTTGAGGCTGTGTTTGATGCGTTGGCTTCCCATCCGCTGCTCGTAACCATCTCTGCTATGAGTTGTGAGTGAGCCATCACCATGCTTCTGGGTTTTCATTTTGTTTTGTGCTTATATGGAAGTCCGAATTACACCTGGTTTTCTTTTTTCCCTCATCATATGTTTGCTTTTCAGCAGGATCGTGACAGCTACCTAAATACGATGCAGAGGCCTAGACCACTTGGGATTCTGCCTGAGGGGCTGGCAGACATTTGAGTGGTGCCAGAGACAGTGATTTTGTCACTTCTGTGGTTTCAGATGCAAGGGGAGGGCAGTTCTCTCATCTTACATTTTTTGGCTCAAGCTTCCTCTGTACATTTCTGACTCCCCATTGGGATAAAATATGCTGCTGTCATTAATGATTCTACGAATTGCTGTTTAAATTAACAAGTCAAAACACATATAAAAGGTACAGAATTTGTTTCCACAGAAGAAGTGGAGATGCGTATCCCTGCATCTCCCCATGAGCCTAACTGATAGAAGCAGGAGATTCCTAGAAGTCACAGAGATACTTCCTTTTAGTTCAGTTAAAGCTTCCTTTCACTTTCCTTCTTACCACTACTTTTCCAACAAGTCATTTCAATCCAAGATATATCTCCAAGTGCTTTCCATGGTCTGTGGCATTTCAGCTCTCTTATCCACCTTCTCTTCGATCTACACTAACTTTCTTTTCATTTTCTTACTGCTGGAAATCCTTTTCCTGTTTCCAGAAGAGGTGGGTTAATGATCCTAGATAACAGCAGGCCTGCCAGGAGCAAAGGTGGTGGATCTCCTGAGATTTTTGCACAGGCTTCCAGAAAGCTGGGGAGGAAGCAGCAGTCATGTTCCATGTTCCATGGACATAACAAAATTCAGGAGGAAAGTACTGGCATCCAAATAGAAGTTTTTAGGAAGGAAGCTGTAACCTGGGACATTCAAAATACCAAACTAGAGACCAATGAGGCAAGAGAAAAATTCTGTGTAAAAATAGAAAAATATCTATGTACAAATGTAAGGAGCAGGGATTCAGATCAATGAGGAAATACAAGGAGTCCTGAAAAAAGGGGGCATATATAGGAAAGACAGTCTTCATGTGACTCATAAGGGAGACACTGTAGGCACCTAAAATACAAATGATCCTGAGTGTTTGAGCTGGAGAATTATGAAAAGCTGATGGGTACAAAAGAGCAGAGTTGGGAACGATCTATCCACTTCATACAGGATTTTGTTACCTAATTTTGTCTTCGTGAAGTAGGGTACATTGCTAATATATTGAAGGAAACACAGTATAATTTTTGCCCTGTGGTGGTGATAATATTCTCCCAAGCTAAAACTCATTTTAACCCAGGTTCAGACACAATACAATATATTTTGTATCTCTGTCATCTCTCTGACAGCTCTATGTAATAAGTTACTCAGGCTTTGTGCTAGACATCATCTGAATGCAGAAGAGGTACATTTTATCCGAGTAACATTTTTTTATAGTAATGCTGGTGTGGAAAAAAATAAAAATAGATTATGTATGGTTTGAAGTCAGTTGAGTTATACATGATTCCATAGTCTGAAGCTGCTAACTGTTGCAATTTCAGTCTGTATCAAACATGGACCGGTCTGGACAGCAAGGATGCTTTATCTGGGCTCTTTGCCACTGCTGGGCAATGGAGTGGTGGGATGAAAGTTATTAACTGGAAGAAATGTAGTGTGTAAAGAAATAATCTGGAAAATTAATGTTGATTAAATCAATAGAACAAAAGTCAATAACAGTTGGGTATATAGGATGTGCTACGATAAATGCTCAGGCAGGAGCTGTGTATTTGGGTGAAAAATAAGGTATCTCCACAGCCATGAAAATATCTGAGTGCAGTGATTAGTGACACAGTCAAAAGGCATGACCAATTGTCTTGTGACTAGGAGAGTTGTCAAATATGGTTGAAAGAGGTGAAACCTCTTTTAAAATGTGCTACTAACATAGTTAGCATCTGTCATTTTTGTTCAGAGCCCTAACTGTCCTGTCGAAACAAGTGCTCGGCTGCAGTGCTTTCTCTTTGCTGAGATACCACGTGAGAGAGGACTGGAGACAGAGCCCTTTGGGTTCAGCTGCAGGGCTGGCTTGGTGAATTGTTTCATGTTGGCTGTGGGACAGATGCACAGTTAAAAGATGACTGAGCTTTTGGTTTGTTTCTGAAAGAGGAGGGGCATACGTTTGCAAACTGCCTAGAGTTGGTTTCAGAATAGATCTAATTAAAGACTGCAAAGATAGCCTGCCTGCCAAAAATAGTAAGTATTGATCTAAAAAGATTTTCAGAGACATTGCCAACCACACTGAAACCAGCACATGTGGTACTTGGTTCAGTACATATATGGTTGATAACTGAAGATGCTGAAGCAGGCAAAGAAGATAAAAGACAAATTCGTATGGACTGCAAACATTGAACAATATTTGTTTTGGAAACATTATGGGTTACACACTAGAATTGTTCACAATACCTTTTTTATCTTATGGTTCATGAAAAGTATCCAAACACACTAGCTTCACTCATAATTGAAAAGAGATATGTCCTTTTGCTTTTGAGTATGTAGAGGACATTTACTGATGCCAAGAGATGTATTCCAGTGGCCAGTATTTGGTTTTTCAGGGACTCACATCAGTAAACTCGCAGGAATTCTGAAAGATGTTTTGCAGTCATTTGTCAGTGGGAATCCTAAATGTATGCTCCAAGAAGAAAGAGATACATGATCATGAATATAATATCTTCACTATTACCTGCTGCTAAATAAGTAGCTTCTAGTTCAGGCTGGTGTACTGCAAGATTAAATGCCACATCAAGTGCATGGCATATGGATATGGGTTCTCCATGTAGAGTATTTGATTAATGTAAAGGAATTGTAAGATAAACTTAGAGCTTTTTTTGCTTGGAGTCAATATAACTTCAGATCTGCATTACACACCATTCATGTGTGTGTTAGTGGCACAGTGCTGCCAAACATGTTTAAAAAACATTTGAAGTTTTATCTTTTCTGAGAGTACTGGAACTCAGAGCAGCTTCCCTGTACCCAAAAGGAAGCAACTGAATTGTACACATTTAAACTGACAGAAGGGTGCCCTAGGATAGAAGTACAGAGTTTTCAGCTTCATTCTGAAAGTGTAGGCACAGCTGAAAGAACAGATATGAATCAACAGACCTAAGTGGGACAAGTTACCCAATTAGAGTTGTTATTGATGTGCTCAAATGTCTGCAAGAATAAGATCTTAATTATGAGTGTGTTCAGTTCTTTCCTCAAGCTTAGCCTTATGATGAAAGGTGTCTGGGCCTGAACCTGGTTTTGCTACATGAATTTTGAAAGCACTGATGTTAACTGCGGTGCTTCTACCTAAGTGGAAAGGAGTCTTCACTATGAGGGTGGTGAGACACTGGCACAGGTTTCCCAGGGAAGTTGTGGAAGCCCCATCCCTGGAAGTGTTCAAGACCGGGCTGGGTGGGGCTCTGAGCAACCTGATCTGATGGGAGGTGTCCCTGCCCGTGCAGGGGGGTTGGGACTAGAGTATCTTTAAGGTCCCTTCCAACCCAAACTTTCATGATTCTATGATTTGGTGGATATCATTATTTAAATTCATTTTTTTCAGAACAAGGGCATCTTCAGTAAGTGAACTCACATGATTCTTGTGGGGGCAGCAGCGGAAAAAGTTGGAAGTGTAGCTCAGTCCCCAGAACAGAGAAAGCCTCCAGCTTGGAGTAATAGTCTCTGGTGGACTGCCTTCTTCCCAAGGCTGCTGTATCAAGTCTGCGCTTCCCACAGATGCAAAAAACCAAAGAGAATAAGAGAAAGTAAATACACATGGTTTAGAATATACTGGGAAGAATCTGGAAAAAAACAAGAACTGTGAAAGTCAGAGGTGCTTAATTTGTCTAAGTCTTACAGAAGATGTTGACAAGCACTGTTGGCAAACATGTATGGTCATCTGTCCTGTGTCAGAGTAGGGGATCCTGGTTCTTGTCCTGACCAGGCTGCTGTCTGGCTTTGCTTAGCTCATAATATTAATGACTCAGGCTTGTACTTGCACTTCTTTACTAGCTTCTCCCTCGACCTCAAGTTTAAAAAGGAAAATACTATCTTGGATAATGTTCTCAGCTCTATGCCTAGACTGTTACTATTCTAACCTATCACTGTAGCCACCTTACCCTCTCTGTAAAATGAGCTTTTCTAGAAATGCAGAATTTAAGAATGCTCACTGTTTAGCTGGCTGCTAGAGCAGGTGAAGACAGTAAGAACTTTGTATCCCCTGAGTACATATGAAGTAACAGTGCATATAAGAAGTTATCTGGAGCTAGCTGCACAGGGGATTTAGAGATCTGCTCTGTCTCTGAGATTTTCTGTTATCTCCCTTCAGCCTCGCAATGTTGCTGGTTTTCGAGGAACGGTCCGTTATGCATCGGTGAACGCACACAAAAACCGAGTGAGTATTTTTGGGTTATAAGGCATTATTATTATTTCTCCTCAGAAACCTGTTCTGAGCAGAGGAGTAAGAGGCATGAGCTCTGGTTTGTTGCCTAAAGAAGTAGGTGTATCAGATTCATTCCATTAGGTGGTCAAGGCTGTTGACTGTAAAATTAAAATTGTGATTCAGTTATTGGAGTCTCTCTAGTTGTCAGGCTTAATAATTGTAATTATTGCATTATCAGACACTTCTTAAGGGCAGTAAAACCCCACACTAAAGTAGAAAGGTTAAGGGCCAGGCCGCTTGGTGCTAATTGCTAGCAAACTTGGTTGTGAATTACCAATTGCCAGGTCCTCAAATCCATCCTCCATCTGGAATTTTTAATATTAACATCATGCCATCAGGTGAAGAGCCACCTAGTGAAAGGCAGGCTTATTTTTCCCTGAGAAGAGCCATTATTTACATAGTGTCTGGCCTATTTCATTCTAAACACTTCCAGAAGTCTCATCCAATGTTCTCCTCAAAACGCTTGCCCTGTTTCAGTAATGTTCCTGTGTTGACAGTAAACCATAAGTCCTCTGGTTCTGCTGCTACCTGCTTGCCAGATGCAAACTGTCAGCCTTCCTGCATTGCCTCCAGGTTTCTGGCTTTATTTGGGATGAGTCTGTAGGATGACCAGTGACATGAGGAAGTTTCAAGTTTTTTTTAGGGAAAGAAACTACTGTCTGCAGAAGGCAGAAAAGCCTAACGGGGAGGGCAATTGAATGCCATCACAAGTTTATGTTGTTTTCTGGGAGGCACTGAGAAACCTGAGGTATAATTTTTGAAAGAGCTAGATAGTGCCAGCTGTAGCTGGCATCAGCTGCAGATACATTTAGACACAAAATTTGCTATATAATGCATGCTATTCTGAGAAATCATGTTCTAGACATTGGATATTGGGCACTAAAAATGACTTAATGTACTTTGATGGTTTCAGCCTTAATCCCCGTGTTTCAATTTTCTGTTTGCTAGGCTAGGAGAAGAGTAGTATGTGGAAATGTTATAAATGTGTAAATGGTTGTGGTGCTTTACAATGAGTGTTTTGCAAAAGCCCTTGAATAGATACTGTCTTGTGAAAAGAGTTTGAATGATATTTAACTTAAAAACAATAATAAAAAATACTTTCTACACATGGGTTTGTTTTGGGGGTTTTTTTTCTTAATCTAGGTTATTTCACATGCCATTAATAAATATTCCACTCCTGTTTACTCAGTGAGGGAGAGACTTGTGCTTTGTTGTATAGAAAAAAACACTCTCCTAATATATACACAAAAAAAGAAAACAAACGAGGTTAAGGTGAATGTATTGACATTGCCAAGTTTAATAAATGCTTGATTTTGCATCTTTAGTCTTCAATCTGGCTTCTTTAATCATAGAATGGGAAGTCTGACTTCTCTTACTGCTTTTTAAAATGAGGTAGCTCATCTGGAGAGCAACCCTGAGCATCATGGAACTTTACTCCTCAGTCTTCATCTCTCTTCTCTCCAGGAGATGGGTAGACATGATGATCTGTGGTCCCTCTTTTACATGTTGGTGGAGTTTGCAGTTGGTCAGCTTCCATGGCGAAAGATCAAAGACAAGGTAGGAAAGCTTGTGTCTGTGCTTAACATAGGGAGCTACTTTATTTTTTTTATTATGACTCTTGTTATTCCTCCTGCAGCTCAGTGCAGCTTTTTGCTGAAGTAAAGCCAGAGCCTGCTTTTCATCAGATCTTGCTGCAAGATGCTGACACACAGTGTGGAGCTTGCCTTATTTGGAGTAGCTGGACATTTTCTTATGCACAGAGTTAATCGTAGTTGATCAAGTGACTTTGACGTTCTTGCAAAGCAAACAACAGAAACGGGAAGACTGAACTGTCCTCTGCCAAATAAGCAGAGCTTTTAGAAAGGCGGGAGGATAAGGCTTTGCCATGCCAAACAAGGCAAATGGGAATTGCAACTGGGAAGTTACACAGAATAAAGCAAATGTTCATGTTGTCTTGGAAATACTTTGTGCTAGAAAATAAAAGCCATGGAAAGAAACATGGCACCGTTTGCAGAGGCTCTGCTGAAGGGACAGCTTCTGAAGAGTGTTTCTGATTCAGGATTACTCTTTGATCTTTGCCTGCAGTGATCAACCTTGCTTTGCTAGTTGGCACCAAACAGGAGCAATGTGTAGAGACAGTGCTGGGTCTAAGAGGCTATGTTCCAGGAATTATAGGACTAGATGGTATTCAAGGAATGGTAAGACTATATGAATATGAAGCAGTAGAGCTTGACTCTCAGATATTTTCTTTGTTTCCAGGAGCAGGTTGGCATGATAAAAGAAAAATATGAACACCGAATGCTGCTAAAACACATGCCTTCAGAGTTCCACCTTTTTCTGGATCACATTGCAAGCCTAGACTACTTCACCAAGCCAGACTACCAGGTGGGACCCATTCTTTGTTACCAGTCTGATGCATGGCACTCTGTCATTTTGATTTTCTAACATTTCCATGCAAATGTTGTATCTGGACCAGAAGAAAAAGGTGGGACTGTAGAGTTCTTCAACATCTCCAAAGTTTTTTCTTCTCCTTCCACCCCTGCCTAAAATAATCTTGTACTCCAGACCAGAAAGCTCTTCCCAAGCAGCAGAGTACTTTTGGCTTTCATTAAAACACAAAAGTTTTGAGATACTCCAAATGTGACAGAATTTTAGCACACCTTACCAAAGTCTACAAAGAGTCTATGCCAACAGCTCAACAGTGGACACTTAACCATTTTGTTTTCTTGAAGACTCATATGGGCCTCAGATACTACTATCTCTTTCTTTAGTATTAATCTTAACATTTTTTCCTCCCATTTACTGTTTGCTATCAGTATATATTTGATCAGTTACAGTAGCTCAACTAACAGAAGATAACAGAGGCAACGTGATTCTTTGTCTCTTTTTTATCACAGTGGTTTTCTCTGTACATTAAAGCCAGACTGTTGAAGACAACATTTTATTAGCAGATCTGTGCAGTCTTACATTAGTCCTGTTGATAGTGCATCAGATGAGTGGGAAAATGGTAGGAGGATGTTCCAGCAAACTACCTCCAACATTGCTTTGTGTCTTAGCCACATATGTGTTGCAGCATAGCAAGCACAATTTTTAAAAAAGAAAAAAATAAGGCAAATACTTTCTGGATAGTACAGTGAAAAAATTACATTTGCCACTAAGATGGAGGGCTATAGAGGAATAGGGGTGGACTGAGGAAATGCTGAGGAAACTGGATTTGTGCAGCCTGGCGAAGTCAAGTCAAAGAGGAGATCTGATTGCTGTCTTCCACATCCTCAAGGACAGTTGTGGGGAGAACAGAGGCAGATTTTTCTCAGGGGCAGTAAAGGAAATTATGACTAAATCTAGGAGGAATAAAATCAGAATGAGGATTCTTAAGTACAGAAACAGGTACCTAGAGAAACTGTGGGACAGCTCTGTGTGCAGCTCTGGAGGCCTCATCACAAGAAAGACATAGAGCTATTGGAGAGGGTCCAGAGAAGGGCCACCAAGATGATCAAAGGCCTGGAGCACCTCTGCTGTGAAGACAGGCTGAGAGAATTGGGGCTGTTCAGCCTGGAGAAGAGAAGGCTCCAGGGAGACCTTATAGCTCCTTCCAGTACCTGAAGGGGCTACAGGAAAGCTGGGGAGGGGCTTTTCATCAGATAGTGATAGGACAAAGGGTAATGGTTTTAAACTGAAAGCAGGGAGGTTTAGGTTAGACATCAGGAAGAAATTTGTCACCATGAGAATAGTAAGGCACTGGAGCATGTTGCCCAGGGAGGTTGTAGAAGCCCCCTCCCTGGAGGTGTGTAAGGCCAGGTTGGATGAGGTTTTGTGCAGCCTGGCCTAGTGGTAGGGTTCCCTGCTCGTAGCAGGGAGGTTGGAACCTGATGATCTTTAAGGTCCCTTCCAGCCTTAACCATTCTGTGATTCTATAATATTAAACAAGACTGGCCCCAGTACTGAGTCCTGGGGAACATCACTTGTGACCAGCTGCCAACTAGATTTAACTCCATTCAGTACAGCTCTCTGGGCTTGGCCATCCAGCCAGTTTTTTACCCAGCAGAGAGTGTACCTGTCTGTGCCATGTGCCACCAGCTTCTGTAGGAGAACGCTGTGGGAGACAGTGTCAAAGGCTTTACTGAAGTCCAGGTAGACAACAACCCCAGCCTTTCCCTCATCCATTAGGTGGGTCACCTGATCATGGAAAGAGACCAGGTTGGTCCAGCAGGACATGTCTTTCATGAACCCGTGCTGGCTGGGTCTGATCCCATGACTGTCCTGCACCTGCCATATGAGTGCACTCAAGATGAGTCTCTCCATAATCTTCCCTGGTACCAGGGTCAGGCTGACAGGCTTGTAGTTCCCTAGTTCCTCCTTCCAGCCCTTCTTGTAGATGAGTGTCACATTGGCAAGCCTCTAACCATCTGGGAACTCCGCTGTTGTCCAGGACTGCTGATAAATGATGGAGAGTGGCTTGGCAAGCTCCTGCACCAGCTCCCTCAGTACTCTTGAGTGAATCCCATCTGGCCCCATGGACTTGTGAGTGTTCAGGTGGTGTAACAAGACATTGATGGCTTCCTCCTGGATTATGGGGGTTTATTCTGCTCTCTGTTCCTGTCTTCCAGCTCAGGGGGCTGAATACCCTGAGGGTCACTGACTCTTTTTTTGTTGTTAACGCATTTGCAAAAACTTCTGGTGTCTCTTATGACAGAGGCCAGACTAAGCTCTTGCTTTTGCCTTTCTCATTTTTTAATCTGTATGACCTAACAAGATCCCTGTGCTCTTCTTGAGTTGCCTACCCCTTCTTCCAAAAGGTGGTAAACTCTCCTCTTTTTCCTGAGTTGCAGCAAAAGCTCCCTCTTCAGCCAGGCTGGTTGTCTTCCCCACTGCTTTGTCTTAGAGCCCATGGGGACAGCCTGCTCCTGGGCCTTGAAGACTTCCTTTTTCAACAATGTCCAGCCTTCCTGGACCCCTTTGCCCTTCAGGACTGTCTCTCAACCAGTGTCCTAAACAGGCCAGAGTCTGCCCTCCAGAAGTCCACAGTAGTGATTTTCCTGGCCCCCTTCCTCACTTCACCAGGAACTGAGAACTCATTTCATGGTTGCTAAGCCCAAGACAGCCTCCGACCACCACATCTCCCACCAGTCCTTCTCTGTTTGTAAACAGCAGGTCTGGCAAGGCACCTCCCTGGTAGGCTCGCTTACCATCTGTGTCAGGAAGTTCTCTTCCACACACTCAGGGAACCTCCTAGAATGCTTCCTCTGCTGTGTGGTGTTTCCAGCAGATGTCTGGTAAGTTGAAGTCCCCCACCAGAACAAGGGCTGGTGACTGTGGGACTCATGCCAGCTGCTTGTAGAATGCATCATCTGCCTCTTCATCCTGGTTGGGTGGTCTGTAACATACTCCCAAGAGGATATCTGCCTTTTTGGCCTTCCCCCTCATCTTTACCCATAAGCACTTGACCTTATAATCACAATCATGAGCTCTGTACAGTTTGAAACACTCCCTAACTTGTAGAGCCACCCCACTGCCTCTTCTTCCTTGCCTGTCCTTTCTGAGGAGCTCAGAGCCATCCATTGCAGCACTCCAGTCATGACAGTCATCCCACCATGTTTCTGTGATAGCAACTAAGTCATAGCTGTCCTGCTGCACAAGGGCTTCCAGCTCCTCCTCTCTGTTGCCCATGCTGTGTGCATTGGTGTAGATGCATTTGGGCTGGGTTATAGATTTCACCCCAAACACTGACATGCCACCCCTAAGCTCATCTCCAGTGAGCCTGGATTTATTCCCTTCCCCTTTTGAACCTATTTTAAAGCCCTCTCAATAAGCCCTGCCAACTCATGAGCTAGAATCCTTTTCTTCCTTTGAGACAGCTTTGTTCTGTCACCAGCAGGCCTGGTGCCATGCAAACCTCCTTATGATAAAAAACCCCCAAAACTCTGCTGGTAGCACTGGCCTCTGAGCCAGTCAGGTGTGTTTTCCTGTTTCTTTCAGTATTCTTCTCTGCCACTGAGGCGACTGAGGAAAACACTACCTGTGTTCCTGATCCTTCAACCAATTGCCCCAGTGCCCTGAAGTCCCTTTTGATCACTTTTGGACTTCCTTCTGCAACCTCATCACTGACAACCTGCATAATCAATGGCCGCACCAGACCAGGGAGTTTCTCAGTGTGTAAATACTGTGTATGGTTCCATTCCTGCATCTCAAAAAAGATATCTTGAAACCACAGAAGTTGTAGGGAAGGGTATCAGAGAGGCTGGAGATAGATTCACTTCCAGATGCGGAAATACTTAGACTAGGAAAGTACACTCTAAATAAAAGAGAGGACTCACATGTTCAAAACATCTTTAAAATCAAAGGTGGAGTGGCAAGAAGTTAATAGAGGATGATTGATTGCTTCTTCTTCTGGTATGCAAATGAAGAACTGCCAAATTATATTGGTAGGTGGCAGGTTTCATGAGCAAAAAGGTGCATTCTTTGCCATGAGACAGGTGTAGTCCAAAAGCTTATGTGTTTGATAAGTAATTAGGCAAATTCATGATAAAACATCCATGTAAGGGTACTGAGTACCAGAAATGCATTTACTAAAAGCAAGACTGTGATTCTTTTCGTTACTCACATTGAGTTTTGAGCAAGGAATTCCCTGCCGACAGCAGCAGCACAGATCCTGTTTCCAGCAGAGGTGAAAGGGGGCATCGTGACATGAGGCTGACAAGCAGAAACAATCCCATCATGTCAAACTGTCACAACAGTCACATCGCTGGACTTGATTATCTTAAAGGTCTTTTCCAGCCTTGGTGATCCTGTGATACTGTGATCCCTTTCAAATCAAAGAAGCTGCTACCACTGCTATGTCATGTCCACCCTGTGGAGAGGTGTTTCCTGTTCCTTGGTCTGACCCACAGTCAACTCTGGGAATTCTTTTCAGCAAACACAGTGCCCCTGCAGGAGTGGAGCATCTAATTCTAGGATTCACAAAAAGGAGGAAAAAAGATAACTCAAGTAAAAGCTGCAACTAGCCATTTTACTGCAGTTTGGTGGGAGGTAGTAGGAAGTGGCAGGCTCTCCTGGCCTTCTGGTCATACTGATAAATAGAACTGGAGTATAATTGCAAACAATAAGGGGGCTTGTTCATGGTAAATTTTATTCATAACTTAGTACCAATTCTAAGCCATAAGACAAATGTATTTGTCACTATATTATCTCTCTCTGTATAGATTTTAGGCTGAATCCTCTCAGTTCTGCATTATTTAGTTGAATAATTTTATTAGAAATGCAGGACCTCACATACGGCTGTGTTGGCCAATAGCATCCAGTTTCCCTTTGACAGCTGCACATCAGATGTCCCTGGGTGCTGCACTGATCCATGGAGCACTGTTGCCAGTAGTTTAGTTCCCTCCTGAAGGGTACCTGTTCTTAGAAAGCAACAAATGTGAATCATGTCAGCATGAGCATTTGTACCTGCCATCTTATAAAGAAAATTGTATCATCCCTTTTCAATTTCATTTTCTTCTGCAGCTAAATGTGGCAGGCCACAGTGGGCATAAGCATATCATAGGGCCCCTGACCAAGCTGTAGGTAAGCCAGACACTGTAACCAGTCTGGATCCTAGAGCTGTGTTTTTCTGTTGTGGTCTGGCAGCCCTTGGACTCTATAAATCAAGTGTACTGTTCCGTGTATGTCTAATCTACAGGAAAGCTCAAGTTAAGGCTTTAGAGTCAGAGTAATAAGCCAACTGCAAGATTTCTTCAAATCATTGTCAACACATTGCATGCATTTCTTCCATAGATTTAAAGACATTTCAGTTACCAAGCCAAAACCAACCTGACAAACAGCTGACACAATTTTGTGACATTTGCTTTCATTTCTTGGTACCTTCTGTAGGCAAGATGGAGATTATAAGTCCCCTTGGTCCTCATGCCTGTACTGGAGATTTTTTGTGAGAGCCACCCTAAGCTACTTAACATAAATTGTTGTTGTAAACTTATTCCAGCTAATCATGTCCGTCTTCGAGAACAGCATGAAAGAAAGAGGCATCACTGAAAATGAAGCCTTCGACTGGGAGAAAGCTGGTACAGATATCTTGTTGTCCACTAGCACCTCTACTCCACCACAGCAAAACACCAGGCAAACAGCAGCCATGTTTGGGTGAGTATTGCAGTTGTGCCAGTCAGACTGTGAACATCTTCAGTAACCAGTTCATTTTTGAAAAATTTCAAGGCCATTATGATCCTGGGAAGTTGGAGCTGCATGGCAGCCACCACACAATTTGACTTTGTAATGTATCTAAGGTGTTGGAATCCAGTTTCAGACCCTTGCTGTCCAGAAGACACATTTTCTGCTAGGGATGAGTGTGTGGGTTGGAGTCACATTAAGGGATATGTAGAGACCTTTGGCCAGGATTGACTGAGCCCATGTGTTTGTATATTTTGTATGTTATATGGCACACATGGCTGGAGCTTCTGTGAGTGTGCTGCTGTAAGGCAGTTGTTGCCCTGCTGTGGAGTGGGTGTGTGACTGACAGTGAGCTGAGCAGCAGAGTGCATGTGCTGGTCATGGCTCAAACACAGTTCCTCAACCTTTAAAGGGTGTTTGATGTGCTGGTGCAAAGGTACACAGAGCTTGGTGCTCAGAGATCAAAATGAGTCCAACCAGAAGTTGATAAGGCTTAGTTCACTGGTGTGTTCTGGTGCTTTCGTAGGGGCTGACACTCGGGGATAACAATAAACCTTAGTAATGTTATAGAAGATAAAAGCTTAATATTAATACAAAATAAAAGCTCTAAGGCCTATTAAACCTCATTTGCTGAAGCAAAGAGGGGGAGTTTCTTCTAAGCTAAATATTGTGTAATGGCACTTCTGAAGAAGTTTGCAGGCTGTGTATCAAGGGTCCCAAGATGCTTTCACTGATCCAGCCCCCTCTCTTTGTGAGTGTATGTTAGGTGGAATCCTCCTGTTCAGTTTCAGGTTGTCATATTTGGGATAATGCTAGACTGCCTGTTTTTTCAACCCCATAATACCCTAAAAGCTGCAAAGGAATTTCTGTGGAGCATTGTGGTAAGCCTCCCTCTTTAAGTGCTAATAATTCTTGTCTTTTCCATAGGGTGGTTAATGTCACTCCAGTACCTGGGGACTTGCTTCGTGAGAACACTGAGGACGTCCTACAGGGTGAACATCTGAGTGATCAAGAGAATGCTCCTCCTGTGCTGTCAGGTCGGCCAGCTGAAGGCCTTGGTCAGGCTCCAAATACAGCCTTCAACGAGCCTGAAGTTTGGGAGGAGACAGATGTGAATCGCAACAAACTCAGGATCAGCATCAGCAAAGTAAAGAACATTTATTTGTCTCCTGTGGCTGTTGGATTTAGGGTAATGGATTCATAGACTGCTAGAAGTCACCCAGATCCACATAGTGCAGCCCAAAAAGCACTGAGGAATTTCCCAGTGGAAATGGGAAATTGCAAACAATTTTTTTTCGCAGAGTAAAAGCCATTGGGATTAATTAGGATCTTCATGCAAATTACATTTGGGGTGGCCAGTAATGCTAGAGTGAATCTTTCGTACAATATTGTGTCATTATTTAGTTATCTTGATACTTGAAACAGTGGAATTCTGCCAATGGTTTGGAAATTATAAACCAAGCTTTTATTGTGTCCTAACCTCTTGGGTAAATTAACTTCATCAGAAATCTCTTCATAAGCCATATTTTTTCTCCATCTTCAATCATCACTATTTTTTCTCTTCCAATTTTTTAACTTTCCTTACTAAGGGTAGCAGAATCTATAAAGAACATCTAAGGATGGTTTCACCACTGTGAAGAGTGAGAGACACTGTCACTTAATAGTTTCATATTTCTGCATTCCAATAACATATTAGAATTTTTAGCTTGCATAAAGTGTGTACTTCAGCTGCTTTTACTCATAATCCCTAAGCTGTTTCTCAGACCTTTCTTGTAAATGTTAACTGATTTCTTGGAGAAACCCCCATTGAATGATGATTCCATAGTCAATGTTAAGTATTAGATTCTACCAGTTAGTTTATTTATTAGATCAACTTATATATTTTAAGTAAATTAGTAATTGTTGTGCTGATCTCAGTTTGTATTTAAAAATCAGAATGTCACATGGCATGACATCAGATATGGAATCTGTTAGGTTAGCAGAGAAGCCTTCATCAGACAGACTTAGAATATTATCAGGGCATATTAGATTCACATCACAAACCTATCTTTAATAGACATTTGTGGACTACCATGTTAAATCTAGCAGCCTTCTGGTTCTGACCAGAATTCACTTCAGTCTCTACTGGCACAAAATTGGTCCTTCTTTCAGCCCTGTAGATATCTCCACTATTCTTAGTCTTACTAGGTAACATTATTAATGGACAAGAAATAATCTCATCTGACTTGCTTAAAATTCTCCAATGCAAATAATTTGCATCAATGTGTTATCTGTATGGAACATTACCAATGGCATTTCCCAGTACTGAGGGGGAAATCACTTCTTTGTATCTTGGTGGCAAACTGTGTGCATTCCCAGGAGTTCTGATTTGAAGGCACATGAAATAAGAAAAGCCTGGTAGAGTGGGACAGTTCTGTGTCCACAGCATAAAAAAAAAAAAAAAAAAAAAAAAGAGTATCACAGAAAAATCCCAGTAACTCCTATATGTTTTCCTGTTCCTTTGAACAACCAGGTGTCTTGATGCTCTTCAGTCAGAATGAGATGTCCACAAGAGAGTCCTAAATGTCCTTTCTGCATGCTAGTTGTACATCATGTCTTAGGTACCCAGCTCTGCCATTTGCAAGCCCTGTCATAACAGCAGCCAGAGGCAGGAAAGGTTTCTATAAGGTCCACAGCCATCACCAGGTGACTCTCCTGCTGAGTGATATACTATTTCTTGCCTGTTTTGTGGCAAAGAAGCTTAGGGATTTGGTCAGCATGACAATGAGCACTTCAGTTCTGACAAGCTCTATAGCTACACAGCAGTCTGTGAAATAGAGCCCAAGGCATCACACTCTCCACAGCTAAATAAGCTTGTCTTTTCTCTCTGTGAGGGTTGTTATCTTCAATCTGACTCTTGCCTGTCCTTCCACTTCTGCTAGGCTTATTATCTTTAGTCTGACTGTTTGCTGAGGGAGAATCAGGTTTTATTTAAGTCACAGTAACTGCATGGTGAAAAAAAAGGAGTCTGCAGATGTGATATGTAAGGACATAGCTTCACCTCTGCATCTCAGGCATCCGTTGTGTCTTTCAGACCACAAGGGCAGAGCTGGTGTGTAAAACACCCTTCTGTTCTTCACAGCTTCACCATCCTTCATCTTCCAGTCTTCTAGCACTAGAAGTAACTGTGACACTTCCTGTCTTGCTCTTTGTATTTAGGTGGTGAGTAGATCTTGCTGTGTTTTCTCTAAGGTCATCCTTATTTCTCTGTTCACTCAGTTCTCCTTCTGTCCCACTTCTCCCATTTCTGTGCTAAGGGCAGTTTCTTTGCTTACCTTTCTAAATCTTCCTTCTGGTTCTCCTTCCTCCACTGGATCAGAGGTCTCATTTGCTTTTTCAGAAGCCTCTTCCTTCACTCCCACACCCTCCCCAATTCTTTGCTCTTGGATCTTACCAGGTTGCCTGTTATCTTACAGTTACATCTGCACTTTGCTCTTTTCACAAACACATTTGACCTTCATTTGTCACTAATCTTCTCCTAGCTTGAATGTATTACAGATTAAATCATTGTTATCTATTCTCCTTTTCCTGTAATGCCCACAAGTTCTTCTCCACTCTCAGTAGCTCAGTAGTAACCCTAAGGATCCTTAGTTATGCATTCCAAACCCAGCCTGGATGGTTTACATCTTCTAGTTTAGGGACACTGACTGACTTGCCATATACACAGTAAATGCACAAAGGCAATTGCCTTGATCAGCAGCATTTTACTGGGAAGTCTGCTTACATCCCAGAGCATCTGGGATTAACAGAAGACAAGGGAATGTAGGGCACACTGCAAAGAAGGGTAAACACTCTCCATACTAGGAAGTTGCACTGGCACCTCACTGCACATTCCTACACAGAGGCAGTATTTAGCAGCTGATGTTGCATGGCTGGCAGCACAACAGGGTTGAATGCAAATCCTAGACAGCAGGTGTAGACCTTGGACCATTCTGCCTCTATGCTTTTACCTAAGCAGGTCTCTTCCAAGGGAAAGAAGCACAGTGGAAGGCAGGAGGTAACTGTGTTACAATCACCTACTTTTTCTCTTTTGCTGTTAAATTAAAAAACAAAAGCAAAAAACAAAAATTCAAATTCCCTAAGGACATATAAAAACAGGAAATACGTACTTGTAGAGTATGAGCACTCAATGCTCACAAGTGTCCACAAGCATGTCAAGGTCCCTGCATGACCACAGGTCTGTGTAAATATGTTGTGGTTGAGTATATGTCTTATAGTGGATTATGTATGTATGAGAGTATGACTCATAGAGGACTTTGTTTAAAGAACCAGACTTAAAAACCCAAACAAAAAACCAAAACAACAAGCAGCCATGAGCAAACAACAACAAAAACCCGCACCAAACCAACCTGGGAATTAGGAGATGGCTTAACCATGTCAAGTTTATAAGACATTTAAATATGTACATTGCAATATAATGCACAGACAAATATTTGCAAACAAGGGCTTTTATACATCTTGGATAAGCAGTTGGGGTTTGTGTGTGCAGTAGGTTAGTAGGATAACTTCTTTGGATCAACTACAAAGGGTAACTTAAATGCAAAGGCCACCTTGTAAAGATGTTTAAATATTTGAATTGATACCTTGTTTAAATACTAGATAAGTGCCAGGGCATATGGGCCCTTGCATTCCTTCAAACATTGCTTGCATAGAATGTGAAAATGCAGCTGAAACGATATCCTGGAAGAGAGCATAGAGCAACTGTGAAGGATGGGAAATGAATGTCTTTGGTCAGTTTGTGAGGTTCTCTGTGTTTGCCCCCTGCAGACTCAGTGCATGGTGGAAGAGGAGCAGAGAAATGGTGTCTGCCCCAGTTCCCCTGTCCGAGTGCCTCCAGAGTCCCCTACTGCACAAGTGCGCTCCCTCAGATACCGCCGTGTCAACAGCCCGGAGTCAGAACGCCTCTCCACTGCTGATGGCAAAGCAGATCTACATGAAAGAAGGTTTGCTCACCCTCTGTAGCCTCCTACTGCTTTTAGCAGTGTCTTGAAGACTCACTGTTGAGACCAACCTAATCATTAGATCAGCAGGGACTGGAAGTTCCTTTCTGGGTGGAAGTGTTCATGGGCTTTATGATCTTTCTGATGAGATACTCAATGTCTGTTAATAAGAGTAGTTAGTGGGAATGATTCTCATCCTGTCTCTGGATGAGAAGAACTCCACAGGTGGAAGGAAAGACATTTGTCAGAGGCAAGGCAATGCATCAGATCAGAGGTAATGTAAACAGCTAGAAAGCTTTTGGCTGGCCTGAAGTGGGAGGGAAGAATGGATTTTGTTAGGATACGTACAGGGATGCATGTATTCTGGAAGCTAGCTGCCAGATTCTGATCTGGTGGGTTTCATTATTTCATTATTTTTCATTAGTAGTAATAAAAGTATTTGTTTCTCAGCATATAGCACTGCACTTGTTTGCCTGTGAAAAGTACAGGTTACACCCTGATTTTGAGAGTGATAGGAATACCTTCTCTCAGATCTGCAGGAAAGAAATAAACAGCAAACCAAGAATAATAAAAATACCGGAAAGAAGGTTTTTAAAGTATCATGTGCTAGAGAACATGTTACAAGACATAAGCCCTTGGTGCTGATAACCCCCTTCACTCACTTTGTTACTTTTGTCTTCCCCTTCCTTTTGAAAGTCAGAGCATGGACTGTGGTTGCAGGACATACTGCTGAAATGGCCCCTCTAAAAGAGGCAGGGGAGAGACAGGCTGCCTTCTCAGAGAAAATCTGATAGACTTCAGCCAAGAGGAACAGTCACAAAAAGATGGTAACTGAAAATAAGGGAGGATCAAAAAGAACTAGAGAGTTGATGAGCTCCTAACGCTGCCCCCAGTTTGTTAGACACTGCTTTATTTTGGGTGGCTGGAATGCTTCTCAGTAGGTCAGGAAAGATTATGCTACTATTAATAATTTAGGGCTTGAATAACAAATCTTGAGTTTTGCTACCTTCTCTTTTTATTGCTCAGAAGAAAGGCTCTTCAAAATAGGGAGGGAAAAAAGCTGTTTATAGCAGTCTGCAACACTAGTCCCATCTATTCACTGAATGCTTTTAACTCCTTTCTTTACTTCTCCCACTTTTCCTTGCCTACTCAGCATCATGCTGACTGCTTGGCTGCAGAAGCTGCTGCTGTTTAGACTGCAAGCTAGTGAATATTATGGTACACTTTGTAAAAGGATACTTGCCATATTTCTTTACTGCTCTAACAAAGTATTTTGGGGTCATCTGTGCACAATGGGATAAAAGATTCTTGCTGTCTTCAAAGAACTCCTGTGGCCACCTTAGAAGCCTCAGTGGCCACTACAGAGATACCACAGTGCAGCTGAAGAGGTTATAGGATCCCAGCTTAGACACTGTGAAGTCAGTAGATTTAGGATTTAGGGGTGGCTTGGGGTTGTTTGTTTTTTCACAAGCCAGCAGAACTTACCAAAGGGGAAAGAGTGTATTGGTATCTTTGGAGGAAACTGATTATCATCCTGACATCTACATGGAAGAGAAATGCTGAATTGGCTGTCTTACTGAATCACTTGAGGGGGAACATCTTTATGCCATTGTAGGTTCTAAAGAAGTATATTTGCTTAAGCCCTTCTTTCTGAAGTGTATGAAGAAGTGAATGAGAAGACTATACAGGTTTTCTCTCAACTCTTATGATCCCAAACTTTAACCACAAACCTGATGTATTTTTAATGGCTTCATGTTCTCTCTTTAGATCACGAATGGATTTACCTGGCTCTCCATCACGGCTCGTATGCTCCTCCCAGCCAGCCCAGATGCTGTCCATTGATACTGGCCAGGCTGACAGGCAGGCAAGTGGCAGGATGGATGTGTCTGCTTCTGTGGAACATGAAGCCCTCAGCAATGCCTTCCGCTCAGTGCCACTCGCAGAGGAGGAGGACTTTGATAGCAAGGAGTGGGTTATCATTGATAAGGAGACAGAGCTAAAGGACTTTCACCCAGGTGCCGAGCCAAGCACCTCTGGAACCACGGATGAGGAGCCTGAGGAGCTAAGACCTATTGAAGAGGGTGAGGAGAGAAGGCGCATGGGCGCAGATGCTGCAGTCAGGCCGAAGACGCATGATGGGCGAAGTCGTGGTATGCAGCCTGTAACTGAGGAGGACAGTTCCCACAGGCATGAAGGACCTTCTCAAACAGTATCTGACAGTAGACATGAACAGCAGACAGGAAGTCCAGCCCACTCCCCCCTACATTCAGCACCAGCTATCCGACAAAGGAGACGAGAATCTGAACCTACTGGTCCTCAGAGACAGGTAAGATCCCTGAGTCTATCTTATTGCCTAGCCTAGCATCATCCTAGGAGACCTCAGCTGTGCTGGAGAAGTCTGTGATTCCAAGCATGGATGCTCTTTGTGAAACTCTTTCTGACAGTGCTTGCAAATGTTGTGAACACCTTAGAAGTGCTCGCTATAGCTAGTTACATTGTCCCCTACTAAGGACCCACTGTTATCAAGCTCTGTTAGCCATTTTGACGCAGGGACAATCTGTGGTTGTGGGTATCTTTAATCAGTTCTTCCTCTCCCACGGTGTTTCATTTATAATTGCTTAGTTGTTTGGAGGTGTCACTAGCAAATCTCCACATAGTTTCTCAGCAGCAACATCAGTATATGGCAAGAGAATGCCCTCAAATTAATCATACATCAGCACTGGACAGGCCTGCAGCAATGCAAATCATAAAATAACTCCCTGATATGAAGCCTTCTCCTAAATACCTAATAAAAAGCTGAGAGTAACCAGCACATACATCCTGTCAACCTTATTTCAGTGACTAGCATTGTTGTTGCCAGGTATTTACTCACAGAAGTGTTCTTTACCTACTGTGGGGTTTTTCCACATAGCTGCACAGGGCTTTTTTCTTTTGTTTTTGCTTTTTCTGTGCTCCTCTGAAAATACAATGGAGTTTAGGTTTTAGTGGCAGGTAGTTTATTAGATTACCTGGAAAAACATGATATACTGTTGGTCTCAGAATTCCTCTGTCATATCTAATCTTCATTTCTCAGACATTCAGAAGAAGGTTGTCCCAGAGTGTTCACTGCAAGAGACAATGAAATTGTTCTACTGAGGGCTTTTTATATTTGTATGTTAATGAAGATCTCTCATGGACATGGGATCAATAAGTGCAGCAAAGAGGAGGCAAGTCTCAGCTCATGCACACAATGATACCCTCCTGCAGCAAGTGTTCATTCAAGCAGTCTGCTTGTTCCCTTCTGGAAGATGGTCACCCCATCTCCCATTCCCTCCTGAGCTTGTTGTCTAAGGTAGTGTTCACTAGACTGGAACATGTTAAAAGAACATCCTTCCATTCAGGCCTTGCCTAGGTTCTTATCTTCTCTGGATCCCAGAGAGGTACAAGAAAAAAAAAGAACTGCTAGGCAGGAAAACATGAATTATACATGAAACTATATAAGAAGGATCAAACCAAATCATTGCCTGCCAGGTGATGTGTTCCTTGCTAAGGTTTATGAGGCTGCAGCATTTACTGGAAGGATAGAAATACTGCTGTCAGCAGGAATGGGTGGGACTGTGTCCTGGCGAGCATGGAGTAGTAGCAGTACACCCTTCTCACGGAAACTGCACCCAGTTGCAAGGTTCCTTGGTGGAGATGTTTGCCATATAAAGCAAATATGTTGAATGCCCCAGGTATCTAGAGATTGCACAGGCAAGATTGGCAGAGTTGGAAGGATCTGTGTCTGAATTTGCTCAGACTATACAGTTATTTGGCTCGTCAGTGCAAGATGTGCAAGATCTCCAAGATGTAATGAACATGGCAAAAGAGCCAGCTGGTAAGAACCACCTGTAAGAACCAGCATGGACACTCAATGATATATTTAGCATAGCTAAGAAGGCTGAAGATGCCATCTTGGCCATGGCACATAATACAACTTTGTGAAAAGACTGGGGAGGCTGGGTATGATGCAATATTAAGGCTGCTCAGTGATATTTAAAAAGCAGACCAAAAAAAAGGAAATTAATGGGATTGTGGGTAATCACTGCTAATATATTACACAGCCTTGGTTCTACAGAAGACTGCACATTTTTTTGCTACTATGTTCTTAAATACCATCTAGTTACTTCTGGGCCTAGCTTCGTATATACAGACCAATGCTGGACTTCTTCTCCTGGCTGGAATTTGATGTCTGGATCCTTCAGTTGCCTCTATATATACAGCTTTGCAGTGACATTTATATTTCCCCATTTGCTGTTACAAAACCAACTGCTAACTCTCAGAGGAAAAACTGCTTACTGCCTAAAGAAAAGCAGAAGCCTGTTCTCCTTAGGTACAGCAGATGGAGGGACGCTTGTTTGGGATGCTAGTAAGCAGATGACCAAAGACTTACCTAATGAAAATACTGAAGGCCTCACTACCAATGACAGATGTTTCCTGTATCTCAGGCTTGGGCTTCCTCTGAATTTGATTGAAATTGTGATTAGATTGTGTGTTTGAGTAAATCTTCCCTGGTTTTGAATGTGAAGTGAGCCTTTAAGGCAGGTAAAAATGACATTAAATGCAGAACTACCACGACTAAGGTCATAGGCCTTGTTGTACCAATTTGGGACCTCATTCTGGTCTCCTGAAAACTGGTGATCATCCACAGGTGTCAGTGAAGAACTAACTGAGAGCAAATGGGTAATCCCTGCTCTAATGCTGTCTTCTGTTTCTCCATTATCTGTCTCCAATATATAAGCCGTTACTTGCCACTCACAAAAAGACAGTGACTTTTGTATTATCAAGAATCACAGCATGGTTGAGGCTGGAAGGACCTCTGAAGATCATCTAGTCCCACCCTTTCCTCCAAGGTGGATCAATTAAAGCAGGTTTTTCAGGACAATGCTCTGAGGATGGAGACTCCACAATCTCCCTGGGCAACCTGTTCCAGTGTTCAGTCACGCTTATGGTAAAAAAATCCTTTTTCTTACATTTAAAAGGAATTTCCTTTATTTTGATTTCTGTCAATTTATTGTTGTTCTTCCATTGGGCACCACTAAGAAGAGTCTGGACCCATCTTCTTTTTCCCATCAGGTATTTATAAATGTTCATAAGAACCCGCTTGAGCCTTCTCCTCTACAAATTAAACAGTACCAACTCTCTTAACCTTTCCTCAAATGAGAGGTGCTCCAGTCCCTTCATCATCTTTGTGACCCTTCAGTGGACTATCTCCAGTATGCCCATGTCTCTCTTGTACTGGGCAACCCAAATCCAGAACATGGCACTCCAGGTGTGGCCTCACCAGTGCTGAGCAGAGGTGAAGGACCAACTCCCTCAGCCTGCTGGCAGCACTGCTCCTAATGCAGCCCAGGAGGCTTTTGGCCCTTTTTGCCACAAAGGAACCTTTGCTGGCTTGTGTTTAGCTTAGTAGCCATCAGGATCTCCAGGTACTTGTCTGTCAAACTGCATCCTACACAGTTGGCCCCCAGGTGCAGGATTTTGCACTTCACTTTGTTGAACGTCATTAAATTAGCTTTTGTACATTTCACCAGCCTATACAGCCAACTCTGAATATCAGCACAACCCACTGGTGTCTCAGCCACTCCTCACACTTTTGTATAATCTGTGAACTTCAGGGTAGACTTTGGCCCAATATCCAGGTCATTAATGAAGTTGTTAAACAGTAGTGGTGGCCCCACTACCAAGCCCTGGCTATGCCACTCGTGACTGGCTTCCACCTGGCAGTTGTTCCCTTAAGCACAATGCTTTGAGCCCAGCAGTTCAGCCAATTTTCAGTCCAGCTCGCTGTCTACTTACATATCCCATATTTCATCATTTTATTTATGAGAGTATTACAGAAGATAGTGACAAAAACCTTACTAAAGTAAAGGTAAACAACCTCCCACCCAGTCACGTCATCACAGAAAGCTACCAGGTTCATCAGAAATAATTTCCCCTTCATATATCCATGCTGACTGCTCTCAGTCACCTTGTTCTCCTTCATATGTTTGGAAATGGTTTCCAGGAGGATTTGTTTCATGCCCTTTCCAGGCTGACCAGCCTGCAGTTCCCTGAGTTATCTTCATTTAGAGTTCAAATGTTTGTTCAAATCTATCTATTGGAAGAAGGATACTACAGTGCAAGTGTGAGGAATGGTGATGTTATGAAACTGTGTGAGAGGAAGCACAGTGTGAACAGATGCTGCTGGGGGGAAAGTAAAGTACAGGGGAGGCTCTGAATAGCCTGGGGGAATTTCTGACCCAAATATTCTCCCATACTATATATCTCCCTGTTTGATCTGACAAGAAGACAGCTGCAGTGGGGCACAGACCTCATGACATGCCCTGATATAAAGGGAGAACAGGTCTGGTCAAGCCCTTCTGTCTGTGCACTGCTCAGTGCAGCACTAAGCACCCAGCAAGCTAGTTCACAGAGCTCTTAGGAGTTACTTTAATGCATGCATGTCAGGAATGTACTAATAAATCTCTGCTTATTTTTATGCACAAATGTGCAGATAAAGCTACAGAAATAGATAGAATCATAGAATGTGTGGACTTGGAAAGGACCTTTAAAGGTCATCTAGTCCAGCCCCCCTGCAGTGTGCAGGGACCTTTTTGACTCAATCAGGTTGCTCAGAGCCTGGTTGAGCCTGACCTGGAATGTTTCCAGGGATGGAACCTCCACCACCTCTCTGGGCAATCTGTTCAAGGCCTTCAAAATTAGTGGGGAAAAAAAGATTAAACCTGAATTTTAGTTTACATATGAATCCTGACAGAGGATTGCTTTTATTATTGGAAATCATTTATATCCACATCTAGTAACAGAATTTAAAATCTGTCAAGTTCTTAAATACAGTGAGCAAATTCACTGGCACTTGACAGGTGGCAGCTTAGTGCTGCGTTCTGCCTTGAAAAGAAATACTACTGTTCATACATTTTTGAGTTTTTGCAATTACTTCTGACTGTAGGTCTGCACTCATAGGCATTTCTTGACTCTGAATCTCCCTTGCTGCTAGTGCAGTTGGCTTTGTACTAAATGTTTTGAGACTTGCCTACCCAAAACACATCTGTCCAAATGATATTGCTTCTAAAAGGCCGAAGAAAAATGAAGCTATAGAGAGAGTTCATATTAACTCTTTCTTACCTATTCTTGGATATATTCTGCAGAGTTCAGAGAGCATTTTGCGTACGCTGTGTCTTATAGGCCCATCCCCCAAAGCCAGAGTTCATCTTTTAGAAAAGCTCCCAATATGAACAGCAGTGGTGTATTTCCTCACCAACATAGCTGTGTAGCTAGAATCACTCTTTAAAACAATCTCCCTTGGTGTTATACTAGGCCTCTTTTGTCCCACAGCTGGCCTTGCACAGCTTGGAGAATGCCACAAATGGACTTAGTTAAAGTGGTCCATGTCAGGACCCTGAGAAGGCAGCAGATGTGGAGCCCATAAGCCATTCCCAGCCATACCCCACCATTACTGTCTTTGCTGAGACATCCTGCAAGGATGCTCAGCACAAAGACCTGTGTTGACAGTGCTGTGGCTAAGACAGGAGGCAGTCAGAAGCACGTTGCAAAGGCTGCGTGGGCCAGCTTCCCCTGGGAGTCCAACTTCACTTAGACTCGCTGGTTTTCTTTTGTAAAAACCTGTGCTGACACCCTCACTGAGCCAAGAAAATATTCTCTGTTCTAGTGCTGAGCCCACGGGTGCCCGCATGCTCCTGGACTTCATCATTGCCTCATCTGAGGAATGCTATAGTTATGACATTGCCTGATACCTTTGGGAGTAGCACAGATGGTCAGGGGACAACCACTTTGGTGACCCCAGTATGCTTTTCTCTTGCTCCATCAATTTGAGTTGTTGATGATTATTCCTCAGAGAGGGGCACAGAGTCACAAGAGAGGGCTGCCTCACAACAAGGACAGGGCTATAGCATTTTGGGTGATCTGTACTGCCTCTCTAGTTCATGTGGTGTAGAGCCCTGGGTTGCTCTGGGCCTGTTACTTGGAGGAACTCTGATTTGCACTGAGGACTGAAAACCAATCAGGGCTTTCTCTGGATTCTGTTTTGAGCCTGGTGGGCTCTGTGGCCCCAGACCCTGGAACAGTGATGAGGTACTCCTAGACAGCAGAAGGAGAGGACAGAAATTACAACTCTGGCTCTGAGACAGAAAGAAGAAATGCTGGACTGAAATAACTGAGCAATGGGTAGAAGCAGAACACAGCAGGCTCTCAGGTTATAACCCTGGGCAGAAGAGGTAGGCTGGGAGAAGAAGGCAGCAGGAAAAACGAGTTTTGAAAAGGTGCCGTGTCTTGGTTTCCTTTCCCTTCTACAGCATTGTCTGTGGGCTGCTCCTAGGGGACCTGAGGCATTTGCAGAAGAGGGGCAGACACATTGCCCCTCACTCAGTGCAATTCCCATTGAGCTGCACTTGGTGTGTGGATGATGCAGCTCTTTGATGTTCAGCTCCTCCAGCACTTCTTTGATGTTCAGCTCCTCCAGCTTCCCTCCACATTCAAAGAGCTTGATGGCGTTGGCCTCTGTATAGATCCTTTATGCTCTTTAGATTTAGGATCCCTGTCCATCCATGTGTTAGGAATAAGGGATGAGCAAAAGGGTGATACTGTAAGAAAAGTAATGCTCTTGTATGTTTTTTATATATATATATATATATATAGGTTATAACAATAAAAACTTCAAGCTCTGTATTTATAATTTATAATTATAAATTTATAATTTAAATTATAATTTATAATTACATTTTATATATTAAGTTCTATCAATGTCACATTTTTCTGTGACTTCACATGAGGGGTGTCATACTGCTCTGGTCCAAACAGAGCAGAATAGGCCTGATGGAAGGTGGTCCAGCCTGATAGCTGCCAGGGGCAAAGGGATTAAAGGAGGCATCACCTCCAGCATTCACTGTAATTTAAGTATTAGAGTGAAGACAAGTGGCGTGTCTGTAACCTCAGCTTCAGCCAGGAGTCAGCAATATCTAAGTGTGCTTGCTGGTGTTGCAATTTGCTTCTTCATGGGCTGGACAAGGTCCTTGGTCCTGTGCTGTAAAGGAGGTCCATCTGGGTAGTTGGAGTGATCCTTTTTGATCTGAAGAATCTTTACCATGTTGGGATGATATATCCTTTGGAAACCATACAATATGCTGAGCCCAAACATGGAGCAAAAAGCAAGAATAAGAATTCCAGTATACTTAGTTGTGCAGCCTACGAACATTACACCCAGGACTGAATTTCTACACAATCTATGCAAACAAAAGATGGTTGTCTTTATGAGAAATTAGAGCTGCTGTCTAGAATTTGTCTCTCTCAAATACTCTGTATGATAACATCACATTTTTATTATCTGAGAGTCCGATCTATGCAGGGACATACATTACATTTAAGACTGTGAATTTTTCACTGCTTTTCACATTAATGCCTACCACAAGCTGAGTAGTTCTCAGGTGCTTATGAAGATAAGATACCTGCCTCAAAACACTGCAAAGATACTGAAGGTGACAGGAAAGAGATGAGACTGGATGAAGTTCAGCTCTTTTTCTCATATGGTTTGCAAGGGCAACATCTCTAGTAAGGTAAGGACAATAGTGTTGGCTTAAGAGAATACAATATTGCCTTTTCACATTTCCCAGATTCATTTTGAAACCTGCAGAGACTTCCTGAAAAAAAAAAAAAAAAAGAAAAGAAATAAATAGGCAGCACAAGGAAGGGAATTAATTTGAAAGGAAAAATGGTCTGGTTTTGGAAATTGAGATTGCTGACCCCTGTGAAAGCACTGGTTTCATAGCAGAGGTAGAAAGGGGAGGAAGGGCTTAGCATTTTCAGGGTGAAGAATCTGATGCCATTCCCATAATGCCTCTGTCTTCCATTGAGTGCATAAAGGAAAGGTAGGGGCTGCCATCTCATCCTGACATAAGCTGCCCTCTGAGTGTACTTTCCTCCCTCTCCTGGCCATCCCAGGAGCACAGAAGCAGAAAAGGGACCTAAGGGTGCATCTTCTCTGCATGTCCTTTCATGGCTCTGTGTTTTGAATTTTAACCTGCAAGAATTGTACGCTGCCTGCCCTTCAAGCTGCTGCCTGTCCGCTGCTTGCCAAAACTGGAAGCATTAACACTCCCCTTGCAGGCACTCAATAGAAAAGTGTACTGAGAGGCCAGCAGTTTAGTGTGAGAAAAGAAAAAGTCCACTAACAGCCCCCCGAATTGCCTTTGCAAATCCCTGGAGTGAGTTTTAATAAGACTCACTGAAAGAGCCACTGAGAATCACTCACTTGTAAACCCATGATCATTTTAGCAGCAGGTGTTTCACTTTTCCTCATAGACATGATTTCCACGGGTGTTCAGAGTTTGACTGTTACCTACATACAAGCTGTACGAATAGCCTAGTGACATGTCAAGATGAGTGATGGCCACAGGAACTAAGAGGTGAGGTGTGTGGCCTGAGGAGCCAGAGGAGGGGACTGACACAGCAGAGCCTGACACTGCTGGTGTCGCTGGTGTCCGTGTGTGGCTGGGGAGAGCATGGCAGGCCCCCTGTAATGGCAGGCTCTCACGGTGCCCCTAGGACCCCACAGATGGGTAGACCCAGAGAGCAGTAAGTAAGCACCGCGTAGAGCAAAAGCATTTTTCATCCGCCAGCGAAGATGTCTGCAGCATGCGCATCACAAACCAGGGGCGAGTCAAGTCTTTGCCTGACACCTTTTCCTCCACTCTTCTTGGTCTTTTTCAGTTGGAGGAGGACAGGCCTTCTCAGCACTCCCTCCCGAGGTACAGCCCCCTGAGAAGACTGGCGTCCTCCGTTTTCTCCTCCTCAACCCTGGAGACAGAACACTACCCTCACGTTGGTGGCACTTTCATACAGCGCAGCCGTTCGGCGGAGAGCAGCCCCGTGCGCATGCCCCACCGCAGGCACATGCCCCTCACGGCAGGAAACCACAGACTCATGCCTTCCGTCCTCCGCATTTCCAGGTCCCAGCTCCAGCAGGTGTGGGCCCGCTTCACACACAAAACATAGCCTGTTCAGGGAAGCAGGAGCCTCCATAATGCAATAATAGATCCCACCTGCCCACAATGTGTCACCACTTAATGCAATATTGAATCCCAGACAACACTGGCCTAAGGTACTGTAACTTCCAAAGCCCCTGGAACCAGACCCCACAGAGACTGAAAACATCTGCCTTTCTAAACATCCCAGCAACCTGGGCAAGTAGTGGCAGCGTGGCCGAAGAGAAGAACGCGAATGATGAACGTGTGATGTGTGGAAGAGGTGGATGCCAGGGCTCATCTCAGAGTCTCACTCACGCATCCTGCAGCCTTGGGGTAGGAAGGGCAGGGCTGCCTCCCTGAACACATGCAATTGAGCCACAAACATTGTCCAAGTATGACTGGAATGGAGAGACCATGGAGGTATCAGCAAGCATAACCTTCCCCAGGCAAATTGGTTCAAGCATCTTTGTTGGTATCTTAAACTAGGCCAAATTTATAGGCAGTTTTACTCCATCTTGGTATGGGTGGACTCCCACTGGAAGCTCACCTGAGGCAGGACCTCAGGATTTGTCCCTCTTGTGGAGTTACAATCATGTATCTCTTTGTTGCTTTGCCTTTAGAAATCTCTTTTTGTTGCAGTTCCCATACAGTGACCACATATTTCTGTCTCTCTGGCTTTGCCTCTGTTACGTGACAGCGGACCTGTTTGTCTGCTCTCCACTTCTAAGCTGCTCCAAATCTACTTGCCTTTCCCCAGAGGCGCTGACTGTCAAGAGCTGGATAGCAAGGGTTTTCTTGCTGATCCAGCTGTATATTACGCTGTTTCTCAATTCCAGAAATTTTAGGCACCTGCAGCTTCTCAGTGGCAGAGCAGCCCTTCTTCTTGGCCTTGCTGGGAAATGCCTGTGATAACAGATCTCACTTGAGAAATGAACAAGCCTCAGCACTTGGTATACAGAGCCCCTGGAGCCCTGGTCTAAAACTGACTTGAATCTCAAAGGAAAGGGACATCAAAGTTAATTTAAATGGTCATAAGTATCGTTATTTCCTGGATTTGCAGGGCTATGCTGCCCTTCTCAGTATAGCTGCAGTATAAAGCACCAGGCTGTAGTTAAGTCTATGTAGTAAATGTCTTCTACTGAAATGAGGCTTTGGTCCAGTCTTCTAGGAGAATAGGCAGTATGGATGTTAAAGTTAGAAAAGAAGGGGTCATTTTTAGTGCTCAGGGCTTTAGGAAAGTGCACGTCCAAAGCAAAATACTCTCCATAAAGTACATAAGTACAGGATACAGGCAAGAAAACATGTAGAAAGCTCAGGCAGATGTGAAAATGGCATGGAATAGGTATTAGGTGTCGGAAGGAAGTTGTGATGCAGAGGTATTAGTGCTTAGGTAGGGAGCTTCCAGTGGAGTTAGAATAAATGCTTCCTTCTGAATACTGGTTTCTGTAGTTATATCTGCCCAGCCTGTGCCTTCCTTGATACCAGATTCACCCTTGTGTAAGCAACCCCAAACAGTGCAACCCCAGACAGGGTGGGTAGTGCTTTCTGAACCCTGTAAGACCTGGCCCAGTGCTGCAAGACATGCTCAGGGATGCTGGGCATAGACTGCCTCCTGTCTGCCCGTGGAGCATCCTGGTGGGTGCAGGGTTGGAGAGGGAGGCGGCAACACACCTTCTTCTGAGAAGATTCAGCCTAGGCATGACCAGTCTCTTCCCACAGTCATTCTTGAATCAGTGACATCGATTTCTTTTGATTTGCCCCAAGAAAATGAGTGAACAGGACACTTCACTGCTTAGCCAAAATGTTAATCTGCAGTTTGTTGATCAGTTTTATTTAAAAAAAAAGACACTGGGCATTGCCAGAAATACTTGGACTGAATTAACCAGTTAGCCTAAGCCTATTTGACAGTTCTTTTCTTGCCAAGCACAGAAACCAGAAAGAGCAAAGCTTTGCTTTTCTCGAAGTGACATGAGAGGGGATGATTTCCTTAAGTAGACTTGGCTCTGATGTTATTTTTTCTATGCTCAGCAGAGACTGTAATAGAACAGCAGATTCTAGAGAAAATTAACATTGTGAAAGAAGTAGATTTAAAATCAGTAGCTCTTAATAATTTTAAGTTCATAGCCTACAAAACACTGATGTTTGCTTTTCAAGGTCAATTTTAGGAACAAAAATTTATTTTGTTCTATTAAAAAAAAAAAACACCCTCAATTTTTAGTTTTGCCACTGAGAAAAGGGAACAAACGGGGTAACTGGGTTTCTATAAACTTTGACCTGCCCATTTCAGACAAAAGCAATCACTTTTCAGTGATTAGTCAGTAAGTAGCCCCGTGCATAACATTTAAAGGGCAGCATTTTCTCTAATGCCACTAATCATGCTTATATATAGAACTGTTATTGCCAAGTAAACTTGATACTGTTCTTCTTCTGACTTCAAAAGTCTGATTGATAAAAGTGGTTGATTTATATAGACTTTCTTCTAGTTACAATTAATAATAAATTGAAAACCAACTAACCAAACAAAATACATTTATAAGATAACAACTTAACTTAGTTGGTATCTCTTACAAGTAGGATGTTTCTCAGTAGGTCTCCTGATCTCCTGCCCTTAGCTCAGCGCTATTCCATGCCTTTAGTGGCTGTCAAGAAGAAAAAATAAATCACTGAGGAGAAAGTTTGCAATGACAGGAAGATGGGTGGCTTGATAAAATAATACTGTCAGGCCAGCTCTGCAGAAAGATCTGGATTGCTTGATAAGTTGCTTGCATTCAAACTCTTGATTTCGTTCAGCCAGGGACAAGATCGTGTTTGGAGTAGGAAAAATATAGGTCACATGCAGAGTTGGAGAGACTGTGCCCTGGGAGGTGCTGTCTCCCAGAATGAAGTGGGAGTTAAGGGAAATAATCAGCTGCATGTAAGTTCTCACTATGCTGCTAGAGCCAAAAAAGAAAAAAAATATTATTCTATGTATCAGCAGGAAATTGAAGACATGATCAGAGGGAAGATCTTTTCTACTGGTGAGATCACTACCATCTTATCCAATTCTTGTGTGGAAATTATTTTTAAAGATTTTCAAAACCTAAAAAAGGAGAAGTGATACAAGAATTGATTCTGTAAAACCTGCCTTGTAGAATGAGCTTGGAGAAATGCACTCTGTCATGAAAGACAAAACTAAAAAGTGACATAATTGCTGTTAGGGGTACCTGCCAGAGGAAAGCAAGATGGGTTTTCAGTCTGCCAGGCAAAGATATGGGTCTAAGTGCTGGAAGACAAAGTAACAAAGCTCAAACTAGAAGTAAGATGCTAATTTTAAAGACATAGGTAGGTGTTAAACTGCTGAAATACATTATTAAAAGACTCTGAATTCTTCACCATTCAGGTTCTGTAATCTGGGATGTTGATTTCTAAACCAATCCTGTTGACCCATCAAATTTGGGCTCCATACCAGAGTAATTGGACATGTTGCTGTTGCCTGGGTTTTATGGGAAGCTTTATTTCATTATCAATATGGCTTTTACAATTTAATTCTGAACAAATTAATTGGTGCTAATGGCTGGAATCCTGATTTTACAGTAGTATGCAAAGAGTATTAAAAATAGTGCATTTGTAGGATTTTTAACATCTCCATCTAATGCTGTAATAATTACTATGGAATCCACACATTGTTGAGGAAGAGTTGGCAAATTAAAGAAGTGTGAAAATAGCTCTCTTTTTATATATACTAAAATGTAATAAATTAATATTAAAACTAGTTACAGTGAATTCTAAAAAACCTCTGTAGTAGATTACATTTATATTGCATTTATTTATGGTGTTTCATTTATAATGACTGCAATTATAAATGTAAATAGGATCCAAATCAGTTGTCAAAAAAACCCACGACAACTAGAAAGCTGAAAGGAGGTGGCAAGCAGCCGTTTTGTACTGAAGGCTGCACTTTTGTGGTCAGGTTAGGGGAGCAGAAGTGTTGGTTCCCTAAGAAGTACTGTCCTTCTCCACCTCATCCCATCCATCCCTTTCAGCCCTTTCCACTGTGCCTGTGTTCACATGGCTGCATCGTCCTGTACAGGGAGAAGGAAGGTTGTTTTCAGCTTTGCTTCCATTTCTTGCTTTGGTTCACGTCCATTTGCACAAGTGGCAGCACTGGCAAGCCAAGGGTCAGCAGGAAAAGCAACAACTAATGGAGGGCTGCTGACACAAAAAGCAATCATGAGGCCATGGGATGAAGAGTTAGTTGCTCTAGTTATTTTTCCTTTTATGTTTGATAAGGTTCCTTAAATTCTTCAGCTGGGGTAAGTCAGTGTAAATCAATACTAGTGAAATAAAATTTCCTTTCAGTGCTGGACTCTTAGGCAAATCCTTTTCATCAGAAGAGTGAAGAACAGAGTTTGTGTCCTGAAAGAGATGTTACTGTTTTTACTTCCCATTGGACATAGCACTTGTTCACCTCAGAATCCCAAAGGAGGATTGAAATGGGCATTTGCCACTCTTTTATGATCATTAGCAGCAGCAGGACAGGTAGCTGTTACTAGGATCTCATGCTCAACTTCAGTGAGCAAATGGATATCAATAGTATATGCATACAAAAGCCATCTTACTATGTCTTGTTCTCTTTGCTCCTTTCACTTTCTTTCTATGCAGAGTGGGAGGTGTTTCCCATTTATCACTCTCTCCCCAGCCTCCTTCTCACAGAGAAGAGAGATGTAATTTCTGTGGAAACGTTACTGTAAATGCTTGGGTTAAGCTAGTACAAATTGGGTAAATGGAGTTATGCCAGCACACATTCACTTTCAGTGGAGAAGGTTTTGGTGGGAGGGAGCTGGCTGCAAATAAGCTCTACAGACAAAGGTGCAATTTTGCAGATGTCCATGCATCTGCATTGGGGGTATCTTGTTGATATACCCACGTTGACAAAGTCCTTGATGTGAACCTGACTTTGTCTGCCATTCCTACAGTTTTTTGCCAATGTTGAGGGGCAGGTAAGTGGAAGAGTTATGTTGCTTTACCTCTTTCACTATTTAAAGTCTCTTTTGTTACAGTGATTACAGAATGTAAGATAGCCATATGGGTGATGTAATCCCATCCCTATGCTACCTCTTCATGAGCAAAAGTATCTCTTGTTCTTCCACTCCTTCTCTTTGTTGTGGGTCTGAACCTGGACATTGTGGCGGTCAAGGCTGCTGCAAGACTGTTGATGTGAAAGGGGAAAACTGGTTCAAAATTTGCATTTGTTGGGCTAAGTGACTTTGTGGTTCCTAAAGACTTCCAACCTAGGCTGCTGCTTTCCTTTCCGCATCACAGATGTTGACTTCAAGACCTTTCCTTCAGCTCTTTTCCTGTAGTTCATGTGGTGATTCTTTAAGGGTCTCCAAGGATAGAGGCAGATCAGCTCACTTCTCAAATCCTGTGTCCAAATGACTTTTGAGGAGTGTATAGGACGCTGCTCTAGCTTGCTTTCAGTTACTAGGTAATCAGCTGAGGGTGAAAGTTTGAGTGCACCTTCTCCCTTCCAGTGCTGGGACGCAGCAGGCACCACCTGATCTGTGAAGGATGTTGGCAGTTGCCACCTCCCCAGGCCAGGATAAAGAACTTGACAGTTGGCCTCCAAACTGGATTGAGATGAGGCAGCTGACTCCAGGATTGGCTGACGTTCTCCTCTGGGTTCTCCAAAAGCAAAGATATTGCCGCTTGGCTGCCACCCAGTTAGCTTATGTCTAAATCTGAATCTGGATGCAAGAACAACAGCAGTCAGCTGTAGCCCTGAGCTGTTGGATCATATTCACATAAAATGTGATGAGGAGGCAGAAGTCTTCACCTCGCTGCTCAAGAAGCTTTCTTAGCTCTAGTTGCCTCTTTGTTCCCCTTTGCCTTTCTCGTCTCTTCCCCATATGACAAAACTCTTTTTACTCCACCCCAGCTGCCAGTGTATATCCCACCCCACACTTCCACCTACCCCCATGGTTTGCCTCCATTGCTGTTCATGTCTCATCCCTTGCATCCTTATTGCGTCCTGCCTTTGCTGTTCCCCAAGGATACGCAAGGCTTGCCTCCTGCACCAGTTTCCTACGCATTGCAGATCTCAGGTTGCACCACACAGTCCCTGTAGCACTTTGATCAGCATCTTGCCTTTCCTCTGCCTGATTTCCTTGGAGGAGACAGTGACACATGGCACATTTTAGCACTTGGAGCAGTCTCAGCTCTGCATGGAGTCTGTGTGAGGAATAGTGATCATGTTGTTTAAAGGCAGTTCTATTTCAAAGATAACGGAAGATACCCTGCATTTTCAGGTCAGTGTCATGAGTTTCAAATCCTGGAATCCTTAGGACTTTGCAAACTCCCCCAAATTATTGTGTGCATGAGCAGCTAAACTTAGAGAGCTGGCTAAGTTCTTTTCCTTAAGACACGACTATGCTCTGTGATTGCAAATGATGTAAAAAGCTCGTTAAACACCACTTCTATGGTTGTGAGCTTCTCTCTAAGTTCCAATTAAATTGGTGCCTGGTCTCTGTGAGTCAGAAAATGTCTCAACTCCAGTTGCAAATAGTAAAAGCTCTTCCAACTGGATGTTTTCTGGGCTGGAAAAAGTGACTGTTCCCATTCTCCTCCCTGGAGAGGTGGGATCCAAATAAAACTAGAAATAAACAGGGTACTTCAAACAGCCAGGATAGTGCAATTTTAAGTGCAAAAAAGCTGGCACTTTGTTCATTAATTCTAAACTTTTAACTCACTGATGTTTCCTCTTGTTGCCTATGTTACCTGGAGGTATCATAGGGCGGTCGATTTTTCCTTGAGGATTGGTGTTCTTCACTTTGGCAGATATTGACAGTTCTTCCCTTATCTAGCCTATGCCACTGGCATTACACCATCCAAGTATCTTGTTGTTTTGAACAAGTTCTGTGTTTCTTCTGCAATTACATTTGACAGCTAGTTCTCCCCAGCTGCTTCTGTGGCAGTTGAACCCAGCTGTTACATGAGAAGGCAGCATGCCTCTAAGAACCAGTCAACAGTCTTTTTTGCTTTTTGAGGTGAAAAAAAAAAAAATCGAATTTTGATATATTTTTTTGAATGTAGGACTTCTGGGAAGAGGCCTGTTGTTCCAAACTGATGGGTGTTGGTAAGCAAAGGTGTCCTTGGCAGCTTCCCTAGCCTGCTCACAAGGCAGAGAGGTTGATTGACTCTTCAGTAGCAGTTGGGCTGTGCTTCTTTTCTAAAGGTGACTCTAAAGCCTGTTAATTTTAACAGGTTTTAAAGCCCGTTAATTTTAATTTAACACCTTATTTTCTAGTTGCTCCTGGCTGGAAGCACTTCAAGATGAGAAGCAAACCAAATGTAGTTTGGGACATTTCTCTGCTCTGTGCTTCAAACATTTCTTCCAAAGGGTCCACTTTGGAATGTTAAACTACCTCATTTGTCTTTTGTTTCAGTAGCATTGCCAGGCTTTGGTACCATCGTTATCACTGGCTACACTGCCCCAGTGTGTCCAGCCTCTTCTGAGAGACTTGCTAATTTGTTTTGTAGTAGAAGTCACTGCAGTCAGATGGAAAATCTGGGCAAACACCTCAATTTAGGTTTTCCAGAGTTTATTCAGAGAAAATGCTAGCAGTCACAGTACTCATGCCTTCCTGTGGCCTCTTAACCCGTAAGATCCTCAAGTGCTTTATTTTTCCTGTGAGTCACTTCCCTGCTGTGTGACATGCAGAACTGCTGGAGAAAGTCAGAATCAAATGATCCTTTTCAGAGCAAGTCAGGATGAGACCAGATGAGGGAATCTGATTGCACAGAGAGAATTTCAGGAGGCAGAATATTATTTCTTGATCTCAAAATAATCAGGACAGTGGGTGGTACCTATATATGAAATATAGCAAATGTCATTGAGGCATTTCTTTTACTGCAAATCACCAGGAACTTCTCTTGCTCTGCCATGTAAAAATGCACTATTTGACTCTGGTGCTGTGATCCCATGTAAATAAAATAAGGCAAGAAAAAAATAACCATTAATGCTTTAGTCTAGTATTGTAAAATAGCTCAACAATAGATGTGAGACTGAAGATCAGAAAGCATGGAAAGATGTCTTCAGTCCTTTTCGTGTTTTCTGATGTCTTTCCCTCTCATGACTCCATCAGTTAATGTTCCATGATGTGTATATGTGGAACTTTTAAGTGCTTGGCAGTGGCCCAGGATTATTCTGGAAAATACAAGATTTTCTACTGCTCATTTGAAGGGATTGGTGACAGATACCCACTGTGTTTGTCCAGTAGGTCTTGCATCTCTTCCTTTGGCTACGTGAAGTCTCTGTGCTATCCATTCACACTCATATTACAGTCACATAATATTACATCAACGACCTAATTTATTTTTATTGTAAACTGCTGGGTTAGATGAACGACACATTTTATTAATGGTGTTCAGTGGAGATTTATTCATGCCACTCTCAGAACTTTACCTGGAGCTAAGACCATTTTGCAACTTTCACACTGAATAAGAAAGGGCTCTTTTATCCCAGTCTATTCGAAAGAGATGCTTTTGGTTTTATTTTTCTGTTTATCCTTTGGTAACAAATGGGAAAGAACTATTTGGAGAGATCACTATTGTCCATTTGTCTAGCTCTGCTTGGCAGTTAACAGATGGGCTTCAGGGGGCTAGCTGAAGCAAATAAAATTGTGTTTCCTATCAGATCAGTTCTGAAGCCTTGAAAACCACGGGTGATTTGCAACTCCCTAAACTCCTGTTATTGTTTATAGTTAATCAATTGCCCTTGATATTTCTCAGCTGGAGAACATGGGGTGCTTTTCTTCTTGAACTGCTTCCCCTGTAGTTGCCAGCCCTCCCCAGAGTGACTGGAGGAGATAACAATTTCTGGAGAGGCTGACCAAAGTAAGCCAGATTTGCTTCCTGATTTCACTCTTGTCCCCAGGGTGGTCTTGGGACGCTTTTTCTTGGAGCTTCCATTTCTGATTGTATGTATGTTGATATGTGTTCATGACCTACATGTGGAGTGTGAATGGCCACACACGGTCCTGCCTTACAGAAGCGTTTCCGTGCTGGCAATGGGTCACTTTGCACACATCCAAGTGCTCAAGGGGCTGTTTCAAAGAATGCGTCTCAATCAGTCACAGAAAGTATCCTCCTGGTGCCTGGTTCAGATGGCATGCTTGGCCTCTTTTGCACATTGGAGATCTGGTTTTGGCAACCTGTCCCAGCCCAGTTTTCTTAATTCAGTGTCTTGTAGCATCCGTCCCCCCCCATTCGCCATCACCTGGTGGCAGAGGATTCTGGCAATAGGACGGTGCTGCCACTTGGGACATCGTTTCTTAGTATGCAAACACCTCTTTTGGGTCATGTGAAAACATTCAATAAAATGTGTAAAGGCCGATCACTGCGGTACTGCCTTCCTTTGTCCTGCATTTTTATACCTTGTGTTTTGTCTTTGGGCCACTATGACACACAAACCTGCATTTGCAGTTCCGTGGGACAGCGCAGAGATTACGTTCTGGAAAGTGTTTCTAAGTATTATTTGATGTATCACAACTCCTTTGTACTACACCTGCCAGTGGAAAAAAATGATGTTACAATGAATGTACATTTTAAACGAGCTGCTAACGATGTAACCTGGGAATTGGAAGCAATCCCCACTTTACATTCACTTGCATGTCTTTTGGTGTTTGAAAAGAAATGGCTTTATGTTTGGAGGTTTTATTTTCTCTTATGCAAAGTGTTTCAAGTTGGTTACCTCATCTAGTGCACTTGCCTCATAAGAATTCCCAGGGCTTCCTCCAACAACTCCAATAAGTTTCTCAGTTTCATTACGAGTGCAATTAATTGATCTGGCAACGTGAAACACAGTAATGGCAAATTTCCTCTGAACAAGTCCAATAAGGAGGATTTCCGTGGGACTCTTCAGCTTGGTCCTTCCTATAAAAAAACAAAACAAAACAAAAGCCAGATCAGGTTCTTATTTGGCACTGCTGACTTCTGGTTATTTTTATGACTAAAGAAGATATTTAGCTTTCAGAATCTCCTTCTTTCTTGCTGCTATTAAGTTGCCTTTACAATTAGGGACTAGAACAATTTTTGGATTATCATTTCCTTCCACTTTGCTCTCCATTTCCCGAGTCTCTTATGAGCGATAAAAATGAGGTGCTCCCCGTGTCTGCTCAGGCAGGGAGCTCTGCTTTGACCCTTGCTGGAGACCCTGGTGGGTGCAGAGGTGGGAAGCTAAGTGGCAGGTGTACCACCTTTACAGAGCTATTGCTTCCATCCAAGACACTAGGAAAACTGGCACAAACATAACAACATATGAAAGCACAAATAGGGAGGAGCAGATCATTTATCCAGCATAGGACTGGACTGTCCTATTCACCTGTATGAAAAAAAAATGAAGAGAAAGGTTATGGAGCATTTAATGGTAAGATGCTGGAAAGAAGAACATCTCTCTGACATTTATGGTGCTGATTCTTGGAATGCAGAGATCCTGCAAGCAAGCATGGCAGCTCTAAGACCCCTGCTACTTTTACCTCATCTGATGATGGTTTGAAGAAAGAGCTGCTTCAGAAACTCAGATTCTAGGTTTCTTTTTCAACTCACTGTTGACAATCCTGCCAGATACCCTAGTCCCAAAGTAGCTTAGTCTATGCTGGCAGAGGATAATGTCACTTCCACGATATGCTAAGGTCCTGATAGTATTTGAATCAAAGCTGTCACAGGGAAGACTGGACTACGGCTCTTGCTATCTGTGTGCCATCTGCATCTCTCAGGACTAAGGCCTCTTCCCCTTCCCAATGGAACAATTAATATCATATTGGGAACTTGATTTCTGCTTCTTGGACTTTCCAGCTCCCATGAAGAATCTCAGGGACCAGCATATCCTTCCTTTGCATTACCTTGTGTCACCTGTTAGACTTCTGTTGCTGCTAAGCAGGAGAGAGTCCAAACCATATTTAACTAATATTCAAGTAGGAGGTGAATGTGGGTTTCTGTAGTCATGTCTACTGAGGGGAGGCAAAAGCTGTAGATAATCTGTTGTACTTCCTGGTTTGCTTGAGAAGCTTCATCTGCTGGGACTTGAGTTTGCTTGAAGCAGTGGATCTCAGGGAAGTCCCGTTCAAGCAGATCTTAGCCATCAGAAGGCACAGCAGAAGGGCTTCCTCAGGTTGCCAGAAGACCTCATTGATTGCTAGAGACAGAAGGTTTGAAGAAGCTCTGGAAGTTTGTCTCAGGGGGAGGGCAGCAGGAAGATGAAGGGGAAGCAGCCTGCTGTAGCTTTAAAGGTGGTACTGAGCAGGGATCCATTTGGAAGGACACAGCTGCTGAAAGGGATCCAAAGCTTGTTTTCCTTGAGTCTTTTTATTCTTCCTGTATCTAATCCCTTTAGAGCCTGAGGTCAACCCTTTTTTGTACTGCAATAACACTGTAATATACGCTTGCACTAATTCTTCTGGCACACCAAGCATGCAAGACCAATTTAAAGCTTTTTTTCAGAAGAAAAACACTGTACTATTGTGTATATAGAAATACTGAGAGAGAATTTGAATTCTGTCTCCTGTATAAAAGCATGCATTGATTACCTGTATGTAGACCATGCTGTAAATGCTGCAGAGTACTGTAAAATCCTACACTTGAAACCACAATGAAAATGTCATCAAAAACAAACAGAAGCTGTGCAATGGATTTTGTGCCTTTTTTAAATCCATGTATGTTAATCCAGACAATCTGAAAAAAGGAAAAAAAAAAGAAAAAAAAAAAAGGGAAAAAAAAAAGCTTGTATACTACTGAAACCTTATTAAAGAATCAAAGGCAGCACTTTGGTGATGGCTGGGTTTTTTTATTTTCTTGCTTTGTTTTTCTACTCCTTTTGCTTTCCAGTTCTGGGAAGGTGTCCTCTGCTCATCCATTGGTACATGGGAGCACTGGGCAGGGAGATGAAGGAGCTCAGGTAGAACACTAAGAGTTTAATTATTGTTTACTAATGTTATCACGGAAAATTTGCAGTTAAGACAGATCTGGGAATAGAAAAAGAGTTCCGTGACTGATGGAGATATGTTTCATGGACTTTGGGAAGGCCACACTGTGAGTTCAATTTATGTAAATTTAGGCTAGTACGAACTTCACTGACTTGAACAGTCATATCACAGCAGCACGTTACAGCTGGGCTCAACTTATGTCAGTGTTCAGAGCTCTGCTTTCGTGGTTACCACCATCCAAACTGGCAAAACTTAAGCTAGCACAATTCAACACCTACAAACACAGCAGAAACATTTTATACCTTTCCCTTGCTGGCAGCACGGTGTCCCTAGGGTTGGTGGGTGGATGTCTCCCATCAGACATTTCACAAGGTGTTTGGAACATCTGGTAAACTTCCAGCCCCTCCACCCCACAAACCCCAGAGACATGGATGCAAAATTGTGGCTGTCTTGCAAGTAATGTCCACCTGCCTGGGCTGCTCAGTGTCTCCTGCTTTTCATTGTGACTCCTGTTTGAAAGCAATCTCTGCTGTAGAGTGGCATGTGGTACAATGAGAATTGTTGTTGGGCTGTCTGGGAGCATGCTGGAAGAGGAAACACAGCAAGAACCTGTCTGCTTTGGTGTGAAATGCACATTTACTAATTCAGTGGTTTTCTGGGAGTGCCTGGAGAGTGAGGCTGCAGGCAGCAGATGCATGGAAATGCTCTAGTACCTGTGAAAAGGGTAGTGGAAACTTACCCCCTTGCAGGAGAAGCACAAGACCCAACTCCTGAAAGGCAGAGAGCAGTTTTTGCAGATAGGTGATGATCTGGGGGGTAGAGCTAAGATTAGGCTGTGGTCTCTGACTTACAGGGTTGTACTATATGCGAGTCAATTTTTTCTCCTGGGAATTGTATGGAAAGTCAGGACTGCTCTGAGTCTCTCTCGAGCAGAGTCCAGATCCCATCTGATCCATTAACAGCTCCTCAAAGTGTGCTTTGGTGTTGGATGTTGGTGCATGGCAGGTGTGTGTGTGTGTCTGTCAAACACTATAGAAAGATGCACTGATGCCCTAGCGGTAATCACAGCCTGAGACATGGTTTAGAGCCACGACAGAAGAGATGCAGCATTTCCTGGGTTTATGTTAGGCAACTATTGTGTATTTTTGTCCCTGTACCGATGTTTTTTTAATTGTTTTTTTGGGGGGTTCTCCTTGTTGTTGGTTTTGTTTTTCACAAATTATTGCACTCACAATGTTTAAGAGATGGGAGAGATTATCCTATGTTCTGCAGTCTGTGGGAAAATGGATTAGTCTCATGCCAAAATCTGTTCCATTTCCCCCATGTTGGTGCTGCTGCTTAGGAGCACAGGCTTTTCTGGTGGACACTGGGCCCGTTCTGTGCCTTGCCACAGACTGCTCTGCTGGGGGAGGGCATAGGCTATAAGGTCTCTTCTCCACGCCCCCATCAGTTGTGACACTATCAGAAAGCCATACAGGCAGAGCAGGTACTGTCATCACTCCTGATTGCTCTAGTGACCTGGGCAGACTCGTGCATGACTTGGCATGGAGTAGGACACACCTGAGCATGTTAACAAGCCGTGTGCTAGTGCTGCTCCTGAGCCCACCAGTGGGACTCTGCTCCATGGTGCTGTATGAGAGCAACGTGTCTGGCTGCATTCCTGGTTGCAAGGGGACCTGGAACTTCTAATGCGTGGTTGTAAATTTGCTGTAGCAAAGTGGAGACTGCAACTTTGCTGATTTTTGCAGTATTTGCAGCATCACTGGGATGCAGGAACTTTGCAGCTGCCCATACTGGGTGATATAAATCTCCTCTGAGACTGTCCCGCCCAATGAAGTGCTAATTTGAAACTCCACCAGCTTACAGTAAAGACAAACCTCCAGACTCCACTTAGCTGGTCATGAGCTCAGGGGCAGAGATGGATGTAAAGGGGCTGGTTTCTGCCAAATATGAGCAGGTAGGTCTTTTTCTCTCTTGACTCTCCTCCCTCTTTATATTCTAACTTTGGCCTCTGTGCAAAGCAGGGATATTTATTGCCTTCCAAATACATATTGTTACCCAAAGTAGTTACTCACCAAATTGACATGAGGAGAGGCTGAGAGAGCTGGGTTTGTACTGCCTTAAAAAGAGAGGGATTGGGGTGGGATCTTATTTCTTCCTGAAATACCTGATGAAAGGATGATGCCAGACTCTTCTCAGAGGTGCATAGGGAAAGGAGGAGATGTGATAGATACAAGCTGCATGAAAGGAAAAAATAGATACAGGAATGAGATATAAAGAAAAACTTCAACTTTAAGAGCCTTAAACACTAGGACAGGGTCCCAAAGAGGTTGTGGGGTCTCTGTCCTTGGAGATACTAAAAACTCAGCTGGACAGGGGCTGGAGAAGCCATCTATAAGTTGGTCCTGCTTTGGGGCTAGGTTGGAACAGAGACCTGCAGAGATTCCTTACACCTTTGTTATTCTACTATTTCAAGGCACAGGTTAAGCCTCTCCACTCCTGATCTTCTGGCATCTTTCCACAGTTCCTCCCCATTGGTACAGCAGAGCAGAAAAGTTCTTCTCCAGCCTTTGGGGAATAGTCCTAGAGCAGCTCAGTGTGCTGTAGTACAAAAGACACATGATGACTGTCAAGAGAGGACCCAAGCTTTTGTAGTGAGGGGTTCAAACTGGAAACTGCAGGGTGTCCACTTGCTGGCTGCTGAACTCAACAGTGGAGACAGTGTCAGACTTTGATGCCCTAGCACAGCCTTCCTTGTTAGCAGCTTCTGGTGATGATAGTGATGAAGATAAGAAAATATGTGTTCAAATATTATTTGACCCAAGAGACATTTCCAACAAGGTTTTTAGTTGGGTTTGTCCTCCAGAATTATTTTTCATATTTATGCTGTTTGGATTTTCTCTGAGGTGTATTTACAGTGGGAAACAACCACAGTATCAAGTTGCTTTAAGGAATGCATTCTGGCAGTGTTGAGGTACTGCATGCAACGGGTTAAGCAGTCCAAGACTCCCAAAGGTGGGTAGAATCCAAGCAGTCCATGTTGTTCTTAGAGTGCAGTGTCCATGCAGGGAAATAGAAAATACACGGGGAGAACAAAATGACAGGCAGGCAGTCTGCTAAATTCTATGAGGAATTTGTACAGCCAGAGGTGGAAATACATGGTGGTTAGAAAAGCATCTGCAGCATGACTCAATGACAGCAAAGAGGGACCAGAGCAGAAGGAGGAAAGAACTTTGTTACAGCAACATCGTCCTGTCCAGCTCCATGTCATACCTTATTGCCTGGTGCAATCTCATCTCAGAAAAACTTCTCCTGTCTTGCGAAGGAGGAACTGTTGAGGAAAGAAGGGTTGCTGGACAAAGAGCTGCTGGTGGGACAGGCTGCAGGGCATGAAAACTGTATTTCTGGCCTGTATAGGATGTGCACTGCAAGACTGGATTCAGTTGTCATTGACCAGAAAGCAAATGAGATGACACAAGCCCCTAAGAGCTGAGAGGAGATGTAAAGGTTTACATATGCAAAGAGAAACCAGTGATCCTCTGACTGTACCAGCAACCTCAGCATCTAGAAGATGGGGTGAAGTAGAGCAGCGGGTGAATTGTTGTTGTGGATGGGGTACTCTTTCCAGTGGGAGGCTCAGCACAAGGCAAGGTGTAGGTCAGGGCTTCTTTATCAGGTCCCAGTCCCACTGGGGAAGCCGTCTGTTTGATCAAGACTTCAGGGCTGGCACTGCAAGTATATTTCTCAGGAAAACCAAATCCAGCCAACAGGCAGAATCCAATCTTAGGCTGCTGAATGGACTGGTTTCCAAGAAATGCCTGCAAGAAGAAGGCAAGTGGGTAATTTCCTTTGCAAAGGGTGGTCACTCCCTCTTACTAGTCCAAGTTTCACATCTGTCATCCTGATGCAAAAGGTAGAGTGGGTCAGAAAAAGCCCACATCAGGCCCGTACAGGGCCATCCTGAGGGCCAGACTCCAGCTTTAATGAAAGAAGAGAAGAAACTTTGGACTCCAGATGCATTGCCAAAACCGGCCTGTATTTTAATTTATGAGATATGAAAAGAAATACTAAATGGATAACAACTAATTAGCATGCATAACAGCTCTATTTGAAATGTCCCTGTTATGCATCTTACATTTTTCAGGCATACTAACAGGGCAGTTGCTCTGCACAGAATGACATGTCGATTTTCAGCACAATTTGAAGTTGTGTCATTGGACTCAAAAGCTATTGAGGGCTTTTTTTCTCCCCCTAGAGATGAAAAGATCTGTTCCCATAGCCAGGTGAATGTGCTGGCTGTTGGCAGTTCTGCAGCACACATAGTTAAATGGGTGTTTGTTTACTTGTGTAGCCTCTGACACTGTAAAATGCCACTTGAAAAAGAGAGATGTTTGGATCCGTACTGTTCATGATTAGGACTTTTCAAGGGTAACATGTGATGCATTATCGACTGGTTGAGTTTATGGAGAGGCTTTTGTTTTCCAGCCCTCTTAACAGTAGGGTGACCTAAATGTATTTTTGTAAATCCATTTTGCAGAGGGGTGCTGCTGTGGTTTTCATTTACAACCCATTGTTAATTAGGCCAAACTTCGATGAGTGTTTCCTATCTGTTTTGCCCTTTTTTGCTAGTGTGGTCAAGTTTGTGTGTGTGAGCTGCTGCTTTTTTGTTAGTATTATTTGCAATCTTTTCACAGCCTACTTCTGGTGCCTTACAGGCAGTCTCTGCCACAGACTGCTGCTCAAGAACAACTTCCTCCACTCACTGTCCTGTCCTCACATTGCTTTCATAGTTGGACACCCCAGAGTCTAATAATGATACTTTATATGTCAACTTCCATTAGATATTTGATGAAAAATTTAGTGAAAGCAGAAGCCTGTAGAATATAGAACTAGAAATTGCTGCAGGGACGCAGAAGAAGAAGGGAGGGATGAGTAGCACAACAGGAGAACACAAGAACACTACAAGGGTTATTGCCCCAGGGACAATGGTGGATGGTACTGGTAAGTGAGCTGGAAATTTATCTAGCTCAGAGTGGCCTGGGCATAAAAGAGGGTTGCTGAATGGTTCCAGTAAGGAAGGAATGAATATGTAAATGCATAACTACTGAAACAAATATATAAATACTGAAGAAGATTGGGAAACATGGAAAAATCCTGAGGAACTGCTTGCAAACAGCTCTTTTGGGTCAGGGTTAAGGACTGCTAACAAAGGAACTCCTTTGGCACTTTTTTTTTTTTTTCCTTTATTGATAAGTATCTTTGAATCTCTCCTTTCTGAGATTTGTACAAATCAAATGATAGAGTGGTCACTGCTCAGGCATGTGTTTCAGAAGTGTGATCAATTAGATGATTTGCACTGATGCTTCCCACTGCTGTTGATCCTTATGTCTTCTGTGTCCATGCGATGTCTGAACACTAACCCTTTTCTTTTGTCACATCTGTCTTCTTGCAGGCATATATGCTGAAGTCATTTGAAATGAATGGTCTGCCCAAGGCAGTGCCTTTAAGTTTGCCTTATCAAGACTTCAGAAAAGATGTGTCAGACTACTGGGAAAAGCCTAAGGTATCCCAGCGGATAAAGAAAGTTGATTTCTCAAATGTTGTCTTGACTGCTCCTTGCAAACCTCTGGAACCTTACCTGGAAATAAATGGAAAAGAGGAGGAGGACGAAGACGAGGAAGAAGATGATGAGGAAGAAGATGAGGAAGAGGAGGAAGAGGAGGAGGGGGATGAGATTGACATACACAGTGGCTCCAGCAGTGACCTGAGTCAAAAAAGCACAGAGCGCAGCCAGGAGTGCGCGCCGTCCACTCTCCTGGCTGATGACCAGAAGGGATCCAAGGGTCGAGCGTCCACTGCTGATGGGGACCTGGAGCTGGAGGAAGGCTCAAAAACACTGGTACTGTTTTCACCAGGTGATCTGAAAAAGTCTCCGGTGACTACAGACTTGCCTCCAGAAGTTGATCTGGGCACTCTTGCTGCACTGACCCCTCAGAGTGAGCGGCCGCAGCCTATGGGTAGCCAGCTGGATGTATCTGAGCCAGGGACCCTGTCCTCAGTCCTTAAATCTGAACCAAAGCCCCCCGTGGCAGTGGCTACAGCCTCCTCCCCTTTTACCAAAGTTGAGCGCACGTTTGTTCATATTGCTGAAAAGACCCACTTAAATGTCATGTCTTCCAGCGGCCAGCTGATGAGGCATGAGGAATACTGCCCTCCGGGCCAGTTTGAGAAGGTCATTATCGAAGAAGAACTGGAGGACAACCTGGTGCTTGTAGAGAATGGAAGCATACATTCGGGGCTAGAAGGGGCGGAGACAGAGAGCTGCGCACTTTCAGCTAATCACATTGAAACCACCTCAGAGACAGTGGGGGAGCAGCTGGCCCTTCCCAATGGCATGGCAGAGCCTCCTGAGGACAAGCCAGAGCTCTCCAACAAAGTGGTGGCCTCGCTGGATCTGGAAGAGCCTGGCAAGATGGTTACAAGAGAGCCTGTCCTGGAGAAGTCAGCATCGGCGGCAGAACACCTTAAGCGGACAGAGACCCTCCTCGAGACACCACAGCAGGGCCCCAGGAGACCTCTAGGTTCCAGGTATAGAAGTCGGATACCCATTTTGTTCTCTGAGGAGGACACTGGCTCAGACCTTTCAACTTCACTCTCGGCCAAAGACAGGCTTTATAAGAGGGCAAAGCAACCTGACTTGGCTCGCCTGGTGATGGAGAAGAGGCAAAACCGCCTCCTTCGACTGGCCTCAGGGGCCTCCTCCTCAGCATCCTCCAGTGACGAGAGGCGGTGGGCTTCAGAAACCCTATCAGCCACTGGTTCTGAGGAGGACACCCATGACTCTGACGACTCCATCCCAAGGAAGGCCGGGAAGGAGAAGGCTGCCCTCCTGGGCAAAGAAGAGAGACCCATAAGCACAAAGAGCAGAATTCCTCGGCCCATCCTGCCAGTGAAAACACCGCTAGAGGCAGCAAAGTCCGAGAGCTCCACAGCGGTCACGGGGGCAGTGCTGTGTAGCTCCCCACAGGATGCAGCTGTTGCCTACAGGTAAGATGGAAGTGGTAAAAATTGCAAAATGTTGGATGCATTAAGGAGGCACAGCCCTGCCTGTGCTACAGACTCCTTGTAATTGCCCAGCAGCATTCATGCCAAACCTGCCAGGAGCCCAGAGCTCCTTGCAGAAATTCCCCTTCATCCTCTCCTCTCCTCTTTTCTCCTGTCCTCTCCTCTCCTCTTCTGTTTTCTCTTCCCCTACAGGCTTCAGGCACAGAGATCAGCTGGAAGTGTCCCAAATGAGTGCCGAACAACGCAGATACAAAGTCGGCTTCCTCCTTCTCCAAGCTCCACTTCTCTTCCTCCACGGAGTAGCTCACAGAGGTCCAGCTGTGCATCCCCTCGGAGCCCTGTTGTTCCTTCAAGAAACCTCAGTGCTTCTCCCAGAAGCCAGCTGCCACCTCGGAAGGAAAGCCCTTCTCCCTGCAGACAGCATAAGTCAGGGACTGCTCTTCAGCGAGTTCCTCCTTCCCCCCGACTTCAGCCCACAGCTCAGGCCCTGGGGCCAAAAGGAGATTCCCTGCCCTCTCCTGGTGTGGCCAAAAAACGACAAAGAGGAAAAACCCAGACTCAGAGTCCAGCAACCAAAGGAAAGCAGGTGTCCCTGGAAAGTAAGGCAGCTGCCAGATAATGATCTTCTTCTGCCAGCCCAACAGACTGGGTAACTTCTGCGTATAGTATACACTTGAGATGCTGCAGCACAGCCTTCTATGCTGGACCCACGAGTGTATAGCAGTAGCTGTACTTCAGTGCTTCACTCACTCTCACCCCACACCATTTCAATCAGCTCCCATGGGCCTGAGAGCCTCTGAGCCACGGAGCCTTCTTCAAGAGAGACATCCAGCCCGCAGCTCACGCTTGCTAATGCACAGCACCAAGCAGCAACCCAGGCAGCCTGCCTAGTGCCTGACCCTCCTCCCTCCCCAGGGATTCCCCTCTCTCTCTTTGCAATACCAGTCACCAACATCGGCCCTGGCTTTTAAAAAAGGAGCAGAGGTGATGAGAGCAAGGCCTGCTGAGGAGGAGAGCTCCCATCCTGCAGGCAGCTCCATCCTCTCTCCTTTCTGGGAAAGCACCAGCCTTGGCCGCCACCATTTACCTGAGTGTTGGCTCATCTCCTACCACCTGTGTTAGCAAGAGATTGTCACCAGCTTAGCCAAGAGGGATGGATGCATCCTGGTGTGCTAAGAGCAGGGGCAGGGTGGAGGGGCCCTTCTCTCCTTTCCAGATGGCTATGCAGGTGTGAATGGGAGACAGGCAGATCTTGCTAGATGCTCCTACCTGCATGTCCCACAGAGGAGGCTGTTTGGCATTGCTGCTTGGTAACTGCTGCTTTTTCAGCAGATGCCTGTGTGGTAGGTGTTTAGATGGAAGTAGGAGTGTATTGACAGCTTGCTAGGAAATCAAGAGCACTTGCTAATGGATGTAGAAGGGAGCACATTGCAGCCACTTCTGTCTCAAATACCAAACTGTGATCTGTGGAGACCACATCTCCCAACACGGGTGTTTCCTCTTGACCTGAGTGTGGTTGGTGCCACAGACACGTAGTCCACTAAACACAGCTCCATCCTGAAGATGGGAATAGTCACTGGATGCCTTTAGCTTGGGTGCCACTTGCACCTAAATTCCTTGTGCTTTATTGTCACGCTTTTGGTGTTTGTTAACTTTGGCACCGTGGTTGAAAGTTCCCCTACATGGCAGGGTGGGAAATTATTATCCTGTAGTCTACTCAAAAGCTGCTGCTTTGCGAGGAGAGGTTTGCTGACACGCTGTGGGTACCTTGTGCATTTCTGTCCAAGAGTAGGGTGGGTTGATTTGCAGAAGTTGGGTTTATGTCTTTCTTCTTGGTGTTCAGCTCTTCCACGCGTTTCGTGAGAACAATATGAACGTAAAAAGCAAGGGCTGTGCTCTTCAAATAATATTATCAGAGCAAAAGCTTAGTGCTCAGCTAGAACTAAATCAACCAACTTTTTTAGCCCCCAGACTAATTAGGAAGGTTTGAAAATGAGAACCAGGAGGACTGATACCTGTCTGAGCTTGATGAGATCTTGAAGCAGTCACAACATTTTTCCTGCAGGTCACAGGGGGAAACACTCCAGACCCAAATACTTTGGGCTTCATACCATTGTCATGCCTAAAAGAGGCTTTGAAAAAGCCAGAACAAAAACACGGCTGCTCTGTACCCACATTCCCACAGCTCCCACCAGCTGCAAATATTTACTATTTGCAGACAACAAAGCTTGTAGAGGAATCGGGACAGTAATAATCTTGATTCATTTGAACATAGATGCAGTCATACTGATGGCCATCAACTCCGAGGAATCCTGAAGTTGTTAAAATCTACAGGAACTGTTCTGGGAAGGAGCATCAGAGCTGTGACAGGTTGGCTGGGAGAACAGGGTACTCCTTGGACATTTGAACAGGAAAATGGCTAGAAATAGGTGAAAGGAATTACCTCTTCATAGGACAGTCTCCATGTTGCCAATGCTAAGAATGTATTTCTTCTTGCTCAAAGTGTTTGCTGTTTTCCATGGACATTGTTCACCCTGGTAAAGTAAGAAGCAAAGAAGCACAGCTTCTAGCCTAGAAACATTTCCTTGTCTTTGCACAGAAGCACTGGGAACTCCAATTGTGTGGAGTGGCTTGATGGACTGAGCTGATGTTGCCACCAACAATTCATGGGAGTTTGAAGTGTGGGTCTAATTACAACCTAAATATGTCTTGCATTTTTAGAAACTAGAAAACAGAATAAACACAAACACAGATTCTTTCCTGAAATATGAACCATAGTGGCGCTTCTATTAATTTCAAAGACTCATAGAATGGTTTGAGTTGGAAGGGACCTTAAAGATCACCTAGATCCAACCCCCCTGCATGGGCAGGGACACCTCCCACTAGACCAGGTTGCTCAGAGCCCCATCCAACCTGGCCTTGATGACTTCCAGGGATGGGGCATCCACAACCTCCCTGGGCAACCTGTGCCAGTGTCTCACCAGCCTCACACCCATTAGAATTTCTTCCTAATGTCTAATCTAAATCTCCCCTCCTCCAGTTTTAATCCATACCATTTTAATCCATTTAATCCTCTCACTACAGGGCCTTGTAAAAAGGCCCTCCCCAGCTTTCCTGTAGCCCCTTCAGGTACTGGAAGGCCACTATGAGGTCTCCCCAGAGCCTTCTCTTCTCCAGCCTGAACAACCCCAACTCTCTTGGCCTGTCTTCATAGGAAAGGAGCTCCAGCCCTCTAATGATCTTCGTGGCCCTCTGGACTCTTTCCAGGAGCTTGATGTCCTTATGTTGGGGGGTCCAGAACTGGACACAGGTGGAGGTCTCAGAAGAGCAGAGTAAGCAGGGAGAATCATCCCCCTTGACCTACTGGCCACACTTCTTTTGATGCAGCCCAGGACACAGTTGACTTTCTGGGCGTGCTAATGCACGTTGCTGGCTCATGTTGAGCTTCTCGTCTTCCATCACCCCCACGTCATCCTCTGGACTGTTTTCGATCCGTTCTCTGTCCAGCCTTTGTGTTGGGACTGCCCCAAGGTGCAAGGTGCAGGACTTGGCCTTGTTGAACTTTGTGCAGTTTGCACGAGCCCACCTCTCAAGCCCGTCAAGGTCCCTCTGGATGACATCCCTCCCTTCCAGTGTGTCGACCTCACCACACAGTTTTGTGTCATCCACAAACTTGCTGAGGGTGCACTCAGTGCCACTGTCCATGTCGCTGACAAAGATATTAAATAGCACTGGTCTGAGAACTGACCTTAGGGAACACCACTGCTCCCTGGTCTCCATCTGGACGTCGAGCCATTGATCACCACTCTTTGAGTGTGACCATCCAGCCAGTTCCTTACCCAATGAGTCCTCCATCCATTGAATATGTATCATAGAATCATAGAATCATCAAGGTTGGAAAAGACCTTCAAGATCATCAAGTCCAACCATCCACCCTACAACCCTGAACCAATAAACCATTTCATGACACACCATGTCTATCCCTTTTTTTAACATCTCCAGGGTTGATGCCTCCACTACCTCCCTGGGCAGCCTGTTCCAATGCCTCACCACTCTTTCCATGAAGGATTTTTTTTCTAATATCCAGCCTGAACCTCCCCTGTTGCAACTTGACCCCATTTCTTCTTATCCTATCACTGGTCACCAGGGTGAAGAGGCCAACACCCACCTCACCACGACCTCCTCTCAGGTAGTTGTAGAGAGCAGTGAGGTCTCCCCTCAGCCTCCTCTTCTCCAGGCTGAACAGCCCCAGCTCCCTCAGCCTCTCCTCATACGACCTGTTCTCCAGACCTCTAATCAGCCCAATTGCCCTTCTCTGCACCGTCTCCAACACCTCAATGTCCTTCCTATCCTGCAGTGCCCAGAACTGCACACAGTGCTCAAGGTGCAGCCTCACCAAGGACAAGTATTGGGGCAGGATCACCTCCCTGGTCCTGCTGGTCACACTATTCTGATGCAGGCCAGGATGGTGTTGGCCTTCTAGGCCACCTGGGCACACTGCTGGCTCATGTTCATCCAGCTGTCAGTCAGCACCCTCAGGTCTTTCTCTGCTGAGCAGCTCTCCAGCCACTCCTCCCCAGGCCTGTAGTGCTGCTGGGGCTGTTGTGACCAAAGTGCAGGAATCAACATTTGGCCTTCTTGAAACTCATGCCATTGGCCTTGGCCAATCGGTCAAGCCTGTCCAGGTCCTTCTGCAGAGCCTCCCTACCCTCAAGCAGATAGACGCTTCCACCCAGCTTAGTGTTCTCTGCAAACTTACGGAGGGTGCACTTGATCCCTTCATTCCACTTTCGATACCAGGATGTCGTGCAAGACAGTGTTGAAAGCTTTGATCAGGTCCAGATCAATTATGTTAGTCACTCTTCCTTTGCCCACCAATGCCATGACCCCATTGTAGAAGGGCACCAAATTAGGCAGGATTTGCCCTTGGTGAAGCAGTGTTGGCTGTCACCAGTCACCCCTTTGTTTTTCACTTTCACGTGCTGTAGCAGAGCCCTCAGGAGGATATGCTCCGTGATCTTGCTGGGCTCAGAGGTGAGACTGACTGGTCTGTAGTTCCCTGGGTCTTCCTTTTTTCCCTCTTTGAAAATGGGGGTTATGTTCCCCCTCTTGCAGTCAGTGGGTATTTCTCCAGACTGCCATGGCTTCTCAAATATGACAGACAGAGGCTTTGCAACTTCGTCAGACACTTTCCTCAGAAGCTGTGGATGAATCCCATCAGGTCCCATGGACTTATGCACCTTCAGGTCCTTCAGATGGTCATAAACCTGCTCTTCTTCTACAGTGGAGAGATCTTCCTTTTCACAGTCCATGCCTTTGCCTTCTCTAACTTGGATGGTGTGACCAGAGCCTTTGCCGGTGAAGACTGAGGCAAAGTAGTCACTAAGTACCTCAGCCTTCTGTATATCCTGCATGGCCAGGTGTCCAGTTTCCTTCTGAAGCAGGCACACATTTTCCCTCATCTTCCTCTTATTGTTGACATATCTGTAGAAAATTTTCTTGTTGTTCTTAACATTCTTGGCCAGGTCCAATTCTGTCTGTGCTTTGGCCTTCCTTACCTGAGCCCTTGCTTCTCTGACAACTTGTCTGTACTCCTCCCAGAATACCTGGCCTCGCTTCCACTCTCTGTATACCTTGTTTTTATATTTAACTGTGTCCAGAAGCTCCTTGCTCACCCATGCAGGCCTCCTGGCTCTCCTGCCTGCCTTCCTTTTTGTTGAGACACATAGCTCCTGGGCATGGAGGAGGTGATCCTTGAATATGAACCAGCCTTCTTGGGCTTCCCTGCCCTCCAGGGCTTTGTCCTACAGTACCGTACCAAGCAGAGTCTTGAAGAGACCAAAATCTGCTCTCTTGAAGTCGAGGGTAGTGAGCTTGCTTTGCTCCTTCCTGAATTCAACCATGTCATGGTCACTGCAGCCTAGTTTCCCATTAAGTCCCACATTATCAACCAGCCCATCTCTGTTGGTGAGAACAAGGTCCAGCAAAGCACTTTTTTTTTTTTTGGTTCCTCTACCATTTGGAGGAGGAAGTTGTCATCAATGCATTCCAGGAACTTCCTGGATTGCTGGTGCTTTGCTGTGTTGTCCCTCCAGCAGGTATTGGGGTGGTTGAAATCCCCCATAAGGATCAGGGCCTGTGAGCACAAAGCTGCTCCTCTCTGCCTGTAAAGAGCCTCCTCTGCTCAGCCATCCTGATCTGGTGGCCTGCACCAAACCCCCACTATGACATCTCATGCTTCTGTCTTCCCATTAACCCTGACCCATAAGGTTTCAGATGACTCCTCCCCCATCCCCAGGCAGAGCTCCAAGGACTCCAGCGCGGACTATGACTCTGCGCATGGATGACTCATTGATGTAGAGGGCAACACCCCCTCCTCTTCTACCCTGCCTGTCCTTCCTGAAGAGTTTACACCCAAACATCCCCACGTTCCAGATGCAGGAGTCATCCCACCATGTCTCAGTGATACCAGTAACATCATGGCCCTGCAAGCTGCACACATCTGCGTTCCTCTTGCTTATTCCCCATGCTCCATGCATTTGCATAGAGGCATTTAAGATGGGCCCTGTTTGAAGCAGTCGTGCTGGCAGGGACAACAATTTTCAGGTCAGATGCTTTCCTGTTGGCCTGCAATCCTCCTGCAGGCCCAGGGCATCTGTTACTGGCCCTGTCCTCAAAGTGTTGGGTGTAGGATGAGTTGAGGGGTCCACTTCCCCAGCATCACTAGTTTAAAGCCCACCTAACTAAATTGGCCAGCCTCTGGCCAAAGACTCTCTCCCCTTTCTGAAACAAATTGACCCAACCAGCCCACAGGAGACCAGGTTTCTCAAAGTGAGTCCTGTGGTCCTTTGAACCGAAGCCCTCACTCTGGCACCACTCCTGTCACCATTTGTTGACTTGTCCAATTCGGTCGTCCCTTTCCAGTCCCTTCCCTTTGACCAGAGGATTGATGAGAACACTGCCTGTGCTCCTGAGCCCTTCACCAGGGAAGGGTAAACAGGGCATTTGTCGGCGTGAATTTGAATTGAAGGGTGAATTTGTTGGAGGACTGCTCATTTTAGGGTGCTCAGATGATAAGACTTTGTTGTGAAGCCTTTACAAGATGCTCCATCCAGGTCTTAGACGCGTATGCCAAAAATGCCATTGGAGGAGCTTGTAAAAAGGGATATAGGCCTATTAACAGGGTTGGCAAATCTGCCTTATCGTGGGAGGCAAATAAACCACAATCAATGCTTTTGTTCAAGAGGAAGTTTAAAGGAGAGTTTGCCATGGCCTAACTATACCCATGTTAGGAAAGGAAGTTCCAGGGCAGAGATTTTCCATCTGGCACATGAAAGCAGGGAAGATGGAGAATGGCAGGTAAAGAAATCAGGCAGGCTTTTAATTGTGAAGTGACTGTCCAGTGAAATCTTTCACAGCAATGTGGGAAGTTTTTAATATTAAAAGGTTTTCTGAGAAACCTAGGTGCCTTCTAAGAGGTCTTCCTACCATGACGTAACCACAGGTAGCAGACAGGATGCTCGTGACACCAAGGCATCATCTCTCTTTGTGGTGCAGTAGATTCCAGGTCCTGCCTGACACATGCCAAAGCTGTCACATGTTGGAGAGCCACCAGGCTGGTCCCACAGGTTTCAGAAAGCCAGTGAAGGATTTCTAGCCCAGAAAACAACAGCTGTTCCCAGTGTTGTTTGACAGGGCTGGACTGAAGTTGCAGCTGCATCTACAGAGATCTTCTTGTCCCAAAAGCGGGGTCTGTTACCAGGGTGCAAGAAGCCAGTCCACACCCAGGGTCGAGATGCTTGCTTTAATATCCAGTTCTACTCAGAAAAGGGAGCAGGGTGGTACTCCACAAAGCAAGCTCAGTTTTCCTGAAACACAAGTGCTACTTTTATACCCAAAAATGTGAGAAAGAGCTTTATCTCTACCATTATTCTATCACTGGCACACATGATTGGTCAACTCATTCCTTGCTTCCATTCCAAGAGGCAAGGCTCAGGAATTTCACTGCATATGCTCAAAGAGCAGGGGGCATGTTACTGTGAAGGCATATCTGCAAAAGGGTCAACAACTCATCTGGGTCATCTCATCTTCTTCCTCTACCCTGCAGGGAGGCTGGAAAGGCATCTGCCATAGCTGGAGGCAAACATGGGAGGTCATGTTTGGGAGCAGGAGGAGAGGAGGCCTGTGATGTTAGGGAGGAGTTAGGTGGTTGAGGGATGCAAGACAATCCAGTCTGGTATTGCAGGACACAGTGGCCAGAGGAGGAGTAACAAGCTTCTCAGCATTTCCAACATTGCAGGAATTTCTGGGATCTGCCTGACACTATGTGGTGCTCCATGGGTGTCTTTGCTGCAGGGTCTGTCCTGCCCAGCTGCAGATGGTTGTGCCCGTGTGTGTTTTGAGGGGACTCCTGGGACAGGCTGCCACCATGTCTGCATCTGTGCGTGCATGTGCATGGGTGGTAAGAGCAGATAGGACTTGTTCAGGAGAGCATTGTGAAGTCCTAAGTGTGTCGGGAGCATAAGTGTCTTGGGCACTGCCTGGTATAATGAGATAAAGCAAACTTTCTGCTGAGAGTCTTCACTTTGCTGGCATCTGCGAAGGTCTCACCTGCTTTCTTATCTGCCAGCTGAGATGATGTCATGCTGGCTGATAAAAATGAGTCAGTAGCTGCTGTCTGGTCAGGAGATGTTTGCAGAGAAATAGGGATGCAGGGAGGATGTGCCAAGTGGCAAAATACAGCTCTCAATGCTAAGCCTGCATGACAACAGGTTATATGAGCAGAGAGTGCACAAGGACCTCTGGCGTCTAATGCTGTGGAGGAGCTGAACACATGGGTAGAGCTGCTTACCTGATTTGTCTGGTTGGCAGCACAAACACTTCTGCTTGTTTTGATGCAAAAGGTGTTTTGGTAGCAGACCTCTCTGAGTCAGTTGTGCTTGGAATCTATGAGAGGCAGGAGACTTTTCCTGCCCTTTCTAAGTAAATAATATTATAATATATATTATTATAACAATATAATATAAGTAGTGACCATTATATATAGTGGCTAAAGGTTGAAAAGGATCCTGTTGCCTTCAAAGAAGTTTCCTGATGCTTCTGTGACTTCCAATGTGTGCAGGATGGACTGCTGTGTGTGGTGGGTATGGATGGAAGAACAGGGGACAACTCTTCCAAAGCACATGTAAGCTGTGAGGCTCCACTCACCAGAGCATGAACCAGGGTCAAAACACCCCAGCTTGGCTGGCTGGCAGCTGCCATGCTTGCCACCAGAGTTGTAATAACTGGTGGACTGCCACACATCTTTGTGTGGCATGGATTGAGGTCTGGAGAGTCTCTGCTTACATAGCTGCCCTTGACTAACACAAACATGGTTTGTTTGCTAGGGAAATGCTTTAATCCAAAGCAAGTTGTGCTGGGGCAAGAAAATCTTTGATGTTTCTCCTTCCCAACACAGAGGTATTTTCTCAGTGTGGATCCTCTGTAAGAAGGTGGGTAAGTATCTGTTGATAGCCTGATCAGCTCCAGTAACAGCTCAGTGGTCCCTTAGCACAGTTCTTTCCTCTCTCTATAGTTTACTGACCCCTGGCATGATCCCACCACTATTCCACGTGCACAGACACAAATGTCCACTTAGGGCCTTGCTCCACATATCAATCAACAGCAGCTACATTAACCTTGTGAACACAGTAAAAGTCCCATTGTGGACATGAGTTTGGTTTCAAATGAATTTCTTCTGTCTTAACTGAAACATGCCCATGCTCCAGCAGTGCTAGGCTGGTTTCATGACGCACGCAGGGACCACTTGGGAATTTGCAACCACCTTTAACTCCATCTGTTTGCCAGCTGCTCCAACACCTGCACACAAAGGTGAGTGCTTGGGCTCCTGTTCAGACCCTTTCTTCTTGTGGTGCATGCCTGTAGCACTGATACTGAGTGGGTGCCTGTGGGCTCCCAGGGTCCTCTGCAAAACCCTAAACAGTTGTTTTGCTTTTCCTCAGCCTGTTGTGGTCCGAGGGGCTGGGACCGTGCTGATAATAACAGCTGATTTTAAGATAGGTTGGCAGCATCTTCGTGAGTGTTGGGGTTTGTACCTTGGTGAGGCCAGAGAGTAGCCCTGGTTGCAGGCTGTGGTGGGCCATGATCCTGAGCACAGTCACAATCCCATGAAATGACAGTGATTTGAACACTGTAACACTCCTGTCCCCTCATTCCTAATACACCTCCTCTGCCAAATCTTGTGTCAGGCCCTCTCTGGCTGGGGGCTTGAAACCCTCCTAGATTTCTGCAAAGCTTAAGGCAGACTCGGGCACCAACTTGTGCAGCAGGTACCATGCAGGCTGCTGCTCTGGATTAAAAGCTGGAACATTATTCCTTTTGTTTCTGGAGCTGGAAATGTCTGCAAAGCAGCTTTGAAGTATGCACTGATGTCTTCTGTGCTAAAAGGAGGAAGGGAGCTACCGTAGCAAGGTACCACAGAGGTGGGTCCTTGGTAGGGACCAAGGTGAGAACTCCTCCTCTGATCTCCTAAACCAAAGGGGGCTGAAGGGGTGAGATGTCTGCTTTGGTGAGGGTACTGCTGGGCTGGTATCAGCATGGGGCTTGCCAGTAGCTGCTCTGCCTGTGGCTTGCCTCATCTTGCCCCTGCCCTGAGTGCAAGGAGGTCTGACACAGGGTCTCAGAGGAAGCAGAGGTGTTTACTCAGGACTTGGGTAACTGGCTGCCACGGTGCAAGGCAGAGGGTGTTAGACCATCACCTGCAGATGATGGGATGAGCTCTGAAGGATGTGGGGGTTTAGGCCAGGAGTCCAGGCATACCAGTGTGTGTGAAAACCAGTGTCAGTGACACTGCTGTGCTGTGGGACCTGGGCTGCTTCTTCTCTGGACAGGAATTGGAGCTGGAAACACAGATAATTTTGTATATCTCCTTTTAACACAATAGCATGTGAGTCCACACTCAGACATTATACCTGGCACACCAACATTGTTTTTTTCATGTCTGGCACAGTCTGACAAAGTCTTTTGGCCTGGAGACAGGACTTCTGCTTCTTGGTACTGCCTGCCTGGAAATGCAACTGGGTCCCAAGGCTATATCTCTCTACATATCTTCTTTGCATTCTTTAAGAAAGCAGCTGGAGAATGTTTACACACTGCAAACAGAATGTACAACTCCGACCAAGGAACCACAATCCGGTTCAACTGCATGGCAAATTTCTTGGCCATAAAATCTGGCATGCATCACAGAGGCCCCGTCTGTGTACAGATCCACCTGGCATTTGTCATGACTTCAGATCACGTCTTAAAAAAATAATAAATGATGATGCCATTTCTTGTTCATACCACACACAGTTGTCAATAGATTTGTTACGAAGAGGGGATTCTTGATCATGCCATTAAAAGCCTGTCTACCTTTTCATTGGTGTCTTCTCCCATTTATTGGTGTTGCCACACGTGAAGGAGAAATACCACCTGAATTGCTGGCAAGGGACCTTGGATAGGGTTGTGCTTGGGTTTCATTCCAGCTGTGTGTCAGCTGTGGCCACTATTCCTTTTCTGAAGCCTCCTGCAGAGCTGTGCCCCGGGTTGCCATAAAATCTTCACACAAGGTATGTTACTTTTTCCTATATCATGACGACTCAGTTGGCTGTGACCAACCCCAAAACACATGCTGACAAGAGACCAGGAACAGTCCCTTGTTTTAGTATGAGCATCAATGATGCCTTGTGCATGTAAACAGGTATGCAAAAGCCCAGAGCTGTCTGATTAGCTGGTAGCCTTTCCCTGTGCCACTGTGGTAATGCTGGCTCTCTGTTCTCTTGTGGCTGGTGATCCACCCAAGTGGGCAAGGTCAGAGGATGGAAGGGAGAGCTTGGAAGAATACACCAGAGCTGGGCTGTTGGTATTCATGCAAAAGTTTCCGCACCATAGACATATTCTTTCACCATGAATCTTGTTCACAACTACACTGCAGGAAGCAGGCTCAGCTATCCACTTCCAAAACAGCACCTGTCAGAGAGCAAAGCCTGCTTTCTTAAAAAACAATAAATATTATGCTTTTAAGGTAGAAGCCTAGATGCCACAGCTAAGTAACATTCGTGGTGTTGTTTGCTGGACCCACACCTGGCTGATCCACGCAGTCCATGTGGGACATTCCCTGAACTCCACAGCTTGCCAGGGCCAGTGTTTTACATGACTGGAGTCTTGCTCTTCTGCTTTATATGATCATCCCAATCTGAGCACCACTGGGATCTTTACAGTATTTCACTGCCCCCATCTGTACTCTGTGCTGAGAATAACCAGCTGGGGCTGCAGTGGGACCTGCTCATTAATATACTGGAAGGGGAGCAGAAGCAAACCAGTAACTTGGCATGGTTTGAGTTTTAATACTCTCTAACAGTCTGACATTTAAGCTGAGGACAGCTCCCACCACAGGCATTTCACCGTTTGCAAGCTGCCCCGTGGCTACCCTGTGCAGACCACATCCAGGTATGTGTGGTACAGTTTCTTACCTAGGTTTGAGAAGTGGTGGTGGAAGATGGAACAGGTCAGCTATGAAGGATCATTTTCATCAACTGGTAAGTTCATACCCCTTCACCACCTTCACTTGGGCACCTTTTCTGAGCACTCCGCAGGCAGGATTAGACACAGCTTTACAGATAGCTTTTTTTGCAGCCTGACACAGGTAGTGCAGGGCTCAAACACTTCACTTGGCTGAACATTCATCAACTCACAGCCACCTTGCAGGCACACAGCAAACATCTGCTGGCACAGGAGTGTCATCTTCTATGGCTCCTTTAAACAGGGTCATTCACCTGTTGCTCAGTTGCCATCTCAATTTCTCTGCTGCTTGTTTTGAGGGTTTTGTTTGTGAGTCCTTGTGCTGCTCAGTGTCAGCATCTCAACCATTTTACTTTAGCTTGTGTTTTAATTTTTCTCTCTGGCATTGCTTTAGCTCACAAACTCTCTCACAACAGTCTTTTCCCACAACTAAGAGACAGACTCATTAAACTCAAATGAACGTTAGGCATCAAATCTGGTCCTTAGCCTCCAGAAGTCTGAAACTTGGGCTGAGGCTTTTGAGTTGAGCTTACAAAAAATAAGAGATAAGATACCTGGCATTTATGCATCCAGTCCCCATGGAGTAGGACATGAAAACAGTATTGCCAAAGCATTAATGCTCCCAGGCAGGAAGAGATGGGGAGGACACAAAATTCAAACTCACAGAATCACAGAATGGTTGGGGTTGGAGGGGACCTCTGGAGATCATCTAGTCCTGCTAGAGCAGGATCCCCTAGAGCAGATTACACAAGAAAACATCCAGGCAGGTTTTCAGTGTCTCCAGGGATGGAGACTCCACAACCTCCCTGGGCAGCTTGTTCTAGTTCTCTGTTGCCCTCAGAGTAAAGAAAGATTTTCTCATATTCAGGTTAAATCACCTGTGTACCAGTTTGGGGCCATTATGCCTTGTTCTGTCACTGCACGCCACTGAGAAGAGTCTGACCCCATCGTACTGACACCCACCCTTTAGGTATTTCTAAGCATTAATGAGATTCCCCTTCAGCCTCCTTTTCTTTAAACTGAACAGACCCAGCTCTCAGCCTTTCCTCATAAGACAGATGCTCCAGTCCCTTGGTCATCTTAGTGGCCCTGAGCTGGATTCTCCAGCAGCTGCTTTTCCCTCTTGAACTGGGGAGCCCAGAACTGGACACAATACTCCAGGTGAGGCCTCACCAGGGCAGAGTAGAGGGGGAGAAGAACCTCCCCTGACCTGCTGGACACACTCTTCTTAGTGCACCCCAGGATGTCATTGGCCCTCTTGGCTATGGTTGGTACTGAAATACCTATTTCAAACATTTGAATATATGGTAAAATACTTCACCTAGCACCATCATGGTTTAACACACCAAATGAGTGCTTTGTCTGAGATTTCAGATGATAAAAAACCTACAGAGTAAGAACATAATTTGTACCAGTCAATGTGATTTTCTGGAAGTTGGTTTTGTTAGGCAAATGTGGTAGCTTCTATTTTTTTTACATTGCAGAGCTAATTGTATAGAGCATTTGACTAAACATCCCAAAACACACTATTTACACATTTATACACTGAGCTGCATAATTCACAGGTGAGAGCTTCCAACCTTCCTGAGCCCCAGGTCACAACTAAACAGAGCTGGGATAAAGTAGCTCATGGTAAGCCAATTAAGGAGCAATGAGAAGCAGGAGAAAGCTTAGTCTCCTTCAGGTACACTAGTCTGACACAAGAACATAAGCAGTTCCTCTCAGCTTTAAAGATGTGTGAAAAATTGGTGACAGTGAAGAGAAGAATAAAAAAAACCCTGCTCCCTTGGAAGGATGTTCCTATGATGACACATTTTATTCTTTTTCCTCTAGCCAAAAGAAAACACAGGTGACTCTAATGCAGAATCTAAATTCATAGAAGGAAACACTGGGATCTAAGAAGCTCCTTATTGGAACAGTTTCAGGAAATAGGAAAATACACGTTGGTAGGAGGAGGCAATATCTTTTCTTGGGCCAGCTGACACAGCTAGAAAAACCAGAGAGGCTTTTGGACACAGAGATCTGTCTTCTGCAGACCTGACGCAGCCACCTTGAGATATTTCAAGACGAGAGAAGCCTCAGTGTGGACAAGGCAAGCCACACAAGTGTCCCAGCACTGCAGGGGAAGCCTGCACTGCAAGGAAACACAGCTCCCACTTGTTATTCCTGGCCTTGCCTTCATCTACCCTCTAATGTCAGAGGGTAGCTACAACAGACTCTCAAAGTGGGCCTCTGGAGTCAGCTAGACCCAAGGACTGCTGACATGAGAAAGGGTCCTTCAAACCTGTAGCTTCAAGGAAGCTGCTAAAATGTGTCTGGTTGCAGAGAGCACCTAGAGACCAACAGACACGTAGAGCATCTCCACAGGTTTCATTATTTACGAAAAAGCTCACAAAGAAAATACCACAATTGAGTCCAGCTGTTTAAATGAATTAATTAATATTTAAAACACAATGATGTAAAGCCTCAGATTTAAAGTAAGAGGCTAAACTAGTCCAAACCCTTGAGGTATAACATTCATAGGCTCACAGGATCATTCAGGCTGGAGGACACCTTGGAGTCTCTAGTCCAAGCCCCTGCTCAGAGCAGGGTCAGCACTGGGTTCCACCAGGTTGTTCAGTGGGCTCAGGGGAGGCTGCAGGTGTAACTCTCAGCCTGCAAGGCTAGGGTAGAGGTGCAGGGCACAAGACAGGCAATCCTACACTAAGAGCAAACCAGCCAAGCCAGGTTACGTCCCACAGCTGTCGGTGGGGCACGTTGGCTGAAATGGAGCCATCGCTGCAGACACAAACCTGGCATCCCCACTAGTCCTGGAAGTGCATGGACCATGGAGGCCCCAGCAAGTTTGTCTGTCGTGTCAAGAGGCCACAAAACTCTTAATTTCTGCAACAAATGTCAACCAAAAAAAAAGAAAAAAAGAAAAAAAAAAGCCCAGCTGCATGAGGTGCAGACCAAAGCAACAACTCACTAAGGTAAGGCTGATGGTAGGAAGGCGTCCAGCGTGTGCTGCCTCTGACAAGCACAGCTGGACTGGGAATGGTGCAGGCAGCTCACAGTCTCCCCAGCTCAGCCACTGCCTCTGCAGCACTAGCACCTGCATACAGGGACATCTTGGGAGCAGCAGGACAGGACACCGAGCTGGTGAGGTGTCGCTGTTGGGGTCTAACACAAAAACAAAGAACCAGCCACGTGGCCGCTCACTCGCCCCCTCACACACACACTCTGTGGGATGGGGAGGATAAAATCCAACCAGAAGCTCATGGGTTGAGACAAAGACAAGGAGGGTTTCACTCCCCGATTATGGTCCTGGGCAAAACAGACTCTGCTGAGGAAAAAAAATATCAATTTAATTTCTCACAAATCAGATGCACACAGGACACAGACAACACACAGCAGCACCTGCATGTACCCCATGGGTATTTCGGCTCATACCTGAGTAAAATTCGCGATGTCCCATTGGGGAGGAGCCTGTCAGGAATGGCCTGGGATGGGCGAAGAGGGCAGGTTGGCACTGAGAAGCTGCTGGGATGTGATAAGCACACTGCCACGTGGGCTGAGAAACATCAGCAGGGCGAGTGTTAGACTTCATTTCACCCACTCAGTAATTACCTACAAATCACCCTCAGGATCCAATCACCCCATCTCCTCTTTCAGAGGAAGAAAGTATGTGACTGTATGTACTTTCACTCCCACACCATTATGGTCTGCACAGGCTTTCCAAAAATAGTGTTCCAGGCTAAAGCCTGCTCCAAGCTTCCCAGAGAGCATTGTATGACTTTCTGATGGAAAACTGACACTTAATTTAAGATACAGCATGTCAAGGCCTCAAGGGCACTAATGAGTGTTAACTGCCATGCACCTGCCATCCATGAACCTTCTACTCATGGCCCAGGACCTCATGTAATCTCAGGCCTGGATCCCCCATCCCTGTCTGAGCTGCATGTCTCTGTCTCCTGCTCTGCCTGTATGGACATTGGACCTACCTTGTAGCCTTGTCTCCTACCCTATCTCCTGCTCCAGACAGGGCTCCCTAGAGGGACGCTGGTTGCAGTTTATCCCCCCACTGTCTCTGGGGCTGTTGATGGAACCTGTCCTACCCTCAGCTCTACTGGCCATGCTGAGACCCCCTGGGACAGTGCTCTGTTGGTGAGGGCATGGCCAGCACTGGGGTGCCCGGAGCTCCTGGCTCATCCCCTCCTCGGGCTGCTCCCTGAACCAGCAGGTGTGTGTCTTGAGTTCCCTGGCAATGTTTTACTTTTACTTACACATGATTATCGTCTGCAAGTGATTTAATCAGATGGTATCTCACCCCAGAAAACATTTGATCATGCCTGCACTTCCCACTCCTGCCATGTATTTCTTTCCCTGGCTGAAGGAGTAGTACTGGCTTGCCCTCCCCCCGGCAAAACACAGCCTAATGATTTGGGCTGAATCTGCCCTGCTACAGTTTCCCAACAGCACTGGTGAGAAGCAAAAGTAAAGATATATTTCCATAAGATGACCACAGGAAGGGGCACGAGATAGGTCTGGGGTGCCTGGCTACAGAGCAGGCAGGATGTGAGCACTGGCTATGGACTCGTTATCACATGTGGCAGAAGACATGCAAGCGGCTCGTGTCTTTTCATATTAAAGCAGGATCAATATTCATATTTCTGAAGAAAAGAAGCTTGGGCCAGAATGAGTTTACTTACAAAATAGCTGTCATTTTTTGTGTAAATGAGTTCAATGGCTGCACACAAGACAACTGCAAGTAATGGAAAGTATAGGAGGCTTGTTAACATGGCACCAATTCAGAACAGCATAAAGTCACTTTCTTCTATCACCAAACAAAAATTGTCAGGAGACCCAGGACCTCTTTGTTGGCTACTCCTCCACTTTGTCCAACTGATCTACAATAACTGGTGTGCACAGGTCCTGCAAAGAGCAATTGGACACACCGCCACACTATGGTTCACCTTCAATTGATACTGCAGGCATCCTCAGCTGACTTTGGCCAACTTTGTTAGACCTCACTGTCCGAACAGCCTTTGCAAATAATAGGAAAAAAAATGAGACTCACCCTCATCTCCCTCCTGCAGGCATCCCAGCCTGTGATGAGCTGCAGTTACATGGGGACACCTCTGCCCTCTGAGAGCAAGGTCAGCCTAGCTCACCGGCTCTGATGGACATGTATCTTCATGGCAGTCAGGCCTAACTCAGAGGGGAGACACTATTTCAGGGTCGGCAGCTTTCCCATAGGAGAAAAGCACCACTTAAGCACCAACCTGCAACAACCTTTCAGATCTCCAGCTACTCTGCAGCTGTTGAGATACCTGGGTGGTGGATCTGATTGCTAAAGGAGCAAAACAGCTCCCGCCCTACTTTCACCCTCCAGCCTATTACAGCTCCTCACAAGGTGTTATGAAATCGCTGCTGAAAACAGAAAAGCCAGCACACTAGCAACCGAGTCATTTAATAATCTTCCTTCCCAACGAGCAGTTGGTATCCCAACAAGAAGAACAATTGCATAAGAAAACTGTACATGTGTGAAGTAAAAAGTAAACTCCTCTTTCTAGCTTTATACGTGAAAGCAGCAGCAGAGGAGTCCACCTGCTCTCTCCACTGCCAGGCAAGTTCAAGCTGTTTGAGTTGGGTTCTGGGTCTAATTAATCAAATGGTAGGGCACAGCCAGTCACAGCAATTGCACACATGGTGGTCATTAACTAAAACTGGTGACTGGTTAAATCAAGGTATTGGGGTTAGAGGAACACAGCAGTTTTAAGCAATTGCAGTATGAACAGCAGAGCCCCAGGAGTTGCAGGGCAATGACCCAGAACCTTATTTCTGATGGGGAGGCTGGAGCTACCTTTAAGTTTAAATATGCAGGAGCAGGTCAATGAGAGTTTCTGTTCCTTGTTCTTAGAAGACCAGTGGTGAAGAAAAACAACTTGTCCTTTAGTTCAGCTTCAGCTTAAACTGTAACCCTGGAGGCACCACGTTGTCAGATGTCCCGGCTTCACTCCTGTATGCTTCCTTCATGCTCGTCCCTGGGCGAGCACTGAAGTGGTTTGTAAAAAAGACGGGGGCAGCACATTAACCATGGATGATCAGGAATGCTGCTGAAAGAGCAAGGATCTCCTAACATCACACCATGGCGTCCTTTGCCTTTTCAGTGTGAGCCCAGGCTGTTAGCCTGCTCAGGGTGCTTTGCACCCTTGCAGCATTTAATATGTGGGCAACACACAGTCTGGGCATTCACCCACAGCAGAAGGCCCTGCCAAAAACTTTTTTAAGACCCCCTTATCTCTACCTGCTGCTCTAGAGCCCTTTTCTTGCCAGCCCCCCCCAAGGCAGTGCTGACAAGCTGCCCTCAGCAGCACCAGGCAGTGCCACAGCCCCTCTGCTGGATCTGTGCCCAGCCTCTCCAGGTGCCTGCATCCCAAAACCAGACATCATGGCTTTCTAGGTGGATGGCCAAACTACAGTGGCTTTAAAGCAGAGCATGTCAGAGGACAACAGCTTGGAGAAAGGTTCAAGATGGTATATCAACATCCACAAACACTTTGGAGGACACTGGTGAGCAGGTGGCCCTCACCTGCAGCCCACCCTTTCTCTCCAGGGTCTTCACCTCCCTGTTTGCATCCATCCAGAGACTGCTCTTCTCTTCGGGCACCCTCTCACCCTCTCCATACCCTGCTCCCAGGTCATGACTTAACACAAGCCATACTAAAAAATACTTAGCTGATGCACAGCAACCAGACTTTGGTGCCCTGGGCATCCCTACACAGTGGATCATCCCCACTGTCCTCAGGGCCTATTTCATGATTCAACTGGGCTGGCTGGTGATCAGCTCACATTAGACAGATGCTGCATGGTAGCCCCGTGCTAGAAATGACAGTGCTTTCACAGCACTCTTTCCACAGACTCCTTTCCTAACTTGCATCACCCTTTGAAATACCACAACAAAAGAAAAGGACTCTAAAAAAGAGAAGGTGCTTTGTGCTGGGTCCACTTGAAATGGACGTGTTGTGTGCACACAGGATAATTTGTTTGGCTCTACCCCAAATGGAGAGTTTCAGTGTGACTTTTGACAACCTTTCAGCCAGGTCTCAAAGTCCAACAAAGAGGCTGTATGAAAAGCCATGGGAAATTGAGCTCCAAGGACAGACACGGCTTTTCAAGCTCATGCTGCTGCTCCTTGGTAGATTGTGGCTCTGAATGAGCAAACTCCATAGAAAAGATGAAATTTGAGGATCTCTTGCTGGAAATTGGTGGCTTTGGCAGATTCCAGATTTTAATTTTGCTTATCCTCTCTCTCCCAAGAATCAACCTTCCCATGCATTTCCTGCTGCACAATTTTCTTGCTGCTACTCCCTCTCATCACTGTGCAATTCCACAACAAGAGGCATTTGTGAACCTCACCATGGAGGAAATTCTGCTCATCAGCATTCCCCAGGAGCCTGATGGCACTTTCAGGTCCTGTGAGATGTTCTCTCAGCCTCAGTTTCACCTGCTGCTCAATTCTTCTCTGCAACCAGAAAACAGCTCCATCATCCAGCACTGCCAGCATGGGTGGGTCTATGACCACTCACAGTTCACCTCCACCATCGCCACCGAGGTAAGGCCCTGCCTGGGATCTAGCCAGAAATGAAATTAGGACAGTGTTTTGAGGAGCAGACAGAGAAGTGTTTGCTGGGTGCACGGAGTCAGAAGGGAATCTTTGCGTTTCAAACAATGGGAATTACTTGTTTAGAGAAGATTTCATGGGATGGGGAAGCTCTCTGAAGCTCAGAGTTAGAAGCCAACATTTGTTATTATTACACACATCTTGCTTAGAATGACAGAAGCCAACATTTGTTGTTAAAAGAGTCTTAATTTCTTCAGGTGACTGAGAGACTGGAGGGGGCAGGGGGAAGACACAGGTACAGGACTTTATCTGCTTGGACCACGTGGCAATTACACAGGTTTACACCCCATCAGGGTTTCATAGGAGCCCAGGACTTTCTTGACTTTCCAAACGCTTTGTGACTTTTCCTTTGTGCACCCATCCTCACTGATCTCCACCTTCCCCCTCTTCTCCCCAAGATCCTGCTGCCTCTCTTTGCTACCACCAACGCTTCTTGCTGTCAAGCCATATCTGCTCTCCAAGGGCCTTCTGCTGAGATGCAGCATGCTGGCCAGCCACAACCTTGAGCCTGCTCAAGGTCCCTGCCCATCAAACATTAACCATCTGCCTTCTGAAATGCTTGGCTAAGGCTAACAGCAGTACCTCTGGGTGTTAATGCTCACTTTCGCTGAAAGATGGCCCAAAGCACAGACAGCCTGAGGGAGAGGGACAATCAGTCAGGCAAAAGGAGCATGGTTGCTTTTGAAATCATAGCAGCTGACTGTCTCAGGGAGAGCAGGGCCAAGATTTAAGCTAGATCTGGTGCCTCCTCCCCACCACCCAGCCACTGGTTTTGGCCGGCATGGAGGTGAGGGTCAGACATGCAGCAGGTCTGTACCTGACTTCTGCACTGTTTCAGGGAGAAAGGTGTAAAGCACCCTTGGGGGAAAAGGCAGGTGTTCTGCAGCATGGATGCTGAACACAGAGCCACACGATGCAGCACCCACAGTGCGGTGGCCTTGGGACATGTTAAAAGAGCTGAGGCTTTCTCTGGAGTTTGTTCTTCTTGCAGAAGAAAGGTTGTTTAAGGTCTGACTGGACTTGTCAGAGAGACTGTGAAGCTGGGTTGATGATTAAATTAAGTTTTGCCAAGCTTGCACATTCAGAAAATTCACTCTGCAGCTTGCGCACAGTAGTCTGTAATGATTAGAGACATTTGCACCTATAAGAAAGCAAAATTATGCTCATTAACTTGATTAGGAAGAATGTCTAGAAAAACTTCCCAGTAAGTGTCCAGTTCTGGAGCCCCCAACATAAGAAGGACATGGAGTTCCTGGAGAGAGTCCAGAGGAGGGCCACGAAGATGATTAGAGGGCTGAAGCACCTCTGCTACAAGGACAGGCTGAGAGACTTGGGGCTGTTCAGCCTGGAGAAGAGAAGGCTCCAGGGGGATCTCCTAGTGGCCTTCCAGTACCTGAAGGGGCTACAGCAAAGCTGGGGAGGGACATTTTACCAGGGCATGCAGTGAGAGGACAAGGGATAATGGATCAAAACTGGAAGAAGGGAGAATTAGGTTAAGCATTAGGAGGAAATTCTTTAGTGTGAGGGTGGTGAGACACTGGAACAGGTTGCCCAGGGAAATTGTGGAAGCCCCAAACCTGATGTGTTCAAGGCCAGGCTGGATGGGGCTCTGAGAAACCTGATCTAGTGGGAGGTGTCCCTGACCATGCAGGGGGTTGGGACTAGAGTATCTTTAAGTTCCCCTCCCACCCAAACCATTCTATGATTCTATGAAGACAGCACCAACAGTAAATATGACTGCCCTTCTGCCCTCCTTCCTCCTTGCACAGACAGCTCCAAAGGCAGCTGGTTGGGGCAACAGTAAGTGGATCTCAAGAAAACATTTCCTATCAGATTTGGCCAAGATAAATTGCAAGTCAGGATGGGTGTGAAAAGGCAGCTGAGCACTAAATGTCGTTTTGGCCTTGTGTTTCAGTGGGATCTCGTGTGTGAGCAGCGTGGACTGAACCAGGCAACTGCAACCTTCTTCTTCATTGGCGTTACAATGGGGGCAGTGATATTTGGATACCTCTCAGACAGGTTTGACCCTTCCCAGGCTGTTCTTCCAGGGCTTCAGTTTCACTCCGAGATCTTCACAAATCTCTGACCTGCAAAAGGCAATCAGAGGGGCAGCGAAAGAAATAAAACACAATTGTAAAGGGAGAATCCAGCCTCTCACATGAAAATTGGGGAAGTCATAAAGTCACATGGGGAAGGAGTGCAGGGGCTAAATTCTCCATGGATCAGCCAGTTAGCAGCCCACCAGAGAAGCAGTGCTGGCCTTGGTTAGGATTAAGATGCACTGCAGCAATGACCACAGCTCTGTGGTCAGCACTGATGCAGCAGCAGTAAAAATGGAAAAAATTCACTGTCTGTAAGACTAATTTCAGAAAAAATAACTGTCTAAAAAAGGAGAAAGCTGGCTAAACCAAAACCAAAACAAGAGGCTAAATGTTAATTCCTTGCAAACTGAAGAAGAGGGCTCAGAGAAAATGCATGCCATAGCTGAAAACAAACAAACACAAATCTCCAGAAAGCTTCTGTCATCACTAGAGAAGCAGGGTGAAGAAGGCTACTAGAAGGAGGGAGGCATTCCTTGAGGAAGAGCTGAGGCTTAGAGGAAAACAGGAACAAATTTGCCCTCTCTGGTTAAATGCTCAAATGAGATCATGTAAGCCTGAAAAAAATTGGAGTCATAACCCATAAAGCACATCAATGAGGAAATGAAATGGTTTTGCAAACAGCAGAACCAAGAAACCTACCAGGGAGTGCACAGTGCAGGCAGGCAGGCAGGGTGTGCTACTCACTGTAATGCTCTTCACTATCTAATGTCTGAGTTTCCTGCACAGGAAACTGCTTCCTGATCTCCTTCCTCTGGCAGCAAACAAGCACTAGTGCACAGCAGGCTACAAAATCACTGCACAGGAGAGGGGAACCAGCTTCACTGTATGATGCACCCAGAGACCTAGTGCTGAAGATGGGAATTTTTACACCTGTGTATGTGCATATGAGTGTATCAGGACACTTTTACAAGGACCCAAGACACCTGGCTGATCTTCAAACTCTGTCTTGACTTTGTATCTAAAATGGCTTTATAGCACACTTGGAGGGGAAGAAATTTAGAATCATGAGAAGGATCAGGATAAAATAACACAGAAGGTCTCTGCTAGAGCAAAATGAAAAATAATTTGGTTGTCAAATGGATGGTGAGAGGGAAGAGCCAGTAGAAGATCAAGGCATAAAAGGAGCATCTGGTTATAAAAAGGCTGCAATGTGAGAGCTAAATGAGTTTGTCTTCACAGTAGGAGAACTTATAGAGGCAGGTGTTGGAGCTGGAGCTTTGAAATAAGCTGATAGAAGAAGGCATGGAAAAATACACCAGGTGAATGCCAGTCAACTGCCAGGAGCAGGGAATGGTCATTCTGGAGCCCTGCAGTACCTTTGGGATGAAAAATCTGCAACGCTGTTGGCATGGGGTGACCTCCACAGCTTAGGGCTGGGAAGATACCACACGTCAAATCAGTTTTAAGCTGTTTTCCAAAAAAGATCCCAGGAACTGTGTTCCAGACAGCCTAACATCTATTTGCAGCAGGCAAATTAGTACAAACTGTTCTGAAAGACTGAGTCAGCAGTTGCATGAGTGGATATGACTGACATACTAGTGAAGAATCAGCAGGGATTTTGCAAAACATTCATGCCTTACAAACATACTGGGTTTCTTTGAATGTGCTAACAGGCTTGTGAACAGGGGAGATACCATCTATACATATTTCATAAGTTTCCTTACCAAAGGCTTCTAAAGGAACTGAGCTACCCTAGGAAGGTCTCTGCATGACTTAGTAATTGATTAAAAGCCAGGAAGGAGAGGGAAGATAGAAGTGTTCAGTTGTGATGATGGAAGGAGACCTGTGGGTGGACCTGTGTTTGGGTTTGTGTGCTTTTCAGCACATTTATAAATTATCTGGAAAAGGAGAGATTGGGAAGGTGACGCTGAGTGAGCAGCCAGGTAGAGATAAGAGTTGAATGCGGAGAACTTCAGAAAGAGCTTAAAGAGCTCCTTAAAGAACTGGATGGGAGCATCAGAAGAAAAAAAATATACTAGTAGATTAATCCAAAATAGAGAGAAACAATTCTAGCTTCTCATTCAAAATTGAGGCCTCTGAGCTGACCACAGCTGCTCAGGAGCAGGACATTGGGGTTACAACAGAGAGCTCTAGGCAAACATCCACTCTGCAATGAGTAGTGGCTGGAAGCAAATGGGAAATTAAGAATCATTAGGAAAGGAGCATAACGTTAAATAAAGTATCACTATGCAGTAACATGTAAATGCAAGGTGGCTCCACACCTTGAATACTCTGCGCAGTCTTGATTTCCCTTCAGCCCCCTTCTCCATCTCAAAAGGCTAAAGACAAAATGGAGAAAATCCAGAGGAGCTAATAACAAAGACCAGGTTATGGCTTACCTTCCAATTAGCCAGACCAGTAGCTGTGCTACGTGGCCACAGGACCCTCAGGTCAAGTCGGGAAAGGCTTGAAGCCCTTGTAATTGCAGTGGGGGCAGTGCATCCAGTAACTTTGCAGCAAATTTGGCAGATTTGTTAAACTCAGGTGTCATGCCCCCCATGCCCCCTAAAACCCTTTAAAAGCTAATGTTCCATTAGCAGAGTTTCTGTTCTCTGACAGAGAAGAGGTCCCATTTATTTGTGCTAACAGTAATGCAGAGGTTTAATCTCTAGTGCTGCATCTGGTCCTGGCATTCTGGTACAGTTCTGGTTTGTTTTGTTCTAAGCCTCTGCAGACATTTGGATTTGAGAACATCTCTACTGACAAATTTTACCCTGGTAAAACCTCCAGCAACCTACACTGCAAATATATATATATATACAAAAAAAGTACATATATATATATATATATATATATATTGCTTCTGTTATTGTCTGCTCTTTTCCAAACACTCCTTTTGTACCTTCTCCTTTTACTAAATTGGCTGCATGATGCTTTGTCAGGCTTCCACATTGGGATATTTATGAAAATGGCTTTTTAATTCATTTTTAAGTGGTTTGCTCCTTTTATTATACTTTCTAAGTTTAATCTTTCAGAGACTGTGCTTTCCTACTTCTCTCTTTGAAGACAATTTTAACAGCATTGTTTCTAGCAGCCTCCCTGAAGCCTGCAGTTCAATACTGCCAGCTCACCTCTGGTTTCCCTAGCAGGTGACATGCATGTGCTGAGAGAGTCTAGTAATGACTAGGCAGAAAGAGCTGCCTTGTGCACTGCAGGGAGTGTTATGGTTTTCTTACTGTATTTTCAAGAAAAAATTACCAAAAAATGTATCTTCTTTCTTAGGCAGTTACCCTACTGGAAACTGGATCCAGCTCTGGTGTATTTCCAGGTGTTTGCTGCTCCAACCCTGGGGTGTTCCAATGACTTTTGCAAACTGTCTCTGCTTCAATTTCACAGCTGATCCAGCAAACTGCCTGGGCCTAACCCACAAGTTGTTGGTTTTCTCCAGTAAATTAATTAACCAGCTGCTGCATTAAGTAATTTATGATCATTTTAAGGAATGTTATTGTGACGTTATGTGCTAGCACATCACTTCTTCCCCTGGAGCAACCATTCTTGCCAGCGTCCTTCTCAGGTGGCCACTAAGGGAGCCCTGATGCCAAAATCAGACCAGGATTTCAATCCCTGTAGACTGAACATTGCATGTTTGCAGGGCTAATTTACTACTCCAGTTTGAACCTGAGCTTTCATCACATGCAGTGCTGATGTTAATCAGAAGACTGATGGCTGGTGTTCCATTTTGATTTTTAAATGTTCATAGGTTGTGTAGAAATACACACCTATTTCTGTGAGTGTGTGCGTGTGCACACAGCTCCATGTGTGTGTAGTTGATTTTCTGTATTTCTCCATACTCTCCACACAGGACTCTGCACAAGGGGTAAGATGGCCCTACAGCTTCTAAAACCCCTTGAGGAATGACCTCCTAGCAGGTGCCTCGTAGTCCCCTTAGGACATCAGGGCCATTTACACATGTGGGACAACAATTTGATTCCTTTTCTTTTCCTTTGGGATTTTTGTTTTCCTTCCAAGGGTCAGGATGAAAGTGTCACAGTTCTCTCTCCTCAAGAGCTGTGGCAGTGGCTGGTCCTGCGTGACTCACAGGACAAGGACATGCTGAGCCAGGCATGGGGACAGCCATTGCAGGGAGCAGGGTGTGCCAGCAGCATGGGATGACAAACTGACATCACTGCTCTTGATGATAGTGTTGAACAGGGGAGCCAAATATACCATTTTGATCAGTCCTGCTCTTGGAGAACCTCATGCCTGATGCTCATGGGACAGGCTGGAACTGCACCCCTGGCACCGGCTGCATCCAGAGCTGTTTCCTCCTCTCTGGGACATTGCATCCTGAATTCTTTGCAGAGTGGGCAATATTTTCATTTCCCTCCCTGAGTCTCTCCATTTCAAACCCTACTCCTGGGACAGGTTTCAAGCTTCTGTAACCCAGCCTGTGCTTGTGGCAGGTTCGGACGGAAAGCCATGCTCCTGCTGTCACTTGTGTGCTCTGTCATATTCGGGATGCTGAGTGCCACCTCCATCTCCTACAGCATGCTGGCCATCACACGGACCCTCACAGGGGTGGCCCTGAGTGGTGTCTCCCTTATTGTATTGCCTTTGGGTAAGCATGTGGGGGGTTCTGGGTGCCCAGTTGTAAGGGGGGGGACATCTGACAGGCAGTGGGGAGGGACCTGTCTAGCAGACAAGGCAGAGCTAGTAGGAACCGGAGTTTGGAAATTGTCACGTGTGCAATGTCACTCCAGGCAACCCAAAGAACTTCACTCTTGGCAGGATCCAAGAATTACAAATTTCTCTTAGTCTAATTAATGCTTTAACAATCTACTCAAAATATAACAACCACTTATTAGTACTTCTGTTGCAACATGAACACTTGCAATCCACGCTGCCCTGTTCCTGTTAAGGATCAGCAGAAGTATAATAAAAGCCACAGACCAAAGTATCTGCCCCTTTGCTCTGATACTAAGTTCTCACCCTTCCAACACTCTGTGCAGACAGTTCATCAGCACTGTTGTGTCCTCAGCAGGAGGAGGACAGTGTGTCATTCACAGGGTGCTCCTAGTTCCCTGGTCTTGAGTTTGGTCAGTTCTCCTAAGTTCCCAACCTGTATTTTTAGAAAGAGTTGGGAGAAAAAAAAACACACAAAAAAATAATAATACAAAGCTAGGCAAAACTGAAGCTGAAGAATGTAGGTAATTACATAATAAGAACAAGCTCCAAACTTCAGGGTGCCCAACAGAGCACTGGATGATATCGTAGATACGGTTGGAATCTACTAGGCAAGTTTTCTTGTACCCAAGAGCAAGTTACAGGTGCAGCAAAAATTTTGAGGATTTTTGCAGGTACAGCCAAACTCAAGCTAAAATGGCTTTAATACTGGAAAAGTCCATGCAAGACCTGACAATTCCCAAGGTCTGCTATGGTTTGGGTTTGTTGGGGTTTTTTTTATTGTTATAAAGGCTGATGCCTGCTGGGCAAAGTGGAGCTCGGGAGGGACATTCCTGATTGTTAGAGGTTGTAGCAAGATGTGCAGATCTTTGGAGGAAAACTGGCTTTTTAGTTTACTCACACAAACAAGTAGACCATCATCTGTTCTACTTGTAGCAGAACAGAAGTACTTTGCGTAGATTCCACACAAATGGCAATTCATCTTAATATATTTCTTTCATGTGGAATAATGAGCAGGCAGAGATATAAGAAACTCTCTAAGCAAGACTGTTTAGGGGGAAAAAACCCTATTTGTTTGATGAAGACTATTTGAATGCTATTCAATGGGATTTTTGAAGAGTATCACCTAAGGTGGTCTTACTATGTGTCCAGTATTTGTTATGTTAAGTTAGTTACAGCTTTGCAAGAGGTTAAGTGTTGTGAATGAACGTTTTAAACGTGCCAGATGTTGGGCCGAACAGCGGAACTCTCCTGGAAGAGAAGGCCCAGGGACGTTACCTCACTTTGCCCTTGTTAAAAAGCCCTGCAGACCCCTTCCTGGAGCAGCCCCGTCTGTCCCAGCTGAACGCTGCCTCCCTCTTGCAGGGATGGAGTGGGTGGACATAGAGCACCGCACCTTCTCCGGGATCCTGAGCAGCATCTTCTGGAGCATCGGTAACATGCTGCTGGCCACCGTCGCCTACTTGGTGCGGGAATGGCACTGGCTGTTAGTAGCAGTAACAGGACCTTGTCTGCTGAGCATTCTCTGCCTATGGTGAGTGCAGCAACCTGGCCAGCTGGTGGGGAGGGGAGTGGCTGTGATTTGCCTCCTCTGCTCTATGAGTACGGCAAACGTTGCAAAGCTGATCCTAGGATTGGTCTGTGTCCTGCCCTTGGACTGTCCAGCCACGGCAGCTCTTGAAAACTGGAGTAGCCTAGGTTTCTTCTCTTCTCACCTCTAACAAGGCAGGAGCCAAGGTTGCACCATGCTCTGGGGACAAGGAGGAGGCAGGACTAGGGCTGAGGCCAGGCACTTGGGGGACAGGATGCAGTGCAAAGGAGCAGGATTTGGTGCTGCAAGCACTGTCAGACATGGCTCACAGCAAGCAAAGAGATTCCAACAAAGGGAAGAAGGGTGAGGCCAGATCCCTGGCTTTAATCCCTGGTAGCCTCAAGACAAATAATTTCTCTATCCTCTGTTCCCACCTCACTGGGAAGGAGACCTCTTGTACCAACTTTTTACAGATGAGCCAATGATATCTGCAGACATGGTCAGGTGCATTTATCTGTGCACTTCCCATGGTCTTTCTCAGCTGTGTAACCATCCTGATGGGTCAAATACATCTGCTTTTTGTGGGATATTTCCCTCCTGTAGCCTTATTTTAAAAAATACCTGCCATCTCTTAAGCCTTAAAATGGAAGATAGTTCATTTAATCAAGGAAACAGATTTTCCTTTTTTTTTTCATGTAGTAATGCAGACTAGAATACAGGGTCAATTCAATTATATTGTGACTGAAATATCAAGTGTACTGGATCCGCTTATTCGATGATCCAAATCATTCGATGGTCCTTTGAATAAGCAGCTCCATTTCCTGGCTGGACAAAAGTCCCATGTTGAAATAAACAAGCAGGTGTTTCCACAACTGCCCCACTGAAAAAATTCAGAAATACAGGTGTGGGTTTCCTCCACCTTAGTGTGGTTGTTTAGTTCCTCTTTGACATTAGTGTGGGGCTGGACCACACTGCAGAAATCACAGACGTGTCTCAGGGCAATGGGGAACTCTAACTGGAAGCCATGCAGAGTAAGCTCTGATTGTTAGACACGTGGGCCCCAACATTATATGCATAATTGATGAGCAGAGTGATATCCAAATGCTAAAGTGCCCTTCAGCTGTCATCAAGAGGCTTCTAGATGCTACGGTTTACTTGCTTGCTGTATCTGTCCCATCAGCCTGATGTAGTAGATTAAATAGCTGCACAGATCTAGAAGAAAAATTCCCAAATGATACTTATGGAAAATGGGATAGAAACTGATGCTTTTGTTAATCAATGACTCAAAAAAGATGCATCATTCCACATCATTCTACTGGTGATAAGGGTTTTCTGGCTAAGAGTAGTATCTGATATTTTGCTGTCCAACACAACTAAAACAGGTGTTCAGCTGACTTTTTTTACTTTGAGTTGTTCTGCTTTTTCTCTAGGACAGCCATCATTAAAAAAATGACTACTGGGAAGTGCTGAAATTCAGATAGATTTGGACCCACTCTTTCCATGACAGCTGTTTTGTTTTTTTTCTCTCTCTCTTATGTTAATGCCTTTCATGGAGATTAGTTCTCCAACAATTTATACTCTCGTCTGATAAAATTCAAGCACCCAAGAGATCAGTGAGTGTTGGTTAATTAAAAGTCCCTGCAGTATGGAATCAAAATCTAACCTAGCACACTCTGTAGATATGATTGACACAATTTCAGAACTCGGTTGAGACATTAGACAACCAAAAGACATAATATTATATACTGGAGATAGTGGCAATGAGTGCAAAATGCCATCTTTCTTTCTTCCTGTTTTCTCAGGTGGATTGGGTTATAAGCTTATGGGAAGGAGCCGAAAACTTTCCAGAAGACCAGTTCTGCAGATATTTTGCTCTACACACTATTTCAGCTACTGCTTGAATAGTGACACCAGTTGTTCATTAGGATTTTTTTGTAACCTGATTTAGGGCACATTAATCACCGACAGCTTACAAAGAAGTGGTCTTGGACCACTCCACTGGGAGACTCCAGTGAGAGATTTTTAACAACTGTGGGACCTCAGTAGATCTCATACCCACATACTTCTCCAAGGTTGTAAGTCTTCCTGCTGACTGCACAGGATGCTCAGCTGATTCTGTTTCCTCCTTCCCTCAGGGAGCAGATTTGTGTAGGTGTTGGTTGCTCTAGCAGAATTTAGTCACTCTAGGGTATTTCCAATGTCTTCTGGACCCTGACAGCTATGCAGACCCACAAAACACCATGTACCCTCTAGGCCAAATGGGCTGCACTGTGGCCTGGGAAGCCATGAGCCAAACAGGGCCATGTAGGTATGAATCACAATCAGATGCAAGATCGGAGAGACCTCCGCAAAGAGGGAGTTGCAGATGCTAGTTTATCACAAGTGCCGGATCTTTTGCTAAAACAGACAGAAGAATAAGAGTCACAGAACTCCAGCCCTACACAGGTCTGCTGAACAGACCTCTCAGAGTTGCTGATTTCTCTACAGCAGTGCAGCATCCTTTGTCACTTAGTGACTGACATGGATACTTTACTGGGGGCTGCAGTCACAATGATTTGTTGAGTGTCTTGTGCAGAAGGCTTAGACTATTGTGAAAAAAAAATAATTTTAGCAATTAATGAAGTAAGTATAGAACCCATTAAATCCTTTCCACATAGTAATTTTTTTATATCCTACAATTTCAAAGTTTAAAGTCCCAAAAAGCATTAATCTGTAAATATAAACTCTCTGGGGCCAATTTCAATTTATAAGCTTGAAACTTCAACCAGCTCATAAAATTCAAGCTTTGATCGAAGATCACATGATAAAAATGTTGGCTAGACATATTTCAATTAGCAGACTGTACTCCTTTAAGGGTAGAACAGCATGTACATGAAACACAGGTGTCCAATTACTCTTAATTTCATGCACCAAGGTTGCTAATTTTAGCTGAGGTTGAAGTCTCATAGAGAAGACTCCCTCTCTTTGGCCAGGGCCATGTATGTAGGGTGGAAAACATGGAGCACCAACAGGAACACTGTCTTCTCTCATCACACCAGGTGGGTCCCAGAGTCTGCACGGTGGCTCATAGCCAATGGCAAAGTGAAACAAGCTCACAGGCATCTGATTAGATGTGCAAGAATGAATGGAAGGAAAGACTTCACTGTCTCACCAGAGGTGAGAAACTGAAGATCCAGACACATGTTCTTCCTCTCCCATTTTCTCTCTCTGTTACTTGTATTTGATACTTGAAGCAATGCTCAGCCTGCAGTGTGGTCTGTGGGACACTGTGGTCTACAGGGTGCCATGCTCTATTTTACTCTAGAAAGCAGCAACATCCTTTCCAAAAGATAAAGCAGCAGCTCAGCTCCCATAAGGCCAGAAACCCCTTTCATTAGGTGGAGTGTCTTTTCATTCATTCTTGTCTCAATGCACTGGACACTGGACTAAATATGCAGTGAGAGAGAAGCACATGTTGAAAAAATAAGGCAGAGGCATCCCTCTCATAACAGCAAGCAAGGTGTGCAGGTGCATGAGCAACTTGTGCAGCTTTGTGTTTGCCTTGGTTGCTGCCATGTCTGCCAGTTATTGGTACAGTGCTAGCAGAAAGCAGACACACATGAACAGCATGTAGCTGGCATATTTTCTCTCATATTGCACTTGAGATACTGCATAAAATGTTATAAAAAAAAAATGTTTAGTGTACATGTGAAACTGGAAATTTGTCAGCCATAGTGCCCCAGTGTGAATGTGGATGTAAAGAACATTTGGTATAATCAACTTTTTCCCTTGTCTAAAGCTCAGTCTGCCAGCAGTTTTAAAGGAATATAGCAAGGGTGAGGCTCTGAGAAAAGCAGGCATGTACCCACTGGTTTGACTCCAGTTTTGCTTGACCCCAGAGGTGTGAAGGATGGAGTAAAGATGCTCAGCTAGAGGACTGAACAAGTAAAAGGAAAGGAGAACGCTAAAAAATAAAGCCACCTATTTTCAACTCCAAAGCTCAAGGTATAAAGCTGATGTACAGGTCTTCATCTTGTGCTGAGTTCTACTTTAAAAGATGTATTTTTGCATTCAGACTCACAAAAGTTGAGACCTTGGTCCATGACGCTTACTTAAGGACAGGCTGGTGGCTCCAGGGTGATGTCCCAGCTCTAGGGAGGACTCAAGGACCACGCAGAAGCTGGTCTCTCCCTTTGAAGAGACACCAGAGCACACTCAGTGCTCACAACAAACCTTCACAGCCAGGCTTGGATGACTACACATCTGTCACCTCTCACTAATTTGGTCCACATTATTGGTCTCAGCCTTCTCAAGAGCAACAAAGCTCAGCTATGAAATCCAGTGGGTACAGAAGTCTGTGATTTATTAAATATCAGTCTTCCCTTTAATGTCCATTGGTTTTCTTCATATCAAAAGAGGAAGATGGGAAACTGCTGGCACCAGCACAGGAGCCTTGTGCTTTGATATCACAGTCCAGTTGCATTTCTCTGTGCTTCCAGTGCTCCTGCATCCACACCCTTGTCTTATACTGACCAGCATGCTTTTTAAAAAGCAGTTTCTTAATATATCTTGAAGAGGTGATTAGTCCTTTTGATTTACAACAGAAACATGTAGTTTAATCATGTGCGAAATTACGAATTTACTCACAGTGGCAGATCGGACTTAAGTCTGAGTGTTCCTTGCCTTTAATCAAGCCAGTAGCTCTGACTAAATATGTAAAAATAACAAGTTATAACCTCTCTCATTCAGCATTGGCTGATGACTTTATATTTCAGAGTGCAGTGTTACACCAGGAAGTGCATGGGCTTGCACCCTCATTCCAATCTTAGGGTTAGGAAATGTAGCTGGGGCTTCCCCACTATCACAGCCTTGCTCCAAGTCACATCCAGTGTGACCACTGGGCCACGACCAGGAAAGCTTTGCAGTTGTGAAACCTCACTGGGTTCATGAGGTTTGTAGGGTTATACAAGTTTTTTCTCATCCATACCCAAACATGTAAGCAACACAAAACTGCCCAATTCTAGTTTGCTCAATTGCGTTGACTGTGTATCATTGTGTTTTGATGGCTTATTAAGGTAGCAGCTGATCTTCCTTAATTCAGAAGACTGAGCTTTGAAAGACCTACAATCTCCAGCTAATTGCACAGCACATTACTGATGTACTCTTAGGTTTAATAGCATTGTCTTATAGAACCGATTAAGGAATTTCCCAGTGTGAAATTCTTTTTCCAGTATGAAAAGCTTTGTCACTCATCCAAAAACTGCCAAAAATATCATGCAACTAGAAACAAAACCTCAACCCTTCCCTAGTGAAACATGCTTATAGCTATCCCCTTCCCTTTTCTAACACTTTTCTTCATTTTGTACAACTATTTTAACCAGAAAGATCTTTGGGCTGGGATTTCTCTTTTATTAGGTACTTCTGCAAGTCCCCAGGCCCTATAACTGTTCAGCACCATCTTAATTGTAGGTGATGTTGTAGGCCTGCAAATTCCCATACCCTTCTCCCTCCCCAGCCATCACTGAATGATGTGCACTTTAAATTTCTTGGGGTTCTGGCTGTTCTGGCTCTCCCACTTGTCCTTCCACATGCTAAATAATCGGGCTAACAACACATACTAGAAGAGCTTTTCCATGTTAATGTTTTAAGTTACCCATTTTTAATAGCAAACCATGCAACTTAGAGGACAGAGTGCCATCAGGATCTAATATTGACATTTTCAGCATTGCAGAGGTAGTCTGTTATCAGTGTTATGATTCATCCTATGCACTTAGATGACTTCTGATTTGTCCATGAGAATGGTTAAGGGGGGGGAGGGGGAAGCTAAAAGTTAAAAAAATTAACTTACTTGCCATCTTGCAGTATTAACAAAAGCTACCAGATCCAGAGATGGGTGTACAGAAATAAAAGAAAAGCGTGGGTTCAAAAAACCACTCGATAATGTGGGAAAGGATCATCAAGGTGCTAAACAGACACCCTTTGCCAACACAACAATCTGCCATTTTTCTGCAACCCTTTCTGCCACATGGGGTATGCAGGCAAGAGGGATCGAGGGGTCATGGGAAGAGAAAAAAAGGTCTAAAATGGTAGGCAATCTATAAAGTTGTGGGAAGATGTGCCTCTGTCAATGTATTCCTGAGAATTATTCTGCAACGGGAATGTATGGAAAATCCAATGTGGAGTTGGAGCTGGGAAGGGCAAAGGTCCAAAGGCCTGTCAGGGGTTTTGTGCCTGGATCCTAAAAGTACATCAGCTGAGCAATTTCCTTCTTTCCACCTCTCCCAGGCCCTCAGAAGGATGGCAGCAGACAACAAGCCAGGAAGGAGTTACTCCTACATCAGCTTGTTTAGGACACCAGTCCTGCGGAAGATCTCTCTGTCTTCTGGGGCTGTGTGGTAAGCAGTGTCACTTCCCACAGGGGATTTGTCCTGCAGCTCTGCAGCTAGGCTTCCCTAATCCCCATCTCCACATGTTCCTTGCAGGTTTGGTGTTGCCTTCTCTTACTACGGCATGAGCATGAACCTCACTGGCTTTGGGCTCAACATGTATCTCTCCCAGTTTGTCTTTGGCGTCATTGAGATTCCAGCCAAGATGATCATGTACGTTCTGGTGAATCGGGTTGGACGACGGCAGAGTCAGGCGTGGACACTCATACTGGCCGGCCTGTGCATAGGAGCCAATGTCATCATTCCCAAGTGTGAGATGCTCTTCTGCTATATGCAGTACTTGCTAAAGGGGAGGTTTCCATTCTGTACAGTATTAGAGAAGGAGAACTGAAGATCTTGTCCACAGGCAAATCTGTATAGAGGTGTCTTCCACCTAAAGGGCATCTGCGTGACAAGGTTGCTAATGTGGGCTGGCCCTAATATTTGGTGGCAACACTGTGAAGTGGGTCCAGTGATGGCAAGATGAAGAGCCTATCTTCATTACAGACATTGCCCAATGGGAAATGTCCAGACCTATCCTTTCATCAGTTGAGCTCCCACTCAGGCTAATAGTTACCAAACCTACTGATGCAGACTGTGGAGACAGCAACTCCAATCCTATGAAGCTCCCTGTTTCGTCTGTAGGAGCATTGAACCTTCTCCCTTCTTGTACCTGAGGCCACAAGAAGCTTCTTCCTAGCGACTGCCCTTTGACCATTGTCCTAATGTCTTTTCTTTCCTCCTAGCCTTCACCTCCTTGCGTTCTGCAGTGGCCATTACAGGCAAAGGTTTCTCAGAAGCTGCATTCACTACTGTCTACTTGTACACCTCTGAGCTTTATCCCACCGTGCTGAGGTAAGAGATGCCACTCACCTGAGTGCACAACCAGAGCCTGGGTGGGATGTCACCCTCAGGTCCTCAACAGCAGCGTAGCAGGATGTGCTGTTGGCTACACCGCAGCACTGATGCCTTGCCTCTAGAAGTAGCAGGTTCTAGGGATTGCATATAGTCACAAGAAAGGGGCAGAACGCTATCCTTTTTCTACCTGGATTATGTGTGGTTAGGTTATGTTGATCAGATGTATCAAAAGGTGGGGAGTGCTCCATGTGGGAAGATTTTTTAGCTCTGCAAGGCATCTGTGCTTAGTAAAGCCCTAGTTCCCTGTGATAATCTGCCCATAACTGTTGAAAGACCCCAAAAATTATAATTTGAAATCTCAAGTTTTATAAGGGACACATATTACCACCTTTGACAGTCTTCTGCACATCCGATTATATAAAAGCAGGGATTAATTTCCAGCCTTTCAGGAGGAAAAAGAGAGCTTATTTAAAGTATCTGGGTATTGGTGACACAAAACTAGATTTAACACCAGCCTAGTTTGGAATACAGCTGAGATGGGTGGACGGAATCACTTCACTGGCTTATTTGTGAAAGTCTGAAAAAACCTTCATGGGTCACAGCAGGCCTTGTGGCTTACTTCTCCTCTGCCCCTCCCTACCCAGAGTAACCTTCTCTACTCTTTAGTCCTTTAACTTTCACGGGTCTGTTGCATGTGGGGAAATAATGCATACTTAAACTGAAGCGAACACGCTGACTTTTCTTCTCAGATCGGTCTGTATTTTTACATGCTCCAAGTCATTGACAAAGACAAAACTGTTGGTTCCACCTGCAGTACTTGCCACTTGCATATGCACAGCAGCTACAGCTGCTCTCTGGGAAACAGCATCATAGGAAGATAAGAAGAAAGAAATAAAACAGCCTAGGAAAAAATACTGGCAGTGGAAAAACCTGCAGGGGGAAAGCCTCAGCACTTAGAGAAAAACAGGGGGAAGGGGCAGGGGGTCTGCACTTTTTCCCAAAGTCTGATATGAAAAAAGTGGCCACCTCTTTCATGTGGTGGTCTGCACCATCACGGTGCCCTGCCTTTCCAGGCAGAATGGCATGGGGTACACCTCCTTCATGGCACGCCTTGGTGGGGCTCTGGCCCCACTTGTGTTCCTGCTGGACGGGGCGTGGAGGTCCCTGCCCGAGGTGACCTACTGTGGTGTAGCCGTCTGCTGCGGCTCAGCGGCCTTCCTGCTCCCGGAGACGCTCAACCTGCGCCTGCCTGAGGGCATCGAGGACCTCGAGAAGCCACAGTGAGTCAGCTCATCCCGCCCCGCACACGGGCTCTGCGGAGCGAGGCAGGGCACGTCCCCCCCGCCTCCGCTGCCTGCAATGCCCCGTCGGTGGGTGGCACCAGCCAGGAGGGCGTCGGGGCTGCCGTCCTTCCCCGCTCTTCTGCCCATCAGGCTGAAACGTGATGTGTTGTTTTTTTTTTCTGTAACAGAGTGAAAAGGCCACAGCAAAGCGGTGCGCCCGAGGGCGTGCCGCTCCAGGCTCTGCTGAAGTGAGGGACCCGGTGGGACAGACGCGACCTAGGACTGCCAAACCAAGCCGTGCTCTGGCCTGTCCGTAGAAGAGCCACTCACTGTCCACCTCGTCTCTCTCCACGTGGAAGCGGGGCGGATCGCAAGCCAGCTGGAGGGAGCTAATCCATGCAGTAATTGCGGCCGGCAGCAAAAACGCAGAGGTCTAAGCAGGGTGTGGAAATAAAGGCACCGTGCGCTTTACCCTAACTCTACTAACCTAGGTCTACCCGCCCACTGCTCACCCGTGTCCCTAAGCACCCCATCTACACGTGCTGTGAACAGGAGCGGCCCCAGGACTCAGCCCCGGGGAACACGACTCGGGACCCGCCAACCGGACCGAACTCCCGTCTCCGCGCCCGCCTGCCCCGGCGGAGCAGCAGGGCGCACCTCCCCCCGCGCCTCATCAGGACGTTCTTGGGGAGCTGCGTCGGCCCAGGATCTGCGCCTCCTCCGCGGCCACCACCAAGCTGACAAACCCACCAACCCCGCAAGGCTGCGGGGCCACCAGCCCCGCCGTGCCCGTCTGGCTGCAGCCGCGGGCACCCAGGGCTGCTGCCGGGCAGAGGCCAAGCCCGCCGCACATAGCCTGGGGGCCCTGAGGGGAGCGGGGAGCGGGCCGGGGCGGGGAGGGCTCGCACCGAACCCGCACGGCCCCGCACGGCCCGGGGCGGGGAGCCGGCCGTGACGCCAGTGCCCGCTTCTGCTTCCGGGCCGGCGGCCCCGCCCCGCGCCGGCTGGGGCGGCTGGCGAGCGGGGGCGGTGGCCCCGGCCATGCGGAGCCGGAGCGGGCGGCGGTGGTGGCCGCGCAGGGCCCTGCCTGGGCTGCGGCGGGGCCCCATGGGCCCGGGGAGCCCCGCGGGCCGCCGGGGGTAAGGGTGGGGAGCCCCCCCGGTCCCCGCCGCCATGTACACCTTCGTGCTGCGGGACGAGGGCAGCAGCGTGTACGCCGAGGTGAGCCGGCTGCTGCTGGCCAGCGGGCAGTGGCGGCGCCTCCGGAGGGACAACCCGCGTTTCAACCTGATGCTGGGCGAGAGGAACCGGCTCCCCTTCGGCAGGCTGGGTAAGGGATCCGCACAGCCGTCCCCAGCTGCGGCACCCCGCGCTGCCGCTGTGCCCTTCGCACCTCGCTGAGCCCACCCGCGGGTCCCCCGGTGCAGCCTGGGGACCCCCTGCGGCTTGTCGCAGCCTCCCCGGCCGCGGGGCGGGGCGTGCCCCGGCGGGGGCCCCTGCAGTCGGGGGGCTGTGCCCCCCCCCCGGCCCCCCTCACCGGGCCTTCCCTGGCAGCGGGGCTCCCTGCACGGGGGCCCGGCGGCCGAGACCTCGGCCAGAACAAAGGGCGGAGATCGGGGGGCTCGGTGCGTTCCCTGCCGGGCCCCCCGCAGGGCTCTGCGGACCCCGCTCCGCGCTGGCCGCCCGTGCCGAGGGCTGCTGCCCCCGGCCGCCCTCGGAGGATCCCCCTCCCGGGGTCCCCCGCAACACCCGGTGCGGCTGGGGGGCTGCGCTGTGGGCGAAGGGCACCCGGCCGCTCCCCCTCGCATGTCGCAGACCCTCAGGGACCCAGCGCCCTCGGGCGCAGCCCCCGCGCCCTGTCCCGCCTGCCCTGTTCCCACGGCTGGGGCCGTTTTCACCCTTGCGGGGAACTTCAGTCGCGCAGGGCGGGGACCGCGGTGGTGGCAGGGGCATCCTCCTGCTTGGCACGGGACAGGGACGTTTCGGTCCTGAGTTTGCATGTTGTTGGGACTGTTCGTACCGTTTCGGACAGGTGGGGGGAACAGGTCTGAGCCAGGGAGACGCAAGTCCTGGTCCCGGAGCTGAGGCTGGTGGGGATGTGCCTCTGCTCGGTGGGGATGGCGGGCATGTTTAGTCCCTGCTTGGAGCAGGGTTATTTTAGAGGCTGTGTGTGTGTGTGCGTGGGGCCTGGCTACCCCCAGTCCCACCTTTCTACCTGCTGCCTGACCCCCTTCTTACACTGCCAACATGTGGGATCCCAGGAGCTTCCCTGTGCCTGCCAGGCACCGCAGCCTGTCCTGTGGCAGGTGGGGCTGTCAGCACAGGCACCTGGCCTCCTGTCCCACTGGACAGGGAAGAGCCCAGGAGCAGGCAGGGAGTGCCCAGCCAGGTGCTGGCAGCATTGCAGGGGGTGGCGGGGATCAGAGATGCACTGTCATTGCCATGGCTTGGGGTGAGCCAGCAGGAGCTGTAGGGCTGGCAGGGGACAGCTGCTGTGCTGGCACCTGTCAGCAGGCCTGTCAGAGCAGGCTTGGGCTGAGGATGCTGCAAATCCCAGCAGAGCAGTGTATTTCCCTCCTGCAGTCCCCTGTGTCTACTTTCAACTGCTGGCAAGACCCTTTTGGCCTCCCTCCCTACCCTTGGCCCTGGTTTCTTCCTTCCTGGGGAGATTTTGCAGCACTGCTTCTGGCTGCAGAGGCATTGCAAGGAGGAGAAGCCCCCTAGGTGATCCTAGCAGCTCCAGGATAGGACCTTAGCAACCCCTTTTTTTTGCAGTTGAGACCCAGCACTGACTGCTCTTTCAGATTTGCAAGTCACCAGCTGCAGCACCTCTTCCCTTGTCTCCACATGCAAGTGGAAAGTCCCTATCACATGGCAGTGCCATCTGGTCACCCCCCGCATCAGTGTGTCTGCAGCAGGCAGGGCAACACTGGGAGAGGCTTAACCAATGAGGATTCTCGTGCATGCTGTAGCCAGGCATGGCATGCAGACCTGTGCTTTATTGTGACCAGCAGTCAGGGCCCGTGAGCATCCAGCTTCGCTGCAGAACAAGCACATCTCTTTGATGTCAGTGGGCCTGCACAGTACGTCCAGCCTTGGTGAGCTCTGGACCATCTCTTACTAACTAATGCCTTCCATCCTCAAAAAGAGCCCTGGGTTGATGGAAAGGCTTCAGTGAGCCCTTCGCATATGTTGCCACAGGATGCCTGAAAATTCAAACAACTTCTCAGAGCCAGGACACATGTATGACCATGGAGTGGGACCATGCTTTGGCACTGGCTTCTTTAGCCCATCCTCTTACAGCAGGAGCTGGTTGCCTGAAGTCAGTAGATTCAGACCAAAAATAACATGGTTATTTTGGTACATCTTCCAAAAAGCTGTATCTTCTCTGGTACGTCTTCCTAAAGCTGTTATCCTGAGCAACTGTTGCATCAAAGCTGGCTTGGTTTGGTTTTCCTAAAAGCTCTACTCAGTGGCAGCAGACATTAATTCAGGGAAGTGTTGGAATTTGCATTACTCTGGGGCTAAGCTAGATCATTTGATGTGGGAGAAGAGTAGAAGGGACTCTCAGCATGCATCACTGCTTCTCTGCAGCTGCAGGGACTTCTGTTATTCTCACTGATCCCCTAATTCTTGGGGGCTCATGCCCCTTCCCACCTTGTGGTCCCTGTTTGATTATGACCAGACTCCACATTGCGGCCCACTGCTCTGTGGAGGAAATGCTTAGGAAAACAAAAAGGATGTGCCTCCCATTTGGTCAGTTACCAACAGCAGTGGTTTCAAAGCAGGTTTCAACTGCATCCGTCCTCCTCCTTTCACCAGCTCCATTCCTCCATCACTAGTGGCAGAGTGGACTGTCCACTGTAGGGCAGAGCCCACTTAGAGTAGTGGGATCTCCTTCCGGACCTCAATTCCTCAAGGAACCAAGGAAAACTGATAAACAGGAAATGGAAGGAAAATGGACTTCTTTTTACTAATTTATTTCAGTAAATTAGTGCCTGGCAATGCTGGCTACACACTGAAGTGCCTGAAGTTTTGTGTCTCTTCTGGAAGATGGTTTGCAGCTTTCTTGTATTTAAAGCTTTGTGAATAAAATAGTGACCCCAGTCAGGGCCTTGACTTAGGGATTGAAATATTCACTCTCTGTGGTCTTGCAGCTGCCTACTCTTTAAGGTAATGTTTGTTCCATGCCTTTTTTTCCCAGGCAAACACCAAGGAGGATAACTAACACTCTGAATGCTTTTTCAGGGTCTAAAGAATTTTTTTGAAAAGAGAAGGTGAAGGTGGAACTTACATGCTTTGGGGAACCCCCGGGTCATTTCAAGCCAGAGTAGTTTTCCATGATGTTTTCCCTATTGATACTCTTGTCAGTTGTTGTCACCAGTGACCCAGGTGTTGCCCCAGGCATCACTCGCCTCTTGCACATCCATGTTCGGCTGCTCTGGATTTGCGGTGTTGCCGAGATTTGCATGACAGCTGCTGCCATCCTGCTCCCCCAGAGAGCTTCCAGCTGAGCACAAGTGTTTGTGTAGTGTGAGAAGGTGGAGGAAGGCAGGCTGTGGTGTGAAGTCCAGTGTTGGTAAGGAGGTACCCATCTGTTTGGTGCTTGTGAGGCCATAGCTGGAGACTGGGACCAGTTTAGGACTTTCCAGTACAAGAAGGGCATAGACACCCTGGAGTGACTGCAGCAGGGGGACACAGGATGGCAGTCAAGCATTGTGATAAGGACCTGTAGAAGCAGTTGGATCTTCATCCTTAGAGCTACTGAGTTGTTGACTGAAAGGAGATTGGAGCAGAGACCTGCAGAGGTCCCTTCCCACCTCAGGTATCCAAGGGGACTTGCTGCAAACTGCCAGAGGGAAGCAAAACCCCAAATCTTTTAACATTTCCCAGTGTTTTGTGATATCAGGTCTAACAGGGAATCCTGTTGTATGTGACAGAGAAACAAGGCCCTTTCCTAAGCTGTGATCTTTGTATCATGGTGTGCTTCCCTGCATCCTCCTGCTACATTGAAGAGTAACTGAAATCTTGGCTTTTAAGAATTGCCACCAGCAAAAAAACACTGCCAGTTGCCAGTGTGAACTAGGAAATTATTTTCCTCTGGAAAACAGAAGTGTCAGATTCAAAACAGGCTTGTGTAAATGCATGGGGTTTCATAATTAAAAGAAAGCAAGCAATGGAGCCAATACCAGCTTAGAACCTGTTTCTGTGATGCAGGGTGAGGAAACAGCCTCCCTTCTCTTCCCCACTTCACAGGTTCTTTGCACAAAGCAGACTTTTTTCCTTCATGAACTGACAAGTTTGCTGACCTGTGTTTTCCCCTCTTTTTAGGCCATGAACCCGGACTTGTGCAGCTGGTGAATTACTACAGGGGAGCAGACAAGTTGTGCCGTAAAGCGTCTCTGGTGAAGTAAGAAATTCACTGAAATGTTATGTGGGATTCACTAAAAATTTTCCTCAGTTGTTGAATGCTGGACCTGTTCAGAGGGTATTTCAGAGAACAGCTTCCCTGGGAGTGTCCTAGCATGTGCTATCTTCAGACTCCTGTGCTAGAGCTATCTGTGTGCACAAAGACCTCATTGTAACTTCAGGGGAAATGCCATTTCCACTGAGTTACATCTGCTTAAAACCATAGAGTGTATTGAATTAGATTAGAGCCAAATCAAAAGCAAAAAAAACCAACTCCAACAAACCTTAACATATCTGCTCTTTTTCCTTGTGGACATTTAATTAAAACCTACTCCTTTTATTCTCTGTTTCATTCTGAGATGAGACACTGATGTGCCTTTAGCTAATCAGATTTGTTGGTCAAACAAATGCTTGGAGACATCTCCAGGAAGAGTTCTGGGAGTTATTTCTGCATGACCAGTGGTGCCAGGGTCTCCTGGGAAAATATGGATAAGCTTTCATTGTAGATAACCTTTGTCCCTGGGCAAACTCTGCAGCCATTAGGGCTTCTTCATGTCAGAGCTCTTGTTCTCCTTGAAATGTTTGATTCCATGTTAGTGCTTGTGCTGCCCTTGCTGGTGCAGTCCTGCAGACTCTATGTGCTGATCAAAGGCCTCTCCTTCCCCTGCAAATAACCTGGTCCCAATTGCTTTTTTTACTATGGTGATGGTGTTTGTCAGGAACTACCAGAGCATTTTTTTTAAACAAGCACTCACAGTGCTTCCCAGCTGGATTTCTCTGCAGTCCATGGTCTAGAGACAGTGCTGAAAGTCCTTGCACACCTGTTTTTCTCTCCTGAAGCTTGGCTGACCTTTCTGACTCTGGAATCAACCATGCATCAAGCAACTCATGAACCTGTGGGACCACAAATGACATTCCTCAGGGCTCCCAGGGTGTGACTGACTGACTGCCATTTCAACAGAGAGGCGCAAATGCACAGAGAGAGTCAACAAGTCATGAGCTCTGCTTTCAGCCTTAAGCAAAGCGCAGTGAGCATTCAGAGAGGCATGCAGCTCCCTGGGTTCTGAAAGAAAGCAGGCCTGGGCTCCACTTACAGGAGCTTGCTGACATCTCCAGACTACTGGTAGGAGAGATGTGCCAGAGATACTGGAGACTGCCTGTTGCAAGGGGGATCCCAGACACCTTGGGACATGAGACATGTCCTTGTTTTCACTGGGTTCCCAGTGGTCTTCATCCACAGCTGGGGCACCTGGTCAGATCTCTGTGGGGATAGGATCAAGAGCTAAGCACAAGCACAGAGAACATTACTGCTCTGGCTTCCCTTTTGCCTGTTGTTATTATCATTCCTGCCTTGTTCTGTGTTAGCAAACACACCTCCTCATCCCCATGCGCAGAGATGATGCAGGGAATGTACCACAAGCTCTAGTTATGAGGAAACTTCTCTCTTGATTTTTCTACATTGCCCATAGTATCTACAAAACATTTAATGAAAGCAGGCAGGTCTGATTCACAGAGCAGTGCTTGGCTGCAGGTTAGGGTTGCCACGATATCTTTAGGAAAGCCCTGATTTCAAGAGTCTAAAAAAACAGAATAATTCAGCACATACTATCTGTAAGCTGCTATTCGTCACCAAGCAAAAGAGACCAGACAATGATATTTTTTTACTTACTAAATGATGTCCACGTGGGTGCAGACGCTCTGGAGATTAACAGCCTGTCTCTGTTCACCTAGGCTAATCAAGACAAGCCCTGAACTATCGGAGTCCTGCACGTGGTTCCCTGAGTCATATGTGATTTACCCGACGAACTTGAAGACCCCTGTGGCTCCAGCACAGAATGGAATTCGCCATCTCATAAACAACACAAGAACAGATGAGCGGGAAGTCTTCTTGGCAGCTTACAGCAGGCGTCAGGAAGGGAGAGAAGGCAACGTGTGGATCGCCAAGTCCTCAGCTGGTGCCAAAGGTTCATTCTCCAGAAAAATGAGCCACTTCTCATTATTCCTTACTCTTTACTTGATTGGTAGAATCCCAGGGTGTGGCTGAGCCAAACTGATATCTAGCCTATGTATGAAGGGCTTCACCTACCAACTGCATGCCAGTTAAGCCAGTGTAGGGCGCTCCTTTGCCTGCTTGGTGGCATGGGGCTTCTGTCAAGCATTGTAATGTGCACGTGCTATCTAGGACATGGATGGCAGTGAAAGGAGCTCACAAAACAGGAAAGTTTGCTGCAGGGGGAAAGCAGCAGGGACCATCAGGTGAGGAGAATGTGTAGAGTAGGAGATACCAGGGAGCAGAATAGGATATGGGGAGGAGGGAAGCAGACCAAACAGCAGCCTCCAAAGACAAGGAGCCTAGCTCTCCATGCTGCAGCTAAGCCTGGTTTCATCTGGGCTTGTCTTTGAACTAATCCCAGATTCCTGGTGCCAACGGCCTACCCATGGTCACACTGAGAAACTGGCTGAGCAGCCACGAGTTCAGTGCATGGAAATTACACCCAAACCTCAGAGGAAGATACCAGAGCAAAGACAAGCAATGCAGTGTCTGTAGGTCCCTTTAATTTGAATAAGGCAATAGATACCTAAGTGATAATGTGTCCTTCCTTTTTCCAGGGTCATTGCATTGCTTGCTCTATAGAAATAATAACCTATTAGACAAGATAGCTGGACACAGCTATAGATGTAATGATTTGGTAATTATGCATTGTCAGTTATGGCAGTATCACAGACACATTATCAGAATGGCTTTATGAAAATTTGCCTTGACATGTGTGCAGACCCCAGCCCAAGGAAGGACCTGGCCTTTTCAAATGGAACAAGTTCACATGTATTACTCATATTTGCAGAGTCACTTTTGATGCAGTCTTACAAAAATTACCAGAGAATGTGAAAGCCAGAGTTGACTGCAGGAGTCTGCATAAAAATGCTGTGCTTTGTGCTGGCTTCCTTCTCTACTCTGCTCTCTTGGCTGTGTTACCAAGAACCATCAGAAAAAATACACTTACTTTCATCAGGGAGTAAGGGGAGATGAGTCCTTTCATTACACCAGTGAGGGAATGTGTTTCTGTGTGGTAAAACTGCCCGGCAAAGAATCAATCTGGGCAATTGAAAAAGTCGCAGCTGTGGTTTGCTGCAGGGTACTTCATTCAAATGTGATCCCATCTCTTCTGCATTAAAGCAGAGTAACCTTTCGTATTCATCAGTGTGCTGCAGGACTCGGGCTGGGAATTAAAATGGAAAGTAGAGTCTCATGTTAGTCTTCTAGAGGGAAGTTTTAAGTGTCTGGGGATTACTTCTGATGAAGAAGAAAGCTCATCAACATTAATTGTCAAGGCAGATCCAGCTCAGACACAGCCTCTGACTTGGGACAGGTCTAGTGGAAGTTTGTTTGTCCATCAGTAAACAAAAAATTAAAGGTTTAGGACATCCTGACCTGAAGATTGAGAGATTTTTCAACTGTGGCTAGAGGTTTCGAGGGGTTTTTTTGAGTGAATGGACAGCTGCTGCACACAAGCTGCTTTGCTGCCTCACCAGGTTGCTGACTAGGTGCACAGTTAAGCTAACCTTCCCCTTGATTCACCCTATGTCCAGCGCAGAATGGGTGCCTGCTGATCTTCCCACTGCAGGGGCTTTATTGGCTTACAGAGATGTTGTTTCCCTCCTTCCTTCAGTGTACAGCCTGTGGTTGTACCAATGCAAGTTTCTGTCTGGTTCTGCTGTGATCAGGAGACTAAAATCTTGCCCCCTGCATAAAACATAGGTGAGAAACATACTATTATGAAAGGACTTCCTTTCAGTGGGTAGGGGGACAGTAGCACTGGGAAGCTGTGGCTCACAGGTATGCAGAGCAGGAAGTACTGAAAGTACCTGCAGGGATGTGCCAGCAGTGACCTTCAGAAGTCACAGCTAGGAGCATTTCCATAGGATGATCCTGTCAAACCAAAGAGGAGGCTGAGGGGAGACCTCATTGCTCTCTACAACTACCTGAGAGAAGGCTGTGGTGAGGTGGGTGTGGGCCTCTTTTCTCTAGTGACTAGTGACAGGACGATAAAATGGGGTCATGTTGTGCCAGGGGAGGTTTAGATTGCATATTAGGAAGAATTTATTCACAGAAAGAGTGGTCAGGCATTGAAACAGGCTGCCCAGGGAGGTGGTGGAGACACCATCCGTGGAGGTGTTCAAAAAACAGGTGGACGTGGCACTGCGGGCAATGGTTTTGCAGTCACAGGGGTGTCGGGCTGACTGTTGGATCTTTTCTGGTCTTAATCATTCCATGATTCTAAGTGTTAGATAACTTTACCTGAGCTGGATTGTTCCTCATGTGGCACTCTGCCATCCCGTTATCAAATCCCAGAACGGATATGTTCTCTATTGCTTTGCAACAATGGTTTTATATCTGGACTGTTGCAAGAAGTGAACAGTGGCAGCTTCAGCCAAAATATTGCAGTATTTAGTATTTGCAGCCAAAATATGGCAGTATTTAAACAGCCCATCTAGCCTCTTTAGTGAAGAGCTTCCATGGTAACGGGAAGATCCCTCTGCAGAGTCATTGCCTGATGCTGAGTGAATATGGCATCTCTTGGGCACCAACCAGCCCTGGGACCATGGGTTCTTGCATGTTTTCTGGCTTTTTGGGCAAATGAGTCACGGTCCAGTTGGGCCCTGAAAAAGCTCCAGCAAAGGCAGGAGGATCTTGCACCTCATTTTGTCTTTGTATTTCTGTGCCAGGGGAAGGTATCCTGATTTCTTCAGAGGCTGCTGAACTTCTGGACTTCATCGACGAGCAGGGACAAGTGCATGTGATTCAGAAATACCTGGAGAAGCCTCTGCTTCTAGAGCCAGGGCATCGCAAGTTTGACATCAGGTAACCTTTTCTGCTTTTCTGATAATAACAGTTTTCATTTTCATTCTGTTTCTTTTTAAGCCACTGATACTAGATTCTTTCCTCTTGCCCCCCAGGAGTTGGGTTCTTGTGGATCATCAATATAATATCTACCTCTACAGAGAGGGTGTCCTGCGGACCTCTTCCGAACCGTATAACAGTGCTAATTTCCAGGACAAAACCTGCCACTTGACCAATCACTGCATTCAGAAGGAATATTCCAAAAACTATGGGCGGTATGAGGAAGGAAATGAAATGTTCTTTGAGGAGTTCAACCAGTATCTGATGGATGCCCTGAATACAACGCTTGAAAATAGCATCTTACTGCAAATCAAACACATAATAAGGTAGCAAGCTGACTGTTGCATAGAGGAATGTAACTCTTCAGTGAGAGAATGTGTATGGAGACAGCCAGGGAAGCAGACAGACCAACAAGTTTCAATTGCATAAATTTAAGATAAAGCTGTAAAGATCCCAATGTTATTGCTCAGTAAAAAGGGACCTTTGTAGGTGCTCCTCTCTCAAGGGTGTGTGTCAATATGTCTGCATTTTGGGAGTTATGGCTGGAGAAGGATGGAGTGAGATCACGTGGTAAGGGAAGCTAATAGGTTCACAGACAGGGCAGGGAGAGGCTGAGGTTAAAAAAGGTGCAAGAAGGAAAATTAAACAAGACTTGGTCTGCAGTATTTCGTTGCTTCCCCTGCTATCAGTAAGCAACAGCGCATATGAGTGGCCTAGGTCATCTTACTCAGTCCACAAAGAGCCAGCTACCTCCTGGGCACGGGAAGCCCCTGGAGAGAGATCTTGGGGATCATGGTGCTGCAGAGAATCCAGGTCTTGACAAAGTGATCCTTCCTGGCAGAATGTACTGTACAAGTACCCCATTGTTGTTACTTAGAGCAAAAGACATAATACAGTCTTTGAGGGACTCAGGCAAATGTGCTCTCAATGGCAGTTCCATGGGGACTTAGTGCAGCTCTTTGTGGCTCTACCTTTTGTTTCAGGCTCTAATTGCACATCATGCTTTTCAGCTTGCCTAATCCAGTAGTGAGGGTGGATGCTGCTCTCCAGCTCTTTGGGAGTTAACTCAGAGGTATCCCCACGTGTTTTGGTGGTTGCATGATCTAACTGTTACCATGACATGTGTTGGATATAGTTTGTAATCTGAGGCTGTCCCAGGGCAACAGGAGACCCCTCCACTTAACTGTGCTATGCACATGTCCTCAGAAGCTGCAGTGCAACAGGTGTGCCTGCAAGGCTGTTAAGTTTGGGTTTCTGTTTTTCCCTTCACAGAAGCTGCCTTATGTGTATAGAGCCTGTAATCAGCACAAAGCATCTTCACTACCAGAGCTTCCAGCTCTTTGGCTTTGACTTCATGGTGGATGAGGAGCTGAAGGTCTGGCTGATAGAAGTCAATGGGGCCCCAGCATGTGCCCAGTGAGTAGTCAGTTTCTGTAATACCTGTGTGATGCCACCATTCACATATCTCACCCAAAACATTGCTGAGTCCTAGCTCCAAGTGAAAAAGGTGTAATAAAATGAGTGTCAGGATTGTTTTTCAGACTAGCTTGTAAGTAGACATGTCTCTAAGGGCTAACTGATTGGAGTTCGTTCTTCCTCTCAGGCGTCCCCCTTCTTTCCCATGTCACATGGGGCACTAACCTCAGGCTTTGGACTAATGGGTTCCAATGTGACTTGGGTAGGTTTTATTGATGCTGCTGGCTTGAAGTTATGTTGCAGAATTAATGCTTTGGTGGTGGCTTCTGAGACTCTTGTGGAGCCACTTTACCTGAATACATGATGAATGAATAGCATTGAGGGCAGCAGCTGGAAGTGAGTGACTGAATTTGCAGGCAGCAGGATCCCAGAGCACACTGTAGATGCTGCAGACATTGGATCAAACTCTCCACCAGCCACAGGGAGGCTGGGACAGCAAAACAGCAGTGGCCATGAATGTCTCTGTGTAGGCATGGCAGGAGGTGCTGTATGAATTGATTGAGACAGCTGTGGGAGACTGGAAATCTGCTAAATGGGCATCTGTATTGTATACAAGCCCAGGAAATTGGAACAGGCTGTACATCACTGCATTAGATTAGATGTAGATTAAATTAGGTCAGATCATCACTAACGGTAAACAAAAAACACAGGTCAAACCTGTCAGCCTGCCTGTTCAGCTGCCTTTTTGGGGCTGGGACTTGGGGAGCTTTCTGTGTCCATGATGCCCTGTTCACCATGTGCACCAAGGTGCAAAACTGCCTTGCACCTCCTTGTGTTGCTGTAAGGGTAGAACTTGACTGTGCTGGGTGGATTTGGATTGCAGCAATGCCCTGTTTGCTTTGTGCCTTTATGGGCATTTGGAAGCTGTTGAAAGCAGCTGAGGTAGGTTTGGGCTATTTGTGGCTTCTCCTCTTCAGGGTTATTCTAGTTTATAGCACGCATATCACACAGTTCCCATATAACCTAGGTAATGGGTTTAGTGGTCCCATCTGGCAGAGAGCAATATTGGCAATGGGAGAACAGTTGAAAAAGATGGTTGCTGGGGTAGGCAGGGGGGAGATGGAAGAGATGCCAGCCATTTGCTATCTTGGAGCTACCCGTAATAAGAGCAGATCTTCAAGATCCTGCTGGGAAAATACATGTTTATGTAAAAAGCAGTTGAGGGCCTGGTGGTTTGTCTTGCCTGAGATTCTGATTCTCGCTCTCTTGTCTCTTAGGAAGCTGTATGCAGAGCTCTGCCAAGGAATTGTGGATGTAGCCATCTCTAGCGTTTTCCCCCTCAATGAAACTGGGCAGAAGACAGGACAGCCATCATCAATCTTTATCAAGCTGTGATGACAACAAGAATGCCTCTGCTGTGCACAGGAAGAGACTGCACCCATCGGGTCAGAACAGTTTGGTGGATTATCTCAGTATCATGCCAAAAAGTGATAGAGACAGGCATCTTAGTTTCTGAGAAATCACGGGGAAAATCAACAAAACAGGCATCCACACAGACCTGCAGTGAGCCAGAGCTGCTCAGATAACTCTGCCTGCATTCACCAAAATCCACTTTAGAAACAGCTTATGTGACTTTGATATCTGAAACAAATCTCTCTGGGAGAACAGCAAAATAACCTTATAATGAAACCCAAACAGGGATACTATAATACTGTATTAGCTCCATCTTTTCTATAGCGATAATGTTGGATTTTTTTTTAAGGGAATTGAGCGAAGAGAATGACGAGCTTCTAGAATGTTGTGGCTGGGAAGTTGTCCTCCTCCCATTGTGTTTCTTATTTCCTCACCTGCTGCATCATTAGTGCCTTAGCTCAGCTCCAAATATGTGACTCCTTTCTTTTGTTCCTGCTGTATTACGTAGAAAGGAGCAAACTCTCTTGGATCGCAGAATGCCTAAAACCAGGAACACCGAGAATTTGGTTTCCTTAGGTCGTTTTCCAAGCTGGTTGGCTGAACACCCAGGCAATGGCTGGCAAAAGGGTGCTGAACTGCAGGTGGTGAATTAATTCAAGCAAGGAAGGCAATTGTATTGATCGATAGCTATCCCTTTTCCTAATGAGATTTGAATCAGTGTCCATGCCATTCTGATGCATTTGGATTCTGTTTAAAAGAGGTAGAGAGACCCCCTAGGGGCTCACAGGCATGCTGCAGGATTTCTAGGATAACTTTCCTACTAAGAGTGCTTCAAATAGCATAAATCAAATCTCCTCAGTTTCTTCTGAGACAGTGCAGTGAATGTAGGCTCTTCTCTCAGCTGTCACCCTCATGCATTTGAGGCTTGAATCGGAAACCTTTCAACCCAGATGATTTTTATCCCTATTGATCCCGCCAATTTTGTTCTCCTCCATTTGACAAATACTGCAATTTTCTGCCCTGAACACAGCCCACAGGTCAGTCTCAGCTACGAGGAAGGTGGGTGGGGTTTTGTAGACCAGGAGATTCCTTGTGTATAGATTTGCCACACAGCTGGGCAGGCAGGTGTTTGGGATGGAGGGGAGGCTAAATGCCTTGAGATCCCTGAATTTCAGAGCTAACATCTTCTTTGAGTATAACCTAAATCCCTGGCAGATTGCCCACCCTGGGAAGTATACCTGCAGTTTCAGCATCAGCCCAGCACATCCCTCCAAAGCTAGAGCTCTTTGCAGGGCACAGTTGCACTTGTAACAGCAAGTTATGGGTGTTGTGGGGGGTGTTCAGGGCTGTGTTCTGCTGCCTCTGGCAGGAAGAGATAGTTGGCACTGAAATGAACTAGTCCCTGTTACCCACAACAAACAAGAAGAGATTGTGGAGGTTACAAGCCTTTGGGTGGCCTTGTGTAATGGGGAGTGAATCTGCCTCCCTTAGAAGATCCTAGTGTGTCTGCATACTCGTCTCAGCTTGTGATGGAGACTTCAGAGGTCTTCATGCCAGCAGATGATCCTCACATCTTTCTGTAGGCAGGACTGGTGCCCAGGCCTCCGTGGAGTAATGCATTTTCACCATGCTATCGTGGGATGGACATTCATTGCAACATGCTGTGAATCTGCAAGTGGCACCACTTCACACAGGGCCACTCAAATCCAGGAGGGAGCAGAACTTTGTGGAAGCATCACAGAGGAGGGTAAATCCCAAAGAGCCATGTGCCACCTCTGAAGTTGTCAACAACCTGAAGCACGGCATGGATTCGCATCTTCAGGGGGTGTGGCGGACAGAAGGTGCACTGATGCACACTGAGAAGTGACAAGGGAGCAAGAACTGTGTGAAAACAGGGCTGCAGCTTTGTTCCCCTGCACTGCACATGCTGGTTGGGGGCTTCACTTCCAGCAAGACCCCAAGTCTCAGGTCTGGTCTCTGGATTTGGGCCTTGTGGGCATTCAGAACAGGGACTGTGAATGCATCAGTTCATGAGATGGGAAGCTCTGGGTCATAAGCTAGGAGGGGTGGGGGGATAGGACTGGTTGGGTTTTTTAACCTTATGATAGCACATAGGTGTCAAAATGTCACTGCAGACCAGGTAAAGCATAGCAGTAACTCTCCAAGGTAAGATGTAGGCTGTGACAGTTGTTACTGTCATGGTTTAACCCTGGGCCAGCAATGAAATGAAGGACAGATTGCTCTCTGTTAACCCCCCTCCCTCCCCTTATAGGGAAAGGAGAGGAAATAAAGGAGAGAGACTCTTATGGATTGGAAACTAAACTGCACAGCTTTCATCAGACAGTAGTGATGAAAAGGAAAATAATGAAATATGTACAAATATACACACGAGCAGTATTGCGCCCTCTCCCCTCCAGTAATGCCCACGTCACCACTAAGGTTGCAGGGCAGGCCCTGGAATAGTCTGAGACTGGGCTCCTGGAGTTGGTGGCAGATAAGAGCTGGGATGCAGGAACACAGGGATTGGGATCAAAGGCAGATGAACGGATGGAATCTTCTCAGGATGCCAGCCGTGGCATGATCCCTCATATCCAGTATGAAGTGTATGGGATAGGATACTTTGGTTACTTTTGGTCACCTGTCTGGTCTGCTCCTCCCCACAGGAGGTCTCAGATGTGACCCTGTACTCCCTTCTGGTTCTGGAGCATAAGATGTTTAGCAGAACCAAGCAGTGGCCTTGGTTCTACATAACTGTATCTATAAACATGAAGTGCTATCAGGCCTAGGGGCAGACACTGGAAAACATGCTGTTAATTTCAGCAACTGCAGCTGCTTAGAAGGGACTTATTTGAAAAGTAAAATCACAAAAACTGAATTAGTTCTATCCTGGCTCAAACCAGGACAGTTACTCAACTGGCAAAGTTCACCATGTCTCATTGTCATTTTCACATGTTAGCTCATGTGAACTTAAAAATTACACCTTTTTACCCAACAAATGGAAGATCTAGTAGCAATCACTCTGGTCCAGGGTGTGCTTGAGGTGATAGAGGAGATGTTGGGCTCTCACAGGCTCTAGAGCAGATGAGAGCAGCGCACAAAGTGAGAAGAGAAAATTTTCCCCATCATAATGAAATGAGAAATGCTCATTTTCTGGGGTGCTAGTGTGGTCCTGAAAGCAGGGTCTGTTACCAGTGAGCAAGGAGCCAGTCCACACAGAGGGTTGAGATACTTGATTTAATATCCAGTTCTACACAGAAACGGGAGCAGGGTGGTACTCCACAAAGCAAGCTCAGTGTCCCAAAACACAAGTGCTACTTTTATACTCAAAAACGTGAGAAGTAGCTTTATCTCTACCATTATTCTATCACTAGCACACACGATCAGTCGGCTAATCCCTCACATCCATTTAAAGTGGCAATGCTCAGGAATTTCACTGTGCCTGCTCAAAGAGTGAGGGTCTTGTTGTTACTAGGGGTCCCGCTAGCCTGTGGGTGTGAATTTTACTATGCTAATGTCTCATTAATATATTAATAATTTAAATTACTCAGTGTTTTTCCCCCCCAGTGCTCAAGGCTGTAACCAAGATAAGCTGTGGGGATTGCTGCTTTCTATCCCTTCCATCTGTCTGGCAGGTGTCCTTCAGGCCTGTCTCAAGGCTGGGCTGTGACTACTTGGGGAGTGTTTTTCTCTAATTGGAATCTGGTTTTGTCCAGTTTACAGTGTTTTGCTGTTATCTAAGCCCCGTTTTTACTCTGCATGTCCCGTATGTTCTCTTCTATGTGTTTTTTTCCACTCAAATTTTACTTATTTCAATTAATAACTGACATCACTAGACCCATCCTTTTCCCCACAAAAGGGAAATTTAAAAATCTAACCACTCACTGCACAGTAATGTGAGATTCCTGCAGACATAGTGGGATAAATGGAGGAAAGCTGCCTGGATGGAGGCAAAAGCAGCGGCCCTCACCAGAGCAGCTGGTGCCTCTGGGAGGAGCAGGGTCTTGGGCATCTCTGCCTAACTCCAAGGCCTTTTATTCCCCCTTTTTCAACCCAGATTGCATTGCAGCACGTCAGCAGAGAGCCGTTCCTGCTACTTTGCTGAAAGTGGGACTTCAGCTTGATAGTACAGCCATGACCACAGGCAACGTAGCTATTCATAGCCTGCTGTTTCAGATGGGCTTGGGGGAGATGGTGATTTAGGGACGCTTTAATCGTTGGCTTGTTTGAGCCGTTTTTCAGAAATGACCAACAGCCTCTGGAGGAAAACAGAAGGCATTGCATGTATTTACCACCTGCTCTCAAAGTGCTCCCTCAGGTAAAGCACAGGAGGTAAATGAGAAAGAACAGAGAGCACAGTGCGTAATGTCTTGCCTGAAATATTAGCTATGAGGTGGAGTATGGGAGAGGCAGGACCATGGCAGCTGTGAGTGCACCTTGCAAATGATACTCAAACTCTTAAGACTTTTTTTTTAAGAATACACAACAATAAATGTTTTCTAGCTTATTTCAGCTAGAAGGTCAGTAGAAAAGGTCTTACTCACTTTCCTGAGCTTTCACAAAGGGTGATGCTGGGTTTCCAGAAGACACCTACCATACTGCAGAATGTCTCTAGACTTAGTTGTATCCCTTCACGTCAGCCCTGAAGGATTTTAGACCCAGATGTTCTGGCTGTGTTTTCCAGCAGGGTCTGGTCCCGCTGGACTCTGGGTTCCAGTTCACTCCCATGTGGCTTGTCTCATACCAGGTTAGTCATGAATACCATGCAACAGCTATTGCTCCTGCTGAAATAGGGTGGCTGGCCACAGACCATAGAAAATGCTGGAGGAGTCTAAGAAAAGCTGAAAAGCCTTTCTTGGCTTGGTTTCCCAGCCCTGCTGTGACCAGTGCCCCTCAGGACCGCTTGCATGTCCCTGCTCCCAGCTTCTTGTTCTCCACACACAGCTTTTCCCCAGGAGACCAACGCTGTGCCATATGTAGGTTCATGATCATGTCTTGTTGCCAGTGTCTGCCATGGCAGCTCTCAGAAAACCCTGGTGTTGAGGGGAGGGTGGGTTCACACGGCACTGCCACGCTGGCAGCCTGCTGGGCTCTGCTTCATGTCCCCAGCTGTTCTCACGTCAGCATGTGTGTGGGGAGCTGGGGGGTGCCTGAGCTCACGGATCTCCAGCGACTCTGTCCGCATCTCTCCTAAACCATCATTAAAACGTGCAGACCCCACAGCTTGTGTGGCTTCCTTGGGGCAGTGGGTCCTGGGGGTGTCGGATCCCCCAGGAAACCTTCCTGCGGATGCCAGTGGTGGAGGTTGCCTCCGTTGCCGTGCAGGATCTCAGAAGCTGGCCCGGCCCCGCAGCGGGGGTTCCCTCACAGTGGGCTCATGTGAGAAGCATCTGTCGCGCCGATGAACAGGCCCACACGGATCCTTCAGCAAAGCACAGTTCATTTATGCTCTTGCAAGAATGGGTGACCTAAACAAGTAGGCACACCCATAGGAAGGTGTGTAACGGGTTATATTCCCTATTCCCGACGCAAAGTTCCCACCCCTCTTTCCCCACTGACTGGGTACTCCAGGGTTTACCTTTCCTTTCCTTTACCTTTGCCTTTCCAAAGCTTCTAAGTATCCTACACATTTCCCACCCCTGTTTACACATTCCATTCTAGGGGTTCACTTCTTACCTTTTAAGGTTTAATTGTGACCTGTCTTGCCCCCTTGGCTGTCTTCCCAATTAACAAAATGATCTACACCTGCTGGTGCCATCCTGCCCCGAGGAGCAAGATAGAAGTGGCTTTGTTCTGTCTTCCCTTGGGCCATAAATCCTGCTCCATGTTCGGATCCCCCAGATGGAGCCCAGTTAAGTCCCTCAGTTTCTTGAGCTGTAAACCACTCCCGGTGTCCTTGGAATGTGCAGAGATCTCACCTCTCTCTTAAACTATTACATTCCTAACAGTAGGGTATCTATATATATAAAAAAAAACCCGCAGCCCAACTCTGCTCCCAGCACTAGGGCGCGAAAACACCGCTACATGTCACCTCTAACAGTTACCAACGCCAAGGCTCAGCGGGCACGAGGGGTGCCCTCCTCACCCCCGCGCTGTGCCCGCACCGCTGGGGCTCGGGGCTTCGGAGGCGGCGGGGAGCGGTGCGGGCGGGGGGGGGGGGGGGCTCTGGCGGGCAGGGCTGCAGGTTGCGGGGGGAGGGCAGGGGTGCGGACCGTGCTGGCGGGGTCGGGCAGGGGTGCAGGTTGCGGGGGGCGGGCAGGGGTGCGGGCGGCGCTGGCGGGGGCGGGCAGGGCTGCAGGTTGCGGGGGGCGGGCGGTCACCGCAGGGGGGCAGTGCGGGGCAGTGCGGGGCGCCGGCCCGGGAGCGGTTCCCCGCCGCCGGGGAGCGGCGCGCGGGCCGTGCGGGAGCGGCAGCGCCCCCCGGCGGCCCGGAGGGGGAGGGGGAGGGGGGGGGGGCAGGGCGGGCCCGGCGCCTCGTGCCCCGCCCCGGCCCGTTCCCGCGAGGCGGCGGCGCGCGGGCGGGCGGCATGGCGGGGCGCGGGGGGGACCCGCACAGGCTGCGGCCCCGGCCGCCGGTGCGGAGCCGGGCGCGGCGCGACCTGCCCGCCGCCCACATCGAGTCCTTCAACTACGCCGTCAGCGAGGGCGTCTACCGCGCCGTGCAGGTTTGCGGGGGGGAGGGGGTTGGGGTGCGGGTTGGGGTGCGGGGCCGGGCCCTCCCGCCGCGCTGTGACTCGTCCGGTGCCGTTGCAGGATCTGCTGCCGCTGGAGTTCGCGGTGAGGGACAGCCGGGTGTCGCTGGCCGTGGCGGGAGTGACCATCGCGCCGCCCGCCGTGCCCGCGGGGACGGTGTGCCAGGAGAGGAGGGTGTTCCCCGCCGAGTGCCGCGGCCTGCGCAGCACCTACCGCGGCCGCATCGCCGTGAGTGGCCGGGGGCGAGGCCGGGGGGCGAGGCCGGGGCCGGGGGGCGAGGCCGGGGGGAGCGCTGCCCCCCCGGGGGTCCCTGCGTGCGCTGCTGTGCGCCCCGTCGAAAGCCCCTTCCCGTCCCGCCTGCCTCGGGGGGGGAGGGGGGGCGGGTTTCTGGGGGGGCCCGGGGTGCCGGGGCGGGGCGGAGGTGCCGGGTCCCTGCCGCTCGCGGTTCCAGCTGCTCCCTGTCTCGGATCGCAGCGTTGCAGCCAGCAGGGGTAAGAAAGCAAGTGTAGGTGCAGTCCCTGAACTCGGGAGTGGCGGGGGGGGGGGTCCACAGCCATTTTCTCCCTGGCTCTTAGGTTTTTCCTGAGCTAGGGATGCTTTTATTTTTCACACCTGAGTTATTTCCCATCGTGTTTTTTTTCCAGTCTTTGCTTAGTTATATTTTGGACCTGTTTCAATTACTTGGAGCAATCGGAACAAAACGTTTTGCTGTGCCTTGTGCGAGAAGGTGGTTAGTACCTTGTGCTGGGACTTGGTTGGTTTGGTCTGTTTCCCCCCCTGCCGTGAGCAGCAGGCAGCAGTGTGTGACCATTCCCTGTCTCCGCCGTGGTGCCTTCACCCATGTGTCCCTCCGGCAGACCCTTCCCACAGCTCTTGCTTCCCCGAGGTGACAAGCGGGCCTGGTCTGCTGAGCAGCTGCTCTTTCAGGACCCACTTTGTACCCTTAGTTGTTCCTTGAGCTGGAAACCAGAGCTGTGCAGAGATCTCAGCGTAAGGCTGCACCATGGATTTACAGGGGCACAGTAACTTTTCTCTTTCCTAGTAATTTTTAAGGCTCGATTTACTCTTTTAACTGTTGCCAGGTGTTGAACCAGTGCATTGCAACGCTGATGTTTTTTACCTGCATTGTAGCAGCTCTTTCAAAGTCTGTCCTTCTGCATTGAAACTTGGGTTGTTTGCCCCCACCATGCACTTTATCACCTTGTTTCTTACAGTCAAGGGCTCCTTCTGCAGACCCACTGCCAGATCTCGTTATTGTAAATAAATTATTTTCTTTCACACGTGCCTTTCTGTCTTGCTTTTCAGATCACTTGTGAATGTGTTAATTGAGCTAGTCTTAGGAAAGGTCTCTGCAGGCTTGTAGCATGGATATCTTTTCATTGAGCAGTTTCTGTTTTCTTTTTCTTACAACTCTCTGTGAACTTCTGAGGTTTCCTTTCATGTCCTTTGGCAACCTTTTTTATGTAGCCTGCTTTATTGAAGGGTCTGAAAGGCAGAGTAGACTGCATTGATTTTGATTGCTCCACTAGCAGCTTCTTTAGTTTTCACCTAGACTTTTACAGTTTTCTTCTGTAAACTCATGTTGGCTGTATCCCAGAGTGTAATCTTTATGCTTGTATCTACTAGCTATTGCCATTTTACAGTGATACGATTTTGTTAAACAGGCTGTGGTTGTATTAAATGTACAGGTTATAGAGCAGGAAAGATGAAAAGCACAGCTTAATTTGCTCACTGTTTGCCTTGTGTCAATTTAGGCTGACATCAGCTGGTCGGTGAATGGCATGCCACAAGGGACTATCAAACAGCCCCTGGGGTATATCCCAATCATGGTAAAGTCAAAGTTGTGCAACCTCTACAATCTTTCTTCACAAGAGCTCATGCAGCACCATGAGGAGGAAGAGGTAACGAGGCTTTTGTGGGTCAGAAAAATCTGCACTTTGCATGAACAGTGTATCAGGCCAGCTTCTCTTTGCACGACTTGAGCATTAATGTTTTGTTTCAAGTTGGACTTGGCATCTTCTCTGCATGTTCTCCATTGATGGTGGTTCCGTACAGCATCTTGAAAAACTGCAGCTGTCTTTGAATACAGCAGTCAGTGTGGTGCTGATACCTACAGTTCCAATACACAACTACTCGACTGCTCACCAGCAGCTGAGGCTAGGTAGCTGTGGGTGGGCCTCTATGCAGACAACAACTTGAAAAACTGGCATTAAAAGAGATGTTTTCATTCTTGTCTTCTGCAGCTATTTCCTTGTCTCCCCAGTAGCATGTCAGCTGTTGGGAATAGAATACAGAGTTATTTACTGCTGTATTTTGTATTTGCAAAAAGTGAGCAAACTATGAGAGAAAGTCAACAATGGGATACTATTTCTGCCCCCCAGTATGCTGCTTATACCTTCGCTTATCTTATTCTTGCTAGAGAAACATTTTTTGTGGAATTGCATCCTATTTGGGGAGCTGTACATTTATCAGTCTTAAACCTGTATGTGACCAGAAAGAGGTTTTCTGCACTGAAGATCCCTCTGGTCTATGAACTCCAAGTGAGAACTTCAGAGCATTTATTGAAAAAACAGTATATGTTAGCTCTTCAGAGCTATTCAGTTGGCCAGATTCTTTGGTTTCTTTTCTTTTTTCCTTTAAATTGTGGAACATACATCCTGTTCCTCGCAGTGTATAATAATTTAGACTTCATAGCCACTGGCAAGGCGTGTAGCCTTTCCAAGTGCAGTGCTGAAACATTTTCGTTATGTGTATCATACTCAAAACAGTAAATGTCTGTGAATGTATAATACAGATGGTTTTTTATTTTATTTAAAATGCTGGGTTATTAATTTCTAAGCACATAAAAATTATTTTTCTTCTTCTGCCAGGAAATGGGAGGCTACTTTATAATTAACGGCTTAGAAAAAGTTATTAGGATGCTGATTATGCCCAGGCGAAATTTCCCTCTTGCAATGACAAGACACAAGTGGAAAAACAGAGGACCTGGTTTCACAGAGTATGGTAAGCTGGACAGCTTCCTGCAGCACCCTGCCAATAACTTCTTGGGGACAAACAGGAGTGACCATCTGTAGCTGACTTTTGGTAGTTTGTTTTGGTGTAGCTCTTGTAGAAGAGTCACCATCCCTGAAAGTGTTTTACAAAAAAAAAAGTGCCAAGGTGGTATTTCAGAATATGGCTTAGTTGGCATGGTAGTGTTGAGTTGACAGTTGGACTTGACCTTAGACATCTTTTCCAACCTTCATGACTCTATGATTCTATTATGTTTATATTTTTTACTACATATAAAAGTAGAGGATCAATACCACCATGAGGGTCCAATCCTGAGGCAGGTGCTGGCCTTGTGGGAGCAGTCTGAGCCACCTGTGCTGAGTAAGGAGATTGTATTCCAGGCCTTGCAGTACATGTAACCTTTTGTTATGTGTCAGGTGTAACTGAAACCTGACCCTACAGGTGATGAGTAGAAGCCAGCGTAAAGTGCTGAACTTGTTTCACTGAATTTTTTTAACCATACTTTGAGATGGCAGATTGAATTTATATGAAGAAGAGTAAGTAGATTCTTGGCTGCCCCATACCTTTGTCATGTTGTCACGGTCCACTCCTCGGTGAGCGCGTGGTGGTTCATTTCAGCTGTGATCCCAAAGTGCAAAAATGAAATGACAACAGCCCCGGGGATTTAAGTTATCAACACACAATAACTTTATTGGTCTTGACCGTAAAGCGGCTTGTGATAGAAAGGAAGAAAGAATAGGAAGGATGAGGTAAAAAGCGGGGGAAAGAGGGTAATAGCTACCACCACAGGTCCAAAGGTGTCCCTATGGTCCCGAATCCAGCAGGCATTCTGCTGCTTCTTTGATTGTCATGATCTCTCGGTGGGGAACATCTTTGAAGTTTGGTTACTAAGGAACCATCTTTTATCCTGGGTAGCACACCTTGCTCCTCCTTGGACCCACCTCCACTCCACCTCTGTCCCATGGAAAGGTGCCCATCTCCACCTCTCTGGAGCGAGGCTTCCACGCGTGCCCAGAGAGGAATGTCTGAGGCATGGCCAACTTTGGAGGCGGGTAGCTTCTTACCAGGAGGTGTGGTTTTGTATTATAATAACATTATAATGAGGAAAGTTCAGGTGAGGCTTCCTCGGTGTTGGCACAGCAAGTGTGATCCATCTTCCTCATCAGCAGTTCTTGGCTTTGCTGCTCCAGTAGAACGGACCCGTACCAGGTACCAGCACTGTCTGTACCTCAGTCCGTTCTCCGTGGTTTCTGCATCTGCAGCAAGCCACTGCCAACTCATGTTGAGATGTTAGTCCAGTTCTTGGGGTCTAGTCGCTGATGACAATGTTGAGACTATACCGATCTGATCGACTCTTAACATGTGTATACTCAGAAATACAAGTTTAACATACAGTTAAACCAGAGAAGTTACAGTTTTAAACTCAAGTGTTAGCAGCTGCTGATTTGACTGGACTGTGGTGCTTGTGCACACACATACATTGATTTTGAGGCAATGCCAGTTTAAATTATCCCATCGGTTTTATTTTTCTTTGTCCTGCAGTGGATAGCATGGGACAGGACCAGGAGACACTGCTGTAATGGTACCGCCCAAACACAAGAGATGTGGAAACTTGACCCAGGGTGCAGATAGGAAGAGTACTTGTGTGTTTCTGTATCTGACAACCTAAGGTTACAGTCAGCATAGTTGAGGACCTGGGCTTTCCTTTTCTTAAAAACTATGTGTCTTCCAAACCTCTCTGAAAGTGTGCTGGCTGTCCTGAGATATTTGTCCTTTAAGAACTGAATTGAGCTGGTGTATTGATTTGAAATGGGAGACTGATGCCAGAACTAGTGATCTGCCTCATGTTCTCAGCTGTGAAGTACCTGACAGCGATGCAGCCAGTTGGTTTTGCATAGCTCACGTTGGTCTTTGCTTTTGTTAATTTCCATAGGAGTAGTGATGCACTGCGTCAAGGATGAGCACACTGCCATAAACATGAACCTTCACTACTTGGAAAATGGTTGTGTCATGGTGAATTTCATTTTTCAGAAAGAGTTGTTCTTCCTTCCCTTGGGATTTGCTCTGAAGGTAAATAACTAATGCTCATGCTTTCTCTGTTGTGTATATACAAGAGTTTTGTTAAGGATTTGTATGTAAATAATGAGAAGAAGCTAATTCTATTTTAAGCATTTTCAGTCATTCTCCCTATGATGGCTGAAGAACTATAGTCCAAACTGTGCCTATGCCTGTAATGTAACAGCAGAGGAAGCACATGCAGAGTGAGGAAAAGGGGAAGAATTATAAAAGGATTTCATGGCTTTTTGCTAATGAGCGATCTAGATAAAAGGCTCTTGGAGGATGTAAGAATTTGCCACCTAATATAAAAGTTTTCAGGAATCTTGTTAAAACAGAATGACAGTTGAGTCTTCAGTGAGTGAACAACAAAGTCAGGTTGTTGCACCTAAAAGTACACCAATTAACTGGCTTTTTTTTTTTTTAAGGAGAAAAATAAAATGCTTTTTCTGGTTGGAGCTAGAAACAATGAAGATCTGGAATTATCTATTTGAGCACATTTGATGGATGTAAACTGTTCTTTGGGTAGTGAGCAAAAGTTTGACTTGAGCAAAGACTCTCTACATTCTCCTCTAAAGCATACTTCCTCTAGTAGCATAGCCAGAGTCCTTCAGCCATGTATTTTACCTACAGCAGCTATGTAAAGAATCTTCAGTGAATTTGTATCTTCTTTCAACCTGCTGTATCCACGTTGTTGTTGCACGGTGCATTTCACTTTTTCTTCAACACTTTTCTTCAACTTTTGTTTCAACAAAAGTAGTTACAAAAAGTAGCTCATTACCTGTTGTTTTCATGTGCAGAGTAATAGTACTGAGTTACGGGTAGCTCATGGTGAAATCTCAGGGTAAGCAGACTGTCTTGTCTGAAGTTTGGATACTTCCATAAGTGGTCACTCTAGGGGTTTGCATCCCCCTCTGCATCAATCAAGCCCAGTTCTGTACTGGATTCCTGTGGCCTGTTCAGGACCCTTTTGGGACAGACTGCTGCTTTTGCTGCCCCGCTGCACTTCTGTTCTGGCTGCAATTCTAGTTTCTTCTTGCTGTGTCATCTCCCCAGTTTGCTCAGTTGGACAAGAGGCAGCATGTGCTGGACAAGAGGCAGCATGTGCTCTGGCTGCTTCCAGATTGTGTGCAATGTGATTACCAAGCAGCAGAACTGAGCTTACATTGCCCCCTTTTGTAAAGGAAGTTGCCCTAGTGTCTTTTTCGTGCATCCTTCAATTTTTCATGAACTGTTTGAAGCCTGCCTAAATGTGATGAACAAGTAATTTCCTTAAAGAGGAGGCACATTTCTCAGTAAATACAGAAGCCATTGGTGGATTACACGTTTGCTTAACTCTAGTGTAAAGAAACAACCAGGAAGCTATGATAACACCACAAGCTAAGAGTATTTGGTTTAAGTAAGAGCTTTAGTGTATTGAGTGCTGAAACTAAAGTGAATTCTTTCTCATGGCCTTCATCAAAAGGCTATAAATTGCCTTTTGGTTTGCTTGAGGATAAGACCTAGCTTGTGACAATGGTGAATTAATGTTTCTAGATGAGCTTGCTCTGTCAAGGCATTGGCAAATCTTACCTAAACAAGACAAACCTGTTAATTTAGAAGGTGCAAGTTGTTTTTTTTCCAAGGGTCTCACTGAGTTTGGGAGTACTCAGGATGATCATCAGGGTATGAATATACCCTGAATTACTGTCTAAGCAACTCAACCCCATGGTATTTTTCAGTTATCATGGTGCAAGAGTATCCAGGGGACTGAAAACCTAAATCAGTGCTTTTGCTTTATGTTATGACCAGATGTTGCTATGACTGTTTTTCTAAACCAATACACTTCTGTCTTTCAGGCATTAGTAAATTTCTCAGACTACCAGATTTTTGAAGAGTTGGTCAAAGAAAAGGAAGGTGACACCTTTTATGTTAACTGCGTTACTGAGATGCTGAGAGCAGTAGTGAATGCAGGCTGTTATACACAGCAAAATGTCCTCGAATACCTGGGAAAGAGCTTCAGAATAAAACTTAACCTTCCTGAGTGGTACAGCAATGAACAGGCTGCAGATTTCATTTTGAAGTATGTATGTGTGCATGTAGGAGTGTGAGATGTGGTGTAATTGTATTGAATTTATGGGTAAATTTAAGAGTACTCTGGCATATGGCATCACACTTCGTTATGGCTTTCACATGTGTGATAGCCAGTTTTTGATGGGACTCTGGGACATTATGATAATCTGTTCAGAGATATGTATTTTGACAGATTGACTCAAGTATCCCTAAAATGGTTTCAGGAAAAGTTACCAGTTGTTATTTAAACATGATTTTCTGATGCGCTTGATTAAAAAGTAAATACTACAGATTAAGGAAGAGAATGTTAAAGCTGGGTCTGTGACTGCTTGAGGCTCTCTATTGTTGAACAGAAATACTGCAATTCATGACACTTTTATCCCTTTCACACAGTCCATGGCAACCACGATGAGAATTACATTTATCTTTTAAAGCATCTAATTCATACCATTTAAAAATCTTGCTTCTTCCATAGAATAAGGTACAAATGAATGGAGGAGCTGGCTTCGAGACTGCCAGTGTGAGAGACATTCTACTAAGTAATTTATTTTTCTGGTAAAGTAGATGTTTGCTCTTACAGAGGTTTTTTAGCAAATGAAAATAATCATCTGGGATGTCCAAGCCCTTGAGCACTTGTAAATAGGGGGTTGTCAGATGGCTGGAAACAGAAAGGCAGCCTACAAAAGTCCACAGACCAGCTGGAAGCACAGAACTTTGTACTCAGAAATGTGAATGGATAACATCGTGTTTTGTCTTCTGAAGTTGTGAAGGCTTCACTAGAGGGCAATGTAGCACCCAGTGAAAAGTTATAAAAAACCTTGGGTGCTGATGGCACACTATTGCACTTGCATCTTGGAGTGGCCTCAAGTGTCTTGGGAAGCAGATGATCAGCTTTAGTGGAAATTAAGTGTGGCTTTCCTTTTTGCCTGTGCTAGTGTTGTTCAGCCCACAGTTTTTCACATGTGGATTGACAGTGGTGGAGACTTGGACTTTCTGTGACAGGACACTACTAATGTTAACAGAAATACCTTGTGATTTGCTACTAGTTTCCAGCTCAGATTTGAGTTGGGGTCCAGGTATGTGGATATGTGCAGGTATACGATTGGTGTCATAGCTACTGTAAGAAAACATGCAGACCTCATCTGTTGACTGGTCCATATCTGTGTACACAGATGTCCTTATAAGTACACAGTTTAACATGGAAGTGTGAAAAAGCAGACTTTTAACAGGGTTCACCTTCATGTAATCAACCAGGTACGTCCTTAACAAAACTAGCCCCTTAGAAAGGCAAATTAATTATTTTTCAGCTCAGTCTCCATATTTTTTTTTATTATTATTATTCTTGGAATTTTCATGTAATGAAAATTACATGAGCAATGTAATGAAAATTACATGGGCAACTGGAGAAGCTTGTGCTTTGTTAGCCTTTTTATTAAAAAAAAAAATAGTGTCTGTGGTTATTAAGGAAAACCTGAAGAGCAGCTAACATGAAGAAATGGTGTTAGTCGTCCTCTTTTCTCTTCTTCCAGCAAGTGTATCTGCATACACCTGACAAACAGAACTGACAAGTTCTACCTGCTCTGTATGATGACTCGGAAGCTGTATGCTTTAGCCAAAGGGGAGTGCATGGAGGATAATCCAGACAGTCTCATGAATCAAGAAGTGCTTACCCCAGGACAGCTTTTCCTTATGTTCTTAAAGGTAAGCACTTAAACCCCTTAAGCCTGTGAATGTAATGATTGTCCATTCCAGACTGCACAGTGACTGTGGGGACAGAAGTGCTGGAGCCAGACTGAAGAGTGGTGAGCCTGGATATGCTCTGAGGGCTGAGAGAGTGCTGTAGTGTAGCCAGCAGTGTATATAAGTAAGGCTTGGCTGCCTCAGTATAGGGTACTAAGTAGCTGACCAAAAGCCTGTACAAAACTTTGAGTAAAGAGCTTCATAGCCTTCCAGAGCAAATGGAAGTGTGAGGAAGGAGGGATATTGATCCTTCTGGTGTTTGAGGGTTTTGAAACAGCATCCTGCTGTTATATCAGTTGATGTGGGAGTGTTTTGAAGGATCTGCCTTGTGGTGGTTTCACATGGCAAATATGCAAGACAATAACTGGTCGTTTCTCCACACCCCAGTCTTCCAAAAGTGTTGACTCGTGATATTGTCATCACTCTTCCCATCTTTAAATTCATTTATTGATCAGGAAGTTGATAGAATGCTTCTGACTTACACAGTTAACTTATTACTGGTGATAAAAAAAGCAGTCTCGTAATATATTCCAATTCAATATAAATTCAGTTTCTTTCTAGGCATTCCTCATTTTAGGATGCCAGAAGAAAAGTATTCTTGTTCAGAAGCTTGACTATCCCATTAAAATCATTGTGGAACAGTAGTTCCCATCCCCAAGTAACCATACTTCCCTCTTTTTACCCTTTTCCATTTTAGCCAAAATTTTCTTTAACATTGTTTTCTTGAAAGACTAAAACCTCTCTACCACTTGAGTGGTTTCAATAGCTTAGAAATAAAATAAAAAGTGGGTTCTGTGCAGCATTTTAATGCTGTATGAAACTGCCACCAGAAACAAGACAATGTTGCTGTGCCTGGCCCAGTCAGATCAGCAGGGGAGTGACTTAACAGCCCCTTCTTTGAATGCAAAGATCCTAAATGAGCTGGAGTGTGCAGTAGGCACAATGTGGCTTTATACAGTGGGTTTCTACTAAGAGTTCAGAGCCTGGTTGGGTATATTACATCCTTTCCCCTGTTTTTATGTATTATCAAAGATGACATCAGTGATAAAATTACAGCTAAAATGAAAATCCAGGCCACTATTTTAGATTGTCTCAGTGACATGTAAATATGGGGTGACCGTGTCCTTCAGCTTTTGGTATCTAAACTTACTTCACCATGTGGTTGTACTTCATCACTGTATTTAGCAGGCTAACCAGTGGAGTTACTCTTGTGGTCAGATTATAGGTACAATTTCTGCTTTGGGTTTTCTTTGTTTCTTATGAAATTTGGTTATTGTACTTTGTTTGCCAGGCTCATCACCAGTCTGGACATAAGTGATTACTTAGTATTTTAATTGCAGGTCTGCATATGTTGCTGCCATTAGTGTTTTAATAAAATGAAATCAGTGTGGAAAATATGGTTGTGAAACTGTCAATTCAATAAAAGTTGTCCATCCTGCTGATCTCAGAGGATTTCTGTAGCACCTGCAACTGATGCGAAGTTCTGATTTGAGCCTTTATTTTTCTGTTTTAACTCTCTCACTTAAACCCTAGGAGAGACTTGAAAGCTGGTTGCAATCTGTTAAATTTGTTTTGGAGAAGAGAACAGAAAGGGCAGATATCAGCATAAATGCAGACAGCCTGGTGAAGGCATTTGGCCTGGCAACAGATTTTACCAAGCCATTTGAATATCTCCTTGCAACTGGTAACCTGCGATCCAAAACAGGTAAATATTCAGGCTTAAGAAGCCTTTTTTTTTTTTTCTTTTCTTTCCTTTCCTGCTAAACAGAAGAAGAAACAACATAAAACTGAGCTCTTAACTGAAAGTAACTGCCTGTCTGCAGATCTTGTATGCTTTGACTGAATTAATGAAAGTGGTTTGAGGGAAGGGCATAGTTAAGGAAAAAGGCAAGAGTTCCCCTCAAGTGTAGACTTTATGCATGGTATAAAACAGTTAGTTATTAAAGCAAAGCCTCTGCCTGGATAAATAGTTGAAGCTGAATTTAGCATCATCCATAACAGCAACCACATTTTGATTTTTGTTTTCAGAAACATGATTTCTTCTTAGAAGGTACAGAGTAAGACAGAGAAGGGGCTTTTGTTTATCAGGGCTGCCCCATTGGTCACATGAGCTTAAATGGAGAGGAGCTGCTTCATTAATGTGTGATTTGAGTTTAAGAGGTGCTTCTCTGAAGTTTCTAGTATGATGGTGTTGTAGTAGGATGCCCACTAGAAAAAGAAATGAGATGAGAAGGCCACAGAATTTCAGGGAAAAGTAACAGCTGCAATTCCCCAAGTCACTTCACTGGGAATGGTTTACATGTGTTTTTAAAAGGAGTTGGGTTTTAAGCAATAGCTTAGAATTCAGAGTCTCTAGGCCTCTTAGAGGTCACCGAGTTTCCTGTGCACAGGCATCAGCATGTGTGCTTTCCCTTGTTGGGATCCTGTGTGAACATCTTTAGGCCCTGTCAGTGAAAAATCGGAAACTGCCTTGTAACATGATATTTTCTTTGTAAAAGCTGGGTGACGTCCTGACATGAATCTCTGTTTTGATCCAAAGGCCTGGGCATGTTACAGGACAGCGGTCTGTGTGTGGTGGGAGACAAGCTGAATTTCATCCGCTACCTTTCCCACTTCCGCTGCATACACAGAGGAGCAGCGTTTTCCCAGATGAGAACTACAACTGTCCGCAAGCTGCTGCCTGAATCCTGGGGGTTCCTGTGCCCTGTGGACACCCCTGATGGAGAACCCTGTGGTCTGATGAACCACATGACAGCTGTGTGTGAAATAGTGACAGAGATAGTGCCTGTGACAGAGATTCCACCTTTCTTATGCTCCCTAGGTATGTTTTACTAGCTTGGTCATTTAGTGAAGCAGTCTTTCCTTCTACCTTTCTGTCCTGCAAACCTGTATGTGGGAAGGGTTCTCCAAATACCATCACTGTACACTGTTAAATTGAGAGGGTGAAATTAAGGTAAACCTGTAATTAACTGCTTCTGTTTAGTGGCAAGCAGCACGTTCCTTTTGCAGGTGTGTCAACCTCTGGGAGAGTGTAAAACTCCATATAAGTGTCTCAGTTGTGTGCTGAGTGCAGAGTGAAGGTGTGCACTCAATTTAAACACAAGGAATTGCACAGTGCAAGCTCTAAGAAATTGGACCAAGTGGTGACTTTCTAGTGCTGCTTGTGACTTGAATCAAACTGCAGCTCGCTTGTGATTAGCACAATAACTGAAATGCTTGTTTTGATCAGAAAAATGGGGAGGAGAGGAGAACAACATTCTGAGTTGTGTGGTTTATCTTTTCCTCTAAATAAGCTACAGTTTTGTCCTGTTAGGTCTGTTTTTTAGTGTCTCTGAGGGTTGTGTTTTGGGGTTTTTTGTGTGGATTGAGGCTTCCTGCAGAAATAACTTGTGTATTGTTTTCTTCTTTGGCTGTTCCTTCCACCAACCCCCTCTCCTCACAGGTGTCACCCCCATTGATGGGACACCAAACAAGCCTTACACGGAGTGTTACAGTGTTGTGTTGGATGGCTCTGTGGTGGGCTGGATAGAGTGTGAGCTGGCTCCTGAGATTGCAGAAACCCTCCGGCGCTTCAAGGTTGTCTTGTTTAAGATGTGTCTTTGCTAAACTTGCTCAATATGCAGTGGTCAAAAATAGCCATGTTTGGAACTTTTTTTTAGCTTCCATTTATGTTTTTTTAATCTGACCCAGTAAAATTATCTTTGGCTATATGTTAGTATTGGAGTGGGCTTTTCTGTTTTCCTTATTATATCCATTTGTTTGATCTGTTGGTTTTTGAAGTCTTCAGTGTTAGAACTTTTTTTCTTGCAAAAGGTAAAATAGACATACTCTGTCCTTTTCTTGGTGGAGACTTTTCTAGAAGTATTTTTTAAAAATCTCTTCTCCACCACTTTATATTGGTAGCTGCACCTGTGGTTGGCATTTTCATTGTATAGCCTGTTGAATGCAGCTTAACTAAATCAATGTTGGTTTGTGTTTCTAAATTGGTATTTCTTTGCACAAACAGATAACACAAGAAAAGAGATTTCCTGCACGGGCAGAAGTGGTCCTTATCCCAAAGACAGGAAAACCCAGTCTGTATCCTGGGTTGTTCATTTTTACTACCCCCTGTCGGATGGTGCGGCCTGTCAGAAACCTGTTGTATGGGAGGAATGAATGGATTGGTACTCTGGAGCAGGTGGGGTTTGCATATTCCCTTTATAAAGCACTGACTGTTACAGAGGTACCTGTCATCAAAAAGAATGTTTTGGAAAATGTTTGTGAGAGGAGCTCAGAATGAGACATCAGGAGTTTGTGTTGTAGAGTTAGAACAGGGGGCAAAAGTGTTTTCTGATTTCCTGCTAGTTGGTTTCCAGTAAATGCCCTGGATGGACTGTAGGGGTCTTATCAAGATATTCAAATCTGTTCTCAGTATTAATTTAGTGAAGCTTTAGAGGTGAAGGATTGCTGTCTTGTGTCTACTGTCTTGTGTTAAATCACTGTCAGGGACTTGCCCATTTGGTAGAGTTAAAAAGAGAGACAGGAAGGAGGCCATGTTACTTCAGTGTTGTATTTCCAGACTTGTTTTCCTTGTCTGTGATTATGATAGGTAGCTCAACAGCTGTCTGATATTTTTCTTGCCTGCCAATACACACAATGGCCACAGCTGAAACTGAAATGGATAAAAAGACATCAGCAGCAGCTTTGTTTTGTTTCCTTCCCTGTAAAAGGAGGAAGCCAACAAACATTGTCTGATTTGATGCTTGCAGGTCTTCATGAATGTGGCCTCACTGGAGTCAGAGGTGGTGCCTGAAGTAACCACTCACCAGGAGCTCTTCCCTCACAGCATTCTGAGTGTGGTGGCCAACCTCATCCCCTTCTCCGACCACAACCAAAGTCCACGAAACATGTACCAGTGCCAGATGGGTAAGTGCTGTAGTACCTGATGCTGCAAGACCCTGGGTAAGGAAAGGAAAGGAGGAAAAAAATTTCTTGCATGTCCAGTGTATCTTCCTGCATTCCCAAATAACAGCTTTTCCCAGCTGTTGTTTTGACATTGAGGAGCCCTCTTATTTTATGGCAAAAAGTCAATTTTTATCATCCTGGCTGCCTTCCAGCAGGCAGTTCTAGGTTGTTGCACTCACATTGCCTTCTTTAAGCCTTTAAGTTTGGGTTTTTTCTTAGTTTGTTGTTGTCGATCACATAGACAAGTGAAGGACAACTGTTTGGTGGTGTTGGTGTCTCACAGCTGTGCTACCAACAGTCATCCTGTCCCCAAAACCCACAGAGGTTAACCTACTTCTGACTGGTAGCTACTGTGGATGCTCTGGAGTAGTTAGTGTGAGGTTTCCTTGCCACCTGTTTTCAGTATGCAACTGCTGTCTTGACACTGCACCTGCTGTGAGAGGACACTTGCTGTAGGCATCTGTTGCAAGAGAGTCATGCTCAGCACTGTGGCAACTGGGTTGATGTGTTTTCTGGCAGCTATTTGACAGAGATGTAAATTGATTTCTTTGGTTGCCTGAAATAAGTTGGGATAGGGTATGTTCGTGGCATTTTAATGAGCCAAGGTGCAACTGCTTTTTCATACTTTTCTGAAAGTACCTATGTGACTTATGTTCAAAAGTTGTTTACCATGCCAGTATATTTACACTGCAGAAGCAAATGCTTTGGGGCCTGGACATACGTAATGTGTGCCTTACTATGGGAAACTGGGGAGAGGAAACCAAACAAAACTAAAAGAACCACCACACTAACTCTGTAGATTTTGAAACTGTGGAAAAGACACAATTACAAATAGTCTTTGTGAAATGGTATGAAAGGAATCATTGCGGTTCATATAAACTTGTATAGCTCAACTTAGGGCAGTAATTAAATTCCAGCAGTTTTAAGGTTGATAATCCCTCCAGATTATAAGTATTTCCATCTTTCTTCTTAACAAGACACATGGAGGACGAGACATGGATTTATTCAGGATCAATTAAAACGGAATCTAACTTTTTCTTTATTTATAGGAAAGCAAACCATGGGGTTTCCAGTTTATAACTACAAGGACCGCTCAGATAACAAGCTGTACCACCTTCACACTCCCCAGAGCCCTCTGGTGCGGCCCAGCATGTATGACTACTATGGTATGGACAGCTATCCAGTTGGCACCAATGCAATTGTGGCTGTCATCTCCTACAGTGGCTATGACATGGAAGATGCAATGGTAAGCCGCCCAAAAGAGGAATCCTGCTGTCTCTATTAAACGAATTTGGTGAGAGGGACTGAGAAGGGTGGTACTTAGCTGATAAGAGCCTGTTATCTGCTTCTGCTAGTCCACAGACTGTTAGGGCAGATATAGGAGCACAGTGGTTACCAGAGATAATGCTGGAGGTACTGAGAAGTTATTAGCAAGTCTTTAACCAGGCCTTTGTTTTTTCTGCTTAGATTGTGAACAAATCTTCCTGGCAGAGAGGGTTTGCCTATGGAAGCGTTATCAAGATGGAGAGCATTGACCTTTCCCTTAAAGCCAGCAGGGCAGGTGATAATTTAGTATTTGGCATCAGGCCTGGTGATCCAAACGTTACGGAGAAGTTGGATGCCGATGGACTGCCTTTTGTTGGCTCTATCCTGCAGCCTGGGGACCCCTTCTACAGCTTCATGAACCTCAACACAGGGGAGACCTTCACTGTGTACTATCCGTAAGTACAGCTTGTTCCTCCTGGCTCCGCATAACCAGTGGTGAGCAGTGGGAGAGGGATTGCCCCTGATGAGCTGAAATATCTTTTATGTCAGGTGTTCCCTTTTGTCCTCATGTGATAGTGTCCATTTCTTGGCAGAGAGCATGAAGGTCACATTGTAGGTGACTCTTGTGTGTGTATTGTGGCTCTTCTCTAAGCCAATAGCCTGACTTATCCCAGGAGGAGAATCTGAAGCCAGTAAAGAGAGTTGCAGAAAGGTTTTTGTTCTCTCCCAAAGGCTGTTACTCTCCCCACCCCCCCCATCATTTTCTGTAGCTTTTTGGTAAGGTGTTCTGTCGAAAAAAACCCAAATACCAAACAGAAAAACAAAGTGCCTGGTCCCAGAGGCTGGCCAGAAAACCTTGTAAGCAAAGCTGTTACAGGATTAGGGATTCAGAGAGTGTTTTTGTTAACATTGCAGCTTCCAAACTGCTAGAATGTTTAGATGTGTCAACCACATCACTCCTTCCCCCTGGAATATTTTGGGATTAAGTTTTCTAAGATTTTTTTGTACTTCAGTTAAGAGAGAGAAGGCTGCTGAGGCTTTTATTAAAATCCTCTTGATTCTTTCAGGAAAGGGAAGCAAAAACATTGACAAAACCAGATATATTTAAATGCATCCTGCACTCCCAGTTGTTCGTAGAACTTCAGGCCTTACCTGTGTCTCTGCAGCATTGCTAGAGTGAGGATAATGCTGTGTGGTTATTCACATTGTGAGGGCAGACTGGGTTTTGAAGCACTTGGACAACACAGTGACTGTCATTACGGGGGAAACTATTCTTTATTGCTTTAGAACAGATGGTGCCCTTAGCTGCGCTGCAGAGACTGGGTTTTGGTAGTTGTTTTTTTTTTTTTAATGATGGCCTGTACTCTGGTTACATTTGGACATGGCTTTGAAACAGAAGCTGAACTTAGGTAGAGGCTTTCTGTGAACACTGTTCATTGGGTCTGTACAGGAGAAGAAAAGTAACTTTGTCCTAACAGCGGACTGAATGTATTTATTCTTTAGCTTTCATCTCCAAAATGAGTGGGCTGAGAGCTGTTAAGCCTGCAGCAGATGCCTGGCATGTGGAACATTAAGCTGAGGGTTCATCTGGAGAAGCAGCACATCCCTGAACGAGGCACTTGTTGGCAAAGCCCTCTCAGCTCACACCGCACCTTCCCTTTCTGTTCTTGAGATTTCCTTTCTGCTATGCACTGAAATCTGTTCTTTATTTTGGTATCCCACCAAGACAAGTGTGAATTTATTGGGGGCAGGGAGAGGAACTGCTGCATTATCATAAAACAAGTGGCACTGGAATGCAGTTTCTCAGATAGTGTGATGCAGATGAAGAAGGTTTAAATTATCTTTATTTTAAATCATAGTTGGCATATTACCTGATCACCTGAAAGCTGTAGCTGTGCTTCTAGTATGAGGAAAAAAAAAATGAATGGCCCTTGTGCAGTGCCTTTGCATTGCTTCCTTGCCCTAATTCTTGTGCAGTTTGTTTTCCCTCACTACCGAATGGTACTTTTCAAGAACAGTGTTGTTCCCCAGCTGTTTCAAGGCATTTTTTCAGACTTCCCTTTCCTAGCTAAATATCATGAGCACACCTGACAGTGGTTGTTTTTCCACCTACACAGGAATAAGGAAGTTGGCATTGTAGACAATGTCAGGTTATGCAGCAATGACCGTGGCACTGGGAAGTTCAAGAAGGCTTGCATCACTGTGAGGGTTCCCCGAAATCCAACTGTTGGGGACAAATTTGCCAGCCGTCACGGGCAGAAAGGCATCCTGAGCCAGCTCTGGCCAGTTGAGGATATGCCCTTCACGGAGAACGGGATGGTTCCAGACATCCTCTTCAACCCTCACGGCTTTCCCTCCCGGATGACCATTGGGATGTTAATTGAGAGCATGGCAGGGAAGTCGGCGGCGCTGCATGGTGTCTCCTATGATGCCACTCCCTTCACCTTCACGGAGAAGAATTCTGCCTTGAAATACTTCGGTGAGACCTTAGTGAGCGCAGGTTACAACTTCTTTGGGACAGAGAAGATGTACAGTGGCATCAGTGGCCTGGAGCTGGAGGCAGACATCTTTGTGGGAGTGGTGTACTATCAGCGCCTGCGCCACATGGTCTCCGACAAGTTCCAGGTGAGAACAACAGGGCCCCGAGATGCTGTCACCAACCAGCCCGTCAAGGGGAGGAATGTGGAAGGTGGGATTCGCTTCGGTGAGATGGAGCGTGACGCTTTGCTGGCCCACGGCACGTCGTTCTTGCTGCAGGACCGCCTGTTCAACTGCTCCGACGGTTCCGTCGCCTACGTCTGCATGAGCTGTGGCAGCCTGACATCTCCCGTGCTGGAGAAACCGCCACACTCCTCCTCTGTGACAAGCAACAGGAGGCACTGCTGCTCTGTCTGCACTGAGGTGGACACCATCGAGGTTGTCCCTGTGCCCCACGTCTTCCGTTACTTTGTGGCTGAGCTGGCAGCCATGAACATAAAGACAAAGCTCCAAGTGGAGTAGTTCTGTCCTCGGGCACAACAAGGATGCTGCTGCTGGGAGGAAGGAAGCACCTGTCAGTCCTGCCTTTGCCCCCTGCAGCTTTCAAGCGTTAAAGTCAGTTCTCAGGTTCTTTGAATGTTTGCAAGATTCATTTGATGTTTGCATTGAGGTGGGGCAGTCCCCAAGCTGTACAACGAGGAGACGCAGCGCTCCGCAGAAGTTGATTTGCACTTCCCGAAGGATCACTTGCTATTGAGATGTGGTGTTATGGAAATCAAGCAATATCACCCATCCCACCGGGCTGAAAGCGGTGGGTGTCTTTTGTTCTCCGAGCAGCGGCTGCAGCTGCAAAGATGAAGAGGTCATAAAACGGCATGAAGCAAATGCTGGAAATGACAAAGATACATTTTTGTTACTTGAAAAATCCTTGCAAAACGTATGCCTTAATGATGGGGACATGTCAAAAGCGATTGGACGTGTTCTGGTTTGCTTTATTACCGTACCTCTGCCTTGAAACTCGTGAAGAAGGCACCAGGTTCTACCGCACGAAGCTGCAGCCTTGACCGCAAGGGACCGAGGTGGCCAAGCCCAGCCTGTCCTGCTCCCACCACCGCCCCGGGCACCTGCCCAGCTTCGGCGGCAGCAGCAGCCGCCGCCCCCCCACTCCCCGAGGCTGGGGGCAGCCGGGCGGGTGCCCCGGCCGGCAGCCCTACCCTTCTTCTAAAGAAACCTTTTGTACGTTTCTACATCACCTGTCTGCAGAGCCGTGCTGGGGCGCGGGGGGGCCGGGGCTCAGGGCGCGGCGGGGCCGGGGCGGCTCTCCCAGGGCTTGGCGGGCGGCGGCAGGCGGGAGGCGGTGGGGCTGTCACCCGTGGGCGAGCTGTGGGGCCGCCGCACGCCCGGCGGTTCCCGCCCGCTCCGCACCATCCGCAGCACATCGGCGAAGGAGGGGGTGGGCGGCGGGGGCGGCGGCGGCGGCGGGGCCCGGGCCCGCTCCGGCTCCATGGCGCGGCGGGGCGTGCCAGGGGTGCGGGGAGGAGGGCGGGGTCTTTGCGGGGGGCGGTACGACGGGCGCTGGAGGGGGAAGGCGGGGCGGGGGCGGCGCCGGGGGGAAGCGGCAGCCGGGTGCTGGGCGAGGCGGCGGGGGGGGGGGCTGAGCCCCACTGCCATGGGGGTGCCCTGCGTGCTGCTGGCGGCCGCGCTGCTGCCGCTCCTGCCCCGTGAGTACCCCCGGGAGGGACGGGGGCAGCCCCGCGCTGGGAGAGCCGGCTGCCGCCCAGCCCGAGGGGGAAGGACGCGCAGGGGACGCGGTGCCGCTGACGCCCGTCCCCTCTCAGCCGGCAGGGCCGTCGGGCCGCTGCCCAGCCTGGCCCCGCCGCTCAGCATGCTGGTGGCCGGGCAGCGTCGGCGGCTGGTGGTCTGTGTGGTGAGCGACCTGGCCCCCGGCTCCGGCCACGCTGTCTGGATCTCCGTTGGGAACGGCAGCGTCCTGCAGTCCTTTACCTACGGGGTCTCTCAGGAGGAGGGCGGCACCGTCTGCACCGTCTCCCTCCTCCCCGATGACCCCCTGGCGGAGGGGGATCTCGCCTGCCACGTGGGGCCCAACAGGACGTCCCCGGCCCGCAGCTCCAGCCGCAGCCACAGCACGGGTACGGCCTTGCCGCCCCTCCTGCCTGCTGCTGCCCTGCCTGCCGGCCTCCGAGCATGGGGCCAGCAGGGAGCAGGCGCCAGCCCCCGGGGGCCAAGGCTGCTCCCCCACCTGGCAGGCACAGGAAGGGGTTTGCGGCTGGTCCTGCCCGCACACCTGGTGCTGGGCCCCTCCTGCCTGCCCAGCTGCACTCTCACCCCACAGGGAACGAGGAGGCAGCGGAGCTGTGTCCTGGCAGCAGGGATGGAGGTGAGTCTCCCAGCAGGGAGGAAAACCTGCTGGGGTCAGCCTGGCTGAGGACTTCCACAGTCCTCTGAGTCAGGAGGCTGGGGAAGAGGGGATGAGACTCCCGTCTCGGCGAGGGGAGGTGGGTCAGAGCTAGCCCCCTCTCGGGGACAGCACAGAGGTGAGGGGAGGTGGGTCAGGGACACGCGAGGGTGACAGAAGCTCATGACAGGCCCTGGGGAGCCTGTCGGGCCAGAAGCTTTAGAAACCCCCTCTCCTCGACCTGGCCCCGGTGCAGCCCCAGAAGGGAGGTGGGGGCAGGGGGGTGCCCACAGCAGGTGTCACCCCCTTTCCTCCGTCGCAGTGCCGCCAGACCGCGGTGTGGCCGTCCTGCTGGTGGCCATCCGCGTGGTGCTGCTGAAGGCCGTGCTCTCCGAGGCCCTCCTCACCGCCATCCTCCTTGCCCGGAGCTGAGGATCCCGGGGCGGGGGGGGGAAGCCCACCCCCGAGGGGTAAGTCTCTCACTTGGCCTGTGGGCGTGGAAGGCACCCAGACTATTCTGGAGGGTGGAGAGGGGAGGAACGAGGGGGGCTTGGGAGTGTTTGGGAGGTACAGGGGCCGGATCCCGTGTGGGTGGAGAAGAGACCGGGGGGGAGCTGCCGTTTTCGTGCCATTTTCGTGCCATTTCGGGGACCCTGAAGGACTTGCGGGGTAGGAAAAGACCACGGATTACTGGGGGGGGTGGGGAGGGGGCCCCGAATGGCCCAGGGTGAGGCAGGGCAGCACCTTTCCAGGGGCAGGGCGGGCTGCAGGGGGGGGGGGGGCGGCAGAGGGTCCCCCCGGACCGGGACCCGCGCGCGGCCGGGCGACCCGGGGACCCTTCGGCCGCCGCTCCGCTCCGCCCCGCCCCGCCGCGCGCGGCTGGCTGGGGGCGGGCGGGGATTGGCCGGGCTGCCGACGTGCGGCGCCGGGATTGGCTGTCGCCGCGCGGTTGCTAGGTGACGGGCGGGGGCGGGCGGGGCGCTCCCGGAAGCGCGGCCCCGGAAGCGGAGCCATGGCGGCGGCGGCGCTGCTGCTGCTGCTGCTGGCGGCGGGGGCGGCACTGGCGGCGGGCGACGACTCCGACTGGGTGCGCCTGCCCAGCAAGTGCGAGGGTAAGCGGGGCTGGGCTGGGTCGCTAAAAGCCCCGCCGGAGCGCCTGGGCCCGGCTTGCTGGCCGGCGCCGCGGCGGCCGCTGGAGGCGGGGGTGTACCGGTGCGGAGGCGGCACCCGCAGCCCCTCCGCCCGCCCTCGGACCCCCGGGGGGTTTGGCAGCGGCTGGTGGTCTCTGCTGCTCACGGTTTGGCCTCAGCGATGCTTCCTCACTGAGCAGCCCCTTGATTCGCAAGCAGTCAGAGGTCTCACCCAGGGCAGGGCATGACGACCCTTTGCTGTCTGCCTTGGTTTCCTCTGTCTTTGATGTACAGGGATGGGCGGAGCTTGACAGCAAAGAGAAAAGGAAGAAATGAAACTCTGGAGGTCTTTGCAAAGCCTTCTCTAGCAGGGAAGTGCTTCTGGAGACACTGGTACCCAGGCTGTGCTGTGGCACCTGCATAACTTCAGAGAAGCATCACAGCGAGAAATGGCCCCGTGGTGCTCCTCCTCCTGCCTAGGCTTGGAACCCGTGTCAGGGTGCAGAGATAGCTGTGGGCAGCACCTGGGTAACTGGACCCAACAGTGAGTGCTCGTGGGGTCACTGCAGCAGGTGTGGTGGGGAGAGGGACGTCATGGAGGCCCGAGTGGCTGCAGAAAGGAGCACTGTGACCGCCTGAGAAATGGCTGCAGTCCTGTCCGGCCTCTGGTGCCAGCAGAGAAAGTGCAGGAGGTGCACACAGGGCTTCTCAGCCTGTGAACAGCAGCCCTGGAGAAGCCACCTTGCTCTCTTCCTGCTTGCAGCACATCTCTCTACTCACCTCATTGCCTGGGGGAAGATGCAGTGGCTCATCACCCTCAGACTATTCCTGCTGGGCCTTGACCCTTGTCCCCAGGCAGGGCTTGAAGAAGAGGTGACTCCTGGCAAACAAGAACCTGCAGCACAGGAAAAGGTTTCACCAGCCTCCTGTGCCTTCAGGCACGGAAGGGCCACACCATGCCTGGCTTCCCCTCCACATTTCCACTTGTAAACCCCTGAGATATTTCTGTTCTCCTGCTCTCTGTTTCTACAGTTCTATTCATTTCTTTGTTACAGAATAAATAAACCTTTTGTTTTATTATTTTTTTTTCAGTTTTATAAAGGAAAACGTGCTGTGTTTATAAAGCTGTTAGTGCTGTGGTCTCTGCTGCAGGCAGTGCCCCGTGCAGTGTTGCTGGAGCTGACAGCCCCCAGGGCAGTGACACAGTCTGTATCCCCCCAGCCTGCTGGGCCCCTGCTTGTCTGAAGTGTAGCCCCTGTGTCCCCAGGGTGCTGAAGGGACTGTTACCAGTTGGGATATGCTTGTGTCATGAGGAAGAGCTGTGACCCACTTTGGAGCTTGTGTTGCAAATAGACCCTGTCCTCATCCAGGAGAAAGGGGGTGGCTCGTGGCATGGAGGCAGAGGCTTTGGTGGCTGCAAAGTAGAGCTGTGAGGAAACCTGCAGGTGGAACTGGTGGTGTCTCTCTTCCCAGCAGAGCTGTAGCAGCTATCTGCCTGGGTGCAGATAAAGCATTAATTTGGGTATTCCTGCTCCAAGGGATCTCCAGTAGAATCAGCTGAGCCATTACTGGTTATTTCATTGGATGGCTGAGGCATCTGTTTTCTGTTCATGGTGGATCTAGTGCTCCCAGCTCCCTGGCACCGGGTTCTGCTTCTAACCTGTCCCGAGGTGCTGTGTCACTGCCCACTGGAGCAGCAAAACTTCCTAATCTGCTCGTGCTTTCCTTCCCACAGTGTGCAAGTATGTGGCCGTGGAGCTGAAATCTGCTTTTGAGGAGACTGGCAGGACCAAGGAGGTGATTGACACCAAGTATGGCTTCCTGGATGGGAAGGGCTCTGCGGTCAAGTACACACAGTCGTAAGTGAGAGCGGGATGGGTGGTCTCCCATCTGCTGTCGCTGCCTGCGGGCTGCAGAGCTGGGTGTTTGGGAGCTGCTGGCTGTGCTGTGTCCCAAGCCCTCCCTCTCTCCTGGGCAGGGACATCCGGTTAATCGAGGTGACGGAGAACATCTGCAAGCGGCTGTTGGATTACAACCTGCACAAGGAGAGGAGCGGCAGCAACAGGTTTGCCAAGGTGAGGGCTTTCCTCCAGTCCCTGGCTCCCAAGCATCCCTCACTTGCCCTGCACTGCCAGCACAACAAAACAGGGTTCATTCTTCCCATACCTGGGTCCTCTGCCATCAGCCAGTATGCAAGGCTGCACTGCCCCCCAGGTCAGGTGTGGGTTGCTATCCGTGGGGGCAGTCAGGGGCTGTCTTGCCTGGCCTGTGTCTTCCTGTTGTTTTGGGAGTGGGTTTGCAGAGAGGGACTCGCTGCCGCTTGAGCTCCCTCCTGGTAGTGCTGACATCCTGGGGACTCTGGTGTTGGTGGGCTCACACGTACCTGTGTCCCTGGTGCTGGGAGGGGAGGGCGGGAGGAGCACCACTTCACCAGGCAGCACTGCTCCCCCAGGGCATGTCAGAGACGTTCGAGACCCTCCACAACTTGGTGCACAAGGGTGTCAAGGTGGTGATGGACATCCCCTACGAGCTGTGGAATGAGACCTCCGCCGAGGTGGCTGACCTCAAGAAGCAGGTACCCAGTCTTGGTGGATACTGTGGCCTTGTGGGCTGGAGCAGAGGGGAAGAGGGAGGCTGGAGGGATGCTGCTGGGAATGGGGGTGTGGGCAGGACCTGCTGCCCTGGTCCTGGCCCTGCCCCTGCCCTGGCAGCGCATAGCTGGAACTAGGCTCTCCTCTCTCCACCAGTGTGATGTCCTGGTAGAAGAGTATGAAGACGTGATTGAAGACTGGTACAGGCACCACCAGACAGAGGATCTCTCCCAGTTTCTCTGTGCCAACCACGTGCTTAAAGGGAAGGACACAAGTAAGTCCTGGCTGCTGCCCGCGGGGCGCAGTGTGGGCATGCTAGGGAGGGTGAGGAGACTTGCCGTGGGATGGGGAGTCCCATTTCTCACTCGGGACCCCCTCTGCCCCTCTCCTTCCCAGGCTGCCTGGCAGAGAAGTGGACCGGCAAGAAGGGTGACTTGGCAAGCGTGGGGACAAAGCAGAGCAAGAAGAGCGGGAAGAAGAAGAAGAAAGGCCGGAAGGATGAGAACGAGGAACCTGCCAGCCTCCCGCCCGCAGGGGAGGCTCTGGAGGAGAGCGGGGTCCAGGAGGAGGCTCCGCTCACCCACAGTCCGGCCGATGAGCTCTAGGGCACGGCCCCTGCTCGGGCGTCTCACCCCACCCTGCCCTGCGGGTACCAAAGGAAAAGGGACTTGCGTAGCGTTCGTGCCGGAGTGTCCGGCCCGGACTTGCCAGCCCGGGTGCGATCCCGCGAACAGAGGGGCGGCACGGAGCCACCGCCCCAGCCCTGCTGCCTCCCTGCTGGGGCTCCGGAGGCCGCGGGCGCTGCCCCGGGCCGGCTCCTCCCCGGCTGCGCGCTCTGCCACGACTGTAAATAAAGACGTTTTGCCCAGAGCTGCTGCCGCTCCTGCTTCCCCCGCGCTGCGAGGCGGGCGCAGCTGCTGTTGCGGGCGGGGGCGGTGCCGCAGCCGCCCGGGGGGGCGGGTGCGTGGCCCGCGGAACGGGGCGGTGCTGTCGGGGGGACCCGCCCCGTCGCAGCCGGAGGTCGGGAGGCGGTGCGGGGGGCGGTGACGGGGATTGGCGGCGGGGCGGGGGCGGGGCGGCGGAGGCGCGGCGCAGTGGGGCCGAAGCCGGGCCGGGCAGCGGGCGGGTGCTGGTCGGTGTCGGCGGGATGGTGGACAGCGTGTACCGGACGCGGTCGCTGGGGGTGGCGGCGGAAGGGCTGCCGGACCAGTACGCGGACGGGCAGGCGGCCCGCGTGTGGCAGCTGTACATCGGGGACACGCGGAGCCGCACGGCCGAGTACCGCAGCTGGCTCCTGGCGCTGCTCCGCCAGCACCGCTGCCGCTCCGTCCTCGACGTGGCCTGCGGCACCGGGTGAGGCCCCGCTCCCGCTCGCCTCCCAGGTTCCCCAACAGCCCCACCCCGCAGCTACCCCGGGCCCCGCTGCCCCGGCCGTCCCCAGCGCGGCCCCCACTCCCCCCAACTTCAGCCCCCCCCCCCCCCCCCCCCCCAGGCCCTGTCTGCTGCCCCGGGCTCCACTGACAGCTGTGTCCCCAGGGTGGACTCCATCATGCTGCTGGAGGAGGGCTTCCAGGTGACCAGCGTCGACGCCAGCGACAAGATGCTCAAGTACGCGCTGAAGGAGCGCTGGGAGCGGCGCAAGGAGGAGCCCTTCGACCGATGGGGTGCGGGGGCTGCGGGGGCGGGGAAGGGCACGAAGACACGGACACCTCACCCCGGCACAGGGCCCTCTGCCCTGAGCTGCCCCTGCGCGGGGCAGCAAGCCCGGGCCTGCTGTCCCCAGCCTCTTCTTCTGCTCGGGTCTCTGGCATGGGTGCTGCTGTCCCACCGGCCCTGCTGCAGGGACCTGCCAATGCCAGCTCCTTAGCAAGCCCAGGCCATGGCCCTCGCCTGCTGGCCCCAGGCCAGCATCTCCAGGGGCCAAGGAAGGGCTGGGTGATGCTGAGGTGGGGGCTTGCATGCAGGGGAGGCTGCTGGGCAGGTGGGGTGTCCCTGCCCTCACCCACTCCCCTCTCCTGCAGTCATCGAGGAGGCCAATTGGCTCACACTGGAGAAGGATCTGGAGAAGCCAGGGGACGGGTTTGATGCAGTCATTTGCCTGGGCAACTCCTTTGCACACCTGCCTGACTTCAAAGGTGAGGTGGTGGTGGTGGCGGGAGCAGGGGGAGTGGTATGTATGCATGTGTGCACAGCATCTCCCAGCAGGCTAAGAATGTGCCCTAAACTCATCCCCTAACTGGGGCAGTAAATTGTGCACAGTGGACTTGCTGTGTCATGGAGTGTCTCCCAGGAGGCTGAAAACATGCCCAGTTCATGGGATGAGCGGGTCCTTTGGGTCCCATGGGAGTGGAGCTGCATGCATCTTTGTCCAGCTCCAGTAAGCCTAGACACACACCCAGACTTGTGCCACAGGTGGGGCAGTGGGCTTCCCATGTGGCATGCTCTGCCCCAGTGAGGCTGAGAACATGCCTAAGCTAATACCATGGGTGGGGCTGTGGGTTTTCAAAGCTGAGACTGGGGGGTGGGGAAGGGTGGTGGGGGCAAGCTGTTTGTGTGCATATGGGCAAGATGGGGCCTCATGGGCTGTGCCATGGGGGACAACCAGTGCCTGGGTCCCTAGGGGACCAGAGTGACCACAAGCTGGCCCTGAGGAACATTGCCAGCATGGTGCGGCCAGGGGGTGTCCTGGTCATCGACCACCGCAACTATGATCACATCCTGGCCACAGGCTGTGCACCACCAGGCAAGAACATCTACTACAAGGTGGGTCACTGGCAGACCCTGCCCTATCCCACTCCCCTCTGCCCCAGTGCCAGCCCCCTGGCCTCAAGGGGGCCAGGCAGGGCAGGAAGCACGTCTGTGCCCCAGGCTGGGGGCCACTGAGTCCCTGCAGGACACAGACAACTTCCTGCGGTTCCCAGAGTGACTTAACCAAGGACATCACCACCTCAGTGCTGCTGGTAAACAACAAGGCACACATGGTGACCCTGGACTACACAGTGCAAGTCCCCCCCACTGAGGCGGGGGCAGCCCCGGAGCTGAGGTGAGAGGTCCCACACGGGGTGGCTCTCAGTCTGGGGATGGCTGGCACCATGCCCTGCTGCCCCCCTGCCTCACCCCCGTTGCCTCCTTGCAGCAAGTTTCGGCTCTCATACTACCCACACCGGCTGGAGGCGTTCACAGCCCTGCTGAAAGGTGCCTTCCAGGGGAAGTGCCAGCACAGCGTCCTGGGTGACTTCCAGCCCTACACGCCAGGACAGGCCCATGTCCCCTGCTACTTCATCCATGTTGTGAAGAAGATGGCCTGAGAAGGCCGTGGAGACAGAACTGTGACGGTTGAGAGCTGCGAGTAGCTCTGGGAACAAGCAGTGGGCTGGGGACATTGCTGAGAGCTGCCTGGAACCTTCCACCTTAATTAAGAGCACTCATGAGAGCTACTGGAGCCTGTGGTCCGTGTATCTGTGTATGGGCAGGGTACGTGGCGCCGGGGATGCCTGCAGCTGCCTCAGGACTCCCAGGGTATGAAATACCCAGCCTGGGAGTAGTGTGATGTGGGTGCAGGCAGAGCTTCACCTCTAAGCTCCCAGTTGTGGGTGCCAGTTATGCCTGTAGTGTGGGGTTTGGGGCTGCCCTTGAAGTCGAGGCAAAGGTGAGCAGGTCCTGGGTGGTTGCACATCCCTGCCGAGCTCACCACAGCACTGCACACACAGGCCTGCTGCAGCTGGTTTTCCCTTTCACACCACTCCCCCAGGTGCAGACCCCTTTTCTTGACACTCCTAAGCCCCATCCAGGGGTGCCCACCTCCCCCCCTGGAACTCCTAGGCTGGAGGGGCTTTGCACACCCCCCCCAGCACTTTTCCTGTGGCTGCAGCTTCTTCCCTCCTTGCCCATCCCCGGGGAAGAGGTGATGGCAGCTCCAGCAGCACTTTGTGGTCAGGGACAGCTCTGCCTGAACAGGCTCGGGTGCCAAAGCCAGAGCAGCAGGGCTTGTTGCACGGAACACCTGCAGCTGCTGGACAACCAGCCCTTTGGGGAGGAGCTGGTCCTCGACAGCTACGGTTGGCTCAGGAGTGTGACTGCCAGCATTCTGGGTGCTGGCAGCAGCGAGAGGCAAAAGATCTGGCAGCAGCAAAGCCTTGAGCTGTGGCATGCACAGGCCCCTGGCTGGCTGAAGGTGGGGCTGCCTGTGAGCCACACCAGCAGCTGCAGGGACCTGGTAGAGGCAGCTGCCAGCCAGCTCGCTGTCACACATGGCTTAAGTGCAGATTTATTTGGCATCCTTGGCAAAGGCCAGGAATTGCACATGCGATTGTTCTGATGGCTGCCAAAAGGCTGCAGAGGGAGGCAAGGCAGGACTTCAGGGGGTCTGGGCCAACTCCTGCTCAGCACGGGCAGGGCAGCTCTGGGCTACTCTGGCCAAGGGTTGAAGTATTTCCAAGACTGAAGCCTTTTCTCTCCCTGTGTCAAGTCTTTCCTAGTATCTGGAGGAACTTTCCCTTGCTGCCACTTGCCCCCACTGCTTCTTGTCCCATCATCCAGTGCCTCCAGGACGAGCTGAGCTCCCACAGTATAGGCAGCTCAGCTCCCAGGTGAGCAAACCCCACTCCCTCAGCCTCTCCCTCTGCTGTGGGCTCCAGCAGTTCTGATGCCCTTTCCCAGTTGAAGGTGGCCCCAGACCTGTTCACAGGTGTGCTCCCCCACTCTACCCACACGACACCTGTTTCTCTGCAACACCCAACATATCCAGGGGCTCACAGGGATCTTCCTGAGCCCACAGCCATCATCAGCAAGCAAAGACCTGAGGCCAAGCAGTGCATACCTAGTGCCCAAAACCTCTTATTTATTCAGAGAAACCATGTTGAGCCCAGGCCAGCTGCAGCAGCAGTGCCCTGTGTCCTGCTGCTCTCCAACCAGCATCCTTCATTGAGGGGCTGACACCTCAACAAGCAGCTGTCTCCAGCCCTCTTCTTGCTGCCAAACCAGGTGCAGTTTGGGCCTTGCTCCCCCACCAATGCTCTGTCACCCATGAAGACACTCCTTACGTTGCCCACAATCATGAGACTTGGCTTGCTCATCATAGGGAAGTCACCCCAGTATGCTCCCAGCAGCCACAAAGTGCTCCCTGAGACATGAGGGACTGTTACAGAACCCACCACTAGCTTGGCTGAGCAGAGCAGCACTTCCACCAGGCTTTGGCTCAAAAAATGGCACAGCCACTTTTTCACCCAAGCTCAGAAAAAGGGTGTCCAGGAGACATGAGAGAAGAGCAAGTGGGTACCTGTGTGTGCCTGTTCTCTCGCACCCTTAACACACCACCCCCATCGCTCCTTCAGTCCCAGCTCTGCTGAACATTAGCAGGCAACAAACTTCTGCTGGATGAGTCTGTACCTGAGCAGCTCCTGCTCGGAGACTGACGGCTGCAACCTTGCGGCAGCCTGCAGGAAGTCTTCCATGGTCAGGATCAGAGCAGAGCTCTCAGTATCCAGCCCTGCATAAGAGAGAACAGGAAAAGGCTGAGAGCCAAGCACAGGGGCAGCTGGTAAGCTCCAACAGCCTCCTCTCCAGACACTGGAGACAGAAGGAAAACCTGTGTCTCTCCCCTTCCCCCTGAGGCCAAGCACTGGAGGTGAAGATCAGAGAATGGTTTGAGCTTAAAGGAACCTTAAAGATCTTCTAGATCCAACTCCCTGCACAGGCAGAGACACCTCCCACGAGAGCCCCATCCAGCCTGGCCTTGAACACTGCCAAGGATGGGGCTGCCACAACTTCCCTGGGCAACCTGTTCCAGTGTTTCACCACCCTCACATTAAAGAATTTCCTCCTAATGTCTATTATAAATCTCCCCTCTTCCAGTTTTGATCTATTACCCTGTGTCCTATCACTAAAAGCCCTTGAAAAAAAAAAAAAAAAAGAAGCCCTAAAACCCCTCCCTAGCTTTCCTGTAGCCCCTTCAGGTACTGGAAGGCCACTATGAGGTCCTAGAACCTTCTCTTCTCCAGGCTGAACAGCCTCAACTCTCTCAGCCCGTCTTCACTGGAGAGATGCTCCAGCCCTCTGATGATCTTCTTGGTCTTCCTCTGGACTTTATTCAGGAGCTCCATGTCCTTCTTATGCTGGGGGCTCCAGAACTGGACACAATACTCTACTACTCTAAGTGCGGTCTTATGAGAGCCAAGTAAAGCGGGAAAGATGATCACATCCACAGAAACTGCCTGCCTGCCAGTAACCCAGAGCCTAGTATTTAGTCATGGTCCCAAAGCCATTGAGGGTCTTCTTACAAAGCCCAGTTACCCATAGCTGTAACTCTCCTCTCTGGCCCTGTGCTGGGCCACCCCCAGCATGTGAGACAGGTGAGGGCTGGATTCCTACCTTCCTCGATCCATTCCACCTTGCGTTTGACAGCGCACATCATGGTGTCTGAGCACAAGGCATAGATGTCTGCTCCTGTCAGCTGAGCCGGGCATTTTTCTAGGATGGTGGTGAGATTCACAGAAGGATCTAGTTTAAACCTGCCAAGAGAGAAAACTGCAGTGACTGGGCAGGAGGAATCAGAGGTCCCATGTTTAACCACTTCTGGTGTGCTCTGCATGCTCCAAAAAAATTTAAGGAGTGGGTTGCTTTGTTTTTCCAATGCAGTAACTTCTCTTCGAAACTTCCCTGCAACAAGGTCCTCTCTCCTGCTAAGTAGGTTCAAAGGCAACTTGGAGTTCTCACTCAGAGAAATTAAGTGTTCCACATGCCTGGGAACAGCCTACAGCCAGGGCTGGATAGAAACATGTTTAATTACAGGCAGTACAAACCACTGTAACACCAAACCACCCCACCAGAGCCACACTGCAGACAGTGAGCTGGCAGCATGGTGCTGGAGGGCATGGCTGCCAAGCCACATGGTGTCCAGGGATGCTCACAGCTGGCCCACCCTCTCGCCTCTCCTACTAGCTTGTTGTCAAAGGCAGCAGCAGTCACAGCTCTCCATGACAGAAACTCCCTGCCAAGGCAGATTCACAGCTTCTCACCCAGATGCCATGGATGGTACTTCTGCACCTGAATGGCAGGGCTTGCTTTCCTCCCTCCAGAGATGATCTCAGGAGCTTGGAGGAGCTGGGAAAGTAGCCAAACCCTGCTGCTTGGTGATCCCACACAACCAGTGTTTGGAAAGACATATCAAGCACACAGGCCTGAACTACCCTCAGCATTGCAAGAGGAGAGGCAGCAAGACAAACAAAAGCTGCCTTAACCCTTGGACCTGGAAAAAGCAGGTGATGTGCTACGTGAACTCTTGTAGGAAGCAAATGGGAGCTTCCTGCCATGTTGGTGTGCCACAGTCTCATCACACCATTAAGATCTGGCTGAGCTCCGCAAGAAGAGCATGTGGGTATGGTGACTGCAACTGCTGACTACCAACCCCTCTGCCTGGATATCCAGCTGAGCTGTTCCCATCTTGTAGGAAAACCAGCCCCAGTTCTGCTTCTGGAAGCTGCCCCATCTTCTTCCCCTACCTGCTAGCTTTGGGTTAGCGACTTAGGTGCTCTCCAGGGCTCAGACACAAAGCCAAGCTGGACCACACTATGCATCAACCCCAGGAAAGCTGTGACCCACCAGAAGGTGGTGGAAGGCTCCTGTGAAAGAACAGGGACACTCACTTCCTGGTGATGGCACTCAGCACCTGCAGCTGTGACTCCCGGTCTTCGTTTATGCCCACATAGACCAGCTTGTCAAACCTGTTAGCAGAGAGAACAGACAGTCAAGAACATGCCAAGACAAACGTGCCACTGGTGCTCAGCCCTGGGCAGCAGAAACTGAAGGGTGGCTCCTTTTGCTGCCCAGTTCACAGATGATGCAAAACCTGGGACAGAAGCAGTCAATGTACTGGAGTGCAAGGCTGCTCTTCAGAGCGACCAGGGATGGCTGGAGAAATGGGCTGACAGGAACTATCTGAGTCCAACAAGAACAAAGTCCTGACCAGGATGGGCAAGCCACAGGCATGAGGACAGGCTGTGGGGCAGCTCTGCAGAACAGGCCTTGAGGGACCAATCCCTCCCACCAGTGTGTTGCCATGGCTGGTCCCTTAGTGCCCTGCAATGCTGCTGGGACAATAATCAAAGTGGCAGGGTAACAGGCAGTGGTACCTTGTGTTGCTGCTACAGCCATAGCCACTGACCTCCTCTTGGCTTCCTATCTCCCCCACAAGCAAGGATTAGGGGGCTTTAAGAACAGTCTCTGTGAACGGAACATGCTGAGGACAAACTCCAGCTCCTTGCTGCCTGAGGAGCTCTGGGGAACTACCCTAGAGTGAGGCAGGGTATGATGAGACATACCTGCCTGGCCGAAGCAGAGCTGGGTCCAGGAGGTCAGGCCTGTTCGTAGCTCCAATGACAAATAACTCGCCGGTGGAATGAAGACCATCAAGTTCGGCCAGGAGCTGTGAGACAACTCTGCAGGGAGCAAGACAGGACACTCACTAGGCCTTGGCAAGTCACCCACTGTCAGCCTTAGCCAGGAATAACCAAGGCCACTGGCAGGTCCATGTCTTGAACTTCAGCTCCTATTTCCCTTCCCTGAAGTGCCCTGATACAGCCATCCAGACTTCTGTGAGCACAGCCAGTGAGACTGTGGGCTCATAGCAAAGTGAGTGCAAGCTCCTGGTACTGTGACAGTCCTTCAGGTTCGTGCTTGGCTCTGAACCCTTCCAGGATGGTCACATATGCTTATACTTGCTATCAGACACCGCAGACGCTGACCAAACATGGGCAGGTATGCGTGGCTGTGGCTCAGGTTCCCCTACTGGATGTGCTGGTTAGGATGTCCTCACTCTCCCTGCTACGTGGTACTGCCCAGCAAGTTCAGCTGCAAGACTTCCCTCTCAGTCCACACCAGGGACAGTTTTGCTGCCAACCAGTCCTCAGGGCAGTGAATGCCACATGTTGCAGATCTAGTTCTGCAGCTACAGGGCTTAAGCTGGTCTGGCTGCACAGTACTTCAGTGCTGCACAGATCTACTGGAATGGGGGTGTCTCCACCAAGTTCTGGGATCAACTGAGATGACCAATGGACACCATACGCAGCACCTTCCAAAGCTGCTGGTTTTTGTGTGTGAAGATGGATGTCAAGGGCACATTATGTCACTGGAAAAGTCTACAGAACTCCTCGTAGATGGAGAGGAAGGCTGGATGGGGACTATCAGCTCAGCAGAAGAGGCCTGGGGGAAACCTGCTTCTGGGTATCTCCAAGTTGTACATACTTTGGCTTCTACCAGTGGCAGCTGAAAGATTTCCCATCACAGAGAAAGAACAGCTAATAGTAGGGGAGCACGGCAGGGGTGTGAAGGATGGCCTTGGAGAGGCCAAAGGGAGCAGCTGACAGCCATAGAGGCAGCTGGAGGAGACTCTGTCTTAACCAAATGTTTGCACAACAAGCTTGGGCAATCAGGAATCTGCAGCAATGCAAACAGCAGTACTAATGTCCAGAGAGAGGAGACAAGCCACACAGAGAAGCTGAAGGGTGCAGGTGGGAAAAAGTAGAGAAAGAGTTAGGATGGACTAAGCCTTTCCGGGCAATCCTGTGCATCCCCTCAGTTGAGGCAGCTAGGCTGGTCTCCCAAGGATGCATGATGTTCACTCACCTGTCCATGACACCCCCTGAATCTCCACTCCACCCCCGACTGGGGGCCAGAGAATCCAGTTCATCAAAGAAGATAATGCAGGGAGCTGCTGCCCTGGCTCTGGCAAACACTGGGAGAAGACAGCACAAAGGTGAGAAAGACCTCGAGGAGCAGTCAACAGCAATAGAATCTTCTACATCACCAGCAGGGAAGAGCTGTGGATGAAAACCAGCTGCCCACTGCTTCACCACCACCAACTGCTCTGCCTCAGGGACCCAGTGGGAGCAGAGACAGGCAGCACCCAGTACAACAAGCCCAAGGCTCAGCTATGTCTTTGAGGAACTGCTGTCCCATCAGGAACACCAGGGGCAAGAGTGACAGAAGCAGAGAGAGCAGGAGGGGAAGCTGCTGTGAGGCATGGAGCTTCCCTCCAGCACCACAGAAAAGTCCCATCTTCCCACGTGCAGGGGCAGGATGCATCTGCTTACCATTACGCACGTTCTCCTCACTTTGCCCAACGTACATGTTGATGAGCTCTGGCCCTTTCACACTGTGGGGCAGCGAGAAAGGGGGTCAGTTAAAACATGCCCATCCACTGCCAGGAGAAAGTCAGTCCCACTGCATGACCCCCAACTTCACCTCAGGAACGTCAAGGCACACGTGGTTGCCACAGCTTTTGCCAGCAAGGTCTTCCCTGTCCCTGGAGGCCCATACAGCAGCAGACCAGAGCGGCACAGACCCAGTGACAGTAGCTCTGGGTGCTCCAGGGGCAGCTGGATAGTGTCCAGGATCTCCTTCTTCACCTCCTGGAGCCCACCAACATCCTGCCAGGACACAGAGGGGATCTGCCAAGAGAGGGAGAGTCCATTTCAACACTTATTCCTGAGCCCTGAGCAGGCCTGGGCAGCTCTTCCTCATCAGCCTCTTGTGCTCTCAGCTGTGTCTGGCTATGAAGGAAATCAGCCCCACACTGCACCCTGCTGTGGGAACCTCCAGCACCCACACTTCCCCTCTCTTGAACTTTTGCAATGGGGAAAACAAACCGCAGGTGTCCCCAGGCAAGCCGTGAGTCTCCAGTCCTCCTCTGCACCTCCTATCACCTGTCAGCAAAAATACCACACGGAAAGTACCTACCAGGGTTGTCTGCAGCTTTGTGGGGAGAGAGCCCTGCTGCAGACAGCCCTTGGGACACATCAAGGAAGGTAAAAATAAGAAAGAAAAAAACAACAACCCAAACCCCAGACCTAGCAATTATGAGCTGCTTGTGTTCAAGGGCACCTCGTCCAGGGTGGTGAGATGGTGCAAGGGCTTCACATCAGAGCAAAAAAACCTGGGCTGCTAGAAACCTCTGTCATGTGGAGGAGGATGTGAGAGGCAGATATCCTGGAGGACACTGTACAGAAAACTAGCTGCTTTTGAAAGGGGGGATCTAAGAATGAAGTCCAGGGATGCTTACAATAAATAGATAAGGATGGAGTCAACTGCAAAGAAGCAGGGGATCATTGTGGAGAAAGGAAAGACTGCAAACTTGAGAGGGGTGAGCCATGCCTCTTTTATTATCTTATGCTGAGCAAAGCAATCTCAGAGGCTACTGCTGCTCTTCTCACAGCTTTAGAAATAGCTGGAATGCCACAAGCTGCATGATAGATCCTCCACAGAGGCAGAGCAGCTCTCCTGGGAATGTGCAGAGAAAGCGAAGTGCCTAAACACTTCCCCCAGCTGCTGGCTGGTGGGAAACAGGTGTCAGCACAAACAGGGACCTTAAAAATAGACCAGAGCCTATTCGCCCTCAGCCAATGTGTCTCTCCTTCCTTCACTACTTGAGCTGATGTTATCTCATGCTATTTCTCCAGCTGTCCAGCAAGTCCACCAGGAAAATCTGGTCAGACAAGATAAGGATTAAAAAAAAAAATTAAAAAAAAAAATCTTTTAAAGCCAAAGGTCAGGGCATTCCTTCTTCAGAGCTGATGCCCTAGCACTACCTTGCTAGAAAAAGCTCTACAGACATCAGTAAGAGAGCTGGAAAACTGCAGCAAGGTTGTTTTCAAGGGAGAACATCTGAAGTCTAGGACATGCTGTAGACACAGCCAGCAATTGGAGGTTTGGAATTAGTTCTCTCTGGGAGACTCACACTGTAACTGCGAACAAATGTGTGACTAACCAGAAAATGCAAGCAGGGAATTAAAATTTATGCATGTTGATAGTATCTAGGGTTTTCTGAATGAGAGCCAATTACTAAGAAATTGATAAAGGACTGTAAAATATAAACAAAATTAGATCCCATTCACACAGCCTGCTGCTGAGCATGCTCTGTGGTTATTATTTGTCTTATAGCAAACTTGGCAGACACACCTAAAGCAGAGCTCATTTCAGTCTCTAGTAGATTTATGAATGAAATAACTCCCAGAGTAGTTTCCTGGATGATGACACCAGCAAGATGTCATCCTGCTGGGGCAGGACAGCACGTGGGCACTGGAGGAAGGCACTGGAATAACTGCTCAAAGGCCAGGGTTTCCTGTCATGTACTGAGCTCGGTCATTTGCACTCAAGGGCATGGAGAAGGGGCTCCAATCACTTCACTCAGTCCTAACACCATGTTACCCAGCCAAACCGATCATCCCAAATGCTGTTTCCCTGGGTGCTGAGCTGCCAGGGACAGATCACGCCCCTCCCTAGAAGCTGACTTTGCTGGTTTTCTGTGACACCCCATGTCCCGTTCCCTGAAGAATTGCCAGCCCTCCAAACTGCCGGGCTGATGGAAAAGGCCATGCCAGCTCAAGCAGCATCCAAGGCCAGGGATCAAGGATAAGGCTTCTCAAACGTGGGGAAACTGCCTCATCAGCTTATGCCCCAGCTTCTCTGTTTCCATACACCAGGTGGCTGGGAGGCCTCAGCAAGGCAGCCAGTTTGTGGCTGTCTTTGCCTCTCAAAAGGCTGAGCTATGCAGCTGGAATCCCTGTGGCAGTGCTCAGTGGAGCTGTGTCCAGTTAGAGCAGTTAGGGCTTCCCTGAACAAGTTCAAAGCCAAGAAGGTGAAAAGCACTTGTGGGGGAAAGCCCACAGTGGGACTGTTTCCCATCCAAGGCTGGGGGAATATGTGGAAAGACATAGCAGGAAATCTGCAAGCAGGATCTTGAGACACACAGCTCTAGAGAACCAAACTGCCCCCGCTCTGCCCAGCATCCTACCTTTGGGGCTCCCACTGCCTGTGAATGGGCATTGTGCAGCTGGTCCAGCGCAGCACTAAAATCCTCCTCAAGCACTGGGAACCCAGCAGTGCAAAAATCTCTCTCCGCTTCCTCGCTCAGTCCGCCTGGAAAGCTGGCAAGGAAAGAGAATGGAAGGACTCAGGCTCTCTTCCACTCCTGGCATGATCAGGGTGGCTTCAGCCCCTACCCTCCCCATCTCCTGTGCTACCTCAAGGCCTGGATGCGGGTACAAGCAGCCCGGCTGCTGTGGGACAATAAGGCACAGAAATCTCCAAGCACAAAACCCTGTGAATGCAGAAACAAACAGCATCAGTTCAGTGCCTGACTACAGCTCCAGCTAGGCCATAAAAGGTGTATTAGAAATCTGCAGTTAAATATGTCTGAGGACCATGTTTAACCACTGAAGTAGCTGACAGGGCTGTGGGAATTGCCCCCTTTCTCCATGGCCAGGTAGGGGAGGTTGGCCCAGCACTCCTGGCCTGCCCATCCCCACATGCTGCTGTAGTTTCACTCACTGCAGTCCTGCGGGCCAGCTTGGATAGGCTCACTTCTTTGCCCAGAGGCAGACTGGCAGTCAGCATGCTCAGCATCAATCTCCTTTGCTCTTCTGAAGGGGCTTCGATTTTCACCTCATAAAGAAAAGCAGTCTGCACGTCTGTAGGAACATCCTGGGGCTTGCAGGTTGTGCCAATCACCAGGACAGAGTGGCTGTTTGAGAAATGTGTAACAATTCATGGTCTCAGCTCTATCACAGAATCACAGAAGAGTTTGGTTTGGAAGGGACCTTTAAAGGTCACTTAGCCAAACTCTCCTGCAACAAGCAGGGACATCTTTAACTAGGCCAGGTTGCTCAGAGCCCCAGCCAACCTGACCTTGAACGCTGGAAGCTTCACTCTTACACTGTCATCACGCACACCAAGTCACTCTCCAAAGGCTAGCCTTTCCTCTGAGAAATGTGCACATACTGGTCAAGGTATCTTGCAGCCACTCTCCCCCAGCTTGCCCTTCAACTGCTTTTTGACCTCTAAGTCAAGGCCCTTCAAGTGACATCTTATTTCTTCACTTGACATCCCCCTTCTTGTGCCCTGGTACTTGTCCTCAGCCTCAAGATTCTCCTGGGGTCCAGCTCTCTTTGGGGTTCCCTGCAACCCTTGTCATGCCTCACAGCCAACATGCCAGGTTTGCTCATCTGAACAATCAGAAATCAGCTTCAAATCAGCTTTCTGATTCCCTTTGCTACTAAGCTGGAAGAACAAGGACTATCTGAAATAAACAAAGCAAGTCTGGGAGAGACTCCACCAGACTGAAAATACAAGGGCACATTTGCAATCAGTCACCTTGATGTAACAGTGACTGCTGACCTAGGAATGGCAGAAGCAAACAATCACCTCAGATGCCCACAGAAAACATGCAGGGTTCATACCGCAGTCCTGGGTCTCTGTCCAGAAGCTGCTGTCTCAGAGCAGTGATGACCCTGGGATCCTCTCCCAGCCTGTCCCGGTCTCTGCCAAGCACCTCAATGTCTTTCAGCAGGAGTACACATGGGTGATAGTGCTGGGCCTGGGCAAAGGCCATCTGTATTTTCTCCTCTGTGGCTCCACTGGTGTCACTGCACAAACTAACGCAATCAACCTGCAAGTCAAACCACACAACACACAGTTCACAGTAGCTGCAACATGGACAGCTGGGGGACCCAGGACAACGTTCAGCTCCACAAGTTTTCTATGGGCAATTCGCAGCCGAAAGGAGATCTAGGTGGATGTTTCCCAGAGATATAAAATGGACACATTCAGGGCATATTCAAAATTGACATGTTCAGGACACTCTGGTATGGAAAAATAGCAGTTTCTAGCTTTTCTGCAGGTGAAAGGAGCAGGAGGGTGTTGTCTGAAAGAGGTGAGGCCAAGGGACCACAGAAGCCAAAACAGTGGATGTCACAGCTCAGCAACCTAAGATAGAAAGGATCGGAGAGCTGTGGAAGAGGCCAAGACAGAGAGAACAGTGTGTCTCAGAGGAACAGTGCAAAGATCAGAGTGGGAGGCTCAGGAAAATGTTCAACCCAGTGCCGCACAGGCTCAAAGTGCAAGAGGAAGGTAGAAGGTAAAGGGGGAGCACGGGGGGGAGGAGGAAAGTTAGCTGTGGCCAGAAGCCCAGACGCTGTTTACAAAGCAAACACCTGATGAATTAAACCAAAAGGGAGAGGTGACCAGTGAGCCTTGAACAGCACCTTGAAAGCTGCTGGAAACAGGCAGTGCTGCCTCCTGGTGCTGCAAGATTGTGCTTCGAAAGGGTAACTTGGAGCAGGGACAATGCTACAGCCTCAAGAGCTGATATAAAAGGACCAGGACACAGAGCAGAGGAACTCCTGTGCTCCATAGAAAAAAAAAAAAACAGGAGTTAGGGTTGTGGGAGGCATGGCCCAATGGAAGCAGTATCTGTATGCAGGTATAGAAGAGCAGAGAAAAAGGACCAAAAAATGCTGATCAAGTGGTAGAGATTACAGTGTAGAAGAATGACCACGTCCTGGCAGGAGAGCAGGCAAAAGTCAAAAGAAGGGAAAGTGGAATGGTAATACAAGCATTGCATTAAGTGAGAAAATGTAGGGGAGAGTGTAAAAGCTAGGATAGGAGAATAAGATGGATACTGAATACCTCTGGCTTCAATAATAAGAGTGTTAGTCTTTAAAAGCAGTGCACAAAGCCAAAACCAGAGTTGTAGCCTTGCACATCACACTAGAACCTGAGGACACCTGCCAGGAGTGCCAAAGTGCTCCCAAACATATCCTATGCATGGATCTGAAGGAACTGTGAAGTGTGTGCAATCTTGTACTGGATCCCAAGTGCTATGGCACATCAGCAGAATAAGAGCTCAGCACCACTAAAGATCATGTGCAGAAGATGAGCTGCACAGCAGCTGGCCAAGGCTTTATCTACCTCTCCCATGGACCCACTGTTACAGCTTTCCTTGCATGGAAAAGAGCAGTTAAAGAGAGTAATGTCAGCTTCACCTACCTTCTATTTAGAAGAAAACCCCAATACTCAAAATGCTTAGCTTGTTTTCCATTAATTTACCCTAACAATACCCATAAAAAAGGAGCAAGACTATGTTTTCTTTCTGCAAAAATGAACCTTCCAGCTCTTTTCTTTCCATCCATCTTCTTCCAAGTCCTTTCAGAGTTTCAGAAACTCTTCTAGGAAAGTTACCATGTAACAAAGGAAAACAGCAGTGGAAACTGCCCTGGTGTCCAGAACCTTCGGTGCTAGACAGTCAGGGGCCAGACCTCATTTTGGCCATGAAGCCTCCCCAGTACAATCACAGCTGTAAGAAGATGGGAATGGCTGCACTGTTTCAGACTAAGAGATCATTTAAGCCCACTATTTTGTCTCCAAACATGACCACAAGTGGCTGCTTAAGAAAGAGTCTGATCATGGTAAACACATAGAACCTCCTCCCCTCAGTACTCCTCCAAGCACCTACTATTCCCACTGAAAGGGATTTTCCCAGTCAGATGTGCTTTCCTAACTGTAGATTTCTCCTCCAATTAAGTCTTACCTACACAGAGAACCACCTCCTTTAGCTTGCCTGCTCCCACTAGCTTCACCTGACAGCCCCAGGCCTCATGCTGGCACAGAGAAAAGTAAACACTTTCCACGATCTGCTGACCATTCAATATCTTGTAAACCTCTATCAAACCCCTGAAGTTCTCTATTTTTCAATCTGAAGAGCTTGTTCAGCTGTTCACCACACAGAAACTGACCTAGACCTCTGATTTTCTCCTCTGAATTTTCTAAGTTCAGCTTTATGCTTTTGTGATGCAGAACCAGAACTGTGTGGGACATGCAAGTTGTGGCAAGACACAGATCTGCATAGCAGCAGCAGCACCTGCTCTCAAGTTTGTTTCCTAAAATACTATCTGATTGTTTACATACATGGAGAACAGAGCCCAAGTCTTCATGGAATCACTGACATAAAACCAAATTCTTTATACTGACTGGTGACAGTCAGCTTGAAACACATAATTTTCCACGTAAAACGAACTAGCTGTGCTGGTTTGGTTCTGGCATGGTTTCGGTAGCAGGGCAGGGGCCACAGGAGTGACCCCTGTAAAAAGCTACTTAAAGTTCTCCCAGCACAGGTAGCCAAGGCTGTTAGAAAAGACAATGGATGCGCCTCCGCGATTATCATATAAAAGAACTTATATAAGACCTGAATACAGAGCAAGCAAGGGAGAAAGAGCTGTGTTGGACAGGTGAAAGCAGTGCCCAGGGTGAAGATCTGGAGGTTGGTGCGGAAGAAGGGGAAGAAGGTGCTCAAGCGGAAGCTTCTCTGCAGCCTGTGCTAAGATGCCAGGCTGCCCCCGCATGGAGGAACGTGGTGAAACATTCCCTGAAGGCGCCAGGAGGGCGAATGCGAACTTGCAGCCCGTCGACTTGGTTTATGCAGCTTTGGAAAACCCCGGCGCCAGGGGAGGTGACTGTTCCCGAACCAGCCCGTGACTCTGTGGGAAGCCCGGGCTGGAGCAGCTCCTGACCTCGTGGGAAGGACTCATGAAGGAGAGGTTCCTGGAGGACTCTCTGCCATGGGAGGGACCCCGTGGGGAAGCAGGGCAGGACCGTAAGGAATCCTTCTTCCTGAGGAGGAAGGAGCAGCAGGAACCACCAGCCTGTGACCTGACTCTAAACCCCATCCCCTGTCCCCCTGTTCCGCTGGGGGAAGGAGGGAGAGAAACCGGGAACAAAGGGATTTGGGCCCGGGAAGAAGGGAGGGGTGGGGTAACATATGCAAGCCCTGCTCTGTGTGTTGTCTGTGTCCTGTGTGTGTGTGTGATTAGTGTGAAATTAAATTATTATTTTTTCCCTGAGTTCAGTCTTTTTTGCCCAGGACCTTAACTGGTGAAGAACTCTCCTTGTCCTTGTCTCAACCCACAAGCTTCCAGCTGGCCTTTATCCTTCCCACAACATGGGGGCCAGGGGCCAAGGGATGAGTTGATTGAGCAGCGAGGTGGCTGGTTCTTTGTTGTCGCGTTAGGCCCAAACCACAACGACAATGTATTTTACCTGCCATTGTACTGCTCAGTCACTTCCTTGGTAACACCTTCAAGCAACTTTCTGAAGGTTTACAGGATGTGATTTCTGTTGTAAAAACTACATGGTGTGCCTCATTCACCTCCACAGCAGATGCAACACTTCCTCATCTTGGCTGAATCTTTCTAAAGGGTAGGCTCGTGTCATGGTTGCAGCAGGGGTGTTGGCATGGCTAACATAAAAGAACATTTCCATAATTCCTTGTATGTTGTAAATCCACCAATAAACTGACCACAGAAGGAATTACCTTGAAGAGGTGGAGGTTGAGGCAGCTACACACAGCTCTGACAGCCATCAGTTTCCCACTGCCACTTGGCCCTGAGAGGAGAACGCTGCCAGTCCCGCTCAGTGCACTTGCCCTGTAACACAGAGGCAGTTCTCTTGGTGACCAGGGAGCAGGGTCTTAGCTCTCCTGTGGCTTGCTGAAGGGAATTCTAACTCACTGATTGCTCAGGTGAGGCCGAAGGGCATCACAGAGCTGCTTCACAACATCAGAAAGTCCAGCAGGAGACAAACTGCTCCAAAACTCGTGGCTGTTATAGGCTGGAGCAGATGGGACAGGACTGTTTGTTGAACCCACCTGTGAGGAAGGGAAAACAGCACTCTGTGGAACACTGTCTGAGAAAAGACAGGTACCAAGTGGCAAAGTCTGTCCTGAAATGCCATTTTTCAATGGCAGCAGACACAAGCCTCCACAGGCACTTCTGTCACCCATCGTGCAACCTCAGATCTCCTGTACACCCTGCCTGCTCTCCACTGGTATCTTACCAGATAAAGAGAGGTGTTCTGGGTGTCCACCAGGTAACCCTCAGACTGCTCGCCTTCCACCGTACCCAAGATCTTCTTCACTTTGAAGTAAAGCTCTGGCCACCTAAGGGAAAAAAAAAAACAAGCAATCTAAATTGTTGAGTCAAGATCTTGAAGGCAGGAACAAAACTGTTGCCAACAGGAAGACAACTGAAAGGCACAGGTAAGCAGAGATACCCTTGCCCTCTCCCAGGACTCACACGGATCCTTTATGGACCCTGCTGCACTGTCTGGCCAGACAGACCAACAGGACTGTCAACAGTTACAGCTTCTGCTAGTGGCTTCAATCCATAAGTAGGGCTGTGCTAACCATATTTTGTCTATCTAAGAGCTCAAGACATTCTCTTTTCTGCCATTGCTTCATTCACTACAACTCTGCAGAGATTCACCTGCAGCATATAAAACCTTGCAGTGCAGAGTCCTCTAGGCTACAGCTACAGCCCTCCATAATCCAAAACAACACTTTCCTCTTCCTCCTAAGATAGTAAGTAAATAAGCTCTAAACTTCAGAGACAGATCAGAATGGAATAAACTCCCTCATCTCAAGAGAATCAATAGTGGAAAAGTATATTTTTATCTTTCAGTACCCATGTAATAGAGTCACAGTTTGTTGTCACATACCTTAGGAATTTGTCTGCATTTACTTCTAAAAACTCAGCATGTCCAAATGTTGAAACACAAAGGATGTCTCCCTCCTGGACAAGCCTACAAGAAAAACCAAAAAAAAACAAACAGGGAAACCAGTAAGAAAAAACTGTGGAAAAACCAGTGGAAGAGAATAAATCGTTCTCATCATGTGTCCTCCCTGTCCCACATCACACGTGTTTTTACAGAAAAGAATGTAGCTATTTACACCAACTCAGTCCTTTCCTGTAAATAAAGCTATAAACAGCCACTTAAAAGATTCAGCATGCACTGGATGGGAGTAGGTGCATTCAGACTACTACAGGGAACCTCCTGGGAATGGTATAGAAGATTAATGCCATTAACAATAATCTCTTCCAGAGAAAACAGCATCCTCATCCCCGGAACAGCTGAGTGTAGTTCCAACAGAAAGCCCGGACAGCCAAACAAAAGAGGCTCCTTGACAGGTGTCATAAGAGAAGGTGGCAACACATCCAGTTTCCCAATCACCCGGCTCCATTAAAGGTGAAATCTGAAGGATATGCTCCGGAGTGGAGATGTGCAGGCAGCACTTGGAGCACGGCCCCCTAACCGCAAGGCACCTCCCGGCCGCACCGCTCACCGGGGTGCTTCGAAGTGCTGGTAGAGGACGCGCCCGTAGCCTCCCCGGCTGCTGTAGGCGGGCGAGCAGACGATCTCCAGGTGCAGCTCCTTGGCGAAGGGAGGCACAAACAGCAGGGACCGGCTGCCTGTCCCGTCCGCGGCGCCGGGCCTTTCGTAGCGCTGCAGGGTGGGGAGGGGAAAGGCCGCACCGTCAGACCCCGCCGCCGCCACCCCCGGCCCCGCGACCCCTCCGAGCCCCCCGCGGGGCCGGTCCCGGCTCACCCGCAGGCGGAGCTGTGCGGCGGCGGCGGGGTCGCAGCCCAGGTTGAAGGCCAGGGCGGGGGCCAGCAGGGCGGCGCCGTCGCTCGGGCCCCGCCGGGCGGCCCGCGGGTACTCCCAGGGCGGGGGCCGGGCCAGCAGCGCCGCCAGGTGCTCGCGGGCCGCCCCCTCGGCGCCCACCCGCACCCACTCGCCCTGGAACAGCCCCAGCGCCAGCAGCCCGCGCCGGCTCACCCACACCTCCGCCCCGCCGCCGCAGCCCGCCCCGCCGGCGGGGCTCGCCCGCAGCCGCGGTGCCGCCGCCGCCCCCCCCCGCCCCGGCCCCGGCCCCGGCCTCGGCGGCGAAGCGGGAGACGAGGGGGGGGGCGGCGGGGCGGCGGGAGGCGGGGGGGGCGGCGGCGGCCTCGCGCGGCGGCGGCGGCGGGGGGGGGGGCGAGGGTGGTGCGCGTGCCGTTGCCCAGCAACCCCTGGAGCGCCGGCCGCGCCTCCAGCACCAGCGGGCCCGGGCCCGGGCCCGGCAGCGCCTCGCCCCGCCGCACCAGCACCGCGCCGGCCGCCGGCCGCCCCGCCCGCCCCGCCGCCCCCAGCAGCACCCAGGCCAGCGCCGGCGGGCGGCGCACCGGCCACACGGCCACCCTCCGGCCGGCCGCCAGCCCCAGCCGCCGCAGCAGCGCCCCGCGCAGCCACAGCTCCGCGCCCCGCCGGCCGCCCGCCTCCAGCGCCACGGCGCTCAGCAGCACGGCCTGCGCCCCGCCGCGCCCCGCCGGCCGCACCGCCAGCACCAGCCCGCCGCCCCGCCCGCGGAGCGCCGCGCACAGCGCCGGCGGCGCCAGCAGCAGCGCGCTGGCCGGAGCCAGCTCGGCTGGCGGGGCGTCCAGCGACCGCAGCACCGCCACCGCCATGGAGCCGAGCGGGGCGGGGCGGGGCGGCGTGGGCCGGCCCCGCCACCGTAGGGCCGCGGGGCCCGGGAGGGCGCGGCGCGCAGGCGCTGGGCGGCCCGCCGGGCCCCCGCGGGCGCCGGGGAGGCCGTGGAGCGGCGGGGACGGGCCGGGAGCGGCGGCTTTCCCGCGGCAGCGCCCCGGGGCGGCCCCGCGTGGAGCGGCGGCTCCGCCTCAGGTCACCTCGGCGTGTCCCTTCGGGACCGGGTGTGGGAAACGGTTCTTGTCTTCCCCACACAAGCCTGAGCAAAACGCCTTTTAAGCCAGCGAAGGCCTCTCCTGATTATTACCCCCAGCTAACGGACTAAAACAGACTTGCTTCTCCAGGACAACTGAACCCAAAACAACAGATGTGGCCCGGGACAGAAAGGATGGGCGACAAGCCATCCTGTGCCCCTGGCAGTGTTAGAAATGAAATGTAGTGTTGATTTTGCATTCTAGTGTGAGAAACTTAGTGTCGGGTTTGGTTCACACATATATATATATGTGTGTGTGTGTGTGTGTATATATGTGTATATATATGTGTGTGTGTATATATGTATATAACACTAGAGTGTTAGGAATATAATAGTTAGTTTAAGAGAGAGGTGAGATCTCTGCACATTCCAAGGACACCGGGAGTGGTTTACAGCTCAAGAAACTGAGGGACTTAACTGGGCTCCATCTGGGGGATCCGAACACGGAGCAGGATTTATGGCCCAAGATCAGACCCAACAAAGCCACTTTTATCTTGCTCCTAGGAGCAGGATGGCACCAGTAGGTATAGATCATTTTGGTAACTGGGAAGACAGCAAAGGGGGCAAGAAAGGTCAGAATTTTACCTTAAAAGGTAAAAAGTAAACTGCTAGAATGGAATGTGTAAACGGGTGGGAAATGCATAGGATAATTAGAAGTGTCGGATAGGCTGTAAACCCAGCCAGTGGGGAAAGAGGGGAGGGAACTTTGCGTCAGGAATAGGGAATATAAACCGTTATTCACCTTCCTATGGGTGTGCCTACTTGTTTAGGTCACCCATTCTTGCAAGAGTGTAAATAAACTGCTTTGCTGAAGGATCTGTGCGGGCCTGTTCATTGGCACGACAGACGCTTCTCACAGCAGTCACTGCCCTAACGTGGGGCTCATGGACGCTCATTGGCTCTGGACAGTGACACTGACTGGACCGGTGGGTCAGGGGGTATCAAAGGCGGCGAGGGCAGCAGGTGGGCCCTTCCCTCCTCCCTGAGGCCCGTTCGGACGCTTTCTGGGTGGGACACCCCCCTGCTGCAGACACTGGTGCTGGGACCCTGCCTGCCTGCCTGCCCCGGGTCCAGCCTGAGCCTCAGCGCCGAGCGTGCCGGGGTCCCCAGCCCAGATTAGAAAGAGGGGGAATGGGGACAAAATACTGGGTGAGGCCTTTGCTGCCCTGCCCTCCCTGCACCACGCGTTAGAATAACGGGGAATAGTAGGGAAATGGCACGTACCCGTCATGGAACAGGGCAAAATACAAGCACTGGGTTTGTAAGAATGTCCCCAAATTGTGAGAAACGTTTGTCATGCCAGTGAACAGGCCCAAAAAGATCCTTCAGCAAAGCACAGTTTATTTACACTCTTGCAAGAATGGGTGATCTAAACAAGGAGGTACACCTGACAGTAAGGTGTGTAACGGTTTATATTCCCTGTTCCCAGATGCAAAGTTCCCACCCCTCTTTCCCCACTGGCTGGGTACTCCAGGGTTTACAGCCTTTCCAAAGCTTCTAATTATCCTATACATTTCCCACCCCTGTTCACACATTCCATTCTAGGGGTTCACTTCTTACCTTCTAAGGCTTAATTCTGACCTTTCTTGCCCCCCTGGCTCATCTTCCCAACCACCAAAATGATCTATACCTACTGGTGTCCTGTCCCGAGGAGCAAGATAGAAGTGGCTTTTTTCTGTCTTATCTTGGGCCATAAATCCTGCTCCATGTACCTTGGAAGGTTCAGATATCTCACCTCCCCCACTTACTATGGATGGAGCTCAATTAAGCCCCTCAGTTTCTTGGACCATAAATCACCCCAGGTGTCCTTGGAGTGCCCGGATATCTTACTTTTCTCTTCAGTTGCCATAAAGTTTAATTAAGTTTTTCTCATTGTGGCCCAAACAAACTACTATCTTCCTAACATTAGGGTTTGAAAACAACTCCGTTTCTAACATTTGTATTGGTGGTGTGGAAAAATAACTCTGAAATTTAGAATGATGTGGTTATTTTGTGTAAGATGTACTAAAATTGCAGTCAGAGAGGCACACAATTAGTACCACAGCACTGAGCAAGGACATCCTGCAGTAACTAGGCCTTGAAGAAGGTAATTAATCAAGAGGTTTAGAGACTGTCTCATGTAAATCACCAACTTGGCAGAGAAGACGTAAGGTCTCTACAGATAATTTGACCTAACGAATGCAGGAGGTGATAAAGAAGAAACAAAATCAAGAAGATTGACAGCTAAACCAGTCGTGGGCAGTTGAAGAGGTAGAAGTTGTGATACTGTGTCCTTTAGGTGAGCTTCACTCATTATAATGTCATTATAATACTAAAAATCACACCTCCACATCAAAAAGACCCTTGCCCCATTGAAGACCCTTCCCCTGAGCAGGTGTGATAGCAGAAAAAGTGATGTAACTGTATGTAAATGACTAACCAATCAGTAGAAGGAGAATGGACTTGGAAACTTACTGATTCTATAGTTTTGTGTATAAACACGTCATGAAAAACCTGGTTTGGCGTGCTTGATTTGTGGGAAGGCACCGAGCACCCAGCTTTGCACAAACCTGCAATAAATAACAATGTTATTCCTAAATGTAGTTTCTTTATCTGCTTTTCGGAAGTTACCTAAAACGGTAGTAGTGTTAGTGCTGAACTCCTTGGAAAGGAGCAGGCTGGAGGACATCAGAGCCTCTCCGGTCAGTGCCTGTGCCCTCTGCCAGACTCTGGCTTGCTCTGGGGAAACAGCTGCTTGTACCCAGCGCCTGTTGGTACATCAAAAAGCAAGTAATGAAAAACAAACCCCCATAGGATTCTTTAATTCCGCATCCAGACGCCCCTGCACGTCACAGAAGCACAGAAGCACAGAATACTAGGGGTTGGAAGGGACCTCCGAAGATCATCGAGTCCAACCCCCCTGCCAGAGCAGGACCAAAAAAAACCTAGGACAGGTCACTAAAAAAGGCATTCAGACAGGTCTTGAAAGTCTCGAGAAAAAGAACCTCCACCACCTCTCTGGGCAGCCTGTCCCAGGGCTCTGTCACCCTCACAGGAAAGAAGTTCTTCCTCATGTTGAGGCAGAACTTCCTGTGCTCGAGTTGGAATCCATTGCCCCTTGTCCTATCACAGGGCACAAATGATGAGAGGTTGTCCCTGCCTTCTTGATGCCCAGCCCTCATGTATTTATAGACATTAATTAAATTCCCCCTCAGTCTTCTCCTCTCTAGACTGAAAAGCCGCCCCGCAGGTGGACAGGGGGCTGCTGAACTGAGGGGCAGGAGTGAGGTTTCCAGTTACACCTCAGGCTCCTTCCAGCGTTCCCCCTTTCCTCAGCTGCTCGCTCTGTCCCGTCGCCCAACTCCACAGGAGGGAGCACTCGCAAAACGCTCGTGCTCTCTTCCCAACCTCCCAGTCTGAACGTAGGGCCAGTGCCTGGGGAGGATCGGCCGAGGCGAAGTGCCAGTCAGAAATCAGTGTCACCGAGCTGTACAGACGTGGCACCGTGAAGATGCTTCCATGCATGCAGCCCTGCAGCCTTCCTTGTTCTGACCTCCTCTGCCCATCACCAGGACACCCCCACCACCTTCTTGTAACCCCCAGACTTGCATACCTGTCAGTCAGCCTCCAATCCCATAAAAGGTGAGAGGCACGCCAAAACAGTCTCATTTCATACTCTTTTCGATTTCCTCGGCCCTTTCTTCCTTGATTGGTTTAGCAGATCAGTTAAGTCCCTGGCCAGTGCTGTCCGTATGGCACTGCCAAAGATGCCCGGGTGCGGCAGCACTGGCTGCTGACAGTGTGATCATGGTGTTACTGGTTCTTCCTACCCAGGCTGCATCAGAGGGACCTTCCTCCTAAGTAAATCCAGCTGTTGTGGCTGAGAGACCCCCAGGGTCCCTTGCAGAGCAGATCTCATACCAGCCAGGCCCCGGGGCAGTCACAAAGGTGGCTGCTGGGCCCCGCCTGGGCAGCTCCACCACAGCAATGGAGATGTCAGCAAGTGGCCACCACTCCCACAGTGAGGGTGTCTGCTGTCACAGTGTCGTGACCAGCCCTGGCCTGAACTGGCACTGGCAGGAGCCATGGCTGGGTTAGACTACCACTAATCTCGGGATGGATCAAATCTGAAGCAAGAGTAAGAACGTGCTGCCGTGCTCTCACTGCCGCTGCAGCCGCAGTGACACATGGAGCACAGCAAGCACTTCCCCGCCGGGCTTAGCGCAGGCAGCTAAGAACCAAGTGACTGTTCCTGCTCTGAGGATTGCCCCACCAGTCCCTGGTGGCAACCAGGCACTGCATCTTGGGCTGTCACTGTTACCCACCACCACCTCCCTTCACTCGGCTTCCCGGGTGCCGCTTGAGGAAGTGCCTCAGGCCAGCAGCCCTCCCCATGACTCCCCCTTCACAGTGTGAGGTGAGAGCTGGGAGCCCACCCGGCCCTACCAGGAGAGCTGTTGGCCTCCTGCACAGGGCCAGGGCCGTGGTGTTTCCCCTTGCAGCAGGCTGCGGCAGTGACGTGCTTGCCTTCGCAGCGCAGTACCCAGCACAAGGCGAAAAGCCAGGCCATCTGCATGCAGGCAGCACACACAAAAAATGATTGCAGGCATCCAGTGCCAGCACTGCACGGCCCAAATAAAAGATTTGCAGATGCTGCTCAGGCAGGATTAGGCCTTCAATGTGCTAAGTCTCGGCTCTTGGCAAGCCTAATTGCTGCTGCAATAAGCCCTGGCTGGTCCTTCCCTGAACCATGCTCCCCATCCCACCCCCCTCTATCCCCCCCCGTCAAACATTAGATTTTTCTGCAAAGCTTGTATTTGCCATGCATATGTTCCCCCCTGCCCAGCAGGCCTGGCTGAGTGGAGGAGGGGGAGAAAGGCAGGAAATCTGCAGATGCCACTTTTATTGCTCTGCTCTTCCCAGCCTGTCCTCCCACCTCTCTCCCCCTGCCCAGCACTGCCTGTGGCTGCCTGTGTGCAGGGAGTGAGGCCCAGGTGACAGCATTGTTACATGGCTGCACACCCCCTGAGCTGTATTAGGAAACTTTCCAAATTGGAATTACTCAGATTTTAATAAAACCTTTTGATAATTTTCTGTTATGTTTTGGCCAGCAGATGAAACTGGAAGTGTTCCAGGAAAGCTGTTCTGGCGTGCGTGTGGGCCAGTTCAGCCCAGCCATGGGATGAGGACCTGTTGAATCAAGGAATCAGGCAGTTGGATGGCCACAATGTCCTTGTGCCATGCTGAGGGTGCCTGTGTGTTTGGGACCCCGCAGCTGCTCTGTGTGACTCCTGGGGCACAGAAGGCCCCCAGCAGTACCTCTCATCATGCAGTCACCTGCCCTAAGTGAGCAGGTTCTTCTTGTATTTAACAAGAGACGGGACATGGGGCCCAAATCTGTACCTTCCAAAGCAGCAGGAGGAGAACTATGCAGAGACTCTAAAGGCAGAATGCCTTTCCTGCCAGTCAGGGCAGGAGACATTTCAGTGAAGAACCTCACACTTGAGGTGTATCAAGAAGGATCACGCCTGGGAGAATGGAACAACTTTATCCTCATTACTTTCCTCAGGAACTGGCTGAGTGCTCCATTTGGGACCGTCTCCTAATCCATCAGCCATTGTTAGGCTCTCTGACTGGCAGAAATCAATCACCTCCTTGCATACAGAGGCCACTGGATGAGACTTCAGTTCTGGGGAGACACACAAGGGCTTCACTTCATCCCTTTGGAACAAGTACTTTGCCTCAGCAGAGCTCTTCAGCCCAGTTTAGGCATGACTATGCAGAGGATCTGCTCAAAGCTACCATGAGATGTACCGAAGGAAGGTACAGATTGCAATGTAGAGCATGAAAAGCAAAGATTTACCACAATTTTATTTATGGATATGTAATAAATAAATGGTGAACAAAACAGGAAGAGCTACATTCAAAAATCCAGGTCACTAAAGTGCTTGTAGACAAATATAGGACAACCAAGAAACAGTTCTGACATTAACACTGTTTACAGACAATTACAAAATAACTTCTTATGTCAATTCACAAAATTGTACAATTACTCTGGGGTACTATGGCTTGGTTTTCAAAAAGGTCTGTTCTATTATGCATAGTATGGCAGATAACATTCAAGAGCGTACAAAATCATTGCATAAACAAAAATTACTTTACCCCCTTCTCCCAAATATGAGTTAAGGAAGCTACACAGTGTAAATCCAGTGATAAGGCTGCATTGGCAGGCCAGCTCCTCAGGAGGTATAAACCAGCATGTCTGCCAGGTTACAACCAGCTTGAGGATGAACCCCACCATGTTTAAAAACCCTGCCGCTTCTCAAGGTGGAAGAACTGTGTGTTCAAAGTGGAGGGACTCACCTTGCGATTGCTGTGCAAGAGTGGAAGTGCTCAAAGAAGGCATCTACAAACTCCTGCACCTTCTTTGCACCCTCATGTTTGAGAAGGGAGCACCTCCCATTGCATTGCTGCTCCTGGCTGGCCATGGAAGCATTCAAAGCTCTTCCCCAGCAATGGTCCACACCAACCACAATGCAGTCTCCTTCTCAAACTGCTCTTGGCCCCACTGAGACACTTCTACCCTCCACCCTGGCTCTGCTGAGAAGTGAACAGCTTAAAAGTGAGGGGACAAGGGGATGTGTGTGCCCCGTTTTAAAATGCCCTGAATTCAGATAAAATTTCCATTATTTAAGAAAAAAAATAATTATATATATATATAAATAAATATTACTATCTGGCTAGGAAGCTGTGAGGTCTGGTGTCCTCTGGGGCAGCCCAAGCTCAGTAGTCCCTGTCCTTCTGTTCCATGGGGGGGGTCCCCATTGATGCACTGTCTCAGTACACCCCTCTTCTCGTGCTTGGCTGTCCTGGAGAGGTCGATGGCTGTGTCCTCTGAATCTTTTGCAGAGTCAAGCTTGTCAGAGCCCCTCTGGGAACTGGCCTGCTTCCCTTTGAGTTCCTCCTCCTCCTGCTCTGCTCGCCAGCCATCTGCCAGCTTCTCTTGCCTCTCCGCCTTCCTGCTCACCTCCATGGACTTTTTGTGCATGCCTTGCAGAGAGGAGAGAGCAAAGCCAAGGGTGCTGGTTGCTTTTTACTTCCCAGAACCACTCAGCATCACCTTCTGCCCTCCTGCTATCTCCTTCTGCTCTTGCTTGCATCCCAAGGAAAACTCATGTTAGCTACCAGCCTTTCCCAACCCAGAGCCCTGCCACCTGCTCTCTGCAGCCTGAGAGGATGGCTTGCAGCAGAATTGCTCCATACCTCCCCTATAGCAGGGCAGACTTACATGGAGAGGGATGCTGTGATGGCCCATCCTAGCCTGGATTTAGAGCACCACCCCAGTGTAGGACCCTCTATGAGCAGAGGGTAGCTCTGAGGCAGCATCATCTTCAGTTTTGGGGGAGGGTGATGACTTCCTAGATGCTCTACAACACCCACGCTGGTTGCTAGCACTTAGAAAGCAACACCTAACCAAGCTCAGACACCTGCCTGACACAGCAGTAAAATGTTTTCCCTTTCCCAGCTGTTCTTTGCAAGGAGAGAGTGGCAAAGTCGGGGCACTTGGCAGCCTGTGTACAGCTCATGGCCAAGGCCCCATTCTTTTCTGGGAAAAGGCAAGGATGGCCATACAAAACAGGAAGGGCCACTCGCTCCGCAGCTGCCCCCTGACCCCTCCAGCCCCAAGCTCCCACTCACCCAGTAGCCACGGGGCGCAGGATCCCACCAGCCCACTCTTGGCAGAGTTGATGATGGACTCGGGCAGAGGGATGGAGTGCCTCACCATGGCCCCATAGAGGCCATACTCAGCCATCACGCTGCTCCGGCCCCAGCATTTCTCCCGCTTCCGCCACTTGGCTCTTCGGTTCTGAAACCAAACCTTCAGGGGTAACAGCCAGGAGAGCATGGAGGGGCGGGATTGGGGAGGAGACAGCCCCCATGGCCGGCGTCCAGGGCCCATCGGGCACGGGGGAGCGTGCAGCCAGGGCAAAGGGGCAGCCAGGGGGGTGTGTGGAGGGGTTTGGGTGTGCGAGTGCAGGGTGTGGGTGTGCAGGCAGCAGGAGGAGGGCAGCCAGGGCAGCGCGTGGGGAGAGGGTTGAGGGAGGGCACACACGTGGGTTGTCAGTGAGAGAGGGGAGGAAGGGGGAAAGAGGGACCACACATTACACAGAGCTGATTCTGACACAGGAGGGTGATCCCAGCCAGTCTCTCTATGCTCTCTGCCTGTCCACAGGGCCCCTGTGCTGCCTCCTCACAGGGCACCAATCTCTCCAGAAACAGGGGTCCATAAGGCAGTGACAGATGATGGCAGAGGGTGCTCAGGTCCCTGTCCCCACTCCCTTTCCTGCATTTGAAGGTTCAAGGGATGGAGATACAACCTGACTGCTGCCCAGACTACCACCCCATTCTTAAGCCAATAAGCTTGTGGGGCAGATAAGGCTCTAAAATGCCATGTATGCCTCAAAGGGACAAGCTAGTGAGCACACCGGTGTGACACAGCTTGGCCTGGCAGCTCCTGAATTGCTCTCAGCTCCTGCCTCAGTGGGGTCTCTGAAGAACAGAGCTGAGCTGCTGATGGTGAGCAGCTGGGAGGGCCAGGTCTGTCCCCTGGTTCTGCATTTCCACTTGGAGCCTGTTCAGTGCCAGGGAGTGGAAGCTAAGCTACACCCCGTGTCTTGCAGCATTTTGGTGCCACAACATTCCCACAACCTGCAGTATTCGTTTCAGTGCCACCACATTCCCACTGCCTGCACTCACCGGCCATAGAGCAGAAGAGACAGCTGGGCACCAGCAGCCTGCAGACCCCATGGGGAGAGAGGACTGGCACAGCCACCTACCTGTATCCTGTCCTCCGGCAGCTCTGTCTTCACTGCCAGCATCTCCCGGGCATAGACATCAGGGTAGTGAGCTTCATTGAAAGCCTTCTCCAGTTCCTCTAGCTGGTGAGCTGTGAACACCGTTCTGCCGAGAGGACAGAGCATCCTGTGACACAGTCCAGACTCTTACAGCCAAGCAGTAGGGCTGGAAGCCCTCTCCCTGCTGAGTCTTCCTCCAGAAAATCCTCCCCCACCCAAGCTGCAGCCTATCTCTTTCTTTTCTCCGTCTGGGGCATCCGCTGCCCCAGCACAGGGACTGGAGGGACAGCGGGAGCCTGGTGGCAGCAGCGAGGAGGTGAGAATGGGGACAGCCCCGCTCTCGGGCTCTACCTGTGCCGGCGTTTCTTCCTCTTGATCTGGGAGGTGGACATCTTCAGGTCGCTGGCGTCCCCAGACAGGCTGTCCTCATCTGGCAGCAGCATGCGGGAGGGAAGAGTCACCTTTCCGCTGGGAGCAGGGGGACCAAACCCAACTCCCGAAACACAGCTCCAGCTGCCCGCGGGGAGCGGGGCCGGCGCCAGGGTCCCCTCCCACAGCAACCGGCGGCATCAGGGCCGCGGCCGAGCCCGGAGCACCGCACCGGTGACACTGCCCCGGGACAGAGTGCCAGAGCCCTCCCTTGCCGGGGGGCTGGAGAGGCGGCAGCCCGGCGGGACGAGAGGACGATGCTCTCTCTCCGCCGCCGCCGAGCGTGCCCGGGGCCGCAGGCGAGAGGCAGCCCCGGCAGCGGCTCCGGCCGGGGTCCCCTTGCCGGGGTGAGCCGCTCCCCCCCCCTGCCCCGGCCCCTCTCACCGGAGATGTTCTCCTTGTGGAGGCGGGCGGTGGGCGGCGGCCCGGGGAGCGGGCGGGGGCCGCGGGCGGGCAGCAGCGGCAGCGGGGCGGGCAGCAGGCACGGGGCACCCGCCCCCCCCAGGCCGCACAGCAGCCCCAGCCCCAGCCCCAGCGCCCCGCCGCCCTCGTAGCCACTGGCGGGGGGCGGCCCGGGGCTCAGCTGCAGCTCGGCCTCCAACCCCAGCAGGTCGGTAATGGCGAAGCCCTTGGCCCGCAGCCCCGCGCCGCCCGGACGCGCCGCCGCCCCCGGTGCCGCCGGGACGGGCACCGCCACAGGCCCCGCCGCCGCGCGTCCCCCCGACGGCTCCGCCCGGCCCGGCATCGCCGCCGCCGCCTGGCCTGGCCCGGAGCGGGCACCGCCGCCCGCCGCCCTTTTTATCGTCCCGCCGCCGGTCCCGGCTCCAATCACACCCCTGGCCGGCGGGGGGGCGCTCCCAATCCCCGGATTAACGGCCCCCGGCCCCCCCGCGCCCCTCCCCCAGCTACCCCCGGCCACCGCCCCTGAACCCTGCCGCCCCCTCCTGCCCGCCCTCCCTCCGCTCCGCTCGGCTCCTGCCTCTCGGTCCTCCCCATCCCCTCGCCGGGTGCTCTGCGGTCCCCGCGGCCCCTCGTCGGGTCCCCTTCGGTCCCCCTCGGTCACGCCCCAGGACCCCCTCAGCCCCCCGTCTCGGATGAAATATGGCGCAAGGTGGAGGTGGGGGGAAGGGGTTGCACCGTCACTCCTTCGTCCGGTCCCGGCCACTCAACACCCCCCCATAAACCCCCTTCCTATCACCGCAGGTTCCATCCCTAGGTCTTCTCCCAGGACACCACCGACTACACCCCCTTGTCGCCTCTTCCAGGGCCCTTCAGTGCCCTCCCCAGGCTCCCTCCCCAGTACCCCCATCCCACCCCGGAGCCCTTCATCCCCTCATCCCAGATGGGGCACCCCTCTAGGCTACTCTGTCCCTCTGTGCAGCACCCTGGGGATGGGGACAGCACCTTCCCTGAGCCCAGGTGTCCTGCCACTGGGGCTGGGGCCACCTCGAGGTGCCTGGCCTCCCCACTCCCTTTTGCTCCCAGATTCTTGCACCTGGGCTGCACTTTATTTTTTTTTTTTTCCCCCCTTTCCCTTCATCTGTTGATGGAAACGATTTACAACTGGCTTACATGGGCCGCCTGATCCAGGCCTTCACTGGACGGTCAGATTAACTGAGGGTCCTTCTGATAAAGATAATTACAAGGGGACTCCGCATTAACTTTGCATTATTAAAGAAAGACCCAAATCTCCCCTCGCAAGCTGTTCCCAGGATTAGCAGAACAATAACTTTCATTTAGGATAATTGCCGTGGCCGGCGCTGGGGGCTGGCGGGGGGGACTCCCTGGGCGATCGTGCTTCGCACCAAGAAAGGCGAGTGGGTGCGAGGCAAGTGGGAGGTGTGTGGGGGGGGTCACAGACCCGAAATCACCAAGCCATTGGGGGTCCCCGTGTGCTCAGAATGCAGGGATGCTTGGGGCATCTCCACCCAGGGCTGCCACCCACCTGGGGACTGGGCACTCTGGGGTCCTCTCGAGCACCTCTGCTTCTCCGGAATGGTTTTGCCACAGTTTTGGTGGAATTGGAGACTTTCACTACTAGGCAGGGAGGATCTGCCACAGTAATTAGAAGCCATAATCCGGCCACCACCCACAACAAATTTCCTGTCCGAGCAGATATTAGTGGATAAAACCCTAATTTTTGATGTTGTCCCAGAATCAGCTTGATTTCAGCAGTTTACATTCAGGCTGAGCTGTTGGGAGAGATGATGAAGCCTTTAAATATGCATATGGCCTAGGCATTTGGAAAGTTTGGGGATAAAGCACATATAATTGCTCCTAATCAGTTTATGAAACATAAAAGCTCAAACTCCCGAGAAAGCCGATAGATGCAGAAATGGAAAGAGCGATTAAATCTCCCCGCAGTGGGGAGGGAGGTGGCCTGGATACAGCGCTGCTGCGTGGGGCAGAGGGCAGGCGTGGGGGTGCTGGGGTGAAGGGGGTGAGACAGGCTGGGGACACACACGTGCTGTGTGTGCTGTGACACCACCAGCTCCCCCGGCTGTGGCGGAGAGGGGCATCTCCACCGGTCCTTTGGACAATAAATCAGTTAAAGGATATCTTGATATATGCTCATCAGATAGGATTAGCTGGGATTAGACTAATCAGTAAATGTTTCTCTGCTCATTATTTTCTAGGGAAGATTTTCAGCTGATTCTCCCGACGCCGAAAGATTATTAATCGCTCAAAGAGCAGAACATCAAACATCGCCCCTTGCTCTAATTTCCCTGGGGTTTCCCCCCCTCTGTGGGCACAGTGCCTGTGCCAGCCGGTCTGGCAGCCCTGAGGTGCCCCAGCACCCAGCCCCTCCATGAGGGCTCTGGCCAGTGCAGACAGAGGCCACTGGACCCAGGCCCAGGTCCCTGTCTGTCCAGAGGGGGATGCTGCAGCACCCGTGTGCTCTGCTTCCCACTGCCACTTAGCAGGACTGGGAGCACAGCAAGGTGAGACAGTGTCCGAGGTGTCCCCTTCTCCTGTGGTTGCTCCAGTGCCACATCAGGCATCCACTGTGCCCTGCAGCACCCTATGTGATGGCATTGTGTGGGCACATGGGATGGGAGGGGTGCTGGGGGCTGTGCCATTCAGACACACTGGGGATGAGACTTGCAAGTCCTTGGGGAGCTACAGATTATGTGCAACATTTTGGAAGACCCTCCTCAGCCAGTGATGGCTCACCAGCCAGTGGTTGATGGCTTTTTGGGGACTCTGTCTTTGCAGGGACCCGGAAGGTTGTGCACTCGCCTTGCAACCACCTGCTGTAGCCATGAGGAGGGGGAAGCAAGGAGAAGGTCCTGAAGGGCCTGGTTTAGGGGATTAGTAATGGGATAAGACAGCTTTCACCTTCCTGGCTTAGATATGAATCAGATCAAATAATAAAGGGCCATCTGACAGTTTCAGGCAGCTCAGGGTGGAAGAGGCTCCTGTATTCCAGGCTGGACTAAGAACCACTCTCTGAAAGTTCAGCTTCTACTGCACACCCACCCGCTGGACCCGCACCAGCGGTCACAGCCCCATGCTCCCTGCCAGCTCCATTCAATGCACCTGCATCATGGAAGGGAAGTTGGAGCCTGGTCCCCAGGGATGATGTCGAAGCCATAGCCCTCAGGTGCCTGCTCTGCACAGCAAGCTCAGCTACCCAGCTGGTGGCCATGGTGGCCCTTGCACGGGTGTTAGGTGGCCCAGAAGTGGAGGACAGCAGGGTGAGCAGCCAGTCGATTGCAACACAGGCAGTTTGGCAAGGATGGGAGCCTGGGGGGAAGGTCCCTGCCTCAGTAAGCATAGATAGAAGGAAAAGGGCTTTTCTTCCACCTCCTCCATGTCCTGTCAGGAGACCAGGGCTGCTGTGAAAATGCCTCTGACACACAGGTGAAAAGGAACTGAGAAATAGCCCATTGCTGGAGGTGAAGGCAGCAAAGAGAGGGGTTGCTGCAGTGAGGCACATCTGTATTTCGCAAGGCTAAATTACAGGAGTTACAGGAGGGCCTCCTCCTTGTGATGCAGGCCATGGGACTTTTCTTGGGTTGCAGCCAGGCTGAGTGGTGGGTTATGTGTGTGCTCTTGGCCAGTTATGAGTAGATACACGTATGGGTAAATATCCTCCATTTTTGGGTGATGGATTTGCAGGGGCAGGTGGCATGGCCAGGTTAAATGAACTGGAAATCTGTGCTCCCAGAAGTGCCTGGTTGAGGAAAGTGTTTCTAGTATTTCTAGCTTGAGTTTATGAGGGTGAAGCAAAGGGTTTGCAGGGTGAGCACAGCTGCAGCTTGGCCATGCATTCCACCTGCTTAGCGCTGTAGCATCACCAGCTGAGCTTACTACAAGTGCATCAGCAGCCCTAATTTGGCACCAAAGGGGATTCCCTTTCCATGTCCCACTCCACATGCCTCAGAGACATCCCTCCTAATTCCACTGCACAGATTTCTCTCTTAAGGCATTTGCCTTTGATTAAAACCAGAAGAGCAGTCACGGTTTAAGTGGAGTTTATATGCCTATGCACAGGGCTGTCACATCTGGACGGTGGCAGATTTAATCAAACTGCTGGGAAGTGCCGCACACAGACAGCTGTCACAGCAGCCTGGAGCCCATCTCCTAATTAATTCCTAGCCAAACAGGGCAAACAAATGACCATCAAGGTGCTGCACCTTCAAGCGTGACTGGAGGCATGACTGGCAATCACTGAGCAAGAAGAGCTCACCCCGTGTATCCCCAGGAGCTATAGATGATGTAGCCCATGGAAAGCCCTGTTGCTGCTCCTAAGGAGGAGAATAGAGCTTGCCCCAGAGGTGTAAACCTTTAGGTGGTATATGGGAACATGAGGGTCAGGGTGTTCAGGAAGAAAGGTAGGTGGAGCAGGCACAACAGGAGTAGCTCTGATTTCTGGCTGCTCCTTCAGCTGGTGCTTTTTTGCTTCCCCTCCACTTGGATGTTGTGTTCTAGGCCCATTTACCTGCCTATCTCACATTCCCATGGGCAATCCCCTCCTGTCCTATGCGGTGTGTGTGTGCTGGGACACAGTCCTCCCAGGGGATGCTCTGCCTGGCAGTGCCTTGAGCCCCATGCCTGCCCTAAGTCCTGGGCAAACACCCCTTCATACTTCTGCGTAACCTGGGCAATGGCAAAACAGGGCAGGTCCAGACTTGGTTCTCCTTGGTAATCATTCACAGCTCATTAAAGCTAATTAAAATTACTACTGGAGCTGGGTCTATGTGGGTGCTTGGAAGTCCTGGGCACATGGCACATCTAGGCTCAGAATACCCGACTGCGAGGAGCCCCAAACTAGCTGATGGACTGTCCACTCCAATTAGCCCCACAGAGGAGCTATTATTCCTCTGAACTATGCTTGTCTGATTACTTTATCTTATTATTTTTTGATCATTTCTCCAAAATGTGCTAATTAAACAGAAATCATCAAGTCAATTAGAGAAACACTCATTAAAGCAGAAAAGAAAAGAAAATATCACCAGAAGAAAAATGGCTATGAGGCTCCCAAGCACACACAATAGATGCCACATTCATTAAATCAGCATCTTCCAAATCTTCCATCTTCCATCTTCCAAAAGAGGGGAAGGCATTGTCCCACTCTGGTGCACACCGTGGAAATTAAACTTCTCAAACAGTGGAGTCAGATTATTATAATATTTTTTTTAATGGAAAGACAACATTTCAGTACCACCTCAGGTTTCTTTTACATTTTGAAGAGCAGACTGGAAGATTGCCAGCCAGTTTCTTCATTCAGATGTTTAGCCTTCAGTCAGATAATGGCATGATGTGAAAATAAGTTAAAAAAAGGTAAAGCCCACTGAGGTCTTTCAGAATATCTCCACTGACATCTACAGTTTTAGCGTTTGCCATCTTGATATGGAGGCTTGGGGAGCTCTCCTGGCTTTAGTCTGAAGGATGTCAGGAGCTGCCAGCAGCTGCTCTGTGTGCTACATTGAATGGGCAAGGGGAAGGGACCTGCCCATGGTCAGGCAGCAGAACAGGGGCAGAGCTGGGTGCCAAAAATTGCTGGATCCTAGTGCAAGGCCTCTTATCCAGGTGCCCTGGGCATTGCTTCTGCTCTGCGCTCACTCTGGGTGTAACATCATAAAATACCCCAGTCTGCAATGTACACACCAGTTGCTTCCATGGGAAACTTAGTCTTGTCTCCAGACCTCTGGTCTCCTGACCTGGCTGGCCTTCAGATACCCAGCAATGTGCTGGGGAATAGGGCACACCCCACCCACCCTGAGAGCCACGGCTGCAGCTTGCAACTGCAAGGATTGTTGGAAAACTCAGAGACAACTGGGTTGGTTTGGAAGCCACTGGTCCCAGGAGGTGAAGGAGTGATGGAGAAGTGTCTGGGCTTGCAAACAGTCCTTACGAGAACTGTCTGCTTCTCTAGTGACTTGAAGGCTGATTTTATTCTCTGCCTCACTTCTTCTCTTTGTGCCACCTGGTCTACTGGGAGGTGTTCCTGCTCATAGCATCGAGGTTGGAACCTGATGATCTTTAAGGTCCCTTCCAACCTATGATTCTCCACCTCACAGCCTTCTTTCCCTCCCAGACACCTCTATCCAGCCAGTCTCTAAGCCGCCCCTTTTTTTCCAAGTGTCCAGTGCTCACTGTCACAATATCTGAACCTCTGCACTTTCTTCTTTCTGCTGCCTCTCATGGCTTTCCCAGCTCCAAGCCCAGGAGCCTATGGTGAGCCCCCAGGCAGCACCTTCTCCACATTCAAAACCAGCACCTCACCAAGCAGAACAACTGCATCCCTCCCCAACTCCCTGCCTCAACCTGCAGCTAGCTGGAATCAAGTGGCTGTCCCCACAGACACAGGAAAACCCAGGAAAACATGTGAAACAGTGATTTAAATATCTCTAATACATCTCCACTGGGGGTAGAGAAAGGAGGATTTCATTCTATTCTGACCCCAAAGTGGTGAAGAGTGCAGCTCAGCTCTGAGTGAAGGTGTTGTCTAGCCTTTGCATTTCCAAACCAGTTCAGCCATGAACAGCCTAATCGTAGGCACTACACTATGAGATCTGACAGAATTACTTCTCCTTTAATTAATCTCCAAGTTTGCTATCTGAGTGCTATGCCATATGGTATTGATTTTTCAGCTCTGTATGACAGCACTTGCCATGAAAGAAGCTAACCTAATTAAAGCAGGGGACACCACATGTGCAGACAGCTACTCTCACTCTTCTCTTTAATACCTCTTTCTAAATTGGCTCCCCTGAATGCAAAGAGGTATCTAAATGTGGCCTCTGCTGTAAGGTGAGTTTTGGCTGTGCAAAGGGGTCTGGGTCCCATTCTCAGCAATGGCCTGGGCTTGCACCACAGCTCTGGGTCTGCCATGACAAGTGACACGCTGTGCTTTCCCAGCTCCCTGCACTCTGCAGCTGAATGGGGAAATGGCATTGGCAGAAAGGCCAGGAGATGTTAGAGCACAGCTTCCCAACACCAATGTCTCCATTTCTTCTCAGACAGAGCAGACAACTCATTAATTAACTTAATGGCCTCTTCCCCCGTTCTGGTTTGGTTTGGTGGGGTTTTTGGTAGCTGAGGAAGGGCCACAGGGGTGGCTCTGGTAAGAAGCTGAGAAGCTCCCCCTGCTCCAAAACCAGCCAAGGAGCCATCAGAGGGACAACAGATGTGCCTTGGCCATTAACATATGGAAGAATCATTATAACACCTGAGCAGAGAAGCACTTGAGGGGAGAATTGCTGTGCTGCAGGAGAAGAGCGGTGTTGGTGGCTGGTGAGGAAGAAGGGGAAGAAGATGCCCAAGCAGAAGTTTCCCTGCAACCCATGGTGAGATGGCAGCTGTGCCCCTGCACTCATAGAGGAACGTGGTGGAACATTCCCTGAAGGCGCCAGGAGGGGTGAACTTGGCCAGTGGACTTGGATTTTGTGGCCAGTGGATTTGCTGCCTGTGGACTCTGCACAGCTTTGCAAGACCCCAGGCCAGGGGAGTTTGTTTCCGAAGCAGCCCCTGACTCTGTGGGAAGCCCAGGCTGGAGCAGCTCCGGACCTCGTGGGAAGGACTCATGAAGGAGAGGTTTGTGAAGGACTCTCTCCCATGGGAGGGGCCCCATGGAAAGGCAGGGGGGGACTGTGAGGAATCCTTCTTCCTGAGGAGGAAGGAGCAGCAGAAACCACCAGCCTGTGAACTGACTCTAAACCCCATCCCCTGTCCCCCTGTGCTGCTGGGGGGAAGGAGGGAGAGAAACCGGGAACAAAGGGATTTGGGCCCGGGAAGAAGGGAGGGGTGGGGTAACATATGCAAGCCCTGCTCTGTGTTTTGCTGTGTCCTGTGTGTGTTTGATGAGTGTGAAATTAAATTATTATTTTTTCCCCAAGTCAAATCTGTTTTGCCCAGGGACCTTAACTGGTGAAGAACCCTCCTTGTCCTTTGTCTCAACCCATGAGCTTTGTCCTTCTCATCCCAGAGTGTCTGTGTGTGGGGAGTTGAGTGAGCAGCCATGGGGCTGTTTCTTTGTTGTGTTGGGCCCAAACCACAATATCCCCCCCACTTAAGGACTGGATTCCCAAGAAACATAAACTAGGATCTTTCAGCTAAACAGACTGACATGTGGCCATCTCACAGACCCCTCCTGGCATTACACAAGCAAATGACTCTTTACAGAAGCAACCCTGTCCCAAACAGACCATCTGAAGGACCTATACAAATAACACAAAAATGACATCAAATATATCCCCATGAATGGATCCTCCTTCTCATATGAGCAGAGGCACATGGACTTAGCTGTCTCACCTTTGCAATCACATTATTTGGTGTTAGAGATACACACCTAAGAGGTAAGATTCCCATAGCTCATTTCACCCATTTTACCTGACCTTGCAGGACCAGTGCTGTTTAACATTTGTTGGAGACATGGACAGTGGTATTAAGTTTATCCTCAGCAAGTTTGCTGAGGATACCAAGCTGTGTGGTGTGGTTGACACCCTAGGGGGAAGGGAGGCCATCCAGAGGGACCTTGGCAGGGTCCTGCACCTGGGTCGGTGCAACCCCAGGCACAAATACAGGCTGGGGGAAGAATGGCTGGAGAACAGCCCTGAGGAGAAGGTCTTGGGGGTGGTACTAGATGAGAAGCTGGACATGAGCCACCAGTGTGTGCTGGAGCCCAGAGAGCAACTGAATCCTGGGCTGCATCAAAATAAGTGTGGCCAGTAGGGCCAGGGAGGTGATTCTGCCCCTCTGCTCTGCTCTGGTCAGACCCCACCTGGAGTGCTGTGTACAGCTCTGGTGCTCTCAGCACAAGAAAGATATAGACCTGTTGGAGAGGGTCCAGAGAAGGGCCACCAAGATGATCAAAGGGCTGGAGCACCTCCGCTATGAAGACAGGCTGAGAGAATTGGGGCTGTTCAGCCTAGAGAAGAGAAGGCTTCCAGTACTTGAAAGGGGCCTACAGGAAAGCTGGGGAGGGGCTTTTCATCAGAGAAGATAGTGATAGGACAAGGGGTAATGGTTTTAAACTGAAAGAGGGGAGATTTAGGTTAGATATTAGAAGGAACTGGAATGGGTTTCCCAGGGAGGTTGTTGATGTCCCATCCCTGGAGGTTTTTAAGGCCAGGTTGGACAAGGTTTTGTGCAACCTGGTCTAGTGGTAGGGGTCCCTGCTCATGGCAGGGGGGTTGGAACTTGATGATCTTTAAGGTCCCTTCTGGCCTTAGTGATTCTATGATTCTCTGAAAGCTCTTCATACCCAGTTTCCCCCCATGCTCTCAGGGACGTGTTTTCTGTGCTCTGACACAGAATTGCATTCTGCAATTTTCTTTTCAGACGGAGAAAGAACAGCTATCAACAGGCATGGACTTCCCCCTGCCTGCTTCTCCCGACATAGCTCTGCCCGGCTCTCACCAATGTTACTCCTGAACAATCTTTCTCTCTTCCCTTCAGCTACTTCATTAGCAGCATCTATTTGTAAAATGTGTACAGTTTTCTCGTGAGATTAATACTTCCTATGATAAAGGACAGATTTTAGCACAAAGGGCTTTCCAGCTTTCCTGCTAAATCCTCATATTTGCTTTGACATGATTCCTCCCACATAGTCAAGGTGGATGCCAATAGGGAACATATTGTCCAAAATTAACAGTTTGAGTGTTGCAGACAATGAACAGTTACTTAACCACCTCAAATTATACTTGTACTATTGGTACCGTCACACTCTGGGAAAAGTGGAGGAGGAAACAAAGTGAGAGGAAGAAATAAACCTCTCCCTTGTGGGATCATTGTCTGCAGTCTTCCTTTTGGCTGGAGGTTTTGCTGGATTTTGAAGGTGGAATACATGTATTTTCTTCCTATTTGAAAATGGCAGCAAAGGCTCTCCTTTTCTTTTGCTTAATACATAGGAAGGTCCCAGTTTCACTAGAGAAGAGAGGCCTGGCTATTGGCTTCCTTCAGCATGCCCCTGCTTACCCCCCTTTGTGGCTCCTGCAGTGCTCAGCCAGCCAAAGTGCTCCCCAGCCTCCTGAGTGGTGAACTCATCGGGTGGTGGCAGAAACCCTGAGCCATACCCTTCTCTTGGCCTTAGCTGGTCTCCTCAGCCCAGGGCAGGAAACCTCTGCACCAGCCCCATTTTGGGGTGCTCACTGCCCTGGCCCAGCAGAGCACCTTTTGGGGCAGAAGCAGCCCATCTAGGAAAAGACCCACCACTGAGGGTGTCCTACCTCCACTTCCCCTGACTTTTGTTGGCCCAGCACCATAATGGTGCAGAGCAGAGGCAACCAGGTTACTGGCCTCTCCCTCCTAGCTGGAGCAGTTGGCCCATCTTTCTTTCTCTTTTTAAGTGACTCCCTTTGTTTTTTTTAGCTCATGAGGGGAGATGAAAGGAAGAGTCCTGTGGCTCCACACAGTGTCTGAGTGTTCATTTGTTTGGCAAAGGGTGGGGAAAGCCCTGAAAGTGCCAGTGAGAACTGTGGTTGGTGTGAGCTGCACAGCAGGGTGTGGGGCAGCCATCCCAAGGGGCAACCTGAGAAAAGAGGCAATTAGTCAGCCCCTCACTAGCACAGCAGGGGCAGTTCAAGGAGAAAGAAAAGCCGAGCCCTGGTGGGAATTACATTTTTCCACATGGGTAAATGCATTGATCTGTGATGAACAATACCAGGCTGTGCCTCTGCCCATGGTGCAGAGGAGGAGGGATGGGACAGCTTCCTCATGCAAGATGTTAGGAGCTTCCCTGCAAGAAGCTGGGTGTATGTGGAGGATGGGGCTCTAAGGATGTGCCTCCAGCCCCTGCTGAAAACACAGGCCAGGTCTTGCCCAGGGACCGGCTTCCTGGCAGGTGCCAAGAGCTTCTCCTTAAAGACAAGGGCAATGCAGGCAATCCTCATACACAATCTCACCCACATCCACAGAAAGTCCTGCAGAGCAGAAAAGAAGGGTAGAAAGCACTTGAGGAAAATCTTGTAACAGAGCTATCCTGGGGTAAAACATCTATTCATTGAGGCTAAAACAGTGACAATTAAATCTGCTTCTGTCCCTGATACCTAAATGTGGTATTTGCTACACCTTAACTCTCCACTGTAGCCTTAGCTGCCTTTTAGCCATCCCCTGCAGGGCTGTGGTTGCAGGCCAATCCCATGCTTGTAGAAAGAACATTGGGGTAACACCTCAACTTATGCCTGGACGGGGGTGTCTCTCCCAGGGCTATTCCCCTGGGAAAAGCCCAAGACATCTGAAAGCTGAACACTCTGCTTTTCTTGGAGCAGTTCCTCCTACTTCCCCACTTCCGAAAACAGCGTATACATACAACTGTTCAGACAGAATTGGTGGGATGTCCCAGGAACATCATACATTCTTACAGACTTGCCATCATGCATGTCTGGGGAGCAACATACAGGGGTGTATTATAAGTGTCTTATCATTGAGTGGACAAAGTGGTTTAGGAGAGCACAGGGCAAGGCACACATCCTGCCCAAAGAGCTTAACTTCTAAGCTTTAATCAGAAGAATTAGGGCTTTACTTTTGCTCTAATTTAATCAGAATGAATTGCAGAGGTGGTCATGCCATTTCGTGGGCAGGGAGCTATCTGCTTGGGGCATTCCCTTCTGCTTTTCATTCCTCAGGCAGCACCCTTGGGTGACCAGAGTCTGACTGCCAGTGACACCATTCTGATGGCCACAGCTCAGCCCTGAGTGCCTCAAGCAGGACAACAGCCCCCTCGGTGCAGGGGGAACTGTCAGGCTTGGGTTTTCCCTCCCATTTGAATTTTAGCTCTAGATGGGCCCCCATAAGGCTGTCTGAGGTCTCAGTTACCTGAAGACACGTGCATGCACTTGACGGTAGCTCCAGCAGGTCTCCTATATCTCTGCTCACTCAGCACTCTGATTTGGACAGAAGCCATCAGGAAATGGCCCCTGATGGTAATTTTATTGCCAGCTGGACTGTAGCCTGGGACCTGGTTTAGCCCAGGACCTGGTTTAGCCCAGCTTCCAGCACCCGTGTGGTCGTGTGGCTGTGCTGTGGGTGTAGAGGAGCTGGACTGGGCCTCCCAGCAGCAATAGCAACCATAAAGGAAATAAATTTGTTCTCTTTATGGCAGGCCTCTCCACCCGTGACATGAGGATCGCAGATGCCTTGGCAGGACAGGACTTGTGCACAGGGAAAGGATCTGGTGATAAATCTGAGGCAGGCATTGCTCTTCCCCCCAACTCAGCCCCTGTCTCACCCACTGCATCATCATGGGATCTCTTTTCCTTCCTTTTAGCTGCACAATGGCACATCAGAGAGTCACATTTCACCTGACAAGCTCCATTTCAAGGCAAAGAGTGCCAAACTGTGACTAGATAAAGCAAACCACCCCATCTTTCTGATGCAAGCTGCAACAGTTGGAGGGCATTTGTCACTCACCTCTTCCATCCTCATTTTTTGGCACTCTCTTCTTTTGCACAAAACCAAAATGCATCCTTTATTGCAAAGCCAGACCCCAGCTGCCCTGGGCCATGATGCCACCCCCCTGCTCTCCTCTCTGGCCAGACCAAATTCCCAACCGTGGCAGCAGGCAAATAGCAGGGACACGCACTGGATGTGACCCTCATCCTCGTGCCCCTCACTCCTCCTTGCTGCATTTCCAGCCCGCGGAAGTGGCCTGGATCTTCCTGAGTAAAATCTAATCAGGCCTGTGTAAAAAAAATGGAGGAGGAAAGAGAAGCTCTTACCATATTTTTAAGTAATACCAAAAAGCTGTAAGTATGTGGTTGGCCTGCTTGTTCTTACTGCCTGGGATCAGCCCGATTATTCAGGGATTCATTTTTATTTCTGTGTTTTATTTTTTCTCATTTAACAGCTGCACATTAATAAAAACTCCATTTATTGGAGGATTTGGCTTGGATTGCTATAATAAAATAGAAGGATTTGTGCTGGGCACTAAAAGAACTCTCTGTAAAAAGTAGTGTTTTTCCAGTGATTAGGAGAGCCAGAACATATTGTTTTGCTGTGTAGCCCCGTCACTGCCGAGGATGGTGACAGATGTCTTGTGTTAATGTTGAATGATTAAATGCCATTTCTGAAGCCACTCCCTAGCTGTGTAGCATGGTGCTACTTCACCCACACAATCTGCCTTCAATCTGTTCCCTTCACTGAGAGCATCCCGCCTCACTGACTGTCAGGAAGCCTTGATCAAAACCCAGGCTGCACGCTGTGCCTCAGGGCCAGCCTATCCCCAGGCAAGGTCTGGACATCAGCCTGTCAGTCACCTTGTAGGGACCAGACCAATCATCATTGCCACTCTAAAGATGGAGGAAGCAGCCTGTGGAAGTAGAGAGACAAGTACAGCTCTTGGGCTTCCCATCCTGTAGTGGTGTCCACTCGTATGACTAGTGAGGGCAGGTTTGGAGGAAACGTGTGGCCAGACCAAGATGTTACTACTTCCAGCTCTAACCACTGCTTTGCTGAAAGAGGCATGCCCCTGCATGCTTGCCTCTCTTCTACCCACAGGCCACTGCTTGTGTCAGCGAGGTTTTCCTTGATCTCATTTTTAACCATTGCCTTTGAGCATGGCAAAGAACATCCCAGTCAGGAGTGTCTATACAGCCATCTACAGTCCAGCTGCACCAGGGGCTCCACAAATCCTCTAGCATTCTTGTATTCCCATGTCCCCAGCACATTTCCTTTCACTTCCTTATTCTGCTAAACTACTGTGGCCCACAAACTGCATCCCGCCCTGTCCAAAACCAGGTAGGTAGCTCAGTTCTGGAGAAAAAAAAAAAGCCTCTGCCCAGGAGGAAAAGATGGGCAGGCCAGCAGAGAGGTAGAAATGGTGACTCAGTGCTGTCCACCTGACATTTAGGAAACAGCAATGCTCCTCTTCTAAAAGCCTGCTCTAGCCACCACAAACACATGCAGAAATACCCAGAGAGATGCGTGCACACGCAGGCACACACAGATCCTTGATCAGAACATCTGTATCCTCTGAAATTATGTTGTCTTCGCAAAACCATTATCTGTTTGGCATCTGTTGCCATGACCTACTCCAGCGACAAGTCGTGCACACACACACACACACACACACCCCACTTCTGACCCACACGTGCACATGCCACATCTGAGTCCCAACACAGCCCAGAGGACAAATAAGGTTGTTTCCCCAAATAGAGCTGGTGTGGTGGGGGGAAGGGAGGAGCTGGCTGTGGAAAATCTGGCCACTCACATGCATTCACACATGTCCTTACAAGTCCTGTCAGTCAAGCAGAAAACATGGTATGGGGTACTTTGGCAAGCTGGGAGGTGCAGAAAGGTGTTAAGGAGGGTTGGGAAGCCAAGCCAAGAGGGTGTGACTGCACTCTGTGCCATCTGTGCACCACTCTCAGCGTACCCCATGGACTGGGGGGGATGTGCCCCCTTGTCCCAGGACCAAGTCCCGCTGAAGACACCTGCCTCCAGGCTGCAGTGACCTGGCTGTGCAAGGCAGCTCTTCTGCAAAGCATGAGGAAGCAGGAGGGCAAGGTGGTGCCAAACAGCAAGAGGCCCAAATTGACTTATTTCTATACCTCTCCTTTAAAAAAATATGAAACCTGCTGTCACTCATTAATCCATCTGCCTGACAGGTCAAGTAAAAGCAGGTTGCCCACTCGCTTTCACTTCCCCAACTTAATCTCTGTGCTAAATTACAAGTTCATAATGGGTTCCCATTAATTATTGATTTTCCAGATAATACTTGTTAAAGTAGAATTAACGCTATTGTTTCTGAACAAATACTGCCCAAATACTGTGTTTAGCGGGCTTGTAATCAGCTTTACCCACTTCTCCTCTAATCTGATTGAAACAGATTTCCTACCAAATCTTTTTTATCATTTTGTTGATATTAAAAGGTCACATATTTATGTGTGCTGAAAAGTTTAATTTAAGTTTCTGCAGTTGATTATCTTTATGTGTTCATGTGCGAACAGCAGAATGCTGATGGATGCAAGTTTAATTTAGACTGGGAATGAAGAAGCAGAGCAAAAACTGAAGTAGTACACCTTCTGTGGCACTCACCAAGTGATGTCAGGCATTGTACATTTTAGCTTATTTTCCCAAGCCCTATATTATGATTCTGTTCATCGTAATGCCTTTTGACCCGCTGCATTTACTCCATCATAATTATCCTTTAATACTCTTATAAATGAACTTTTAGCTTATCTTCTGTTAATTCTCAGAACAAGCAAAGCACACACGTAACAAACAAAGCCATCTAAATAAAGTGTTTAACCCTTTTGGTGGTTTTCCCTGATTACTCAATGGCAGGCCGTGCATTTTAGAGGTAGGTGGCTTAATTACACTTCCTCTCATGAAGTGCAGAACACGTGATAGCATTTCAGCCCCTCTTCAAGCCAAGCCACATTGAACGTGCCTCTGAAAATCAAAAGCAATTAATTAAAACTAAAGAAAAACTAGTTGGAAAGAGTATCAGAGATCAGCCTGGGGATTGATTCTCCAGTGTTGAGCAGCTGCTCAAGCTGAATGACACAGAGGATCCAAGATGAGCCAGTCAGAAAGGGAAGGCAGAGGTGACTTGAGGCTTCCGTTTGATTTCCTGCTTGCTCCTGAGCTCTCTAGGACATGGAGGGAATACCCCTGCCAGCACTGTCCTGTGTACCTGCACCTTGGAGCAGAGACCATCTTTCACAACACAGCCATCTAAAAGCTCATAGTACTAAAACCAACGTCATCTTCCACCTTGCCCCTCCTCCACATTCTTGCACAAGCCATAGTGGGAAGTGAGTCCTTCTATTTCCTGTGTTTCGGAGTTTGGCACATAATCACATCTCGGTTAGGGTCTCAACAGAAGTTTCTATAGATACAAATATTCCAGGAATACACACAAAGGGGAGCACAAAGACCAGCACTGGTTTGCAGCTGTAGTTGGGTGCTGGCAAGATCCTGCAGTCTGGACTGGAGACACCATCTGCCTGCAAAGCCTTCCTTGTCCTTCATAACCCAAGAGGGACAACAATCTCTGATACTCCCAGTGCCTTGGACACCTGCCACTGACCCAGCATGTCAGATTCTCTCAAACTCTTCTGCAGATGGCAAAGCAGCATCCCATCTCTGCTGTGACCTGATTTCCTTGATCCACCTTGTGATGAGTGTGAGGTAACTGGCTCCGGTCAGCGCCTGTCTCCTGAGCCAGGGGACAGGTGCCCAGGCACCCACCACCCAGACAGCCCTGCTGCCCGTGCATTCCTGAACGTCCCAGATGGGGACAAGATCAGTGAGGGATCCATGGCACAATGAGAGGTCACCCACTTGGCAGAAGATACCTGCTGCTGCTAGTGATGCAATCACAGCTCCACTTGCCTTGGTCTCTGCAGTCTCCTTGCAAAGCACGAGAACTCTTTCCCAGAGTTTGCTAGACCTGGGCAGGTAACAGCAAAGAAAGGGAGCACTGTTTTCCTCAAAGGAGCTGAGACACAGAGGTTAAAGACCAGATCCAATACAGACTTTATCTTCTTGGGCCTCAGACTTCAGGTGTCTATGTGCAACCCTGCAAACCTTAAACACCTCAGCAGCTAGACAGTGGTCAGCCTGAGCAGCAGCACATTTTCCCAGGACACATGGCAATGAGGTCCTGAAGGCAGAGCAAGGAATGGAGATGGTTGACTGCTTCCACCAGCAGGCCATTGTCCTGAAATGGCTCCACATACAGCAGGGACTCATCTGCTTCAGCCTCTCCTTCCCCGCACGCATCCTGCATCTGCCTGCTCCAAAGGCAAAACTGATTTCACTTTCCATCAGTTCTTCAGAGAGTATCTCACCTGCATAATTCAGAGGTAGCTAGAGGACAACTCATTAGAGACCATTCTTAAGATCCTCTTTTATAGACTGGGTAAACTCTACAACTTGCCAGTAAAAATCAATTTTCATGGAAATGTGGTGATATTCAGTGAAAAACTATTAGCATTCATAATGAGAAAATACCTAATTCTCCTAAAGAAGGTTTTATGCCCCTAAGTGCATCTACAATAACCTGGAAGGGTTAGATTATAGCTAGTAATGCCATGCAGACCTCTAAAGGAGATTAACTCAGGAGTTTTGTTATTAAAGGTGTACTGCTCAGGAGTCTAACTCTACTACAGTGATAGATACTAAAAAGTAATAAAAAAGGTTATCAGCCTTGAGCAGCTCTATGAGACAACTTGCCCACACTCCAATAAAAAAAGATCTCAATAAATGACAAATGAAACAGCTGTCCAATTTGGGTCCCAGCCCACCTTATTTGTTCTCTAGTATTATTTGCCCTCACAAAATCCTGTTATAGTCCTTTCCCTGGTTTTGCCAGCAAAATGATGATTCTTTCAAAGTCATGGGACTGGATCCTCAGCTGCTGTGGACTGACCCAGCTTTTTCAGTTAATGGGACTATGTTGACTTACATCATGCTGACTGGGAATCTGTTTGCTCCTCTGCTTCACGTAGAAGGAACTCACAAAGATTATCAGTCAGCTTTAAGAGTATCATGTTTTTATTGTAAAGAAATCACTCTAAAAGCATTTTTCGCTATTCAGTTTTTAAGAATCCAATCCTCTGCTATAGCTTAGAGACAAACAATTTTACGATTACCACCAGCAGAGCCAAGGCCAACTTGAGATTTTTTTATTTATTTCCTAAGAACATAATCCATATTCCATAGAATTTGCCATGTGAAATATACTCCCATGTAATACCAAAGTGTTAATGGCACAGAGTAAAACCTCAAGCTGGTTTGAAATGCAGAGATTTTGAAGGAAAAGATATGAAATCACATAATGCAGCTCCATAATCATTTGACAATAAATGATCCTTTTATCCGATTATTATTTCAGTTGCATGTCTTTAATAAAATGCAGCAGCTACCCTTTCCCCAAAGGATTTGGACCACAGTTATAACCAAAGAGCAGTGCCCTGAACCAGGAAAGATGGATTCTGGTCCTTCATAACTCTATGCACAGCCTGAGCTCCTCAAATCTTAGGACCATCAATGGGATAAGACACAGGATTACATCATTAATTGTCTTAAACTGCAGTAGCTCCAATGAAATCGTTGCACTAATGGTTACCAAGTGTTGGGAAATGGTGAGGACTGGTACGAGAATATGAAGACAGCACGGAAAAAGATGGTGACTAATAGAGTCAAAGAAATTAAAAAGGAAGTCTCTACATTCACAAGAGCAAACCTATCTCCTGCTCATTAGCTAGCTTGTTCAGCTACAATATGCTGCTTGTTCAGCTACCATTCAGGGCTCACACTAATTTTCTTTTAGTCAATGAACTTTTGCAGTTTTAAACTAGGGAAGCGGCAGTGTTCACAGCTTTTGGTGATAGCTGCAGGAAACTACTATCTCCTTAACTTTTCAAGGGGAAATCCTCCAACAGTAATAGATTACTTAACTCATCAAGAATTTGGGAAAGCTAGTGCAGCACCAAGGAAATTAGAGCTTCAGAAAAGACAAATTAGCCTTTTCCATCAGATTAGGAGTTGGGTCAAAGAATGTAAGCATGTTGATAAAAGAATACTAAGGCTTCTCAGAAGAATTTTATTTCATTCTGGTTCAAAAAGAGAGTTATGCAATATGGCTATGCCCATATTGACCCGTTTTCAATCTTTTTATCTGCTAAATCCTCAAATAAACACCAGAGTTTTCTCAGTAGGGTTTGGTTAATGACCAGGCTGCAAATAAACATAAAATGTTACTGGGTTTTCATCACATTTACAGAGGATTCAAAAATGAGCACTAAGTAGCACAGAGTCAGGTCAGATATGCAGACAAATTTAACCACCTAGAGAAATATATAAATTTTATTTATTTATTTATTTACTTATTTCCCCAAAAAAAAGCTACAGCCAAGCTACATTCCTACATAAAAAGATGGTGACTTGAGACAGTCCTTTGGTATGATGACTAAAACAGTTGAAGAAAAGTTTGAATAAAATCCCACAGTTGGAACATGTTTTCTCTGATTTAAGATGAATCCAGATTAAAAACAAGGGACATATTTTTCACCACAGATTCCCCAATGTTTATTTACAGCAGCAACAAAAATAAGCTGTTCTATGAACTTGGCTGCTCATGCATGGCGTCATGTGTACCCGAGATACAGTAAAATTATTCATCCTCATAAAAGACATTCTCAGAAACAAGGACACAAAGATATGAGGCAGAGAGAGATTTTTCTTGTTTTATTTTGGTGTTCTTGTTTGGCCTCTGGGGATTGAGTGACAGAGATGTAAAGGGGGGATCTCCCATAGGTGACTCAATCAGTGTGCAAGAAAATCCATGCTGAATTTCTGGAGGAGAAGGTCAGGAAAGATGCGACTTCTTTTGCCTTCACAAATTCTGTAACTGGAAAGGAAGAGTCCTTGCATTTTGCCTTCCAAATAGTCTAGTGGGAAAAAAAAATAGTCCTACAAAATCGCAAAACCAGCATGGGAACCCTACTGCTTTGGTCACCCCTTGCTGGCCTCACTCAGCAAGATACCAGCTGTTTCGGAAAACACCAAGGACGCTTCACTGCTGGCTACAGACCAGTTACACGGATTTGTGACATGGGTCTGATTTTCACATGAGTCCCACTCTATCCAGTTCCCACTGAAGGCTATGAACACTGCAGGCTCACAGCACCCCAGCAAATCAGGCACCATGTATCTGGACAGCAATGCCTGTGGGCTTTTTCTGTATTCTTTTTCATAATGAACAATTAATGTAGTGAGAGAAGATGTGCCAGAACACTTATGTGTCAGAGAAGAAGCCACTAGAGCCATGCTGCACAGGAACCAAGTGACCGACCTAGTCCAAATGCACAGGCTCTCATTGAAGTCAGACACTGCGCCGAATAATTCAAGAACAAATTGTTGCTATAATCTGTCAGTCTGACCTCAGTACCAGGGAAGATCATGAAGCAGATCATCTTGAGTGTCATTAGAAGACATCTACAGGATAACCAGGGGCTCAGGCCCAGTCAGCATGGGTTTATGAAAGGCAGGTCCTGCCTGACGAACCTGATCTCCTTTTATAACCTGATAAGCCAACTATTGGACGAGGGAAAGGCTGTGGATATTGTCTATCTGGACCTCCAAAAAGCATTTTACACAGTTCCCCATAGAACTCTCATAAAAAACCTGGCTGCTCATGGCCTGGATGACCATACCATCTGTTGGATCAAGCACTGGCTGGACAGTCGGGCCCAAAGAGTGGTGGTCAGTGGAGTCAAACCCAGCTGGGGCCAGTCACAAGTGGTGTTCCTCAGGGCTCAGTGTTGGGACTGTTTCTATTTAACATCTTTACTGATGATCTCGATAAGGACATAGAGTGTATTATCAGTAGGTTTGCAGATGACACCAAGCTAGGCAGGGGTGTTGATCTGCATGAGGATAGGGAGGCTCTACAGAGAGACTTGGGTAGATTAAATCATTGGGCTAAAGTTAATGGTCTGGGCTTCAACAAGGCCAAGTGCTGGTTCCTGCACTTGGGCCACAACAACCCCAGACAACGCTACAGGCTGGGGAAGTGTGGCTGGAAAGTGTCTGGCAGAAAAGGACCGGGGGGTTCTCATTGACAAGGGGCTGAACATGAGCCAGCAGTGTGCCCAGGTGGCCAAGAAAGCCAATGGCATCCTGGCTAGTATTAGAAATACTGTGACCAGCAGAAGCAGAGAGGTGATTGTTCCCCTGTACTCAGCACTGGTGAGGCCACACCTGGAGTATTGTGTCCAGTTTTGGGCACCTCAATTTAGGAGAGATATTGAGGTGTTGGAGTGAGTACAGAGGAGGGCAACAAAGCTGGTGAAGGGCCTAGAGAATAAATCTTATGAAGAACGCTTGAAGGAGCTGGGAATGTTTAGTTTGGGGAAGAGGAGGCTGAGGGGGGACCTCATCAGTCTCTACAACTACCTGAAAGGTCATTGTAGAGAGGTTGGTGCTGGTCTCTTCTCACAGGTAATTAGCGACAGCACAAGAGGGAATGGCTTCAAGCTGCAACAGGGGAGATTTAGACTGGACATCAGGAACAATTTTTTTCACAGAAAGAGTGGTTGGATGCTGGAATAGGCTGCCCAGGGAGGCGGTTGAGTCACCATCCCTGGATGTGTTTAAGGGTCATTTGGATGTGGTGTTGGTGGATATGGTTTAGGGGAGAACTTTGTAGAGTAGGGATGATGGCTGGACTCGGTGATCCCAAGGGTCTTTTCCAACCTGAATAGCTCTATGATTCTATAATTCTATTTATCAAGGTCTGTACAGCTGCCAAAGATATTTGCAGAGCAGTAAGTTTTCCTTCTTTACCTTGATCAACCAATTGAAGTTAAAGATAGTCCTACAGAGAAACTTCAACAGCAGCCTCTGAGATTTCCCAGAAGAAATGCAGATGTCCATGTAGCACATTCATGCCTCCTGATCACAACTTGCTTTTTTTATAACTTTTCACAGCCCTGGCAGTAGCCCATGTACTGCCAGCTCAGAAGGGCCCTTCTCCTTCCTTCTGATGGTGGAGAAACAGCAGGTTTAGAGCTGAATAACTGAACCCTTGGACACCTGCAGAGATTATCAAAGGCGGTAAGAGCACATACACTTTCTTTGGCACATAAAGATTAATCAAAATGTCTGACCAAACTGTCCAGGTATGACAGATAGAGCTGCACCTCATCTATATTTTTCTTCTGCTGATTAGGTAGCAGTGACCAGGAGTCTGGCATTTTGAACTGGTGAACCATATGTTGTACAACCACTGAGCAGGCCTGTTGTTTCATGTAGACTCTTCTCCTTCCAACATGACTTTTCATCAGCTCCAGAAAATTCAGACCAGAATAAAACTGATGCTGTTAAATCAGGCTGAATATATTGGTGGCTCTGGTACTTTGGCTGTTGAAATTCCAATATGGGATTTCTCCAGAAATGAAGGAGCAGTTCAGTTTCAGGATTGGGGTCATATCTCCAAGCAAAACAGCATGTGCACCAGCAATGGCAGACAAGCTGACAGCTGTCGTATATTTTCTCTAACCAGGGAAAACAAAACAAAACAAAACAAAACGATAGTAAATGAGCAAAGAACTTTGCACAACACATGCCACCATTACACCAGCATCCACCCAAAGGCTTAAAAACACGCAGAGACACCATCCCTGGGAACCACTCTTTTCCTCCCAGGGATCCCACCCATTGCCTCTCTGAAGGAAGAGGCAGCAACTGTGTGAGAGTGGGGGGAGAAAGGCGTTTGTCCAAATTACCTTATTTATTCATGGCCCTTCTTCAACAGCAATGATAAGAATAATAAATCCCGTGGAAGCACTGGAACTAATTAATGTGCGGATGTGCAAATGGACAATTTGCAAACTAATTGCCCCCACACAATGCACAGTGCAGACAGGTTGCCCGAGCACTGGCTCTGCCTACTTTTTGTGAGCGGCGGCTGCCTGGTAAGAGGCGGTTGAAATGCTTTCTGGGCAGACAATGGGCTTGCTCAAGTGTGCAACTATTTCAGAGGGAAGCTATCCCGCCCACCCTGGACGGTGAAGGTTTGTTCTGCCTGTGTCCAGCTGCCGTGTCCTGCCAGGAAAATACAGGGGCCATGTGTGGGACAAAACAGTTTTACCTTATTGCCTCTGCCAGCTTGGAAGGACGCAGAGAGCATCAGCAGCATATGGGCCTCAAGGGATTTCAGCCATTTAACAAACATTATGTGCTCCGTAACAAAACAACAATATTTCGGTACTTAGATCAACCAAATAACTAAATTAAATTCCCTAGACGGTGAGGGCTGGTATGCTAATTGGCTTGCCTCGTGGATTTTCTATGCAGCTCCCCAAGAAACAGATTGGCCCATTTTTCAGGCAACTGTTTGTTAATTGGAGTAATGAATAGCAGGCTGGAGAAGCCGATCACTTTGCTTGGTAAATTCAAACCCGCCTTGTTCATGAGGACAAGCTAGAGGTGAAGTGGTTTTAATGGGCAATTGAGCAGACAGGCTGGTGCCAGGTCAACCCAAAGACGTTTTTCTTTTGCTTTACACTGGAAACACAAGGGAAGGTTTAGCACCTGATTCCCCTGTCCCTCTGGGATGCTGTGCTCTTCAAACAGCTGAATTGCCTTCAAGAAGGGCTTCCCCTGTTGACTGCAGAAGGCCAGCCAGCACCTTTACTGAGCAAGCTTCTCCATATCTGCTGCTCTGGCTCTGCGGTCCCTAACACAGGCAACCCTCTGCTGTCCCTGGGAAAGGTCTTGGTTTTGCTACACTTTGCTTCCCTGGCTGCTCTGATGGGCTGGACATAAGTACTCAAGAGTCAGGAACAGGGTAGTGCAGCCAGGTCAGCAGGACACAGCTCCAAGGTTTCTCACTTCATCATCTTAGCTTCTGTACCTACAGTGGGCCATGCTGCCACTGTTCCTTCCCCTTCCCACTCACTCACCAGCAGTGGTTCTGGTTCCCTACTATCCCAGCTAATTAGAGGAACATAACTGAAGTGTGGAGAAGGTGAAGCCTGGGGTCTTGTCTGCTCTTTGATCCAGAAGACCAGCCCTCAAACATGCACTTTGGGTAAGGATGAAGGCTATTGCCTTGTTTCTACACTGCTCTCCCCAGTGCCCAGCTTCAATTTCAAGGGGAGTATGAAAAGGCTGAGCCTTATCTGTTCCCGCAAACTTTGCTGTAAGCCAAGCTCTCAGCTTCTCCCTGGGGCTCAGCAGTCCTCTTCAGACCAAGCTCCTGGGGCAGCATGCAAGGACACCTGCGTGCTCTCCTGAGCAAGCTTCCTCTCAACTGCTTTCTGTGCCAAGACCCAAGGTAATGATTGCTTGAAAACCACAGCCAAACTAAACCACTGAAAATCAGTTTGCTTTTCCAAGGAAGCTTAGAAATACTGGAAAACGGTCCTGCAGCTCCTGAAGCATAAATGACTGAACACTAACAGCAGGCTGCCACTGATATTTATTTGTCAGTAGTTGGTACAAGACATGAAAAAACTATCTGAGAATACTTCTTTTCTTTCAAAGGTGCATGATGATTATTTTGCAGGCAAAACTTCAGGCATCTCCTCAGAAATGAGAGGTTCACAGCGTTTCAGAGTGAAAAAGTGACTTTCTGGATCCTTCTCCCTTATGAGACTCAGTGACACAGGTCAAAACAATATGGAGAATTAGGAGCAGTGAGCTTCTCCTCAAGGAACACTAGGACAGCAGAGCATCTCCAAAAATGGCTCTTAGGGCATGAGAAGCAACACTCAGCGAAGAAGAAAACAATGCTGCACTGGGATCTGATGCAGATGTTTAAGCTGGGCAGAGTCCTCTGGATACAATATCACATTTTTTTAAGGTACCCTAAATTAAATTGAAGGTTTGTTTCTGAAGTGTTCCTCTGCAGCTTCAGAGATAAACATAAGAACAGCTACTTACATCTCTCTCTGTAAAGATGATGTGGAAGTTTCATAGAGTGAAACCCACAGAGCTAGGAAGGCTATGTAAGAGAAGGCTGTGCTGCTTCAGACAGCACTATTACATTGAAATTGGCCCCTAAAGGAGGATTTTGCTCTTAATCTGTTCCAGTCACGTTTTTGTACAATGAAGAAATGTGCTAGTAACTCTTCAGGTCAGGTTTAATTTTAAGATTGGATACCTTGAGTTATATATGTAGCCAGACTTCATTCCATATTTCCACTTCTACACATAGGAAACAGTAGAATATTATCAATATTAAGGAAAGACAGACGCTTTCAGTTTTCTGTTCTTCATAGTTTTAAATTGCTTCTAATGTGCTTAATAAATAGTCATTTAAAATATATGACACATGCAAAAATTGTCACAAAACTAAACAGTGTGAAGACAAGTGATGGTGTGAAGACAAGTGATGGTGTGAAGATGCAAATCATCACGCAAAACCCACAACTACTGCCTATAGTTGGCAGTCTAACTGGCAGTTGATTACTCAGGGCATTTTGCAGAGATCAATACTATCTAGGTCTTCAGTAATGACCTGGAATTCAGGATGCAATGTACCCTCGGCAAGTTTTCACTCTGCACCAAGCTGGAGGGCAGGGCTGCTCTTCAGAGGGACCTGGACAGGCTGGAGAAGGGGGCTGACAGGGGCCTTACAATGTCCAGCAAAGGCACAGGCCAAGGCCTGCCCCAGGACAGACAGAAAACCTGAAACAATGGGACCAGCTAAGGGGTAGCCCCAAGGAAATGCCCTCAGGAGCCAAGCTGAGCAGGATCAGCAGGATGTCCTTCAGCAAAGGTGGCCAACCATGCTCTGGGCTGTGTTAGCAAAAGGGGAGCTAGGAGGAGAGGAGAGAGACCCTACTCCTCCATTCAGTACTTGTTTGTTGAACCTGGAGAAGGGAAGGCAATGGGGAGAGCTTATTGCTCTCTGCAGCTACATAAAGAGCCAGGCTCTTCCCAGAGATCTTCAGTGACAGCACAAGAAGTGATGGGTGCAAGCTGGAACATGGCAAGTTCCCATTAGATACCAGGAAATAAATTTCACCTTATGGGATGTTCAGTCCTCAGACAGGGCCCAGAGCCTCTATCCTTGGAGATACAAAAATCTTAACTGGACAAGACTTTGAGCAAACCAATCAAACACCAGTTTGGCCCTAGTTTGAGCATGACAACTTCAAGAGGTCTGTTTGAAGGTATATTATCCTAGATTTCAAATATCATGCCCAAAACATTTTTTTAAACCAGAGTATTTTACCAAAAAGCTGCATTTTTGAACCATAATGTCACACATAGCACAGTAATAGCTCTCAAAAGCTCTACAGAAGAGGCTGGGATCGATTTTCTGCAGCGGAAGCTAAATGATAAGGTGAGAAAGGTCCTCCTTCTTCCTCAGAATATTCATAATTGATGCCAAGATTACGACAAGATCATAGACATTTTTATCAGCAACAGCCTAGTCAAGGCACAGCCTGTTTACTCAGCTAGACAGATCTGTGCCACTTGACAACCAGTTTAGCTCATGAATACTATAGAAGAAGCGCTTAGTCCACACAGTCACAGGTAGAACATACATTTTTGACTGCCTGGAAACCCATCCCTAACAGGAGACATGGGGAAAAATTCCTGCAATAATGAACAGTTAAAAATGGTAGCAATTTGTTTTCACTTGATGCATTTTCCCCACTCGTTTTTTCTTCAAATAAAGTTTCTTGCAGGAGTTATGTATAACACTCAACACAATGCTATGTGACAGCCCACAGATGGATGCATTTCTAATGAATTTGGAGAAGTTAAAAACGCACTTGGACAAAAAAAACTGGCACAAGCAGACTTGGAAAAAAATCTGAAAAATTCTCCTTAATGAGATTACACTGTGCACACCCTGTCTGTCTAAGTGAGAGCACAGCAGTAGAAACTGCCTGATGGCATTGTTAATACAACTGCTAGGGTTTGTAGTAGCAGACATCTGTTTTCAAGCTGTGATCCTAGCCTGCCCCTAGAGGCCAATCAGCCAGGCTCTGGACCTCGGTCTAAAACGTTAAAAGCGACATTCATGCTGGCTGGGAGCAGATTCAATTCCATTCAACTCAAAGGTATTACTGCTCACCACATTTCAAAATCAGCCTAGATTTCAAACAGCTCCTACAGTCTGCAATTGAGGCACAAGTGCGAGGAGAAATAAACCTGTTCATTAGAAAACCTTCAAATATGAACAGGGTGTAGTAATGCTGACTCCCAGCCTGAAAACATGTCTCAACAGAGTGACCTCAGTGCAAAGCACACTCAGTCAAGCCCTTCAAGTCAAGGGCTTGAAAATTTTGCTGTATTTTCTCCCTCGTGCTTAATTTTCTGGCATACAGACATGCACAAGGATATATCTCCTTGCCCAGAAGACAAATAAAAACAATTTAACTTTTTTTTTTTTCTCTAAAAGTAGAACCTTTTATTGCAATAAATCAATGCACAGGTCAAATATTGAGGGGGCAGAGGGGGAAAATCTGGAAATTATCCTCCCATACATCACTGCAGACAGCAGGCACACACCTCAGAATAAATAAATCACTGCTAAGCCATCCCCATTCATGTTTCTAATTAGTGCAACCTATTTAACAAATAGACACATAATATAGGTCAATTATGTAGGTCATGATAAATTTGTGAACTTCAGCTTGTAGGGCACCAAAAAGGCCACGCTGAGGCAGCATTTTCAAAGTTACAGCTCATTCTGCACGACTTGCCAACAGCAGTGAGGAACAGCCGAGACATGATTGGCTTTTCTGTTTTGTGGTACTACAGCCACAAGCACTAATGAAAACATCAGTGACATCCCCAGGGAGACACCTTCTGTGACACGATCACAGAACATGGTGGAGCACGTCCAGCATTTATTCTAGACAAATCCAAGGCAAAGCCTCTAAGATCATCTATTACACTCTATTATAGAGCAAGAGCAAAAATGTACTTACTTCACCTGATTCTAGAGTGCCTCAGTGTTTGACCTACTGCCACACAATACCTTTAGCTCAAGAAAAGCTCAAGACAAAAGGAGGTATTGCTTCAGATCACATAAATTGTTGAAGCATCACTACAAAAGCCAAGACAGAGCTAGAAAGGCAAAGCAGTCAGTGGAGGGTTTACATGTGAATATGACAAAGGCATGTTTTGGTGCAAATTTATTCAGGATAGGAGGCTAATGTAATTGTTTTGCCCATCTGCTGTGCTTCCAAATCTTTTGAACCTGTTACTAGTTTCAGCCACAAGAGCTACCAAGCTGGTGAAGGGTCTAGAGAACAAGTCATACAAGGCTGAGGGAACTGGGGATGTTTAGTTTGGAGGAGACTGAGGGAAGACCTCATTGCTCTCTACAGCTACCTGAAAGGAGGTTGTAGGGAGGTGGGTGTGGGCCTCTTCTCTCAAGTGAATAATGACAGGACAAGAGGAAATGGCCTGAAGTTGCACCAGGGCAGGTTCAGACTGGATATTAGGAAGAATTTCTATACTGAAAGAGTGGACAGGCACTGGAACAGGCTGCCCAGGGAGGCAGTGGATTCACCATCCCTGGAGGTGTTCAAGAAACGTGTAGATGAGAAACTTCAGGGCGTGCTTGAGTGGCCGAGATTGCAGGTTGTATGTTGTGGGGTTTTTTGGGGTGTGGTTCGTGGAGTTTTGTGGTGTGTTTTTGTTGTTGTTTTCGTTGTTTTATGGTTGGACTCGGTGATCTCAGAGGTCCTTTCCAACCATGACTATTCTGTGTAATTGCCAGAAACGCAGAAGCCTCGAAGATGTTTGATTTCTATGAGTCTGTCGAAAACTGGTGGGTATCCAGAGGAGATGGAGAAATATATTCTTTATGCTTTCTCTGTAGGAAAAGAAACAGGAACTCAGCATTTGCCCAGTACATTTGACCATAGCCCTCTGACCAGGGACAGATACAGCCCTGAAGTAGCCACAGTATGTGCCAAGTCCTATCTTCCTAGAAATGTTGGGAAGGAACGATGAGGAACCACAGTGGAGGGCATCAGAGAGCAGCAGGTACCATGTGGGGTTTCAGGTAAGTGACAGGACTGCAGAGCTATCTATCCTGCTCAAGGACAGAGGGAGGACATGAGAATAGAATATCACAACAAATGCCACAGGTGTGTGGTTTGCAGCAGGAAGAGAAGGGAGTGGTGAGACTCATATCCATAAGGAAACAAGCTTTATGTTCACTGTTCAGTTTCTCCACTAAAGGTCATGTTGCTTGAAGGCAAAATCCATGTGTGTGTGTGTGTGTGTGTGTGTGAAACAGGCATGTTGCTGAACAGATCAGTGTGACATGGATGTGTGGTTGAGGGGGATCCTCCCATTGAAGCCACAGGATTTCAGACTACAGCCCCTTGCCATCCAACAAACCTCATATACCGGGGTGCTGGGGGTGGCTGAGCTGCAGTCTTACATCCCAGGTCTTCATTGACCATTTATGTCTAAAGGATCACGTGTGTTTAAATGTATGACCACTCACCAACATCGTGTGTCTCTCTGTCCTCAAGCGAGGCCTGCTGTGAGAACATGTTCCTGAAGTGGCAAATACAAAGTAGTTAGAGGTAAATGTAAGGTTATTTATGAAGGTGACAAACGTAACAAGCTTGAGATAGCCATTGATAAATGCACTGACGACAACAGCGCTGCTAATAGATGTTGACGTTGCTAGCAATAATAATGACACAAAGTACAGAATACATCTGGGGATGCTTTCACCCCTACCCAACAGGTGAAAGCTGTGATATCCTACCCAAGGAGGGGTGTCTGCCTGGGGGGAAGTGGGTCAGGCCCATCCAGGAAGGTGCTCTTCTTGTCCTGAACAAGGGATTCAAAGACTAATTTAACCCTTATTGATGAGGTAGGACTTAGGTCATAACTAGCATATTGATTGGTTCTTAACAGACTAATGATGTTTATTAATCCAGAAAAAGGTAAGGGAATTCCCAGTGCCCACTTCACATGCAAATTCAAGCTTTGTTAACACCCAGGGCTTGCTTGGCATGCAAATCACCAGATGAAGTCACAGAGGCTTTGATTCTGACTGTGGAGCCTTCGCTTCACTTCACCAGCCATACACAGTCCAGCCCTGGAGCCACCAGGCACCTGGGTTTGATGATAAGCAGACAAGTCAGGATGGATTTTTCCTAGCCAGTGAGCTAGAACTGTCACAGAATCACAGAATTGTCATGGCTGGAAAGGACCTCTAAGATCACTGAGTCCAACCATCAACCCAAAAACCAAACCAACCTTGGCCACTAGAGCATGTCCTGAAGTTCCAAATCTACACGGCTTTTAAATACCTCCAGGGATGGTGACTCAATCACCTCCCTGGGCAGCCTGTTCCAGTGCCTGTCCACTCTTTCAGTATAGAAATTCTTCCTAATATCCAGTCTGAACCTGCCCTGGTGCAACTTCAGGCCATTTCCTCTTGTCCTGTCATTATTCACTTGAGAGAAGAGGCCAACACCCACCTCCCTACAACCTCCTTTCAAGTAGCTGTAGAGAGCAATGAGGTCTCCCCTCAGCCTCCTTTTCTTCAGACTGAACAACCCCAGTTCTCTGCTCCCTACCTGACATAAATTAGCCTGCTTGTTGGGTCCGAGGCCGAATGCCCAATCAGGCACTGCTCATCTCAGACTGCTCTTCACAGGTCCTTCCAAGAAAGTGAAATCAAAGCATCATACAAGTTCCGTTTTCCCACAGGTCAGCACTAGTATAATTTGTTCTTTGAGATGAAGGGAGAAAATGTATCTTGGATGGAAATCTGAGCCGTAGGTTTAGTTGGTGTTACTTTCCCTTAGTATTTCCAGAATATTTTTCTTTGGGCAATCCCAGTTTGGCCTGCTGTGGGGCATGACTTCTGGCTTCCTGGACTGCTGTTAGCAGAGCAACTCCAAAATCTTCAAATGACATATCTCAGGGAATTACCTGAGGCACTCTATTGTACCTTAAACACGCAGTAGTATCAATAGCATTATTATTTAAGTGGCTGGGAAGCATCTGGGATCCAGGACACAGCTGGGAACTGAGACACAGAGCAACAGCAGTTGGGAGGCTGGTGCCTGAGCACCTGTGGGCTGCTACATCAGCTTCAATGGCACCAGCCCTAGCCACAGGCTGGGAATAGACTCCCTGTTGATTTCTGCAAACCTGCACTGCTGCCTGGAAGAGCCAGTCCCCAGGCAGGACATAGGTAGCAGCACCAAGGGAAACATGCTTTGCACAGGGAGCCTTCATTATCTGTGCAGCTCTCAGAGGGCAGATGTTCAAATCACAGATGTGCATCCAGGCCCACATAAGGCAGCTCGAACTTTATCCCAGGTTGAACTCCTGTGTGCCTCTCTGAGGATGTGAGGAGATGGAGCATTTTGTGTAATCTCACACGTTACTACCTGGCTTGCACAAAAGAACATACCAATCGTGCAGTTCCTGACTACAGTGTGCCAAAAATACTGACCTTGTATTCATATCTATAATGTACTCTTGTTACTGTTTGCAATAGTCATGGCCACACTGGTGAAACAACCTTTTAATCCTGCAGTTTCTCAGTTTTGCACAATTTGCCTTTGATCACTGTTTATTAATTCTCATCCAGACATCCAGCACAATTGTTCTTGTAAGACTGGAGTGACAGAGATGGTTTCACAAGTAACTGCTTCCCAATGACCTGCATTCTAGCTCAGGTATTATATATATAATACATCGAGCTGGGAATCTCAGTGTGCACATATAAGTAATGTACTTAAGATGTAGACATCATTCTTAGAAATGTGTTACAAACCTCAGACAATACGGCTTGGTTTAACCTTGAATGACCACAGTGCAATGTGTGAGAAAGCTTCAGGAACAAGTGCAAAACCTTTTAAACCATCTACAGTTCATCCCAGGGCCCCGAATGAGGCAAGGGGGTTTCCATGAACAGACTGAGAACTGTTCCACATGCACATAAATTATGCTTTTCACAAGAGGAAAAAAAACCCCAGCATTACATTTTCATTGTTTGGAGTCTCTACTCCTAACTGCAGAACTGTTGAGGAGCATATATACAAGATATTTCAACTATGAGGAATAAATACTCTACTATTTTGCCCCATCCCTGGGGAAATGGTGTTCCTGATAAAATACTGCACTCTGCTGACCTGGCCTTTTCCATGAGGACCTCGCTTCAAGCAGTCTTCTGTCTTCCCTAGTGAAAATGGGAAAGACCACCTCGTTTTGCTAGCTCTTTAATTGCATCTTTTAGCAATCAGTGACAGAAGCATCTTTCATTTAGGCTTGGAAAACATTAACATTGTATTGCTAATGAAATCAATACTGGCATCACATAAGTCTTTTGTCTTGCAGAAAAAATGCCTGAACTTTGGTGAGTCTCTAGAAGTATTCCTGTTTTCTTGCAACTTGAAAGAAGAAACAGGCTGTCCATGTAGCCAGCACCACATTGTTAAGAGCTCAGGCAAGAGTGGATTTGTAAACGTAAGGGACTGAAGTCCTGTTCTGAGTTTCAGGTGGGAATTTTCACAGCTCCTAGGTGGGAATTTTCACAGCCACACAAAATCCCAGTGACAACCACAGAATTTTAGATGGGGCTCCCTGGTCTTTTAATTTAAAGGACAACTCCAGGCCTGGGTAGTTCCCTGGCCCAAAACTTGTAGCATCTCCACTCCCTGTCCCCATTTTTTGTTGTTTTACCAAAAGAGGATCACTCAGACCAAAGCTAACTGAAAACTAGCTCGTTTGCATCGAGTTTGCCTTCACCCTGTCACGAGGTATCGCTGTGCCACAAACCACTTTAGCAACACCCCTAAAACAGTTTTCAATCTGCCAGCACCTCGGGTCAGATCAGGGTGATGCCATGCTGCAGACTCACCAAGACCAGCAACCCATGCCCAGCTGAAGTGCCATCCTCCTCTCAGTCCCAGGGATAAAGGGTATTTATTCAGCAGTCAGGCTGCATGTTTGCTGAGGTTATCCTGTCTAACTTCTTAGAGCTCCCGAGGTGCTGGGTCCAATAGGAGTGCTTCAGCAGCAGTTTTGGGATTGACACCAACAGGAATCACCAGAGCACTCTCAGCTTTTGTGCTTGTTTTTTTTTTTTCAAGCTGCCTGCAGACTCTAGCAGGTTTCTGTGGAGAAACCTCACCATGTGTCAGGCTGCCACTCAGGAACTAGGAGAGGTAGAAACTAAATACAGATCCTGTTGCAACCGCACCAAGGGGGAGCAACAAATCTTAAAGACTTTAAGCATTTGTGCCTTAATTTTCCTTTGCAGGATTCTCCCATTAACGGAACGATTCTTTTAAAACCTAATTAAACACCAGAAAAAGTTAGAAAAAACGGTTGGAAAGACCAGTTTAATTTACCTGGGTGAAACAGAACAGGGAGTCTGATTTGAACAGTAACCATCACTTGAAACTCCTCAATGCCTGCTGCTCACAGGGCTGGGGAAAAAAAAACAAAAACAACCCTAATTTACTTTCCAAACGCTGTTACAAAGGAGATAATTACTGGAACAAGTTAACAACCCTGGGAGATGCTGCGCTCACTCTTCCAGGGAGGTCTCTCCGCACCGACGCCCGCACCCGCCACAGCCGGGTTCCAGACATCAGCCTCCATCTCCTCGTGCCTCGCCGTGCTGGCCGCGGTGCCCCTCGCACATCCTCCCTCCCAAACCCTCCCAAACCTACTCCTGCCGCCGGGCTGGGCGGGGCCGCGAGCTGCCGCAGGAGTCCCTCCAGCTGACGGGAAAAAGCCTAAATCGCCCAGGTGGAGGAAGAGCCGTTAAGGAAGCGACTCCAGCAGGAGAACTGCTAGAGCAACGCGGGGCGTGGAGAGAGAAATAAAAGCAGCCAAGGATGTCCAGCGCTCCGGAGCTGGACCGCACCTGCAGGTGCAGGCGCAGGGCTGGACCTCACCGGGGGAGCCGGGGGTGTCTGGCAGCCCGGCTGCCCCTCCCTGCCGCTCCCTCCACGGGCACAGCTCCGGCCTCGCTGCACAGGCGCCCTCTCCCCGCACCGCCTCTCCCCGCACCGCCTCCCCCCGCTCCTTCTCTCGCCCAGGGCACCGTGTCTCTCGCACCTCTCCAGCTTCCGTGCCGCTTCGCCCCGTTCAAAGCGCGCCGTTCCCGGGGCGCCCCGCTGAGCAGGCCTTGCGGGAGGGGGGTGGGGTGGGTGCTGCGGGGACAGCCCCGCTCCTCCTCACGGACCAGCCCCGGGCGCAACCCCGCGCCCCCCGGGCTGCGGGGCCCCGGCGCGCCCCGCGCTTGCGCAAGGGGGAGCGGCCGCGGGGCAGCGGCGGGGCCGGCGGCGGCGTGAGTGCGGGTGCGGAGCGGGCGGGGAGCCGTGCCGGGGCGGGGGGTCCGGCCGTGCCCGGTGCCGGGGGGGCTGGGCGCGGGGGTCCGGGCGGGGCGGGAGGGCGGGCGGCCCCGGGCCGGGCCGAGAGGCCGGGCCGAGGCCCGCGCTGGCTGCCGGCCTGTGCCGCGGCCGGGCCCCGACCGACAGCCGGCTGCTGCGGCGTCCCCCGCCGCCCTCGGGAAAAGCTCTTCCCGTACGGCGGATCTGACAAAGGCAGGGAAGGGTTGATCCCGATCCTGTTCGGGAAGATGGGGGCGGGGGGGTTGTACGGGCAGACGGGTTCTCCTTCAGCCCCTGCTTCCATCCGGCCTCCCCTTTGCCGCGGCTGAGAGTTCTCTCTCCTCCGTGGATCGTCTGGTCCCTGCTGCTTTCCTCTCGGGATGTGTTTCTAGCTCTCCCGTGGCTGCCGTTGAGGCCTTTCTGGCTCCAGGAAGACAGGAGCAGTCCCCCTGTGTGTGTGCAGTAGTTGCCGGCTACGTCTGCCTCTGTGCCTGGGGACAGAAAGCTTTTTCATTTCTTTTGCAACGCCGACTTCCTGATTTCTGTTTCATGACGGCCTGCCTGGAGTCCCTTTTCCCCTACACTGATTTATTCTTAGTGTATATTTGTGCCTGTCGTTCTGCTTTCCTCCATTTTTGTAAAACGTTGTCTTACCTGGTTTTGGCAGTGCATGGTCATCACCTTGCATTTGTGTTTCTCCCTCTTACGCCTTCAATCTGCCTCTTGAGTTCATATCATGAACAGATTACATATGTGTCAAAACCATGTTTAAGTCAGCTTCATCAATTCCTTTGCTTCTTCTTCTTCATCACACGATCAGAAAAGGAAAGTATAGGGTAATTTGCTCTCCATAAATCACCACTGACTGGTTTTTAATTACCTGGATGATGACATGTGAGTGCTTGTAGATGTCTTGCATTGTTCTTTGCTGTGATTTCTTTTGTTGTGTTGGAGCTGGGGAGGCAACTCTAATTCCCTGGATCTTCCGTCTTGCCTTTTAAACACTGATTTTAAATTGTCCTTGTCCAGTCTTCTCCTACACCATCCAGGAACTAACAAAGGTGACTGCAAGTGATTCGGGTTGCCCAGAGAGCTTGTGGAATCTCTGTCCTTCGAGCTTTTCAACAGGGTGGGTCCCCATAGCAGCTCATGCTTTGGACAGGACATTCGATGAGAGACCTCTTGAGGTTCCTTCCCACCTCAGTTACTGTATTTAGCTTCTCTGAACTCTAGTCCTTCTTAGGCCTCAGTAGCAAAGGCAAAAAGAAGATTTACGTGACTTCGTGTCTTAAAATTAGCTGTAGATGTCAATGACATGCTGAAGGAGCATGGATGTGTTTCTTCTGAACCATTGGGAAAGTAGCCCCCCAATATCGGCTCGTGACAAGCATGCAGTTTCACAGGCATCCAGCAGCCACGTGAGCATCTGATGGTTAGGACAAGCAACATGGGAGAGAGGGAGTTTGCTTCTAGATCCAGTTTTACAAATGCTTTGCAGGTGATTCCCAGATTTTTGAATGCAGGGTTCTAAATTTTCCTACTGGAATAAATGTAAGCATTTAACTGCCTGTTTCCCTCTGTTAGTTGAGGTAGATTTTGAGCACTGGAGACAGGAGCTGATATTTCAGCCTTACTCCAGATGCTGAAGGAGCTGCAGGCATAAATAATCAATGGGCTGCAGTGATCATGCACTAGTGCAGTTCACTGTCCTAAGGGGTATAAGGCAGATGAGAAGCTTAGTCAGGACTCTAAATTTTAAGAAAGCAGACTTCCAACTCTCCAAGGAGTTAGTAAATAGGAGCCCCTGGGAAACAGCCCTCAGGGAGAAGGGAGCAGAACAGAGCTGGCAGATCTTTAAGGATGCTATCCATGGAGTGCAAGAGATCTCAATTCCTAGGTGTAGGAAATCGGGCAAGGAAGGCAAGAGACCAGCATGGCTGAGTTGAGACCTGCTGGTCAAACTAAAGGGCAGTGGAAGCAGGGACAGGTATCCTGGGAAGAGTATAGGGACATTGCCCATTTGTGTAGGAAGAGGTCAGGAAGGCCCAGGGTCAGCTGGAGCTGAACTTGGCAAGAGATGTAAAGAAAAACAAGAAGGGCTTCTACAGGTGTGTAAACCAGAAAAGGAAGGTTAAAGAAAGCTACCCCCCTGATGAGCCACAGTGGTGGACTAGTTACAGATGAGGAGAAGGCTGAGTTTCTCAACAACTGTTTTGCCTCAGTCTTCGCTGGCATCCCCTCTCCTCATGGCTCTCAAGTTGATGGCCCACAGGATAGAGACCAGGGAGACAAAGTCTCTCCCACCGTAAGCGAAGACAAGGTTCGTAACCATCTGAGGAACCTGAACATACACAAGTCCGTGGGACCTGATGAGATGCATCCCAGAGTCCTGAAGGAATTGCCTGATGCAGTTGCCAAGCCACTCTCCATGGTATTTGAAAAGCTGTGGCAGTCAGTCCCTGGTGATTGGAAGAAAGGAAACATTACACCCATTTTTAGAAAGGGTAGAAAGGAGGATCCTGGGAACTACTAACCTGTCAGGCTCACCTCTGTGCCTGGGAAGATCATGGAACACATCCCCCTAGGAGACATGCTAAGGCACGTGGAGGACAGGGATGTGATTCAGGACAGCCAGCATGGCTTTACTAGGGGAAAATCCTGCCTGACCAACCTACTGGCTTTCTACAGTGGAGTGACTGCATCAGTAGACAAGAGAAAGGCAGTGGATGTCATCTATCTTCTACAAGGCCTTTGACATGGTCCCCCACAACTTCCTTCTCTCTTAAGTTGAAGAGATATGGGTTTGATGGATGGACTGTTCAGTGCATAAGGAATTGGCTGAATGGTCACATCCAGAGGGTAGTGGTCTGTGGCTCGAGGTCCACATGGGAAACGGTGACAAGTGGTGTCCCTCAGGGGTCCATACTGGGACCAGTGTTGTTTAATATCTTCATTAATGATACTGACAGAGACACTGAGAGCACCCTCAGCAAGTTTGCTGATGACAGATGACACCAAGCTGGGTAGTGCAGTCGATATGCCAGAGGGACAGGATGCCATCCAGAGGGACCTGGACAAGCTGGAGAAGTGGGCCCAGGTGAACCTCATGAGGTTCAACAGGGCCAAGTGCAGGGTCCTGCACCTGGGCTGGGGCAACCAGAGATACCAGTACAGGCTGGGGGAAGACATGCTAGAGAACAGCCCTGTGGAAAAAAGCCTGGGTGTGCTAGTGGATCAAAAGCTGGACATGAGCCACCAATGTATAGTTGCAGCCTAGAAGGCCAACTGTATGCTGGGCTGTATCAAAAGAAATGTGGCCAGCAAATCAAGAGAGGAGATTCTGCCCCTCTGCTCTGCCCTGGTGAGACCTCAGCTGGAGTGCTGTGTCCAGCTCTGGAGCCCTCAACACAAGAAGAACGTGAACCTGTTGTAATGTGTCCGGAGGAGGGCAAGAAGAATGATCAGAGGGCTGGAGCACCTCTCTTATGATGACAGGCTGAGGGAGTTGGGTTGTTCAGCCTGGAGAAGAGAAGACTCCAGGGGGACCTTGAGTCAACATGGTTTTACCAAGGGGAAGTCATGTTTGACCAACCTTATAGCCTTCTATGAGGAAGTAACTAAGTGGATAGGTGATGGTAGAGCGGTAGATGTGGTTTATCTTGATTTCAGTAAAGCATTTGACACTGACTCCCACAGCATCCTTGCAGATAAACTGAGGAAGTGTGCTCTTGGTCGGGTAGTGAGGTGGATCATGAACTGGTTGAGAAGTCAGAGAGTTGTGGTCAATGGGGCAGAATCTAGTTGGAGGTCTGTGACTAGTGGAGTCCCTCAGGGGTCGGTACTGGGACCAGTACTATTCAATATTTTCATCAACGACCTGGATGAGGGAACAGAGTGTGTCCTCAGCAAGTTTGCTGATGACACTAAACCGGGAGGAGTGGCTGACACACCAGAAGGCTGTGCTGCCATTCAGTGAGACCTACACAGGCTGGAGAGTTGGGCGGGGAGAAACTTGATGAAATTCAACAAGGGCAAATGCAGAGTCTTGCATCTGGGGAAGAACAACCCCATCTGCCAGTACAGGTTGGGGGCTGATCTGCTGGAGAGCAGTGTAGGAGAAAGGGACCTGGGGGTCCTGGTGGACAGGAGGATGACCATGAGCCAGCAATGTGTCCTTATAGCCAAGAAGGCCAATGTCATCCTGGGGTAGTATTAGCATGTGGTTAGCAGGTCAAGGGAGGTTCTCCTCTCCCTCTATTCTGCATTGGTGAGGCCACATCTGGAATATTGTGTCCAGTTCTGGGCCCCTCAGTTCCAGAAGGACAGGGAAGTGCTTGAAAGAGTCCAGCACAGAGCCACAAAGATGATTAAGGGAGTGGAACATCTCCCTGATGAGGAAAGGCTGAGGGAGCTGGGTCTCTTTAGCTTGGAGAAAAGGAGACTGAGGGGCGACCTGATCAATGTTTACAAATACGTTAAGAATGAGCATCAGGAGGACAGAGCCAGGCTTTTTTCAGTGATGTCTAGTGATAGGACAAGGGGCAATGGATGCAAACTGGAACATAGGAGGTTCCACATAAAGATCAGAAAAAACTTCTTTCCTGTGAGAGTCACAGAGCACTGGAACAGGCTGCCAAGAAAGGTTGTGAGTCTCCTTTGCTGGAGACATTCAAAACCCGCCTGGACAGGTTCCTGTGTGATGTGTTCTAGGTGATCCTGCTCTGTCAGGGGGGTTGGACTAGATGATCTTTCAAGGTCTCTTCCAACCCCTAGGATTCTGTGATTCTGTGACCTTAAAATGACCTTCCAATACCTGAAAAGGGCCTACAAGAAGGCTGGGGAAGATCTGTTCACAAGGGCATGTAACAATAGGACAAGAGGTCATGGTTTCAAGCTAGAGAAGGGTAGATTCAGGTTGGACATTAAGAAAAAGTTTTTTAATATGAGGGTGGTGGATCACTGGAACAGGTTACCTAGAGAAGTGGTGGAGGTCCCATCCTTGAAGACATTGAAGGTCAGGCTTGATGGGGCTCTGAGCAATCTGTTCTAGTGAGAGATATCCCTGCTTATTGTAGGGGGGTTGGACTAGGTGATCTTTAGACCCTTCCAACCCAAGGCATTCTACAATTCTATGACAAATCCAGCTAGCAGAAGTCTGTCACTCCAAGTTTTTTTTACCAGGCTGTTGATTGCAGTGATTTTCTCCTTACTTTGACTGTCATGCCCAACTTTCTTATCACAGATCTAAACCTACTAAGTTAAGTGTTTAACTAATGCTCATGTCAAGTTTGCTTCTGTACACCCCTTAGCAGATAACATCATACTCTCCTTTCAGCAGGTTTAGAAAATAAAACATATTTTTTCTGTTGGATATAGGAGTGATGTGGGACCCACCTGTTCTGTGTGAAGGACACGAAAGGCAACATTTCATAAAGGGAAGAAACAAAACATCTGATAAATGGAAGCCATGAAGTTATCAAAGCGGTCCTTTGCTTTTGGGATTTTGGCATGCATAGCTATTTATGTTGCATACATAAAATGGCACTTGGACTCTAAACCAGCCATGGGAGCAACAGAAGGAGCTGCTGAACACAGGGGAGACAAACTGAACCGTCAGGCACCAACTGCAGATCTCTCAGTGTTTTATGGAATTATGTTTGATGCAGGAAGCACGGGAACTCGCATCCATATTTTTAAATTTACACAACAGCCAAAAGGTATGTCCTACTCATTGCACAATAGATTAGTTCTTCCATAACTTATGAAGCAGATTATTGATGATTTTTTTCTGGGATTACTTGAACAAATAAGCCTCAGCTCTTTCTAGAGAGCCATCAGGAAGTAGATTATGATTCAAGCATATGGGTTTGGATGAAATTATGAAAACAAGGAGAAAAGGCTGTGGTGTCAGAATGTGAACTAAATACTGTATCTTTAGGTCGGTGCCTTGCAGAAGAGCAGTTTTTCATCACAAGCATTCTGTTTGGAAAAGACCTGTAAGATTATTGAGTCCCACCGTAACTCTACCAACCATTAACCTAGCTCTACCAAGTCCCTGTTCTTTACAGTTAGCTCATTCTCTCTGCATTGTCTGGTTGAGTGGATCCTTGGCTTCAGTGTTGGATTTAAATTGCTGTATGTTGCATTTGGACAGAAAGTACTGCTGGGAACTGGACAGAGGTTTACAAAAAAGCTCCAGTTTTCCTCTGGAGTCATAAGCTTCATTTGTTTAGGTGTTCTCTTCTGTTAGGTGTAGGTTTCTATACGGGAAAGAATAAGAGTTGCGGGTGGTGAGACGTTAGAACGGGTTGCCCAGGGAGGTTGTGGTTGCCCCCACCCTGGAAGTGTTCAAGGCCAGGTTGGATGGAGCTCTGAGGAACCTGATCTAGTAGTGGGAGGTGTTCCTACCCATGCACGGAGGTGGAAATAGATGGTCTTTGAGGTCCTTTCTAACCCAAACATTCTATGAAAGAGCCCATGTGGATGCTGTTAATAGGTGATCTGAGGATGCTTTTAAGGATTAGCAGAGTGGTGTATGGTGTGATTAGCTTGTGGGAAGCACCCTATGTTTGCAAAATGGGCTTAGCCACCAAAGGCATTAAACAACAGTCCATAGATTTCCTTCTTTCAGTGTATTCCCGAATCTTTGCTTTTTCCTTGCCTGCTTCTCTTTAAACACAATTTCAAAATATATTGCAGGAAACCTTATGAAGTGAAGTTGGACACAGAAGGAGGGTGTTGTCAAGCTTGTGTTGTCTTTCCTGCAATTATATTGGCAATTAAATTGATAATTGCCTGAGAGTATAATTGCCTATGCTGCAGGTTTCCAGAATACACTAGGTCTGGCTCCCACTGCTGCCATTGAAAATGGTGGTAAAGCTTCCACTGAATTTTGCTGGAGTCAAGTTTAGCCAGAACAGAGCATGCTGAAATGTGAGGTCTTTGTTACCAGTGTAGTTTGGAAAGCTTCATGTGGCAGGTTCAAGGGCTCAGAGAGAACTCCCACCCGTCTGGTGTTTGCCTGATGTGCCTGACAAATATGTACATAGTGGACATCAGCACCCGAAAAACAGTCATGACTGAAAAATGGTTTTTGTGAGAGCTATTTCCATAGCAAGGGCAGTATTTAAATGTTGGGTGCCTGTTGATAGTTCATTAGACAGAGGCTTCACTTGATTTCCATTAGCATATAATGGTGTAATTTGTAAAATTATTTTGGTTTTGTGTATGCAAAATTATGTGTCCCATTTCTTGTTTTGGAATTTTGCTTTTGAACAGAGACTCCCAAATTAACCCATGAGACATTTAAAGCACTGAAGCCAGGTCTATCTGCATATGCTGATGATGTCGAAAAGGTAATTTTGTTTCTGTTACTGTAGAAGTATGTGCCCCAAAACCTCCTGTACTTGTTATGCCATGCAAATCAGATCTCACTGTGGTACAGTATACTGAACAGTTTCGGCGTCTCCAAATGTCAGAAGCGCACAGTACAAGTTGGTCACCGTGCAGGGAAGCAAGGAACAGACACATCTAGTTCCACTCACTGATGTTGCTGATAAAGCACAATGAATGTTTTTCCTGTGTCTGCCTTAGGAATTTCAATGCACTCAAGGAAATGGCAAAAGAGCTGTGCTGAATTGGAGGAGAGCCTTCTCCAACAGTGACTGGAACTGGAATCTCAGGAAAATAGACTAAAAAAACAGGCCAAGTACTAAGTGACTTCTGTGCTGTCTCCCTTGCCTTCTGGCTTGCCAGGATTTAGGGACTTCCTGAGTCAGATTTACACCCAGCTCATGGTGTTTCACTAGCTCCAAGATCCTTTTTTTCCCCCAAGGATTTGTGGTATTGCCACATTATCATTTGACACATTATCTGTGTCAGTGTCCAAAAAAGTGACTCTTCTTGTTTGTTCTTGACCTATTGCTAGATAATCCTCATTATATCTACCAGGTCTCAAGCTGTAGGAGTTGGTGAGTCCTCCACCTTCTCCTGACCCCTTGTGATATTCACTTGTCTCTGTTCCACATTTACAGCAATTCGTACCTCTGATCACCCCTTTGCACTTTCAAGAACATAAAATTTAAACAGTTTCTAAGATGCCTTTTGTTGTTCTTTCTCTGCTCACAGAGTAGCCAGGGAATAAAAGAGCTCCTGGAGGTGGCGAAGAAGGAAGTTCCTATGGAGCTGTGGAAGTTTACTCCTCTGGTCCTGAAAGCCACAGCTGGCCTACGGTTGCTGCCAGGAGAGAAAGCTCAGAAGTTGCTGGATAAGGTACTATTTCTCATCTTTTTATTTGCTTTCCAGACATTTTATAGCAAAATTTGGTCCCTTCTGTGTAAAGTAGGTACTCTTTGTCTTCACGTACATGAGCCATTGCTGTCATTGAGCCCCAAAAGCAGTGCAGGGCCACCTAATCTCAGATGGGGTTGGGGGCAGAAATTGCATGAGTACAAGCGCAGAGAAATGATGACAGCTCCAAATAAGTCTGGAGATGACATAAACATAATAAGTGTAATGAGATACTTTTGGCAGTCACGACAGGCTTTATCTTACTGGGCATGTATTAATTTTGACCAGGATACTGCTATTTTGAGAAAAGCTCTGTGCTGTTTGATTGGTCATGTAACTGGCCTGTTACTGCAAGTTTGCTCCTTTATAGTGATTGGAAATTATGTACATGGTATTTATAGGCATGTAAAATATGTTTAATATTTTAAAATACTATTAAAATTAACAACATGCATTCTAGACTAGAAAAATTTATTAACTGTGCACTAAGTGTACTCTTTTTCTAACCAATAATGGGAAGAAAGAAATGTAGTGTGATGGAAAGCAGTGTCTGCATTGTACTCTGATGCCTGCAAGCTCCCCCATTCTTTTCCCACTGGATTTCAGATGGAACTGCTGCAGTTATTACTTTGGAGGACTCTAGAAACTTAGAGCTTTGCTGCCTCGTGTAGATGTAGTGAAGAGGACCTGTAACAGCCAATGTGCTCCTATTGAGTATGTCATTCGCTGGGTCATTCCTGAAAGCCAGGGTGTCCCATCCCCTGCCTCTCCTGTGGGTCACCAGTTGCAGCAAAGGAAATTGAGTTCCCTTCCCTACCCACACCCATCCCTTGGTAGTGGCATTTATGAGCAGTCTTCGTGCTTGAAAACTCACACATCCATCGCTGTCTCTGCACCAAGCTGCAGAGCCAGTGTGTAAGTCACTGACCTCTTCTAGCAGAACACAGACTGATGCTTGTGGGACTCTTAAACTTCAAAGAAACTGGTTAGGAGCAGTCAGGATCTGGTCAAAGAAGAGAACCAGTTGTGTAAAACTGGAGTTTTTTAAAGAAAACAACTTGCTTTCCAGCTGAAAAAAAGATTTCTCTGAGTGTAGCTTTTATTTGAACTACAGGTGAAGGAGATATTTCAGGCCTCCCCCTTCTTTGTGAGGGACAACTGCGTGTCCATAATGAATGGAACCGATGAAGGTAGGCTTAACTTGTGGAGACTCTTTCTGCAGTCCTGGAGATTCCTGCTGCACTGTGACAAGTCCCCACTGACTCTAGTGGGGACCCACAAGCAGTGGGTTTGACACAGTTTTCACACTGCCTCAGGCAGTGCCTGCCAAAGAGATCTTGTGCTGTTTTCCAGTTTGAAGTCTCTCTTGATTTTCTAAGTTCTGAGTGCTGGGCAGTTCCTGTGGGATCACAAGGAAGCCACTGTGCAGTCAGCACTTCCAGAAAGATTTCCAAATATCTGCTTGTTGAGATGCTGTTCAGCAACTGGTTTTGCACACCTTGCTCTCGAAAATGCTCATCAGAGTTTTCTGGAAGTATTTGCTCATCATGTTGATTATAACTGATCTAATGAGGGTGATTGTTAGTTCAGTCTGAAAAAACATTATCTGGAAAAGAAAATACATGCTGAAGTAAGTTGATGCTCATCAAAAATGCTGAGTAAAAACCAGAATCAGTCTTGATTTTAAATGATTTGAAGAAACACGTCTAAATTCTAAGTAGCCAGGTTTTGAAATGTTTCTTAAATCTGCTTAGAAACCAAACTTAAAAACAGCTAGAGGTGTTGGGAGTTGTTTATGAGTTTCTTTTTTACTGCTTAATGGAAGAAAGACATTGTAATTCTTCTTTTTGTTTTGTTTTAAAATCATTAATAGCAGGGACAAGCCTTGGTTCAGCCAAGGGTTGAACTGGACTGTGCTCCTTAGCATGCCGTGAGTTTTAACCACAGGAATAAATATTTGAATTTGTTATCACAAGACCCACTGATTCATCTAGTTGATGGAGAAAAGTTTTATAAAACAAGAAGAGGACAGTAACAGTGCAGCTCACAAAAATGCTTAAAGGAATACAGGGAAAATTAGAACACTGAGAAGATGAAAATACTTGATATTCAAAAGGAAGATCGAGTGCCTGGCATCAAACAAAAGCCTACCAGTGGTTATTTTCCTAGAAAATGAACAAATGTCAGTGTTAGTGTTTTCCTTGTCTTTTAACTAAGGACTGAAACCTTTGTGACTTCTTGCCTAAGGTTTTGACCTGTGAAACCCAGAGTTCTCTAGGCATTTCATACATGGGGCTTCTCTTCCAAAAATTGCATAAGCTCTGATATAGAAGGTCATTCTCTTTGTTCAAGACATCTAATCTTGTTTTTTTGACAGCTGTTGACAGTTGTGGGAACACTGGCTTTGGGGCAGGGTGGGTCAGAGCCCTTTTTGGTGGTCCTTTTTGCTTAGCTCTCAGCTAAGAGACATGCTTTGGAGACTTTGTGTTAGAAGACCTCCATTTGTGAAAGAGGGACATGGGAGCTTGTGACAGTCTCTGGTGTCTCTGTTGTTGGATGACAAGCTCTGGTTGGCTGATTTTTTTGTTTAGACGGTGCAGTTAAACTCTTATGAGAAAACTTAAAAATGCCTCCAGCTAACCAGATCCTAAAGCGAGAGCACCTTGTAATACAGCTGATCTTCCTTATTACTGTGGTTTGATAGAATGAAGTGGTATGATCTGATCTGAATTCTTTTCCTTATTAGGTATTTCAGCCTGGATCACAATAAATTTTTTAACGGGTATGTATACATGAGCATGTGTAGAAAGATATGACTGATGCTGTGACATTCATGCTGTTTCCTGCCCCTGCATGGGATTTGCTCACTCGTTGGGATGGAGAGTGAGAAAGAAGGATCTGGGAATAAGTCAGCAATTGTTTTTGGCCTGGCCTATTTAAGTCATTAGGATTTTGGCCATTTACTTGACAGAGTGAGGAGTTTAATCACTTTTCCTAGATGTTCAATGTAGTCTTTCTTTCAGTTCTCTGCAGAGTACCAGAGCATTTAATTCCTTTTTGGAGTCTGCCACTAGCTCTGGCTACATTTTTATGTGGATATTCTAGATGTGCTTGGCATCTGCACAGAGTAAAAGAAAGTGCTGTGCTACTTCCTTACAGATTTATAACATAGAAATACCACCAGTGTTTACACTGCTGAGTTAGAAAAGGGTAGCTAAGAGTAAAGAAAAAGCTAAGCTGGAGCCCTCTCTGACAGTAAGTAAAGCAGTTTGCCATCTGAGGATTCTGTTCAGCACACACTGTATGTGGAGCACTACCAAGTGTTCTAAAGCTTTTTATGCTCACAGGAAGTATCAGAAAGGGTAGAGATCTTCAGACTTCAGCTATGATGAGATATACCAAGGTACTTGGCACAAATTGTTCCTGTCAGGAAGGTGTATTTGAAGGATCTAACTGAGAAGAACTGGATTTACATAAGAAGAGAGGTCTGGACTGGCAGCACAAAGAATTCCAAGAGAGGAGTCTCTTCAGCCAGCTCTTTTCAGTTTGTCATCCCCTTGGCCATAGGAATCTGCAAAATATCACTAAGGGATTGGGGAGAGGTGGCCAAGAAAACCACATTCCTCTGTGTTACAAAGTGGTTACCAGAGAAGAGTTTGCAAAAGGATCCTGAAAAATGTTTAGTAATTCAATAACCAAAGCTGCTGTAATTAGAGCATGAACAGCCACCAGAGAAATAAGAAAAACTGTCACTTGAAGATTTTCAGGTCACCCTGGTAAAGCCAAAATAAATGCCCTGTAGATGATGGTATAATGTAGTGCTGGTAGGAAGCTAATACATGGAGTTAGATTCTTATCTTCCTTTACCACTGTATGTTGGGCTTTTTTCCTAGCCAGCCACCATGGTTTTCTCTGTTCTGTCATGCATTTCAGGTAGCCTAAATGATCCACAGAAGAGAAGCGTAGGGATGTTGGATTTGGGTGGTGGATCAACACAGATCACCTTCCTTCCACGCACCAAGGTAACGTGAGCGTGCACACTGTTGGGAAATGCTGCTGCAGAAGTCAGTAACTGCTCAGATTTGTTTCCTGTGGAATCAGTGTGATGTGAGCTTGCACTTCTGACAGAAAAACCCAGGTCACTTGGTCATATCTGCCTTATTCTAGTCCTCTAACTCCAACTCCATGGGTCACTGGTGCACATGGTGAATCTGCCAGGGCTGTTTTATCTTGGGGAAAACACAGTGTTCACCAGAGCATCTTAATCCTTAACTCTCATTTTGTGCTGCTTATCACAGAATCACAGCATCACAGAATTTTTTGAGTTGGAAAGGACGTTAAAGATCAACTCCCCTGCATGGGCAGGGACACCTTCCACTAGAAGAACTCAATATATTTTTTTTATATGTATGTATATAATGAAGAACTCAAAGGCAACGCTGTTAATGAATTCAAGTCCAACATTTGGCCTGTCTTGGGTTTTAAGAACACAGTAAGGTGCCTTCGCAATCCTCATTTCTGGTTTTTCTGAGTTCACTCAGTTGCAAGTGAATGCTTTTGAAGGAGCAACTGTTATCATGCAGTAAAAAAATCCTGCTGATGTTTGTCATTTCAGCTTCCTGTTGTGGCATTTTTATAGATGATCTGTGAGCTGGAAGCCCTGAGGATGTGGACTCATAAGGCTCTGGCCTGAGTGGAGAGGAGAATAGCTTTACTGTTCACAGTAAAGCTGCACGAAAGCAGAGGGTTTGGGTGCTGTATCTAGTGTCCCAGCCTGGGCTAATCAAGACATTGTGCTTTTACAGCAGAATGACAGGGAATGTGAAGAGTCTGGGATGTGGAAATTCTGGAGATGGTATTAAGATATGAGCAACATGAATAGTTGCTCGTGGCCTGAGCTTTGCTCCCCACAAAATCACTGGCTGTGCTGGTGCTTTGTGAAGAGGCTTCAAAGTGCTTTAGATAATTACCCCTGCATTTCTTCAGACCATAGGCTGGTCCTCGCTCTGTTCTTTGGCAAGAACAGTGATGTGCTTTTCCTCTGGCTTGTGGAAGTTGACAGCTGAGTTCACTGGAGTAGGAAGGCAGTGTGTGCCTGGCTTTCATAGTATTTTACACACAGTTTTCCCTAGTAGGGTTCACGTGAAGAGGCGGTTGCTGAAGCCTCCTGACAAAAGCAGTAAAGAGCTGTAATAAGGATTCCTTTATAATTAAAATAATTATTTTATACATAAATTTGATGTGGATACAAATAGAAATGTAACCAGTTTAGACTGTCATGTGAAGATACTTATTTTAGGTCCAGGTTTTGTGGTTATCTTGTGTACCAGTGGACAAATCAAAATCCTTGCAAATTCATCATTTCTCTCTGAACTATGCTAGGTTTGTTTCATGTTTTTTGTAATATTTTGGAAGATTGTGTTGTTGATGTTTGCTGCTGCTGGCAGAAACCTTGCAGTAACATCTTTTTCTCTCTCCAGGCAACTCTCCAGACATCACCAGCTGGCCATACAACTTCATTTCAGATGTTTAACAACACCTACAAGCTGTATTCATACAGGTTAGTTGTGGGAAAGAGAGCTTACTGTACAGATAGAAGCTTTCCGTGAAGCCAGTGAGATCTAGGTGTTTTGCTGTAGTGGAGTTCTTTAAGTGAGTACTAGGAAGAAGTGGAGAAGCCCAAATTATGTCCTTGTGGTGGATTGACCCTGGCTGTCCGCCAGGTGCCCACCAAGCCACTTTATCACTCTCCTTCCATCAACAGGACAAGGGGAAAAAACTATGACCAAAAACTCGTGGGTTAGCAATACCAAAAAAAAAAAAAAAAAAATCTACCTTTTCCCCACCTCTCCCTTCTTCCCAGGCTCAGCTTCACTCCCAATTCTTCTACCTCCTCACCACCAAGTGGCATAGGAGAATGGAGAATGAGGGTTGCAGTCAGTTCATAGAGCTTTGTCTCTGCCATTCCTTCCTCCTCACTGTCTTGCCCGGCTCCCAGTGTTTTGGGCAGAGGGAAGCAGCTTCTTGCCACCTATGTTGGCTGTGGGGTGTGTTTGGGCCCAAAAAGAGTTTGTTCTGTGTGCTGGAGTATGTGCTGCCTTTGAGGAGGGTAGGAGAAAGGTTAGGGAAATGCCTTCAGCATTCCCGTTTCTCCAGGAGCCAGATTAACATCAACAGGTATTGCCTGTGCTTTTTCAAAGACAGGTTATCCTTTGGGATGAGAGTAATATGAGAGTGAGTTGTCACAGTGATCCCCATATGTGCATTAGCTATTGATTCAAGCTATTTTGCTGGGACCATGTAGAGGAGACTGGCATGTCCCAGCCAAGTTGTCAGTGGAGTATCAGAGGAAGGATGTTTGTTGTTCACAGAGGCTTTTATCCCTTTGCAGTTACCTGGGACTCGGGCTGATGTCAGCAAGGCTTGCCATTTTAGGAGGAGTTGAGGGAAAACCCTGTAAGTTACGAGCATTCCTCAAGTCTTGGCTCTGAGCGTAGGGTATGTTGTGGGGGAAGGAGTTGTCTGTCCTCTTCCCACTGGGCTCAAGGTTCCTGAGTGGTATGTGGACTCCTGTCACCATGACTGGGTGCATTTGAGACAAATGCATGGGGTGACACTGCTAGATCCCAGGAGGCCTGGATTCTTGCCAGTTGTGGGGGAGCATGGGACATCTGAGCCATGACTGGGGCATGGTGGTGCCTGGCTGAGGCCGTGGGATGGTGTGGAGCAGGGCTGGGGTTGAGGGATCTGAAATTAACTCCTTATGTTTTTCCCTAATGTGACTTTTTTTTTGCTTCTGCAGTAGGAGAAGGGGAGGAATTAATCAGCCCTTGTTTACCACCTGGCTTCAAATCTGAATGGCAACATGCTGAGATAGTGTACAAAATTAAAGGACAGAAGGCAGGTATAGTGATTTATCACGCTTCCTGCCTGGGCCAGCATGCTATTAGCAGGGTAGATGTTATACTGTCAGCCTCTTGCAAATACAGTAGGATTCTCTGTTTACCATTCTGTCTGGCTCCTCTTGACCTGCTGTTAAAGAGATTCTGCAGCTCTTTTTCCCCTTGTGCCATGGTGTGTCTGTCCAGTCAGTAAAGCTGCTCGTAGTTATGCAGATGGAGTTTAGCCAGCCCTGAACAGGTCATTGAAAATCCTTCTGCCTCAAATGATGTTGTCCATCTCTGATCCATTGCATACTTAGTCCCAATCTGAGGATGGTAAGTGTTGCCACTGGAAGAAGATACAGATTTCAGTTCCCTGTGAAGAGCTTACGAAGTGCTATTATGCGAAAAGGAGCCCAGTTTCCTGGCAGATCCTAAATAAATTCATAAAATCTATGCATATTTAACTCCCTGCCGTAATTTGCTGGCTTTCTTTGCCTTCTTTTAGGTGAGCCTCTGTACGAGTCTTGTTCTAACAAAGTGGCAAAGGTGCTCTACAAAAAAGTGCATAAAGCTGAGGAAGTGAAGGACTTGGATTTTTACACTTTCTCCTACTACTACGACCGTGCAGCGGAGGTTGGTCTCATAGGTACGTTTTCATTAAATGACAAGTTGTGGGAGAAATGGTGACACTTCTACACGTCACAATCCTTTACTAAGCTCTTCTGTAACTTAGTCTTTTGTTACACTGCTCTGCAGCATTGATCTCAGCTGGATGTTGAATGCTGTTTAATTTCTATAGAGAAGGAAAAGGGGCTGTGAAATAGCACCTGCAACTTCTGGTAATGGCCTTTAAACAAACTGCGTTTCAAAAATGGTTGTTGTCTGATTAACTCTACAACCCACAAGAGAAAAAAAAGCCCTCATAATGGGCAGTGTATTGGGCAGTAAAACAGTAATGTAATCCTGGGCTGTGTGTTTTTTCTTCACTGCCCTTTTTAGATGGAATGAAGGTTTTCAGATAATTCCACCTATATTCAGAATGCCTCCACCTCTTTCCCAGGGGTATGCTGGTCTGTAGAAGGCTGTCATGTTCGGTGGTAGAAAGCAGCTGATGAGATCTCAAGCTAATTTGGATAAACATACCCCCCTCCTCAGCCACTTTGTTCTACAAATAATTTCAGATTTAATGTGTTGCAGAGCACCACTGCCCTGTCAGATCTGGTCAAAGCTGCCAACTGTGTTCAGGCATTACAGGGCAGGGCAGCACAAATATGGGGACAAGATGAGAGAGTCTGTTTCTTTAAGCTATGTTTATTTAGGAAATGAAGGTAAAGTTCTTAAAAAATGAGGCTTTTCAATCTATATGAAGAATCTTTTAAAGGTTCTTCTACCTATGAAGCATCAGTTTTGTTACTGTTTTCAGTGGCTCATGTTTTGATTTAAAAAAAAATTTATTACTTTAATTTACAATTGCCTTTGTGCAAAACCCATAAAATACTACATTTTCTTCTCTTTTAGATAAAGAAAACGGAGGAAGCTTAACTGTTGAGGACTTTGAAATTGCAGCCAAATACAGTGAGTAAAATACAATTACACACTAGTAACTGTGTGTAAATTCATACCCAGGTGGCAAATGTGTGAGATGCTAAGAAGCCTGAGCTTTTAAGTAAATACTGAGCACCTCTTTCCATAGCATCTTGCCAAGATTTCTGCTTATTTCTGAAAATCCCAGCTGTTTTTATATTAATTATTGCTTTTACACACATCTTAAAATTCTTACATTTCAAGACTCTCTCAAGAATTCCTAATAAACTTGCTAGTCAACAGTTGTCCTGGAATCATGCTTTCAAAATAGTTGTGAGAGTTCTTGTCCTGTAATGTAACCTCTTCTAATCTGGTTTAATTTTTCTTTTTGTCTCAAGATTTGTTCATATGCTTGGCTGTTAATTGGAAAAGAAAAAAAAAACATTTCATAGCTTTTTGCTTCATCAGCTGCAGAGAAAATGATCTACACAGATTTACAAACGTAAATGTTATTTTCTTAATATCACAAACTCGGGCTTTGATCAAACTCACTTGGGGCTTCTTGGTAAGCTTGATGATTGACTGCAGAATTGTCGCATTTCTGATTTCTGGGCTACCATTTGTGCAATTCATCCTAAGAAAGGAAGTGGAGTTTATTTTGTCTTTCACTTTCCCTTCCTCTTCCTCTTTCCTTTTCCCTTTCTATTTCTCTTCCCTGTTCCCTTCCCCTTTTTCTTTCTTCTTCCTTTTTCTTTGGCTTTGTCAACATCTGTTGAGTGCTTACGCTCAAGAAACATAGCACACCTGAGGCTACTGAGATTTGTAAAGGCTTGAATTAGACAGAAGGAATGTTGAAGGCCCTTTTCATCCTTTTCCAGAGAGAGACAAGAAACTCAGCTGTCTTAGGGGAGAGACACAAGGCCTTAAACTTCCTTCCAGTGTGCCAAAGCTTTTGTACTTCTGCTAACACATGCATGTCATTTCAACCCCATTGTAATAGGTGGACAAGAGGTGTTTCATGGGTTCATCTGAGGTTTTTCAAAGCTGGGCTGAGCATGCAGTGTGCATTCAGACAGTTTTCTTTCTCCTTAGTATGTAAGACCATGGAAATCAGCCCTGGAAGCAGCCCTTTTCTTTGCATGGACCTCACCTATATCACCTTCCTCTTGCAAGAACTGGGCTTCCCCAAGAGCCAAGTCTTTAAGGTAAAGCACAAAATAGGGAGAGTGGGTAGGAGTGTGCCAAGGCAGTAGTTTGTCATGCTGGTAGCTCAGTCCTTGAGTTGCCTTCACACATGCTCTGTGATTGGGGGTAGAGGGACGTTGTCCCCACGACGGTGATTAACTGGTTGTGATAACCTTCAGCACTGTATTCGCCTTGCACGCTCTTCCTTCTCCCAAGCAATTGTGGTTTAACTTTGTTGCTTTGTGTTTGTTGTTTTTTTTCCAGCTTGCCCAGAAAATTGACAATGTTGAAACCAGCTGGGCATTGGGAGCCACTTTTCATTATATTGACTCACTCAATAGACTGCAGTACTAAAGCTCCTTGAAGGTGACTTTTGGGAATTGTTTTGTTTTGTTTTGGAAGCCAAACACAGAACCTGTTGGAAGGGTCTGCTTTTGGCTTCTGGAGTCCTTTGGGAGGTCATAAGGTCCCCTTTCCTCCCACCCCTTGCCAAGTCCCCTTGATGGCTAGCTCTTTTTTACAGTGAAGAGTGCAGTATCTGAAACATAAGCCTTGATTTGACAGCATCTGCATTCAACTTGACATAAAACTTCCTAATTGTTGAAGGAAAACCAAGACTCTGCAGGACAACTGTGATCTCTATGAGAAAAACAGCTTTTTGGAATATACCTGTACGATGTGCTTGTACTGTGCTAAAGTCACTGTAGGAAAGGGTCACTCCAGAAAGAACTCTTTACTGTCCTGATTTCAGGGTGTTTTTCCTGTTTGTCAGCTGTTTTCAGTGATTATTTTTATTTTACTACTGCTGTGTTTGAAAGTGAACTTGTGCATGTGCTTGCAAAGACAGTGCATTTATAGAGATGTGCTGCTGGCAGGCAGCAGCTTTGAAGTGCACTGTGGAAGTCAGCTCTGCTTTCCACTTGCTGAACTAGGAAAGCTCAGGAGCACTCTAGAAACTGGAGATGTATTTAAAGGCATGAGCTGGAGCCTATATGCCCTGTAGGGTTAAAGCCTGCAGCCTAATGTTGGTTCCCTGGCTGTTGAGAGATGGATGGATGGATGGATGGATGGATGGATGGATGGATGGATGGATGGTGACATCAGATTTGCTGGATGAGAAAGGCCTGGGAGCTGGGTACAGGGCTAATTATGGATCGGACAGTTCTAGCGTGGGTCAGGGTAAGATTGGTGAACGAGACAAAGCCACAAAAATAAACACCAAGTACTGTTCTTGGACCTCACAGACATCTGTGCCTCCATAAGGTTGATGTGGGGGCTGGGATGAACGCATTTACGTTGTGTTTTGGGTGCCGCTTCCTCCAGACACATCTCACTGATGGATGAATGTATGGTGGTCACACTGAGCCAGGGCAGAGTACCTGCACTGTACCACTCCAGCAGCCTTGTCCATGGGCTGGAAGCAATCTCGGAAGCAACAGAAGCTGGACAGGACACACTGTGGTATTTGTAATCTAACTGTGGAATTGTGTTATATTTGTATGGATGTTTAGAGCAGATGCAAGTGATCTTTTGGGGATGCAGAAGAGCCCAGCCTACCTGGGAGCTAGCAGTGTGTGCCCCCAACACGTGGGCTTGTGGCCACAGCCTCCTTTCCTGGGGGCAGAGACGTGGTGGGGCTGCCCGCGGTGCTGCACAGCTGCCGGCCCTGCAGCCGAGTGCGCAGGGGACACTCGCACCCCACTGCACTGACAATAAAACCCCAATTTAAAAGGAAAATGGCGTGGTGGTGGCAGTGTGGCTTCTAGCGCCAGAGCCTACAGGGTGGGTGGGTGGGTGGGCTGAGAAACGGGTGCCCTGACACCATCCCCCTGTGTCATCTCGCTCTACCCACGCCACCCTGCCCTTCATATCCCTGTCCCCGCAAGCCATTCCCATCTCCTCCCACCGCCGCAGCCGCAGATGCCATCCCTGCCCGCCACAAGCTATCCTGGTGGCCACGCACCATCCCAGCCCCCCATGCCGTCCTCGTCCCCTCCCTCCCTTCCCTCCGCTCCCCAGCCCATCCCATCCCATCCCCTCCGGCCTTCCCCCGTCGCGGGGCGGGGGGCAGCGCGGCGCAGTCCCGCCCCCGCCGCCGTGTCGGGACGCGGCTGCACGGACGGGGCGGGCCGGGCCGGGCGGGCCGCTCGGGGTCCCGCCTCGTGGCGGAGGCGCAGGCGCGGCAGCCCCGGCCCCGGTGCGGCGGAGGCGGCGGAGGAGGAGGGTGCGGGACGGAAGAGGAGGGTGCGGGACGGAGGAGGAGGGTGCGGGATGGCGGCGCCGCTGAGCGACGGGGAGCGGCGGAAGCAAATCAGCGTGCGGGGGATCGCGGGGCTGGGGGACGTGGCGGAGGTGCGGAAGAGCTTCAACCGGCACCTCCACTTCACCCTCGTCAAGGACCGCAACGTCGCCACGCCCCGCGACTACTACTTCGCTCTGGCCCACACGGTGCGCGACCACCTGGTGGGGCGCTGGATCCGCACCCAGCAGCACTACTACGAGCGGGACCCCAAGGTGAGCCCCGACCGGCCCCGCGGCGGGGGGAAGCCGAGCCTCGGGGGGACGGGGCCCCGCGGGTGTCCCCGAACAGATGTCACTGCGGCTGCGGCCCCACGGGCAGCCCCGCAGCCGTTTCCCTCTTGTGCACCTCGCCATGGCCACGTCCCCTTGGGCGTCTCCGCAGCCACGGCCGAGGCCGTGTCCCTCGGGCACCTCGCCATGGCTTGTTCCCTGTGAACATCCCCGCAGGCAGGTCCCTAGCTGCACCCTCCTGTGGCTGTGTCTCCACGGGCATCGCCGTGGCCACGCACCTCACCGTGGCTGTGGCCCTCACGTGTCACTGTTGCCACGTCCCTGCAGGCATCACCGTGGCCTTGTCTCTTGTATGTGCACCTCACTGTGGCTGTGTCCCCACAGGCCTTGCCCCAGCCGTGGCCCACACACACATCTTGACATGGCTGTGTCCCTCCCACATGCTGTTTGCCATAGTTCATGTCCCCTCAAGCTCCTTTGCAGCCCGGTCCTGATGAACTTGGCTGCAGGCACGTTCCATCTCACGTATCGCCAGGACTGTGACTCCCTGCGCCTTGTTGCAGCCGTGTCCCCTGTCATCCCCCTGTGAACGTGTCTTCACACGGGCCTCTCTGCTGCCAGCTCCTCTGCACGCTTCGCCACAGCCGTGTCCTGCACTCACACCACCGCGGTGGTGTCCTCTATGGGCGTCATCACCTCCAGGTCTCAGCTGTGCCTCAGCCATGTCCTGACTTGGCTCCTGCTCAGCCTGCAGGCAGCTCAGCTTTGAGGCTGGAGGGGAGTTTCTTGCCCTTTTCAAAGCAGATGAGCTCTCCCAGGTCACCAAACCCCAGGGAGTTGGTGGTGTATGGAGACTTGGCCAGCTCCCTCCTCTTCTCCCCACTTGTCAAGTCAGGATGGTGATGCTGGAGGTGTTGGGGACTGCAGGGTTCAGCCTTAATCCTTTTGAATTCAGACACCCGTCCAGCACTTAACTGGAGACCCCAGGGGGCAGGTGTGTAACTAGAAAAGGGACACACCTCTCCAGCATGCAGGCAGCTGCCTCCCTGAGTCAGCTTTTTTCTTGGGGTTGTGAGTGTTGCCTTGACACAAGAAACACTGCATTTTTCACACCAAGTGTGGCTGCACATGCACTGGGAGTAATGCTGGTGCCTGGAGCTCTCCCTTTGATCCTTACACAAATGCGCTCTGATCCGTATTGCTGCACTAGCAGAAGGGATTGTACAGATCCCATAAAGGCTGAGAGGAGCTCAGGGTGGGTCTGTGTGCTGTCCTGTGAACTTGTATTTTCACTAGAAACACGTCCCTGCGGGGAACTCAGAGGAGTTGAGTATTTATGGCACTGTGTGATGTTTTTAGTCTTACCAATGAGCCTGAAGGAACAGATGGAGCCTTTCAGACTCCCAGCAGAGGTCGCAGAGCGGGTAATCCTGCTGCTTAGTGGTGAAAGTTCCCAGACATGAAGGAAAGAGGTCCAAGGGGAAGCCCGATTTAACATCAGGCTATTGCTCTGTTAAAAAATCCTGTTTATTAGTAAGAGTACCTATAGCGGTCGATCTGAATGAGGGCGAAGGTTTGCACAGCAGTCTGCACTGCTTCTCATTCTACAGACAGGCTGTCATTAGTATTTGTGGCACAGGCACAGCTGCTCTGGAACTTGGAAGGTCACCGCAGAGCAGCCTGTCTTGCACAGTTGTCCCAGGAGTCCTGCCATCCATGGGACAGTTTATTTGTTCAACAGGGTGAAACGTGTGTGTGAAACTTGATGCGGGGAGAACAGAGAGACCCATGTGATGGAAAATTGCTAGCAGGAAGGGGCCTAGCCTGGTGGGGGGCTTGCTCTGTCTTTCGGCAGGCTCTGGATCAGCTTCAGCTCAGCATGGAAAGACTTTAAAAGCCCAGAGTAAGCACCACCTCAGCAGAGCTTGGCGGTGTATAAATATACCATTCAGCATCCTAGATAATTCTTGCCCTGAGTTAATTAAGGCAACACTTAACAGGCGACGAGATTTTTCTATAGAAGGCTGTTGGCAGGGAGGCCCACAGCAGAGGGTTGGCTGGCATCCCACGTGAGGTCCTTCTGACAAACAAACTGGTGCGTGGTGTTCAGGAGCAGTTGCCAAGAACCACTTGGGGAAGATGTCCCTACTCTGGAAAGCACTTCAGTCTGCTCCTAATTTTAAGCTACTTTGGTGAAAGCAAAGTGCTGTGCTGTGTGTAAGCATCTTGCTTTGCCTCCCCAGCGCATTTACTACCTGTCCCTGGAGTTCTACATGGGCCGCACTCTGCAGAACACCATGGTGAATCTGGGCCTGCAGAACGCTTGTGATGAAGCTATTTACCAGGTGAAGTCTTGGGGGTGCTGGGGTCCACCTGAAGCACTGGCCAAACTTTTCCACGCAAAGACTGGGCTGGGTATCTTTATTTCTCTAGGCTTCCTTACAAGAATGTGTTATTTTGACTAAATGAAGTGAGACTTGGCTCTCTGTTAGTGTTTTTCATCTCCTAGAAGAGACCATGGGAGGACCTTGGGGCTCCTTGAGAGTTGCAGTATGGTTTTCTTAAGCCACCATTTTCATGCAGTGACTGGGAAAATCCTGAAGACTATCCAGAAAGCAACACCCAATATCCCAAAAGACAAGAGAATCCCAGGCTGCAAGTAGCTTTCCATTGCTAGGAAACATGATGGCTCATCATGGGAGGTGCAGTCTCATAGTGGAGGTTGGGCTAGAAGGGGAAACTGGAGCACCAAACCACCAGATTACAGTTCATACATGCAGGTACACATGACACTGCAGCAGTGCTGCTGGATAGAAGTGAATTACTGCAGAAGAAGGGAGGGAGGGAGGGAGGAAGGGAGGTTTGGAAAGCATTTGCTTGAATTACAGTGTCATCAGATGAGTTCAAACTGGAAAAAACCACATCTGAGTGTTACCAAGGAAATCACAAACACAAGGCCATAGTTACTGAGGCTTGCAGCCACCTCTGCAGCAGGACAGTGACCTTTTTGACAGATAATGAGTTTTTGGTCTTTCTCACCCAAAAGCTTTCTTTCCTCCCCTCCTCCCTTGCCCCACCAGATTGATCCATGTTACACTTCCTAGCAGAAGTTGGCACTGCCATTGTTTCTCACAATGAGGTGCTATGGTTGCTGATGAAGCATCCTGGTGAGCACTTTCCCTGTCAAGGGATGGAAAGGGATTTCCAGGGCGGGACCTGACAGGTTTCCTCTCTGAGATATTGTGCCTCACACAGCAGGCTGATTTTTCTCAGGGAGGATCCTCAAGTACCTTTGCAAGGCATTTTCCATGTGCTGATTTGGCCTGATGTGTGAGAGGAGGCTTCCTGGGCTGTATCCTCTGATACATGGAGCTTGTCATGGCCAGTGGCCAGCTGGGATGGGAGGTCTCGTATTCCAGCATGGCTCTGTTGCTGAGAGAATTCGCCTTGGGCTTTGTGACCCTGTCACACTGTGCATGAGACTTTCCCAGCCTGTGGTTGCAGATCCCTGAAGTGCTGGGAGAGTGGTTCAGGGAGTAGCCGTGGTGTCAGCCTGAGTCCCCACTGTCCCTGAGGTGAGATACTACTGCCCTCCAAGAGGCAACATGTCTCAACTCCTAGATAGTCCCTTGCTGCTGGCATGCTTAGCCTTCATCTGGCAGCAGCCCCAGAGCCAGGGAACAAATGGCCTGATGGATGCAGCAGAGGAGACAACCACTTCCAGACATGGACTCCAGCCAGAGAGCCTGGCGGCGGGTTGGGCAGGATGCAGGAAGACATGGACTGAAACAGCAAGTGCTACAGTAACCAGCTGCTGGTGTGGTCATGCACTTCCTCAAGGAGCGGGTGGGCGCAGGCAGAGGGGCAGCCCACACACCTGGACAAGACTGGGAGGTCCTTTGCATGCTGACTTGGCTGTTTGCCCTCCTGTCTCCAACAGGGAGGTCAGTGGAAGGGCCTCCTGGCATGAGCAGCTGCCAGGAGATAAGTGTTATGTTTGAGCTCTCTAAGGAAACCTAGCTCATGGGAAGGTGGCATTTGATGATGGGCTAAGTTGGGTTTTAATTAATTGGGCTGCCCGGGGACCATAGGCTGGTGAGATGCTTTGTGGGGAGGGAAGGGTAGAGGGATGCAGAGACCTCAATGGGTTTAATTTCCTGTGGTGTGGATTGTTTTGGGATCTGTGGTTGCCCTCTTGGGAGAGCAGCCCCAGGGCATGGGCTTCGGGTGGTGACATGTTCTGCTGTGTCTCTTTCCCCAATAGCTGGGTTTGGACTTGGAGGAGCTGGAAGAAATCGAAGAAGATGCTGGGCTGGGAAATGGAGGCTTGGGCCGACTGGCAGGTAATCTGGGGAGAGGGGAGTCCCCTCCTTGTGCAGAGTGCATGGGGACTGAGGGTGGCCTGGCTGGAGGCTGTCACACCCTCGCCACCAGCACTGCAAGCAGGACAGCAGGCAGACCTCAGCCTGCATCCTTACTCCCTACTCCTTGTGAAATCTCTCACTTCTTGGAGGCACCCAAGCAGCTCACATGTAGGAAGATTGTTGGCTTCTCTTTTAGTCTGCCTGTCCCATGGGACTCCTGGAGACAAGAGCTGCCCAGTGCGGCGGAAACACCAGGGCTGATTTTTACCAGAGCTGTTTCAGACTGAGGGCTGAAAGGATTTGCTTTGAAGGCAGTAACAGTGAAGTAGCTGGTGGAGCAGCAAGTCGGGTCAGAAGCCCTGCTTTATCAAGCAGGCAGACTTAGAGCAAACCATGGGCAGCTTGGGCTAGAAGAGCTGTCACTGCGACAAGGCTGGATTAAGGGTTTTGGTGACCTGCCCTTGTCACCAACAAATTCGGGGTGTTCATGGTGGCTTGTCAGGACGTGCATGGGGTCCTGCTGCAGGCTGTCCCCTTCTGTCCCTTCTGCACGCAGATTTTCTCTGAGTAATAAACGTTTCCAATGGTGTTGGTTGCAGCAGCTCCTCACCCCCATGCACAGCACGCTGTAGCAGGTGCAGCAAGTGAGGGGTGAGGTTCCTCTCAACATGACCATGCTCTTCTGGTCTTCCAGCTTGCTTCCTAGACTCCATGGCCACGCTGGGGCTGGCGGCGTATGGCTACGGCATCCGCTACGAGTTCGGTATCTTCAATCAGAAGATTGTCAACGGCTGGCAGGTACACTGGCAAACTCAAGTCTCCCTTTCTCCTTCTATTTCATGCTGTGGTGGCCACCTCTGCCTGTCAACAATGCACTGTGGTACCTTGAGCTGCTCAAAAGCAGGGCATTTGAGCCAGTCACCTGGACTGTCACTTCCTACCACTTGTGCTGACCCTAGGGCTCTGACTGCCTGAGCGAAGAGAAGTGGTGAGGGTGGTGGGTGTGTGTGCAGCAGGTGCACATGAGGGCCCGGGGAGCAGGGGACACATTGTGAGCTCATCCATGCCTGTCAGCAACCCAGCAAGATGGTGTTGGGGCTGAACCCACAGGGCATGGCTGGGACCAGAGGTCTCCCTGCCCGGGTCTCCATGGCATGCCTGCAACAACCCGAGAGTCCCATCCAGCCTGGATGCCAGTGGGCGAGGAGTCAGGCTAAGGATAAAGATGTGGCTAAACACCTCATGAAGGTGCCTGGTGGAGGATGAATTTGAACATGATAGAACATATGCAAGTGCTTGAGGTGTTGCAACTCTTGTGGGTTCCCTGGGACACTGGCAGCAGGGGCTTCAACAGGGCCTCTTCTCTAGCGTTAATGATCATAACAGTTTGCAAGTGAAAATAGGCTATAAAACTGCCCTAACTGTTCGTTTTCCCTAGTGTATGTTTGGAAATGCTTTCCACTGGGAGACCTGCCTTGCTTCATAGCATAAAGGACCTTTTCTTCCCCTTAAAATAGCCCTCCAAAAGTCAGGGAGGGTGAGAGGTTTAAGGGGTTTTTTTTTTGCTCCTTCCCCACAAAGAATCTGCAATGCTAGGCCCTATAAATGGTGCAAGCAGAAAAAAGCACCCCCTATATTTGGCTTCATGTTACTTTAAAAAAACAGTAGTGGTGTTGGTGCTGGGTTGTTGTTCAGACCTGCTCCCCCACCTGGCAGAAAAATGCCTGCGGGCACTGAGCATCTCTCCAGGTGCCTCAGCCCCTCTGGTTTCTGGTGCACATCAGCCTTGGTGGCTCTGCTGAATTCACTTCACTATCGTTGGTGCTGTTATGAGCAGGGAGGAGAAATCCTCTCTGGCAGAGGGCAGAGCATTTAGCAAGGGGTTGGTTTGTGGCCAGGAACAGCACCAGTGGGCTTCCCACGTACCCACTGTCACGGTCAAACTGGATGTAAAGGCTTTGAGACAGACTCTGAGTGCAGCAGTCTGTGCAGCTTGGATCGCTTTGGCCTGTACAGCTCTGCAAAGCCCATAGATGCTGATTTATTTATACCAGCTGGGATGCTGTCATCCCTGTTTCAGAGAGCCCAGCTGCCCTCTAGAGGTCTCTGCTTACCTCTTTTGAAAGCCAGCTTACTAAAGCTTTCCTTCTCAGCTGACCTCCTTTTGGAGAGCCTAGTTTCGCCTTCCCGTGGGGACACACGAAGACATCCCTTGAACCCTCTGTGCCTCTTGCAGGTGGAGGAGGCCGATGACTGGCTGCGCTACGGCAATCCCTGGGAGAAGGCCCGCCCGGAGTACATGCTCCCCGTGCAGTTCTACGGCCGCGTGGAGCACACCCCTGAGGGGGTGAAGTGGGTCGACACCCAGGTACCAACATCTGCCTCCATCGTGGGCTGGGGGAAGACAGGCCAGGGTGGCTTGGGATTCTGTCCCTGAAGGTCATCAGACTTGGCTCTGTCCCAGCCTGGCAAAACTCTCTCTGCTGCCCTTGCCATTACAAAGGTGACTTTGTTGGCTACAGCTGCAGCAGAATTTGAGGAAAGAGTGATATGACTTGTGGTATTTAGTCACAGCTGTAACTTGAGATCAGTTGGGAGACCCTTCTCTGCTGGTCTTCCCCAACCAAAACAATGCTATGATTCTATGTCCAGGGTGAAGCCCCACAGTCTTGCCTGGATTTATGTCAAAGCAGGAGCATATCCCCAGCAGCTGTGCTAGGCTCCTTCCACACTGCTCCTGGCTACCACACACTCAAACCCAGTGGTTTTGCAGGTGGTTCTGGTGCTGCTGCTATGGATGGAGATTAATACTGTGGGGTGGGCATGGAACAATCCTGTAGGTATTTAACTCCCGTGGTCAGAGCAAGCTCCCCTTTCCCAGACCAGCCTGATAGGTAGAGTGCTGTCAGGGGAGGCTGGAGGCATGGTTTCAAGTCTCCAGTCTGCCTGGAGGACTCGTTTTGTGGCATTGTGGAGAGGAAATGCTTGTTGACCCTCCCAAAGGCTGATTAACTGGAAGGCAGTGCACCCATTCAGCAGGATTTGGACAGGTGGGAAAACTGAGCAAAAAGGAACTAAATGAGGTTCAACAAGAATAAGCGTAGAGTCCTGCACCTGGGGAGAAATATCACCATTCACCTATAGAGATGAGGGTTTGCCCTGCTAGAAAGCAAATCCATGGAAAAGGACCTTTGAGACCTGGTGGACAACAAGTTATCAGTGGGGCAGCAATGTGCCCTTGTGGCCAAGAAGGCCAATGGTATCCTGGGGTGCTTTAAGAAGAGTGTGTCCAGCAGGTTGAGGCAGGTTCTCCTTCCCTTCTACTCAGCCCTAGTGAAACCCCACCTGGAGTACTGTGTCCAGTTCGGGGCTCCCCAGTTCAAGAGGGACAGGGATTTACTTGAGGAAGTCCAACAGAGGGCTACGAGGATGATTAAGGGAGTGGAACACCTGCCTTATGAGGAGAGGCGGAGAGACCTGGGGCTGTTTAATCTAGAGAAGACTGAGAGAAGAGCTTATTAATGTTTATGAGTATCTGAAGGGTGAGTGTCAAGAGGGTCCAGTCTCTTTTCACTTGTGCCCTGAGACAGGGCAAGGGGCACTGGATGCAAACTAGAGCGCTGGAAGTTCCACCTCAACATGAGGAAAAACTTCTTTACTGTAAGGGTGACAGAGCACTGGAACAGGCTGCCCAGAGAGGTTGGGGAGTCTCCTTCTCTGGAGACTTTCAAGACCTGTCTGGATGCCTTTCTGTGTGACCTGCCCAAGGTGGTCCTATTCTAGCAGGGGGATTGGACTAGAGGATCTCCAGAGATCCCTTCCAACCCCTAATATTATATGATTCTATGGATGTTGGGAAGTAATCCTGTGCTTCAGGAATGCATTTCAGTCTTACAGTTGAGGAAGGCAGGCTTCAAAGATGCACGGGTTTATTAAGAGGACTGAAGATGTTTCAGTCTCTCCTGTCCAAGCACTGTCCAGGATGGAAGAAGGAATTAATTTCTCTGGGATTCAGGGACATGATCTAGCCTTGTTCCCATGACATTCAAGGGTGTGTCAGCCTGATGTGCCAGCTCTGTCCATTTGAGGAGTGCAGAGTCATAAAGCCAAGCCATTCTCCTCAGCACCAAGGGCTGAAGCTCATTTTTGGAGTTGCCTGGGCCCACTCAGAATAGGTCCTTTTCCAGGGGTCCTGATTGTTGATGTCTGTGCAATGACCTGGGCCATTCCCAGGACAAACACAGCGCAGAGGTTCAACACCACAGAGCATTGAACTGCACGGAGGCACCATGCCAGAGCTCTCTGGGGAAGGAGACATCCAGCTGGGGACTGAGTGCCACTGCCTTTCAATGTGCTCCTCTTCTGACCCTGGCAGTAGTCCTAGGTTTCAGGGATCCCAAGCAGTGCAGTGGAAACGTTGCTTCCTACAAAGAGGTCAATTTTCAGCTAGGGCTGTTAAGGGAACAAGTTGGAAAGGCTGAAAAAATGCAAAGACACGGTCTCCAAATATAGAATCACTCAGTTCACGTGATGTGTGGCCCAGTCCCATGGCTCAGGCAGAGCAGGCTTTCTGCTGGTTTCCATGTTTGGATCTGGTAATAGCAGCTGTGAGCCTGAGCTTTTGCTCATTCCCTCCAGAGGGAAGGTGTTGCTGACGCCAGCATGAAGATGCTGTTCAGGGCCAACATGCTGAGCTGCCTGGGTTTTCCCTGCCCTGTGAGCACAGCTGCTTCAGGTCTGTGCTGCCTCTCACCTCGTTGCTTGGGGACAGCCTCTGGCTGCCAGGGTGTCATGCCAGTACACACTGACTTGTTCAGGGGGGTGCTGGCTCCTTTTGCCAGTATCAGAGAGGCAGTCTGGGCTGCAGGGTCAGGGCCTTGATCTGCAAGCACCGTTCAGCTCTGCTGGCATAAGCCCTGAGCCTCTTTGTTCCAGGCTGAGGTTGGGATGCTTTGTCTTGCTGCTCAGCATATCTGGACGCATGCAGATGTTAGCACAGAAGTGAGCTGGAGCACACAAGCTTGGAAGCACACTCTTGCCTGGCTACTGTAATCTGAGCTGGAAGCCCCACTGTTAACTCCCTGTAGCCATGTGTGCAGCATCTGATGCTGGAGCATCATCCATAGGCTGCACTAACAGTTTCGCACTCTTGTTCAGTTTGGGTGCTGGACATCTCAGTGGATTTACCTGTGCACGTTCAACAAACTTTGAACATTGGGTGGATTGCTCTGGGGGAGTAAGGGTGGGCCCTGGCAGGCTGCAGAAGGCTAATAGGTGGGATTCAGGCTGTGGAGTTTATCCCAGATAAACACAAAGATGCCAGCTGCCATGGCCCTACACCAGCATAGAGAGAATCACAGTGGGCAGCTGAGGATGCTTGCAGTACTCTGGGAATAACTAATAGGTATGCCAGTTGATATGGGAAGGTCAGCAGGTTGCTTTCAGCTCTCTTCTCCATTTCATTGATGGGCTTGTAACTCCAGTTCATCAGCAAAGCTCCAAACAGCTCAGCTTCTGCTGTAAATGCTTCACCAGTAGGTGCTCGAAGTGCTCATGACGGCAGGGAAGTCTGTGAAGCTCAGCAGGTGTGTTGTAGTGAGGTGAGATTCTTACCATGAGCAGGAGTTTTCTGTGTCTTCTGGATTCTTCCTGTAGAGGTTTCAGCTGCTTTCCCACCTTCTCTGAGGCCACCATGCCGCTAATCAGAGGGGAATACTGTCCTTTTGCAGGTTGTCCTTGCTATGCCTTATGACACACCAGTGCCAGGATACAAGAACAACACTGTAAACACCATGAGGCTGTGGTCTGCAAAAGCACCCAATGACTTCAACCTCCAAGAGTGTAAGTGCTATCCCTCCACTGCCTCTCTTCTGGTGAGGCTGGGACATGGTTGTGCCTGTGTGCACAGCACTCCCCATCTGGCCTGCCTTATCCATATCTCCTGGCTACCTCCAAGACACAGTGCTGTGGTGCACATCTGTGCTACTTCCAACCACTTCCAGAGCTCTCCTGCACCAGGACACCCATCCATCCTTCTTCCATCCCTGTCACGCTTAAGTTCTCAAAACCTGCTCTGTGCCTTTCTCAAGTGGTAGACCACCTCCCGCTGCATTCTGCACATCATCAAATGAGCTGCAAACCCACACTTGCCATGGAGGGTCATTTCTCTCATCCCTTGGTGCTGAAGAAAAAGAACAGCACAGTCCACTTTACTGTTGGTTTGCTTTGGGTCTATGTGTGACCTTTCTAGTATTTTTTTCAGGCTCTAATTGTAGTGCTGAAGAGCAGACAGGACAACTAACATACCAAATGCAGTGCTACACTGTTACAGAAGGAGAAGGTTTTAGACAAGAATGATTTATTTATTCCTCCATACTGGCGGGCACAGAGATGTGTGTGTTCAAGCAGCCTTGCCAGGAGAACTTGTGTGGGACAATGGATGATGGCTCTCAAGTCCTCATCATGTCTCCTCTATTCTTGATTTGCAGCTGCGAGCTGGGTTTCAGCTTAGGAGTTGAGTGTGGCTGTGGTCTTTGTGCTTCTTTGCCCTGCCCCATTTCTCCTTAGTCCGTAAGCAAGATGGCTGGTCACTCACTTCCTTTCTTTTGCCTTCTCTGGCTGCTATCTGTCTTCCATTTCTATCTGTCCTTCCTGATAGGTGTGCCTTGAGAAACTGCATGGAGGTACACCTTTTTCCCATCTCCTCCTCTCTCTCTCTGGTGCCCTTCACACATGTACATTCCCATCTGTATTTCATTAATACCAGCCTGAATGTTCCTGTTACTAATCTCTCCACAAGAGAAGAGGGAAAAGTGCCATGTCAGGGACCAGGCTGAACCTCTCCAGATGCTGCAGTGCTGTGTGTATTTCTGTCTTGCTGCAGTCAACGTGGGTGACTACATCGAGGCGGTGTTGGACAGAAACCTGGCCGAAAACATATCCCGAGTTCTGTACCCAAATGACAACGTGAGTGACTCTTTTGCATCACCTGGGGGTCCTGGTGGACAGGAGGATGACCATGAACCAGCAATGTGCCCTTGTGGCCAAGAAGGCCAGTGGCATCCTGGGGTGCATGAGATAGGGTGTGGTTAGTCGGTCAAGAGAGGTTCTCCTCCCCCTCTATTCTGCATTGGTGAGGCCACATCTGGAGTATTGTGTCCAGTTCTGGGCCCCTCAGTTCAGGAAGGACAGGGAACTGCTTGAAAGAGTCCAGTGCAGAGCCACAGAGATGATGAAGGGGGTGGAACATCTCCCTGATGAGGAAAGGCTGAAGGAGCTGGGTCTCTTTAGCTTGGAGAAAAGGAGACTGAGGGGTGACCTCATCAACGTTTACAAATATGTAAAGGGTGAGTGTCAGGACAATGGAGCCAGGCTTTTTTCAGTGATGACCAGTGATAGGACAAGGGGCAATGGGTGCAAACTGGAGCATAGGAGGTTCCATGTGATTATCAGGAAGAACTTTTTTACTGTGAGAGTGACAGAGCACTGGAACAGGCTGCCCAGAGAGGTTGTGGAGTCTCCTTCGCTGGAGACATTCAAAACCTGCCTGTACATGTTCCTGTGTAGTGTGCTCTGGGTGATCCGGCTCTGTCAAGGGGGGTTGGACTAGATGATCTTTCAAGGTCCCTTCCAACCCCTAGGATTCTGTGATTCTTTGATTCTGTGATTTCTTCCCTGCTGCTCAGGATCATCCTTCCTATAGTTGTATCACCTTGTTTGCAAGCATTGTGGAAGGTCATGGCCACCTGATGTTTATGGTTCTGGTTTGAGGATTTGCAGTACAATAGGTTGGCCTCGCAATGCTCAGGGAAAAGACAGAGTTCTGCTGGCTCCAGAGGGTCTCTGCTGACTGATGGCAGCTGAGAGTTTGGCCCATCTGGTATAGCTGCTTTGTTACCTCTTCAGATTCAAGGCAGTTGCCAATTTACACGGCTGACGCTTTGCAAAAGTTGTCATTTCAGAGGCGGCCATGAGGGGGGACACGTTTCCATCTCCAGTTCAAGGCGTTTCTCACTGCAGGGACTGTCCCAGGCCGTGCACTCACTGGGCAATGGAGCCAAAAGGAAAGAGTCCTCACCGTTTAGTCACGGATTAGCATCAGTGCGGGAAAAGCTCATCTCCTGCACTTTACCCCCAGTCTCTCATTCCTGCTGGTGTTTTAAAATAGACCAGCATGAAGTGTAGCATGCATGGGGAACAGCTAGTGTGTCCAGACACTATCTCCTGGCTCTTGCTGCGAGTCCAAAAACCCTTGGTCCAAAAGCCCTGCAAAGGGTCTTGCAGTGAGGGAGGGAGCTGCACCTCCTCTGTAGGAGTAGCACGGATGTGGCAGGTTCTGTTGTCCTCTGGAGGCAGATGTCTGGGATGCCGAGCCCCTTGTCAGTCCCCACAGATGCTGCCCCAACAGAAGCAGTATGAGAAACACCCATATTTGCCCTTGATGAGGTTCTGAACCTGTGAGACCTGTTGGGAATTCCATCAGAGTGTACAGGAGCATCTCCAGGGGGTTGGCTGGCAACTGGGGATGGCAGCTGCAGCACTGATGGCTGTGATCCCCTCGCTTGCAGTTCTTTGAAGGCAAGGAGCTGCGGCTGAAGCAGGAGTACTTTGTGGTGGCTGCCACCCTCCAAGACATCATCCGCCGCTTTAAGTCCTCCAAATTTGGCTGTCGAGACCCTGTGAGAACATGTTTTGAAACCTTCCCAGACAAGGTGAGTTTGTGGGCAGAGAGGGTATGGGGGCATTTCAGCCAGACCTGCCTATCGTGAGGGAGAGCAGGATGCTAGCGACCAAGTAGGAGCATGTTTACAAAGACCCTGGCAATTTGGGTTGGAAAAAAGGTCATCTCTCAGCCTATTATCCCAGGGCATATTTTACAATTTGGAGCAAAACTTGCAAATGTTGAGTAGCTCCTTGTCTGGGAGCAATGTGTGTTTCTGCAGTGTGTGCCCTGAGAACGGGCTTGGGATCGACCCTCACCCCAACCCCTGTGCGTCTGGGACACTGTCACAGTCTTCTCGTTGTCAGATCTGAGCCCAGCAAGTCTGTGTTGCAGGTGGCTATTCAGCTAAATGACACCCACCCTGCCCTGTCCATCCCAGAGCTCATGCGGATTTTGGTGGATGTGGAGAAAGTGGACTGGGACAAGGTAAGCCGAGCTGGGAGGTCCATGCTGAACCTTTCAGGGGATAGAGCTGTTGTCCTGTCCTCACACAGATGGGGTTTCCTTTCCCCGCCTGGTCTGGGCACGTATGTATTAACCTGCTGTCTGCAATGCAGGCCTGGGAGATCACGAAACGGACCTGTGCCTACACCAACCACACCGTGCTGCCTGAAGCCCTGGAGCGCTGGCCCGTCTCTATGTTTGAAAAGCTGCTGCCACGTCACCTAGAGATCATTTACGCCCTCAACCAAATGCATCTGGACGTAAGGGAACTGGGCTGGCCACGGGCTGTGGGAACGCTGGGGGTCTTGATCTGGCTGCCTTGGATGGGAATGTTCCTGGGTCCTGTGGTGGGGTTGCTGATGTCCCTCCTCCTGCCTGCAGCGGGTGGCAGCTCTCTACCCAGGGGACATTGACCGTCTCCGGAGGATGTCGGTGATCGAGGAAGGAGACTGCAAACGTATCAACATGGCGCACCTCTGTGTGATCGGCTCCCATGCAGTCAACGGCGTGGCCCGCATCCACTCGGACATCGTGAAGAACTCCGTGTGAGTTGGGGAGGCCCAAGGCACACACCCACGCGCTGGGCTTTGCCTGCAAGCCTGGGGGGCTAGCTGGAGGGATCAGGTGTCAAGGCCTGCTGGTCACGGCAGGCTGGGGAGATCATCTCACGGGCACGTGTGCAAGGTCTAACTCATCTGCCTCTTGAGCTGTGGAAACCCTCCACATTATGGCTGAGGAAAGGGGCGAGAGGCAGCAGAGAGAGTTCATGCTTGTTGCAGGGAGATCTGCAGAGACTGCACTGAGGCAGGAGTACATACAGTGGGGGACCAGCTCTGGGGTGTGGGAGCTGGCTTAGAGCTCCCTGGTATTCCAGGTTCAAGGATTTCTATGAGCTGGAGCCTGAGAAGTTTCAGAACAAGACAAACGGGATCACGCCAAGGCGCTGGCTCCTGCTGTGCAACCCAGGACTGGCTGATGTGATTGCTGAGGTGAGTTGCAGGCATCTGAAGTGAGGGGCTGAGTGCGACCCATTTGCTTCTGATCACCTCTTTTGGTGGTCTGATCACACCTGAGGCCAACACCTGGTGGGAGTGAAGACAGCTTGGGAGGAGCACGCCTGTTGTACATGTAGGTGTGACTTTAAAGTTGGTGATGAAGATTTGGCCCAAAACATTGCAGAAATCTGGATCTGGTTTCCTGCCCTTGCAGTGGCTACACACAACCTGCCAGGCAGCACCAGAGTGTGTGAAATGGGGTGTCTGCAAAAGTGCTCTGCCTCACAGGCACACAGGAGCTGCTTTGGAGCTCCAGCCCCACTTCTGTCTCCTCTGTTGAGCAAGCTCTTTAGCACAGGTTTTTGCTTCACACTGTGACATGTCATAGCTGAATAATGTCCTGCAATTAAATGTCTCTTTATGTCCTGCCCATCTGTTTCTCCAGGTGCCAGAGGGCCCTGGTACAAGTGCACCCATCCTCCTTCTAAATCTCCTTGAGAGAGAGGGACTTGTTCAGGTTTTTTGCAAGTGCCCTGTTTCCCCTGCACCTTTGGGCTCCCTGATGACATAGAGAACTAACCTTGCCATAAAAAACTGTGCCTGTTTTTCTGTCCAAAGTGCCTCTTCCAATTCCAAATTGAATTGTGGCATCTCTGTTGGGTAGGCAGAGTTTTGGACTGGGTGAGGTATCTCATGGTAGGACATCCCTCTCTTGCTTTGTCCTTTTAGAAAATTGGGGAAGGCTTTATCACAGATCTGAGCCAGCTGAAGAAGCTACTGGACTTCATCAATAATGAGGCTTTTATCAGGGATGTGGCAAAAGTCAAACAGGTAATGTGAACTGGAGGTGGAGTTGGGGGGGGAGAAGGCTAAAGGCACCCTGCTTCCAGGAACACCGCTCAGCAGCGAACGCTTGCTTCTGACACAAATCCTGGGAACCCATGCTTGTTCCTCATCAGATTGTCTTGCCAGGAGAACAAGCTGAAGTTTGCAGCCTACCTGGAGGAGCAGTACAAGGTCAAGATCAACCCCTCATCCATGTTCGATGTTCAGGTCAAGCGAATCCATGAGTACAAGCGGCAGCTGCTGAACTGCCTGCATGCCATCACCCTCTACAACCGTAAGTCCTGCCTGGGCTGGTAGGCAAGAGCTGTCTCCCCAGCCTCTCACTTCCAGGTTTCCCATGTAAAAGTATGGCAGCTGGTGACCAGGGTCTCCTGAGCCTAGCTCTGCCTACCTGTCACAAAGAGCTTCTTCCCAGGAAGGAAAAGAGAGTGTCTGAAGGGCTGTACAGAGCTCTGAGGAAAAGCTCACAGCCCAGGTCTCTGGCCCAGCTGGGTCCCAGGGCCCAGGTAACCCCCACACCTGTACTGCAGGTGTGAGGACTGACCTGGTACAAGTTAAAACCCCACTCCCAAGTGTATGCTTTAGGCGTTTTCCTAAAGGGAGGCAAGTCATCGCAGCTCTGCATCGTGATGATATGAGTAGTTCTCCAAGGACTCTGCAGCCTCTTTTCTCCCAGCACAGCCCTGGCAGGTGTCTGGTTGGGCTTCAGGTCCTGCAGGTTTGCTGGGTCCACATGACATGGGCTGGCATCCCAGCCCACCTCTGATGCAAGCTGTAAGCTCTGTCCAGTTTATCTTCACTTCAGTTGTGTTATGCCATGCTCTTTCAGGCATCAGAAGTGATCCATCCAAATCCTTTGTGCCCAGGACTATTATGATCGGAGGAAAGGTAACGTGCATTCCAGACTTGATGCATGCATGGCTCATGGGGGATGTGGGAAAGGTGCTGTCCCCTTTTTGTGGCTTTGCCAGGCCTGCCATAGGCTACCCAGCATGTGTCTGCTGGTGGGCTCTTCAGGAAATACCTTCACAAACTCATCAGACTGAACAGGGCCCCATTACCTTTCCCTGTGGCTCAGGGCTCCTCCCAGTAGGGTCTTTGTGCTGATCTATGTGAACAGCAGAGGTGCAGGGGCCCAGATTCTCCCCATGGTGAGGACCCACAGTGACACGGGTCATACTCTCCCATCCTTAAGAGCCTTCACATTTCTGGGCTGCTTTTCTCCAGGCGGCCCCTGGCTACCACATGGCCAAGATGATCATCAAACTCATCACGTCCATCGGCGAGGTCATCAACAATGATCCTTACGTGGGGGACAGGCTCAAGGTCATCTTCCTGGAGAACTACCGAGTATCCTTGGCTGAGAAGGGTATGTCTGGTCTTGTGTAAGCACGTAGCAGGAGCTGGGCATGTCCCAGCCAAGCCCAGAAGCTGGCTGGCCTGAGAGGCTGTAATGGCAGGTCACCAGGCTCTCCCTTAGGAAGGGCCTGAGGGCTCTGTGCAGGGCAGGAAGCCAGCTTCATGCAGCAATGACAGTAGCTGCATGAGGTTGAAACAGGGCTGAGCCTGGCTCTGGCCACAGAGCCACCCGTTTGGGCTGAGGTTGAGGTCGGCAGACCCACTAGCAGATGCTCAGGGTTGTTTTGCTGTCCTGGGCACAGGTCATGGATTGGAGCTGCAGCATGCCAAGGATTAATTTCTACCTCTCTTGCACCCGGCAGTGATCCCAGCAGCAGATCTCTCCCAGCAGATCTCCACAGCTGGCACAGAGGCCTCTGGTACTGGCAACATGAAGTTCATGGTGAACGGGGCCCTCACCATTGGTACTATGGATGGGGCCAATGTGGAGATGGCTGAGGAGGCCGGCGAGGAAAACCTCTTCATCTTTGGCATGCGGGTGGAGGACGTGGAGGCCCTGGATCGCCAAGGGTTGGTGCTGGGGAGAACCCAATGCATGCCAGGACGTGTCCGATGGGGATACAGGTCTCAGCCGTGGGAGGGAGAGCCATGATCTCTGGGAGGGACACCCTCCTCCCTGGGCAGCTTTGGAGCAGAAAAAAGCAGGGGGCTGGAGGCAGCCTCTGTCCTGGGCTGATCAGCGGAGGCATCGCTGTGGATGCAGCCAAGCAGCTCACCCAGAGCACAGTGGCTGTGAATTGTGAGCCTGGGCAGAAAGTATTTCAGGTCTCAGAGCCAGCAGCAGGGTGCTCTGATGGGACACGGCCCCTCACTTAGGAGCCATGTGACATCCTTGCCTGCTCTCCCTGCCCCAGACGTGTCAGGTCCTGCTCTCCAGGTGCTGGGCCTCAGGGGAGAGCATCAGTCCCTACAGCCTGTCTCTGCTGGGTGCAGGTACAAAGCGCAGGAGTACTACGAGCGCCTGCCGGAGCTACGACAGGCTATCGACCAGATCAGCAGTGGGTTTTTCTCCCCTCGAGACCCCGGTTGCTTCAAGGATGTTGTGAACATGCTCATGAACCACGACAGGTGAGGCCTGGCCAGCATCCCCTTTGGTGGGCTGCTCTCAGCCTGCCCAGGCTGCCTCCCCCACTTGCCTGGGTGCTCCTGCCCAAGGGCTAAGCCCTGCCTGAAGATGTTTGTGCTGCCCTGTCCTGCCAGGCTGGCACCCTACAGCAGGTGCACCCTCACCTTACTCTGCTTTGGGTTTCAGGTTTAAGGTGTTTGCTGACTATGAGGCCTACATTAAATGCCAAGGCGAAGTGGACCAGCTGTTCATGGTAAGAGCTGCCCACCACCAGGGGTGAGGGATGGGATCCTTGGCCACTGAGATGCAGTGGGGAGACCGCAGGGAGCTGGGATGAATGTGCTCCTGTGGGGCCCTTCTCACAGACACCACATTGTCTGGGCATGGTGAGGCAGGTTTTGCTGCTTTAGCAGCTCCACACCATGGTGTTTAAACCAGCCAAGTGCATGTAGCCAGGGCCCTGCAAGGCTGGGAGCTAGGACAGAGCTGGGTCTGACTGCTAACATTGTCTCCTCTTCCCAGGACCCCCGAGAGTGGACTAAGAAAGTCATCAGGAACATTGCATGCTCGGGCAAGTTCTCCAGTGACAGGACCATCACGGAGTATGCCCGGGATATCTGGGATGTGGAGCCATCTGCCACAAAAATCCCCCCACCCAACCTCCCCCGGGATTGATGCAAGCACAGAGGGAAGGAAAGAGGGATGGGTTCCCAGTCCAGGAGGCCTCACCTGCATTTCACCACCAATCAGATGGGCTTGGCTCTGCAGAAACAAGGCCTTTCCCTCAGTGGGGGGGCTTGGAAGGATACTCTGAGAAGGAGCCCTGACTGAGGAACAGAACTGGGGGGGAGAAAGGACCCTGTGTTTGTACCCATGTATCCAGCCTGCATGTGCTGCATAGTGCTTTTAGTGAGATGATGACAGAGAAGTCTTCCACAGCTGTGCTCCATGCTTAACAAGGGTTTTCCCACTAAATCCTCCTCTCTCCCCCTGCATGAAGCCTGATCTGGCCTCCTTGACCCTGGCCCACAAGCAGGTTTAGCCAGCAGAGAGCATCTTGCCTCCTTCTCCAGTGGGTCTGCCAGCCCCAAAGCTAGGGGAAGGAGAGGCCACCATCTGCTCCTCTGGTCCCCCTCATTCCCCAGTAACGCCTAGAGAAGTTGGGGCTGGCTGGCAAAGCAGCTGGCCCCAGTGCAAGCACCAATGTCAAATGCTACGTGCCACATGAAGAAGAGAGAGCCTGAGATCAGCAACTTCCTTGCCACAGAGCTTGCTGTAGCCACCTTCTACACTTCTTTGTTAACCAAAAGCCCAGTAACCGAGCCACTTTAGTGATGTTTAACGTCCATGTCTACATAGAGAGGGTTGTACCTGCCACTGCCATCTGAGTGGCTGACTGTGCTGGGCCCATGGGCCCCAAGCATACTCTTGGCTCTCCAGACACAGCTGTATGCTGGGTGCAACCCAAGGGGTGAACATATGTCACATCCTTTGTGTCCTTCCACAGCTGGGTCACACTGTTGTCGCTGTGTCCCTCCCAGTGCTGGGGTCAGAGTTTAACACCCATAGTGCTCTGTAGTGCACCAGTACTCCCCTGTGTGACACCAACTCATTAAAACAAGTACACATACTGGTTTGACTTTGGGTTGACTGGTGACTTACTCACATCTGGGGGTTTCAGGTTGGCACAAGTTCAGGCCATGCCACCTGAAGGCATGCTGGCCTTCCCCAGCTGTGGTTTCATGGGATCTGGGCCCCTGCAGCTGGCAGGGTGCTGGCACTGTCCTAGAGGCAACACACCCATGGCAGAAAGGTCAGTCTTGCCAGTAAATGGGGTGTGCAGGAGGGTGCTGGTACCAGAGGTTGCAATGGGCTAGCTAGGGCCAAAGCCATTTACCTGCACCCCTGGCATATCGACTATATGCACTGGGGTGGGGGTTATAGTGTTGGGTTTGCCCTGCAAATGGCACACATGGCTCCTATGCTAGAAATCCCATGGGCAGCTCCCATTTCCCCCATCCCCAGTGGGGAAGCAGAACCTTGGCTGATGTTGGACTACAGGGACAGAACCACTGGGCTCCAAGAGAACTGCTCCCTCAGCACTGGCAGCAGCCACAATGATTTGCCCGGTGCCAGCAGCAAGCTCATCTCCTCTGCACAACCCTACTGCAGCCCTGCCACACACCCAGCTAACCTGCCCATCTGGGGAAAAAAATCCCAAAAACTGCCAGGTAAAACAGGTGAAGCTGAAGTGATCAGCAGACAACGCCTTTATTAAAACAACACCACTTTTAGATAAACATTTCAGATTAAATTTCCAAGCGTATCACTGGCCTACTTAACAGGAATGACAGTGTTGGTATCACCAACACCAGCAGTTCATGTGCTGGACCCTCAGATCCATCACACAGGAGGAAGGCAGCCAGCAGCCTCTGGCTGAGCTTTGCCCCAAGCCAGCTGCCAGCAGCAGCATTAGCTGGAATGTGCACATCACTCTCCAGAGCCAAGTCAGTGTTTCTCTTCTGTCAGTGCAATAAATACAAGAGCATCAAACAATTTAAGTGGCACAGCTTACAAGTATCATGGGTCAGAAATCTCAGGGACAACCACACTATGGCAGGAGAATCTCAGTACAAGAACAAGCTACTGTCTGCTTTGCAACTAGTATGAGCCTGCAGATATAACCTGGATGCATGCTGAGCAGTTTCTACTACGCTGTACATCCTTGAACAGACCTTAAGGCAGGACAATTCACTCTGAGCACTAGAGACTAAACCTACAGCACCTGGTATTGTCCATATAGACTGATGGGGGCCAGGTCCCCAGCCAGAAACCCCAGAGTCAGCATATTACCCTCTCCCATCTCAGTGCAGAGCTTGTCAGTGGCATGAAACAGTCCTGATTCTAGCCCCAGGCAGGGCAAGGACATCTGAACCTCTCCCGGTGGAAGAGGCTCATTTTCACTTCTGCCTCCTGGACAATGTGCTCTGACCATGGCTGTGAGATGGGCCGAAACATGCTGCTGGAAATGCCTGGGATTCCCAGAGCACAGAAGGGAGGGAGAGATGGGGAAGGACACCCCAGACTTATTTTTGCATCCAGAACTGCATACCACTCACTGCCTGCTTTTAACTACAGCAGAACAGCTGAGCCACAAGGAACAGGAAAACCTGGCCTAAGGAGTTAAAAGGTAGTTGAGGAAAAAAACCTGCCCTTCCCACCCAAAGAAAGCCCATGTCTGTCTGGGTGTGTCCGAGGAGAATGGAAGACATCCCCTCCCACATTGTGGGCCCACATTGTTCATGGAAGGGGGAGACCAAGCAAAAAAGTAATCTCACTCTTTCCAGCTTAAACTCCCAAGTTTGCAATGCATCTACAGAAGTCACTTCAGTCTTAACAGAAAGTGCATGTGAAGAAGTGGAAGAGCTCCACAGAGGATAGCAGGGATGGGAGCAGAAACTATGTTCAGAAGGAAAAGGGTACAAAAAAGATAAAAGGGCACTAACCTTTTCCATTAAATAGATGTTTGAAAAGGAATTTTTTTAAAAAAAACAAAACCAAAACCCTTTCATTTTATTTCCAAATGTGTGCAGTTAGCCCAACACTTGCAATACATTGTGACTGAAGAGCTAAATAAAAATCTCTCACCGCCTGGATCTTCTGTGCATTTGTAATTGTAGCCACTTATCAAAAAGTAAAGGCAAAACATGTATTTCCTAGAAGGAGAACACTTCAAACTCAAGCAAGACAACTGTGGTATGGAGACACAGCAAAAGCCATTTGCCTATGAATGAGTCTCTACATGATCCAAAAAACAGCAGCAGTGTTTAGAAGCGGAAAGAAACACTCTTGGTCGTGACACATGTCCTAGGAATGTCTGTCCTCAGCAGTAAAATGCTGGATTGGCCAGGCTTTGTTGTGCTTACATTTTTCATGGTGTGGTACTGGCTCCTGGGCTGTTATCACCCCTCCATCCTGCCAAAAAATGCGCCAACATACTTCTTTCTTCTACCATCATGGACACTGATGCTGGGAGCTGGAGTTGTTGAGGGTACACATCAGGACTGCAGTGGGAATCCCTGACCTCCTCTAGTGCCAGGGATGGAAGAATTGCAGACTGAACCACAGGGAAGGGGGAAGAAAAGGAGAAAGAGGAGGGAAAGAAAGGAAAATCTCTGTGCTGCCAAGAAGCCAGTCTTCAGTGATGATGCTCATGTTCAGATTTTCCCAGGAATTCCCTAGGAAAGGAAACAAAACAGCAGTGACACTCAGCTCTCCTACACTCTGGTACAAGCTGCAGCCTGCAGATCTTCCCATTTCCTCTGCAAATACTTGGGCTTGAGCACTCACAGCTACAGCAAACAGCACTGAGCTCTTCTCTCACCAGTGGCTCCCTGTAGAAGAGTTAAGCAGAAGTATCTGCTCTGCAAACAACTGCTCCAGCTCACAGCAGAGATAAGCCAGGGAGAAGTGGTCCCAGGTTTCTAAGGCTCCCCCTTCCCAAAGCCTGCTTTGGAGGGAGGTGGAGAGCTCTGACTTTGCATTAAGCCAGCCCAGTATCGCCCCCACTCTGGAGACCATGGGGGTTTTCAGAAGAGCTGCGTAACACAGGGAGGTGCCTGTTACACACCCCTCTTGCTCCTGGGCATTGTCACCGTGTGCCCCAAAGCTCCATGTCCCAGCCCCCCACCCCCTCCAAGTGAGAGAAGACCCTGGTTAGCTGGGCTGTTACCGCAGTATTCGAGGTAGCTCTGGACTCCTGTAGATGTACTTGTGCCTGTAGCCAAGGTCTGTGTGGAACGGAACAAACTGCACCTTGTAGTCTCGGAAACTCCGTGATGTCGCAGCGATGTTGTAGAGCTGAGTTCAAGGGGAGGCAGGTGAGGGACATGTGTTACTCCAAACTAGCTGCCCTGACAAACGGGCAACCCTCTCAGGGGTAGGTTATGGGCTCTGGCTTGACCAGCTCTGCTCTGTTCCGCTATTGATTTGTCACCTCCAACATCACAGAGTTTGTACTCCCTTCGGGCTATGCATTTCTACATACACCTTCCTGTTGCTGACTTTTTGCCTGGCTCAGATATCATTCTATCCCCAACAGTTCCTCCCATCAGATCAGTTGGAGAACCACATATGTACCTTCTTTCCCAGATGAAATGGTACCACCGGGTCATCCTCAGCATGAAGGATAAGCAGAGAGCAGGAAATGTATTTCACACTGTGAAAGAGACAACACTGTCACAAAGGCTCAGAGCAATCCCATCACTCTCTACCACCTATACACTTGGATTTGCAAGGTAACTGTGATGACAAGCATGTCCTGTAGGTCATTATCTGCAGTTCAGATCTTGAAAACATTATTATGTAGACACCATTCATTCAATCTACAGAAAACTCACTATTGAAAGGCATCCTTCTAAAAGCTATTTGCTGCTTAGACCAGAGAAAAGTGACTCTTCCCACTGCAAAGGATCATCCCCCAAGGTCTGGTTTGGTTTCAGTACTCAAAACCAAACTTACAAAGTCTCAGGCTCTTGAATGAAAGGCTCAGTGAAAAGAGATGATCTTATTACACACAGGGTGGCTTCTGCAAATGCACAGCAGAGAAATTTCCCAAACCTTTAATGTCCTAAAGCTATTGTGTATGTGTAACATGCACTTGAAAAGCATAAATCCCATGGACCAATTAGGATATCCCCAAGTAGTCTCTGTGCTTTTTTTTGCATCTGTCCTTATTAAGAACAACTAATCCCTTAAGCAAGTGCAATGCTTCAACAACAACAAAAAAAACACAACAAAAACAAAATAACAGAGTGCAGTCTGATGTCTACCCTCCTCAATGCTTGCTGTGGCTCACTGCAGCCACAACTGAAACCCCAGGAAAGAGGGAACTCACTTCTCATCGTTTGCAAATTTAATTCCACTTGTCGTGATGGGGTCAAGGAAGAACCAGTCAAATCCAGGGAAGTATCTGTATATCTGAGAGGCAAAACTCACATTAGTGACAGGCACCAGCAGGACAGTTATACAAACAGCAGTAAAAGGGCAGGCCACTGCCACCCCAGTAGCATCCTTTGGCTGCTGGCTGTGCTCTCTGCATTGAGATGGTCCATGTTTCCACCAGCATTATTTTTCTTCTCCTGTTTCAGGCCCATCTCATCAGCCAGCTTAGGAGCAGGCTCTCTGGGCACTTGTATGGTCAGGGTCTCCAGGTATCATGCTGCTGCTAGCAATGCTCTTTATGGAAGAGAGTTTTATCCCAGGGCACGTCACCAGCCTAGCTGCATCCAACACTGTCTGGGTGTCTGCTCAGTTCAGAGCCAACTCACAGTCATGCTGGGTGGAAGAGATGGCCACATCAGAGCAAACTGTACAGAAAAGTCACACAAATGCAAAGGGGCCACATGGATGGGGTAGTGACCAAGCAAAGCCCACCTTTGCTATTGGTTTGCACACAGCCCAAAAAATAGCTTCCTGCAGCAGAGAAGCTACAACACAAGAACAGGCTGTTCACTGCTGACAGCAGTGTCTATCTGCCCCCCTACATTTACTGCCCTTTCTGATCCATTTCTGCTTTTTTTAGGCAAGCTCCACACATGGCTCTGGCACTGCTTAGTGCTCCCAGGAGTTGCCTTAAGTGTTGATCTTTACCTCTGATGCCACTGCTGCCCCACAAGTCATGCAGTTAGCTTAATTCCTAAGCATGCAATGACATGTCAGTAGTGTGAGAGCCACTGTGTACTTGCCACAGAAAAAGGGTGACTCCGTGCCTCCTCCCGTATGTTGGTGAATGGAGATTCCAGTATCAGGGCATCTGGGGGCGTTTCTGAAAAGCCAAAGGCAATGTGCTGAAATGCAGGGGTGCAGATAGCCAGCAAGTACAGGGTCTCCCTTATGAAAGCAGCTATCACCATGGTACACCAAGGACAGCCTTGTCACAACTGCAAACATATGCAGAAATCTGGTATGCCAGCAGGACCCGAGCTGGGTGGGAAGAGCATCCACCCACCAGACTTACCTCTCTCGCAAAGGCGCCTCACTAGATTTGTTGCGACCCTAGAAAGAACAACAATGAACATTTAATCTGGCACAGGCCCTCTGCAAAGCACCAGGCTCAAGAGATAGCAGGTGGAAGAGGTACAACTCCACTGCCATTAACATCAACCCCTCACACTGTCTGAGGCCTGGGCAGCCAGCCCACAACCACTTGGCTTCCCACAGGTCTCCCATACCCAACTGTCTCAAATCACATCAGGTGCCTGCATTTAGGTAAGTGAACAAGTCCAAGAAAGCACCACACCATTTAGTCACTTGGAAGGACCTTCTTTAAGCTGGCTCTCAGGCTCCCAGCATATCTGCAGCTGTATGACAAAGGCTCTTACCCCGAGACCACAAGGGCTAAGCAAGAATGATGGAAATGCAGGTGTTTGGGCAGGGAGAGCTGGTGCACAGGGCTCCATGATCACACTGCAAGGAGTTTCCATAGCTGGGTCAGAAAGCAGCAAAGTCTCCTCCATGCATCTCCCCATTGTGACAGGGATATTGCCAAAGTTGCTGATTCCTCGCAGTGTAGCATATTTCAAAAACCTCAAACTCCAGGCTGGCAATGGTCGCCAGGGAACTCAGCTTAGGACCACAGTTCCAGGCCACTCAGACTAGAGTGCATTGGGAAATGTCACAAGCATGCTCTGACCTAGAGAGGTTTCCTGAAGATGGGAAAAATTTAGAGGAAGAGTCGAAGGAAAAGCCTCTGCCTTCTCTCAAACAAAGCAGGATGTTTAGTATCACAGCAATGAAGGGACACCATCCTGAAATAGACCCCTGTCCCAGCAACACATTTGGTGAACAGCAAGGCAAGCTGTTGTGGTCTCCAACAGTTGAATCTGTACACAGCTGAACTCAAAAGTAACTCTTATGTTTGCCCTCTGTGCCTTTGCAAACCAAGGGGGTAAGAGCACTTGCTGCTTGCTGAACACAACCCACCTCCAGATAGCAATGGAAAGGGAGGAAGAAAAAGTTAAAAACATGGAGGCAAAGGCACTTGACACTTTGGACTTCCCTGTGCCAAGTATTACCAGAGAGATGTCACAGGTAGCCAGCAGTGTAGTCATGCAGGTATCTGCATAAGTACTGATGACATGCAACACGTTTGTAAGGGCAAGGCACATGCACATGCAACTGTTTGTGTGGTACTCTGAAAGAGTATCAGAGATCTTCTGCTTCAAAGGACATACAGGCTCACCACAGGGAGAGATGAGAACAGTCTCAGTTATCACCCCTAGGACAAACTGCATATATTATTCTAAGTGTCTTTTTTTCCATTGTTGCCCTCTGGGCAACAGAAGTTCAGGATCGAGTCCTGCATAGCCACCCACTGTAGCCCTTCTCACTCCATAAAGTGCAAAGGGGAAACCACCCTGCAGCAGTTATGCCACAGACCCCAAGCCAAGCTAGCCTGGGGGTTATGGCAAATAGCACCATCACCCAAGGTCAGTGTTTAACATTTTTCCAAAGCTGCTAAGTCACACTGAGATGAGATGCTTACCCCGTGCCCAAGGAGTGTCCCCATATATAGACGGGGTTGTCGCCGCTTCTTGCTTTTATCCAGTCGAAGACATGAAGGGCATCGTAGGTCATTCCTCTCTCTGATGGGCTGCCTATTGAATCACCCCAGCCTGAAACACAAACAGTCCTCTGGAAATGGCACAACCTGGTCAGCAAAGCCAGCCAGCTTTTCCCATTCAGCCCATCTGACGCTGCAAAGGGAGCTGGGATATGGACAGTTTGTGTATTTCACTGCCCACCTCTACATTTTGGGGCTGAAATTCCCCACCGATTTGCAGCCATTGAAACAAGGTAGCTGCTGGCTGCCAGGGAGTTTTATATGGATCTAGTCAAACAAAAGCAAGAGCTGGATCTCAGACACTACCACACCGTGTTCTTGCACAACTCACCTCCAACAGCCCAGCTCCCAGAGCTTAGCTGCTTGTGCATGCATGTAACCAATTTGTAACTGGAACATCTAACAGCATAAGAATTAAATGCTTAGGGTCAAAAACGAAGCACATTTCACAGAACTGTTGTGACATCACTGTGTCCATGCTGTTCAATCAATGCCCTCAAGCAATTTTCCACCCTCCTGATTGTTTTGGCTCTTGCAATTGCAGCATATCTACACATCTGCTAAGCAGCAAGCCTCCTACACCCCTTCAGATACTTAATAACCAGCCAGAGAAAGCAGCTGCCAGCAGGACTGAAAAACAGGGCAAGCTCCTACAAATAAACCTCTCCCAAATGTCTTCTTGATAAAAATACAATGGATTAATTTCTTTCCTGTATCTCCAGTGGCGTAACACTGCAGTCATGGCTTAAATACTAAGATGGGAAAAGAAGAGCAGCAGATGCTTAACTGCTGGTGGCATGGAGTTACAAAATGGTCATGGCTTCTGCTAAGGATGTTACCAATTGTTAGCAAATAATTTACTGTCTTATCTCACCTTTTAAAAAGAAATGTAAGTTCAGTTCCCCATGTGACTCCAGGGAAGTCAATTAGGTCATAACCAAAAGACTACATCTAGGCAAGCTTAGTAGCTTCCAGATGGGCACCTGAAGGATACCTGCACTGGACAGTGGGACAGCATATGTGCCTGAGTCACCCTCTTCTTCTTAGCTCCCAAATCAACAAGCCCTGCGCATGAGGACAGACAGGAACCTGAGTCCACTGAGCTGGACATCAGGAAGCAGTGCTATACAGGAAAGCACTGGAAAGCAATTTCTTAAAGTTCACGAGGAAAAAAGAAGCAGTAACCACATCTGATTAGCTGGCAGCAAGCATTTAAAAAACAACATGTCCCTGAGATCTAACAAAAAGAGCAACTTCTTTGTTGCTTCTACAGAAAGATACATCCTAAAGTCTTTAATAATAGTAGAAGCCCACGTACCTCGATAATCAAATGTCACCACGTGGTACCCAAGGGAGCTGAGAACCTGGAGAGGAGAGAAACATGCAGAAACCCATCACAGAGACTTGAACAGCTCTTGCCTCAGGCCACGTGCAGGGATCTAATTTATAACCTTATCAGCCTGACATGGTAAAGCAACAATTTATAGCTTTTTGGTGTAGCAGGCTCAGAGCTTTTCAAACACTAATCATTTCAGCCCACTGTTTTTACTGCATTTATTTTTTGGACCTCGTATCAGGCTATCTTAGATTTTGATTCTCCCTTTAACAGTTTTGTCCTTAAGATCCACAAATAGCCTATGACTGTTGCCTCTACCCTCTTCAAGGATTTCCAGAGAAATAGTACAACTGCTTCATTTATACTATTCAAATTGCCATAAATGTTAGCATAACATATAGGAGCCTGTTTCAGGTTTCAGAAGGGTTAAATGGATATCCAAAACATGTAATTGCTCTACCACAAAGATTTATGTTGCAGCCAATGGTAATCCTAACAAAATCTGTTAAAAGCAAGGAAAAATACCCAGTATTATATTAACTTGCTTGGAAAAGTGCCTTGGCTAGTATTCCAGGCTACCATTGTTCAGTATGAACCTAACAGTTCCAGAGTAGATAAAAATCAACAAAAAGTCACAAAAAGATTAAGATGAGGTTGCTCTCATCGTCTATGTGTGATACATGATTTTAAAAAGCAACCTGTTACACTGTACTTTAAGCCTTCTAACAGACTAAAGGAAATCACCTCATATGTAAAACCAACACTATTTTTAGTGTAATTGAAATCTTTAGAGCCTGAAAAATTACTGTTACTAGTTCAGAGCTCATTAGCACACAAAAAAAGAGAAAAAGGACAACATAGAAAAGTGGGGTGTTCAGGTAAGCTGGCAACTCAGCTCCATTGCTGGGAGGACTATGATGTTAATGGTTTCTCTCACTTCCCTCTAGAATCCATTTGGGGCTAATTTTAATGCATTTCAGACATTCACTGGGTGTTTGTTTCTCTTCACTGGTCTATGATTCCATGTTACATCCCGAATTACCTTATGGGGAGTGTTCAACACACATTGGACACATTCTCTCTGTGACCTCTAAACACACTTCTGCCCAGCTCCCAGGTCTGCATCTCTTTAGCTGGCCACCAGCAGGCTGTGCACAGCCCAGGGGTCCCTGGGGTCAGCCTGTGCCACCCCATGCACACTCATACCTGCAATACCTGCACTCCCTCTTCTGCCATGCCCTCCGTGTTCCCACCTCTGGAGGTCCCTGCTGTCACACCAGGCCTGTAACTCCTCTACACTGTATCACTATGCTGGCTGTCATCCGTGTTCCACCTGACACAGAGTAACTGCAGTTGTAACTTGTACAAAAAAACATTACAGCGGTTTTCTCTGCAATACCATCTGTATGAGCATTGTTACTAGTTGTGTTACAGGTATAGCCATGACATGTAATTATACAAGCTTAGCAAAAGTAACACAAGCTAACCAGTGGCTACCTGGTTGTTAGACAATTGCTTTTATGGCTAAACGAGCTCAAAACAGTACTCCAGAGAGCTCCAAGACACGGCCAGAAGAAGCCTTATAACCCTCGCCCATGTTACTAGCATGGCAATACCACATGCACTGGGTTACAAGGCTGCAGTTTCCCTTTCTGACAGCCCACCAACTGCAGGCTGTCGCTCACACATCTACCAAGGATGCCACAGCCCCTCCTGTGGCTCAAGGCTTCCCACCATGACCAAGCAGTGGGTTTTCTCAGAGGCATTTACCCTTTCAGCTGGCCTCAGGACAGCCTGCACAGGGCTGCGGGCAGCACGTGCCTCTGTGTTGTAATGTGCTGACAATACTTGGTTGCTGTTCGATTTTATAGCCAACACAGCTTGCACAACAGGTAAAACTGCTATTAAGACAGCAAGTACAGGATGCAAAGCCACGTTCAGAACTCCTGTAAGTGGCAGGACACCTTTCTCTGGGGGACTACAGGCAGGAGCTGTGCTGGATGGCCTGGACTGCACAGCACTGTGGCAGATCAGGTATTTGCTTGGTGCACAACATTTGCCTTCAGGGCTCGTTGCACCACCAGCTGGACTTCCAGCATTAACAGCTGGCTTAGCATTTGTTGCAACATTTTAAATAACACATCAGTATTATAATACTAATTAGTGGTAGAGGGACTATAATACCATGCAACTGAAATGATACCTGTAAGCTGAGTGTTACTTCTAAGGAACACTAAAATTTTAACTGTAACAGGTTACATACACAGATATCGGAAAGAGTTATAAAAAATTAGACTATTTACAACAATTTGGGGACACACAGTATGCATACAAGTACAACTGGAGCTTACACAGACAACTGGAGCCTGATTGGAAATGGAGAGATAATTTCCAGTGTCCCACTAGGATCTAAAGGGTCATCTGAAGACAGAAAGCCCGTAACTTCATATATGTATCACACAGTTTGCCCTGCTGCTTGCTGGCATCCTCACACCCCATCCTCCCCCTGTCCCTCAAGACTAACATATTATATTGCACTGGCCCTTGCTGCACCTGGAGTGCACTGTGTGCATTGCCAGGGCAAAGGCCCTTTACAGCAGAGGTATTAAATATCACAGAGTCATCAGAATAATTTAGAAGTACAGGAACAGGCAATCCTGTTGTGTTCTGATTCAAGCAAGCAGGGCAGAAGACTAGCTTGGCTGAACAGGGAACTCCTTATGGAGCTCAAAAGAAGAAAGCATTTAAGTGTTTAAGAGTCATTTGGAGAATGCCCTTAACATGGTTTAACTTTTTCCCAACCCTTAAGTGCTCAGGCAGTTGGACTGGGCAATCATTGTAGGCTCCTCCAACTGAAAACATTCTCTTCTATGATGCTGAGTATATTGAGACTGGTACCTTATGAAAGAACACTCTCAAATGGTACCTTACATTAGTATGCTAGTATAATTAATCAAATTAAGGCTGTGATTAAATAAAACATTTTTTTCCTATAAACTGTGTTGGGAAAGTATTCCTAGCAAAGAACCTGGCTAGCTCAGTTGGAGCTGACAGTTTATAACAGTAAGTATTAAAAGCTATTTGAAAGGTCTTTTAGGAAAAGGTCTGTTCACAGCTTACAGACCCCTTTCCCTATACGTGCTTCCTATCCAGAGGCAACTATAAGCCCGAAACTATCTGCCTGTTGGCAGTGGGCTGTAATGAGCTGTCTTCTGAAGTCTGTGCACATCTGATGTGTTAATGGAACTGCTTGGACAACACGAGCAGCCACTTACCTTGTAAAGTTCCACACGGTGATCCCCTCCTCTGGCAAGAGTAATTTATGAAGAGGAGAAAAAAACAACCAAACAAAAAAAAACACGTGAGCATTTAAGCTTCCAGAAACAGATTTTCCCAACTGCCTCAGGCTTCCAGTTTAACACAAACATTAACAAACAATGTAACTGCTTTGTCACAGACTTCTAGGAGAGGGCAAAGCTTTGCTGAGCTATGCAAGATACAGCTTTGAAGTCAACTTCTTCCCATTAATGTCTTATCACAGCAAGTAAAGATGAACTTTTCAATCTATCCTCCTATCTGCCTTTTCCAAAGCCTGTAATACATCCAAAACAGCCTGTCCTTGTGGGCTTGGCAGTCCCTGTGCTCCTGCCACCAGTGCTGCCCGAGTCAGTAACCACTGCTCTCCAAGACGTGATGCTCTCAGCAGAACCCACATTAACCCAAGTAGCTGGGCCCTGGATTTTCTCACCTTGTTCCAAGCACAGGGATAGAAAGGACACGTGCAAAAGACTGAGCAGAGAAAACCAGAGTTGCACAGTATAAATAAGTCCAGGGGAAGAACCTGGTTTAATGTTTTTTTCATAAATTGAAATCAAGAGACAATAAAGCAACAAGGAGAGTGAATCTGCCATTACATGCTTTAAATATATCACAACATGACATGGCTAATCCACACTCAAACTCTAGTATAGGATTTATGTAAGCGTAGATTTACTTCTGCAATCATACTAAAACTCTAAAATGTTCACACTATGATTGGTTTGATCAGTGCAGCCTCTAAACCAAAATGCCGCTTTCCAGACCTCTAAGAACACATGAACTTGCTGGTCAAAAGCTGTCAGTTCCAATTGTACTGCAAAATACCTAGGGCAGCCAAAAAACTCAGGGCAAAATGCAAGATGTTGCTTGTAGTTGATTTTGAATCATACAAGTCTGAAGAAGAAATACTCGTTGAAAAGTCATCCTTGACATGCACACACTGGTGCCTTTCATGCATTCCTCAAAATGCAACAGAGGAATGTTTTCCAAGGGGATCAAGTAAATAGAACCTCTTTGCTTCAGGTCCAGACCACTCAAGCAAACCAGAAATCCAAGGCAGTGCCTTTTACTTATGGCTAATGCAGCCTGCATCAATAAAGCAGCCCTTTGACAAGAGACCGAATGGGCAGTGTAGAAACATACAGCAATATATATTAAAAGCTGAAATAGCAAAGCCAATACACCTCTAGCTTCTGCAATACACAGAGTAAAGTGCAATGTGAAGTATGTAATTGATCCATAGCTCAGTAATTTATCTCAGCAGCTCTTGGGGGAGCCAAGTAGTAAATGTAATCAATATGCACATAAGAGAGATACTGGTCCTGAAATGCCACCATTAAGCTGCAGAATAGCTTCCATTAGTATAATTTGCTAAATCAAATGAAGGGAAGAAAACAAGTGAAGTAGCATTTGAAAAATAATGCAACAATTTGATTAAACCTTGTAATACATCAGCACAAGAAGACTAGGTCAGTTTCTAAAAATCCATCTGCTCATGTGTTTCCTGGCTCCCAGCATGCATCTCCCACACCACGCCCTTGTACCAAAAAAGTACACTGCTAAGACAATAACTTAGGTGAAAAAGGGGCAAAGTTCCTGTGATGTAAAGTCTACTGAACCTTCACTATCAGCACAATTACAACAGATTTTCTTTTCTTTATATCATGAAACTTGTATTTCTGCAATCCTCCTGCTCTTGCAGAGTATCTGTGAGCAGACATTCAGCTTCCAAAGAACAGGCACTGGCACTCAAAACTCAAAGGAGCTGATACTCATTGTAAGATGCATATTAAGTAAGGAAAAAGACTGTTCCAATAAACGAACTAAAGCACCCTATCATGCAAAAATATGGAAGTCAGAACATAATTCTGAGAAACATCCAGAAAGTTTCACACTATGCTAATGGTTTTCAGCATCCAGAAACAAAGTATAGAGAACCAACCTACTTCTTTAGGTGATACACATGGTCAACTATAAAATTACAAATTTTAGAAATGCTCCTGTTCCAGACAAGTATCCTGAACACATGAAGTGACGAAACAAGACCAGCACGTTACCTTCCTCTTTCCTTCTTCAAAATGTGTTAATTACTAAAATAATCTCACAAAAGGAACTGGAAAGTTTATTTGATGCATGTAAATCACATATACCGAAACACTAATACTATGCCATGTCTTGATTCAAACATCACTACACTGAACGGAAGTACTTCTCCCTACCTGATCACAGCCTTCTGGCTTCTAGCAGAGGATACAAGGTCAGACAGGACAAGAGGATACAACATCACATCTCTCTGATAACTGCAATAAGTCTATTCCCACATTCAATAAATGGAAAGGCATAATTTCTTAAAACATGCTTTCCTTTTAAAAAATGGGAGAAGTGCCAAACTGCGTTTAGATTTTATCTTGTTTTCAGTTATAGAATCATAGGTTGGGTTGGAATGGTTCTTTAAAGTTCACCTAGTACGACTCTCTCTGCAGTGATCAGGGACATCTCCAACTAGATCATGTTGCTCAGAGCCCTGTCCAACCTGACCTTGAATGTTTCCAGGGATGGGGCATCTACTCTCTGGGCAATTTGTTCCACTGTTTCATCACCCTCACCGTAAAAAATTTCTTCCTTTTATGTAGTCTAAATATACCCTCTTTCAGTTTAAAGCCATTAACCACTTGTCCTATCACTACAGACTCTACTGAAAAGTTTGTCCCCATTTTGTTATAAAATGTATTGAAGCTGAGGCAAGCCAGGAAAACACAACATAAAGCAAAGCCAACACTGCATATGCCTCACCTTGTTCCCGCGTTGCCATGCAAGTAAAGGATTACAGGATGGCTGGAACCCAAAGCATCTTCAAACCACAACTGGTCCTTCCCTCGGGCATTCTTCCATAAGGCTGCAGGGACAGTGTGCCTGTATACAGAAGGAAATACTACATTGTCCTGTTGCTACCCAGAGTCTGCCACTCCAAGCGTTATTTCTATATTTTCACCTCCATCACTATTGCCTTCAAAACTCAGGGCTGTGCAAGCCATCAAACCTCACAGGCATACCCAAAGCCCAATTACTGAACTTCCCACCATTCTGGAGAAAGAATCTCCATTCCTCAGCTTTTATGGAACTTAACTACTTCCATTAACATACTTAGAACACCATAAACAAGAGTCACAGCGAGGTCAGCTGATAGTCAGAATAATCTAAGGTTTAGCAAAGATTGTTCAGTGAGTAAAAGGCATATCTGACTCCACAGTCAATTCAAGGAAAAAAAGAGGCTCAGGGTCTGATGAGAAAATGAAGTATTCTGTTTTCAGATAACAGGTTCTTGAAGGTATAACATTTTAGCTGGAAAAGCTACTAGCTAGAAGAGCCAGAAATTTTCAAATCACAGCTGTTTTTCTGTAGATAATATAGATGAGCAGCCTGTTAGAAATAATTCAACACTGGTGGCACAAAGAGGAACGACAGACTGAAAAGAAGGTAGGTGTTTACACTGGATAAGTACTCTACAAAACAAACACTGAAAGCAAGTACATGCCCACAACCATCTCAAATTGTTGAAAAGGGGGAGAGTGGGTAGCTAACAGCTGTCAGATGTAACTTAAGTACTTACATGCCTTTCTTCTTGGAGAAATAGACTCCACCTACCACACCTTACCCCCAGCTGTAAAGCTCAGAGGGAAAAACAACACAGGGGGAAACAACGTAAATAGTCTACTTGCACGCAGCCAGCAGACATGGAGTTCTTGAAGAGGAAAAAAGCCCCAGTAACTGTAGGACTCTACTTCTCTCAACTGTTCTGCCTCAAGACTTTTGCAAGTTCATAAACAAAGCACAGAACCAAAATTAATGGCCCTTGCCTGGGACCAGAAAGCCTTCTTTGTGAGGGAGGGATTGAAAAGCAAGCTCTGACACTGTCACTCTCCAAACCTTACTTATGTTTTACACACAAAATACTCCTCCTCATACTCTGAACACTTTGATCCCACTTTCCTATCTTCTCCCACATTTATGTTGCAAAACAGAATATGAACAGCAGTTGAATGACAAAACTTCTAACTCCTTGGGTCTCATCTGATATGGAGCCATGATCTTTGTAGCAATGCAGGCATCTGTAACCTTTACAATTCCAAATTATGAAGTTTCTCTGAATGCACAGGTTATCCAGTTGAGTTTCATGCATTACTGATCTGAGTTCAGATGAGCTCCAGAGATCTGCATAGTTTTCAGGATTAACTCAGCCACTTGGCAGAGGAAAACACAAACATCCACAAATCAGAGCAGGCAATGGTTGTCACACACACAGCAAAAATACTAGCGTAACATCACTGAGAACAAAAAGAATGACAGAGATGCACAGCACAAAACAGGCTTTCTTACCAGACTCCAATGGTTACATCCTCCTCTGGCTGCAGGTAATAATTACAGGTGTGGTTTAAACCTTGATCCTGTGGTCTTTTCAAGTCAATGAAATATGGGACCCTCACTGAAAAACAAATCAAGGAAAAAACAACAACAACAACAAACAAACAGAATATGAAACCTTTTAATTCATACCTTTATTTTCTTACAAAACTGCCTTATCAAGATACTGGAGAGTTGTACAAACTGGTCCACTGTACTAGGAAAAACTTACTATTTTTGTGTGAAAGGATGAACTGGCTACAGCTGTGACTTAAGTATGAACATCAAAGAGAGCAAGGTAAGAAGACACAAGCAATCATCCAAATACAGGGAACAGGCTAAAATTAAGAGGTGGGGGAGACAAACAATGCAGACAGACACACATTTAACTATCTCTGCTTTGTAAATCTCCTAGACACAAGATTGTTGCTCCTGCTGGGTCAGTGGGGTGGGTTAGCTGGTTTGGCAAACCTTTTAGTATTTGTAGCTGTAATGGAAGTTACTTATGGGACAAAATCCCTGGGACAAACAGTGCATCCCAGTGCTGCAACATGTTTCAGGATGACGTGTGGTTTCAGCATCAATTATACAACAAGATACTGCATTACAGTAGCAGATACCACATTGCTCTTGTCCTGTAAGAACAAGATAAATTGTGTTAAACTCTTCTCCTGAGCCTTTGGGGAGGATATGGAGTTCATTAGCCCACTCTCCAAACACCATCAAATAATTGCCGTATCTCCCAGGCATTGCAGCACTTAAAATATACCATGTTAGGCCAGAAGCTTCATCTGTTCAGGAAGAGATACCCAATTATTACATCTCAGTTCACTCTTCCCAATATTTTATGTTCCCCAACTTCCACAACACACAGGTGTTCATTGTTTGGTATACTCAATGATTCAAACACAAGCAATATCAGGAAAGAAAAACTTCAAACATTTTCAGCATTTAGACAATCTACATCTTATAGACACTGTGCATTGTGCTAAATGAGGGGATGCACTTAGTCTAAATGTTTCCTTTTCCATCACCAATGCTGTACGGCCTCTCTAGGCAGTCTCTGACACACTCAATACCACGAGAAATGCTACAGAGATCTAGTGACAGCATCAAGCAGTTTTAAGGACTCTCTTCTCCCAATGATTCAGGCTATTCCCCTAAACTTGAGCTCCACTCCAGCAGAAACAGGAAGTCTGTCTCCTTGAAATTTAATAGCATAAAAATTAACATATCAAAGTTTTTGTGCTTTTGACACACAAAGATGCAATGATAACGGTGACAGCCAGATCTCACTTTACTTACCCCCAAAAACATCACTAAACATTCCACAAACATGAAAGCTAAGGCAGACAACAGGTAACGTTAACCTGACCAATCTAGCCCCTTAAAGCTGCAAATCTATACCTATGGTATGTCTGCTTGCTCTTAGGCAAAAGCATGTGAAAGAGTGACAGACAAATCGTGCATGCCAGCAGAGACCAGCTGGGACACTGCACTGTCACCACAGAACTAAAATGCTTTCAGGTGAAGAGCCATCACCTGGAAGAAAACTCCCAAGATTTAGTTTCACTTGCTTGCTGTCTATTCGTGCAACTTTGTTGAACCCTTCAGAAAAATGCATTCGACAGTGCCCATTTTTCCTGAAGGAGACCCTTCAGGAAAGTTGACTTCAATTTGGTCACTGCGTTTATACAAAGACATAGTACAAAGACCACTAGTGCCACAGAGAATGCTTTCCAAACAATACTCCAGAGAATTTAAAAACTCTGAAAGCTCATATCCTTCACGAGCTGTACACATGTAAGGTGAAAGTGAAGCAGACAAATGAAAGGAAGATATTCTTTCCCCTCACCCAGGCCAACAAATTTCTCACTTACCAAAGTTTAGGAAGACCAGCTTTGCCTGAATAGCAGGGCAAAGTTTGACTAGAAATGGAATGGCTATGTACACTCCCAGCAACCAGATTATTATCTTCCGCAATCGAAACCACAATCCGTATCGCCTGTATAAAAGGGGGGGACAAAAAGAAGGAAAAAGAGAAAGACAGATCTGAATACAGCAGGAATTTTATTAAGCAAGTTTCACAATGATCTGTGTGCTTGGTCTATTTGAAAACCCAGTCATGTACTCTTTAAATAAAACTAAGTTTCAACAGTTTAGGTAGTCTCAGATGTTTGAGAGAAGCAGAAGTAGCCAAACTGTCAGCTGATGATATGCAGCTTAGAAAAAGGGAATAGAAACTCCCCACACTGATTACATTTCATAACACTCTGTAAGAAGAACATTTCTGCTGATTTCATAGACTTCAGGATCTCTAGAAACGCACAACACGTGTTTGTGTACAAAAAGCAGCCTGACTGCACTTCCCATATGTGTCACTATCAGCAAGAATTTTTTGTAGTTGTATATGCACATATATTGAGGAACTATGTGTAATGAGGCTGATAAAATTACACGTGATCTTGGGTGCAGACTGGAGCAGACATTCTGTCCTGCCAGTCAAGAAAGTTCATACTCGTCAACACCCTGGAAAGCAAATCTTTCTAAGTTATAAAATGTTAAGACATTTCTTATCTGCAGAATCATTCTCTGTGAGTACAGACTGAGTTTGGAACAATTGCCCGAACACTTGATTTTTTATTTCTCCCAAGTATTCTGATTCAGAAGAGTAAGATAGAAAAAAATCTAAACCAACAGCACCAAACCCCACCCCCAAAAAAACCCCAAGCAACCCAGAAATCTTAAGGATCACACAGCAGCTAGTCAAGCAATTATTCTCAAAATACACTTTACTGTCTCAGAATAATTACTGCATACACGCTTATATGCATGTGTGTATATATATATATACACACACACACACATATGTATAATGTGTACATCTAATGATCTGGCTAATTAACCTCTTATGGGCAGAAATGCTGAGACCCTCAACTACCATCACAATCAAGAACTAAAATGTATGTAAACCCTTCAGGCAACACAACTTCCTTTGCTTTCCAGCACACAGTGTTGAGCAGGAATAAGGCTGCACGCCAGTAAGCAACCAGTGCTTGGTGTCAGGAACTGCCAGCAGCTGAAAGCAGAGATCAATTTTTCTCATTTCGCAGTTTTTGGAGCTGACACAGTAAACCTGCTCCACACTTGCGCTAAAAGGGTTTGAACACTGTCAGCTAGTTGAAACTATCAAATAGAGAGTCCAAAGACCTCTTTTTAAAGCATTTCTACAAGAAATATGAGTGCACAGACAAAACTGGGATGGAAATATTTCAATTATGCACCAAAACCTTCAAGATCTCAACATCTTTAGTAGCCCTAGGCTAAAGCCAAGGCTCTCAGAAACAGTTTTTCAGCACAGTGAAAAAAGAGACACCCCAATCCCTAAACACACACACAAAGCCCACAGCTCTGGAAAACAAACAGACAAAATTTTGCTTGGGCTAATGGCAAATGATCACAGCTCTTTACTCTCAAATTAAAATCAGCTTTCCACAACCACCCCCACATTAGCACTACTGCCTATTTCCATTGCTTGAAAGGGTTTGCGGGAAAAGGAAGGAGAGATTACTGAAGGGTAGCTGACATTTAGCTGCTGAACAATCATGGTATAATGTAGCTCTCTTCAATGAGAAAAGTGTGTATTTTTGTTAAAACTTTTTATCTCATTTGCTCAGAGTTAACACAACTTTGCAGCTTCCTCTTGCCTCACACTTAAGAGGTAACTCTGCCATCACCACCTTCCCACTAAGAAGGGTAACTCAGGTAAGCAACTAAGAAGGATGGGGCTTTTCAGCAAGCTGTCCTGCCTGAGGCCAAACTCCTTCTGCATCCAAACAGCGCTCACCTGGGGGACTTTTGCATACACCAGGATTTCAGTCCTACAGAAAAAAACCCACACTGGCTGAAAGTTAGAGTCAAGTCTGAACTTCTCCAGGCACAACCAGAGCACATCAATACACTTTTCAGTCTCTTCAAATGTCTGGGTTGCAAAAGCACTTAGCATGGTGGAGCTTCAAGCTGGAACCAGGAACAAGAAACACTAAAGAAGATATTGTTCAAGGAAAGCTGTCAGAGCTCAGGAATGCTTTTGTTTTCTCTTTTTCAGAGACTGAACTGAGACATCTCTTCCTTTGCTCTGGTACCCCACACCAAATGCTAATCTGTAATGTGACATCTACATGTCATCTCCAGGGAGATGTCTACTTAAAATGTAACCAGAGCAAAGCTGTCAACAAACAGCTTCTCTTCTCTTGATAAATCCAAGACAACATGCCAAAGTACTGACACTGCAAAATTATCAGATAAGGCTTTAGTGAGCAATTTAGATAAATTAAACTGCTCTCTATCTGCAGAAAAGCTATTTCAGGAAATAAATTGCCCTGCACAGGGAGCTTTTGGTGTGCTCAAGCAAAAGCAGCAGCAACATACTTTTCACCTGGAAACTCAGTCAGTCTTAGTTGGAAAATACAAGTGAGAGAGTAAGAAGCTTCAAACTGAAGACAGTGGAGGGTATCATAAACAGACTTCTGGAAACAATAAAAGTAGGGTCTAAAAAAAACCAGAACAATAAAACAAAATAACAGAATGAACCCACATCAACTCAAAAGACTCAGCCCAAAATCTCTGCAAGAAAATTTAAGAAGTCCCCATTGACATCATGTTTTCTCCCTTCATTCATCTGAAAAAATAAAGTATTTCTGCAAGAGTGACATCAGAAATAGAAAACCTTCCTGGTAATTTATACCTGGATGAAGGTCCTGTATTCAGTCATTAGTAACATATTTTGCATCTGAGCAGGCGATAAGATTATGTGGCTGACGAGGAGGAGCTGGGGCTCCTCTGATGGCAGCTTCCCCTGAAGGTGCTATCTTTACTCTAGCAAGAGAACTGCAGGCACGAACGTCCCTTATGTCACCATGGAAAACAATCACAAACCAAAATTTAAGTACTGCACACTCATACAACAGGAGTTACAACTTGTGGTCCACAATCACAGTGCATCTGCAAAGAGCAACTGAAGCAAGCAATTTCACTATGGGCATCTTTCAATTCATGGTACTTATGTTCCTCCCTTCCTTCCAGCAAACTCAAGAGGTTTTGTGAACAGAGAGTGCTTGATAACCACATTACTGTGACACATTTTGCACACAGATTCAGATTAAAATAATTTCCCCTGGAGAGCACCTGAATCACTTCTGCATCAGAAGTACATCATAGGGGTTTCCATTAGGATCAGCTTTTCAGCTATTCTGTAAGGGTAAAAGGGCAGGCCAAGGGTGAAACAAGAGACTGATATCATCAGACCTGCAGTCAAGTAAGAACAAAATTAATCAGAAATACACACATGCTGGGCTAGCAGTCCCAAACCGACCTATAGACAAACACACATATGGACCACGAGGCCTTTGTCATCTAGCATAGGCAACAGTAAAACACAATGCTCACAGACACCTGTGTATGAGACTACACTTGTTCAGTGAATGCTGTTCTCTGGCTTGCTCTGCTGTCCCTCAAATCATCAGCTGTTCAAACTACAAACTAGCAACCCCTTCCTGGTAGGAATTCAGAGCATGGAATGTGGAGAGCCAAAAAATTTCTCCCCACAGAAAAGGATCAAGAGCAGCTGTGAAGGACCCCAGCACCAGGAGAGGCGACTGCTCCTGAACCAGCCCCTGACTCTGTGGGAAGCCCAGGCTGGAGCAGCTCCGGACCTCGTGGGAAGGACTCATGAAGGAGAGGTTCGTGGAGGACTCTCTCCCATGGGAGGGACCCCGTGGGGAAGCAGGGAGGACTGTGAAGAATCCTTCTTCCTGAGGAGGAAGGAGCAGCAGGAACCACCAGCCTGTGACCTGACTCTAAACCCCAACCCCTGTCCCCCTGTGCTGCTGGGGGGAAGGAGGCAGAGAAACTGGGAACAAAGTGATTTGGGCCCGGGAAGAAGGGAGGGGTGGGGTAACATATGCAAGCCCTGCTCTCTGTGTTGTCTGTGTCCTGTGTGTGTTTGATTACCCTTAAATTAAGTTGGTATTCTTCCCCAAGTTGAGTCTGTTTCACCCAGAACTGTAAATGGTGAGAGAACCCTCCTTGTCCTTTGTCCTGAACCATGAGCTTCTAGTTGGCCTTTGTCCCCCCATCCCACTGTGTGTGTTTTCTGGAGGGGGGAGGTGAGCGAGCAGCCGCATGGCTGGTTTTTTGTTGTTGTGTTGGGCCCAAACCAGGACAGAGGTAGACTGGGCTGGGTTTTGATAGGCTGGAGTTAGTTTTCTTCACAGTAGCTGACATGGGGCTGTGTTTTGGTTTTGTCCTGAAAACTGTGTTGATAATGTTTGAAAATAACTCAAATTTAGAATGATGTGGTTATTTTGTGTAAGATGCACTCTGTATATACTTACTCAAATTGCAGTCAGAGAGGCACACAATTAGTACCACAGCACTGAGCAAGGACATCCTGCAGTAACTAGGCCTTGCAGAAGGCAATTAAGAGGTTTAGAGAGTGTCTCCTGGAAATCACCAACTTGAGGTCTCTACAGATAATTGGACCTAAGGAATGCAGGAGGTGATAAAGAAGAAACAAAATCAAGAAGATTGACAGCTAAACCAGTCTTGGACAGTTGAAGCTGAAGGACTTGTGATATTGCGTCCTTTAGGTGAACTTAGCTCATTATAATGTCATTGTAAGACTAAAAATCACATGCCCTGTCCAGGTGAAGACTTCCCCTGAGCATGTGTGGTTGCAGAAATACTGATGTAACCATATGATAACTACGTTAATCACTAACCAGTCACTATAAGGAGAATGGACTTCGAAACTTACTGACTTTATAGTTTTGTGTATAAACATGTCATGAAAAATCTCCCTTGGTGTGCAGGATTTGTGGGAAGGCACTAAGCACCCAGCTTTGTACAAACCTGCAATAAATAACAATGTCTCCTTCCTAAATATAGTCTCTTTGTCTGCATTTAGGGAGCTATCTTAAAACAGTAACAATAATACAAGGATGTTTTCATCATTGCTGAGCAGTGTTTACATGGTGTCAAGACCTTTTCTGCTTCTGACACCACCCCAGCAGCAAGCAGGTTTGGGCGCACAAGAAGTTGGGCAGGGACAGAGCTGGGACAGCTGACCACAACTGACCAAAGGGATATGCCACACCATCTGATGTCATGCTTAGCATATAAAGCTGGGGGAAGGAGGAGGAAGGGGGGACATTTGGCCAAATGGTGTCTGTCTTCCCAAGTAACCATAACATGTGATGGTGCCCCATTCTCATGGAGGTGGCTGAACACCTGCCTGCCAATGGGAAGATCCGTTTTGCTCGTGTACAGTTTTTGCTTTATCTCAACCCACAAGTTCTCTCACTTTTATTTCTTACTTACTTTACTTACCAAAACCAGTACATAGACAAAGACATGGGCAAAAGCCTAAAACAAACCATCAGAGGACCAAAGGGAATTTAAAGGATTGGGATTAATTTCTTTGGCTAAACAGGGTTGTACCTAGAATGACCTATTCTACAACCTGGAAACTGCAACCGAGCCTTCAGGCACACAGCAGTGTACAGAAACAACACAGCAGCCACACACAGGGCAGGACAGCCCACACATCAAGTCACTGGCAAGAATTCCAGCCTTCCTTGTTAGCCTTGCTTTAGACAAAAGATGGTTTCCAGCCCAGGTAGAATCTTCGAGAGCATTCACCTTCCCTTCCTACAGGAAAGTCTGGTAGCAGCACTGCACAGGTTCTTACAGGTCCTGATGGGTAGAAGGATCACCCAATCTTTCTTCTCCCTCCACACATGCCATCTGAGCCACCCAAGCTGATTAATGTTTTATTTCACTTGTTTCCTGCCAAATAAAAAATAAAAATAATAAAAACAAAATAAAATTTAAAAAAAGAAAAAAGAAAAAAAAATGCCCCATCAGCCTTTGAACTGTGTGAAAACACATTCGGAGAGAGCACCTCAGCTCCTGAATGGGAGCTGGCAGGCAGGGAGCAGGTCTCATCTCTACACCAAAAGGTTACCAGCAGCTTTTGGACAGCTCGTGCAGTGACATGCAACAAAGTCATTTTCCACTACAAGATTAATATAGGTCTTTTTCTCCTCTGGTTTGCTGCAAAACCTGCTATACGTGCAGCCAAATGCAAACTGAGAAGATGCTCATATCAAAGGGTTTATCCCTTTCTGGTTTCTGTGCACAGTGAATGAAGCTGCATGGGCAAACAGGCAACCACGTGATTCTTTTATTTCGAGCCCAGCTATGCAGAATTCTCCTCAATGAAAAGGTCTGCAGCCAAGCCTTAATGCTGCATCACTGTAGGCACTGTACAGAGAGCCTACAGGAATATAGAAAATATTCTAGAGGTTGGAATATAGAAAATTCATCCAATCCTGAAAACAGATCTTCTCAAATCCATGAAAGCCAGTGGGAAGACAGCAATACTAGCCAGAACTCTAAGCATCTGAGTGACTGATCCTACCCTTTGGTGTTACGATTCTTTTTAACAGGATCAGCTCACTGCAATACAACTCAAAAAAGAAAAGTCAAATGCCCCAAACTGATCTTGCAATTCTAGGGATTAAGCAATTATCTAAAATATCAAAAACCACAATCCTGGAAACAAGACAAATGTAAAGGCTTTATTTTTATATTTTTTTTTCCATAGATTGTTTCATAAAACAACCCTCAAAAATAATTCACATAAACTGCATGGGTATCTGCATCCTCAGAGACTTCCAGTTTGAACCAATTCCTAAGAGTCTTTACTCTTGGAAAGATTTGAAAAAAACAAAAGAAAATTAGCTCCAAGTCCTTTGTCACCTCCTACAAAAAAATTCCTTAGTATCTTGAGCCTTTGGTTTTGCTGAAGAAATGCTCTAGTCTCTCTCTCCAAAACTGAAGTGCAGTATAGTATCATCACTTCAGCACTTCTTCAAAAGAACGAACATACTACATTGCAAAGAGCCATGCAGAGCATGTTTTTGCAAGGGTAAAGGATTTAATGATTTTCCAAGCATCCAGTAGCAGAATAAATTGTTACTGACACATGCCATGACTGTGAAGGACACAATTTACTTTTTGATGTTGCCACAGACAACCCAATCTTTCAGCTCTTAGGACACGGCAGAAAGGGTTGGGTATCTATTCTTTGACAGTCACTATAATTCAAGTACAAATCCATCAGCACATAAAACCAAGCATTAACAGCAAGAGTTGTTAGATCTGTTACTAGGAAGTAACAGTCAATTAATACAAGGTAAATTTCCATTCTGTCCCATCAAAGGTACAGAATGTGAAACAGGCAAATTTGTACCTGATCCTATGGCTTTCATTACTGTAGCATTTAAAAGAATAATAATTCAACTTAAGCATGTGAAGTCACATGCTTATGACATTTTAGTCATGCCATAGATACATGAACAGCAAAGAGGTTGTAAGAGATCTATAGAAGTCACCCAGTCCATTCCCTCATCCTACAGAGGACACCACCTAAAACAGGCATTTTGATTAATTCCTCCCAGGACCCCTTGCAAAGTGCAACAGCCCTGAATATCCTTTCATGAATGTCCCTCTGGCAATGAAGAGATGAGCTAGATGGACTAAAGTTTGCCAGGTTCACACAACAAATTAAGCTAGCTGACTTGTCACTGAACAGTGATTTTTCCTAGAAGAAGAGAAGGATACCATAGTACTCCAGAAGATGAAGAAAGATCTATACAGTAGGCAGAGATAGGAAAAGCTATCCAAACCTCAAAATCCAGCTAAGCTAATAAATGGTCCTATTTACACCAATGAGAAAGTTGGAGAGGGATATGAATAAAACACTAAGCACACCTTCTTAAATATTTGCCTTAAAAAGCCAGGCTGGAGCAAGGTACTCAAGACTTCACTGGCAGAGACCCAGCTCAGGAAAAGCTACTCCATCACTTAGTTCCCACCAGCCAACTTAGTTCATACTCGGGAGCAAAGAGTTATTTTTATTGTCCTATTAAAAGACAGATTAACAGGAATAATGGGCTTAATAAGGCAGCAGAAAGGCCACTAATTTAAAGCCTGCTGGTTTTCATTAAAAAAAAAATCACAACAAAAACAAAACAACAAAAACACCACACCAAACAGGAAAGAAATGCAAGCTGAGTTTTTTAAGAATGTCTTTGAGCACACAAACTCCACCTTCAGATTCCTCAGAATACATGACAGCTTATTTTTTAAACAGACACGCCACCAGGGATGGAAAGTGAAGGTGTTCCAACAGAGACAGAAGGTCAAAAACCAGCACTGATAAGACGTCAGTAAACCCCTAAAAACTTCTGAGCTAGCATTTGGCAGGAAATTCAAACTATTCTAAACATAGAAAAACACCACCAGCTACTGAAATGCATTATTTTCTTTGCTGCTACTGTAGTAACAAATGTTTTTGGTCTTTTGTTTGGTTTTTTTTGCTGAATAGTATGTTGTATTTCTAAAGCACAGCAGAAAGCCACCATAAGCACTAGCTTATTTCTCTGTTCATAGCAGTATCACAGAAACACAGTGAAAGTTGCAGACACAGCTCCAGAGAAGTGCTGCATGTCAGCAAACAGAACCAGAATATTTTGTCTATATGCTAACCAGCTCTTCTGGCATCCCACCCCTTATTTTCCATTAATGTCCCATATAACAGCAAGTTAGCATACTATGTTAATGAACAGCAATAATGGAGCAGCCTGGAGGTAATGTATGGGTCTTTGGCAACAAAATATGTTTGCAGAAAGCAGAGCAAATGAAGCAAGGTAGGGAAAGGCTCACACAAGCATTTACACACCCCACAGGTTAGCTACAGCTAACTTTTTCCCTTCCCAATGCCATACTTTGGGCTCTCCTCTTCACACCACTTCACACAAGGGTGACCACCCTTGAAAGGTAGTAACAACACTGCTTGTCTAATTAAACCACTGTGAGTATCGGCACTTCCTTTGAAGGACACGAGTTTGGAACATCAGTCCTAATAACTGAAATTCTAATTGTGTGAAATCTATATATGTATCACAGACTAGGAGTCATGAACAAACTGAACATTCAGCAATATAGCACTGATTTATTTAAAATGTATACTGATAGCATGGCCTAAGCAACAGCTATGTTCCTTCTCAATTCTGAGGTAAAAAGGTATCAGCATTAGCGTGAATTGTGTATGACAAGATTAACTTGAAAGCTGTGTTTGAAGAAGAAAGGAGAAGAAGCTTCTGCTATTTTTAAGCAGGTAGCAAACAATGAATAGTTATACCCTAGGCAACTGAACAATTGACTTTTGGGACAGAAAAGCAGGCTTGGGACTTAGGGTTTTAAGGTTGTTGACCTGCCTTGAATGCATATTCTGCAACAGCCATTTTGCTTGTGCCAGAACCTTTCAAGTATGAACCATTTGTTTCAATTCTAAGAATGTTTTCTCCAGAGCTCCACAACAATGCTGCTGACACGACTCAATCTGAAGTCACCCACACTAGATTTTAGTTGAGCTTAGCACTGACATACTACAGTGGTACACTCCCTTCACAGTGTTTACTGAATTCTCAGGTTTTCCACTCATTTCACAGCTGACAGCTGGTTCATATTAAAGGCACAGTCCTCTCATTAGTCCATGAGCTGCGCAACACAAACACGTCTGCAAAGGAAAGAGGAAAAAGCAGAACAAAAATGCAAAAAGACTGAAACAGTGCTGCAAGTGCAGAACAGGAGCTGGAGACCCGCTGAGTGGGATTCTTCTTGAAGCATTTCTGAATGCACAGCATTCTGTTCTTCTGAAGTTCATTTCTCTCTACCACACCCTCTTTCATGAGGAGGAATATCAAGGTGCACAAGCAAAGGTTCAAAAGCAGAACAATTTAGACATGCAATATTCCACCACAGTTCCTAACTGCTGTTTTACATAAAGCCACTTGACAGCTGAATGCACAGCATAACCAAAAAAGCACACCGTGCAGCCAGTCCAGTTCCCCTACTTAAAACTTGTTAACATACTGTGTGTGACCTGCCAGACTTGCATTGTCTGTGTTAGCCTTGCAGCAATAACAGGAATCCATAGATCGAGACTTTGTTCCTATAGATACACATGCATGAACAGGTCTGTATTTCCAAGCTGCACAACTTTGTGAACAGGAAATCTTCTCTTCACACATTAGTTTTCCTGAGACAAGTCACCAGCCACCCAGCTTGAAAATTACCACTACTCACAGGCTCTGTAGCTCCGGCTCTCTTTTAAACCACCTGAGCAAAAGTTTCATTTGTGTATTGTAGGCCTTTTTCCTTTTAAATGCATGAAGATACTAGTCTTGCATTTGTCCAACTGCGATGGTTCTGCTTTTGCTGGCAGAGATCAGAAGCCATTCCTCTTTGGAAGCCTGAAGAAAGAAAATGCTTTTGTGCTAGGAGCGATACTGCCATCTTTTAGATGCAGAATGCATCATTAGTAAGACAATTTGATTACAACGAATCAACAGTTCCCTGTTAGAGGCCTACAAACAAACAAGAACATTAAACTATGCCAAAACATTACATATGCTGGCTGTCAGCTGAGCACAGTTAGATACAGCTGGCAGTCACAGTGCCCTCTGTAATTGTGACCTGTTTAAAAAAGGCAGGCTTAACAAACAGTGCATGTTCATAAAGCAACAGCCATGGTTACAGAACAGATGTATGAGCAGACAGAACCACTGGCAGCCTCTGACATACCTTGAACAGAGGGTTATTTTGCCTACAGCCAGGAAAATTAATCTGTTCCTGCTTCTATCTGTGCTTTATTCAGGGATTCCAGCTTTATCTATCATCTTGTTGAAGAAACAACTTCAAAAGGGCAAAGCCTTGAAAAAAATAATGACAAAACCAGTATTTGCTAATACTACAAAACTCCGAAGACCAAGGAAGAAAACATATATTCAAATAAAGTGAAAAGCAGGTGTCAGAGCTTCTACTTAACTGCTTGGAAATGGAACATTCTGTAGCTCTGCACATCAGCCTGTCACCTAGTTTCAAGTAAAATGTGGTCCCTACCCTGGCAGTCAAAAGGGGAGAAGAATGCTTTCTTAAGAGACAGCACAAAGCTATCGGAAACTGAAATAAAAGGTTATTCACTGCATTTCTGCTGGATTTGCAAGGACAAGAGAATGAAGTATTTCCAACAATTGTGTCCAATTCACAGTTTTCATATTCAGCAGTATAAAACTGACATTGTCAGCTTTACTCCTGCTTCCTAAAGCTGCTCTGAAACAAATCAGAACTTTACAAAAAGACAGGATTACTTTAGGGTAGAAAACAGTTAGGCTTCCCTTCCCAGGGATTCCAAGGAAGTCTAAAAATCTACTTGATTCTTAAGTACCTTGCACACACTTTCCTCCACAAGCAAGGATGCTGCAACCTGGATGCCCTGACTCCAAAGGTCCAGTTACATCACCCTCATTTGCACAGGTTTTGCTGTCTCAGAAAGTCACACCAGGGAAAGCTTTACTGTCAGGGAAAGGCAGACTAGTCTCTAGACAGTGCAAATGCATTTATTGTTCTCTACTCTGAGCTTAACACTTATCCTGCTGAAAAGTACCTTCCAAGAGGGGCGGGGGTTTTTTTCAGTTATTCCACACACCTTTGGTAACAAGAAATACGAGGCTCCACATGACCTCATCTTACTTATTGTTCAATACAAACCTCCTTTGCAAGAAGAATTATCTAGCATTTTCAGAGGGTTCAAAGTTGATTTTAATAGAACTGTTCAGGTTCAGAACAGCAGCGCAGATAGGAAAGTATATTAGAAATCTCAGCTACGCTTCTTCGTTCTGGGCCTGATGTACAAGAAGTGTACTATAAGCGAAAGAAGCCCCATTTAAGCACACCCATTGGTTCTTCTTCACTGGGGCGGAGAAGGAACACCTGCTCTTGCTATTCATGTCACCCCTACTGAAACGCAAGAGGGAGGTAACCAAAGAATGCCTTTATCTCTTCCCAAACATGATACGAGAGAAAAACTCTGGGCTCTAAGAGATGTTCAAATATAAAATCTATATTCTGTTATCTGTGCTTACAGCCATTCAGCATTGATTCAGACATGGCCAGTTACTGAATAAAACAGCAACACTGGCCAGTCTATCAGGGGGAGGATTTTTATTTAAAAAATAAACTCCACAAAGATTTGACTACTTGCACTAGTCAATCCTATATGCCCTCCACTGGAAGGTTTTGTTTCAGCTTTTTGCTAGCTTCAGAACACAACCTCCAATGCCTGGAGTTTTCCTGTTTTTTTTGATTTCTAAAATTCTCTTTCTGTGGTTTGATAGATTGTTTTGAACGAGGAGAGGGCAGCTGTACAACATCTCAGATATTTTCAAGTGTTTGTGCTTTAAAAGTTACTTTTCTAGTCTAGCAATCTTTTTTATTGTTCTACCACTCAGTAAGAGTTACAATGTTGAAATAAATCTGGGTTAAACAAATACTTCACTTTGGAAAGTAAACACAGACATCCCTCAGTTCAACAGTCACACTTAAGTGATCAAGGCACTTTAATCCAGTGTAAAATCAGGAGATTCTGCTTCCAAGTTTAAACTGTGCTCAGTAAGGAAGAGGCAGATTTCTGAAGCTCAGTACTGTGCTGTCTTACCAACACTTCCTTTGAGAAAGAGGTGTGTGCCAACAAGGCAAAAGTGCAAAGCCTGGATTGCAGCCTTACTCCTGGAGAGGCAGTACTCGTGCCAGGCCTGTGCGAGAGGACACCACAGCTCAGAGAAGTGTTTACCTACACCAGCTTCACTCTTTGCCACAGTTCCCATCCCACAGTCACAAACCTCTACATTCTCCCCAGCTACATTTAACTTGTCTTTTGGTGACCTTTTCACTATTTCACCAGCTGCCCCAGACTGCCAACTACCCTGATCGACCCTCTCCCCCTCCCAGTATCACTAACAGCAATTGTCTAATCTTTGGGATGGTTGATATAAAAAATAATGCAGCCTTGAACGCAAGCATCAATCCCAAGATAACTCCCCAGTTGTTTCTCTCTCCACTCAGCTGGTTTTCAATGCAGAGAATAAGCTCACCATTAGCAATACAAGCCCTTTCAGTAAAATACACTAAAGTACAAAATCAAGTGCTTTGGAGAAAAAATTTTACCACTGATGCCCTCATCAGCCAGGCTGGGATTGCAACAAACTTGTGATATTTTACACTTAGACCTGCCTTCCACAGGGCAGATCTATTTTAATTAGTGCTTGTATATTTAGTTGCTAAATCTTCTTCCACTGAATTTCAAATTAACTCTTACCATTAAAACCACAGAGACTCCATCTCAGGCTAATGACTCCTAGGTCTCCTGTTACCATTTTAATACACCAGAAGTACTTTCTTTTAATCTTCTTGTGGTACCGGTTCAGTCACAGCTACATTGACAGTCCTCTCACATTACAGCCCTAGTGAATCTCCCCTGCTTGCAATCACTCACTCTTGATGTCAGAAGTTGTCCACTACTGTAACACCAATAACACAGCACGTACAGCTCAGCTATCCACCAAGTTTCCAAAACCCAGGGTTTTACAGGGGAATTGCTGAAGAAGCCTATTTACTAATTTCATATCCCGGCATGATTACCAAAATAACCTACTCCATCAGGACTGGAAGGATAAAGTAACTTAGTTGCAGCCTCCTAAGAGGACATCAAGGTGACTTTTGAAGGAAACTAGACTCAGCAGGCAGGACTCTTCATCTAAAGAGGAAGTGCTGCTTGGGTATACCATGCCTCCTGCATGCTCTGCAGCAGCAGATCCTGGAGAGGAAATAATGCTACCATCACTAGTTTTCATTAAAACACCACAACATTTTTTTCACCAAAAAGAAACAAACACCTGCAGACTCGCTGTGATGAGCTGGGACTGCACTTGCAGATTACTAGATGCCTGGCTGAGCAGCTACAAGTCATTTACAGCATGAAAGCAAGTTATCCTCTGTTTAAGCAAAAGCAGGCTGGAAATAGACATGGAGATACCAGAGGAAACATACCAGAGGCAAAAACGGTATCTAAAGGAAAAGAGCATATGGGAACCTAGGACTTGTGCTGATGTTAGAAGCTCAGTTTAGCTGGTCATCCTAACACACAGTATCACGCTGACTGACAACCCAGCCCATAACTGTACTCATTGATATGCCCAAAGGAAGGCTGTTGAGAAGACAGGACAGAAAAGATTGTGACAACACTGAGAAGACTCTGGTCTCCACAGACTTCTTCACTCCAGAGGCCATTAGAAAGTCCTCTCAGTCCCAGAAGTTACCCAGAACCACCCATATGTTCAGAACTTTGGGTACACTGAAACAAGCAGAGGTCTGCACTTCATACAGCTCTGAAGTAGAAAACTACTTTACAGGAATTACAAAGTAGAAACAATTAATAATACTGCAGTAATTAATAATTCAGGCATAAGCCATCAAAGCAGAGCAACTAAACCCAGGGGCACACATGGTGTCAGAAGTATGGCACCACAATGAAACGGGGAGTTCAAGGAGACCAACACAAAAGACAGGGACTCAAGCAGTTTTGCTCAGACACTACGAGACTGTAGGATGACATAACACAGAGCAGATGCAGCAAAAAAATGCTGTGCTCTTCCATGAAAAATCCAGAGAGACTCATGGGAAAGCTGGATCCAAGGAAAGATGTTTCAGATCATACAGACAGGCCCACAGGAGGATGCTAGGAGTCTCAAAGAGATGCTTGAGAGCATAAACCCTGCCTACTTAACACTAAAAACAAAGTCAGTGATTAACATAGCAAAAGAAGATAGGTTTTAACAGTAACACACTGAGGCCCAGAACTTTCAGCTACACATCAATATGATGGCTGCTCACATCAGTAAGGCCTTAAAAAAAAATATTAAATCCCAGATTAAAAAAAAAACAACACACCAATAAAACTATTAACTCCTCACATTACAGGGAGTCTTCCCATTTTTGCTGGATGAATTATATGGCTTTAAGAAAGAGGGAGAAGAAGATGAGCACATGGAAAGAGAATTATAATGGCTGCAAAGGGTAGATAAATTGGAAAGATGATGCAGAGACCAAAAACCTAATACTCCAAACTGGGTAACTTGGGAGCATTCAGAGGAACTCACTTAGCCATAAGCTGCCAAAATGGCTAACAATGTATAAGACAAACCAAGATTTAGACACAGCCACCAAGTTCCCATTCATAAAAGAGTCAGATATATATGGAAGTAATCACACAATCCTATTTTTGACAGATTTGAGCAAAAAATTACTGTGCATTCTCTTCAAGATAATTGTAACAAAATAACAAAACCAAAACCCACACTACAAAAAAATCCTCACACAGAGCAAGCTGCTTTTACGTATTTTACAGAAGTGAGGAACTGTGATTCAACCTGTACTTGCTATGGAAGAAAGCACTGGCAAATGCAGTAATGGCATTACTGAAGATACTTAGTTACTAGAAGATCATAATTTAGGTTAGACATTAGAAAGAAATTCTTCCCTTTGAGGGTGGTGAGACACCAGAACAGGTTGTCCATGGAAGCTGTGGATGCCCTCCACCCTGGCAGTGTTCAAGGCCAGGTTGGATGGGACTTTGAGCAACCTGGTCTGGTGGGAGGTGTCCCTGCCCATGCAAGGGAGTTGGAACTAGATGGTCTTAAAATCCCTTTCAAGCCAAATCATTCTATGATAAGTAAGTGGAAACCATTTCACAGCTCCTTTGTGAACTTTGCTCATGAACAACTATCAACAACAACTGAGATGTGGGCAGCTACCCAGTAGGAAGATGGGATTGGTGAAAAAGCTGCATGATTGAGGAATTGTCTCTATACAAGCAGCACCTTTCCTCCCTGAAGAGCACCAACATGTAAGTGGTTTAACCTGAAGACAACCATTAAGACAGACAATAGCACAAAACTCACCTGAGAGGGGGAAAAAAAAAAAAGCTTATGGAAGATACTGATGAAAACTTGTAGGAAAACTATTTAAAAATTTGTCATCTCTGCTACAACGTCCACACCGGAATAATGATAAAATATTGTGCAAATGCTTCTAGACAAAGATCAGGAAAAAAGAGACTAGGCCTGGCGATAGAAGAGGTGGGGGAGATAGATAACAGAGATGGCCACATTTTCAAGTTTTCTGTCAGAGGAAAAATACTGCTGATTAAATCCAAAGAGACAGGGGAAGGTATGGAGCATTTTGGCTGCTGGGGCAGGATTGCACTAATGGTCACCACATGCTGCATTCGACATGCCTGGACACACTCACCATTCCAGTAAAACTCAGCTGCATCAGGGTGAAAGATACCAGCTGCAGCCTTTTGTCTTCAGCACCTCATTGTATTTTCATAAAATACCCAAGAAAGGATCTTGTAAAAGCAACCTTCCACCTTTCAAGAGAAAGCTGCACACAACAAAGAAGGTGGCAAACACAGGTGACTACAATGTAACCAAGACTACACCAAATTGTAATATATTGAGACAAAAAAAAAAAAGATCTAGTTTGTGGGATACAGAGGCTGGACAGCCAGTGGAAGGGCACCAAAAATTGCAACTTGCAGGGACTTGTGCCAGGAACAGGGGGTCGCTAGGAGAGAAGATAGTTGAGATAACTGAAGAGACAGCCTGAGGGACAGCAGGCTTCTCCACAAAGGCAGAAAGACAAAAGTATCAAGGTATACAGCTTACACACATGGGATTCACAGCTCTTCAATGCTTCACAGCACAGAGACAGACATAAGTTTTAACATTTGCAGCAAACTACTGTTTATAGGAGAACAGAGAACAGCAAAATTAATACTTCAAGTCTATAGTCTGATTACTGATTTGGATTAGTGAGGCACAGATAAAGACGAGGTCACAGAAGTGAAAGGCAATACACATCTGACTTTGCCACCAGGATTAGAGTCCAGCAGAAATGAGATAGAGGAATTTGCTTAGATATCAATTCCAGTATTAAGCTAATTTGATTTTCTTTACTCTCTGTGCTCCCACAAAGCTTTTCTCTATCTAAGGCTGCTCAAACACATTTTCTCAGAACACTGCAGCCAGTGGTCACAAAAATTAATCTGAGCAACCACCCGAAACACAATGCTACCTTAGTAAGCATCTAGCACTTAAACACTGTCACCTGGAAAATGCATCATAACACAAATCTGAGAGGAATGGCCATCCACACAAAAAAAACGCATACTAGGAAAATCAAGCACTGCATGCTGCTTTCTTTAGTTCTGCATTATTGCATTAAACAGTTTCAGAAAGCACCACAGTTGCTTTAAAAAATTTATATGGACTTTTATAACAGTGAATGGTAAAGTTCTTAGATAACGACCTGTTATACTGTATTTCACTACTACCTATGGAAAAAAAAAAAAACAAACAAGAAATACCTGTATTTGTTCCTTTCTGTTGGTAAACCACTTAAGAAATGCCACACAGGCTGCAGCACACACTAACCAAAGCCACATAAATATGATTTATCAGGTATCTATCTCCATTACACACACATGCACACACACATTCTGTAACAGAGTAGTTCAAAGGCATGGCCACCTCTTCAGAATGAGTTTCAGCTACCAGCTGATTTGAGCACAGCGTGATACGACTGAACCAAAACAGAGGGTCAAATACAGTGCTAGTTAAATCCAAAACAGTGCTGCAAGAATAAGCTGCTGCTGGTGGTAAGTCATACTGTATTCTACAAACACCACCAGCGCACACACAAGCTCTGCTGCTGTTCTACAGCCCTGGTTCCCTGCTGCAGTTACAAACATCACTGCCTCTGCAGCCCCCCTGCGCTCCTGACCCACGGGATCTGCCACATGATCAGCCCTTGGCTGCAGAGCTACGCAGCCACTTCCAGCTACCGTGGGGTCAGTTTGCTTTTCTAACCAGTGGTTTGTATCGTATACAAAGAAAAGATGGAAACCCACACACTGAAGCCAAACGTGCTGCTTTTGCAGTTCTGCAGAGACTAAACAACAGGAGTACGAAACGCAGACAGCACCACTTCCCCAAACACAGAATTCACAGCCAGTAAAAGTGCTGATTTTAACTATTCCATAAATAAGCATGTTGCTAAGAACAGTTGGCTGTGGTACAAATCCCTAATTCCAGATTTTATGCCACCTCCACCATCCCAGCAACCTTCACCTGCTCACAGTTTCTGCGAGCTGCGGAGTAAAACTGATGTAACACGCTGAAAACAACAACATGATCAAACACTAATTTTATATACAGTGGTACCAAGGAATGCTGAAATAAGAACATGACTTTGTATATTAAAATATTACTATCTAGACAATCATACAGCAACTTTAAGTCCAAAATGCATGTAGGACTTCAGGCAGTCAAAGGCCTCAGGGTGGAAAAAAGTGAGGAAAATTTGCTTGCTGACCATTTTTTAATGTGCAAATGGCGAACCAAATACAAGAAAACCTTCCACAGACGGGATGTGCTTTCCCTGCTTTTAGCTTGGCTTTTATAATACTGTGTATCTAATAGCTGTGCTGTGTCTGGTTTCCACAAATACCTCCCTGCCAGACCAAGCTAATAGCTTGCACTATGTGCTCTTAGGGCTTTTGCTCAGTGCTCAACACTGAAAGAGGATTTCCACTTAAGTGAAAAGTACTTAAAAGTCATTCATAGTGTTGGAGAAGTTAATAAGCCATCATTTGATTACCACTTGTCTTAGAAGTTAACCACTCAAGAGAAGCTGAATAAATATGCTGAATTTTTAAAACGTTACAAGAACAAGGCACTCACAGAGTCTGAACTATTGCACAGTCATTGAAATTGAGAGATCAACCCAGCGCCATTTTCAGTTACCAAGAGCTTGTATGAACAGAGTGCTGACAACATCCCAAAGGTTTACCTCCAGGGCATACAATTGAAAAGCTATTACCCAATTAAAGTAGTAACATTTTAAATCCTATCTCTTCGAATATGACACAAATCCATGTCATTAACAGGAAAAAAAACCCCTCTTTTCAAATGTCAATCTTGTCTGAGAATAGAAAAAAAACGCAGAAAATCTACCAGAGAAACAGCCACATTGGCTCATTTTCTAGAAACCCACTGATGAGCACCTTTTTTTTTTTTTTTTTTTTTAATAGGCTGCTGTATTCCCGAAACACAGTAATTTGCCTTTATCTACTTAAACCACACAGCTATTTGATCGTTATTCTTCAGACTTAAACACAAAGCACTATACCAGTGTAGATGAAACCAAGAGGTTGCACCTTTTCCTCCCTAGCCCTTTGCAACTCTGGGTCAGTCTTCATCGTGTATCACATCCCCTTGAAATCCTGCACGAGGCAGGTTACAGCTTATAAACTGAATAATAAATTCTCTGGTTACAGATGTATATATATTTATATATATAGAGAGAGAGAGGAACACCAACATTTTCCCAATGTAAACACGGACAAAACGTTAACACAGCGAGCAAAAAGCAGCAGCTAAACTCTTTTCAGCAGAGCTACACAGCAGAGCTTCTCCTAATGACACCTAAATTCGATTATTTTATAGAAAAAGAGATCACTTTGACAGGCTTCGGCTTCTTCCATTTAAAAAAGAGAAAGGAAGAAAGAAAGACATCCTACCTGCAGGCCCCTGCTCCTCCACATACCATCCCTGACGGAGAGGATTTTGTGCTAGCCATTTTTTGTCGGGCAAACGCCTGCCTTTATCAGAGGGGGCTGGACGAAGCAACGCTCAGGTATGAAAATCAAATCCTTTGCTGGCCAGATCTCGGTCCGCAGGACCTGCTACCACCCCATTCTCTCCTTAGTTATTTGCACCGAGAACCCGGCGGCATCCGAGGCGGCACCTGCTCACCCGGCACGCAAAACACAAGGGCAACCGAGGCGGGAAACGCGCCGAACTCCCGCATCCCTGCCCGCCCCGGGGGGCTGCTCGGCCGCTCCGCTGCTGGCCAGGTTGGCCGGAAAGGCCCTCTTCCCCCTCCTCGCAAAACCCCGTCCCGCTGCCCCCGCCTCTCCCGCCGCCCTCCCAAGCAGGGCTGAGGGGCAGCCCGGAGGGGCCGCGCTGAGGAGGGGGCGGGCGGTGCTGCAGCCGCAAGGAGGGCCCGGCACGGGGGTCTCTCCAGCCCGGAGCGGCTGGGGGACAACGCAGCCCTGCGGCCGGCGGCTCGGCTCGGCTCGGCTCGGCACGGCTCGGCTCGGCACGGCTCACCTGCCCAGCGGCCGCTTCATGCCCGCGCCGGCGGCGGGCAGGCGCAGGCTGTGCCTCAGGCTGCAGCCCTCGTCCCGGGGCGCGGCGGCGGCGGCGGCGCGCTCATGCTCCACCGTCACCGACTCGTTGCGCTTCCTCATGCCGGGGCGGCGGCGGCGGCCGGAGGCGGCGGGGACGGCAGGAGCGGAGCGGCTCGGCGCCGCACCGCACCGGGCCCCGCACCGCGCCGGGCCCCGCCCCGCCGGGCCCCGCCCGCACGGCCGCCAGTCCCCGCCCCCGCAAAGGGCTCCCGCCCGGCAAGGCCGCCGCTTGCCAGCAGTTCGGAGGGGCCGCGGCGCCATCTTTGGTGCGGGCAAAAGCGCCGGGCGCCATTTTGTTGGCGGCGGGAGGCGGAGCCCCCCCCCGCCTCCCGCCGGGGCGGTGCGGGGTGTCCCTGTGCGGGGTGTCCCTGTGCGGCACACGGAGCCTCGGGGCTGCGGTGGTGGGCTGCGCTGGGCTGGGCCCTGGCAGCCGCGGCGGTGCCGTCAGATGGCCCCAGCGGCTCCGGGAGCGGGGCTTCAGCCCTCCGTGCCGGGGCTGTCGGGGCACGACGGGTGTGGCCGTCGCGGTGTGCGGGGCCCTGCGGTGAGGTGTGAGGTGTGAGGTGTGAGGTGTGAGGAGGCTCCTTGCTGGCCTGCGTCCCAGCGCAGAGACCTGCGCTGGGGTCATGGAAGCCTGCGGGTGACTGGGAACGCTGGCAGCCCAACACCGGGGGGAAACAAAGGTTCGGAGCCCCCTTGCTTCCTCACGCTCCTCAGCGCAGTGGGAGGCTGGTGCGGCTGGGTAAGGCTTCCGAGATCGGGACCCAATAACAACAAACAAGCTGTTATTGAGCAGGCATCCTTTATTGCAGCGCTGGGGATTCTTCACCGTGCGTGCTCCGACGAGTCAGTGAAACACCCCGACTAATATACACCAAAAACATGCATATTCAGTTCCATGTCAATGAGTTCCCAGAATTCTTTTACATAGTCATTGGCTTATCTTTGCAATTATGCGTGCTCGAGGCTCTCCTGTGGGGTCTTTGTTGATTCTAGTCCTTTGTCGTCTTTGTCCTGGTCTCTCCTCCTGGTCCTGTCTCCAGTCTCCCACTGGTAGATTGCCCAGGTGGGTCAGAGTCTACATAACTTGTCTGTAGGCAGCACAGGTTCTTAGGAGACTTGCTGTTATCACAGCCTGCAGGATGCTTGGCATAATTGACTGATAGTTTCATTTGTACAACGAATTCATTATTTTAGTAAATTTTTATTAGGCTATATTTCTATTGAATTTACTAACGAGTATCCTATGACTGTCATGGATTCAACTGGAATGGCTTGCTGACCTGCTGCTCAGAAGGGGCGGCGGGAGGGGGATGAGCCTGGCATTGTTGGAAAATAACTCAGAAATTTAGAATGACATGGTTATTTTGTGTAAGATGCACTCTTTATATATATACAGGTTCAAATTGCAGTCTAGGCACACAATTAGTACCACAGCCAGCCCGGAGCAAGGACATCCTGCAGTAACTAGGCCTTGAAGAAGGCAATTAATCAAGAGGTTTAGAGACTGTCTCATGGAAATCACCAACTTGGCAGAGAAGACTTCAGGTCTATATGGATGATTGGACCTAAGGAATGGAGGAGGTGGTAAAGAAGAAACAAAATCAAGAAGAATGAAGGCTAAACCAGTCTTGGGCAGTTGAAGCTGTGAAAGTTGTGATATTGTGTCCTTTAGGTGAACTTAGCTCATTATAATGTCACTATAATACTAAAAATCACACTCCCAGGTCAAAAAGACCCCTGTCCAGGTGAAGACTGGTTGCAAACTGACAATGTCACTAGCAGGCCGCTGGCATCAGGATTTAGTCTTATGTGGTGGGAGAAGATGGGCCGTCCTCCACATGACCCTTCCCCTGAGCATGTGTGATAGCAGAAACACTGATGTAGCTGTATGATAACTGTGTTAATCACTAACCAATCACTATAAGGAGGATGGACTTGAAAGCTTACTGAGTCTATAGTTTTGTGTATAAATATGTTGTGGAAAATCTCTTGATGTGCTTGATTTGTGGGAAGGCACCAAGAACCCAGCTTTGCACAAACCTGCAATAAATAGCAACATCTCCTTCCTAAATGTAGTCTCTTTGTCTGCATTTTGGGAGCTATCTTAAAATGGTAGCAGTTTTCTGGCAACCCAGATGGGACCCCCGATTCGGATTGGACCTTGATGCTCACCAGGGGGGTGCTCTCACTGCCTGGTCTCCAGAGTGCACCTGAGGATTTCCCGGTGACTCCACCCATGAACTTGCTGCCAGAGGCCGAGTAACAGACCAAGGCCCTTCAGAGACATTGTGATCAGGAAACTTCCATGTAACTGGGATTTGAAAATCTCCTCATACACTTGTACAGTGATGACTGGAGTATGGGGAGTGTGATTAAGTGTTTGGTTTGGGGATAGAGTTCCCTGTCTGGTTCCCTGCCTGTAAATTTGGTTTGCCACCTTCCTGGAGGTCTTCAAGATCAGGTTGGATGGGGCCTTGAGCAACCTGATCTAGCGGGAGGTGTCCCTGTCCATGCAGAGGGGCTGGAACTAGATGATCTTTAAGGTCCCTTCCAACTTTAGCCATTCTATCATTCTATTATATTATTTTATTAATCGCTGGGAGAGCCTTGTGAGTGTGGACTATAAGGGTACCCATGGGATCAAGTCTCCTTTTGAGTAAGTTCTGCTGGATGAAAGTTCAGAGAACACCCAGGTCTGGTTTGGTGTTTGAGCCCCCAGTTAGATTTGGTAACTCGGTTTCTTGAAATTTCTGCTTTGTTTACTGGATTACGGTTTCTGTCTCTCTGTATAGATTGTGATTTGATTAAAATGGGTATGAGACAGCGTAAAGGTGGAATTCTGAAAAAGTATCATTGTTTTACTGGTGTTTGGTAATTGTTAAAAGTCTCCTTGTCTCACTTGTGTCTGTTATGGCTTTTTTGTTTCACTTATGTCTATTAATGTCTCTTTGTTTCACTTGTATCATGTCTTTGTTATTAAAATGGATAATATATCCTCAGCGGGAGGTGACATTACAAAATGTTCACCTCTAGGATGTAATCTGGGAAATTGGAATAATTTTCAGAGTTTTCTCTTTCCTTACCTGGAAAAATTTGATAATGTATGGTAATGATTGGTGGCCACTTTATACCCTGAAAGATGGGGGGAAATGGCCACAGCTTGGAACTATTATTTATAATAGCATTATATTGCAGTTAATGTTTTGTAAATGTGAAGGGAAGTGAGATTCAGTACTGTATGTGGATGCTTTTAAGATATTATGGCACTAGAAGGAAATATTCAGAAAAAGAGGGCAGAACTAGTAAGAAAGGTTAAGTCAGTGAAAAGGGGTGAGAATGTAGAAGATGTGCAGTTGTTGGAACCCTCAGCTCTCCTCCTCCACCCTGGTAACACAGGGTGGGGGGTAGAGAAAGGGGAATGACTGGGTGAGTAGAGGATACAGATTTCAGTCTGGTGGCTGGGAAAGTGGGGAGCAGTGTCCTGCTGTTCGTGCCCCTTTAAGACAAGCAGTCGGGGTGGAGGGAAAACTTGTTGATGTGCATCTCCCTTTTAAAGCATCGGACCTGTAACATTGGAAACAGTCTCTGTGGCTGATCTAGAGAAAGTGTTGGAGCTACTCGAAACAATCCTGAGAATATATAACCCCACCTGGGGGAATATCCAGGTATTTTTAGAAATCCTCTTCACTAATGAGGATAAGTGAATAGTTGGAAAAAGTGAAACGTAAATACCCACAAGATTATATTAATAAGGTTATGCCCTGAGACAACCTGAACTGGGATCCTAACTCCAGGAAGGACCTAGACAGACTTAAGTGATGTCAGCAATTAATCTTGTCTGGGGTTCAGCATGGGACACAAACTGAAAAACAAACAAACCTGTATATGAGGCTGGACAGGGGTCTGACAAGGAACCTTCAATATCTTTTGAGAGACTCTGTGAGCCTGCTAGAAAATTATTATATTTGGACTCTGAAGCCTACTAGAAAATGTTCAACATGCTGTTTTATATGTCAGTCAGCCCTGGATAACAGAATGCATTGCAAGCAAAGAGCAGAGGCCAGGGCAGAGTGATACGTGTGAGATCATTGTCTATGAGGGATTGCCGAAATCTAGCCCCATTAGGGCTAAATCACTGTGCATATTGTAAATAAAAAGGGCATTGGAAAAGGATCCCCAGATCCCTGAAAGAAAGGGCACCTCTAGGTCTAAATTAGATCCTATCTCTGAAATACTGGTAATAAATCAAGATAGGGACTCAGATTGATGGGGACCAGGGTCAGAATTAAACTCCCCAGCAGAGCTCCTGGTTACAATAAAGCTGGGGAAGGAATCGGTTAAATTTTTGGTGGATACAGGAAATACTTATTCTGTTCTAAATTCTTGCAAGGGACTTCAGTAAGTTTTCTATGCCAGTTGTTGGTGTGACAGGGAAAAGAGAAGTTAAGCCCTTTTTCCAGCCCCTCTGGTGTGAGTTGGGAAAATGGACCTTCACTCACAAGTTTTTATACATACCCGAATGCCCATTGCCACTTCTAGGGAAGGATCTATCGACCAAATTAATGGCTCAGGTTATTTTTCAAAAGGGAAGACATGTGTTCACGTTCCTGAAGATAATGCCTTGGAAGTGCAAGGATTTGTTTTACAGAATCAGGAACAAGAGGAGAACCTGAACTCGGTCCCCAGGGATGCGATGAATGCTGTTAACCCCCTCGTGTACAGGCCACTGACATCCCTGGGAGAGCAAAGGTTGGGCAACCAGGTTTGAAATAACTGAGCAAAAAGATCGAGTAAGTAGGGGGTGGCCTGCTTGCTCTCCAGCAGCGGCAGCAGCAGTGATGCTAATACAAGAGGCAGGAAAACTAACTTTGGGTCAACATGTATCTGGGCATGTGCCTCACGCAGGAACTGCTCTACAGGAACAAAAAGGACACCACTGGCTGTCACCCATGATACAGTATCTAGCTGTTCTTACAGAACAGGAGGACATGGAACTGAAAGTTACTAATAACCTTAAACCTGACAACTTTGTTTCCAGCGGCAGGGGAAGAAAAGTGAACTCATGCCTGTCTGCAAACAACTGAGCAGGTATATTCTAGCCAGACAGACCTGCAGGATAGACTTTTGGAAAAGGCTGAGATAGAGCTATTTGTGGATGGCAGCAGCTTTAGGTCAGAAGGACACCAAAAAGCAGGAGATGCCATTGTGACTGCAGAGTCAGAGATGGAAGCTACGCCTTTTCCAACAAACGTGTCAGCCCAGAAAGCAGAACTGATAGCCTTAATCTGGGCATTGGAGCTGGCTGAAGGAAAAAAAAATGAATATTTGGACTGACTAAATATGCATTTGGAGTGGTACATGTATACGGAGCCATTTGGAAAGAAAGAGAACTTTTATCATCACAAGGTGCCCTTAGAAAATATGGGGAGCTTGTTTTGAGATTGCTACTAGTAATAAACTTGCCAAAGCAGGTGGCAGTCATGCATTGTAAGGCACTCCTGATCCATCCTTGGCTGTAGCTAAGCTGGTTTCTGAATGCCCCATGTTGAAATGAGCACTGCTTTTTATATTAGAGTTGTCAGTTAAGAAGTAAAGCACCTGGGAAACATTTCTATTCACCTGCTGGCCAGGGTGATTCTTCACCAGTGTGTCTGAAGGTGTCCAACAGGCATCTCTCCACAGTGTTCTCCGTGCTGACCATCTTGCATGACAGTGACAGTGGTCAGTGACAGATGGTCATGAGGTGCGGGCATGTCACTCAAACCCCTTTTGGTCACCTCTGTTTTCCATTGACTTTCTCCAGATGCTGCATATCTGGTGACTTCATCTCTAGGAATTTGAGAGTCTGTGCAGAATCATAGAGTGGTGTAGGTTGTCTAGGACCTTAAAGATAATCTAGCCCAACATTTCTGCTATGGGCAGGGACATAAGTCACTCGATCCAGGTGCTCTAAATCTTGTCCAAACTGACTTTGAACAACTCCAGTGGTGGGACATCCACAGCTTCTTTGAGCAACCTGCTCCAAGGGCCAGTGCTCCTTCTCCTCTTCATTAATGACCTGGATGATGGGTCAGAGTTCACCCTCAGCAAGTCTACAGATAATAAAAAACTGAGAGGATTGGCTGATACGCCAGAGAGTTGTGCTGCTGTTCAGAGGTGGCTGGCCAGGCTGGAGAAATGAGTCTCATGAAGTTCAACACAGGGACATGCAAGATCCTGCACATGGGTAAGCTAAACTCCAGGGACCAGTACATGCTGGAGGTATGCACTTTCTGGCCTTGCTACCTTCAGGAATCACAGGCCCCTATGGCCAAAGGGAGTGCCTAGGGTGAGGAGGAGTTTCCCTTGGGAAAGGAGAACTGGTTCGAGGAACATTTAAACAAATGGGAGAGACACAAATCCCTGGGAGCAGATAGGAAGCCCCTGGAGTGCTGAGGGAGCTGGGTGAAGTTTTTTTAAGACCACTCTCCATCACCTGTGTAAATTACGGCCATGGTGATGGGGACAGGTTCCTGGGGGCTGACAGAAAGCAAGTGTTGCTGCTGACAAGCAGCAGGATGCAGGGAATTACAGGCCAGCCAGCCTCACCTTGATCCCTCAAAAGGTGATGGAGCAAGTAATCCTGGAAACTGTTCCCAGACACATGGAGAACAAGGTGGCCATCAGGGGTAGTAGATCAGCATGGCTTTATGAAGGGGAGATAGTGCTGAAGCAACCCGATACAGAACATGCTGACGGCTGACCAACCAGCTGAAAAGCAACTAGGTAGAGAAGGCCCATGAGGTCTCCTGTGGACACCCAAGTTGGACATGAGGCAGCTGTGCATCCTTGGGGCAAAAAGGCCAAGAGCCTCCTGGGCTGCTTTATGGGAGTGTTGCCAGTGCGTGGAGGGAAGTGGTCCTTCCCCTCTCCTCAACCCTGGTGAGGCCATCTCCAGAGTGCTGAATCCAGCTCTGAGCTGCCCAGTGTGAGAGAGATGCAGACATACTGGAACAAGTGTTGCAAAGGGCCACAGAGATGAAGGGACTGGAGAAATGGTCCTGGGAGCCTGAGGGTGGCTCTGCTCATGGTGGGAACTTCGAGATTCCTGGGGCCTGACAACTCCTGCGGTCACAGAAGCTTTGAATGAAGAGATGTCCCCAGATGGGGAGGCTGCTTTGTGGGCTGGAAGGTGATGACAGTCGGGGAGGGAGGCTCCTTGCAGGGGCTCTCCATGATGGGACCTCCACCAGAAAAGAAGGAGCCAAAACAGGGTTCAAGGCTTTTATTGGTGGCCTCCTGAAGATGAAGGGACCCCAACACTGCATGTGGGTGTCAAGTGCTTGGAGGCCTAGGTGTCCAAAGGCAGGAGCCCCGGGAGCAGGAACTGAGAGACCCGGTAGGTCTGGAGGAGCTTGGCAGCTGAGAGGTGCTGGTGGGCTGGGCACAGCAGGCACGAGATCACTTCCTGGGGAGACACAGGGGTCAGTCTGGGAGACTGTCAAAACCCAGGCTGGGCAACCCAGGGAGATTCAGATTGGACCCACTTGCTTTCTGAGCTCTCTCAGAAAGAAGCCTGGGTGCAGCTGGATCTAATCTTCCTCTCAGACCTGGCCCCTCCAGGGAGAGTCGTAATAGGGGCATCCCACATGGTGGGTACAGGTAGGGTTAACCTTTTTAACAGACCTGTCCCACTCGGTGGGCACAGGGCAAGGTTAACCTTTTTAATTCTTTCTGCGGTACCGAGGAGTAAGGACAATTACCCAGGAGTTTTAAGCAAAACGCTACTTAAAATTGAGTAAGATTATAAAGTTTGTCAAAAAATACCCCACACACAAGGATATTACTCTCAAAGCATCTGGTTACAACTAGCAAAACTGGAAACAATGTTACCCTTATGTGCCAGGAATAAGGTTAGAGAGAGAGAGAAAGAGAGTGATATGAAGGGGATAGAGGAGATATCACCACCCTTGGGTCCAGTGATGATCTCAGCACAAACTTTTGGTCCTTGGATAGTGGGCATGCACTCAACAAGTGTTTCAAAGCTGCTTCTTTTATCTGCCTCTCAGTGTTGAGTTTTAGCACGAGTTGTGTGCTGATTGGTTCCTAGCAGGCTAAAGGTGCTTCATAATTAAGGAAAACGGGGGGGAAGAACCAATCTTCACCACAGCTGGCTTTGTTGATACAGCCTCTGGCTATGAGGTCTTGCCTCCAGCTTTGTTAATGCAGCCTCTGGCCATGGAGCTTTTGCTCCATTCCAGCAGTCTCACCAAAAAATTGCCTGGTCCTGTCACCGTAGTTGTCAGGTCATAAAACTTATTGTCAGGTCCTGTCGCTGTAGTTGTCAGGCCATGAAACTTCCAACATTCGTGCTATGTCTTAGCCAGATAAGCAAGTTGCTCACCCTCCCACCCCTACTCCGTGTCCAGTAAAGTAGACACGCACACAAAATTAGCAAGCACAGTAAAACAAATCAATCTGTATTTTTGTGAAGGTGGCTGTTTTGAGTCCCTTATTTCAGGGCTCTACAGAGGCCCCTGCACACTCTCACTTCAATGTCCCTGGCTCCTGTTGCCCCAGCTGCCCCCAGCGCTCCTCAATATGCCCTAGCTCCTCTAATGCCCCTATGGCCCCCACAATACTCCCAGCTCTCCCTTCGTGACACCCAGCTTCCCCTAGCTGGCCTCCAGCACCTTCCCCTTGGCCCTCAAAACTCCCCATGCCCTCTCATGGCCCTAGCTCTCTCTTAATGCTTCCTAGGTTTCCCCCAAAAGCCCCATAGGTGCTCCCCATTCCCCTGACCCCATCTTCTGCTCTCCCACCTCCCAGTGCCCTCAATGCCCCCTAGTGCACCTCCCATGCACCCCCAGCTCCAGCACTGCCCCCAGCCCCTCACCTTGCAGTCTTGGAGCAGGGGCTGCCTTTGGAGGAAGTTGGGGGGGGGTCACTGGGTCTGGCACCAGAGCTGCCACAGGTTGGTGGCATTGAAGGACATACAGCCTAGGAGCAAGGTGTGGTGCATGACCCCAGAGCTCCAGGTGTCTGCCAGGAAGGGGTCATGGGGCTGCACCTGCAGGATCGTGGGACAGGTGTAAGCACAGGACCTGCAAAAGGTCTGTCTCAGCACCACCTTGGTGGGCAGCCTCACAGGTGGGGAAGCCCTGAGGGACCCCCCAGTGACATACTGCAGGGCCACCCTCCCAAAGAAGCTGGAGATTGAGACCTCGTGTTCTCTTTGCTGGCCAGTAGAAGGTTTTCCAGCTTCAAATCCCTGTGGAAGACTGACAGCACATGTTGGGGGCAGACAAGAACAGATGGCAGGTGTGGGGACAGGGAGATCATGGGTCAAGGAGGGAGCTGTGGGTAGGGGCTCATCTGGGAGGAGGAAGACTTGGACTGGGAGCTGTGGAGCAGGTGGCTGTGTGGAGGTAGGGTAGGTAAGGGTATGGTGAGGCAGGCAGAGGTGTAGATAAAAAGAGAAACTTCCAGGAGGCCCTTCATTGCTTGGGCTGAGCGGAACGATCCAACAAGCAGCATGGCCTAGGCCCTGCAGAGCCCTCATTGCATCGGGGAACTCCGTCTCCCAGACACCAGAGCAGGGACCCTGTGCCCCCACGCTCACCCACTGATGGGCAACGACCCTGCTGTGCAGCTAGGCCTGAGTGAGCAGCAGCTGGGAGAACCGGAGTCCTGCCAGCTCCCTGGGAGCAGAGTCCTGGCTCTGCTCCTGCTCCAGGACACTCCCCATGGGGGCCAGCTCGATGAGGAGGTAGAAGCCGTCCCCCTTTCCATGCCCCTGTACAGCGTGAGGAGGTACTTGTGGTGCAAGCTCTTCAAAACCTGTGGGCAGCAGGGACTTGACGTGGAACAGGTCTGCCCCCCTCTGGCCCCCTTTGCCTTTCACCTCCTGCATCCCCGCCCCTTTTGCCACCAACGCTTCCCCGACCCCTGGCAGCTCCCCACAAAGTGCCCACCACGGCTGCCATCCTCCTGGAGGTCCCTCTGCCAATAGCTCCCTGTCCCTCTGAAGCCCCCGGGTGCCCCCAGTGCTCCCCTACACCACGGACTTCCCCGACCACTCTCTGCTCCTTCAACCCCTTCAATGTCCCTGCCATGTTGAGCCTCCCAGTAGCACTGCTCTTCAACATGCTCCCCAAAGAGTGCTCCCCCTGCCCCCTTAACCCCTGATGCCCAAGAGACCCTCCGATGCCCCCTCTTGCCCTGCAGCATTTCATGATGCTTAAGGGGCCCTCCTGCTACCCCCTGCCAATGCCTCCTGCTTGCCCTGCCTGCATCTGACAGGGCAGGACCTTCCTGAGGTCTTCCTCCAGCACCTTCCTTTTGGAAATGGACCTTGATGGCCACCTCGTGCCACAGTGGGTAGGCTGCAGCCTCATACACCTCCCAGTAGGCACCAGTGAGCCAGCAGCAGCCCTAGCTGGAAGCCCATCCTACCCAACCTCAGGACAGTTCCAGGGTCAGAGGGTACCTCCACCATGCCTGTGGGCAGCACAGTTTAGAGGAGGTCAAGCAAGGTTGAGGGGACACTGGCTGGAACCAGGTGCCCCCAGATCCTTGTGCCCCTCCCAGCATCCAGCACCACTCCCCTCCCCTGGCTGTTCTCTCCATTCCTGCTCAGGTTTTGGCCTCTGGCACAGCTCCTGCCAAGGGCCAGCAACAGCCAGCCAGCCACCAATGACCCACTGAGGTGACAGGGAGAGCAGCTGGGATGGCTGCAGAGCACAGTGGGCAGAAGCATACAAGGTCTCTCCCATCCAGCAGCTTTTCAGCAGTAGCTGGCCAGGCAGGAATGCTACCAGCAGCCCCAGCTGATGGGATGCAGAGCTTGCTCGTCGGGGTTTACTGCCAGGGCTGGACCCTGCTGTGTCCTCTGCTGAGATGCTGAGCAGGTAGCAGCAAAGGGTCTAGCGGTGAAACCTCTTCCAGAGCTTTTGGCAAGTTTGGAAAACTGCAATTTTGCTCTTTGCAACACTCCTTCCTCTGGGCAAGCACATCCTTCACAAGAAATACTAGGCAAGAAACCGAGACTGGCACAGGGAGGGTGGAAAAGGCAGCTGCTGAGCAGCTGGGGCAGCAGGATGCAACTCCTCTGCTGGCAGATTCAGGAAAACCAGGCCCAAACACCAAGCTGCTTGGCACTGGGAAGAACTCAGGGGTCCGACAGCAGCTTGGTGAAGCTGAGCTCCTGCAGCACCAGTCACCAAAGGAACTGCAAGGAAAGCCAATCCAGAACTCAGTGTGGTAACTTACGAGAGGGAGCAATGATAAGCATGAACTCTTCAAGAAAGCTCTTTTTACCTACTCACAAGTATCCAGATAGTTGTGCCAGTGCTATGGCTGCATGACACAGTAGAGGGACAACAGCAACCAGGGCCTTGCTCTGCTTCTGGGAAGCCTCTTGAGTGCCAATGATGATGACAAACATGCTGACAACAAGATGCTGGACCAATCTTTTATAACAGTCTCAGAGAATTTTTTTCCCCCATGTGCCATGCCAGATTTGTTTACCTGATGACTTTGAAAAGATTGTGCTCCAGGTGAAGCACCTCTTACACAGTCACCCTCCACTCCTTGCTGGTGTGGCACATCTCATCCAAGAGTGCACCCCCATGCAGAGTGGCCGCACAGGGCTGAGGAGACTCAGTACAGGTTTCCCAGTAACAAGCCCACAGTGCACACAATGCAGGCTGCAGCCAGAAGCTTCACAACTGGAAGTCAGAGGGATCCTTAGCAATAGCTTGGCTAAAGTGAATGCTCTTGCCACAGGCCAGCAGCCACCACTGACAATAAGCCTTTGGACTGACCTTAGAACCTGTAGGCATCACGAGCCCTAAGAGGGTGGCCCTTTGCCAGCACGTCCTGCTCTGCTCAGATCCATGAACTTGAGGGCAGCTTGCTGCCTGCAGGTTGCTCTTCCCCACGCTTGACTTCAGCCTGAAGGCAATGTCTGCAGACTGCTAGAGGCTGTCCTCCCAGCCGCCAGGACGCAGTGACATCTGCCAGGGAGCTGTCCGAGCTGCCAGCTGCCATGTGTCCTGGCACCCGCGCCCCAGGAGCAGCCTTCTAGAGGCGCTGCCCTGGCCGTGCTGGGCCTTGCAGTGCTGACACACACACGCACACCCCTGTCCTTCCACCCTTGGATCCACCCACCAGCCCGCGCTGACCCCGCCACTTCCACCAACAGCCTCCGAGCACCAACACGGGGGGGCGGGGCACGGCCCCTGGGGCCAGCGCAGGCCGTCGGGGCTCCTCCCCGCCCCAAGCGCTGCGGGGCAGCGCGGGGCAGGGCGGGGCAGGGCGGGGCAGGGCGGGGCAGGGCGGGGCGGCAGCAGCGGAATCCCCGCCGCTCTCACTCGCTCCCGCCCTCCGGGAGGCACGTGCGCGCCGCGGGGACCCAACCCCGCTGGGCGCTGCCCCCCGCCCAGCCGGCGGAGCCCAGCCTCTGCTCACACGCCCCTATCTCCGCTTCCCTAATGGGGGGGGGGCACCGCGCCGGGCCCGTCCCGCCCGGAGCCGCCGGGGCCGGGCCCCGACCGGCGCTGCCCCGGAAGTGCCGCTGCCCGCAGCCCCGCCCCGCCCCCGGGGGCGTGCCCGGCGCCGCAGGGCGCTCGGCTGAACCAATGAGAAAAATCAGCTGCGCTTGCGTCAGCGCCGCGCGGCGCCGGCGGCGGCTGTTGCTAGGCAGGCCGGCCCGGCTGGCCCAATGGGAGCGGGGCGCTGCGGCCGGGCCCGGGCGCAGGCGGCGGCGGCGGCGGGCGCGGAGCGGCTGGGGCCCGGCGCTCACCATGCCCTACAAGCTGAAGAAGGAGAAGGTGCGGCCGGCGCCGGGCTGCGCCCGCTCCCGTGCGGCCCCCGGCTGCCCGCTCCCCGCCCGCCCCGGCCCCCGCAGCCTGTCTCGGCGCGGCCCTCGGGCGGGGGCGCGCGCGGGGCTGCGGCCGGCGGGGGGTGGGGGCGCGCGCCCGGGGCGGGCGGGGCGGGTGGTGCAGGAGGGCGGCGGGGGCGCGCGGGGGGAGGGGCGGGGGCGCGCGGGGGGAGGGGCGGGGCCGGGCCCGGTGCCGGTGCCGGTGCCGGTGCCCCCGCGCCAGCCCGGCAGGGGCAGCGGGGACTTGCGGCCCGCCCCGCTTCGCTCGGGAGGCGGCGGGGCCCGAGGGGCACGGCCGCCCCGCTATGGCCCCCCCCCCGCTGGGGGAGGTGCGGCCCCACCCGCGTCCCGGCCCCGCCGCGGGGCCGCCGGCCCCGGTTACCGATGCCCCGCTGCCCGCTCTGCCCGGCGCTGCCCGCGGGCGGGGCGGGGGCCCGGAGCCGCCTCTGCCGCCGCCCGGTGCGGGCCGGGCCGTGCCCGCCGGGGCTGTGGCCTCCGCGTGCCTTGCAGCGCCGGTATGCGGCGGCGGGGCCGTGCCCCGGGGAAGGGCTGGGTGGGCGCCCGGCAGGGTCAGCCTGCGGGGGCCGGGGAGGGATGTGCCAGCAGCGCTGCTGCTTGCGGTGTGTGCTGCTGCTTGCGGTGTGTGCTGCTGCTTGCGGGAGCCATCCAGGAATGCCGTTCTCTGGGGTGGAGGGCTGGGAAGGACCCCCCGGAGCGGGGCGTGCTGCGGGCTGGGCTGGGTCTGTGGCAGCGCTCCGCTGAGCTCTGCGGAGGGGTGCTGGAATTCTGCACAGGGGGGACATTTTCTCCGAACACGTTTTCATTGTTTCAGGAGTCGCCGAAGTCTACCAAGAGCGCCACAAAGCCTGGCAGCAGCAGCAGCAGCAGCAGCAGCGGGAAGGATGGCGGGGCAGAGAACTCGGAAGAGGTAAGGCTTCCCCCCTGGGGACAGCAGCGTGCGCCTGCAACTCGTCCCTGGGGAGGGACAACATCTTTCATTCTAGCCAGTTCAGGCGGCTCTGCCAGGTTGTGTATGTCACTGCGATCGTAAGGAGTCGGAGAAGACGGTAGCAAAGACTTGAAGTTGAGATGAAGTTAGCTCCCCTTGAAAGTTGGCCCAAAGGCAGCGATGACTATGGAAGAGACAGGGTGAGTTTCATACCCCTACAGCCCTGCAGAAAGGCTTGGCAGGAAGCTGAGGGCGAGCACTGCTCACAGAGGTGGGCAGAGCACAGTAAAGCTGGCTGCAGAGAAGGAAGAGCCACGGTTATCAAGGAGGAGGAAGCTGGACAGACAGGAGCAGCTCCCTTCCATCAGAGCTAAGCACAAAAAACCCTGTTGTCACCTTGTGTCAGAGTGGGAGAGCAGTGAGAAGTAACAGAAAAGGGATTATGTTTTTTTGAGGCATTTTCTGAGGGAGCGAGGTTAGGAAGGACACCTGAAAGGAAAGAAGTAAGCTGCTCGAGATGAAATGGCTCTCCATTGGTGTAACAGCCTTGTTGCTGAACTCCACATTACTCACAAGAAGGCACAGTCTGTATTCCTAGCTCTCCGGAGTCTCTTTCACTCTTAATTTTGATGTTCCAAGATGTGTTAGAATGGCCTCAGAAGAATGTGATAATAAGATAAGCTGTGCTTTGAATTAGAAAAAAATTGGGTAAACTGGAACTTTTCCTGGTAGACTTGATTTTGTCCAGCACTCCAACAGTGTGGTTGTGGATATTGCCGTTCAGCTTAGAACAGCATTGTACACATGTCCAAGGAAGCATGCATATGTGTGTGGTCAGTTTTTACATCCTATCCTGGTCTGAGCCTCTGCCCCTTTTATTTTGTGCATACAGCTGGAAACAGCTTTCTGGGAGTGCTGTCTGCCAGCTCCAAGGGAGCGAGAGAACTCCTGCCTTGGCACCACGGGGTCAGGCTTACCTTTTATTTGTTTGGTACTCTTTGTCTGCTGAGTTCACAGCTCTGAGGAGAGGAAGGGAAAGCCAGGGTCTTGTGGTTCAAGGGTGATGGGTAGCCATCAAAGCAGGGCACTCTGATGACCCTGACCGAATCAGTGGTGCTGTTCTCCTGGTTGCAAGTGGTGCGGTAAGAAAGGAGGAATAGCCCAGGCTACAAGCTTCCTTCTGTGACCTGAAACAGCATGTATAATGTCTGGTTTTGCCTGGGTGCAGATGAAATTTAGAACTGATGCGTCTACCCTTACCTCCCACAAAACATACCCAGCCACTTCCTCATACTCCAAACAAAATCCAGCCCTCTTTAAGATGGAGGGCTGGGTCTCCTTTGATCACAGGAACAGAGAGCTGAGTAGAAAGGAGGCACCTCTGCGGCGTGCCCTGCCACAGGTCTCTTCTCCCTTTCCCTGTTGAGTTTTCAGTGAAGTTTGTTCTCCCTTGCTGCTTTCCTGTCTCTGGACTGTGTTGCTCTGCAGAATGGAAGAGAGCTCTTTGCTTGCTAAGAAGAAATGTATGCCAGTTTGAATGCGATTTTCCTGCTCTTCAAGAAGCACAGAAAGGTATTTTGACTTTCACATTGGGGGATCATGAGGAATTAGGTAACGTGCACTGGGCGTGAGACTTCTTCCTCATGTCAAAAACAGGAGGTGGTTTGACTTGTGAAACACTAGAAGTGGTGTTGCCTGGTGGGGTTTGATGGACTGAGTCTAGCCCAGATGCTTCTGCTGCCATAGTGAGAGTTTTATGCCCTGTAAATTCCTATATGGAGTTACGGTTGTTTGGTTGCCTTTTCTTGGTTGAAAATTGTGTGCACCAAAAGAGAATTTTATTTTTTTCTTTATTTCTCAATAAATCCTTAGTGGGCTTGCAGCAGAAGAGAGCAGCTTTTGGGCAGCCCTCTTGCAGTGTGCACTTTCCTCCTCCAAGGAGCCGGGGAGGACTCAGCCCTAATTTTTCCTGTTACCAGAAAGTTGTGACTTGTTTTGCGGGCAAGCTGTCTGGCTGGTGGAATGAGTAAAGCTTGTTGAAGAGCAGCTCTGGTTTGACAGATCTGAGCAAGTGCAGCAGACAGGGACCTCCTATGGGGATCCCTGTGACGGGAGATGAAGAGAGTAGGAGTCAGTCCAGACACCCTTGAGCATAATGCTTTGTTTTCTGCAGCAAAGGAGCTTTTAGAGGAGCTGATCTGAAAGGACAGATATATTCAAAAGTAGGCACATCCCCACAAGGGAAAAAAAAGTGTTTGAGCTCCCTCATAAGTACAGGGATAGTGCAGTGCTCTTTCAGATGTCCATCTCAGGGTGAAGCTCTCTGAGGTGAAAAGCTAGCAGAGCTTGGCCAGACCCTGGCTTTGGGGGGGCAGTTTTCTCAGGAGGTGACAGCAGCAGTGGAGGAAATCATGAGAGCAGGGAATGGCAAATAAAAGGTTTGTTTAGTTCATTCCCTCTGGAACATGATGAAAATAGGAACAGAACAAATTTCTGCCTGGCTGTTTTAAGGAGGAAAAAAAGAAAAAATGTCAGAGATCCAAGGCAGTGTGGAATGAGAGGATGAGAAGGAGTTACTCCTGGCCAGAAAGACTGGGAGAGGCAGCTGGGTGGGGAAAAGAGTTAATGACCTGGAAGTGGGAGCAGGGATTAGCAGCAGCAGTAAAGAGGAGTTGCTCTGCAGCCTCAAGGGCAGCCTGGAGCTTCGCTGATGAGATTTGCAGCTCTGGGAGGGGGTGCTCCTTTTCACTGAGCTGCTGTATTACGTGTTTTGCAGATATCACCATGGGGCTTGTTACTGCAGTACCTGGAGTTCATTATTCAGAGACAGGCATTACAGTGTGTTGATGTAACTTCTGAGGCAGAGAGCTTGATTTTAGTGGGGAAGCTGTGTAACAGCAGACAAAGAGAGCAGGTACTGACTTGAGGGATGGGAAGAGTCATCTGAGGAGGAGGAGCTGAGAGCAGATTTGGGCTGAGAAGCTTAGCAAGCGGGGGATGCTCAAGGGACCAGTGAGGCAGAAGGGCTTTCAGAGTGTCGATGCACCCAGCTGCAGTAGGAGTGACTGCAGAGGTGAGGTCATGCATGGGTAGGAGAGCAGAGGAGAAGCTGGCACAGCTCATGGTGGCTGAGGGAAGAGGGTCTCTTGTCTCTGGGAGCCTGGGGTGAAGAGAAGTGGCGCAAGAACAAGCCCAGGGTCTGGGGCTCATTGACTTGTGCGGGCAAGTTCCCAGCAAGGAGGAGAGGTGGTGGGAACCAGTGGGGAGGAAGCGCCGTGAAGCAGGGGAGCTTGTGCTTGGAGGAGTTTGAACGCGGCTGCAGTCTGGGCTGAAGGCACAAGTAGCTGCTCCACCACAGCAGGAAAGGTGGGGCTGCCGCGCTGTGTTTGGGCAAACAGCTTTGTGCTCCTCTCCGTCCCTTCAGCGCTGCCGTGGTGGTGTGAGCCCTGCCAGCCGGGAAGGGGCTGAGCTTGTGCAGGTAGATGTGTGCCTGCAGCCATGAAGTGGTCAGCTGGTGGTGATGTCAGGGAAAGGATCAGTGAGGTTGATACCTGTGCATTAAGAGAAAGGCTTTCAGTTTTAGCAGTCTGCTGTGTTTTCAGGGATGGCAACTTCAGAGAAAGAGGTGTTAAGAAGCTTAGCCTCTTCCTGGTTCATGTGGCCAGTGTAGGAGGTGTTAAAGGCAGGAGGACATCAGGCTTGACACAGGAAGCACCTCCTGAAAGCAAGTATTCAGCTTGATGCCAGCAAGTCCATATAGAAGCAGTCCATCCTAAAATCCTCTGAGCACTGCAGTGTAACAATTTATCTGACCTCCCCCATCACTGGATTTTCTCTAGCAAACTTGGTTGTGTGATTTTTGCATGCATATGTCTGTTTCGTAAATAACTAGCAGCTAAAGCTGAAGTTCTGTTCTGTCTCTCTTCATGCCAGTTGTTCAAGACTGTAGAAGCCAGTAGCAAGGACTTTCCAGACCCTGGTGAAGGCAGTGTGGCCACAGCCTGTTAGTGTGCAGTACACTTGCCATGCTCAGAACATTAGTCTGTGGCATTTCTAGGTGGGTGGGATGTGCACAGACATGTCCTGTCAGCTAAGAGGAGGACCCATGTGTCCTGCTTCCCTCAGTGTTACGTGTGAGGCTGCTGATGCATCACCTGTTTCTCTCCGTACCATCTTCTCTTCACAATGGCTCAGCATTCAGATTTTGCCCTTCTCCCCTGTGGAAGGACAGTGAGGTAGAGTAGGCGACTAGCCTTCCCAAAAGCATCTGGACAACATCTCATGTTACCCTGATACCCAAATATTCAGGGTGAGGAATTAACTTCTCACTCTTGGAAGGTTGCTTGAAAGGATTCGGCCTGGTTCAGCTGAGGAGAGACTGTTGTTCAGGATAAGTTGCCTCCAGTAGTCTGGGCCTGCTTTGTCTGGCAGACACAACTGTTTTCATCACAAGCTCATCTTGCTCTCTCTTCTCATCATGGGACAGTGCTGCTCAATGAAAGGAATCAGATCAAATCTAGATTGAATATATTTCAAATCTTGTCTCCACCCACCTTGGCTTGGATCTGAGCTTGAAACAGAACCATTTAAGATTTCCTTCAAGCAGAGCCAGAGCACAACCAAAATATTTCTGATTTCTGGTTCAAAGTAATAGCTTGGCAAAACAATTGGTGTTTTCATGTTTGATGCTGTTTTTCACAGGGGGTCTCTGCATTTGCTCTATAGAACCTAATCTATAGAAGAGTGTCTCTTTGTAGGCAGCTTTCCCTATTCCTCCTCGCTACCTACCCCCATGCTGCAGCTGCAGTAACTCTTGCACCATGGTACTGTGCTGCACCTCTTTGGAAACCAACAGGAATCAGTTCAGGGTAAAGGCTGTGCAGGTTAAGCTGCAGCTGAACTGTTCCTCACAAGAAGAGACTGACCATATTTCATTTGGAGTAGAGGTCTGTTGAGCTTCTGCAGTGCTGGTGCCTTCCCTCAAAATCCTGCTGGTTGGTGGTCTGGGGTGGTATATGTTTATACCACTATGCTGTATGTGGCAGCTGAAGTTTATGGGGGAAGGAGGGAGTGATATCCAAGGATTTCACATATTTCTGCTTCCCATCCATTGTGCTATCCCTTTTGTCCCCTAAACAGGTTCACCCAGCAGCTCTTGGGCTTCATGTGCCAGCAAGGAGGAGGTGGCAGAGCTGAGGAAGGGACAGTTGCTAGGCTCACACAGCAGAGCCAGAGTAGAATGGGTGCTGTCTCCAGCCAAGCCTTCTGCTATAGACTTGCTGGTGGAATGTTGCCCTCTTCCATATTTCATTTTCTATTAGTTGGGTCAGTTAAAGGGTCAGTTATTGAGCTGCTATGGCCCAATTTTGAACGAGCAAAACTTCAATAAGGTCAGAATAGAGCTGAGCTAACACTGCCTTGGGTTCCTGGTGTCCTGCTAAAAATAAGAAAGTGCCTCTGTAGGTGCTGTTTAACAAGCTTGAAGTGGAGAGGATATCTGCTGGAGGAAAGCGCAGGCAAAGGGTTGGTGTGCTTAGAAGAGGTGATGTGGAAAAAGCAAAATGACAGGAGAAGTCCAGACAGGTGTGAGGGTGAGACAAGGTGGAGATGGAAAGAGCAGCCAAGATGGGTTGGGAAAGCTCACAGCCTGGGACCTAAGGTTTGGGTATGGCCTGTGTTGTTCATAGACTAGCAGCTCCTGGTCTATGGATGCAGCAGTGATTTAGTGGTCTTCACTATTGCTTTTTCAGGGCTGTCAGTGTCTGCTTGGTACTACACCCTGCTTTGCTTTTTCCCAGGTGGTTCCCTGCACAAGGATAAGGAAGCGACCTGCTGGTTTTCAAAACTTGCTTGCTGCATGTTTTACCAAGTACTGTGATCAGAGGTGGGGGTTCATTGAGATTTCTGTTTGGATCACGGAAAGTTCTTATTTCTGCTTTTTTGTGCCAACAAACTCCTGTAATCTGTTGCGAACGTGACTTTGCTTTCCACATCGTTAGCGCCCTGTGTGCCAAGACTCTCTGGTGTCTTTGTGGCACCTTCCAGATATGAGTAAAACTGATGTTCGCTTTGCAGGTATGCTGCAAATGCAACCAGCAGGTCTAGTAGAAGCCTGCCCTGAACTGCAAGTGCAACAGTGAAAACCATGCCTGGTTTCTTCAGTCCAAGAAGCTGCTGAAGGTGTCCGATCGCTTGTGAAGCTTGTAGGCAAAAGCTTATGAGTTGTTTTACTCTCCCTCCTCAGGCCCAGCAGCCGCAGCAGCAGCAGCCACAGCAGCAGCAGCCAACTTCAAATAAGCGGCCCAGTAACAGTGCTCCCCCACCAACCCAGCTGAATAAGATTAAGTATTCAGGGGGACCCCAGATTGTAAAGAAGGAGCGCCGGCACAGCTCTTCTCGCTTCAACCTGAGCAAAAACCGGGAACTGCAAAAGCTCCCAGCCCTTAAAGGTAAGGAAGCTGTGGGGTGGGGCTGACCTGCATGACAAGCTGCACCTTCTCTGGGCAGACTGTGGTGGTGTAAGGGCTCTACCAAAAGCAACCCTGGCAGAGACACTGGTTCAGACTGCTCTTGGTTCCTACAGCCACCCATTCCTAGGAGAGGACCAGGCCTCCTCCTCCTTTTGTTTCCAGTTCAAATTGTGGTAGTGCTGTTGAACTTGTCCAAATTGCCCAGCATTAGCAGTTAGTGTACATAATGATGCAATGAAACGTGTCTTAAGTGCAGACAAGGAGAAAGCATTTTCAGCAGTCACTCCACCAGACCCATTCCTGACGTTGCTTACAGAAACAGGCAGTCCTTTTAGGAAAGGTGACCGCCTTGCAGTTCCGCAGCCGTTCTGCAAGCAAGAGGAAAGTTTGCCTGATTGACCTTAGTAGTGTGTAATTTCCAGTGTCGACGTATCAAAAAGAGAGTGCTGTTAATATAGGGCCTCTGCCACCTTGGCCCCTCTATTCTGTGCTGCTTACTGGGAGCAGGGTTAGCTTACAGTGTGCTCTGCCCTTTGTGACTGTGTGGCATGGGGTATGGAGCATGGGTGTTGCTGGTCTGTGATGGGAGCTAGTTGAGTTCCTTTTCCAATGTACTTTGTCCTGAGAAGGGATTGCTGTCTGTCAGATCAGAAACTGCTACTGCGTTTGAAATCACCTTATGGGATTGTTCCAGAGACCTTGAAATTCCTCTGCCTCCACTGTGCCATCTCCATAGCAGGAATAATACTGCCTATCCCTCTTCCCCCACCAGCTGAAGGGGGACTGTTACAGGTGTTGGGGGAATGTAGGACAGGGAGCAAACCACACTGATACCTGGGCCTGAAACCAGGAAGATGTTCTGCCTATCTGTAAGGACAGACATGCCTGCTTTCTCTGACAGATGCTCCTCCACACGAACGAGAAGAGCTTTTCATCCAGAAGCTGCGGCAGTGCTGCGTGCTTTTTGACTTCATCTCTGACCCCCTCAGTGACCTGAAGTTCAAGGAGGTGAAACGAGCAGGTCTCAACGAGATGGTGGAATACATCACACACAACCGTGATGTTGTCACTGAGGCCATCTATCCTGAGGCTGTTATCATGGTAGGGCATGGGGCCAGTATGTGCTTGTGTGCCAAAGAAGTAGGGACTCTTCAGAAGCATGAGGGGGAGGAGGAAACAGGGATTGGTCAGAGAGGAGTGTGACCCAAATCCTACCCATTCCTTATTACAAGAAAGCAAGGAAGGGAGAAGGGGGTGACAGTGTCTGCTGCAGAGAGAGGTGGAACCTATTGTCTCTGGCATTGCACTTGTGGGGTTCCCATGCACACTTTAAGCCTGTAGCCTGTAGGGAGGGATCTGTTGGTGGATACAACTATGGCAAACCACAGTATGTTGCTCTGCAGTGAAGGATTTGTTAGGGAGAGGACCACTGTGAGGTGCAGAAATGTGTCATTCATACACCTTTTCACTCACCTCAGTTTTCAGTGAACCTCTTCCGGACGCTGCCACCATCATCCAATCCCACAGGCGCGGAGTTTGACCCTGAGGAAGATGAGCCTACATTAGAGGCTGCCTGGCCACACCTTCAGGTGAGGAGAAGAAAGGTCTACAGATCTGGTGAATTTATCTCCTGGAAATCGAGAATCCATGCAGTGCTGAAGCCTGCCAGCCCTGCTTCTGGCTGCTTCCCGAGGTGTTACTGGTGTGGGGAAGGGGAGAGACCAGGCCTGCCACCTATGGGTCAGAGGTGACTTGTAGGTGATGCAGGCAGCAGGGATGTGGTGGAAGCAGGGTGATGACTGTGTGCAGCGTTCATCTGCAGATGGCTGTAGTCCCATGTGGTCTTGAGGCAGGTTGAGAGTGAACACTTTTCTGGGAGGGAGGGAGTTGTGCTGTATTGCCTGTGTAAGAAGCAATTTCTGGCAGTGTTGATGTCCCTCCCAAAGGCTCAGGAGCCCTCATCCTTTGGGCTTCAGCAGCACTGGAGATAGCACTTTTGTCTGCTTCAGCACTCTTCTCCTTGCCCAGCTTCCTGGGACACACATGGAGGAAGAGGACTGCATGGTGTCAAAGCAAAACCTGTGGTGGCACCCATTAACATGTCCTGTATGCTGGGTGTAATTCAGTTAGGGTAACTAGGAGTAAACGTTTGACCAGAAAAGATAGGGTAGGAAGAGGGAAGGGGAGCCAAGGATATTTTCATTAGGCTGTGTGCTCTGGGAAATGGACTTTAAGACAAACTAGATTAAAAGGTTATGAAAGCAACAGTGAGCATGATTTAGCAGAGTTCAGCAGTGGAAGTCAGGAGGCAAGCTTATGGGGGTCTCCTCAGGCACTTGCACAGGCACGTGTTGTCAAGCAAAAGCAGAGCAAGAGCCAGGCACTGCAGAATGAAGCAGGAAATATAGAGAGGAAATCAGGTGCAGTTCTGCAGCGATGGTTCATCACTTCTCACTGCTGCAGTGGACATACGAATGTGAGTGTTGATAGAAATGGTGTGTCCTCAGCACCACAGTGCTATGAATATTAGGAAGCATTTGTTTCTCAGAGTTAAGTCAGCAGCAGCCAGTATGGATTTGTGGCAAGTGTGTGCTGAGTTTTTTCAGTTGTCACCTCAGTTTTTTCTGTGCTGCTGTCCTTGGCAGCTGGGCCCTACCTGTGGATGGGTGCCTCTATACCTCCTTGAACTCCATAGTCAGACATTTGGGATGCAGCACTCTTGTTTGGCCTAGTGGTCCCTCAGAAGGAGCCCTTGAATGGACTTGTCCCTCTAGGAGGACAGCAGGATCAGAAGTTGCTGTCTGAGCACTGGTAGCCATCTTAAAGCAAGCTGCCCTTTTTTGTCCAAGTGGGACACAGTATGCAGCTCACATGGCTTAGTGGGGCCAAGTAAATCTGGAGTGAGTCCCCAAGAGGCAGAAGTCACAATGTGTTTTCTTGGGGTCCATTTAATTTCTCTGCTTTTCTGTTCTTCCTTGGTGTGTCTTGGGCTTCCAATGAGGCCTGAGTCTTTGCCACCTTTTCTGGAGGTTTTTGTTCTCTGTAGAGATGTGGGCTAAAGGTGGGAGAAGAGTTTCCCAGGCCTAGTGTCTGCATCTGTGTAGGTGGTTGTTGTCTTTGGTGGGACCTGAATTGAGATCTCATGCACATGTGGGTGGGCATGTGCTACCAGCCCCCTGCCCATCAGAGTAAGGGCAGCTGAGTTGATCCCACTGGGTGGGGCAAGAGAGGTTCTTCTCAGTGCTTCTATTCAGGCTTCTCAGCCTTTCCCTGAATCTTTAAGGAGAACGTGTAAAATCTGAAGCAAACACTGGTGAGAAGTCAGGGAGGGGATTTCTAAATGGTCTCCTTCTCCCTCCACAGCTGGTGTATGAGTTCTTCCTCCGGTTCCTGGAATCACCTGACTTTCAACCAAACGTAGCCAAGAAATACATTGACCAGAAGTTTGTACTATCTGTAAGTAATCATTGTCCCTGCCCCTGTGCACCACCTTTATGAAGGACATGCAGCAGATTTTGGTGTTACACAAACAGTCTGGCTTTGTCAGCAGGTGCTTGACGATGTGGGTTTTCTTTTTTCCTTTGTCTAGTCTTGAACGAGCAGCCTGAATTCTCTGTGCAGGGGAACAGCGTGTGCAAGCTGTAGTCCCTGGAACTCATCGCTCATTGTACAGGTGGAGAGGGACATGGGGCTTTGCAGGGGAAATCTGGGAACACACAGCTTTGTAGAGCATGTAGGCAATTGTTGTGCTTCCAAAGACCAAAGAAGTGCTGATGGTTCCAGCTTGTGACTAGGAGGCTGCATGTTTCGGGGAAGGCACCACTGTGCTCAGGGTGCTGAAGGCATCACTCGACTGAAAGAGCCACTTCCGCTGAGCAAGAGCAGTGTTGTTGGTAGCTTTGTCCAGACGAGCAGTATGGAGACACTGACTGAATTTCTCTCCCCACAGCTGCTGGATCTCTTTGACAGTGAAGACCCCAGAGAGCGAGACTTCCTAAAGACTATTCTGCACAGGATCTATGGGAAGTTCCTGGGTCTGCGAGCGTATGTGAGGCGGCAGATCAACAATATATTTTACAGGTGAGATGTTTCTTAGTGCCAGTGGCCTAGTGAGTGGGACAATCCAGTGAGGTGAATTCAGGCCACGAGGCTGTGATTCTCTCTAATCCAGACAGTGATTAGCTAATTGACTCAGTTATTTCATGCTACTTAGATAGGGACAGCATTCACCTGTTCTTAGAGCAATGAGGACTTTACAGCGGTGCCTTTAGCAGACAGCAAATGTTGGGACCTGTGAGCTTTAGCTGATCTGGGGGCCATGAATTTGTTTGCTTCTGTCTCAAACTGTGCCCTGTCATCTTGGAGTTCTGTTATTTGCTAGGGAACTCTCCATCTCCAGTGTTTTCTCTTTCTTTTGCTTATCAAACTATATCCAGTGTTTGGCAACGACCTCTCATTCTTCTGTTCTCTTAAGGTTCATTTATGAAACAGAGCACCACAATGGGATTGCAGAGCTTCTGGAGATCCTGGGAAGGTAAGGGCACTTTTTGAAGTCCCAGAGGGCCTACAGTGAGTGCGACCTCCCAGCCTAGTGTGTTGCATGTGCTGGCAGTGCCTTTCCTTCAGCAGTTCTTGCAGGAGCTACCTCTTCCAGAGGTTCTCAGTCTGATGAAACACACAGTGAAAATAGGCTCCAGCCTGGCAATAAATGCAGTGGTAGCCTTCTCCTCCTCAGATTTGTCTCCTGTTGTTTTGAGCCCCGTCACACTTGCTGTCTTGCCCCAGCAAGCGGTAGAAGAGTAGAGTTCCTCACAGCCCTGAGAAACTGCAGCAGTGGGCAGCCTTCTTCATGGCTTCCAATGCCCTTTGGTTTGCAGCCCTCTCTTACTGCATCATCCTCCTGCCTGTTCTGCAGTGTACAAGCTTTGAGGACTGGGTTGCCTCTGCTGGCCTTCCCCAGAGGTTCTTTTTAAGTGGGTGTGGGGGCTTCAGCCTGGAACAGGGCAGAGCAGAGCCCAGGCCCCATCAGAGGTATTTCCCTGCTGCATCTGCTGAGGAAGCACTCTCACTGAGCATGGCATGCAGCAGCCACACTTCTCCTGGTGGGTGCTTGCTCAAGTTACTAATGAGAGTTAGGGCATGCCACCGATTCTTTTGAAGTGAGAGATACTGTATTTCTCCTGGATAAAGTTGTTAATGAGACTTTTGTTTCTTCTCAGCATAATCAATGGGTTTGCTTTGCCTCTGAAGGAAGAGCACAAGATGTTCCTCATCAGGGTCTTGTTACCACTGCACAAGGTGAAGTCTCTCAGTGTCTACCACCCACAGGTGAGAAGTGCTTCAAGTTGCCAGGAGAGAATGTGATTCTTGCAAAAGCCTTTGTTCAGGCTTGCTTATAGCTATTCCCTGGGCTGCATTACTGTGTTGTACAAAGTTCTTGCTCTGAGATGTTTCGGACTCAGTAGTAGCCTGTTAGTGTGGTGGTTTGCCCCAGATTTGTGGTGCCTGGGTCTGCATGTGCATGTATATGTGTGTGCTTTTTGCCACTGGCTGATAGGACAGTATTTTGCCATTGCCTGTTGACTGAATGCTGTGGCCTTCTTTGTCTTTCTGTGCTGAAAGTATGTGAGATATTGGGGCCCTGCTGAAACCAGAGATGTAAAAATCCGAATTGCCATCATTAGCCCATGCATGTCAGCTGTTAGTCACTGCTGAGATATGTGGTGAAATCAGTGTCTTGGGTTGCTAGGCTGGTATAGAGATTAATTTTTTGCTATTTAGAATACATAATAGAAGAGGGGAGAAGATCAGGACTCAAACTAGGAAGTAAACAAACAAACAAAAAAAAGTATGGGTACTGAGCAGTGATTTCTGTTCTCTCAGCCTGGTTTTTATGGGGCAGGGAGTTGTAATAGTCAGGTTTGTTCCTTCCTGTGTGTGCAGCTGTGCTTGCATTTGAATGTGTTAACTGCAGACTGCTCTAGGTGGCTGAAGTTTTGTCCTTCATGCTACACTAATGTCCTGAGCTCAGGCTCTGCCTGCTTGGTCTTAGAGCCTTCACTTACCATTGGAAGAACTGGATACATTTGGAGGTGCAACTGTCTGCTCATCACATACAGTACAGAGGACATAATGTGACCTCCAGCCTAGGGTGGTGGTGGCACTTTAATCTCAGGTACACTTGAGGAAGCTCTAATCTTGTTGCATTGTTTCCCTGCAGCTGGCGTACTGTGTTGTACAGTTCTTGGAGAAAGACAGCAGCTTGACAGAGCCAGTGAGTAACCTTGCTTAACCTCTGTGTGTCAGTCAAGTCACAAAAAACTTCATGGCTTCCTTAGAATACAGCAAGGGTGAAAAAAGGCTAGAGAGGCTGGACGTCAGCTGGATTGTTTACTGGGTTTGCCTAGTATGCTGTGAGCAGAAGGGGCTGTGCTGCTCACGTGCAAGCCTTTAGCATTCTCTCCTGAAAGCTTCAGGAAGGTGGGCTATAGTCTTCCTTTCTGCTTCAGATCTTAGTGTAGCAGAAGGAACACTATACCAAGCTGTCCTTTCAGGGCAGAGCTTTCAGCCAGTGACAGATGCTGCAGAGAGAAAATACATGGCCCTCTGGTGCGGAACCAGGGTGAGCTCATGCAGGCTCTGAAATAGGAAGAGTTCACTCCAGACTGCCGGCGTTGTCTGGAAAACTGTGGGAATAAGATTAGAAGCCTGGGACACAAAGGTCTACTAAGGCCAGCCACTATTCCATGCTGAAAGTATTCTCCCTTCTGCTCTAGCATCAGTTTGCTACCTCCACAGTGTTAAGTCACGCTGTAGACACATTTGCCTTCAGGATGTAGCACTGGGAAACAGGTTCTGAAACGCGTGAGCAGCGTAGATGGGGACCTCACATATTGCAGATACTGGCTGTGCAGACCTGCAGCGTTAGGCTGTGTGCTGGCTTGGCAGGGGATGCAAGCAGACACAAGTGATTCTCCTCCACCCACTGCAGGCCAGGAAATGTCTTCTAGAGAGCTGAGCTTCACAGCCTCAAAACAGCAGATGGCAAAAGAACACGTACTTGTGTCAGTATAGCAGCGAGCACCAGAAAGTGTGAGCGTTCTAATGAGTAACACTAGCTGAGGTCGTGCTGTTCTCTAGCTGAAGTGTGTGTTCATGGTGAGCCTGACTGTGCTCGTTGGAAGCTGGTCAGCTGTTGTCAGCTTTCCATCAGCTCTGACACCAGCAGTGCTGAAGCAGACCTCCCAGCTTTTCCTTAAGTTTGGGTTCTCCATTTCCTGTGCTCCCAAAAGCCTGCTGTGAAACAAACTGTGTAGCTTCCTGATGAGTACTTCCTGTGGCTGACATCCAGCTCAGCAGCCTCCTGCCAAAGCACTTACTGTAAGGTAAGGGAGAAGAGAGAAACAGAATTCTGTCAATATTTCCAGGATTCATTTTGCAGCTTATTTAGATAGTAAAGCTCCATAAGTCATCACTGCTTCCTGGGAATGGGTTATTGGGCCCCTGAAGTAAAGACCCAGGTCTGGTGCTTGGGGAAAGTGGTGGGGTGGCCCAATTTCATTACCTTCAGTTGATGTTGCACTGAGTCTCAACCAGACGTACCAAGGCTGCATTGCCACAGGTTGTGTCCTGTTGAAGGATTCTGCTTGTGAAGGTTTGGAATAGACTCCTGAGATGACTAGAGTTACTGGACTCTTGAAGAATTAGAGGGCTTGTGCATCAGCAAGGCACTGAATGCGCTAGTGCTGGAGGAAGCCAGATCACTTACTAGGTCCACAGTCACTTGGAGCAGGCCTCCCAGATGCTTTCTCAGCCAGGCTTGACATGGTAGCTCTTGCAGTAACAGCAGTCTGAATGACTGCCAGGTGAGCAAGGCCTCAGATGTGCTCAGTAATAGCAAGGACAGACTCGACACTCCTTGCACCACCTTAGCTGTAGGAGAAATTATGTCTGAGTCACTGAAGCTGACTCTTGCCTGAGTGGCAGACCTGAGTAGTGGCAAGCACTGGGGATACCAAACTGTTGGCTTCTCAAGTCTCGAGTGGGTGGAAACCGTGCTCAGATGTTTCTAATCTTGCTGTGGCATTGTTCATCCACTGCTGTGAACTTCCTCTCAAGTGCTGCCTTCAAGATCAGGTAGCTGAAGTACACAGTTTGAAAGAGCAACTGCTTGTGTGTGAATCTCGTGTCCACAGAGCTGGCGTTGCTGCAAATGCAGAACCAATGCCTCCAACAGAGTGAAGGTCTGCAGGTCTCTGCCTTTGACCATGTCTAGAAGCAGATAGGTAGGGAAGGAAGCAATATTAAAAATAAATAACATTAAATGGGATATAGGCCTTCCCCTGGTATATTCTTCCACTATCTTGTAAGGAATAGTTTACTCAGCTAGAAGTTGTATCTGCATTGTCGTATTTAATTATCACGATTAGGTGTAACCTCTATGAACTTGTCTGCTCCCTTCTGGAGTCTGTTTGGACTTTGAGACTCCAAAAAGTCTTGCAAGAATAAGCTCTGTGATCTAATTACTTTTGTGTGAAATGGTACTTCCTTTTCCTTGTCCCAAACCCATCCATTGCTTTTTTTTTTTAATACTTGTTGTGTTCTGCTGTGTATTGAATAATGATTCCTCAGTGACCCTCTTCATAGCATTTCCAGTATTATTCATTGCTCTTCCATAGTTGCTCTGCCAGCCACTGCTCACTCTGGTTTGAGCCTTCCATGTTAAGCTGAAAAAAGTGGTTCTAAGCTTTGTGCATGTAGTACAGACTCATATCAGTCTGGACAGTGCTGCTGTCCTGTGTCTTAACTTTGCAGAAGTTGGGCTTTTCTTTCTTCCCCAGTAATCCACCCTGACGTTCTGAGAAAGCCTCTTCTGCTACTTCCTCCACTCTGCTGTTGTGACCAGAGCCTTAAAAATGTGTTTTGCAGCTGGTGTTAACTTTCAGCTTCTAACGCTGTTTCTTTATCCTCTGTAGGTGATTGTGGGCTTGCTGAAGTTCTGGCCAAAAACTCACAGTCCCAAGGAGGTGATGTTTTTAAATGAGCTGGAGGAGATCCTGGACGTGATTGAGCCATCTGAGTTTGTCAAAGTTATGGAACCCTTGTTCAGGCAGTTGGCCAAGTGTGTCTCCAGCCCACACTTCCAGGTGGGATGCAGCTCAGGGCAGGGGTAGGGGGCGTAGGGCACTGTCTTGTGAGGGTGACAACACAGCTTTTGGATTTGTCTTTGTGGATCAGTGGCACATGGAGGTCTGACCAGGGTGAGTATTGGGGTGATGTGGTGGGAGGCAGTGAGAATCCTCTCTACAATCACAGAGCAAACTCATACAAAGGGAAAGCAAAGTGGATTGGTGGAGCCCCTCCTGCTGCACTGTACTGTTCAGCACCACGTATTGCAGCAGGGTGGAGCAGGAGCAGAGGTGCTTTGCTATCTCCTGTTTTGGCTAGCAAAGGTAGAGGAGATCTATCCAGTATCACCCTGTTATAATAAAACCAGGATGGCTGCAGTGTTGGAAGGAGGCCAGCTGAAGAGACAGTGTGCAGAGAAGGTACTTTGTATTATTCTGGTGTAGGTTGTAAAGAGTGAGGGGTATGGAAAAAGTGCTAGAATCTGCTTCTTTCTTGTTCCCACTGAAGTGAAGCTGGCTATAATAACAGGTTAAAACAACCTCTGTGGCTAGTTCTTGTAAGGTTTAAAATGTTCAGGGTTGTAGGACCTGCTAGTAGATCCTGCTAGTAGATCTTGGCTCACTGGTTTAGGTTGCCATGAAGAGTGCCCAGGAGGAAGATAGCTTGCTGGTGAAGCATATGGCTGACCCTGGTAAGGGTGGGGTGTTAAACAGTGACATAGCCCTACCTCAGAGTGAGTGTGACTGCACAGTGAGGCAGACTGGCTTCAGTCTGTCTTTTGGGACAGAGAGGTACAAAATCATGTGGTTACAAGCCAAAGATGAGGTCAGTCAAGATCACATGTGTATGTAAAAGATCACTGTTTCCTGGAAAGGACTGCAGGAACCTGATGGAAACCAGCTGGACATGGATTACTGGTGTGGTGATGGGAACCAAAGGACTAACATGAGCTCTGGGTGTGGAAGGGGAGCTACCATAGGTAACTAAGGAGCTTGAATAAAGTAGAGTAAAGGCTGGAGGAAGGGCGTCCTGTACTTGATAGCAGCCTTCATCTGCTGCCAACTCTTTGAAAAACAAGATTGAAAAACCTGGAGAAGGTGCAAACATTTTACAGCCTAAGAAAACTATCTCCAAAAGTGTCCTATACATTCAGGTTGAACAGTCTGTGTCTGCAGCTTGTCTAAGAGCAAAAATAGGAATTGAGTTCTTGTTAAGTCTGACCACTTTGGTGGGGCAGAGTTTTCTTTGAATGGATTGTGTGTTAATCTAGCAGAAAAAGGCTTAAAAAGATCTAATAACTGGAAACCAAAGCTAGGTAAGTGAAATACAAGGTGAGTTTCACTTTGTTTACTCATGTTTAACAATACACTAGGGGGATATAGTGAGTTCTCCATCACCTGAAATACAAAACTGAGAGTGGATGCTTGTCTTCCTAGGCTTTTAAGCCATTCTCAAGCTAGTGCTAAATGCAGAAATTAGCCTGGTGATCTGCATTGCCCAGATTTGTGGTTAAATATAAAGAATTGTGGTGGAATCTATCACTAAGTAGAAACCTGTTTGTCTTGTTTGTCTTGTTAGAGCAGGATGACTGCCCCAAGATTTTCCATATTTTCACCCTTACTAAATCAGGGGGATGAATTGTGGGCCTGGTGACTGAAGCATACTCCAAAGCCCGGAGGCACTTTTGTCAGGAAGGCCAGGGAGGAATGGAAGGAATGGAGCTCTACAGATGACAGTCTGAGGGAATGAAAGAGGCTTGGAGCTAGTCTGAGCTGGGACCTGGAGTGGATGACATCACTGTCCTCAAGTGTTGTGTAAAGGGTGTCGGAGTCATCAGTATATCAATGGTAGGCTTGCCTAGTGAAGAACATAAGGTTTTCCCCAGGGAAGTGAGAAGTGTCTGGCAGATGCTAAGGGAAAGAAAGCTGGGCAGCAGGAATGAATGGCCTTGCAGAAGTTGGCAAAGGTCAGCCCTGCTGCTGGAGCTGTGGCAGGAAGCATGTGCTCCTCGGCTGGGTGGTGGCAAGCTCTGGTCTCAGTACTCCACAGTTTCCCTGTGCACCACAGGTGTTACTGGAAGGAGCCTCTCCAAAGGTGGCTTTCTCTCCCACTGCAGGTGGCAGAACGGGCGCTGTACTATTGGAACAATGAATATATCATGAGCCTGATCAGCGATAACGCAGCCAAAATTCTCCCGATCATGTTTCCAGCACTCTACAAGAACTCCAAGAGTCACTGGAACAAGTAGGTCTTTCTGCATGCCCTGGCACTTGCTGTGCACCCAGGATTGCTCGACCTACTAGCCATCTTGGGGCATGCTGCTGCAGTGCAGTGATGCATGGTGCTCTGTGACACCAGGTGCTGAGCCAGAGGGGTTGTTAATAGTATCAACACGGAAAAGTACCACTGCAGACCTCAGTGGCCTTCTTCTCAAGGGGTAAGGCACCTGCAGTGACCCACCTTGGGGCCGTTGAGTCTACCCAGAGTTTGATACCTGCCTACCACTAGTGCTGCTGATCTCTTGGAGATGTGCATTTGGTTTTCCAGCAGGCTTCTGGCTGCTTTTTAACTAACAATCACTCATATGCTCTTCATGACCAGAGACCTTAGCTAATGCGTTGCCTGACTCATTGGGTACAGGAAGAAGGAAGACAGCAGAACTAACCAGGCACATGTCCCATGTCAGATTACTGTCCTCTGATTCCTTGATACTGGTCTGTTTTGTGGTTCTCCCCTTGAATTCCTGTCTTCCAACTGCTTCTCCAGTTGATTCTTTACCTGTTTAATTCAAGTTGTAAAGCTCACTTCCTTTTAATGGATTAGTTAAAAAAGTACTTAGTGCACATCCAAGATAGTAAAATCTTCCAGCAAAAAAACACAAAATTAAAAAAAGTAATTTTTCTCTATTCTAGAGGGTGGAAAAAAAGCAAAATAATTAATTCTAGGGAAGCTGGGTGAGGCCACAGCTTAGGAATATACTGTGGTACTAAAGACAGGGTTGTGAGGTGGAACTTGTTTCCAGGGAACCACCAGTTGGATGTGCTCTAAAGACTGTGGTGGACTCAGATGCACAGACATAAATGCACACAGACACACCCAGATACACACACTCCAGCAGGCACATGTATGTGCAGATGGGCACATACACACATGCACACATGTATGATGTGTGTGCGCACATGCACCTGTGTGTGCAGAAAGGTACACACTGACACACTCAGTGTTTCTGCCCTTCCTGACCAAAGTTCAGAAAAGGACTTTATATTCCTGTCTGAAACCCTTCACCAGTTCTGTTTCCTTTTCGCAGCAGTTAAGATTCATGATTCTTCTGTTTCTGTCTGTTCTTCTTGTCTCTTTCCCAATGGTATGGCAGAAGAAGTCCTGAAGGAGTTTTTCTTTTATCTCTCATTGCCTTTGTTTTAGCACTAGCTGCATCTTCTCAGGGCAGGTTGAATACCTCAGATTCTTTTTTTCCTTCCCACAGCTTGTCTACTCTAGCACTTTGTCAGACAGCCTGCGTAACTCCAGCAGGGTTGTATCTCTCTTCCTTATTCCATCTGTAAAGCTTGTGAGGCACAGAGCTCAGCCTATTGAGTCTTTTGCCCCTGGGTCAGGTATTTGAGAGACAGCTTCAATACTTACTTTTATTCCCCTGGAGAGTCCTTGTCCCAGAGAGAGTTCACACACAGCACAACCTATCCATAAACTGCTTATACAAAGTCAGATTTTCTTCTCTGGTATTCTTTGTGCTGGTTCCCAGCCCTACAGGGCTGCTGAATGTCTGTGTTTTGGGTTCCCCAGTGACAAGGTTCATGACTGAATACTGGGCAGCCCAAGAAAAGTTGTGAAACCAAGGTGAACTGTGGGATGCCCAGAGATTAGGTAAATCCCCCTTGGGAACAGCCCTAAGCAGGTCCCTAGCAGCCTTCCTTTCCAGTTTCTAACTACAAAGAATAAATGTGTGAATGCATATTTTTGCACTCAATAGTCTTGCTCCGTGGTGGAGCAGCACTGTCCCAGTGATCTTCTCTTGTCTCATCTTTTCATCCCTGTGCAATAGTCACTGCTGTGTTTGTGAAGGGAGATTTCATGTGTTAAGCGCTAAGACAATGGGAAAATCTTTTGTCACATTTCTGTAGGATGCGAGTTGCTGCTGGTGCTAACTCAGGGCTGAAAAACCTGGAGAATACCACCATGACTTGTTCTCCTTTCCTCATTCCTTTGCAGGACAATCCATGGGCTGATCTACAATGCACTGAAGCTGTTCATGGAGATGAACCAAAAGCTTTTTGATGACTGCACGCAGCAATACAAGGCAGAGAAGCAGAAGTAAGTAACAGGTTCTTGCCAAGTAACTTGAGCTCATCCTAGAGTTTCCTTGGTGTACAGTAACAGATGGTAGATACCAGTAGGCAGAGAGGAAATGGAAAGGTTGTGCAAATAATTTTGTCAAAAAGTAGGATTCCTCAGTGTAGGATGGGAAGAGGCAAAGTGTGTGCCCCAACAAAAATCCTTGCAGTTCTGCTGAAGCGGGTACCTTGGAAAAGAGTAACAGTTTGCTGGGTAATGGGGAAGTAAATTGCAATGTAGAGGATACTCAGCTTTGCAGAAGTGCCTGGTGCTCTGCCTTGGAAACATTTACCAGGTTGTATGTGTCGTAGTGAAGCCAGTGGAATATTGCTGCTTTAGAAATATTTTTCTGAAGAGCTTTCATGCCACAGGATGCTTCCAGTTTTCCAGTAATAATTCAATAATATTTGAAATTTCAAATGGCAGATGGTGGGGATAAAATCTGAGCTCAGCAAGTACCTGTGCCGTGATGTTGTAAAGAGGAAAAAAACTCTACATTTTCTGCTTCCTTGTGCTGGTTATGGTGCTTGTATTACTTTCATTGGTGAGCTGAGTCACTTCAGTAAGCTAGAAGGAAAGGTTTGTGTGTTTTTGTTTTTTTTCCCTGGTTCTGTTTTTTGCTGACTCACTGACATAAAATAGTGCCTTTCATTCTTGGATGAGCTGGGACTGCCACAAGGTTGGTGGTGGGGAGAGCAGGACTAACCTTTGCTGGCAGTGGGGAGCTCTGGGATACATTCAGTTGTTTTGTGAAATAGTAATAAATAACACAATTGTGATATGAATCAGAGCTTGGGGATGGGCAACCTGCATCTGGAGAAATTAAAGTTTTGTTGATATCTAAACTGTGAACAAGCAAAATATTTTTGTTCCACATTCTAGGGAATTTGTGAAGCCCACAAATTTCTGCCCTTATATTTTACATCACACTGACAGCACATTTACTACAAGATCTACCTGGTGTTTCCATCAGGAGCTTTTTCTACCTGTTTCTACCTTCTATGCATGCTGACTTGCTGAGTGTGACTGCTCCAGCATTGGTTTGTGGCTGATGTAGGATTTTTCTGGAAAAGGTCAACAGAGCAGCTACAAGCTGTAATAGTCAGTTAAGTCAACGTATCAAAATAATGCATCAAATGCTAATCAAAATAAGTCAATGCATCAAAATAAAAATGAAACTTTGTTTCATTCTTTTGAAATACTTGTTGGGCAGAAGAGAGTTATCGGAGTTGTAAAGCTTTCGGATTTTTAGAAGCACTGTTTTTAGATTGTGTTTTCTCTTTGCAAGATACAGCATCAGCTGTATTTTTTGCAGTAACAGCTGAGCACATGATGGATAAACTGGTGGATCTCGAAGCACAATGAGGAGCTGAGTGCTTCCCTGATTCTATTCAGACTGCTTTGGTGATCTGAAAGGAAAGAACTGGTGATAGAGATGCATGGATCTGAATGAATGGACAAGTTCCCTTGCTCACTGTGTAACAGACCAGTGAAATTATGTAGTCTGGCCAAAAAAAAAATGAGCTGTTACACCATGACATGGCATAGTGGTAGACAAAAATACCAGCAAGGTAGACATTGCTTTGGAAGGGCAATGGCCTTCAAGATAGGAGGCCTTTGTGGACACACATGTTGGTCTACATTTCCAGTGGCAAGGCTGAAGTAATATGTTTATTTCTGTTTGCCATACACTTAAAAGTATTCTGGAGAAATGGGGGATGAGGCAGGAAAGAACTAGGGAAGATCAGTGTTAACTCCTGGTCGCAGTCCCCTGCAGAGTTCTCCAGAGCTCTGTCAGAAAATGAGGTGTGGGGTTTTTTGTTTGGGGTTTGGTTTTGTTTTTTGCTTTTTGTTTTTCTCTGTTCTCTCATTAAGTAGTCTGCTGCTTGAATGCTTGGCAGCTTCATTCTCAGCTTTAGCCTCCTTTCTTACATGTATTTCAAGAGTGTGAGATGATTAGAGAGTATAAGAACTTCCTTAGAATGGATAGATAGGACATTAGAGAAACCAATAGCTGAGATGAAAGTCAGATAGTTAAAATCAGAAAAAAGGAGAAATTTTAGTGCAGATGTTTAAAATGTAGAAAAGAATAACAAGAGTGGTGGTTGCTCACCTCTTTTTGCAGGGAATGTTCATTGTCCTGGGATTTACAGGTGGCCCAGCTGAATGGTCACTTAAGGTCTGTGCCAAAATCTGCCAAATTCAAGAGCTGTGCCTGGGCATTTGGGCAGCTCTCTTGTGTGTTATGGCCAGAGAGAGGGGGAGCTGTGGGCAGTTGAGCCCCAGCTCTATTGGAAATGACAGTTTGACCCTCTGCATCTGTGGGGCACCAGGAAAATGTGTGTTTGACATCCAAGCTGGTGTAATTGCTTTACTCCAGAAACCAGTCGCTCTGGTCCCCTCCCGCAGTGCAAAGCCAGGGAGAAAGTACCTGTGCAGCCCACTGCTGCCACCCTGTGCTCTGAGGTGAGTGAGGACTGTGCCTGCCTGCCTCCTGCTAGCTGCACTGTGTCCTGTCTTCTTGCTCATAGCAACTGTAGATAGAATGAGGGGTCTCTGGAGGACAGAGCAGCTCTTCCCCTTGCCTGCATCTTTCTGCTGTCTCTTGCTTTTGTCTTCCTGTGAGTGAAAGCTGCTCTTCCCCCGGGAGTTCACACTTGCACTCTCTCTGTCTCTGCAGGGGAAGGTTCAGGATGAAGGAACGGGAAGAAATGTGGCAGAAAATAGAGGAGCTGGCCCGGCTGAACCCCCAGGTGGATAACAGCAGGATCTAGAAGGAATGAGACAAGCATGTGCTTGGGGGTCTTGACCTGGTTTCTCAGCTCATGAGAGCAGGCTCTAGCACCTGATCACAGTCCTGTGCACACAGCTGCAGTGGTGGTCTCTCCCTCCCAAACCCCTGTCTTGGGGACTCTGGCAGTGTTTTACCAGCCTGGCCCTCTGTAGCACTGACCTCTAGGTCATGCTGTATAGAGAGCATATATGTGTTTGTGGACTCCTCTGTCATCTGTGGCTGCACAGGCAGTGTGCTGTGGCTGAGAGGACACAGATAGGAATGGGTAGGAGAAAATGCTCCTTTCCTGTCTGTGTATCTGCTGCTACTTCTGCGGGTGCCAGAGAGGGCAGCTGGAAGAAGTGTGCTATTCTGTGGTGGGATGCTGGTGGAGGAGGCTTTGTGTTGGGTGGTGTGCTGACTCTCCAGCTATCTTTCTTGTCTGCAGTACCCCATGTATTATGCACCTCCATCATTGCCCTCTGTCTGCTGTATGGAAACGGAGACCCCAACTGCAGAGGATATACAGCTACTGAAGAAAACAGTGGAGACAGAGGCTGTGCAGGTATGTAGGTGACTACGGTCCTTCCACAATTACTCTCAGAGCAACCAGCACATCAGCATGGTCAGTCCAGGGTCCAGCAGCCATCCAGGTGTTCTGAGGGTAAATGCCCCTACTCTCATCCCTGATTGTTAGAGATCAACCTGTAGTTTGAAGTGTGGAGTTTATCTAGCCTTCACACTTTGGAAAAAGTGCAAGTGGGACTTGTCTATGTCCTTTTGATCTGTGTTTGGCTCCCAGCCTGTTCTGCAGCATGCTGCAGTGTCACCCAGCGTATCCTAGAGCAGTTGTAGTCAGAGAATGTGGAGGCTGCAGGGGTGAAGGGGTTTACTACTGATCCCTGACTCGTTTGGTTTGTCTGTAGATGCTGAAAGAGATTAAGAAGGATAAAGTTTTGCTGCGCCGGAAATCTGAGCTTCCTCAGGACGTCTACACTATAAAAGCCCTGGAGGCCCACAAGAGAGCAGAAGAATTTCTCACCTCAAGCCAGGAGGCTCTCTGACGGGCTCAGGAGCTGGCCCAGGAAGCTCTGCCCCATCCCTTTCCCCCAGGGGTCATGGAAATGCACTCGGTTCTCATGTATAAATTAAGGAATGAACATGGTGAGCTGTGCCTGTCCTCCACTCCATCCGCATCCCTCCAGGGTAGATCTGTTTTTACGTTATAACTTGTATCTCACCACTGTCATGTCCTCCTGCATTTCCTTCTTTCCTCCTGCTTTTCCACCTTGGATATGCATGTGTGAAGGAAGCCTGCCTGACCTGCAGTTGCATCAGTCCAGGCAGGAGTTGCTTCATTTCCAGATTCTGCCTGGGAGCCAGAGCCTGGCTGCCCTGCAGTGCAGGCTCTGTGTAGCCGTAGGCTACCGCGTGTGGCACAGTGTGCTGCTGCAAGCCCCAAGTGCCCATCTCTGCCATGCCTGTGCCCATGCTGCCTGTGCAGCCAAGCCCTGCAGTGGTCAGAGATCAGGCTGAGCTGGGGGCAGGAGCCTGTGACAGAGTTTCTGGGGGCTCTGCTGCCTCTCCGCCCTGCCTTGGGGTGCTGCTTCGCAGCCGGAGGGTCTCGCATACAGCGGAGGAGACGTTTACTTCCACCTTTCTTTTGCTTCAAGCCCCTTGTTCTGTTCCCCTGTCAGCGGAGAGGGGGTTCAGTGCTTCACCACCCCTAGTAAAGCTGGGTGCAAGCACTAGATACTATTGCAGCCCTTCCTTTAGAGCATCCTTGGAAGCTCTCTTGGGGGAAAGTTAATTCCTTCAGCTGTTTGTGTTGATCCATGCTGACTTGTCTCCATCCCGGTGTCTTGGGTTAATTGTGGGCCCAGAATTAACTTCCTTGTTTGTAGCAGGTGTCAGCCACTGACTTCTGCTTTCTTCCTCTAGCTGCTCTATTAAAATACTCCTGCAGCTCTCCATTTGTCGCTGTATCCCACCCCTAGCTCTGCAGTGGCCAGGGTTTTTAAGAAGCTTGTGCTGCTAAAGTAATTTCTGCAAACTAGTGGAAGCAATGGATACAAATCGTAGGGCCAGGCTGTTTCTGAGTGTTGTCTTCTCTTCATGGTCAATGGCTAGGTGCTACTGCTGAGTTGCTTCCATGGGTGCTCTGAGCAAAAGTTTGCCTCTCTCTGTTACTTTGGCACCTGCTGTGGCTGAAGGCTCTTCTTAGTTACCATCAGGGACTTGTGCTAATTTAGCATTTTAGAGCGCCCTTGCTGATAGCCCAGGGGCTTGTGCAGCATTTGGGTTCTACTGTGATCCCAGCTTTCTCCCCTAACTTTTGTGGTGCAGATTCAGTGCCAGGCCAAGGTGCCACCTCAGAGAAGCTGGCTTGTGATAGAAAAGGGAGTCTTCCTTGCTTCTTACCTGCTGTGCTTGCTTTCTTGACACCAAAGCTTAAGCGGGCTTGCAATAGTGCAGGGAGCTTATGGGGTCACTGCTAGTCTGACACTGCTTTGCAGCATCATGGGATGTTGCAGAGGGTCCTGGTGTTTCTGCTCATCCTCACCAGTAAAGCATCCCCAGGTCAGACATTCATCCTCTCTAATCTTACTGCCGGTGTACAGCACATCTTTTCTCCAGCCCAGACAGAGCTGGTTTTGTCCCGTGTATCCTGAACCCCCTGCCCTATTTAGCTCTTTCAGTTTGGCCTTCGTTAGGCATGCCACCATCTCTTAGGAGCAGCTGGAAAGTGTGACTGTGTGAGATCACCCACGGTCACGAAGGACCCTGTCTCCCCTCTGCTTCATGCAATGGCCCAGTTCATCAGGAGACTTACGAAACACCTCAGGGAGGTTATTGCTTATTTTGAACATTAGTCCAAGCTCATGGTCAGCTGCCAATCAATTACCTCATGCCTGGCACAGCATGTAGATGTGCACTGGGTGATGCCAGCTGGCACGCAGGAGTGGCAGGTGTCTTGGGGCACAGCGGAAACGAGGACTGCCGAGCGACACCCACAGCAGAGCTTGGGAGGATGTTTCTTCCCCTGGCAGTACAGGGAACAGTACAACTCTTCCAGTACAACTTGTCTGCTTAGAGTTGCCTTATAAGCTGCCACCTCATTCTCAAGAGTGCTACAGTGTGTGTGCCCTCACTCAAACCTGCTTGCTGCTGGGCAGCGGCTGCCTGCAGAAGGAAGAGAGACTGGTGGTTCGCAGAGGCTGCTGCTGTCCTGCAGATGATCTGTCTCTGCCGGCAGTCACCTGGCGTGGCCGGAGGAACGTCGCTGGGGTTGTGCCACCTGCAGGGGCAGGGCTGTAACGGGTCACAACTACGTGCTGTACAGCTTCGGTGTTCTCATAGCTTTTTGTGTCTTGTTCCAAGTCAGGGATCCGATGCTTAGTACTCTCACATTGCCATTAGTTTGCTGCCTATTCATTCCAGTGTCCTGGACATGTAAGAAGGGGACCATGCGAGAAGGGGGAACGTATTCACCCTCTCCGCCACACCTACTGCTCGTCTGCAGACCTGTGTCTGCCACGCTACAACTGCCCCTTGTTCAACACTCAGTTTCTGGCATTAGTGCTGCTCATTTCTGCCTATGCCTTTCCCCACATCAGCCAAATGGACAGAACTGGAGCTGCCTCTTCCACTTCACCTGGTTCCCTCCTCCGGAGGGAACAAGCAAAACTAAGTACTGCATTCACCCCCTGGACACAAGTATTAAGCTGCTTACAGTTCATATGTACATATGGTGTACTTTATTTTCAGTAGAGCATTACATAGTATGAAAGTGTTGGATTTTGTACAGATGTCCCTGTATGTACAGAACTAAATAAAACTGACCTCTTGGAAAGACAAGCTGGACTCCACCTCTGCTATTCCAACACACAGCTCCTGGGAGGAGCCCTGGTGTGGAGAGGGACTTCTCTGACACTCTTGCACAGGGACAAATCCAGTGTTTTTCCCAAGGGAATCTGGGCAAAGCTAAACAAGCTCCCTCCACACACACACACACAAGTATGGAAACTGGTAGGGCTCCTCAGAGGCAGAGGAAGCCAGCAAAAGGACATCCCAGCAGCTTATGTGCCAGCCAGAACCACAAAAGAGGAGCAGGAAAGGAAGCCTGACAAAGGTCAGGGGGAGAAACTGGGAGGTCGCTGGCAGCAAGTCCTGTCAGCAGCCAGCCGCGGGGCAGTGGAAGCCTGCCGGGCCTGTGCGGTGGAGGGGAGGCCTGGGTTAGCAGCCCCGGCACCGCAGCTCGGCCCTCACTGCCACTCGGGCCTGGGGACGCCCAGGCTCTGCCGGGCCTGCAGCGTGCGCTGCACCACGTCCTTCCACTGCTCCTCCGAGATCTGGCTGGCCCAGGCAGGGATGCCCAGGGTAGGCAGCTTCACGCTGGCCATCGTCCTCTTCACCAGCTCCACATGCTCTGCGAACAGAGAGGGCGTTGAGGCCGCGGCCGAGCGGGGCGGCCCGGACGGCGCGGCCGGGGACGCCGTTACCTGCATCCATGGGGATGGAGCTGCGGCTGCTCTGAGCCGCCGCGCCTTCCGCCCCCTCCTCCTCCTCCTCCTCCTCCTCGCTGTCCGCCGGCGGGTCGGGAAGGTGCAGCCTCAGCATCTGCGGAGAAAGGCGGGCAGCAGGGGCTGGGGCCCGACCCCCGCCAGCGGGGCCGTGCCGCTGGGCCTCCCCGGCCCGGCGGGCGCTGGGCGGTACCTGCAGCCGCTCCTGGAGGCCGGGGCCCGTCTCGGCGAAGCCCGCTGGGGCGGAGGAAGGGCCCGCCTCGCCGGGGCCCTGCTCCGGCTCCTGCCTCAGCGGCTGGTACAAGTACCCCCCGCCGCCGCCGCCCTCCTCTTCTCCTTCCTCCTCCTCCTCCTCCTCTTCTTCTTCTTCGTCGCCGCTCCAGCCCGCCGCTCCGTCGGGGGCCTCCGGCGGCCCCGGCTCCTCGGGACACACCCGCTCCGGCCCCATGCTCCGCGCCACCGCCATCCGCCGGGCGCGGCGCCGTCGTTGCGGGGCGCTCTGGGTGCTGTAGTCCCGGGGCGGGGGAAGGGGCCGGCACGCCCCGTCACCGCCCTCCCCGGCCGCTCCGGGCGCCGTCACCGCGGGGCGGGGGCGGTGCGGCGGGCCCGCGGCCGGGCGCGGCATGGCAGGGCAGGGCAGGAGCGAAGGCAGCAGCCCAGAGGGAGGGCCCGGGCCCGGCACCCTCAGGAGGGCTCCGGGGGGGCCGCGCCAGCCCCTGGCTTCCCGGCGGGGCCGGGCGGGGCGGGGCCGGACTACAAGTCCCAGGGAGCGGCGGGGGCGGCCGTCGGAGCGGGGCTGTTGTTGGGCCGCCTTTCCGCCGTCAGGTACGGGGCTGGGGCTGCGGGGGAGCGGCTGCTCGGTGCCCCGCTCTCCCGGGGAGTTTTGCTGGGGCCGGCGGCGGGGCGGGCCGGGCCGGGCCGCGACGGGCTGGGGCTGCTGCCGAGCCTCTCCGTGGGGGCTGGGTGCGGGGGCTGGGCGCGGGGCCCGGTGCCGCCGCCCTCCCCGGTTGCCACAGGGGGGGCAGGGCAGGGCGAGGTCCCCGCACAGCGTTCGGAGGTGCGGGGCGGCCCTGCGGGGCCCGTGTCGGGGGTGGCCCCCAACCGCCCTCCCCGGCGGGGCCCTGCCGGGGGGGGCTGCGCTGCTGCCCCTGCCGCTGCTGCAACACCCGCTGGGTCTCCCCTCTCCGTCCCCGGGGCCTTGTGCCGTCTCAGCCCGGCGATGCTTTCAGCCGGGCTCGGCCGCCTGGGCACGCTTGGCGCTGCACGCCTTGCTGCCCCCCGGCCCGGTGGGCCAAGGCAGGGCAAGGACCGACACGGGGGAGGCACAGGCGGCCGCCCCCTCGGCCCCCCCCGAAGGCGCTGGTGTCGGTGTGACAGCGGGTGCGGGGGGGAGAAAACGGCGCGGCTTTGTGTCAAGCAAAACCCGCCGCGGTCGCTGTCACCTCGGCCTTCCTGAGCCTGCTCCCTCCCGAAGGCTGCGCTTGGCATGGCAGAAACAGCTTGGCTGTAGCCAGGGGCTGAGTTAAATTCCTGGCAGGGAGCAGGGGGTCAAGGAATACCTCCCGAGCTTACACTCGCTCTGTAGACAAGCAGCAGCGGGGCTTGGGAGGCCAGGTGAGGGAGAACTAAGCTCAGTAGGGGCAGAATCTTAGCTGAGCTTTGGGCAAAAGTAAGTCGACAGTGGGCAAAATATTTGGGCAAAAATAGGGAGGCCGTGCTGCTGTCTGCAGGGAGGGACGCTGGAATAAATGTCTGCCTGTGCAGTGTGATCTGTGTGATTCCTGTGTCTAACATGAACTTCCAGATGGGTCTCAGTTAACAAGCTCAGGGGCTATTCTAGCTTCATCTAGTTTACTGGTGCTGGAATTGTGTTCTGGGTGTCCAAGCTGCTGAATGTGCAAGCTTGCAGTTTCACACTGCATTAGCATAAATGGTCAAAGCATCAGTTAAATGTCAAGCGTGAGTGAAGAAAGTGGGTTGTTCTCATGCTACCTCTAACAGTAAGTTGGATGTGCTTGAAATAGAACTGTCTATATGATGGCTATGAGCTGGCTGGGCTATTTTAAGTGTTACTAAACCTTGTGGCTGGGATCTTTTGGGACACAGTACTGAGGCAGCCACACGGTAGGATTTGCTCTCCGGAGCAACTTTGCAGGGATGATAGGCTGCTCTGCTTGGGGTGGTGCTGTAATTCTGGGGGTGACGGAGTGAGCCCTTGAAAATCTAGGCCACTTTCTGCTGTGTTTCTCTCTCTAGCTCTGGGAATTGACTGCAGCAAGGTTAATCTGAGCAGCTTTCAGGAATGGCTCTAGGTTTCTTTCTCTGTGCACGGAGGAATGAGGCAGCCCAGTGAACTCTCTTCACAGAAGGAGGTGGATCCAAGGTTATATATTTTTGTTCTGAGATTATAATCTGGGTGCTGTATTTGGAGATAGTCAATAGCTTTCTGTCTCAAATGTTTTCATAGTTAATTGTAGGGATTTTTTCACTGTCTGTGGCATTTTGCTAAAATCACTCCAACAGTTTGGAAGGTATGCTAGTGAGAAATTATTGAGTGATATTTCTGGTGATCTCAGATGACTTTGTGCAGTGCTGGTAAGCTCTTGTTAAGTGTAAGGTGGGGCAGTTAGGATAAAGGTTGTGACTATCTTCAGACAAGACCACAGCCAGAGGTGTGAGAGTGTTGTCTGTAGGTGCTGTATTTGAAGAATGCGGAACTGCCTTAAAGTCTGGTTGTTCCCTTGCTTAGCAGTGGAATGCCCCAGGTGAACTGCTGTGCTCCCTTTTCTGGGTGTCAGCATTGACGAAGAAGAGGGGAGGTGTTGAAGGGCATCCATAGCTGTGTCTCTGCTGGCAGACTTGTGAGCTTCCACTTCAGGTGTCACACCTGACTTCAGCCACAGAGCCAGTTTGCAGTCACCCCACAGCAGCTGTTGCACCACTTAGTCTGGAAGTGTGGAGCTGGGCTTATGGTGCTGTGTGCCAGTCAGTGGAGGACTTCAGGCATTTCTGTGGAGTCACGGAGGGTTATTTTGTGCACTTTTTAATTTTAGCCTCCCTGTGCTTAGAGGGACAGGAACAACTCGTTGTTGTGCTCACTCATTCCTGGCAATTAGTGACAGGACCTACCAGGGTTTCAAGCCAGTTTTCTCTGAGTTCTTTGTGCTTGACTCTAACTCTGGATAGATTATGTCAGGCCAGAAAAAATGGGGAGTTGTGAAGATTGCATGATTGCTGCCTATGTGAGTGCAAAATGAAGTGAAAAGAACTGTTGGTTTTTGGAGAGGTGGAGTGGGACCTGATGTGTGTGTCAAGCAAGTGGTGCCTTGAACATGTGCCCTGCTGCAAAGGAGACCCTGAGTGCACAAGTGCTCAGCATATTGTCAGAAAGCTCAGCACATCACTTCTCCCAACTGAGGCTAGGGGAAGAGGCAGCCAGAGCTTCCTGATCTAAGGTGAGCTGAGCTAGCAGAGCATGTGGGAATGCAGTTTCTTTGGTTTTGTTTCATTCATAAAATATCTTCTTTTGCTGTGTAAGAAAATGGTGCTTGTTTTGATTGAGCTTTTTGAGCTCCCTATAAGTATATAGTCATAGTTCCTGGGGATGTTGGGGCACAATTTATCTGGATGTGTTGAATCGGTCAAAAGAAATTTCTCAGACCTTCAGCCAACTTCTGTGGGTGCAGATGACCTGTGGAGGCTGCTCTAAAAGAGTTACAGCTCTGGGGAAGATTGGGATGGCTCAGGAGGATCCAGAAAAGAGGATCACACTTAGATCAGTATCTGCACAAATCCTTGTAGAAGTCAACCCTCTTGTTATCCTGCTGGCTTTTGTCAATAGCAATAGCTTCTGTGATTTAAACCATTCAAGATTAATTTTTCTGTGGTGTGAAAGCCCTTCCTCTGATCCTTAATGAATGTTAGTATTGCTAACTGTTCCTTTGATGTGCAGTGAAGAGTTACAAAGCATCTGGTTTGCCTGAGCTTGGATGTGTACCCTCCTGCAGCCAGTGCCCTCTCTGTGCTCTGGCACAGTTTGCCTCTGTTCTATCAGTATTTCTGTGTTTTATAACCTATACCCTAGTTGCTGGTGTCCTACATGAGAAGTCACAGAATGTATTTTGCATAACTTACTATTGTACAGTTGGGGGAAATTGTTACTAAATTGTTTAATATTGATTTTGCTGTTCCCCTCTTCCCCAAGCTGTGCCTGGTGTTATCTTTGAAGATATCTTAGGCACACTGCCTACTGTGAAGTGTATTATGTAGTAAGAAATCCTCATAGGGATTAGGTTGGAAAATTGTGTATTTATGTCTTCATATAATATAAATCATATAAATTATCATTGGAAATCAAAACCTGAAATGGAACTTAACATCATACATAGTTGTAGGACAGAAAATAACATTTAAAAAAATAAATGTGTTTAATTTCTATTTGCAGATAGGGCAGAGAGGGGAATGGGAGGAGGAAAATTGACTTTGGGGCAGAAGACTGCTCTAATGACAACATTCCAGAAAAAGGCAGGAGAGGAGAGAGGCTGGAGCTGGATGCAGAAAGCATGGGGAGGAGTGAGGGGTCCTTGGGAGACAGGGCTGCGTGGCTGTGCAGGAAGGAGAGGGGGAAGGACCTGTGTGTGGCAAAAAAGGGGAGAACAAGTGCTTGGCAAAGGCAGGAAGAGGTGATAATTTTGGGTTAGGGTTGTGGCTAGTGGCAGAAGAGGAAGATGGAGTCTGGCTGGATGTTTTTGTTATAGTGCAGAAAAGCACACTTGGGTTTGGAAAAACCCTGGCAGCTTGTTAAATCCTTTGTTTTCCTTTGTGTTTTAATGCATGATCCTGTAAGGATCACTTCATGTTTCCGATTGTTTTCTTTTCATAAAGTGAATGAGTGTTCGTGCATGCCCTGGGTCTGATGAGAGGCAGCAAGAGGCTGTGCTGGCTAAGGTTTGTGTTTGCTCTGAAGGGGTATCACTGTCCCCAGCCAAGGTGAAGTGCAGCTGTCTTCAAACTCATCACTCCCCTCACCACCCCCCAGCCCGGGGTACAACCGCCTGCCTCCTGATAAAGCCTGATCTTTGGAAAAACCTTTCCCAGTAATTTTAAATTTTGGAAACAGCATTGCAATGTTGTTGCTACATCAACATCTGTTTCCTTCAGTGCAACCAGCTGAGCCCTGAGCTGCCACCTCTCAGTTGACCAGATTTACTTCTTAGGATGTGTAGCCCTTGTTTCCTGTGTTCCTATGACTGATCTTAATTATGAAACTGTTCAGGCAGGGTAGTCAGCTCCTGTTGGAGTGAAAGGACTAGCGTCCTGCTCTGGTAGCAGCATGCTTCTCAGTACACAACTACAGTGAATTCCCAAGAGTGAAGAAGAGTTTTTCCAGCCTTGCTGTCAAAAAAGACAAAGCAGCTTGGTATGATGTCTGCCTGCCACAACAGGCTGCATGCTCCTCTACCCCAGGAGGAACCCCATGGAGAATATGGAAGTAAGATTAATCCTCTTAATCTTCCAGGATCAGGCCCAGTCTGAAGGATGTTGAAAATACTGACACTGGCATGAAAGTCTAGTTAAGCTCCTTGAGGAGTCTCCTACAGAATCACTTAATCAAGAAGCAATTTTGAGGAAAATGTTGGTTAGATTTTTTCAGTGATAACTCATGACTGTGGCAGGAAACAGATTTAGATATCTGAAGCCTTCAAAATTGCCTGAAAGATGACTTTGGTGGTCTCCATGGAAACCCATCTATTCTGTAGCTTTGTGGAGGACTTACACAAGAGTTGCTGCCTGGCTTAAAAAAACCCCAAAAACCAAACAAAACAAAAACAAAAAATCAAACCACAACAACAGCAAAAAAAACCCACAACACCCTAAAACCAAAACCAGACCTGCTAGATCTGAATTTGGGGTGGTCCCAGGCATAAAGAGAAGCGTGGCCTGTAGCAGTGGGGAGCTGTTCCTGGGCCCTTCTGGAGCAGCTCTGCTGCAGAAAAACTTGACGTGACTTTCTGGGTTGCTGACTGCAATGTAGGCTATAGTGGTTGCTGCAGCAAGAAGTGGCTTTGCAGGAGGGACTCCTTGGTCTGTACTTATCTGTTACAAGTGAGACTGCAAAATGCTCTCTGGACTTTGCACATGTCCTGTTGCTGTAACTTTCAGGTACAGAGCATGCTCTGGCTGCCAGTCTCTATTTGGGGAACAACTTGAAAAATAAATAACTTTTAAAAGAAATAACTCAAATTTTGCTGACATTTAGGAGTTCTGGAATAAGGGAACTGGTTTCTGTATACTTTTGAACTGTCTGTAGTATGTATGGCTGGAGCTGGAAGCCTGAGCTCTTCTCCATGTCACGAGTGCCCTGTTGGGTGGCATCTCTGACTTCCCCCAGGTGGGAATAAAATCGGAGTGTGCAGGTGGGCCAGATGCTGCAGTGACCGGGTTGCTGATGTGCTGTACAGGTGGCCAGTTGTGAACAGTGGTTCTGCTTGGCTGAGGGGCTGGGAGAGGCCAAGTGGAGCAAAGCACCATGGTACTGGCCCTTCTTGCTGTTCTCCAGCTACCTCAGAAATCTTAAACAGAAGGAAACTTCTCCATGAGAAAACACACTACTTTCCAAAAAGAAAAGGAGCAGAGAAAATGTGTAGGAATTTTAGTTCTCATTCTAAGGCATCTATAAATTTCTTTTGAGTTCTGCAAATGCAAAAACTAGGTGTGGGGTGGGAGCACTCTGACTGCATCTTCCAAGAAGCTGGAACCAAGCAATAAAAAAGAAAATTTTCTTTGGGCTGTCTGGAACAGTAACGTCTTCTCTTAGGGCTGTTTTTCAGCTGGGGGAAAGCTGTTAAGGAATTGAACTGACCTGCTTTTTCAGAAGCACCCAGGCAAGAGTGTGTTCCTGATCCTTAGATCCAAAGGAGATTCTCTGCAAAAATCAGCTGTGGTGACTTCTCTAAGAGCTGATCTAAGCCATCTGTTTGAAGTGTGAAGCATATTGGTTTTATAACTGAGATATTATGTTGCAAAATTTTTGCAGTTATGCCTGGATTCATTGCTGTAGAAAAAGGCCTTATTTTGATCATTAGCAATGAACTTTCTCCCCAGACTAGGGGGCTTCTGTTTGCTGGTGTTTAATTAAGCTGGACCGTGGTGCCCAAAATAAATAAGTCCATATTGTGTTGTTGTCTCAGGGACTCTGTTGCTTTATGTGGGGGGTGGTTCTTTGGGGGGTTTTGTTGTGTTGGTTTTTTTTTTTAACATTCCTCATGGCTGACCTGGAGAGCATGCTCTTTTCCCTCTGACCCGGTTCTCCTCACCTTCACCATTTGCTCTCGCTGTATGTTTTCATTCATGTAGACAAATTGTTCCAGCATGTTCCTTATGTGTACGTGACTAGGGCACAGCTGGGCATGCAGCACTTGGCTACCTTTGCCGAAGATGCTTGGCTTGGGTGGTCTGTATGACTGCCCTGAGGTTTTTTGTATGTGAGGCCATCTCTGTTTGCTCTTCTGAACCTTGCTCAGGTTACAGTACCTGCCTTGCGTCTCCTCCCCTAGGGCAGAATAAAACCATCTCCAGTTGGGAGGCAGATGAGTGAGGATACAGCAATGTGACCTTTGTAGTTGGCATTCAAGGAAGAGAGGAAGACCTTCAAGATGGGTCATGTTATTTTAGCGTTCTGTCTGTGTTGCAGAGCCAGGTGACATCGTGGTGGCCCAGGAAGCATGCAACTGTGGCTCTGGGGGCCCTGAAGACAGTCTGGCTTGCAGGGAGGAATGCTACGGTGGGCAGTGCATTTGGAAGGTGGGCCCCGGAGAGTGAACCACGCGGCTGTGGCTGTCGGGCATAAGGTCTATTCCTTTGGTGGATATTGTTCTGGGGAAGACTATGAGACTCTGCGACAGATTGATGTCCATGTTTTTAATGCAGGTAAGCGTGTCCTGCGGTGCACAAAAGACTGGCTTGCTGGGCTTGGTTATTAGTTTTCTCACCTGCTGCTGTTTAACATGTTACACCCTACCAGGCTGGCTGGCTCCGATCTCCAGAAAAGTTTCCAGTCCAGGTGGGAGCCTCTTGCCTTGTGCAGCCCTGTATTTTCAACTTCAGGGGCACTTCTTCAATACACTGCTTCAGTACACTGCTAGGATAAAGACTCTCTGGGAGTAAACACATAGCCAATGGCTTGTTTTGTTCTCGTTTTCTGTCAACACTGGCTTAACTAGGTGCAAAGAGGCAATGTTTATCTTGGTTCATGTCCCCCATCCAGTTTGCAGCATGGCCAAGCTCAGCTGCACCGGTGTGGAAGTGATAGGGGTGGGGGCTAGTACACTCAGTTAAGCTTCCAGGTTTAGACTCCTGTGTTGTTTCCCTGTGGGGGCAGCTGAGAACTGCTGCCAGCATGATGGAGTCAACAGGGATATGTGGATAGAATGGAGACCTGCCTGTTTTGGTAGCAGCTATCATGCAGATTCACAATGTGGCTTAGCAAAGCAACTGGAGCTGGAGCCATTTGTCTAGAGTAGCCAGTATCTGTCAGAAGGTTAAGCTGAAGCTGTGACTTTGCTGGTAGAGGCTGTATTTCTTCATTTGGTGCTCTTTGAACTGAAGAGGTTACTGAACTGGTCCATGAAGTATTTTCCTATAATTAGACAGGTGACTGAAAAACTGCACAGATTCTTGGATGGTTCCAGCTGAACAGAGAGTTTTGCAGACTAGACAGCATGCTGAATGCTCTCCTTACACACAGGTGCCTTGTAGATAAAACTAGTTTGTATGTAAGACTCAATGAATGCTCTCCTCTAAATCTAACTGTGGAGAAGCTTGATATGTGCAGTGGTGGATAAAGGCATTGGTTACACAGGGCTGCCAAGGTGACCTCCTCACAGTGTAGAGAGGAGCGTCGCTGAGGATCTTGTGAACAAAGACATTAATCTCTATCCGTTCAGACTGGGCTCCAACAGTCAAGACAGTTGAACATTGTAGCTTGTAAAACATGCCAGTAGAGCACCATTATTACTGTGGAAGCATAATTACTGTGCCCGAAGGAATGCTCTTGCATTGTCTTCCCTTCTTACCACTCTCAAATATTAAAGGGTGATGATGCTGCAGCCACCATGTGAGAGTTGATACTGGCTTGCCAAGCCCTTGCTCAGTTATCATTGCCAGGTTCCAGTGCTAAAGCTAAGATAGCAGATTTTGAATTATTTCTTTCAATCTTCCAACAAGGCATACTGTGTTTTAGGTAGGGAACATGCCATCTAGCTTGAGTTTAGCATTTAGTGTCCTTTCTGCCTCTGGGGTGGATGCTCACTTTTTAATATGCCTGACCCTTTCCATTAGTATTTCAGGAGAACTGCAAACTCTCTTCTACTATATTTTGTGTTGTCTCTGTGTTAAACAAAACTAGAGCTGTATGTGTGGTGGGTGCCTGGGTGCTGTTATATAATGGCCATGTAACAAGTGGCGTCTGTATTCTTTAACCTCTGTGTTTGTTCCTTTTTCTTTCTCTTTTTTTTTTTTGTCTGTGTGGGTTTGCTGTACCTTCACTCACAGTCTAGGATGAGCCAGAGTAGAAACCTCTTCAGTGTAACTGATGCAGAATACAGCCTATTTCTGTAGAAAGCTTCTTCAGCTCCTCCAGTGCTTGCTCTAGTCTCCCCTGTGGCACGGGTCTGTGGAAAACTGTGCTTCCCTGTTTCTTAACTGGCTATTACTTGGGGTCAGACACAGCTTTGTCATGCTTACTAGACTGCTTCTGCATCTTGTCATAGGGGGAAAAAGAGATATGCAGGATGGGTTGTGAGACTGTGAGAACATGTGGTGGGCTTAGCGTGTGTCTTGGGCTCAAACTTGTTCTTTCAGTGTCTCTGCGCTGGATCAAGCTGCCTCCAGTGTGGACAAACAGCCGAGACCATGTGAGAGAGGTGCCCTACATGAGGTATGGGCACTCAGCAGTGCTCATAGATGACACCGTCTACATATGGGGAGGTCGCAACGACACTGAGGGAGCCTGCAACGTGCTCTATGCCTTTGATGTCAGTAAGTTCCAGCTTCTCAGTCTTCCTTGTCAAAACTGTTCTTGATGAGACCTTCTCTCTGGACCACAACACTGCTCCCTAACTTGTTTTCCAGTCTGTCAGGCTCTCTACAAAGTGACAATCTGGAGGAAAAGGTGCAAATGAGCAGCTGGTGTCACTGGCTGTTTCAGCAGGTTTAGAAGGGGAGTAGGGTGGCCAGTGTGTGTCTGCATACTTGACTTTCTGTAAAAAACCTTTGACCAGAGACTACTGAGTTTGTCTAATAGTCAGACTAGTTTTAATTTTTCAATCAGCTTTGTGTGCTCTCTTTGATGGTAGCTACAGCTGAAACACTTTCTGTATAATGTATTATTCCTTAACTGTGGCTGCAGGTTGCAGTGAGAAGGGTCTAGAGCTCTCCAGAATTACAGTTCCTCTCCAGGGTGATCCTTCTTTCTGAAAGCATGAAGCAGAGTAAGGAATAAAACACAGAAGTATTCAGGGACAGGATGGCAACATAAGGGAAGGCTGAGACATGTTAGATAAACCTGAAAGATAAACTCTTTGAGAGTTTTGGTTGACTTCTTCATGGTGCTGCTGGAGCACGTGGGGAGAACAGAACCATCAGGAACTAGATGAATGGGAGTGTCAGGAGAGCAAGGGAGTAAGTACATCTGGATTCTGGAGGAAAGTCCTTTTAATTACTGACCAGTAAGTGGCTTGCTGGACTTGCAAGGAAACTGCTTGCTCTAGTGCTTGGTCACAGGTTCCCTTCTTCAGCGGAAAATGTCTCACAGCTTGGAGCTGCTCTCTGGGCACAGGGTTTCCCCATTCCTCTGACACGTGCAGCTGGGAAGCCACCAGTAAACCTCTGCCTACACAGAGGCGTTGTAATGGGAGCTGCCTGGTCTCCCTGCCAACTTCAGCACTTTAGCATTAAGTGAAAATTAGCAGCAAGGCCAGACTTCAATCCTGATCTGAACTCTCTGCAGCTGTCTGTATCTGCTGTGCCTGTCCCCTGCCAATCCTGGAAAGTGAGGCTGGCAGTCACAGTTCTGCAAGTCCCACTCTAGGAATCACATCAGGCTGGATAAAGTCCTGTCTGAGTGCAGTTTTGTCCCCTGGGCTGCCAAGCAGATTACAAGTCGAGGTCTTTTCCGTCTCTAATTTGACGTGTTGCAGTTGGGTGAGCTCTTGTTGCTACTGTGTAACTGAGTTCAGAAGCAGCCCCAGGACGAAAAATAGTTTGATAGCTACTGCAGCTTTCTCAGTAGAGGCTGTGCAGGATTCTTTTGACCTTGCAAGCCCCTTTGTGTGGTTCCAGCTGGAGTCTAGGTGGGTAGCTGTGGCCACTGGCCAAGTTCAGAGTAGTTATCCTTGTGAAGAGTATTGCTTTGGCTCCAAGGTTACCACTTCCTGAAATAAGCACCGCTCTTGGCATCTTGTAGCAGTTAAGGAGGGTGGGGGGAATGTCTCCTGCTGCCTTGAGGCTTATCTGTGCCTCTCTAGGCTCTTGGGACAGGTGCCTGTTAGTGCTTGGCAGCAAGTCACTGGCTTGGCTCCATGTTGATCTGGTATGGGGAGCAGCTCTGGCTGGATTAGAGTGCTCCTCTAAATTAAGCCAACCCGTGGAGCATGTAGGCTAAGGGGCAGAATCTGGCTGGTGCAGGCTCATGAGGAGCAGTGTGAAGAGAATTGTGAAGGGTGGAGAGTGGGAAAGGCTCCCCTCGAAGAGAGGTTAAGAAGGCAACAAGAGAAGCAGATAAGATAGGAAGGGCTGCACTACAGAGATGGGGATGTGCACAGTAGCTTTGTTGACATGGTGAGCTTAAGTGACTTCTGCCTGGATTTGAGAGCTGTTTTTCCTCAGTAGGTTAGCCAGCATCTCCACACCCTGAGGTCGGTTGGGCTAGTTAGCATCATTGCTTCATTTTAGTTGCAACTGTAAAAGCAGAGTTGATGAGTGACTGACAAATAGTCTTTGCAAGAGATTGAATACAAATACGATTGCTCAAGCAGTGTTGTACTACTCACTTGAAATGTGACCTGTTTGTCAGGTCAGGCAGAGTCAGCAGCCATGCCCAGGATCTGAGACCTCTGTCACCATTCCCCTCTGTGGAGGCTCAAGCAGGTATATAACCCTGCCTGAAGAAGCCTGCAGCCTCTCCAGAGAACTAGGTGCTGTGTGTGAAAGAGAAAAGGATTTCTGTATTAGAAGTGAAGAACAGTAGTAAAGAGCAATCCTATCCCAAGATCTACTGTATTTTTAATTAGTACTGCCTCCTGTTTTGTTGCAGACACACACAAGTGGTTCACACCAAAGGTGTCTGGAATGGTCCCAGGAGCGAGAGATGGGCACTCAGCTTGTGTCCTGGCAAAAAGCATGTTTATTTTTGGAGGCTACGAACAGCTGGTGAGTTAGTCTCTGTAACTGTTATTTGCCTATCCCTTGGGAAAGAGGGTGTTCCTATCCAGGACACTGGTAGAGGCAGGATACAGGGGCATGTGTGTATGCATAATTGCTTTTGTTTTATAACTCAGTAAAGTTATGACATTAATTACCCAAGTTATACTCATTGTTTTGCAAAGAAGGTGGTTGGGAAAGTGGGCCTAAAAGAATAATGGTTTTCTTTGTTTCTTCCCCAAAACATATAGATATAGAGGTAAACCCAAATATTTTCATATATATTTTTTTTTTCTGGCTCATTCTTCAGCTAAATTTAGATAGATAAATACATAACATTTTTAGTATTTAAAAATATATATTGATGTACATATATTTTAATTTGGCTGAGAAATGAGCCACAAAAACCACTTTCCAATGTCTGCAGTGTAGGTGTGAGGTTTTGTCCTAATCTGCTGCATGTTCCCTGTATTCTGTACCTGCTCTCACTTCTTGCTGATCCACTCCAGCAAACAATGACTTGCCCTCCCCTGAAGTATAACTTGAGCTGATGATCATCCTGCACTAGCTGTCAATGTGCCTAATGCTCCTTTGAGCAAATCTTTATTTGCTCAAGCCTTCACTTCAGCCTATCACCAGGCTCTAGAAAAGCTGGGCAAAGTCACATCTGTTTACCTGGAAGAAAGGTGGGTTCTGTTGCAGCAGTCCTTGGGTTATTCCCCTCTTCTGAGGACATCAGCATGCCAAATCCATGATTTTGATTACAGTAGTAGGAGCAGATCAAATACGGCTTTTTTTTTTACCAAGGCCAAACAAGCCTGTAGCTGTCTCATTGCTGTCTCACCTGCCTGGAGGAGCAGGAGTCTGTGCTGTTTGTGTGAATGCAGGCTCTTCCAGGCAACTTGCTGCAGATGAGTTTTGTGGAATACTCAGAATCCTGACTGTATTTGTTCCTGGATGTTTAGCTTCCTAGAAGTAATCTTAGCTTCTACCTTTCCTCAGGTGGCCTTAGCAGAACCAGTTTGTCTGTCCCCTTAGAGCCCCTTTCTTCTGTAGCTGCATGAAGTGGAGGGAGGGTTGTGCTGTGAATGTATCTATTGTGTGCAGGGCAGCCTTGGGGAGACCAACTGGGCACCAAACAAATGGGAGAGCTGCAGGAAGAGACAGGACACCTTTAAGGAGAAATGGGCTTTGCTTCCCTTTTGTTAAGTGATAAATGTGCTGCCTACCCTGACATTTTGGAGCAATCACCATGTAGGATGTACTGACTGCAAAGGGATTCTCCAGGTCTGTAGGACAGTGTCCTTCCTAGGGCCAAATGTGACCAGGCTTCTCAGTCCCTTTTTGACCAGGGTGCCATGTTGTCTTCCAGGCTGACTGCTTTTCAAATGACATCCATAAATTGGACACCACAAACATGATGTGGACCTTAATCTCTGCCAAGGTCAGTGTCTGCTTTTCACTCTAGTTTGCGGAAGAAGTCTCAAATCTGCTATTCTCTGGGGCAGCTGCCGATGCTGATCTCACAGATTCTGTCTGGTGTGCTTGGGATCTGCAGGAGGGGAAGTTCTCCAGGAGAAGACAGGCCCCCAATTTCCCCATCAAGATGTGTCATCTCCCTGTGTCATCTGCATTCTTTCCCTTTTTCTGTTTGACCTTGTCCCTGCAGGGTACACCAGCTCGCTGGAGAGACTTCCATTCAGCTACCATCATTGGGACAAAGATGTACGTATTTGGTGGCAGAGCTGATCGTTTTGGGCCATTTCACTCCAACAATGAGATCTACTGCAACCGCATTAAAGTATTTGATACAGAAACAAACTCCTGGCTGGACTGTCCTCCAACTCCAGTACTTCCTGAAGGCCGGCGGAGCCATTCAGCCTGTGAGTGTGGGTCTGCTGAGGGAGGAGGACAGTGGAAGGAAGTTCCCAGCTGCCTCAGAGGGGATGTCTGGTCTGCTGGGTGGAGACGTGGGTTAGCATGGGGTTCATAGAGCCTGGCTTCTGTGGAAAGCTGCCACCCACCAAGAAGCCTCACACAGCCCTGCACATGAAGGTGACAAAAGCAACAGGGGACAATCCATGCCACCTTGCTTTGTGTTTGATGCTGGGACAGGGACCTGCTGGGCAGTACCTTGGGTGGCATACTGATATCTATGCTTACTCCCCACAGTCAGCTACAATGGAGAGCTATATGTGTTTGGTGGCTACAATGCACGCCTGAACAGACACTTCCATGATCTCTGGAAATTCAATCCAGGTATTTATGCCTTTAACTTGGGGTGTTAGTGCTCAAGGCCCTCAACTGAGCGAGTGCTCAGATGAGCTTACTCTCCAAGGACAAGGAGCCTGTGTGGAGGGAAATGGCTCTTCTGGCAGCATTGACAGGAACTTGTTACTCTGTTTGGGACCCTTGTGCCTCCTCAGACTGTCTCCGACTCTCAGTTAGAAAGTGGAAAAGGAAATATTGTTGAAAGACACAGCTAATCAAAGGGTGGTTAGCAGAGCATTGTCCTGTTTTTAAATATGCAGAAGTGTTGGCAGAAAAGAAGATATGGGGAAGAAATGGAGTTACGGGAGCAAGAGACCATAGCTGAGCAAACAGCTCAACCATAACCATAGCACACTCTCTTGATACCAAATCAAACTGTGCAGCAGAAGGGGTGGTTCTTGAGCTGATATCCTGAATATCAGTCAACTGTGAGCTGTTTTGGGGTCCTCGGTCCTCAGGCACTTTTCACACTCCATTAGACTCATTTTGTTTTGTTTGTTACTTTGCATAGTAAAGTTACCTGAGAGCAGCCAACTGTGTGCTCCCCAGGCTGATCTGAGCTAGTGTGAGAGAGCTCCTGAAGGTTTCCGTGCTGTGCATTAGTGTTTAATCATCCCCCAGCATCCTTGTCACAGAGAGCAGCGAGGACAAAGGCTGCTGTTTTCTCTGCCTGGTTCAGTTCCCCATGCTCCCACAACTAGGCTGTCCCAGCAGTCTTTGTTCTGCGAGGATGCTCTGCATTCAGCGTGGCTGCCAGCAGATGGAGCTTGTTCCTGGATCTCCTTCCAGATCTGGATCGCAACAGGGCGCTGAGGAAAGGAGGCTGCCTGCCCTGTCCTGGAGCTCTGCCCTGTACGAGCTCCCTGTGATGTCCAACCTGCTGCCGTGGCAGCCCGTGGATCCTGGCACTCAGGCTATGCACGTGAAATGCCTTGTCCTGCAGTCAGAGCTCCAGGGCTGTGCCTGTCATTTAAGTGACACTTCAGCAGCAACCTCACAGAAGTATCTGATTTTGTTGCTAGCTAGAAGAGATGGGCAGGGAGGATGGATGTTGGCCAGTTGGTGGCTGTGGGGCAGTGGGCCTCTGGTTTTGCTGTGATCTGTTTAAATCTATAGCCTGCTTATACCTGGATCTTGGCCAGGCTCTTGCAACAAGCTGGTGCACTCTTTTTCCACCCCTTAGTTTCTTTTTCTTGGAGGAAGATTGAGCCCAAGGGGAAAGGCCCATGTCCTCGACGCCGGCAGTGCTGCTGCAGAGTGGGGGACAGAATTATTCTTTTTGGAGGCACCAGGTGAGTTGTGTGGGGTGGCTCTGTGACAGGGTTTGTCATTTCCTTCAACAGAGTGACTTCCATGCCTTGGCACATGCTGTAGCCATATGCACTTTAGAGGCACATGGCAAATATCCATCTACCTTAGAAGTGCAAGAAGTCATTGTAGAACAGGGCTCTTCTGGAAAAAGGCCAAGGAAGAGACTGAAGATGTCATGTAAGCTTGTAAAGCACCTGGTGACAAGCCTTCTTGTACAAGTAAAGGCAGAAGTATGTAACGCAGTTCAGGAGGGGTTGTGCAGCAGTTAAGCTTTCTGTGAAATAGGTGGTGGGGAGGGAGGAGGAGATCCTGCCATCAGAAGGATAAGTCTCTAGTGTGCTGTGCTGCAGCATATCTCAGACTGACCCAACCTCCCCTACATGCTGCTCTGCTTCTCCCACCAGAGTTTTTCTTTCACTGACAGAACATCTCCCTTATGAGGAAAGGCTGAGGAAGCTGTGTCTCTTTAGTTTGGAGAAAAGGAGACTGAGGGGTGACCTCATCAATGTTTACAAATACGTAAAGGGTGAGTGTCAAGAAGATGGAGTTAAGCTTTTTTCAGTGATGACCAGTGATAGGACAAGGAGTAATGGATACAAATTGGAGCATAGAAGGTTTAAGGTGAATATCAGAAAAATTTTTTTTACTGTGAGAGTGACAGAGCACTGGAACAGGCTGCCCAGAGAGGTTGTGGAGTCTCCTTCTCTGGAGACATTCAAAACCCTCCTGGACGCCTTCCTGTGTGATGTACTCTAGGTGACCCTGCTCTGGCATGGGGGTTGGACTAGATGATCTTTCGAGGTCCCTTCCAATCCCTATGATTCTATGATTCTATGACAGGTGTGGTGTCCAAACCTGCAGTGGCATGTCAGCTCAGCTGGGAGCTGTTTGAGGAGCCCATACATATGTCAAAGCAACATTTCCTTCCATGCCAGTATTCCTTAGGAAAATCACAAAAGGGACCTGGTGCAGGGCAGCTGGATGTGGCCTTAATAGCTGCTAAAAGAAAGGAAGTGGCCCATCAACAGGACATGCTCTCTGCTGTCTGGAATGACAAATTGCAGCTCTGGAGCACAGGCCTGTTTGCCAGCATCTACCTTGCAGACATCTGAAGAACTTTCAGCCCTCCACGTGATTTGGAAAGCTTGGGGGCATTCTGTGGGACCCTGCCAGTGGCTTTTTGTTGATACTTCTGGAGACAGAGGGCTGGGGGCAGAAGGCAAGGCAGGGCAGGTTCTGCTAATGAGCTGACCATACCAGAGTGTGATGGAGAGAAGGGCCTTCTGGCCTCTGGAGTGCTGGGTGTGTGTGCTTAGTTGTAGGAGGTCTGTGTGGACATGAAGGAGTGCTTAGTGCAGGTGAGTTATGCTGAAGGCTTTGTAGGACTTGAAGGTAGTATTGGATGATCTCAGATGCTGACATGTGGATTTGTGTTACAGCAGCAGCTGAACTCTGATGTTAAACCTATGCACCCCTAGGAAATGCTAGCAAACCACAACAAATTTGACACCAGCTTTTTGGAGTTTGGTCCACCTCTGCCAGACAGTGCAGCAGTGCCTTGTCTTGTCCACCAAAAAACTTCAGTATTCAGCTTATTCCTTAGTCCAGGCTCAACCCCAGTCCAGGCCACTTCATCAGCACTAGTTTGGGATAGGAAGAGCTACTGGCAGCCAGGAGTGCAGCTTGCTTGGACTGGATAGAGGGTCTTGCAGGCTGGGGAAGGGAGAGACAGACACGATGGTGGGGACCGTCCTCACTTCCTGTAACAGTTATCAGGTGTTTTCTGGAGCTGCCTGGCGAGATAACAAGTTTTCCAGGAAGTTGTTGTAATGGAGAATTCCCTGTGGTCTGTCTTCTGACCTGTGACCCCCTGCCTGGGAAGGAAGGGGGGGAAGCACAAAGTGCAGGGATCCATCAAGGCTCCTTGGAGGATGAGCCAGCAGGCTCAGCTTGCGAGGCTGCAGCACCTGGGGATGTGTCCTCCCTTCCCTTGCAGAATTCACTGTAGACTTTTCAAAAGGCACATCTACAGGTTGCCTGCTGCTGAGGCATCCACATGTTTAGTTTCTTTGTAGTCCTGCACAGAGCATGGTCTTTTTCCCCAGCCGTTGTTTCTCACCACGGCCAGCAGCAATCCAGTCACTTGTGTCCCATTTAAGTGACCAGTAAGTCCTATGCTGCTAAGCTCAGTGTTCCCATTACCTGTGTCATGGTCCGGTTTCTGCCCACACCCACCAGCACTTCAGCTTTCAGAGACCATCCACAAAGGAGAATGAGAGGGAGAGGGAATGATATAAAATAGTTTAGCTGAACAGATGCTAGTCTGGGTTTGGCTTGAAGGCATGTTTTCCATGACAAGGCTTAGAAATGCCAGGCTCTGATGAGGAAGTAGGGGCTCTCACTGGGTGCTTGGTGCAGGGACCAGGAGCATTCACCAACACGACAAGTTGTGATTGCTGGAATGTAGTTTTGCTGGGCTCTGGCTGGAAAAAGAGTGCCCTGCACCCTGCTGTCTGGGAGTTGTAACTCCTCTGGTCTTGACCTCCAGGCTTTCCTTAGCTGCTTGCACTTTGGTGATTAACACCACAGACATGGTGCCTGCTGGCTTTTCTTTGAAAGATAAGGGATGGTCTGGGGTTTCCTGTGACGTGGATGTGAGATTAGATTGTGGTGTGGTGAGCACACAGGGATGGAATTAAAGGGGCTCTTGCCTGTATCTGGGCAGATGGGACCAATCAGCAACAGGTCTTATCTGCCAGTTGTGAGCTATGCCCTGCAGTTTGTGCTGGCTTTATGGGAACCTGGAGGGGTCAGGTACTGTCTCATGTCCTATGAGGTGTGAAGCTTAGTGGGTCACAGATGGGGAAGCAAGTGACCCTGGGGTGAGAATTCACTGCATAAGGTCCCAGTTAAGCAGTGAGGACATGCTGAGTTGCCTTGTCACAAACCAAACTGGGACTTAAAACACCTTTCTGTTCTTTCAAATTACCTAAACAACCATCAGCTATTGGAGTGCTTTCCCCTGGTCCAAGCACAGACTGGCCTCTCTGTGCTAGGGGATGTGGTGACCAGTCTCTCAGGTGCTTTGGCTGTTCCATCAAGACCACAGACCATAGGTGAAGATGTCTGTTCCCTAAAAATGCCTGAAGTCATAGCTACTCACTAGCATTCCAGGACCAACATCAGATAGGAGTATCAGTGAATTTGGATTGGCTTAAAATTTTGCTGCACTGATCAGTGCCTGACATGTATCCAGTTATAGTCTTCTGAAATGCTGTCCCCCTTTTGGCACTGCCAGGGAGCTTTGGCTGGAGCCCACAGTGATTCCTGCAGTCAGAGGAACGTCTGTACTTGCACTGCCATGCAGATGTTTCCTAGCAGCTTTCTCTACACTTCTCTTATAACATCTCAATGGCCATGCTGAAATAATTTTAATAGATCTTACCTGCAGTTATTCAGTGTGTGGCTGGGCAGAATCTGTTTTAAACCTTGTGCTTTGTGCTTGGTACACAACTTCAGCTCATGCAGCAGAACTCAAAAGCAGTCCAGCTGCTGGCCTAGTCTAAGGAATGTGACCTAAGAAAATACAGAGTTCTCTGGCCTACAGGTTGCTAACCTGTGAGCTTTTGCTGGGGAGTTTGTGCTAATGCAGCAGGTACATCTGGCTGTTGCAGAGAAAGAGGGGAAAAAACTGCCACTAAGCCAGGTGAAGATCTCAGTGTCTGCTTCAGGTGCTTATTCTCTGCTGCTGCCTTCACTCCTCTATAAAAAAAAGTTCTGAACTTCTGAAAAGCACCTTCCATATTGTCCTCAGAGGAAACAGCTTGGCTTATCACACCCTGGTCTGCTGCACTGCCAAGGCAATGTGGTGTGGGGTGGTGTAATGCGTGCTGCCTCTGTGCCTGCAGCATCAGGGCTCCTGAGAGCTTACAGACAAGAGAATCTAGCTCACAGGTTCCCATGGCATGGCTCATGAGTCACATATGGCAGTCTGCAGGTGTTTCATGCAGCCCTGGGAAGCTAGAGCTGAGGTGAGCTGGGAGAGTACAGCAGTTGCCTGTAGGATGTGGCTCCTTTTATTGTCTCTCCAGGTTGCAGAAAATTTGGATGGTCACTAGCTACTTGCTGAGTGTGCTCTGGAGACAGGTCATGGCTCCTGTGACCTGCAGCCCTCCAGCACAACTGGAGCACCTTGCAAAAAGTCCTCTTGGGTCTCCAGCTTCCCTCGCCTACCTCACTGGGGACACCAGCACAGCTTTTTGAACATTGTGTTGTGCAATTCTTTGCTGCCTGATTCTTTCTAGACAGCTGACTGTCCCATCTGATGTTCTCCCAAATCCTTGTACTTCCTATTTTGTGCCTTCCCACTTGGCTGTGAGGTGAAGCTGGCCTGAGGTCTGTAAAACACAGTGTGGACTGTGTCATGCTGCTCCATGCAGTGTTTGGGGCCAGGTAGGGATGAGCTGACCCTTTGCCTGCCCAGGCAGTTTGATCTGTATGTGTTCCCTAACGTGTTACTAGGGCAGCTTTCCATGATGCAGCATTGCTGTGAAGCTGGCTAGTGTCCAGCCCTGCACTGGGTTCTCCAGGTGATGCCAGCCTGCCTGGCCCCACCTGCTGTGGGGCAGCCTGTGGGGCCTGTTTATCACACAAAAAACAGGACAGATGCTTGCCCAAACACATCTGCCTTCAGGAGCTGCTGTAACATCACTTCTTTAGCCTGCTCAGAGTCATCCTCAGCATTGTTGCAGGGCTCAGCTTTGCCTTTCTAAGTGGAGCTCTTTGGAGGAGCTGAACCACTGGAATTGCTGAGCGAATAGAGCCCTGAAACAAGCATCAGCTGTTTGCCAACACCCTCCTCGTGCCCAGAGGGTGGGTGCCACAGTTCTAGGGGATGCCCAGTTGTTGGAAAGCAGTTTGGGAGGTACCTGGAGAAGGAGGAGTGTGAAAGAGCCAGAGGCTGGTCGATGTACAAGAAGGGAAAAGATGTCCTCTGCAGAGTGAGACCTGTAATTGGAGGTACAGCAAAGTAACAGAGGCAGGTGAGGTGAGAGGGAGGCTCACAGCTGGAGTCACTGTGGCCACGTGTGAGAATGAAGCAGCTCCCCCATTCCCCTGCTATGTCTTGCTAGGAGATGGTGTATTTCTGTCCAGCTGCTGGAGCTGGGCCAGCCAGGTGGCCCTGGCTCTGTGCATCTCTGCCTACTTTCTGAGGAGCCAGGAGAGCAATGGCTTTGGGTGCTGCTGGGGGAAGCAAAAGGACAGGAGGAATCAGAAGGTCCCGGCATGGGGCAGGCAGGCCAGGAACTGTCTTGACCTTGCTCAACCCTTGGGAGCCCAAGGGACCATAACTGATGTACAAGCATTTTGACACTGACTGACACGCTTTCCTTGGCTTCTGCAGCCCATCTCCAGAGGAGGGAATGGGTGATGAATTCGACCTGATGGATCACTCAGATCTCTACATCCTTGACTTCAGTACGTGAGCATCCCCTGCCCAGCTGGTACCACTAACCACAAGGTGCTCTGTGAGCAGGCCCTGCTGTGAAGTGCCATACTGTGTCCTACATGGCTCCAGGTGCCTGCCTCTTTTGAGTCAGGCACCTGTCTCTGGCTGGCTCTGCTTGAGGTGGACTAGCCAGAGATGCAGTTGTGCTTGCAGGCCTGAGCTGAGCTCATGGCTCTTCATGCTCTCCTTTCATATAGACTTCTGCTTTCTGTGGCACTGATTGCATGATGTCTGGGCCCCCAAACCCTGTAGAGCCCAGTTGAGGACTGCTGTGGTTAACTGCCCTCTTTCCACAGGCCCCAGTCTAAAGACGCTGTGTAAACTAGCAGTGATTCAGTACAGCCTGGACCAGTCTGGCCTTCCCCACGACATCAGGTACTGCCTTGCTGGGAGGTCACCCCATGGGTGCACCCTGTCCTTGGGATGCTTCAGCCCTGGCTGAGGGCTGCCTGGGGCCCTCCCTAGCACTGTGCAGCTTCAGGGTGGCCTGGAGACCACAGCAGAGGCTGGCATTGTGTTTGTGCTTTCTCTCAGTGTATCCTATTGGTGTATTACAGATGGGAGCTCTCGGCCATGACAACAAACAGCACCATCAGCCGCCCCATTGTCTCTTCTCAGGGCTGACACCGGCTCATCCCTCTACCAGCCTGTCCTCACCCCTCCATATACTGATCTCTTGCTCTATTACCTGCATGAGTTTTTAACCCTTTCAAAAAAGGAACATGTGAACTCAGTTTATCTTGCCCAAGCCAGGTCTCCTTCTGCCCTTGTCATGCTTTGGGCAGCATAAGTGTGAAGGCAGAGCAGGCTGCCAGGGAAGAAATTGGCTTGCCCTAGCAGCACAACGGTGAATCCTCTTTGCTGGTGGCTCCAGTGTTTCTGCGTTCCTTCCCTGTGCCTGTGGAGCTGCAGCTATGCTGACCTGGTCTCCAGACATCTTCCAAGGGCCTGAATCAAATCCTACCACCAGCCACTGCCCTGGGATTGCCTTGGGCTATGAACTGTTCCTGTGCTGCCTAGAGAGAGCAGGGACCTCCATGCCTGCACCCACCAGCGCTGACCAGCTTCCTGGCACTGGATGGCAGGCTCCAGCCTGAGCTGAGCTTCATATGGGGGCCTGGGCCTAGCTGGACTCTCTGCCCAGCTCCCATTGTAAAACAGCAACTGGCAGGAGTTTTATAAATGCTGAGGAAGTCATGGCTTCTGCTGCTTTGTGTGTCCTGGCAGGCAAACTGGGGGAAGAGGAGGTGTGGGAGGGGTTTGTGGTGGCAGTGGCTGGTGTGAGCTGCAGCCGTGGCTGGGGTGGGAGAAGGGGAGCTGGACCCCGGAGCCTGCCCCTGGCTTGGGTTGTGCTGTCCTGCGAGAGGGCAGAAGGGAGGATGGTACATGTCTTCTGGGCTGTGCTGCCTCAGGAAGGCAGGAGCCCCACAGCTCCCTGCCCCAGGGAGGAATGTCTGGAGCAGCCTTCCCAGGTGGTGCTGAGGGCTGTGCCCAAGCCCTTTTCTGTGAAAAAGAAGTGTCCAATGAGAAGAGGAGCTCTGGTGGCAACTGTAGCAGAGCTAACATAGGGAAAGCTAGGGAGCTGCTCAGGATATTTCCTGGGATGTAGTCACAGGGTAACCACCAAAATATGGTGGTGGCTGTGTGCTGGGAATGGGTGGCAGAGGGCCCTGGCTGGCATCTAGCCAGGGTCAAGTACTAGTGCTCATACAGCAGCATGGGTTTGCAGAGATGCTTGGGTTCCTCAGTCTGTGGGAGGTGGACAACATGGGTGCAACAGACCAGCCTGGAGTGGCATGAGAGCCTGGAAAACCCCATGGCAAGAGAACAGAAGGCAACTTGATTGTGGCAAGAGCTTGTTCTTTGCATACTGGCAGCACCTTGCTGTGGCGGGTAATGAGCCTCAAGGGCAGGGCTGAGGCCTGAAGGCAGCCAGGGTGTGCTGACAGCACATCTGCCGTAGGGAAAGCACCCGCAGCCTTAGCTCCCACCTGTGACTGCTGACTCCTGCAGGTTACCTGTGAGGACCGTGTGGGCATCTCCCATGCATTGTCCATCAGCTCCAGCTCCCCTGCTCAACCAGCTGCCCCACCCACAGGCGCACTCTCAAGCCATGCTGCGAATGGGTGAAGTTTTTGCTATGGCATTCCCTTCCCCAGCGCTGAAGCACCAAGCTTACTCTCCTTGTAGGATGCCAGACACCAGGAAACACCTACAGGCCACCCAGGCTCACTGTGCTGCGCAGCATGGCGCTGAGCACAGAAGCTCCGCAAGATGCTGCTGGCTCTGACTATGACTGGCTGTTACTGGGGCTTCTTTGGGGAGAATCACCATCTCTGAAACACTGGGTGGAGACAACAAGCCCTAGAAAGGGTCAGTGCCCCATGCCAGCTGCCTTGAGGAGAGCAAACCTTTAGTAGGGAGCGGGCTTCTCTGGGAAGAAAGGAGGAGGCTCACCAGGGAGAGGGTCACAGGCACCCCATTCCCCTTCAAGGGTTCCTTCTGGTTCAGGGGTACTGTGGCCCTGACATCCCTCTGCAAGGACCCTCCTGTAGACTCAGGGATGTGCATTTTCTTGGCATATCAGCTCCCTCTCCCAGCAACCAGCCCAGTCATCAGTGATGCTGGAGAGCAGCTGCCAGACAGGCAGACTAGCCACAGGTCTTCAGTCCATCATGGACCTTCTGCTGGGCTGGCAACAATGTGGGCCAGGAGCTGGGCGGATGTGTGCCCCACAGGGAGATCCCTGCTACCTTCATCATCACCCCCTCCTGAGAGGACAGGTTTGTTTTAAAGACCCTGGCTTCCTTTTATTGCTTCCCCTCTCAGATTGCAGCCAGCTGCAAGGGCTATTTTTAGCGGCCTGCCTTCTAAAAATAGCCCCGAGCTGTTTGGAGTTGCGTCACAAGAGGTAACTCTCTCCATCTGCGGCTTGGCCTCTGTGCCCTGGCAGGGTACAAAAGGAGACTGGGAGCAGCAGGGTCAGCAGGTTTAGACGGCAGCCAGACAGAGACAGGAAAGGCAGCGGAGTGCTGCTGTCAGCTTCAGGCATCCTAGCGCCGGCATCATGACCATCTTCTGCAGCCACTGCCACAGGCCACTGCAGGCAGAGATGAGCTACCTGCCCAGAAGGGGCAAGCAGGCACCCGCTACCTTGAAGCCATTCAGGTGAGCTCCCCTCTGCCTCCCACCTATGGGGCTGTGATGGCACCCTGGCTGGGGAGAGCCCCAGGCCGGCTTGCCTAGTGGCCAATGGCCCTTGCAAGGGGCTATGGCACTAGCTTGGAAGAGTGAGGCTGCCAGCTGGTGCCTGGGGAGGAGGTGTGGGAGCTTGGAGGGGCAGAGGGATTTCAGGTGGTTCAAGAGTTTCCAGTCTTGTGGGGTTTGGTGGGGAGCTTGTGTCACTCATGTTCCCCCCAAACCACAAGTCATTGTCCAACTTTGCCCCCAGCAAGAGGGTCACCAGCCCTACCAGCAGTGTTCCTCTCTGGGTGGCCACGAGCACCTATGCCTGCTGCACCAAAAAGCCACTAGAGGTTTGCTCTCCGAGACGCAGCTGGCACGGGCACTAAGCCTCTCTGGGGAAGCGTGTCCACTCCATGTCCCTGAAATTGCAGTTCCCCCGTAGGGGTGGGCAGGGAATGCTGTCCCTCTCCCAGCCCCTGGACAGGTCTCCCTAGCAGCTGCCTTTGCAGGTCAACCAAGAGTGCCTCCAAGGCTCGCCGGGACCAGATCAATGTGGAGCTGCAGGCACTGCGCTCCCTGCTGCCCATCTCCACATGGGAGAAGGAGCGGCTCTCCTACCTCCACACCATGGCCCTGGTGTGCCTCTGGCTGCGAGGAGCTCAGCTTTTCCCTCCAGGTACCCATGGTGCTGCTGTACCCCATGCTGGCTTGGCTCTGCATGGGACACTGCTCCTGCCCCAAGACAGCACTTCACTCCATGCTCACCCAGCAGACTCTCTTCATCCTGTGGGACCAGTCCTCAGTGTGGAGCTGCTCTCCCTGCTGCCAGGGTTTCTGCTTGTGCTCTCAGCCAATGGCAAGCTGGTCTATATCTCGGAGAATGTGGCCGAGGTCCTGGGCCTCTCCATGGTAAGGCCTGCCCACCGGGCATTTTACAGTCACTCTTCCCATACCTGTCCTGGTGCCCTTATTGTGTGCACAGTATGCTCCCCCAGCAGATCCTGGCCTGTAGCACCAGTGGTCTGGCATTCACAGTGACAGTGCATGGCCCACCAGGGTAGGCACAGTCCATGAAGACAGCCCTGTCTTTATCAGGTAGAGCTGCTTGCCCAGGGGGACACGGTCTTTGACATCCTAGTTGGGGGAGCGCACGAGGATGTTCGCAAGAAGCTCCTCTTTGCCCAGGAGCATCCCAGCAGGGGTAAGGAAGGCCTCAGCTGGAGTCTCAGAGGTGCTGCCACCCTACTCTGACCCTTGGCAGCTGCGGTTAGAGAGCCAGGGCCAGCCACCCCTGCAGGGAATGAAGCAAAGGAGCTCCTGACCCGCTCCGGCTGGTTTGTTTCCCCACAGAAGTCACGTTTGTCAGCGAGATGCGCACATCCAAGGCTTTCCGGCTGCAGCACGGAGGCAACCGGGCTGTGGCAGTGCGTGGGCACTTCACAGCCCTGCACGGGCCAGCCACCCCCTCCACAGCAGCCTTCCTGGCCCTCTGCACGCCGGTCACGCAGTTCCCTGCTGATGGCAATGCTGGTTTCCAAGACGACCTCTTCCAGAGCATGCACATCCTAGACATGACATTTGCTGATGTCACGGAAAGGTGAGGGGTGCCTGCTTGCCTCGCAGCCCCAGCTGTACAGCTCTGACAGCAAAGGTCCTTTCCCTTCACCCAGCCCGTGTGTGGGACACTGCCTGAGCAGTGAGACTCTCTGAAACACTTCCCAAGCCTCCTTCCCCTCTGGTTTGCAACCCATTCCTGTGGCCCTGTTGTTTCGCTCTCTCCTCCATCGTGCCACAGCTGCTCCTTGCTGACGCAGTGCAGACCCTGCAAAGCTTTCAGTCCCCACTCCCCTTGCTTCCCCCAGTGTCATCTACCACCTCGGCTACCGCAGGGAGGAACTGATCGGTCAGTCCTGGTACAGCCTCCTGCACCCTGAGGACACTGACCGAGCAGCGGCCCAGCACAGGGCTGTGGGTGAGTGTGAGGCCTGGGAACAGCTCTGTCTTTCTTCAGCTACGTGCTCTGGCTATGCCTGAAAGGGGGCTGTCCAGGACAACAGAAAAGTTAATTTAGTCTTGCCTGCTGTGGCTCCCTGCTTGAAAAGGACAAAGCAGAGAAGCGTTCACATGCCCTACACACTGTCTATAAGGTCACAGGTAGCTTCTAAGCTGGAGAACGTGGGCACGCTGCTTTGCCTCTGTGCAGAGACAAGCCTGCCCGAGCTCCCGCTTTCTCAGAGGGCAGGACCGTGACAGACCCGGCTCTGCCACCCGTGGCTGGGGCCAGAGCCGCAGGCTGCCCGCAGCCCCCTCGGGGTGCCACGCAGGGGCGAGCCCGGCGCTTCGCCCTGGCCACCCGGGGGTGCCGCGGGCTCACGCCGCCGCTTGCCCGCAGCGCTCGGGACCGGGGCGGCGACAGGGCCAGCAGTGCTGCGGGTGCTGCGCAGCGACCGGACCTGGGCCTGGCTCCGCGTGTGGGCGCGGCGGGACAGCGGCGGCCGCGCCATCACCTGCACCAGCCGCTGCCTCAGGTGAGGGCTCCAGCGGGGCGAGGGGCGGGGCCGCGCCCCCGGGGCCGCCCCTCACCCCCGTCTCCGCCGCAGGGAGGAGGAGGCGGCCTATCTGCGCGCCCGGGAGCACCGCCCCGCGCCCCGCTCCGCGGCACCGCCCGCCATCCCGCCGCCGCCGCCGGGGCGGGAGCTCAGCCTGCTGGCCGCGCAGCTCCGCGCCCTGGCCGACAGCCTCTCGCCGCCCGCCGCTGCTCCCGCCGGGCCCGGGGCTCCCCCGTTCTCCCCCCGCTTCCCGGGAGAGGCTCCGCCGGGGGCGGGGCCCCCCGCCGCGCACGCGCTCGGCCGGTCCCGCGCGCCCCAATAAACGCCCCTTCCTTTCCCGCCCGCTTCCGCCTGGCTCCGTCTGCGCGCGCCGCCGGCACCGGGAGCGGGCGGGACATGCGGCGGCTTCGGGGGGGCCCGGGGGGCCGGGCGGCGGGACGAGGAAGAGCAGCAGCAGCCGCCGCCGCCGCGGAGGAGGAGGAGGAGGAGGCGGTAGGGCGGGCGCTGCGCCGGAGCGCGCGGGAGGCCGCGGGGCAGCCCCTCGGGGGGCCGGAGGCAGCGGGGGGCGAGAGCTCCGGCAGCGGCAGCAGCGACGACGGCGACAGCGACAGCTCCCCGGGGGCGGAGGGCAGGGAGGAGGAATGTGGCGAGAGAGGTGAGGGCCGCGCGGCCCCGCGGGCCCGGAGCGGGAGCCGCCCCGTGGCGGGGTGCGGGCAGCGCCGTCGGCGCGGGGCTCCGGGCGGGGCGGGGCGCGGGCGGCAGCGCCTCTGCCGGGGCGTCGGGGCAGCCCCGTCGGTGGGTGACGGACCGGCTGGGGCTGGGGCGGGGGCGGGGGCCGCTCCGGCTCCTTCGTGCTCCCGCTCTCCGCGCCTTGCGCAGGGGACGAGCTCGGGGTGAAGCGCAGGGTTCCGGCCGGAGCAGTTTGAGAGCCCCGGGACAAAACCTTGCAGGGGCCTCTTTCCATTCATCCCAAGTCGCCTTCGCCCTGCGTGGAGATCCCTTACGTCTCGCGAAGGACAGTTGCTCTGTGCGAATTTAGATGTGCAGTGGCTTGGAAGGTCCCGGCGGGGCAGGTGCCCACGGGGGGAGCCGGGCAGGGCCCACGGGGGGGGCCGGGCAGTCACAGCTGTGGCAGTGGCGGGGGTGCTCGGGCTCAGCGTGTTGCGGTAGTTGTTGGCATCCGCAGCAGCACGCACAGCGTCATTTCCTTGTCTTTAAAATGGTCAAGGTGAGAACGAAAGCTGTCTCCGATAAATAAGGCCCTTGAAGGCAATTGTGAGGGAATGTGCACAGCTGGGTGTGAATGGAAACAGTAGTTTTGCTTTTACCTCCTGTCTGGGCCCTCTGTAATCTTGTTTCTGGAACAGAAGCAGCTTTATTTGAGTCCAGCACTAAGTTTGTCTCTGGGACTGTTCACTTCTGCCCCAAAACAGGCTTCTTTTCTTGTGCTGATGTCACATGATTTTTGTAATCCATGTCAGTGGCTAATTCAGTCCCTACAAATAGGTGGTAGGATGTATTTCATGGACTGATGCTACTGTGTGGAAAGCACTTCCCCCATTAGGTTTTGGGTTGTCAAGTCTTGTCCAGTGTCCCATATCTGTATTGAAATGTTTTCTCAGTGGAAGCTCTGCATGCCTTCGCTTTGTCTGATTTATACCATATGTATTTTCTAGTCCTTTACTAAATGTCACATCTTTTTAGATAGTGTCTTTATTGTGTTTTCAACTGACATCTTGTAAGCCTTTGCTGTTTTAACAGTATTTGGATTTGAAGCCAAATGGAGTATTGTAGTGCAAGTGATGGTTTCTTATCTGCCTTTGTGAAATTGTTAGAGCAGCTTCCATGTAATTCTTGCTCTACTTTAATGCTTTCTTTGCCTTTTGGACTGTTGTTGTTCAGGGTCTTTTGCTTGTCTGTCCTGTAACGTTTTGAGTATCCAGTGATACTCAAATATTTCCCTATATACTGATTAATTGCTCTGTATCCCTGTGATTTGTGTCATTAGCACAGATTTTTCGCATAGTGCAGCATTCTGAAGCTACCTGCACTGAATTTGGACAGTGTGGTGGCAGATGCTCTTGGTCAAGTCCTAGAATTCATTGGTTTTCTGAAGAAAAACTTGGGTTTCCTGTGAACCCCAACAGTGTGATTACTTTAAATTGCTGAGCTGCTTGGCACTTGGCTCTCACCTGAACAGTTCTTTGGGCTGAAGGTGGTTTCATGCTCTGGGCAGGCAGGAGTGCACAAGAGAGACACTGGCACAGATGGAGGTTGTGAGGGAGGTCAGAAAGACTGACAGTGCTGTCAACCCTAAGAAGACAGAGGGAAAGGGTGTTTGTGGGAGCCCGAGCAAGAGAGGACAGGAGACTGCAGTAAGATAAGTGAGAAGGGTGTTTTGGGGGAAGCAGTGCAGTGAAGGAGTGCTGGGCAAACTGGGTAAATGATGTTCCCTTAACTGTCCTCACTCACCAGTGTTGTCACAGCAGGGTTCCTTGGTATTCAGAAGAAGCAGAAAGACAACATTTATTGAGGCAGTGCTTGGATATGCTCATGTTTTCTGGATGGTGTGAGTAGATTCTGAAGCAGAAAGTCTAGTTTATTGCTGAGATGAGGGTGACTGGAATGACGAATCTGTGCTCTGAGCCAGTGTGACTAACGTCATGTTGCTTTCTGTATTTGACAGCAGATTTGGGCAGAGTATGCAGAAAACTTGTGTCACGGGGCAGTGTATTTTGGTTTGTGTGGCAAGGTTTTGGTAGTGGGAATGCTACACAAGTCTGTGGCGAAGGGGAGGGGGAGGAGGTGCTCCAGGCATCACAGCAGAGATTCCTTCCCATGGTGAGGTAGGCTGTCCCCCTGCAACCCATGGAAGCCCATGGTAGAGCAGATATCTATCTGCAGCCTGTGGAGGACCCCAGGCTGGATGGGATGGAGCAGGTGGATCCCCAAAGGAGGCTGTGACCCCATGGGAAGACTGTGTTGGAGCAAGCTCCTGGCAGAAGCTGTGGACCTGTAAAGAGAGGAGCCCACCCTGAAGCAGGTTTGCTGGCAGGACTTGTGACACTGCTGGAGCAGTCTGTCCCTGAAGGGCTGCACCCTTTGGAAGGCACCCATGCTAGAGCAGTTCATGAAGAACTGCAGCCTGTGGGAAGGACTTGTGTTGGAGAAGTTTGTAGAGGACTGTCTTCTGTGGGAGGGTCCCCACACTGGAGCAAGAGAAGAGAGTGAGTGGCAGAGACAACGTGTGATGAACTGACCACAACCCCCATTCCCCATTTCCCTGCACTGCTGGGGGAGAGGAGGAAGAGAAATCAGAAGTGGAGCTGGGCCCAGGAAAAAGGGAGGGGTGGGGGGAAGGTGCTTTAAGATTTGGGTTTTATTTCTCATTATCTTCCTCTGATTGGATTGGTAATAAATCAATTTTCCCCACATCAAGTCTGCTTTGCTGTGTTGTAATTCGTGAGTGATCTCTCCCTGTCCTTACCTTGACCCACAAACCTTTTGTTATATCTTCTCCCCTCTGTCCAGCTGAGGGGAGTGATAAGAGTAGCTGTTTCAGGCACCTGGTGTCCACCAAGGGTCAGCCCGCCACAGGCAGGATATGGTGGCTTTTGCTAGGCCACAGTTAGAGTGTTTTGTGCCAAATCCATAGTGTACTGCAAAGTTTCAGAAAGACCACCTGCCTAGTGCTGCTCAGAGGTGTTGAGCAGGCAAATGCCACCCAGGTGGTGCTTGCTAAGACTTCCTCCTTCAGAAGGGAGGCAGTGCAAACCCTGCTCTTCCTTCTTGCATCTACCATCATCCAGAAAACAGAACAAGCATATTCAAGTGCTGCCTTAAGAAATGTTTTATGATTGCTGGTCCTGAACACCCAGAGGTGTAACTTCGGAAATAATTGTTGATAATACTGACGCTGAGACATATTAAAGAAAATCTAGCAACAGAAAATTCCAGAAGAATACCTTGCACATTCACCAGCACTTTGGGTAGAACTGGTTTTGCTGTTTCTTGTTGGTCTTTTAGTCGACAGTCAGGGGGGACAAGGAATATTTTATCAAACACAAGGTGCAAATAACACTGTGGGGAGCTCAAGGCAGGGCTGGAATATGAAACTGCTTATTAGAGTTGTGGAGTTTTTTTCTTCCTACAGCACATCAGGCTATAATCTGTTCCTATTGGTAGCGAGATGGTGGAGGTTGAATGTCTGCATTTCAATAGTTTACAGGCCTCTGAGGTGCTGAGGAGGCTCTGCCTTGCGAATCACTTTGTTGCAGTTTGAGCAGAGATATCAGAGATGTGCAGTGGGGAGAGTGTCTTAACAGACAGGCCGTATGGTTTTCCTGCACCTTCTGGCCGGTCTCATGGTGCGAGAGATATGGGGATGGTCCTCCAAGGTGGTGGGACAAGATGAGTCTGCTAAAGTGAAGGAGTGAGGACTCCTCAGAACTTGCAATGTGACCAAATTATAGCCCAGTGCAGAGCTCATGCTGCTCTTTGTACCAGGTAAAAGCTCTGAACTGATCTTGTGTGTGCTACTGAGAAAGAAGCAAAGACACACTGGGGAGACGGGGACACTATTCTCGTGCTGAAGACTGCTGTGATTAATGAGAAAGAGGTCAAAGGCTGAGAGATGCAGTGGCTTCTTTCTTCTGTGCAGTTGTATGGCACCACTCTGCTTGTGTCACTGTCTCAGATTCCAGGACATCCCTCTTGGTGCAATTTGGGGGTGGGAAGTGCTTTGAGAAGCTGTTTGGTTCAGGTGTGTCCTGCACTCTCTTCCAGATGAATCTTACATGTCTTTTGAGGAACTACTGCAGGTGCAGAGTGGTATGAGAACAAGAGTGTGCAAGCAGATGACCAGTGGGAAGAAAACTGCAAAACCTACCAAAGCCACAGTGAAGCAGCAACAAAGCAAAAAGGGGTAAAGAGGTTCTTTTGTGATCAGAAAAATGTGTACATTTGCTCTCTGCACTCCAGAAGTAATGCTGGGAGTTCCTCACAGTATTGCCATTGCTTTGGAGCTGGTGTAGATCTCCTTTAATGTGCTACATGACAATGCCTTTTGCCATAGTATTTCATTTAGGAATGGTTTTTGCTGTTTCAGAGCTCTTAATATCCTATCCTGTTCAAATTCCCAGCAGGCACCTGTTACTTAATTGGCATTTAATTCTTTTACACCCTCTGTATTAAGATACTTCTAACCCATGACATGATACATTGCTCTCTTAAGCTGTATGATAGTGATTTACTTGTGTCCCCTGGGCCCTGAAATAGTTACCCTACTGTTTCCTAAACCCCTTCCAGCTTATTAGCATCTTCTGCTTGGCTCCCACTGGCTGGAATTGCAATGACAGCCAGTTGTTCTGAAAAGTCATTAATCCTTCTGCCGTTGTCTCTGCTGTGGCTTGTCTGTGTTGCACTTCTTTACCCCCCTCTACAGTACTTAAGGTCACAGACCTTTCCTATCCTTAGTGGTCTTTACATCTCCTATTTGAATATGCTGTAGGTGCTGTTTATGTGGTTACTGTAAAATACATTCAACAGAACAAATGCTATCAGATCTTTTTACAGTCCTCCACAGGCCTCCACTGGTCACAGCTGTTATACCATTACCTTTTATTTGCAATAGTGAGATGGTTTTCAGTCCTCAGAGTTGTATCTAAGTTATTTGAACAGGCTTCCTCTGTCACATTGACATTCCCTAACCTGTTTCTGAATCTCTGCTGGGTACATGTTTCTTCTGCCATAAACAGTTTTATTAGAGTCTGGGGGATACTGTGTAGTGCAACATCTTCATGCAGTGTCTCTGTTTTTCCCACACAGTTTGCATAATGCTATTTTTATTTCACTCCCCTAATCCTTTAAGTGATGCTTCACTGTAAATCCTACATGCTGTTTCTCTCTTTTTTTTTTTTTTTTTTTTTTTTTTTTTTCTTAATGGAAGTGAGCTTCTTAAAAAAAGGACTTCAGGGAAATTCACTAGACCTGAGCTAGTTTCAGCAATGCTATATAAAGCTGACTGGAGAGCATTGTACAAGGTTGTAGCTGCATCTGCAGGCATGAAAATACACTGAACACTGTCCTAAGTGGGATTTGAAAAACTCTCTTGTGCCTGTAGGGTTGTTTATGTTCCCACCCCAGTGTTACTGAATGGGGATATAATACTCATACTGTGGGTACTCTCAGTGGGTGGTTCACCATTCTTTTCATGTTTGTGATAAGTTACCCGATGTACTGACAAATCACAGGACACAGCACCCAAGTAATATGGGGAGAGTAATACCCTGTTCTCCCACCTTATACTGTCCCCCTTTTACACCTAAAGTATCAAGCTCTAAAGGCAAGAACTTGGGCCACAACAATCCCATGCAACAGTACAGGCTTGGGGAAGAGTGGCTGGAAAGCTGCCCTGCAGAAAGGGACCTGGGAGTTCTGACTGATAAGTGGCTGAATATGAGCCAGCAGTGTGCCCAGGTGGCCAAGAAGGCCAGTGGCATCCTGGCTTGTATCAGAAATAGTGTGGCCAGCTGGAGTAGAGAGGTGATCATCCCCCTGTACTCAGCACTGGTGAGGCTGCACCTTGGGTACTGTGTTCAGTTCTGGGCCTCTTAATACAGGGAAGACATTGAGGTGCTGGAGTAAGCCCAGGGAAGGGCAGCAAAGCTGGTGAAGGGTCTGGAAAACAAAACTTAAGAGGAGTGGCTGAGGGAACTGGGGCTGTTTAGTCTGAAGAAGAGGAGCCTGAGGGGAGACCTTATAGCTCTCTACAAATACCTGAAAGAAGGTTGTAGCAAGGGGGGTTGGTCCCTTCTCACTAGTAAATAGCAGTAGGACAAGAGGAAATGGCTTCAGGTTACACCAGGCGAGGTTTGGGTTCAATGTTAGGAAAAACTACAGAAAGAGTTATTAAGAACTGGAACGAGCTGCCCAGGAAAGTGGTTGAATCACCCTCCCTGAATGCGCTTAAAAAACCACTTAGATACGGTGCTTAGGAACCTGGTTTATTAGTGGGCTGGTAAACCTAGGTTAGTACAGCTAGGTTAAAAGTTGGACTGGATTCTCCAGCCTGAATGATTCTATGATTCTATAACTTGTTCACTGGATTGGTTGTCACCGTGGTCCTGATTCACTATGAAGTTTCTTTTGGGATATATACCATAAGCTGTATGGCCCTTACTCCTGGGCTCTGACCTGTTCTTTACTTGTGCTATGATACACTTTCTCACTGACCACTGTAAAATTGGTCTGTCTTTGTAACTGCCAGGGCAGAAATTCCCAACTTTGGACTCCCCTTTCAGTGTAAGTATTAGTCAAGAGTGGATGAGTTGGTGGGCCAGGAATAGAAGAGGGTTGCTGCATGATGAATGAAAACATGGAGAGGAAGAGGGATAATTGAGTTTGGTGCATTTACTGATGCAGGTGGTGGTTTTTCACTTGATACAACAGTGCTATATCAAGTTTTCTGTAGGATTGTTTTAACCATGCACTTATAGATCATTTTGTTGTAATAGCCTTGTGTGGCTCTTGACCAAGTCACCTTTTTGTTCTCTGTAGCTATCATGGTGAGGATTGAGTGGGAGAGTCTGCTGTTTCAACACTATGCAATAATGTTCTCCTGATGGTCTGGCTAACCTCCTGATATGTTAGCCTGGGCCTCATCCTCTTCTCTGCTCCTCTTAAGTACATTTTCCTCTTTTTCAGGCCATTGGAGTTGTCTGCCAAGAAGCCTGTACCTTTTCTGCGACAGGTTGTCTCTGTTAAAAAGAAGGTGGGTGTTCCCCCTCCCCAGCTCAGGAGCTGGTTTCCCTTAGTGATGCGAATAGAGCACCGACATGGTAATGGGACTGCTGAGGATGACACAGGCTGTTCCTGGAGGATAGGGCCTTGACCACTCTCTGGTGAGTGCAGGTAGTGCTAGCTCAGGAGAGCATGAGACCGGTGCAGGAGCAGTTGCTCTCTGTATAATGTACTGCCCTGCAGAGTGCACAGCTTGAGGAGTAACTTGAACATTTGGGACCTAAATGTTTCTAGAAGATGTCGTGGCTGCCAGCGATGACAACTGCACTGCAAGCTATGGTCATTGTTCAATTCTAATCACATTGAAAGTTCAAGGGTCCATCTAGCTTCTAATGTGAACATGACTTATCATTGCTGGATCATCTTATGTTAATTTCCAGAGTTAGAGATCTCATTTTGTCTCTTTATTTTTTTTATATGACCCGACTCAGCTAATCTGTGGAAATCTAGATAGATTTGAGTTCCCAGATCCATCACCTTGACAACACATGTTCAGCCAGCTCTTGGTCTGGGAGTTGCAGGTGGTTGGAGGCAGCAGTCATGCTGCTGTTCCTGAATTGTCTACTCCCTGGGAGGTAAACTTGCATATGAAAATTGCCTGTTACTTCACAGACTGGATGCAGGTGTGATTTTGTGAGGGACTGCCACCTTGATTATCAGATTCAGTCTTTTCCAACTGTAGGTATTTTCAATGGTGAATGCATAATATTGCTAGGAAAAAAAAAAAAAAAAAGGCAAGATCTGATCCATGGAAGAGGAGTAAGCAGGCTGTTAACAGGGTAATCCTGGCCACAGCTCTTACCTTTGCCTTCCCTGCCTTCAGGTCCACAGAGACCCTCGATTTGATGACCTGTCTGGAGAGTATAAGCCTGAAATATTTATGAAGACGTACAGCTTCCTGGACAGCATCAAGAAGCAGGAGAAGGAGGTGATCCTGTGTGCCTGTCCTTGACTAGAAGAACTTTGCTTGGCAGGGACAGCTTCCACAAAGGCCTTTCACAGTGGAGGTGGCAGGCAGTCATGCAGCTTTCTACTCTCTTCTTCAGATGATTCAGAAGCAGCTGAAAAAGTGCCGGAACATGGAGCAGAAGGAGAAACTCCAGCAACTCCTAAACCGAATGGTGAGTTCAGTGCAGCTTCTCCTCTCCTGTGAGACAATGCATAAGAAGAGATGATGTGCAACCTGAGGTCTGCCTAGACATTTGCTGACACAGGCTATCTTTTCTGTACAGACACAGCAAGAACAGGCACAGAAAAACCAGCAGAAGTTGAGGGAGAGGGAGCTGTCTTTGAAAAGACAACAGAGGGAATTGGCCAAGCAAGGAAAGAAACCCTTCTTCCTAAAGAAATGTAAGTACTCACTGTGAACATGCTGCAGGAAGACCTAGAGGGGAGTACTGCTGACAGGACTTCAAGCACAGGAAGTCAGTTGTCCATAATATTCCACAGAGCTGTGGAGGGATTGTTCTAGTGCTGGTACTTGAGGGACAAGCCAGGCCTGGAGCCAGGGAGGTGAGAGGGGGCTCATCTGTAGAGTTTATTTGGGCTTCAGTTTAAAACCTTGCCCCCCTCTTCTCTGCAGCTGAGAAGCGGAAATTGGAGCTAGCTGAGAAGTATGCAGAGCTGAAGAGGAGTGGAAAGCTGGAGAGCTTCCTGAGCAAGAAGAGGAAGAGGAATGCCATCAAAGACAAGCGCCGTCTGCCCTCACAGAAGAACTCGTGACTGCAGGCATACTGTTGTCTGGCACCGGGTCTTACTCTGTCCTTGCCAGGCCTGGAAGGTGGCTATTCCTCTTCCAAGTATCTGCTTTTCAGTTGAAATGTCCTCTTCACTTGTGGTTTACATCATGTCTGTGTGGTGACAAGTCTGCCATGCAGATGCACATGGTGTGTGCAGACAGCTGTGTCTGTCCTTGCACCTGCTCATCTCTTCCTCTAGTCAGGAGAGCACAAGCCCTACCCTGCATTGCTGGCTCTACTCCAGGTCTTACCAGACACCAGCTGAGGTGGGAAAGGCCCTCAGGTGGGAGTTCAACATCTGCACAGAGCAGGACTAGCACTGACTTCAAATCAGGTTGCCCAGTGCTTCTTCAGTTGGGTGTGGGACTGTCCAAGATGCCATCACCTCTGCTCCTTTGCTTCAAGTTCTCAAGATTAAACTTTTTTTTTCCCCCTCCTCCAGGAAACATGCCAGGAAACCTAAAATTGGGTTTTAGTCCATAATCATTTTCTTGTTCTCAGTGAAGTGCCTGTCTCGGTCCTCTCAGTAGCCTTGTTATAGGTTTGGGGGATGTGTGGGAAAGGGATCCTTTTAGGTCTCCCCAGAGCTTTCTGTTCCTGAGGGTGAATAAACCCTGTTCCCTTCCTTTCCTTGCAGTGCTCCAGCCTCTGACAATTTTAACATCCTCAATTGAAGTCAGCCCAGAGAACCAGCATCTTTCTTTTGGGTGCCCAGCCTGTATGAAATATCTGGATGTAGTCTCAAAAGTGCTGAGTAAAGGAGAGATGATCCACCCCTCTGCATGGGCAGATACTGATTCTGTATGAAATACCTCAGTTTTCCTTTATTCCCAGTGTTGGTATTGTTACAGTCAAAAGTGTTTGAACTTAAAGGAGTTAATGCCTCTCTCCAACTGCATCACACCCACCTGAGGGAGTAGCTGAAGCATCTGCCTCCACTGCTGTTCCTGTGGGTGATGTGAGTTCAACTCTGGTGACAGGTTTTGGTGTTACTGGGGGAAGGCAGTAGAGATGGGATGTGCTAGTTTGGCTGCAGATTACATGGAAATCCTCAGCTGCTTTTAACCTGCATGTGGCTTATTGCTTTGGACTGTGCTGGGCTTCTTCCTCCTCCCTGCCTCATGTGGAATGCAGAGCCTGCTGCATCTTTGTGTCTTCAGAGGAGAGTTATCTTGGGAGAGGTGTGTCAGCACCAAAGCCTAGGATTATCCTGGTCCCTTTGTGGCATTGGTCTGCTGTTCTATGCTCTCCATTTTTAAGTCAAAGCAGATCAAATACCCTGCTGTACTTTAAAGCTAGAATAGAAGGCGGGGCCTGGCCAGGCTGGAGATGGCTCACTGCTGTCACTGCTGCCAGGGCCTTGCGTTCCTTGGTCCATGTGTCCTAATCCCCAGCTGCTGGTAGATCCTGCCAAGCAGGGAGCAAACCCGGTGCACCCCCAAAGTGGTCCCGCTTTCCCATCTGGAGCCAGATGGCTACTTCCTGCAGAGTCCTGTGTGCCTGCTTGTAAGGGGGACATCCTTCCAGGCATCTTGCCTGCTTCTGCTCAGCATATTAGCAGCAAGGAGCAGGTCTGCTGACCTACCTGTCCTTGCCAGCTCCTGGGGCAAGTACCTAGCAGCAAGGGAAGCCTTGGAACATTGCCCAGCTTAGCCAGGCTTGTTGCACTGGATGTTGGGGCAGGCAGAAGCATGGCAGCAACAGCTCATGGGAGGAGATGCTTTCAGAATCTTCAGAGAGCTTTCTAGCCTCCTAGGCATCCTAGCCTCAGGAAGTTATTTTCCTCCTGTTTCTAATTCTATGTTGGACATTAGGAAAAAGTTCTTTCCTGTGAGGGTAGGTGAGATGCTGAAACAGGTTGCCCAAGGAGGTTGTGGATGCCCCCTCCCTAGAGGTCTTCACATCAGGTTGGATGGGGCCTTAAGAAACCTGATCTAGTGGGAGGTGTCCCTGCCCATGCAGGGGGGGTTGGAACTAGATGATCTTTAAGGTCCCTTCCAATCCAAACCATTCTATGATTCTAATGCTGCCCTGACAGGTCATCTGCCAGGCTAGCTCTGATGTCCCTCCAGGTGAAGTGTGGGGACTTGCTCCGGGTGTTCTTGGGGAAGGCAGCCATTGGGCTGGCACTAATTGATGTAACTACAGCTAGTTGCACAGGCAGTGTTGGCTGACAAAGCCTCCACACATACCTCCCCAGTGACACCCTGAGAACCCACCAGACTCTCATAAGGACCTGACTCTCCTAACTGTTGGCCAGGAGGAATGGCTTCAGACCCAGGCAGGTGCCTGGAATGGTCTCCCCAGGCCTGGGTGGTCACTGAGCAAGCCCCCCACCCCAGATGTGCTCTGCAGCTGGACATCCAGGCTTGCAAGGGACCAGGTGCCCACAGGAGCTGGGGCGACCCGCCTCCCAGCAGGGACACACACATGAGGAGGCTGCAGGGCTCAGGCTTTTTATTGCAAAGTGGGAGATACAAAAAATGAGTCAACCCCTCTGAGCCCCCCGTGCCTGCAGCTGGCTGAGAGGGCTGACTGGCAGGGGGAGGCCCTTGCCTAGCTCCTCCAGCATAGGGACCCTGGCTTATGCAGCTGGGGAGGAGGTGGCTGCCAAGCACTGAGCTGGAGCCAGGGCCCCCAACAGTGGAGCGGGTGACCTGCAGTGTCCCTCTGCAGCCCTCTGGCCCGAGCCCTGGCTGGCCATCAGGCAGTGCTGCATGGGGAGCACTGATGGGGGAAGCCCTGCACAGGCTCAGGCTGCCCGGGCTCCGTAAGATACAGCGTGTGGTAGGCAAGCCTGGCCTCCTCCACTCTGCTGCCCATCTCGGTGGGGTGCCAAGGTCCCAAACTGCTCTGCAGCCTTATGGAGGCAGCTACAGGGGGGCCCTTACCATGCGACCCCTGGGGACCACAGCAGCTTTGCTCAGGGAGGGAGAGAGTCAGATCATTGTCTTTGTCCAGGTGAGGAGCTCAGCAGCCCACCTCATGTTTGCAGGTTCAGCCAGGCATGGTGGTGCCCAGTCTGGCTCCTGCTGACTTATCATGTGTTGTCCTGGGCTAGCTTCTCAAGACAGGCAGGCTGGTTCCGGGACTTGTGCAGTCCTGAGGAGGGCTGGGCCTGGGTGCTGTGCTGCAGGGCCAGGTCCAGCCCCAGGGGTGCGTGGTTCTGGTGCCGCTGGTACTGCACAAACATACAGACCTTCAGCCCAATGGCCAGCATGTTCTTGCCCATGAAGATGCTGGAGACCCGGGCATCCCGGAAGAAGACCATGTTGCTGCCTCGAATGAAGATGGTGGTGATGTTGACAGTTAACATGCTCAGCATGGGGTACAGCATCATGCGGTGCGGCATGATGCTGATCCCTTGCATGCTGATCTCACAGAGGGACACGCAAGGGAGGACCAGGAGCAAGATATAGCAGTAGAAGAACATGATGCCCTCAGCCCAAAGTGGCAGCCCCTTCTTCTGGGGCTCCCACAGGTTGGCCTGGATGTCCAGCACATCCAGCATGTCCACAATGACCCAGAAGAGGCGGTTGCGGAGATCTTCTTTCTTCTTGAATGTCCTGACATACTCCATGTGCTCTGTGGCCACCAACAACACGTAGAGGGCTGGGATGCAGATGGACAGCAGCAAGGTCAGCGCTTTGCGGGCTATGAGATCCAGGCTTTTTCGGTCAGCTTTATAGTTCTGGTATACAAAGTAGACTTTGATCTCCAGAACAAAGACGTAGAGGAACCAGAGGATCATGGCATAGCCCCGCTTAGCTGTCTTTACCTCTGCTCCGACCCACATGGCCATGTAGCGCAGCACCAGCAGGAAGCACATGTCACCCACTGCCACCATGATGGAGATGCCCAGCTTCCTGGATCCCTGGCTCTGCTCCACCAGGTAGGCATCCATGAGGACAAGGCTGGTCATGATGAGCACAGTGGAGATGCACACATGGGGCTTGCTGACAGGTGGTGGGGGAACCATCCTGCAGAGGAACAGGCAGGGCCATCAGGGAGTTGCTGGGATTCCCCATACACACCCTTGGGCAACCTTCTGCTCCCATCCCTCCCAAACAACTGCTGATGGCTGAAAGAAGACGTGAGGGTTCATAGACTCCCATGCTGTGTGCCTGGTTTGTTCCAAACCCACAGATTCCTAGCAAAAGTGCTCCTGAGACTCCTGGCCAGGTGGCACATGGTTGAAATCCATCTCCTAGGATGCACATGGGAATATGGGACAGCCTTCAAGCACTTAGGCTGCTACTGCCCCTTCCAGTAGTTCATCACACTGGTTAGTCTGTGTCACTGTGAAGGATATATGCCTTATTTTTCCACGGGACTTCCCTGTCAGTAGCACTGGTTATATTCTCCCCTGACACATTCCAAGGCACACAAGACTAACTATGCTTTTAACCCAAGCAGGCCCTTGACTGCTGTGATCCAGGACTACCCTCTTTTTAGGCTCATTTTCATGCACAGCATGAGGCAAAGGATTATTTTTAGGCTGGCTGTCCTGTGGGGAGGGAAGAAATCAGCCCAACATCTTGAGTTTCCTTCATTCAGCCTCTCACTTGCTAAGAGCTCTGCCTACAGTTGTTTGCCCATGCCCATCCAGCTCCAGCATGATAAACCAAAAGCATGGAAAAGCAGCATCAGCCTACAGCTCCAAAATGCAAGGAGCTCTGCAACAGGCCCTCAATTTCAGCTGGATGCTCAGCTTTCCCAAGCTGGGGCAGAGCAAAGCATGGTCCCCAAAAGCACCCTGCCTGCCCTGGGCAGCACTGGAGCTGTCAGGCTGACTCTCATTGGCTGCCCACAGCTGCAGGCAGCTGCTGCCAGAGATGGAGGGAGGAGAGGGCCAGGGCCTCGCTGGGCATAGCTCAGCAGCTGCTCTGGAGGGGAGCCAGGCTTAAAGGAGAATGAAGCTGGCCCGTTGACTGCACACTGCTGCACCATGGCTGCTAACAGAGCCTGCTCAGCCACACCTGGGCCATGCAGGGGCCCTGGGACACCATCCTGCTCACCTGGTGGGCAGCGTGCTGGTGGCACTTGACCACGGAGCAAGTGCTGAGGAGCAGGATGGAGGCCACGTGGTTACAGGTAACCGATGCTTTTGGTGCTGACAGCACTGGGCCCTGGGATCAAGCTACCCGAGCTCCTGCTTTCTGGCTGAGGGAGCAGGCATCCTGCGCTGTCCTGCATCCCTGGACCCAGGAGCACCCTGGGACGCTGAGGGAGGAAGTGAAGCATAAACCTGCCAGACACGGGTGCCTCAGAGGGAGAGAGAGGAGATGCTGGAGGGGGTGGGGGAACAGGTGGCTGTGGGGTCTCTCCCGCCTTCCACCCCACGGCCTCCCGCAGCCCCCGCAGGCCGCCCCGCCCGCTGCACGGGGCCTGGCAGCCCCCTCGCTGCCCCGGGGGCAGAGCGGGGCCACCCCACACCCTGCCCCCCGCCACGGCAAAGCGCGACCCACCGCGGCTGCATCCCCTGCGGTGCCGAGGGGCACACGGACGCCCCCGGCCCCCAACCCCGCGGAGGGGCGGCAGCCCGCACCGGCCGGGGCAGCCAGGAGGGGAGGGCAGGCGCTGCCCGCTGCCCTTGGGGGCTCGAAGAGGGGGCCCGGCCCGGCCCGGCCGCCCCCCACCCGGGCCGCGCTTACCTCGGACGGCTCCCCGGGCAGCGCGGCGGTGGCGACGGGGCCCCGGCGGCGGCCCCGGGCCCGGCACGGCATCGCCCGGCGGGCCCCGGCGACAGCTCTGCGGCGGCTCTTGGCCCCTCCCGGCGGACGGGCGGGGACTGCGGCGGCCCCCGCCTCACCGGAGCGCCTGGCACCGCCGCCGCCCCCCGCTGCCCTCCTCCCCGCGACAGCCCCGGGGCTGCAGCCGCCCCTTGCCCCCTCCCTGGGGCCGCATCCTGCACACCGCCCTCCCCGCCTGCCAGCCAGCCTCCTGCCCAGCACCTCCTCCGACCCCACAGAGCCCTGGGTGCTCCCTACCGCAGCCCAGGAAAGGTCCCAGGAAAACCTGGGGCGCCCGGGGAAGCCTGGGCTGGCAAAGGTTCTGCCCGCTGGCTGCCCATCTGGAGGGACCAGGACTCCCACTGGTGGAGCAGGCAAAGAAACGCACGCACCTCTGTGAGCTGGCACCCAGCTGTGCCCGTCTGCGGGGTGCTGGGGAGCCCCAGCTCCGCAGGACGCTGATAGAGCTGGGCTGGGCACAGCCAGCAGGTTGTGTGCGTATAAACTAGGCCAGTCGAGGCACCAGGTTTCCCTTACCTAGGCGGACATCCCTTTCTGCAAATGCTTTTAGCCTGAGAGCTTACTGCATGAAACTCTGAGCTTGTTTCTAACCGATTTAAGGTTTTTATAATTTATTTCCATTTTGTAAGCATACGGTGTTTTGAAAGATGCTCACATCTCTGGAGGTGGGCTAAGAGCAAAACCAGGCATCGACCTGAGTGACAGGACAAGTACTAGTCACAGTCACAGGGTGTCAGGAGAAGTGCAGCTCACCTCACCTCCTACTCCTGACAGAGTGGCCAGAAGTCCTATGTTGTATCTGATGCCCTGAGGCATTTTGGGCGGCACCAGGAACACGAATCCCACTTGTAGTGTCCATGGCAAATAGAGACACTGAACCAGCATCCAGGTTCAGCTCACGTGTCCTGCAGTGAGCGTGGGCTGGTATATGCAGGCAGGCAGAGAGCCCATGTGAGGGGAGCAGAGCTCTGGTTTAGAGAAATGCAAAAAGCTAAAGAATTTGGCTGTGGCATCATTCTCCTAGTACACAAAAATCCAGCAGTCTCCACAAGGGGCTGAAACAGTGGGGAAACAAAACAGTCAGAGCAACAAAAAGGAAAGGAGGTCTTGCAGCTCAAGCTGAGTGGAGTGCCCAGTGAAGCATAAGAAGGAAAGCCAACATAGAAACATAGATCTTTCCTACTGCACACAGAAGTGTCAGCTGTCAGTATCAGTCTTTTGCAGTCTCTAGGGATGGAGCAATGGGTCTCTGTCCATGGAAACACCCAGGGGGTGAACACAAAGATACCCCCATGACAGAGGCAGAAGAGAGGTACTGAAGGGAGCTACAAAGCAGTAGGGCTAAAGACAAGATTATTCATCCCTGGGCTGGAATCATAAAAACCCCAATGTTCATGTGGGAGGCAGTAAAGAGCTGCTTTAACAAGGCTCATAAAAACAAGCAACCAGAGCAAGAGCAGATACTTAGATGCTTCTCTAAAACATGATGCTGGAACCAGGATGCCAGGGTTCACATGTGGATGCAGCCATGACCAGAGACAAAATGGAAGGAGGAGGGCACACAGCCAGGGTTCCCAGCCAGATACCTGCTCCCTGGCTGCTGTTGCCTCCAGACCTGGGAGGAACAGCATCTTCAGCTTAGCCCTGTGGATATCTACACCACACCATTATCACTGAAGAGTCACTCTAGGGCAGTGACTGCAAGATTCTCAAAGGCTGCTGGGAGAGCACCAGAGAAATCCACCAGTCACATTGAACATTGTCAGAAGGGAGCTGCAGGAAGTGAGGGAAGTTTGTTAGCAAGGGACAGCAAGCAGTGGCTGCAACAGGGAAAAGCTGGAAGTAGCCTGGGAACCACACTGGGAGCTTTAACTGATCCAAAAGAGCTTTGTGGCCCCCCAGAGCCTGGCCACAGAGGGCAAGAAGTGGCTGGAACTGATGGGCATCTTTCAAGAAGACAATTTAAAAAAAACAGACTGGAAACAGCTTCTGAGTGAAGGATCACAGGGAGATGAAAGGTACTTGAATATCAAAAAAGGCCTAAGGTGGGCAAGGTGCTGGAAGGTGACATTAGAGTGGAGAAGCAAGAAATTGGGGATGCCATGTAGGAAAACAAAGGAATGAACATACAGAGTGAATCCAGATAACCATTTGTCAACATACAGGATGGAGGAGATGGATGCAATGGTGACAGCATCCTTTGGGGTGCAGGCTGGGCCTCTGAGAAAATGGTGTCTATTGAAAAACCTTCATTTCAAACACAGCCACATGCAGCATCACACACCTACTTTTGCTGGCAGCAACTTGGAGGAGGAATAAATGGATCATCATTGAAAACAATGTGATAAAGAGGTATTTGGTACAAAGCTGTGGCAGCACACGTGCTGGACCACCTCCATGCACCCAGAAGGGAAGGCAGCAGCTGCTAACACAGGCAGTCCTGGCAGCCTGGTCTCAAAGGATTTTGAAAATTGAGGCTTGTGGCATTGAGTCTGGAGCACACAAATCCTGGAAAGTCTGCAGACAAGATGTCTATGCACAAAACAAATGGTTATTGCAAACAGCACCACTATCTTAATGATTGAACTAAAATAGGCACAAGCACAACAGGATTGTATGGGATATTGGGGTAGCAGAACAGATCGTTAAAGTAATGATGCAAAAAGGTATCTTAACAGTAACATGTGTCAGTTGGTTGACAAAGGTTAACTATTTAAATGCCAGCAACTTACTTATTAATAGGTGTTACACTAGATCTGTAACAATTATTAAAATAATATCTGGCCAGGTCATAATACAATAGTAAGTGCACTTATCTAAAGGATCCTAAAGCCTTAAAAGTTTAAAACTTAAGAATGAAAGAGTTCTTAATATTCAAACTAACAAAGATATATAGGGAGTTGATATCTCTCCCCCTAGGATGGCCACAGCCAGGTGTCCCTTGTCTCATTCAACTCTGGAGAAGTAATCCCTCGAGAAGGCATCCCTGCTGGAGAGGAGAAGGTCCAGCACACCTCCTGGAAAATGTACAGGAGTCTCTCTGATCAAAGATGGGACCAGGCTTTTATAGACTGAAGTGGATTGATTGCTGTCATTGAACTATTTAGCCGTACCTCCAAAATATCTCATTGAAGAAGCAAAGGAAAATAGTGGGAAAACTCAAGAAGGCCCTTTTCTCACCGAGCAAACTTTTCTTTATTTGCTCGTTCTTGTTTTGTCTCCGTTTTGGGCCTAGTTGTGGCTAGGTTGGGCTCCGTGTTCTTCAACACAGAGATGAGCTGTTGTTATGAACATCAACTTGGCCCTCTGTTTGCACTTTCAAGGTTGTTACCAGCTCAGAGCTTGCTAGGCCCTTTCCTTTCCCATGGGAATCCTTTCACTCCAGGCCTGGGCCCGTAAAATTGAGAGATAAAGCAATTGAATCATGGAGGGAAACTGCAGCAGGCACACTGAGTGATGGAGCATCCTGCTGTAAGCAGTCCTAGCAGCACTCAGTTGAGCTCCTCTCAGCCCTGTATTGCCCAAGGCACAGCCAAATGTGGCTGCACTAGGCCTGGTGCCCAAGAACAACACTCTTTCCCACCACTCTGGGCTGGGGCTGCTGGCAGCAGGGGCCTGCAGTTGTGGTCACATGCGAGAAAACATGGCTCTGCTGCTCTTACAGCTGAAACTAGGGCATTTTGAGAGAGACGTTTGCGTTTAAGAGAAATGCTCTACTTTTGAGCAGCTTTGGTGTCTTGCTGCACCTCAGAATGGTCCAGGATGCAAAGGTGAAGGTGGCTTTAAGACATGGCTTTTCCAGAAACAGTGTGGTTGAGAAAAGTGCTGGCCCAAAGGCATCAGGTGCCCTGTGTGGGCCTGACCTACACACAAGGGCACACTGTGGTGCATTGTCTGCCAAGTACAAAGATGCTGCCTGCTATGAGGTGACCAAATACTGCTGAAGTGCTGGGAAAAGGCTGGTGGGCATGGTCCATTTGGATAGCAGTGACACGTTACAAAAAATAAGGGGTTTTCTAGAGGTACATTTCAAGCTGGTTGCCTGAACACTAAAGACCAAGAGTTCCTTGGCTGCTTTCCCTGATGTGCTCAAAGATCATACCCTCAATGAAGCAAATCTCAGCTAGTACTTGGCACACAGAAAGGTCTCAGCTTAAGTGGAGGTGGGGAAGCAGCTGAATGAGATGATGATGCTGCCAGGTTCTGTTTAAAATGAAAGATAACCAGGCTTTGGTACTTAAAATGAAAAACACTGGAAAATGTTGACCCTAAAGACAGAGAAAAGCCACCATTTGTAGAAGAGCACAGCTGATCCTGTAGGCACAAAGTAAATGTAACACTGAAGGCAGAAAAAAATGAAGGGCAGCCTGTAGCCAAGCCCCCAGATAAACAAGGCCCATTGAAACTGCCTGAGAACAAAAACATAAATTTGTCTGTAGAAAAGTCAGAAGGCTGAAACAAACAAGTGAGCTGCAGTAGGCACAGAGGTACTCAAACAAACAGGCTGCACAGAGAGAGACAGAGAAACCCACTTCAATCGCATTGAACATCCCTTCAGGGGAAACACAGGAAAAGGAGGAAGCTCATCAGCAAGAAACTGCAAGTGGTGGCTGCATAGGGGAAGGCCATTTGTGAGCCGGGGACCATGCTGAGAACTTCAAGAGCTCTGAAAAAGCATCCCAGGTAGAAGAGCATGGCACAGCCACAAAGTAGAGGTGGCTGGAAGTAATGGGCAGGGGAGAAGCACCTCTCCCAGGCCAGAGAGATGGACCAGGAGAGTTGCAGGACTGCCAGCCCTTGGGGACCTCTGGGAAGGCAACATGCAGGGGCTGTCACTTCAGCAGGCTGCCTGGGGCTAAGCAGAGAGGTGCCTCTGTCCTCCTCAAAGTTGAGGGCACCCCTAAAAGCCTGGAGCAGTCAGTGCTTATTGAAGTACGACAGCTGGGAATGGTGACAAAGACTGGAAGGCAAACAGACCAAAGCAAACAGCTAGGGAGGTGCTGCAATGAGTTCTCTAGGGGTAAATCAACCCCCAGATCGAGCAGAGTCCTCTGGAGCAGTCAGCTGCTTTTGGGGTAAGGCAATGATGCTACACCACTGAGATCAAACCATGATGGATGGAAATGCTGAGATAAGGCCAGGCCAGCATGACCACCACATGACTCTCTCCCACTGCAAAACAGGGGTTTCACATTCATCTGCAGAATGGCATGAAAACACAGCTCATTCTTGGTCCAGTTGGACTTCCTCTGCAAGATGAGCAAATGCTCTCAGAGAGCACAGGCTGTCAAGGATGAAAGGAAAGGTCCTCTCATGCATTAATGACTTGCCTAAAGGAAGGAAAATGCATCAAAGCAGCAAAAAAATCTATTTTGCAAGCACGACAGGAGGTCTGGGCAACTCTGTGCTGGGATCCACGCTGCTCACCAGACACAGAAACAGGCTAGGAAAGGGGGCAGAGAGCAAAGTGCAAAAGTTTTATGATGTTTCAGATAATTCATCTTGTCAAATCTTATAGGAATACCTGTGTGTTACTGAGCTCAACAGCAGTAGAAACACAGAACTGACAAATGCAAGTAAAAATATAAGGTCCAAGGGACAAATGTTCAGGAAAGTGACCCTGAAATGTTTACTTATAATGTTCTGAAAACACCAGTGCTGTGCTCAAGAACTCTAGTAGAAACTGGATGTTTTATACCGCTTTGCAAGTTTGTGCTGCTCCTGCTTCTCACATCCTAATCCCTCTGCTGTCATGTGTCACATTTTACAGTCTGCTTGGAATAGCACTGCTTCAATGGAAAACTGTCACTGCCAAGCATACTGAACAGCACAGGTTCTGGCATGGTCCCTACAGAAGCCGGGGCCCTCTCTCTTATTTTGTGGTTTGGGCATCATTGACTCTGCCACTTCTTTCAGTCAGCTTTAAGTGAGGAGCACGGCAGCTCCCAGTTAATCTCTCCCTCCTTGCAGGATCCCTCAGCTGGCACCATCCCGTTCTGATGATTCAGGACTGTTTTCCGTTTTTCCAGAGGCAGCACCATTTCAGACAGATTCTCTACTTAAGGCCCCGCTAAAGGTGAGGTGCAGTAGGGGATCCCTGCTAGAGCAGCACCAGGGCTCGTTCAGCGGCCGCGCCACAGGCTCGCCCTAAGCTCTGCCCCTGCACACCGGCCCTACAGCTGCTCTGGTGGGTCTGTGCTCCCCGGGGGTGTGAAACCAGCGCCTGTCACAGCGCTCACCTTCCTTTCGCAAGGCGTGCGCTGCTTTTAGCTTCAACCCACCGGGCCTGCGGTCTCTTCTTCTCCCTGCTCCGCCGCTCCGAAAGCCGCTTCCTCCTCACACCCGCCCGCCCACCTGCAGCGCTGCTCGCCTCCTCCCGCCGCGCCTTCCGCCCCGCCACCGCGGGGCCTCGGCACCCGCCTCCCCTCCGCAGCGCAGCGGCCACGGGCAGGCTCTGGGCCGGCCCTCGGGGACCGTGGGCGGCGGGGCGCGGCCCTGCCCTGCCCTGCCCTGGCAGCGGGGGGGCAGCAGCACGGCCGGTCCCGCACGGCCGGTCCCGCACGGCCCGCTCCCGCTGCCATGGCAACCCCGCCCGCAGCGCGCCCGGCCACGCCCCTCACCGCGCTGCCCGAGCCCCTGCGCTCCGAAGGGGCTCCCCCCTCCCTCCCTCCCTCCCGTCCCCCCCAGCGCTGCTGCCATTGGCTGGCCCCGCCCAACGGCCGCGTCCCTCCCGCTCTCCGATTGGCTCTCGGCAGCGCCGGCCGCCTCCCTGGCCGTTCCGATTGGCTGGCTGCCGGGAGGGTGGGGGAGGGGGCCAGCCTCGCCCTCTGCCCCGCTCCGATTGGCTCCCCGCCTGCCGCAGGCCGCGCCCTGGCCGCTCTCCGATTGGCCCGCGGCGCCTCCCGCCGCGCCCTGCCGCGCTCCCGTTGGCGGCCGCGGGGAGCCCGGGCCCGCCCGGCCGCGCGAGCGAGCGGGCGGGCGCGCGCCGAGGCGGAGGGAGGCGGGCGCTGAGGCGAGGGGCTCCGGTAGCCCCCCCCCCCCTCACCCCCCCACCCCGCATCGCGAGCGGCGGCAGCGGCGGCGGCAGGATGGCGGCGGCGGCGGCCGGCGCCTTGAGCTCAGGCCCCGCCGCGGGGCCCCCGGCGGTGGCCGGAGGGGCGGCGGCGGCGGCGGCGACGGCGACGGCGGCGATGGCGGTGGCCGGCCCCGCGCCGGTCCCGGTGCCGATGAACCTCTTCGCGACGTGGGAGATCGACCGCTCGGCGCCGAGCTGCGTGCCCAGGTGAGCAGCGCCGCCCGGGGCCTCGTCGGAAGCCGCCCCGCCTTGCTGTGGCGGCCCCGGGGCGCCCGGCGCCGGTCGGAACCGGGGGTGGGTGGCACGGGCGGAGGGGAGGCGGGGTCGGCGGCCCCGGCAGCATCCGTGACCCGTCTGGCCGAGCCGGGGCTGGGGCCGCGCCCCGCTCCGTGGCGACTGGGCCCTGCCCCGAGCCGGGTGCTGGATGCGCGGCGAGCGGCCCCCCCGGCCGCCGTCACCCTGCCGTCCCGGCCGCCGTGCTTCCAGGGGCAGCAGCGGGAGCCGGCGCCGCTCCGCGGGTGCGTTGCCTCCATGTTGCGGCCTCTGGCTGGTGCCTGCTGTGATGGTCGTGAGCGGTCTCGGAGCGGGGCCTGTCACCGCAGCCGTGCTGCTTCTGGAAGCTGCCGCTCCACCTCTCGCTGCCGGTGCCGTGAAGCCAGAGAGTGGCTCCGTGGCATCCTGTGGGGTTACCGGCGTCACCCGTGCTCCAGACCATGGGGAACGTGCGAGAGGATTCCCTGTGCTGCCGGCTGAGCTCACGGCTGCGTTCCCGGCAGAGCTGGAACACACGCTGAGTGGTGTAAATGTCGTTGTTTACTGTATGGCCCAGGCTGGATCTGCTTATGGGAGGAAGGCAAAGACCTGTCTTGGAGCCAGGAGGTGCTGGATGTGTTAATGACATAGGTATCTTTTGACCCACTCATCAGACATTGATCAGGAAGTCTTCTAATGACAATTAAGAGATGGATTTAGGAAGCTGCTCTGGATCCATGTTTTCCCTGGGCTGTGTGTGTCATTTGCAAGCAATCTATTCAAAGATGCACAAAGTGTAAAATTCAGGAGGAGACAAATAATGCTTCCTGTAGGGCAGGAGAACACCAGCCTTTCTGAAAGGGCTTCACGATGTTGATATGTTTGTAGAGAGAAGCTCAGTGATTGAGTGGCCAGATGGGTCAGAGTAGAAATGTTCTGAAATGCTCCGAGCTAGTCGAGAAAGCCTGTGTGATTGCAAGGCCCAAGGAAGTCCTGGGTTGAGCAGGCAGCAAATGGGAAGGAGTTTGCAACTGTCTGTAAAAAGCCAGTGCAACTTCTGATGATGTAGGCTGAGACTTGTGTGGAGCAAGAAGCAGTGATCACTCTATAGCTTTGAAGTGACTTACAGTATTGTTCGTTTGTGGGTTATTCCTAAGCTGGAATTTGGGAAGCAGGACAGAACTGCCAGATTGACTTCCTGCAGAAACAAGGGAAGTTGTAGATACGAAACACAGAACTTAGTCGTGGTGAAGAATGTGTATGTACATGGTCTTCACAAATGGCAATGCTGCAAGATTTGGGCAAATCAAAGACAAAATGACTGAGAATAGTGAGACCCAGTTTAGAAGTCAGTTACATGGGTGGCAGGATGCCAGTGGATGAGCTGAAGTGGTTTGTCAGCAGTCTAAAATTTGTTTGAAGAGCTGTTCTTTGGCCCAATGAATCCTCTGTCTTTTTTACAAGGACAGTTTCTGTTAGCATTGTGTTGGATGCCTGTTGGAATGCATGAGATTCTTTGTGTATTAATAGCCATGGGGGCAGCCATCTGACACACCAGCTTGCAGGAAAATTTTGTAAAATTAATCTCAGTTTTCATCTCTGGAGTGTCTTCAAATGCAACGTCTGTTAGGGTGGGAAGAAGCTGATGGAACCTGATTCTTCCTTCAGAGGCCATGGCTCTAACATGGTGTGTTGCTATGCGTGTAGAGTCAGCAGGTTTCTGGACGAGTCCTGTCAGGTCGCAGTGACTAGTGTGGGGCTGGTGTTCCTGAGTTTGCTGGTCTTCAGCTAGCCCAAGCTTTCTTGAGAGAGTGGGTCACATGTGGGCACCTATGGGGGAGATATCTGTGTTCATTGAAACTGAAGAGATACCAAGCCCCAAGTCTGAGCTGGCTTAACAGTGTATCTGTGCACTGTGCTTATTTACTGCTTGCCCATGTGCTTGCTTGCATAATGTTTTAGTCTTGACATTATGTTCTGCAAGGTAGAAAGGTAGAGCTGTACTGTCTGAGTGCTCAGAACAGGTGGTCTCTGGTCTTACTCTGTTTTGGGGGTGGTAGTAATGGCAAAATAATATCCATTCAAGGGCAGTAATCCTTCTCCCTCAGGCCTCTCTGCCTCTTATGTGTATTTAGCTGTAGTTCTTCCAGCCCTGTGCATACCTAGGGAGAGAAGAACTTGGCACTGCTTTTAGTGCTATAGGAGGTGCTTTGTTTTTTCAGACTCCCTATCGTCAGTCTTTGCTGTCCCTGTGCTCCTTCTTAGGTGTTTCGTTTTCTGAAAATGCGACTCCAGCTGCTGCAGGAGTGGGACTGGGCTAGTGGGGTGTGTCTGTGTATGGCTGTTAATGCAGGACAGTTGAGAGGTTCTGTCCAGGCTTTCAAGATTTCAGAGAGGCAGTCTGGACCAGTAAAATTAGGCACTGTGAAGCATAAGCCCCAGTGTTCAGTATACTGCTGAATAGTTCATCAGTGTAACTGTAAGACTTCTGATGCCTGGTGGGAGGATCTTGGCTTTCTAAAATGAATGGTTGTACATAATGGGAGTCTTCCTGCTGAATTAGGAATGTGCCACTGAACTAAATCCACGTTTAGTTTTGGAAGTTGCTTTGCTCTCAGAATGGATGTATCATCACTCCTGCTGGGGTCTTTTTTTCTTTTCAGGGCCAAGTTGAGAGAGATCTGTGAACTCTTAATCCCTTTCCTATGAACTGATTAACCATAGCCTAGACCGAGCTGCCTTTCACTCAGGTGGCTCCCACGGGAGGCATAGCTGAATTTTCTGGGCTGTCAGCTATTATGCTGAGAGGCAGAAGGAAGTAAACACCTGGAAACCAAGCAAAATGCTCTTTGCATCTTCAGTTAGGCTGCCCACTGGGATGTGCATTGTTTGCTTCCAGTCGTGATGCCTTAAAAGGAAAGCAATCCTAGTTGATTAATGCTGCAAGGGTGTGAAGCATGCTTTTGCTAAAATAGTCAATCAATCAGCCTTAAGTGCCACTTATAGTTAGCTCAGTAAAAGTCTTCATAGCAGTGGTCTGAGGTGGGAGAAAGTGTATTAATTGTGATAGCATGCAAATAAGTACCCCTCTTAAGGTCTGTCACTGTATGGCAACTGCAGGAAATGAACTAGAGCTTTGTCAAGCTAAAATGTCTGTCTGCATCAAAGTAATGTCTTACTGTGTTTTCATTGTTCAGTACGTTTGTAAAAACTACATGAAAGGACTTTGCGCAAACATGCTTAGGGTCTTCTTCCTTACAGGTAGTGGTATTTTTCAACCCGTTTTAATAGGGCTGCTCTTCCTTTTTTTCTCTTTAATATTTGAGAGACCATAAATGCAAGTTCGTAATTGAGAAACAAGATAAGATCGTGTGATTGTGTTCACTCTTACTCTTTTTCCATTACACAGCTGTTGTGCTCAGTGTTGTGTGGAGGCTGTTACAGTGATAAGTCATCGCATTTCTAGTTAGAGGTGTTGTATTTTGGCTAATGTATCAGTATTGTTTTGCTCAGATTGCAAAGGCAGATTCTACTTGTACAAATTATGCTGTGCATGATGCTGCAAGGATTCAAATGCACTGCATGTCATCCAGAGTACCTCATAGCTTGGTGTCATGCATGAGCTCAAAAACATTCCAAGTCTTGCTGCAACCCACACAGAGTGCTTGAACACAGTGTCTCCTGCTTCTGAGAGTTAGAAAAGCACTGACTTAGGGAAATGCATGTGGTTTGGGCTCACTTTGTGAGACTGTGTATGTGCACCTTCAGGACACTATGTTTCAGAAGATGATCTGAGTTCCCTATCATTAAAACTTCCAAATTAGTGTTTGGAAAGTTATAGCCTAATTAATGTCGTCTTGTAAGGAGAGCAGTTGTTGCAAGTACAACTGGAAGTGCCAGCTATTGTGAACTTTCAAAGTGTCATGAGGTAAATGTTCTTGTCTCTGCTGTTGTCCTGTTTGAGCAGATAGTATCTATTACCTGACACCTCATGGAGAATAGGGTGAGACTTCTTGTGCACCTGGTTGCATGCTTACCTTTGCCTGAGGTCTGGAAGGCCTTGCAGTGACCAGTACATGTGTTCTCCTCTGGCACAGCTACATTCAAGTGGGTTGGCAGCATCTCAGAGCCCCTTGAGGTGGGCTGCCCTGTCCCCTGTGGGCTCAGGGGCCTGCTTCCTCTCTGCAAGGAGTATTTCCTGTCACTTCAACAGTTGTAGAAAAGAAATTCTCTTTCTAAAGATGTTTTGGAGATGAAGAGCCTCTGAACTGGGTGTTCCTTTAAGAAACACTCATTCCAGTTGGAGTAAGATGTATTTATCTGCCTGACATGTTCTTGGGCGGCTTCCTGGGTAAATCAGGCATTTTCATGGTGAACTTCCAACCTCAGTAAAATCTGCTCTGCTTGGGTAAGTTACAGAGTTGAACCTCTGAGAAAGTTACGTGTTCGAGATTGTTCCATCAGAAGATACTAAGATGCCATGACCAACAGGAATAGCTCCAGACAAGGAGTGCTTGGGAGAGGCTGCAGTTTCTTGAAAGAAATTCTATCTTTGATGATATTTGCTGTGTTTGAATTACGATATTTTTTTTTAGTCCTATGTAGAAAACAAAATGTTCTAAACCGCCATCAGATTGCTTATTATTCTTAATATCATGGGCTTGGCTACAAGCCTACAGCATAATGTATCTGATGTGTTGTCCACTATCTGTCATGCTCTGGTGGCTTGCCTTATTATTGCAGAGGAGCATGTTTGGGATTTCTCCCTTCTGAGCAGACCATAACTGAGTTGGTATCTGTTATTCCTTCTTTCTGCTCATTAGTGGAACTTGGGAGAAGTGTCTCCCTGCCAGTACAATTGGTGGGAGGATGTGCGTCCTTCAGAATATTAATAGTGACTTTCCTGAAGGCTTAATTTTATTTGAAGTACGTGGCATGCTGCTCTAGACTTGGTCTCCATTCATTAGCTAGGCTGTGTTAGCTCGGTTGTCTGATGGTTTATCAAAAACATTGCATTGTTCTTATTGTGCTAGTGCACTGTGAGTGCTGATACGCTTCCTCTGGTGTATTCAATGACTTGTGATTGATTACTAACAGCCACGTAATCTGTATATAGTGCACCCTCCTCTGGCATACAGAACCCTTACTTTTATCCTGTCAAAAGTATACATTGCTGAATACCAGTGTCTTACGGGTTTCCTGTAGCAGATCCTTTCTTTAATTAATCTGTGCTGCTGCTTTTGTTTAATTGTTTGCAACATGGAATGATTCTAGATTGAACGTGTGTCTCCAGTTAGCTTCAGGAGAAAAAAACAGAGGTGAGAAACACAATGCATTTTATAGCATGACAGATGAACCTCTGGGCAAGGCTGTTTTCCAAACATGTTGTGTTCTTATCTGGTCCAAGCTTTCAGCATCCCAGCTGATGGCTGTGTTGTGCCTCTCTTTTGGTTTGGTTTCAAATTTAGGTTTTTTTGACTACATCAGAGCTGGCAGAAAATGTTTTGGGAAACAAGAAGTGAGAGTGTCTTACTCCTCTGTGTAGGATGTGGCAGCAGGATTCTGTCTCTACCTCCCAGGAAGTAGGCAGTTGTAGTTAGAAATCTCTTAGATAAATGAGGCTTTGTTTGACTGCTTCAATATACTCATTGCAGGGGACTCAAAGGAGAGTGTTTCAGGAACCTGAACATACTGCAACTGTGGTTACAGAGACCACTCCCTGCTCTGCAGTGCAATTCAGCTGCTGTGCACAGAGCCCAAAATTATGCTGACTTTTTCTGCAGGCCTGTTGCAATGCCATCTCCTTTATAATTTACTGCCCATCTCTCCCGTTCTTTCTGTTTCTCCTGTCTCATGTGTTCTAACCCAGTGAGGGATTATGGTTAGTATATAAAACTCCTGTTGCATTTTGGCTGCTGTTCTTGTTTTTCTAGGTTCCTCCTTATTTTCCTACTCATGCTGATTTTTATACTTCCACTGTAAATCCTTTTTACAATGCTCCTTATTCTTCAGTGCAAGCACATCTTAAGTAGCATGATATCTGAAACCAGTGCATGTGGAACCAGCTCCTGGGCAAAAAAAAAAAGTCCAGGTTCCATACACAGCTGTGTATTTTTAGCTGTTTTCTGTGCATATAAGTAAATTTTCATCGGTATAGGAAGCTTGGGATGATGGCAGAACTCATGTCTTTGGTTCCATTCTCCAAAACTGGAAAACACCAACAATAACCTGTTATGCTGTTACAATGGTAGCAGAGTTGGGTTAAGAGTAATTCACTTGTAAAGGGTTCTGCTACTCTTCCTGTTCTTTAATACCTTTTCTCTGCAAGGGAGAGGATTGATCATATTCATCCAAAGCCTCTCATCAATTATTTTGCTAATTTTCTGTAACAGTATCAGTAGTGTCTCTGAATCTGTATTATTTAGATCAGGTTTGTTGGTTTGTTTGTTTGTTTGTTTTAGATTTGCATTACTTACGTATTTTAGAAGAGCTCCATTGTGTTTACGTTCTGCATTTTCCCATGTTCCTTGAGCAATCTTCTAGTAGTCCATTTATTTTCTACCTTATCAATACATCCACTTTCTTCTCATTGCTCCTTTCCCTCAAAAGTCCTACACACATCTGCTGATAATTCTGGCACTGTTCTTACATTTTTTCCTTGCTTCTGGCTTGCCTTGCACACCTGCAATTGAGTAATGTTTAGTTCTGAATCTTTTCTCTTTTCAAAGTAAGTTGTTGTTTTCTCAGGATTTAAAGATTATTCCTTGTGAAGGTGCAATGGAAACATCTTGTACTTTTATGACCATATTTTTCAGCTGGACTATGTTCTTGATGTGCTTGGATTGTTTTTTAATGGCTTTTAGATTTTTTCACTGTTAATGATACTTTTTCATTAGACTTTCTGAGTTTTCTTCAATGTCTGTCCCTGAAATACAGTCTCTTAAGTTGATATTTCTTTTAGTTCTCTCATACATTATGCTTGAGGCTGCTTTCTCCAAGTATTCCTTACCTTCTAGTGTGCTCCTATGTTGGAAGTAGACTCAGGATGTCCATTTGGATTTCACAACATACTCTATATATGGATAATTTACTCATTTTTTCCTTGATGGTTGTTAAGTCCCTTTAGCTTTCAAGCTTTTTATCTGCTTACTATATTCTTTTGTCTCTGGTCAGACGTAAGGACAACTTCCCATTACTCTGCATTTATGCTTTGTTCATCTCGCCTGTGTATTGATGAAATGTCCGTACTTCTTTGGGGATAACTTTATCCATTGCGATGCTGATTTGTGGAAACGTGGACAAGTCACCCTTATTACAGGGATCTGCTCCACCCACAAGGATCTGAGCAGAGAACTGTGTTGTACAGACTCTGGTTAATAACAGCTTGTGTTGCAAGTGGATGAAAAGCCTACGCAAAAATTTACCAGTTTTGTTGAGAATCATTCTTTTTAGTGAAGAATCTTAACTCTGCAACTCTTTAGAAACGAACACTTTTTAAAAATGAAAAACTTTTTCCTAACGCTTAAGAAGCCTCAGAAATGAATGCCCATGCTGGTTTGAGACTGTCTTTTCCCTGGGCCTGTATCACTGCTATTACAGCACCTGAGTTCCTCCCCTGGACTCTCTTCCCAGATGTACCTTACCATAGTATCATGCTCCTGAGTCTGCGGGTAGTCAGATCTAAAGTGCTTGCCAGTTCAACATAACTGACAAGGGAAACAGGTGGGATGGTTGGTGGGTTTGCTACTTCAGAAGTAGCAAGCTGTGAAGCCCTAACTCTGTGTTCATCATTAGTAGGCAAGTTGTTAGGCTGTGCATTACAGAAGCTGCTGTATGGCACGTGTTCCCTTTTTGTCAGCATGCGTGGAGATCTCTACCAGGGCAGCCTGGACAACGGAGCACGCCCTTGTGTTTTAAGTCAGCATAGCAGGGTTTTCCAGACAGGTGTTTATTGGCATTTGAACAAATGCCCGCAGCAGCGGGCTGGAGGAAGTTCAGAGGATCAGTGAACTAACCTTGACCTCATTTAACTACTTTTCCCAGCTTGGCTCCATTAGCATATTTCCAATGGACTTGGAGTTGTACCCCAGCAAGTTCTACCAGGTGATGAGTGTTAGGATGTAGCCTCTCTTGTATCTCCCTTAGTACTTTCAAACTTGTTTGAAAGGTACTTGTTACTGTGTTTCTTAAGCCCTTATTCTGCTCCTCCTCTACTGCAAGTGGTGTTTTTGTAATTGCTCACTGCTTTGTGATGGTTAATTCATTAATGCATTTTATTTTAGCCTGGAGACACAGTGAGTTGTTTAGCAACAGGTATTGCAGCAGACTTCTAGTGCCCTGGCTCCATGGAGGTGTGGTGCTTTTGCACCTTGCCATGCTGCTGACTGCTGCTCTCAGCTAAGCTGGCAGTGCAGCATCTTTTGGATTTGGGGACAGCAGGTGCAGCATTTCTGCTGCATATGTAGACAGAAGAATTAAAAATTTGTTATGTTTCTGAAAAAGTTCTGCAACACTAGCCAGGCTATTACTGATGCCTCATTTTAGCATGGATAAAATGAGAGAGTATCTATATGCTGCTGTAGACTTCCACTTCTTTTCTGTCCGACCTGAAGCTGTTTTTGGACAGATGCCAAGTGGACAGCTGGAAGTCCCAACACATAGATCTTGAAGTGAAGCAATGACCAGTCAAAGATGTGATGTTTCCCAAGTAATGTGCCCTTTCTGTTGCCTATAAAAAATAATTTTTAAAAGTTTGCTGCAGTTTGCAGCCTTACCACTGACCTGTTGATTGTTTGGTAAGCTCTTTCCAATGTTTCTAGGGAGGCTGTTATGCAGCAACACTGAATTTGGTGACATGCTTTTTTTAAACAAGTAACTTGTTTGAAAATAGAGCAGAAAAATGACCTTATGGTTTGGATACTGAAGTAAGGCTTAGATTCAGATCCAGTATCTGAAGTTGCTTGCTCTCCTTCTAGTCCAAATAACCATTTCCCTGCCTGAAGCCATAGCTGTGACTCATGTTCCTGTTCTCTCCGTTTCACTAAGTTCTCAGCTGTTCGTTTCCACACTGCGGTGTTGCTGTTTCCTTGTGTGTGCTAGTGTGACTGTGGACTTGTATTGTAAAGCAGAAGTGATCTTGAAGTGTGGCAGGGTTGCTCCCAAAGCCAATGTCCTGCAACATGGTGCCAGTACCCATAAAGGAAGAAATCTGTCCTTCTTAGGGAAAAATAGATCACTACAAGATGGCACATTCTGGTGCTTCTACTGGGCTGGAGAGACAAAGCTGGAGACAGAGAAAATGGTTGGTGGTTCTTCCCTGGCTTCCACAGACTGGAGAAGCCTGAGGGTGCTCAGAAAGGGGCAACTGGGGAGAAACCAACAGAGAGCCAGATCACCATCAGAGTTTTTCTTACTGTCTGATCTGGATGCTGCTGGCTGGGAATCCCCTGAGCAGGCTCAAGGGAGCATGGGAACCGGTGTAGTCTAGAGGAAGATTTTGGGACCAGTATATGGAAACCGGTTGCGATTCTGTTTGTTTTTTTATTTTATTTTATTTTCTGCTGAGTTTATAAGGTCTCCTGCTGAAGAAAGACATTGCTCCTGGTAGGGGCAATTGATGTCTGCATAACTTGCAGTGGAGCGTGAGAGAGGCTAATGGCTGTGTGACTGACTAGCACCCTGTGCATGCTGGGACAGGCTGTATGGGCAGATCCTAATGCTTCCTCAGGAGATGCTTCTTGACAATGTGCTTATTATCTGGAAATCAGCTTGTGTGACAGGAGGCACCAGGAGGCTGTGGCAGTCTTGTGTCCTGTTATGGTAGGTGCTGTATGATGTGCTATAATGAAATACTGGCTATTCTATGGGGGTTTTATTCCATGCTTTGGATAGATAGGGATGAGGGGAACCAATTTAATCTAAAAATTAAAAAGTGTCAGAGATGGATTAAATCTCCCGTTTGCGTGGAACTAGGTCCTAACTCTGACTCTAATGTCTCTAAATGTCTTCTCTCTAACTCTAAAGACTCTAAATGTCTTCCTTCTGTAAAAGCAGTGAAATCTCACTGTAGAAGAGCCAGGGTGCTGTGGTTATATCACTACATTCTGTGCACATGCTGGGGCAGCAGTTGTTTGGAATGGTTTGTCCTCAATTAATTTTACTTCCCCTCCGCCCCAAATGTTTGAAAATTGTGAATAATACAGCAAATGAGTTGTAGCTTCACGCAGGAAACTATTAAGAAAATGCGCAATGTCTGTCCAGCTCTCTCAACTTCTGATCTATTTGCCCAACTTTGTCCGGGCTTGTCAAAGTCAACGGCCTAAAAGAACCGTGTTTCATAGAAATCAGTGGTTAGAGGGAGGTTGGAGGTCCTATTTAGATTCCCTGTAGTGGAGAACTTGGCTCTCTTCCAGCCCCCTGTTTGCAGGCTGATGTGCCTGGATGCATTGTGGAGGTAAGTCTCAACCATGATCAAAGTTTACTGTCTTTTTCCAGTGGGGTATTGAGAGCCAGGAGGGAGAAAGAAGAGAAGACATCCTTGGAAGAGCCAGTCTAGGTGCCGGAAAAGGGGTGGGAAAGAATGGTGCATTTTCTGGCTAAGTTGTTTCATGAGTAGCTGCAGGAGCAAAATTTGAGAAGTGATAATTGGAGTGGTGCATCTGTGTGGGTATTTGGAGTGAAAGGGTCCAGAGTGGTGGGAAAATGGTTTCAAGGAGTCTGTTTCATTCATTGTTCAGCAAGGTGCATTTGCTCCCTACTACCTACATGGGTAAATGTGCCTTTAAACTAATGAGGTGAGGCATCAGCTGTGAGTAGGAGACAAAATCAACAACCCTAAACACCCTGCTTAAGCAACTGGAGGAGGAAAAGTTTAGCAGCCACCCTTCTATCTTGTAAATTCTGCCTTTTCAGAGCCTAGCCAAGAGGAGAGAAGGGCAATCTCTTAACCTTGTTTTTATTTGTGACTACAATAAACAATCCAGTTACTGCCATCCTTTAATCCTGACATTGACTCCAATTAGAACAGATGTGTCTGGATTTCATACCCTTGCAGGCAGGGATGTGGTGTTTGTGAAAGGAAATCAACCAATGTCTCTGTGCCTTGATCGTTACCTGAAGAAACTGTCATGAAGCCTCACACTGACCATTTGGAGTTTATCCAAGGAGTGTGGGAACAGTTGGCCCCCTAATTTGAGTCCTGTCTATCTGTCCAGGTAGTTGCCTAGTAAGTTGCCTGGCTGCCACTGGGTTCTACAGCCTTTCTTTTTAAGTGACGTGGACATGTCCTTCATAGATCTAAGTGTCTTCATAGATTGAAGTGTCTTTGGTGGGAATTTTGGAGCTTTTAGCAGATCCTGATAGTTTCTTCCTCTTGTGAAGAGGAATCTTGAAAAGCATGTTCCAAAGACCACTTCTACCACTGCAGCCATGGTTATTTCTCCTCCAGGTAGCTAGCAGAGCTGTGAGAGGTGTAAGAAACTGGGCCACAGACTGTGGTAGCTTGTGCCTGTGCCAGGGGAATGTTGTTTTTTTGGGCAAGATGCAGAAAAGCAAAAATGGTAGATGATGGGATAGCAGAAGTGGTCAACATGCCAGCTAAACACTGCTGTGAACGCAAGGCAGAGCAGTTAGTTATTGGCCTCCAGAAGATCTTATATTATCCTCTGAAAAATTACGAGGCAGTTGTGTCCAGTCCTGATTGTAGTCACAAACACTCTTGTTCACATGAATATGAATAGGTTTTGGGTCTCAAGTGACAAAAGATTAATAACTCTACTTAATTTCAAACTAGTTTTTTTTTTTTTCTAATACTTTAAGAGTAAATGACTTTTCAAGGAGAGCTATCTATGAGATGTCTGAGCTCTCATTGGGAAGAAGGCAAAATTAGTAGATCAAGGTTTAAAATCCAGGGTAGCTTTGTGTGAGAGAAGCTCTGTGGTCTCTGCCTTCAGAGTAGATGTGATTTCAAACCAAACAAACTTTCTGTTGAGGTTAGAAGTGTTCAGTGTCAATCTCTTATGGGGTAGTTACAGCCTCAGCTATCCAGATGAGGACAGTTCTAAAGAGCATCTTCCTTGTGATATCCAACAACACAGCACCTTAAAAGAAGTTGTGAAAAGGAAGTGTAGAGTTATGTGTTTTCATGCCAGCACTAGTTATATTTGATGGTATAAATAAAGCTTGTGAGGTTTCAGAATTCAGTTCCTTCTATCCAGCACAAACATTTGCTGCTGACAGCCCTCGGGATCCCTGAGTTGTCAACAATGCAGGTGAATTGATATCTGATATGATTTCTCTGTCTAAGCAGTAGGGCAGAGAGCAGGATGAGGGACTTTCTCAGAAGCAACAGTAGCAAGTAGAATAACAAATGTTAAGAAAAGGAATCTTCTTAAAAAAAAAAAAAAAAAAAAAAAGAAGAAGAAAGAGAGGGAGGAAGGAAGGGAAGGGAAGGAAGACAATGTGAGGATTTCTAGAAGTACCTTATAACAGTCCTGGCTCTTGTTTCTGCTTCTTTCTGGGATTGAGAGAGGCAATTTCAGAGTACCTAAAACTTATTAATAACTTGTTCTTCCCTTATTTTGCAATAGGAAATTCTTTCTTCCCATAAAATATGCAATATATGTTCTGCATAGCATCTCTTGCTCTGGACATGTAACTGAAACAGACAAGTGTGTGCGCGCGCACACACACACACACACACCTTCCCCTACCCACCTGAAAGAAAAAATAGACCACAGTGACAAGTTACCACCCTTTCCAGGACACTTAGGAAATGAATGCACTGCAAAAGATCTTTGAATTTTACATCCCATCAAGCTGTGTGCTTCTTGGTGACTTCAGCTTCTACTTGAAATGAGTGAGATGCTCCTGAAGCATAAGTTTTAGAATCAGATCTGTCTCTATGCTGTGAATTAGTGGGCTACATCCAGTTACAAAACTGGATGTAAAATCCTGCTCCTGACTGCAGGCAGCTCCTGAGGCCACCACTCCACAGTGTAACAAACATATTGAGTGTTAGGTTGTTCATCAGGCACCTGCTTTATTGCAGATCTGTGAGAGCTGAGCTATGAGGTGTGTGGTGGAGTTTTTTTCCCTGTCCATTGGGATGCATTTCAAGCTGTTCCTCAATGGCTGTTGGCAGACTTCCAGTCTTGCTGCCTTGCTACATCACCTGCAGTGTGAGTAGTTTAGTAACCCATGAGAATTACAGCAAGCATAAGGTGTATGACTGCAGTGTGTGAAATACACTGTTGTGCCCTGGGAGTGCCTGCCTGAAAGTAGTGTTTGGAGTGATTATTCATTATGAATTTGAGTGTCAATCCAGCATTAGCTCTCAGCAGCTGACATCCCCAGCAGAGAATAAGCTGGTAGGAGTTGTTTTCTCTCTACTGAGTTAGTTTTTTTCACCAACCCAAGGGAGAATGGAGTAATGTGGCAAGACTGCTGAGAAGCTGCCCCTCCATAGAATCATTGAATCACAGAATGTTTAAGGTTGGAAGAAACTTTAAAAATAATCAGGTTCCAACCTCCCTGCTATGAGCAGGGACACCTCCCACTAGACCAGCCTGCACAAAGCCTCATCCAACCTGGCCTTGAACACCTCCTGGAAGGGGGCATCAGCAACATCCCTAGGCAATTCCTATTCCTATTCCAGCACCTTACTACTCTCATGGTGAAGAATTTCTTTCTGATGTCTAACCTTAATCTCTCCTCTTCCAGTTTTAATCCATTACCCCTTGTGCTCTCACTACAAGTCTTTGTAAAAAGCCCCTCCCCAGCTCTCCTGTAGCCCCTTCAGGTACTGAAAGGCCACTATAAGGTCCCCCCAGAGCCTTCTCTTCTGCAGACTGAACAATGCCAACTCTTTCAGCCTGTCTTCATAGCAGAGGTTTGATCATCTTTGATAATCTTCATGGCCCTTCACTGGACCCTCTCCAGCAGGTCCATCTCTTTCCTGTGATGAGGTCTCCAGAGCTCTATGCAGTATTCCAGGTGTGATGTCACCAGAGCAGAGGGGCAGAATCCCCTCCCTGGCCCTGCTGGCCACACTTCTTCTGATGCAGCCCAGGATGCAGTTGCTCTCTGGGCTCCAGCACACACTGGCAGCTCATGTCGAGCTTCTCATCTACTACCACCCCCAAGACCTTCTCCTCAGGCCTGCTCTCCAGCCATTCTCCCCTCAGCCTGTATTTTTGCGGGGGTTGCACCAACCCAGATGCAGGACCTTGCACTTGGCCTTGTTGAACTTCATGAGGTTGGCACTGGCCCACCTCTCCAGGCTGTCAACTTCCCTCTGGATGGCCTCCCTTCCCTCTAGGGTGTCAACCCCACCACACAGTTTGGTATCATCACCAAACTTACTGAGAATACACTCAATCCCACTGTCCATGTCTCCAACAAAGATGTTGAACAGCACTGGTCCCAATACTGACCCCTGAGGAACACCGCCGGTTACTTGCCTCCACTTGGACACTGAACCATTGACCACAGCTCTCTGGGTGTGGCCATCCAGCCAATTACTGATCCACTGAGTGGTCCATCTGTCAAATCCGTGTCTTGTCTGTTTGGAAACCAGGATGTCGTGTGCAACAGTGTCAAACGCCTTGCAGAAATCCGGGTAGATGATGCCAGCTGCTCTGCCATGATCCACCATCTCTGTAGCCTTGTTGTAGAAGACCAGATTGGTCAGGCATGATTTGCTCTCAGTGAAGCCATGCTGGCCGTCACCAATCACCTCCTTATTTTCCATGTACCTTTGCAGACTTTCCAGGAGGATCTGCTTCATGATCTTGCCAGGCACAAAGGTGAGACTGACCGGCCTGTGGTTCTGCAGGTTTTCCTTTTTCCCCTTTATAAAAATAGGGGCCATGTTCCTTTTTTTCCAATCAGCAGGAACCTCACCAGACTGCCATGACCTCTCAAATATGATGGACAGAGGCTTAGTAACTGCATCTGCCAGCTCCCTGAGGACCCGTAAGTGGATCTCATGAGGTCCCGTACACTTGTACAATTTCAGGTTCTTTAGATGGTCACAAACCTGCTCTTCTTCTGCAGTGGGGGTTGCTTAGTTCTCCCAGTCCCTGCTTTCACCTGCTGTGGCCTTTGTGAGGAGGCTGGAGCACTTGCCAAAGAAGACTGATGCATAGAAAAGCATTGCCTGGTGGGACTCCATAGAGCTAGCAGCTGCTCTGCTGGAAGGCAAATGAGGCCACTCTGAAACATGGCTCCTGGAAGGATACTATGTTTTTGATTTCTTCATGTATGGTTGGTGACTTTTGTCTTCTCTTGTATGGACCTGGGTGGGATTAGTCAGCATGTTTTTGCTATAGAGGAGACAGTCTGCCTGTTTTCAGTCTTTTCTCAGGAGGTTTGCCACTCAGTGGATGAGGGGAGAATTGCTAATTTTCCAGGTAATGTTGCTGCTAGGTATGGACACCTCTTGCATAGGTATGAACAGTCCTCCCTGCTGAGAAACATCCTTTTCCAGTGCACCTGGGACCTTGCCCTCCCTCCCCTTTACCAGAAGAGATGAGAAGGGGCATGCAAGCTATCTGTGAAGTATCTTCTAGAGACATGGATTTCCCATTGATTGTTCTGCTTTTAGACAAAGCAGGGGGCTGGGAAATTACACATTTCTTACAAAAGAAAAAAAATCAAGCTTTTCTTAGCAGAGTTTTACCATTTACTCTCAGCTGCATCTCTCTGGGCATATGAAGAAAAGTTGTTCTTAGCCCAAGTGAAAGTTGGCTGAAAGTTTGGCTGACCATGATGTGAAGCAAATCCTTTATCTGCTCTGATGCTCTCTGTAGCTTCACATGCTTTGGGTGTTAGGAAGTGTATTAAGATAGAGGAGGCATTTGCAGTTCAAAGGTCTTTGGATCTCCCAAGTTGGAAGGGATCTATGAGGATAATGGAATCCATACAGGGCAATCTAAAATCTTGCACTTTAAGTGAAAACAGGTGCTTCCAAACCCTGTAGCAGGTAACATTGGTATTAAGTCTGTGGGTGGGGCCCATGCCAGGGAAGAAAAGGTGGGGAATGGTAAAGCCAGCCAGATGACCAACCAGCTGAGCACTTGGGAATTGGCTGTGGGCAGCTTGTGCAGATGCTTATGTGCAGTTAAGCTCTGCCGTGCTTGAGATGCAGCAGAACAGACAGGTAATGGTATGCTTTACCCTCAGTGCTTGAGGTTGTCCCCTGCTGAGAGGTTGTGATTATGCTAATTGTCTTCATTTCTAAAAAACATCTTGTAGCTCCCTGGCTATGTATCAGAGACTTGCAGGCCAGAAGTATATGGTGGAGAAGGGAAGCTTTATCCTACTAATTTGTGCTTTGCTTTGGGAAAGGAAAGGATTTCTAGGGAACAACTTGAGGACCCATCTCTGAATTGAGGGAGAGCTGTTCGGGATGGGAATTGGAGCTCTTTGCCTCTAAGTGTAAAGATTTTGGTGCTGTTTAATGCAACAATTACTTTGAAGTCGCTGAGTTTCAAATTTGCCAATGTTAATTTCAGCTCCTGTGAATGAATATTGAACAACACTGTTGCTGGAGGAGTTACTCCTGGAATCAGGCTGCTTCTTTGTCTGTTGAAAGGAGTTGCATCCAATATGTGATGGGAGGTGCTTTTTCAACTATGTAACCTTTTATTCTCTTGACATACACTTACAAAACAAGAAATTTCAGAGATGGCTTGACACCAGTCAGAGATATTTTGTTACTGATAAATGATGGACCATTTTTCTGTGGGTTTTTGGTGCGTTGGGATTTTCTGTTTGCCTGAGCAAATACAATGTTTATGTATGCTCTACAGGAGGTCAGGCCAGACAGACATTAAAGATTCATGTCCCTCCTGATCCTAAAAAATACGGAAAAAAACACCAATGGGAAGTCTTACATGCTGAGCTTAGGAGGGGGCGTGTTAGATCCTGACACTGAATGGTTTTCTAGTAAGTACATTCTGAAATATCAGCTTGCCCTCCCTCTTTCCCCCAAGAATGTGTTGGTTGGTATCTTTCATATTCTGCAGTGCAATAGCTGGGTGGTGTGACCCACAGCTGTTGTGTGAGCTCTCATCGCAGCACAGCCAGCATTGTCAAAAGAAAACTGTGAAGCAGATTGCAGGACTCGGCACGGGACAAAATAGGTGACATAAAAGTACTCAGAGCTAACAATACTGTCTTGATGAAGCTGTGTTAGTATTATGGTATGCTGAGGGAGAGAAAGATGAGAGGCACTCCAAAGTGGCTGAAGTCTCACCTTTACTGGAAGCCTTGCTGAGCTGCATGCCTTTCTGCTGGGGTGCTGGGTGATATGTGTAGTTGGCATTAAAAGTGCTTCCTGTGGGTGACTCATGTGTTGGGTTGTTTCAAAAGAAGGTGAGAGAGCTCTATTTCTTTCTCAGGCTGAATTCCTAACCCACTGTACCTATGCTCAGCGGTGACACTTTGAATGGCATGAATTGGCAGTCCTGGTATTGCAGCTTAGGACTGTCACCCCTTCTCTGACACTAGTTCCAGTGCATGCCTGACTATGTGGCAAAACATCTCAGTGCTGGCCTGGAAGGAAACAAGCAATTTGTTCTTTGCTGGATTAGCAGGCTGAGTCAGTTTGTCATGTGCTCAAACACACAGGGGTGATGGGAAATCACAGGGAGTGAACAAGGCAGTGGCTCCTGGTGGTGGGGCTGCTGGCTTGGTTCACCAGCTTCTCTGCTTGTACCCTCTGAAAAGGATGTTTGTGTTCCTGAAGAACTTGGGTGATACTTGATTTCTGTGAACATCTCTTAAAAGGGGCCTGAAAATGACCCTGGAAATGAACTGCCTGGACCTCTGGGATTGTGATAGGGGAAGATGGCTACAAGCAGTAACCTGTTAGCCTACGTTATCTGCTAGATGCCTCCCATTGCATGCTCTCTAATGGGCACAGCCTGCAGCATGGGGTCCACAAAATGAAGCTGTGCTGTCTTGTTTGTAGAGGGGCAGCTGCGTAAGAAAAAAGTCTTTCTGATGTAGCCCTAGTGTAAACAGATCAAACCCTCAATTTTATTTCTTCACAAGTGTATTTTTATTTCTTTGATTAATGAGCATAAATAGTTCTCTTTACCTTTTGGGTTGGGCTGGCTTCAGTTAACAGTGATTTGGAGGATAACTGGGTACGGTAAGGTATTTCTTACTGAGTGCCAGTTCTAATGGGTAATTATCTAGTTTCATGTTTCCTGGCACCTTCCCCAGGTGACTACTTGAAGAAAATTATCTGCAGAGGTGGAGATACGCCTCTAACTGGAAGAAAGGCTCTTCCAAAAGCACCAAAGCATAGCAGAGTTGCACTGAAGCATAGGGATTCCCAAGGAGACTGCATCAGTGTGTGCATGTGTAAGAATTTACCCTTTCCTGGGCACAGAGGTGGTTTAGGCCCAAATTGCTGTACTGTATCCAAGGCTGCAAGCAAACTTCATTCAGCAAGTGAGTGGCAAGCATATTCACAGGGCTTTAAACATTAGGCTGGAGACAGTTCAATCAGGAGAGCAGCTCTCAGTCAGAGATGTGTGATGGACAGATTATCAGTAGCCCTCAGATACCAACTTTGGCAAAAGCAGTGCAAAATCAAGAAAAAAACCTGCCAGAAACAGCTAACAAATAACCCCTACAGTTCTTCATTCTGTGACTGAAGAGTCTTTCCTTTAAGTCTTTCTTTTTCCAGGGGGGAAATCGACCTTGAGTCGGGAATTAATTGCTTTAGTGTGAGCAGCTCTTCCTTGTGCAGGAAGCTCAAGTAAAACGAGCTTGTGGGAGACTGTCTTAGTCATAAGCAGCGTTATAGCTCTGGAGTACTCTGCATACTCTGGAGAGATAGAGTGCTGGTTAATACATGGGCTGTGCACACAAAGCTTGTTCCTGAAGAGCCAGGGAAAAGCACTTTGTGCTTTATGTACCTACTAAACCTGGAAGCAGGTGTGGCTATCACTGATGCAGGGGCTTTTCATAGTTAAGTGCCTGATGTCTGAACTAGAGCTTGGTTGTCACCTGTATCTTCTGGGGTTTTTCTTCATATTTCATAACTGTTCACATTGCTGTGTTAAGTATCTTTTCTTGGAAGAGTTAAGGCATATATCTTGTGTTTTCCTATCAATGAAATGTGTGCACGTCTGGTTATTAAGTACTGCAAGTGTTGAATTGCAGAGTTCTTGCATTTGCAGCATCACTGAGAGTAAGGCTGTAGTTGGTGTCAAATTGGAATATTGCAGAGGGAGGTAAAAGCAGTGCTGACAGAAATGCAAATGGTAGATGAATCTCATGTTTCAGGTTATCTCTAGAATTGCTGGAATAATTTCTACTTTCTACATGGCAGCCACAAGCAGTAACAAAGTCAAAAAAGACAGGTCAGCATGACCTATGGGAAGGGGATGTTTACTGAGCTTATCTTGGTGTGAAGAGGAGTTGAATGGAAGATGCTAACCACTCCTGTCTGTAGCCTTGAGCATTAAGTAAAACAGATAATAGAAAACAATTATTAAATAAACTTACTGTGAACTTACCTCATTAACATGCTAAAATACCCTCCTTTAGGCTGGAAGGACCCCTACTCTGACCATGCGTAGTGAAATGCAGAAGCACAAACACTTTAAGTGAAGGCAAAGAACTGGTTCATGTAGACAAATTATGTTGGTATACTTAGAGATAAGGTAATTTTGCAATTTTTTTTGGGTGTAAAAGAAACCCTGTGTTACAGGGAAGGTGTGCTAGCTTTGCAAACTGTCACCTAGCACCCTTTCTTCACAGAACTGGAATAAAGCAAATATCTCAACTCTGTATGGATTGGATTATTGCACACAGGGTAAACAGACCTTGCTTTGGAACAACAGTAAGAGAAGCTGTCAGGAGCAATTGCATGAAGCAATTGCCTTAACGCTTGCTGATAGAGTGAGCCAGAGAGATTGTAGTGTAACCTGACTGAGGCTTAAGCCAGGTGTTTAATGTCAAGTACTTAAGTTTAAGCTTTGAGAGAATAAGAAGAAAACAAGAAGAAAGGAAAAATGCCCAGTTTTATTTCTGGAAATTTGGAAAACACTGGAAGAGTGCTGTGCACTGAATTATTGTCAGCCCTTTATAAAGTAGTTCTGAGGATTACGCACTCCAGTAGGCCTAGTTCTATGTTTTTGTTACTTTTACTGAAGCAGCTCAGGCTACTTTTTAACAGAGAACAAGCTGTATGTGTTGTACACAACATGCGTGCTGCTCTGAAGCCAAGGTGTGTAGTCTTCAAAGATTTCCTATGTGTTATTCCCTCAGATGGAAAAAACATAGGGAATCAGTCATGGTGGTTCAAGGATCTGCCTTATGGTACCTTCACAGCCTGACTTAGCTGGATGTCAAGCCTGCACCAGATGTCCCAGCTGCTCGGGTGCCCCTTGAAGATCTTCCATTCATAAAATTGAGCTGTGTTGATCTTATTTAGGCTTGCAATCCTGTTGCCAGAAAACAGGATAACTGGCTGTCATCCAAGTTCTAGAAGGGCTTTGCTGTCTGAATTTTCTGAATATGGTGGTCTCCGGTGACACAGATTTGCAGAGTTGCTGTGGCAACCTGCATAGGTTCCCTCCCGCCTCAGCCGGTTCCCGGGTTCCCAATTAGCCACGCTATTCATCCCGCTTGTGAGAGGGGAAGTGAGGGCTGGGCCTGGGGGCAGTTGGCCTAATGGACAGGCAAAGCAGCCTCTGAAGTGGCAGGGACAGAGAGCACAACCTGCCCAGAGAGCATGCAGAGCTGCATCGCTCTGCCTGCCTTCCCTCCCTCCAGCTGAGCAGATTAGTGAGAGCCATTGCCTCTCTGCAACTATCCTGCTGCCTTTGCTCGCTTATTCCTGCCATAGTTGGAGGGTTTTGTTGTTTCCCAAGATTAATGCATTCAGGTCAGAGTGAGCTAAGCCAGAATTAAAATCAAGTTTTTAGGAAGTAATTTGAAAACTTGTGCTGTTTCCATTTTAGCTGAAATGCTCTTCAAACAGTGCTTCACTGGAAGGGGGCTCATTCCTCGGAAGTCTGAATGGAGTGTAGTTCAAACAGGACCTTGAGCTAAGCCCTGGGAGGCAGAATTTGTAAAGCTCCCAAGGTAATTTAGAACCTGATTCTTCCTAGCTGAGGTCCTCCCTGGAATATGCGGCCTGAATGGAACTGCCCCCTTCACTCCTGTGAGTTTGGCTATTGGTTCCACATACTCACAAATTTCTTTCTGAAGCTCCAATGCCTTCTCATGAGGATGCTCACAAGGTTTTGGGTCGATATCCCTTTTCTGTGTGTCAGTGTGATTCACCAGGGAGAAAATGAAACTTACTGTTTTATGTGAATGTTTTCTAACAGATAAGCTAATTAATGAAATGGTAGACAGCTGTAATGTAGGGAAATCGATGATTGAAGAGAGATGAAACTATCTTTTTGCTTCTTTTAAATAAAATTGTAAACATATACCTATTATTGTGCATCTTGGGGTATTGTATTTGAAAATGGGTATGGGATATGATATTTGAAAAGTCATGGCAGTCAGGTGAAGTCCCTAGAGACTGGAAGAAAGGAAACATTACACACATTACAGGGTGTAATGGGAGGACCCTGGGAACTACTGACCTGTCAGCCTCGCCTCTGTGCCTGAGAGGATCATGGAGCAGATCCCCCTAGAAGACATGCTAAGGCACATGAAGAACAGGGAGGTGATTCAGGACAGCCAGCATGGCTTTACTAGGGGCAAATCCTGCCTGACCAACCTACTGCCTTTCTACAATGGAGTGACTGCATCGTTGGACAAGGGAAAACCTATGGATGTCTTGAGGCCACACCTGGAGTATTGCATCCAGTTTTGGGCACCTCAATTCAAGAGAGATATTGAGGTGCTGGAGCGAGTACAGAGGAGGGCAACGAAGCTGGTGAAGGGCCTAGAGAATAGATCTTATGAGGAATGCTTGAAGGAGCTGGGAATATTTAGTTTGAGGAAGAGGAGGCTGAGGGGAGACCTCATCAGTCTCTACAACTACCTGAAAAGTCACTGTAGAGAGGTTGGTGCTGGTCTCTTCTCACAGGTAATTAGTGATAGAACAAGAGGGAATGGCTTCAAGCTGCAACAGGGTAGGTTTAGACTGGACATCAGGAAGAATTTTTCCACAGAAAGAGTGGTTAGACACTGGAATAGGCTGCTCAGGGAGGTCATTGAGTCACCATCCCTGGATGTGTTGAAGGGTTGTTTGGTTGTGGTGTTGGTGGGTATGGTTTATGGGAGAACTTTGTAGAGTAGGGATGACGGTTGGACTCGGTGATCCCAAGGGTCTTTTCCAACCTGAATGGTTCTGTGATTCTATGATCTATGGGGATTTCTACAAGGCCTTTGACACAGTCCCCCACAACATCCTTCTCTCTAAGTTGAAGAGATACGGGTTTGATGGGTGGACTGTTCAGTGGATAAGGAATTGGCTGGATGGTCACATCCGGAGGGTAGTGGTCAATGACTCGATGTCCAGATGGGAAATGGTGACAAGTGGTGTCCTTCTGGTGTCCATACTGGGACCAGTGTTGTTTAATATCTTCATTAATGATACTGACAGAGACACTGAGAGCACCCTCAGAAAGTTTGCTGATGACACCAAGCTGGATGGTGCAGTCGATATGCCAGAGGGACAGGATGCCATCCAGAGGGACCTGGACAAGCTGGAGAAGTGGGCCCAGGTGAACCTCATGAGGTTCAACAGGGCCAAGTGCAGGGTCCTGCACCTGGGCTGGGGCAACCAGAGATACCAGTACAGGCTGGGGGAAGACATGCTGGAGAGCAGCCCTGTGGAAGAAGCCCTGGGGCTACTAGTGGATCAAAAGCTGGACATGAGCCACCAATGTGCAGTTGCAGCCCAGAAGGCCAACTGCATCTTGGGCTGCATCAGGAGAAGTGTGGCCAGAAGATCAAGAGAGGTGATTTTGCCCCTCTACTCTGCCCTGGTGAGACCTCAGCTAGAGTGTTGCATCCAGCTCTGGAGCCCCCAACACAACTCCTGCTGGAGTGTGTCCTGAGGAGGGCCATGAAAATGATCAGAGGGCTGGAGCACCTCTCTTATGAAGACAGTCTGAGGGAGTTGGGGTTGTTCAGCCTGGAGAAAAGAGAAGACTCTGGGAAGACCTTATAGTGGCCTTCCAATACCTGAAAGGGGCCTATAAGAAGGCTGGGAAAGGCCTGTTCACAAGAGCATATAACGATAGGACAAGGAGTCATGGTTTCAAGCTAGGAAAGGGTAGATTTAGCTTGGACATTAGGAAAAAGTTCTTTAGTATTAGGGTGGTGGATCACTAGAACAGGTTGCCTAGAGAGGTGGTGGAGGCCCCATTCCTGCAGACATTGATGGTCAGACTTGATGGGGGTTTGAGCAGTCTGGTCTAGTTAGAGATGTCCCTGAGTATTTAGGGGGGTTGGACTAGATGACCTTTAGAGGTCACTTCCAACCCAAGACATTCTGTGTTTCTGTCAGAGAATATGAAGATCATTGAGTTCTAACCCCCTTCTAGAGCAGGACCAAAAAATTAGGGCAGATCACTCAGAAAAGCATCCAGACAGATCTTGAAAGTCTCCAGAGAAAGAGATTCTTCTGGATGTAATGCCTGCTGGTGTTACTGTTTTATGTTAGCTCCCAAAATGCAGAAAAAGAGAGTGTGTTTAGGAAGGAGACATCCTCATAATACAGGGTTTCTTTATACATAAAAAATGCAAATTCATCTTATCTCCCAAGTACAGTATTATTGTCTACATGCTTGTCTGACAAGTTCCTTTGTGAAAAGGAGTTCCTTCCCTTTTAAATGCTCATTGTTCTCTGCTACCCATGATACCCATCTCCTGTGGCTAAAGACATTCACACCAAGATGAGCTTAGCAAGCACCCCATCCCATTGGTCATGCTGGCCTCTTTCTTTTGACATCACTGGGGTGCACAGAGTTATTTTATAAAATATACCTAGCAGATGGAAGTGATAGAGCCAAATATGGTCACAGACATTGCAAATTCTTCCTGCAGCTTCTGAGAATTCAATAGCTTCAGTGTAATAGTGGCAAATAGATCTTTGTCTAGGAGGAAGGTTGATCTCAGCGTCTCCTATCCTGAACTACCTTATTTATGCCAGATTGCCACAACCTCTTGTTAAACTCATGTTTTAAGTGTGCTGGTAAATGGTGCTTTCTTACCATATTGATATTTTTCTGAGGGTCTAGATTGTTGCCAGATGGACATGTGCATCTGATAATTTTGTGGCACATGGTCATGCAGTAGTTGTTCCTTTTATACCATCCAAGCTGCACAGTTCACTTGGAATAGTTTTTGAGTTAGCTTTTCACAGCCTTGAGCCTAGAGATGTTCTGTGTGTTGTATCTGTGTGATAAAAATAGCAGAGAAGCAAATATGTGATCAGGACTTGAATTCTTGCAGAGCTGTTTCTGAGCTGATCTCAGAAACCAGAGGAGTGTCATATTACTCAATTCCCAGATGGAGATGCCTTGTAATGCCTGTGTAAAATGTTCCAGCATGCTATAAATGTGGAGCCTAGATGCTGCAGAAGCCATACATGGGTAGAGAAATGCTGTTTATTGAATGGTAGCACCAGTTCTGAGCTTCAATTTGGACATGAGACTGTGCATGCTTTTGTCTGTACTGTTAACTTGCTGTTTGAAGAGGGGGTGTTCAAGGGAAGCTCTTGCACATATGAGTTGGGTTTGCAGTCCACCTTGTGTATCCTAGGTATATCACAAACATACCTGAGTATCCATTCCCAAACAGAACTGTGTGCTGTGCCCTTCTGCAACTGGAAGCAAGCCTGTCAGGGACATGTGAATATTGCTTGAAACCTCCTTCCTGGAGCATGGCAGCCTGTGCTGGGGCTGCAGCAGAGTCCACGGGGCACTTAAGCCAAGCCCTCGGGGGCCAGCACTTGTGAGCCTGCCAACTTGATGGCATATCCCAAGTGGGAATGTCAGGGTAGTGTGACTGTTGGGAAGGGGAGGCTGGCTCACAGTGCTGGGAGCAGCTGGTGGCTACTATGAAATGAATTTCTTCCATAGGCATTGGCCTCTCCTGGTATATTTGTCTGTTTGTTAGTTCATTTGTTTACTGTTAGGCTGAGGAGGGACTGGGAGGCAGTAATCGGTGACCTGTCTCTCATTCCTTAGGTGGCTGGCTTTTGGATACTGTTTACGCTGTAGGTATAGTTGTAGATCAGTTTTTGATGCAGTTCTGCTTTGCTTCGAGAGCAGGCTGTTTCTATCCTACCAGATAATCCTGAATCCTAATTTGGAACAGTAAAACTGTATTTCCCCACCCACCTTCGAAACATGTTGCTCCTGGAACTCCTGTGGAGTTGCAGCCTGCTGTGTTTGTGCCTGGTTACTAATGCTTTTTCTGCAGTAACAAACCAGTGCTATTCTCTCTTCTCTGGAAAGCCCCCAGCTCCATGAATTTGTGCTAGTAAGGTGCTTGTCTAGTATCCCTTATGGCTCTGTGCATTAGCTTCCCTCTCTCTGCTTGTTTCCTCTCAAGGAAGGTGACAGGGAGCCACTGTGAGCACAGTCCAAGGATTCCCTGGCAACACAAGCCTGTTCGTCGTGGGCACTCAGTGCAAGCTTAACAGACTTGAATACCTTAAGACAAAATTAGCCACTGTCCCCAGTAAAGCTAAACCTCCTAACAAACCTAGGTCAAGGAACTTTGCAGGACCTTTGCAGGACCTAAGGGTTTCAGCAGTATTTGGAGGAAGGGTGGTAACCTATTAGGCCTCTGTGGAGGCTGTTCTGAAGTGGCAGGGGAAGACGTTTGCAGGGCAGGAAATGGTAATAGCTGTGGAAGGCTGCAGTGCTATGTGCTTGCAAAGATCAGTCTGTACTCCAGTAATTAATTCTTCTGCTTGCAGATAAAAGAGTCTCCTAGTCTTGCTGTGAGTACTTATTATGGAGGAATTGAGTACTCAGTACTGAGGAACTTTGTATACACTCTGCTTCATTTTGAATTTCATTTAAATGTTGAGCTAGATGCTCAAAATCTGTTACTTTTCGTGTTAGAATGCAATTATCAAGCATTGGGGTGTATGCCAGCTTTGCTCCTTATTCCCCTGCCATAGCTCTGTAGTCAGAGACCCATGGCTGAAACTTCCTTCTTTGCTGCAGTGCGAATTTGGGATTGTCTGGCAGTGCACAGAGAAATGCTGGAGAAACTGCCCCTTCAGGAGCAGTGGGCTCTGGCCACTGCATCATGTCCATCCTTTGCTCAGCCACAAAAAAGAGGAATAGTTTGGGCTGCTTTGCTCACATAACAAGAATTAAAAGAGCTTCCATTCCCAGCTGTGGTTAGTCAAATCTGTCTGTAAGAAACTTGCTGATGGTGTCTCAGTTGTCTGTGACCATGTTTGTTTCTTCATCTAGGACAGATGATCTCTGAGGTTGAACACCAGCATTTTGTGTGGCCGTGGCCACCAGAGGTGGTGTCCTATGCTGCTGAGCCTTACTAGTGGCTCTCCTCTTCCCCAGCCATGCAAGGGAGGAAGTGGAGGGTTTGTGCTAATGGATGGGAGCAGTGTTGGCCTCTTGCTTGTGTATAGCAGGGCACAGGAAATCATAGGTCAGAGCCTCTTGCTTGTGTATAGCAGGGCACAGGAAATCATAGGTCAGAAGTGTCAGCAGGACGATAACTCCCAAGCTATTTCTTTACTCATCATGGGGTCCAGTGAGTGGCTGAACCTTACATAAATTATCCATGCAGCCCAAGGAAAAGCTTAATTTACACATCTGAGTCTTAACAATAACTGTTCTGATAGGATCCCTTTGACAAAGAGCTGCAGAGGATACTTTAGCTGTGGATATAGTATTCCAGTTTGAGAAAGTATCCCCGTGTCTAATTTTAAAAGTATTTACTCCTGATTTGGAAAATTTGGGTTATTTTTTAACCTCTGCAGTCTTACCTGCTGTTTTTATTTATTGCTGCTCACCCTTGGGACACAGAGCCTGAGAGTCTTTTACAGGCCCAGGAGCACACTGGTAGTGTTCTTGAGTGGTCCAGGTGGTACCTGGACTTGTAGCTGTTGAATGTTGTGCCAGTCCAGTGACTGTATGCTGTTGACCCACTGTGAAGGCAGTTGATCACCAACAGCAGGGTGCTAGACTGAAAGTGGGTACTGTGGATGCTTTCTGAGGAATGAGTGACTGAAGATCCAGTGATGTTCTCTTCACATGGCCCTGCTTGTGGCTTTCCAGGGAGGACTCTAGAGAGCAGCACTGGGGAGAAATGTTCTGCCACCTGCTACCAAGGAAAGAGTGGCTGAATTTCACAGCTGCTGAAGATTTTTTATTTCAGAGTAAAATATTAATTTCCTGACTGGAGCTGCATCAGGCTTCTTGGGCATGAGCCTGCTGATCTGTTTGTTAGTGCTTGACTTCTTAGTTGAGTTGCAGCTAGGTCTCAGATACTAATTTCCTGACACTTTGGATCTTTGTCCAGCAGCTTTTTAAGTATCTGAGGATGCTGAGATTTCAGACTGGCTGCAGTATTTTGAGCGAGCATTGGAAACAGGTCTTAGAAACTCACCTTTTTCTGCTGAGCTCAGCTGGCTGTCCCTACTCCACTTACCTGCCCTTTTTCCAAGAACCTGTTTATTGGTTGTACTCATTGTGTGTGTACATGGAGATCCACAACAGATTGCTGTGGTGAGGAGTAGCAGCAGTGCTCCATGATCTTAAAAGAAAGATGTCATTGGGCTGTATCTCTCAGTGATACATAATTGTATTGACCACAAATATTGCAGTCATCAGTGTGAGTGGATTCTGTATGCTTTAACTGAGCATGAGAAAGCTGATGATTGTACTGTGATTCAAGAGGTCTGGAGGTAACCCTTCCTAGGGTCTGACTGTCTTTTGTGACATGTACTGGTGAGGGTATGCTTGTGGTTGAGCACTGTGCTACTGACTGGTAGTTATAGGGAAGCCATGGATCCAAGAGCTGAGAAGCCTTTTAGAGCAGATTCTCAGTGTGGCATCTTCTGGTTCTTCTGAGCCATTATCTGATCTGTGAGTCATAGAATCATGGAATTTTTTTGGTTGGAAAAGAACTTTAAGATCATCGAGTCCAACCATTTACCTAGCACTGCCAAGTCCGGGACTAAACCATGTCCTTAAGCACCACATCTACATGTCTTTTAAATACCTCCAGGGATGGTGACTCCACCACTTCCCTGGGCATCCTGTTCTGGTGCCTAACAGCTCTTTTTTCAGTGAAGAAATTTCTCCTAATTTCCAACCTAAACCTTCCTTGGCACAACTTGAGGCCATTTCTCCTTATCCTCTTGCTTGTTACTTGAGAGAAGAGACAAACCCCACCTCGCTACAACCTCCTTTCAGGTAATTGTAGAGAATTATAGTCTCCCCTCATCCTCCTTGTCTCCAAACTGAACTACCCTAGTTGTTGTCCTTCGAAGAGTAGTTCTCTAAACCCTTCATCAGCTTTGCTGCCTTTCCCTGGGCTCACTACAGCACCTTGATGTCTTTCTTGTAGTGAGGGGCCCAAAACTGAGCACGGGATTCAAGATGCAACCTCACCAGTGCAGAGTACAGGGGGACAATCAGTTCCCTACTTCTGCCAGACACTATTCCTGATGCAGGCCAGGAGGCTCTTGGCCTTCTTGGCCACCTGGGCACACTGCTGGCTCATGTTCAGCCAGCTGTCAACCAGCACTCCCAGGTCCTTTACTGCTGGGCAGCTTTCCAGCTGCTCCTCCCCGAGTCTGTCACATTGCATGGGGTTGTTGTGACTCAAATGCAGGACCTAGTTGTTGGCCTTATTGAATCTCACAGAATTGGCCTTGACCTATCAATCCAGCCTGTCTGGATCCCTCTGCACAGCCTTCCTACCCTCAGGCAGATCAACAGTCCTGCCCAACTTGGCATCATCTGCAAACTTATTGAGCACTCAAGCCCCTCATCCAGATCATTGATAAAGATAATAAAGAGAATTGAGCCCTGGGGAACATTACTTGTGACCAGCTGCCAACTGGATTTAGCTCCATTCACCACAACTCTTTGGGCCTGGCCATCCATCCATTTTTTTTACCCAGTGAAGTGTACACCTGTCCAAGCCAAAAGCAGTCAGTTTCTCCAGCAGAATGCTGTGGGAAACTGTCAAAGACTTTACTAAAGTCTAGGTAGACAATATCCACAGCCTTCACTAAGATCACCTCCTAGACAGAATCTGCATGCTCTTCTTACTCATATACCTCTTTAAGGACCTATCTACCAAAGAAAAACATGCCGAGCATTCAAGACTTGGCAGAGTGGCAGTTAAAGTTGTCTGACAAACTAAGTCAAAGTATGATTTTTCAGGAAGAGCTCTGACTCTTGCACTCTGCATGGCTGCAGAAAAGGTGCTCTGTTCCCAGGGTTGTGTGTGATGTGCTTGCTGGGAAAGCAGCTACTAGTACAGACACTGTGGAGTCAGCTGGTGGGTAGAAAGCTGGCAAAAAAAACCTGCTCATTCGGTTGCTAGGGGACCAGTGCTCAAGGGCTGTGCTGTGTCAATCTGTTGCAAGGAACAGCAACCCTGTGATCCCTCCACCTCGTCTCAAACTGCTAGGATTTGAATACAGTGCTTGCAAGTGAAAACAGTGGAGGCCAGCACACCAGGAGTACATGACAGAGGGCACTGAGTGCTGCAGCATTGGCATGATGGCTTTCTCCTGCTATGGCCTTGTGCTCATCCAGCTGTCCCTTTCAGCTGTCTGCAAAGGGTGGTGTGCTGTGGGAGTCTCATAGGCAACTGAATGTGCCTGGATGAACTCTGGAGGCCTTCTTGAAGGAAGGAAGGAGAGGATGTCTGCTGTAGCTGTTTGTGTTCCAGGGAATCTCTGTTGAAGAGTCTCTGTGTTAGTGTTGCTTCCTCCCACATTAGTGGGAGCTGTATAGGTTCACTGGTGTGTCTAACACTTTTCAAAGGCTGCCAAGCTCCGTTTGCTCTTTCTCTCTTTCAGGCTAGAGAGATGGGAGGCTTGAGACAAAGTAACTTCAGTTATTTTAGCATTAATTACTATGTTTCTTTGCTTGTCCTTTCTGATGTAATGGACTAGGTCATAGTTGTATTCAGGGAAAGTTAGGTTTGTCATCCCTTCTCACCCCTCGGCTGCAAGGCATGGTGGTGTTACTATCTTTGTTCTGGTGGACAATGTGGTACTAACTACTCAGCCTCACACATACAATTTTATGATACATACAATCAAAGAGGTGCCAGTTGTTTACTAAGAAACTCTGGTCCAATAATAGAGTATTATTTTAGTTAAACAGTTTTATATTTCTTGACTTAAAAGGTGAAGGTTCTCTTGCAAAAGGGGTTGGAGTGTTTCGATACAAGAAGAATGCACATGCACAACCACCATTAGAGAAGTCTGAAACAAGAACATTGAATAGGATTGAATTAAAGGTATTCATGTAGCCTTGCTGGAATTCTGCTGTTTTCTTAGTCTTGACAGTTTGAATCAATGAACTTTGTTTCAATGCAATTTGAGACTGTATCTCAGTCTTTAACAAGAAGACTGGCTATCTCAGTACAGCTGGGCTCCTGAGACAGGGATGGCGAGCAGAATACGCCTTCTGTAATTCAAGGGGAAGTAGTTAGTCAACTGCTGTGCCACTTAGATCCCAACAAGTCTATGGATTTAGATGGGATTCGTCCTAGGGTGCTGAGGGAGCTGGTGGAAGAACTGGCTAAGCCAGTCTCCATCATTTGTCACCATGCCTGTCAGCCTGACCTCAGTGCCTGGCAAGGTTATGGAGCAGATCATCCTGAGTGCAATCAAGGAGTATATAGAAGACAACCAGGGGATCAGACACAGCCAACATGGGTTTAGGAAAGGAAGATTCTGCCTCACCAGTCTCAACTCCTTCTATGACTGGGTGACACACCTACTGGATGAGGGGAAGGCTGTGGATGTGGGCTTAAGCCTTTAATACAGTCTCCCACACCATCCTTCTTGAAAAGCTGGCAGCCCATGGCTTGGACAGGTGCACCCTTCACTGGGTTAAAAACTGACTGGATGACCAGGCCTAGAGAGTGGTGGTGAATGGTGCTGCATGCAATTAGTGTCTGGTGACCAGTGGTGTCCCCCAGGGATGAGTACTGGGCCCAGTCCTATTCAACATCTTTACTGACAACCTAGATGAAGGGATCGAGTCTACTCTTGCTAAATTCGCGGATGACACCAAGCTGGGGGAAAGTGTCGATCTACTGGAGGGTAGGAAGATGCTGTAGAGGGATCTGAACAGGCTAGGTTGATGGGCCAAGTCCAACAGTAAGAGGTTCAACAAGACCACGTGCCAGGTCTACACTTTGGCCACAATAACTCCAGGCAGCGCTACAGACTGAGGGAAGAGTGGCTAGAGAGCTGCCCAGCAGAGAGAGACCTGGGAGTACTGGTTGACAACTGGTTGAACATGAGCCAGCAGTGGGCCCAGGTGGCCTGGAAGGCCAATGGCATCCTGGCTTGTATTAGGAATAGTGTGGCCAGCAGGAGTAGGGATGTAATTCTCCTTCTGTACTCAGCTCTGGTGAGGCCTCACCTCGAACACTGTGTACAGTTCTGGGCCTCTCACTTCAAGAAGGATATTGAGGTGCTGGAGCTGGTCCAGAGGAGAGCAACAAGGCTGGTGAAGGGACTAGAGGGAAAATCTTATAGGGATAGGCTGAGGGAGCTGGAGTTGTTTAGCCTGGAGAAGAGGAGACTCAGGGGGCACCTTACCACTCTACAACTATCTGAAGGAGGGCTCTTCTCCCAGGCAACTAGTGACAGGACGAGAGGGCATGGCCTGAAGTTGCCCCAGGGGAGGTTTAGGTTGGATATTAGGAAGCATTTCCTCACAGAAAAGGTGATTAGATATTGGAATGGAGTGCCTAGGGAAGTGAGGAGTCACCATTCCTGGAGATGTTTAAGGGAAGACTGGATATGTCATGGTCTAGCTAATGTGGTGGTGCTAGCTTATAGGCTGGACTTGATGATATCAGAGGTCTTTTCCAGCCTCAATAATTTTGTGACATTCTGTAGCAGGTGCATTAGAAAAGCCTTTTGCAGCTTGAAGTGCTGGCAAAAGAACTTATGGAAAAAATGGGGGAAATAAACCTAAACAAGTAGCCCAGGACTAGATTCACAGGAGCAGTCTGGACAGATGTCAGTCTCTAATAGCTGGACTACTGAATGCAATATGTAACCTCTTGCTTCAGACAGTGTCTTTCCCAGAAGACTGGGAGTAGCTGATGGGAAGCTAATTCTCAGGGTTTTAAGGGAGATTTGAGAAGCTGTAGGCTAGTAAGCGTCAAGCACATTATTAGAAGCTACAGAACAGAGGTAGTGGAGCACATGGATAGATAACGATGTTAGTGTATGGGCTCTTTTGTAAAAAGACTTGCTTCTCAGGTGTTTTGGAATGGTTGAAGCACAAGTACTGTGAGATACACTGGATATACTACTTGGATTTCCAAAAGGCCTTCAGCAGAGTTTCTCAGAAGAGCTTCTTAGAAAGCAAGGCTGCTGTGGAACAAAGGGGAAAGTCCTCACACAGATAAATCATTGTTTAAATAAATAGCAGGAATACATAGTCAGTTGTCATGACAAAAGCTCACCAATGGAGATCTGGGGGGATTTGCACTCAGGTACATGCTCAGCATAATCCTAAATAGCAATCTTCTCCAAGGAGTATTTCTATACCACTGGGAGTGTCTGCTGAGGGAACATCTTTCAGACATGCTCACACTTCCTTAGTCTCTGCAGAGCTTTATCTGCAAAATGTTTTAGGGAGGGTTTGTATGTTGGGTCTGTGCGGCAGGGCTTTGGTAGCAGGGTAGGGGCCACAGGGGTGGCTCCTGTGGGAAGCTGCTGGAAGCTCTGCCAGCACCAAAATCTGGACCTGCCTCTGGCCAATGCCGAGCTCGTCAGCAACAGTGTTAACACCTCTGCAAGTAACATTTAAGAAGGGGAAAAGGAAACTGCGAAAAGGTCTGCAGTGGAGGGGAGGGGGGGGTGAGTATAATACCTTAGGAGAGATACCAAGGTTGGTGAGGAAGGAAGGGGAGGAGTGGTGAGATGCAAGCTGTCCTTCTGCAACCAATGGAGGAGCACGGTGGAGCAGATGTGGATTTGCAGCCATGGAGGTGACTGGGACTGAAGCAGGCCATGACTGTGGGTAGCCTGCACTGGAGCAGTCTGTCCCTGAGAGACTGCACCTCGTGGGAGGAGGAGTTTGTGAAGGACTCTCTCCTGCAGGAGAGACCCCACCCTGGAGCAGGGGAATAGTGTGAGGAGTCTTCCCCCTTGAGTAGGAAGTAGCAGCATAAAACAATGTGTGACGAGCTGATGGAAACCCCCATTCCCTATCCCCCTGTGCCACTGTGGGGGAGGAAGTAGAGAAAATGAGAGTAAAGAAATTTGGGCCTGGGAAGAAGGGCAGGGATGGGGTAAGGTATTTATTTTTTAAGATCTGTTTTTGTTTGCTCTTGGTCCTGTTCTGATTTGATTGGTGATAAATTGTTGGCTTTTTTTTCGCCACATGGAGTCTGCTTTGTCTGTGACCATAATTGGTGAGTGAACCCTCAATGTCCTTGCCTCAAGCCATGAGCTTTTTGTTATATTTTCTCCTCCCCATCCTGCAATGGGGAGAGGAGTGAGCAAGAGGACAGGTGGTTCTTTGTTGCTGGCTGTGCCTAAACCACGGCAGTTTGTGATGTTGTGCTGAAGGCTTGGATTTAACTTAGTTTTTCATTTCAGGAGTGCAAGTTGAGCTGTTCAGGCTCAATCTTATTTTGTTCTTTTTGACTTGAGTGTTAAGAATCTGACATGTCTCTTCTTGACAAAATACTTGTTTGGAGTCCTTGAAAGTTTCCAGAGATCAGCACAAGTATTAAAGTAGGCGTATTCCTTCATCCACTTTCTTTTTGTGAAATAACGGATGATATTAGACTTCTTCCCTTTCCTTAGAGAGAGAGAAGTGTCAATGCTGAATCCTGGGGAAATCATTAAGCGTGGTTTAAGGAATACGTTCCAATCAGAAAAGAACAGAAGCCATTGGGTGAGGCATTTTTGGCAGCTGGAGACAAGTGATTAAGCAGTAGAGCAGTAGCAAACATTTTATTACGTACCCTATGCTCATGTCACCAGTGCCTTGGCTGTTCAGGCATATTTATGTATCAGCTCTGTCAGCCAGAGGTTCCACTCTCCCCTCTTAAGAACCTGGCAGTGGTAGTTCATAGTACAGTGGAAAGTGAGGAGGAAATAACTGGAGACAGAAAACACATATTGTTCCAGACATTTGCAAAATGGAGCTCATTTATCAGCACTGTGCACTTCAGCTCTAACCCATGAAATGCACAGTGCCTGCTCAGGCAGCCAGGACTGAGCTGGCACTGTTTGTTGCACAGTAGCTCTGGAGGCATGCAAATCCATGTGCTGAAATGGGTCGCATTTCAGACTGTGCTCTCACAGCTACTTTAGTTGCCAGGGCTGTGTGGTTGACCCTCTTGCACTGCAGATGTTCGTCTCTGCTCTTAGAAATGAGAAATGGTGGAATGGTGAACCCACAGTTTACCTTGGTGATCTCCCCTGCAAAGTGGTTGCTCTTGCCTCTTAGCAGTCCTCTTGCCTGCATTTTGCCTGTTCAAGAATTCAGCCAATTCATACAGAGGCTCTGAGCATTTGGAGGGAGATGACAGTATCCTAACATCTGCTAGAGGACTCATGGAGACTGGCGAGTGAGTGCTGCTGGGTCTCTCCTTCTCCAGCCTCTGTGTATGGAGTTGTGCACAAACAGAATGTATTTGAACTTTCCTTGAGGAAATGTGTACGTATCTGTTCACACAGAGTGTCCACCTTGCATCAAGTGTTGCTATCCCCTGTCTTTGTGCTGCAGTATATATGTATGTTTGAGTGCATTTGCATTGGTGACAGGGCTGGGGGGGACTTCTTCTCTCATGGTGTTGCTGTTCCTCATGGTAAGTGTTGGCTGCTCACTCCCCTCCCTGCTCTTCAGCTGCTTTCTGACATGTGGAAGCTCATTGCAATTCAGGGGAAGTAGCTGAAACTTTTCTTCTGGAAAAGTAGGTCAGGGAAATCTGTCTGTCAGGAATGTCTGGAGGGAGAAAAGGGGATTTGGTGAAGGCGATAAGAGCCCAACAAAATCCACCCCCATCTGTTTTTATTGAAGAGATCTGTGGTATGAATGTAAATCATAAAGGCTTCTATAAAAGTACCAGTTCCTGCTAGAGTGGCATCTGGTGACCTGAGGTACCAGTCCAAAGTGAGACCTTTGGGTCTGACTTCTCTGTGACCTTGGGCATCTGGTTTTCCCTTTTAGTACCCTGCCTTCTCATCCAAAACAAGGAGCAGTGCCCGTGGTTATTGAGGAGGTGTGACTGAATAGCCAACAGCTTTGCTAAGCTGTGCAGTGGGATGGGAGGATGAGGTGAATCGTCCAGGCTCTAGTGATCTGTTATAGTAGCAAAAACGAAGAGATGAGTACAAGCAGGTGCGTTTGCCTGGTTGCTTTTTATCTGGAGAACAGCTGGGAGGGGATGTGTATGTGTGGCAGGCAGTGGAATGGAAATTTGGTCAGCCATTGAAACACTGTGTCCAGTTCAGATGGAGCGTAATGAGAGCTGAGCATTACTGTGTAACTTCTGGCAGCTGCCTGGCTTGAGTAGCTGTTTGCGCTCCTCATCCTTCCAACAGAAGTGTTTTTAGCCTGATGAGTTTCTTTACTTTTACCTGAGAGGTCTTCAAAAATGTGCAATTGCTGCTGCAGGACTCCTGTCAGATGAATGCTCTGCTGGGAGGAACTTTTGCCACTGCACACTGATCTGCCTTCCTTCAGCCACTGCACATCCTAGGCCAGCCAGCAGTGGGAGTGGTTCACAGCAAGTTGGCATTCCTTCCCTTATCCATCTTTTTCATGTCCTTGTGATGTGTGCTGGAGACAGCAGTGCCTGGTACAGGGTCTTTGGACATACATTGCTCACAGCCTGGTAGAGGCAGGCAAAGAGTGGAGCTCAGCCATAGGCACGCTTGTATTTGCAGGCTACCCACAGAGTCAGACCATGACAATGGGCTGTATTTGTGCACTGCTACGCAAAGCAGCAGCTTGCAGGGTGTTGGTGCTTGAGCCTGCCACAGCACAAAGTGACCTGTGGATGTCAACAAGGAAGGACTTGTTCTGCACCACTGGCTGGTGCAGTGACTTCGAGTGTGCAGAAGACATTCAGAAGTGTGGCATGGTATCTCTTGAGTGTCTGAAGCTTTGGTGCCTTGGAGATGGGCTTTTTAACAACCTTCTGGACTTGCAGGGTTGGTGTTGAGTTTTCTGTCTCCCTCAAATGTGAAATAAATTTATTCAATATTGCTTCTTCCAATAGGTGCTGGTCCACTTCCAAAACAGGAAAAGCCAGTTGAGTTTATGTTAGTGAGGCAGGTCAGGTTTTCATTAATACTGATGGCTTTATGCCATTCTCCGTGTATAGAATTGATTTTGGGTGGCCTGAGCAAGAGTTTCTTATGCTGCCAGTTCTTAGCACAGTTAGCAACTCTTTAAATATGGGAGTAATATGTGCCAAGAAGACAACCTCAGTCTCCTGCTCTGCCAGTGCTTTGGGACTCAAGTCCAAATCTAGATCAAAAGCAATAAATAATGCCAGACTCAGCTAGGGGCATACATTTCAAGATGAAAGTGCCTTATCAGTTCTTATCTTAAAGGTATGTCCTATGGAGAGATATTTGCTTCAGGAGGCTCACTAGGCCTTAGGCTAATACAATTGAGCCAACAAAGAGAATCTTGTTTAAGCACAATAAGGTCAAAGCATCTTCATGTTAATTATTTTTGACAATGTGCACTCATCTGTGACTTCTACCAGCACAAATGCAACGGACCTCAAACCTGTTTGAAAGAGTTCAAGATCTATAGGCTGCTACCAGGAGCCCCCAGAGTCTTGGATGTTAGTTGGATCCCCTCTCCCTTTTGGTGGTCAGAATTGAAATATTCAAGGTTGTTAGACAGCAAATAATTCCTTTCTTTAAAATGGATTGGAGTTGGAGTACCACATGCTAATAGTAATACTGCTGCTACTGCTAGCAGACGCCTTTGGGACTCTGTTGCAGCTTTGTTTCGTGTTTCTTACATTCTGGAGCATCTCAGCTACATGAAAAAAGCTTTATGTACCTTCTCACAGAAACAGATTGAAGTCCATAATCCATCTCTGGAAAGTCCTTTACTGCTTACCCATAGCATAGCTGTTGAGAGCAGCATTGGCTCACCAAGGTAAAGTGTACCCATATGTGAACTCCCTATGATCTTTCCTCTAGGGTCTTGTGAAAATTATATTCGTTTCTAGCTTCCTTTTTTGAGAGTGACTCACTTCATGCTTACTTGTTTGAAAAGTCACAAATAATCTGCTTTTGTATGGAAATTATAGTTCAGTTAAAATCTCCAAAGTCAGTCTCTTAAAATTGGCTCACTAAAACTACGTTAGATGTACTGGAATTATAAGAACAGTCATCTAAACATGTTTTATGTAGAAAGCCCAGTAAATTGGATGAAGGATTATTATTCCTGAATAGTCAGAAGCCCATGGATTTTTTTCAGTGCCTTTCAAGTCTGGAGCTAGCAGATCTTATCATATACATGTTCCCATTTTACTTTACAAAGAGGAAAAGCACCTTTGTGCCTTTTCAAGCTTCCAGTTGGGTTTCTCAACTCCACAACTTGCCAATGAAACAAAGTGTTTAATTTCCCTTTGCTCATGGTTTTCTCTCTGTGCACCCAGGGCAGGAAACGGCTGTCAGGGCTGGGCTAGCACTTGGCTAACTCTGGTTCCAGATGTCAGTCTGCTGAGTTGAGTTGCCTGTGCTCAGTTTGAGTTCTTTAAAGCTATGAAGCATTTTTACTGCAAAGACTTTTAGTTCATAGAAGATGGTTATTAGCTGTATAGTAGGATGCTTATTAAAATTTTAATGTACTTTTTAGGTGTGCTTCTCTTTTCTAAAATATTTTAATATCGTATTTCAACTTTTGTGTCTACTCTGAGAAGTGCTGGTTTGACTTTATCTGCTTTGGAGAAAGGCCATTACAGAGAAGATTAAAAAGAGCTTTTTGCAAAGATTCTTACTGCACTGAGGCTCAAGTGTACTGAAATCTGAAGGGAGACCCAGGACTGCTGAAGGATGGGCTTTCTCAGCCCAGATGAGTAGCCACTGCTGTGTGGTCCACAGGAAGCATGCCCGCCTGAAAAGTGCTAGTTGTGCATCCATGACTGACAAATGTGACCTGGGGTCTAGACAGGACTGTGTATTTTATTAGCAAGGTCTATTTGTAAGACTCTGGCCTGCAGGACTGTGCCCTGTGAACTGCAGGTCCTGGAAGGTGATTTTTGGGGCCAGGACTTGCTATCTGACTTTCATTCATTCTTAGTTTCCTCAGAAGTGGCAGTTTTTGCTTACAGTGGTCCTGCTCTTGCAAGATGCTCTTGCTGCTTCTTCTAACATGAACCTTATTCCTTCCTTTGATTGTGCTGTTTGTTTGTTCCCATCCTGTCCTCACTGTTGTCTTTCCTCTAATCATAGATCATGGATGGATGTTGCCTAGAAGCCCCTTTGACATTGAACATGAGTTGGATCAGTTGGGATATCTGGATAGCTATGATTGTTTCAGAAAAAGCTCATTAAAACTCTGTGCTGAACAAGGCCGATTTCTACATGCAGAGTATTCACTTTTGACTAGGGTGTGATCCAATCAGCTTGTGCCTGGTGACAGTTCTGGAGAGTTAGTTCCTTCTATGCAGGTAAATTTTGTCCCTTAGCTAAGACGTGCCTTGGCCCTGTGCTGCATGTGCTTTGGCTGTAGCCATGTGAAGGATGGTAAATACACTTGATGAGGGCAGGAATAACTTCATAGGATCCAATTTTTAACTGACTTGTACATGCTTCTCTGATTATGTGCTGATTTTAAGCAGGGATTATTCCTGTAAAGCTGTGATTAAATTTGGCAGTGCAATTTTAATGCATGTTACAAAAAGCTAAGCTAGTGCAGGCTGGGCATGTACCCTTCATCAGGTAGAAGCCACTCATAGATAGTATGCAATGGGTGCAGCTGAACCTACTGTGATAGTTGGAAATTGCACTGCTTAGCCTCATGTGGGTGTTGACAGAGAAGTTCTGGCAAGCAGTGCAATACTTGGTTGTAGTCCCCAGTAAGTGCCTCTGCTTTTCCACACTTTTCCCCTGCAGTGATTTTCCCTCTGGTTGAGTAGCAATATTCTTGAGCCTTTCTAAAGCAGAAGCCTCCTCCATCAGTGGCTGATGCCTTGAAAGGCAGGCCTCCAGACCTCCTCCTTTCTTTCAGTGTACAAACCTATTTTAATTCTCCCTGTTACTAGTTCAGCTCACGGGCTTTCTTTCTGTCTTGTATAAAGCAGGGCTGGCTGCGCTCCAGGTCTGTAAAGACACACATTGTTCTGTGTGGAATTGATCATCACAACTAGTTATTCCTTTTAAACAACCATCTATAGGTGTATGTGACATCAGAGGGTCTCAGTGGTACTTGGTTCTGTGCACAGAACCACACTGTATTCCTGTCCCCTCAGTGTGTCAGTGTACTCTATGCTGGAGCCAGCCCTAGCGATACTGCAAAATGGTTCTTGTAGACAGCGTTGCCAGGGTTTCAGTGGATGTGAGGCTCACTTAAGATTGGGTATTACTTTCCTGTATTGTGACATGACTCTGCAACATGCTGTGTTGACTATGAGTGCTCCTTGGTGGGGAGCTGATGGGGTCGAGCTTTTTTATCTACTGTAGAACACATTGGGCTGAATACAGGAATCCTGGAGATGCTGGGCTGTTGCTCTAGTGCACGTGTTGGAGGGAAGCATGCTATTTCTGTTGTGACAGTGATGGAACTGCTTCTCTTATGTCAGGTTGGTCTAGAGAGCAGCTCAGCATATCTTCTGCCCAGCAGCAGGTGGGACTGCTGCTGTTGGGCTGGTCATCCCTGGCCCTGCCACTGCTGGAGGTATGGCTTATATTTGTGAGGCTAGCTGCCCTGAGCATGTCAGATAGTCTATGCAGCTTCCAGGATTCTGGATAGTTGCTGGGTCTCCAGGTGTTGTGGACCTGTCTCTCCCCTCACCTCAGCCTCTGTGTCTCCCTCCTCTCCACCACATCTGGGTTGATCCTGCCACCTGCCACTTAGGATAAGGAGCTATGGTGATGCTCTGAGGTAGAATCTCTGATCTTTTATATCTTAAGTAAGGGAAGAGTAGGGCAATTGCAGCCAAGAAATCAAGCTGACAAAAGGCCCTGTGCTTTTGTACTTGGGTAGCTGTGCTTTTCAGCCTCCCTGGGGGATCAGCTTCCTCTGTCTCTTCTCTGTATGTGATTACCCTGAGGAAGGGGTTCACCTCTCCTTTGAATTGGCAGCCTATTTATAGCTGCAAACTTAGCACCAGTGAATATAACACGCTACTAACAAACTGATGAATGCTTCGGGGGCCTTGGCTTCTCTGAGCTTGCATTTTGTCCTTCCTTCTGCATATTGCTGTTCACCCCCTTGATAATTTGACTTGCTTTCATCTTTTAGATGCTTGCTTCTTGGCCTTGGGAACTGAAGGTAGTGTGGTCTAGCCAGGCTGCAATGCTGCCCCTCCCTTCAGGCATTAGGATGGGTTATGTGATGCCTTCACAGCGTTTCTGTTTGGGAACTGCTAGATATTTTTTTAACTAGTTTTTTTGTTTGGGTGGTACCCTGTTGGTATGTCTAGATCCTCTAGTTGGGTTTGCTCCCCTGATGTTGCTGTCTCCTGTCTTTTGTCCTCTCTTAAATATTGTAACTGGCTAGAATTTAAGAGTCACTTGCAGTCTTATTGCCTGCTCTTTAACCACTTCCTCCATGTTAGATAGAGTCAGATTGAGAGGTCCCCTCATGGCTGTTTTCAAAACTTTTCAGTATTATTCTGTGCTGGAAGTAGCTCTTTTTTTATATATGTTTCTTTTACGGTATGATCAGTGAACCAAAAAAGCCACATTTTTGTCACTTCCACTTCAGCTGATTGGTGCAGAGCTGCCTGTGGGCCAGTCCCAGGCTATGTGCACTGGCATATGTTTTTCTAACAGGCTATGTAGAATAGTTGGGGATGAATCATTTCAGAAACGTTTAACAACCTCCTGTATAAAATTCAGAGTATTTTGAAAGAAAATAAGGACACTGCATCTGAACAGAGAAATTTGACTCAGTCAACGTGTGCTCAGATAATGGGCATAAAGGAGCATGTCTGTCATACCAGGTGGTTTTGTGTGCACCTGTCATGCAGGAAATCCTTCACTTCAGCCACGAATTCCCATAGCTTGGTGAGAAGGATTTTATATAAACTACCTGTCCATCTATTTCCCGAGTCCTCCAGTAGGCACTCTGGTGCTCCTGTAAGCACTACAAAAATGTGATATAAAGAGAATTAGTGTTGTTAAGATGTTGAATTTTTCATGTATGTTACAAATTCAAATTGTCTTACTCAGGGCGTCTTTGGATGGTGGCATGTGCCCGTTGTGGCTGTAATACAGGAAGTGGTGAGGAGGCACACCGAGTTATTCACAGACCCTTTTGCTAGACAAAGTTTCTGTCAGGGTAGGTCCTGGCTCTGCTTGCAGCTTGCTGAGATGCTGGATGGGCACAGTGAGCATTGGAAAGAATGTCCTGTTCTACTGAGAGAGTCTGGAAGTGAGCAGCTCCAGGTGCATTGAGTATCATCTGGTTAGTAGGTGTGCTGCTTGCTGGAGCCCCCAGGGCCCTGTCAGCCTTTGAGTAACTGTCTGATGCTGCTGAGCCCAAGCTGCAGCACCTTTGAGAGCAGGGACTGCTCTGTCCGCCTGCTGAGAAATCTTGTGCCAGTGAGCATGAATGACTGCAAGCAGCAGCTGCCTGTGTGCTTTTGCCTGGAGAGGTCCTCAAGGGGAAACTGCCTTTGCTCTGTCCTGCTGGAGCTCAGGCTTCTCCCTGGACACAGCTCCCACACTTTTGCAGGGCAACTGGTCTGTGCTTCTTGATGCCTGCTCCCAAAGAGCCTGATGTTACAGGGCATACACCTGAGCACAAAGCACTGTTCTGTCACTGAGATTTTCTGGTACATACTATGGTAACCCTCAGCTAGGAGTCTAGCATGAGCCATAGCAACATTTACAACCTTCTCACTTCCACTTCAGCTACCATGAGTTGTGTGGCATCTCTGCCTCAGAAAAGCAGACATTGATTGGGTAGAAACAGCCCAGCAGCTGTGAATTTCAGTGGTGTGACAAGATGGATGTCTCTGCCAAAAGGGGCTATTTCTGAAGCTGATTGATAAGGAGAAGAGTGCACCCTAGAGTGTTTACAGGCATCTTTATGCTACAAGGAACACTGCTCTCTAATACCAGGTAAGCTGCAGCTCCTTGTCATGCAGTGTGAGAGACAGCTCTGGCATGTCTGTGACAGTGGCAGATTGGACTATCTGACAGTCTTTCTAGGTAGAGCTCAGGGCTTCTGTTTCTCCCCCTGGTCTTGCTTTTGACACTGAATGCACAGAGTGATTGTTCTGCCATGATTTTAACAACTGTCCTTTCATAGCTCCCCCACTTTTCAGACAAAGGTCCTTGTGTATTCTGTGGTCAGCACAGTGGCTTCATTAGTCTAGATCAGTGGGTTAAAAGACCTGTGTGTCAGTGAGGTTAAAAACCCATTGTGAAACCACGCAGAATACTTAAGCCTGGATCCCTTTTGCTTTTGCCTGGTCCACAGAGACGCAGAGGTCTGAGGTGGTGAGTTAAAAGCATTACTGCACTGCAGTATGAAGGTACAGGTGGGTACCAAATTACAGACTGTTTAAAAGGAAAAGATTCAGTGCAAAACTAGTGGGGAAAAAGCTGGGAACAGAGGCTGAATACATCTGGGAAAACAGCACAGCAACTTTGTTATAATAGCAGTGTTTGAGTCTGTGCAGATCCTGGGAATGACAGTACTAGGCCATGATACTTTGGGAGGGCATTTTTCTGTTGCTCTAGCACAAAGCAGCACGACCAGACTGTAAAAAGTCATGAAATGCCAGGTTTGTATCTGACTTGAATCAGATTCAATACTAGCAGGAAAATAATTTTGTTGGGAGTCATGTAGTTCCCAGGAGTATTTTAGTCTTTCGTCTTAGCTCTTGAACCTGTTGGGCAATTTCATTTAGTATTTGTGGAAGAATAGAAGAGTGAAGTTTAAACATCACATTGCTGGACATAAAGAAGGTGCAAAGGAGCATCATGAGCAGCAAAATGTGCCAGTTCGAATTTTGAAGATCTAGCCACATCACAGGAGAGTATTGGGCATTCCCTCCTTGTCACTGGCACCTGGTTCTTGCGTTTTACCTTAGTGTGGTTATATTGCCTACTTGGGCAGGCTAGAGGCTTGTGCACCAGAGCTGTACTGTGTGAGGGAGGCATTTAGGGCAGCTTTATAGGCAGGCATGAAGCTGTGACAAAACAATAGAAGCCTGGCTGGTAGCTATGCTGGGTCCAGGGCTGTGCCAGTGCCATCAGAGATGGAACAGCTTTTCCCCTGGTGTGGCTTGGCTCAGAAGAAAGTGTTTAATAGCATAGAGGAAATCTGGATGTGCAGAAAGCTATAGAATATCTCAGTAAACAGTGGCACCTGCTTTAGCTCTCCATACTGGTAGATTCAGTCCCTGCATCTCTGCTGGACAGAGCTCTATATTGAATTCTGTCTGGAGAGAGAAGACTTGCTAGGAAGAAGGGGCAGGAAAAGCCTTGCCAATGTTGACAGGCTGTATTGGTCTCATTCCTGTTGCCTGGGTTCTACCCTGGCTGCATATGCAAGCAGTGTTAATCCTGTCTGGGAGCTTGTGGTGCTGGATATGTCTGATGCCACAGCAGCAACTCTTCCTTCCGCAGTAGGACTAGCTGCATTGGCAGGAATGATCCCTGAGATCAAAGGAGGAAGGATGCATGTCTTATGTGTGATTTGTTCTCCAGGCTGGCAAAGCATGTGGGAGCTCTCAGTCCACAGCAGTGATGGGTCAGGACGTGGGATTTCACATGAGGAAGCAGTCCTCAGGTCAAGAATCACAGAATTGCTGGAGATGGAAGGGACCTCTAGAGATCATCTAATCCAACTCCCCTGCTAAAGCACATTCCACAGGACTGCATCCAGATGGGTATTGAATATCTCCAGAGAAGGAGACTCCACAACCTCTCTGGGCAGCCTGTTCCAGCGCTCCGTCACTTCAGTTGTCTCTGTCTGCTGTGTATCCTGGAAATTATCATAGCAGCAAGCACTTATGTCCTAGACACAAGTCCACAACACAAAGCCCAGAGTAGTCCACTTCTTTTCAAGGCTGCCTGTATTGCTGAGTCCAAAACTGTGGAACTGTGCAAAGAACATTTGTGCTTAGAGAAATCTGCCTGGTAACAGAAAGGGAGCATTTCGTCATTTGGGTTTATCTTTGACTTGCCTCCACTATTGATATTTGCATTGGTCTAAGAAAGAAGCATCTGTCTTGTTTAGAAGCACTTTGCATGGAGAGATGCTGGCAAACACTTGCCAATGTGACAGGGCACGTCCAAATCTCAGAGGATAGCTCAGCAGTCTCAAGAAGGAAAGCACATGTGCCCTGGTGCAGTTGGCTGCAGACATGACCAGTGGGAACTCTGAGCAGCTTTGCTGGATCGAAAGTGTCACTACTATCTGTGCTTAGGCAAGATGCTGGAGAAGAGGGGATACCCCCTGATTTGTTGTGTGGCCTTGGCCAAGTTATTTGTCTGAGAGCTGTTTCTCCATTACAGCCAGGTCTGCTCTCTTCTCATTTGGGTGCCATGACCTCTGCCATGGCACTGAAGAAGCTGTTCATCCTCATGCCTCTGGTTCATTGCCCTGCTGCTTGAAACAGCCTCCCCTTCCTCACTATGGCACGGGCAGCAAACAAGCAGAGGGATCTCAGTGTTAGCTCTTGTCCTGAACAGCCATTCTTTCATTAGAACTGAAGTTTTATGAGTAGTTCAGATCTTCCATGTGCCCTGCCTGCATATTAACATATTGGCAGCATAAAAGCAGCTGAAAGCCTGTAGCAGATGTAGCTTTTTCGGAAAAAAAATAAAAATACTATCACCCTGAGCAGGGCACTGCTGCTGAGTTATCTGCCTCTCCTGGTGTGCCTCTCTCTGTTTAGGGCTGCTGCACAGTCAAGAACACGTCTTGGCTGATCTCTTTAACACGGATGTTTCAAAAACAACCTGCTAAAACCCTGTGAAAGAAACATAGTGGCTGGTCCAAGAACAGGTTTGGCTACAGTTTGGCTACAGCTATGAGATACCAGTTTTGAAGCCCCGGGGAAGAGAATTATTTTGCACATCATGTTAGGTATTTGGAAAGATGTTTGTGTTCTTCTAAATAAACCAAACAGATCTCCTCTGTAATGCTGAATGATCCTTATGTCTTCCAGACTAAACCAGTCCATTCATTGCCTGGCTGTGTTTGATCCTTCCTCAGACCTGACTGCTTTCACAGAGGGAGCAAGCAGCTCTGGTAGCTGTTGCTAGTGACCACTAGTAGATACTGCTGCTGACTGAGACATGCACACAGTGTGTCAATGTTCTTGTCCCATCTCTGAGTTTTCTTATCTTGTAGGTGCATTTGACACAGCCTGGTATGTCTGCTATGCTTTGTCCTAACTGTTTTATCTCATTGAGGTGTGACCTGCTGTTTTCCATGCATCTGTTCTCAGTGGCTGTGCAGTCTCAGTGGTATTGCAATACCATGAAATAATTTATGATGTCTGAGCACAGAGGATTACTAAGAGCTTGTGATGGGAGAACAGGCTGTTCCCAGGAGGCCTCTGGGTGGCAGTCAGAGCTCCTGGGCAGACTGCTGCATGGTCCTTGCACTGGGAAAGCTGGTTCTGACTGTGTTTAATAGAGCAGCTGATTGGAGCCAGCTCAAAGGCAAGTTGCTGAGCAAACGAGAGCTTTTCTGAGATAATCTGCCCAGAGATTAAAGAGTTAGGCACCTTTCCAAGGGCTGATCAGGGCAGGTCATGCTTGATAAATGTACACGAGATGGTGATGTTTCATGCAATTAAGAGTGGATTGCCCAGTCAGATGGGATCAGTGGGGGCTGTTGGGAAAGACTTTCTCTCCTGTGAGGATAGAAAAAATGGAAAAATTAGATCCTCCAATTCAATACAGTGCTGCTGAGGTCCCATTCCATGGGCTGCAGTGGCAGGGCCTGCAGTGGCCTCTTTGAAAAGAGGATGCAGTCTGTCTTGAATGGCCATCCCAAGGAGCATGTGGTAGACAGGACACAAGGCTATCAGGAGGACTCTGAGCAGCTATGAGCAGCCAGCCATGAAGACAAGGAAAGGTAGATGTATCTCCTTGGAGGACAGTTTTCTTCCCTCTGCCTACCATTTGTTCTGACTGAGGATGCTGTCTTGCTCTTGGTAATATGCACCCTGCGGACACTGGCATTCTTTGCAGTTCCCAGCATGCTGTTACCCTCTGTTCTCCTTCAGTGTAGTGCAGCCAGCTTGCTGCTGTGGGAAGAAGGAACGCCTTCTCAGCACTGGCTTTATGTTCCTTTGCAGTCATAACCCTTGGAGACAAAAGGAAAAAGAGTGTCAGCTGATACTCCAGAATGTCTGACCTTCAGCCCTGGATCTGGTGTGTCTAGAGGCACTTGGAAGGAGGTTGGATTATGGAGGAGACCAGGAATAGTCACATGGGAAAACAGGCTGGATTTCCTAAGGCAGGCAGAACCGTAAGCTGTGAAATGCTTTACAGGAAATGAAGGGACATAGCAACTTGGGAGGTTTTGTCTTCCTGCCCTTCCTTTGAGAAGATCACTTGTGAATTGACGTGAGTCAAACCTGCTGCAATTTGCAGTAGCAGAAGTCTGTTCTGGATCCAGCAACAGGGCAGACATGTGCTACTGGTAGCAAGCTGCTGTCAGCCAGGATACTGGGGAGCTAAAATGCCTCTCTCATGACAAGGAGAGGATTGCTGGTCAGCACCAGGGCATGTTGTGCTGCACACCATCTTGCTTAGGGCAGCTGGGGGACCTGATACACAACAGGCATTTGATGACCCTGGCCTCTTTCCCTGGGGATCCTGGGAGGGTGCTGTCTTGGCCTTAGGCCTCTACATTCTACTGTTTTACACCACTTCAGTGCGGCTTGCTTTACTTACCCTTCCCAGGCTGCAGCATTTGCAGTTTCTGGAGGGCAGAGAGGCAAAAGTGTGTTAGCAAGCCTTGTGTGCCCTGTCATGCTTTCCCTTGGGGAGGCTCTCAAAACAGGCTGATGTTGGCCTTCATCTCAGTTCATCTTAAAGCATGTAATTGGCCCACCTAGTCATCCTGATGCCTGAGCTGCAGAGCATAATGAAGAACCTGCTGCTGTCCCAGTTCATTGTTCCTCTTTGCTGGCAACAGGGACTTGGTTTCTGAAAGTGGAGTAGGTCTCTCCTCCCCTTTGAGTGCATCAGTGCTGTCTCATGCATACATATCACTTATGGCTCAGGGAGTATCTTGACTTCAGAGAGCTGAGCGCATTCCAGGCAGTCTCACTGCTGGCACCCCCTGGAGTGCTCTTCCTTGGCTTGGCCACTATCGGAGGTGAACTGTAGGGCTCGGCACCTCTCAGGTCAGAGCAGGTAAAGCTGCTTTTACAAACTGCTCTATGAGACTAGCCAGTCTGTAGAGCGACCTGGAGGACATCCTCATTGCCTGGGGTGTCTGGTCCTGGCTGGCTGCCTTCTGCCCTTCAGTGAGAAGCTGTACTGGAAAGAGGTGCTGCATAGCAATTGACCAGGGCTTCAGGAGTGTCCTGTGCCTTGTGAACCCCACTGAACATTTGGCATCTCTCCAGAAGCCCAGTCTCAGAAGTGGACCTTGAAAGTCAAACCTGAGCTATCCAAGTCAGGAAAAATATTGAGGAGCTGCTAAACTGCTGCTATGGAAGGCTTAGACCACGACTGTGCATCTAATACAGTTACTGATGTTGAGAAGGATGTGTGCAGGGCTAGTGCTGGGAAAGGTGGATGTGCTCTAACATTTGTAGGTGGTATGGGAGCTATAGACAAAACCTAGAGAGCCTGGCTGCTGCCACTTGAAGAAATCAGTGCAAACGTTCAGGAATATAATCCTGCCCAGAGAATGAGCTGCCACTAGTCAGTGGTCAGTCAGCCAACACTGAATAGCCCAGGATGCCAGCAGAAAAAAATATACCACGTCTGCTCAAAAGGAATATGAGAGCTGCTATTAAGGTTTTATCTCCTATTAGTGGCCAGATTTACCACTCAAAGAGCCCTTGTTGCTGCCTTGCTTTACACTCTAGCCTTCACCTTCAATACATGATCCCAGTAGAAGTGCTCCTCAGCACCTCTGCCTCCTCAGTGCCTGTGTCCTGTGCAAAAAGCTCTTTTTTACACAGACTGCTTCTGTACTTCAGCACCTTCAGCTGCTTCTCTTCTCAGGCAGTTTGTGGATGTTTTAGATGGTTGTGCAGCTCCAGTTTTGCAGGGTGCTTCTAAAGCTGCTGCTCCTGTGTATGGTGTACCTCCAAATCTTTTTATTGAGGCAGTAGGTAGTTCAAAATTGTTTTCATCTCCTTACTAGTTGCTCTCAGGTTTATAGGCAAAGCAAAGGCTCTAACCTCTTTCTCCTGTACTGTGCACAGATGTATTTTTGTCCCATTTTCCTTCCTTCTCTACCAGCCTTAAGGAACTGTACCTCTGGTTTGTATTCCCTGGGCATCAGGGGCTTTGGAGAAGTGTGGCATTCACTGAAACATTGACCCAGAAATGCAGCTACCGTGTGTATTGTCTATGAGCAGCGGCCACCTGTTGGGAACGAGTATCACAAAATGCATTGCATTACAGGAGCTTTGCTGTTCAAGATGAACTCACAGACCAGATCGGGGACAGTGTTAAAAGTGTTTCATTAGACTTCAGAGCAAAAACTTCAAATTCATCATTTAACTAGAGAGGAAGGAAACAGCTGGGAAGCTGCAACCTGCAGTGGAAAAAGCAAGGAAAAAATGTGCCTAGAATGATGCTTAGGGGTGTTTTCAAAGTATGATTTTAATGTCTGAGAATATACTCTAGAAAATTTCGCCATTGAGGTTTTAATGCTATCAGACAGTTAACTCAGTGAATTCCTGGGTTTGGTCCTTTGGTCACTTCCCCCTCCCATCTTATCTTGATGTAATTGCTTGCAGTTCAGAATCCCAACTTAAAGCCAGTGCTTGCCTAAATAAGGTGAGTGAGATTGTGTCTGTGTGCATGTGTTATTGTACATGCTCCTTAGCTGAGGGTGGTGTTGTTGGGATGCACGTTTGTGTCTATGAGGATGTGCTCCTTATTGTTAACATCATCTTAGCTGAGGGTGGTGGCAGTGATGGGTGTGTGAATGTGTCTATGTGTACATGTACTCATGTTTGTCACCTCCTTGGCCAGCAGCAGTGGTGGAGTGTATGTTCTTGCTCAGTACCAGGTTGAATAAGGAGGTAGAGTGGAGTGACTGAAAAGTAGGGGCTGGTTTATTTTGTTGCATGTTTAAAAAGCCATTATCTGGAAAGAGGATTATTGGCAGACTGACCTTCACAGTTAGTGATGGAAAGAAGGCATTGCTTTTTTAAGATAATGCCAGGAAATGCCAGCACTCCTCCTGTGAAGACAGGCCAAGAGAGTTGGGGTTGTTCAGCCTGGAGAAGAGAAGGCTCTGGGGGGACCACATAGTGGCCTTCCAGTACCTGAAGGGGCTACAGGAAAGCTGGGGGGGGGCTTTTTACAAGGGCTTGTAGTGAGAGGACAGGGTGTAATGACTTTAAACTGGTAGAGGGGAGATTTAGGTTAGACATTAGAAAGAGATTATTCACTGTGAGGATGGTGAGACACTGGTACAGGTTGCCCAGGAAATTTGTGGAAGCCCCATCCCTGGAAGTGTCCAAGGGCAGGTTGGATGGGGTTTTGAGCAACATGATCGAGTGGGAGGTGTCCCTGCCCATGCATTGGGGTTGTATTTAGATGATCTTTAAGGTCCCTTCCAACCCAAACCATTCTGTGACTCTGTGATTCAATAAAAGGTGACTGCCTGTCGCCAGTAAATGACCAGTAGTGGAGTGTAGGAGTACTGGAGTTCCAGGAGCTTGTTAGACTGTCCTGTTTGGGCTCATTTTCCTAGCTGCTCTCATTCACTGTTGCTGTCAGTGTTATGTAGTCATGTTCACCACCACTTGATACAGAGGCAGTCCTTGCAATAGTCCCACATCTCAATAATGCTACATATTCTGTTTAAATTATATGAGCAAATAGATTCAGATTTGTAACTTACCAACCAAAAGTTCAGTGACTTGATGGGATGACACAGTGATCAGTTCTGGGCAAGACCATGGGGTAGTTGCTGTGGGATTTGGCTGAAGTGTTTGGGGAGGCTTACCATCCTGATCACTGTGGATCAACGCTGTCCTATAGAGATCTGCAGGAATTAGTGTGAGACCTACTACTATCCAGTACTGGTGCTGAATACCTGGCAGTGACACAAATCTGGGTGATGCAGGGATTGGTTAAGTAACGGATCAAAAGAGGATCATCAGGGCCAGCCGAGCTGCTAGGATGCACCCTTTAAAAAATTGTCCTCTCTTGTGCTGCAAATATGTTCTTGAGTCTAAATGTACTTGTGCTAATCCCTATGGGAAGGGTATGGTGTTTTAGAAATTACTGTTTTGAGAAGCGTTTGGAGTTGCAGAATACAAAAATATAGATGAGCTATGAGATATTTGAGTGCTGCAGGAGAAGAATAGAGGTGGAAGGGGGTAACTACTTCCCTGTGTGTGGTATGGGAAGGACCAGGGCCAGAGTACAGAGTCTCCCCCTGTGTAAAAGAGAACTTGAAAACTGGAGAGGTAGAAAGAGGATAAAGAAGCTTTTAAGTGCCCTACCAGAGACAAAAAAGCTGCCCAAGTGGGCAGAGCTGGTCAGTATGCATGTACTCTTCCCGTGGGAAAAAATATCAGGTACTGAGTGCCTCAGAGATAATAATGAAAAGCTAATGAGTGGATTAGTTGGATAAAGAGTATGTTTTTATAGTGAGAATAACTGCCAGGTAGAATTATAATGTTTCAGTATGCTCAAATTAAGACTGGATATCGTGATGGAAGTTTTAATCTTTTGGGGGTAACTTTTCTGTGCAGGTAACTGTCACAACTAGATCAGTGCTGTGTGGAAAATTTGAGTAGATGTTCAGTCCATGGCTTACACATTCAAGCCTCATTCCTCTCTGTAACTTGTCTAGGGACTGTCAAAGTTAGCACTGGTTAGTGATGGTGTTAGCTAGCTTAGCTTCTTTGCAAACTTTTCTTGTACCCCATCTTTATGGGTAGCACTCAGTCTTGCCCTAGAGGTTGCCTCTTTGTCTTTGGCCATGCTCCCTGCAACTCACTCCTAGCCTTGCCTTAGTATTTCTGGGGAGCAAGAAGCCTTCCTTAGATGGTAAGATTTCTCCCTTCCTACAAGCAGAGGTTCAGAGGGGAAGAGCGTGCTGAGGTGCATAGGGTATGAGGGCTTGTGGGGTGGTGGCCCTGGTATTTGGCTGAAGGAATCCAGGCCATCTGGCAAAGAGGCGGGCAGAGCTTGCCTGCACTCCCAGCTTCCTGACTTCTGTTCTCCACCATGCCCTGCTATCCAAATATGAAGGACAAAGGAGCAGGGTTGCAGTCTCAGTCCAGCAAATGTCCTGCACAACCAAAATTATGCTAGTAGGGAGGGTAGGGATGTGGTAGAAGGTGAGTGCTTGCTAAGTCCCAAACTTGTCCTGCAGTATGGCTGTTGATCCTTCCACCTCTGAGCTGTTCTCCACTGTTGTGAGCTGTACATTAGCATAGCAAGGTTTTGTTCCTTAAAAAAACCAACCAACCACAACAAAACACAAAAAACAGAGAGGAATAGCTCTGGCCCTCAGAGTGCACAGTGTATCAGACAGAGGTATTTGGTAGCAGTCCATTTGTTCTTCAGGAAGGGTGGCCTAAATGTCAGGTACAGCACACTGGTATCCACAAAAGTCCTGGGTTCCACTGGCTGCAACAGTGCAGACAATGAGTCTGGAGCACAGAGGCTGGCTTGAAAAACATGAGAGTGCCAGTTGCTTGTTGTAAAAATGTGTCTGGCCTGTCCTCTCTGAGTCTTGTTGCAGGCTCCTAGGCAGGAGGTAAGGGTGGCTGTCTGTCTCACAGGCACTGACTAAGCCTTAGAGCAGCAAAAGTGGCTTTTTTCTCTCAGTCTCAGGCTTCTTCATGGGTTTTTCCTAGAAGTACCACTTACCACATGGAATCCCCAGGATCTGAGGTTGTCAGGGTTGCTCTGCTGTTTGAGGCTTTCTGTGGGGCTGCTGCCTCCCAGCTTCCCAAGTCAGCTCCGTGTGGTACTGCACAAGAGAAGAGCTGAGTTGTGATGTCTGCATGGGAACATTTGCCTTAACTAAGTCCAGGATAAGAGTAGATTTAAGTGCTTTGGTTTATAAATAAGCAGCACTGTGGCCAAGGTAGATTTAAGCAGAGCTGGTAACAGCCCTATTTGGGAAGGGATCTCTTTACCACATGGCCTGCTGTTAGACTTCCTGTTGCATGCTAATCCCTTAAGCCTGCTTTAGCTCTGTTAATTTTCCTTCTTTCCTTTTTTCCCCAATGAGCTGTCCTGGTAGCGCATGAATGCCAGTGTTCCTCGGCCAAGCTTGTGCCTGCGGCTGGGCCAAGCATGCAGGCTGCCTTCCGAGCACCGGGTACCATGTGGCAGGGCTCCAGAGATGGTGGTGCCTGAATGTGTCCCATTCTCTCTGTCTTACAGGCTCTGCAGTCTGCGCCTGAAGAAACTCACAGTGCTGAAAGAGCTGGACAAAGAGCTGAGCTCTGTGCTTATTGCTGTGAAGATTCAGGTAGGCTCCTCTCCTTGCTGCTTCCTGATGGTGGCAAGCCCATCCTTGTGCCCTGTGTGAAGTGCTGTTCTGCATGTCCCTTGCCTTGTGCCAATCCCTTGCTTCTGGCTCAGTTAGCACCCTTGGGGAGATTTTGGCTCCCAGGCAGGAGGGACTAGTGCCACAGGGACAGCAGCAAGCTGCCTGGTGCTGGTTTGTATCAGGGATGAATTTTCTTAGGCCTCTGCACTGGGACAGAGTGCAGCTTGCTTCCCTGCCTGCCTCAGCCAAAGCCCTCCTCTCAAGCTGATGTTCAGAGTTTGTCATCCCCTATGCCACCATTTCTGACTCTTTAGACAGACCCTTTAAACCACTGCGTGGTTTCTGGCAGTGCCCTTCATCTAGATTCCCTCCCTGGGGAGTGAAGGGTATAAGGGATCAGTGTCTCTGTGCATGACTTCTGCTGAACCCTGTGTGATCTCACTGCTGCCTCTGCTGTCCCCTCCCTTTCTCTGTTCATCCATGGTAGGCCTGCTGCCTCTACTCTGTACCAGGCAGAGAGAAGGGGAGGGGATCTTTGTCACCAAGGGGAGAGGAAATTTTACCCCATCCTGGTATGTGCAATCCTCCCCACTCCCTTTCTGCAGCTTGTGGTGAAGAGATGGGTCCCTGAGGGTGCAGGCACATCCTTTTCACCTGCCAAAGGACAGCATGGAAGCAAGATGCCTCTTGAGTATGCTGTCCTCACCACAGCTCCCCTAACCTAGCTGGGGTGCTGGTGTCCTTCCTTCGTTCTTGTCAGCTGACAGAAAAGCTGCTGATCCTCTTCAAAGCACCATGGGGTGGGAGCTCAGCAGCTTTGTGTTCCCACAGAGCTCTTTGTACGGCACACATTAGAATCTAAATCCTGGATTAGTGCTGCAAGTTGCAGTATTAGTGTAGTTCTGGGAGCTGGGGTTTGCCTTCATGGCAAATCTGATGCACTTGAATGGAAGGAACTGAAAGTGAAATGTATGAAATCTGGGGTCTGGGGTGAAAACAGCAGGAGCTTACTGTGGTCCACACACTATTGGTCAGTGCTTCACTTTGCTGGCCTTTCCATCGCTGTGTGTATGGTGCCATTCTGGAGAACTGAAAGCACTGGGCTTTCAGCCCCAGGGCCTGTGCCGCTTTGGTGCAGGCTTTAGCAAGGGAACAACCTGGGCAGGAGAGAGCTGCCTGGTCCCTGGAAAGGTTCAGCCACGTGTTCCAGCAGCACAGGACTGAGGAGTTGGGAGCTAGCTGGTGGCTGTGGGTGCCATGTAGCTGTGAGGATTCATCCCTCACTCCTTTTATGTCCTGCACTGTTGGCCCAACCTGTGGGTACTTCGCTGTCCTGGGGAACCTTGGGCTCCTGTGCAGCCCCCTTATGCTGGAGCTGCCATGTGCTGAGCATGTATGTCCTCAGCTGCCCCTTCTCTCATACACTTCAAATGTGAGACTGGGGAAGAGGCTGCATAGAGGGGTTCCAGCTCTTTCAAAGACATCATCCCTGACCCTGCCACAGGCCAACCTTGTACCCTGTTTGCAAAGAAATTTACAGGCTTTAGCAGTGACTGCTTCAGGTCACAAGGGCTCTTCACTGCAGGTCTTCTTTCCCTGCCTGAGAACAGAGGTTGCGTTCAGGGTATTAATCAAGACATGGTCACCTCCTCTCTGTGGCCACATACCTGCAGCTGGGTGCTGTTGTAGGCTCCCTGCAAAGCTAAAGGAGACTGGAGGAGAATGCTTCTGCCCACATTACTCCATGGCTTGACACTCACTGTGGGAGTGGGGTGGACTTGTGTGCCTCTCCAGGCTGCTTCTACCAGCCTGGCCAGCCACCTTGGCAGGGTTGGGGACTGCTCAGTCTTCCTGGGAGGCAGATGGAAGCCGTAGGCAGCTTCAGCACAGCCTGCCTACGGAATGGCCTCAGATGGATCCATCCCTCCTGCTCCTCTCCTAGGTAACAGATGAGTCACACTGGCAAGAAGCTGTTTGAAGGCTGCCCAGCAGGCATTGCCATCTCCATCTTTTGGATGGAAACAGTCGATGCATATAATTTGTGGAGGACCTCCAAGTTCCCTGAGGGGGCAGCTGAGGATGAGTGGAAAAGGGAGCTATATTTTCTCTCATTTCAGTAATAGCTCTGTTGATTGAGGAAGTTGCCTGCCAGGAAGCTGCTGCTCTGAAAGGCAGATTGCATGGAAACAAAGCTCTGACCCTGCCCAAGTGGAGCTGGCACCAAGACAGCAGCCCCAGCACAGGAGACAGTTTGCTCAATGAATGTTCATGTCCCAAAGGATGGTGGAAGCCTGTTTAGAGTATGGGATCTCCTTCTCACAGTGATCATGCCCTTCTGGTCATAAAAGACAACTTCCCAAGTGTGGCATGTGCTCTTATTTGATCCTTCATCTGAGAAGATCTCTGTTATAGGACTAAGGGAGCTTTCTATGTCTACAGAACATACCCATTTCCTAGAGATTATTTGAATATTTAATGTTCAGTGGCTTCCAGTGAGAAGTCTGAACTACTGTGAAAAAGGAGGCTTACTCTCATCTCACTTGAGTTGTTTTTAAACCTTTATCCCTTGTTATTTAACAGACTGGAGATGTCACAGAGCATTTCTTTCTGTGTATTGTTCAGCATGCCATCAAGAGATTCAGATGTGCATGGTGTAGCTCCTTAAAGGTGCCAATATCAGATTATGGTGTGAAGGGAAACATGGTGCTCCCTCACAGCAGAGAGACTTACTGTAATTTGGAAGCACCCAGTCTCAAGCTATGAATAGAGGAAAGAAGCAAAGAAAGAAGAAAACAAGTGCCAGCACTCCCAGAATTTGCAGCTCCTGTGACTTGTGCTGTGGGAGGGCTGCAGCTTCTCCTGCAGCTGCTTGCAGGATGTGGCTGATGACTCAGGTGCAACCCTTGGTGCTGCTGTGGAGAGATGGTGCTGGCAGCACCTACATAGTGGACAAGAATGTGTGCTACAAAATAGGCCAGGTTGAGAAGCTCGTTTGCCTCTGACAGGCCAGCTGCTGCCTCAGCCCTGCTGGAACTTGGATTTTTTTGCTCCTCCTTGCTATGCATGGAAGGTACACACAGAGGTTTAAATCTACACCTCAGTCATGAGTTGTTTCTATTATTTTTACAGCCACTTGTAGGATTTTCCACTCCTGCTTGAGCAATCCCAACTAGACGCTAAGTAATTAAGTTTGCTGATGATATTTAATGGGCTCTTCTCTCCCAAAATGCACCTTTAGTTTGAATTCTGGGTAGTTCTTTGCTGTCTGCCTTGGCCTGATCTCCCACACTGTTAGTTCTCTCTCCTTTCCCAGGTTTGATATGCACTTCTCACCTCAACACTATGTTTTAAACAAGATCCATCAGGACAGATTTATACCTGAAACTGGGGATTGTACCTTGCAAACCAAATTTGGGCATCTTATGGCTGTTTATAGGTATGAAAGCTCCTGTATGCTTTCAGTGTATTATGCAGTAAAGACCTGTGACCACAGCCCCCTCTGTATTGCTTATCGCTTTCTTGTCAGTCTTTGTGTTCTTCACTGTAACAGTCTGATATTAAATTTTCTTGTAGTACTGGTGGTGATATCAACCATTCCACTGAAAAATTGATCTTGCCTGACATTACTCAAATTTTAGAACAGCAGAGCTACATTGGGTGCTCAAGGCCATGTCCAGTTGAGGTTTGAATTTCTCAAGAGGTGGAGAAGACTCAGGTTCCCTGTGTCCTGTCCCAGGGTTTGACTGCACAAATAGAGAAAAAAGAAATCCCAAAATCTAATGGTAATTTCCCATGTTGCATCTTATCTCATTTTGTCCCTGCACATATGAGAGGAGTTCAGTTGTCTTCTATGTACTCTCCTGTTAAGAGCCTGTAGGCAACATTAAAGTATCCCTTCACCCTCCCTTTTTTTAGCTGAACAAACCCAGCTCAGTTAACTTCTCCCTGTATGTCCTGTGCTCCAGCCCCTGACCATCCTGATGTCTTCTGCTGGACTTGCCCCAGTTTCCAGAGTCTGATGTGTACTTGGGGGCTCAGAGTCGCTCTGGAATCCAGTTTTGGTGTCACCAGTGCTGAATAGAGGGGAGGAATCCCTTTTCTTGCCTGCAGATCTGCTGAAGCTGAGATTGATGTCACTGCTGCAACAGGGCATGCTGCCAATGTGGGAATTCCTTGTTGTCCCCTAGGATTCCCCCTCTCCCTTTCTACAGTCTGTCCTGCTGCCTGAGTGGGGTTCTTGCCAGCAAAGTCATGGGATGTCCTAGGGAAGGACTTCGCTTTTGTTTTTATAGAACCTTGTGAGGTTTGTGTAAACCTTACTAGAAATACGAAATTGTTCTTAACTCCCTGTTGCTGATAAGCAAGTAGTTGCCCCAAGGTGCTAATTTCTATTCTGTTTAATTGGAGCAGTGCTCGTTTCTGCTGGGTTGTGGTTTGCTTCTGAAGGTGATCAGTTTTTTCTACTGAATATGTGAGTGCCATCCATTTAATGAAACCTAGTGTACCTTGCAGCCTGAACTTTAGATAGTGTCTTTATCTTGCTGAGAAGACTGTACCTCATGAATTTGCAGTACAATGTCTAGCCCTTTTTCTAAGTCCCAAGCTCCATGGTGCTCTGAGAGCTGGTCCTCTGGCTTAGCTTAGACTTTATGATCTCTGTCCCTTCATGTGACCCCTCAAGCCAGGTATCTCCTAGGGTTTGAGCTCAGCCAGGGTGCAGCCTGCCAGGTCATTGCACCTATAAAGAACTGGCCTGAACATAAGTATTGTTGCTGTTTAGGGGTCCCTGAGTTCTGCTGCTGCTCCCTTCTGCTTGCATTGTGATAACAAATCAGCCTTTGTCCTGGTCCTTGCAAAGCTACATGGGTGTGCACCAGTGTTTCACTGACATCCAGAACCTAGGGCTGGAGCTGGATGTGTAAGGCCATAGCTGTAAATGGCACCTGGAGCCAGACTCAGCAATGCAGGCTTTGGAAGAACAGGTGCTCCCTGGCAGGCAGGCAAGGAGAAGGGGGCTTTGGCAGCTCAGGAGAAACTGCAGGCTTTTGTGAAGCCTTGATTGGTGTGTGTAATGTGGCTCTGTGAGGTGGAAGAGAACAGGGGCAAGGCACTGGGTCTTGCCTTGTGAACTGTGAACACCGTTAACTTGTGTGTGTGGTGCAGTGGAGTCTGGGGCCAAGATGCTCCAACTGAGCTGTGTGCCTCTACCAATTTTGTAGGGTTCAAAACGAGTCCTGAGATCAAATGAATACGTCCTCCCGCCTGGCGGCCTGATGGAGACTGAGCTGGAGCTGACCTTCTCACTGCAGGTACCTTGTGTTGCCTGGTCCTCTGGGGTCTCTGGTGCTCCCCTCACCTGACATTTCTTGGCAAGCTAGGCTTTGGGGGCTCAGTGTGAAGGGGGCAGCCTCTGAGGAGAGGCGTCCTGTGGTTGCCCATGCCCAGATCGTAACAGCACAGGCTCCTGCTGCTGGCCAGCTGCTCCATTGCTCCAAGGATTATTTTGCTGGGCATTGTGGATTTGGAGGATGATGCAGAGTGCAGGTGGCCTTTGAGGGGCACCTCAAAGTTCAGCAGGTCAGATCCTGCTGTCTGTGAGCCTGAGGAAGAGTTTTGTACCTGTGTCATGCTATACCCTGCCCTCATGCTGCCATATTCCCTGTGCTTCCCTTCCCCAGTACCCACACTTCCTTAAGAGAGATGGCAACAAACTGCAGATCATGCTGCAGCGAAGGAAGAGATACAAGAACCGCACGATCCTGGGCTACAAGACCCTTGCAGTGGGCATCATTAACATGGCCGAGGTACAGGGTGCTGGAAGCAGGGTGGAGCTTTGCATGGCCTCCCTGTGCCAGTGCTGGGAAGGAAGCTGGGCTGGCTGGCAGGTGCTCGGTGCTGTGAACGGTCTGGCTTGTTGGCTAGCTGTAAGAGAGGGGGGGTGGGCTGCCAGCTGCCATTGTGTCACCCTGGCAACGGGCTTGTCTATCTGCCTAGGTGATGCAGCACCCAACAGACGGCGGACAGCTTCTGGGCCTCCACAGCAACATGAAGGATGTGAACATCCGAGTGGCTGAAATCAGCATCTACTCTCTGTCCAGTCAGCCCATTGACCATGAGGATGGGAGCATCCCCTCAGGTCCTAAAATCAAAGCTTCAGGTGTGTTAGCACTCATCACAGACCTGTAGGCAAGCATGTGGGACAGGATATGGGTAACAGAGTATGTCCCTAAGTGCCTGCCAGCAATACCAGTCATTTCACTGGACTCATAACAGGTGTCATACTTAGCTCTGCTATCTGCACTGTCTGCTTTCAGATCGCTCCCCAGACATTGATAACTACTCTGAAGAAGAGGATGACAGCTTCTCCTCAGAGCAGGAAGCCAGCGATGATGCTGTGCAGGGTCAGGTAAGGCCCCAACTCTCTCAGCCTGTCTCCATAGCAGAGGTGCTCCAGCCCTTTGATGATCTTTGTGTCCCTTCTCTGGTCCCTCTCCAGCAGGTCTATATCTTTCTTGTGCTGAGAGCACCAGAGCTGTACACAGTACTCCAGGTGGGGTCTCACCAGAGCAGAGTAGAGGGGCAGAATCACCTCCCTGGCTCTGCTGGCCACACTTCTTCTGATGCAGCCCAGGACACAATTGGCTCTCTGGATTCCAGCACACACTGATGGCTCATGTCGAGCTTCTCATCAACTACCACCCCCAAGTCCTTCTTTCTCTTCAGGCCTGCTCTCCAGCCATTCTCCCCTCAGCCTGTATTTTTGCGGGGGTTGTACCAACCCAGATGCAGGACCTTGCACTTGGCCTTGTTGAACTTCATGAGGTTGGTACTGGCCCACCTCTCCAGCCTGTCAGGGTCCCTGTGGATGGCCTCCCTTCCCTCTAGGGTGTCAACCACACCACACAGCTTGGTATCATCACCAAACTTGCTGAGAATACACTCAATCCCACTGTCCATGTCTCCAACAAAGATGTTGAACAGCACTGGTCCCAATACTGACCCCTGAGGAACACCACTCGTCACCTGCCTCCACTTGGACACTGAATCATTGACTACAACTCTCTGGGTGTGGCCATCCAGCTAATCACTGATCCACCAAGTAGTCCATCTGTCAAATCCATGTCTTGTCAGTTTGGAAACCAGGATGCCATGTGGGACAGTGTCAAACGCCTTGCAGAAATCCAAGTAGATGATGCCAGCTGCTCTGCCATGATCCACCATCTCTGTAGCCTTGTCATAGAAGGTGACCCCATTGGTCAGGCATAATTTGCTCTCAGTGAAGCCATGCTGGCTGTCACCAATCACCTGCTTACTTTCCATGTGCCTTAGCAGACTTTCCAGGAGGATCTTCTCCATGACCTTGCCAGGCACAGAGGTGAGACTGACCAGCCTGTAGTTCTGCAGGTTTTCCTTTTTCCCCTTTATAAAAATAGGGGCCATGTTCCCTTTTTTCCAATCAGCAGGAACCTCACCAGACTGCCATGACTTCTCAAATGTGATGGACACAGGCTTAGCAATTGCATCTACCAGCTCCCTCAGGACCTGTGGATGGACCCCATCAGGTCCCATAGACTTGTGCACTTTCAGGTTCTTTAGATGGTCACGAACCTGCTCTGCTCCTACAGTGGGGGTTGCTTTGTTCTCCCAGTCCCTGCTTTCACCTGCTGTGGCCTTTGTGAGGAGGCTGGAGCACTTGGCAGAGAAGAGTGAAGCAAAGAAGTCATTGAGAACCTCAGCCTTCTCAGTATTCTGTGTAGCTAGGTCTCCTGTTTCCTTCAGAAGGGGGCCTACATTTTCCTTGGTTGTCCTTTTTTCCCCAACATACCTACAGAAGCTTTTCTCAGTCTTCTTTGCATCCCTGGCAAGATTTAATTCCTTCTGGGATTTGGCTCTCCTAACCTGATCCCTAGTTGCTGGGACACCCTCTCTGTAATCCCCCCAGGGTACCTGTCTTTGCTTCCACGCCCTGTGTCCTTCCTTCTTAAGTCTGAGCTTTTCTAGGAGCTGCTTGCTCATCCACACTGGAGTTTCTACCTGACTTTCTCTTAGTTGGGATGCATTGCTCTTAGGCCTGGAGAAGGTGATCCTTAAATACCAGCCAGCTTTCCTGGGCCCCTCTATCCTCCAGGATATTATTCCATGACACTCTCTCAAGCAGATCCCTGCAGAGGCTGAAATCTGCCCTCCTGCAGTCAAGGGTAGTAAGCCTGCTGTGAGCCCTCCTTGCTGCCCTAAGGGTCTTGAACTCCACCATTTCATGGTCACTACAACCAAGGCTGCCCTTGAGCTCAGCATCCCTCCCTTGTAAACATTTGTCATAGTTGCAAAGGGCAGAGAGCCACAATATCTGACAGCCAGAAGAACTGTAGGCTGCTTTCAAGTCCATGGTGGGGCAAAGGACTTTGGGAGAGCCATAGGTCTCACCCATGTGTCTTTGAAGCTGTCTGCTCTGCAGCATATAACCCCTGCTGAGCCCCCTCCACTTTGCACCATGATTCTCTCCTATCTCCCTGTAGTAACAGGCCAGAGGCTGCCCTGTCTCAGCAAAAGAACAGAGCTTTTAGGAAGAAGTACAGTCTGGGACTGAAGATGGTCAGAGGTGGCAGACCCATCCCAGCCCTGTGATAAGCTGCACCACTGCTGTTTGCAGTCCTCTTGTTTTGGTGCCTACACTCGAGGCAAAAACCTTATGATAGTGTGTTGATCAAGCACAGATACCAACCTCTGTTCAGGGTCCTCCACATTACTTGTCTCATTGTGCTGGGTTAACACATCAGGGCCCTATATCCCTGCCAGCTGTGTGCATTGTTGAGGCTGATTGCTGGAAGGTGTTGTGGCCTCTGAGCTAACTCCAGTAAGTGAAGAGCAGGAGAACAGTGTTTGGGTCATGGGGAGGCTGGTGAGTGCAGAGAGAAGAGTTTTAGGTTGTAACAAGGACTATTGCTGAAAGTCCAGTCTTCAAAAAGGGCAAGAAGGAAGATCCAGGAAATTACAAACCAGTCAGCCTCACCTCAATTCCTGGAAAAATGATGGAGTGGCTCATTTTGGAGGTCATCTCTAAGCACATGGAAGAAAAGAAGGTTGTCAGGAGTAGTCAGCATGGATTTACCAAGGAGAATCATGTTTGACTAATCTGGTATCCTTCTATGATGTTGTGACTGAATGGATAGATGCAGAAAGACCAGTGGATGTATCTACCTTGACCTTAGCAAGGCTTTTGACACAGTCTCCCATAACATCCTTATGAGCAAGCTCAGAATATGTGGGATAGAATAATGGACAGTGAGATGCATTAAGAACTGCCTACAGAATAGAGCCCAAAGGGTGGTGGTCAATGGTGCAGAGTCCAGCTGGAGACCTGTAATTAGAGGAGTCCCTTAGGGGTCAGTGCTGGTTCCAGTCCTGTTCAACATCTTTATCAGTGACCTTGATGACAGGACACTGTCTTCTCAGCAAGTTTGCTGATGACACAAATCTGGGAGGACTGACTGATTCACCTGAAGGCTGTGCAGCCATTCAGCAAGATTTGGACAGGCTGGAGAGCTGGGCAAGGCTGGAGAGCTGGGCAAAGAGGAACCTAATGAGATTAAACAAGAGCAAGTGCAGAATCTGTGCCTGGGAAGGAACAACAAAATGCAGCAGTACAGGCTAGGAGGTGATCTGCTAGAGGGCAGCTCTGTGGAGAAGGACCTTGGAGTCCTGGTAGACAACAAGTCATCCATGGAACAACAATGTGCCCTTGTGGCCAAGAAGGCCAATGGTATCTTGGGGTGCACTAAGAGGAGTGTCTCCAGCAGATTGAGGGAGGTTCTGCTTCCCCTCTACTTGGCCCTGGTGAGACCTCACTTGGAGTATTGTGTCCAGTTCTGGGCTCCCCAGGTCAGGAGGGACAGGGATCTACTTGATAGTGTCAAATAGAGGGCTACAAGGATGAATAAGGGACAGGAACAGCTGCCTTATGAGGAGACGCTGAGAGACCTAGGGCTGTTCAGTCTAGAGAGGAGAACGGGTGTGGGGGTGGTGGTCTAATTAATGTCTATAAATACATGAGGACTTAGCAGCAAGAAGGCAGGGACAACCTCTTTTCATTTGTGCCCTGTGATAGGATGAGGGACAATGGATTCAAATTCAAGCACAGAAAGTTCCACCCCAACATGAGGAAGAACTTCTTTACTGTGAGGGTTACAGAGCACTGGAACAGGCTGCCCAGAGACGTTGTGGAGTCTCCTTCTCTGGAGACTTTCAAGACCTGTCTGGATGCCTTTCTGAGTGATCTGCCCTAGTTGTTTGGGGTGTTTTTTGGTCCTGCTCTGGCAGGGGGGTTGGACTTGATGATCTTCGGATGTCCCTTCCAACCCCTAATATTCTGTGATTCTGTGAAAGCTGCTGTCTCTCAGTCTTGCTGGTATATGTGCCCCTGGAGGGGCCTGGGGGCAAAGGCTCTGGGAAAGAAGGTCTTTCAGGGGACGGTACTAGGATAGAGAAGGAGCATCATGGAGAGAGATGGGAGAAGTGAAAAGCAAGATTCTGGGAGCAGAGTGGACCAAAGCTTCTCAAAGTGGGGGGCAAGCATGGGGCAGGGGAATTTCTAGCAGATGCTGCACCCTGCACTCTGAGTTGCTCTGACGTGCTGTGACCTTTTGCCTGCAGGATCTGTTTGATGAAGAGGATGACTTGAGGAAAACCAAGAAGGCTAGAAGGAAAATGATCCGAACCACATCAATGGCCAGAGTAACATCAGCATTTGCAACATGATCAAAGGGATGAAAGGGATTAACTTCCTGCAGGGAGTGAGGGGACACTGGGTGGGGTGCTGGCAGTGGTGCAGAGCAGGGGAAAGAGTCCTTGGCTCTGAGAAGAAGGAGCAAATGTCTTGCCATTAATGAGTTAGCTTGCTGCTCAGAGCTGTACCCCAGCTCATGGTCTGCACTGCATTTAGCCTGGCTTCATGTCAATGATCTGTGTGCAACACAGTTTTGACCTGCTGCTGTGACATGGTCTCTTTCCCTCCCTCAGGAACAGAAGGTTGGTGCAGGGAAGGGTAAACCATTAGCAAGCTCCTTTCCTTGTCAGGAGAAGGGAGGAGCTGGCCTGCCAGCCCTGTGCTCTCCAAGCATCCCCTCGTCCCTATCTGATTCAGCCCCACAGGTCCCTGGGCACACTCTTCCTGAGCTTGTTCCCCATCTTATCTTGCTTGAAGGCAGCATTCTTCAATCAGGTGGTCTGGAGGGGAAAGGGTTTTAAAATGGAGAGAAAGTGCTATTCCAGCCTGTAGCAGGGAGAATCTGAGTCTTTGCACCCTCTCTCATGCCCAGACACAGTGGCTTCTTGAGGAGTCCAATTTTCATCCAAATTCTACAGCAAATTTAAGGAGCCAGAGCAATCATAGCTGACCCTGGGCCTGTGGATCCAGAAAGGAGCTGATGGCATGTTTAAGAGGGCAACCATGGCCTATCCTTTAGTCATCTTGGAACGTGGTTTGATGGTTTTGCTGATCGTTTTTCTTCCCTTGTTTTGTTTTAGCAACCAAACTTCAAGCAGAAATTTGTGGCTTTGCTGAAGAGGTTTAAAGTGACAGAGGAGGTAAGAAGAAGTAAGACTGTCCACCTGGCAATGTCTCCTGCAGATGTGTAGGTGTCCAGAGTGCTGGTTCCCACTCACTGGAAGCACAAGACATGAGCTGCAGGTGCTCAAGAATAGTACCAAGGGTAGTGTGAGACATGGCATAGACTGAGACTTGGCTTTTCCAAAACCTTCTGCTTCAAGAAGGCAGCTTGAAGCCTCATGCTCAAATCCAAAACCACCTTCCTGTTGGGGAAAGAGGCTTGGGGAAGAAGGGTGCTGCCATACGCTGGCTCTGCCCCAGAAACTGGCGTTGCAGGGGCAATCCTCTTCATGACTGAGAGCAGGCTTAGCATCAGCCTGGGAGGTAGCTGGCCTTGGCTGAGGGCCTGCACTGAGTGTGCAGTGCAGCCAGTGGAGGTCCTCCCAGGTGTCTTTAACTCTCAGTAAGTATGATGACTGTCTGAGACTCCTTTAGATGTCATGGCACCCTCCTTTGGCCAAATGGTAGTGTCACTTCCTTCTTCCACAGTCTGGGTTTGGCTCCCTGGGGTGGGAACAGTGCTATAGGTGCCTTGTGGCTGAGAGCGAGCTTGTATGTGCCTGGCCTGGCATGCAGGTGACTCCCTATCTCTTCATTGCCCTCTGGGCTTGGTCCCACAGGTCCTGGACTCTGACCCTGTAGACCAGACCCAGGAGGTAGAGGAAGACCTAGGCTTGCTCTATGACAGCCTGGAAGAGTGCAACAACAGTGACAGCGGCCCAGAGATTGAGGACAACGAGAGTGTGCACAGCACACCCAAACCCACTCTGAGGTAAGGGTTGCAAGGAGTCACAGGCTGACAGCACAGTCTGTGGGACCTGGAGAAATGTCCTCTGACATTTCTCTGTTGCTTGGGCTAATGCAGGCATTGTCTTACCTCCACTGCCATTGCCATCTTCTGCTGGTGTCACTGAACTCCTCACTTGCATATCCTGTTTAATAAACCTGCCCATTAAAACTTGATTTCTTTCCATTTAGTCTCATTTAATTTCATGCCAGTCCAGCATCTGACACTTACTCATCTGCTGGAAGAGCATCTACTTGATTGAAGCCCCCTGTTGCCAGCTCTCATGTCTTTCTGCAGACAGTCCTGGCCTTTTCAGGGCTCTCCACACTGAAGCTTGTCTGTCTTTTGAGCATTTTGTGACTGCTTGGGCCAGTCCCTGTGAGGTCTGCATGCTGCATTCCCATTCTTTGTGGATACATGTGACTAGCAACCATCAACCATGTTCCTCACCCCATTCCCCAAGCACCCAGTGGCTTGACTTGCTCTGCCAAGCGCTGCTGACTTGGCACGGAGGTCTCTAGTGGACCATGCAGTGAAACCAGGCTTTTCTTCCATGTGATCTCTATTCACCTGGCCTCTCTGCTTATGGCTGTTCTGTTTACATACTGTCCCTTTGTGAGAAGGTTGCCTTTTATTGTCTGTCTACTTGGCTGCCTCACAGTGTACTGGGTCTCTTCGAGCCAAGCCAAGCTTCCTTGTCCTTTTTGTTTCTGTAGTTCAGTATTTAATTATCATTTGGATCAGTTGAAATCCCTACTGAAGGTACTTAGCAGGGGTAGCAGTCTGCCAGATTCAGGAACCCATGGGGCACTGGGGAACAAACAGGAACATGGTAGAAGTGGTGTTTCCCACAAACCCACAAGTCACTGTGAAGGAGACAGCAGGTGTGTGGGCAAGGGCGAGCTGCTTCGGTGGTCTGCTTGGATTCCAAAAGGAGTTTCACATAGTCTGTGATCAAAGGATCTAAAGAAACAAAGGTGCTGTGGGAGAAAAAGGAAGGTCTTTTTGTGATCAGACCAAGGTTTATGTATGCAAACTATGTAAAATTACATAAATGGTAAGAAAAGTCTATTGAGAGAATTTAAGTGTAAAACCCCATCCTCATTCTGCAAGTACCTACTTGCAAACATCTGGTCACTGGGAGAGCATCCTAGAGTTAGTGCTGGTTTGTACTTGTACATGCCTTTACAGTCTTCCTTGTGTGTTTGCTGCTGTCTCTGGTAGGACAGCCTGTTGGGCCCTGGGCTGTTTTTCAGCCTGTTCACAAAGTGACCCTAGGTTGATTTGCTCTCGGGTGGCTCAGTTTCTGGCAGTGCTGCCTGTGTGTCCCCTTAAATTCACATGACTGGGTCTGTGCTTTTTCTAAGGAGATGTGAGAGCTGAGGTCTCCCACAGTTGCTGAGGTCTTTAGTGTAGACTGTACTGCCAAGGCCCTGCTTTCGTCTGATGATAACCTTTCAGCCCAGCCTGTAAATTCAAGATGTGATCTTCACACTGGATTTATATATTGTCATAGACAGCCTTGCTAGACACTGTGAAGGCTTCTGTGGCATTAAGGTAGTCCCTAAGGGTGAGCAGATAACCATCCTTTTGGTCAGCCAGAAAGGCCATGCAGCTGTAAACTGCTCCTGCACTGGAGCTAGAACTGAGGCTGTAGGTAAGACCTCAACAGTCAGAGCCTTTGGTTGAAGATCACAGGTGAAGGAGCAGATGTCTCTATCGATCACTGGAAAAGTGGGTGGGGAAGAGGAGACTAATTCCTTGAAAACAGAAGGAGGCTGTGCAGAAGGAATTTACCTAAATTTCAGCCTTCTGAGACTCAGACTCAATCATGCCTATAGGAGAGACTTCAAACTGAGGAACAGAGAAAGCTGAGAATTGCAGAAGAGTTCTGTGTGACACATCCTCTAGGGATGAAAGCTTCTGAATTGCAAGTGAGGGAGGGCGGAAATCGACACAACTTCCATGGAGAAGGGGGAGACAGCCCCATTTAAATGGAGTGTTGAAAGCCTAAATGGAGTGTTGAAAGCCAGACCAAGTGTATCCAATCTGAACATACCCGATGTCTAAGAAAAATGAGGGAATGAAGATAGGTTTTTGGAGGTGCTGGTGGCACCAGGGGTATGTCACATTCTAGTGGGATTTCAGGGGCTGTGCAAAGGAGTGTGGAAGAGATGTTGATTTGGGGGTGAATTATTAGAAAACTTATGTTGACATAGTCTGGGTGGATGGATTGAAATTTCTGGCTGAGAAAAGGCAAATGTAAAGTAATGACTGTACACGGTGGTGACAATGAATGTCTGAGATCCTGTAGCAGAGATTGGAGGGGTGGAGAGAGCAGAAATCTGTTAGCAACAGGAGACATAACTTAGCCCTGTGTAACCTGGCAAAAATGTCCCACCTGTAGCTTTGTCATGAAGCAGCTGGTCACAGCCAGTGAGAAGAAAATTGAGCCTTGACTTTTTCACACTGCTGCTGAAGAGCTGCCTGGTGGTGGGGACAATCACTTACTGAGATTAAATGTCCTTGTAGGAGCAGTTATAGCAAATAACCTGACAAACACTATGCCTGGCAGCACAGCATGCTGTATACAAATGAGGAAACATGTTAAAAGGAAAATAAAAGAAACAGCCAGGATGTTCAGAGGTTTGGCAGTATCCTGCAGAAAGCTGCAGATATATCCAGAGGAGGACAATAGAAAACAATGGAAACCCTGGCAGCATCCTAACAGAAGAACTACTCTATATCCTGCACCTCCGTGGGCATCCCTGGAAACCTGCAACCTGGTATCCCCACCTGCACACCAGGCTAATCAGGAGAAACTTTTCCAGGAGCTAGTGAGCAAGTGCATAGATACAGTGTAGATGGAAGCTGACTTCTATTTCCTGGGTCTAGGGAAAGCTGGTAGTGAGATCTAGTGATACAGCCTGCTTGTTTCCTAAAGGCTGGACTTGGAGCAGCCCACAGGATGTGGAGGGGGTCCTTGGCAAATAAATAATGGATGGAAAAGGGGGAAACAAAGGTGGAAGCTCACACTGCAGTGGCAGACTGTCCTGCTGCCCCAAGGGAGTTCTGTGTTGACTGTTGTGTCTCGGGAACAGGACCTTGGAGTTGCACTGTAAAGCTCAACTGAGACATCAGCTCAGAGACGTAAAAAAGGGCAAATGTGAGTGCTAGGGCACAAAACAGGACATTGCTGTGCTGCTGTCCTAGCTGTGATATTGTTCTGCATACCATACTGGTCTTCAGAGCCTCTAGAAAGGGAGAAGCAGAAAGTGAAGCTGGAAGCTGCAGCTGAAAGTGTGCAGCAGCAGTCAGAGGCAAGAAGTGCCCTCCCTGAAACAGGGGGATTTAAAAGGGAATCTGTAGAAGCTGTGGCAGGGCAGAGGCTTATTGGGGTTGTGATGCTGACAGAGACCGTATACCAGTGAGATGGGGCAAGGTGGTGGTTCCTCGTCCTGCACTGCAGCAGTAGAGGATGACCTGAGAGGGAAATTGCTGCTGGCTTTGAGACAGGGACCCTGGCCTCCAACTTGCCAGGGTCACAGGTTTAGCCTCGGTCTGTGGTGGCCCTGTCCTATCCCTTCACCCAGCATTGTTTCAGCAGACCATGGTGTCTGGGGCTAGAGGTCTACTGGCAGGTCTGCTCCTACGCTGTGAGTCACCCAGACACTTGGGATTCTGGCTGTGTGTCCCACTAGTGGTCGACCCCTCCAGAGAACTCTGTGCTTGAGACAGGCTGGCGGGGGTGTGCTGGAATCATGGTGACGTTGTTCCTCTCTTATTCCTGCCTTTTTCTCTCCCATCTGTCTGTCTGTCCGTCCGTTCGTCTGTCTGTTTCTCTGCAGGCGTTTCTTTGAGGGAGTCTCTCATTCTGGTTCCCAGACTGAGATCGGCAGTCTGCACAGCCAGAAAGGGCAGGATCAAGAGTCGGGCAGCCCTGTGAGTTACACCACCACCACCACCTCTTGCCCCCTTCCCTCCCCAGCAAGCCCAGCATCCCCACAGTGCCTGCAGTTCCCTCTGAGACCACAGCTCCTGGCAGCACCTGCCTGGGGTCTGCTCCTTCCCTTCTTTCCTCTTCTTTTTCCCAGCACAGGCAGACAAATAGTGATGGTGGGCATCCTCTGGGGCTGGTCCCAGGAGGACACGGGGCTCCCCTGGGGGAGTGTGTGTTCTGTGAGGCCAGGCATAGGTCACTGGCAGCCACCCTGCTTAGGATGCTCCGTGCTGCTCTGACCTCTCTCCCTGTCCCCCAGGGCAAGGCAGAAAAGCGGAAGCCAGGAGCGTTGCAACCACAGGAAGAGCCAGGAGCGGAGGTCCCTGCAGTGGTGAGTCCAGGCTATGGGATGTGGAGTGGGCCTGGAGCTTCCTTTGCCCTCAAGTTGTTTTCTGGGGTACCAGGGGTGCTCACCAGCCTGGGAGCAGGGCTGGGGGACAAGTAGGTTGAGCTGGAGAGTGGTAAGAGTGAAAGGAGGGTTAGGGTCTGCCGAAGATGCAGCCCAGCCTCCTTGAGGCCCTGCAGCCTTGGCTCTCCAGCAGGGCCATGAAAGCTATCCTGGATGGGGGCACCCATGGGTGCAGGAAGCAGGGCAGGGAGAGTGGTGTGTGCAAAGTGACTGTGTGTGCCCCTCAGGAGCTGGCTACGGAGGAGCCGTGTTCACGGCTGGCCCCTGCAGATGCTGCTACAAGGGAGGGCAGTGTGGACAGGCTGGCCCAGCTGGGCCCCACGACCAAAGCTGAGCTCCCCAGTGCTGTGTCCCCAAGGTAAGGCAGCTCCGTGCCCCATACCAGGGCTCAGAGGGCTTATGTTGGCTCCCTAGAGAGAGTGGGAGTTGGTGGAGATGGGATTTGCTCAACAGTGTTGCCTCTCCTGCTTCTGACTCACAGCAAGGCAGAGAGCAAGCAGATGTGGCGTCCCCGCAGCACCTCTGTGAAGGACCGGCAGAGCTCAAAGGGACAGGGGGGCCGTGCCAGCAGCCTGGACAGCGAGAGCTCTCCAGACTCATGGCACAACACTCAGGTGAGGCCTTGGAAGCCACCTCACCTGGAGTCTTCTCACTCTGCCAGACCTTCAGCCATGGGCAGAGTGGCCAAGGCAGCCAGCTGGGGTTAACTTTTGTGGTGATGCTGCCATAGGTGCCCCGGAAGTCTATGTACGATCAGCTGAACCAGATCCTGATCTCAGATGAGCAGCTCCCTGAGAGCATTGTGCTGGTGAACGTCGCTGAGTGGCAGGGGCAGGTGAGTAGGTGTGATGGGAGCTGGATACATTGAGAGGGTGGGAAGCAGCATCCCAGGGGATTCTCCCAACCATGGCAAGGGTGTCCTAGGGAAACTGGCACCAGCTATGCCCGTCTGTTCTCCAGTGTGGCCCTTCCTTTGGGGAGACAGTGCGTTTGCACAGGGCTGAGCTACATGCACAAGAGTCCAGTGTGTCTCCTTTGTCACGTGCCACACACCAGCGTTTCTGAATCCTCAAAGCGTGCTGCCCTGAGCAGTCCCAGAAAGGCTCATTAACAGACTGTGCCTTGTACCCTCCCTGCTTGGTCCTGCCTCCCAGTGACTGGATTGGTCAGAACTTTATTGGATGCCCTGGCAGAGCTGCCAGACTTTGTTTGCTGGCACCAGGCCCAGGAGAGCAGCAGAGGCCCCAGCTCTTCCCTGGGGCGCACAGAGGCCTGGGTAGATGTGGGCAGGTGCTGGCCAGCACAGCCACAGCCCCCTAGGGTGACTTAACCTGAGCTCTCTGCATTGGCAGTACGTGAGTGAGCAGCTCCAGGCGCACAAGCAGTTGGTCGTATCCACCTGCTCCGTGGCGGACATCCAGGCAGCCTTCAACACCACTGTCTCTCGCATCCAGCGATAGTGAGTACAGCTTGGGTTCAGCCAGGCGGCTCCCTGTGACTGCAGAGAGGGCTGAGAAGGGCTCGTTAGGACCCTTTGGGACTGTGGATACAACTGTAGGAGCAGGTGTAGGCTCTGGGGAAAGCAGGGGATCCCAGTGCTGGTTGTACCCACAGCAGCACTCAGCACGCTGGCAGTTGTCAGCCATGGGTATCTGATGCTGGGTTGGCTGGCCTGGCAGGGCCTATCCCCTGCTGCCTGACCCACCTCCTGAGCCATGTGTCCCTCACGGTCTCCTTTTTTCTCCCTTTGGCAGCTGTAACTGTAACTCCCACATGCCTCCCCCAGTGAAGGTAGTGGTGGCAGGGGACCAGAGCTACTTGAGTGTTGTCCTCCGTTTCTTTGTGGAGCAGCTGGCCAGCAAGACACCTGACTGGCTCAACTACCTGCGTTTCCTTCTTGTGCCACTGGGTGAGAACCACCATGAGTTCAGCCCCAGGGTTGTCCTATCCCACTGCCCTGGGCTCCCCTGCCTGGCTGGAGTCAATGTCGCCCTTCTCACCCACAGGCTCTCACCCTCTTGCCAAGTACCTGGCCTCAGTGGATAACAAATACAGCACTCTCTTCCTGGACACAGCATGGAGAGAGCTGTTCAGCAGGGCTGAACCACCCATGGCAGGTGAGGAGCAGGGCAGGCCAAGGCCAGCAGTGTCCTGAGGCCCAGCTCCTCCAAGGCCCTCACTGCTCTTTGCACCTGCAGACACTGTGGACATAGCAGGCCGTGTCACCCAGTTCATTGCTGGAGCCAGCCTCTCTCACCAGCTCCCCATCTCTGAAGCCATGCTGACGTACAAGCAGAAGAGGTGAGCAAGGCCCCAGGGTGGCTGTCCTGCCTCGTGCTGCTGTGACTGGGACAAGGCTGTGGGAGATGGGGGACTAGTGAGTCAGGCCCTAGGCTCTACTTCGTCAGTGATTGCACAGTGCTGAGTGGAGCTGTGGTTCCGCTTTGAGAAGCCCACAGTGCCATCCCCTGCCACCCCCTGGTGTGCCCAGCCCCTCCAGCAGCTGTGGGCTGTGATGGCCCCACTGGTGGACTGGTGGCCAGGGTTGAGTTGGGCTGGGCGGGGGCCACGAGCTGGCACTGTGCTGCCTGGGGGTTGATGCTCGTGTTCCAGCTGCACTCTCACCTCTCCCTTCTCTTGGTTTCTGGCACCCAAGGAAGAGAAGTCTCTATTTTGATTTTTATATCAGGTATTGGCTTGTGCTTGCTGTGCCGCTGCCTGGCCCCTCCCTTCCCCCCATGTGCGTCCATCCCTCTTGCCGTGCAGAGGAGCCATGACCCCGAAGTGGGGCAGAGCTGCCCTCCCGCATGCAAGCCCTCTCCCAGCACTGGAGGGCCCAGCTCCTTGCCTCCTTGTGTAGTGTGCCCCGTGCTGCCATGTTGGGGACAGGGGGTCCCACGGGAGGGAGGGCAGAGAAGATAGTCCCAGTGGCCATGAGGCAGGATTGGCCCCTGCCAGCGTGTGGGTCCCTTGGGCCACAAGGCTAGCCACATGGCACTTGGTGCTCAGCACACCCAGATCCTGACCAGCTTCTCTCCCTTGCGCAGCCCTGATGAGGACTCCTGCCAGAAGTTTGTACCCTTTGTGGGGGTGAGTGTGTTGAGGGGCCAGTGTTGGGGCGGGTGCGGGGGGAGAGGGGCAGTGCATAGCCCTTCCCATGATGGTGATCATCTAACTAACCCGTCCTTGCAGGTGGTGAAGGTGGGCATAGTGGAGCAGTCCTTCAGCGCCTCCGGTGAGTCCCTGGGAGTCCACACTCCCTGGCTCCCTTGGCTCCCTTCTCCATTTTGGGGAGGCCCTTGTTGGTGCCTCCCTGCATCCCCCAACTCACACTCTTGCTCTGCAGTTGATTCTGATGATGCTACAGTCTGCACTCCCTCCCTGCTGAGCTCAGCACCAGCTGCCAGTGGAACAGCCCCCTATGGCAAGGAGACTGTGAGCACCCCACCACCCTCCCCATCTGTCAGCAGTGGCCTCTCGGGTGCTGGGTAAGGAAGTCCCACTCAGTCTGAGGCAGTGGGTCCTGGGGTGGGAGGGTTTGAGGTGCTCACTGGCCAAGCTCCCACATCCTGGGGTTATTGGGCCAGTGAGATCCCAGGGCAGGCTGTGGCTGGGCAGAGGGAGAGAAGCAAGAACAGCACCTGTGTGCTGCATGGTGCTGCTCATCTTGCCCAGGTCCCTGAGCCCTGGTGTGGAGGTGATGGGCCTGCAGGTGGACTACTGGACAACACAAGGGCTGGACAGAAAGAAGGAGGGTGAGAAGCGAGAGATGGGTATCAAGAACACACTCAAGAGCAACTTCCGCTCACTCCAGGTCAGCCGCATCCCCAGCACAGGGGAGCTGGTGCCCCCTAGCACCATGGCCATGACCGTGGTCACAAAGGAGAAAAACAAGAAAGGTAACCAAGCCCACCTGGGGAGCTTGCTGGCTGTGAGTCCACAGTCCATGGCAAAAAGGGCAGGGGTGGGAGCCCTCAGGAGGGCAGGGCTGAGACCCGGCCCAGCAGTGGCCAGTCAGTGCAGCCAGCCCTTGGGAGGGGGCTTCCACCCAGGGCCAGGTGGGGACTTCCTAATGTTGGTCCTGTCTGTCCTCGGCCCCCAGTGATGTTCCTGAGCAAGAAACCAAAAGAGAAGGACCTGGAGCCCAAAAGCCAAGTCATCGAAGGGATCACACGCCTCATCTGCACAGCCAAGCACCAGAACACCATGCTGCGAGGTGAGGGGAGAGCACAAGCCCCAGCGGGGCTGTCGGTGTCAGACTGAGCAGCACAGGCTGCCTGGGACAGTGCTCCACCTCACTGCACCCTCTCCTCTCAGTCTCCATAGATGGGGTGGAGTGGAACGATGTGAAGTTTTTCCAGCTGGCAGCACAGTGGCCAACGCACGTCAAATACCTCCCTGTGGGCATCTTCGGCTACTCAAAGAGCGTGTGAGATGCGGGGGCAACCCTGGGATGGAGCTGCGGAGGGTCACAGGAAGAGACAGGGAGACAAGAGATGGACATGCTCTGGTCCCCTCTCTTCTGCAGCCCAGTCCCTGCCTGCTCTGCAGAGGGAGATGCCACACCCACACTGCTCCCTGTGGGCCAAGACCCATGAAGGTGAGGCCAGTGAGACCGGGTCCATGCACCCTCAAACACCAGCCAAGGCACCATGCCATCTGCCTCCTATGACCCCCAACAGCAGCCTGGGACAAGGGTTGGCACCAGCCAGCAGGAACCCAGAAATGTCTTTGGCCTCCCACCCCTGTCCCTGGACACAGCTGCCAATCCCTTTCCCCAGCCAGCTGGGGCCCCAGCTGGGCTGGGCCCAGGCAGGTTCCCCAGCACTGGAACCAAAAGAATTGCTCATGGTTGGGGCAGGTGCTGAGCAGGGGCCACCAACTCTATACCATCCCTCACCAGCCCTGCTGCCAGCCTCGTGCTGCTGTGCCTGGCCCTGCCCAGTGGAACTGAGCCCCAGCAGCTTTCCTGGCCTGCTACAGCCCTGCTGTTGAGGCTGGCAGTCTCCAGGCTGCTGGGGGTCACCCTCATCTCCCCATCCCTTCCCAACCAGCCCTGCCCCATGGTGCTGCCAGCTGGAGGTGTGGCATGGGGGCACCTGGTTTGTTTTGTTTTTTTTTTTACAAGATTCTATTTTTTTTAAATTTATTGTACGGTTACTTTTCAGGATTAATTTTAATAAATTAATGCTGGTACCATTATGGCAGGGAGGTGTAAGCATGTCCTTCCATGCCTGAGGGCAGGGGCCAGCAAAGCTGGGAGAGAACAAATGGTGGCAAGGTTGGACCTACCACCACCACTCAAAACAAGCACAGCTGCTTGGGCACAGCAACCAGTGGTATGACGGGAACACACTCCCAGCCCTGTGCCAGCTGAGCTCTCCAACAGAACACAACTTGAGACTCATTTATTTAAAAAAAACCCAAACCTACAGGTACTCAGGAAAGACAGACTGGACCCAGCCTGTGTTCTCCCAGCCCAGATAGGTCCTTATCTACCTGAAAGTGGAAAAAGTCTGTCTTCTTTCAGCAGAGGCTGAGCTTGCTGCTGTCTTGATCTCTACAGTGTGGAAGGCAACCTGGGCCTGGACCTGGGAGGTAGAGGGTTCTGTGGGTTCAGCAGAGATGTATTCCAAGACATGGGGCCTCTCCTCCTGGCGCCGGAGATAGCCCTGCTTCAGCAGGTGCAGGACACAGGACAGCACATCCACACTGTGGCAGCAGAAGCTCAGAAACTGCAGCCCTGGCCCCGACTCACCCTTCTGACAGGCATCAATCACCTACAGCAGCAAAGGAGCCCCACGTTGCAGTGTGCTGCAGCACTCAGGCAGCCCCCCCTCAGCCCTTCAAACCCTCCATACCCTAAACACCAGGTTGTCAATGTGGAGCTGCTTCTCCACCTTGAGGATGCGGGTGATGAGGCAGTAAAGGATGTTCCTCTTCCTTTCCAGGGCACTGACCTCAGCCTTCTCTGCCTGCAGGTACCTCTGCTGGGGCAGCAGCCTCAGGTGGCCAGAGGCACAGGCCAGGGCAGCCTGGTTCAGCCGTAGCACACCTGGAGCTAGTACCCAGCCCAGGGTCAGCCAAGCCCTGAGCTGGGCCTGGAGGAACCCCAGAACACATGTGCCTGTTGGACCCAACCCTGGGCCTCCCATTGCTCTCTTCATAGGTCCATCCCTATCCCCAACACGTGGCTCTGAGCAACAGCCACACACACAACCCCTGGCCTCAGTCCCCAACCCCACCCCCAGACCTGAGACCCAAACACTCCATACACCTCCCCAGGTGCCAGCCCCACACACCACCCTCAGTCCTACACACAGCCTCAGGTCCCAACTTGAACACACTGACCTGCACCCCAAGCACCAACAACCTCTCTCACTCGTCGCTTCCCCTACAAGCTCAGGCACCTCTGCCCTAGCACCCACCTGGGGCTCGGACCAGCACCTCCCCAGGCAAGCCCCAGCCCCACACTCACCTCCCAGCACGCAGCTCTGCACCAGGACACCCTCACCCTGGGTCAGTGGTGTCAGTGCATGGTGCACCAGGTCAGCAGGGAGCCCCGTAGCCTGCAGCAAGGTCTCCACAGCCACCTCCTGCAAGAGGCCATGGGAAGGGAACAGCCAGCCAAGACCCACCAGCCACAGGCCCGGCCAAACAAGGCGGGTCCTGTGCCACAGCCACCGCTAGAGTCCCCACCAGAAGGGAGGACACGGCCCTGCTACGTTCCAGCACGGAACGCTGCCTCCCTCACCCCACCACAGCCCTGGCGCCTACCTCGGCGCTGTTGAAGCACAGCAGGATGTACATCTGCAGCGTGGACACGTGGAGGACGCAGTCTCCAAACTGCAGCTCAGCACGGCCCAGCCACGTCCACTGCAGCCGTGGGGGCTTCCTGCATGCCCAGCCCAGCTGGCTCTGGCCTGCAGAGACAGCATCAGTGCCGGGGCCAGGGCCAGCCCTGCTGGGCACTGCCAGCACACCCGGCACACCCCTCTGCTGAGCTGCTGCTGCAGAGCCTGGCCCCGGCCAGACCCCACACACGCACCCGCTGCAGCCACACTCACTCTGCCTGCAGAAGGTGGCAAATTCGTCCAGGGGGGAGCTCAGGGCCGCTGAGAAAAACCTGCCAGGTTCATCCATGTAGCAGAACGGGGAGATGGGCCAGCAGCGCGGGGACAGGGCCAGCACCTTCACCTCCGGCACATGCGCTGCCGGGGCCGGCCCCGGTGCCTGGACGCGTGGACACAAGGGCACCTCAGGATAGGCCCCAGGATCCCTGTGAGGAATGACGGCCCCAGACCCCCCACCCCAGCAACACACTCACCTCATCCAGGCCCGTGTCCAGCTCGAGCAGCCGCTTGTCCTGCTCCTGCAGCTGGAAGAGGTAAAACTGCTGCTGGAGCTCCTCTGACTCAGCCAAGTTGCTCAGCATCTCCTGGGGGAAGCGGCTGGGGAAGCACAGCCCGATCTGCTCCACGATGGCTCCTTCCAGCCAAGACGGCCCTTGTGCCAGGAGCCGGTCCCCCAGGTAGTGCCTGCCACAGCCACCAGCATCAGGTCAGGGACCGTCCCGAGCCCCTGCCAGGAGACAGAGAGGGCCCCGGCCCTGGCCTCACCCCAAGGCACAAGGGCCTGGCAGCACCTGCCTCCCTCCCCTCCCTGTCGCCAGCAGGGAACGTGCCTCCGCAGACCCGCAGCACCCACGGGCCCTCACAGCCTTTCCCTCCACGTGCAAGAGCCAGGAAAAGCAAGGCAGGAGCACCAGTGCCACACCAGGCCGGGCTCAGACACGGCCTCAGTACCACCTGCATCTCCCCACCACGCCGCACCAGGCCCTCTGGTCCCGTGGAGACACGACACCCCTCACCGGTAGAAGTGCTCGAAGCTGTGGGCGAGCTCCAGGCCACTGAAGATGACGAAGGGCTCCAGGATCTGCTGCAGCTGCCGGGGCAGCTCCGCACTGCCCGCAGCCCCGTGGAGCTCCTGGATCTGCCTGTCAAGGTAGCGGGCAAACTGCTCACTCACCTGCAGAGGGACAGGGCTGGCTTTGGAGGGTGCTCGCCAGGTGCCTGCAGGGCAGACGTTCCTGGGGGGAGCAGCTGGGAAACCCTGGGGCTCTCGGGCAGCGGCCGAGGCTCCGGGGGCCGAGACAGAAGCGCACCCGGGCTGGGGCTGCGCCCTGAGAAGCACCGAGCACCCGCAGCTGGGCACCACCCAGGGCCGCCCCAGGGCAGGGTTCCATGGCTCGGCGGGGGCCAGGACACCACCCACACAGAGCTCACTGGAAGCTCTGGGCCAGGACAACCTCCTGGGCCATTGGGGCCCCACCACTGATGGTCCCACGCTCCCCTGACTCACGTGCAGGCTGGTAAGGAAGGAGAGCTGCAGCAAAGCCCCCGCGAAGCCCTGGCCCAGGGCCAGCAGGAAGGCAGCCTGCTGCCCAAAGAGCTGCTCTGTGGCGCTGCGCAGGCGCTGGTACAGCACGCAGTATCGCTCCACAAGGTCCGGCGCCTGCCCGGCCGTTTCCAGGAACCGCTGCACCTGCAGGACCCAGAACCAGAGGGGTGAGCCCCACACTGGGATGTGCCGGCAGCTCGTGGGAACATCCACAGCTCCAGTCTCGCTCTGCCGAGACCAACTGCCCAGGCCCCAGCCAGGGGCCACCTGGAGGCCCTGGTGCTGCCGCAGGCTCCCAGCAGCTCGCGGCGAGGTGGCAGCGCAGCCTCGAGGGCTGGGCAGGGGCTGCACGGGCAGGACAGAAGCACAGCAGCGGGAAAGGAGCCTGATGCTCTACCTGCTTCCCAGCCTGCAGCACCAGCCTGGCTGCAGGGCCAGGCCCACATCTGAGCCCTGCCAAGGGGGCAAGCATGGCAGGACTGTCCACACATCCCTCCGGGCCTCACAGAGACCAGGTACAACCCCGCACCCTTCCCGTGCTCCCAGGACACTGCCAGGCACCGCCCGCTGGGAGTGGGGTCCAACCACCCTCTCTGGCCCCATGGCCGGCCTTCCAAGCTCTACCTGCTGCTGCACCACACCACGCCAGCACTGCGAGATGCTCCACAGGCTGCTCGACTTCTCCACCACCGCCTTCGCAGCCCTGGCTGGCATCTCCTTGTTCTTCCCCTCCTTCTGGCCTGCCAAGGGACAAGCCCAGGCTCAGTGTGGCTCTACAGGCAGGCCCTGCACACTGACCCCCAGCAGCCTCCCCCTCTCTCTGGGGGCCACTGGGAGAGCACGGCCACCAGCCTTCCCCAGCTCACGAGCCTCCTGTGACACCGTGCCCTCTCCAGAGCTCCCCACGGCCACAGCCTGGCACTCTGGACCACCGCCCTCGCAGCCCCACAGGAGGGCAGCCCCTCGCTCACCAGCTACTCTTGCCTCCTCTGGCTCTGGGCCACCGGGGTCCACGTGCACCAGGAGCTGGGTCAGGCGCCGCACACGGGAACCAAAGGCAGCGCTGTGGCTCGCGGCACGGCAGGGGGGCTCTACGTGCTCCAGATACTCGCTCAGCAGCCAGGCCAGGGGGCTGATGCCACAGGGGTCTGCGAGGCCAAACAGGCTCAGAGTGGGATGCCTCCGTCTGGGGCGCAGCCTGGTTGGGCCTCAGAGGACGAAGGGTACCTGGGCTGGTGATACTCTGCACCAAGGGGTTCACCAGGGCCTCCCAGCAGGTCCTGCCCAATGCCTGGGCCACCTCGGCGTCAGGAAGGAAGCGATCGGCAAAGTCCTGCTCGTGCCGCAGTGCCCGGTTCAGCCTGCATCAGCAACCAGGGAGCACACGGTGCTGCTGGGCACCTGCTGGTGGTGGGGAGGACTCCCCCAGGGGAGCAGAGCGTGGCAGTTGCTCCCGGCCCCTCACCAGGCACAACAGCCCAGGCGGGACACCCAGCTGCTCCTCTCCTGGCCCTTGCAGGCTGCCAGCACCATCCTCCCAGGCCCTGGGACACCAGGGACACAATGCTGCAGCCAGGGAACAACTCACCTGCCAAAGAGCTGCAGCAGTTGGCCATGGTCCTGGCAGATCTCCTGGCACCAGGCATGAGCCCGGGCAGTGCAGGACAGGTACGTCCGCCAGCACAGCTGCTCCTTGAAGATGGGCCAGAAAGTGGGCTTGGGACCCAGCACCTCGATGCCACGCACACGTGTGTCAATGCCTCCCTGTGGGACAGCGTGACCCTCAGCTCCTCAGGCATGGCCCTGACACCCCACACTGCCAGCTCCCTGGCCTGGCCCCCTGCTCCCCTACCTGCTGGCACCGCTTCACCTGGATCTGGATGACAGGCCAGGAGCGGGTCATGTTCTCCAGCAGGATCACTTTGCTGTCAGAGGGCAGGACGGTCACCTACAGGCAGACAGTGAGTCCTCAGCACACCAAGCAGCAAGCTCCAGCCACCCTCCATGCTCTGCTGGCCACCCCCCACTAGTGCTATGGCCTCTGTCCCTCCCAGCAGCTCCTATGCAGCCACAAGGCACCTCCCACCAGGACCCCACATCTGGCTCACAACCCCAGTGCACCAGCCAGCTGCAGACTGGGCTGCAGGGCTGCCCATGCCCAAGCCTCCCCTACAGCCAGGAGGAGGCTCCTGCAGCATGGCTCCTGACATCCCCACCTCCCTGTGGGGCACCTCCCAGGGCACCAGGGTGAGACCTTCTCAGGGCACAGCAAGCACCAGCCCACCACTCCCGTGGGGCCTGTGCAGCCCATGTGAGCCTCACCGTGTTGAGCTCAGTCCTGATGGCGGCAGGGCTGTCTCCCCCCAGCACCACAACACGGGCTGGCATGTAGCTGGAGTCCTCGCTGGCCACCAGCATGCTCATCTCCCTGCAGCACAACAGACACGGTGCTGCCCAGCAGTCCCCACCTCCCTGCCCTGGCCCCTGCCAGCCCCACGCACGGCTGCCCACATCCAACAACCTCCAGGATGAGGACCAGTGGGGCAGGGCTCGTGCAGATTCCCAAAGTCCTCTGCTCCCTGCGCGGCCACCGGCCCTCCTGGCCCCAAGGCCCCCCTGGGCTCCCAGCCCAGCCCCACCTGACCACCACACCATGCTGCATGTGGACAGTGATGAAATGGGAGCCAGTGCTGCCATTTGATTCCCAGTACGTCTTGGGGTTCCTATCTGTGAGCCTGCTGGCCCGGTGGGGGTTGGAGGAGACCTGCACCTTCTCCCAACACTTGTTCTCCTTCACCTCCACGCTGGAGCCTGTGGGGAGAGCACGTGGCTTCCAGCCACCTGGCCAGCACGTGCCAGGCACGGGGCTCCAGCTCCCGCTTCCCTGCACCCACCTTGGCAAAGGTTGCGCAGAAAGACACCAAAGAAGGGGATGCTGATGGGCTGCTGGCTCCGGCGGTGCTCCTCAATCTGCCCCAGGACCAGCTACGGGATGGGCCACGCTCTTACCAGGGGCCCTGGGGCCTCCTCCCCTCGCCCACCACAGGGCTGCGGCAGGCAGGGAGCAGAAGGCTGCTCCTTGGGTGCCAGGGACAGCTGGACGGCCCCAGGACCCAGAGCCCCAGTGCAGCCAGGTCTGCCCAGGCCCACCTACCTGGATGCAGCCAGCCAAGACGCTGGTCATCAGCTTCTTGCAGAGGCTGACATACTTCTCGCAGTCAACCACCAGGTCAAGCAGGGCCGGTGCCAGCAGCGGGGCCGTGCTGTGCTTGTCTAGAGCTTTGGACAGAGCCTCGCGGGTGCCCGCATGGCACATCACCACCGCACAGTCCTTGCTGGCGGTGGCCAGGCGGTGGAGGAAGCCAACGACCTCTTGCACCACCTGCAGAGCAGGCAGCCATGAGCGGCCAGGCCCCAGCAGCCGGGTGCTGCAGTGCTCCAGCCCCTCCACCCCAACACTGCAGCAGGGCCCCAGAGCCTGGCCAGGTGCTGGGCACGCCAGGCCACCACAGGGCCAGGCTGCTGCAGGTGGGGCCCTCGCTTCACCAACGCCAGGCTTGGCTGATGCACAGCACAGCCTGCAGAGCTGCCCCTGCCTGCCAGGAGTCCCGGGGCCTCCTCACCTCCAGGTCGCTGCTGTGGGCAGTCAGAGAGGACAAACAGGGCTCCACAGACTCGTTCCAAGGTAGCACATCCTCCTGGTAACCGTCCAGGAACTTGTTCAGGATCCTGAGTGACACAGGGGGCCCGCTTAGGCTGGGATGCATGGACTGCAGTGCCAGAGGCAGCCCGGTGCTTCCCTGCCTCACCCGGAAGGCCAGCATCCCACAGGGACTGGGAGCCAAGGCTTCCCAGGCACCCTGGACACCCCACCAGCACCCAGGCACGTGCTGCTCTGTCCCCACATGGCCACTTGTCCCCACAGGACACCCCAGTCGGCACCCACGCGTGCGCAGGGGTGCACCTGCCACTGGTGAAGAGGAACAGCCCCACCAGGTCTCACAAACATGCCCCCCCAGCATCACCACCAGCATTCACACAGGTGCTGCAGAGGCCCCAGACCTCCTCCAAACCCCCCCTGGCCCACCTGAGGATGCTGAGGCTCACGGCCTTCTCCGCCCCCAGCAGCTCCAAGCTCTGCAGCAACAGCCTGAAGCACCTCTGGTCCTGCAGCAGCTGGGCCGCCTTGGCAGAGGGGACCCCGGGGCCCTGGCTGCAGAGCTGCCGCTCCAGGGCCACCACCACGTCCTTGGACAAGACGCCGTCCTCCAGGCTGCCCAGAAGCACCCGCACGTCCCTCAGGTCCAGCGGGGCCTCGCTGCCTGCCACGACAAGAACACATGGGCCCTGCCCAGGCACTTGCTTGAGCTGTGCCCGCACAGGGAGCTCTGCCCCGGCTGGCCAGACAGCCCTGCCCGCCGCCCCCGCGGGGCCACGGCAGGGCAGGGGCTGCGGGCGGCGCTACCTGCCGTCTCGGGGCCCAGGGGCAGCCGGTGCTCTGCCAGCCGGTTGGTCACGCCGAGGGCCAGCACGGCCTGAGGGCAGCCCGGGCTCTGCCCGTCCCCCCAGCAGCTCCGCAGCGCGGCGCACAGACCGCAGCTCACCAGCTGCTCTGCCAGGCCGCGGTGGCCGTCGATCAGCACGCTCACCACCAGCAAGCCGTTCCGCACGCCCGAGCCGCCCCTGCAGGGACACAGCCGTGCGGGCGCCTTCCTCCCCAGGCACAAACCTCCCTGCACCACAGCCCGGACGGCCCTCCCCACGCGGAGGGTCCGTCCCGGCCCCGCCGCTGCCCTCGCTCTGCCCCTACCCTGGCACCCTCTGCATGCTGCTAATGGCAGCAGGGATGGCACTCAGCAGGCTGGCCGAGCTCTTGCTGGAGGCAGAGCCGATGCTGGCAAAGATCTCCCGCATCATCTGCGCGTCGACGCGGCTCAGGAGCGGGGGCTTCCCACCGGCACCCCCTGGCTTGCCGGCCACGGCTCCCAACAGCACCTTCAGGGCCTGCAACAGCAGGAGCAGCCGGGAGGGCAGCGCCCATCCCTGCCTCGCCTGGGCCGGCCGGCACCCCGGCCCACCCCCTGCAGCCTCCCCCTGCCCCACTCACCACCAGGCCAGCCTGCTGCACCAGGGCGGAGGAGCCGTGCTGCCGCATGCCGGCCAGCACAGCCCGCACGCCGCCCTCCGTGGCAAACAGCACGCGCCAGTCGTACTTGGCCATGAGCAGGGCCAGCAGCCGCAGCACCAGCACCACCAGGGCCTTCTCTGCCACCTCAGTGCTCAGCAGCTCCACTGTCACCTTCACCAGCTTCTCCCTGCGTGGGAAACACCTCAGGAGGAGCCTCCTGGCGCTGCTGCTGCCACGCCAGCACCCCAGGCCTTGCCAGGCCCTGTCTCCCTGCCCACACGGCTCTACCCCGCCTGGGTCAGCCCCAGGAACGAGACTGCCCGGGACAAGGGGACACAACATCCACCCTCTTCTTGACAAGCACGCAAGGACGTACACACTTCACACTTCCACTGCCGCCTCCTGCACTCCCACCCCCGGTACTGTCCCCCGCCCTGCCCACATGGCCCTCCCCAGGCAGCAGGGGAGGTGCACGCCGTCCCAGGCTCACCTGGCACTCCAGGAACCCAGCCTGCCCTGGGCTTTGTTGACTTGCTGCTCGAGCTCAGGCTCCTCCTCCAGGATCCTCACGATCTGCCTGAGCCCAGCTAACTGCAGCCCCACCTCTGAGGTGCTGCTCTGGATCGTGTCCGCTATGGCTGCGATCCTGGCCAGCGAGCCCCTCTCTCTCACCCCCTCGGAGCTGCCCAACACTGGTGGGAGGGAGGCAGGGGCACAGGCGTCAAAGGCAGCAGCAACACCCACAGCAGCTCCCAGGGAGCCACACACCCCCAGACCCAGCACCCACAGCCCTCCCGATGCCTCCCATGCCCTGCCCACGGCCTCCCTCAGTCGAGGCAGCGGCCCCGTGTTTCCCAGCACGTAGCAGGCACCTACCCTTGATCTGCTCCTCCGTCACCTCTGGGAACAACAGCCCTTCCCTCTCAAGGAGCTCACTGAACAGCTGGGAATCTGACTTGGCTGCCCCACTGGGGGCTCCGGGTGGCACTGTGCTTGCCGAGAGCTCTTCCTTGGCTGACTTGGCTGCTGTGGCTGCAGGGCCAGTGCTCCTGCAGCTGGCACCCTCCGAGGGCACCGCAGCGCTCCCCCCGCCATCCCGCGCCGCCCCCCTCCCGAGGAGGTATTTGGTGTAGATCTGGGAGCCACGCAGGTCACGCTGAGCGCTGCCCTGACACCGCCTCTCCAACACCTGCAGCACTTTCTGGGCCCGCTCCACGGGCACTGACAGCTGGATCAGGGCTTCTTCATCCACCTCCGACGGCTGCACAGATGGGGTCAAGCCAAGCCTCACCGACTCGCCACGGCCCTCACGCCCCTTGTGGCAGCCAGTGACAGCAAGGGCGGAAAGGCTGCCCCGCCAGAGGCCCCCAGGGCCACCCCCCAGTGCCACCCTCCTCCGCCTGTCCCCAGCCCAACTACCCCCAGCCCAGGCTTTCCACCTGCCCTCACCACACAGCCACAACTGGCAGAACCGCCCCACGGACCTGCCTCGCCGACCCAACCCGCGCTGGACACAGCCTCTCTTCCAGGGCCACGGGGTCTGTGCTTCCCCTCCTTTCTCCTCACCTCCTTGCTGGGCCCAGCTCCCCACGCTTCCAACATCCCCCCACGCTCCCGTCTCAGACCCATTTCTGCACCGTTCAGGCTGTCCCTGCACAGTTCACACTCGCCATCTTCTCCTCGCCCGAGGCCCTCCCCTAACTTCTCCCTCGCTCCCTCCCTCCCGTTTCGCCGCTGCAGGCTCTGGCCCGTACCTGCTCTCCCTGGTCCTGTTGGATGAGACAGGTGATCTCTTTCTGCTCCCGCGCTTCCAGCTTCTGCACAAAGAAGAGCAGCTCCCACCACTCGGCACGACTCAGGGCCTCTGCAGCCTCGGGGGGCTGCTCCCCCAGGTAAGGCAGGGAGTACAGCCCGCCAAAGGGCTTGCGGAAAAGCGGCTGAGCAACTGTAGGACAGCAGAGCAAGGGAAGTCACTGTCGGCTCTGCCAGTTCCCCCGTCCTCTGCTCTACAGCCCACACTCCCCAGGGAAAGAGCTCGCGCGCGCTGCCTGGGCAGGGAAGATCCCCACTCTCCCACAGGCTGCTGTGGAAAAGGGAGATGACAGGAGGGCAGTGAGAGAGGGGGAACACGCTGGCAGGAGACCCCACAAGCTGTAGAGATGGGATTACCACCTTCACTTGCACCTCTGGGCGGTAGAACAGAGAAAGCACACACTCAGAACGGGCACCTCTTGCTCACTGCTCCCCCAGCCCGTTCCCACAGTGTCTGGACCGGCCAGGGAACGCACTGGGACACCCAGCAGCACCAGCAGCAGAATCCACAGCGCCAGCGTGCAGCTGCACGAGGGGAAACAGCGGGGGCCCAAGACGCTACGGGGAGGAGTCAAGGGATAGGAAGCTACCAGGAGCTTCTCCCTTTTCCAAACGCCTCCTGCTGGCTAGCAGGACAGACACTCGCGGGCAAAAGTAAAACCAGACTCCAGAGTCCTCACGCTCCTTTTAGCTGATGCATCCAAAAGGGAGGGAGATAAAATCCATTATGTAGGTTAGATATTCCCTACCTAATCTAGAAGGAAGAGCTGGATCAACGCTTGCTGATATCTGCTAAGCAACAACTGGCAGCACTCTCTGCAAATGCACCCTGGGAGACCAGTCACCACCTCAAGACTTCCCAGAAAAGGGCCAAAATCACCCCGAGGGGCCCAAGCGCGCTACCAGCAACTCCACACACGGTGAATGCCAACAGCCAGTCACCAGGAGCTGACTGCTCCAACTGGCAAGATCCAAAGCAAAAAGCATCTACCTTTTTCATTCAGCTCCTATGTGGGATATGACGGCTGGAAAGAGTTTTACGCTGCAGTGAAACAGAGCCCACACTTCCACCAAAATGAGAGAGACAGAGAAACAAGGCAAAGTCCAACCACGTGTGTTTTCACTCAGCCACTTCAACCCGACACGCAGTTAAGTCTTTAGCTACAAGAGGCAGAAGCCATTAAAGAAGCCACCTTTTCAACCGCCCAGAAAGCTGTTTTTGAAGTGGAGAATTAGCTGCTGATCTGATGTACATTCTGTGTCTTGCAGCAGTTACATCCTCATCACTCTACCCAAAAGATGTCCTGCGAGATCATGGGTGTGGTAAGAGTTAATCTAGCAGGTCTCCCTGGCCAGAGGCATGTCAGACACCAAACAAGAAAGGGATTTCTGTCTGGATTTCCCCTTCTACCTTCTCCCAGTATGAGGGCAATGCTGAAGGACTCCAGGAGATTCTGCAGATGTCCTCTGAAAAGAGTGCATTTCATGCTCACCTTGCCCCAAACTGAGCAGTATGAAATGACACAAATTGTTGGCATGTTGTTTGTTCCTTATCTTGTCTAAGGGGATTGGAGGATGCCTCAATCAGCTTCATCTCAGAGAGATTCTGTGTTCTTATTTTGGCAGTTTGGTCAGTTGATTCAAACACACATTTTTCACAGCCACAGTTTAAGTCAAACGTTATGCTTTTTATATTATGACTTTCACTGTAACATGACAGAAGTCTAGGATTCAAAAATACTCCATACAACCAAAAGCCAAGTAAGTACTTAACCCGTTCTACATGGCCATACATGCAGCACATAATCTCACCTGTGTCTACATTAAGGCTCTTTATCAGACTATACTCTTTTTTCTGAGCAGCAGGATCTTCCCCCTGGTCTCCAAAGCCAATAATCTCCAACATGTGCCAACGTATCCAGTCGGTCCGACCTGCTGACTGCCATAAAACCTGTGGGTGAAACAGATCGAGAGGATCAGATTTGCTCATTCACTCAGTCCTCACACTGCATTAGTCCTCCCACTTCCCAAGTGCACGGAGACAGCAAGCACTCTTCAAGCAGGAGACCACCTAATTCATATTTCAATATGAAAGATTTCAATACACACTCTGCCTAATTTTGAAGTCTACCAGCTTTAGTCACTTGCTCCCCTGGTCAATTGCAAACTTCAGTAGAGCACAGGGCATCCAATGGTAAATTATCAAACCAGAGAAGAACGTGATTAAGTAGAAGAACTGTGGGCAAGAAATCTGCTCAACAGAACCCAAGAACTTATGAGTAGGAAGGGGAAAGAATGAAACCAGAAGAAAGTGCAAATAAGGTGGGCAAGCCAGATTTGCCCAGCACATGCAGGTTAATGCCCACCACCAAACAAGCAGAGAAGGCTGGAAGCATTGTCTTGCACGTGCCCACTTCAGAGCACTTTAAGCTGCTGGTTTAAGTTACATCTGCAAGTGCTCCAGAACCAGAAGGCAGTTAAGGAGTCAGGACCAGAGCAAAGTGAAGTCAGTCCCCAGTGACTGGAAAAAGGGACACACTGCACCCATCTTAAAAGGGGCAGAAAGGAGGGCCCTGGGAACTACCACCCTGTCAGTCTCTCTGCGCCTGGAAAGAGTCCTCCCCCTCCTCAAATGCTGAGGCCTTTTCCTTCATCTTGAGCACAAACTTAGCAACTCAGCTGCAAATGCGCAGCTCTAACTGCCCTCTTGAACACAAACTCTCTTTTAAGGTCTGCTCACCCAAAGGGCACCTTTAAAGGGAAACAGATCCCAGCACACACTCTCAGATCAAAAGAGACAGCCACGTAGGCTGTGTCCAACGCAGTGCCAACAACAGGATGCCACAAGTTGTCCCTCACAGACCAAGGCTTCAAACACCTTTTGCTGTGCTTGTCGTTTGTGCCATCCAGCCTGTTCCCAAGGCCAAACCAGAGCTTGGGACTGTTCCTGGGAAGCAGGATATAGCCTCCTGGACTAGAGGCTAAGCAAGCCTAGCAGGACAGCCCCTACTAAACCAGACTGGCTTTCCTTAGGACCCACACTTCCAGCTCTGAAAGGTGACTTCTTTGCTAGGACAGACGCAGACAGTGTCCTGACTATGAAAAGCCTATTGTCCAACTTCCTGCGCACAAAGACATGGTCAGGAAACCACCAGTCACCCCTGTCCCTCCCTTCTGCCCTCCCAGCCACTGGTGACCTACCTGCACTGTGTACCTGCTACCAGTGCTCTGCAGAACCTCGCCTTCCTCCCCAGCTCTAACATCACCATAGTCCTCCAGCAAGCACACCCTCATGCCGCACACCAGGGTCGCCTGCAGGTACTCCACGTAGCCACTGCAGTCGGCGAAGTCTGAGCGGGTCAGGAAGGCACGACCCTGCTTTTTGGGAGGACCACGACTGGAAGGGAGCGCAGGCACCGCGGCAGCAGGGAAGGGCGGGGGCTTGGGCTGGAAGATGGAGCGGCTGGGGCGAGGCTGCAGCTCCTGCTGGGGCAGCAGCTCTGGCTTCTGGCTGTGGTCCCAGCCCATCACATGCACCAGCTCCAAGATGAGGTTTGCCAGAGCCATGCTGAACTCAAACTCCTGCTTCACACAGCTCCTCTCCCCAGCGCCGAGGCTCGGCACAGCGCGGTCCTGCTGCTCCCCTCCCTGCTCCGCGCCACTGCCGAGCTTCTCCAGGAGGGAAGTGACGCACAGGTAGTGCTTCACCAGGACAAACAGCAGCTTCCCGGGGACCTGCAACAAGCACGGCTGTCAGGCTCTAGCCTGCAGAGCACCTCCAGCCCCCACCTCTCTCCAAGCCACCAGTTCATCTGCAGGCAGGCTCCCGTGGTAGCTCCGGACCAGCAGGCAGTAGCAGAGACCTCTCAGCCCACCCTTGTCTCCCTGCTCACAGACAAGGCTCTCCACACGCCTCTCCACCTCCCCAGCCTCCAGCCAGGCCCAGATCCTGTGCCAACTCTCCCGATTCCCAGTCCCGCTCAGCTGCCCGCTGCCAATTACCCTCCTGCGCCCATCAAGGACACCATCTCTGGCCCCCCACTCTCACCCCTCCTGACCCCTAAAGCCCAGGCAGGGCCTGTTGCTACCTGGGGAAGGTGAATCCCCTCAAAGGACATGCAGTGCTCTTCAGAGGACATGGTCTCAGCAAAAAGCTCCAGCAAGGTGTAGCGACTCTCAAAGTCCATGTGCTCCTCAATGCCATCCTGCTGGCTCAGGGACAGCAGGACATAGGCTCTGCTCCCTGCAACAACAGAAACCTCATCAAGATAATCCTCACCCCCACACCCACCTTCCCTCCCTGGCAAGGAACAGCTTTGCTGCTCTGTGTCACCCAGGACCACAGTCTGTCCTTCAATCTGTATTGGCAACGTTTTGCTCCAACTGCATTTTTCCACCCCTAAAGCTGAAAGTTTCCCCCAAAGCAGCAACTCCAACAACTGAACAGGATTCCAGGGAAGAAAAAAACTAAGTTTTAACCTGAATCAGCGCCCCCCTCCACCCCACTGGACAGCCATTTGAAATCTGGGACAGGGAACGCCAGATCTCCTGTGGGACACAGCACCACTAGCAACCTTCCAAGTGCTCCTAAGCCTCATCAGACACTTCTGAGCCCTGGCAGCTCCCGTCAAATGAGAGGACTGGGTGAGGACCAGGCCTCTACACTCCAGGGCCTGAGGAAAGGCTCCTTGCCAAGAACAGCCCAGAGCCTTTCCATCTGACAGCATCCAGAAACACCTCAACACTCTTGCCACGTCTCTTGGCACAAGTCCTCCAAACAGTTTATCAGATCCCAGCTCAGGAACCTGTCAGGGGACAGACCTCCCAAGTCACCCAGACAACTACGACCAAGGAGCCACCTGGCAGCTCAAGCCTGACTCTTCTTCCCCTTTTGCCAGCAAGCCCTGACACGCACGGCTCCCCAGGCACCCCACAGGACCGCCAGGCCTCAGCGGCACCTCCTCAGGGGCACCAGCAGCAGCAGCACCCACCTGCGTCGTGCGAAGCCAAGGCCCTCAGCATCTTGCCAGCGCTGTGGTGGATTTGCTTCTCCCGGTGGCACAGCATCTTCATCAGCAGCAGGAGGGCCCCCGTCTCCCGGAAGGCACCCGCCAGCGCGCCGATGCCGGCATAGGCGCTCAGCACGTGGATGGTGCTGAGGACGGAGGAGTCGGGGGCCCCGCGCTCAGCCAGCTGCCGGCCGGCCCGCTGCACCAGGCTCCTGACATCAGCCTTCAGCTCCAGCAGCGAGGCTGCATCCAGCGGGACCTCTGCAGCACACGGGCCGCCTGCCTGCTGCTCTGCCTCCCGCTGCCCTGCCAGCTTCCTCCTGCCCAGCAGCGCCGGGCAGCTGGCACAGACCTCTTCTGCAGACATCCACATCAAGACGCTCTCCGGCCTCGCCGTGGCAGAGCGGGCGCTGCTGCCTCCCGCGGCTCGCTCCTCCAGGCTGACCACACGCCACCGGACCAGGTACTCGGGCTGCCCGCCACGGCCTGGCCGCTGCCGGAGCAGCTCCTCCGGGCAGGCCTGCAGCTTGGGTCCCAGGGGCACCAGCAGGCTGCCATCATGCCCCTCCTTCACCATGACAGGAAACGTGCCTGCAGAGGAAATTTTTTATTTCTGAGCTGCATGCCAGGGAAAGCGTGAGCAAGCACTTGAGTTGCTTTACAGTAGATGTGGCTGAAGCACTTGATCCCAAGATCCTGCATTCAGGCTAAAGCTCTGAAGAAAACCCCATTTTCAGAAGCTCACAACCTCCCTCCAAGAAAATGAGGCAGTGTTTCCTATACAAACCCTGGTCCCAGTATTCCTGACATACACAGAAAGAGCTTCTCCTGAAAATACCCAAGGACAAAGGGGCCCTTTCAGATCCTCTCATAAGACAGCAAATGACCACAGAAGACCTGGGTCCTGTTCTCATCTCTGCCGCTACTAACATAACCCTGTGCAAATTTCTGGTTTTGCATTTCTGTCTTCCCTCTTGTTATTTAGCATTTATTTCTGTTTAGATTGCAAGTTTCCTAGAGCTCAAGACTTCAGGCAGACACTCTCTCTCACTGTGGAGCTGGACCAAACTTGAGTCAACTGGCCCTGAAGAAAATAACCTGCAATTTCTCAGATCAAGTTAATATGTATCTGTGCCAGTTTTGGCTGGGATGGAGTTAGGTCTCTTCATAGTAGCTGGCATGGGGCTGTGTTTTGGATTTGTCCTGAAAACTGTGTTGATTATACAAGGATGTTTTCATTATTGCTGAGCAGTGCTTACACAGAGTCAAGGCCTTTTCTACTTCTGACACCATCCCACCAGTAAGCAGGTCTGGGCACACAAGAAGTTGGGCAGGGACAGAGCTGGGACAGTTGACCACGACTGACCAAAGGGATATGCCACACCATCTGATGTCATGCTTAGCATATAAAGCTGGGGGAAGAAGAAGGATGTTTGGAGTGATGGTCTTCATCCTCCCAAGTAAACATAACGGGTTATGGTACCCTGTTCTCATGGAGGTGGCTGAACATCTGCCTGCTGATGGGAAGTTGTGAATGTATTCCTTTTGCTTTGCTTGCATCCACAGCTTTTGCTTTACCTGTTACACCACCTTTATCTCAACCCATGAGTTTTCTCCCTTTTACCCTTCTGGTTCCCTCCCCCTTTCCACCAGAGTGTGAGCAAGCAACTGTCTGGTGCTTTGGCTTCCAGCTGGGGTTAAACCATGACAACATCAAACCTGGTCACTATCTAAAAGCCGCTCAGCATTTCCTCCTTGGCCTCTTCTCAAATATTCTTTGACTTTAAAATGTTCAGTCATTAGGTAAACAACACAACTGAAAGATTGCTACTATCCACTGCCTGATTGTTCTGCATATCTTAGGACTACAAAGAAGCCATGAACACTTCTCTGTTTACATCTGTGTAAAATGGAGCATGAAATAAGTTGCTGTCTAAGACTGAGGGCCACCAACCAGCTGGCCAACTGTAAACAATACCACACACAATGGACTGACTTCTAAAATGCACTACTACAAAGGATGCCAGATCAGAGTCTGATAAGAAGGACTCTGAGGAGCTCAGGCAGGTGGTAGTGGAAACACACAACCAAGCCCTCTTATTGTTACTTACACATAGTTGCAAGTGCAGCACTGAAGCAACTTGCTGTTCAACTTATGGTAACACCAGTCATTCTTTAAAAAAAGGAGTTAATATACATAGGAAATAATCAACCCATGTAGAAACAAAGAAGATACTGACCGTGAAAGTTGATGACAGGCACATTAAAGATGGTTCCCAGGTGCAGAGAGAAGCCTGAACTCCCAAGGAACTCAAGCCTACCGTCCTCTGTGCCTTCCTTGGAGTTTGCAACAACGCAGCTGGGAATCTTCTTGCAATCTCTCTGTAATAAAAGGACCAAGTTATTCTGCTGTGCTTTGAAAGGGTGTTTAGATGCTGCACCATAATTTCTTTCCCTAACTGTGCTTGTACAGTGCACAAAAAACCCCTAACCCCAAGAAGTTCACACAAAATTAAAATAACAAAAAACCCACAAGTATCTGTGAAACACTATTTCGTTTTATAACTTCACCTCGTCCTCACAGCATGGCATTTAGCAGGCAAAAACTCTTCAGAGCAGAGGCAGAAGGGATCCAAAAGGATTTGTGGCTAGGCAGGGGGAAGAGTTTGGAGGAAGCAGCTGCAACACGTATGAATGAGGCACGCGGGAGCCTGTGACAACCCGCGGGGAAACCGTCTGTGAAACGCATACACTGCAGTGAGCTTCAGCGCTGTGCCAAACGAATATGCCAGCCAGGATGCCAAGCACCCGACTCAAGAGGGGCAGCCCGGCCCGGCCCGGCCCAGCCCGCGCACCGGCAGCACCGCACCCACCACAGCGCGGGAGTGCGAGGGCCCTGCCTGCACTTGAAGAGCCCCAGAACCACCTGCCTCCGCAATGGCCGCTGCGGCTCCGACGGGCTGTCTTCCGGGCCGCTCCCGACACCCCGGCAAGCTCCGCTCCGCCTCCCGGTCCCTTCACCCCCCGCCTCTCCCCGTTCGCCGCGGCCGAGCCCCGCGGTGGCAGCGCCGCGCAGGCAGCTCATCCCCCCAGGCTCTGCCCCGCACACCGGGCCGCGACCGCAGCCCCTCGGCAGCCCCCGGCCCCGCCAGGCGCCGCCTCCCTTCCCCTCCCGCACCGCTAACAGCGCACACCAGCCCTGGCGGCCCCGGCCCCGCCTCCCCGGCCCCGCTGCGGGCACCGGCACCCGCACCGCACCCGCACCGCTCCCGCACCCACCGGCACCGCCGCACGGCCGGGCCTGCAGACCACGCCCACTACGGGGCGCGGCGAGGGCCATGAGAGGGCGGGCGAAGCCGTCGCGGAGTCCCGCCCGCGCCCAGCGGAGCGCGGGAGCGTTGCGTGGCGCTGCGGGCTCCTCGCTCGCTCGCTCGGCCTCCGCGGGCTCCGCCTTTGGAGGGACACGGGCCCCAGGGCTGCGCGGGGAGGCACGGCTGCCGCCGCGTGTCACCGGGTGCTGTGCCTCCCTGCTGGCTGGGAGTGCAGGGTGGAAACGTGTGAACTAAACGTCTCCTGGTTCTCCTGGGTAATACCAGAAACGAGAAAAAAAAAAAAAAAGGCTCAGGTTGGGAGATCAACTGCACCTGCTAGAGCTGAAGGTGCTTGCGTTAACGCTGTGCGAGGTGTGTGGTTCCTGCACTGCACGAAGGGAGGCTGCAGGGCACGGGGAGGGACGGCTAAAGGCCTGTCGTGTCAGCACTAACGTTATTGCAGCCTCGGTGTTGCCCAGAAATGATAGAATCGTAGAATCATGAAGGTCGGAAGGGACCTTAAAGATCACCAAGTTCCAACCCCCCTGCCATGAGCAGGAAACCCTACCACTAGATCAGGTAGCACAAAACCTTGTCCAACCTGGCCTTAAAAACCTCCAGGGATGAGGCATCAACAACCTCCCTGGGAAACCCATTCCAGTTCCTCACCACCCTTATAGCGAAGAATTTCTTCCTAATATCTAACCTAAATCTCCCCTCTCTCAGTTTAAAATCATTATCCCTTGTCCTATCACTATCTTCTCTGATTAAAAGCCCCTCCCCAGCTTCCTGTAAGCCCCTTTCAAGTACTGGAAGGTCGCTGTAAGGTCTCCCCAGAGCCTTCTCTTCTCCAGGCTGAACAGCCCCAATTTGCAGCCTGTCTCCATAGCGGAGGTGCTCCAGCCCTTTGATCATCTTGGTGGCCCTCTCTGGACCCTCTCCAACAGCTCCGTGTCTTTCTTGTGCTGAGGGCCCCAGAGCTGTACACAGCACTCCAGGTGGGGTCTCGCCAGAGCAGAGTAGAGGGGCAGAATCCCCTCCCTGGCCCTGTTGGCCACACTTCTTTTGATGCAGCCCAGGATTCAGTTGCTCTCTGGGCTCCAGCACACACTGGCAGCTCATGTCCAGCTTCTCATCAACTACCACCTCCAAGACCTTCTCCTCAGGGCTGCTCTCCAGCCAATCTCTCCCCAGCCTGTATTTGTGCCTGGGGTTGTGCAGACCAAGGTGCAGGACCCTGCACTTGGCCTTGTTGAACTTCATGAGGTTGGCACTGGCCCACCTCTCCAGCCTGTCAGGGTCCCTCTGGATGGCTTCCCTTCCCTCTAGGGTGTCAACCACACCACACAGCTTGGTATCATCACCAAACTTACTGAGAATACACTCAGTCCCAATGTCCATGTCTCCAATAAAGATATTGAACAGCACTGGTCCCAATACTGACCCCTGAGGGACACCACTTGTCACTGATCTCCACTTGGACACTGAATCATTGACTACAACTCTCTGGGTGTGGCCATCCAGCTAATCACTGATCCACCAAGTGGTCCATCTGTCAAATCCATGTCCTGTTAGTTTGGAAACCAGGATGCCATGTGGGACAGTGTCAAACGCCTTGCAGAAATCCAAGTAGATGATGCCAGCTGCTCTGCCATGATCCACCATCTCTGTAGCCTTGTCATAGAAGGTGACCCCATTGGTCAGGCATAATTTGCTCTCAGTGAAGCCATGCTGGCTGTCACCAATCACCTGCTTACTTTCCATGTGCCTTAGCAGACTTTCTAGGAGGATCTGCTCCATGACCTTGCCAGGCACAGAGGTGAGACTGACCAGCTGGTAGTTCTGCAGGTTTTCCTTTTTCCCCTTTATAAAAATAGGGGCCATGTTCCCTTTTTTCCAATCAGCAGGAACCTCACCAGACTGCCATGACTCTCAAATCTGATGGACACAGGCTTAGCAACTGCATCTGCCAGCTCCCTCAGGACCTGTGGGTGGACCCCATCAGGTCCCATAGACTTGTACACCTTCAGGTTCTTTAGATGGTCACCAACCTGCTCTTCTCCTACAGTGGGGGTTGCTTTGTTCTCCCAGTCCCTGCTTTCACCTGCTGTGGCCTTTGTGAGGAGGCTGGAGCACTTGGCAGAGAAGAGTGAAGCAAAGAAGACATTGAGAACCTCAGCCTTCCCAGTATCCTGTATAGCTAGGTCTCCTGTTTCCTTCAGAAGGGGGCCTACATTTTCCTTGGTTGTCCTTTTTTCCCCAACATACCTACAGAAGCTTTTCTTAGTCTTCTTTGCATCCCTGGCAAGATTTAATTCCATCTGGGATTTGGCTCTCCTAACCTGATCCCTAGTTGCTGGGACACCCTCTCTGTAATCCCTCCAGGGTACCTGTCTTTGCTTCCACGCCCTGTGTCCTTCCTTCTTAAGTCTGAGCTTTTCTAGGAGCTGCTTGCTCATCCACACTGGAGTTTCTACCTGACTTTCTCTTAGTTGGGATGCATTGCTCTTGGGCCTGGAGAAGGTGATCCTTAAATATCAGCCAGCTTTCCTGGGCCCCTCTTCCCTCCAGGATGTTATCCCATGACACTCTCTCAAGTGTCTTGGAAGTCCTGAGTGCCAACTGCAGTGTGGCAACTTCGTTAGGCCTAGGGTAGTTTCATCCCTGCACCCAACCCTCCCTCCACCTTCTCTGGCTTACTGCAGGGAGAACTGCACTCCCTCCCCACAGGTTTTATGTTGCAGGACTACCCCACTCCCAGTGTTTCTAGAGAGGCAACTAAAGCCAGTTGCGCACAAGTTTGGCCTGTTTCCAGTTCCTTTCCTGCGTTGATGTTATACTGATCTGTAACATGCATGCCATAAAATCAAAACTTTTATCCTTTTCCCGTATTTCCCTTCCTTGATGGGCCTCCCAGCAGTTAGCTACCACCCCGTAGGTATAGATTTCTATTGTTCTGTTAATATTTGTTTTAAATTATTCAATAAATAAATACATCCACATTAAAACATGTGATCCTGAAGCAACTTGATGTGCCTACCTCAATTCTACCCTCGGTACTAATGCAACTAATTAGACAATTTCCATGTTTTACAACAGCTGGCAGCAATTAATACAAACGAAATAACTGTAATTAACCACAGGCTAGATCAGTCAGTGCTGTGATGGATAAACCAGTGCAGTGCTGCATCAGTCTGCGGGGACCACCCTCTAAAGCTGTGGAACCAACAGCGGACTAAATCTGTTTTCCAAGTCAGCCTCTTGATTTCTCCATTAGTCCATGGAGCCTCTGTTGTTGCTATTGATGCTCTCCTTCCAGGATTTCACAGATGCTCTTGAAGTCTCTGTGTTTTCCATTAACATGCCATTTTCCTTCCCCACAAATTCCCAATGCATTGTTAAAATTCACAGTATTAAACAGGTGTTTAGTTATATTATGCTTTGCCTGAACAAGTCCCTTCAACTTCTGGAGTGATAAATGAAATTTATTTGCACTAATGAAGGGGAAGATAACTTCCTAAATGCCACACAACTACATAAAAGTTGACACCACACTCACAGGCATTGCTGTTTGCCTCTGTTCTTGGCAGCTATTATTTCGTGCATGTACTGCACCTGCAACAATGTCACAAACACAAGGTGGTGATAGTGCTCTGCAGTGGGAAATGCAGCTGGACTGGTAACACCATCTGGCAACATCCCATAGCCAGAACTGTCACCGACAATAACTGGCAGTGGCTGGATAGGACACAGGCATCTTGTTTCTGATGTTGAAAGCTTTTCCGTGGTGTTCATATGCCCTGTTAATGTCTTGGCTCTGATGGTCTTGATGCCATGCTTAGCCAGTCATTTATCCTAAAAATAATTATTATGTCTGTGGTATCTTGCTCCATGTTAGGAGTTTTATTTGTCATACGCAGAACCTTGTGCACAAGTAACATGGGGTCATTTGTGCTGATATGGGCTTCGTGGTGCTGAGCCACAAGACATATTTTTGGAGGCATGGTGAACATTGGGCTGGCTGTAGTGTAGTCCAGAAGTATGAAGCACCTTCTCTCATGATGGCAAAAGAGCCACTTCACCTTCATTTTGCTCCTATGCACTTTCTGTATGATCTTCTCTCCTATTACACTATGATACGTGTTCTCCAGATTGGACTATGAGGGCTAGTGCAGTCCCACCGCTGCACAGACTTTAATCAGTCTAAGCTTTCCTTACATTATACTGGTATCTACTCCAGGTTAGTATTTGTATTTTTAGCAGGCATACTGTTGACCAAGCAGTGCTGATGACTGTGACAAGCCCTTCTCCATTTGGTTTCTTTCCCACCTCCAGGCATTTTACTGAGCTACCACGTGCCCTTCCTTGACCTGGCCTCTAGGGACCTACAGGCATCCACTTTTGACTTGACTAAGTAATGCCTCTCCAGTTTGGACTTTGAATATTGCTGTATCTTCTTCATCGCAGTTTTCTGCAGGGAAGTTAACAGTCTTGGAGATGGGCCTCATAGAGACAACAGTTAAGGTCCTTCCTCTAAGACATTAGGTGTCCAAAAGTAATGGACTCGGAAGAGGGGAGGGGAAACAACCTCATTTTCATTTGAGACCAGGATCAGATGCCTGTCAATGTCAGAGAAAGCTGTTCTGCCTGCAGCCTCTAAATTGGTTTATTTCAAAGACCAGTTTCTTCTTCTTCCTGTCCAAGCCTGGAGATTGTACTGCACGCCCCAACCACCATGTCTGGATGCTCTGACATGCCAGCTGCAAGACATCTCCCATGATGACAGGACCTTGGCTAGCATCACTCATCTGTTAAGTGCTGCATCAGGTAAACACTACCTTAAGAACAGCATCTTTATACAAAACTTTGATCTATTCTGGAAATACCTCTATCACTACTAAAAACCGTATCTGCCCTCCTTTGATTTGTGATAGTTTTTCAAGATACAAACACAAAATCCACCTGGGGCCAGGCCTAGGGATCATATTTTCTTTGATGTTACAATGGCAAAAAATTCCTCTTCCTAGGCCTTAGTTACTGCCTAACTACTCCATAAGCAACACGGGCTGTTTGTCCTCCCTGTTTTAACTGTTGTTTGAGCTCCTCCTGCTCCTCACTGTAAAGACCCATGTCTTTGAACAATTATTTTTCTAAAGTCTCCATTTCTCCTCATTTTTGCTTCATATTTCTCTTGATTTAACACCATGCCCTGCTCACTAGCACCATTCCTGAACTTTGAAGGCCAACCCTCACAGCCCTGTTTCCACCACAGGCCTCCTCTAGGCACCCACTGGCTCTGGGACTCCCAAAGTAGAAGTCCAGCTGGTCACGTCTCACCTGTGCAGGAGGTAGTGGGGATGGAGACTTTTGCAGAGACTCTCTTTGCCACATCATACCAAGACAACCCCTTACCCTCTGCAGAATACAAACAGGTGCAGGAATCTGTCTCTGATGCCCATTCATTGGTGTGTGTCACCCCCTCCTACAAAGCATGGCCAAGATCCCAAATCTGTGCACAAAATGATAACATTTATTGAAAGAGTAATTTTTTTTTTTTTTTAATACAAAAGAAAGCTCTGTACATAGTACTGTGATTACTTCCATATCCTTCCAGAAACACAACCCTGGAAACTGAAGGGGGAGGGGGAAATCCCACACACACTTATGCGTACACACGAGCACACGCACACACACACACAACCCTCAAACCAGTAAAATGAACTAAAAATGTCACCACACTATAAATGCCATTTCATCCCTGATACACAAGTGTTCTTACAATTCTGCACTTAAATAAAATACACCATTAGCGTTTAACCAGCAGTTGCCTTTTGGGGAGCCAGGGAGGGGATGCAGCCAGACATCCTGTAGCAGCAGGGGCACTCCTGCCACCCTGGCCCAACAGCTCTGCTCCGCCGTGCTAGCGCAAAGCAAAGCAGAGCAAAGCCAGGCCACAGTGATGTGCTGGGGGGCAGAGGACAACGCAAACCCCAACCCCTCGTTTTTTTTTCCTGGATGAACTCCTAGGTACCCAGCCTTGTTTTGGGAGCATCACCGAGGAGCTTTCATTACACCTAGCTAGGGGAAATTGTCCTTGGTTTAATCGCTGATCCAGAGTCAAACCAAGACAGCACAGCACTCCCACACGCTCTGAGCTGCAGGTACACATCTCTCTTAGAGCAAGGATGCTAAGGAGAGGCAGCATGCAATGTCACTTTTGCCAAATAGGCCACCCCAACTCCCCACAAGCCCTTCCCAGGCTGCATAACAGACTGAGGGCTCAAAGTCCGTTCAGGGAGCATTTTGCACAGGGGGCTTGAAGGGAACCTGTTCACATCTGTGCACTAAGAAATGGCTGTAGAGGGGGAAACTACAGCCCAGATCAACAGCTAGGAGTTCAGGAGATGCTACCTGCACAGAGAGCAAGGATCAGCCACTGCTGGCCACTTGCCACCCAGGGAGGAGTGGGGATGCCCATAGCCCTTAGGTAGTCACAGGTAGCACTGCTCCGCACCAAGAGCAGTGACAGAACAGCCGCGGGTCCCAAGACGAGAGGTGAACATGGGCAGCCATCAGAAAACCCAGCCCATCTCTGGCTCCCAGGCACACTGCAAGCCTCTTGATCCTGAGGGATGGGTTTCCCACTTCTAGAGAACAGCCACTGCTCCACTTGTCTTCTGCCCATTAAGCCCCAAATGATGGGTATGGAGTCCTCAGTACAGGTAAGTGGGAAACAACCATCCCACTCACTTCAGCTTGATCCCTGGTACACGCTGGTAGGTGGAGAGCGCAGCTTAAACGCTAATGCTGAGGGAACATGTCCAAGGTTACAATACAAACTCAAATGCAAGGCCCCTTTCCTGCCTCCATGCCCACCCACCCCTCTCCCATCCCCCTGGTACAAACCCCATGAAAACTGTACAGGAGCCAAACTTTTATTCCTTAAAGAATTACATAAATACTGAGTTTAACACTTAGAAAAATAAAGTCATTTTCTTTTTTTTTTTCTTTTTTTTTCTTTTTTTTTTTTTTCTCCAAGGCTTCTTTTGTCTTTAACTTAGAAAAAAAAAAGTTACAGTAGCTGCATCTTCCACTAAGGATTCAGCAGCTTCTCTCACTTGCTCACTCTCCCTCCAGGGACAGGGCTAGGCAGCAGAGCCATTCACAGCAATTCCCATGCAGGACCAAGCATGCCCCAGCCCTTCTCTCATGGCCTTGCTGAGCCTGCACAGGCATCACAGCTGGTCCTTCACAGCCCAGGATAGCCTGCAGCTCACCCTGGAGCTTAGAGGAAGGAAGAGCCTGCCACTTGCCCAGCAGCTTAGTGCCCCATGGGCTCTTCCCTTTGACTCTTTTTTCTCCAAATTCCATCAGACACAGAAATTTAGAAAGCACTGGCTGGAGCTGCAGGGAAATGTGGGATAAACCCAGTCACATAGCCCTGGGGGTACAGAGTCTGCAAGCAGTGTGAGGACTGAGAAAAGAGTGTGGGGCTGAGCTGGCCACAGAGTCCCCCCAGGAGCTCTCTGGGGCACTGTTGTGCTCCTGGGCATCCACAGACCACCTCTGCTGTGAGAGGGCAACCGCTGGGGCAGAAACAGGCAGGCTGCAAATCTGCCAGGCAGCCCAGTGAGGAGGCACTGAGGGCAGAGGGTTCACTGTAGTGCATACTAGGAGGATGGGGCCATGTACCACAGGCTGTGCCCTGCCCTCCAGAGGGCAGGCATGCAGGTCTAACCAGAGATGCACGTGCAAGCTGGCCACTCTTCCCTCTCCAGAGCCCAGGGTGAGCTGCTATGGCCAGGACCTGTCACCCCCACAAAGGCACATTGCTGAGACCAGCAGCACAGCTCTGCTAGGAGCTGTGCCTGCAGAACAGCTCTGGGTCTGAGCTGAGCCCCACACAGAGAAAAACACTCATGGGCAAGGTGACTCACAGAGGGCCCAGAAGGAGCCAAAGCCTCCAGCTGGGAATGGCCCACAGTATTTATTTTCAGCGCAGGGCAGTCCTCCCCTCAAGAGACAAGTTTCTTTGGCTGGCGTGAGACAAGCACAGCTATCGCAGCATCTAGAACGCCCCCAAGCCCTGCATGGCCCCAGCACAGCTCCACCCCAGGTGGGTCCTGCAGCCCCACGCGCATGCCTGTGTGTATGTGTGTGTGGGTGAGTGCGTGTTTGTGTGTGTGTGCATGTGTGGATGAAGGAAACGTGAAAAGGCAACAATAAATAACTGGTGCAGTCTGTACGAGAAAGAATTGCCACCAGCCCCGGCACTGGCATGACAAGCCAGGGACAGCACAAGGCTGGCAGCAGAGGCCTCTCAGTCACTCTTGGTGCTGTGTGAGGTGTCCAAGTTGACCACTTGCAGCTCCGTCAGGCTGCTGCCACTGCTGCTCTGCTGCCCGATGACAGCCATCTAGAGAGAAAAGGGAGGAGGAAGCACTGAGGGACAGCATGCTTGAGACCATGGGTGCCAGCAGCCAGGGTGGCACAGTCCTTCTGGGCACCTGTCCAAGGAGGGCAAGACTTCCTCACCCAAAGGTGGGTGGCACTGACAGCTTTCCCAGACCTGAGGACTGGCCCTACGCAAGTGCCCAGATCTGCCCACACCCACAAAGGATGTGCAGGCAGAGGCAAATCAAGGACACCCCCTGAACACCTGTGAGTACCACTCTGCACCTACCTGGTGAAGCTGGACAGCTGAGACTGGGATCTGAACGGTGCCTGATGGGGCTGTCAGGAACACTTGGGGGACGCCACCTGCCACAGAGAGATAGTACAAATGACGTTGTCCCTTAAACAGTGCTCCCCCATGGGTCCTTTCCCTGAGCTCCATGAAGCTTCACAAGGATGAAGGTGCCTGTTTGCATGTATGGAGGCATCCCAGGAGAAAGCCACATGCGCTAGTTTTCCAAAAGCTGTGAGAAACAGGCACGAGCCCTCAATCCAAGTCTTGCCTGAAGGGCTTCATGCTGCTTTGCCACCTCATGCAACAACAGGTCCTATCCGGAGTCTCCTAGCTCCCTCCACTGCCTGCCCCATACACCACCTGTCCCAGCAACCCTTACCCTTTTTCCCCAGCAAACAGCTCAAGCAATTCTTTGTATAGGAGAACGGTGGGATCTAAAAGCACGCATCAAGCATCACCCTTGCCAGGCCTGTGAACAGCCTCCAGGACTGCTTCGAAGAAAACTCTTTGAAATTAAGACACAGCATAAACACATGCGAGATGAGAAAAAAATCCGTATCAGAGCACTTAAGGGAGCACTGACCCAGACAGCTGTCTTACCCTGATCCTGGACCTGGCTGTGGGACACCTGCATCGCTGAGGGCGCCTGTGAGAAAGCGTTGAGGACTGCAAGTCCACCGTCCGCAAGGCCAGGTGTGGGCGCGTACATCACCGCGTGTGGGCTGGGGTACATCATGTGGCCACCCACAGTGGTTGGCACAGACGATGTCATGATGGTCGCTGGGAGGGTCACTGGCACCAGGACAAGACTACACGTGAGCCACACAAAAGGAGTCTGCTACACTTACGCACCTGCTCAGCACTCCTCCCTCAGCCACCTCAGCAACCTGTTCCTGAAGCGCCAGGTGCTCGGAGCTACCCATCTGGTTCTCCCAAGCTCTTGGGGAAAAGCCCCTAGGAATCACAGAATCTCAGGGGTTGGAAGGGACCTCGAAAGATCATCTAGTCCAACCCCCAGAGGGTTGGTTGAAAAAGGCAGGAGAGCTCAAACCTCTCCTTTCATGAGTGAGTATGAGAGGGCAGAAAAGCATGGTAGCCAAATATTCCAGAACTGAATTCAACTTAAGATACAAGTTTCCTGACAAAGCTTTAATAAGCTTCCTTGAACTGGACTCAGCCCGCATGCAGGCACCACAACTCAGATTTTGCTAACAGAGGTGTCCTCTGCATATACAGTAAAAATCTCAAGTAGATGTGAGCCAATGCCTTGTGCTAGGGGCAATGCTGGCTCGCTAAGAAACTATCTGAGAACTGGGCAACCTGTTCAAAGCTCCATGCTGCAAGTAAGAGCCGATGTTGTATCTGGAGAAGCTCTGAAATTTCTCGTAAGGTGCCCTATGCACAGCGACCTCTACAGCACAGCTGCTATACAGCATAGCACAGGGGCTGCCAACAGGGATAAATACACCTTGGGAAACTATCAGAAAGGCTGGGACAGAGTTGGTCTGAAGAAGGGTCCTGGACAGGGAGCAGGCATGAGATCTACTGGTTGTGGGGTGTTATCAGTAGTGGATAGGAAGGAAGACAGAACATAGTTACCGTAATGTCCCAATTACCTGTTCCACTGGAAGAGGTCTGGGTAAGGTCAGTGCTGCTGTCACTAGAGGGAGACGTTTGCTGCGGTGCCTGGTGCACCTGAATCGCCTGGACTGGGACCTGCTGGGCCATGGTACCACCTGGGGAGAGAGAAGAGGCCATAAGCCTGTAGCTCAGTATGAATACAGGCACTCTGGGCCATGTGAAAGCCCCCTAGTCCTTCCCTGGCCACACACAGCTCCAAAGCGTGGCTCTGCACTGCACCAAGAAAGGCTAGCCAAAAGCAGCATGTGGCAGAAACCAGGCCCTGGCCCAAAGAGCAGGTCAACCTCCTCTTTTCCTGGCACACCAGGGCCAAGGAGGGCTTAGCTGGCCTACAGGGCTCCAGAGAGAAAAAGAAAGGCCACAGCACCTTTTGTCCAGCTCCCAGGCATGGTTCAGAAATGTCTGGAGCCCTCCTCACTACTCCTGGCTCTACCAATACACAGTGCAGAAGATGTTGGGAGGAGAGAGCCCAGCACGTGCCCACAGCACAGCCCATGCTCAGCCAGCTCTGCAAGAATCATTTAACTGCACTGAGCCAAACTACAAGAGCCCAGATGTCCAGGCCAGCTGGGTCCTGCTGCCTTCACACTTGGGAGTCTAGCTCCATCGTCCACAGGGCACTGAGGGAAAAAATATCTCACCCAGCTTGTGATCCCAAGGGCATCACAGTGCCCTACAAAGGGACTAGAGACCACTGGGCCACAGAAGTGTGCATTCCAGAGCTTCAGGGACACGGCCACACAGCCTCCAGCCCAGCCCACTTACTGCAAAGCTCTTCAGCTCCAGAGACAAAGATTGGCACAGAAAGCTCCCCTCAGGCCCAGATCTTGTCACCAGAGGGAAAAGCAAGGGATGCCAGAGAGCAGGAATCACCAGACACCTCACCCAGACTGGGCATCTCCCTACACGCCACACCACAGAGAGACACATCCATTATTCTCTGAGCTTCTCCAGATCACAAAGGAAATCAAATCCCCTTGCATGGGATCACGCTGTCTGCCAGGGCCCCTGAGAGTCATAAGGGGTCCAAGAAAGCATGCAGACTATCAGACTTGTTGACTTGGGCACAAACAGGCAAGACACAAGAAACTGTCTCACCCTCAGTGCTGGTCCTCAGATGATGGCTGCCCCCATAAAGGAGAGCCTGGTCCTGCTCTGAAACTCCAGTCAGGAGCATGTCCAGCCCCAGTACAACACCTGGAGAGCCTTGAGTTGGTGTAACAAGAAATTCCTTCAAAGGACAATGCACACAAGGCAGCACAGCAGCACCACTCCTTCCTTGGCTCTGGGTCTCTCCCTAATCTCTTCTCTGCATTGTGGTTCAGCGACTGATCCAATAGACTGACACCCAAATACAAAAACAAGGGCAGCTGCTCAGATCCAAACACCAGAACTCAAAAACCATTCATCAGGCATCTGAGTCCTTGTGGTCTCCTTCCATCAGCCCTCCTAGCAGCACAGTTTACCCTCAGCACAGCTGCACCAGGGACCTGTCTCCTCTGTGTTCACTAGCTACAGGGCAAACCGTGGGGCAGCAGACTGACAACCCATGCTTCCCTTGGTCTCTAATACCCAGGGATGCTGCTCCTGCCTATGCCAAACATTCCCTGCCCTGTCTTCCCATCTCTTGCTGGCAGCACTGCCAGGTTGCCCTGTGCTCTGGCTCCTCTGTGCTCCCACCTCAGCTGGGTCTCAGCTCTCTCTAGCCAGGATCCCCAGAGATGCCTCCATCCCCCCGTCTCAAGCAAGTGGAGAAGCAAGTGCTGACCTGTCAGCGACACAATCTGCCCTCCAGCTCTGGCAGGGAAGCGGAAGACTGTCTGTTGTGCCTGCTGCAGCTGTCCAGCCGTACCCATGACCACCTGGCCCTGCTGGCTAGAAAGAGCCAGGGAGTGTGGCTGTAACTGAGTGAAAGGAATGGGAGGGGTCCCCAGAGAAAGGGAAGCACCTGCCAAAAGGAGGGAGAAAGAAAGGCTTTGTCACCATCAGCTCTTTCCACTCCCTCCAGGCTTCTCGGTGCTGCCCTGGGACCCCAACTCAGCTCCCTGCCACCACGCCCTTCCCAGCAGCAGGGCCAACTAGCAGCACTTTTAGGAAACAGTCACTACATTACCCTTATCCAGCCACTGGCCTGGCTGGGCTCAAGTAAGGAATCTCAGCCAGGTTCACCCTACAGCAACAACCACTCTGCTTCCTCCTGCCACTGGGTCTACTCTCCTCTGGAGAGAGCAGCAACACACTCCAGGTGCAGAGATGGATAGATGCAGTCCTCAGCCCCTAAAGGCACTGACCTGGCATGAGGGTGAAGCCGGTGGGTATTGGCATGAGGCCCCCAGATGTCACTGCACTGGCTCCAGTAGTCTTCAGCACTGTCCCGTTGGCACTGGTGACGGCATTGGGGCTGATGCTGGCAGACACTGGCGCCAGGTAATTAGTGATGGGGAATGACGGGCCACTGCTGACCTGCATGGAGGTCGAGGTGGTGGAGGCTGTCTGGATGGTGGACGTTGTCCCCGGCAGGTTGGTGACAGTGAACGCTGGTTTCAGTGTGTCCTGGGGAAGGAGAGATTATGAGAACTCAGACCAGCCCTTGGATCTGGTCAACATCTGCCCATGAGACCAAACCAGGCTCTGTAGGTTGCATCCCAGTGCTAAACCATATCTCCATAGCCTGCTGCCAGCACATACAGCAAAGCCAGGGCAGCAGAGAGGAGCTGCTTGTACAAACATGAAGAGACTGTGCCCAATAATGCAGCATGAGGACAGCTCAAGAGAGCTCAGTGTAAACCCTGGATATAAGCCCAGGGCCACACAGGTCTGATGAGAGATGTCTCTGCAAGATGCCGGTGGGACAAAAGAACCCCTCCCAAGGAGCCCCCATAGTCTCTAAGAAGAGAACAGCCTCTTTTTGGCATACTACAGGCAAAAGCAGTCCTTGCAGAGACAGACAAAACAGCAAACAGTCTCCTGTCAGGAACACATACCACTTCCCTTATGGCAGGAAACACATGGGCAAGAACAAGCTGAAAACTGGCTCTAAAAGGCAGCTGTACGCTGAAAGCAGCAAGGGACAGCTGAGTAAGGCCAAACCCAGACACCAAAAAGGGCCAGTTCTGACAGCTGCTTTGGCAGGCTCTGGGGAATGCCTCCTGGACCTAAGGAGAGAACCCGGCCAGGTGAAGCACCCATTTGCCAGTCCACTACTAGGAGATGGGCACAAGGCAAATGCTTCCAAAGGACTTCACGTGTTAGCTACAGCCAGCACACACCATGGTTCTGCAAGGACTATCTGAGCTCTACGCCTGCCTGAGAACACCATCATCAGGGAAACTGAGCACCAGGAGGAAAAAGGGCTCTGTGCTAGGCCAATCCTAGCATGATAGACTGGCCTCCTGGGTCTGGCAAGAAAGGGAAGAACATGTATGCCAGCCTGTGTAACACCCCAGTTTCCACAGCCACAAAGCATGTGGCTAGACGTGGCTTGGATCTGCAGGAAGCAAGCAAGCCAAGCATGATCCCTGCTCACCCTGGCAGTCACACTTCATGCCTCCTTCCCCCAAGTCCCCTTCTGGATACCCAGGGTCTCCATGGTCCCTCTCCTGCCCTGCTCAGCTAGCTAAGAGCAGACTGCAAATACACTGTTCCACAGAAGAACCATGCCATAGGCCACAAGGGATCTGCTTTCCCTGTGCCCTGCCACAGCTGCCAGCATGCCTGGGAAGAGTTAAGGCTGCCACACTCCCACCCCTCCCGCTGCAGGATGGTGGGCCCAGCTCTCCCACGTGCTAAGCCTTGTTCCCAGCTTGTCAAGCTGCCAGGATCTAGGAATTCACAGCTCAACAAACAGCTAAAAAAGGGAAGGCAGCCCATTTTGGACAGGGGGAGCAAATCCCAGGCACTCAGCTGTGCCCCAGGGCCTGGGGAGGGAGGAGAGCAACACCCCTCTGCCTTGGCACCACAGTCCCTGAAGTCCAAATTAGAAGAGGCACGTGATAACAGAGCAGAGCCCAGCAGAGGCACTTTCCATTAGCTCAACTACAAACTCCTGCCATCCCACATGGGACACAGATGTTGTGGGCACCCTCTCTACGTGGGTGACGGGCCAAAGCTCTCCCCAGTCAACTAGGCTATGGCAGCCACAGCAGATCAGAGCAGGTCCTGTTCCCAGCTGGAAAAGCCAGGCTCCCCCATTCCCAGGCATAGCTCTACACTCCCAAGATATAGTCCCCAAGCAAGCAGGGCACTTAGCATCCCCTCACACTCTGTACTCACAAGGGTGGATAAGGTATCCCAAAACATACACAGCACCCTACTCATAGGAATTCTCTGGACTCCCTAGAAGCATGAGGGCAAATCTCAGCATGATCAAGCAGCAAAGGTGTTTGGGAGGGGTGCTATGTCAGCAGACTTGAATCGTGCCCTGCCCTACCCTACCACAGGTGAGACTCAGATTCCTCCTATCTTTGTTGTGTTTCTCTTGGGCTGCAGCAATAGTTCTCAGTACAGAAAGAGAGCTGGGAGAGACCTTGAGATTGGACACCCTTTTTCTTCCCATGCCTGCCTGGGATGCCTCAGGGCTCTTAGCCACCTTGGCTCCACCAAGCACCTTGCAAAGCCTACATGTATGAGGCCAGCCTTCAATAGGAGCCAAGTCCTAAATCTAGCTGGTGGCTGCTCACTGCTGGTGTTCCTCAGGGCTCAGTGTTGGGACCATTTCTGTTTAACATTTTTATGAATGACCTTGATGAGGAAATAGCCTCAGTAAGCTTGCAGATGATAACAAGTTGGGTGGGACTGTCAATCTGCTTGAGGGTAGGAAGGCTCTGCAGAGGGACTTAGACTGGATCAATTGTATGAGCTTTAACAAGGCCAAGTACCAGGTCCTGCACTTGGGTCACAACAACCCCATGCAAAGCTACAGGCCTGGGGGAGAGTGGCTGGAATGCTGTCCAGAGGAAAGGGACCTGGGGGTGCTGATTGACAAGCAGCTGAATATGAGCCAGCAGTGTGCCCGGGTGGCCAAGAAAGCCAACGGCATCCTGGCTTGTATCAGAAATAGTGTGTTCAGCAGGACTAGGGAAGTGATTGTTCCCCTGCGCTTGGCATTGTTGAAGCTGCACCTTGAGTGCTGTGTTCAGTTCTGGGTCCCTCAACACAAGAAAGACACTGAGGTGCTGGAGCAGGTGCAAAGAGCAACTAGGCTGGTGAAAGGCCTAGAGAACAAGTTTTAGGAAGAGCTGCTGAGGGAACTGGGGCTATTTAGTCTAAAGAAAAGGAGGCTGAGGGGAGACCTCACTGCTCTCTACAACTAGCTGAAAGGACATTGTATAGAGGTATGTGCTGGTCTCTTCTCACAAGTAAAGAGTGATAGGACAAGAGGGAACGACCTAAAGCTATACCAGGGGAGGTTTAGGCTGGACATCAGGAAATTTTTTTTCTCTGAAAGGGTTGTCAGGCATTGGAACAGGCTGCCCAGAGAGGTGGTTGACTCACCATGCCTGGATGTGTTAAAAACTCATATAGATGTGGTGCTTGGGGATATGGTTTAGGGTGAACATGGTAGAGTAGGGTTAAAGGTCGGGCTTGATAATCCTAAAGGCCTTTTCCAACCTACATGATTCTAAGTCATGATGGGTCACCTTCAGCAGAGGTTACCCACAGGGCCACAGACAAGCCTTGAGCAGTCCTGAAGGCCCTTCCTTCCCTGATCCAGCTGCACATCCCTTCCCCATTACAGCTCAGTACCTGGAGAATCAAAACATAGCAGAGAGGTGGAGCATAGCAGCAGGAGACATCTTCACAGCATCATATGTGTGTGCTTGATAAAAGCTATACAGCATGAGTGGACCACAAGGCATGGCCCAGACCATCTGATGCCCATGCTGGACCATAGTCTGTTTTGGGGACAGAAATGATCCTACTCTGCAGCATCTGGGGGGTCCCTGGGACAATGCTCTTCAGCACAGCCCAGGGCTTCCCAGCCAGCATTATTACATAGACGGAGCAGGACAACTGGCCTTGGAGGTACATGGGAAATCCCAATCTGGTTTCCAACACCTGGTCTGCATTCCAGATGGGGAAGAAAGTCCCACCTTTCCCCCACCACAAAAAGACAATACCAGATCATGCGACTACTCCTATGGTCGCATCCCAATCTAGAGAACCTGAACTACCTCCAGAATCCCCTCTACCACATAACCATACCCAGGAGATTACTTGAGAGCAGTGTTCATTTGGCCCCTGTGCACAGACAGGCAGTGCACAATAGTACCATCCTAGAAAAAGTTAAGCCTTCATATAAGAACAAGAAAGAATCCAAAGCTAGGAGTAGCTCCAAAGGAGGAGAGTATGAAGATGGCTACTATGCAGATTTGCTGTAAATGAAACTTTACAACACAAAGTAAGTACTTCATGGTCTGAGGCCTAGAAAATGTTTGTAGTCTTCTAGCTACTTGGTTTTATTCTCCCTTTTTGCTACAGCTTGTTTAGATGTAGTCCACTGATTGTATGTGCAAGTATGTTGAACGTCTCTTTAACATGGAACCATCCCATGTTCATTATTGGACTGAGAGTTGTTTTGTCATTTTACTTACTGTTGCAAGAGACAGTAGCAGTACTATTCTATATTTTTGTTGCTTTCTTCTAGAAATGTTGCTAATACTCCCAGATTCAAGACAGTTGACAATTTGGGAAAAAAATTAAAATAACCTGTAAAGGAACTGTATGGAGCTTCTTAAAGTCTATATGCTGTATATATTTCTTTCCCTTTTAAAAATAGTGAGATAATAACACTTAATCTTTTATAGGATTATTTATTTGAGATGTTCTTTGGCTAGTGTATTCCATATCTATTCATCAGAAAATCCATAGTGTTTGGCTTCAGACTCAGATGAAAGTACTGTATTTCCAGCAGGACACAATGGTCTGCTGTGGGACTTCCTGAGAAGTCTGTCATCTCCCCATTGCTGAGAAACTGGCATGATCCAAGTACCTTAGGATTACTGAGGAACGGTAATTCAGTGCTGATGATGTGGAAAGCTGGAGCACCTTTCCTACAAGAACAGGCTGAGAGAGTTGGCACTGTTTAATCTGGAGAAGAGAAGGCTCTGGAGGGACCTCATATCAGCCTTCCAGTACCTGAAGGGGCTACAGGAAAGCTGGGGAGGGGCTTTTTATAAGGGCTGTAGCAACAGGACAAGGGCATAATGGATCAAAACTGGAGGAGAGGAGATTTAGGTTAGGCATTAGGAGGAAATTCTTTATAGTGTGAGGGTGGTGAGACACTGGCACAGGTTGCCCAGGGAAGCTGTGGAAGCCCCACCCCTGGAAGTGTTCAAGGCCAAGCTGGATGTGGCTCTGAGCAACCTGGTCTAGTGGGAGGTGTCCCTGCCCATGTGGGGGGTTTGGATCTAGATGATCTTTAAGGTCCCTTACAACTCAAACCATTCCATGAGTCTACGATCATTATGATAGTTTCTATCTTGAAAGTACAGCGTGCCCCAGTCCCACCTGCAATCTGAGCTCAGCTACATGACAGGGAGTTTGTGTTTGGCACAGCAGAAGGATCTCATAGTTGCTGCTGGCTGTATCAGAAAAGAATTCCAGCAGGCTTCTGACTGCAGGTAACAGCCTAGCTGCATTGCTGCCCCCTCTGCTGCAGCAGCTGAACACAAGCAGGTTTTGTCCATACAGAGGTCCAGGAAGCAGAGTTTACAGGAAGGCCAGGGAGTAGCTGCTCTCAGAGCATCCTATATTGCTGGACTTGACAGCCCAGACACTCAGTTTCCTGCCACCTCCTCCAATGAGGCAACCCAGCCCTGTGTACCACCCACCTCTCAGCAAGGATGCCAGCCACGTAGCACAGCCCACCCATGAGCCCCCTTCATCCTCAGAGGTCCTCTTGATCTATTGGAATTGGATTGATCACTGCCAGAGCACCAAGCCAGGCTTCTAGCTCTGCAGAAAGTACAGCAGGACTGAGGAGGATCAAGGTGGGACTGTTCCCAGTCCCAGGGCTTGTCATGACAAGAACCCTCAGCTGGCTGGGTTTAGACAGAATGTCAAGCAGGAGACACAGCCATAGGGCTCCTCCGGCCCCATACCAAATGCTGGCTGTGGCCTCAGGGCACCCCACATTAACCACTTCCACTCATGAGTACTGGTATGGAGCTTGCAGGGCACTAAATGGCAGCTGAGTCAGAAAGCAGGCAGAAACAAACTAAGACGACATCCTCTGCAAACTCATTTCATCCCAAGAGCACACTTCCTTTGGGGTCACCTAGCAGTGCTTTCAGGGAAACACTTAAAGGACATGAGGTGGTCAGGGCCCATACCAGGGACAGGTCAGCTGCCATGCACAGTGCTTCCTGCACCTCCAAATTACTCCAGGCACATGTAATTTGTCTCCTTACAAAATATCCACAAGACTTGTCTTTACACTCAAGGCAAGCCAACAAGAGACAAACACAGACTGCACAACGCAGAAACTGCTGCTGACAATGAGCTCCTTTGACTACTAGAAAGGGCTGGTAGAGCCCACAGTAGGAACTGGAGGCACCCAGGGGAGTCATAGCAGACTAGGACAGCCAGGACTAGTTGTTGGGCTTCCATCAGCAAGAAGCCTTCTCAGGGACTACTCTTAGCTCCAGCACAGAGCTCTCCAGGCAGCAACACCATCACCCACTACAGCTTCTCTGCCTGCAGGAATCTCTGGGACTGCTGGTATTTCTCAGGGTTCAGCAGCAATAAGCTTTTGCTTGGTGCAGCACTACACACACATGGGTACAGAAACAGGGCATGGAGGAATTGTGGCTGCCAGGTAACCAACAGCACAATGACCAGAGCTGTTGGCCTGCCACAGGATACAAACTTGTAGCTGAACACCCCTGTAGCATGAGACAACACGCTGCGCACAGGATTTGAACACAAACCCTTCTCCAGGTTCTACCTGCTTCATGTTTAGTGGCTACCATATAGCTAGGGTGCTGCTGTGACTATTGGCTGGAGCAAGGCCACAGGACATCTGGAAGGATGCTTTTGCAGCAAGCCCAGTATCCATGCCATGAGCACAGGTACAACAGAGCTGCAGCAACTCACAGCACCCAGTAGGACTCCACACAGACCCAGCAAGCTGTGGCACAACCCCCACTTCAGCATGTTGTCCCAGCCTTGCAACACAAACTCCTCCACCTCTCATCTCCAAGCGCCTGTGGTCCTGAGCACCAGCCTGCAAAGGAAGTAGCAGGGATACAGGAACCAGCTTTCTTGCAAAGGCTCCAAAGAATAGCACCAGGGGATGCAGGGACAAGATGGGGTCCTTCCTGCAGAAAAGGGCCATTGCCTGATTCTGCACCCCCAGGCAGGCCCTCTGCAGCACCTTTGGCCAAAGGCCACAAGTAACACAGGCAGGCAAGGGCCAGTGCTTGCAGGGACACTAGGCAGGGAGCAGAAATGGTCCGTCCAGCCAAATGTTTCCATTCCCCACGTCCTCCCTGCCCCCTCCCAAAACAGCACCAAAGCAAGAGACAGCTGCAGCTTATATGGAATGTGAGGGGCCCTGCCAGAGACTCTGGCAAGGGAAACCAGGCCTTATAAGGCCATGGAGGCAGAATCAAATTTTTATCAATGAGCGCAAGAGCATGGAGACGCCCGGGGAGAGATAACAGCGCCGAGAGTTGGCCAGGGAGGGTGGGCTGGGCCGGTGGGGAGCTCTGCTGCAAAGGCCAGGGCCAGGACACCTGCCACCCACTTCCCTCCTCTCCAAATCACCACTACCACCAGTCAAATGAAGGAGCCAGCCCTGACAGGCCACAGCAGAAGCTTGCCGAAGTTGCAGCAAAAGAGGCTCTGTCTTTCAGCTTCCCAAGCTGTTTTCCAAGGAGGGCTAGGGATGATCAGGGCTCCCAGAACAGCCCCACTGGCACAGTTTATGAGCCCCCCCCCCTTGCCCTCCTCTCCCCAGGGCTCCCAAGCGTGCAGCTGAGCACAGGAACATTACCTTGGTTTCCCCACTGCTGTCCGATTCCGACACCTGGTAGGTGAGGTCCGTCTCCTCAAAGCCCGTGGCGCTCATGCGCTGGTCAGTGGTTGGGTCTGAGCGCGGGGGCGAGTCTGGGGAGTTGAGGCATGTTTGGATCAATGCCTTCCCTGTCTCGCTGGTGATCATGGGCTGCAGCTTCCGTGTGGCAAATGTGTACACATGGCCTGTCTCACTGGCCACCAGCAGCAGGACTTGAGTACCGGTCAGCGTGGAAAGCTCGTAAGCCTGCCAGCAGCACAAGGGAAGAACAGGGAGTCACACACAGCAGGGACACATACAGTGCAGGACAAGAATCCCTGGCACGTCCCTGTGCTCCCAGCATGGCCCTCCTTTTGCTCACACCACCTCCAGCTGCCTGTCACCCCAGAGGATCTGTGGTCACTAAAACCAACTCAAGGTTGGCTCTGTGCAGTGCACTATGCTGTGTTCCCACCTCCTTCAGCATGCCCTTAGGGGATGCACGTGCCAAGAGGCCACAACAAGAGCGGTCCTCTCGGGAGAGCAGCCTGAGGACATGGGGACACAGAGCTGCCACCATGCTGGAAATCTCACCTACATTTCCAGACACATCTGGATGCCTTTCACCCTCACCTCTACTGAGCCATGTGAGAGGATGCTACTCAGGCCACATGTCTCTGCTACTCTTTCCCATTGCCCATCCCATCCAGGCTGAGACCCAGATTCCCCTCTGTCTTCACAGCCCTGAGCATGGCAGCACTCAAACACCCCTGCAGCGAGGCTGCGATCCCCCAGGCCTGACCTGACCTGTGGGTTAAGAAGAACAGTGTCTTCATATGCCACCACAGCACACTCTGTGGTCTTGTACAAGCTGCCACAGACAGGATGGCCGCATTCTGCATCCCACACAGCCAGCATGTGCCCGGCAGTGCCCCAAAGCCATTCCCACCTTCCCAGGGTGCACGAAGCTCAGCTCAGCTGGGATGCAGCCCTCCCCAGTAGTTCCGAGGACGCTACGAGCATCAACGGGGATGCAGATGAGCCAGCAGCATCCAACCACACACAAAACCCCTCAAGTTTCTAACGCCTTTGCACAGCGACTCCAGCTACCAGGAACCGCAGAGAACACTCTGCGCGTACCAAGGCACCACGCTAGCCCCTTCCGCAGCTGAAGCGGCCAGCCCCGCCAGGCCCTCGGCGAGGCAGGGCAGCCCAGCTGTGCCACAGGACGAATGCGGAGAGGGGGCCCGAGGGCTCCGGGGCACCGGCCAGCTCGGCCCGAGGGCTGGAGGCTGCGCCGGGACGGGCCTCCCCGGGCGCGACAGCCGGGGCGGACCGCCGGGCACACCCCGCATCTTCCGACCTCGGGCTGCGTGACCGGGAGCGTTCTCCCCGCTCCCAGCCGGCCAAATCCCTGCCCGGAGCGGAACCGGCCACCAGCGACAAGCGGCCCCGCCGCCCAAGGCTCCCGTCCGGCCCCCCGGAAGGAGAGAGTGGCGGGCCGCCCCCGAGCGCCGGGGACGGGGAAGCCGCCGCCGTTTCCGGGCACGGCCCCACCGGCCGGCTCCCTGCTCGGCCCGGCGGCCACGGCTGAGGGGCCAGGGGCAGGCGGGCGCCCGCCCGCGGCCCCCGCCGCCTCCCCCGCCCCGCGGCCCCTCGCCCGCCGCGCCGCCCGCAGCCCCCCGGGGCCGCACCTTCTTCATGATGCCGGTCTTCCTCTTGCTGAAGGTGGTGTAGCGCCGCAGCTTGTTGTCGATGAACTCCATCTTGATCTTCACCCGGCCCCGCGTCTTCTTCCCGGGCTTGGCGCCGCTGACGGAGCCGGCCCCGCCGCTCCCGCTGTAGGCGGCCGCCGCCGCTCCCGCCGCGGGCCCCGCCGCCGCCACCGCCGCCGCCGCCGCCTCGGCCAGGCCACGCTTCACGCCGCGCCGCTCGCCTCCCAGCTCCTCCTCCTCGGCTGACTCCGAGTCGCCCTCGCTGCCGCTGTACAGCGCCTCCCGCTCCAGACGGGCCCCGGGCGGCCCCGCCGCCGCTCCGCCGCCGTTCGCCCCACGCGGCACCGGCGACCGGCCCAGCCCCGAGCCGCGGGCTAAGGCGGCGGCAGCGGCGGCGGCGCCGTTCCCGGCCCCGGCTTGGCTCGGCAACATCGCGGCGGCCAGAGCGGGTCGCGTCGGGTCAGGCCGGCCCCGCCATGGCCCCGCAGCCGCCGGGCGCTCAGGGCCCCGCTCCGCCACCGCCCCCGCCGCGCCGCGCCGCCCCCATATAAAGCGATACAATGTTGCCTTTTATGGCTAGGGCGCTCCTTATATGGGGCGAGCCGGCGCCCCGCCGGGAGGCGCCCCGCCATTGGCTGGCGCCCGCCGAGCGCCCGCGCCCATTGGCCGGCGGCCGGCGTTTGATTTGCATACGTTCCGGCGGCGCTCGCGTCACCCCCGGGTTGAAACACGCAAGGAGGCTCTTAAAGGGGCAGCGCGCCCGGCGGCGGGGAGCGGTGCGGGGGGCGGGGGGGGCGGTGCGGGGGGCAGCGGCGGCGTTAGGGCACTGCGGACCGCCTGGCCCTGCCGTCTTGCACCAGTGGAGAGGAGGCAGGGCGGAGCCTCCCAGCCCCCCGCTTCTTCCAGGCGTTGCTTCCCCCCGTTCCTGCTGCAGGCTCTCGTGTCCTCGTAGGGGACACAGCACGTGGCTGGGACTCCCTGCCTCGCGCGCTGCCCCTCGCTCGCCATCACCGGGATACAGGCGGGAGGAGCTTCGTGTGTGTGTGTGTGTGTGTGTGTGTGTCCCGTGCCTAGGGGGTCTGGGAGCCGCACGGGTGCTGAAGGGTTAGCAGGGCACAGGACGGGGCTGATACAAGCAAACCCCGCCTTGCCCAGGAGCCCGAAGTCAAACGGTGACCCGATGGGTGGGAGCTGCCTGCGGGGGGTCCTGCATCACAGCCGCCGCGGGGAGGCCGGACTGCTTGTACGCCTCTCCCTGGGAGGCTGGGGTGGCCCCAGCACAGAGAGGGGCACATGCCCACCCCCAGCCTGCAGCTCAGAATGTTCCCCGTGGGTGGCACAGGCCATGCCCGCTGCTCAGGTGAGACCCAGAAGCTCCACAGAAGAGAGACAGCCTATGTAGGCAGGACAAGGAGGTACGAGGCAGGCTGCATGTGGGTCAGCAAGGGCGCAGGAGGGAGCACACAGCCCTGGAGCCTGAAGCTGTGAGGACGGACTGAGCCACATCCTTGGCTAAGAAAGGGCTCTTCCACACCCTGTCCTGCAAACTGGAGCTGCAGCCCAGGGCAAGACCTCACTGCTGTCAGCACCAGCCCTGCCACAGACCCATTTTGCCTCCTGGACACCCCAGGGAGGGTTCTGTGACTTGCCCATGCTCTTTCTATATCTGCCTCACCGCTCAGAGGACGCGCACGCTTGCCACCAGCCTTCACAGCTGTCTCCCACTCTCTAGGGCCAACCTCCTACAGATCAAGGGAGTAACTGCAAAACAAAACACCCCCCCTCACTGCCACCACCGCCCCCTCTCCCCCTCCAGCCATGCTCCTCCAGTGAGCACACATGCCATTTATAGATCCCAGCAGGGCTGCTGGGACTCACATGCCTCCCATCACATGCCCCAGCCACCCTCCCTTTGAGCTGAGCACAAACTACACCTGGCACAGGTGAGACAGAGGCCTCACCATTTCAACCTCAGGCTGAGGAGGGGTCAGCAAGACCCTCTCAGTTAGGCTGACAGCAACTGGCATCTGGATCTGACAGCCACAGCCTTGCCAGGCTGCCTGCTCGGCAGAAATGTGCAGCCACTCCATGTGTCAGAGATGGGGTTTCTTTTGCCTGTGGGGTTGCTAACGTGCTCCCTCCTCCCCCTGAGCCTTTTGATTGCAGGGCCATGTGGTGGAGAGTCTGCACAGGCAAGAGGCGAAAGCTGGCTCATTTTGGGCTGGCTCATGCCCTCTTCTGCCATGCTCTCCCTACCCAGCCTCATCTTGGAGGTGCTTTCCAAGATGCCCGTCCCACTGTGGTCTGAAGGGGACCAGAGTATCAACCTGCCTCTGAGCTTCCAGGGATGCTAATCTTTTACTTAGGCAGACACATACCACAGAGCCAAGCCCTGTCCCCAGACACCACAGTTTCCAGCAATACTAGACCTCCCTAACCAAACCAGCACCCAGGGGCAGTTGAAAGCAGTTTAAACCAGGTTTTTCGCTACTTAACAGTCCCAATTCATCCTTAGGGCTGCTCCCATTTACGACCCCCAGTCATTTCTAACCCTTTTCCTACACAGCTGTGGGCACAACATTTGGCACTATGCCATAAAATCCACTTATGTGATTATCCCCCAGGAGCCCTGCAGACAAGCTGCTGCCTGTGCCAGCTCCACCGTAGCATGGGCTCTGCTGCCAGCTGCCCCCACAGCATCACCTGAGCCCTCCATGTCCCCTTTCCATCCCTCCCCATGGTCATTGCAACAAGCCCTTTCTTATCCTTTTCCAGCCCTTAATCCATATTTCAACTGGGGAACTTGAACACTCTCTGCACTCAGTGCTGGGGTTGTGATGGTTTCCATCCTCTTACAGATCTTACCGTTCGTACACCAGCTGGTTGTGGGTTTTTTTTGACTGCTACTATTTTATTTTCTTTTTTAATAGCCAGATCTCTTCTATGAGCAGTAACTAACTAGACTGGAGGTTCCACCACTTACGTGAGATGATGTTAGGGCCTTTCTTAATGTGCTGGTTTTGGTCAGCAGAGGGGTGCTTCTGCCTTTCATACACCATATCAGGGAACAGCCTACGTGGGGCTGCTCCATGAGGGGTGACTAACCAGGATCCAAGGGTTACCCTATGCCCTCACTAACAGTTACAGTCCCACAGTGCCTGAGGAGAGCAGAGACAGGGTCAATCCACAGAGCAAGTGATGAACTAAAGCCCAGTATCCACCTGGTCAGGAAGCAGGGACAGTCAGGACTGGAACATAAGACTGTAGTATATACATGGAGGACAGGGCTAGAGTCAAGGCCAAAACAGGAACACCTACAAGATCATGCAAAACAAAACTGAAGGCTCAGGCTTGAGCTTAAATGCAGCTCGCAGGAGTGGGAGGTCCCAGTTGAGGCTGCTTAGGACGATTAAGACCCACTGGTTCCCCCACAGGTGCCTGACACAGCTGCATAAGAGCCACGGGGCAGCAGATGAAATCAAACCAAAAGCACTTAAAGCTGCATAGCAGCCTTGGACAGTCATTGCCCCGGGGTGATCAAAGCATGTAAAGGGAACTTGGGTAACCTTCCGGCAAGGAAAAACATCCAAGGTCTCTTGGGAAAGCCTTTTTTTGAGGTCCTTATGCTGCAGGTAGTCGTCAGCTGGGACAGTGCATAGCAATACCTGCTTGGTATGCTCTCACCCTTCAGGAGAAGCTCTATTTTGGCCACAGCTAGTAGCCCACTAGGTGGAGCTTTGCTCTGATGAAGGCGTCTTTTTCTTTCCCAAGCGTTTAACATGTTCTTTCAGTTTGGGCTGAGGCAACTGAATTCCATCTCTGTCAGCTTCTCAGGTCCTCTCCTTCTCCCGCAGGGGCTCCATTTCCAGCTCTCCTCCACATTTAGCTGGGACTGTACTTGCTCAGCTCACTGTTTTCAATTAGTTTAGCCAACATCTGTCTTGTCCCCAAGGATACAGAACTTTTTCATGACATCACTCTCAAAAATACGCAATCCAAACCCCTGTCTTTCTGCACCCTCTGGGTCTGGAGTTTGTCTTAGCTTTGGTGCCTTGCCATTTGGGTGCTCCTCTGTAATCACCAGATCTTGAGTACGTGGTAAACAAGCACTCAAGCCCCCAGGATGTGTTGGGATAAAGCTGAGCAACCCATCCTCATACTGCTCACAGAACCAGCCCTCTGCAGCCATGTTGTTCCCTTCTAGTACAAGATACCTGCTTGCATGAAGCTGGCAGAGCAAGGACGTCACTTCAGAATTTGTTGGCATCTCTGTTCTCTAGAGGTGGTATCACAGAGATGCTGCTTGGCTAGGCCACCAGAAGTGATGGTGTTCAGCTCCACCTCCGGCCCACCTTTACCTGTCATGTCCAACATGGGGCAGCAAGGTGGGAGGACAAGGGATCACTCACTGTGTCCAGTATGTAGATGGACTTTACAGTTGCAGAACCAGCTGAGAGTATTTCTGGGGCAAGAATACCACAGGGACGCACAGGCAAGACAAGACACGCTGATGAGTGACCTGGCTGCAGAAATCAGCCCACAGTATTCCTCCATGCTGCCTGAGACATAGGGCAACAGGCAGTAAAGTCCATAGGCATGGGACGGATGGAACAAAAAGACATCAAACAGCAGCAAACACAGGAGAGAGGTCATTTGTAAGTTGGAGAGCAGCAGTGCTACGTACTTGACCACTTCAAAAGGATTGTGTACACGCTGCAAAGGACTGGGAGGCCTGACAAGAGGGACATAGAGCTGCCAAAGAGGAAAGAAAGCACCTCCTGAGACCTCTGCCTGTTACAGCTCTTCCCAGTGTGCACAATACCACCAGCCCCCATGCTGTGGCCAGGCCATCTGGAGAAAGGTCATGGAGGCAGCAAGGGTTCAGAGTGGCAACAAGCTGCTGCCAATCCCACTGTGCTAAGGAGCACCAGGTCTAGGGAGGAGAGAGGGACCCAACAGCCAGCCATGGCCAAATCTTAGCTTGCCAAGAGGCCTTGGCTTGGGGATACTCTGCAGCTCCCAGCTGCAAGACACATCGCAAGTGTCAGGAAGGGGAAAAACACTTTTGATAACTCTAATAACACTTTTGGTAGCCAGCAAACTTGCCTGTACCCATAAAAGCCCAGCTGATCCCATTCCCAAGCTCTGGACCAAACTGGAGCTCAGAGCCAGCTAACATATTAAAAAACAAAACAAAACAAACCCAGACCTTCTTCACCCTCCAGCATCTCCACAGCCTCTCTGGAGAGCAGAGGTAGGAGGGGGATCCTGGACATTTCTGGTCCATCCCTGCTGGAAATAGAGCCAACCAGATTGGGTTGTTCAGGGCTTGCCTGGTTCAGAGCAGATGATGGAGATCCCAAGGCTTCTCTGGGACTGTCACAGATTTCTGCCACACTTTGGGGTGAAGCATTTTTCCCAATATCCAATCTGAATTGCCCTTGTGCAGCTTGTGCCCATTGACTCAAGTCCAGTCCCAGTACGAGCTCACATCTTTCTCTAGAATGCCCCAACCCAAAGCTGTACAGCAAGCAAAACTACTGATCTGCAGTTTATCCAAACCCAGGGTCCTGCTCTGGCTCCCAGGGAAAAAGACCTACCCTGCGCTGGCTTATGCTGTGAGGACCAGGGCTTCATATTTATCATCTGCCCACCCCTCCCTCCCCAATAAGAGACTGCCCAGGACCCTGCCATTGCTCAGAGCCATTGGCACAGGAGAGAGGGCTGCAGTCCTCATGTGAGAGCAGGAGTCTCCCCGGTATCCCCACCCAGGCCTGGCCCTGCTAGCTCCTCAGTCCTGTAAGGCGGCAGCTGAAACCTCATGTTTGAAAACACAACCCAGTGCTGGCTGGAAAGCTGTCCCCAGCCCACAGGGGTGAATGAACAAGCCCAATTATGAAGGAGAAAAAATGCTAAAAAGCTTGGCTACCTGAACAAAGGAGGAGACTGTCAACATAACCATAAGAGCTTGCTTGCAAAGAATATGAGGGACATTTTCTCTTGAGACTTGTCTCTCTTGGAAAGCAACCCAAGACTACTCAGAGACACAGTAAGCACTAAGGCAAAGTGCTCTCTCAGGGCATGATAGACTGGGAATGGCTTCTCAGATCCAGCTGGGAAGGAGGCAAAAAGGGTTAAAGACACGATACAGCTCCCTGAGGAACCAGCCCCTAAACCTTCCCAGGAACCACATGGAGGAAATCAGTGTAACAGCCATCTGACAGCAGCATATTACAAAGTCCAAAAAAACCAACAAAAAAAGCGCCTTCTTTATTGAGAGCAGCACATAAAACCCCAACAAAACCCAACCTTTCTTGGCTGCAGTACCCTCTGCTCAAGCAAACAAACTAACCCACTCTAGGCTGCATTCCAGTAACAGAAATACTATGGTAGGAAGGAGTCGGTAGGGAGGAGTAGGCGCTCTGGAAGGGGAAGAGGGAGAAAGGGGGCAAGTCCCAGAGTTGTGTACAAAAAAAAGGCACAGGGCAGTTGGGAAAGGTAGTGAGCTCCTTCATATGCCAGGCACTTTGTGTTCCTCAAGGCTGGCCTGTACCTGTGGGGCACGGGGGAGGCAGGCAGGCATGCCTAGCACAGATGGATGGAGAGAGAGGCCGGGCCAGGCCGGCAGATATGCACATGGCAAGCAGGGACTGAGAGCCTGGTGCTGGAGCTCAGCTCTCTCAGAGCGAGGGGGAGCTGCGCTCCATCCACGCCAGCAGCCAAAGAGTGCCAGGCTGGGCAGGTGGAGAGCAAGAGGCAGCAGGGGCTGTCTTTTGGAACCTGTGGAGGAGGGACAGGGAGGATGGGGTACAACGGCTTGTGCTTTCAGTTCAGCAGCTGCTGGTACTGAGCTGCTTGCTGGCACATCAAGGTCAGGCTCACAGCAAGGGGCCACAGGAGTGCCAGGGGCTTCCCAGGCACCTACAGACAGACCCCTGTCCACCCCACTGTATCCTTCCCCAGCGAGGGCTGGGATATTCAGACTTTGCTGTCAGCTGGGCTGTCCCCAAGGGCGGTGGCAAGCTCGCTGAAGGAGGGTCGATCCTTAGGGCTGGGGGCCCAGCAGCGCTGCATCAGCTTGACGAGGCGGGAAGGGCAGCCCTCAGGGTGCGGGAGCTTCATCTTTCCTGACTGCAGACCTGGCATGAAAGCAAAGTCCGAAGGGCCATTGGAAAGAGATGCGATTGTCTCCTTGGGGCACAAGGAGGGCAGCATCCCTCCACATGGGCTGGAACAGCCTCCACAGCCAGACCAGCATCATGTCAAAAGGGGGGTTATCACACAGGCCCCCTGGCCCCCTTCTCACACAAGAGAAGGAAGTAGGCTACAGTGCCAGGGACAGCACACGAGGTACTCCACATACCTGCTAGGACCTCATCATCTGCCAGTGGGGTGTAGGGCATCTCGCCATGCATGAAGACCTCCCACATGAGCACCCCAAAGGACCACACGTCTGACTTGGTGGAGAACTCATCCTCCAGCACAGCTTCAGGTGGCATCCAGCGTAGCGGGATCCGGGCCTGGCGGAAGTGGTAGTACTCGCTGCAGGCAGAACAGACAAGCAATGAGGCTGGCACCATCCTGCCCCCTCCCATTCCCATGCCTGGCTCCCAGCTGACCTGCTGTACACGTCCTTGCTGAGGCTCAGGGATGAAACCTTGACCTGCCGCTGGGCACTGACCAGACAGTTCCTGGCTGCCAAGTCCCGGTGCACAAACCTGCCGTTGGAGAGATGTTCCATGCCCAGGGCAACCTGTGTGCAGAGAGACACCTGACCCCAGAAAGATGTCAGCACCGGCTGCCCTCTGCAGGGTCCCCAGCTCCACAGCTCTGTCAAAGCTGCACTATCACCTTATGCTTGGTAGTGAGGGGCTGCGGCTTCAGAGACTCATCTTTGCTCTTGGAGATCCTCAAGAACTGCTTTAGGTCCCCCTAGGAGACAGAGGGGGTAACTTAGAGGCAGCAGCTCTGCATGCTGCCAGCTGCATCAGTCCCTGCAGTGCCTGGATGTGGCAGGCTCATTGGGAGCCCCACAGATCCTCATCTCCTGAGCCGTAAGTCCCTGCCTGTTCTCTACATCCCTGCCCTCATGGCAAGCCAGTATCTCACTTCTATGCCTCAACTGACTAAGATCAGAACAAGCAGGTCTGATGCTTCCAGGAGGTTTTTCATGGCCCAAATTGACTTATTTCCCATGAACTCTGGGCTCCCCATAGTAGCCCTTAGCATTCACAGCCATTCTGCAGCATCCAGTCCCACAGCTTAACTTGTTAGCTGAACCCTGGACATAAAACCAAAATCAAGAGGATGTGGAAGAGGACAAAGTCACCTCCACGTCTTGCACGACCCCCATTCCCCTTGAGACTCCTCCACATGCTGAGAACAGTGGTTAAGCTCAGTCTGGTCTCCCTCTTGCTTGCCTGTGCTGCCAGCCTGGCCCACATCACACCACAGGCCCCATGCCCACCATCCACCCCTCCTCCTCCTCACTGCAGGCACTGTTGGCAGAGCCCTTACCAAGTCCACATACTCCAGGACCATGTAGTGTGGCTCTGCCTCACGGCACAGCCCCAGCAGCCGCACCACGTTGGAGTGGTTCAGCTTGCCAAACATCTCTGCCTCTCGCCGGAAGTCCAGTTGCAGCTGCTCATCCCTTGTCTGCAGGCTCTTCACCAGGACCAGTGCTTCACCCTCACCATCCTCTGCACCTTTTGCCTTGGCCAGGAACACTTCACCAAACTCCCCCCTGCCTGAAAGTGTAGAGCAGCACGTGGGAAAACAGCACACACTAGGACAGCACATGTATTTGAAAGCCCAGCAGCTGCAGGACCCCAGCAGAGTACCCCAGCACATCCAGTTTTCTGGCTAGGACATGCTAGGGTTTCAGCCACAGGTTTCCTGCTGGCATTCTGCCAGGGCCAGGGTGACCCAGCATACCCAGAGTTGTGATTGTCTGCAGATTGGAACGTGGAAAGTGCATCTTGTCGGCAGCACTGTGCCGCTTGCTGGCCCCAGAGCTGCTGCCCAGGTTGGTCAAGGCTACTTCTTCCTGGATCTCTGCTGTCATCTGCCCATTCTGCAGCAAAGCACCACCTACAAGGAAAGCACAAATGGCTTCAGCATCCTGCCAGGCTGTGCAGTATATGTCATGATCAGTCCCTTTCTTCAAGGACTGACACTCCAAGCACGCCCAATTTCCTCCAAGCACCCCAGCTTGATTTCTAGCCCCAGGCAACAGAGTGGCCTCCACACAGTTGTTCCCTCTAGGCTTATGTCTGTCTCTGCCAGCCCCGCAGCCACCTTTGAAATCGGATGCTGAGCAACTGCTTTGGTCCCAGAGCCAACCAACCCCATCTGGCCTTGTCCATCCCATGCCACTCAGCCATTCCAAAGGTGTGGCTACATCCAAACTACCATTGACAACTCTGCAGAACAGCAGCAAGAGCTTGGATGTGTGAGGCAGAGACAGAGCAGAGAGGACCCTGATCACTATAACCACAGTCTTTTGATGCCCAAAAGACTCTCAAGTCTATCTGGCATAGGCTGCTGCAGCCTGACTCCCCTGCTCCTGCTCACTCCCCAGCAAGCCAGCAATGCTCATGTCCTGGGTAACCTCAAACTCTCAGATCGCATCAGCCTGGAGTTTACTGCCTGGGTCGAAGCAGCGCTAGGAAACACTGTCCTTGCAGTCAACCCCAGCAAGCTTTCTGCTCAGGAACTCCACTAGAAAGTTGCCTGGCACAAACAGAAGCCAGTGACCAGGACAAAACATCATTACCTTCAGTAGGGAACCCTGCATTTTACAGGCAGCTTGCAGGAGAAAGACTGTATAGATAGATAGCAAATCTTGATTTTGAATGCATTTACTGCTTGGATCACACTTGGCACTAGGAAGCAGTACTTTCCATAAGCTGGAGGCAGGAATTTGAATGTAAAGCAGGGCACAGCACCAAGCTAAGGTGGCTGACACACGTGCAGCATCACTCTCTATTGCTGTGCACACAACCTGTTTCGGCTAGTCCAGGAGCAAGCACTAGGGAAACACCTGACCATGCAAAAGGATTTAATCACAAAATTAAGACCTGACTCAACATGAGGTAACCACAACAGGAATCCCACTGCCCATGATTTCCATCAAGGTGTATTGTACAGCATTATGTGTACACACATGCTTACAATGCATGCATACAAGAGAGGCACCAGCACCTCTTGAGCAGGTCTGGCAACCATGACAGGGACCATGGCTTTGTCACAGGTAGGCTTGGAGCTGTGAAGACTGAGCTATGTTAACTTAAGAGCCATGGCTACTGAAAGCTGTCCTCTCTCTCCTGCTGGAGTAACATTTGCAGAAGACCATAGTAAAAAACCAACATCTACCCCATAAACCAAAGCTTGACACTACTTAAGCCTCACTGGGTTTCTGCTAATTATTAATAAGATTGTGCTGTCTACACTCATGACTGATAGTGTCTCAAGACTACAAGCTTGAAGCCAAGAGGATAATACCAGATGAGCACTGCAACTGTGCCAAGAAAATCTCCAAGTCTGCAGAGTGAGTACGCTGCCACTGAGAGACAGCACCAGCACACAGCAAGGACAGGCACTTGTGAGAACAGATATCGCCATGTTTCACAGAGCTTTGACAAGACAGTCAATAACAAAGGGCCTGCAATATGAATAGCGAGTTTAATTTATGTATCTAGCAGTCCAGAGGGGACCCAAGCATAGAGAAGCTGCCTGCTTTGCCCACCTGCCTGCAACACCTGAGCATCTCCTGGAGAAAGAGACACAGACACGCTGCCCTGGTGAAATCAGCACATGCCAACACAGAAATCAAGCTCTCCCTTCAGAAATCAGCTCCCCCCAGCTGTTAACCTCCCCAAAATGCTATCTGTTTTCACCCCAACAAAGCAGCACAGTCAGACAAAGGGACACTGAGAGCAAGCCCCCTTGTTACAGAGGATGCAGCACACCAAGGACGTGACCTTGGAAGGTGACTGACTTGTTAGGAGTGCATTGATCCACAGGTGATCCATAGGAAAGATCCACTGCAAATCCATAGGAAGGTCAAATCTGTCTGGATCCTAAGGGCACTGGAAAAGTCAGCTGGTGGCCAGACAGGGAGTACTTGTCATCAGGTAGGTGCTGAGATACTTCAGGTCACCCAGCTAAAGAGGAGCCACATCAAAAGGAGGAAAAGAGCCAAATCTTTGAAGATGATGGTGAAGGGGGTGACTCCACCGGAGCTGACAGCAAACACAAACCACTTCTCCAGAGAGGCTATGGAAGTACCAAAAAGAAGTGTAAGCAGCTGGATCTGCTTGTAGCAGTAAGGATGCATTTCTGACAGCTAGACTGGTTCTAGATGAAGGGAAAAAGAAAAGGCAAATGCCGGCAGAATAAAAATAAAAATATAATAAAGATAGACCAAAATAAAAATCTGAGACCACCTCAAAAAAAAAAATAAATTAAGACAAATCCTTTCCCAGGAAGAGAATTCTGGCCAGAGACTGTTGGCATAGGTGAGCTGCCTGGGACTTGTCCACAAGAAGAGCTCACAGTGGTGACCGTAGCAGAGCAGATGCTCCTGCATCTCTGCTCCCAGGAGGTTCCTGACAGCCATACTTCTCTTCTGGAGGGCTGGCTCTGTTCAAAGTACCAATACAAGAGGAAATACAGGAAATGAACCCAGCAGTTTTGTCAGGACCTTACAGCAACCCCCACATGATGAGGATGCAGCTGTGTGCTGGAGAAATGGGATGGGGGAGAATTTATGGAAGGGCTCGGGGGGGAGACAGGGCAGGGAGAGATCCAGGGAATTATGAGGGCAGCAAACTCAAATGAACCCCATCATTTCACAAGCCCTCACTGGTATCAGTGATGCAAGGTCAACCATGATGTCAAGAGAAAGTGCTGAAACAGCTTTAGGAAAATAAAATGATGCCCCAGAGATGCCTTGGTTTCACTAGAGGAGTCATGTAGCTCATGCACAATGAGGACCCAGTTTAGTCTGTTTCAAGGGATTTTGCAGAGTCTCATGGAAACAGCTGTTAAAAAGCAGCTCAGCTGTCACAGGGCAGGAGGGAACATCCTCCAATGGACACATACAAGGTAGGAACCAGGGCAGTACATGTTGCCAACATGGAAGGGGTGCTTCTGGCAGCTGTTTGCCGAAGATGCCAATTTAGCTAGCAGCAAAGGTTTAGAGCAGCTGTAGCCAGCTGCAGAGGGACATGGAGCACTAGGAGGTGCAGCCAGAGATACAACATGAAGCCTGGGGAAAGCAACCCTGACACCCTGACATCCCATCCACAGTGGCAGACTCAGCCCTGAGCTGCCTGCACTCCCTCCAGAGCAAGTTCTGTGGAGAGGGAACTGAAGTCAGTGGCACAGCTGTGTCAAGCTGCAAAGCTGGAGGCACCAAGTCCTGTCTGGGGCTCCACATCTCAGAAGGCAATAGTGCAAACAGAAAAGGCACTTGCAGGAACAATCAGACATACAGAAGAGCTGTGTGTTCCAGTGCAGAGCTGACAGGTTATAAGCTTGGAAAAAAAAAAAAAGTTTTTAGATAACCTGTTATGCTTCAGAAGTCCTTGTTGGAGGGTACTGTAGATGCTTAAAGCTCATGGCTCCCAGCAGAGTACAGGGCTGTTCAAAGTCTTCCCTCCAGCACCAGGAGCTGCTAGAATTGTGATGTGAACAGGCCGGCCAAGTGTGCATATGATGCCATGTAAAGGTTGTGGAAAGCTGAAGCCATACATAATTCAGCAGACAGAGATGGCCACAATATGGGGCTGGGATGCAGGTCTCACACTTGTCCATTTTTCAACTGGTAGCAGGTCTCTGCCACCCACCACAGCCAAAACCAAGAGCAAGAGACTCCAAGGCTAAGCAGAAATCCCCTGCTCCCTGGGAGCTCCTTGCCCCTCAGCCCAAGGATAAGGGGCCAGCAGTGAAACCCCCACTGCCAGGGATGCTGGCCTCACCATTCAGACACTCCATTTCTGGCTCCTCGCCCTCTGGGTGCTTCTTCAGCCTCTTGGCTTTTCTCCGCTTCTTACAGTAGAACATCAGCCCCAGCACGATAATGATGTAGGCAACAGCTGCCCCCACCGAAAGCCCAATGGTCTGGATCATCTTGTAGGGTGTGTGGCTGCCAGGTCCCTCATCCTCTTCCACTGCTGGCTTGTCTGTGGGGCAGACAGCACCGAACCCATGAGGGTGCGGAGGGATTTCCCAAATCCTACTCAGGAATGAGCTGGAGGAATGAGGAAAACCACCCCCCAGCTGCTGCGGCAACCTACTCATCTAGCCACAGCACACTGTGCTGCATCCCAACAGGGATGCTGCTGTGACTCTAGCAGGCACAACCCAATACGCAGCACCCACCAGAGGGGACAGAAGCAGGACCTAACGCTGCCAGGGATACCAGAAGGCCATACCCCAACATTGGACACCTCCCTTACCTACAACATATAGGAAGGCCTCACGGTGCTTGATGTTGCAGCTGTTGCCGGCGATACAGGTGTATTTTCCAGAGTCCTCAGTGGTGACGTCGTAAATCACCAAGGAGCCATTGGGCATGATCTGAATCCTGCCAACCACATAGAGCCCTTTGCAAGTACCAGAGGGTAGAGGCAGGCTTGGGGCATCTGTAGCCCCATCTCCCCAGGATGCCTCAGCCCCGTGTCCCCAGTGCCATCAACTTGAATCTCAGGCTGTGCAACGCTCAGGAACAAATGGTTGCAGCTCAACTGCAGCTTGGCAGGATGTGGCAGAAAGGGTAACCCTAGGGACAGGAGCATCCAGGCCCTGGGATGCGGAGACAACCAACTCTGTGCCCACCAAGATGGGAACCCGAGACCCATATGCTGGGTAGGCGTGGGGAGAGCCATGCTGTGCCACATTTCAGTTTGGAACAGAGGCTGTGTACCTGGGCAGGAGCTTGCCGGGATCCAAAATCTTGTCCTTCCCTTTCCACTGGATGTGCGGCACTGGGTCTCCCTCTGCCTGGCACTGGAACATGGCTGTATGCCCCTGGTACACTGTTGTGGGCTCTGGCTCGAGCTTGAAGGTGACGTAAACTGAAGGCAGAGGAGCCAACAGGAACAGTGTCAGCTCCTGGGAACAGTGCTGAGCTCCCACAAGAGAGCAGGGTCAGTACTGGCATGGTGGCACATGCCCTCTCAGGCTGTACGCAAAGCACTGACAAACAAGACACTCAAGTGCCATGGGGCAGAGCTTGGGGTCAGGCCAGACACGTTTCTCCCCCTGCAGAAGCACACCAGTTGGGTGCCACCCAGGCAAACCCACTGCATGGGCAGCACAGCAGGGGACCCACTTGCCTGGTGCAGAGCCCTCACCTGCTACCATGAGCTGCACAGTAGCACGGATCTCGCCCTGCGGGCTGTTGGAGGCGATGCACGTGTAGTTCCCCGAGTCGCTCCTGCTCACCTTGTGGAAGGACAAGATGCCAGCATTGTGGCTGACGTGGGATGGCAGACTGCTCCCATCTGCAGGACGCAAGAAGAGGGATGCACTGTGCCTGCTTCCCAGGCAGCCACAGTGCCAGGGCTTCACCCGTGTTGGAGGTGTGCCAACCCAAAATTTCTGGGGCCCCAGGGTCAGACAGACATCCCGTATCCAAGTCCCCTTTACCTGTTTTAGTCCATTGGATGGTGGGCTTTTCCCGGCCCGTGGCTGAGCAGGACACTGTAACCTCCTTATCAAACTCCATGCACTGCAGCGGCTGGGGCGGAGGGGTGAACTTCAGCTTCTCTGCAAGAGACACCTGTACTGTTAAGGCCACCCCCAGCTGCAGGAGACAACAGAGCTGGGGGGAACAATGCCTGCAGCTCGCCTGGCAAAAGAGCTCCCCACGCGGGGAGGGTGTGGGGTGCTTCTCAGCTTACCTAGCACGTGCACCCGCGCGTATCCCTCGATACTGCCTGCCGGCGTGCTGCTCACACACTTGTACATGGTCCCATCATAAACCTCCACGTTGTTGATGCGCAGCGTCCCATTCTCTGAGATCTCAAACCGTGAGTCCTGCCCAGAGGGAGTGAGGGAACGGAGCAGAAATTACAGTCACCAGCCCTGGGCTCAGACCTGGCTCGTGGCATGCCTGACACTCCACACGCCCACACAATGCTGAGACCACTGTGCCCGCAGCCCTGCTGAGACCCACATGGAGGACTGAGACAAGCTGCAGCGACATCTCTGAGGGACAACACTCTTGTCACTGCCCCAAAAGCACAGGATTGACTGCCAGCCAAGATGCTTGAGACAGCCAGCTGTACACCCCTACAGCAGTAGGATAAGAATGGTATCAGGAACATGACCAGAGTGGGGATGACAGGGAAGCTGGACTTAGGAGCAGGACAAGAAACAGCAGCAGCAGAGGAAGAAGCTGAGCAGGCACCTGGCAGAAGCGCCCATGAGCAGCAAGGGCCTCCCCCATCGCCTCACCTCAGAGATGGAGACGCCGTTGCGGTACCAGGTGACGGTGGGCTTCAGGGAGGCCTTGCTGAGGCAGTGCAGGTATCCTGGCTTGCTCTCCTCCAGCTGGCTGTCCTTGGGCATCTCCACCCACTTGGGTACCGCTGGGCACAGATGCAAGGGGTTACACAGGGCCACTCACCACCCCTCTAGCCAGCACCAGCGCAGACCAGCCAGGCAGTGTGCAGCCAACCACAAGGCCCCGCAGCCCAGTCATGAGAAGTACCTCTCTGTATCACTGAGGTGATGCACCATCCCACCCCAGCTCACCCCAACCCCGCCATCCAGCCCTTTCTCTGCTCCCAGCCCTTCTCTGAAAGCTGCCTACTAGCCACAGTGATGCTCAGCTCCTGTTTCTTCTCTCCAGCCTTGTTGGCAGCATGGCAAATGTACGTCCCCGAGTCCGTCTCGCTGATACTGGTGAAAATGAGTTGCCCTGCATCTTGGTGCACCCTGCCAGCAGTGGGAACTCGTTCTTGGTTCCTTTCCCACCAGACTTCAGGAGTCGGTACGCCTCGTGGGGCAGTGCAGGCCACGCGGTGCCCCTGGTTCGCTGTCAGCACTTTTGGGGAGAAGGGTGCCATTTCTTCGATCTCTGAGAGAAGCAATAGACAGCAGGGCTCAAAAAACAGGGCAGGAACATGTAGCCAACCTACTAGCACCATCATTCCCATGGGAGGCACCAGCTGAGGGAGAAAGCACATAAACTGTGTTTGCTCCCCTCAAGCAGGCAGCAAGGATGAGCCAAGCAGTTCTCCAGGTACTAACCCATCACTGTACTGTCACATAGCTCCAGAGTGACGATGCAATTCTGGGACCCACTGCCCACCCTGCCACCTGCCCCAGGACCTCACCTGCTAGCCGCAGAGTCGCCTTCAGCACAAGAGCTTTCCCCCTCTGCCCATGGCCAATGCACTTATAGACACCGGTGCTGCGAGCCCTCACCTGGGTGATCAGCAGGGAGCCGTTGGCAAACACGGTGGTCCTGAGCACGTGGGGAGAGGAAGGGCTCAGTGGACACCTCTGCAGGAGCTGGGCCAGAGCCACAGCCCTGTGATGTCCTACATGAGCCCGCGGAACCGAAAGGGAGATTTGTGTCAAGCCAAAGCTTCCCAGCATGGGGGGAAGCAGTACACATAGAAAAGAAGACGTTGGGACACACGCTTCATGAAGGAAATGAGCTAATGGAAGCCTCTTTCTTGGAGAGGAGTTGGTTCCCACCAAAAGTCGCATCACCAAACACGGCCAGCTCTGAAAGCTGGCACAGCCAGGGAAGGACGTAGAGGGCACAAGGTGGCGCCCGGGAGCTACCAGGCCACTGGGCATCTGGCACCCAGACAGCACCACTTGCCTTGCACGGTCTGAGCTCCAGGATCACCATCCACGGGCAGCCTGGGCTGGGAGATATCCCCAGCTCTGGGGATTACCCTAGGTGTAGCTGTCTGGGACTCAGAAACATTCCTGGCTCTGAGGATCACCATGCACTGGAATCTGGAGATGCAGGACAACCATGGGCCCAGTGATCATTGAGCAGATGTTGAGGGCTAGGAGGTGTCTCTGAGTCGAGATCACCACCTGTGGGCATCTGGCACCAAGACACACGTCTGACACCGGGAATCATCCTAAATCTGTAACTGGGGCTTGAGCTGTCCCTGGCTCCACAAAATTGCCACTCGTGAACACCCAGGGCTGGGAGACATCCCCACCTCTGGAATCATAATGTGTGGGCATCTAGGAATGACAGTCCTACAGACTCATTCAAGGACAAACAGCTTGCCGAGTCCTGTGCAGATAAAAGCCATGCACAAGTACCAAAGCCCTGCTAAACCCAAGCCAGCCAAGGTGAGAAACCAAACCAAATGGCCAGCTTGATGTTGAATACTGGGTGTTGGGCACAGCCAGGGTTTGGCCTCTCCCTCTTGCTTCTGGAATACTGTGCCCCCTCTCCTCCCAGCCCTGCCCACATCACTGGGGTCCCTGTTACTTGGATCTGTTGGTGATGGGGCTGTCTTCAAAGAGCCACTCCTGCGTGGGAGGGGGCATGGCTGCAAACTGGCAGTCAAACATGGCCTCTTCATTCTTGGTCACGATGAGGTCCTGCGGGACGATCACCGGCTGAGGAAAGCTCTCATCTGCAAGGGCAGAGACCACAGGAGGGTGAAAAGACCAGAGTGGCTATGGTGTCCCTTCACCAGTGCTCTGGGGGAAACTCAAAAAAGAGCTGGGTGCACCCTGTGAGCACAGCGTGGGCGCAAAGGAGGCAGACATGTCAGCACAGCTGTAGTTACGCAGCCGGAGCCCAGGACTGCAAGGGACAGCTGCCCTGGAGAAAGCCACTTCTGCTTCCTGCTAGTCCCTGAGCACCCTGGGCTCCTAGCAAACAGATCAAACCTGTAACTGGACTGCGAATTCCATTGTCCAATTCAAATACTTTTCTAAGATCAACATCTCCTGCCCTCTCTGGGTCTTGTTAATGGGGTGTCTCACCCACATGGCAGCACAGTGGCACTGGTATTAGCAAAACCAGCAGCACCTATAGCTTCCAGGAACCAAACCTGCTGAAGAAGAACGGACCCTGGTGTTCCAGCACCAGAGACAACAGCACAAACCTGCTCCAGAAAGGTATAGTGGTAAATTAACACCTGTAGACAGGGTAAGGTTTAAACCTGGCCAGTGTGTCAGATGGCCAGGGGCTTGACACAGAAAAAGTCACACCAGCCTGACACTTTCCCTGCAGCAAAGAGGAGGCTGCTAGCAGAGCAGTAAACCAGCTGAGCTCCCAGCCCTGAGCAGCTGGGATATAACTCACCGATGATATTCAGTGTGAAGTTGTTCTGGCTGCAGACAAAGCCAACAGCATTGCGGGCACAGCAGTAGTAGAGACCATTGTCATCGGGGCTGGTGCTCTGCAAGGTCAGCGTTCGCTCCTTGTTGCTGACAGCATAGGCACTGCGGCCATCGGGGAGGGGGCTGCCGTCCCGGAACCACTGCCACGTGGGGCTGCAAGACAGGAGCAAGAGGGTGACTGGATGCAGGGCACCAACAGGGCTCCCCAGAGAGCACATGTGTGGAGGAGGCAGCTCAGAAATGGCCCCGTTTCCCTGGCTCTCCATCCCCAGTGCTGGCCCCAACACACACATGAAGCCATGAGACATGCAGCCAAGTGGACGGGACACAACTGGAAAGCAACAGAGAGTGACCACAGCACATGAAGTAGCTCAGTGACCGGACTGTGATGGCCTGTCCTTACTGTGCTCCTCGCTACGCAGCTCCGAGGAAGCCATTTGCCTTCTCCCCCGGTGCTCAGCCACAGGCTCAATCCTGCCTTTCGCCTTCCCTAGACTCTACTGAATCCTCGCAGAGGAGAGGAGAGAGAGACAGAGAGAAAGAGAGAGGAGGGGCATGCAGCAAAGGTGCAGGGGGACCCCTGGCAGGGTCCGCTCTTTGGGAGGCAGCCCTTACCGCGGGTGGCCGTCGATGTGACACCGCAGCACCACTGTGGAGGAGGGCTGGATCTCAGCTTCGTCAGCTGGCTGCTTCAGCACCACATTGCCCGTTTCAATCCCTGTGGGATCAAAGGATATCAATACAGCTGGCTCTCCAAACCTACAGAGCCTAGGTGGAAGCTGAGCCAGTAGTAACCACAGCAGGCAGTGAGGGCACAATCATGCTCAGAGACACATAAACCCCCAAGTCAGCATAGAGAAACGGGACACCCACCCCACACATGTCCCACTTTCCCCTGTGTAGCTATTCTCTGAGGGGTAAGAGGGGCTCTGAAAGTATTTGCAGTGCTCAGGAGACACTTGGGGCAGTAATATCTCCATTTCATATACAGAAATGGGGAAGGCAGCAGGAAAAAGCATCTCTGACAGCCTTGGGGAGAAGAGGGCACCAAGGACATGATAGCTGGAGAGGAATCCTACTTGCACAATCCATGCTGTCCAAATTCCTGTCTGACTACCACCCACCCACACATTAGCAGGCAGCCTGACAAAGCTGTTTCCAGACTCAGGCCCCCCCAGGAGAGTGCTTTGCCCTGGCCACAGTGGGTAGCACCAGGCTGTGGCATGTGCCTGGCTGCCCTTGCCTCTACACTCACACTTGATATTGAAAGATGCATTGGCTGTGCGAGCCTCCTCCCCTGTGACCAAGTTCCTGGCTACACACTGGAAGCTCCCAGCATCCCGGTGCCGATCAACAGCAGCAAACTGGAGGTTGCTGCCTTCCTTGAAGCGCTGCTCTGTGTCCTGAATGGGGAGCCCATTCTGCAGCCACTCAAACTCCACATCTGCTGGTTCCTCCACCTCACAGCGCAGGATGGCACTGCGGCCGTGCAGGGCATCCTGGGAGTACGGCTCCTTGGTGAAAAGGATTGTTGCCCGAGTCCCCACAGCTGCAAAACATCGAAACGAGGGCAAGTTTAGAGTATGGAGATGGGGAGGAGGGAGCAGGTAAGCACGTGCTATTCTTAATGGTCTCCAGACAGCCAAAATCTTCATGTTAGGAGAAACGTCCCTCAAAGCACATCTGCCAAAAACAATCCCCGATGGGGGGGTTCAGACAGATCTGTGCTCAGATTTCAGCACAGCCACTTTAAGGCTGTGACTACAGTAGCCACTGGAACAGGGCTGCCTGAGCTTGCCACAAGCCAAAGGAGAGCCATCTGCTCCCTGGGGTCAGGGGTGTTAGGAGGGAGCTCCCGTGACCCACTGCCAAGTGTTGCACTTCCAGCCTGAACAGGGAGGTGTCTTGCAGTGTATGAGCCAGGAAGTCAAGTCACCAAAACACTGGAGAGCAAGCAGCTTCCTGGGCAGTTCAGATGTTTCTTTGGGATCTCTCTTAAGTCCCAGCCGTTAATCCAGATTGCCCCAGGTCAGAAGGACCCATTGACTGTTCCTAGGCTTTCCTCAAAGCTTTTCTCCTTGGGATCATGTCTCCGTCTCACATTCACATACCCACACTGCCCAGAGAAAAACTGGTTTGGAGCAAGTATTGGCCATGGGAATAAGCACAGCAGCTGCTGGAGCACATCACCAGAGGATGCAACAGTGACACCTCAAACTTGTGCTGGGTTCTCAGCCCAATTGAAAGCAGAAACAAGACATTGCAATGGTTGACCCCAGGGTCTGATAGCAGCTGTGGAGTGGTTCTGGGGGGCTGGAAGTATCTCCACAGTGGTAGAAAAGCCCAGAATGCTCCTCCACACACTAAACCCCACCCAAGAGCCCAGGGCCCTGAAGACAGAGCAGCCAGTACCTCCCTACGCATTGCCTGATGTGCCTGTCAAGGGACTGCACTAGCATGTTCATAAAACCAGCTGCTGCCTGGCCACAGCCAGCCACGCAGGCAATCTGCTCCTGGTACCAGCTGGCCACATAAAGGAAAGTGGACAAAAGACAATTCAGCAATGCTGGTTGTTGCTGAACTCTGTTCCCAGCACCATGCTCTGTAGGGAAAGAGGCCAAGCCAGGCAGTTTTGGAGCATCTTAGAAGCAATCTTTCATGAAAGCAAAGAAGAAAGTGGTCAAAACGGTGGCTTCCCACCTCTGCAAGGAAAATGGCTTCAGAAAGTGGTTGCCTGGATGAGTTACATGAATAGGATCCAAGAGCAGGAGAAGGGCAGTTCCTCTTTGGAGGCTCAGCCACATTCTCCTGTCTAGTGCTTGTATAAAAGCCTGATAAAGGGACACAATTTGACAGGATGGCTCAGCCACCAAGAGCTAAGGGTAAGTACCCTGTTTCTGAATGGGATGTACCGAAGGGGGTATCTACATCACTGCATTGGAGAAAGCCTCAAAAGTCCCCTCCATGCTGGGAAGCCTTTGGAGCCTGCAGCACAGGGTGAGCACCAAGCAAAGCCTTTCCTGCCTGCAGCCACTCATGCATAGCCCAGTGCCAGCCATGCATTTCCAGATCAAGCTCTCCTGCTCACAGTTAACAGCGAGGTGTAGATACAGGCTTTCATCCCTCACTGCTGCTCCCCAGGATGAGGCTCCAGTCTCCCAGCTCCCTGCACATGTCAGGCAGGAGCCGGGGCACCTCAGTCTATTATCTACTACCACCCTTTCCCCACAGACCAGACAGAGAGAGCAATAAAGTCCTCCCATTGCAAAAACCACAGAAGCCTTTTCCCAAAGACATTGGGGCAGAGGACACAGTAGTCCAGAAGTCTTTCCTGCCTGCAGCCTTTGCAAGATGGGACTGTGGGTTCAATCCTAATTCCCAGTCACTCTGAAGAAGCCACCAGGAAGGGGCAGAAATTAATTGAGATGTCACAGGAATGGCAGTGCAAAAAACATATACTGCAGGGTCTACGACATGGACCATGTTGCAGCCTGGTTTTCTACCTTCAGCACTCAATTGTGCCAATGACCTTCGTGTGCAGACAACATCCCTAGGGGACGACTGTCCCCAGCCTGGTTCTGCCCCGCAACTCCTGGGTGGACATCATTTGTCAGCTGCATTCAGAGCATTTAAGGCCACCTGGAGCATCCACAGACTGGCCCCTATGGCCTGAATGACAGAGCTCCAGGCTGTGCCTGAAGTACTGTCTCCTGGGTCTCACATTGAGCTAGGTAATCCCCATCAGCATGCTGTGCACCAAGAGTCAGCATGCCCAGAGAAGTTTCCACCATCACCCACCATGTACCTACCATGAGCCGAGTCTGTCCTTTTTCCACAGATATGCTTCAGGGCACCAAGGCCATCAAACCATACCTGTACGGTATAAAAGACGTGCAAGGTGGCAATGTGCATTAGGACAGCTAATGAAGGAGACGGATCAGTTCTCCTCTTGGGGTCTCAGCATCCCAAAACCTTTCACAGTCTACTAGTTACGTTAGTGCTGGAGTTAGTGATGAGGTACCACTCTCTGAAGGTGTAGGCCATTAGGATATTAAGACATGATACTTTAAATTAGGTGTGCTTCTAGTACTAAACAGAGAGCATTAGAAGTGCAACCCAAGGGCAGCAGAACTGCTTTCATCCCATCACCAGCAGCAAAACTGTGCTTCACTCAATGTTGGCCAGCTGAGAGCTTCAGCAGCCTCATCACATGTATCCTTCTGCCTCAGCATCCCCCATGCCCAGGCACAAGTACATGGCTCTGTGAACAGGGGACATGATGAAGGCTTGGCACAAGCTCCACATGGGAAACAGGGATTTTACAAGGTGTCAGGAAACACCAGGATCCATATCCTTGGTTGTCCTGGTTTGAGCCAGGATGAAACCAATTTTCTTTTAGCAATTTTACTTTTCAGTGAAGTCTCTTGTAAGTAACCGCACTGCTGAAAGGAACAGCATGTTTTCCAGTCAGTGCCTGCCTCTAGGCTTGATATCATTTGATGTCTATAGTTATGGCTGGAGAGTAGTATGCAGAACCAAGGCCACTGTTTGGTTCTGCTAAACATCTTATGCTCCAGAACCAGAAGGGAGGAAAGGGGACACACCTGAGACCCTCCTGTAGGGAGGAGCACACCAGACAGGTGACCAAAATCGACCAAAGTATTCCATCCCATACACATCATATTTGGTATAAATCTGAGGGATCACAAGGGTCAGTGTTTGGAGATAGAAAGTGCTGCACTTGTCCATAGAAGTTGTATAGACCTGGTGCAGGAAATTGCTGCAGACAGCAGGGTTCATGCATCCCTTCCACATCATGTGGGCTTTTGGGACAGAGGCTCAAGAAAGCTGTCCAAGCAGAGGGCTATCTGTGTGGGATGCTCTTAGGCCAGAGTTTGGGTAAAACCTGTATAAAGCCAAAAGACATCACCACCTTTATGGAATGAAGCATCAAGACTACTACCTTCAGACTACTACCCATTAGTGGTTTTTCAGGTAGTCAGTAATGAGATTGCTACAAGAAGTCCAAGGGCAATGAATAGAGTCTTCAGAGACCAGGGATGGCTGGTTAGGGAGTTGGGAGCACAAGTGGTGTTTGCCTCTATCCTTCCTGTTGCAAAGACTGATGAGGGGATAAACACGAGAAGCCTATAGATCAATGCCTGGCTATGTGACTGGTGTCATTGGCAGGACTTTGGGTTCTATGACCACTGGCTGCTTTACAAGACACCGGGGCTGCTGGCAAAAGATGGGGTTCACCTCTCCTGATCCTGGGTCAGGAGCTATCTGCACTCATAGAAAGGTCTTTAAACTAGACTCAAAGGGGGACAGGGGTAAAACTGGGCTTACTAGAGAGGAGCCTTGGAGTGGCACCCCACTGCCAGGGGGAGGGATCCAAAATGGCAGTGATCACATCCTCATCACCACTTCAACTGATTGGGCAATAAATCAGGCCAACCAGAGAAGCGTAAATTGTGCCTGAGCTGTCTCCTGAAATGAGAACCAAACGATCAGCCACCTGAAGCGTATGTATACAAACACATGCAGTCTAGGAAATAAACAGGAAGAACAGGAGCTCCGTGCTCAGTCAGATAGTTATGATATCATAGGAATAACTGACACATGGTGGGATGATTCACACAACTGGAGGATCATGATAGATGCTATAAACTGGGGTGAACAGTGCACTGCAGTGGCAAAGGAAGCCAGCAGGATGCTGGGCTGCATCAACAAGGGCATCACCAGCAGAGATAAGGAAGTCATCATCCCCCTGTACTCAGCACTAGTCAGACCACACCTGGAGTATTGTGTTCAGTTGTGGTCCCTGCTCTACAAAAAGGATGTGGACAGGCTGGAGAGGGTCCAGAGAAGAGCCACAAGGATGATCAAAGCACTGGGGAACCTGCCGTATGAGGAAAGGCTGAGAAAACTGGGTTTGTTCAGCCTTGAGAAGAGAAGGCTCTGAGGAGACCTTACTACCAGGCACCAGAACATAAAGGATGGCTACCAAGAAGATGGAGACTCCCTGTTTACAAGGAGTCACATGGAAAAGACAAGGGGTACTGGGCACAAGTTGATCCTGGGGAGATTCCGATTGGACACAAGAGGTAAATTTTTAACCATGAGGACAGTCAAACATTGGAAGTCTCCCAAGGGAAGTGGTAGATTCCCCCACATTGTACAGTTTTAAGTCTCAGCTTGACAGGGTGCTGAGCCATCTCATATCAACTATAGTATTACTGAAAAAGGTTGGAGCAGATGACCCTTGAGGTCCCTTCCAACCTGGCATTCTATGATTCTCTGAAGATGTCTCTGCTTGTTCCACTAGCCTTCCTAGAAGACCTCCCAGCACCACTGCGTGGCAAAGCCATGGTCATGCATGGCTTAGCCATTGGAGGCTTCTAGAACTGCCTGACCTGGCAGATGAGAGAGGTCATTGAGCATCTCGTGGAGAGCAAAGGTGACTCCTGCTCAGTCTGACTGGACACCTTCACAACAGCAAGTTTCTGCTGTGGTTCCTGCTGGGCTGTATTGCTAGGAGCTACTGAAACAAGTAAAATTACTTTCTCTTCCCTTAGCAAAAGCCACCCAAAAAAACCAGCCAGCAACACCTAATTTGTTGGAACTCAGCTTAGCAAGCCCAAATCAGTGCTCAGCTCTCCCCTGGTAACACAGCTGGTCCAGCCACAGTTCAAAGTCAACACCAAGCAGCCATCCCAAATGTGTGCACTGGCAAACAGCTGCTTTCTGCACATGTATGTGAAACAAGCCACCCCAGGCTGGGAGAAAGAGAAACCCTCAATAAGTTTCTGGCCTAAAACTATCTCAACTGTGGCTACAGAAAGCTTTCAGGAAAAACTTTAGCCAAATTAGATAAACACACTGACACTTGAAATGCAGTATGCTTGAAAACACCCAGTGGTGTCTTACCCAAAGGATATTTAATTGAAATTCAAAACCCTCCTGTTAAGGTAATAGATGAAGTGAATTGTGTAGGGAGGTCGCCCTGGTCCCTATGGGTCCCCACGGTATCATTCCTACACATCACAGAGCAAATAATATGCAGGGAGGAGACAGGCACAAGGAGGAACAGGATGCACAAAGACCAGAGGAGGCTCAGATCACATCCTGGCTCTGAGAACATTCTCACAGCAAAGGTATGAATGCACGTACATAGCACCATTCATGCAGCATCCTGCTCAAAATTAAAGGAGGCAAATAGCAGCTACCTAGGGAAAACACTCACACTAACAGCTGCATTGCCAGTCTGGATTTCTACCAAGAGTATCTCAATTCACTTTTTGGGCTTGGGATGTCCCCAGAATCCAGCCACTGCAGCCTCCTCCAAAGACCACAGTGGCCTGAGCATATGCAGAGCATTTCAGGGTGACAAACCAGGAAGCCGCGTCCAGGATAGATTTTGTGAGCAACACTATGAAATCAGTCACTGCCTCCTGAATCTGCAGAGCAAGTTTTCAATCCCATGAGCTTGTCAGAGAGCAAGGAGCAAAACACCTCTGGCAAAAGAGACCCAACCAACCCTGAGTGCTGCCACAGCATTACTGCAGAAATTTGGCAGCAGACAGCAGCACAGCCTGGGAATGGCTTTGGTTTGGGGCTGTTCTCCAGACACAGAAAAGTAAGAGATGTCACTGTTGCTGTTTTTGTCAGGCAGAGCTGTAAGAAAATGCACCAAAAGAGTAATTATGATCAGAGGGAGTCATGGCAGAGCTAGGGGCTAGCACTAGGAAACTGGGGCTGAAGTCTTAGGGTATCCTACATCCCTGTCTCCACATGGGCAGCACCACGTTAGGTGCTTCCCAGGCGACACTGCAGGGCTCCTGGGAAAGGAGGTGGCAGCCCAGCCATGTGTCTCAAGTGCTCACCTCTGAGCCTGGACACTGTCCTCCCACACAATGCCATGGAGATAGCTGGGCAACAGGCAACAAACCTCATGGATTGCAGATGCTTAGTGGGGTGCTGGGCTTTGTAATCAGGGAGACACAGCAGAAAATGTGTGGGGTAGCAGGACTCACCCCTGGGGAATCAGACATCTCTAAGTCTATATTTAGGACTACAGCCAACTGGCACAGCCTGGCCAGGACTGGCAGTGAAAGCACCCAGCCCACCTCCTGCACCATACCAAGAGGCCTTAGAGCACCCTGGGTGCTGCCTGGTGAATCCCAGCCATGGCAGCAAGCTCACACCTTCATGCTCATCTTTCAGGCTGCAAGGGCATGGGGCAGCACTATGGGCCAGGCCTCAACCTGAGCTGGACCTTCCATCTGTCACTCCACACACCAGTCCCACAGACTTGCCTGGGGACACCCCAGTAGCCCAACCCCATCTGAGCACTGCAGAGCAACTGTGCAAGCTGGGGAGACCAGGCAGCACACAGCCTGCCCAGCCTGACCGGCTGAGTTGCCTACATCTTGAAGCAATCAAAAAATCATTGTCTCCTTGCCTAACGACATCACTTGGGAATGCAGCCTCAACCACAAGGCCTCCAGCTGCTGCACAACCCCCAGTCCCAGCTCTCTCTGCAGCCATCTCGCTCACCTACAGTCGTGCTGGGGAAGCAACAGGCAACCAGGCTGACAGTGGCGTGTGCTGCCCCACAGCAGCCCCCTGCCCGGGGTACTTGCACCAAGTGACAGCTGTGGGGGAAAGCAAGCTGGCACAGATCTCAGCAGGCACTGGCCAGCCTCGACAGGTTTTTGCTATGACTGCAGTGCCAGCAGAGCCAGAAGCACACTGCAGTGCTCCACATCTCCAGCCTCATGGGAGATCCATGTACCCTTCAACCCTGGCTGCCCACCCCCAGGCACACCCCTGGGTACCTCCTCACTGAGCTAAGAGAGCTCTGGACAGAGGAATGAATGAGAAAAGGAAAGATTAATTTTGCTTTGTATCCAAAAGAGCCTACATTACCAACCTCTTCAGACTCCACAGCTGATGCAAGAATATGAGCTGCTTGAAACCAAAGAGTGAATTAAAAGCATGGGAATGGGATTTAGGAGAGGGCTTTGTGCAAGCTTAAGGTATCCTGGTTTGGAAAGCAAACTCAGCACTGCGGCTTCTGCAGCTGGTAGCCCAGTTCCAATCTCCAGCCAGGCCACAGGAGCATTAGTCTGCAGGCTTGCCTCCAGGGGCACTTCAGTGAAGTTCACCCTGACTCAGCTGAGCCAGATGTACAATATTCTGCATCTGAAACAGCAGATTAGAGGAGTTGCAACTCATCTGCAGTGCCCAGGGCAGCAAAGCCCACAGGAGACAAACTGCATCCTTTCTCCCCAAAGGGGAACCATCCTCCTCATCTTCTCCCCAGCCAGCAGAAGGCCTTGGATCTGCCCCAGTTGTGGAGAGTGACAGCTGGCTTACAGGAAACAAATAAAACAAAGACTCATAGGTACTAGGATGACACAGAAGGAGCTAGCTGCGAAAACTAGTACAGCCAGCTCATCCCAGAAGTTCTTCTGGCAGAGGACATGGCCAGCCAGCACCTGTTCTGGCCTCTGAAAGCAGAGGGGACCTCAAATGCTCCAAAGCCAAAGCAGGAGAGCTCACAGCTGCCCCAGTTCCACTGTGGAGCCAGTGCTCTCTAGGGATGCACAGCTAGCTTACAAGTATCAAACGGGACTGATTTACCACCATGTTCTCTGGGGAAGCCATCAGGCCTTGGCAGAAGTCTGGTATCAAAGGCAACCATAGGCATATTTTAAGAAAATACCAGAATCTGTACTCCATCCCAAGGTCACAAAGGCACAGCAGGGATCATGTTAGGCTTTGGTCCTGGACTTCAATAAGTCCATTGACAGGTTTCAATAACACATTCCCAGAAAGCATTATCAAACAGGTCTTGTTTTTAGGAGCAATTTATTAAACACCACTGTCTGCAGGCAGCAGTTCCTTCTGTTGCAAAGTCCTCGGGAATGGCTCCAATACTGGGGCTTTGCTTTTAGCTGCTCTTGGATCAAAGAGCAGCAGACTCCGGGTTCAAGCCCTGGCTTACTTCTGAAGGCTGGACAATCAAAACCATTGGACTGGAGCATCCCAAGCTTGCCAGTTCCAGAGGAAGCACTGAGCCCTCCGTGACAAGGCTTCAGGCATCACAGGCAGGTTTCGCTCCTCACGTGCTGGCTGCACACTCCTTGCCAGCAGCTTAACCCATGCAGACTTGACAGCAATTCCTTCAAGGAGCCACGTTCCAGACACCAAAGCACTGCAACTCTTGCCTGACAGCCTTTCCTTCCTGCTGCAGTCAGGCACAGCATGCACAGCTCCATTGTCCCTAGGACATCTGGGCCCCAATGGACTCCACACATCCTTCCTTTCCTTTCTCTTCCCCAACCACAATCATCATCCCAAGCTGTCAGCAGCACTTCTTTGCTTGCCTGCAGTGCCCAGGCTCCCTCCAACCCAGCTTCCACTGCAAACACCCACATCTGCAGAGAAGCAACCCAGCCCTTCCCAGGCCAAGGGAGGCACAAAGAGTAGCATGGCATAAAACCACTCATTGGCCTCTAGTCCTGCCCCCTCTGCCGTCACTGGACCAGCCAAGCACTTAGTACCTTGATCTCACCTCCTGCTGCAGCCCAGGGGACACAGGCTGCTGCAGAGCAAGTCATGCATGCCAGCATCTGCTCTTTGTTCTTGCAAGTCTCTCAGTGAGCACAGAGCTCTGCACAGACCTCTTACACGGGGCTCAATATATTGCCTGGCACATTTCATTACGAAGATGCTCATATAAAAGCAGATTTTTGCCATGCCAGGACCAGGAACAACACACAGGTCAGCTTTTCCTCCCCACCTGGTCACAAACGCAGAGCCAGAAGGCTCATTTGTGCCATTTGAAGCTGTAGCAGCAGGCAAGAAAAACAATGAATGCTTAATAACACAAGCAACCACCCTGTCCCATGGGTCAGTCCCTATAGCCACATAAAGCAGCAGCTCGGAGCATCCTGCTCCACACACAGCTTATTCCACTGGTTACCAGATACCATGAGAACAGCAGCCAAGCCAAACAAACACCCAGAGAGACTCGCATCTCCAAATGCAGGCATTCCAGCCAGCATGTTCCTCTGTGCAAGAGGGCCCAGTTGAGAAAGCCTCTCAGAGAGGCAGAGCTGTAATGAACCACTCTTACCCACAAGGCCAGATGGCAACGGCTTGATGCAGGCAAGGAGCTGTTAATACAGCAGGCTTTGTCTGATCATGCCCAACACCTGGAACGTCTTTGGGCACCCATCATATAAGTTTTTTAAAACCACATCATTTTCCATTCTAGTTAAAGTGAAAACAAAAACTCCGCAAACAGGAAAAAAAATAAATCACTCCTATTCAAGTCCCCAGCATAACTGGATGGGCATAACACAGCTTTCCAAGAAATGCTCAGCTAGAATAGCTTTTGCTTGATGAGCCAGGAGGAACTGCTCCAGCACCTAGGACCTCCAGGTCTGGGGTAAACACAGCATGGTCATACAAGTCAGCTTGTAGCACAGTCATGTGTATCCATGAGCAAAGTTTCAACTGCAAAGCACCCAGATATGCAAGCTTCCAGGTGGGATTTAATAATCCAGAGGAGAAGCAACCCAAGATGAAAGCAGGCACAGAGGCATCCCTATCCTGTAACAGCTTGGGACACCTACCACAACATCCCACAGTACTCGGCTGTTTCACTTCGGTCCCAAATGGAAACTGCAGAGCTGGTCCACTGTTTCCTTGCCTCCATCCCTTGTGTGCCAATGCAAAATTACATCTGCTCAGACTCTGGCCACACTCACAGACCCCACCAGGAGCCCTATGACATATGGCAGATGCAAGCCCTTATTTGGAAACATCTTGGCTGCTGGCTTACCAGCCAGTGATAATTGCTCTGCAATGGGACCGCAGCCTGAGCTCATCCCTGGTGGCCCACAGCACCTCTCTCCACTGCCCTCTGCATGGAGGAGTGCTTTCAAATACAGGCTCCAAGCAACTGTTAAGTCAACTCTGCCCTTCAAACCAAGCTTTAGATTAAAAAAAAAAAAAAAGCCACAAATGTTTAGTACAATTCCCACTGGCCTCCCCAGAACTCTTCCAAGAGGCTGCAAGCTGTGAGGGATTTTCTCCCCTGTGGCTAGCAACCCTCCCTGCTCTTCCAGGCCCAGGATCCCACACTTGGGAATGGCCAAGCCAAATTTCTGAGCAATTATCATAAGAAACCAGAACAAAGCCACTGGGCTTTGAACACTGTAAATCAAATACTGGAGCAAATGCACATGCAGTGCTCACAGTAACACACTAGGGTGCAGCTGGCCATGGGAAGAGCTCGCTGCCACTAACAGTGGGAAGGTGCCTGCAGCCTCAGTTGCACACAGCCCCAGTCCCAAAACAGGTAGGAACTGCTCACACATGTGCCATAGGAGAAAAGACCAGTATAACCAAGAAAAAGGCTCAGCACAAGGACAGTGAGCTCAGGTACCCAGCTGCAGACTCCCCATGGCTGCTGACACAGCATGGCACCTCGCTCACCCACCCACCAGGAAGCCAGAGTAGGCTTCCTGGCCTCTGTTCCATCATCCTCACACAGACCCTGTGAATCCCAGCGTGTGTGTCCCCTCCAGCCACACACGCCTCAGGCTCTCTTCCTCCAAGACCATCCCAAGCTCAGTTTCACAACTCTGCCATAACAGCTCTGCAGCCTCTATCCTCCACAGCTCCCTGCCTCCATCCTTGCACCAGCAGCGAGCAGAGACTGCTTTCCTGTGTGCTCAAAGCCAGGCAGCAGGATAAGAGAAGAGCCACACCAAAACAACACGACATAATAACCTCTGCAGCCAGGGACAGGGTGGTGGGGGGCAGGGGGCAAGGCCCAGGACATTTCCCCCTGCATGATCTAGCTGTTGGACTTGCAATGAACAGCTACAAGGGTGCTATTCTGCAGCCACAGAGCAATGGGAACACTACAGGAGGTTCCTCCTCCCCAAGCAGAGCAGGGCTGCTGACAACCAATATCCACTTCACCGAAGGCTTCCTTGGGCTGCTGAGACAGCCATCATGCTGTGCAGTTCATCTCCAAGGCAGAGGGATGTGCTAGTGGTCCTTAGGGTATGGAGGGTATGTCTGGGCTGAACTGCTAGCTGTGCCTTTGCCCTACACTCTTCCAACATCTCAGCATCTTGCTCAAACAGGGGAAAACTGGAGCACATCAGTGAAGTCCCAGTGGTAGCCAAGCTCCTTGGCTCCCCGCAACAATTGGGTCTGCTGAACTAGAACAACTGGCCTTGGCTTCACAGGAGACCCCCGTCTGTCCTGGGGGGAAGGCTGACACAACAACAGGGATTCTGACATTCGCTGCAAGAAGAGGCATGGGCATCTCTGGGGGGACATGCCTGGCTGCCAAAGAAAGGGATCACTGAGGCAACTGGCTTGTCCCAAGCCCCAAGAGAAGCCCAGGTACTCATCTTAAGCCCCCACCTCAGAGAAACAACCCAAGCTGTGAGCACAGTGCCAGGGTGGTGCAGCTAGGAGGGGGACAGGGCAGAGTTAGCAGCCAGACCAAGATTCTCCTGCCTGAACACTACGGGCACAGATGCATGCTGGCAGCTATGTGTACCACTTGGCCTCTGGCTTGTAGAGAAGAAAGCTTGCTTTGGTTGGGCAGGTGGACCTGTGTCCACTTGCTGAGCACATCAGGCAGCAGTGGCCATGGGATCCCCCGGATGGACAGGACAGTATCTTGTTGGCAGAAAAAGAGACAGAGGAACAAGTGAGACAAGAAGGCCACAAGCCCAGCGCAGAAGCTGGGAATCCTGCCGGCTCTATTAAACCATCTTTAATGGTGCATCAGTCAAAGACTCCCAAGTAGGCATCCCCAGCTGCATTGCCAAGTCCCAGTGAGAAACACAAACGATTCAAGGGTGACTCAGCACCAGCAACAGGCTTGCTGCACCTACCAGTCCTGCCAACTGACTCTCCCAGGCTTGCTCCAAGTCCTTGAGCGATTCCCTGGCTTCTTTGGAAACATTGACTTATAGCCAACATATGCAGCTGGCAGCACGTGGCGGGCTGGAGACAAAGATGATCTGGAAGCCAAGCTCTCTGGCCAGCACGTGAATATATTGCACTTTTCTCCCACAAAAGAAAACATGGCAGACAGACACCAAGTGCAGCCACGATGAGCTGTGTGCTCCCGGTGCAGTGGCCTTGAAGGATGATGGTTACCCCAAGCTAGGGTGCTAGCTAGGGGTTTATGAGAATGCGAAGGTGTTTAGCAAGCAAAACCCCTCTGGTGGTAGAGGAGAGCCCAGGTGGTGTTGAACAGCCAGGTAGGTCCTGCCAGTAGAAAAAAGCTGCAACAGAGTTGGCTCAGGGCTCAGCACTCCCTGCCCTGGGGCTGGAGGTGAGACCCTGTGGCAAGGAGGCTACTTTGGTTGCTTCACCCACAAGGTGTGGGTGAGAACTCATCCTATGGTAGCTGGAGCCAGCATCTCCAAGTATCACACGAGTGCTCACTGCTACATCCTCACACTCCTTCACTCAGGCTGCAGGCTGATGTTGTTCCTGTCATCCCTAGCCCAGCCACAACAGCGCTGTCTGTGTGGAGGGAGCCCCTGCCCAGGGCTTCACATTTCTCCTGTTCCAGCTGAAATGCTGTTCCAAGAGATGATTGGGAAAAAACAGAAATTAGTTCTATAAAGCTGCCTGGAGCTTCTCTTCAGCAAACAGGAGCCCCAGCCAGCCAGGGAAGAATATGCAAACAGGGCACTTTCTGGAATACTTTCACAGAGAATGGAAACTCAGGCTGCAGAGACAAGAGAGGGATGCAGAGTGGGGGAGGAGGAGGCCAGGGTAAGGAAAGCAGTGCAAAGAGAAACATGTACATAAAGCCTCCAAGCAAAGCCAGCTGCTTCATCAACACACCATCAGAGAAGACAAGACTGCTGCTTAGAGCCTGTTCCTCTCCAAGCAGCAAGGCCGTCAGGTCAGCTCTCAAGCCAAGGCTGTGCTGGGCATTCCTCCCAGCAAGTCTTTGCATTCCATGCTCTCCCAGGCCTGTTCGTTGGAGAATGAAGCAGATTTGTTACTGAAGCTGCTTAAGTGAGCTGCTTCTCTGCATGCTGCCGCCAAACAGACTGGAAGAAGGAAAATGGCTCCCCAGTACCACCCAAACCCTCACTGGCTTTCAGATGTGCTTGGTCGGGATATCCTGCAGATTTTGCTTTCTGAGGGCATCATGTGGGTTACAACCTTACCCAGCAGAGCACAAGCCAGACAAGGCTCACTAGTAAGCTCCACAAACACCCCAAGAGCAACAGAGCAGGGACAGCAGCCGGGGAGGTGGCTGAGGGGAGTTAGGGTGCAGACAAGAACTTGCAACTACACCAGTGCAAGTACCCTTGGTGTCCCCCTCTCTGTTTTGCCAACAGCTATATGTTTACATGATCTACAGGGATTTCAAGCCCACACATAAACAACTCCCTAGCCCCAAGGAGGGCTCTGAGATCTGGGGACAGAGGGACAGCTGCACGCCTGAGCCTTATGTGCAAAGAAGCAGACAAGGAGCTTATTTATCTCCAAAGCCCTGCTCTGGGATAAATATTTTAAATCTCTATGCAGGTCATGACAGTATATTTACAGCTAAGTTTCCCTTAGCCATCTGCCTTTAGAGACTCAAATGGATTTGCTATGAATCTAGAAAGATCCAGCTGGCCAAGCTCATGGGAGAACTGGTTCATTCAGTGCCACAGTCTTGAAAATTACACCCATGCTGTGGCAACTGCTGCATGGATTCAGTCGTGCACCCCTGCATGCAGATGCCTCTACATAGCCCACACATGAACAGGCATCCAGCCACTCTGCCTTCCCAGGAGCAAGGGGATGGCAGAGGCTGGGGATGCCACATACACAGCACTACATTGGGGGCAATTCTGCAGATGTACTCCCTCCAGGACAAGGCTGTGCCGCGGGTCAAGCACAAGGTGAGCGAGTCTTTGGAGCATCCTGCTTTGCCACTTGGTTTACTGCAGGTTTGACCTGTTTGCTCCCCTCCCATAGGAAGGAGCTCCCAGGAAAGGCAATCCCAACAACACACACCAGCTTTTCGTAGCAGCCACCATCTTGCCGCAAGCTAAAAATTCCCCCATGCATCCAGCAGTGCCAGAGACAAGTGGAGCTGCCAAAAGGCATTGAGGAGTCACCTGAACTAGGTCTCACGCTACTGGCTGCGCTGGTGCCTCTTCTATCCATATGGGTTCTGCACTGCTGGGTTTTGACCTCTGCCTGCAACTGAAGCTTGCAGGAAGGTACTTGTTGCCCAGGGCTTCCCTCTGGGTTTGTATAATTTCTGTGTCACTTCTCAGAAGCGTTTCAGGGACAGCAGTCAATCCTACACTGCTGTGCACTGCACATTCATTTTCAGTCTACATGGCACTGCCTTCCTCCTGGCTGCAAAGCATCATCCACAACTTCCTGTATCTGTCTCCAACTACTCCAGGTCTACAGATTTCATCACACAGAATGCTCCTTCGCTTTGCATCGCTGGAAAGCTTCAGACCAGCCTCACTTCACAATCACCATTTATGGCTGTGCAGGGCAGCACTGCTGTCCAGCTATAGCCTAGGACCTGCCTCGTGGGGGAAACATCACCAGGGAGAGGCTGGACTAGTAATATCACCTCTGAAAGCAAAGAGGGTGCAGAAAAGAACAGTTCCTAGTTTATTTTTGTTAGAGCTCTTTATGAATCTATATTAAAAGCCACAAAAATAGGAAAGCAGATGGAGAAGCCAGTATTTCCTCTGCTCATACAATATTAAAAGGTAGCTTCTCTATGAGACATTACTACATTACTTCTCAGCTAAAAATAGAGAAGAGTCACTGAGTGGGAAGAATATGCAAGCAGGGCACTTTCTGGAATACTTTTACAAATCAATAAATCAATAACTAGGCAGAATGCTTGCTACAGACAGATCTAATGCAAAGCCCCAGTGACAAATTAAAGAACAGCTCAGGTATAACTGACTTCCAGAGAAAGAAACTCAAAGTAACCAAATCTTCTTGAAAAACAAGTGCTTTTCTCCATAGTGGCAGGATGGCTGATTCCCAATGTATCTGGAGAACAAATAATTTTTATTGGACCTTCATCAACCCACCAGTGGAAGGAGCACCAGGACATCCTAAGCAAGCAAATGCCAAGGAAGCACAGGACCAGTGGCAACAAGACACCAAACAACCAGGTCCTGGAGAGTAAGAAGTTGTGTCGAGATATCTGCAGGTGCCTGCTCAATAATCCAGGTAAAATGGATTTTTTTTTCCTTAGCTGAGTGGAAGAATTCTTATCAAAGAAGTCTCTAATTTCCAGTAACCAACCGAACATCTCAGCAGCCCTGCCCCAGCTCTGTTGTGGGGACCACCTGTTGTGAACTGGGGATCTGGCTCAAGGAGACCAGCAATCTCAAGATGGGATGAGGAAGCCAAAGCCACACCTGGCAAAACAGCAGTGCTCACAGCCAGGCATCAGACAGAAGCTGAGCAACAGGCAAGTCCAAGAAAGAGACACATGGCATGCCATGGAGAGGGCTGAAAACAGAAGAGGAACCAGGGGAGACAGGAAGTACAACTGGAAAAGCAACAGCTGCACCCGGGCCAGAGCAACACTGCAGCAATACAGAGGCAGGTTCTGAGCAGAAGGGTCAATACTGGTGTATCAGACTAGGCCCCAGCAAGCAGCTGAAGGCTGAAAGCACACACAACATGCAGAGAGAGCCATCAGGAGTTGATCCAGAAGAGAAAAAACACATCACCACCACAGCTCAGCTTTTGTTTGGAATATGGTGGATAAACCTCTGCTCAAACCAGGCTGCAGGAAAGGGTGATCTCAAGACAATTGGCTCACATCCAGCCATCCTACTACTACAGAAGGAGGCTGAGCCCAGGAACTGGCCACTCCCATAGCACCTGCCAGGTGCTCTTAGATGTCTCCCAGGATCCCAGTGTTCACAGCAGGCAGGATGGAGGGACAGGAACAAAGAACGCAAAGTAACTCACAGGAAGCTCTGATTTCTTTGGTTCAAGACTATTTTTACAATTCCTCAAATCCTGGAGGCGGCTCAATGTTGGCCATTCTCCAGGGCAGCTGCAGAGGCAACTGAACAACCCATCCTCAGCAGCACAAACCTATCTATGCTCCCATGGATGGCTTGGGAGAGCTGGATACACTGCCCTGTGTGGAACCTTACAAAATCATCTGGTTTTATCTTGTCTTAACTTGTCTTTGCTGGGAAAGGCAAAAACCATATCCTTTTCTCCCGTGAAAGCTTCCCACTGACACAGGCATTGTCAGTGACTTCAACTGCACCAACACCATGAAGCAGCACCCTATACCACCTAAGTGATGGGTCTTCCCAGCAGAGCCAGGGCACACACCAAAGCACGCTGCATGGAGGGCAACACTTGCAACCTACAGCTTGTCCTGACTTTAACCATTTGGAAGGTCACTGCACGTTTTGGAATCAAAGGCTTTCTTTGTGCTCCTAAAGAGGCCAACAAGCAACCGTAACGAGGAGAGTGTTTATAGTTGGCCTTAAGCAATACCATGCCTATCTTGAGCCCACATCACGCTCTACAGCGAGGACAACACTCAGCTGCTCAGAGGCACATAAGCCTCCTTGCTGCAGCCAGAATGGGGCTTGGCCTCCCTGTATCATGGCTCCCTGAGCCCTCTGGCTTGGGGTGGGAGAAGACAGAACCAACTCGCTTGCATGTCCATATCAACTGCAGAAGAGTGCTGTCTTGGCTGCTTTCTGGAGCAGACCAAGCTGTACCCAGGTGTAAACAAATTTCATCTCACAACAGCATTGCAGAGAGGAAAAGTTATAAAGCCTGTCACCTTAAAGCTACCCTGAAAACAAGTGTGTCATTAACGCCGAGGTCCGAGTGCAAAGTGCTCACAGACACTCCTGTTCTCCAGGAAGGAAGTCATGTAGGAATTGTACGTATGTCAGCCAGAGGCTGAAATACAAAAGCACTTCTAATAGTCACTCACTGAAACCCCAGTCCCTTCCCACACCAGCTCCCAGTAAAGGCAGGAGCCCTGTGTGTGTCATCACGTTCTCCCAGCCTGAAACATCTCCCTTTCCAGAGCGGGAGGGTTCACATACCTGAAATCCAACGTGTCATCCCACTTTCCAGACAGGATTCTGCTTGTATCAGTTTTCCTCATTCATCATACTGCGTAATATGAACACTGGTCCAAGATACCCCAGACTCACAGAGATTCAGACCATCTTACAGTGGTGGATTCAACCCACACATACTCAGGGTCCCTGTGCACACCACAGTCTACAAATGCCAAGTTTCCTACCTGTTCCATTCGAATCAGAGCTTAATCTGACCAGGAGAAGACAGGGCACTGGTATCCGACTGGCAAGCTCCATCTCACACAAGGAATTATCAGTTAAAAACAGCCATGTCTCATCTCCAGACACAAACTTTGTGTGCACCCACTATGCAAGGGGACAGGGAGTTCGTAAGGACTCATCATTGTGACATTCTGTGCTGCCAAGTTCTAGTCTGAATTCTGTAGTTGGATCTGGCTAGTTTTTACTTCTGCTCTCTGGGGCACCTGGACAGCCCAAGCATCCATCTGTTCACTATCAACAGGAATGTTTTAAGTATGTCGCCTAATACTTCTAAGGATTAAAATGTGTTTTCACGAAAAGTCCTTGAAGAAGTACTTCAGAGGGTCAAAATTGGAGAATGGAGCATGATTTTTGAAAGCTGACCAAAAGAGCAGCCCTGGGCAGTTAACAGTCTGCAAAGAGTATCAACAAAAGCACTACCCATCGACCTTCCCAAAGTGCTTTAAGACAAGCAGGCTCTGGAGCAGCCAAGCTGGGCCGGCACACTGAAACTCCTCCTCCCAGGCACACAGACCAGGCTTTCAAAAGCTTGCAAACCACTCTGAAGTTCCCCTCGCCTCTCTCTTTGCTGATCAGACAGCATGTATTAGTTACCTCTCAGAGGAGAGGGGAAAACAGTTTGTTCTGTGCACAGCCATAGATTGCTTCCCCAAAAAAGGCAAGGTTTAAATTAAGACTGTAAGTACTATATGGTACTTTTAAGTTCCTTTAAAGCTCAGGAAAAACATTTTTGCATTAAATTAAAAAAAAAGCTGGCAAGAGTTAGGAACGAAGCTGGAGCAGCAGTCAATAAAAAGCACATGCGCTGCAGACCTGGCTGCCAACACAAATTGATGCTTTGAAACAAAGACCACTTGTGTTTAGCTTGAAGATCTTCCACAGCTACTCGGCAGGGGCTGCACAGATTAAAAGGAGACACGAGTAAACACAGGAGAACAGCACTTGCTGCCAAGTATTTCCCCAGAACAAAGGAATGACTCAAAATGGAGTCCCTACCTCGACAGGGTGGCATGGGTTCATCCTCACTGTGCTGCAATGTGCCAAAGCAGGTAGAAACAAGAGGAAACACTGGGCAAACCTTTGGGCAGGACTCCATTCAACCTGAATTCAGGCAGCACCCAGACCCACAGCCTGGACTTGGAGAGCTGCAGCTGTTTAATGCACTGAACATGCCTCCAATCTCAAGAGCCCACAAGAACTTCACTACAACCAGCCTGCACCCAACTCCCATGGAGAAGAATACCCAGAAGAAAAATCAGACAACTAACTGTTCTTCCAGTCAGGCACTCCTTGGGACTGCAGACACTCATGAGCAGTGGGATTGCTTCTTCCAGGCAAGCCAGCAGAGAAGGTATGTTACATTCACAGTGCAGCCCTTTAAGCTCACTGTGCCACATAATGGCTGCTTTTCTAACAGACCAATGGCATTTACAAGCAGCAGAACATGCAAACAGGCCATCAAGCACAGCACCTCTGCCACACTGAAATGCACACTGATGCCCAAGAACCAACATGTTACCCATTGTCAAATCATCATTTCTTCATCTCTCTTTCCCCAAGAAACAGTTAATTTCTTATACAGGTAAAAGACACTACACTTGCCTTTCACTCACCTCAGCCATGTCCAACCTTCTCCAGGAGATATCACCACGTCAGATGTGTTCACCTGAGGCACTGGAGAGGTGAATTGATACAACTGCCTCTTTCACTTACACAACAAAATCCACTGTGCTAGCTCACAGCTTCTGCAAACCCCCCAAATCCAAGATTAACAGCCCTCACAACTTGAATCCTCACAAAGGAGAAGCGTTCCTGTGCATCTGCCAAGCATCTTGTCAGCCTTGCGGCCCTCCAGGCCTCCAAAGAGCTGCCTCTCCCAGCCCATGAGATCGCCCCTCATGTTAGGAGAATGAGACCTGGTTCCTTGGGGTCTGGACAAACAATTGCATGTCCTCCAATGTCAGGGGAGTTTTCCTGCAAACACCACAGCAACAACTGCCCTCACAAAGAGCATGTTTGTACCCAAGTCTGTCTGCAGCTAAATAAGCATTTGTTCCAAGTTCCCAAATATTGAAAGCAGTGGAAACACCCACTGCTAATGTGAAATATTTCGCATTCCAGGCCTGAGAGCTATGCTTGAAAATGTTCAGAGAGGAAAGAGTGTTTATTCACTGGAGAGAGGTATAGGTCCAGCTATTTACTTCAGTCCACGTGTGCTCGCTGGAAAACAGCTTTGATCTTTGCAGCTCAAATAGCATATTAATTGCAACAAAGGGAAGAAAAATATTAAAGTTCCCCTAGTAGATACCTGTAATCAAGCCTCACAGCCTTCAAATCTTTTCAAAGTGCCTTATCACTTGCAGCCAGACTGGCCCTTGCGTTCTTGCCCAATGCCTCAAGGCCAGGTTCTTCTCTTCCCACTGCTCTCCAGTCTTCTTCTATACATTCCCCTTGGGCTGCACAACCTTTGAAAAAAGCACAGCCTGCCCTCCCAGGACACGTATGCCTATCTGCTTGGATGCAACACGGACCAGCTTTTGGTCCAACAAGGTGAGCAACACACAGGTGTGCAGTGCTATCCACCCACCTCTCTTAAGCAAGACAGCTCCAGCAGACTGGGAGAAAACGTGCTTCCAGCAACAAAAGCATTCATTACCTGGCATGCAACTAAATACAGATGCTTGCTGCATTTAACCATCTGTCCGTCTGCCTTTAGAAGAGTCTCACTGCAGATCAACCAAGAGATCAGAGGACATATTTAAAGGATGCAGAACATGATAACACTCTGGTTGGTGCAAGTTCTCAGTGGTCCGGGACCTGCTGTGCAGACAAAGAAGTGCCTACAGCCATAACTATGTAATTGTCATGCCTTTGAAGCTCCTGCCACAAGGGGGTTACAGCCTGAGCACAGCCAAGTCCCAAGGAGAACCACATGCTTTGTAAGAATGGCATTGGCTTGTCACTGCTTTGCCCCAGAACAGCCACAAAATGTGCTGAGCAGCACAGCTTTCTGGCTGCTGAAGGGATGCTTGATCAGATCATCTATCATAGTACTCAGTCTGGCTGCAGAGGACTTTGGGCCACTGAAAAACAGATGGCAGCTTTGGCTCGAAGAGAGAAAGTCACCCAAGCTGTACAGTTGGAAATTTATTCTGGACCCCTTAAACCCAACAGAAATTCTTACATCTCATCTGATCATTCCTGTTTTCAGAGATTTTCTTCTTTAGGAACAAGTTTGCTAGCGAGCACAAGAAAAAACACTGCCATTCAGGAACATACAACTCAACACAGGATATGGAGACACTTCCAAAACAAAACAGACCTTCTGAGGTTTTTTTAGCTTTAAAGAAAAGTTGACTCGGCAAATACTTCCTCTGGTAGCATTTCAACCACATGTTCCAGCAGAAACCAGCGCACGCTAGCGCGCTGTAGTGTCATTGTCAGAAAGATCACAGCTTTGCTGAGCAACGGAAATGGAGGGATAAGGACCAAGCAGTCCAGGCACTGAGCACTCCTGGAACACATACGTGGCAAAGGAGGATCGCAGCAACGACCTGTACGAGCCACAGATAACCCACAAGTCTTACCCCACCACTCTCTCCGAACAGCATTCACAGGCAAAGGGAGACACTGCCCTGCAATCCACAAACCTTCTCAGTAGCCCAGAAAACTTAAACATCAAACTGTACATTTCAGCCACATTCCTGGCACCACAGATTTTTTTTTTTACAGTGTCCATGAGCCGGCCAGCAGCATGTTCCTCCCACTGCTGGAGGACATGGTCCTGCTGAGCAGGAGAAATATGGGGGAGAGTATGCACTTGGAGCAGCACAAAAACTCCAGCAACTGCAGAGGGGAGCATGCTGGCAGAAAAAGTGGCAGGCAACCCTCACAGGCAGGCCTGCACATCCCCACTGCTAACCCTGGCAGGTAGGCAAACACTGCAGCAAGTCCACAGCTCCTCATGGCTCGAAACCAGAGCCCAATCAAAGCACGCATTCCCCCTCCAAAAACAGCCTTCCCATAAGCCTGCCAGGGCAATTAGCCATTACGGTGCTTATCAGCTAAATACAAGCTACTTTTTGCGCTGATCAGCTGCAAATTGGACGTGACTTGCAGCCTGGCAGCAGGGCTCGGCCACAGCTGGAGAGATGTAAAAAGCAGCAGCAGCAGAATAAATACCTTTCCCTCTGAGGCAGAATTCTCTCCTCCATCCCCAGGTGCTAGATCGAGGTTACTGCTGATTCTGCAGCAGAAACCTCAAAGAAAGCTATGCAACTGCACAGGGTGACACAGAAGAGACTACAAGTGGGTACCGGCAAGATGCAGGACCCTGCCTGCAGACTTCCCAACTGAAGGGGGTGAGAAACAAGGCGGTGTGGCAGGAGGCAGAGTCAGGGTCCTTCCAAGCCAGGCTGGAAACCAGCTCTCAGCCCCTGTGGCTCCTGCACCACAGCCAAAACCCCGGGCTCCTCAGGCAAGGAAAACAGCACTAGAGGAGGCCAGTAAGGAGAAAAAACATGGAGCAGAGGGAGGGGAGGTGGGTTTGAGCCATGAAGGTCGAGTTGAACACCGTGAAAAGCAACAGCCAGGAAAACCAAGCAGCTGCCCCAAGCCTCTGTGCCACGGATGAAGACGGCAGAGCTAGGAACAGGCCGGGAGGCTGGCTCACACGCTGCACAACACAGAGGGTGGCATGAAGGGGGATGGCTCCTCCAGGCGTGCCTAGCAAGGGAAAAAAAAAATCCCCTCAGCAGCTGGGAGGCCAGTTTCTACGGGTAGGAGCCCACTGCGCGCCTGCTGGTTTTCATTTGAGCTTTGATCTGCTCAGATTTCATGGGAGACTCATCCGCTGCCGGACACAAGCAGCCTCCCCGGTGCCGGCCCTCCCCGCGGGGCCCGGAGGGGCTGCGAGGCAGAGCCGAGCCGAGCCGAGCCCAGCGAGAGGGGGCTCCGAGAGCCGCCTTCCCGCAGCGCCGCTGCTCCCGCAGCGCCCGTTCGCCATTTCCCAGACGGCATCTGTCTGGCGCATTTGCATCCCAGTCCATTTCAGCGCGACGCTCCCTCTTGGGAGCGGGCGGGCGAGACAGGGCGAGCCGGCGCACGCCGGGCAAGGCGAGCCGGAGCGCGGCGATCCCGCAAGGCGGCGGGGCTCGGCGGGGCTCTGCGGGGCGGGGGCGCGGCAGCCCGCCAGGGTCGAAGCCAATTCCCGGCTCCGCGCCGGAGCGCCAGGAGCCCGTCCCGAGGCTCCATCACGGCCAGGCAGCCCGCACCACCGACGAACTCGGCGCAGCAGGCCGCCGCCCCCACCCCAGAGGGGCTGCGGACGCCCCCGCCCCAGCGCGGACCGGCTGCGGGCGCGAACCGCCCCGGGCGGGCCCCGACACCCGCAGCCCCGGGGCAGCGGGGGGGCCGCGGCGCCGGCCCCAGCCAGACTCACCCAGCACCAGCAGCGCCCGCACCGCCGCCATCCCGGCCGCCGGTCACTGCTCTCCCCAGCCCATGACCATGCCGCCGCCCCGCCTGCCGCCGCGGCCGGGAGGGGCTTCCGGGGGCGGAGCGGACACCGGAAACCGGGCGGGGCCCCGGCGGCGGGCCGGGGGGCAGCGGGGCGGCGCGGCGGGACTGGCGTCCCGCTCGGCATCCCCCCCGGCATCCCCCCGCGGTGGCCGGGGCGCAGGGCGTGCCCGCAGGGTCAGAGGCCCGAGGGGCCGGCGGGGAGACGCGGCGGCCGCCCAACCTCACCGGCCTCACCGGGCCGGGAGCCGAGGGGCGCGCCGGGGGCCCCCGGGGCCGGCTGTGCTGGTGCCACGGGGCGTCGGGTGCCCCCCGCTTCTGTGCGCAGCGTCGGGTGTCCGGAGCAGGCAAGGGAGCTCCCCTCCCGCCAAGGGGTTCCTCAGACTGACTCTTAATCTTAGAAGCTCCCCGTCTGTACCGTTGTGGACAGTCTCCGTGCACAGGGCACCTGGGAGCCAGGAGCTCTACATACACCCTGCTGCGGGTGGAGGGCTGGGCACACAGTGCCAGCTGCACGACACGTCACCCGCCCCTTGCTGTTCCCCCGCATCCCTCCAGGTCGGGGCACAGCCGTGCAAGCTGGCCCGGCCACCTGCGTGACACGGGCAGGACGCCTCCCTGGCCCAGCAAACGCCTCCTGCTGTAGTCCTGTGCCTCCAGCTCGGGCAGCCGCAGCTCTGAACGCCGGATTTCCAGCCAGTTTGTTGAGCCTCCCGAACGCTGGCTGCTTTCGGCATTGTGTGGAAGAGTCGCCATCAGGCACCCTCAGCATCCCTGAGAGCACTGCTGGATCAGTCACAGAGGACACTGAAGCCTTCCCCCAGCCAAGCCTGTGGCACAGGACTGGAGCACGGCTGCTGTCCCTTGCGGTGGTGCCAGCCTGGAGCCGCACAAGAAGCCATGACCACCTCTAGCAGGAGCCGGGAGACGAGCCAGCTGCCCCGACGGGGCGTGTGGCTGTGCGGTTTTGCCAGTAGCCGCAGACCTGTCCTCCCTCAGAGGGAAGCCACCACTTCCTGTCACCTAAAGGTGTCCTGGTTGTGGTTGGGGACCAAGCAGCCTCAGAGGAAGTGGTTGCCTATTCGGCAGTCTGTAGAAGGCAAGTATTACTTCCAGCTGCAAGCCCAGGGCAAGCAAGCAAAACCGCTGATGTGCAGTAAGTGGAAGGGTCTCTGTACCACACATGCCAGCTGACTTGGCCCTCCTGCTGACACTGAGCCACTTGACCCCAGCCTCACATATGGGAATTGTTTCTCCTTCCCCAGAGGGGAAGTGAGCACTGCACTGTTGATCCAGGTATTGCCACTCTTATCTGAGGAGCACTTGCCACATCAGCCCTCAGAGTTGCAAGCTGTCACACAGCCTCCCCACACCTACCTGCCTGTAGTGCCCCAGGGACCAGAACTGCAACACAAGATGCCCAGGAAACTGCTGGCTGCTCTTGTTGTGCTTGCCCAGACTCTGCCTGAAGCTACTTTGCTCCCTCAACAAGGGAGCTTGGCCCTGCTCTTCTCACAGCCACAGGCTGGGCAGCCACGCTCCTTTGCTGCCAGTGGGCAAGTCAGCCTGGACAGTGAACAGCATCTGACTGGGAAATGGAGTGGCAGAAGCCACTTGCATGGGTAGGGCAATGAGACCATGGAGCTGGCCTTCCCCACCTTTCCCCCCTCCAGCTGCATCATAGGGCCAGTGGGCCAGAACCAGATTCGAGCAGCAGCATCAGCAAGAGGCAAGGCACACAGCCCATCTTCAGTTGCAGTAGGAGGAAACTCCTTAGGAAATGGGTCAGAAGCACCCAGGAGTCCCTCCACACCAAGCCAGTTAAGCATATCCCTACAAAAATACACCAGTTCCTGCAGCCAACCAGCATGACGTGCTACACTGTGACTACATTGAAATTCTCAGTCCCCAAGATTGGGTACCCACGTGCAGTACAAAGGAGCCAACGTTTTGCACAGGGGAAAAATTAGGCTAGAGCAGACCGCATCTAACAGAAAACCACCTTACCTGCAGAGAAGTATGGCCACAGTCTGTAGTAGCAATATAAGCAGCTTGGGCAGTAAAGCAGGGGATGTGTCTGGCTGAACACGAGGCCATAACCTGGGCAAACACTAGAGCTCTTTTAGTTAGTTTTGCAGCCTGGCACATCCTAAAGAGGGAGATACCAAGGCTTTCCCCAAGCCAACCTGGGCACCCCCCATCCCCACCATCAGTAATTTGCAGCTGCAGTGGTTTGAGCTGGTTTCATTTACTGTTGGCACCACCAGCTTCCCCCAGGAGAGCATGATGGTATTAATGGATGTGAAACTCACTGATCAATGCACAACACAACGCACAGTCGTGCCACCGCTGCTGCTGTCAGGACCTGTCTCTCTCAGCTTGCAGCAGGTCTGAAAAGTAGCACCCACAACTGATAGACAAGGAGTGCCAGCACCCTGGTCCTGTCTAAAGGATGGTGACTGACAGTCTGGGAAGCATCCAGCAGTCCAAAGAGAACCACCCCAGCAGGAAACATACAGAATCTACATCTTGCTTGTGGTGAGCCCTTTCCCACTTTGGACCCCGCTTTCCCTGTAGCGGCATTTCAGTGGCTCCACTGGGGACAGGTAGCCATTCTCATAGGAAGAAGGCCAGAGCCCAGACAGAGCTCCACACCTTGTACACAGTCATTTGCCTTCTAGACACCATCAGCTCGTGACTTTGCCAAACACAAGCCCCACTAGCATGCCTGGCACAGCTCTGCAACCCCAGCTCAGAGCTAAGGGAAGTCCAGGTCAGGCACAAGCCCACACAGCTACCACCTTCCATGAGCCCCCACTGCGTGCTTCCCACCCGCAGCTAGTTGCAGAGGCTCTCCTTGGTGCCAGCTCCAGCCTCAGCTGGCTCCTGCAGGGGCAGGTGGAGTGCAGACCAGGCAAGTTTTCCCTGGCAGAGGGCAAGCCCACCCCGCAGTCTGTCCGTCATTTTGCAGGTGAAGGGTTGGTCAGAAGTGCCACCGCGCCAGGTCCAGTTGCAGCAGTCAGCAGTTACAGGAGTCCCTCTGCCCGGCAGATGAACCAGATCTCATTGCGGCGCTGAGGGACGCTGGGATTTTCGTAAACAGCCACAATGTAGGTTTCCTGGAACACCATGTCTGTGGACCCCAAGAGCTCCCAGAAGAGACTGATCTCTCGCAGAATTGTCTCCTCAGTGGTCATCCCATAGAAAACCCTGCAGCAAAGGGAACAATGTAAGGAACAGAGCCAGTACATTCCCCCTTCCCACAGCCAGTGCTCCCATCCCCTTGCCCAAGGAACCACAGCAGCTATGCAGGGAGTTTATACACCTCTGCTGAGCTGAGAAAACTTCTCTGGTGCTGGGGTCACCTGGTTATAACCCGGAGTGGAGCCCTCTCAGTGATGTGGATTTCAGGGTCTGTGGGAACAGGGGGATTTTGCTGGAACTCTCCTGGGAGATAATAGGCAGTTACGACCTCACGCTCCAGCCCAGTCCCCTCCTTGATCAGGTGGATTTCGTTGAGCACTGGGACTGTCATGCCCAAATAACAACCTGGAAGGAGGCAGGAAAGCAGTGGGCACAGTGAGACTGCTGGGTCCATGGTGGCAGCCCTCCTCCCCACTCCAGATGAACTGTGGCAGAGCCTTCCCTCTGAGCAGCCTGCAGCCCCCTCCAGCCCCTGCCTGCACACACCTACAGAGTTTTCCTTGCAGATGTAGCGCATGAGCTTCATGAAGCTCATGGAGATGCTCTGCTCATACATGGGCTCCCCCTTGGTGACACAGGCCCACTTCCCAGCTGGGTACCACCGCTCCTCGTAGGCTGCTTCCTCGCACTGAAACAGGCCACAGACAAGTCAGGTGAGAGTTAAGCACACTGACAACACTGCAGCACTCGTGTGGCAAAACCAACACTGACAGGCAGGAAGTGGGGAGACAGGACCCTGCCGAAGTGAGATTCTGTGATTGGCAGGGGAGGCTGGAGAAGGCAAGAGTAAGGGACGTCACACGCACCTCGGACAAGGACACTTAACAGCACTGGGCAAAAGTCAGCAAAAGGAAAGGCACAGACAGGGGACAGGCTGCAGGGAGGCTTGGAGGCTCCTGGCATGCACAAAAAAATGCAGCACATCCTTAGCAGATGGCACAGGACTTTCTGCTCTTCTCCAGTCACTGTCCTGCCTATTCACAAGGTTGTTTGTGTTTCCAGCACCCAAAGGCCTCGAGTAAGGCTGACATGATTCTCAGGTGCACAGCCTTTTCCCTGAAGCACTGCATGCATGGAGGACAGCAAGCAAAAAGCCTCCTGCCCAAGTAGAAAGCAAAGTCTGGCAGAAGAGCTCTAGCATCCAGAAGAGCTGTGAAGGCTGGAACAAAACTCTTCTCAGACCCTTCTCCCATACCAAGGATTGACAGCAGGAAGACGAGACAGGAACGCAGCTGGTGCAGAGGGGACAGCTTTGTGGGATGTATCAGACTCACTGTTTCCAGCACAGATTCCCAGTCTTCTGCACAAAGCCAACACAGAAGAGGGGTGGGAAAACTGCATCTGGACCTGCTCATAGTTCAGCTCATGGTATATTTATAAGCAGAGGTACCTCATAAAGAGGGGCTGGGAAGTTGTAGCCAGCACCTATCTTCCTGCTCTCAGCTTGTTCTTCAACCAGATTAAAGCAATCATGAGACAACCTTGTTCCACGGAGCTCAGGGAACCTGTCCAAACTTCTGTGCTCAACAGCTGTTCTGGCAGTGAGCAGGCCTGGAAGTTATGACTGGCCTCAACACTGAGTGAAGATTCCCTGTGCCTCCACTCAAATCAGGTCGGTACTCACAAAGCTGAACTGAAGGCAGAAGGAACGCATCTGGGCTGCTTGTGTCGGTCAGTAGGGTACCAGGAAGAGTCCTTCAAAACACTGCAGGCCAGCCAGCATTTGTGTTCTAGATGGGGCCATACCTGCTATTGTCCCACCAAGCAAAGCAAAGGAAGAGCATTTTCCAAGTAAGGAAGCCACCAGTCTCTCTAGGCTATTGGCAACTCTCACCTGCCACTAAGACTGCCACCCCAGCAAGGCACAGTATCTGGTTCTTCCACAGCCTGATCCTTTTATTAACTACAACCACTCTAGAAGATGAGGCTTGACTATGAGAAAGAATAAAGATGCTCCACACAGACCCAGTGGCAACGGGTCCCTGCGACCCAAGCTGGGGAATTTGACTGAGTACTGACAGAGCAAGGCTCTGTAGGTGGCATAATAATTCACTTGCCTCCAGGAGGATGAAGGCTTGTAGCACTAACAGCTCAGGAGGAGCAACCAAATACTACTGATGTGCCTAAGCCCGGAAAACATGTCCTTAAGGGCCCCAGCTCCAGAGTCCACTGAGAATTAATGCCAGAAAGTGGCTCCTATCTCCTCACCCAGCCCCGGAGTCAAACTCCCAAGAATCCTCCTCAGGCACAGAGGGGATGCCAATAGCAATAAAAGATCTTCAAGCTCCACACAGTCCTGGAGCCCCATTCCTGCCTGGGACTGGCACAGGTAAAGAAGAACCCAGACTACCTCCCTAGGCCCAAAAGAACAGGGGAAGAGGGAGTGTAGTGAAGTTCCAGTTCAGAGCTGCACAACCCACGTGCTCAGACATGTTTTACAGGCAGGAGTGCTGTACCTCAGCCCAAAAGAAATTGGTTAAGCTCTCCTCATATAAAGGACAATTGACAGATGTCTTCTTGGTAACAGGCTCAACCAAGCCTACAGGGACGCAAGAACCAGTCTGACAAGTACTTCTTCACAGTAATTTCTCAAAGCTCAGAAGAACTCTTTTGTGAAAGAGAGGAGATGTGCAACTTAGCCAGCAAAACCAGGAGATCTTCAGGCAGAAGCCGCCACTTTTAGACTGGCAGTCATGACAAACAACAAATGCTCAGGTCTGACAGCCAGGGCTGCAGGCCCCGTGTTCCCCACAGAAGCATCCTTGTCTCGCACCAGCCGAGATCTCCAGCTCCACCAGTAGCTGCCTAACCAGCACGAACAAAAACACAGCAGGACTTCAAGCTATGCAACAGGACATTTCAGAGCAGGCTTGGGGCTGAAAATTCACTCTCTGGGATGCGCTCACCCCAGCAGAGGACAGGTTGGCAAAAGAGGCAGCTGGAAGCCGAGGAAGATGCCCCTCCTGCTTCCCAGGCTGGCAGCAGCACACACACCAGCCTCACCACGGGCAGGCAGCAGATGGAAACCCGGGTGGGCAGGGAGGGACAGGCCTCACCTCCTGATGCTGCGAGAGGGTCACGTACGGCACGGGCTCACGGGCCTGGCTGTGCCGGGTCATCTGGAGGATCGGGCCTGCCATGTCTGCAAGGCAAAGCACAGGAGAGGCTCGGCTCGCCCGGGCTGGAGAGCAGCGGGAGTCAGCAACCCCGCTGCGCGACGCCGGCCCCGCAGGCGGCTGGCAGGGCGCTGTCAGCCCCGGAAAGGCTGCCCCGCTCTTGCCGGCGGCACCGGGCGCTTCCCTCCGAGCCGGCACCGCCGCGGCCCAGCTCGGGGACCCCCCCGGCCGCCCCCGCCCCGCCGCTCAGCGCTCACCCCGCGGCAGGCTCACTCGGTGCGTGTTGGCGATGGTTTCCCAGTGGGCAAACAACCGGCCCCGCTCCTCCTCCTCCTCCTCTTCCTCCTGCTCGCCGCCAGCTGCAGCTTCCTCGCTCAGCCCGTCCAGGTCCTCCAGCCTGATGCGCTCCATCGCCCGCTCCGCCCAGCACCCGGAACCGAGCGGTCCGCCGGGCCCCACCCCGCACCCCACCCCGCACCCCACGGCGTCACGGCTGCGGGTCCCGGGCCCGCCCCGGGCCCGCCCCGCGCCTGCGCGTGGCCGCGGCTCCCCCGGCAGGTGGCACCCGCACCCCCCCCCCCCTTCCCCCCCCCCCCCCCGCCCCGACGGGCCGAGCCGCGGTGGAGTCGAGGGTCAGTTTTATTTCATAAAGTACAGCAATCAATCAGCGCGGGGTGAAGCGCGGTGCGGCCCCCCCGCCCCTGCTCCCCAGCGTCCCGCTCCTCCCTCGCCCCCGCGGGGACACGCGAGCGGGCAGGGCTGGGCTGGGCCGCCCCCCCGGGGCACGGCCGCCCCTGCCCCCCGGCCGGGGGTGCGTCCCCCCGGGCCACACCAGGCCGCCTCGCTCCCGCCGGGCTGGCATTTCTACCTGGCTAGCGTGTGCGAGCGGTGCCGAGCGTGCTGCCACCCGAGCTGCTGGCCCTGGGTGTGCAGCAGAGGAGCATGCGTGCAGGCGGGGATGCCCAAACTACCTAGGGTCTCCCGGCGCCCGTGGGCCCACCCGGGGCCGCAGGGTGGGCAGGCAGAGAAGTGGCACGAGAGGCGGTGACGGGGAAGACAGAGCGGGGGAGGTGGGGAGGGTGCAAGTGCTGCCCAGCGCAGCGCTGATCTGTGCTGCAGCGGCAGCGGAGCAGCCAGGCGCAGGGCGGGTCAATTGGAGGAGAGCAGAGAGCTGTGGGAGGACAGGTCCATGCTGCTGGCGCTGAGGCCTCTACTCTCTGCACGGAGGCCCTGGGTGCCCTGAAAAATACATCACTGGTGAGGACCAGTACCTGCAAACCACACCCCAAAACTGCCAGCCTGTATCCTGCACCCCTTGTCTTGCAAGCCAGGACTCCCTCAGTACCTTTATCAGCAACATCAGGTGCCACCTCTGCCCTACCTGCTCCCATTCCATGGCTGGAGGGTTTGTTGAGCTCAAGCAGAGTGGGAAGTAATTACTTGGAGGCAGCACCTTCAGCTTTGGAGCTATGATCTCAGAAGGGGGGCTGTGCAGCTTGCCTAGAGGGTGCAGTGGGGAGACCAACCCAGCCCACCCCTTGGGAAGGCAGTCGCTCCAGCCCTACACAGCAGCAAAGCACATCTGCATGGATGGACACATCCAGTAGCATCTCAGGCATCACACACACGGCCTGCTGTGCTCCCCACCAGCTCTGTAGCTGGCTGCAGCCCCTGTAGCCACACTGCCCATACCCCAGGGCCCATTCCTGCACCAGCCCCATCACCTGCCCACTGCTTACCTCAAATGAAGCATCACTAGACTTGTGCAGGTAATTTAATGATGCAGCTCGTTTCATGCTACAAGAAAACAGAGGAGAGCAGGTGTGATCTTGTTATACCTGGCCAGACCCAAACCCCCAAGGTGGCAGGGCCCCCACCCACTCTGGCCTTCACAGTCCGGGTCCCTACCTGGTGTTTCTGGGCTCCAGGGGTCCATTGCCCTGCAGTTTCTTGACCAACATCTCACTGCTCCTCCGTATGACATCTCGGATTTTCCCCAGGGAGCTGCTGCGCTGAAGGGTGCCACTGCCATCCTGGACACAGAAACACAAGCCAGGGGAATGGCTGAGTGGCACCAAACAGGCTCTAGCACGCTGCAGACAAGTGGCCAGGGCTGGTCTTGGTTCCAAATACCCTCTTGCTTGCTTGCACTGAGGATTTTAGCCCTGGACCAAAGCAGGTTCACTACTCACTACATGTCTCACCCTGGTTCTTCATGGGACATGATGACCATGCAGCTAGGGACCACCACCACAGCCTGACTCATCCAGATAGATCCTCCCCCCTGCCTAGTGCAAGTCCAACACCCAGCCAGGCTGCTGACCTGCACAAAGCCATTAGCACTGGCATCCCCACAGCCCTGCTCGAACATGGTATAGCTCCATCACCTGCAACAGCTCCGGCAGCAGCTACCAAGGAGGTCCCAGTGGCCAGGGAAGCACCAAGACCTGATGGGAGCCCCAAGCATTGTCAGGCTAGGACATGCTGCCAGGACATCCATTTCAAGGATCCCCTTCTCATTTGCTGCTGGCAGGAGACTATCCTCCCCCTCCCTTTACCCTTCCTCACCGTGCCATTGCTATTCCTTCTCTCCATCCAGCACTCGTCCTGATGCACTTCTTGGTCCTGCATGTCAGGTCTGCAGGCTCACTCACTGTCAGACAAGTCCAGTCCCCATGCACACACAGCCTTGTCCCACTTCTAATGCCCTCAAGACTATTAGCTTTGAGCCTGCTGAGCAATCCAGGCAGCTCCATCTCAGATGCACTCAGTTGGCTGCACCAACACTGTCTTGTCAAGGAGTTACCACTCTCCTTGGTCACCCAACTTTAGCTGCGTCTAGCTCTGCTAGTTGCCCCAAGTGTGGCACTTTGCAAAGGTTTCTTTAGGGCTGTCTGCTTTTTCAAAAGACCAAAATCAGCCATAAATCTGGTTCTCCAACCTGTTACCTCCCATATGCTCCCAAAAGTTCCCAGTACTCAGAAAGGCACTCTCATACCATGACATGCTCTAGCCCACCTCCTGTATTTAGATCCACATGCATGCAAGACACAGGCTGCCAGCATGACACCACTTCATGCCAGTGTCACATCATGGCACCAAGTTCATTCCCTGTGGCCAGGCAGGCTCATTACACAAGGTGGTGGCACCACTGCTTATGTGGAGTTGCTTTTGCTCTGATGGTCTGATAGCTGTCCTCCCCACTCCTGATCCCAGTGGCCCCTGGTACCTCAGGGGAGAAGAAACGGAGATAAGGCAATCCCTGTGCTCCTTATAAGCATGTGTGGGAACCCCTTTGTACCACACCACATGAACAAAATGCCCTGTGCTCCAACAGCTGACCAGGACTTTTCCTACTAGCAAACCTTTCTCCTTGTATACATCTCATCCCTTCTTGGATAAGCCAAGTGCATTGAATCTCTTCAGTTTCTCATCAGGTTAGAGGGTTTCCAAACAGGGAGCCGTATGCTGTTGCTGCAGGGATCCCACTCACCAGGAACGCAGAGAGCACCAAAAGTATTAGCAAGGCAAAGAATCCGACTCCTGCACCAAGCATTCTGGATCAGTTTTGGAGGAGCTGGCTAGCAGCATACAGCATTAGCAAAGGCAGGGGTGGGGAATCTTTTGCCGCTCCATCAGACCTGCGCTGGGTCACCACCCCCCCTGCAGGGTATTGCCACACCAGGCACTGCTCCTTTTACCAGGCACAGAAGCCAGGGAAGCAGAAGAGAAGGCAGCTGGAGCAGGGAAGTGGGACCACGATTCAAGGGCAGCAGGATCCAGCTAGGAAGCATGCCCTGCAGTCAAGGGGGGCGAGGAAAGAGCCACATTTCCCCAGCTGCAGTGATGCAGGCTGACTGCAGTCCAACACCAGAACCAAATGCTGCTGCGTGCTGGGTTAAAAATAGCCTCCCTATTCTCCCCACTCCCTTTTCTGCAGAGTTATTTTTAACGCAGAACATTTACGGGGCTTGGTTTACCACAGAGCCCCCACCCCACTGCACCCACCAGGATAGGAACACTCCAAGAAAAAGAAGCAACTCAGCCACCGAGCCCCTCTCCACTGCACGCTCCCACCCTGCCTGCTGCATAGAGGCAGAGGACTTGGGCAGGATTTGGCAGCACACAGAGCTCAGCACTGAGGGATGCAATGGGGTATTTATCTGGCTAATGGAAACTGTAGGGGAAGGCCAAATCTCAGACATCCCAGGGCAGCCCTGTCACACATGGCTACAAAGCTGAATTAGAAGCAACCTCAGTTCGGAGGTTAGCGAGAGGCGCAGTGGAGTTAGGCCCCTCATCTCCAATGCTCAGCCTAGCAGAGGTGCCCTGGGGGGCAGCACATCCCCCTGCACACACACACAGACACCAAGCACCCCCACACCTGCTCCAGCAACACTTGCACCCGCCATGCCAGGGCTGACAGACAGACACTGGCCTACAGAAAATGGAAAGAAGCACAGGGCAGCGGTTCGGGTCTGTCTACCTTTAATCAGAGGTACAGTTGTTACAGCACCAGGTCCAGGACTTGGCAAAGCACAGGGAGAGAAGGCACTGAGGCCTGACTGTGCCCTGGAGAGTCACCACTCTCCAGGAGCATGGAGCAGCGCTGGGAGAGAGGGGCAGGGAAGGTGCAGCCTAGAGCACTTAGCCTTAGGCTCCACACCCCACTGTCCTGAGGACAAACCTCCTTTTAGCAAGTACAAGCTCCCAGAAAAGCAGCATGCACGTGCCCCAACAACTCTGCACCACCACAGGAGAGACAGACACAAGCACATTAAGTATCACAACCTGTCAGATTACTAGAGTAAGAGAAACTAGCTAAATAAATAAGGGAAGGTTCTGCCCCGGCCTCTGTCCTGATGGCTGCAGCCTTCCCATGTAGGAGAGCCAGAGAGGTTCACTTCCTATAGGAGGTGGGATGAGGGTGTGCACCCAAGGGTGCAAGGCTCAATGCAGTGGTAGTCTGGCCCTGGGAAATACCTCCTTTCCTAGCAGTGAACAACAGCACCAGACCCTATGCAGGCCTGGGGTCCCATCAGAGGCATTAAGCCACCTAGACATGTGCCACTGTCTCCCTAGCATTGATAGGGCTATAGATTTCCCACCTACTTGGCTAGAAACAGCCAGACAGCAAGTCCCAGCCCCAGGGACCATGCCTGGCAAGCCAGGTCCTGTATTCAAGGACTGCCCTCCTCCATGAACAACCTGGTCCCTTCTCCTATGGAAACCTTCCTCCAGCCATCCCATCTGTCCCCTCATGCTCAGAGCACCCCAAGACCTACCTCTTCCTTTCCTTGCACCTGCTTTGTCTCCCAATCACTCTGCTCTAAACCCCATCCATTCCCAACCACTCTGCTCCATTTCCCATCTCAGCCACTTCTAATAGCCTGGAGCCTGACCCCTTGAAGAAAAATTCTGCTTTCCTCCTACCCTTCTCTCTGCCTCCAAGTAACAGTGAACGGCTTCACCCCTGCCTCCTCCTCTCCCAGCAGCTACACCTGGAGACCCTGGAGCAACGGGAAGATGCTTCACCCCTTAATGCCATTAGGTGAGGAACTCAGCTACAGAATCAAGTCAGGAGGTTGCAACAAAACATGCTTGTCCTGGCAGGTCCTTGTTCCATGCATGACCCTTGGCTGTCACCCCCCTACCTCATCTTGGCTGTATAATAGCTATGGGTACCTTACACTTCTGTGCCCCTGCAGAAACACCCACATGCTGCCCCTGGGCTGTACAGTTCAGCAGGGACGAGGATAGCAAGACAGGGACTGCCCTGTGCTGCAGGGAGAGCCTAGCTCATCAATGGCCAGCACAGGCTTCCTACAGGGCACTAACATCAGCCAAGCCTACAGAAAAGAAAGCAACTGGGAAGATGACAGCCCTGCCAAGGCCAGGCCTCTCTGTCCCAAAGCAGCCCCCATCTTCGTGTCTCTGTCCTGGCCTCTGCAGAGATGGAGGGAACAAGCTAGGAGGGCTGGGGATGCCTAACGATGGTGGAGTCAGCACGCCTGGAGTGAAGACAATCTCCTGCAGGCCTGGTCCCCCGCGATGTGCGAGGGCAGGCTGGGGATGGGGACACCAGGGGACGGCGGCACGTCGCCCTGGCCTGGGGGAGTGGGCAGCTCCTCGCAGATTCTTCCTGCTCTTGCTGGCCACGGGACTGGAGCTGGGCCAGGTGGCCGGGCACTCGCTCCTCTGCAGGCGTTGCGGTGCCCTCGTACACCGGGAGGGTTGGGGGGCTGGCGTGGAGTTCTTGCCGAGGAAGGAGGGATGGTGTGGAGGAAAAGTCAGAAGATACAACACAAACATCCAGGTGATTGCGGTGGAAGGGAAAGAGGGAGTCTCGGGAGGCATTTAAGCCTAGTGCACAGAGAGGAGAAAGACACAATTTACAAGGCCATGAGGTTGTAAGGTCACCCAGGGAGCAGGTGGGGCAGGGCCCAGGCTGCATGCAGAGACAATGGGCCATGTCCAAAAAAGGGAAGAAGTCTTGTGAGGCTGAAACAGCAGGTGCACCTCCTTGCCAGTGTGCTCTAGCAGGCTGGCAGGAACAGCTAGCTCAGGGAGGAACGGCCAGGGCCTCCTGCTCTGAGGGCTCCTGGCACCTCGTGCACCCACAGGGTGCTTGTCAAGGCCTCGGCACCACTGAGCTGGTGCCATCCCTGCTCTCGTGGCCATGACCTGGGCAGGAAGCAGCTGGTCAAGACTCTGGGGTGCTTCCAGAGCTGCCCTTGGCAGCAGGGCTCAGAGGTTGCTGGCACCCTAGGTGTTCCCATGGCCCAGTTTGCAGCAGCTGACACACAGGGGATGACAGCAGAGACTGTCCTGAGGCTGCAAGTCCATGGCCTCTAGACCAGCACAGAGAACAATGGGCTGTGACAGACAGAAGCAGCAGAAGCTGCCTCAGCCTTCTTTTTGAGGATGCTGCAGCACAGTCCTGGGCTGCTGGCTGCGGAGAGGAGGCTGGCAATGTGTTCAGCTGGCTGGAAAAGGCACCACACATCATGTGGCAACAGCCATGTCCCCAGGGTGCTGGGCTAGCCTTCAAACCCTCTACGTACAACTGTCTGGGCCTGGGAAGACCTGCCAATCCTGCTGGGGAAAGGTCATATAAATCTCTGTTGGCTGGGTCAGGCTGGGGAATAAGGGTGGCATTGTGCTTGCCTTGGGATGATCAGCTCAGAGACCATCAGCAAGGTCTTCCAGACCATCACCAGTGCAAAGGGATCACCCAACACCAACCAGAGCCAGGAAGAACTGCAGAGAGACACCAGCCAGAACAGGGACTGGGTGATCCTTATCCAAAGCTGCAACCCTCCCCCTGTGTTTGCTGTAGCCCATCTACTAATGGGGAGTGCAAAGGCCCGGGGTTGGTGATGCCCAGAGCTGGGACAGAGAACAGCCTGCATCTGGCAATGCTGCCAGCTTCTCTTGAAGCTCTGCTCCCTACATCCCCTCCAGCTACCTCCTGGGTACAATCCACAATCAAGAGAGCCAGCAGGCTTCAGGCTTGGGTCTTGAGGGGCTGTCATGGCAACAAGGAAGAGGAAGGAGGAAGGGCAGGAGCTCACATGGGTGGGAATGGAGCCGAGCCAGGTAGGGAAGGGTTAGTTACAGCAGATGTGAGGGGGAAGCAAAGACCTCTGTGTGCTCAGTGTGTGGCCTGTGCCAGGCTGCAACACCTCCTCGGTACCCAGTTACACTACAGCCTCAACTAGTGTTTGCAGGAGGAATAAGAAGCGTTAACAGTTCTGGCAGCCCTTGAGCCAAGCACCCACCAGCCCCATGCTCACCTGCCCCTCTTCTCCATCCTTCTTGCAGAAGACAAAAGGCACCTATCCCAGACCTGGACCACTAGCTTCCTCCAAACTCAGCACTAGTGACCAAAGTGCCCCTCAGTCTCAAAGCAACCACAGAGAGGCTCAGGTCACCCTATCTGTGCCTCACCTAACACGAGCTTTTTGCCACCACTGGTCAGCCCTGCCTGGCATCCCACAAGGACCTTTTATCACCTCTGCTTGGCCAGAGCCCAGAGAGGGCATGAGACCAGGAGATGGGCACAACAAAGGTGCTTGCTGCAGACTATTCCCGTGCCCTGCAGTCACTCAGTCACAGACACACCAGGCACACACACATAACCCTCCCCAGGCTCAACATCACCTGTGGCACAGTGCAGGACAGACAGCCAAATTGCTCACAGAGGCTGTGTGGGCCTTAGATGGGGCTGATGCTCTCAGCCAGGGCCTCAAGAGGCGAGCAGCAAGGAGAGATGTTAATAAGGTTGCAAGGCTAAGATTAAGGGCAGACCAGGACTAGCTCATGCTGTGCATTCCAGGCAGCTCCCTGGAAACAGGAGTCCTCAGATGGGGGTATCTGGCCTGTACACCCAAAGACAAGCCCAGACATGCGGGCTGACTGGCTCATGCCAAGAGAGAAGGGAAGGAAGTGTGCAGGAAACAAATGGAGGTAGACAAGGATGCCACAACAGGCCACACGGGGACAGCCCTGAGCCAGGCTGTTCCCTTCCCTCTGGTAGCCGGCTGAGGCCATTCTTGATGGTGTCTTGTACTTACCCCGCTCCATTCCACGCCCATACTCACTTCCTCGCTACCGTCTGTGGCATTCTCGTACTTGACGCTGCCCCCCAGGCTCCGACGCCTCTCTGTGCCATCGCCCTCCTTCAGGATCTCTACCACCTTCGTCTGGTTGATCGGGTCAATACCCTGCAAGCAAAAAGGGATCAAAGGAAGCACCAGGTTTTGCCCTTGTGTGTCCTTTCCCTCTAGTGACCTGCTGTGCCATCACTGTGCTTGGTCTTGCCCCTTCTCTTGGCCGTCGCCTCATCGCAGCCAAAACTCTCCAGCACAAGAAGGATGGAGTCAAGTGCCATCCTGCACTTAGTAGTCCCTGTTTGGGACAGCTTAGTAAGCCTCCCACCAAGTCATAACCCACCCTGGGGAACAAGGGCTTGCTACCCCAAAACTGACTGCTTTTTTTCTCCATGCTTTGGTGTGTGAAAGTTTCTGCTGTCCTTCTGTCTTCCTGCTAGCTGCTTACAGCTCCTGCTTTGTTATTTGAGGATTTAGAGGAGTTTAGGGTGAGAGACAATGCTAAGAAACCCCTAGTGTGTTCCCTGGACAAGAAATTAGTGAGAAGAAAACATCCTAGTGAGTGCCAATCTCCTCAGTATCTGACAAAACCCAAACCTGTCCTAACCCAGATGCAGTATTTCTGCACTCAAAGAGCCACATCTTCTTCCCCACATTTACACACACTGACACCTGCTCCATCCATGCATGCACATGCACAACCCCATACATGTATCCCCATGTGTACCCCTCCACAAATGCAAGGTGCTCTGGTGTCACGGGAGCATGAACCAAGGATACCAGAGACTGTAAGGCCAAGGAAAGCCTCTCACCACACCCCAAGCCAAGTGCTGTGCCATGACCTGCCATCCCAAGCCCCACGATGCCCCCTTCATCAGGAAGTGTCCCTCTCACGTTACCTGCCGCCGAGAACGAACTGCACACTCCTCCAAGGTCTCAGCTGCCTCTAGCTTGCCCTGGCGTCGGTACAGCGCACCCAGGTTCCTCAGAGTGGTGTTCACAGTCGGGCTGTAGTAACAAATGGAAGGTGAGCAGGAGCCCTGGGGCCATCCCCTCTAGAGCCCGTATCTGCCCACAAACCACCTCTTACCTGCTAACCTTACAGGCCTTGTACCAGCCGCCATACTCAGCATAGGGAGCACTATCTCTGTGCTTGCTCTACAGGGTGAAGAGAGACGAGAGCTGTTAGCCTGACACCCACTGCTGTTCTCTGGCTTGTGCTCTCCCACTGGGTGCTAGGGTCAGGGCCCAGCCCAGCCTTTGGAAACACAATGTGCAAATGCAGTGAAGGAGCCCAGCAGGTTCCTGAAGGGAAAAGCTGAAAGCCCATTTGCTGGAACAGATTTGGGCCTCAAGCAGAGGTGATGTCCCCACCCCAGCAAGGAGCATAATCCTATCTTCTTGCCCCTTCCACAGTACCAAAGGCAGTACAGACAACACAGCCCACCTTCATGGGACTCTGGAGGAATGAGACCCCACTCCCCTCAGCATGCAAAAGGGAGACAAAAAACCCCACAACCCAACCAAGCAAAAACCCCATAGGCATACCAGGCAGTACGGGCATGAAAACCCTCAGCCATGGCTAGCAAAGGAATGAACCAGCCACATCCAAGTCTCCTGCCTGCAAGGTCAGGCATGCCCCACAGCAGCTCAGCCCAGATATCTGTCTCCTTGCCATGCCCAGCCTTTGCACCCCAAAGCTGGCTGGCTGGCCAGCCCTCCCACAGCCAAGAGCAAAAAGGCTGCTGGCCAGAGCAACAGGAGAGGGGACAGAGCACGATGCTCAAGGAAAAAGATCTAGGGCCAGGACAACACACTCTTCAGGGCACTAGCTGGTAGCCAGCATTGCCCTGGGTCAGTAGGGACCATGGCACCTGCAGGCAGGAATAGGCACTACTGCAGTAGCAGGGCTGCCTGTCCACACATTGTGCACCCTGGTGCTTGGCAAGCACTTGAGGCTGTGCCATGTCCCTGGCTCTGTACTCATAGGACATATGGGCTGGGCAGGAGACATCCAGCTCAGCCCCAAGCTCAGCAGGGCTGCTTTCACCAAACAGGAGCAAGGGGTCACTGCTCCACAGCAGGAGTTTCCCTTCTAGCCCATAAGAAACTGTCCTCATAGGGACCATTTTTCTTGCTCAGTCCCACAGCACTTCTCAGATGTTTACCCCATGTGCTGGAGCCTTACAGAGCCACAGGCACATCTGGGTTTCCTTGCTCTAGAGCCTGCATAGCCTGGGCAGGCCTCAGGGACAGGAGAGCTCAGGACTCAAAACACCTCTGAAGCTTGTGTAGAGGCAGCCCTAAGAGGCTGGCTGAACTTGGAGAGAAAAGGTATTGAATCCCTTGGGGCAGAAACAGCCTCGCAGGCCAGGGGTCCCAGCTGTGCCCAGGACCCTCCTTCTGGCACAAACTAGCCTACTCCTGCTGCCACTGAGAGCAGAGGGAAAGAGGGGTGAGGGGAAAAAAAAGAAGTGAAGCTCTGCAAGAAGGGTTTGATGCTTTTTAATAGGACACGTGGAAACACAGCACAAAGCAGAGCACAGCATCCCCAGCCCCTGGGCCAGTAGAACAGCAGGTCTGTCGTTACTGCTGCCTGACCAGGAAAGCCATGCCAACCATGCCATGCCATGGGGCATGGGCACAGCTACCCTGGGAACAGAAGGCCCAGGGGCAGGGAAAGAGGCTCAGCCCTTGTCCCAGGCTGTAAAACGAATCTCACTCCAACTGTAGGTCCCTGAGCCTGTTCTCCTGCCCAGTAGCAAAGGTTGTGCTATCTGGAGCACAGCTCCACACTGCAAGTACCTACTAACTACCTACTTTTGACCTCCTAAGATACCATCAGAAGTATTCAAATCCCAGAGGGGCAAAAGGAGTCAGGTCTCTACTCCAACTTGGATTTCTCCTGCATAGGATTGTGCCACAGCCACACAGCATTTGTTTGCAGCAGAGCCTTCACAGGGCAGCAACCACAGCAGTGCAAGGTGGAGCTGAGCTGCACTGCCCTGCACTGAGGACCACACAGACTGGCTCAGTGGGAAGACACAGCATGCTGGTGGAAGGCAGCTGCTAGTGCCCTACTCTTAAGACTCACAGGATAGGAATGATAACTCACTAAGCCAAGCCTACCAGCCTGCTGGCTGAGCCCATGCAGGGATGGGTCTTTCTCTGAGGGCAAACAGCTATAGCCCTTCATTTTGCTGCTTCACCCACCTGCCAAAACACAGGTAGGTCTCAGGACTGGAAAAAAACAGAAACAGGACTCTGTTGCATTCATCAGCTGAGCACAGAGCAGAGTCTGGGCAACACGAGTAACAGGTTTTTTTGCCTCTCAGCCTCGTCCGAGGCAAGCACAACCCATGTCTATCCTCTTTCAGATGCCAGCTAGGGCCCAGAACAGCTAGGGCCCAGACTGTGCAGAGATCGTTTTCAGGAGGTTTGGCTCCATTTCCTAAGCAAGGTGACAGCAGCAGTTTCTTCTTGAACTCCATTTTTCCCCAGACAGCCTTTGGGCTGCTTCAGAAGCACATTGTGCTCTGGGTACTAAGAGCTCTTTGGAACAGAGTGCCAAGGCTCTGCAGCACAGCTCTCTGCCATCCGCCATCTTCCATCATCTGCATGCCCTAGAGGGATCACTAAAGCAAAAAGAGAGAGCATGCAGCTGTGGCTGAAGGGCTGAACAATTCCCTGCCCCAGGAAAAGCATCAAGGTCTCTGATGGGCCTTCCATCCTGCTGCCCCACAGAGCAGTCATGCTCTCTCCCCACTCTCCAGACCCATCCTGGCCTTCATCAGTGGCCAAGGCAGCTCTTCAGACTGCAGGAAGGAGGGTATGGCTGTTGTAGGAAAGGATTAAAACCCCTGAACTTCCTTCCCCTGCCAGTGCTGTTGCTGCTATCAACAGGCAGCACCACCAGCTCAGACTCACCTTGCTCATCTCCTCTCTCTCTTCCGCATGCATCCAGATTGGCTTGTGTTCATCTGTGTGGGGAAGAATGCAAGACAGCTCTGCTCACCATGTCCCCCTGTTGCTCTGCCACTTCCACTGGGGCTCTGCCTTCTGCACAGCCCAGCACTCCATCCCCAGACTGAGCAGCTCACCAAAGGGAAGAGACAAGGCTTCCAGATCCCCTTGGTCCCAATCCCCATAGGAAAGGCAACCAACATTGCAAGGGCAGGACAGCAAAAGGAAGGAACAAGTCCTCCCATGAGGGAACACCTGTGCACGGTGTACAGGAGAAACTGCAGCCTACGCCTGGGAATGATTGTGCCACTTGCTATTCTCCCTTTTAGCCACAACTATTCCCAACTCAGTAAAGACTGACAGCCACAGTGCTCCAAGACCCCTTCTGAGAGAAGGGGTGGAGCAGGGCAACACAGTAGAATAGCAGTGTCTCAGGGGCTGCCCAAAGCATGGGCCCTGCAAGACATCCCATGCCTCTGCCAGGGGGATACCAGAAGCAGCCAAGCCTAGGCCAAGAGCCAGGAGACAAAACCTCTTACCCTTCCCTAGCCTTAACAGCTTCTGCTATACAAACCATCCACAGAGCCAAACTCCTTCACATGAGCACGGGTAAGGATCTCCTTATACAGCACCTCTGCATCTTTGTATTTGCCTTGCTTCAGGTAACAGGAGGCCTGCAACAAAGACAACAGCTCCAGCCTCAGTGAACAACACAGATTAACTCTGAGCCCCTCTTGCAGCTACCTCTTTGCTTCTTCAAGCACCAGGCAATGCTCACCATCCCCACGTGACCTTTCCCCAGAGTCTCACCAGGTTGTTCTTGGTCTTGGCCACATTGGGGTCATCAGGACCCAGGCAGCTCTCATAGATCTCCAGGGCCCGGCAGTAATAGTACTCCACCTCATCATACTTGCCCTGGTTCTGGCACAGCAGGGCTAGATTGTTCAGCTGCTTGGCCACATCAGGATGATCTTTGCCTAGGACCTGGGTAAACAAAAGAAGAAAAGCAATAAAAAGTCAACACTGCAGTGAACTCTTTGGGTTAGTAGATGCTGTAGTCCCTCCAGCACATGCCTATGTCAGGACTAGGGAGGTAAAGAGGAGAAATCCCAGCTTCTACCTCCTGCCAGGCCTCTCCAAGTCTGCAAACACTGGAGAGAGAGGAAAGGTGGTGGCAGAAGCAGCAGCCAAAGAGACAAGGTAAGTTCTGGATCTCCTGGGTGCAATAAGAGGAAAACCCTCAGGGAGATCTGGAAGGAAGGCAAGCATGGGAGACCAATACCTTCTCACGGATCTCCAGGGCTCGCTTGCACAGTGGCTCCGCTTCTTTGTACTTCCCTCTCTTGCCATAGAGAACGGCCAGATTGTTCAGAGTTGCTGCCACCTGCAGAGACATAAACTTGTCCATGAAACAAAGCAGAATCCAGTGGGACCAAACAAGGTGCGCAAACAACATTAACAGTGACTGCCCCATTTCCTTCATGCCTGCAGAACAGCTGCTTCTGAAGAGAAGGAGGTCCAGAGGCAGAAGGCAACCCTGCCTACACTGCAGGATCCAGGATAAGCCAGCTCCTGACAGGTCAAGCTAAACAAGAGAGCAGGAAATACTGAAGCAGTGAAACAGAGCCCCACATATAAACAGCACCCTTCACATCACAGAGCACACTGCTGGCCTTGGCAGTCCATCTGCAGACACACCAAAAGGGCACCATTCTACCCCCAGCAACACCCACAGGTCAAGGGAAGTGACTGAATGAGGAGGGAGATACTCACTGCTGGGTGGTCTTTGCCCAGAGTCTTCTCACGGATGGAGAGAGCATCATTCAAGAGGTGTGCTGCCTCTTTGTATTTATTCTGATCCCTACAGCACAAAGTCAACCAGTTATTCAGGATCTGGACACCACAGCCAATGGCAAGCAGAGCTGCAAACAACAGTCCTCCTTCCACATAGATCCAACCCCCACAGCCCTCTCATTTCTCCATTCCTCCCTAACTTAGCCAGTCCCTAGTTACATCAGGGAGTTTGGCAGTCCAAATACCTCATCTGTGCTGAAACCTTTTCATAAAGCAAACCACTGTAATGCTAGGGGAGCTCCACATCACCACATCACATGTGATGATAGGAAAGGCAGAAAATTCTCCTGGCCCAGTCCTGCCCTCCCCACCACGCTCACCTGTATACTAGTGCCAGGATGTTGAGCATGGTGGCCACATCAGGGTGATCATGGCCTGATGTCTTCTCCAGGTCCTCCAGCGCCTGCTTGCATAGCGGCACAGCCACCTCATAGCGCCCCTGTGAGGCGTACTGGATGACAAGGTTGTGGAGGGTGCGCAGGCGGGCAGGAATCTCATAGCCCCCCTGCTGGGCAGCTGCCACTGCGCTGCTGTGCTGGTGGGGCACTGCAGGCACGGAGGAATAAAGAGGGACACAGTTGGCACAGCAGGCTCGAACAGAGACAGTCAGCAACCAAGCAGGAGCAAACACTTACATCCAGGACCGTGCTCTTCCTCCTCATTTGGGAACAGATCATCCAGAGAGTCCTTGGTGGAGTCACCCTCCTTCTCCTCCTGAGAGGATGGGAATCACAATACTGTTGGTTCTCATAGAAGACAGCAACAGCCTGGGCTGAGTCAGCTGCCAACCTCTGCTCCCTGCTGCAGCCCACCAACACCCTCAACTTCCCCTGTTGTCTCTGCCACTATCCTCCTACCATTCAACAAAACTAAAAAAGCCAGAATTCCCCAGTACATCCTGGCATGCTACTCCACGTTCTTCCAGAGACCCTGCCCCATGCACACTCCCTTTTGTAACAGGCATTGCTATGCATGATAGCAGGGAAGGGGAAATATCCAGGGCAATGCTATCACATCTAGGCAATCCTGCTGGTCCAACCCTTCCCATCCCCAAAGCTGGCTGCTTGACAAGACAAGGGCATACCGAAGGTGAGACATCCTCATCATACTTCTTCAGCTGGTTCATGAACTCAAGGTGTTTTTTCTCCTCCTCCAGCTGAGCCACGGTTTGCTCACTGCGCTGCAGCTTCTGCTGGGTGTTGGCAAGCTCATCACGCAGCCACTGGTTCTCCTGGCACAATCTCCGCACTTGAGCACGCAGCTTCTGCTTCTCTGACTCCACAGCATTCAGATGGTTGGACAATGCCATCATCACCTTGTCAAGAACCTGAGTCAGTAACTACCACAATCTTTTATCTCCCTCACATGCACGTTTAGAGCCCACCCTCAGGGTCATGCTGGCCTTCACTCAGCCCCTTGTTGCCCCCACAGCTTATGGGAAATGGCCACAGGCCTGCCTCCCCTTGTTTGTTTTGGGTAACACATAGGGGTGCACCCACCACTCTCACCTGAGCTTCTCCAAGACCCAGTTCAATCATCTCCACTGACTTGCGGAGCAGGTTGGATTTCTCATGCACGAGATTGGCTTCTTCATCCTTCTTCAGGCACTTGATGGTCTCCAGCAAGCTGTGTAGGATGGAGTTGTGCTCATTCTTGAGTGCCTCCAGCCCTTGCATCACCAGCTTGGTGTTGGAAATTATCTCCTCTTGGCTCAGCTTATCCAGTTTCTCCTCCCTTGGATACACCATGGTGGACATAGTCCTGCTCCTGCAGCCTTACACAGAAAAAGGGACAGAACCTGAGCATCTCAGTGCTGTTTCAGAGCCACAGACACAAGCCTCACAGCCTCCTTCAAGCAGCAAGAGACCGTGTTCAACTGGCTGCCAACACTAAGCCCTTCCTCTTCATCTTCTGCTCTCCCTTTGGCAACAGGTATCTGTCAGGGCCTGCGTCTCCACTTTTGTGGCATGAAGCACTGGCAACCAGTGCAGGCGGCATGTGGACAGCAGACAAAAAAAAAATAGAATCAGTGCTGACCTCCAACACCCCCATGCTTCCAGCTGATTTAGCTTCCATTTAAGAGCAGAGATTTGTAGTTGGCAGGTGGGGTTGCAATGCATACACCTCCTGCCCACAGACCAGTGGTGCAAGGAGGCTGTCAGAGCTCAACACCTCTTCCAGCTCCAGAGAAAAACAAATACAAAGTGGAGGGATGCCAGCTCAAAGCTTTCTGCTTCCTCAATGGAAAATCTCCTGGAGGAGCATCTCTCAGACAGGGAGGCATCAGTGGCCTTACTGGGCCAAACAAAAAACTCCCTGATCAGAAGAGTACACCCTGACAATCCCAGCCCCAGCACAGAATGGACATTGTGGTGACCAGGGACATAACACTGCCAGCATGAATGGAGTCAGCCTGTGTGGGAAAGCTTACAAACAGTAAATGCTACAGTTACACTAATCTAACCCTTGTATGTGTGTCAACTTGAAACAGTAACAGCTCTTCCAGCTTCACTTGCCCGGCTGCCAGCCCAAGAACTCCTTCACAATGACATACGGACTCTCTACTCCTTCCCTGGCCTGTTCTGCCCAACATACAACAGGAGAGTACCAAAGCTACTGCCTCTGCACAGGAACACCAAGTGCCACAACCCACAATGTTAGCACAGTTGCAAGATTCCTACATAGAAAATCCAGGAGTTAGGGAAACACAGCAGGCCAGAGGGAAAGAGACATTAGAAGCAGGCAAGACCCCTTGTAACAGTCCTGGCTGCTACAGGACTCACTCACCTAATCCTCTCTCAGCCTCCCCATAAGATGTCCTTCCTACTGGGCCACCCCAGCAGCCTCTTCACCTTACTCAGCACCAGCAGGAAAGACACCACTCCCCTTGCTATGGCTCACTCTGAGGCTTGCCTCCTGCAGGGCTGAAGGCAGCTGGCTGCAAAGCCCTGCAAAGGCAACACCTGCCCAGCCACTCCTCCCAGCTGTCCAGTGCTGTCAGGAGCCACTGCAACCAGAGCACCCATAGCCCTCCTGGCAGGTAGCTGGCCAACTGCCCAGGAGTTAGCTGAAGAGCTGCCAACAGATTTGTCTTTGTCCTCCTGCAGGATTCACCTCTACATGGTTTGAACTCTTTCTTTGGCAGCAACCTCGTGCCCGGTTTACTGAGCGAGCAGAAATGCTGCCCCAGGTACAAGAAAAGAGAGAGAAGAGCTCCTAGGCAGGACTCCCATCCTTCCCAGCTGTGCTCTCTGCCCAGGAGGGCTCAGGGCAATCCCCCAGCTCAACTACCACTATCTCTGCCTGGGAGTGGGCCTTGAGCAATAGAGCAGTTCAGTTTCTTCACCACTGCAGCACTGAAAGTGAAGATAGTGAACAGTGGTGGGGCAGCTGCTGTAAGTACACACATCCCACTATATCCACCAATTTCTTCCTTTTTAGCCTCACTCTTCCAGAAGTTCCTTCAGTTATACTATAGACCTGAGCTCTTCTCTCAGCTCCTCTTTGGTTTCTGTTCCAGTGATGCACATCCATCCCTCAGGAATGACAGCAAACTATCGACACAAAACAAAGACCTTACTGAACCTCAGCAGGGCAGAAATACTTCATGTCTCTTGAAGACTGGGTTCCTGTTCCTGAGCCAAGTCCTCCTCCACTTACCCCAGAATCACAATGCTGACTTCACAGTCACCTCATGATCCAGCATCAGCACCAACCCTGAGAGGACCATATGATAATAATGGCACGAAAGCCATCACTATGATCACTATGATCATGACAGAGGGCACAGACTACTGTTTCAAAGAACAGGTCTATTGAGAGTTTGCTGCTGCTCACATCCAGTCTTCTAAAACTGATTCGCCAGTAACTTGCAGCTAAGGATTCTGGTCCATAATTCCCCTGGTTATTCTTTTTTCCTACCTTTGTACCACATCTGGGGCAGTGATTGAGTGCTAAAGCAACAAAAGAAGCCCCACCTTAGGCAGACTTCTGCAGGCAAGCACAATTCAGGAAGACGTGCAAGGATTCCCAGCTCTAGAGAAAGAGGCTGGTAGCCTAAAGGATGGGGTAAGCCTTCATCTGGCAAAACACTGCTGTCCTGCTCTGACACCTCCCAGGAATGCTCAGACACTTACCTGCTTCCACAGAAGCCAAGGTGGTAACTGCTAAAGGGTGACACAGCACCATCACTGGTTTTGGCTCATAAGAAAACTGCTCCAGACTCGATATGGAAATCAGGAGGTGGAAATCATCTGGAGCACAGGCAATGCTTGGAACACAAGGAGATCCCCAGGAGGAGCCTCATACCCAGCATATAACAAAACTATAGCTCTTCCCTAATGCTCACACAGCTGAGCAGCACAAGTGTGTCTTCATCTGTCCCTCTGTGTACTGGGTCAGCTGTGAATTGCTGACAGTTTTTGTGGTAGCATTTCTTACATCCAGAAATCTTGCTGCCATCTTTAAAAAGTACAATACAAACACAGTGGGAAGAGAAACATGTTACAAATCATGATAAAAAGCCACCAGAGCTTGCTCCTTGCTAGGTAACAGACAAACAAGACCCAGATCCATAGACAATCAGTCTTATTAATTCCACTGTGCAGAGAACTGCTCCTCAACTAAGACATTGCTGAGCTGTGTGTTAAAACACCATTGCCTCTTGTCCAGCAACATCCCGTCTTTCTTCAGCCCTTCCAGCAGAAAAAGCTCTGAGCATTTCAGTCCCCATGATCAACTTGTTTTTCATAACTGTATAGATTTCAGACTGAGAAGAGAAAATAATCAAATTGTCCTGACCTACAGCACATCAGACTCTTCCTACCCTGCAACTTTATCCTCGGATCCTCAAGACATAACAAAACAGGCTTCACTTTTCTCCTCTCACTGGCTGTGCAAACATCTCTACCCAACTCCAGTCCTTCTCACCTAGGACAACACGCTAGAAGCACAGCTCTGCTAGGTACCAACATGCTTCCTGTGTTCAAGGGTGGATAGGGGATTGTCCAGGCTGGACACAGGGTGCAAAATCTGAGATCTGCACACAGGCTGTTCACTCCCAAGTACCAACAAGAAAGCAAAGAGAAGACTGTAGAGAAGTCACTGAAATGCTGCTTCCTTTTGCACAGCAAAGAAAACCAATAAAAACTGATGGGAGATGGCTTATTATCCCTCCAAAGTGACAGTTCTTCCCAACAGAGCCTTATTTCTAGCTCTCCCCAGTGCTGGCAGGTCTACACTCAATGCCCAGATCTGCAGAGAGGAAACATGCTCTATGGTGACAGGAAAGTCAGGCAAGCTGCTGCTGCTGCTGTATAAGCACTCTTCCTACTCCCACACACTCAGTAAAGGGCACCGAGTGTCCTTTATCCAGGCAGAAAATGTGCTCAGAGGTTCCTGCAGAGAGGAGGGAAGACACCATTGTTTGCCTTTGGCAGGGAGAGATTCAGCCTGGAGTAGGCAGAACGAACATTTTTCCAACGAGTTCCTCAGGAGCTGGAGTGCCCAGCTCCCAGTTAATCCTGCTGCATTCCTCACGGTCCTGCAGGTGTCACAACCCAGGTCTCCACCAGCACATTTCTGCTCTAGTTGGCATGTCTCCCCTGTTTACAGCAAGCTGTTAGAACAGCCTGGCTTCCCGGCAACACCCATCTCCTCTACCCTCCCGTGCTCCTATTTGGAGGAGTGCTGCAGGAAGATGCGGATGGCACATGCGTGCACTGAGCTTTGTGGCATTTGCAGCAATCAGATGGGAATCCACCAGCTAGCACATCCTGCCAGGCAGAAACCTTCCTTGTGTATTCAAGTGCATAACCGGGAAACCACTGAGAATCAGCAATTTCATCAGCCCACTTTTCTGCCTCTGAAAAGTGCTCCCGCATGCAAGAGCTTTAAGAGGAAAGATCTGGAAGGTTCACTGCTTATATCTTAAACCCACAACAGCTGCCACAACAGAAACAAGGATGCCAGACTTACCGGGTCCAAGCGAATCTTAAAGCTTAAATTATGATGCCTAAAGCCAGAAAACTACCAACATCAAAAAAAAAGAAGCCCCAAGGAAATTGAGAGTCAACTATAGTAGGACAGAGACTTTAGGTCTACACATGCCTCAACTAATTCACTTCACTGTTTCCCCCCCACATCCCTAGACCAAGTATATGTGAGACACAGGATACTGTCACAACTTGCTCTTGTCAAGACAGTAATTGTAGCTTCCTTCAAACTCTAGACGGCCTTGCCAGTACTTTTTGTATAGAAGCAGGCAGAGATTTTTAGTAGCAAACTTTTCTATAGTAGAAGGAAATAGGATATGGTAGGTGCAGAAAAACAGCTGCACTCTGGAAAAAAGCTTCATGTGGAAAACCTAAGTCTGACACGTAGCAAGAATGAGTGGCCACGTTTGGAAGATGGATAGCAATGGTAGTATTTAGAGATGGAAATCGGCCTGAAGTCGTAGCTTCATAATAATTACCCCAGTTTCAGGCTGAGAGACACACTTTTGCTACCTGGAGAAACAGCAAGATTAAGTATGTGGGAAGCAAACCAACTTGATAAAAGCAGGGAGGACTCCCTGCCCACCCACTCCTATGGACCTCTGCCACTTCCTTACTGTTAAACAACTGAATAAAGGGTCTCTGGAAAGACTGGTTGACCTCCAATGAAGCTAGAAGTGAGATCACCAATAACAGCTGAGTCTCCACTCCCAAGGGATACTGCAACAAAATCTAGACCTAATACCTTAGAAGCTTAAAAATAAAACAAAAGCAGTAAAAAGCAGAGTGCCAAGGTTGCAACCATTGCAGAAGCTGTGTCATAAGCACAAGTTTTCTCCTATTTTGATACCACAGCATCAGAAAGCAGAGACTGTAGGAGACTACAGTCAGATGTGCAGAGCCTCTGAGGCTTCCACTGCACAGCCAGGACATATTGACACTTACAGGAAACTTACACACTGCCAGAAGAGCCACCGTACTCAGGGTCATGACCCCAGGCCATCTGCAATAGAGCCACAGAAAAAGGACAAACTGGTGCTGCTGCGCTGCACATCCGACAGCAAACATTTCCTGAGCTGCTCCAATATAATCAACTCTGTATGGTGCCCAAGAACTTCATAGCTAAAAACCACTGCATGCACACGTGTTAAGGTTTTAGGAACAAAGGCAAGAGAAGGGTGTTTAGCAAATGACGGGACAGATGAAGGTGCAGTAAGCTTCAGGGTAACGTTAAGAACTACAACATGAATAAGAGCCAGAAAGTAGAAGGCAAATGCTGGACTCCTAAAATTAAGAACCAGTGGAATAATTGCAGCATATGGCTCCATCCTGGGGTATGTGCCTGCTGAGGTTCAAGTGACACACAGAGCAGGAATGGTGCTCTGTGATGCTAGTTACCACTGCTAGAAATGCCTGGTGCATCTCATGCTCCCTTAGAACCACTAAGAACACACAAAGAGGACATCAGTCAGGGGTCAGCACCCCAGGAGTTCAGCCCCAGCACATGTCTGAGCTGCAATCCCAAAGCTAAATAGGTGTCAATCAAACTCTGACACACATGAGGTCCTCTACCACCATCTGTCTCTGGCTCATGAGTTTCTCCACCCTACTGCCAAAAGAGGGAGCACCTAGAGCTCAAACTTTTGCTCAAAGTTCTTTCCCATCCCCAGCCTGGATGCTTCTTTCACTACAAGCAGTCTAGAGAGTTAAACCAACACAGAGATAAATTCAAGTACCTCAGAGAGACTGTTGCATTGCAACTTCATCCCTAATAAAAGAGTCTGGCTGTTGTATTACTCTGTATGCATGCCTATAGGTCTTTTAGAAGTCTCAGGTCCATCCCCACACTCCAAGCAGGTATACAACCAGGTATCTGTGTCTAGTCAAGGGTTGAATATCTCCCAGAAATGAGATCCCACAAGCTCTTCAGACTCCTTGTCTGAAGGATGGCTTAACCATCCTCACATGGGAGGGGAAAAAAAAAATTCTCACCTGAATTCCTTAGATAAACTTATTACAATTGCCTTTGCTGAATGCCACTTCGAGACAAATGGGTTAGGCAAACACTAGAAACTGACCCTAAGCCCAGAGGAAGAGAATGCAGCACATGCCTCCTTTCAACAGCATCCCATGGGGACAGGGTCCCTCTGTCCCCAAGCAAGAGAGACAATGCAATCCACCTCCAGTAGCAGAGCAGGGAATAGAGGAAAGAAGCTGTCTTACCCACATTCTCCCACACCCAAGAAGGATTCTCCTTAGGACCCAGGCAGCTATTTTTAAAGCCAGCCTCCAAGCCCCGAAAGATTCACCCAACCAGCTTCCCCAAGCTTTAGAGTCATATATAACTCAGTACAAGTTGATTGTGCTGTTGGAAACAGCCCAACCCTCTCTATCCCCTGGACAGGAATCAAGGCCAGGATTGTTCCTTTCATCAGCAGTTGACACATGCCAGCCCTAGCCGAGTGTGAAGCTCCAGGCATTTTTCTAGCTACCAAAAGGCCTGTGTTGGGAAAGTCTGTGCTAACCAGCAGGCTGCAAGACCCACACAGGCTTTTAACTAGGACTAAGGAACTAGATTTGCAGCTCAAGTGGAAGGGCCCTCCTGCAAGGAGAAAGGAGACTCTTTTCAGGTTTTTTCTGTTCAGCACCAAGCACTCCTCTCTGCCCCAGAAGCTTCAGCTCCCCACCACCTACAGTCCCAATGAGAAAATGCACCATAGCATAATCTTCCAGAAACCTCAGGCAAGGCATGCTGGCTTTACAGGGACTTGGCCACAGTGATTCAGGGTCATGACAGAAAGGACCTGGGAGCCTCCCATCCACTTTCCAGCCCACAGATGGAAACAGCAAATCAAAAGCTACTAGGATTTGTTCTGATTGATCACAGCAAGCAATTCCCGTGTTACAAAAGCATGATTCAATTCCAATACACATATGTGCTCTGAGGAAGACACAGGAGATCTCTGGTTGGCTTTGTATCAGGTCACTCATGTCTGTCAAGACGAGAAAGGTCTTTTCTTTCATTCATTAGTGATTAAAGAATACAGACATTGGAGGTAAAAGGGTTAAAAACCCAAACAACAAAGCAACTAACCGCTTAAAAAACCCCCATCCCAAACCAGCACCAACATATACTATTAGCAGAAAGCCTTCTCGCTCCTTGTGCAGTTCATTTTGTTTGCAACCCCAGCTGGCCAGGGAAACACGCACCTTTCAGCAGGCCATTGAACAAGAACAACAGTCTTCACCACGCCCACCATCGAGTTTGTGCTAGCACCTCCGGATCAGCTGATAAGACCTTGTTTTTAAACTCTTGCTCATGTCTGCAGCAGCTCACCAAATCCATTCTGCATCTGCTGTGCCTGGGACTACAGTGGAACACCATTAAAATCTGTTTCCAGGCTATCAGAGACAAGAGCTAAGCAGCTGGAACAAAGCCAAGACAATCATCTCTTCCTAGCTTCAGAATCTGATTGAGAGTCTCACTCTATAAAAACTGGGAACTATTACCTTGCCCTGACAGCATGAAGTAGTATTAAAGCAGGCAGAATAATTCCTAGGAGCCAGTGCCTCTGCAGGCACCTGCCTAATGTGAGAGCTATGCATTGGGTGCACCTCAGGAGTACAGAAGATGGCCAGGATGCAGATGGGGCCAGTAATTGCCCTGGAGCCACTCTCTATACCCTAAAAGGCTCTGGAGTGCCCACACTCCTGCTGTGGTGTACGTGGGACAACTGCAAAGACCAGCTGACTGCAGGCTGCAAGACTATTATTGCCAGAAGCAAACAGGTCTTGTAAACTGTATAAGGCAGCAAAATACACCAAGCTCTACCTGCATAAGAAGTAACAGATCTGTTTTACCTCTCTCTACCCTGATCAGCCGGAGTTCTTTGAGGAGCTACATGGCTTTTTCCTAGCTCATCAAACCTTTCTCCAGCAACTCTGCCAAGGTCAAAATCTTGCCAAATGTCCTTTGTGTCCTGCGAGCCATTTTGGTATTTCAGGTTAATGCTGTTGATCCTACCTGAACCATTCCTTCAAAACAGCAGATGAGAGAACATAAGCTTCGGGCTCCTTATGGCAATTACAGCAAAGCTCAGCCATGTTTATTTATCCTGTGTCTGAGCTGGCCAGATCTTTGACCCAGTGTGTGCTAAACACCACCCCTCCTTTCCCTCACAAAGAGGCGGGTGCCTTCCACGTCTCCAAGGAGGCATGGGAGATAGGAGACCAAGGGCACTAGAGGAGACCTTAGCACGGAGCTGCAAGAGAGCGCCAGATGCCAGCTACGCAAGACACAGGGAAGCCTGCGGTTGCTTATAACGTGTCATTGCCTCCCCTCATTGTGCAAACTTCTGCCGGCTGCCTGGCATTCTGCTGCAACACCAGCCCCCAGCCCTTCTTCAGACAATCCCTCCCAGCTGCACCCTCTCCCTCCTGTAAGCTTAAGAGCAATTGTTCCCCCTTAGCCCCCCCACCTTTGGTATGGTGCACCTCCCCTTCGGAGCAGCTTGGTAAGAAGTTAATTAATAAGAGTAAGGCTGGGGGGAAACAAGGCTGTGGAAGTTTGAGAGCCATTGCTGCATGCTAAGACCTGGCTCTGTCGTCATTCCTCTGGCTTTGTCTGGCAGCAGCAGGCACACCTGCTGTAGAGCCCTGGGACAAGGGAGCCAGAGAAACCCCTTCACCCCTCCTCAGTATCCACCACAGAGAAATTTCATGCCTACCTGGCTAATCGTAAGGTTCCCAAGCAGAAAAGTTTTCATCAGCTCTGCCTGAAACTGTATTTCAAAGCCGCCCTTTGTTACAAGACGGCTGGGCACCCTGCCCGTCTCAGTCACCGGATGGGAATCCTCCCCCGCCCCGCACTGCAGAGGAGCGGTACCTGGCTGCCTGCAGCGGCTTGTCCGGCGCGGCCACTCCCGGAGGCCCCGGTGCCGCAGAGCAGCGGCCTCCGTGATCCACGCAGCTCCTACGGCGTCTGCCGCGCTGCCCTCCGGTTCCAGCAGCAGCGCAGGCACCCGGCGCTCGGCAGCCAACCACACTGCAGCAGGGGGAGGGGAGGAGATGCGGCCAGGCTCCAGAAGCAGGACGATCTGTCGCTCTCCTGGGAGCGCAGAGAGTGCCACGCACACCAAGCCCTGGGATCCCTCCTAGGCAACCAACGAACAGAGCCCCGAGCTGCTCCCACAGCCTGACCGAGGGGACTCTGCCCCACCATCAGGCTGCAGCTTGGATGGCCAAAGTCACCCCTGTCCTACACCCAGCTAGGGTTGCTCCATTCTACACTCAGTCTTTGTGGCTAAAGGTTTTACATCCTATTTGGTATCACCCTCAGCTGTGTCCCCACTGCTGACTCCATCCTAGCCCCTCAAGCCAAGCAGGTGGGACTGCAGAGAACCCTCCAGCTCTGTGGTTGCTATTGCAGCGCCCACAGAAGCAGCCAGACACAGGACAAGACCGCTGGGAGTCCTCATGTATCAACACTGCGCAGTGCAGAGCTGGGCCTTCCACTGCATGGAAGCCTGTTTGATCTGTAGATGCTTTACGCAGAGAGAGGACAAATGCCAGAACATCAGTAGCATCCAACTTAGCCAGTGGACTGTTGCTACAACCATCCCATCCACAGTAACATGCAACGTTCTCAGCGCTCTCTCTACGTTTCACGAGCCTCTGGGGGCACGATGACCCAACCACCTACATCTGCCCAAGTCAGGATTCTTGTCCCTCACCACAGGTTCCCCCAGAGGGGAAAGGGCTTCAGATATTCCAGTAGGGAGCCCAGCCACGTTGACAAGTAGGCTTTCTCTTGCTTCAGCTCACAACACACACAATCTTCACGAAGGCCTCCTACTGTGCGCCCTTCCCTAGTTCTGGAGGCCAAACTGGGCTGGCTATGGGGTACTCACGGCTACAGCACGATTAAAAAAAAATAAATAAAATTAAAAAAAAAAAATATATTTATCACGTGAGTTATACAGTAGGAGTGTAAACACGTACTATTTATCTTACAGTGAAAGCCATTCCTGGCAAAGAAGACACAGCCTAATTATAGAGCAGTGAATCCCGCGGTCTGCCTCCCAGCAGCCATGACTGGGACCCCAGGCTGTGCCACCGTTGCCATAACCACACGCCTCCCGTGGGGGCTCCGGGCCGTGCGTGGGGGCGGGCAGGAGCTCGGGCAGCGATGCGGCTGGCCCTGCCCGCAGCGAGCCTGCGGCCGCAGGCGACGGGCAACCGGAGCGGCCTGAGGACGGGGGCTGGCCCGGCTGCCGGCGGGGGCCGTGCCGTGCCGGCCGCGGGGCACACCCCGCCGGCCCTAAAGCCCGGACGGCAGCGCCACCGCGGCACGACGGTGCCGGCCCGGCCGCTGCCCCGCACCCGCACTCCCGCGGTGGCCACGGCTGCGGCTACCGACTCACGCCGGCCGGGCTCCCCGCGGCAGGGCCCCGCCCCGCTCCCGCTGCCTGCGGCGGGACACCGCCCCGGGGAGGCCGCGCAGCACTGCGGGGCCGGGGCCCTGCTCCCCGCGGCCGGGCCGGGGCCGCCCTCCACACGGACCCCCGCGCCGCGCCCGCCCGGCCGGTCCGCCCCACCCGGCACCTCTGCCCGTCCAACCTGCTCGGCGCGAACTCTCGATGGCCGCCGCACTCGCAATCGCTGTCCCGGCCGCAGTCCGTGCGGGGCGGGAACCTAGCCCCGCACCGCCCCTTTAAATCCAACATGGCCTCCTTGGCCCCCCCCCCCTTCCGGCAGAGCCTCCGCCCCCGGGCATGGCGGCGGGGATGGCGGCGGGGCTGTGCCGCGCCTTCGGGGCGCTGCTGCTGTCGGCGGCGCCGCGCTGCCCGCGGCTCGCCGCCCGGCCCCCGGCCCCGCCGCCCTGCCTGCCGGGAGGAGCGCTGGCGGCTGCCCGCCGCGGCTTGGGCGGCTCGGCGGCGCGCTGCACCACCGACCCGCTGTGGAAGTGCCGGGTCAAGTACACGGTGCGGCCCGTGGGCATGAAGAAGACGGGCGGCCGCGACCACACGGGTAGGGTAGGCGGGCGGGCGGGGGCTGGCTGGCCTGGCCCCGCGGTCGGGGCGGGGTGGGGGGGGGATTGTCCCGCCTGCAGCCGCTCCCGTGTCCCGCAGGCCGCGTCCGCGTGCGGGGGATCGGCGGGGGACACAAGCGGCGGTACCGCATGATCGACTTCCAGCGGCTGCGCTACGAGAAGGGCGCCCCTCCGGAGCCCTTCACCGAGAAGGTCATCAGTGTCCGCTACGACCCTTGCAGGCGAGTGCGCGGGCCGGGCGGCGGGCGGCGGCGCGGGGGCTGAGCTCCCCTCCGCCCACCGTGGGTTCCCCGCGCAGGTCGGCTGACATCGCCCTGGTGGCCGGCGGCAACCGCAAGCGCTGGATCATCGCCACGGAGAACATGCAGCCGGGGGACATCATTACCAACTCCTCGCACATCGGCAGGATGGCGGGTGCGTGCCAGGGCTGCCGGGCCGGCCCCGCCGGGGGGGCACCTCGGCGGTTTTCCTGCCCCGACTCCTCAGCCTCTGTCTTCCAGTGTCGGCCAACGAAGGGGACGCCTACCCGCTGGGAGCTCTGCCTGTCGGCACCCTGATCTGCAACCTGGAGAGCCACCCCGGGAAGGGAGCGCAGTACATCCGAGCGGCTGGTGCGGCGCTGGGCAGGGCAGGGCAGGGCTGGCTGCAGGCAGGGTGGGAGAGGAGGGAGGGCACCACGCCGGGTGGCCAGTGACAGGGAGTTCCTGTCCCCCTTTCCCTGTGTCAGGGTGCAAAACAGCCCTCCAGGGAGGTGGGGGCAGATCTATCCCATCACGGCCTGGTGATGCCTTGAGGCCCTGTCTCCAGGAAGAAGGGCATGAAGAGCAATGGTGTGGGGCTTTGGGGAGTTCCTAGAAGGAGGATGTGCTTGCCATAGGGAGGGATACTTTGTATTACTCCTCAGGGTAGCTCCCTCCTGTTTTTGCCTGCTTCAGGGACCTGTGGGGTGCTGCTGAGGAAAGTGAACGGGACGGCCATCGTGCAGCTGCCCTCCAAGAGACACATGCAGGTAGCGGAGCCATGCTGACCCTGACCTGCCCACCTGGGCCTGTAGCTGTGCGTTTCCAGGGAGGCCTGAAACTCCTTCTCTGTCCCCAAGGTGCTGGAGACCTGCGTGGCCACGGTGGGCCGCGTGTCCAACGTCGACCACAACAAGCGGGTGATCGGGAAGGCGGGTCGGAACCGCTGGCTGGGCAAGCGCCCGCACACCGGCTTGTGGCACCGCAAGGGGGGCTGGGCTGGGCGCAAGATCAAGCCCCTCCCCCCCATGAAGAGCTATGTCAACCTGCCACGGATTGGAGCCCAGGAGTGATGTTGAGGGCCAATAAAGTGTTCTCCACACCACCGCCCTTGTGTTACTGCTGCCTTCTCTGCACAGGTGCTTTTGCCACGGGACACCTTCGGCTGTGTTCAGCCCTTGGTGGGAGTGGGACTGGCAGGAGAATGAGCGGGTTTGTGGGCTGCCTTGGCTTGAGGTGGGTGGGGGGTCTTGCTGCCGTCAAACAGAGCTCTTGCACAGCTGGTCGAGCCTGACTGCTGGGCAGCCAGGCTTCTCCCTCAGCCTCAGCTTGTGGAGCCGTCAGGGCAAGCGGGCAGCCCGGGGGTGAGGCAGGAAGGAGGCTGCCAGCCACCAGGCCCGCCTGCCGGGCAGCTGGGGCGCCGCGGTACCCGCCAGTCCGGCTGGTGCCCTTGCTGCCCTCTCCGCTCTGCCCTCCCAAGCGCCGCGCCGCCCGCCTGTCCCGCACAGCCCCAGCTGTCCCCGCGCTCCCAGCCCCCTGCGACTCCCGCTGCTCCCCACCCGGAACCGAACCGCAGTCCCGGAACCGAACCGCAGTCCCGGCCCCCCCCCGCCCCGCACAGCCGCCCGGGCTTGGGCCGCCGTTCGGCCGAGCCCGGCCCCGCGCGGCCGCCGTCGGGGGCGGTGCCTGCGCATGCGGAGCGGCCGGCCCGGGAGCGGCGCGGGAGCGGTGCGGGAGCGGCGCGGGAGCGGTGCTGCAGGTGAGGCGGCCCGGCCCGGCCTGCCCCGCGGTGACGGGCGGCGGGAGCGGGCGGGCACGTCTTGGGCCCGGCTGGGCGAGCGTCTCCACCGGAGGGATCCTGCAGTACTCCCGGGGCTTCTTTTCCGGGCAGCCCCGGGGAGGCAGCCCCGCTGGCCGGGCCGGGCCGGGCCGGGCCGGGCCGGGCCAGGCGCTTCTCCTTGCCCCTGGAGCTCTCGCTTGGCCCACACGTGGAAGGAACTTTATTCCAGCGGGATCTGTCCGCGCCAGCCCGCTCCCCGGTAATCGGTGACGCCCTCCTTGAGCGCCTGTGTCCGGGGAACCGGGGTGGCCGGGGCAGCATCGGGCTGTTGCTGGACTCTGCTTCCAGCCCCGGCGGGTGATGTGAGTGGAGGCAGCACAGGCCTGCGCTGTGCTCAGGGCCGGCGTTTCTGCTGCACCTGGCCTGGGGAGTCCTGCCAGCACGCAGCCAGGCTCCACAACTGAGCTTCATAGGAAAAACTGCCCCCCGTGGGCACTTCTGTCCACGTTTCCTCTGTGCCCACATCCCGTTAACAGTCCAGACGTCACCATGTCCTGCCCTGTTAGCTGATTGCTGCATGGATGCTGGTTTCCAGGGAGAAAGTGAGCTACATCTCATACTTCGGTAGTCTTGTGTTAGAGGCTTGTGGCACTGAGCTGGAGTACAGCTAGTGAAACAGCACGTTTTATTTATTGGATTGAAAGAAGGTAATCCTGCTGCTCTGCCCTGCCCTGCTCTGCCCTGGTGAGGCCCCATCTGGAATAGTGCATCCAATTCTGGGCTCCCCAGTTCATGAAGGATAGGGAATTACTGGAAAGAGTCCAGCAGGGGGCCACGAAGATGATTAGGGGAATGGAGCATCTGCCCTGTGAGCAAAGGCTGAGGGAGCTGGGGCTGTTCAGCCTGGAGGAGCATACACACTTGTAAATATCTCAAGGGTGGGGGTCAGGAGGATGGGTCCGTTCTGTTCTCAATAGTGTCCAATGACTGGACAAGGGAAAATGGACACAACCTGGGGCACAGGAGGTTTAACTTAAATATACTTCTTTACTGTGAGGGTACCAGAGCACTGGAACAGGCTGCCCAGAGAGGCTGCCGAGTCTCCTCAGGAGGCACTCCAAACCCAGATGTGTTCTGGTGTGATTTACTGTAGGTGATCCTGCTCTAGCCGGGGGTTGGGCTAGAGAGTGTTCAGAGGTCTTTTCTAACCCTGAGCATTCTGTGTGATTCTGTAGGGGTGACCAGAGGTGCTGTGACCCACACAGAATCAGATTTCTAGCCATAGCGAAGCCCATGCCTCAGCCACCTTTCCCCAGCTCCTGCGTCCCCTCTGTCTCTGCAGGCACGTTTCCTGTCATGGTGAAGGAGGGGCATGATGGCAGCCTGCTGGTGCCCCTGGGACCCAAGCTGCAGGCCTGCCCGGAGGAGCTGCTCCGGCAGCGGCCAGGCCGTGGCGGGCAGCCCGAGTACCTGGTCCGGTGGCGTGTGGTCAGCCTGGAGGAGCGAGCCGCGGGAGGCAGCAGCGCCCGCTCTGCCACGGCGAGGCCGGAGAGCGTCTTGATGTGGATGTCTGCAGAAGAGGTCTGTGCCAGCTGCCCGGCGCTGCTGGGCAGGAGGAAGCTGGCAGGGCAGCGGGAGGCAGAGCAGCAGGCAGGCGGCCCATGTGCTGCAGAGGTCCCGCTGGATGCAGCCTCGCTGCTGGAGCTGAAGGCTGATGTCAGGAGCCTGGTGCAGCGGGCCGGCCGGCAGCTGGCTGAGCGCGGGGCCCCCAAGTCCTCCGTCCTCAGCACCATCCACGTGCTGAGCGCCTATGCCGGCATCGGCGCGCTGGCGGGTGCCTTCCGGGAGACGGGGGCCCTCCTGCTGCTGATGAAGATGCTGTGCCACCGGGAGAAGCAAATCCACCACAGCGCTGGCAAGATGCTGAGGGCCTTGGCTTCGCACGACGCAGGTGGGTGCTGCTGCTGCTGGTGCCCCTGAGGAGGTGCCGCTGAGGCCTGGCGGTCCTGTGGGGTGCCTGGGGAGCCGTGCGTGTCAGGGCTTGCTGGCAAAAGGGGAAGAAGAGTCAGGCTTGAGCTGCCAGGTGGCTCCTTGGTCGTAGTTGTCTGGGTGACTTGGGAGGTCTGTCCCCTGACAGGTTCCTGAGCTGGGATCTGATAAACTGTTTGGAGGACTTGTGCCAAGAGACTTGGCAAGAGTGTTGAGGTGTTTCTGGATGCTGTCAGATGGAAAGGCTCTGGGCTGTTCTTGGCAAGGAGCCTTTCCTCAGGCCCTGGAGTGTAGAGGCCTGGTCCTCACCCAGTCCTCTCATTTGACGGGAGCTGCCAGGGCTCAGAAGTGTCTGATGAGGCTTAGGAGCACTTGGAAGGTTGCTAGTGGTGCTGTGTCCCACAGGAGATCTGGCGTTCCCTGTCCCAGATTTCAAATGGCTGTCCAGTGGGGTGGAGGGGGGCGCTGATTCAGGTTAAAACTTAGTTTTTTTCTTCCCTGGAATCCTGTTCAGTTGTTGGAGTTGCTGCTTTGGGGGAAACTTTCAGCTTTAGGGGTGGAAAAATGCAGTTGGAGCAAAACGTTGCCAATACAGATTGAAGGACAGACTGTGGTCCTGGGTGACACAGAGCAGCAAAGCTGTTCCTTGCCAGGGAGGGAAGGTGGGTGTGGGGGTGAGGATTATCTTGATGAGGTTTCTGTTGTTGCAGGGAGCAGAGCCTATGTCCTGCTGTCCCTGAGCCAGCAGGATGGCATTGAGGAGCACATGGACTTTGAGAGTCGCTACACCTTGCTGGAGCTTTTTGCTGAGACCATGTCCTCTGAAGAGCACTGCATGTCCTTTGAGGGGATTCACCTTCCCCAGGTAGCAACAGGCCCTGCCTGGGCTTTAGGGGTCAGGAGGGGTGAGAGTGGGGGGCCAGAGATGGTGTCCTTGATGGGCGCAGGAGGGTAATTGGCAGCGGGCAGCTGAGCGGGACTGGGAATCGGGAGAGTTGGCACAGGATCTGGGCCTGGCTGGAGGCTGGGGAGGTGGAGAGGCGTGTGGAGAGCCTTGTCTGTGAGCAGGGAGACAAGGGTGGGCTGAGAGGTCTCTGCTACTGCCTGCTGGTCCGGAGCTACCACGGGAGCCTGCCTGCAGATGAACTGGTGGCTTGGAGAGAGGTGGGGGCTGGAGGTGCTCTGCAGGCTAGAGCCTGACAGCCGTGCTTGTTGCAGGTCCCCGGGAAGCTGCTGTTTGTCCTGGTGAAGCACTACCTGTGCGTCACTTCCCTCCTGGAGAAGCTCGGCAGTGGCGCGGAGCAGGGAGGGGAGCAGCAGGACCGCGCTGTGCCGAGCCTCGGCGCTGGGGAGAGGAGCTGTGTGAAGCAGGAGTTTGAGTTCAGCATGGCTCTGGCAAACCTCATCTTGGAGCTGGTGCATGTGATGGGCTGGGACCACAGCCAGAAGCCAGAGCTGCTGCCCCAGCAGGAGCTGCAGCCTCGCCCCAGCCGCTCCATCTTCCAGCCCAAGCCCCCGCCCTTCCCTGCTGCCGCGGTGCCTGCGCTCCCTTCCAGTCGTGGTCCTCCCAAAAAGCAGGGTCGTGCCTTCCTGACCCGCTCAGACTTCGCCGACTGCAGTGGCTACGTGGAGTACCTGCAGGCGACCCTGGTGTGCGGCATGAGGGTGTGCTTGCTGGAGGACTATGGTGATGTTAGAGCTGGGGAGGAAGGCGAGGTTCTGCAGAGCACTGGTAGCAGGTACACAGTGCAGGTAGGTCACCAGTGGCTGGGAGGGCAGAAGGGAGGGACAGGGGTGACTGGTGGTTTCCTGACCATGTCTTTGTGCGCAGGAAGTTGGACAATAGGCTTTTCATAGTCAGGACACTGTCTGCGTCTGTCCTAGCAAAGAAGTCACCTTTCAGAGCTGGAAGTGTGGGTCCTAAGGAAAGCCAGTCTGGTTTAGTAGGGGCTGTCCTGCTAGGCTTGCTTAGCCTCTAGTCCAGGAGGCTATATCCTGCTTCCCAGGAACAGTCCCAAGCTCTGGTTTGGCCTTGGGAACAGGCTGGATGGCACAAACGACAAGCACAGCAAAAGGTGTTTGAAGCCTTGGTCTGTGAGGGACAACTTGTGGCATCCTGTTGTTGGCACTGCGTTGGACACAGCCTACGTGGCTGTCTCTTTTGATCTGAGAGTGTGTGCTGGGATCTGTTTCCCTTTAAAGGTGCCCTTTGGGTGAGTAGACCTTAAAAGAGAGTTTGTGTTCAAGAGGGCAGTTAGAGCTGCGCATTTGCAGCTGAGTTGCTAAGTTTGTGCTCAAGATGAAGGAAAAGGCCTCAGCATTTGAGGAGGGGGAGGACTCTTTCCAGGCGCAGAGAGACTGACAGGGTGGTAGTTCCCAGGGCCCTCCTTTCTGCCCCTTTTAAGATGGGTGCAGTGTGTCCCTTTTTCCAGTCACTGGGGACTGACTTCACTTTGCTCTGGTCCTGACTCCTTAACTGCCTTCTGGTTCTGGAGCACTTGCAGATGTAACTTAAACCAGCAGCTTAAAGTGCTCTGAAGTGGGCACGTGCAAGACAATGCTTCCAGCCTTCTCTGCTTGTTTGGTGGTGGGCATTAACCTGCATGTGCTGGGCAAATCTGGCTTGCCCACCTTATTTGCACTTTCTTCTGGTTTCATTCTTTCCCCTTCCTACTCATAAGTTCTTGGGTTCTGTTGAGCAGATTTCTTGCCCACAGTTCTTCTACTTAATCACGTTCTTCTCTGGTTTGATAATTTACCATTGGATGCCCTGTGCTCTACTGAAGTTTGCAATTGACCAGGGGAGCAAGTGACTAAAGCTGGTAGACTTCAAAATTAGACAGAGTGTGTATTGAAATCTTTCATATTGAAATATGAATTAGGTGGTCTCCTGCTTGAAGAGTGCTTGCTGTCTCCGTGCACTTGGGAAGTGGGAGGACTAATGCAGTGTGAGGACTGAGTGAATGAGCAAATCTGATCCTCTCGATCTGTTTCACCCACAGGTTTTATGGCAGTCAGCAGGTCGGACCGACTGGATACGTTGGCACATGTTGGAGATTATTGGCTTTGGAGACCAGGGGGAAGATCCTGCTGCTCAGAAAAAAGAGTATAGTCTGATAAAGAGCCTTAATGTAGACACAGGTGAGATTATGTGCTGCATGTATGGCCATGTAGAACGGGTTAAGTACTTACTTGGCTTTTGGTTGTATGGAGTATTTTTGAATCCTAGACTTCTGTCATGTTACAGTGAAAGTCATAATATAAAAAGCATAACGTTTGACTTAAACTGTGACTGTGAAAAATGTGTGTTTGAATCAACTGACCAAACTGCCAAAATAAGAACACAGAATCTCTCTGAGATGAAGCTGATTGAGGCATCCTCCAATCCCCTTAGACAAGATAAGGAACAAACAACATGCCAACAATTTGTGTCATTTCATACTGCTCAGTTTGGGGCAAGGTGAGCATGAAATGCACTCTTTTCAGAGGACATCTGCAGAATCTCCTGGAATACTTTGGCATTGCCCTTGTACTGGGAGAAGGTAGAAGGGGAAATCCAGACAGAAATCCTTTTCTTGTTTGGTGTCTGACATGCCTCTGGCCAGGGAGACCTGCTAGATTAACTCTTACCACACCCATGATCTCGCAGGACATCTTTTGGGTAGAGTGATGAGGATGTAACTGCTGCAAGACACAGAATGTACATCAGATCAGCAGCTAATTCTCCACTTCAAAAACAGCTTTCTGGGCGGTTGAAAAGGTGGCTTCTTTAATGGCTTCTGCCTCTTGTAGCTAAAGACTTAACTGCGTGTCGGGTTGAAGTGGCTGAGTGAAAACACACGTGGTTGGACTTTGCCTTGTTTCTCTGTCTCTCTCATTTTGGTGGAAGTGTGGGCTCTGTTTCACTGCAGCGTAAAACTCTTTCCAGCCGTCATATCCCACATAGGAGCTGAATGAAAAAGGTAGATGCTTTCTGCTTTGGATCTTGCCAGTTGGAGCAGTCAGCTCCTGGTGACTGGCTGTTGGCATTCACCGTGTGTGGAGTTGCTGGTAGCGCGCTTGGGCCCCTCGGGGTGATTTTGGCCCTTTTCTGGGAAGTCTTGAGGTGGTGACTGGTCTCCCAGGGTGCATTTGCAGAGAGTGCTGCCAGTTGTTGCTTAGCAGATATCAGCAAGCGTTGATCCAGCTCTTCCTTCTAGATTAGGTAGGGAATATCTAACCTACATAATGGATTTTATCTCCCTCCCTTTTGGATGCATCAGCTAAAAGGAGCGTGAGGACTCTGGAGTCTGGTTTTACTTTTGCCCGCGAGTGTCTGTCCTGCTAGCCAGCAGGAGGCGTTTGGAAAAGGGAGAAGCTCCTGGTAGCTTCCTATCCCTTGACTCCTCCCCGTAGCGTCTTGGGCCCCCGCTGTTTCCCCTCGTGCAGCTGCACGCTGGCGCTGTGGATTCTGCTGCTGGTGCTGCTGGGTGTCCCAGTGCGTTCCCTGGCCGGTCCAGACACTGTGGGAACGGGCTGGGGGAGCAGTGAGCAAGAGGTGCCCGTTCTGAGTGTGTGCTTTCTCTGTTCTACCACCCAGAGGTGCAAGTGAAGGTGGTAATCCCATCTCTACAGCTTGTGGGGTCTCCTGCCAGCGTGTTCCCCCTCTCTCACTGCCCTCCTGTCATCTCCCTTTTCCACAGCAGCCTGTGGGAGAGTGGGGGTCTTCCCTGCCCAGGCAGCGCGCGCGAGCTCTTTCCCTGGGGAGTGTGGGCTGTAGAGCAGAGGACGGGGGAACTGGCAGAGCCGACAGTGACTTCCCTTGCTCTGCTGTCCTACAGTTGCTCAGCCGCTTTTCCGCAAGCCCTTTGGCGGGCTGTACTCCCTGCCTTACCTGGGGGAGCAGCCCCCCGAGGCTGCAGAGGCCCTGAGTCGTGCCGAGTGGTGGGAGCTGCTCTTCTTTGTGCAGAAGCTGGAAGCGCGGGAGCAGAAAGAGATCACCTGTCTCATCCAACAGGACCAGGGAGAGCAGGTACGGGCCAGAGCCTGCAGCGGCGAAACGGGAGGGAGGGAGCGAGGGAGAAGTTAGGGAAGGGCCTCGGGCGAGGAGAAGATGGCGAGTGTGAACTGTGCAGGGACAGCCTGAACGGTGCAGAAATGGGTCTGAGACGGGAGCGTGGGGGGATGTTGGAAGCGTGGGGAGCTGGGCCCAGCAAGGAGGTGAGGAGAAAGGAGGGGAAGCACAGACCCCGTGGCCCTGGAAGAGAGGCTGTGTCCAGCGCGGGTTGGGTCGGCGAGGCAGGTCCGTGGGGCGGTTCTGCCAGTTGTGGCTGTGTGGTGAGGGCAGGTGGAAAGCCTGGGCTGGGGGTAGTTGGGCTGGGGACAGGCGGAGGAGGGTGGCACTGGGGGGTGGCCCTGGGGGCCTCTGGCGGGGCAGCCTTTCCGCCCTTGCTGTCACTGGCTGCCACAAGGGGCGTGAGGGCCGTGGCGAGTCGGTGAGGCTTGGCTTGACCCCATCTGTGCAGCCGTCGGAGGTGGATGAAGAAGCCCTGATCCAGCTGTCAGTGCCCGTGGAGCGGGCCCAGAAAGTGCTGCAGGTGTTGGAGAGGCGGTGTCAGGGCAGCGCTCAGCGTGACCTGCGTGGCTCCCAGATCTACACCAAATACCTCCTCGGGAGGGGGGCGGCGCGGGATGGCGGGGGGAGCGCTGCGGTGCCCTCGGAGGGTGCCAGCTGCAGGAGCACTGGCCCTGCAGCCACGGCAGCCAAGTCAGCCAAGGAAGAGCTCTCGGCAAGCACAGTGCCACCCGGAGCCCCCGGTGGGGCAGCCAAGTCAGATTCCCAGCTGTTCAGTGAGCTCCTTGAGAGGGAAGGGCTGTTGTTCCCAGAGGTGACGGAGGAGCAGATCAAGGGTAGGTGCCTGCTACGTGCTGGGAAACACGGGGCCGCTGCCTCGACTGAGGGAGGCCGTGGGCAGGGCATGGGAGGCATCGGGAGGGCTGTGGGTGCTGGGTCTGGGGGTGTGTGGCTCCCTGGGAGCTGCTGTGGGTGTTGCTGCTGCCTTTGACGCCTGTGCCCCTGCCTCCCTCCCACCAGTGTTGGGCAGCTCCGAGGGGGTGAGAGAGAGGGGCTCGCTGGCCAGGATCGCAGCCATAGCGGACACGATCCAGAGCAGCACCTCAGAGGTGGGGCTGCAGTTAGCTGGGCTCAGGCAGATCGTGAGGATCCTGGAGGAGGAGCCTGAGCTCGAGCAGCAAGTCAACAAAGCCCAGGGCAGGCTGGGTTCCTGGAGTGCCAGGTGAGCCTGGGACGGCGTGCACCTCCCCTGCTGCCTGGGGAGGGCCATGTGGGCAGGGCGGGGGACAGTACCGGGGGTGGGAGTGCAGGAGGCGGCAGTGGAAGTGTGAAGTGTGTACGTCCTTGCGTGCTTGTCAAGAAGAGGGTGGATGTTGTGTCCCCTTGTCCCGGGCAGTCTCGTTCCTGGGGCTGACCCAGGCGGGGTAGAGCCGTGTGGGCAGGGAGACAGGGCCTGGCAAGGCCTGGGGTGCTGGCGTGGCAGCAGCAGCGCCAGGAGGCTCCTCCTGAGGTGTTTCCCACGCAGGGAGAAGCTGGTGAAGGTGACAGTGGAGCTGCTGAGCACTGAGGTGGCAGAGAAGGCCCTGGTGGTGCTGGTGCTGCGGCTGCTGGCCCTGCTCATGGCCAAGTACGACTGGCGCGTGCTGTTTGCCACGGAGGGCGGCGTGCGGGCTGTGCTGGCCGGCATGCGGCAGCACGGCTCCTCCGCCCTGGTGCAGCAGGCTGGCCTGGTGGTGAGTGCGGCAGGGGGAGGCTGCAGGGGGTGGGCCGGGGTGCCGGCTGGCCCAGGCGAGGCAGGGATGGGCGCTGCCCTCCCGGCTGCTCCTGCTGTTGCAGGCCCTGAAGGTGCTGTTGGGAGCCGTGGCCGGCAAGCCAGGGGGTGCCGGTGGGAAGCCCCCGCTCCTGAGCCGCGTCGACGCGCAGATGATGCGGGAGATCTTTGCCAGCATCGGCTCTGCCTCCAGCAAGAGCTCGGCCAGCCTGCTGAGTGCCATCCCTGCTGCCATTAGCAGCATGCAGAGGGTGCCAGGGTAGGGGCAGAGCGAGGGCAGCGGCGGGGCCGGGACGGACCCTCCGCGTGGGGAGGGCCGTCCGGGCTGTGGTGCAGGGAGGTTTGTGCCTGGGGAGGAAGGCGCCCGCACGGCTGTGTCCCTGCAGGGGCGGCTCGGGCGTGCGGAACGGCTTGCTGGTGGTGAGCGTGCTGATCGACGGCCACCGCGGCCTGGCAGAGCAGCTGGTGAGCTGCGGTCTGTGCGCCGCGCTGCGGAGCTGCTGGGGGGACGGGCAGAGCCCGGGCTGCCCTCAGGCCGTGCTGGCCCTCGGCGTGACCAACCGGCTGGCAGAGCACCGGCTGCCCCTGGGCCCCGAGACGGCAGGTAGCGCCGCCCGCAGCCCCTGCCCTGCCGTGGCCCCGCGGGGGCGGCGGGCAGGGCTGTCTGGCCAGCCGGGGCAGAGCTCCCTGTGCGGGCACAGCTCAAGCAAGTGCCTGGGCAGGGCCCATGTGTCCTTGTCGTGGCAGGCAGCGAGGCCCCGCTGGACCTGAGGGACGTGCGGGTGCTTCTGGGCAGCCTGGAGGACGGCGTCTTGTCCAAGGACGTGGTGGTGGCCCTGGAGCGGCAGCTCTGCAGCCAGGGCCCCGGGGTCCCCTCTGCCAAGGCGGCCCAGCTGCTGCAGGACCAGAGGTGCTTCAGGCTGTTGCTGCAGAGCTTGGAGCTGCTGGGGGCGGAGAAGGCCGTGAGCCTCAGCATCCTCAGGTGGGCCAGGGGGGTTTGGAGGAGGTCTGGGGCCTCTGCAGCACCTGTGTGAATGCTGGTGGTGATGCTGGGGGGGCATGTTTGTGAGACCTGGTGGGGCTGTTCCTCTTCACCAGTGGCAGGTGCACCCCTGCGCACGCGTGGGTGCCGACTGGGGTGTCCTGTGGGGACAAGTGGCCATGTGGGGACAGAGCAGCACGTGCCTGGGTGCTGGTGGGGTGTCCAGGGTGCCTGGGAAGCCTTGGCTCCCAGTCCCTGTGGGATGCTGGCCTTCCGGGTGAGGCAGGGAAGCACCGGGCTGCCTCTGGCACTGCAGTCCATGCATCCCAGCCTAAGCGGGCCCCCTGTGTCACTCAGGATCCTGAACAAGTTCCTGGACGGTTACCAGGAGGATGTGCTACCTTGGAACGAGTCTGTGGAGCCCTGTTTGTCCTCTCTGACTGCCCACAGCAGCGACCTGGAGGTGAGGAGGCCCCGGGACTCCTGGCAGGCAGGGGCAGCTCTGCAGGCTGTGCTGTGCATCAGCCAAGCCTGGCGTTGGTGAAGCGAGGGCCCCACCTGCAGCAGCCTGGCCCTGTGGTGGCCTGGCGTGCCCAGCACCTGGCCAGGCTCTGGGGCCCTGCTGCAGTGTTGGGGTGGAGGGGCTGGAGCACTGCAGCACCCGGCTGCTGGGGCCTGGCCGCTCATGGCTGCCTGCTCTGCAGGTGGTGCAAGAGGTCGTTGGCTTCCTCCACCGCCTGGCCACCGCCAGCAAGGACTGTGCGGTGGTGATGTGCCATGCGGGCACCCGCGAGGCTCTGTCCAAAGCTCTAGACAAGCACAGCACGGCCCCGCTGCTGGCACCGGCCCTGCTTGACCTGGTGGTTGACTGCGAGAAGTATGTCAGCCTCTGCAAGAAGCTGATGACCAGCATCTTGGCTGGCTGCATCCAGGTAGGTGGGCCTGGGCAGACCTGGCTGCACTGGGGCTCTGGGTCCTGGGGCCGTCCAGCTGTCCCTGGCACCCAAGGAGCAGCCTTCTGCTCCCTGCCTGCCGCAGCCCTGTGGTGGGCGAGGGGAGGAGGCCCCAGGGCCCCTGGTAAGAGCGTGGCCCATCCCGTAGCTGGTCCTGGGGCAGATTGAGGAGCACCGCCGAAGCCAGCAGCCCATCAGCATCCCCTTCTTTGGTGTCTTTCTGCGCAACCTTTGCCAAGGTGGGTGCAGGGAAGCGGGAGCTGGAGCCCCGTGCCTGGCACGTGCTGGCCAGGTGGCTGGGAGCCACGTGCTCTCCCCACAGGCTCCAGCGTGGAGGTGAAGGAGAACAAGTGTTGGGAGAAGGTGCAGGTCTCCTCCAACCCCCACCGGGCCAGCAGGCTCACAGACAGGAACCCCAAGACGTACTGGGAATCAAATGGCAGCACTGGCTCCCATTTCATCACTGTCCACATGCAGCATGGTGTGGTGGTCAGGTGGGGCTGGGCTGGGAGCCCAGGGGGGCCTTGGGGCCAGGAGGACCGGTAGCCGCGCAGGGAGCAGAGGACTTTGGGAATCTGCGTGAGCCCTGCCCCACTGGTCCTCATCCTGGAGGTTGTTGGATGTGGGCAGCCGTGCGTGGGGCTGGCAGGGGCCAGGGCAGGGAGGTGGGGACTGCTGGGCAGCACCGTGTCTGTTGTGCTGCAGGGAGATGAGCATGCTGGTGGCCAGCGAGGACTCCAGCTACATGCCAGCCCGTGTTGTGGTGCTGGGGGGAGACAGCCCTGCCGCCATCAGGACTGAGCTCAACACGGTGAGGCTCACATGGGCTGCGCAGGCCCCACGGGAGTGGTGGGCTGGTGCTTGCTGTGCCCTGAGAAGGTCTCACCCTGGTGCCCTGGGAGGTGCCCCACAGGGAGGTGGGGATGTCAGGAGCCGTGCTGTGGGAGCCTCCTCCTGGCTGTAGGGGAGGCTTGGGCATGGGCAGCCCTGCAGCCCAGTCTGCAGCTGGCTGGTGCACTGGGGTTGTGAGCCAGATGTGGGGTCCTGGTGGGAGGTGCCTTGTGGCTGCATAGGAGCTGCTGGGAGGGACAGAGGCCATAGCACTAGTGGGGGGTGGCCAGCAGAGCATGGAGGGTGGCTGGAGCTTGCTGCTTGGTGTGCTGAGGACTCACTGTCTGCCTGTAGGTGACCGTCCTGCCCTCAGACAGCAAAGTGATCCTGCTGGAGAACATGACCCGCTTCTGGCCTGTCATCCAGATCCAGGTGAAGCGGTGCCAGCAGGTAGGGGAGCAGGGGGCCAGGCCAGGGAGCTGGCAGTGTGGGGTGTCAGGGCCATGCCTGAGGAGCTGAGGGTCACGCTGTCCCACAGGGAGGCATTGACACACGTGTGCGTGGCATCGAGGTGCTGGGTCCCAAGCCCACTTTCTGGCCCATCTTCAAGGAGCAGCTGTGCTGGCGGACGTACCTGTCCTGCACTGCCCGGGCTCATGCCTGGTGCCAGGAGATCTGCCAGGACCGTAGCCAACTGCTGCAGCTCTTTGGCAGGTGAGTTGTTCTCTGGCTGCAGCATCGTGTCCCTGGTGTCCCAGGGCCTGGGAGGACGGTGCTGGCAGCCTGCAAGGGCCAGGAGAGGAGCAGCTGGGTGTCCCACCTGGGCTGTTGTGCCTGGTGAGGGGCAGGGAGCAACTGCCACGCTCTGCTCCCCTGGGGGAGTCCTCCCCACCACCAGCAGGTGCCCAGCAGCACCGTGTGCTCCCTGGTTGCTGATGCAGGCTGAACCGGGCACTGCGGCACGAGCAGGACTTTGCCGATCGCTTCCTTCCTGACGCCGAGGTGGCCCAGGCATTGGGCAGGACCTGCTGGGAGGCCCTGGTGAACCCCTTGGTGCAGAGTATCACCAGCCCAGGTACCCTTCGTCCTCCGAGGCCCAACCAGGCTGCGCCCCAGACGGAGGCATCCCACTCTGAGCCTGTTTGGCCTCGCAGACCCCCGTGGCATCAGCCCCCTGGCCTGGCTGCTGAGCGAGTATCTGGAGCGCGTGGAGCCCCCCTGCCGTGCCGCGAGCCACAGCGCTGCCTTTGGTTCCCGTGTGCGGCGCCTGACCCAGCTCCTGGTGCACGTGGACCCCGGTGGCCCAGAGCCAGAGGAGGCAAGAGTAGCTGGTGAGCGAGGGGCTGCCCTCCTGTGGGGCTGCGAGGGCGGTGGTCCAGAGTGCCAGACTGTGGCCGTGGGGAGCTCTGGAGAGGGCACGGTGTCACAGGAGGCTCGTGAGCTGGGGAAGGCTGGTGGCCGTGCTCTCCCAGTGGCCCCCAGAGAGAGGGGGAGGCTGCTGGGGGTCAGTGTGCAGGGCCTGCCTGTAGAGCCACGCTGAGCCTGGGCTTGTCCCTTGGCAGGCCAGAAGGAGGGGAAGAACAAGGAGATGCCAGCCAGGGCTGCGAAGGCAGTGGTGGAGAAGTCGAGCAGCCTGTGGAGCATCTCGCAGTGCTGGCGTGGTGTGGTGCAGCAGCAGGTAGAGCTTGGAAGGCCGGCCATGGGGCCAGAGAGGGTGGTTGGACCCCAGTCGCAGCGGGCGGTGCCTGGCAGTGTCCTGGGAGCACGGGAAGGGTGCGGGGTTGTACCTGGTCTCTGTGAGGCCCGGAGGGATGTGTGGACAGTCCTGCCATGCTTGCCCCCTTGGCAGGGCTCAGATGTGGGCCTGGCCCTGCAGCCAGGCTGGTGCTGCAGGCTGGGAAGCAGGTAGAGCGTCAGGCTCCTTCTTTCCCGCTGCTGTGCTTCTGTCCTGCCCGTGCAGCCCCTGCCCAGCCCTCGAGGCTGCGCTGCCACCTCGCCGCGAGCTGCTGGGAGCCTGCGGCAGCACCAGGGCCTCCAGGTGGCCCCTGGCTGGGGCCTGGGCAGTTGGTCTCGGCAGAGCGAGCCTGGAGCTGTGGATGTTCCCACGAGCTGCCGGCACATCCCAGTGTGGGGCTCACCCCTCTGGTTCTGGGTCCTGCAGGTGCAGCGGTTCCTGGAAACGGCCGGGCAGGCGCCGGACCTTGTGGAGCGATACTGCATGCTGTACCAGCGCCTGCGCAGCGCCACAGAGCAGCTCTTTGGGCAGCAGGCTGCCTTCCTGCTGGCCCTGGGCCAGGGCTTCGCGGGGGCTTTGCTGCAGCTCTCCTTCCTTACCAGCCTGCACGTGAGTCAGGGGAGCGTGGGACCATCAGTGGTGGGGCCCCAATGGCCCGGGAGGTTGTCCTGGCCCAGAGCTTCCAGTGAGCTCTGTGTGGGTGGTGTCCTGGCCCCCGCCGAGCCATGGAACCCTGCCCTGGGGTGGCCCTGGGTGGTGCCCAGCTGCGGGTGCTCGGTGCTTCTCAGGGCGCAGCCCCAGCCCGGGTGCGCTTCTGTCTCGGCCCCCGGAGCCTCGGCCGCTGCCCGAGAGCCCCAGGGTTTCCCAGCTGCTCCCCCCAGGAACGTCTGCCCTGCAGGCACCTGGCGAGCACCCTCCAAAGCCAGCCCTGTCCCTCTGCAGGTGAGTGAGCAGTTTGCCCGCTACCTTGACAGGCAGATCCAGGAGCTCCACGGGGCTGCGGGCAGTGCGGAGCTGCCCCGGCAGCTGCAGCAGATCCTGGAGCCCTTCGTCATCTTCAGTGGCCTGGAGCTCGCCCACAGCTTCGAGCACTTCTACCGGTGAGGGGTGTCGTGTCTCCACGGGACCAGAGGGCCTGGTGCGGTGTGGTGGGGAGATGCAGGTGGTACTGAGGCCGTGTCTGAGCCCGGCCTGGTGTGGCACTGGTGCTCCTGCCTTGCTTTTCCTGGCTCTTGTGCATGGAGGGAAAGGCTGTGAGGGCCCATGGGTGCTGCGGGTCTGCGGAGACACGTTCCCTGCTGGCGACAGGGAGGGGAGGGACGCAGGTGCTGCCAGGCCCTTGTGCCTTGGGGTGAGGCCAGGGCCGGGGCTCTCTCTGTCTCCTGGCAGGGGCTCGGGACGGTCCCTGACCTGATGCTGGTGGCTGTGGCAGGCACTACCTGGGGGACCGGCTCCTGGCACAAGGGCCGTCTTGGCTGGAAGGAGCCATCGTGGAGCAGATCGGGCTGTGCTTCCCCAGCCGCTTCCCCCAGGAGATGCTGAGCAACTTGGCTGAGTCAGAGGAGCTCCAGCAGCAGTTTTACCTCTTCCAGCTGCAGGAGCAGGACAAGCGGCTGCTCGAGCTGGACACGGGCCTGGATGAGGTGAGTGTGTTGCTGGGGTGGGGGGTCTGGGGCCGTCATTCCTCACAGGGATCCTGGGGCCTATCCTGAGGTGCCCTTGTGTCCACGCGTCCAGGCACCGGGGCCGGCCCCGGCAGCGCATGTGCCGGAGGTGAAGGTGCTGGCCCTGTCCCCGCGCTGCTGGCCCATCTCCCCGTTCTGCTACATGGATGAACCTGGCAGGTTTTTCTCAGCGGCCCTGAGCTCCCCCCTGGACGAATTTGCCACCTTCTGCAGGCAGAGTGAGTGTGGCTGCAGCGGGTGCGTGTGTGGGGTCTGGCCGGGGCCAGGCTCTGCAGCAGCAGCTCAGCAGAGGGGTGTGCCGGGTGTGCTGGCAGTGCCCGGCAGGGCTGGCCCTGGCCCCGGCACTGATGCTGTCTCTGCAGGCCAGAGCCAGCTGGGCTGGGCATGCAGGAAGCCCCCACGGCTGCAGTGGACGTGGCTGGGCCGTGCTGAGCTGCAGTTTGGAGACTGCGTCCTCCACGTGTCCACGCTGCAGATGTACATCCTGCTGTGCTTCAACAGCGCCGAGGTAGGCGCCAGGGCTGTGGTGGGGTGAGGGAGGCAGCGTTCCGTGCTGGAACGTAGCAGGGCCGTGTCCTCCCTTCTGGTGGGGACTCTAGCGGTGGCTGTGGCACAGGACCCGCCTTGTTTGGCCGGGCCTGTGGCTGGTGGGTCTTGGCTGGCTGTTCCCTTCCCATGGCCTCTTGCAGGAGGTGGCTGTGGAGGCCTTGCTGCAGGCTACGGGGCTCCCTGCTGACCTGGTGCACCATGCACTGACACCACTGACCCAGGGTGAGGGTGTCCTGGTGCAGAGCTGCGTGCTGGGAGGTGAGTGTGGGGCTGGGGCTGGGGCTTGCCTGGGGAGGTGCTGGTCCGAGCCCCAGGTGGGTGCTAGGGCAGAGGTGCCTGAGCTTGTAGGGGAAGCGACGAGTGAGAGAGGTTGTTGGTGCTTGGGGTGCAGGTCAGTGTGTTCAAGTTGGGACCTGAGGCTGTGTGTAGGACTGAGGGTGGTGTGTGGGGCTGGCACCTGGGGAGGTGTATGGAGTGTTTGGGTCTCAGGTCTGGGGGTGGGGTTGGGGACTGAGGCCAGGGGTTGTGTGTGTGGCTGTTGCTCAGAGCCACGTGTTGGGGATAGGGATGGACCTATGAAGAGAGCAATGGGAGGCCCAGGGTTGGGTCCAACAGGCACATGTGTTCTGGGGTTCTTCCAGGCCCAGCTCAGGGCTTGGCTGACCCTGGGCTGGGTACTAGCTCCAGGTGTGCTACGGCTGAACCAGGCAGCCCTGGCCTGTGCCTCTGGCCACCTGAGGCTGCTGCCCCAGCAGAGGTACCTGCAGGCAGAGAGGGCTGAGGTCAGTGCCCTGGAAAGGAAGAGGAACATCCTTTACTGCCTCATCACCCGCATCCTCAAGGTGGAGAAGCAGCTCCACATTGACAACCTGGTGTTTAGGGTATGGAGGGTTTGAAGGGCTGAGGGGGGGGCTGCCTGAGTGCTGCAGCACACTGCAACATGGGGCTCCTTTGCTGCTGTAGGTGATTGATGCCTGTCAGAAGGGTGAGTCGGGGCCAGGGCTGCAGTTTCTGAGCTTCTGCTGCCACAGCGTGGATGTGCTGTCCTGTGTCCTGCACCTGCTGAAGCAGGGCTATCTCCGGCGCCAGGAGGAGAGGCCCCATGTCTTGGAATATGTCCCTGCTGAACCCACAGCACCTCTGGGGGGGCAGGCACAGATGGTTTTCCAGAGCAGGCCACCAGAGGCATGTCCAGATGAGGAGAGCATAGACTGCCTGTACTGGTAGGTATGCATGTCACTAGGTATGGAGGGGTGTGCATCTCCTACCTACATGAACATGACACTTTTCTCCATAACAGGTCGGAGGAGTTTCTCATGGCCGTGCTACAGGTGCCAATGGGGCACACGCTTAGCCCAGAGGAGGCGAAGCTGCTTATGAAGCAGACAGTACAGCAAGTTCAGGATACTCTGAGCATCCCAAGTGATGTTGCTCAGCACCTCCTTATGCACTGCAGGTGGAATGTGGATTTCCTGATCCAGTGCTATGTGGAGAGTCGTGAGGCCCTGCTCATCTCCTCAGGCTTGCAAGTGCAGGATGTCCAGCCCCCCCCAAGTCCAGGAACCCACTGCCCAGTCTGTGTGAATCAGCTGTGTCCCACTGAGAAGCCACCAACCCTCTGCTGCATGCACTACTGCTGCAAGGTGAAGGTCCTGGAGTCTTTGGCTTCTGTGACTTGGTAGGGCATTGCTGCTGCCTAGTTGATGGCAGTTGTTTGGCCTTGTCTGAAGCTGTTATCAGGTGATTTTCACAGAGCTCATGCAAACTCTTTTCTCAGCTCCTTTGTTGTGATCATTCAGCTTCTGGTTAGTTTGTTCCCATGTTTGTGCTTTTGAGTACATATCCATGGTTTGTGGTGGTTTTGTGCACCGTCTGCTAGGTGGATTTGGCTTCCAGGGTCACATGATCCAGGTGATGCCGCTCCATTATAGCTCTGATCTTTCCTCTTCTGCCTTCACAGCCCTGTTGGAGTGAATATCTCACAACTCGCATTGAACAGAACATGGTTGTCAGCTGCACCTGTCCCATATCCGAGTGCCGTGCGCAGCCAACTACGGCCTTCATTTGTTCCATTGTTTCCTCTGAAGAGATTATAGCTAAGGTGAGGTAGGATTGGTGGTTACTTGATGTCTAAGCTCTGTTTCATTTTGGTCAGCATTAGCAGATAATCTTGCTGCTGCTTTTTCTCTTTCCCATTTTGAAGACTGACAGTGTGATAATTGAGGCAGACCAGGTTTCTGCCCAGTGGTGTCTGATCATGGTCCATACTGGCTATTCAGGAAACCATAACATCAGCAAGAGAGTTATGTTGCTATATTTTATAAGAAATATTTTATAAAAAATAGATATTTTATAAAAAATAATTATTGCAGGTCGGCATAATTTGCAGCCAATTTTAACAAGTTACTCTGATGCTCTCACTGAAATGAGATGAAGACAGGCTGAGGGAGTTGTGGTTTTTCAGGCTGGAGAAGATAAGGCTCTGGGGAGACCTTGTAGCAGCCTTTCAGTATCTGAAGGGAGCCTACAAGAAAGCCGCGGAGGGACTTTTTCCAAGGGCTTGGAGTAATGTTTTGAAATTGGAGAAGAGAGATTTAGTTAGACTTTAGGAAGAAGTTCTGTAGTATGAAGGTGGTGAGACACTGTAACAGGTTACCCAGTCAAAGTGTTCCAGGCTAGATTAGATGGGGTTCTGAGCAACCTGGTCTAGTGGGAGGTGTCCCTGCCCATGGAGTGGGGTTGGAACTAGATGTTCTTTAAGGTCCCGTACAACCCACACCATTCTATGATTCTATGTTACTGGTTTCCCTTATTGCTCAGTAAGTGGTATGGCTGGAATGTTTATGTCTCATGAGGAGTCACACCTACAGGCACAGAATAATTTAGGTTGCAACAATCTATGGAGATCTCTGATCCAACCCTGTCCTCAAAATAGTGAGATTATTGAGTGAAAATCTCAACACTGAAATTAAAACATGCTGATCCAGGTTGTCTTCTTTGCATCTTACATTTAAGTAGCTCTAGGCAGCAGTAAGATCCCCGTCTGCTGCCTTCTTCCCATGCTGAACAAACCCAGCTCTCTCAACCTCCCCTCCTACATTCTGTGCTCCAGCCCCTGACTGCCTTGGTGGCCTGTGGGTGACATTTTCTCTAGTCTGTTGGGAGCTTAACCTCTTCCCAGTATCCATTTGTGTCACCAGTGCCAGAGTAATCCCTTGCCTGCTGGCTGCTAAAACAAGAATATTTGAGTTTAAACTTTTAATGCTTGTATTTCTACAAAACATAAACCATGTCATGTTTCTGAAAGAAGTTTTCTCTCAACCATGTTTTCCTCAAGTTCCTTGGGTGTCTTTTGTTCAGCTGTGGTCTTCCATTCTGACCCCAGGGATTCTTTGCTGAGATTTATGCTGTAGGCTTGATTAACTCCAGTGTGTGCAAAGATTCCTCTTAAGATCTGATGGCCAGCGTCATGCGGTACTTGGCAACTTCTTGATTGTACGTGGCTGGTTTTCTGCCCAGACCTTCATTGAACAGATGTTCTCTCTGCTTTTAGGCTTTCTGAGAGCAGCTCTTTGTTTTATAGTTCCAGCAAGAATCCTAGATCTGCTTCAGCAGTTGCATCTCTTTCTCCTACTCACCAAAAAACAGGATGGAGCAAAACTCCAGACATCAGGCATTCTGAAATTCAGCCTCTGTGAAGGCTGTGATTTGGTGCTGTCTGCTGACTCAAGTGCTCATTTATCTTTCTGGGTACTGGTGTCTGGGCAGAAATGATCCCATCACCTATCAACAGGATGGCAACAGACACAGATGTTGACTCTCTGAGTAGAATGAAGTGGCTTTGTTGAGACTTTGCATCCACCAAGCATTTTGCCATGGCACAGGCTGACATCCTTGCAGCCAGTCAGTTCACACCGTCTGGTTTAGGTTGCCCAGGAGAGAGAGTGAACAAGAAGGAATGAACGAGAGGGAAATTCGTGAGAGTCATATCTGAGTCCTTCAGTGCTCAGGGCTTGTACCTTTTCTTTCTAGCATTTGTTGTGACCTCTGTTGTCTTTTCCATGCCTTCTTCTGCACTTCCCCTAGATTTGTGTGTGTCTGCACCATCCTTACACTTCAGTAACTGATCATAGAAAATGAAGTTACTATGTGCAGTATAGTTGCATCCCTGGGTCCCTACCTGTAACAGCTCCTTATTGATAACCCATACTGCCTCTGCAGTAATGTCTAGAGGCTGTTGGCAAAGTGAGACTCCTTCCCCTTGGCAGACTTTTGCTTAGTTATATGATGTGCAAAGGAACTTGAAATCAGAAAAAGTTAAAAAGAGCACCTGATAGCTTTCTGTCGTCGTAAGATGATTGGCTTGGTGGGTGAAGGGAGATGTTGTTTATCTCAGCTTTAGTAAGGCTTTCTGTCCCATAATCCACAACATCCTCATACAAAAAAACCTGATAAAGTGCAAGGTGAATGAGTGGACGGTGAGATGCCCTGCTGAGCTCAAAAGGTCAAAATGGCAGAAAGTTGAGATGAAAGCCACTCACTAGTGTAACCCAGAGGTTGATATTAAGGTTAACATTATTTAACAACTTCATTCCTGACATGGATGATGGGACCAAGTATACCCTCAGCAAATGTATAGATGATAAACAGCTGGGAGGACTGTTTGGTGTTCCAAAGGGTTGTGCTACCATTCAGAGGGACCTCAACAGACTCGAAAGCTTTGAATACAAGAATATCATTAAGTTCAACAAAAGGAAATGTCAAGTCCTTCTCCTGGGATAGAATAACTTGATGCAACAACATATGCCTGGGGCCAACCATCTGGAAAACAGCCCTGAGAAAGAAAAAGAAAGTGATCATGGAGGACAACAAGTTGAACATAGGCCCACAGTGTGCCATGGTGACTAAGAAGGTCCACTAGCATCTTAGGATGAACTAGGAAGAGCATTGACAGCAGGCTGAGGAAGGTGATCCTTCCCCTCTACCCAGTGCTAGTGAGACCACGTTGGGAGTACTATGTCCATTTCTGGGCTTGTGAATACGAGACAGATAAGGACATACTGGGGAGAATCCAGCAAAAGGACACAAAGATTATTTAGCTTTTGGAACATCTCTAGGAGAGGCTGAGAGAGCTGAGTTTGTTTAGCCTGGAGAAGATGAGACTCAGGGTGAATGTTATCTACACTAATGGGATTAAGGAGCCAGATTTTTCTGGCTGATATCCAGTGAAAGGATAAGAGGCAGTGGGCATAATTTAAATACAAGGAATTAATGAGAAAAGTTTTTTTTTTTTTTTAATTTAAACAGTAACAGGACACTGGAACAGGTTGGGCAGAAAGGTTTGTAGTCTCTGCCCTTGGTTGTGCTCAAAACCCAACTGCATATGGTCCTGAGCAGTGCTGCTTTGAGCTGGAGGGGTTGGATTATTTTTTATCTCCAAAAATGCCTTCCAACCTCAGCTATTCTGTGATTATATGAAACAGCCTCTAGATATGACTCGAGGGGTGGGGAATTTACACAAAGGGAATGAAAGAGTAAACAAACTTAGTGCTGTTTTGTTGTTCAGTCAGATGCAGAGCCCACAGGCACCAGACCCTAGTTGTAAGGCCTGACCATACAGCTTCTCTGCCTTAACTCTTCTTCCTGGCTTCTTATTACAGTATGAAAAAGCCCTCCTCAGAGGCTATGTTGAGTGTTGCTCCAACTTGACATGGTGCACCAACCCTCAGGGCTGTGATCAGATTCTCCTTAAGGATGGACTTGGCTATGGGGCAGCCTGTTCAAAGTGCTCCTGGGTGTCCTGCTTCAACTGCAACTTCCCAGAGGTGAGGCTGAGCTGAATCATGGGCAATGCTGTCTCAGGTTTTGCACGTTCCATACTGCTTTTTTGGGGTTGACTGGCTCTCTTTTTCAGGCCCATTATCCTGCTAGCTGCAGCCACATGTCTCAGTGGGTGGACGATGACGGGTACTATGAGGGAATGACAAGTGAAGCCCAAAGTAAACATCTGGCTAAGCTCATTTCAAAGCATTGCCCAAGCTGCCAGGCTCAGATAGAGAAAAATGAGGGGTGCCTGCAGTGAGTATCCATTTCTGTTTGCTACTGGAGACTAGAGACAGCAAAGACATGGAGTTGGGTCCACTGTGCTTTTTTTTTTTTTTTTTTGGCTGTGAAATAAGAGTTTTTGCAGGTCTGTTTTCTAGTTTTAGAGGAATGAGTGTTTTTAATTCCTAGCAAAATGTTCCCCAGCATTCAGAATTAGATCTATTGGTAGCTCTGTGGTAGAACAAAATCTCATTTTGCAGTATTTTTTTACAGTGCACTCTTGTCTGCTCTCAGAATCCACTGTAGACATACAGAGGTGCAGAATAGGGGAGTGGATAGCTCAGCACCTTTTTCTTTCATAATCACCTATTCCTGTAACCTGTAACAGGTTTCTTTTAACTGCCTCTCTTTAATTGGCTTGGATCTCTGACAGTTTTTTACATGACAGGGGAGTTACTTCCTGCTTCGAAGCCAGGGCTTAGGAGTTGCCATTTGTTTCTTTCTTGCCCTGGCACAGTCCTTGGTGCCCTGCTGTGGTTCATTCCCACATATGTGTGGCCCTAGGGCTGTGCAGTCCCTTTTTTTACTGTGGAGTGCTGCATTACTGAGGGAAGAGGTGAGGTGCTCATGTGGGTCTTGCTTCAAACTGTGGAATGCTTAGTTCGGCCATCGAGTTCTTGGTAAGTTGATACTGGGAAGTTGTGCTGCCAGTTCACCCAGTTCGTTTTTGGAGACACAATGACTGTTTTTAAGCATCATCTGCTTCCAGCAAAGGCTTTAAAAAAATACACACAGGGAAATGCATAGTACAGAGTGAATGGGAGTGACTCGGTCGCATACTCTGGCCCTGTGATGTAAGGGAGCACTGGGAGGAGCTGTCTGCAGGTGGCTGTTAGGACTGAGTGATTCTCATTGTTCTTCTCCTGCTATGCAGTATGACGTGTGCAAAGTGTAATCACGGCTTCTGTTGGCGTTGCCTCAAGCCCTGGAGACCAACTCATAAGGATTATTACAACTGCTCTGCGATGGTGAGTGGTTTGCTATATCCCACTGGCTCGTGCTTGTGTTCAGATGCACCTGGCCTCTCAGAGAGAGGATGAGGATCTCCACTTGTGCCCTTTACTCTGCACTTTGTGCACTTGCCAGTAATATCGATAGCGTTGTCAAAATCTCTATGTGTGGTAGTATTCCCAAGACAGCCATGGTACTTGAGGGAAATTGCTACAGGTTACTTCTACCTTTCCTTTCAGGTGAGTAAAGCAGCTTGGCAGGAGAAGCGTTTTCAGGATTACAATGAGAGATGCACTTTTCATCATCATGCAAGGGTAAGGCCTCTTCCTCCCTTTGCAGATGTTGACTGTTGCCTTAGCCCAGGGAAGCAGGACAGTTTCTGTTATGTCTCAATATGTTTCACCTGAAGCTGAGAAGTAGGCTCAAACTGGTACAGAACTTGGAAGCAACGGCAACTTAAGGCTGTAAAAAGTTTGAAGGAACAACACAGTGGAGGTGTCATAATAGGGTGCAGTAAATGCTCTTCTGCTACCTGCATCTTCTGGGATGGCACTTCAGGAAGCTTAGGAATTACCTGTGTGGAAGGGGCTATTTTTTTGATCTTGTGGAGCTTGACATTGAAAGTTTTTTTCACTCCTGTGGTTATTGCAGGAATTTGCCATGAGTCTGAGGAACAGAGTTTCTTCCATCAGTGAAATGCCAAAGATTAGGAATTTGACCTTTGTTCTTCATGCCTGTAAAGTGCTAGAACAGGCACGGAAGGTAAGGATGTGTAACAGGCTTCTTGAGGTTTAGGCCTAATTCCACTGGTGTGTTTCACACCTTTCTTAAAGCAAGGAGATCCAACCTCATTTTACTCCAAACAAGAGAAGACAGGAAAAAAAAACTTTAGGGGAAGAACAGCATTAGGACAGGTGAAGAGCTCATATCTGCCTTCCCCTGCTTTCACTCCAAGTTGGGCTTTTTGCAGTGTTCCTCACAGTGAGGTGACAGGATTTGGAGTTTATCTCAGGCTGACACCATGGAATCAGCACAAAGATCTATATTTAGGGTTTTCATATGCTGGGTCTAGTCCATTCCACTTTGAAATGCCTCAGTGTTGGTACTATCTTTGTAAAGCTCTCCTGATGCTGTGTTACAGCTAGGAAGTCCCTCATGTTATGGTTTTCCTTTCTTCATTTCATGAGCTGTATGTGTTTTGGAAGCACTTACTGTGTGCTCTGATAGCAACATTATGACAGCTTTGCATTGCAGCCACTGGATGTGTGCAGTAAGCCTGCAGCAGCACAGGCCTGCAAGGTCTTCTGTCCTCTGAAACATAGGAAGGAGGCTGGAATTGCTCTTGCAGTACTGCCTTTGCAATATATACCTTGCTTGTAAAAGCAGACTTGATTTTGAGAGATGAATATGGAACAAGGGTATCTGACTGTCTTTTGGGCTCACTTCTCTCTGTTTATTGCCAGTTTTGAGTTCAACCTGGGCTGCCCAGCAATGTGTAGATTCTGTGTGCTTGTTGTTTTGATACTCTGCCTTCTGGTCACTCACACTTGTTCTGCATTTGAATTCCGTGTTCTTGTGGTGGTTTGCAGCTGGGAACAATTATTTTAGACTTCAGCACAAAATAATTACACATTCATTTTCAATCCTGCAAGTAACTCTGGGTAGCCTGGCACTGCTGTCACTTGGTGTAATGGTTCACTAGGCTGTGGCTGCAGACCAGAAGCACTGCCAGCCACTGATATGTAATGAAGTCTGCAAGGGTTTGATGCTACTGTCTCCTTACCCACTCTGAAGCTGAAGGAGGATGCTTACAGCATGATCTTTACTGTTCCAGGTGCTAGCTTACTCCTGTGTGTACAGCTACTATAACCAGGACTCTCAGAGCATGGAAATTATGGAACAGCAGACTGAGAGCCTGGAGCTGCACACTAATGCTCTGCAGATCCTTCTGGGTGAGTCCTGCAGCCTCTCCAAAGTAGAGACTAGGATTCCTAGCTGTCTGGTTCAAAGGGTAGCAGCTCTGTAGTGGGGGGCTATAGCATACACACCAGCACCCGGCTGGTCTCTCTGACTTCTCCCAGCTCATTTCTACCTTGGGTGTAATTTCTGGAAAGTCCACTGAAGCAGTTTGGCTGCTAGTGGAGACTGATAAAGTAAGGAGCAACATGTTCCCTTCTAAAAGAGGAATTTATGGGCACAGGAGATGTAAGTGGCTGTGACTGGCTTCATAATCAAAGCCAAGGAACTTGGTCTCTGCTTAAGAGCATGGAAAGCGTCATGACTTTGTTGGCTTTGAATTGCAGAGGAAACACTGCTACAGTATCAGGACCTGGCCTGTTCTCTTCAGCTGCTGAAAGCAGAGCATTTTCGTGCTGGTTTGGAGTTGGTACACCGGATCAAGGAGCGTCTCTTTGCAATTCTCTGGCACTCCACACAGGTGAAGTCCATGTGTCTGTTAGTGGCTTGTCTCACTCTGATCTAGTTTCACCTTGCTCAAACGGAGAAAGGGGCTTGGTCAACTGAGAGGATAGACTGTCCATTCTGTGTGTATGTAGGGAAGGAGTTTGCAGCACAAAATACACCCCAAATCACATATTGTCTCTCTCTCCTGGTTGTTCTTCCATGCTAGCAGGATTTCCACATTGGGCTCCAGACTTCAGTAAATCCTGATCAGAGAAAGGTGAAACTCTCAAATGTGCCTGCTTCAGCTGCTGCCTGTATGGGGTAAGTTTCCTTAGCAGGGTAACAAGGAAAGGTGGGTAAGTCCAGACAAAAAGAAGGTAACCAGAATTTTCTTCTGTGCTTTCTGACATACAAAGGAATTAGTAACAGATACTGGCTACTTGCATCCTGTGTTGTGGCTAGAGATAACAATGTTAGTGACATAGTGGTATAGGGAAACCAGCAAAACCTCTGCTTGGTATGCAGCTATGGTCAAGAAAGTTCCATCACTGATAAGACCCAGTTACAGAAGTTGCTCTCCCTGGATGCTCTTGAGTTTCTGTGGAGAGTCACAGTCTTTCTACAGAGGTGTATCAGAGATCTAGGAGGTGTCTAGATGAGAGAGGCAAGCACAAACATGGGGGGAGATGGAAGGGCTTGACATTTATTTTAAGAAAGGAATGGGGAAGAGGTGAGACAGCTCTAAAATAGTGTGTTGAGAGGTAAAATGGACGGATTCTTGTTTTCCTGCCCTAGAGTACTGAACTGACAGGTGTTAAGTATGATTGGAAGGTGATGAGTTCAAAACAAAGTCCACTTCTGTGTAAACCAAGAAACACAACTGGCATCTGCTGTCCTAGTAGGACCAGTCCCCTCTGAAGGCTGCTGGGTTTCCAGAAGCTGAAAAGGGTGCTAAGTGTTGCAAGAAAAGAATGACAGCTGAGTCAAGAGACACTGTTTCAGAGCAGGGGTTATGGTTTCATTGGAATGAAGCTGAGACACCAGAGCTGGTGGCAGACTGCAGCTTCTTAGCCCAGTCACAGGTGGCTCTCTGACACAGCCCTGTACTGCATGCATGGATAAGGCCAGTTAATCACCTGCTCCTGGGTGCACCTGCACAGCTGCTGTGTGCCTGAGGCATGGCTTTGGTTCAGTATGCTGAGGTGATGGTAGTGGTGAGGATGAGGGTGATGTGGGGCTGGTTTGTGGTTGCTCTTCACAGCTGGGGCTCTGCTCTGATGCTTTCCTTCTCAATAGGTCAAAACATATCTTCTGTGGCTCCCCCAGCACAGATGAAGGTCACAAAGAGGTTGAAGATGAGGACTATGAACCGCAGTGGCAGGAAAACTATGATAATGATGATGACCTTGATGAAGACAACTTTCTGTTCGATGATGAGTCTGATAACGTCGATTGTGACTCCTCCTCCTATGATGATGATTATGTCTTTGGCTAGAATTGGACTGTAACCAAGCCTGCCAGCCTGGGCCTCTGCCTCTACTCTGTCTTGACCAGTTGGCGTTAGTAACTTTCCTCAAAGACAGCGAGGTGCTCTCAGGAAGAATGAAGAGACACTTCCTCTGGGGGCTGCTTGCTTAGTCTTTGTCTTTTAATATGCAGAAACTATGCTCTGGACAGATGGGCTGCATTACTGTGGCCACCTCCCTCAGAAAGATGTCTCTTTGCCTTTCTGCCTTGTCTCTATTTCTTCCCATAGATACCTAATTGAGTTAGAAAGTCACAGTCCAGCTGCAAAGTGAAGACTGCTTGCCGCCCAATAAAGGACTGGTCAGTGTCCTTGAGTGTGCTCTTCCCAAGCACTGGGCACAGGTGATATGTACATCATATGTCCTAGCATGGCATTGTCCAATCTAGCCAGTGTCTAGAAATACTGTAAAACAATGTGTTTATGCTCAAGTCAATGCCTCCCAGCTGGAGCTGGAGGGATTCCATTCCAGAGCTACAGGTGGATGTGGTTCAGTGCATTTCTCTAGCTGAAGGGGACAGCTTTTTTGCTATTGGCTTGGAGTTGTCTTGGGATGGGCTGCTATGAGTGGCACAAATTTGCAGGACTGTTTTAAAGGGTTTAAATGTATGCACACACACACAAATATATATATATATGTAGAGGTTGTTCAGGTAATATTTTGCAAAAAAGAAAACCCTGAGGAAGAAGGGTTAAAAAAAAGTTTTGTTTAAAAAAGAAACAGTTTTCTTCTAGCACAAGTCTTCTTGTTGTCTATGTGGAACAGGGTTGTGAAGGGACAGCTGGACATTCTCAAGTGACCCTGGGATGTGCTCATCCCAGGAGTTATTTGTGAAATTGGTGTGGGTTTGGGATCCTCCCCCAGGCCATACAGTCTGCCCTGCAAAGTGGCTTTTCCTTCCTGGACAGCTCAAGGAACAGTAAGAGGTATGAGGAGGGATGGGAAGGAGGGCAGGGGACCAGACCAGACAGGGTGATGGGGCTGATGTTTCTGGGAGCAGGTGCAAGACAGAATGCCTGCATGTTGATCAAACTGGTAATATCTGGTGCCCAGCAGAGGGCAGATGTGGATCTGCTATCAAGGCTTGAAGGGTGATTTGAAGGTTTGTGGGCTTGCTTTGGAGATACAAGGCCCTTCTCAGGCCTTGGGTATCATCTGGCAGCAATGTGGGGTCGCAAGGGGATGCTGGGCAGACGACCACTGCCAGGGGCAGACCAGGGAAAGAAGAATGCTTCTTTCACTTCTGTCAAGACCCAAGTAGGGCAACCCAGGGAGATTCAGATCAGACCCCCTTGCTTTCTAAACTCTTCTCAGAGAGGAGCCCAGGTGCAGCTGGATTCAACCTTGGTCTCAGACCTGGCCCTTCCAGGGGGAGTGATTAAAATGTCACAGTTTGAGGAAATGCTGGACTGCCTGATACCCCTTGATCAGATTAAGGTGAAACGACACTCAAGGTCTGTATTTGAATATTAGGTTTACTTAAAGCTATAGAAGGAATATGGATACTTCAATTATTATCTTAGGCTGCTCGATCATAAAGGCTGACAATTAGATCACAAGAGTACAATACATATATGTTTAAGCTGCACAATCTGAGAAAAAATCGTGGTTAGGCCTTGAGTTAATGATGTTAGGAAGGTAGAGATAGTGTAGGAGAAGAAAAGTTCAGAGGGATAGATAATAGAAAGTCACCAGTCCTGGATCTGGCGTTGGGCCAGCCAACGGGGGAGAGTTGGTGTCAGTGAGGCTCCCCAAGCCCACCATTGTAGGCCCTTGTTTTATAGGCCTAGTTTCCTTGTTTTGCGAAGATGAGCAAGCGTGTTTGAGTCATAAGCCTGAGCAGCTAGAGTGGACCTCCACCCCTCCATCCTTGTCTCAGTCACTGCACATGCAGCCTCAGGCCGTATGCAGACCATCAGTACAGTCTCCATCCTCTCAAGGCAGGCCTTTTGGGATGCAAAGGAGACTTTGTTTAGGCGTTACAATGGGGTTTCCACACCAATTTGAGCAAGTATAGGTCTTGAGGGCTGGTCTCTCACAACTTCCCCCAAGTCCCTTGATCCTAGTCCTCCTGGCTGAACCCCATTGTCTATCAGAGTGGAAGTCCTAGCTCTGCTCACTCTGTGTGGAAAATGGGTTCCTCGCCCCAGAACACCTCTGTGGGCCCTAAGGGCTCCTGAGGGAGAGATGTGGTGGGGATGCCCAGACAGCCTCATTTCCCCAGTGTGACCAGTCCTTGCAGGAACAGCACGAATTCCCCAGGTTGTTGGGGGACAGAGCAGAATATCCTAGATGCCCGAGTTCCTCATGTGGAAATGCATGCCTGGAGTTCCTCATCCACTGTCTCCTGGATGCCTGCTTAAAACCCAAGAAGTCAGAAGGATCATGAGGCCCTACTTTTCTGGAAGATATTTGTACTGAAAACCAAGATTTTCTGTCCTGCTTTCTGTTCTCCCTCAGCTCACCTTTGGACACCCGTGTTAAGGTTTGACACAGGTATACTCATCAACTCCTCAGCTAACCGTGTCCCCAGAGCAGATTATGCCACGCACTTGGCATCAGAAGTGAGAGCCATCTTGGGGCTCAGCCCCACACACACATCACTGGATAAGTAGAAAAAATGATCACTGGCAACTGGTTCGGGGCCTGAGTTGCACAACTGTGAGGCCTCCCATTCATTCTGCACCTCTGATATCTCTGCAGCACCCAGCTAGAGTCATGCTCAAAAGGATCTTCTTTCCCTGCAGATTCTGCCAAGCCTGCTCTCTTGGTTGTGGCTTCACTGAAGAGCAGGAATCTCATTCACCCATTCATGCACATCACTAATTGGATGATGACGCATTTGGTTATTTACTGATCACATAAATTACACAGTCCTTTCCAGGCTACGGAAGGTGTCCTGTCCTTGACTTTGTCAGCAGGGAAGGTTATGCAGTGTTATTACCAAGTTCCCTTTTATTCCCTACATACTAGCCCTTCTACCTTCATTACTCCTGATGAGCATTTACTTCCCTATATCATTACAACCCTTCTTGCCTTCCTGCCCACTTTTCTGCCTGCCTTCCATTTCCCCTCTCTGTTCTTCCCCATTATTTCCAAGTTTTTCCTTTACCCTCCCTTTCTTCCACCCACTTTTCTTCCACTCCCCTCAGTCCTTGGGAAAGGTATGGAACTGCACATTGACCGCACCAAATTGCCAGCTACACTAACAACGCTGCTGATACTTTATCGAGAAGGTATTGAGAATTAATCTAGAAAGTTGTGGATTGCTCCAGGAGGAAAGGAAGAGAAAGTTCTATCAGTTTTAGGTAATCTGTTAATAATGTGATGATGTAAGCTTGTGCTTGAGAGGAGGAGGCCCCTAGTTATTCAGTTTAGTGTTGATTCTATTATTTATAATAGGTTGGCCTGTTGGTGATAAGGATGTTGCATTACTTTCAGAGTTTTAGGTGGGGTGCTTTGAAGCACTCTTTGATGGTGACTGCTTAAAGGTCTACGGTGTGGGGAATAAGAATTAAGTAGATATCTGCTAGGGGAGATTGTGTTCATTTTTAAAGGAGGTGTATCCCCTTTCAATTGCTTGTGGTTTACTACATAGGGCCTAGATTGAATGTCAGTGGAGGAAAAGAGGGAACTTAGCCAAATTTCACAGGCAACCAGCCATCACCCTACTACTAACAAGTCCTCCCAATGTTTTGCAGCAGAAACACATTTGGTCAGTAATAGATGCTTGTAAGTAGCTCACTTGGGTTTTGGTATGGCACTCTTAAATTAATTTTGCTTCATTGTTCTTGCTAGATCATGATGTGAGAGGAACAAGTGTTTATCTTTGCTATTTATTGCTTGGGTTTTTCATTACTATTTCACTTTTCCCATACGATACAAACCTCTGTTGTGGCAAGGGTCTTTTCTATTGCCTATACTAAGCAGAAAGACCGTTTTAATTTGGTGATCATTTCTAGCTGTGGTTTGACTGGGCTAGAGTTGGGCTTCAGAGGATCTGGTTGGTAAGAAGTACCTTTCAGGTGTAACCTGAAGGCTTTCAGGTTATAGCTATGTCTTGGTATGCTAAGTGCACCTTCCAGTATGCTTCCATTGTAGCTTACTTTTATCTTCAGCTGATGGGCACATTAGCAATAGTGGTTTATAGTTTGTGAGGAGGGTGGTGGGTGATCTGTTAGTGGGGTTGAGGCTATTATTTTCACCATTGTGCTCTAAGGGGATGTGAACTGGTGATGGTGGTATGTAGTCTGTCTTGGTGAGGGGTGGCTGGTGGACTGTGGATTAGCAAGTCTAGAACAAGCTCCTCTCTGGGTTTGCGGCACTGCCGAGTCCTTAGAGTTTTAAGAGTTCTCAGGGAGGTACTTGGGTAAGGTATAAAGATTTACAGGTAGGCATAGCGGGGTATGTAATCCCAGTTTATGTCTTAGCTTTTGTGGGGTTTAATTAATTGTGGCTGCTAAGATAGTCTTTAGGGTGGCTTTAGGTGCATTTCAGCCTTGTGACTGATCAGTTACATTTTGATCTTAGTTGCCTTGATAACGTTACCACTGTTTACACCATATTACAGTTTATTTGGGTCTCTTGTGTGACTGCAGTGGCTGGCACAAGATTTGTCAAACCTAGGTGCTGCTATAAGCCAAGTTTACACTTACTGCTAAATGTTCATTATTGCTGAGTATCCATGGGGGTGTAGCTAAGCAAGGTGTCTCGGGTTACAACTTGGCTGTGCCTGCTGCCCACTCCTTTTCCTTAATATGGTGATCAAGGGCATTTACACTGTGCTGCAGATACTTGCATGTATGTCTAGGAAGGATTCATGGTGGAGTTAGGACCATGTCTTTTCTTGGTGGGAGTGTGTGGCGGCCAACTTGGCAGCTTTAGTATCACGGACACTTCAGGCTACTTATTTGTAGCACTTCAGTTCACTTCAGTTTCTTGTTTGTTTCTTGTTGGCTTTTTTCTGTTTTCTTGTTACTTCAATAATGTTTTTTTCTTCTTTGTTGTTTTTGTTGTTGTGGTTGGTTGTTTATTGGTTGGCTGTTGTTTGTGTGCATGCAGGGCAGTTTCTTTGAGTTGTGGTACATTGTGTACATTTGTGTACAAAATCTGTATTTAAATATTAATGCAACTCCAGTGCTGATGACATATGAAAAAAGTGTAAAAATGTGTGTTAACAACACTGAATATTTGCTTGAAAGATACTGGTGGTGTTTAAGCTTTTAGAGGAATTGTGAATGTAAGAAATTATGTCCTGTGAGCATTCACTTAAATAGCAGCGTAAGAGTCTGTGCAAGCCATAACTGAATGTAAAACAAAGTGCATCAGTGTTAAGATGATTACCCATATACTACAACCATATCACTAAGTAATCCTTGAGGACCAGAATTAGGCTCTGATGCATTGTGTGCTCAGACTTGTATTGATCTCACCAGACCCAGGTCCAAAATAGAAGAGCCTCCAGCAAGGGCTCCCACAAAAGTGGCCAGAACTGATAGCTTTAGGCAGCCCTAACTTTCCCTCAGCAGCCCCTTCACAGCCCCACCAACACTAGTTCTCTGCACTTGCTCTATCACCTAACACTCTGCTTTACCTACTCTATCAACTTAGCCAGGGCCCTGGTTCAAAACAGACAACCTCCAGAGAGGGATCCCACTCTAAAGGTACAGGACTGAAGGCTGTTGTCACTCTCAGTTTTTCTTGGCAGGCCCTTCACAGCCCAGCAACACTAACACTTTGCCTTTGTTCTGCCACCTGAACTTCAACGTCACTGGAACCCAGCTCCAAAACAGGCTGGCACTGACCAGGGCTACCATAGCAAAATGGCCAGGGCTCTAAGCTGTTGACACCCCTCTTCTGCAGAGAGTTCCAGAAAACCCAGGAGACTGAGGGCTCCAAAAAAGCCCCAGGATTGAGACTTCACAAAAAACCAAATAGCACAAAGTCCACATCTGTGTCAATGCAGAAGACCCAGACAAGCTCCCCAGGCTAGGAGATATTTAGGCAGCAGAGACTTAATGGATGGACAAAAGTGTTTGGACTATGTCCCTGCTTTCCATGTATAGGTTGAATGGAGCTCAACAAGGGATTTACTGCCCACATGCAGAAGTCTTGCTGAGGGTTTTTTTTCATCTGTGAATGGGGCATAAACAAGAAAGTATGTACTTTACATAGAAACAAGAGCCTCACTTTGCCTAACTGAAGCTTTTTCAAATTTCATTTACATTCTTGATAGCTTATGTATATTCTACAGACAGAACAAGTCCTGCATTACCTGGGCGAGACAACTTGTGTTCAGGGTGACATACATATACACAGCTATGACACAATCTAGGTATCTTTATACATATAGAATATACACAGGATACACACAGAAAGTGTAAACAGAATATGTGAGGATGGACATACAGACCTACATCTAAATATGTGGCTTTCAAGCATATAGATACACACATGCCTACACATGCTCTATACACAACATCTGCAGACAGTGCCTCAGATGACCTCATCTCACTGAGGCTTTTTTCCTCGTAATGAAAGACATCATAATAGGAGACATCAGAATAGGAGAAGTCATAATAGAAGATGAAATAAAGGGAGACATCAAAATGGGTGACGTCACAATGGAAGACAAAATAAAGGGATACGCCATCAAGGGAGACATCATAATGGGCAATGTGAGGAAGTCAGTTGGTATGAGTTTCAATAAGGCCAAATGTTGGGTCCTGCACTTTGGCCACAACAACCCCCTGCAGTGCTACAGGCTTGGGGAGGAGTGGCTGGAGAGCTGCCCAGCAGAGAGGGACCTGGGGGTGCTGATTGACAGCTGGATGAACATGAGCCAGCAGTGTGCCCAGGTGGCCTAGAAGGCCAATGGCATCCTGGCCTGCATCAGAACAGTGTGACTAGCAGGACCAGGGAGGTGATCCTGCCCCTATGTGCAGATTTGGTCACTGCAGTATAGGAAGGACATTGAAGTGCTGGAGAGGGTGCAGAGAAGGGCAACTGGGCTGATTAGGGGTGGTCTGGAGAACAGGTCTTAAGAGGAGAGGCTGAGGGAGCTGGGGCTGTTCAGCCTGGAGAAGAGGGGGCTGAGGGGAGACCTCATTGCTCTCTACAACTACCCGAGAGGAGGTTGTAGTGAGGTGGGTGTGGGCCTCTTTTCTCTAGTGACTAGTGACAGGACAAGAGGAAATGGGTCAAGGCGTGCCAGGGGAGGTTCAGGTTGGATATTAGGAAAAATTGCTTCACAGGAAGAGTGGTGAGGCACTGGAACAGGGAGGTGGTGGAAGTACCATCCCTGGAGGTGTTAAAAAAATGGGTAGACATGGTGTTTCAGGAAATGGTTTAGTGGTTAGAGGTTGTAGGGCTGACAGTTGGACTTGAAGATCTTGAAGGTCTTATCCAACCTTGATGATAATTCTATGATTCTATAAAGGGAGAGATCATAAAGGAAGACATCATAATGGCCAACGTCATAAAGGGAGATGTCATTATTGGTGACATCATAAAGGGAGACTTCTTAATGGGAGACATCATAATGGGCAACGTCATACAGGGAAATGTAATAAACAGAGACTTCATAATGTGAGGCGTCATAATGGGCGATATTTAAAAGGGGGCCATCATATTGGGTGACATAAAAATGGGCGACAGCATAAAGGCAGACATGATAATGGGTGACATCATAATGAAATACGTCATGATGGGTGATATCACAAAAGGAGATGTCATAATCAGTGACATCACAGAGTAATATATCATAAAAGGAGACGACATAATGGGCGACGTGATAAAGGGAGATGTCAGAATGGGAGAAGTCATAATGGAAAACCTAATAAAGGGAGACATCAAGATGTATGACTCCACAATGAAAGATGAAATAAAGGGATTCGTCACCAAGGGAGACGTCATAAATGGAGACAGGATAAAGGGAGACATCATAATGGGTGATGTCATAAATGGAGATTCTTGAAACATGCTGAATCTCAGAAGTAACACACACAAATATTTACATAGTTGAGGAAATATTGTGGGAGTGAGTAGGGAGCACTGAGAATGAGCTCTGGGACTTTTTTTTTTTATGTTCCCAAACTCCAATGTTTTTCTCCCATTATGACATATCTAGTTGTGACATCGCCAACTGTGACGTCTTCCATGATGATGTCTCCCTTTATGATGTCTCCCATAATAAATTATCTATTTATGACATCTCCCTTTTTAACATTTTCCATTTTGACATTAACAATTATGATGTCTCCCTTTATGACGTTGCACTTTATGACTTCTCCCATAATGACGTCTCCCATTATGATGTCCTCAACTATGACATTTGCAATTATGATGTCTCCTATTATGTCATCTGCCTTTATGAAGTGTCCCATTTTCACATCTCTGTTTATGATATTTTTCTTTATAACATGTCCCATTATGATGTCTCCCTCTATGATGTTGCCCAAGCTGATGTCTCCCATTATGAAGTCTCCATTTATGATGTCTCCTTTTATTATGCCACCCATTGTGACGTCTACCATGATGGCATCTCCCTTTATGACATATTGCATTATGACATCTCCTATTTTGACGTCTTTCTTTACGGCATCTTCCTGTATGATGCCTTCCATTCTGACATCTCCAATTATGAGGATTTCCTTTATCACGTCTCCCATTTATGACGTCCTCTCCCATTATGACCTCTCCTAAGTGACGTCTCCATTTATGACGTCTGCCGTTATGATGTGGTGCATTATGACATCTCCCTTTCTGACCTCTGCCTTTAAGAAGTCTCCCATTATGGTAACTCCCTTTATGACATTCCCCTTTATGACCTCTGCATATAACACATTTCCCGTTATGACGTCTCCCTCTATGATCTCTGCCTTCATGATGTTTCCGCTTCATGACCCTTCATTGCTCTATGACCTTCACGACTATGACGTATCCCATTATGAAATTTCTGTTTATGACGTCTCCCTTTATGACCGCTCCCTTTATGATGTCTATATTATGAGGTCTCCATTTATGACATCTCTGTTTATGAGGTCCCCTTTTATGTGCTTTGCCTTTAAGATATCTTATGATGTTCTGCCCTTCTGACGTCTACCATTATAATGTATCCCTTTATGATGTTTTGCTTTATCACGTCTACCATTATGATGTCTCCCATAATGATGTCTCACATTATGATATCTCACTTTAGATAGTCTCACTTCATGAATTTTCTTATTATGACATCTCCTATTATCATGTCTCCATTATGATGACTTCCTTTATTGCGTCTTCCATTATGACATCTCCACTTATGACCTCTCCCATTATGACCTCTCCCTAAGTGCCATCTCCCATTCTGACGTCTCCCTTTATGACGTGATCCATTATGACATTGCAGTTTATGACCTCTGTCTTTAAGATATCTCTCATTATCATTTCTTCCATTATGACGTTTCCCATTTTGATCTCTGCCTTTATGACATCTCCCTTTTTGATGTCGCCCATTATGACATCTCCATATATGATGTCACCCATTATGACATCTAACTTTATGACCTCTGCCTTTAGAACATCTTCCTTTATGACGTTTCCCATGATAGCGTCTCCATATATGACGTCCTCCATTATGATGTCTTCCATCATAACCTCTACCATTATCACATCTCCCTTTATGAAGTCTCCCATTATGATGTTACCAGTTATATCTCCCTTTATGACATCTTCTATTATAATGTCTCCCTTTATGATGTCTCACATTATGTCATCTCCCTTACGATGTCTGCCTAAAAGACATCTTCCTTTCATGATACCTCCCATTATGACGACTCTCCTTATGATCTCTCCCATTATGGCATCCCCCTTTTTGACGTCACTTTATGATGTCTACCATTATTACTTCTCCCATTATGGTGTCTCCCTTTATGACCTCTGCCTTTAAGACATCTCCTGTTATGATGTGTTGCTTTATGACATCTGCCATTATGTCTGCCACTGACATCTCCCTTTATGATGTCTCCCATTATGATGTCTCCCATTATGATGACTCCCATTGTGATGTCTTGCTTTCTGCCCTCTGCCTTTAAGACATCTCCCATTATAACATGTAACTTAATGACATCTACCATTATGATGTCTGTCTTTAAGATGTCTTCTTTTCTGACGTCTCCCATTATGACGTCTTCTTTTCTGATGTCTCCCTTTATGTCATTGACCATTGTGATGTCTCCCTTTATGACCTTTCCTTTTTAGACATCTCCTTTTATGACAACCACATTTCTGAAGTCTCCATTTATGACATCACCCCTTATGATGTGTCTCTTTATCATGTCTCAATTTATGAAGCCTCACTTTTGACATCTACCATTATGATGTCTGCCTTATGATATCGACCATTATGACTTCACACATTAGGAGGTCTCCCTTTATGACGTCATTCTCAATGAAACCCCTGCACCTGCCCTTTCAGCATCCTGTTGCAGTTTACCCCAGAACAAACCAAGGAATGCTCAAGAATGTCCAAACAAACCAGGGAGAATGAGTTAGATCATCTGCAGCAATGCAAACATGCACCGTATCAGACACTAGTGGCTAGAAAAGCAACAGTAACTGGGATTTCTCAAGCTCTAACGGATCTAGAATAAAAGTTTAAAAAAATGCTGTATTTCAGCAGATAACATGGTCAAATTTTAAAGGATTTTTAGAAGGAAAAGATGCACTCCAAATACAAGAGTCAAAGTCTGTCAGACATTCCTGCTTGAAAGATGGCAACACTTTTTGAAAATCTTTCAGGTACCAAAACTTTTCACTTGAAAATACCACACACATCTTCCCACCCCCAGTCCAAAAGCACTTGGCCTACATCACTGAAAAGCTTTTGGCTACAGCAGACAGCCATTGTGGAAAATTTCAGCTAAAGTTACTTACGTCTAGTACACACGAGTAACTCAACCTGGCATCTTCCCATTACAAACAGGGAGAACTACCACGTTCCACCTATATCACAGAATTGTTCTGGTTGGAAAAGACTTCTTGTATTATCAAGTCCAACCATTAACCTAACTCTGCAAGTCTGGTGCAAAACCGTATCCCTAAGCACCACACCTACATCTCTTTTAAACATCTCCCTGGGAAGCCTGTTCCAGTGCCTGATGACCCTTTCAGTGAAGAAGTTTCTTCTAATATCTAATATAAACCGGCCCTGCGACAACTTGCCCTCTTATTGTATCACTTGTTACTAGGGAGGAGAGACCAACACCCACCTGGCTACAGCCCCCTTATCAAGTAGTTGTAGAGAGCAGTAAGCTCTCCCCTCAGCCTCCCTTTCTTCAGACTGAACAGCCCCAGTTTCCTCAGATGCTCCTCACAGCACCTGTCCTGCGGACTCTTCACCAGCCTCCTTGCTCATCTCTGGACTCACTCGAGCTCCTCAATATCTTTCTTCTAGTGAGGGGTCCAAAACTGAACACAGTATTCCAGGTGCAACCTCACTGGTGCCAAGTACAGTGGGGAAACCACTTCCCTAGTCCTGCTGGTCACAGAGAAGGCCTTGGTGGCCTTCATTGACAAGGCTACAGAGATGGCAGAGCAACTGATGTAACCTACCTGGATTTGTGTATGGGCTTTGACACTGTCCCACACAACATCCGGGTCTCCAAACAGACAAGACATGGATTTGACAGATGGACCACTCAGTGGATAAGTAACTGTCTGGATGGCCACACCCCGAGAGTTGTGGTCACTGGTTCAGTGTCCAAGTGGAGGCAAGTGACCGGCGGTGTTCAACATCTTTGTTAGAGACATGGACAGTGGGACTGAGCATATATCCTCAGCCAGTTTCTTGATAATACCAAGCTGTGTGGTGTGGATGACATCCCAGAAGGAAGGAAGGCCATCCAGAGGGACCCTGACAGGCTGGAGAGGTGGGCCAATGCCAACCTCATGAAGTTCAACAAGGCCAAGAGTGAGGTCCTGCACTTGGGTCGGCACAACCCCAGGCAAAAATACAGGCTAATGGGAGAATGGATAGAGAGCAGCCCTGAGGAGAAGGACTTGGGGGTGGTAGTAGATGAGAAGCTCACAGCAAGGCGCGGGAGATAGTGTCTGTCTTTAAGTTATCTTCCTTTATAACATCTCTCATTATGACACCTCCCTTCATCTCTTCTGCTTTTAAGACATCTCTCTTTATAATGTCTCCTTTTTTGACATCTCCCTTAGTGATGTCTTCTCTTCTGACATCTCCCTTTATGTCATTGACCATGATGATGTCTCCCTTTATGACCCTTGCTTTTTAGACATCTCCTTTTATGAGAACTACCTTTCTGAAGTCTCCCTTTATGACACATCCCTTTATCACATCTCACTTTTGACATCTCCCATTATGATGTCACCCTTTATGACATCTTGCTTTCTGCCCTCTGCCTTTAAGAGGTCTCCCATTATGATGTCTGCCTTTATGATGTCGACCGTTATGACTTCACACATTAGGAGGTCTCCCTTTATGACGCCTTCTTTTCTGACATCTCCCTTTATGTCATTGACCATTGTGACATTTCCCTTTATGACCTTTCCGTTTTAGACATCTCCTTTTATGACAACTACCTTTCTGAAGTCTCCATTTATGACATCACCCCTTATGACGTGTCCCTTTATCATGTCTCCCTTTATGACGTCTCGCTTTTGACGTCTGCCATTATGACTTCACACATTAGGAGGTCTCCCTTTATGATGTCATTCTTAACGACATCTCCCATTATGATGTACAACATCACCCTTTAGGGTATCTCCTCTTATGATGTTTCCCTTTATGACATCACCCATTATGACAACTTCTTTTATGATGTCTCTCTTTATGACCTGACACACTACAAGGTCTTCCTTTATGACGTCTCCCATTATGATGTCTGCCTACCAGCTGGATTGAACTCCATTCACCACAAGTCTCTGGGCCCAGCCATCCAGTTTTTACCCAGCAAAGAGCACAGCGGTTTAAGCCACATGTAGCCAGTTTCTTCAGGAGAATGATGTGGGAAACATCTCAAAGCTTTACTAGAATCTAGATAGACAACATCCACAGCCTTTCCCTCATCCAATAACAGGTCACTTTGTAATAGAAGGAGATTAGGTTTGTCAAGTAGGACCTGTCTTTGATGAATCCATGCTGATGTGGCCTGATCACCTGGTTGTTAGTCTCAAGTAGCCAGGACTGCTGGTAAATGATGGAAAGTAGCTTACTGAGCACTTCTGCCAGCTCCCTTAACTCCCTTGGCTGTATTCCACCTGGCCCCATAGACTTGTGAATGTCTTGAGTGGTGCAGCAGGTTGCTAACCATCTCCTCGGGGATTGTGGGGGCTTCAAACTGCTCCCCATCCATGACTTCCTGCTCAGGAGACTGGGTACCTACTGGTCCTACTACTAAAGACTGAGGCAAAGGAGCATTAAGTACTTCAGCCTTTCCCTCATCCTTGGTCACTCTGTTTTCCCCTGCATCCAATAAAGGATACAGATTCTCTGGAGTTGTCCTTTTGCTGCTAATATCTTTGTAGAAACATTTCTTGTTATCTTGGACAGCGGCAGCCAGGTCGGTTTCAAGTTGGGCTTTGGCCCTTCTCATTCTCTCCCTGCACAGACTCACAAAATCTTTGTAGCCATCCTGAGCGGCCCGTCCCTTCTTCCAAAGGCCATAAATGCTCCTTTTTTCCCCTGAGTTGCAGCACAGTCTTCTCCCCTGCTGGCTCATCTTTCAGCACAGGGGGATGGCCTGCTCCTGCACCTTGAAGACTTCCTTCTTGACGAGTGTCCAGGCTTCCTGGGCTACTTTGCCCTTCAGGCTCCAAAGGACTCTGTCCACCAGTCTCTGAAACAGGTCAAAGCCTGCCTGCTGGAAGCCCAAGGAGACAGCTCTGCATATTGTCCTCCTTCTCCAAGAATAGACAACTCTGTCATTTCATGATTGCTATGCCCAAGATGGCCTCCAACCATCACACCCTCTGCAAGTCCATCTCTGACAAACAGCAGGTCCAGCAGGAAGGCTGCGTCAGGAAGTTACCCTCCACACAATCTAGGAACTGGCGGGAATGTTCCCTCTCTTCTGCAGTATGTTTCCAGCTGACATCCAGCAACTTGAACTCTCTGACAAGAACTAGGGCAGCAATTCAGAGTTTTCTCTTTGACACGTATAGAATATTTAATCTGTCTGTTTATCCTGGTTGGGTGGTCTACAACAGACTTCCACCAAGATGTCTGCTTTATTGGCCTTTCCTTTGATTCTTACCCATAGACACTCACCCCTGTTGTCACTACCATTTAGTCCTAGGGATTCACAACACTCCCTAACACACAGGGCCACCCCGTTGCCTCTCCTTCCTTGCCTATCCCTTCTGAAGGGCTTGTAGCCATCGGTTGCACCGGTCCAGTCATGTGAGTTGTCCCACCACGTTTCTATGATGGCAAACCATCAAACCATCTGCCCCTTTATTTCCTTTCTTGGCTGAAAACAAGCTCTTTCTGTAGGGCTGGTCTTTCATGGGTGATTGCCCTCGCTCACCCACTGCAGGAGTGTGGCAGGAAGATGGTGAGGAAGGTGAGGCAGCTCCGCAGAATGGCAGGGCTATCTTGCGTCAGCTTGCACTGGCTGTGCTTGTCTTCTGGTCTAGTCTGCTCTGTTGGGCCATCCTAAGCAAAAGATTTCCTTTAGAGGTGGAGGTAAGGACGGGACCATTACCATGAGAACCCCACAAATAAGACTCCTGAATCCACCTGCTGTGAACAGAGCCAGGATAGTCTTTTTCTTCCGCTCTCTCAAAGCCCCGTGTAGTGTTTGCTCATGTGCTAAGGAAAGTGGATTGCAAACAGTGGTTAATTTTCCTCTGTTTCCTGAGTCTGAAAGCCATTAAGAATCAGTGGAACACGGAAAGGACAGAGCTTTTAAACCTTCCAAAGGGAAAGGCCAGCTTTGGAATTGCCTAACCTCCCTGAGAAGCTCTTGCTGACCTGGGAAGGTGTTGCTTTGCAGACTGGTGGAGGCTTGTGACCCGAAAACAGGGTTTGTGGTTCTCTCATTTAGGAAGAGTTATGACAGCAGGGAATTTGAATTCCCTTTGGAGACAGACATAGCTTACTGAGTTGAGCCATGACCCTGAACATGCTTAGGTGGTTTATTGAAAGCAGCTGACATCTGAAATGCCAGCAGTGTTGAGTGCTGCACAGATGAATGAATGCCAGGCAGGCTGAACACTTAACCTTTCTTTTTGCTGCAGAGTACTCAGTGTTGGAGGCACTGCTGTGTTGCTGCTGAGTCAAGATCTCCGTAAGTGCATGGATGGCATTACCAGGTGTGCTTAAAAGGACTCTTCTAGTGCCATTTCTGAAGGTGCATGTTATACCACCACTGCAAAAGCTCTGAATGTTGATAGGAATTCCTCCTTGGGGAATGGTGTTGAAGGATCCCTTCTCAGAAGCCGACAGACACGTTTTGGGTCTCTGGTGCCAGACGGTGTCTATGGGGTTAGCCTTGGAAAGACAGATGCTTTCATATACAAGTACAGGAAGACCTCTGCTGCTGGGAACTGGTAGCTTTCTTGCACCATGCCAAAGTGAACTTGCATCCTGATTACACTTGAAAAGCAGCATGGCAGCGATCTGGTGGAACTCTGCTGATGCAAATGAAGCCTGTGCCATTTGTTAGTTCACCCCACTTTCTTTGGCTGTCCTAAGGCACTTCTTTTCTCTTTGGCTTTTAGGAGAGATGGAAGATGTCTACTAGTGTTTCAGATGCTTTTATTGTAAAATATTCTAATGAGAGAGAGTCTCTAATGACTGCAGATTACTTTCAAATGTTATTTTGGACAAGCATTTGCAACTTGGCAAGCTGGAGTGGACTCATGCATTCTGTTCCACTGCTGTGATTAGTGCAGAGATACGATTAGTAGTGTTTCTGAGATTTGTTTTGTTTGGGGTTTGTTGTTTTCTTTCTTTCTTTATTTTGGTGTGTTATTTTTTTCTTGATTCTGACAAGATGCTTTGCCTGCATAAGGTAAGAGACTTTACTCTTAAGACTATTTTTTTTATTTCAAGAGACTGAAACTTACTGCTGTTCATAACTGTTTGCCCCATGTGAACAGAGGGGCAAAAATTGCTCTTCTGGCTCTGCTAGCCATGTGGCTTCCAGTGTAGCCCATTTGTCTTACCTGAAGCAGGAATGTGCTTCTGGCTAATGGTCAGCCCATTCTCTGCTGTAACACAAAGCTCTTCCCAGCAGGGCTGCTGTCCAGCTTAAATCTCCTAGCCTGGCTGAATGCTCAGGTCTGTGTCACCCCATGCACACAGCTCTGCTCATCTCCTTGAATGTCACTGGTGCTACTTCTCAAGTTGACTGAGGCCCCTCTGGGAAGAACTTCTGCTATTTGTGATGGCAGCCACCCCTCCCACCCTCCCAGTTTAGTGTCACCGATGGCTATTTCTGCTCTTTACCTGAACCACTTAGTTCCACCTTCTTGGTATTATAAACTATCTAGAGAGAGTATTTCTGCCTGGATCTGTGTATGGCAAGACAGCCACATAAACAGGCACGAGCTGACACCAAAAGGACCTGACTGTTTGTGGAGAAACACTGCTCTGTGCTTAGTGGTGAAGCCAAGAACAGAAACACAAGGCAGGCTGGCGCCAAGCTGTGCTTAGTGCTGATGCTGGTTTCTCTTGCTGTTGCTTTCTGATATCTTGTTTGCTTGCAGATAAATTCATTGATCTCTTGGGTTTTTAGTCTACTTTGTGTGATCGTGTTTCTTAGCCTAATTTGACACTGGCTTTTTCTGTTGTAATTTAATTGGTGGTTATTGGATTAAGGCAGTACTTCTCTGTTCCACCACTCTTGCCTCTTCCCCTTCCTTCGTCTTCCACCCCTTTGCCCTTCAACTAACCTTTCTGTCACATCTCTCTCCTTCTCTTTCCAGCCCTACACTTACAGGATTCTGTATCTGACCCTTCCACCCCCATTACCATTTGTGTTCATCTTGTGCCATCCACCCTTACTGCAGAATTGGCTTCTCTGATCGCTCTGCTCTGTCACTCATGCCTGCTCTGTTCCCAACAGAACTTGTGGCCTTTGCAAGGCAGCCTAGAGGACCTTGCAGCCAACTCTTTCCCTGTGCCCAGCAGGTGTGAAACACTGCTCTGGTAATGAATGTACGGATGCCATGCATCAAGGGCAATACTTGCTTTTAGGTGATGGCAGAGATTTGTAGCTTTTGATAAGTTGTGACAGATGCATCAACAAAGCACTAAAGTTTCTTAATTGTGGAGATGGCTCTGTCAGTTTGATAGCTGTCTTACAGTCACATTTCCCTGCCATTAAGCCTTGGAAAAGGCACAGTCCCTCCCCTTCTAGCATCTTCCCATGCCTGCCATGGGTGGCTGCTTGGCCCAGGCAGGAGAGGTTCTCTGGATTTCTAGCATGCTGCACTGCTCCATAGGGATGCTTGGTGCAAACACTGTCCAGGATACAGCCCTCCCGGTTTATGAATTTTCCCTGCTTTGGAGGAGACACCATTTCCAAGCTGTTCAATAGCAGTTGGCAGAAATGCTTTTCACAGAGGCACGTGTTTTACTACAGACACTGTAGCTTGACAGATTTCATAACCAAGAGACCATGAATAATTTAATCCTTCTCACAGTGCATCTTGGGTGCTCAGAATGGAAATCTGCAGAGGAACCATTCAGGCTAAATCACTCTGCAGCTCTCTGCCAACACCCTTCTTCCAGCCTAGGGTTTCTGTTGGATCATCTTTCCTTGAACATTTTTCATTAGGCTGTGTTTTTCATTAAGCAGGTAAATTAGCCATGCACAATAAGCCTTTCCTCAGGCCTGTGCTTTCCAAATGTAGTGAGAAAATATAGCTGTCCTGTGCATTACAGCTGCTCAAATAAAAATGTTTCCTCTGGCACAAGATAATTTGTTGTGCTTAGTCTCATGAGTTTGGGTGGTTCAAACTCATGCTGGCTTCATGTTTGTGGGTTTTACCTTTCCTTCTCCTCTAAACAACCTCTAATTTTGTGATGAAGACAAAGTTTGAGGCTTAGCTCTTCTCCCTGAACATCAGGAGTGTCTGCAACAGGAGTATACCAGTATGGGACTTGTGTTCATGGGCCTCCCATGTATAGAGCCAACTGGATCCTCTAAATTTAAACTTTCCATTATAGACTTTCTTTGGGGCAGAGCTTACAACCACAACCGACCTGCCTTGGGCCTGACACAAACCAAGGAAGCCTTCAGCATTCCAGAAAACACTTGCCTGCCTCCGTGTCTGATCTCACTGGGGCCAAGGAGGTGCTCTGTGGCTCCTCTAAGGACACCTTCCCTCTCACAGTGGCTCCATAAGCGAAAGGGACTGCCTGGCCCCAGGCCACACATTCCTTCTGCAGCACCAGGAGATGTAGCACCTCATACTTTCGTCTGGCATGGAAAGATGCATAGGAACGGGAAGAGGTCTCCAACCATGGCAAACTGTATTGGCATCACCTAGCTGAGCCAGTTGAAGCCTGCCAGCACCTGCCAGCCAAGGTGCCAGTGCTCCTCTTGAAGCAGTGGCTTCAAGAGATGTCACAGAATCCTAGGGGTTGGAAGGGACCTCGAAAGATCATCTAGTCCAATCAGATCCTGCCAGAGCAGGATCACCTAGAGCACATCACACAGGAACCTGTCCAGGTGGGTTTTGAATGTCTCCAGTGAAGGAGACTCCACAACCTCTCTGGGCAGCCTGTTCCAGGGCTCTGTCACTCTCACAGGAAAGAAGATTTAGGACTGTAGAGCATAAAGTAGTACTCAGAATCTAAGCAGCAGCAGCAGGATGGATGGATGGGTTGAGACTACAGCTGGAAATAACAAGGCATCCAGCCTCAGTAAGGTATTTTCTGTAGCTGTGGGGTGACACTGACTACGGCTGGGGCTTGTGATTGCTGGAGGCACAGCACTCAGATGCCACAGCAAATTCCCCACCATCACCAGAAGAACTCTAAAAGTGAGCACACTGACAGAACTGTCACAATAATGTTTAACACCCAAATGCAGTTTTATTGAATCTGTTTGACCTGAGCTGTGCTGAAGAGAAGCCCAGCCTGACTTCCCGCAGCGTGTAGCTCAACTGTTCCAGGCTAAAGAACAGGAAAAAAAGAGAAAGCAGGAGAGACTGCCCCAAAGCTTGGGGAAGTAAATTATGCCTAATACCCATCTGATCCGCTTTCTGAAAGCAGCAGAGGGCACACGTCTCTGCTCCATCTGTCTCTCTTATCAAGGAGAAAGGATACAGACGTTCCCAGATAAATCCATGGGTGTTTTTACAAGAACAGTGGGAGCACAGGCAGCTGCCATGGATAGAAGGCCAGATTTAAGGTGAAAATAACCCTGCTTGCTTAATTCATAACCATTTCTACCCAAGCAGAACTTTGCAAGGATATAACATGGGAACTATAACCCATTTCCTCTCTAAGGAGATAAAGATGAGGACTGAGAGGCAATAGCAGGCGGGTGACAAGGTTATCAGTGCTTTCCAGCAGGACATCCATTAGCCTTTCCAGACAGAGCTCAAACTCCCTGGCATTTCCTTCCAGAACTCATTCAAAGCTGCTCCTTCTACCAAACTTGTCATAGAGCCCTGCCCCCTTGGATCAGTTCTTGGAACATCTGTGGCAGCCCCATTCAACTGATCTACTTCTGTTGCCTGCCCTGGCTCTTCCACAGCAGAAAGCAGCACAGTGTGCCACAAAAACCTTGATCATGCATCAAGAAAAACCACAGCAGCCTGAATCTACTTCTGGCAGGTTTGAGACCATTTTACTTCTGAGAGCAAAAGTCATAAAAATAAAGCCAAGGACAGGGATGCACAGCCCAGAGTGGCTGGAAGTACAAATGCACTGACAGACACTACGCAATTTCACAGTCATCACTGCTACACCTGCCAGAGCTCCACCCCCTCAGCTCTTTATCTGCTCTGATAATCACACACTGAAATGGGGCCATGCCCAGCTCCTAGTCCCCACACACCTTCTCAGCAGAGAGAAGTCTCTCCCATGCCAACATCCTTGGCAAGGCAGGCAGGGGTGGCAAGCGCATAATGCACCTTTGTGCCCAAAGTCCTCTCTTGTCCTGCTCTTTCTATTTCACCCATCAATCAGTGGCGGCAGGAGCATGGTGGGAAAAGCCATGCCTGGTTCACCAGCACGGAGCCTGAGAGATGCCCTAGGACCCAATGCTGCAAAGCCATGCTCCAGAGATTGCAAATCTGAGAAGGGCTCCCACAGCCATCTGGCGTTTGTTGCCCACACAGAGAGCATGGCTGGGACAGCAGCAAGTCCCTACGTGCTTCCTTCTCACTGGAAAGCATGTGGGAGACGGGAGTGAAGGCAGGACAGTGCTGGTGTAAGTGGAGAGGGGCTGCACACTATAGCCCATGGGGGGATGCACAACACCCCAACAAGTCACGAAGTAAGGGGAAGCAGTCTGGCAGGTGAGAGGAAGCCACGGCCACGTCGGGGTGCATCGGATGGGTGTGCACGAAGGCCGCACCGGCGCTGCAGGGGACCGGCAGGTGCACAGGAGGGAGCAGACGTGGGGACACCCGTAACACACGGTTCCCGCGCCTTGCTGGGGAAGGGCAGATAGCCCCGCAGGAGCCAGCGAGGGAGGGCCGGGCTCCTGCGCACCAAGGTGCGGGGCAGCGCCACGTCTCAAGCTGAAGATCAGGGGCCGGGCGCCAGGGGAGAGAGGAGATGGTTCCCGGCGCACCGGGGCAGCACGGGGAGGGGAAGGTCCTTGAGCTTCGGGTGCTGCGGGGCCCCCCAGCTGCACGCACCGCGGGACCGGCCCCGAGGAGGGGTGAATTTGCGGGTTCCCAGCCGCACAGGCGGGCTCGGAGAAGGGACCGCGGTCCGGGTGCCGAGGGGCCGGCTCCGGGGGTGCCGGCTGCGCGCACCAGCGCTGCCCTTTGCGGGGCGGACCCCGCCGAACGCGCGAGGACCGGCCGGTCGGAGAAGCGAGTCCCCGAGCCGGCAGCGCCTTGCGGACCAGGCGGTCGGGGCGGGAGCGGACGCCCAGGCAGCCGGAGCTCCGCCGCAGCCCGGCGACCGGGGCGAAGAGCAGCCGGGCGCAGCGCCGAGGCGGGGGAGGAGCGGCAGGGGCGGCCTGCGGGGGCCCTCGCCGACGCGGCCGGTACCGCCGCCAGCAGCCGCGGCCCGCTCCGGCACAGCCCCGCGGCACCGCCCGCTGCCCGGCGCTCGCCCCGCGGAGCAGCGGCAGGCTCCCCGCACCCCACCGGGTGCCGGCCGCAACGCCCCGGCGGCGGCAGCCGGGAGCTGGGCGGGGCCGGGGCGGGGCCGGGGGCAGCGGGGGCGGGCGGGAGGAGAGGCCGCCCCGCACAGCCCCGCACAGCCCCGCGCAGGCGCCCGGCTTGGGGAGCGGGCCGTGCGCCTGCGCGGTGCGGCAGCGCGGCGCCATGTTGCCGGAGCAGGCGGGGGGGAGGCGGTGATCTCTCCGGTGTCGGGTTCCCTCCCCCTCTCCTCGCCCTCCCCTTCCCCTGGGCCGGGGGGCCGCGGCCGAGCGGGGCCTCCCCCGGCACCATGAGCGGCGGCGGCGGAGGAGGCGGCGGCGGTAGCGGGCGGGTGTGCGACCTGTCTCGGCGCAACCCCCAGGAGGACTTCGAGCTCATCCAGCGCATCGGCAGCGGTACCTATGGCGACGTCTACAAGGTAAACGCGGGGCTGCGCTCTGCTGGTGGGCGTCTGCCGGCTGCTCCCCGCCAGCCCGCGGCGGGGGGCTCCGCCGCCGAGCCGCCAGCCCGAGCCCCTCTCCCCCCACCCCGCGGGCTGCCGAGCGGCGCCTCCCCTCCTTCCTCCCGCCCGGAGGGGGCTCCGCCGGTGCGGGCAGCGAGGCCGCCCTCTCCCTCCCGCTTCCGGCGGGCTCCTCCCCGCCGCACCGGCCCCGGCTCTGCTGGGAAGGCTGCGGGCCCGGCCGGGCCGCCCCCGCTGCCCTCTGGAGGGGCCTCGCGTCTCTCCCTGCCCGCGTTTCCGGGTGGGCCGGGCCCCGGGCCAGAGGGCGAACCCCTGGGCCCGCCTCGGCGCCGTGGCGGGGCCGGGGCTGCGGGGTGGCGGGGCCGGGGCTGCGGGGTGGCGGGGCTCTCCCGGCTCCCTACGGCCGGGAGCCGGGTCGTGCGTCTGTTTCACAGGCGGTTTCTGGGGGGGTGTCAGCTCACCCCCCGGCCGAGCCGCGGCTGCGGGGGTGCGGGCAGTGCGCGCTTGCTCGCTCCTTTCGAGCCCAAACGTAACTTCGCGTCGCCTTCCTGAAGGGGAAAGCGGGGCTGCTCATCCCGGCCGGTGCGCTCGTGGCTGTCTTGGGTGGAAATGCCGGTGTTTCGTGCTTGGATCTCTATAAAGCGTGAGGCTGCCCAGTCGGGGGGCAGACTGGGGAGCCAGGACGGGTGTGTAGTTAGGATCAGAGTCTGTCACGGCCCTGTCCTAACCTCAGGAGAAACAAAGCTAAAGCGACAGCAGCTGAACATAAAGTTTGGCTTCTTGGGCTTTTTTAGTTCGGCATTTTTTCCCTGCTGTGCAGCGTCTGTTGTTAATTGTGTATCCGGTGGGACTCCTGCCTGATGGGCTGCGGCAGCCTGTCCCTCAGGGAGGGTGACACCGGTGGTTGTTTGCTCCTGTTTGGTAGCAGAGCGGAGCGGAGGGTTGAAGTTTGTCATTTGCAGCCTGTGGGGAGAATCGCTTCACCATGTGCTTTCAAAGCTGCTTCTGTTTTTGTCATCACAGGGTGGGCGTGTGCGTTAAAGATAATGTGTATGGGGAGGCAGGACTGCAGGGAAGCGTGAGAGCCTTTCCACAGTTTGAGGTGCACGAAACTGGCACTGATTCTGCCTTTGACGGTAGCGAATGCACCTAGAATGAAGTCGTCTCTGGGTTGGGGTGATTTTGGTTTGATTTCAGTTAAATGTTACGGAAGTTTCAGGACCTAAACCCTCTTGTTACTGGGTTCTTAGTGTGCTAACTCCTTGCTTTATCAATTGTTTAACTGAATGGGGTTTTTGTGTTGCTTTCCCCACCTTGCCAGCTTTCCTTGAGTCTTTGTGTACTGTGCCGAATATTTTGATTATCCAAGTCTACTTGAATTATGCTCTGTTTTGGGTTTTTTTTTTTGTTTTTCTGGAAACTGCAGCTCTCTTTCTGTTGCAGATTTTAACTGGTGTGTTGACTCTGTGGTAGTCTATCAATCAGAATTTATCACTGGCATCCCCTGTGCACCAGGGACCAGGGTACAGTAGGTTGATATTACAATTACTTATTTCTTCTAGAGGAGAAGTGTTTTCTGATTAGGTTGTGGACAGTGGAGGGGAAATGAGATACGCTTTTGTGCTGGGTGGGTTATTGCCTGTTCCATTTTCAGGCAAGGTCTTGCCCAAGGCGCCTTCAAAGCAGAGCATGAAACTAACCCAAAAATAATAATGAAAGCTGATTGCTTTTAATGCAACAAAGAGGAAGTAATAAAGTCCTGTGTGTCATCCATACTTGAGCTTACTTAGGCTTTATCTTGAATTTGTAGGGAGTTTCTGAAAGTTTCTTGTCATTGCTTCATCTTGTCATCTGTAGGTGAGTTTTATGGTTGATGAAATAATTGTGTGAAGTTGAGATTAGCTGTGTTATGACAGTGCTCATCAGTGCTGGGATTTTAACAGGGTGGATCCAAGCACGGGATGTACTTGGGCAGCTTCACACTATTCCTTGTAAATTGTGGTTTCCCCCCCCTTTAGCTAGGAGAGCCATGTAGGGAGGCGTTTCTGCTGCTTGTAGGTAGGGGTTATTTCCTTAGTAAGATGGCAATCTTGTTATGTTGACATTCTTGCTAAATGTTGACCTTTCTGTAACCTGCTTTAATGGTGAAGTGTTGAGCTGGAAGCAGAGCAAACTGGCTGGCATCTACTTCTTCGCCCTGTTTTAGTTGAACTAAGCTAGAACAGGACAAGGGTTAAATGTTTGATTTGTTTAAAAAAAAAAAAATTAAAAAGAAAAAGTGGGGGGGACACAGGGTCTCTACTCTGGACATCTTAGAATTTGAAGTTAAAGCCTGTGGTGTGAACTGAACTACAGGGAACACTCAAAGGGAACAGATAGATACAATCCTGCTGCTTTGAGTCCTGCAGTTTGGCTAGTACTTGGAAATGCACTAGTACACCACAAAAACAGATTTTGGGCTTGAAATAATATTTTAGCATTGTCTGCCCTCCTACCCAAGTTCAGCTTTCAAAGAGGCCTTGAAGAAGACAATAATGAATGCATCACAAGAAAGGTAATGGGTCAGTTGTTAATGCCATTTGCTTTCAAATACACACACTGCAAGTTCAGTTTAGGAGATGAAGCTTCATTGGGTTGCTTGGCTCTTAATGTATCCCAGGGACATAAACACTGGACATAACATTTTTCAGTGGGGGGTGAAAAAGAGATAGCTTCACTTAAAAAAAAAATATAGAACCCTAAGATCATCTATGTTCCCATGTTAAAATGTTAATACTACAAAGTTCTTATTAGAAGTTTTAAGTAAAACACAGGAATTAAAATCTGTTCCTTTGTTCAGAGTTGTCTTATCTCAAGACTGTTAAAAGTTAATGGTGAAATAGAGTTACTACCTTGTCAAATGATGTATCTGTAACAAAACTGACAGGTGATCTGCTAATAATGTTTTTTGTTGGGTTGTTGTTTTGTTGTTGTTTTTTTGAGTTGAGTATTATTGTGTTGCATTTTTGTTTGCATCGTGTTCTGTCTCTCAATAAACTTGTCCAGTAATTTGCCTTCCTCTGAAGTCTAGTTTGGAGACTTAATAGCAAAATTGCTTTTCTAATTGTAGTTATATGTCAGTAAAATTATTGAATTTCACTTTCTGTTAAATATTCTCATCCAAAAAGACACCTGCTAGAAATGGTGAAAATTAGTTACGCTGTTGTGCAAGTAATTTCTGTCTTGTGTTTTTGTATTTCACTATTGCAAAGATCTTAATCGTGTAGGGTGATCAGTAAAGTTTCAAAGAGGAAAAATTGCACTGTCCTGCTCTGTTTTGAGAAGTTAAATGAGGTGGTTACTTAATTTAGTTTGCTCTGTGTTTACTTCATCTCTCATTTAGAAAGTCATTTCCGTCTCTTGGTACGAAACTCCCATTGTAATAACATCTAGTCCCAGGTGCTCTGTAATTTATACCATTCTTCAGGCTTTGGGTTCCAAAGGCTTCATATGATATTCTGACAGAAACCAAATCAATAATAATGCTATAATTCTCTTGCTTGCCCCCATCTTAATAGCTTTGTTTTTTGTAGTAACTATACATAGATTTGTATTCTGAGGCGATTCTAGGCCTGTTTATCTTGATCATGTGATTAATTTACATCACAGCTTATCTTGGAAAAAAACAATAATTGCTTTGGTTTAATAAAGGTTGAACTTCGTATGTCATCTCACAAATCATTCACCTAGTGTGGGTCGACCATTCCAAAGATTTTTAGCATCTTACAAAAGGAAGGGCCCTTCCTTTACTTTCCTCTTCACTGAAGTTCAAGTAGTAGTGATAAATAGTGAGACTGTAATTCCTGCAAAGGTATCTGTTATTCCATGTCTGCCTTATTTCAGTTCTTCTTGTAATTTGGGCTTCAGCTGTTTAACAAATGCAGACACAGAACTCTTGTAGGGTGTGCTTTGCTTGAGGTCTCATTTTGAAAAAGAAAAAGCCTGATTTTCTGCTTCCAGCTGTTTGGCATGAGCACTGGTTTTGATGAGGGAAGTTGCGTATCTACCAGCTCAGCTGCTTCATGCTGAAACTCCTGGATTCTGTGGGCATCTCTGGGGAACACCTGGTGACTGTTACTGCTTTTACTCTCAACTGTGTTTTGGAGTCTCTGCTTTCTGGTACTGCTCCTGTGTGTTGCTGGAAGAGAATGTGTGAAGAACAGATGACCCTGAGTCATCTCTCATTTTGCAGAGTCCTACATAGGAATCTTTTCTCTCCACGTCTGTGCCCTTGCTCTTCTTTCATGGGGAGATCCAAGAAGGCATCAGTTCTAGAACTTGACCTAGTGATTGGTGGATTTTTTTTTAAACTCCTCTCCAGATACAGCAATCTAGATATCTGAATCAGGATCCTTACATGGTTTTCCAGAGCAGACATTGTATAAATGCTGTACACATTTAAAAAATGTGACTGCGTGTAGATGCAGGCATTGTAGGTTTATCTTTGCTTCTGGAAGACTTGTGTAATACATTTCCGTTGACATAGTGAAATCTGCATTTGAAGGAATTAGTTGCAGACTCCTGCTTATGCAAAAGTGATGGGAGGAAGAACTATTGGCTAATGCTGTTAACCTCATCTACAGAGATTGGGAGTTAGAGCACTTAAGGTACAAATGGAAAAACAAAAGAACATTTTTTTTACATAAGCCTTTTACATTTTTGGTTGCATTTGCTGACTCAGAAATACTTGTTTCTAATTGTTATTCAGCCACCTGCTCCTTATTGATCCTTCAGTCTCAACATCTCTTGGTTCTTCTCAGTCTCTTCTTTCTTGTGAGCCCAGGTAAGTTTCACCACTGATGATTTCGGAGGTATTTGAGGACATCTAGTAAAACCTCTCAGGGGTACCAAATCCTTATCCTTTGCAAGGAACCCTTGTGCCACTACAGTCGGAATAATCTCTCTTTATTATGCTCAGATTAACAAAGGTAATTCATATTCTTACTCATGGCAGCTCCTTTAATGCTAACAACCCAAATGGAATAGGATGCAAAGCGATAACTTATGCAGATTATCAACTTCAAGTCATGTTTTCTTAAACAACAATGTATTCCCTTAAGCAGTTGGCAGCCTGCTGTTCCTGAAGGCATTGGTAACTTGCATTAGATCAGATTTTGCTCCTGGGAAGGTACTGGGAATGGCCGGCTTGCCAAGGAGTCCTGCTACTGCTGGTGCTAGAGGAAGGAGGCAAGGCCTAAGTTAAAGGTGAAAAGACACAATGTTTGTTCTTTCCTGCCTATAATTTTCAACAGTTCTTTTGAGAACATGATGTTGAAGAAGAAATCCCTTTAAGATACGAGGGAGCCAAATCAACCACAAGGTATGGAGACTGTGGGTTTGACAAGGCTGCCTGCTGCTCAGACTCTATTCCTTTGGATAGGATTTTGCATGTCCTGCTCCAGGTGTATTATTAGATTTATCTATAGATTTTTTTTGACATCACCATCACATAAGTCTTTGTGATGAGTGTCCTCATATATTTTAGTCAGATTCGTTCTGAAATTGTCACTAGCTCCTACTCACCTTCTGTCTTTGTTCAGTTGCCATAGCCCTCTGCAGAGCATAATGACCATAGTCAGAGAAAGAAATTCACAGAATTGTCAGATTTGGAAGGGACCTCTAGACATCATCTAATCCAACTCCCCTGCTAAAGTAGGATCCCTTAGAGCACATTATCCAGGACTGCGTCCAGGTGGGTATTGAATATCTCCAGAGAAGGAGACTTCACAACCTCCCTGGGCAGTCTGTTCCAGTGCTTTGTCACCCTCATAGTAAAGAAGTTTTCCCTCATGTTCAGATGGAACTTCCTGTGTTCCAGCTTGTTCCCACTGCCCCTTGGCCTGTCACTGGACACCACCAAAGAGTCTGTCTTCATCCTCCTTACACCCAGCCTTTAGATATTTACAGACATTGATGAGTTCTCCTCCCAGTCTTCTCCAGGCTAAAGAGTCCCAGCTCTCTCAGCCTTTCCTCAGAAGGAAGATGCTCCAATCCCCAGTCAGCTTTGTTGCCCTTTGCTGGACTCTTTCTAGTCTTTCTTGAACTGGGGAGCCCAGAACTAGATGTAGTATTCCAGGTGTGGCCTCACCAGGGCCAGAGTACAGGAGGAGAATGACCTCTCCTGACCTACTGACCACACTCTTCCTTAAGCACCCCAGGATTCCATTTGCCTTGGCCACAAGGGCACATTGCTGGGTCATGGATAATTTACAGTCTACCAGGACTCCCAGCTTCTTCTCAGACCTGCTTTCCAGCACATCTACCCCTAACCTATATTGGTGCAGGACCCTACACTTGCCCTTTTTATACCTCACAGCTTGTTGATTCCTGACAGATGAACACAGTATTATTATAAATAAATAAGTTACCAAACAGTGTTTTGCTGGGCTAGAAATGTTCTTGAAGCCTCTGAAATTTTCCCAGCATGGCTTGCACATCCCAGCTGCATGCAGGATGCATAACTTCAGGATCACCTCACTTGTATCTGGTACAGTTGTGTCTCATTGAATATCTCGCTAGTAAAAGTGCCCCAAGACAGGTCTTTAAGTATTAAAAAGACTCTTTGATGATCTCAGGCCTTTGTTAAAGCTTCAGTAATTTTTCTTGCTAATCTTGGAGGTTAAAAATGCTGCCTGTTGATGAAGGAATGTCTTGTCTCTGTGTTTATTTCTTGCTATGAAAAAAATGTGTTGGAAAAAGAAAAAAGGAATAGAAATCTTAGCTTATGCTTCAGTGGTGCCACTTTCTTATGTGTTTCCCTTCATTCTCTGGCACCAATTAAAGGAACTCCTACTTTTCTTGTTCATAATGTGTTTTGCAGTTTTGTTCTACTGTTTAGTCATGAGTGGAGACCCTGCTGCCATAGGTGGAGTGGGCAAATTATGACTTACAGGGAAGGCTTCCAGAGAAATTTAATTTTTTAACTGTTCTTTCCACATGTTATCAAGTTTGGACTAGTCCTTGACTTTTTAATAGGATTCCCAGTGGTCTCAGGGTCTATCCATAACCACCTGACTGCCAATTATTTGCAAATGGCAGTACTCCCAGCATTGCTGAAGAGCCTTGCCACACCAAGGAACACTGGGAGGTTTGAGATTGGCTGTGCTAGATGGTACATATCTAGACACAGGCATACACACTGCGCTTATATCTCACCCCTGTGCAGGGGATAGAGCAGGCACAGAATTCAGTTCAGCAATGGTCCAGCACAATGCAGCTCTGGGTATCAAAGCTCCCCTGGGATGAGGTTGTAGCTGAACATCCTTCAGGAGCTGCGGCTTCAGTGCTGGAGAGTGGATTTGCTGTGCTCTCCCTGTAGCTGGGTACAGGGGCATGGAAACACTGGGCAAGTGGCTTCTCAGTTTTCAGTTAGTCAAATACACCAGTTCTAGAAGATAAATTGTTATTATTTTAATTTATGTTGCCTCCTGATGACTTAAAAAAAAAAAAATTGCTTCCTTGGTTGCTCAGTAGAGCATAGGATTTAGCATGACAGACCTCATACAAAATTCTGTTAAGCTGCTGAGTAATTGTTGCTGAAGTTACCTGTAGAGCTGCTGAGTATAGGAGGGGAAATGCTTTCAAACTCCTTTATTTGCTGACTTGCTTTCTTCACACCAGTGGAGAGTAAGGACCAAGGGGCATATAGTGAAATGAGCAGGAAGTGTTAAGTCAGTCTCATGAGTGTCTTGGAAGCAGTCGTAGGTGCTGCAGGGTGCAGCCCTTGATGTTCCCTGAGCCCTGCTTGTCTGCTGTGAGATCCATTTATGTTATAGCTGCTTTGCGGTCAGTATCTCAGTGGTCAGTTTGTTATGGATTTTAACACAGAAGTACAGCATGGTCAAGGAGTTGAATAATTTAGGATTGTGTGGCAGTGCAAGATTTCTTGAGCATAGTTCTAGCTCCAGCTCTTAGTACAAATTAGCTTCCTAGTGTTTTGTTTAGTTTTTGTGGGGTTTTTGTGGTTGTTTTTTTTGAGATAGCTTGCTTTGTCGTTAGAAAAAAAATGCAGGATGAGAAGTCTTGTTGGAAGAATGCTTCCTACAAACTGTGTACTCAAGAATAGCATGCTAGCTACAGAATTTTTTGCTGGTTGGTTCACTGATATTAAGCACAGAGATGGATTACTTTAAATAAGTGTTTTGGATACAACAGAGCTCAATAATTATGCTTATCTAATGAAAATATATGCTATAAGCCAAATAAAATATAAATGCATAGTGTACTTAGGAAAAAAAAAAATCTGACCTGGCATGAAACATCAATGTACAATATATTTTAATGTATTGACTCTTCCTGTGGCTGTTTCTGCTACAAAAGAAAACCTCAACAAGTACTTCCACTGTTTTAGACCCTTGTATTTGTCTCAGTTGCTCTTTGACTCTGTGTTGTCAGAGAATGACCAGTTGAGAATGCAGAGCTGATGGCTGTGTTCAGTCCTCTAAATAGTTTGTTGTTTTTTTGTTGTTTTTTGTAGGCTCGAAATGTCAACACGGGTGAGCTAGCAGCAATTAAAGTAATAAAACTAGAACCAGGTAAGTGTTTCTTAGCTGAAATAGGCAAGAGAAACTAAATATTTTCATGCTGAAAATACAATTGTACAAAATCAGTTGAGTCCACTTGCTGAAAAAAGGGATAATTATTGCCTTTTACTGTAGGACAAAATATACTGTTCTAAAAAAAAACCAACCAACAAACAAAAACCCAAGCATGACAAGCAGTATGTGTGAGGAAAACATGTAACTGGAGAACCAGTTACAGGAAAGCTGATTAAAATTTCAATGAGAGAAGTTGGTTTGTTTTTTCAAATACTGTGTTTTCAACCCCTGTGATACAAACCCATGCATAAAGCAAAAGAAATAAGGGGGATAGCAATGCAGAAAAGAGAGCTGGATAGAGCAATAATAAGAAGGAAGAGTGTAGTAATAGATGAGCATTAGTATATGGGAATTGAGTACGTCTTCTGAAATTCTCATGAAGACTCTGATTAGGCCTTCACGGTATGCTAGATTTATGCTTGAACTGTGCTTATGTTGCAATTTCACAAAGTACATAAGCTCTACAGACCAGTTATCAGCCTGCGAGTGCTGTTGTATTAAAATGGCTAGATTTGTTGAACAAGAGTACAGTAATCTGGGGAGTAAAATATCCAGGCTGTTTGTTTAACTCATAACTCTTAGTGTTCTATTTCAAGATTTAATATTTGAGTGGGGGAGTATTTTAACTGTTACCTTGTTTGATCGTTAAGGTCCATGCAGGCAAGAAGGGAAAGAAATTGCTACTTTCTTCCACTTCTCTTACAATTCTGGAAGTATGGGTTGTACTGAGTAGGACTTGGGGAATTGTGCTATGTGCGTTATGTGACCTGTGGTTGGAGCCTGGGGATGCACTGCAGCTGGGGTAGATGCCCTCATAGGGTGCTGATGGGGATAACTACCGGCATCTTGCAGTTAAATGTTTTTGGCAGCCTTTGGATACGTGAGTGATGCACAGAGAATGCACTTTAGCTACCTGGTTTGCTCAGGGAGCTCGGTTTCTCTGTGTAGTTGTTGCTTCCAGTTGCAGTAGACGCTTGAATCTCAGCTTCAGATGGGCAGCATCCACATTCCAGAGCTGTGGCTCTGGCTTTCTTTGTAAGCAGATTTGGTAACAGTTTAAGGAGCAAGGATTAATTATGCTCTGGCACTTACTCTGTAGCTTATACTACTTGAGTATTTTGGATTAAACGAAAACGCTGGTCAAATACTGGAAAAATCATGTCCTTTCACAGAGGTAACTGTCTGCATGACATACCACATTATGACACAAGAAATTTAAGAGAAACCCAAGTGTAAGATACCAAACTGCAAAAGAGCATTTGACGTTTATTTATTTAAAAAATAATTTTAAAGGCTGTCAGGTGCCTGTTACCATTATTCTCTTACAGTTGCTACTTTTCTCGCTTTCCATCTTTCACTTACCTACAAAATCCCTGTACAACAGTCCCAAAACAAAAATGCCTCTGTTGGTTTTTCAGTTTTATGACATATTTTTCTCAGAGTACACATCTGGTAAGAAGCTTTTCTACAAAAACAGGAACAACTTAGGTACCAAATAGTAAGACTTGGGTAGACGCCACATCTACATCCGTGTTTTATACTGTCCATAAATCTATGTGCTTATGGAGTGTTCTGAAACATTGCAGCAGCTGTGTACTATTGAATGTTTTTAGCTCAGGAAGATGATCTCATGGGTGTTGAACATATGGTCATAAATAGCAAAATTTTGTCATCTTATAAAGAACCTGGACTACTGGCAGGGCATATGCAGATGGACTCAGTGGGTTCTCCAGGAAAATAACAACTTTTAAAAGAGCTGTAGCCAATATAGTAAGAGATACCAGATAGCAGATGTAAGGTCCAGCTTGCCCAGAATGAAACTTGTTAAGAATATAGTTACTTATTGCTAAGCCCTTATTAATTTAATATTGATTTACAGCTGCTTTATATGTTTGTAAAATTAGCAGATAATTGGTTTTAATGACTCAATATGTTTCTTTTATAAATGTGTACTGAAAGTTGAGATACGAGTATGAACTAGGCCAACGAAAATATTAATTCTTCTGCTTTTCAGGAGAAGATTTTGCTGTTGTGCAGCAGGAAATCATTATGATGAAAGACTGTAAACATCCAAACATTGTTGCTTATTTTGGCAGCTATCTCAGGTACAGTTTGTTTACTTTGCTTACTTAAAAATGCCTCTCTATCTCCTTGTAAAGGACAGGTCCATAGGGTGTCTTTGGATAAACCATACTTTACCAATTAAGTATTATCCACTTACAGTTTTTTCTGTTAGTTCGAAATCTGTTCTCTTTAAATAGGGGAATCTCTTAGCAAAACCTTTCAGTGACCATGTATTTATGTTTCCTGGGAAATGAGTTGTCAGTTAAAAGCTTTGAATTTAATACATAAGTGGAAAACTAAGCAAAAGTGTGACAAGTATGAGGAAAGAGTCTATGAATATAGTATATTTTAAAACTGTTTTAGTAAAATGTCGCTTTATGTTTGCAAAACATTAAGAAGTGTAAGTATTGCAGAGTACAGAGTTCTCAGAAATGTTCTGACTTAACTGGTGCTGGTATGTAGATTGTCTTGAGAACTCAAAATTGAATGTTAAGGGAAAATAAGGAGGGAAAAAAAGTTGTGTGTATTTTTCTTGCTTGATAGTAGTAGTGCTATGTTAAGCTTTAAGGACAATTTTATGCTGAAGTAACTGAGGAATTAAACCACACAGCCCTTCAAATGCCCACTGGTGATTTGTGTTTTGGATTTGTTATGAAATCTAAAAAGTATTGATATTTTAGCTCTTTTATGCTTGTTTTTTTTCTCTTGAGCTGCAGAGTTGTTTAGGACACTTAATGTAGCATATGTAACTTGTTCTGACTCATTATTCTTTCGTATAGTTCCTTTTGTAAGATAATATGCTTACTTGTTATGACTACAGTAAACTCATACAATGTCTCAGTATTAAGAACATTGATTGCTGGTTTATAATAACATTTACTATTATAATTAATTTCAATACATCTTGACAAATGTTTTATGCTAGATATGGCAATTGCTTGATATTCAAGGACTAGGGCTTTTAATGCTGGATTTTGTGAACCATATGTTTTAATAATTTTAGGCATATCATACCATGTAATAAAAAGCTTTTAAAAGGCTCTGAAAAGTCATGATGCTCTTTATGGCAGAGACTTCTTGTTACTTCCAAGTGTGCATGTATCTTCTGTCTGCATGGAAAAACGAGAGTCATAGAATTGTTTTGGTTGGAGAAAACCTCTAAGACTATTGTATCCAACTATTAACCTAACTCTGCAAGTCTGGTGCGAAACTATATTCCTAAGCAACACATCTACATGTCTTGAAAACCTCCAGGGATGGTGATTCAACCACCTCCCTGGGGAAGCCTGTTCAATGCCTGATGACCCTTTCAGTGAAGAAGTTTCTTCTAATAACTAATATAAATCTGCCCTGGAACAACTGTCCCTCTGGTCTACCCTGCTGGACCTGCACTTTGTCAGAGATGGACTTGCAGAGGATGTGATTAGCAGCAAAAGGACAACTACAGAGAATCTATATCCTTTATTGGATGCAGGGGAAAACACAGTGATCAAGGATGAGGAAAAGGCTGAGGTACTTAATGCTCCTTTGCCTCAGTCTTTAGTAGTAGGACCAGTAGGTACCCAGTCTCCTGAGCAGGAAGACAGGGATGGGGAGCAGTTTGAACAAATCCCAGAAATATTACTAATCGTATCTCTGCACTAATCACAGCAGTGGAACACAATGCGTGAGTCCACTCCAGCTTGCCAAGTTGCAAATGCTTGTCCAAAATAACATTTGAAAGTAATCTGCAGTCATTAGAGACTCTCTCTCATTAGAATATTTTACAATAAAAGCATCTGAAACACTAGTAGACATCTTCCATCTCTCATAAAAGCCAAAGAGAGAAAAGAAGTGCCTTAGGACAGCCAAAGAAAGTGAGGTGAACTAACAAATGGCACAGGCTTCATTTGCATCAGCAGAGTTCCACCAGATCACTGCCATGCTGCTTTTCAAGTGTAATCAGGATGCAAGTTCACTTTGGCATGGTGCAAGAAAGCTACCAGTTCCCAGCAGCAGAGGTCTTCCTGTACTTGTATATGAAAGCATCTGTCTTTCCAAGGCTAACCCCATAGACACCGTCTGGCACCAGAGACCCAAAACGTGTCTGTCGGCTGCTGAGAAGGGATCCTTCAACACCATTCCCCAAGGAGGAATTCCTATCAACGTTCAGAGCTTTTGCAATGGTGGTGTAACATGCACCTTCAGAAATGGCACTAGAAGAGTCCTTTTCAGCACACCTGGTAATGCCATCCATGCGCTTATGGAGATCTTGACTCAGCAGCAACACAGCAGCGCCTCCAACACAGAGTACTCTGCAGCAAAAAGAAAGGTTAAGTGTTCAGCCTGCCTGGCATTCATTCATCTGTGCAGCACTCAACACTGCTGGCATTTCAGATGTCAGCTGCTTTCAATAAACCACCTAAGCATGTTCAGGGTTATGGCTCAACTCAGTAAACTATGTCTCCAAAGGGAATTCAAATTCCCTGCTGTCATAACTCTTCCTAAATGAGGTAACTGGGCCCTGTCCTGACTCCCAAACATTTCTGACCTCAGGAGTTCTTTCCATTGGGTTGGCAGGGATGATGGAATCAGTTGGGTTTTTTTTCCCTCTCAGTATTGTTCCAAGGTTTGAGGGCAACATCACCTTCAAACCCTGTTTTTGAGTCACATGAGCCTCCACGAGTCTGCAAAGCAACAACTTCCCAGGGCAGCAAGAGCTTCTCAGGTAGGTGAGGCAATTCCAAAGCTGGCCTTTCCCTTTGGAAGGTTTAAAAGCTCTGTCCTTCCCGTGTTCCACTGATTCTTAATGGCTTTCAGACTCAGGAAACAGCCCAGGAAGCCTGGACACTCGTCAAGAAAGAAGTCTTCAAGGTGCAGGAGGAGGCCATCCCCCTGTGCTGAAAGATGAACCAGCAGGGGAGAAGACTGTGCTGCAACTCAGGGGAAAAAAGGAGCATTTATGGCCTTTGGAAGAAGGGACGGGCCGCTCAGGATGGCTACAAAGATTTTGTGAGTCTGTGCAGGGAGAGAATGAGAAGGGCCAAAGCCCAACTTGAAACCGACCTGGCTGCCGCTGTCCAAGATAACAAGAAATGTTTCTACAAAGATATTAGCAGCAAAAGGACAACTCCAGAGAATCTGTATCCTTTATTGGATGCAGGGGAAAACAGAGTGACCAAGGATGAGGGAAAGGCTGAAGTACTTAATGCTCCTTTGCCTCAGTCTTTAGTAGTAGGACCAGTAGGTACCCAGTCTCCTGAGCAGGAAGTCATGGATGGGGAGCAGTTTGAAGCCCCCACAATCCCCGAGGAGATGGTTAGCAACCTGCTGCACCACTCAAGACATTCACAAGTCTATGGGGCCAGGTGGAATACAGCCAAGGGAGTTAAGGGAGCTGGCAGAAGTGCTCAGTAAGCTACTTTCCATCATTTACCAGCAGTCCTGGCTACCTGAGACTAACAACCAGGTGATCAGGCCACATCAGCATGGATTCATCAAAGACAGGTGCTACTTGACAAACCTAATCTCCTTCTATTACAAGGTGACCTGTTATTGGATGAGGGAAAGGCTGTGGGTGTTGTCTATCTAGATTCTAGTAAAGCTTTGAGACGTTTCCCACATCATTCTCCTGGAGAAACTGGCTACATGTGGCTTAAATCGCTGTGCTCTTTGCTGGGTAAAAACTGGATGGCTGGGCCCAAAGACTTGTGGTGAATGGAGTTCAATCCAGCTGGTAGGCAGACATCATAATGGGAGACATCATAAAGGAAGACCTTGTAGTGTGTCAGGTCATAAAGAGAGACATCATAAAAGAAGTTGTCATAATGGGTGATGTCATAAAGGGAAACATCATAAGAGGAGATACCCTAAAGGGTGATGTTGTACATCATAATGGGAGATGTTGTTAAGAATGACGTCATAAAGGGAGACCTAATGTGTGAGGTCATAATGGCAGACGTCAAAAGCGAGACGTCATAAAGGGAGACATGATAAAGGGACACGTCATAAGGGGTGATGTCATAAATGGAGACTTCAGAAAGGTAGTTGTCATAAAAGGAGATGTCTAAAAAGGAAAGGTCATAAAGGGAAATGTCACAATGGTCAATGACATAAAGGGAGATGTCAGAAAAGAAGGCGTCATAAAGGGAGACCTCCTAATGTGTGAAGTCATAACGGTCGACGTCATAAAGGCAGACATCATAATGGGAGACCTCTTAAAGGCAGAGGGCAGAAAGCAAGATGTCATAAAGGGTGACATCATAATGGGAGATGTCAAAAGTGAGATGTGATAAAGGGATGTGTCATAAAGGGAGACTTCAGAAAGGTAGTTCTCATAAAAGGAGATGTCTAAAAAGCAAGGGTCATAAAGGGAGACATCATCATGGTCAATGACATAAAGGGAGACACCAGAAGAGAAGACATCACTAAGGGAGATGTCAAAAAAGGAGACATTATAAAGAGAGATGTCTTAAAAGCAGAAGAGATGAAGGGAGGTGTCATAATGAGAGATGTTATAAAGGAAGATATCTTAAAGACAGACACTATCTCCCGCGCCTTGCTGTGAGCTTCTCATCTACTACCACCCCCAAGTCCTTCTCCTCAGGGCTGCTCTCTGTCCATTCTCCCATTAGCCTGTATTTTTGCCTGGGGTTGTGCCGACCCAAGTGCAGGACCTCACTCTTGGCCTTGTTGAACTTCATGAGGTTGGCATTGGCCCACCTCTCCAGCCTGTCAGGGTCCCTCTGGGTGGCCTTCCTTCCTTCTGGGATGTCATCCACACCACACAGCTTGGTATCATCAAGAAACTGGCTGAGGATACACGCTCAGTCCCACTGTCCATGTCTCTAACAAAGATGTTGACCAGCGCTGGTCCTAATACTGACCCCTGAGGAACACCGCCGGTCACTTGCCTCCACTTGGACACTGAACCAGTGACCACAACTCTCGGGGTGTGGCCATCCAGACAGTTACTTATCCACTGAGTGGTCCACCTGTCAAATCCATGTCTTGTCTGTTTGGAGACCAGGATGTTGTGTGGGACAGTGTCAAAGGCCGTACACAAATCCAGGTAGGTTACATCAGTTGCTCTGCCATCTCTGTAGCCTTGTCAATGAAGGCCACCAAGGCCTTCTCTGTGACCAGCAGGACTAGGGAAGTGGTTTCCCCACTGTACTTGGCACCAGTGAGGTTGCACCTGGAATACTGTGTTCAGTTTTGGACCCCTCACTAGAAGAAAGATACTGAGGAGCTCGAGTGAGTCCAGAGATGAGCAAGGAGGCTGGTGAAGAGTCCGCAGGACAGGTGCTGTGAGGAGCATCTGAGGAAACTGGGGCTGTTCAGTCTGAAGAAAGGGAGGCTGAGGGGAGAGCTTACTGCTCTCTACAACTACTTGATAAGGGGGTTGTAGCCAGGTGGGTGTTGGTCTCTCCTCCCAAGTAACAAGTGATACGCTAAGAGGGCAAGTTGTCACAGGGCCGGTTTATATTAGATATTAGAAGAAACCTCTTCACTGAAAGGGTCACCAGGCAGTGGAACAGCCTTCCCAGGGAGAGGGTTGAATCATCACCCTGGAGGTGTTTGAAAGAGATGTAGGTGTGGTGCTTAGGGATATGGTTTTGCACCAGACTTGCAGAGTTAGGTTAATGGTTGGACTTGATAATATAAGAGGTCTTTTCCAACCAGAACAATTCTGTGATTCTGTGATATAGGTGGAACGTGGTAGTTCTCCCTGTTTGTAATGGGAAGATGCCAGGTTGAGTTACTCGTGTGTACTAGACGTAAGTAACTTTAGCTGAAATTTTCCACAATGGCTGTCTGCTGTAGCCAAAAGCTTTTCAGTGATGTAGGCCAAGTGCTTTTGGACTGGGGGTGGGAAGATGTGTGTGGTATTTTCATGTGAAAAGTTTTGGTACCTGAAAGATTTTCAAAAAGTGTTGCCATCTTTCAAGCAGGAATGTCTGACAGACTTTGACTCTTGTATTTGGAGTGCATCTTTTCCTTCTAAAAATCCTTTAAAATTTGACCATGTTATCTGCTGAAATACAGCATTTTTTTTAACTTTTATTCTAGATCCGTTAGAGCTTGAGAAATCCCAGTTACTGTTGCTTTTCTAGTCACTAGTGTCTGATATGGTGCATGTTTGCATTGCTGCAGATGATCTAACTCGTTCTCCCTGGTTTGTTTGGACATTCTTGAGCATTCCTTGGTGTGTTCTGGGGTAAACTGCAACAGGATGCTGAAAGGGCAGGTGCAGAGGTTTTTTTGGTGCTCTTCGTGACCTTGATGCTGAATGTTGGTGTAGTTGGAGCAAACGGAAGTTGGACAAGCTGAGCGTGCCAGAACATGGAGGCAGTGCTAGGGATGCGAGAAGGTCCTGGCCAAGTCCTGAAGGAGAACGAGAGATCTCATGCAGAAGCTCAGCTGACTAATGCTGTCCTGAGCAGTTTTTTCTCCCTGCAGCTTGTAGTTAGTGTCCTGAATAGCTCTGGGCATTCACTGAAAGAATGGATTATCATTCGTGGGCTTCATTGCATCTTTCTCAGTATGAGGATCTTGTTAGCTTTTATTTGATGAGTGAAAGTATTGCATGCTGACAGTTGCAATTCTAGTCAGCATAATTTGTGCTTTGAATTACATTTGCTCTGTAGGAATTTCAAAGGCCTGTAATGAAAACGCCTGTCATATTAGTGCTTTACAGACATAGGTTAGTGTGGAGCCTGAAGGAAGTTTCCAAGAGCAATTTTTCAGAATAAGTGGAATGCACTGGAAGTATGGGAATGAAGAGGAAAGGAGGCTGTTGACTGGTTCATTAGATGAACAGCATTTGCATGCTGGACTGAGCAAGGCTGGGAGTGTGTGATAGTGTACTGCTTGCTTTATCACGTATACACGTGCAGGAAGGGATCAAAGTCTGAAGATAAAATCAATAAGCTGTACTGTTCTGTCATCCAATATCTTGAAGGTTGCTTGTCTTGGCAGCCTGAATGCTTTTTTAATGCTGAACTGGTCTGTGAGCTGCATTGTGCACAAGTTTGGGTGGGTGTGCATACAGATAGAGCATGTGTACGTGTAGGGACTTGGCATTCCAAACTAGGAGTGTCTGGATTTCAATTCTGAATGTTTTGAGGTTAATTTGAAGGTTAACCTAAAATGTGCATTACTTCTATTCTGTGCAGTATAGGCAGACTTTTTCTTGTGCATGAACAGTCACTTCTTAATACTGCTACATACCTTCAGAGTCATGTCAACTTTTTTTGAGAACCTCTGGAGTTACTAGTCTGTTTGACAGCATCTTCCAGGTTGTCAGATGGTAAAGTTGGCAAATCTCCTAAAGGCAATATTTGGAAGCTCTGTTTTATGGTGACTTAAGTTTCTTCAATGTTGCATATTCTTAAAGTTGCGTGGCTGGGACCACATAGTGTCCTACTTGCCAGTCGCACTGCCTTAAATCTTTTTCCCAACCTCAAAGCCTGCTTTTATCTGTGAAGAGAGCACCTTTTTATATGCTAGTATGTCCTCGACTGCACGTGATTACTTGATTTGCACCTGTTTGCAGTACTGCAAAGGAAGTTTTGTTGACATTTTTCTTCATGTGTGACACTAAGGCTGGCATGCTCCACAAACCCGAAAGTCATTGTTATGGACTTTTTTCAGAAGAGATATTTAAAAGAGGAGTAAGTGGAGAATGGTAGAGGGCAGGGCGGGGTGCTGTTGAATCTGCAGTGTTGGTGAAGTTACCCTGAGCTGGTTTTCTAAAATATGAATTTCAGGCCAGAATTTGAGGGTTCAGTTTGTTTGTTTCTAGAGGTAAAATTATTTGCGTTGTAGAAGCACTTGCAAATGTATCCAGTTGTCTTAGCAGCTGCTTCTTTTAACTAGTCATAATGGAATAGAATGCTTAGCATAACTAATAAAAAGCTGTTTCTGATTATTTTTTAATATTTCATATGAAAACAGACTGTGAACAAATACTGTTGCATTCAACTTGCTTTAAATTTTTTAGATGGAAATGTTTCCTCTTGTCATGATGCTGTGTTCAGAATGGGCATGCTTTTTAAAAAAAAAAATCAACAGTTTTCCTCTTATACGAGGGTATTAAAATAGACCTTTGTAGACCTAGAATGAAATTTTGGCAAATACAGTGTAGAGCTTTTTTTTTCTTTTTGTCTTTTTTTCAATCAAATGATTGTCTTTAAGGCCTGTCATTATCTGATTTTTTTGTTTGTTTTTCCAAGTATCTTTAAATGCTAAGAACAATTAAAAAACCCCACAAACTCATCATCCTATACTTGGCACTTATTAGCATATTGTTTCCCATGCTTTTCTTCTGTTTCATACGGATTTTTAGACGGTCACATTCCTGCCTTGCTGTTAGTCTAGGTGTTAAGTTGCAGACACTAAATGGTACTGTTGATCCTGTCTGTGTTTTGTTTACTGTGCTTGCCATATGCTCTGCGGACACAGATAACTGTGTACATTTCCAGTTGATTACATGGATCGTCACCTGTCTCAAAGCACTTAGGCACAGTAATAAAAGGCTAGATAGCAAATTAGAAATACAGTCTCCTCTTTTGATCATCTTATGTTTTTTTTCCTTTTCCGTAGGGCTTTTCCACACTGGGAAGTTACTGCCCAGTAAGCCAAGGTGTGAATATATTTATCTGCTTCATGTCTCTTACTTTGTGGGTGCTCTGCTGCTTTCCCAAGTCTGTGGGGGTTGTCCTGACTTTTTCCCACTTCCACACTGCTGCTGCTGTTGGCATCAAACAGGATGCAGCCACATGGGAAAGAGTGACTTTCATGAGCCCACTGCCCCCTAAAGTGTCCCTGTCCGAGTCTTGCTTCACTGTGAAGTATAAAAAACGGACTTGCAGATGTCTGTCTCTACAGTGCTTGTTTCTTACTGTGTTCCCTTGCTGCCATTGCTAATTCTGTTTTCTCTCACAGGTGGTTACATTGCTCCTGTGTTTGACTTTGATCTGTTATTTCAGTGAAAAGCATTCATATTACTTAACCCCTAGAAATGCATGGAGTCAACAGCCAGGGACATCAGTTGCTTGAAACCTGTGTAACGCCTGAACAGTATCTTCACCACCGCTAGAGGAAGCAGCCAGAGTGTAGCTTTGAGCACCATGCAGACTATGGACATAAAAGGGAAGGAGATCCAAGAAAGACAGTTCTTTCTTGGAACAACAGCTATTCTAGCTGTTACCTGGGGGTGAGCAATACTTGCAGGTTGCAACTTAGGGGATAAGCTCAGCACTTACACTATTGCCTTGTAAAACACTTCCGTGAATGTTGGTGTTGTCCAGAGGAGTGTCAAAGCTATTCTAACAGAGCCTTAGGAATGCAAGAAACCCAAGACCTGGCATCATGGGCAAGCTGCAGAACAATCATCAGCTTTTCCTTTGGTTGTCCCGTGTCCCAGTCTGCCCTAAGGTGTCTGTATACTTTTTTTTTTTTTTTCCCCCCTGTGTGTTTTGATGGCTGGGAATGACTAAGCAAATCCCAGATTTTCTGCTCTCCAAAATGCCCTTCTGTGGCCACAAGCGATACATCTGTCTTACCAGTGAAAATTACTAAGTGAAAATGGAATTTAGTGTCCCTAACAGAAGATACCTTTGAACCCTTCAGCCCCATTGTCTGTTCTTGGAAAGCACCTTTTATGGATGTATAGTGAGTCAAACTGAATTGATTCTCCTAGTAAGAGGAATCTAATGAGCTTCCTTCTGACCTCTACCACCAAAAAATAGCTGTAGGTATTTTTGAGGAAAAAGGCTTCATCTGAGAAGGCATGGGCTAGCTTTGACTAGGGCATTAGAGTTTCACTTCAGTAGTTGTGAAAGAAATTGACTTGAGAGATATCTTTAGTGCTTTTTTGATTTGAGTTTGTTTCAGTTTTGTTTGTTTGCTTTGTGTTTATTACTTTGCTCTGAAAAAAAAAAAAGTGGGAGAAGTGAAAATGAGAAAGAAATAAGAACCCACATCTATTTTCTCTCTACTCTCAGTAAAAATATGTTTACTTTTCATAGTAGATTTGGAACAAAAATCAGCATGCATGTTTCACTAGTACTATTTCTGTTACTCCAGTAAGTCCTGGAATATTTTAGGTATTTCATTAGTTACTATTTTGACAGTGAAGTTTCACATAAAAGTTAAATCATTCATTATTTGTCGTAGTACTTTTCATAATGCAGAGCTTGTAATGTTGTGCTTTATAATGTTTTGAGTCCCTCTGACTTACCTTTTACAGGTACTGTTTGTAAAATCTGGCTGCTAATGAATGGTTTTGTTCACTTTTTAGACGAGACAAGCTATGGATTTGCATGGAGTTTTGTGGAGGTGGCTCTCTACAGGATATTTATCATGGTATGTCAAGACTGTAATTTCTTAAAATCTAAGTAAAGCCTTATTTTAAAAAAATTGAAACTATTACAGTATGTAGGAATCGGAGAGGAAGAATCCTAAATTTATTACCCACAGTCACTGAATGTCAATTTTAGCTTGTGTATTTACGTGATTGGTTTGGGTTTTTTAAAACAAAATTATAGGAGAATTTTTTTGAGCAGCAGAAGTTATTTCTTTCCTTCAGTAGCTCATACACCCATTACTGCTTTTCGAAGGCTGTAAAGTTAGACAATATTGTATTATTAAAATTAAAATTTATGTTCTGATGACCTGTCTTACTTCATAGCCATTTTGTTCCTGAGATTTTGACCTTTGCTTTAGTATAATATATTCCACTGCCTACAGATACCTAGATAAGTGGATTAATTAGCATGGATGCTCTTGCCCTTTGTAAACAGTGGTCTTTTGTGTGTTTGTATAACAGTAGTGCCACAAGAATGTGTTTTAGTTTTTGTTGTGTTTTTGTTTGTTTGTTTGTTTGGGGTTTTTTTTGTTTGGTTTCATGGTTTTTTTTTACATTGGATTTGTGATGTTAAAAGCAAAGGTGGCCTATATATTTGCTTTAGACTTTTTAGCTTAGCTGTGACAAGTGATCAAAGAAATATGGGGCATGTGTGAATCTGTTGCATGAGGAGATGATCAGTCCATTGATTGCTGGTTAGTAGGTGACAAAATCAGTTTTGAGGGATTTTATTGCCCTGAAATTAAGACTTGCTTAGGAGCAAAGTATGCCATAAGTGAATAATGGCTCTGTGGTTCTCAGGTGATACTTTTCAGACAGGAAATCCATCTACATTCTAACTTCTGAAGATTCTACATGTTAGAATCTTCACGTCCTTCTCTTATGCATGAGCAGCTTGTGTAGCTTTTTTTTTTTTTTTTTGCATTTAATTTGGGTGCAATTCAAACAAGGCACCAGTTCACAAATTCACACCATGGTCATTTGATCATGGCTTTATTGATCCTTTACATCTTTGCTAGTGTTGATAAAAGCATTGAGTTTAATAGCCCTTTTTATGTGTAGAGTAGGAAATTATTTCATGCCACATAAATGCCTGAGCAGATGTCATACAGAGTAGTTTCCTAATGTAGCTAATTTTTGGCTTGTGTGTAGAGTCAGAAAAGAGGGCTCTTTTCTGCTCTTAATTATGTTCCAAAGGGTCTTACTGCATTTGAACTATAGACCTCTGTAATCTTAAGTCATTGTAAGTTAATTACTAGATTTCTCAAAAATACACATACATGCCTGGAAATACATACTCTGGATGCTAATATATTTGGTTGCATATAGGTTTGAAGCTTTTCTTTCAGAAAAGGGAAGATGGATCTAGACCTGTTTTGAAGATATGTTTTGCATGATACCAATTTGTATTATGGTTGTGGGTTTTGTAGAAGCTAAGCAGTTGGGTGCTTAAATATAGTTTCATTTTTAACTCCCTACTCTTTTAGTTTCCTTAGAAAAGTTGTATGAGGTTTCTCTGTTTGCAAAACCTGAGAAGTTTGCAGTGAGGACTGCATATCCTGGTCTTAAAATCCTTTAATTTCGGATCAAAGTCCAGTGATGGGGGGAAAAGTCACATTCCTTGCCTGTTGTTCAGTGTTTGGTTTATGTATTTGTTTTCCTTTAAGGGGCTAGAGTGAAGAGGGAGAGGAAGACTCCTCCTTCCCTTGGGAAGCTGCTAAGCCTGCTTAGAGGGAGAGTTTGAGAAGGTGCATTGTGTTTCAGGCCCAGGAGCATCAGTGCTGGTAGCTCATGCAGAAAAGGGTTGAGAAGCTTCAGAGAGCAGATGTCGTGGCTGCAGGGAAGAGAGAGCAAGTCACATAGCAGCAGGAAGATTGGAAAGAGGGAGCAGGTTGGAAAGGGTAGAAGGAACTTTGTAAGGCTCAAAAGGGACTGATTGACATTTGTTGCAGCTCTGAGTCACTGGGTTGGAAGTCCAGGCCTGCATAGAAGGTCAGCAATGGATTTGTGCAGGGGAAGAATTGTGCTTAAATTACTGCTTCTGTTTAATTTTCTTCTTAATTACTTTGAGATTTATATATAGATGGACTTAGTTTTCATTCCAGTGGGAATAGAAATGTTTTAGTTTAAAAAATGTTTGGTGATCTCTGGGATGCTCAATCTGGGGGAAAATCTAAGCACATTTTCTTTGAGATTTCCAGCATAAGATCCTACCAGTCTGAATAGAAGTAATTGAGGTATGGGTTTGGAATGGTTAGTATTTTACCTGATTTTGAGAAAATTTTTTTTCCCTTCCATTTCAGTGACTGGACCACTTTCAGAACAGCAGATTGCCTATGTTAGCAGAGAAACACTACAGGTAGTGTGTTCTCAGGTTCTTGGGGTTGACTTTTAATGTAAAAGTGTTAGAAGATAAAATTAAAAGCGCAAATAAACGTGATGCTATGGAAGTGCAGTGTTTGGGGGAATTCTGAGGAGGTCCTGTATTATAGTCTAGAACTGATTTGTATAATTGCATTACCTCAAATTATCCTGGGTCATTTGGAGAAAACTGTCATCATCTTTCTGCTGTTAACTTTTTGTAAGGGGGGGATGCAGAATAATTATTAATCCATATTTGTGGTACAGATTAGCTATTGCAAGGTTGAATGAAAATTTAAAGACTCAGTTTTGCTTATCTAATAGTTGATATGTGTGAATACGAAAAAAAAATATTGTCTGTGTACTTAAGATGTTCAAGTTAAGGTCACCAGCCTCTTCTCATGGGTATGCTGGCTTTCATTTTTCTTTCCTAAATTAAAGGTTCAGTTCCCCAGTAAAATTTATTCAGAAGTGGCTTTTTTGGTGGATGTCTTGCTCCTATGTGAGTGAGCAGTTCTTGGCTTCTAATGAATGCAAATCTGTTGAATGCCATCACTTGAGAGCTGCTTCCTCTCTTAAATACACTCTCAAGATATTAGTGTCCCCAAGCCAGCTCCCTTGCATGCCATTTACCCTCTCCCTATGCTATGCCAGAGATTGCTGAGTTCTGATTTACAAGACATGGGGTTTTTTTTCCTTACAGTGAAGTCTTATGTGACATCTGGGAGTGTGGGGTTTTTTTGGGCTTTTAAATCCTTTTGTTCTTATAGAGTCACAGAGTTGTTTGGGTTGGAAGGGACCTTTAAAGGTCATCTAATCCATTTCCCCCTTCAATAAGCAGGGATATCTTCAACTAGATCTGGTTGCTCAGAGGCCCATCCAGCCTGACCTTAAGTGTTTCTGGGGATGGGGCATATATTGCTTCTCTGGGCAATCTGTTCCAGTGTTTCGCCAGCCTCATGGTAAAAAAATTCTTCCTTATATTTAGTGTAAATCTGTCTTCTTTCAGTTTAAAATGTTTACTCCTTGTCCTATCACCACAGGCCCTGCTAAAAATTCTGTCTCCATCATTCTCATAAGTCCCCTTTAAGTACTGAAAGGTTGCAATCAGGTCTCCCCAGAGCCTTTTCTTCTCCAGGCTAAACAGCCTCAGCTCTCTCAGCCTGTCTTCACAGGAGAGGTGCTCCATACCTCTGATAAGTTTTGTGGCTCTCCTCTGTACCGGCTTCAACTGGTCCATGTCTTTCCTGTGCTAAGGGCTCAAGAGCTGGACACTGTACTGCACGTGGGGTCTCACCAGAGAGGAGCAGAGGGGCAGAATCACCTTTCTTGCCCTGGTGGCTACACTTTTTTTGATGCAGCCCAGGTCATGGTTGGCTTTCTGAGCTGCGAGCACACACTGCTGGGTCGTGTCCAGCTTTTCATCCAGCAGTACTCCCTAGTCCTTCTCTGTGGGGCTGCTCTCAATTCTTTCATCGGCCAGTATAGATACAGACCAGCCTGTATCTATACTGGGGGTTGCCTTGACTCAGGTGCAGGACCTTGCACTTGGCCTCGTTGAACCTAATGAGATTCACATGATCCCACTTCTAGAGCTCATCCAGGTTCCTCTAAATGACATCCCATTCCTCAGACACTTAGCTTGGTGTCATTGGTGAAATTACTGAGGGTGCTCTTGATCCTGCTGTCTATGTTGCATATGAAGTTTTGGTCCAGTATGGATCCCTGAGGGTCACCTGTTGTCACTGATCTCTGTCTGGACATTGAGCTGTTGACCACTGCTCTCTGAATACAACTATCCATCCAATTCCTTATCCACTGAATAGTCCATCCAGTCCATCATTTTCATGGAATATGGATGAGTGCTTTAGTAGTCTAGAATGGAATTTGTGAAACCACTGTGAAGTGTGTGGCAAGATTTCTTGGTTAATATGTGTAAATTGCTTGTGAGAAGTAAACTTGCTACTTTGTACGTATTTTCTAAGTGTTATCCATGACCCATTTTTGTATTTTTAAGTTGTCTTTCTAAATACATTTTTATAACACTCTGATCAAAGATAACATATTGCTTCTGTTATCTTGTTGTAGCTTATAATGCAGGTGTCACTTTTCCTAGTAAAATGTCTGAGAATATAGGCCATCTATCTGTCCATAAAAGTAATTTGTCCAATGTTAATTTTGCCATCAGTTTTTGTGGCTCCAGAATTTCACTCGAATGCTTAAAGTTAGCATTCAGTCTCCGTATTTACAGCCCATTAAATGGTCTGTCTTCAAAAAACACTCTCTAGTTCTGGTTGGAATCGGTGAGACTGATTCTGAAAGTATAGGTGCTTTAAATATGGCCTTTATAAATATGTATACATAATATAATATGTGTATGTATATATACACACCTGCCTCCAGGCATTCAATTTTGAAAATGTTGACCTCAAAGTCTTGCAGACCAGTGAGTTGTTGGGCATTCTGTGCCAGCAGCATCCAGAGATTTAAATGCAAGGAGCACACATGGGACTTTTCTAACTAATGCTAGTTGTTGGAATGGTCAAATAGATCCTGTGATTAGTGACACTGTCTACCAAAAGGAAGTCAAGTAAAATTATTGGGTCTGCATGCATGCCTGCAGTGAGGACTCCGAAAAAACATTGGATGAACTGAATATTGTTGGTCATTTCCCCCAGAGAAACAGGTTAAAACAGCTGTGAGTGGGTTTTTTTTTCTCCCTTTTTAATTAAGGAGCTGATATCATAGCTGATTAGCACTGCAGCTACATTGCGTTCAGGTTTTTGTGAACTGACAAAAAATACCCCAAAATACCCCATTGCACAGTGTTGTTCACTTGGAAGTCCCAAGTACCAAGTCATGTAAGTAATTATTTAATCATTTTTCCACTAGATGTATTTAGGACCATCCATGAAAATGCTGATAAATTAAAACAATCTCAATTTGTTTTTGCAATCAGCTCTGTGATGTCCTGGATAAGCTAGCAGGAAATAAATAAATAAACAAATGGTTTTGTCAGCATCTCTCCCATGAAAATGTAGTCTTTATGCAGGTTCATGGCTGCAAAGCAAGGAAGATATTTAAATGTCATTTTACCCCTAGAAGAAAATTTTAAAAATAAGCCTAGAGTGTCAGAAGTGATCTGCTCTGTGATTTGTCATGCAGGGGTTCCATCTTCCAGAATTCTTCCAGAATTTAAACTTTTAAGTTTCTAATTAGTCTTGAGTCCTAAAATGCAGGACTCCTGTCATCAAGACCTGGAAAGACAGTCTAATGCTTCTGCAGAAATCCATGAATTAGAATTGAACTCCTGTGTTAGCTTCTAAACTTAAGTCTGTAGTAACTCCACGAGGTATCCAGTGATATGACTGCTGAATAGGCTGTTAGGTAATTTAAAAGTAATTTACTTGGTCTAAAAAGGTGATAGTTAGCATATACAGAGTAAAGCTGTTTGGAGAATGTTTTTTTTACAACAGATATGGTGGCTGGTGTTCTTTCCATCTATCCTGTGTTTTAGATATTATGCTCCTACATATATTGAATTTGCAAATGCAGTTTGGATATCCAGAAAATAAGAATTTTCTTCAGTTAGTGAGTCATTTAGATTATTGAACTGGATCCTAAATATGCCTGGTAATAAAATAAGAAATGTACATAAAATGAAAAATATTGGACTAAATTATTATCTAAATATTTTATGCAGGGACTATATTATCTTCACAGTAAAGGAAAAATGCACAGAGATATAAAGGTAAGTAAAAACTCAAGGGGATTGTGGTGTTCTTAAAATACTCTGCATGACCTCTGATGGGTCTTTATTGTCCTGTATTGATTTTGGGGATATTTTTAAATATGCAGGGTTTTTTCTATTAGAATAAAATAAAATTTTCTGCCTGAGGGAAGAAGAAAAATATTTCTTTGAAATGCATGCATGGAAATAGTTTATTGTTTTAATTGGACCCCAGCATACTATTTTTTAGCCTGGTGCTGTAATACTGGAGTTGACCAGTTGGAGTTGAGAACATGTGTTCTGATGGCTATAAGGGTGTGTTCTGTGCAAAAGGAAAGGTTTGATCTTTCCAAGAAGCTCGATGTACCCTTCATTTTGAACTGGCTAGTGAGCAGAACTGTTGCCTTGACTTCTTGCTGCTTTTCTTGGTGAGCAGATTGCAGGGCAGTGCCTGCTGTGCTGTGTGGTTCTTGTAGACTGCTCTGTCCCGGCCCTCTCATGCTAAAATTAGAGAGGGTACCGTGAGTGACTTAACACTGACTTATTTTAACCTTCATCTTAACAAAGCTGTGTCAAAGGTGGCTTGTTCAGATTCTTACCCTCTGTTCTAGTTTCCTTCTGGTGCTTCCTGTTGACTTTTTGTCCCTGGAGTTTTACTGCCTAATCTTTGCCTTTATAAATTCTTCTTTGCTTAGACGGCAGCTTAAATTTTGCAGACTTCCTCCTGGAAATCTGATATTAAACTTATCGTATTCCTTTGTGTTCTGTGGGGGAGTTGGTTTTGCTTGGTTGGTTTGGGTTGGGTTTTTTTTCAGGCTGTACATAGTAGCTTCAAGTGTTAGATGCCTTAATGCAGCTGGATTCCAAGTTGTTCTCACTGACTGCAGAAGGGTATCAGGGTTTTGAGCAATTACTAAAAATTCTGAAAGAAAGATTGGACACAGAATTTAAACATTTTTTCATAATACATTATAGAATGCAAGGTTGGGCTTGTAAGGATACAGTGTATAGATACTTGTTTCTAAACAGAATTGTGCTTATGTGGGGAAATTAAAAACAAATAATGTTTAATATAGTATCAAGAATCTGCATGTTTTAATTCAAATATGCTTACTTTTTTTAAGGGAGCAAACATTCTTTTAACGGATAATGGACATGTAAAATTAGGTGAGTTAATACAATTCAGTGTTATCAACAGTTTTATGTGCTCTAAGAAGCAGTCTTCAGCATTTCATATAATGATGTAATGGTTCTTGTAAGGAATTAGTGAGTATCAGAATTATTCTTCTCTTGCTGGTAATATGCAACTACATCATCTGGTTAGTGTCTGAGGAGTAATCGGGTTAGTTTTGGAACACTGAGGCAGAAGGCTTTCTGATGTTTTAAGAGGGAGGTAAAAATCAAGTCACAGGGGTTTTATACATTTTTAATAAAATATCTCATCCAAAGTGCTTAACTGTGAAATGTATCTTGAAAGGCTACCTGAAGGAATCTCTTGGATAATACTAAGTGATGTATTTTATCGTATTAAAAGACTGCAGGTAACTGTTAGGACTGTGCCAGCCTGTTCTTTCTTGTATTGATGTTTGTGTTCAGTCTGCGTATTTGACAGTGAACTGAGAGGAGCAGACCAGTATCTCTCAGTATCTGAGATAAATCAAGTTTCCATCCTTAGGTTTTGGTGGTTTTATATTTTGGTTAAGTATTTTACAGTAGATTTAACAAACAGTGAGGGAACCCAACTTGTGTTCATTAACAACTAGTTACATCAGCACAGTTATTAAGTGTTGTTCTGTTTTTACTTTTTTTAATAGCTGATTTTGGAGTATCTGCACAGATAACAGCTACAATTGCCAAAAGGAAATCGTTCATTGGCACCCCGTATTGGTAACTGTGTTTACTTGGCCCTTAACATATAACATACAATAATGTTGGAAAATTGTTCTAAAGCATGCTGTGTCACTGTCTGGGTAGACTAGCCACTAAAGGCTGTGTCAGACTTTCTAATAATCGTATCTGTATTACTTATGTTAAATCCTGAATTACCTGGGTAACAGAAAAAGTGATCAATGCTCTGAAAACTTAAAAGGCACTCTGTGTGCTGCTATCGCTGTTGACTAATGTATCTCCATTTAGTAAAACTTGAAAGCTACCAGAAATTTGTTTGTTTTTAACTCTGATCCTAAATATTTTTTCTTCTCTGTTTTTCCATTTTGATGCTTTGTTTTTTCCCTCCACCCTAGGCACATCTCTTCTTCAACTCTTCAGTTGATGAGTTTCGTATGTTTTTCTCCACTGATTCTTTTGCTATTTGTGAAATGTTTCCTCTAAGCCATTTTACTTTTTTACTTATTTGCCTAAAATGATTGAATCCAAGCATACATTTCTGTTTTATCTGTACTGCATCTTTATTCTCCCTTCAATAAACTAGTTTTCATAATTTATATTTTCTAAAGTTCAGCATTTTCTCCTCTTTGTGCAGGAGTGGTTGTTCCCTTTTGCCTTGAAGTAAATGAGACACATGCTTTACTGTAAAACAGAGCTTTTGTTGTACATTTCCCAGAAAGATATTCAAAATCCTGTTGTCTGGTGGCATAGGAGGTACACAATAAAAATGTGTATAATGAAAAAACCCCAACTCAAGTATTCAGTCTTGAAATAGTCAAGCACAACATTTTTAGCATTCTTCTGCAGAAAGGCATGGATTAACTTTGCCTCCAGAATAACACAAACACCCATCAGTCATGATTGTGTAATTGATTTGTATCTCTCTTTCATAAGATGTCTGGGTGACTTTAGTCTGGCCTGTATCACTGTGTACCTTCCAGATTGTGCCAGACCTCTCAAATGATGTGTCATAACCTTAAAGAATAACTTGGAAAGCATTGCATAGATTAAATGCTGATTAAAAGCACCAGTTTTTCTTTGCAGAGCTTCATGGAGTTTTGAGAGGAGAAGCCAAGAAGCAAAAGTATTGAAATAGTGACAAAAAATTTAGTTGAAACAGGCAGTGTGAAGGTTTTAGTGATCGTTAGAGATGTCTGGCTGTGGTATTTGGATGGGAGAGGAATGAAGAGCAAAACTGGTGCACAGTGTGTTTAGTTTTAGTAACCCTGCTGTTTTACCCTTGTGCTCCTCAATGTCTTTCTAAAGTTAACTTTTGTTCCCCCGCTACCTCAGTGACTCCCTCCTTTTTAATTTAGAGTGATTAGGGTTTTTTATGAACTCTTGAAGAAATTTATGTTAATATAACTTAACTATGCAAACATGAATTAAGTTGCACCACCGAACCTGCTGATATTTTCAGTTCTATGGATAAGGTTGTCTGCATTTAAATAATGCATCATTTGAGATGCTGCCTTGGAGCACTCATTAAGTGACATTCATCACTCTTACCTCTGTTGAGTTAAATTTTCAAGTGATCTGGACTAATGAAGTTCAAAGCTAAAAAATACTAATCTTGGTATTTTTATGACTATGTAGAACAATCAAATCCACAGTTCTCTTTGGCCTTTCAAAACGTATGACAATGCTTAGTGAATAGTTTTCTTTAGTTATTCATATTCAAGTGTCAGTTATGTTTGTTAACTTTTGCCACCTGCGGATGTGAAACTAATTTGCTAACTTAAATTAGGTCTTCTGACATTACAGTGAGGCAGACTTCACAAGTAAGGAGTGCTCTGTGCAGGAGTCACAGTGAGTCTTCAGGGCTCGTGCTTTCATGATACAAGAAAGCTGATGTTACTTTTTTTGTTATTGGAGTTCCTCTCTACAAAGACCATTGATCACTTCCTGGGACAGTGTTTCAAACTGGGTATTATTTGGGTTTTACCATAGTTGAAAAATTACTGCTTAGGCTCTTTGGTTGCAGAGTGGTAGTTTGGTGATAGTTTGTTGTCTCCCTGCAAAAAAGTCTGAGACAGATTGGTTTCATCCACTTACTGCTAAGCAGCTGTTTTGGAAACTGCCTATTAGTTAACAGAAGTCAATTGAGGAAAACTTTGTGTATGCCTCATATAACTTTTTACATACACACACACACACATATATATATCCACATGGATAAATGTGTGTGCTGTGAGCTTATAGACTGAGAGCTTTAGGGAAAGGAGTACTAAAACTGCTCTGAACAAAAGAATGTTTGATTGGTGGTGGGAGGTTTAGCTGAAAATGTCTTTTATTCTTTAGGATGGCACCAGAAGTTGCTGCAGTAGAAAGAAAAGGTGGCTATAACCAACTCTGTGATCTGTGGGCAGTTGGAATAACTGCTATAGAGCTTGCTGAACTGCAGCCTCCAATGTTTGACCTACATCCAATGAGGTTAGTAAGGGGTTAAAACTTGATATGTAAATATGTCTTTGTAAATAATGCTTTGGAGTCCTGTGCTCTGTGTGTGTGGTGGTTGAGGGTACTGCAAGGGTATTGAGTTGTAACTGTTCTAAATGTACATATCAGAAGTTGTAACAACTTAGTTCATAAGTGTGTAATGTTGTCCTGGTAGCATCTCTTAAACTGATGGACTTCTTCCTGTTAACTAAGCAATGTATTTAGTAATTCATCTTACATATGTATTGCAATGTAAACCACAAAAATACTGTTTGTTTTTTTTTTCAGAGCACTTTTTCTAATGACAAAAAGCAACTTTCAGCCTCCTAAATTAAAGGACAAAATGAAATGGTAAGTACTTCTTTGTCATGGTAGATAATGATCATGCATTTCACTGGAGAATTTATTCTAATATTTACCACTTCATTTTACAGGTCCAACAGTTTCCATCATTTTGTTAAAATGGCACTTACAAAAAATCCTAAAAAAAGACCTACAGCTGAAAAGTTACTACAGGTATAAATTTGTGTGGGGCATTTTTTTAAGTTACGAAATGAAAATGTGCTTAATTTGAGTGTTTGGAATTTTAATGCATGTTTTGCTTTCTGTCTTTCAGCATCCATTTGTTACTCAGCCATTAAATCGAAGTCTTGCTATTGAACTTTTGGATAAAATGAATAATCCTGATCATTCCACTTACCATGATTTTGATGATGATGATCCTGAGGTAGGAGTATATTTTAATCATAGGATCAGATTAAGTTTGCATTCACTGACTAAACGAAATTATTAGGATTTATTGAACAATGAAATGTTTTGTGATCTGGGAATAGTCTCAAGGGTTGCTTTCACTTTTGGTTGTGCTGCTCTGTCCCATGTACAGGCACTTTAACAAAATTCATTGTATTTGGAGGAGAGAAGCTCAAAGAAACATGTAAACACTTCAAAAGCTTGTGGATTGTCCTTCAATGATTTTGTAACGGTACATAGGGACTTCTTCTCTAGTCCTGAGTTCTGTCATGTGTTTTCCTTTCTGGTTCTTTGTGGAGTTGTTTCCACTCATCTGCAAAGAAAGTGTTCATAAAAATAAATGCATGACTCTGAAGAACTCTTTTTTTGTTCCTAATTTACTTTCTTACGAGAAAAGGAGTATCCTGTAGTTTTTTTTCAAATTATTTGCTATGTGTTACTTGCAGACTGTATTTTCTATCTTAGAATGCTCTGAAACATGGATTTCGCTTACAGTTTTGTCAAAGGCAAAGTTTCTGATTTTCTGTTTTAACAGCTGGGAAAAAGTAGGATGCTTATGTAAGATGAAAACCAATGCAGGTCTGAAGTGTGTAACAAATAAGAAAACAGATACTCTGTTACTGCATCATGTCTTCATACTTAAATTATGTTAGTGAAGACTCTCGAAATGTTTATAGTTCTCTAACTACTGACCTCTTTTTGGGGAAAAAAAATAAATCCTGTCAACACAAATGCCATTGATTCATTAATTGCATATTTGTATTTTGCTTTTGTAATGGATAAACTAGTCTAAAAATGCCTTCAAAGAAAAATAAGCTTAAAATAAGCAACTACTTTAAGATACTAATCTTCAGATTTTTACAAGTTCATTGAGCTGGAACAGCAATGACAAGTTGACAAGCACCAAGTTTAGCTTCCTTACAATTGAAATAAATAAACATGGGAAGAAGCCAAAGTGAAATAGATCTCTTTTTTTATATTGTAGAGTGCAATGTTTATTTATTTCCTAAATGGGAGGGAAGGAAAGGAAGACTTAAGTATTGAATAGTTAGTACTTGTAAAAGCACTTGCAGATAGAGGAGCACACTTAGTAAATTTTTCTATTAAAAATATATTAGGGAAGTTAAACAGAATAAAACCTTTCAAGTGGTTGAGTTTCACATTGTGTTGAGAGAGGTGTCCAATTCCTGATAGAGACCGCACTGATAAACTCGGATCTTCTCACCATAACTTTAAGGATTAGGTGTACTTTATTTCTATGTCTGTTCAGTGATGATGCAGAGCTTTGAGGCCTGGTAAAGTTACACTTCTGTAAAAAACAGAAAACTGAACCAGAAAACTGAAGCATTCATGAGCTGTCATAAGAAGAGCTGTTTTCATTGCGCTTCCTGTAAGTGAGCTGCTCAGATCAGAGTAGCTTGCCCTGCAAGTTTTCCATACTTTCCTGGAAGTTGTACTGAAATCCTGATATGCCATCCCGTGTGTCATTGTTACATATTTTCAGTAAGAATCTTGACCTTCATTTTGGGCCTCTCAGGTGAAGAATCCCTCTCCACTTCCTTTACGCGATCATTTGGTACACATTTTATTGGTAGCTACTCATAGCTTTTAAAATAGTGTTCAATCTTTCATGTCCCTTCTGACTTGAGGAAGGCTCTTCCATTGTCTAGTGTATCATCAGTTTTCCCATAATGAAGTGTGGTTTCAGGGGAAAAAGCTATTGCCTTGTCTTTGGAGAAAATGAGAACAACCTTACAGCAGTGATCAAAGAAAATACATATTATCTTCATTTACAAAGGAACTGGACTGGTTGACAGTATGGAAGATAAGCAAGCTGCTTGCACATGTTTTGATATGCGTTTTTTCAGATGATCGTTCATTTGTTGTTTGTCTTACATTGCTGAGGATTTCCAGGTGCATTTGTGGGCTTCTGTGCTAGGCATGATGATAATTCTGGGCACACTGCCTTGCGCTCTCCAGTGAACTTCAAGCACCTGTATTGCTGAATAGTTTTCATTGGATAAACAGCTTAAACGTCTCTTCTCATTTCTCCCCCAATTATATTGCCAGATAATTTTCCATTGAGGCGTTTAATCCACCTGCAAAATGAGATTGATAATGACACTTGGGTAGACATTGTAGTCTGTAATAAGTGAGTCTAGAACCCATGTCTATGAATAAATATGATAATTCATTATTTGGTGCATCTTGAGCAAGGTCTGTTTTCAGATTAAGAATCCTGCCGCAGGCAAAGCAGTTGTTGGCATTGTGGTCCTTCCTATAATAAAGAGAAGGAAATAAGTGTACATGCTCCTTTTAAACTCAGTTGAACTTACTAAACAATACTAAAAAGAAGTAGCTGGAGATGTTAATCTGAGCTCAGGGATTGACCACTCCTTTACTTGTGATGATCACCTGAATGCATCCATCAAAAACTGAAAGAAGTGACATAACATGGTACAACATAATATGGTACAAAAAACACTGGTGAGAATCTTGAGCTTCAGACCTGCTTCCGCATTTATTTGGAGTTTTGGTTGTTGAGGAAGTGGTGGTGTTTGTGTTTTGAGGTATTTTGGTTGTGTTTGGGGTTGTTGTTTTTTTTTTTTTTTTGGAGGCTAGAGAACTTGTCTGGCTATTGATGGACTTTGAAGGCAAGTCTGTTGCCCACTGAGATGACAGCTCTTCACCTTGCCTATTCTGCTTAAATAGGGATGCTACCTATTAACTGTTTCGATAGGCTACCGGGTTGTGGCAGTGAGGTAGAGATTGAGATGTGAATTTGCCGCCTTTTTGAGAGTGCCATACTTAAAATAATTCTAAACTCAGACAATAGTGAGATGTTTAGCATGTAAAAACAAAACTAAAACCATGCAATCAGGTTATTTGGGTATAATCAAGGGCAACGAAAGGAAAGCCAGTGTCTTAATGTTCATGACACTTCATGCTATAGAGAAGTAAATGGAAATCCAGGGAAAAGATAGAAGTGGAACATAACTAGGAAAGTGAATTTTTAGAAATTATGGCATCAGCACGAGAGTACCAGGAGTACTCCCTTCTCTTCAGTGCTGAAAACCTCAGGCTAACTTCTCTTCTACTTAAAGAAAATGAACTAATGACATTTTAGGCTGAGGTATCTGACAAAAGAAATGCTGCCAGTAAGTCGGATTCGGTCTTACTGCTTTAAAGTTCTCTATGTTGAAGTTGAAGAAGACACTCTACAGATAAAGTGTCTCCAAATAATTCTAACTGTAACATAGATGCAATCTTTATTTTTAGCTTCTGCTTGATTTCTTTATTTTTTTTACATTATGCTAAAGAAACTTGCTAAAAACTACGTACACAATACTGAGTTTCAAGTGAGTGTATTTTGGTATTGAAGTATTCTGTATTTCTTTTCTAGCCTCTTGTAGTGCCGCATAGAATTCATTCGACAAGTAGAAATGTGAGAGAAGAAAAGACACGCTCTGAAATAAACTGTAAGCATGTGTAATGTGACAAATGAAATGTTCTTAAAATAATCATTGGCATTCTCTTATTTTAACTAGTATTCAGGGTATCTGACATATATAGATAAATTTTTTGTGATACATAGGAAAAGAAGAACCTACGCTGTTTCACTTACAGATACACGTTCTAGACAACTATGCAAAAGAAATATTTGTGTAAAATAATTGAATACACAATTTGTCAGCACTTAAGCAAATCTCACTGTTGTTTCATCTCAATTGAACAGGATGCAACCCGAGCTCTTCTGAGAGCTGATTGGTATAGCTTCCTATGTCACTCCAGCAGGGATGTTTGGAGTGATGCCAGATTCTGCAGGGTAACAAAATGGCAGAGGAAGATTCTTCTTCCTTAACTTGGTATCTTGTAGTTTTTTGCTTTTGAATTGAAACAGTCGTATAGAAATCAGAAAAGGAGGAGGTTGATCACTGGCCATTAAAAGCATTAAATTATATTAATTCTTTTGCTTGAAGCTTTAGTTGTTTTTTGTTAAGCTAAAATTGAGGGCAAGTGTGTGAAGATTATCTGCCATAGAGTTGTCCTAGAAGATGTGAGTAGCTCCCTCCAAACTTCATTCAAAGCTATTTAGTGCTAGTGAATCTCCCAGAAGAACAGATTAAAGAGGGAATTTACACAACAGATGTGTTTTTTCTATAATTTATAGCTGTATTGCTCTTCTTAAGAGGGCATTTCATAGCCCTATCTGCTGAATTATTTTCTCAATTCTTCTAATGAGTAGGTGGGGCAAATGATGATTGTGCTGTCTTTGTGACAGAAGAGTATTTTCTGTGCCCATTAGTTACTGGCAAGTGTGAGATGGCTATGTGCATGTTATCAGAAGCTTCCATAGGTGGAGGTTCAATATACTTATTAAACTGGATTTTTCTTTTTTTGTTAGCTTTTGAAGCTAAATTTTGTCTAACTACAGTCAACTTAAATTATTGTTTTCCTTTTCTCCTCTCTAGTTGGTCAAGTAAAATTTGATCCACCCTTGAGGAAAGAGACAGAGCCACATCATGAGTTTGTGAGTAACAAGCAGCTTGGGCCACGCCTTGCACATTGTTCCCTGCAAATATCTATGGAGGAGGAGAAATCCAAAATGTGTAGCATACTTCCTTAGCACTAGGAAACTTGGTAGTGATGCAGCACGTGTCCTTATTTTTTTTGTGCCGTTACATTAAATGGGTCAAGACCCTTTATTTTGGGGCTCAGCCAGGTGTGATGCATAAACAGCTGTTTTTCTTGTGGGTTTCCTCTATCCTTTATACCTCATTGCCAATCATATAATTCCCTTCATTTATAGAGTTATTTTTTTTTAAATTGTGGAATTACTGTGTGTATTCAAATGTTGCTCTCCTTTTTGCATGTATTGACAATGATTGATAATGGAAGTAATAAAATTGAGAGCCTGGGAAAGAGGCATGATACATTTAAAAAAAAATATTTTTGTAGGGTTGTTTATTTCACACACTAACAATCATTCTGTGTCCCTGCATCACACCTGAGCCACGCTGAGTCTGATAGTTGATGTATTCTGTAGAACTGTATTCCTATGGACTCGTCAGTATAAGGGGTATGAGAACTCAAGCAGTGAGGGAGAAGGTGTCTGTGCTGTCTCACACACAATTGCAGTAGCTTCCTCTCTTTTATGGAGACTGTTGCTTTCCACATTTGTGCCCTTAGGCAGTTTCTTCACATTCCTGAATAATAAAAAAAAAAACACACCACTCCTTTTCTTCCTTACTGCAGAGTTCTATGTTCTCTTGGTTTTTTTTCCAAGACAGGTGTTAAGGTGAAAATTTTGGCCTAGTACATAGGTTGGAGGGACATTGGCTTTAATTGGTATTCAGAGTCTGTGAAGATTTGGTGCTTCAGGACATGCTCCAGTGGCCAAAGTTGTGGAGGGCTTTTTTTTGTGTTGATGGTTGGACTTGGTGATCTTAGAGGTCCTTTCCAACCATGAGGATTCTGTGATTATCTGATTCTGTGATTCCTCTTCTATAGTCTACAAACCACATATAAGTGGGATTTCTGATTCCTTGTATTGCTCTGTAGCTATACTAAAATGTCCTTCATAGTGTCTTGTCCATTGGTAGTGGGTCAGCTGTCTCTCGTGTTTGAGGTTCTTCAGCAACTGGCTAGACAGGTAGTCTTCAGTTTCTGGTTCCTCATCAAGATGGAGGATAATAGCTTACCAAATCACACATTGGACTTGGGCAATTATTTCAGATATGTTATTTAAACCTTGACATAAATGCATAATATAATTTAGGAGCAGTGGTTATTATTACATATGGTAATGAAGTCAGTGCTTCTTCCATAAACTCATCAGTTAACTCAAAATTGTTTTTGAACTGATTCCAAGTTATCCTGACTTTGCTTCCCTGTTGCACTGTCTGGATTATAAAGAAAATACAACTGGTAGCATTACATAGTTTAAATTATAATGCTTTTGCTCCTTAAGAATTGTATTTACTTATACCTACACAATCATAATTGCAAAAAGTTGTTCATGGAGAAGCTAAAGTTTTGAAAATACTTTTTAATTTTTTTATTTTTTTGTCAGTCACAGACTGTACAAACCACTTAGTGGACAAGTTCATGGGGCAGAAAGGTGTTCTAATTGCACCTTAGGAGCCTGAGTTGCTGAACTAGGGAGAGAGATTTTCTGCAGGGATTAAAGCACAACTTTGGAGGCCACTTCTTTGTCAGGTGTTGTCGGAAGGGTGGACTTTTCCTACCTTCTGTGCTAGTGATCAGGACCTTTGCACTTTGAAATCTCAAAAGTTCTTGCTGCTCCAAGAAGGGACTTGAATGATCCAGATAAATTGTGCTGATAAGGAAATGTCTTTGTATTGTCTATTCCTGTCAGAATTTGCATATTTGAAATTGTCCAAAGAACTTGACTTATTTCACTGTCTGTAGGGGGAATCTGCAACAGATCTTTCTGAAGAGGGAAATTAACTACTCCCCGTACCATATCAGAATGAAGCATCCAACCTCATCTGTCCTTTTCAGATAAAATAGAACTATGATTTTGAAAACTAGCATGCTGGGTCTAGAGACCGAAGAAAAAACATGCTTTCTTGTTACATGTAGAACCAATGGACAGCTTAAATTGGCATGTCAAATGCAAACAAGATCTATTAAAAAGGATGCTCTAGCAAAGAGCCTTAGCATAAAGCAGGCTGAGGGAAGTTTGTAAAAATCCGTACACTGAGATGCCTGATTCTTCCTCCAGCAGTAATAGTGTGGGTCCCTTTTCATTAAAGCTGTTCTTCTGACTCTTTTGCTTCTGTCTTACAAAAGCATGTTTAAACTTTATGCTTACTTATGGATATGAGTGCACAAGCCAAAGTACTGGACCACTGCAGCATGATGAGTTAGTCATGGAGGTGCACTGAGGTGCTGAACTGGTACATACTTGCCTCTTACTGAGGCAGTTTGTTGCTCATTACCACAGCTCAAGTGATGAACAATAATTCATTAATGAGTGTATTCGGTAATGTTTGGTAATGTGACCATACCCTTGGCTGTGTTTTACTCACATCCCCAGAACTGTCTTAACATGGTTTGAGTTTCACCTAGCAGCTTTTGTTTTAGCAAGAAAATTTACCTTTATGTATACCTTGACTTTCACTCACAATGTAAATAACTGTAATTTCTTGATCTCTGTCTAATGAACAGCCTGACAGTAGTGATTTTTTGGACTATTCAGAAGAAGTATACTACACTGCAAGATCTAACCTGGTATTTTTCATCTTATGCCTTTCTTTGTCAGTGTTAGTTTCGTCTTTGTGTTTTAAAGCTCGTATTTTGTCCTGTTGTACTGCTGTTTTAATCTGTGTAATAGTCATTCAATGTAAGGATTAGTTTATATGTGTATTTCTGTAATGTATGAAGAAATTCTTAGTATGTACAGTATTGAAAGTATTTAACCTGTATGAGTATTTAGTTGAATGACTTACAGAAGTGGCTCAGTGTTAAATACTCATTCTAATTTCTTTATTTAACTGCCTTACTATGCATTGCTTGTTAATTTTTGAGGGTGATTAAAAATAGATGTTCTCTTCTTATTTTTTTCTGGTAGTTCCTTAAAGTAATCTCATGAAAGACTATAAAATTATGAGTGTAAGTCTTTGCATTCTTCAGACAGAATGAATGTTACAGAATGAATATACACTTAATACAAATAACAGAAAGTGGGGTCTTAAGTGTTTTCAGTGGTATTTGGTCTTGTTTATAGTCTGATAGATTTTCCGTATTTTCTGTTACTCTGCTAAAAAATTTGGTTCTTAGCATTGCACTGTAGAAATTGCCTTAGAAAGTGAGTTTCCTTATTTCTCTACTCTTTAGGCACTATGTAGTTATAAAAGTAATGCTTTTAAATTTTGGACACCTTCATACACTGTTGAAAAAGGGAAGAAAAAATTAAGAGCATTATTCTGCTAGTTTTCTTTGATTTGTGAGATGTTTACTATAAGTGCACTGAGGGGAACATGGAAAGTGGGGTGTTTTGAAATGTTTTGCTTTGTGGTTTTTTGTGATGTTTTTCGTTTGGTATTTTTTTGTTTGTTTTGGCTTTAGTTGCCTTGGTGTGACTTGAATCTGCCAGTATCATAGTTACTGAAAGCTTAGACTGTCTTCCCCATTCTTGGAAGGAACTTCCTGTATAGCTTGATTATAAAAAATGTTTCACTAATTGTTTTGATATCAGTATCTTATATTTCTCTATATGCAGTGGGACCACCTCCATCCTGTGCAATTGTTTCGGTTTGCTTTTTGGGTTTCTTTCCAGTTTAACACATTTTAAAATATTTTTTTAGTTACTTTCAGTGTTGTCACATATCTTACTAGGGTGTAAGAGACGAATGAGAACATCTGTCTTTTCCCATCCTGTTTTGCCCCATGTTGTTCAGTACACTCTTAAAAAAATTGCTACTATGATAAAGTGATAAAGTACCTCTGTTGTCACAATCATGAGAGGGTTTTTTAGGTCAATTGACAGCACTTTCTGTCTTTAGCTACTTTATGCCTTCTATGCTCATTTTGAATCAAATAGAAGAATTGTAATTTGGTGGTAATGCTTCACCCATTTGTGAGATTCTTCCAGTAAGACCTAATCCTTCTGAAAATTAGAAGAAATACTTAGTAGATGATTCATTCTGCTGTTGTGGACTAGGACATACTAATCAGACTTCCTGTTTCTCTCCTTCCCCCACTTCCCTCTCCTGCTTTGACAGTATTGCCTTCAGACATTCACTGAGAAGTGAGTTTTTCAAAACATCAGCAGGAGGAAAAGATTATGCTTTTTCACAAGTACTACTGTTGGGCTCTTTCCTATGCTGTTCTGCTGGTTTTATAAAAATACCTTAGGAGCAACAACTCTTGCCAAGCCATATGTCTCTTAAATCCTAAAAAAAAAAAAAAAAAAAAAAAGTTTTAAAAAATCAGAAATTGAGGCAGGTTTTGGGCAGCATGAGTCATAAAAGGTATACAGGCAAAGTTGAAATTTGGGGAGTGACTGAAGAGTGTTTTTACCTATCACCTAATATTTAGCACAGCTGAATGTAGCAGCTTACGCAGTCGCCATGCATGCACCTTTTAAAAATTTGCCTCCTGTGATGTGGTTGCCCTTAAAAATAATTCCTTTGCTTTTCCTCTTCCCCCTCCCTTCACCTCTGTGCTCCTGAAATAGCTACAGCTCCTGGAATAGCTACAGAATGCAGAAATTAAGTATAGGTCTTGTTTGCAGAGAATATTCAGTGTCCAAACCCCGGTATCCCATCATGCAAATGGCAAACAGACAAGGACAAGATAATGCTACTCTTTGATCTTCTACAAATATACCCCTTTGATTCGGGTCCAAATAAATAACAGAATATTTTGTTGTAGGTACAAGGATTGTACTTTTTCAGAATAGATTTCTTTTACTTTTTCTGTAATTGGACAACAAGTTCCTCAATAACTTAGTTGGATACGTTCCATAGTTTGAGATTTTCTTGCACATGCTCCTTCCTGTCATTGCAAGTGCCTCATGTTCCTGTTCTGGTTTTTGTGCTGTTTTGGCAGCTGTTTTCTGACAATGTCCTTTGCATTGGGAGCAGCAGGGGTATGCTGAACTCTTTAAAAAAAAAAAAAAAAAGTAAAAAAAAAAAGTCTTATCTTACATGCACATTATACTTTATACAGGTTAGATCTCAAATACTTCTCCCATATTTTTCATTGTCTTTCTGTGTACTTAAAAAGCAGTTGTTTGGATACAGAATCATAAGTGGGAGAGCTGAGCACTGCATTGGCAGTGATCTCAGTCAATAGTTTAAACAGAAGTAATCTCTAAAAATATGTCCACTGTTGTTCTAGAACAACAATTTTTAAGTTTTATGCTATTGGTTCATGGAGAAGCACCTGAAAATCCAATGGCTAACTAAATGTGTGACTTCATGTTGTAATGCTGCGCCCACCACAGTGACAGTCTTGGGAATCTACATGAGTTATCATAGGAGGACCACATTTCTGTCAATTGGAATGTGTTTGTTGGAAGTAAGCATATGATCAGAAGCAGTCTCAAGTATATGACATCCTGATAAAAACGTGCAGCTTCTTTCAGGTTATGTTTTCCACCAGATCAGTTCCCCATTTGGATTCCTGTGTGGCATTGCAAATGACTGTGTCAGTGTGGTGGAGGGAGGTGCATGGGTTAGAGAGAAGCCAGGAGAAAGGGCTATTAAACCCACCTTAAGCAGAGCTCTTGCTGTATGTGCAACTGCATCCACTACTCAAATATGATGTGTTGTACTTAGGATTAGTGGGGTCTGTCAAGGGGAATCTCTAAGAGAATTTGGCTTCTGGTCCCTGAAGCCCTGTTTCAGAGAAACAGAGCTTACTGATTCAAAACAAAAGGTCATGTAGAGCAAAACAAATGTCTTCATTCAGGTTATCCTGATCTGCAATGAAATATTGTGGGGGGAAAAAAAAATATCTTTTTTCCCTTTCATAGTGAGCTGAAAAACAATTCCAGTTCATATATGGTAGTCTGACCTTTTAAAGCTATAAATACCATCAGAGAATCCCCCCAAAAAAGGTAAAAGGGGAAGGAGTCCCTGGAGATCTCTAGCCTAGTCCTGATTAAAACAGGGGCAGCTTCCAAGCTAGAACCAGAGATTACTTTGAGCTTGTTGAGTTGAAGTTGAAATCCATCTCAGGAGGGAGACAGCTGAGCATCTCTAGGCCCTGTCCCAGGACTGCACTGCTCCCATGGGAAGGAGTTGATTCCTTATGATCAAAGTTTGTGTTGCTGGCCTCTGTCCTACAAATTAACCTGCAGGTGGTTGCCTCTTGTCCTTTCGCTGTACATCTGAGCTCTGCCTTCTCTGTAATGTCCTGTGGAATAGCGGAAGACAGCAGTTACTTTCTCCTGGCTACATAAGCTCTCTTCTTTTAGCCTTTCCTGTTGTGCTATTTGCTCCATCACTTGAACCATCTTAGTGGCCTTCTGCTGGTTTCCCTCAAATGTGTCATTGTCTTTGTCCTGGGAAGATCCAATCTGGACACCATGTGCAGATGTGGTCTTCCAACTGGCAGAAAGAGGGAGTAAACCGCTCTGGCTTCACTGTGGTTGGCTACCTGTACTTCAAGTGCGTGCTGCTGATGCATAATCCCCTCCTTGTCTGTTGGAACCTTCAAACCCTTTTCTGCAGAGTTGTCCCCCAGTCAGCTTGTCTCGAGCCTCTTCTTGTGTATGTTGTTGGTTTGTCTTAGCTGCAGGACTTCTCAGTTGGCTATGTTAAACCCTGTGGGGTTTTGGTGCCTACTCCTCCAGCTTGTTGAATTTCCTCTGACTAGCAGCCCACTCTTTTTTTTTTTTTTTTTGTTAGATGCTAGAAAGTAGTTTAATTATAATGTTGGCCAGCTACCTCAGCACCTTAGATGCATTCCACCTGGTCCTAGTCTGCATTATACTAACTGACTTGTAGCACTGTAGCTAGTGATTGCTTTTTTCTTTGCATTGGGGAAAAAAATTAAATGTTCCTGCTTTGGACTTTATTTAATTTAATGGAGTTAAATCCAGTTGGTGGCTGGTCATGAGTGGTGTTCCCCAGGGCTCAGTGCTGGGGCCGCTCCTGTTTCACACCTTTATTGATGATCTGGATGAGGGGTTCTAGTGCACCCTCAGTAAGTTTGCGGGTGACACTAAGTTGGGTGGGAGTGTCTACCTGCTTGAGGGTAGGGATGCTCTGCATAGGGATCTAGATAGGCTGGATCAATGGGCCAAGGCCAATGGCATGAGTTTCAAGAAGGCCAAATGTCGGGTCCTGCACTTGGGCCACAACAACCCCAGCAGTGCTACAGGCCTGGGGAGGAGTGGCTGGAGAGCTGCCCAGCAGAGAAAGACCTGAGGGTGCTGACTGACAGCTGGATGAACATGAGCCAGCGGTGTGCCCAGGTGGCCAAGAAGGCCAACACCATCCTGGCCTGTATCAGGAACAGTGTGACCAGCAGGAGCAGGGAGGTGATCCTGCCCCAATACTTGTCCTTGGTGAGGCTGCACCTTGAGCACTGTGTGCAGTTCTGGGCACTGCAGGATAGGAAGGACATTGAGGTGTTGGAGACAGTGCAGAGAAGGGCAACTGGGCTGATTAGAGGTCTGGAGAACAGGTCTTACAAGGAGAGGCTGAGGGAGCTGGGGCTGTTCAGCCTGGAGAAGAGGAGGCTGAGGGGAGACCTCATTGCTCTCTACAACTACCCGAGAGGAGGTTGTAGTGAGGGGGGTGTGGGCCTCTTTTCTCTACTGACTAGTGACAGGACAAGAGGAAACGGGGTCAAGGCATGCCAGGGGAGGTTCAGATTGGATATTAGGAAAAATTGCTTCACAGGAAGAGTGGTGAGGCACTGGAACAGGGAGGTGGTGGAGGTACCATCCCTGGAGGTGTTTCCTGTAGCCCATTCAAGTACTGGAAGGCTGCTACAAGGTCTCCCTGGAGCCTGCTCTTCTCCAGGCTGAACAGCCTCAACTCTCTCAGCTTGTTAGGGCTCCAGCCCTCTGATCATCTTTGTGGCCCTCCTCTGGACTCACTCCAAGACTTCCATGCCCTCCTTGTGTTGGAGGCTCCAGAGCTGGACATGGTACTGCAGGTGGGGTCTTACGAGAGCTGAGTAGAGGGAGAAAATCACCTCCCTTGACCTGCTGGCCACACTTCTTTTGATGCAGGCCAGGACACAGCCTTCTGGGCTGCAAGCACGAGCTTCTCATCCACCATCACCCCCAGGTTCTTCTTTGGACTGTTTCCAATCCATTCTCCACCCAACCTGCATTTATGCATGGGATTGCCCCGACCCAGGTGCCGGACCTTGCACTTGACCTTGTTGAACTTCATGCAGTTTGCACAAACTGCAGCCTCTCAAGGTCCCTCTGGATGACATCCCTCCCTTCCAGCATGTTGACCTCACCACACAGCTTGGTGTCATCAGCAGACTTGCTGAGGGTGCAGTCAGTGCCACTGTCCACGTTGCTGACAAAGATATTAAACAACACAGGTCCCAGTACTGACCCTTGTGGAACACCACTCATCTCTGGTCTCCATTTGGACATCAAGCTGTTGATCACTACTCTTTTGAGTGTTGCCATCCAGCCAGTTCCTTACCCTATGAGTGGTCCATCCACTGAGCCAGAACAGCTCAGCCCTGCAGAACAAATCAGGAATGTAAGACTACCAAAGTTGCAGCAACAAGTAAATAATCATTAGATTCTGTAGAAAATAAATAGTGGTTTTAAAAATTTAAACTCCAGAAGGTATTATAGATTTGGTCATTCCTGGGGAATTTGTTTCATAGCATGGCCTTATGACCAAATTTGCCTTTGCTTTGAGGAAGTCTTTATGCTTTTTTTAGTCATTGATTAATTTTCACATGTCGTTTATCTAAAGGTGTGATTTGCCTTTTTATGTGACTTCTTCATTTAGTGTTACCCAGACTGTTGAGATGAACTGGTAATGACTCCTTTTTTTCCAAAGTGATCATTGCCAGCAGATAACATTCTGTCTTCTACACAGTTGTGTTGGTTCAGGAATGGGTTGTTGGTAATCTGAGACCAAATGCAGAATCATCTGGGATTGCATCTTTGATTTAACACCAAGGTTATTAACCTCATCTCATTCCTGCTGGCCATAGATCTCAAGATTCTCTTGCAAAATATGTGTCTAGTCACTCAGATTTATTCCAAGTGAATGTTGTCTGATCTAAAAATAATTTGAATTCACTAATCAACATTGTATGTGTGCTAAATGGCAATATTAATGTAGATTCATAAAGTTGTTGAATTACTTTAGGGATGCAGGAAGGATGGCAGCTTTTGATAAGCCAATTGTTGCATCATTTAGTAATTAATGCTAATCTGTTCTTCCCAGTGGAAAGCTATAACTGCTGAGATTTTTGTTTTGTTGAAAAATACCTTTGTTTGGCTTTAAAAAAAATGTAGTTATATTGGTTGCTCTGATAAATTATAACAGTTCACTGGAGGCTTTGGATAAATGGATAAAGTATTTATCCATTGTTTTTGTACAAATATGTAGCTACAAGATTTATAAAATTGTGACTTCTGGATCTATTTGAAATAGAGGGTATGAGAAAAAAATGTGTTGCTCTTTTTAAGCTCTCTAGCTGTCAGTATTTATCTCTCAAGAGTGCAAAAGAAAGTTTCCCTAGCAATGGATTACTTCACTTTCACTGGAGTGAAACCCAGCAATATTTAAAGGGCTTAGAAGGACACTAACAAGCTAGTTAAGGCAAAAAATATACATATCCAACTAGAATCATAGTCAAATAAATGCTAATACGCAACACAGTAGTAAACTGAACAAAACTAAAGCTTTTGTCCTTTTAAAGCATTTAAACCTAAGTAATTCTAGCAGATGTCATTTTTCATAAAGAAAATTCCAGCAAGGCTTAAGAAGTCTGGTGACAGATGAAGGCTCCTTCTTTTTAGGAGGCTTTGCTTATTTTTGCTTACTAATTTTCCTGTCATTGCTGTATGATATATATAGCCATTCATTGCACAGTGTGTAAATTAAAATGAACAGATATTTTGGCTCTGCCCAGCATAAGATCTTTGTTTCCCACTTTTGATTAATGTGATTTTGGAACATGTAGGCAAAACGTCTTCTCACTTCAAGGTGGAAATCTCAGATTTCATTATCCTGTTCACAAGTTATTTTTCACAAGAGCCTCCCAGTCTTTGTTCTGGCATCCTCTTAATAAGGATATTCTTAGACTCACACAACCTGTTTAACCTCCTTGTTAAGTCTGGTGACATCTTCTGTTTCCAGTCTTGTTGTTTTCTGCCCTAGAGCCTGAATCCTCAAAATACCTGCTTGCATGAGGACATTTTTGAGATTGCATAGAAGTAAAATAAGCAGCCACAATTAAAAGAAAGTTAAATCTTTGTTTCTTTGTGGTGGGTTGGAGTATGTCAGCTGGTGATGCGGACCAGCAGAAAGGAGTTCCTGGATAAGGTGATAGATATTAGGAGTGATGAAAAAGCTTACATTGCAGAGAGCCTAGGATAGTCTTTCTTGAGTGAAGGAGATTTGCTGAGCTTGTTTTAAGCAAGGAGTAGGAGTCGAGACTGGGGCATAGGAGAAGGATGAAACTGTGAAAAAGAAGATAAGGATAATAGAAGGGATCAAAGATACCCACAGCTATGTTCCTGGAGAAGAGTGAGCCTTCCTTCCTTGCCAGCATGGACACTTGTGAGCTCTTCTTATCTGTTGCCTAACTTTTCAGCTCCTCTGACAGCTGTCTAGGGGGCAAGTTGGATAGCCAGATACATAGAAGTGGATGGGGTTTGCAGGTTTCTTCATTTAAATCTACACAAAATGTGTCATAAAGTTGGTATGAGGATTAAAAAATCAGTTTCTCCATGGTTTACAAAATGCCAGTGTCAGGCTTGCCTTTGCAAGTTGTATTCAACCCTCTGATCTGTTCATTATTTTATGTCAAGTAATTATCAGTTATGTACTGTTTTTTCCACAATATCTCACTTGTCTTAGGAAAATATGGAAAGTCACTGAAGCAATCAAATGCTACTGACAGCTGTGGTAGAAATACCCATGTGGAAACTACTACTTAGCTTTACAGAGCAGAGTTGAGGGTATAGTAAACAATCTGAAGCTCCTTGCGGAGCAGAAAAAAATATACACAGCTTTGTGTTAAAATGATTGCAGTTTGGTCTGGAACTGAAAACTGCAGTGGTTTATGCTTCAGCTTGGAGCACGGGTAGATCTTGTGTGAGACTTTCCCTCTGATTTTTCAAAATGCCCTTTTTAGAGATCAACCGTGTGAGGTGTGATCACCTAATTCAAGCTTGTCGCTCTTTTTGCTTGAATGTCTGGGCATCTGTGTGAATGATGGCATGATTTTGATATGGGCTGCAGCTTAAACAGGCCTGCTTAACAGGAGATATTGGGAGGCCCTTATATTGTTCCCTTGAAATGAGCAGTATAGCTCCATTTATCACTAACTTGGGTGATCAGTAACTCATTTCTCCTGGTGAATACACTCAGTATTTTCGGAGCAAATTTATGCTCGGATTTTTCCTGTTGTGACCCAGCTAAAGAAAAAAGACTCCTTGTAATTATAGCAGTATACTTTTGTCAGATGCAGATTTGATGATGCTTCAGTATGGTTCCTGTATTCCCATTAATGCATTACATTTGAATGCTATATGACATCTGTTGAGTAATGGTGGAGGCCTATTGCCACATTTTTTTCTAAGTAGCCCATGCTCCGTGATTGCTTGACTGCTTGAATTTGCTGCTAATACTGGTTTTTATTTTTTGATACAAAAGGTGATCTTAAAGTATGCCTGAGAACATATATAGTTATCCTTAAAATACGTATTTCTATAACCAGAGCTATAAAAGCACTTTTATTGTTGTCTCTGATTATTTCTTGAATGTCCTCTTGTGCTAAAGGCATTTCAGGCTCCCTGCCAGAATTACTGCCCATCTGAAATTAATATGATAATGTGCCAGTGAGGGCCTGCTGGGTTCTCTGTGGGTCTGGTAGATCTCAAAGTCCCGTTCCCCCCCCCCTTTTTTTTTTTTTGTGGTGGTGGTTTTGTTTCCTATTCTGTAGCCAACTTTATTTGAGCAAAAGATGTGTTTGTCCAAGGAAGGAGGGTCTAAGATCAGCATTTTAGAAGGAATGAAGAGATGCAGCAAAGTGGCAGAGAGGAGATTTTTGGGTGCAGTGGGCCTGAGGGTAGTGTTAGGGGCCAGGAAGGCCAGAAGAATGACCTCATTTGGTAGCTTATGTGTGACAGGGGGGTAACAGCAGCATGACTCTGAGTATGTGTTTGATGCTTACCTGTTCATCCTAAAGATTTGTTCTCTTACATTTGTAGGATCTACAGCTGGAATATGGTCATGGTCCTCAGTGTGGCTACTTCTTGGGTGCAAATAAGTGAGTAAGCAACAGCAGTTTTTGTCTTTAATTAATTCAAGACTGTTTTGATTAGAAAAATCACAAATGTATGTTAAGCACATTAGCTGAAATGGATGTAGTAAAATGTCAACTTTGTTTATGTAATTTACAATTCCAAAATCACTATTTATTTCTAAAATAATAGCAATTACAGTGGTATACAAATACAGCACTTTTCAGTATTTGAGGCTGTGGTGATCGTACTGCCTCAATGATGCTGAAAGCTTCCTGCTAAAAGCCATTACGTTGGTCTGCTTGTTAACAAAATATTCTACATGATAAGTCCCACAGAGCACAATTTTACCCCATCTAGGAGCTACCAGTGCTGCTCTTTGACATTACTTTATGCTCTTCTTCACATTGTAGGGCACTAGGACCATTCAATTATAGATTTTATTTTTTTTAATAAAACTTACCTGTCGCAACAAAGTCACTTATCTTCATGATCATACATTTAATAATTTTGTTGTATTAATCATATTAAATAGTTTTCCACGTAATTCTTCCTTTCCACCCAGTTTCTTAATTTATATGTCAGAATTGGGATGCCTACCTTTCCTTTGCTAAATTACATCATACTTAAAGAAATGCAGAAAATCTAAGCATGCAACATGATATTTTTATGCAAACTTTTAGTTGGACAAAACAGGAATACTGATATCTTCCAAAATCCTGTTGTTTCTCATCCCTGTGTTTTGCCTGCTGTTCCTCTCTGGCTGTGTTTTCAGACCAAGACACAAAAATTATGAAGTTTGGAATGTTACAAAGAATTATCTAGGGAAGAAGACATTTATTCCAATAGTAGTTTAATCCTCTTGTCAGTCTGATTTCTTGGATAGTGTGGATTTGTTTTAAATTGGATCAAGCCAAGCCAGTCCTTGTTTTACAGTACAAGGAACAAGGACCACTGCACTTAATAGGTATACATTAATAAACACATGTGAAAGTGTGTTGTGTAAAAAATAAGAAATAATTTTAAAATGCAGCCATGTTTGTTTGTATGTGGATGTTTCTGTGTTCTGAAAGCCAGCTGAAATAACATGCTTTGGATTATTTACTGATAGAATCATAGGAGCATTTACCCTGGCTTTTGACAATTAAGTCTGTGTGCCACAACTAAACTGTTCTTATTCTTATTTAATGCTGAAGGAGTCTCTTAAAATCAGTTGAAGAAGAGCTGCATCAGCGGTAATTCTATTCTTTATTTTTTCCCCCCTCTTAAGTGTTTCACAGTAATTTGTGCATTGATTTCTTATGTCTGTCACAACTAGTTCTTGTTTATCCCTGTACTTGCTGAGACGATATGTGAGAAGCATAGTTGTCTGGATAGTATCTGTGCTTTACAGAGTAAATAGTAATAGTAATGATGAAAAGCTAAAAGTCAGTAAAATTCTGTAAAAGAGGCAGTAGCCCTTAAGCTCAGAATTTTTGACAGTAGCCAAGGTCATTTTAATACAGCCCACTCAGCCATAGTACCTTTTTCATTTCCTTAGGGGACATGTGGCACATTTAGAAGATGATGATGATGCAGATGAAGATGCAAAACAGTAAGTCCTTTCTTCTTGTAAAAATAAATACATACATATAAAAGCTTATTCATGAATAGATTAAAATTAAAAGTAAATTGAATCATGTTCTGTTTCTAATAGTTCAGGATTCTTTTTATTCTATAGCATTTTTAAAGATAGGCACTTAATGCTATTCCTAGATTACATCACCAGAAATTTTCTTATTCTTCTAATAAACTTACGATAAATTAGAAGTAAAAAATCTTGTTCATCTCTTGATACAGTTGTGTTTTTATTTTCTGTTATTGAACAAAATCTTGGCATTAGTCACATTGAGCCAGTAATTCATCTAACTCTCCTCCTGGTGTCTTCTTTAGAATTGATGACTGTATATTAAAATAAAGCTGATTAAAAATACATAGAATATATACATCACTGTCTTCTCTAGATGATTGAGTTTGCTTTGTCCACATTCTCGGCTAGGAGAACACCCATAGCTTGTATAGGTGTTTCATTTAGGAATAGAGCTGGCTTCCTTACCAAAGAGAGAGCAAGGTTATGTGACCAAAAAGGCAGGCATATCTTAAATGAATTATGTTCATGTTAAATTTCACTGGTTTAAGTATTCTTGGACTTTTTTTGATTGACAGGTGAGAGCTGAAAAAATTTAACATGCACAGCCAGTATGTGGGAGTTTACATTCCTAAATAAGTCTGATGTAAAAGACAAAAAGAAAGATGCCATCGAGACAATTTTTGTTTACTTTCTGTTAATGAATAATCTTGAAAGCTGTTGCTTCATACCAGAAACCTGTAAAACATGTTATCTGTTGCTGGCATCTGTCTCTTGCAGAGAACCAAATATCTCTCTCCTATTTTTTTTTTTTCCCCCTTGAGTTATTCTATTGCTATTCTTTTGTAACAAAGGCAGTGGTTTTTATCACTGTACTGAAGATGTGGGACAGGTGCCATCAGCATGGATAAAGCTACTGATAGTGTGTGATGTCAGCTAGGTGACAAGTATATTAAACTTGCATTGTTTAATAATCAACTTTTTAAAATGCAAGTATGTTTGTGCTGTTGGACACAAGTGATGTTTACAGAAGAAAAAATATTTTTGGTCAGTTTTTTAGCAGGCTTTATTCCTCTGCTAATTCTTTATGAAATTCTTGATATTTCATTATTAGGCTGTTGTTAGAAGGCATGATTGATTATGTAGTTCATCGATAATATGAAGCTCCTCTGTCTTGTCTTTGAGGGGAAGAGCTCCATAATGCTACTCATTGGTTCACTCCCCTGCATTTGGACCAAGCTGAGAACCTGCTTTGCTCATAGCTGGGTAGACGTAGGTAATGGCAACTCAGGCCTCCTGCAGTGTAGGAAATAAAGGTCCCCTATAGCTCCTTAGTGCCAGCTCCACTTTTGACAGGCATCAGTGGAGATGTTCTGGATATCTGTACTGCAAGCCAGCTCAGTGTGCATCCTCCATCTGTACTAATCTCTGAATGTTTTTTATGTACAGCTCTGTGTCTGTCCGTTTTTGCTTGATGATTCTTTTTCCACCCCACACTTCTTGGTCTGTTTGCAGCCAGTATCATCAACTTCAGTCATGTTCCAGGGCTTTGGAACCTCTTGATCCCTGCTATTTTGAAGTGCATGCACTGATTCTTTGTCCAGTGCTTTGAGATCCTTGTTCCTTGTGTGAGCTCCATCAGAACTTTCAAGCTGCGTTGGCTTTAAATGCTCCTGTTGCTGGTGTGTGAAATTTTATTTTATTTATTTATTTATTTATTTATTTATTTATCTTTTGGTGGATTTACTTTTTTGGGTCAAGCAAGAAAGAACCTGATAGCTTTTGGAGAAGTTCCAATACATCGGACCCTATGAACATTCAACAGTGGTCTTCCCAAAAAGTCCTGGTCTTTTTTGCTTCTGCCTGTATTTCTTCCTAGGAACTCTTGCCCTACAGAGAGGGCCTGACAATTTCCTTTCCTGTAAGCACAGGGCTAATAAGCCTTGAATGCCCTAACCTTGGATCAGACAGATTCTGCATCTCTGCCTTTCCTCTTGGTATCTGCTTGAGCCCAAAGCTCTGTTGCAGTATATTAGTTTGTCAGCTCAGTCTTGGATCTCTTTCTCTGGAGCCCCCTGAAGACTCAAGGCTTTTGTTTGTTTTTTATTCTGTGAGATGGAGCTGTAACTGAAAAGCACGTGTGACATTGGTCACTTCTCCCTGTAGATTCAGAGCAAAACCAGTGGAGCAGCTGTATGCCTTCCATTCCAAATCGATGCCCCTGTATGACTGAAGCTGGGTGATTCACAGCAGCAAAGAACCCACACACTTCAGGGAGCAATACAAAATTATCTCATTTAATAATTTGGATTGGTTTTATATTTCTTTTTCTCTCATATAAAACAAAGCTGATGGTGCTTGAACTTCCTGGTTATGGAAGAGGGGAAAGCAGAAATTACTGAGGCACTGCACCCTGCGTGATCCTTGGTGACAAACTGCACATAATCTGGCTGTTGAAACCAAGGCACACAGTCCTTTATACAAACATCTGTCACTTTTGCGCCAAATGGTTGCCGCTTTTTTTTTTTTTTTTTCAAACATGTTTGGCCACCCAGTAACACTGATGACTATCTGAGATGCAGGGAAGAATATGAAAGAAAAAACCAAATGGAGCTTGGACACACATGACAGAGGACTTAAGCTTGGTCCCATGTATCATGGACATGACCACAAAGAAACAGCCCCATGGCCGCTCACTCAACTCCCCCCCCCCCACACACACACACTCTGGGATGAGGAGGACAAAGCTCATGGGTTGAGAAAAAGGACAAGGAGGGTTCTTCACCAGTTAAGGTCCCCGGGCAAAACAGACTCAACTTGAGGAAGAATACCAACTTAATTCAAGGCTAATCGAACACACACAGGACACAGACAACACACAGAGCAGGGCTTGCATATGTTACCCCACCCCTCCCTTCTTCATGGGCCCAAATCATTTTGTTCCCGGTTTCTCTCCCTCCTTCCCCCCAGCAGCACAGGGGGACAGGGGATGGGGTTTAGAGTCAGGTCACAGGCTGGTGGTTCCTGCTGCTCCTTCCTCCTCAGGAAGAAGGATTCCTTACAGTCCTGCCCTGCTTCCCCACGGGGTCCCTCCCATGGGAGAGAGTCCTCCACGAATCTCTCCTTCATGAGTCCTTCCCACGAGGTCCGGAGCTGCTCCAGCCTGGGCTTCCCACAGAGTCACGGGCTGCTTCAGGAACAGCCACCTCCCCTGGCGCCGGGGTCTTCCAAAGCTGCACAATCACGAGTCCACAGGCAGCAAATCCACTGGCCACAAAATCCAAGTCCACTGGCCAAGTTCACCCCTCCTGGCGCCTTCAGGGAATGTTCCACCATGTTCCTCTATGAGTGCAGGGGGACAGCTGCCATCTCGCCATGGGTTGCAGGGAAACTTCTGCTTGGACACCTGCTTCCCCTTCTTCCTCACCAACCACCAGCACTGCTCTCCTTCCCCAGCACAGCTCTTTTTTTTCCTTAACTGCTTAACAGAGAGAGCTTCTCAGCTTCTTACAGGAGCCACTCCTGGCACCCTTCCCTTACTACCAAAAATCCCACCAAACCCCACCAGACCATGTTATGAAGATAAGATAATTTCCACCACCATAGCAGCTAAAGTGCACTGCACAGGGTAACCCATTCTCTTCAGTCCCCTCCCAGCTTCTCTGAAAGAAAAGTAATTGAAAGATACCAAAACAGAAACTTCTGGAAAGAGTGAAGCAAGGCAGACAAAGTTGTTCATCTGTAAACAAGAAAACAAGATAACTTACTGCTTGGATATTTTCCCAAAACCTTGGAACATAATATAAAAATAAGGAAAGTATTGTGCAAGAATGGCAAGTCTTCACAGCTGCATTCTTTATTTAATGGAAATAATTTTCTATTCCAAAAGATTAGGAAACAGGATAGTATAAGAGTTTTTACAAACATAAAAATTTTAGGAATTTAAGATTTTTTTTTAAATGCAGCTTATTCCTTAAAACATATAACCAGCAGAAGAAGAATGCTCCTGGTGCTTCAGCTTTCCTGTTTCCTGCTATCTTATACTGTTGAGCCAAGCAGTTTAACACAAGAACAATTCAAAAGTTGTCTTTTCCAAGATTTCTGTGAAAAGGAAACTCATGGAAAAAAACAAAAACAACAACCTAGACAGTAGGGTAGCTGTCCATTGCAGATGTGTTTTGCTTTCATGTGTAAGGCTATTCTGAAGAAGGCAGTGGTAAATTTTTCAAGGAAACTTTTTCATCATTTTTCTTGTAACTCCCTTTTGCCTTGTATACCTATAGATGGCCTTCTAGAAAAGCTGACTGACAGCCTAAATCTCTCTCCTCTCAACAGAGTAAATATCAGACCTGCTCTGCATCATCCTACTTTTTTCTGCACCAATATGTGCATCTTCAACAAATCAGTCTCTGTTACTTTCTGCTCTGTAGGGAGGATCTGAGTTAAGTTTGCAGATAGTATCTCTAGTATGCACAGCAATAACAAAATGTTTGAAAGTATTTGTGATGCAGTTATTTAGATATAATTGTGCTGTTGGCAAGTTAATGATGTTTATTTGTATGGCATTTATAAAATCCTGTATCCTCTTGAACGCTGCAATATATGAGGTTCAAAGAGCTACAGTGCATTAGCAATCTGTTCTGTTTCTTTTCTTTATAGTGCTACTATGAAACCTAAAGTGCCACCTCCATTACCACCAAAGGTAAGGGAGGGGATTTTTGTTGCCCAGAATAAAAAGGCAATTTAAATAAGTAAACAAATACAGAAGTGTCCAAGTGACTATACTGGTGGTTCTCTCACTTGAGCCATGACTTGAAAACCTGAATCAATTTTTAAGTCAAGGGTCTAATCCAAGGAGTCAACCTATACATTCATATCCTTTAATTGCAAATCTGCATTGGGACTTGCAATATAGAATATTCATCAGTGTGAAAGTGCTGTTTCAGACTAATTGCACTTCTGATCATAGAACAGAATAATAGAATTGTTTTGGTTTGAAAAGTTTTTTAAAATCAGCAAGTCCAGCAATTAATCTAAGCACTGCCAAGTCCACCACTAAACCCTGTCTCTAAGCACCATATCTACATGTGTTTTTAATACCTCTAGGGGTGCTGACTCAAACTTGTAGTGACAAGCCCGAATCTGAACACAGTACTTGAGATGTGCACTCATTAGTGCCAAGAACAGAGGCACGATCACTGCCCTAGTCCTGTCGGCCACACTGTTTCTGACACAAGCCAGGATGCCATTGGCCTTCTTGGCCACCTGGGCACACTGCTGGCTCATACTCAGCCGGCTGTTGACCAATACTCTGAGGTCCTGTCCTGCCAGAAAACTTTGCAGCCACTCTTCCCCAAGCATTGCATCGGGTTGTTGTGGCCTAAGTGCAGGACTTGGCACTTGGCCTTGTTGAATCTTACACAATTGGCCGTGGCTCATTTATCCAGTCTGTCCAGCTTCCTCTATAGAATCTTCCTACCCTCAAGCAGATCAGCACTGCCACCCAACTTATTGACATCTGCAAACTTACTGAGGGTGCACTTGATCCCCTCACCCAGATCATTGATAAAGATATTAAATGGAACTGGCCCCAACACTACGCCTCGGGGAGCATCGCTTGTGACTGCTTCCAGCTGGGTTTAACTCCATGCACCATGGCTCTTTGGGCCCAGCCATCCAGACAGTTCTTTACCCAGTGAAGTGTACACCTGTCCAAGCGATGACCAGCCGGTTTCTCCAGGAGAATGCTGTGGGAAACTGTGTCAAAGGCTTACTTAAGTCTAGGTAGACAACATCCATAGCCTTTCCCTCATCAAGTTAGTGGGTCATTTTGTCATAGAAGGAGATCAGGTTAGTAGATACTTCAGAAGGAATAAATTGGGTAGTTAAATTTAGTGCCCCACGTAACTTTTAATAAAGAGCTGCTAAATAAGTAATCAGCTTCTGGTGTCTGAATGGTCATCTTCAGAGTCATGCTTGGGACAAATTAGTTTTTGCATGCTGCCATTTGAAGAGTAAGTGAATCTTTCCACACGGAAGTTATCTTAATATAAGCAAAACTTAAGAAAAAGCTTACTTTTTTTTTCTCTGGCTGTCAGTTCCCCAGGCAAAACCTGCAGGTTTGATTACTTACCCTCCAGCTAGCTTTGCATAACTGAGAAGGATTTTGTAGGCAGCATTAGTGCATCCAGTGTATAAACAACATTGCCCTTTGTAGTTACATCACTTATTTGGGATTCTTCACAAAAGTTCTGGTTGTATCATTGAATGTTCCCTAGTTTTTACTTCAGCGTCTGAATTGGTTATCTGTATTTATAAACAGTGACATTTCCACATGCCCAGTAATTGTTTAATGCATGACTCAAATAAAATTATTTTTAATTAGTCCTTTATCAGTAACAAGGTTTTCCTTATTGCTATGCATTTCCTGGTAGTTTGGGGTGGTTTTTTTTTGAAGAAATTGGCTTGGCAGAACACATTGCTATATCAATTTACTCTTGAAAATTCCAGGATCCAAATATTGCATGTGGTTTTTTTTCTCATTGAGAAGTAACATGGATGTTTGTATCTTTTAAAATTATATTTTCCTTATTACTATATCTTTTTCAGCCTAAATCCATCTTTATCCCCCAAGAAACTCATTCTTCTGAAAATGATAATCAAAGGACAATCAAAAGATGCCCAACATCAGAGAGTCCAGCAAAATCTGTATCTCAGGTTCCACCCAGACCACCACCTCCTCGGTTACCTCCACAGAAATCTAATGCTTTAGGTAATAAGAGTGACACCAGAAAATATGCAGATATTTCTTGAATAATCTAATGTGATTTTATTTCTACATCCTCACCTATGCACACATTCAAACATACTGTGGTGATCTTTCTGTGGTGGGCAAGTAACAGAAAGTGCATGAAAGCCAAAATACATGAAAAAAATGCTTAAACTCTTAAGAGGGTCAATTGTACCTTGTCATAGTCATTGACACAATTCCTGCTGATGCCATTAGTGGCACGGTTGCTTTTCTAAGCTACAGGCTTACAATGTGTATCAGGATTGTAACAGAGAATGAAGAAGTTTTCCTGTATATAGGTTTCAGCTTCAGCGCTGTGTGTGAACTGTTGTCATTTGACATGTCAAGAATGGAGTTTTGCTTTCTAAGTTTGCTTTTGTATGTAATGAACTGGGTTGGGTAGTATAGCAGGTAATAGTGTTTATCCACTGCTGGCTCAAGCTATTCCTTTTATGGTTTTGTTAAAGTCTGATGCTTTGAGAGTTGTCCTGGACTGGCTTTTTTTAAGCAAGCTTAATGTCTGACCCGTAATTGATATCTTATTAGCTCTTCCTTGCTACATACTTAATACTGCAGTTGATGTATTATGTATTTGACTGTAACATTTAAGCATCCGTTGCTAAGAAAAGACTTAAGGCTGTGTATATAGAATTTATAATTGAAGTATTAGCTGTAGCCAAGTTTTTCTTTGTATATGTTAAATACATTTTTCCATATAACCATGGCTGCATCCCCCACAATAGATTTGTTATATTAATTGCCAAAAAACATAGACTGAGATTGAATGTGGCTCTATAGATGGTTATATGTGCACATGTGGGAACATGTATGCTTTAGAAATAAGTTAGGGTATTGGAACATATTCTGACATAAGTGTGAATTTTAACCCTTCAAAATTGGTTTTAGGCTCTTTGAGTTGTTAAATATTAATCTTTCTAGGTAATGGAGTCACTTCTGTACAATTAAATGGTGAAAAAGAGGGATCACCGCATCAACAGAACGAAGCTAGAGATGTTAGTTTTTCAAGGAAAGAAAAGAAGGAAATTCTGGTAGGTATTTAAGTTTCTAGGTGTTGTCTCAGCTGTTTTACATGTGCAATGAAAAGGAGCGGGCACACTTGTATAGAAAAGATGCTGGATGGCATCTTGTTTATTTTGAATCAAAGCACGGTTTTGCTAGATTGTCTAGTTGTGATGCAGTCTTAAGCTTAAGTTTGAGTTAGTATTTAATTTCCTTTAGAAACTAACAGTCATGAATATACAATACTTACTTGCTTGTATTGGCGTATTTGAGAGACAGGTAATGAGAGCGACATCCTGCCAGGTGTAATATGTTGTACTGAGCAATGACTGTTTAAGCAAATGAGGAAATTAAGGAATATGCTGCCACCTGATGGCTTGCTGGAGGATTTGACTGGCACTGGTAAAGGAGCTTAATCAGGGCTGTTGCCAAGTGAGGCTTTCTCCTATCCCAAATATAGGCATACAGGCTTTTTGGGTGTTTGGGATAAAAAAAATGCAGACATGTGGGTTGAGGGTCCAGATACGCAAGCTGTTTGCCTGCTGGCCTCTGGAGCTCTGGGCTTCAGGGTTTAGCAGCTTGGCTTTAGTGTCAGACTTGACCTATGTATACTATAAGTGAAGTTGCACTTGTCGAGGGAATGCAGTTTTACACCACATGTAATCTGATCCAGCTGCAGGCTGAGGAAGAGGGATATTCCTGCACCTCTTTCTTACCTTCCAAGTGAGTTTTTCCATCAAAGCAGGAAATGGCTTCCAGAGTGGTCACTCTTATTATTACCATGCAGTAGCAAAAGTGGGAATGTGAGTTAGAAAGGAGTATAGTTAGATCAGATTAAATGTAATGTGAAACTGCACTCTTTGGGGGCTTCTAAGGATGATGTTGGAAATGTCAGCCTTTTGTGAGAAGTGAAGAGGAAGTAGAGCAGAAACATTGTGTGTGTTTTTGTTTTGCTTAGAGGAAGTGCCAGTAATACTGGCAGTACTTTGGAAAGTATGATTTCCTGAACTGCTTTGGACTTGGCATTTTAAACTGGGTTTGAACTTTCCTGTGTTACCTCTAAAATAAATGTCTTCAGAAGCATGTTTTTACTAGGAGAAAGTGGTACTGGTACAGGAGAGTGGGTGTAGTACTGATTGATAGAGCTTAATGCTGCTTGTAATATTGAACAGTTGCTACAATATTGCTTAAACTTTGTAGTGCTGGCTCTGGCATTATTTCAGGCATCGTAGCGTAAAAGATGTTGCACAGTAGACTAGGCAAACATTCAGTGAGGAGATGCTAGTGAATCCCATAGGTTTTAATGAAAGAAAATTGTAGGTTGTGGTGCATGGTCACTAGAGACACGTGGTTAGCAAATTCATAGAGAATTATGGAAGTGTTGCTTAGAGGGAAGGTCTCTACCCTAATGTCATGCTTAAGAATGGGACTGTAGCCAAAGCTCAGCTGTGGCTTTCCAATGTGGGACATGTGAGACAGGACACAGTGGAATGTCCCAGCAGGTGGCTAGTACCTTCCTTTTAGTGTAGTGTAGAAATACACTACACAACTTTATTGTCTTAAAAAATATGTAGGGAGGATTTTGTATCTATTAGATGGAAGTATTGGCTGTTGATTTTTTCCTAATGTAATTATGCTTCATTTTTAAGTCCTTTTAACAGCCTTCTAAAAAAAATCTTTTTAGACTTGAGTTATACTGTAGTGCAGGAAGAGAATATGCATGTTCATACATATGTGCATACATGAGCATAAACATACTTTATAACCTTTATTTTCTAGAAACCAATTAGTAACGGCCTTCCTCCCACACCTAAAGTACACGTGAGTATTACTGAGTCATACAAGTGCATGTTGGAAGCAAGACATATTTTCTTAAGTACATTTTTGAATGTTTGCAGTATTTTTGTAAAAAATTAGAAAAGCCAGTATCTCTTAGAAATGTTAAGCCACAGGTATAGCATTTCAGAAATCACTCTGGATTTTGTGCTCTTGAAGTGAATTTTGGAAGATTTTTTTCTTTGTTTGCTTCATTAAAAGTGCATAAGGATTCTGTGATTTAATGTCACACAAGTACTTTCAGCATGACTGATCTGAGAAGCTGATGCCTCTCAGGAATTGCAGATAGCTTTAAGTTTATATTATACAGCTGTAGCTTTCAAAACTTCTGAAGACAGAATTCATAGGTGCCTGGAAATAGCTGTTACAGGCATCTATGTGCTCCTTCATAACGTGAGTCAGACTAGAATTTCATTGTAATATCTGGGAGGACTTGTCATTTTGCTTATAGCCAGATGTTCCTTCTTGACCATTTGTTTCTGCCCTTACTACTCTCCTCCATGTGTGCTGGAGCATGCATCCATATAATTGTGCTGTGCACCAAGCTGGGGATTCATCTGGCTTTAAAATAATCTTTTTGCAATATTACTGCTAAACCAAGTCAGTTTCTCATCTTTAGATAAAAAAATAAAATTGCTACAAGGATGTGTAGTTGCTAATGATACCATTTTTTGCTTCCTAGCCATTTTAGAGATGCAGGACAGGTTAAGATAGTTGTCATGCTTCTGTTGCCTAGAGCTGTAATCTCTTGTGTAAGTGTACAGCGTTGTTCCCAAGCTTTGAATTCTTGATAGTTTAGTATCATTTATTGAGAAGCCCTAATTCCCACCTGATGACACTCAGATGCTTCCATAGTTAGCAGCCTATTTCTAACCTTTGTGTCTTTGCTGCCACATGGATCACCATCCTCCACTGAGACAGCAGACTGTGGGATCTTGCTAGCACACTTAGCCACAAGCACTGGCATGCTGCTCCCAGGCTTCTCTGTAGTAGGTCTGGTTTCATCACCCATCACCCTTCAAACCTAGTTTAAAGCTCTTTCAATTATGTGTTGACGTTTGAGGGGAAAGGAAGAAGAAGCACTGCCTGGCTTTTGCTTTTCTGTTATCTGGAAGCAAATGTACTAAGTATTCTTATAAACTGCTACAAATGCTTGCAACTGACTAGAGAGAAGATAAAGAAATTTATCTATGCAAGAAGACACTTACTTAATAGGCAAACTGAGTTTATTAGGGTTATGCTGAACAAGAGGTGGGATCTTCTACCAGACATTTCCCTTTGGGAAGCAATCAATGTTGAAAAGAAGGCAATTCAAAACAACTGATAGAAACTATGAGACTAAGTTTTTGATTGTTTCATGACCTAGAGTTTTATTTTAGATGTGTGAAATGTGGTAAGAATAAAGTTCTTCTGTAGAGACTTTCTAAAGTCACAAAATTCAGGAACCTTTTTCATAATTGTCACCTTTGTAGTAAGGATGTGCTTAAACTGCTTTCAGAGCTGGTTCTGAAATGCTAATTCTGGTATGTTTGTTCAGAAAGAAAAAATGCACAAAGGAAAAAACACTTGAAAAAGGAAAAATCACTTGGAAAAAAAAATCACTTGTGTCAACTTGTCATCTCTTAACCTTTTGTTACTAAAATAATAAAAATAATCCTATTGGAAATGTCACATTTTATATTTTCGTATGTATGTTTTTAATTGTTTTTACTTCTACAGATGGGTGCTTGCTTTTCAAAGGTTTTCAATGGCTGTCCTTTAAAAATTCATTGTGCAACATCATGGATTAATCCAGATACAAGAGGTAGTATATTACATGTATTTTACCCATTTTGTCCTCTCCTCTGATTTCCAGGTGTTTAGATGAGCAAGACTATTCCTTTAAAACAGACATCTTGTAAAAAAGTTCTTCTTTAATCATGCCACTGCCTACTGAAGCTCAATGTTGTTTTTTTTAAATTTTGTTAAGATATATGGCATGCAGTTTTGAGCTCTGATTAAAAAGAATAAATTATATATAAATACTTTTTTTGTTGTTTTGATTCAAGACTCCTCTCAACATTTTAGTCCAAGAGATGCCAGTCCTAATTTATTTTTAAAAATTCTGACTTTTACCCTAGTAGAGATTGATTTCTGTATGATTCACTTGATCTTTTATAGTATTTTCCTTTTCCTAGGTCTTTCTGGTCCTTCAGGTCTCTGCAACTCTCTTTATTTTTGCATACCTTTTAGTGCTTTATTAAACAGCCTGATAAAAGGAATAATTGGTATCATTGTACTTGCATTGCCTATGATTTCACCTTTTGATTATAAGCTGCATAGACATGCTACTGAGCCAGTAAGCAAGAAAATACCTAGGTTTTTCTAGAAACCAAAAATAATCAATCTTTTGCCATTGACATCTTCTCAATATGTCTGTCTTGTTCACATGACTAAATGCAATCCAGGGTATTAATCACGTTCAAGAAGTGAGGCACCCTCAAAGTACTGAGAAAGCATTTCAGTCAATACTGCTTTTAAAGTACTCCAAAAAAAGGCTGTGAATATGTCACAGGTTCTATGGATAGGTCTGAGCAGGATAATCTGTATATGAGGAAAATATTTATGTGTATTCTTGCTTATGGTTGTATCACTGCTGGGTTTTATTCCAACAGTTAATCACAAAAAAAACCCCAAAAACCTGATCTTTTCTAATGTTTTGAAACAACCCCATCCACAAATTTAAGCTTAACTAGCAAGATTAATTTCCCATGCTTTCAAACACCATGACTATTACAGGTTGGTTTGTTCCTTTGTGTGTAATTTTTTAAAGGATTTTTTGGTGAGGAGCTGCATATTCTTGTAATGCTTTCCTTAAATCAGGCTTTCCAGATTTTTTTGTTTGTGTTTGCAGATCAATACTTGATATTTGGTGCAGAAGAAGGTATCTACACACTGAACCTCAATGAACTCCATGAAACATCCATGGAGCAGGTATATTTCTGTTCTGGTATTTTTGGGAAAAAAATAATCTTTATTACTTTTTTTAGCCACTCAAGTTAATGTTGTAGAATCCTTGTAAAAATGGTCTTTACTACAGTTACATAGGCACTACCTATGCTGAGAATTACCTTAAATGTTCACAATTGAGGATGCCTTTCTGTCATGTTTAAGTTTTTTGTAGGCTGAACCATGTTTAAGTAAGAGATCTGCATATATCAGTGTGTTAAATGTCATAGTGCGTTGTCCTGCAGTTAAATGATTTGTTAAATAGCATGGAATTTTCCTGATGGAAAGTTTCTGAATTCTTTAGTGTTTTGTTACAAGGTAGAATATTTGCAGCCAACATTGTGTTTCAGCTACGGGGAAGCAAGACGATCCTTTATGTACTAGATTCCATTCTTCTGGTCTTAAAAGCAACTTTGCTGATGATACTCAGTTTAGTTAATCCACATAAAACTCTGTCTTTGCAGAATCTTACAAATAGTATTTTTTTAGGGGACAACGGGGAGGGAGAAACACCAATTGCAGGCTTTTCTGTATGGTGTCTTCTCTTTTGTTAATCTCTGAGAGACTTGTTTTCTTTCCTGCCTTCTCCCTAACTTAGGGAGCTATGCATCTGCTGTCAAGATGGAGGAATTTGCAAGGACAGCCTTCACACTGTAAGCTGGAGGCACTGATGTTTGTTCATCTTCCAGGGTCCAGACATTGTAGACATGTCTGCTGTGTTCAAAAGAAGAAGGCTTACCTATCTTACACTGAGCTCCATGTAACCCATAACCATGCTGGTGCTTGAGTTAGCTAGTTTATACTTTGTTCAGGTACCTCTCTGCTTCTATATTGCAGTTGTAAAACCTACCCTCAGAAGTATCACTAATATAATAATTCTTGTAGGCCAGGCAGACCAAGGAAGGTTTTGTTTGTTTGTTGCTTTTGGTTCATGGTTGGTTTTATTGTGTGGGGTTTTTTTTAAATTGGCAAAGAGAATAAGTATAATGAAGCCCATGCTCTTTCATATCCATGTTGTATTCTCTAAGCACCACGTTCTGTGGTGCATTGCATAGTGAGCTTGCATGGAAATATTTTAATAAGTACTTAAAGACAAGAAGAGATGCTTATAAAAAGAGCCAGTCATGTATGGAACAGGTCCATCAACCTTCAAATCTGAAGTATGGCTGGCTTTCTGTGATCCTCAGACCCAAACCTACTAAGTCACAATATGTTTATGCAGCTACAGAAGAGCAATCAGACCTGCACATTAAATTTGGATACAGCCAGGCTGGTAGATTATTACCATAGGTTTTTCTTACAGTGTGTTTAGGTTATGAGAAGACTTCAGGAACATAAGAACAGAAGAAGTCTGTGCTAACCATTTATTACATTATTACTTATGATAAAAGGCAATAGGGCTTTAATGGTATTTTCAAGTAATGTGTTTCACTTCTTTGTTTACACTCTAGGTCTGATAGAATTCAGTATAAAGTCAAAAGTAGCATCCTTGGTTATTTTTCACTATGCTGCACTTCACTAATGGACAAAGCAGGAATAACTTCTGTTTTCAGGAGTTAGGACAGCTTCAAGATCAGTCTCTTGCTCTTTGGCAGAAAAATCTCTCCATTAATATACAAAGCTTTCTAACAAACCAGCAGTGAGTGGTGTGGTTTTTGTTGTTTTGGGGAGAGGGGCTGATTGTTTTGTTTTATTTGGTTTTTTATATAGCAAAATAAATGTTCTCCTGAGTGGTCTGTCTAGGCCCCACAGGTCTATTATCTAAAGTGGCAGTAGGAAATGTCCCTGAGCTTGGCCACTGTCTTCTGTCCATTCTCCTCAGACTCCACTACAGTCACTGAACTGAGGATGTTGGAGGATCCCTGCCTATTTGCTTATTTTATCAATTCATGGACCTGTATCAACAGTGTAATCAGACATGTTGCACTTCCTTAACCTCTTGCTTCAACAAGCTCCAGAAGTTACCATTTCTTTTCTTTTTTTAAAGGATGTCTTGTTGGTTTCAGCCCCATCTTTTTAGTAATCGTGGGATTTGACAAAAAACAACTCTGCCATGACCATTTGCTGCGTTCCTTGAAATGTGTATCACAGAATCATAGAATGGTTTGAGTTGGAAGGGATCTTAAAGATCATCTAGTTCTAATCCCCTCCTTGGATAGTGAAACCTCCCACTGGATGCAGAGACCCTTCAAGTGCCAGTTTTAATTGTTTTGAGAGATTTGGACTATCACAGGTTTTAAAATGGCTATGATTTTTTTACCATCCTTGGTCGAGGTTTATGTTGTTATCTTTTCTCCTTTAAAGGAGAAAGGTTGCTGGTTTTTTAAATTTTTGAAAAAGGATGGATTGTTCTTTATAATGATGTCCTGTGGGCTAATTATAGTATACTTGAAGACATGAATATAAAATGTGCTAATTGTCTAAATGTTATTGTGTATGTTAAATATAGTGTGTGTGTCTAAGTTTTTACTCTGAATTAACTCTGGAATCTGGATAAATACTACTTAGCTTAAGCTAATTTCTGCTAAAAAAAAAAAGTCAGTATTAGTTTTGTCATTTTTGCACATATTGATCAACTAAATGTGCTCATGTTTTGCATATATAAAATTGAATGCATTTCTTTCTTTGTTTTGTTTTTCTTCCCTTTATCAGCTTTTTCCTCGAAGGTGTACATGGTTGTATGTCATGAACAATTGCTTGTTATCAATATCTGGTAAGTTACTGTGCTGTCTTCGAGTAGTAGTGCTGGTAAACATTTGGTTTCGTATTTGAAGTGTGGTTTTGTTTTCTAATTTCCAGGTAAAGCTTCTCAGCTTTATTCTCATAATCTACCAGGACTCTTTGATTATGCAAGGCAAATGCAAAAGTTACCAGTTGCAATTCCAGCACATAAACTCCCTGACCGAATACTTCCCAGGTAAATACACGTCATCAGATAGAGCAGAATATCTTCATTCTGGGAGCTGAGAATATGCTTGTGAAACTCTGGGTATACCAAATAATGTGGAGCTCTGTTCACAGACTGCCATGAATAGCTCATGTGGGCATCACTGAAAGGGTAAACCCTTACATTTACACAACTCAGGATGTGAATATACACTTATTAGAGAAGTGGGTTTTGGTACATCTTACCTTCTTGCAATGAAGCCCTCAACAGATGAAAGATGTGGACCTGTTGGAGAGTGTCCAGAGAAGGGCCATGAAGATGATCAAAGGGCTGGAACATCTCTGCTGTGAAGACAGGCTGAGGGAGTTGGGGCCTGGAGAAGAGAAGGCTCCGGGGAGACCTTTTAGCGACCTTCCAGTACTTGAAAGGGGCCTACAGGAAATCTGGGGAGGGGCTTTTCATTAGAGAGAGCTATGATAGGACAAGCGGTAATGGTTTTAACTAAGAGAGGGTAGATTTGGGTTAGACATCAGGAAGAAATTCTTAACCATGAGGGTAGTAAGGTGCTGGAGTAGTTTGCCCAGGGAAGTTGTGGAAGCCCCCTCCCAGGCAGTGTTCCAGGCCAGGCTGGATGAGGCTTTGTACAGCCTGGTCTAGTGAGAGGTGTCCCTGCTCATAGCAGGGAGGTTGGAACCTGATGATCTTTAAGGTCCCTTCCAACCTTAACCATTCTATGATTCTGTGATATGAAGCCTCTTGTTTCTGGGCATAGTGCTTTTTATCTTTATAGTCTGTTATGGTACATCCTGGTTGTACTTGATGCTGAATAAAATGTAAAGCCAGTACTCTACCTGTGATATTTCAGGCAAGTAGAAATGTTGATCTTACATTAGTTCTATTAGTTCCATTCTGGGGGGGGGGGGGGCGGGAGAAGTGAGGATGTGTAAACTCTTACTGCAGAGGGAAATGGGCTCATGGGTTGTTTTGAAAGCTGGGAAGAGTAGAAATGGAGTACAGATTGACTAGTAATTTTTCTCAGGCTGACGTAGAAGGTACTTTGTCCCCAGATGCACATTGTGCATTCAGTCCCTCCAACTTTATTTTCTAAAAATGCATACAAAATCTCAGAGACTGGGTGCAGTGCTGGCTGTCAAACAAGTCTTAGGAACCCATTCAAATCCAAGAGGAGGAGGCAGTAACACCTAATTTGCAGATAAAGCTTTGATTCTTAAAGTACACGGTGAATCACTGGTTCTTCTAACGTAATTAGCTTTCTGTTAGGAAATTGTATTATAGAAGACCCAATGCTCTGCTGTCTTTATTAACATTTAATTCTTAGATTTGGGAAAGGCTTCGTTCAGTCATCTGCAAACATAATGGTGCAACACTTGTCTGAAAACTGTGTTCTTCCTAGAGCCTAAATTCTAACTACCTAAGAAGTAATTTGTGCTTTGAATTCTCTTCTGAATGCCTGCACCACAGTTCTGCTCCTCCCTCTTTCAAACTAACTTTGGCTGGATGACTCTGGCTTGAGGACAGCATCAGCAGTGGACTAATAACTGTAATTATCATAAGAGTCAAAACCTTCAAACTATATTCAGTGTGGAATGACACCTCACCTAAGTTGCAGAAGGACAAGAAAATTTCTTGTCCATTCACATCACTTCCCAGGAAACAGGCAGCACAGCCTGAATGTGCACGTGTCAAGCCAGTCATTCAACGGCAGGAGAGATTTGTTTAGATAATCCATTTGGCTGTTTTAGCCCTCACTCTAAGATATGAGGGTAGCAATATTTAGCCAAGCAAAAGTGCATTTGGAGTATGTAGAAGGGTGTAATTTTTTTTCATACTAGACCAGAGTGTATTCAGCACGTTCCTGGATACCTCAATGATGAGTGCTAAATGAAAAACTTAAGATATGTTGAAAGCAAAGGTTTTGTAGAGAAAATGCAAAGCAAAATGGAATTCAAAGTAATTTGCAAGGCTTATATATTCATGTGCAAAATGTTCTAAGCTCAATTTGTGATTCTTGGTAGGGAAACATTCAGTAGTAGAAAATATGCCTGTGATAAGTCTCCTGTCCATCTTCTCTCCTTTGCATGTCCTTAAGCAGTTCCTTTCAAACCTTCCATGACTACTTCCAAACAAAATTTGTGGCCACTACTCAGTTTTCGTGCTACTCAGTCCTGCTGCTCAGTCACTTCTGAACACCCTTTGAAACACTGTGCAAATATTTTCCCAATTCATAGCTTTGGCTGCAGCATCCATGCATCACTCCACTTAACTCCCATCTTTTCTACAGCAACAAATTAGTTATTTTTACTGTAAGGCTACTGTGGCCAGCCTCCATACTGTCTGTTGTCTTCTAGTCTGTTTAGAAGCATCTTTCCTGGCTTACCTGATAAATTTTCAAGTAATTGTTTCATTTCTCAAGGACTGTCCCCTGCACATGAGAAAAGATCTTGCAAAGCTGCCTCCTTCAGATTTTCTTGAAAGGCATGCTGTGCTGTCTGTGAAAAGTTTTTCAAAACTTAAGTTGTTAGTTTGCAAGGACTGTAGCCTAACAAGCTATGCAGTATGCCCTCATTTTCCACACTCCTTTGGTTCACATGTCTTGCCTTAGAACTACAGTGTCCTTGGGACAAGAGTGGACTTCATGTTGTCTGTGTAGTATCCAGCACAAGATGCAGTAAGTCACAGCGTTACAAATAAACATCATCCTGGGGAGTACCTGGGATTATCCAGGCATTGTATAAATAAATACAAGTAGTTACATAGCAAGGCATAGTGGTAAATGATTCTTAAAGGTACTGAGGTACCTATTTCTCTCCATTCCTGACTTCTAACTGCGTTCATAATGCTGCATAACTGAGCAGCATCTCAGTGCTAGCAGAGGGATCACCGTGTGTGTTCTAAGCATATCAAATAAATATATTGTTTTGTTTTTCAGGGGTGATGGGGGTGTGTGTGTGTGTGTGATATATAATTTTCCGACCAACAACTCTAAAAAGCAAATTAGTTAAATTGTTTTAGTTGATCAATAATTCTGTATTTATATCTTGTAGGAAGTTTGCAGTGTCTACAAAAATTCCTGACACTAAATGGTGTCAGAAGTGTTGTGTTGGTAAGTAAAGATCTGCAGAATAAATGCCAATAATCAATTACAAATGGTGGCAGTATTAAGATTACTGAGTCATGTTTAGGAGGTAAAGGGAGGACAGACTTTTGTCATTATTATGAAACTGTGCATTTACAGACAGTGAACTTTTTCAGGTTAGTCCTTGCCTTTAAGCAGTGAAATCTTTTCCATATTGCTCTGTACATATAAGGACTATTTTCAGAAAATGCAGAGAAGCAGAATGCATGTAAAATATAAACCAGCCCTTAGGGAGGACCTAATCTCTGTGGGTGGAGTGACTTAAATAAACTACTATCAGCCTTAAGTAGTCTAATTTACTAGTACAAGTTCCATTTACCAATATTGGATGATAAAAAGCAAGGACTATTTTCAGTTATTTGAGCCTTCACTCAAGTGACAGTGACTGTTTAGTGCCCGATGGATAAATGTGTGTCATAGAAAAAGCCATTCTTTAACCAGTGTCTCATGATGATTTGGAAATAGCTTAGGCAAACCAACATGGTGGAGGAAGTTACTTAAAATGTGTATGCAACCAACTATTTTTTTGAGGCTATCTAAAATATCAAAACACACCTACCAGTCTAATAAAAACAAACAAACAACAATAAACTTTATTTTGAGTTGGAGAGGTGAAACATATCACAGAACTTGTGAGAGTCATGTGTATTACAGCTTATTTGGCACTAGCTCCTAGCTGTTCTTGTCCAGTGGAAGAGCAGCCCCTGCTCCAACATCCTTACTCTCACCATTTTCATAGCTTGGATATTGACTTTTCAGCAACTTACTTATATAAAAGATTAGAGTGGTGGTGGATACACCTAAGGTTTATTGACTGTTCCTTAGTTGGAAATTGTTTATAGTTTGTATTTGCTTAGTACACTAATGTACTTTACCTCTCCTTTTTTGGCAGTGAGGAATCCCTACACTGGCCACAAGTACCTTTGTGGAGCACTACAGTCTAGCATTGTTTTGTTAGAATGGGTTGAGCCAATGCAAAAATTCATGTTAATCAAGGTAATATATTACGATAAGTGAAATACTCTTGTGTTCAGTTCTATTTATCTTGCATGACTTGTTAAGATTAAGCCATTTCTTGAGTTATTAAGACTTTACTCTTGTTTTCTGTTAAATTATGTTGAAAATAGCTATTTAAATGTGTAATAAGTACTAACTGGCTCAAAATATTTTTAGGAATGTTCTTGGTTTTGGGGTGCACTTCAGTTACAGAGCAAAAGCCCTTCTCTTCCTGAGCATTGCCTTTTAGTTGCACAGTAGAAAAACTCTGTCTGACAGGTTGATGACATGGGTTAACAGCAGGCTTGTTCCCATACCAGAGAGAAGGTGGCCACTTATTCTATAATTTGTGACACTGGAGGTGCCCAGAAATGCTTGTTATCTCCCCATGGGGCACCATCTGAAGAGATGGCACTAAGGTGGACTCATACTTGTAGAGGGACAGCTGCTATAACTTCATTAGCCTGGAAAACAATGCTTAGAGACTCCATAGCCAGGGAGAGCAATAACAGGTAGAGCAGTCTTGTAATCTGTGGGCAGCTGCACAGGACCCATATGATGAAAGACACATTATCCTATTTTAACTGAATCTGCATGAAGACTCTCTTAAGCTTCTTAACTCAGGCTTCTTGTATCTATCAATTACTGTTATCTGAAGAAGTAAACTGAATGTTACAAAATATATGTAATCACATTTACCATACAGCTTAAATAGCTAATAGCAACTTAGACTGAATTTGTTTCCATTCTAATATCTATTTTTCTTTCTTAATCTAGCACATAGATTTTCCTGTACCTTGTCCACTGAGATTGTTTGAAATGCTGGTAGTCCCTGAGCAGGAATTCCCCTTAGTTTGTGTTGGTGTCAGTAGAGGAAGAGACTTCAACCAGGTGGTGAAGTTTGAGACTGTCAACCCAAATTCTACCTCTTCATGGTTTACAGAAACAGGTTTGTGTGCTGTTGTAATTGCATTCAGAAATGTTCCTTGCTTTTTCGTTGTGGCTGAAGCACTAGAAGGGTAGTTTCCTCTGAGGGCACTAATGGTTAAAGTATTAAGGCTAAGTGATCATTTTAAGTTCTCTGTTTAAAGGGGTCTCAGCTTGTACATGCCCTTTTTTGATGTTTCTACTTCTTGAACTGATTTGATTTCTTGAGATTTTGGGTTCAGCAGGGGATGGAGTTGTGTTTTCTTGCATTTCCATAAATCAGGCTTTACTTGAATATTCCTGACTGCACTGTTCTGTGCTCTACCCTGGCAGCATGACTTCTGTTGTTGAATAGACTTTAATAGACTTGCGTTCTGAGCAGTTTCTTGCAACATCACTGTAGGTATGGTTTGGCTGTCCTGCAGTAAGCGAGTGTGGTTAGAAATGGTGTTATCAATCTACTGCTGAGAGAGAGCACATTTCTGTTCTTCTCGAGTTTATGGAAAGTGAAAGGGATTAGGACCACTGTTAGCAGGAAACCATGTAACTGTCACTGCTCTGGGCCCTATGAGTGAGGAGGCCACCATCCGAGCAACAGTAGAAATTCTCTTTAAGAAGGAATTGTGCCAAGAATTACTTTTCCAGAGTGGCGGGGCTCCCCCTTAAACCTAGATAGCAGTGGTGAGCTGACTCCCATCATAGTTTGCAGGTTTACAAGCAATAAATAGCTTTGTTATTACCAGGAATAGAGCCCTTGTTCATCCACAGCAAATATATACAGTATACATAGCCCTGTGCTGGCATATATGTGTGTCCAGCTCATTATGTACCATGGAATCCACTAAGAAGAACAGTTTCCACTAGGAAGGTGCCTACTGACTTTCCTGCTGCTGAGAAATGTCAGATTTTGACATAGTTTAAAGCATAGTTACGAAAAAAAAAACGATTAGTGGATGGCCAATTAAGCATTTTATGCATTTTGTTTTCAAACTCATACATCTATTTAAGTAACTGTGACTTCAGTAGGGTCCATTAAAATAGCATGCTAAGGAGAAATTCTTCGACCCATAGTGTCCTGTTGTCATTCTCTTCTCTGTATTGTCTGCATCAGTGTGTAAATGCAAGAAGAGTAATCCCTTCTTGGTTCCTGTCTTTTTATGTGGAAAATGTAACATTGCATTGTACCTTCCAAAAATACTTCTTCAGCTTCCTTGGATCATTTGTATGTTTTCATGTTGTGTGTATGTTTTTATTTTCTCCTGATAATGTTTGACTCTAATTTAAACCCTCATGTTGTATTGGTTAATTCCTCTCCCCTGCTGGCAGGAGAGCAATAACACAGTGAAACAGATTTCTCAGTATATTTTTTAATGGGGAAAGCGTGTACCATATGGTCACATAGCTTCCATCAAATACTAGTTTTCATGGTTTTACTCTTTTTTGTAAATGTCTGATGAAGACCTTTAAAAGAAAAATCACCTGGTGGAGACTTACTGCAGGGGGTTCTCCTGTTGCCATCCTTCTGTTAACTTCAGCCAGTGCAGTGCATGCTTCTGCTTGGCGTGAGGTGGTTGCACAGATGTTTGTCCTCCAGTCCTTCCATTGCATGCTTTCACCATGGCTCTGTCCACCTTTGGTTAAGATCATGCATTAGAAATTCTTTCAGATCACACATGTATACCTTCCAAGACAGCAAAAAAGAGATGGAGGCACCATCTCAAGGAGCACAATTCTGCTGTTATCCTTGAGGAGTTTTTTGCTTCTCAACAGGACCATGGATTTTATTATTTAACTGAAAGCTGCTTTTGTATTTTAGGTAACATGCTCCAAATTCTCATTTCTAATAGATTTAATGAGTTTCCCTTTTCTGTATGAAAGTATGCCTGCAGAATTCCTCGCAGTATTGCTGACTTAGTAAGAGCTATTTTTTTTGTCATTTTAATGTTAACAAACAAATGAACCAAAACTACACTTCTCTTTGAGTTGATGTGTCCACTAATCACTTGTGGGTCAGATCCTCCTGTTTGCTGTGATGGAGACTGCTGCAGCTGTAACCTGGAAAAAGAGTTATCCTTCTTTTAGGAGTTTAGAGAAGGAAATAATCCCCTATTTTTGGAAGATCTGGCGATGGAAAGTCTGAAAACAGCAGCAAGAATTAAGTACTAATATTGAAGTCCCTAGCAAGATTTAGAAATAAAGGCAGAAGAAAAATGGAATGAAACAGTGTTCAGGTTTACTGTGGGCAACCTTATGTATCTGCCTTTTTTTGCATCAGCAAAAAACAGTGTCAGACACCAACATAAAATAGAAGGAGAACAATATACACAAGTTTACTTTTGTGACATGGCTCAGAAAAGGCTGGATTAAGTCCATACTTTATTACTACAGCTTCAGTTTTCCTGTCACAGTCAACATGTTGGATAAGTGGCCATGCCTCTCTAAGGGAAGAGAAATGTCACTGGTAAGATGGTTATTTTAAGTAGATAAGAGCACACCTAACCCATTAAATGGTCTCAATCTCTAGAACTTCCATTTCAAATTTCATGGTAATTTGTTATGGACTAACACTGTTTGTTTTCTTATAGACACTACAGAGACAAGTGTGGTACATGTAACACAGCTGGAGAGAGATACTATTTTGGTGTGTCTGGATTGTAAGTTTTAGTATCAACTAAATAGATATGTATGCATATACATGCATAGTGTCTTTCTTCAAATTAGGTCTTATACTGAAGATTAATTCTTAGTTGACATATCCTATTTATTGTTTAGGCTGCATAAAAATAGTGAATCTGCAAGGGAGGTTAAAATCCAGCCGCAAACTGTCATCGGAGCTCACGTTTGATTTTCAAATTGAATCAATAGGTAAGTTGGATTTCATTATTAATATTGAACATCTGGATAGACTAGAGAGCCAGGTAGTTACCAACCATATGAAATTCAACAAGAACAAGTAGCAGATTTTGCACCTGGGACAAGGTAATCCTGTTTATAAATACAAACTGGGGGATGAGAGGCTGGAAGGCAGTCCTGTAGAAAGAGATCTGGGGATTTGGGTTGATGGCAAGCTGAATATGAGTCAGCAGTGTGCCGTGGCAGTCCTGGGATGCATCAAGCACAGCGCAATTCACCAGTCAGGGAGATGATTGTCCCACTCCATACTGCACTGTGGTCCCTCCTAAAGTACTGTGTGCAGTTTTGGGCACCTCAGTACAAGGGCATCCAACTACTGGAGGGTCTCCAGAGGAGATGATCACCAAGACAGTGAAAGATCTCCAGGGCAAAACTTAAGGGGAGCAGCTGAGGTCACTTGGCTTGTTCAGCTAGGAGAAGAGAAGGCTGAGGGGTGACCTCATCACAGCCTACAACTTCCTCAAGGGGGGCAGTGGAAGGGGAGGTGCTGATCTCCTCTTTCTGGTGACCAGTGATAGGACACGAGCTGTGTCAGGGGAAGTTCAGACTCCACATTAGGAAAAGGTTCTTTACTTAAAAGGTACTCAGTCACTAGGACAGGGTCCCAACAGAAGTGGTCACAGCACCAAGCCTGTTGGAGTTCAAGGAGTGTCTGGACAATGCACTTAATTCGATTCTTTAGTTTTAGGCAGTCCTGTGAGGAGCAGGACATGATAATCCTCATGGGTCTTTCCAACTCAAGATATCCTATGATTAACTCGCTTACTGTCACAGTACAGGATTAGAGATCTTAATTACCAAGTCTTTGGCATTTGAAACACTATCTCATGTATTTTACTTCGTGGGAGAAGGCTCAGTAAGAGGTTCAGCACACTGTGTAGCCTGCTTTATTAGGAAGAATTGGAATGAAGTCATAACCTTGGAGTCTTCCCTGATTAGGCAAAATGTCTTTGGAATATGATGGAGACCTTCAGCCACTGAAGGAATACATTAACACAACCTACATAAACTCTATGAATCACTCATGGCTAACTCATTCTGCATGTGTGTTCACAAAATCCACTTTCATAAAGCAGCTCAAACATTAAATTATATGATGTGTCACACTTTATGTAAATTTTGTTTTCTTCTGAATGAACTAGATTTGTGAAACAAGGACAAAATACCTTTCTTTTGACAATTTCCCAGTGATTATGTACCTGGATTGCATCATGTGCTTCTGAAAGGATAAGGAAGGATTTGTACACAATTGGAGGGCAGCACCAGAAGAACAGGAACAGTGGGAACAAACAAGAATAAGGAGCTGGAGGGAATTTACTTCTGGGGAGAAGCTTTAAAATTTCAGGCACTTAAAACACTGTCTCACAGAGAAGAAGACAAAGAACATTGTCATGAAAAACACTCTGGTTCCTGTTGGTTAGGAATGGGGAGAAGGAACGAGTATGTGTACTTGAAACTGCTTACTGTGGGACCTCTGCATGTGCTGTAGTCCTCTGTGCTTGTCATAATAAACAAGCTACCAGTGTCCTGTTTTGGCCTGATAGTGTCTCCAGAGAGCTCTACTCTTTTCTGCATACCTGCCCAGAGGCAGGATGCTGGGTGCAGCTGGGATGGATTCTTTCTGGGAACCTACACACTTGCCCTCTCTTTGAGGAAGGCCGTAGTCCCCTGTCCTTTCCAAGGGTTCAAAGGCAGGTGTCTGTAACTATCTGAGACAAAGGGAAGGGCTGAGAAGCAGAGGTTTCTGTAAACCTTTGCATTGCTATTGCAGAAGGACCATATTAGCCAGTAGTTATTGGGAAAGTGAAAGGCCACATTTTTCTGCTAAGATGCAATATATATTTTTTGCTAGTATTAGAATGGAGGTAGGGGCATTCCGGTTCAAAGGAAAGGATGTGTTAGGACTAGACAAGAGGAGGGTTTTAGAACTTTCCCTGGTTGGGTGGGAATATTTTTAAACCCTGTTCATTAAACAGACAAATAAATATATCAATGCAGCTGCTTTTGAGGCAGGTTCAGCAAATCCTGTGAGGCATTTTGCAGTCCGTATGGGTGAGCATGATGCAATGGAATATACATGCACAAATTTCAAAATTGCAGTCAGACACTTCTGGCTTGAAAAACGTAAGTTGACATTCTGCCTCAAGACTGATTCCAGTGTTCTTTGTTACCAGTGTGTCTACAAGACAGTGTGTTAGCATTCTGGAAACATGGCATGCAAGGAAGGAGTTTTAGATCAAATGAGGTGAGTACTTTTGCATCAAACTCTAAGCTTCTAAGATAAGCCAAGCATAGGATAAATGCATAATACTGTGATCTGAAAAAAAACCAAACAGCAACTTCCTAGGTTAATAAACCTGGAAAGCTGGAGCCTCATTCTAAGTGTGTTTCATAAGCTGCAAACTAATTAATGAAGCTATAAAGAGCCCCTGTCAAGTGTACCATACAAAGCAGAAAGGAACAAGAGACTGGGCCTTTTTTTTTTCTTGCTGCAAACTTTGTGCATCTATTTGTTGGTGGAAATGCTGTGCTTTGTAGGATTTTAATGTCTTTTAATTTGTTTATTAAAGAATGACTGCTGTTTTCACCAGTTGTTTCGCCAGTGTTGCATTGGCTGAGAAATTGAGCTCATTATGACTAATGGTATTTTAAGGTACACATACAATCACATCATGCCCAGCTTAGATACTCCACCGTGTTATACAATTTGTACATTTATTTGTACAAAGCCACAGCTGACCTAATCTGTGCTGACAGTAAGCCTACTCTTTGTGGGAGGTTGGACCAAAAGTCAGACTGCTACTTATTTTTAAGCCTGCAAATGTTTCTTGTGTTATTTGTGCATGTTTGATCCCTAGTCCTTCTCCCAAGAACTCACACTGGTGAGCTGCAGCACCCTGCTGTTAGCACAGACCGTGAGGAGGAGATGATGCCACTAGGCACTTCTCCAATTCCAGACTCCTGCTAGCAGCATTCTGCAAGGCTCAGTGGATTACTCAGTAGCTCTGATCCAGTTGCTAGAGAATGTGCTCCAGAGTCCTCCCATCAAGTGGATGCTATATGTTTATGTAAAGCATAAGGAGCAGTCATCTTGCTTCATTTATTGTCAATCCAAAGTCAGCACGTAAGTGAAGAGCAGAAGACAAACCTGAGCTGTTGTCAGAAGGAAAGCCACCCTAACCGTTTTCTCTTTAGAACATATCTAAGCTCTCAGGCCTTTTTTAAGTTCCATATGTCTCCTTGCTGACCTACTAGCCACAGCTATTAGGAAAAAAACAACTCCATTTTATCTGTAATATGAAAAGCCTGCATTACCAGGCTTAGATCTTGACTTTTGGGGAATTTAGTACTATGTAGTATGCAGGAAGCAGTTACACAAGGCAAAAACCTGACCAATCTAAGTTTGCAGCACATTTGTCTTTGAAGACCATATTTGTTCTGATTCCTTGATCTAAGATCAGTTGGTCTAGTTGGGGATGATTTGAACTGCTTAAAAAGTTGCTTCCTTTTACAACTGTGACCTTCTGCAGTGGTTTGATTGAATGGGAAGAATTAAATGGCGAATTCTGAGACAAGATGCTCGAAATTAGGGCCAAGATTGTGCAGACTCAGCCCCACAACAAGCAGGAAGTAGTTTTTTTACTAAAGTGGGGAACTTTGTTGCTAATTAAAATGGTCTTGCAAGTTCTCTGTGCCAGCAGTGAATTCACTGAGTCAGCTAATGCTACTAGGATCTGGGAAAGAGAGAAGAATCTCTTCTTTACTCAAGTATATGCAATGTGGCTGTGTTGAAAAGGAGCTTTGTAAACCATGCTGCCTATTGACGGTGTGACTTGATATCCTTTGGAGTATGCAGTGGGGTTTCATTGGCTTTATTGATTAACATGATGTTTTCTTTGGTATTCATGTAATCATAAAGGTGTATCACAGAAGTACAATTCACCTGCACTAAACAAGGCTCTATAGCACTAGTCTGAAATGTCATAATGCCAGGTTTTCTTTTGACAATGGACATAAATGCCAGAAATTAGATTGTTTCACTGTTAAGGTTTTCAGAATATGGACTTGACGCATCTTTACTATGATGCAGAATTTCAGCAAAATGTATTTGTGTGTGATTTACCTGACCCATTTTTGATAGCTACTCTAGACTGAGACAAATTGCACCCTGCAGGTATAGATTTCAGTTGTGACTGTAAAGAGAATTGCACTGGTAGCTCAGATGCTGGGCAGTGCTGAGCCCTGCTGTTGTGTTTGCAGTTTCTTCCAGAGGTATTCACATGATGTGGCAGGAATTACAGAAAACTTTTAGATCTTATTTAAAAGTGACAGTTGGGCTAAATTTTCTAACTGATATAAATCAGCAGTAAACTGGTAACATCAATCAGTCAATTATTTTCTCTAGGTTGATTTTAAAAACAAGTAAAACCACTTGTCTACTCAACATGTAAATACTTGTCTTATTTTTATTGTCTAGATCACACAAGAAATTTCTGATAATACAAGGATATTCAGGCTTCTGGGATCTGACAGGTAGGAAAAGTAATGAACATGTCATGCTAAAACAGAAGAATAATGTGTGTCCCATTCATGTACATGGCTACCTTTTAGCCATTAAAGTTTACTTCTCTTTCTCCAAAAAAAGAAATAGAGAAAAATTTTACTCTAAAAGTGTTTTGTGGGCTTCCAGAAGTACTGAGCCATGCTAGCAAGCTTCTATTTGGCTGAAGTCACAATCTCCAGGAGTATCTTCCCTTTTCTGCTGTAATTCTTTTGTTTAACTTGGTAAAATGTTTACTTTCAGATGCTCTGCTTCTGTAGCTCATGAAGAATTTATACTTGAAATAAATGCAAAAAATACTTAAGAAACTGAAATATCTCACTTTGACCTGTAGAAAAGAAATCTTCCAGTTGTCCTCTCAACACAGCAGCTCAGGTCTTGTAAGAGATTTTGATAATTTTCAGCATAGTTGTTATTTGGCATCAGCTTTGCAGGACAGTAACACCGTGTCTGTCTGACCCGTCAGGTATCAGCTTGCCAAGTTTGAACCCTTGCTATTTTAGGAGTGTTTCTGACTTCCTCTACTTTCTTTGCCCTTCAGTCAAACTTTGTACTTCTGTGACAGCCACAAAACAGCAGCTGTTTTGTCTTCTGGGGAGTGAATGCTGATGTGACAGCTTTACCAGTAATGTATTCTCTTAAAGTGCAAAGATGGGTTTTTAATTGTCTTTTGAGAATTCCTTCTGCGACAAGCATATGCTCTTGTGGTATGGAGCTACTGCAGAGTCTAGAGGAGACCATGGAGATGATCTGATGGCTGGAACACCTCTGCTCTGGAGATAGGCTGAGAGAGTTGGGGTTGTTCAGCCTGGAGAAGGGAAGGCTCCGGGGAGATCTCATGGTAGCCTTCCAGTGCCTGAAGGGGCTACAGGAAAGCTGGGGAGGGGCTTTTGGCAAGGGCGGGGAGTAATGGGATGAGGGGGGATGGTTTCAAGCTGAAAGAGGGGAGATTTAGGTTAGACATCAGGAAGAAATTCTTCACTGTGAGGGTGGTGAGACACTGGCACAGGTTGCCCAGGGAAGTTGTGGAAGCCCCACCCCTGGAAGTGTTCCAGGCCAGGTTGGATGGGACTTTGAGCAACCTGGTCTAGTGGGAGGTGTCCCTGCCCATGACAGCGGGGTTGGAACTACATGATCTTTAAGGTCTCTTCCATCCCAAACCTTTCTATGATCCTATGAACTTAGAACTACCAAAAAAGCTTCATATCAACCAAGGACTTTCTTTGTTTCTACAAGCTCAGTCCACAGCCCTGTAATTACTTGTAACATCAGCAGCAGTCAAGTGGTGCTGTGGCTTTACTGACTAGCTACCAGTAATTTTTGCTGGCTGGGGGTTGAGGGTGCTGCCTTATGTGCAGTAATATCTGATAGGTTTGTAGTAATGGATAGGTGTAACCCTCATCTCAGACTTGAGGGTTTTTCACTCTCTCTGTTCTAGTGAGGTGTGCATGGAGCTCAGCTTTATTAACGTCATTTCTCTTGGTTGTTGAGAGACAGCACAGCTCAATTAAAAAACAAGTGTGACTTCACGATGGAGTATGACCTTGCAAATCATTGCTTCAGAAGAATAACATCGTCTTCCCCAAATACAGTTCCATCTATTTCTGGTTTGCACAGATAGTCTCCCAAGTCTGAGACAATGTTGAAAGACTTTGCACTGCAATAATCACTAATTCCAGTTTCTTCTTCAGATACCATTTTGCTTGCAGCTCTGCCATATTTTGTGCTTGAGCTGTGAAACTTTTTGCCAGTAACACGTCATTTCCTATGCAGTTCATAGCAACTGGAATTCTGAGAAGCCAAAAACCTGATAAAAGTCTGATAAGAGTTTTTGTGTTGCTTTCTTCTGGTGAGCAGGGAATGCCTCATTCCCTCTGTGGAGCACATTGAGCAGAGGGTAGGTTTTCTGAGAGATAGTTTTGAGACGAGCAACCTCTCCTTGGGTGAACACAGAATAGATGAATTTGAATTTCCCACAATCTACCTTCACCTCAGGTTGTTGTGGAAAAGGAGAATTCCATAATGAATATTCATTTTAGCAGTTCTTGACTGATTAAAAAAATCTCAAATGATTTGTGAAACATAATTGTGACTGCTGATTTCTGTCTTTTGAAGAGAAAGGTCTGATCGAGGAGACATCCCTTGTGGTCTTTACAGTCATAGTGTAGGTCCAGCTAACTCAATCTCCTGTCTCCAATGCTGGCCAAAAGTGGGTGGCAAGAAAAGAGTAAGAGAGGAGATTTTGCACATAGCAGTCCTTTTCCTTGACTCTCTCTGCCTTCAAGTCTCTGTCTCTGGGACTGTCAGAGCTAAAGGAAGTTTCTGTATATTAAGTTACATGTGCTCAGGGAAGAACTAGAAAATGGTCACAGAAGACACAGCTTTGGTCTTCTGTCATGTCTGGTGGCAAAGGGCAGACTAACAACTTCCAGAACTGGAGCTTGGTTAATGGGTTAGCTTTGCAAAGCTCTGGGGAGCTACAAGCCCAGGCAGTAGAGGATTGACAGACCCTCTCCAAAAGCCCCTACTGAAAGGATGAGAGGCAACAGGAATACATTTCAGCAAGGGAAGTTACAGCTGGATAGAAGAGGGGAAAACATCGTGGTGAGGGTGACTGAACACTGCAGTAGGAGCCCAGAGAGGCTGTGGGGAGATCCTTGGAGACCTTGCTTGGACAAGATTCCAGGCTAGCTTTGAGGCTGAGCTTCGCTTGGCTTTTGAACTAGGGGCGTCCAAGGAAACAGAAATAACCACTGGTCAGGTGAATCCCAGGAAAAAAGATTTACAGTTAAATTCAGGGATATTTTTAATTGAAGTCTAACTTGACATTGTGGCTGTTTTATTTTCCTTTTAGGGTTGTAGTGCTGGAGAGTAGGCCGACAGATAACCCAACAGCCAACAGCAATTTATATATCCTAGCAGGGCATGAGAACAGTTACTGAGAACTGGTGGCAGGAAGCTCACCATGAGAAGAGAACACTCCTGCTGCTGCAGCATTCCTGGCTGGCTAAAATTGCACAAAAGCTGCAGTAACCCAACTTCAGTTACTCTGTATTTTATTGTGGCATGAGATGAAGATGAGAATTGTTTGTGGTATGGACACATAAGCATTATGAAACCACAGATGTGCTTAATTTACTGTTATGTAATCTTTGTACATATGCAGTATTTTTCAGTGAAACTTCTTGCTGAAGACCTACACTGACTTTATCTGTAGATAGTGGTCCTCCTGTTAAGTACAAGTATCTTCTTACCTGTACAGATGTAAAAGGCACTGAGGATGCAACTGAAATTGGGGTACTATTTTAAGGACTTCTCGTGTTTATTATAAAGTGGGATGCTAGCAACAAATATAGTACATTTAACAACACTGTTGTATTTTATTATATGTAATTTACTAATACAAATACTTCTTAAGTTTTAGAAATTGTAATCAAGGCTGTAATCAGATTACAATCTTGTTTTCATTTTGATGCAACACACTGGTGTTCATGTTTGCACAACATATTGAGATGTGATGTATTCAGTCACAAAGGTAAGCTGTGACTTTGTGGATATGACTTGGGCTTCAAAGTTCCTTATTTTAGTTTACATGGGTAGTTTTTCTTTGTGAAACAAACCAGTTAGACACCTGTATTTTTATATTTAATTAAAACTCTCCATATGATTACTACTTGGAAAACAATACTTTCTGGATGGGTGTCAGTTCCAGAATAGTGGTACCTGGCTGTAACACTACAATAGGTGTTTGTATTAATAGTGTATACAATTATAAAAATGAGTATTACTGTTTGTCTTACTAAATAGTTTCACATCACAGTGAAAAGGAGCAACATTCTACATTGTGGAAATGGCTCAAAGATGTTGCCATTTTGACTTTTTTTGGCCTTATAACAATTTTCACACTTCTTTTGATTTAGTATGTTAACACATGGCCAAAATAATTTAGTTACTACCTCATTCATACAATACAATGGTTACTACGCATCACAGGAACTTAGTTTGATCAGAAGTATTTTTGATTGCTGTTTTCCAATGGAGTATGTAAATGCCAAGTTTTAGCAAACTGCACACATTTGACTCCTTTTTTGTATATGTTCTTTATATTTTATTGTGATAATATACACTAAAACCAAACTAAATTTAAAGTGATTTATGGCCTGCATTATTGTTGTGATTGGTAATGCTTTGAAATATGTTCCCCTAATGTATATAATGTAAAATAAACTTTTTTTAACATGTTGTTGTACAATTAGTTTACCACCTGTACTAATTTTCCACATTAGACTAAAATGGAACATACTGAATTTTGAATTCTGCTATTAAATGTTTGTGCCAAACACAGAAGCTGGGCATTTCTGAATGTATGAATGATCAGACTGCTGGAGCTCAGTTAAATTTGGTGGGAGCTCCCATGCTTGGTGGGAGCTTCCACCACCTCCATTCTGACATAGGATTGGGATCAGTGTGTGTCTGACTGACAGGAGTACAGTCAGAGCCAGGAAACCAAATGACAGGCACAGTGAGCTTAAAGGAAGGCTTCTGCCTACAGCTAGTTGACAAAGCTCTTCCTTGTCAGCAGCAAATGCAGCTTTCCTTCTCTCTCTTCCCAGCCTCTTCAACTCTGGCTGCTTCTAGCTAGCAGTCCTAGCTGCTAACAGAAAGAAGTGTGTAGTGATGTGGTGGTGTGATGGGGCATTCACCAACCTGGCAGCCAAGTCTGATCAGCAGCGGCTGAACTTAGATCCCAGTATAAACTGATCTTTCTTAAAGAGAACAAAGAAGTGCACCTGGAAGCTGGGAGGACATGGGAATGGACACTGCTTTTATCCTATTCTTGCACATCTCTCCATGTGGTGCTGCCTGCCCCTGCCAGAGACATGATCTGGTGACCTGAAAAAGAGAGGCTTCATATTCCACTACTGCATCTCACTGCCCTTGACCGAAACCAAGAGTTGTGCAAGGTAAAGCACATCTTGCTGGCTGCTTGTTCCTTGTTGCTTTGTTACTGGAACCTTGCAAAGGGGCTGGGGGAACCCAGCAATGCCACGAGCAGGGATGGGGATGGATGTGTTCCCCAGGCAGGGGGAGTTCTTTCACTCCACAGAGTTTGGCTTTAGCAACAGCCCTTCGGGTTTTTGAAGGAATTTACGTTAAAAGACGGAGAAAAAAGCTCATAAAACCATGGAATGTGCCAAAACCTCTTGCTTCCCTGCACCTTTGTGGGCTCTCAAGTCCTCATTGACAGCAGCAATGCTGTGTTCATCGTCTGCTCAGCATCATCCCCTACAATATACCTGCATTACTGTAGCTACAGGTCAACAGTCAGTCCTTGGGAAACACCTCCCTGGATGCAGATTTTCCCTTTAGCACTGATTCAAAATCAACATGTTCAAATTCAGGTCTCCCTTACTTTGACAAAGAAAACACAGTGATTACAGTTCTGAGAGGCTCCACCACTACCTGCTTAAGTGTCTCAAGAACGTGTTCTCAGAGTGGAACATGAACACTCTGAGCCTCCCAACATACGTAACCATTTCTGCCAGGTGCCTGCCTGACCAGTGCTTGAGACAAAGGGAGACAGTAGTCTCTACCCCAGCAATCTGTGCAGGTTCTTTGCAATCCTCCCAGCTGGGAGGCCGGTCCTAAACCTTCCTTCCAATGACCAGTGAAGGCTGTCATACATCTGTTTCTCTCCCTGTGTGCCCAAACTCACTGTTTCATCTTCTAGTCCTCGGGCTCTCCCTGGCCCCTTGCCTTGCAACGGAGAGCACGGTGATTTGCTTTTCATCTTCAGCATCATCCTCCTCCCTCTGCCTCGCCCGGCCCCAGAGAACACCCTTAACTTCATCCTGTTTAAGCCATTGGCCTTTATTTGCATTCTGGCTTCGCTTTTCCTGGCTTTTTTCCCCCCCAAGAGCTCAGCTTTCTACCCTTGAGGCTGTTCTTGTACCGCCTGAAGGGGGTGTTTATTTTTCCCCAGTCTTGTTTACCACATGAGATGACGGTGTCTTTCAAACAAGGAGTGACAGAGCTTTCCCGAGTGGAATAACCCCACCGCACTACCTCCAACTCTGGGCAGTCACAGGAAGGTGCCGTCTCCTCGGGTTCCAGGTCACCCTGGCAAGGAAGGCTGGTGAGAAGACAGCAACGACATCACCTGCGGGCTACAGGGAGCAAAGTCCTGGCTGCGCTATCGGCACAGCCAGAGGCACTAGCCAGGACAGCGCCTTGAGGGGCCGTGCCTGCCCCAGCCCAGCTCCACCGCAGCCTGTCACGGACCCAAAGCCCTCTCGCTCCCCGCACCGCCCCAGGGCTGCGTGGGGCACCCGCTCCTCCCCTGCCGGACCCTCCTCCCGCGGTGGGCACGGCCAGCAGCCCGCCCTGCGCGGCTGAGGGGTCCCGGGGGAGCCGCAGCACGCCGGCCCCTCCCCAGGCCCACCCGGGAGCCCCGGCTGGGCCGGCAGAGCTGGGGCTGCGGGCCGCGGCCCCGCCCACGCCGGTGCCGGTGCCGGTGCGGGTGCGGGTGCGGTGCGGTGGGGCGCCCCGCTGCGGGCCCCGCCTCCCGCCGGCAGAGGGCGGGCTGGAGCGGGGCCGCGCCCGGCGCGGGGCGGAGGGGGCGGGCAGGCGCGGGGCCGCGCGCCGCCGGGGGCGCGCAGGCGCGCGGGGGGGCGGGGCGGCGCACGCGCAGCCGGCGCGGGGCGAGGGGAGCGGGGAGGCGGCGGCGGCGGCGCTCGCGCTCCTGGGCGCCCGACCCCGCCCCTCGCGGCCCGCGCGACGCGACGCGCCGCGTGACCCCCGCGCCCGCCGCCCCCACCGGGGCGACCACCGAGAGCCGGGGCGGGGAATGCGGCAGCCGCCCCCTCCCCCCGCCGCTGCGGGGCTGCCGGCGGCGGCGGGGGGCAGCCCGAGCTCCCGCTGAGGGGCGCGGCGGCGGCGGCCTCGGCCTCCTCCTCGCAGCGCCCGGCCCGCCCCGCCCGCCCGCCTCTCCGAGCGGGCCGGGCCCGGCGGCACCATGCAGGCGCAGCCGCTGCTCTACGAGTTCTTCAGCGAGGAGAACGCGCCCAAGTGGCGGGGGCTGCTCGTGCCCGCCCTCAAGAAGGTGAGCGGTCAGCGGGGCTCCCCGGCCCGGCGGGCAGGGCGGCAGCAGCGGGGGGCTCGGCCCGGGGCCTGCCGCGGCGGCCCGGCCAGGGCGCGGGCTGGGCCGCGGTCGGCGCGGCGCCTCGGCGGAGCCGGGGCAGGGGGGCCGGCTGGCGCTCCCCGCGCTCCCGAAGGGAGTCCGGGGCCCGGCGCGGGTCTGGCTGTGGCCGCGCCGTAGGGCGGCTGCCTGCCTCGGCAGGTGCCGTGCGAGCAGGGCCCGGCGGCCGCGGAAGCCGCGCTGGGGCGATGCTGTGACAGACGCGGCCGTGTCGATAAAAGCTGGTTGGTGGACACGCGGGTCGTGGCCCCCCTGGGCTGAGAAGGAAGCGAGCAACGCTGCTGCGGGTTCCTGCTGGGCTCCCGTGGCGCCCAGAAGTGACACGGCCTTGGTTGTGTGTGTGTGTGTGTGTGTAGGGGGGAGGGAATCGTTATGAGGAACTGCTGAGAAAATTTTGGTTAATTACTGTTCGGGCTTAATGAGTTTTAGTTAAGCTTCTCTTAGTTTAAATGCCTTTTTGCTGAGAAGGCTTCATTAAGACAAACTAGCAAGTCTTGCTCCCTCGGGATGGTGAAGCTTGTGCCTGTGGTGTGGAAATAATTGGTTGGGGAGAGAGACAAAACGGTGAGGGCTCCTCTTCTGCAGCCAGAGCCCAGAAAGTAGAAGGTTAAGAAACAAGAGGTTTCTGACACTCCTGCTTGAACTCAAGGCTTCAGACTGCAAGACTTGATGCTTTTGAGTTATGTACAGCAACGCTTTACGAGTCTGTTTAGTTACAGTGATTAACTGCAACTTTTGCGTGAAAGACTTCCTCCTAGGGCTAGTTGAACTGTTGCATCCTCCAGTATGGATTGGAAGTCTCAAGTGTTGCGGTTGTCCTGGTTCAATATCTCTTCCTAATTTCCTCTTGCCATCTATTGCCTTGCTTTTCTGGGCATGCACTCGGAGGCCTACGACACTGTGCAGTATCATCCAGTCCTTGGAAGCTTTCTTGCTTGTCTCATCCATAGCATGTACTGTTAATGTCTTATCCCTGATTGGTAGTCACTTCTTTGAAACAGTCCTTCTGCACTAACTGTACAACTTGCTGCTTCTTGTGGTGCTTTGTAAGCACTTGGACAGCCATCTGATTGATGTCTGCTTGGAAACTGGAGCTACCCCAGGCCTCAGCCAGCGAGAGAGAGCTCATTCCTTTGGAGGATGGTTTATTCTATCGTATAACAAAGGTTTGTCAAATGGAATGAGATTCAGTGCTAACTTCTGGAGGATGTATGGTGAGGATTCGAGGCAAGCATGAGCTAAGACTTTGGAATTACTTGCTGCATCCGAAGTGCGAGATTGCTTCCTGATGGGCAAGCTGGTTGTGGAGTCACCCTGCATTAACAATGCCTGCTGAAGGGGTTGGATCAAGTCCTTGGTGGAAACAGGAATTTTGGAGTCTGAAGTCAACAGACGACAGTGATGACAAGCTACCAAGGATGACAAACTGGCCCTGCAAGGTATAGTTGTTTTGGTTTTGGTGCAGTATGCCCCGTTTTTTACTGTGGGTAGAGGGGTGGGAGAAGTGTGGTGGAGTTAGTTATGAAGGCTTCACACTCAAACTTGCAGCTGTCTTGCAGGTTTTAAGTCTTTTAACTTCAGTTCATGAGATCACCACCTGTTTCTTATCTTAGGCTGTTGACCCCCTGTGCTCCAGAAGCAGTCTTCTGCTGCTTCCTGTTGCTGTCCCTATAAAGGTGGAAATTAAGAATCTGTCCATATTATCACCTGCTTTACTGAACAGCCAAAAATACTTCAGTTAGAGGAAAACCAAATGGCAGATGAGAATACTAAATTATCTTAATGGCATCTTCATTAATGGAGAAACCAAATTGGGTGTTTTAGTAACTTATATAGGTACAAGACTGTTGTCTAGGGCATTTAGCCCTGATAAAGGCCCCATAAAGTAGTATACCTGTGCTGAGTGGCAGATAGAACGATGAAGATTGCAGTATACTTCCTTTGACAACCATCTGCCATCGCTCGCAAGACAGGTGTGATACTGCAGGCAGCCAGTGGGTTTGAGGAACACTGACCCCTTACTCTACTAGCCAAAGACCTGGGCTGTACCTGGAGGCCAGCATGTGGGACTAGTGAAGTGGAGATTGTGGCAGCATATGCTGGTGAGGTCAAAGGGCAGAACTCTCCTGGAGGGAAACTAGTGCCTTGTGGCTTTGTCTGCTGAATTGCCAGAGCATGCTATCTCAGTAGGAGTCAGATTATCTGAAGCTTATGTACATCCTGTCCTTGCTAGAGCAGAACCTTTCCTTCGTTTCCCCTGTTATGTGACTAGATGCTGACACTCATTCTCAGGTAGTGACAGCAAGCTGCTTTCTGAACTCCACCCTGAAAGCAGACAGATGCACAAACAGGATTGTGAAGATTTCCTGCATAGCTGCAAGTGAGGTTTAATAGTTTGGGAAGATCTATGTTGAACTAGTATCTCCAACGAGGACAATGGCATTTAATTTAACATTGTTAAAGTATATATACTAGGATGGAGTGTTCGCAGCTGTTGGAGAAAGCTGCCACACGTGGACAGAATCATTAAAATACCATTGCCCTTTTGTAACTATGAGTTGGCTTGTAATGCAAAGCTCAAACTACAGCCTCAGAATTGCTTTCTTAAAAAATAGGTGTTGTTGAATCATTGCAAATTGCTTTCTTTTTCCCAACGAGTTACTTTGTTGTTGTTTTTTTGTTTGAAATGAAGCAACAAAACAAAAAATGTGTAGTAAGAATAAATCTCTTCCTGCATTAACAGATTCATAGGAGAACATGCCTTGTATGTTGTTAGACATGAACTTTAACAATAGAGGTGTATTTGCACCAAACAGCTGCATTTGCAAAGAGCAGCCCTTGTACCATTCAGTTAATAATGTAATCCCTTTTCTTCCAGTTCTCCTTCAGGTGCTGTCAAGGTAGACTCCAGTGCACTCAATTAGGAAGAAAGTTACGTGTACTGAGATGTTCCTCTGCCTTGTCCACTGTTATTTTGAAGCAGCAAAAGAAGAGTGTTGCAGAGATCCTTGTTTGCTGTCCGAAGACAGTAATCTTGATTATGAGGTACAAGAAAAGGAAGTAAGAATAACAGCTGGTGTCTGAAATTGTAGTGGCAGAGATGAACAGAAGGTGAGATGCTGGGGCTGAAGACAGAGGATTCAAGACAAATGAAACGCCAGAGCTCTTGGGTGGCTGGAAATGGAGATACATGGCTTTTAATGCTCCTTGGAAAAAGGACTCAGAAGGGACACCTGCAAAGTGATGCCTCTTCCAACACTGGTGTTCCTTTGCTAGTGAATGTATACCCTTTATTCTGGTCATAACTTTTTGAATAACTTTTCCTAAATATCTTTCCTCATGGCTTCATCTTGCTTGTATAACTCTTGGTTATGCAGTGTCAGTTTCTCTGCATGCCCATGACTTGCTTCTTCCCTAATACATTGTTTTCTGCAGTAGAAAGCACATAATCCTTTCTGTTAGATACCTTAAGCAATTCAGTGATTGATTTTTAAAAAAAGTACTTTCTTAAAGCATATATATATTCTGCTGTTTATGTACCTCAAGTTGTTTTGAATCACTTGAGCAGTTAACAGGGGGTGCTGTTGGAATTTGTTGGAGTCAATGATTGGACTGGTGTGGCTTGACAGCTGAGGTGTATTTACTTCCTCATTTAAGGAAACTGTTCCAGGCAGTGTGCTTCCAGGTACTACGTGTGTTGTATAGTCAGTCTTCTGTAGCTTTCATGGAGCAAAAGAGACGGGAAAAGCTGCTTCAGTGACTATAGAGTGATTAGGGAGCTGTGGCTGACAAAGATCTTTCTACCTGACTTTTAATTACCTGGTTCATCAAATCAATGACAATCCAGTTGTCACTTGCTGTTCTGAATGGCACTTCTTATCCTTAGCACTGCTTCACTGCAGTTGTAGAATGTCCTTTAGCTTCTGATCACTTTGGGTTCTCTGTTGGCTGATCCTCTTGTGATTCAAGTCTTCAGTGCAAGTTTTCTCGCATGTTTGCTGGTGTAGTGTAATACAGCTCCTTTGATACATCAAGAGAAATGTTAGCAAAAATCTCAGGGAATTGTTGATTGTACATTTTCGAGACATTTGTTTTAGCATTAATTTCCTGGATTTGTAGTTGATCAAGATTAGAAAACATGGGCAGGGTTGCCAAATATCAGGCAGAGATGTACAAGAATAGAAGAGTGCTTGGAATATGAGAACACTCATTTGTGCAAGCTGTGCATAGATTATTTCATCCTGGAGTGTTTTAGCACAGTTGCTTGTCAGTAATTTTGTAGTCTTTGAGGGAAGATTAACAAAAGTTATGTTGTGTAAAAGTAAGGGTTGTAACATTAGGGAAGACTTCCAGAATTACTGAAGTGAAGAAAATTCTTCTCCCTCCCCACCCCCCAAAGAACCTGCTAATAATGTGTTGAATAAACTGTCTGCAAAGGTTTAGAAAATGTTTAGAAAAATGTTTATGACCAGTAAAATTTCACCCTCTCCGATAGTGCTTTGGAAAACAGTTTGGCCTGTTGTCTCTCTACAGCTTCTTCCATTTTATTATCAAAAAGCTGTGGTAAATATGATGGTTTCTTTCTTTAGACACTTTCTTAGAAGCACTTCAGCTGCCATCAAGGAAGACTGGCAGTGCAGAAGTACCTATACTCAGAAGTGAGGCGCAGTTGTTCTGTAGCAAGTGTTGTTTTTTTATTCATACTGTGAGTTCTTGCCAGAATCCCAGTAAATGGGTAGTCTTGCCCAGATAAGAAAAAAATTTCTCTCTAACCAACAGCAGATGCTTCTTATTATTTAGAATTTTGCACTTTTCTGGAGCTTCTGCTCCTGATGGGACTTGGTTTGGTATTCTCTCTGCAACCTTTCACACAAGATTTTTCTGGCATGTTCTGTATTTAGCAGAATAACTGAGAACTGTGAGCCTGATTGCATTGATTGTCAGTGATGATTTGCAAGCATTATGCTGGCATTTTTATGTAACATGTGAAGTTGCTTTAGGAAGACTTTGGAGAGGTTCTTTATCCTAAGCTGAAATTTTTCAGCTTTAAGATTGAAAGAAATCAGGCTTTTCCTCCTGACAGTGTGAGGAATAGGTGATTGAAAACTGTTGTCAGGGAAGTGTGGCTTAGTATCAGTCAGATTGCTCAATTCACTGTGGGACTGTTCCTTTCTTATCTGTTATTTTACAGCTCTTTCTAGTGCAGAATGGGTTGCTGAGTGTGAGGACACTGGTTGGGGTCATCTTGTGACCACCCTAGGAGCTGTTGTGTTGGACCAGTTGGAGACCAAGCCCTGTATAAGCTGAAGCCATTCAGTCTGTGGTCCTTTAACTGAAACTTGTTTCTGGGCTTACTCTAGGTCCCTGCTGCTTCCCATGAGGCTTGTGGGAGTGTTTGTTCTAATTTATTATGTAGAGTTTAAAAGGAATGGTTTGAGAAAGCTTTATATAAAATAAGTTGCTAAGGGTTATGAAGTAAGATCAGATATATTTATCTTTTTATTATTCATTATGCACATTTTTTTTAGTCATTTTCATTCACTTTTTCTGGCAGTTTAGGTTTATGATTGCCTAATTTTTAGGCTGTTGCCATTTCTTTTGTTGATTTTACAGGAGGGGGTGGGGGGGGGGGGGGAGAAAAAAAACCTGAGTGATCATATTAAAGGATTTTCCTGAAGTGCTACAAATTTTCTTAAGTAGACACTGCTTGTTTCTGCTTTTGTTCTTAAGCAGAGCATGAAAAGCTGTTCAAGAAATGTTGGCTTTGTTTATATTCATATAAAGAGAATCCTGGTTGTTTCCCTTTTGAGAATTTAAAAAAGGTTGAGAAGATGGAACATCCAAAAACCTACCAGATTACTTGATGGAAAGCAGAGCGATGGAGGCAAGGATTTGTAGCTGATGTTGATTGTATTTGCCCATTAGAGTTTGTGGGGTTATTTTGAAAAAGCGAAGGTTTTGTGAAAAGATCTTAAGCTGCTCTTTTAGTAAGTTCCCTTATCATAAGATAGACATTTTGGTGTGTGTCTAGAAAGAGAGGGATGGGTTCTGTCATTATTTAAGGGAGAGACTAAATGTTTGTTTTGATAAGAATCTTATCTAGACATCACTACACTTCAGAAATTGTTAACCTGATTTTATAATTCATATTCCAAACATAGGACAGTGAAGGATCTGGTGGGATTCAAGCCATACTCCTTTTTAAGGGTGATAAGGCAGGGTTGCCCAGTTTTTTTAAATTTAAAATCTGAGCTGATTTTATGAGAGAGATGGAAACTGCCTGGTAACTTGATCTTTTTTGAAACTGGTCACATGACAATATCTGGTAACAGATGTTCTCATTTCTTGTCTTCTCTTACTAAATCTTGGATCTTGCTCAGTCTTGCATCATATCTTAGGTAATGGACTTCTCAGGACTTGCTTTGAGTACCCTCAAGTAACACTGCTGAATTTTCTGTCTGAACCTTTAGGTACTACAGTAATGCAGGTACTAAAATTACACATTTCTGTGATAATTGTACACCAAGCTATCCTGTAATTTTCCTTGTTAGTCTGGTTGTTTTCTTGCTTGTGCTCGAATGACTTTGAACCCTCAGTGATACTGAATTTCACTTAAGTAGCAATGAAGCTTATTTACTACATACCTAGTACAAGTAAACTACACTTGAAAGCCAATGGTACATTTTCCTCTGCCAAGGTGGATATTCTGCTAAAGTAGAGATTGATAGTGCCAGAAGACGATGGCCTTTGAGAGGAATGATGTAATGCTTAGGAAAAATGTTTACAACTCTTATCTCCTTAGCTAGGAATAGGTTATCATTGTGGACTGTGTCACGGCCTGATGTGGTATTTTGTTTGTTCTTATTCCTGTAGACTCTGTTACAGACAAAAAGAATCGTGATGAGGCTGTTTAAGTCTATAATCTGTTTTCCAAGAAAAGGAGAAAGTAGAGCTTCATCACTCTGGTTTATCATGTTCTGTATTTTTAATGTTGGATTGACTTGGTAATTTAGCACTTCTCAAAATACAAAGTGCTGGAGTGTACTGTAGAGATCATGTAATACAGATTTATTCAATTCTGCTTTAAAAAAACAAAACAAAATAAAACAAAAACATTAAAGGCATTATCTTCCAGGCAGCTCAGATCAGCTCTGATCTTTAAGAGAATACTTCTGCAAGTCTGTAATTTCTGGTGTTAAGGTATTCCAAGCTGGTACAGTATTTCAGATGTCAGTGTTTGAATTGTAAATAATGCTTGGGACTGCTGGGCATGCTGTTACTTGGGTACCTCTACAAACACAGTCTGTAGCTGTGCACGGTGAAGTTCTTAGGAAAAGTGAAACTGTTGGCATAACCAAATTAGGTGCGTTAGGTAGTCAAAGGGAGAGAAGCTCTTCTGTTCTATTTTTGCCAGAGTGCTTTTAAGTGAAAAAAGCAGTAACTTCAGGAAATGTTCTTTAAGCTCTGCTCCATAAGGGTATTCAATCTGGAAGAAACTAAACACATGATCTAGCATATTTAAATCGCAACAGCAATTAAATGAGCACCAGGACTGTGCCCAGACATGAAGTTCACAAGTTAATGAGGGCCTTAGCAGGCAAGTGGATTTCTGTTTGAGGCTGTTGTGTATTTGCACTTCATAACATTTAATTCTTTTACTATAACTGCAAACAGGATTTAAAACTCAGCTGTGAAATTAAGTAATTATGGCACAATTATTTGAATATAGACATGGGTTTAATATTTGGATGAGACAGATTGTTGGGTTTTGGTTTAAGGTGGTTAAGCTCTAGTGATTGCGGGAACTGAAGGCATTTGAGTTGTGTGCAGTGGAATGGGAAAATGGTGAAACTGAGGCTTGAAAGATGCGTTGGCAAAAGTTAGCAGTCAGTTTGGTCTGGTCTGCTTGCCATCAGTGTAGGATTGAGGTGAAACTGCCTAAGTTCTGAAGCACTGAGATTTGCATACCTGAAATTTGTAACTGGTTATAACTGCACTATTTTGTGAGCTGTGGAAGAGCAAAGGAAAGCTATACTGGAGGTTTGTTTCAGAGGTTTAAATGACTGAAAAAATAATGGGAGGAGCAAGGAGGATCATGCTACAGTTGGATTTATACCAGTGAGAATTTACAGACGCTTATGACATAGATTCGGCTTTGACCTGCTAGAAAGCAGCCCCATGGAGAAGGACATTGGCATCCTGGTGAGCAACAAGTTATCTCTGGGGCAGCAATGTGCCCTTGTGGCCAGTAGTATCTTGGGATGTATTAAGAACAGTGTGGCCAGCATGTCAAGGGAGGCTCTCCCCCGCGCCGCCCTCATAAGACCACATCTGGAGTATTTTGTCGTTCTGGGCTCCCCAGTTCAAGAGGGATAGGGATATACTAGAAATAGTCCAACAGATGACTATGAGGATGATGAAGGGACTGGCACATCTGTCATACGAAGTCTTCTTGAGAAGACTAAGATGGGACCTTATAAAAGCCTACAAATATCTGAAGGGTGGATGTCAAGAATGGGCCAATCTCTTTTCAGTGGTGCCCAGTGATAGGACGAGGGGAAATGGGCACCAACCTACAACACAGGAAGTTCCACCTTCGCATGAGGGGAAACCCCTTTACTGTGAGGGTGACAGAGCACTGGAACAGGCTGCCCAGAGAGGTTGTGGAGTCTCCTTCTCTGGAGACTTTCAAGACTCGTCTGGACGCGTTCCTGTGTGATCTTCCCTAGGTGTTCCTGCTGCAGCAGGGGGGTTGGACTGGATGATCTTCAGATGTTCCTTCCAACCCCTATGATTATGTGACTCTGTGCAAGTGAATGTATGGGGACCAGACTTTCAAAACCTCTGAACTGCCACTTAATGCCAGGACAACACTGTGGCTTTTTTTGAAGTGTTTTTTTCACTCTAGGGATGGACATCTTTCTGAAAAATCAGTACGGGAACAAACTTCTAAACTAATCTTATTTTAGTGAGGGCTAGTGGAGAATGTATTAAATAATTTGAAGGCTATGTACTACTGAAATAAATGCTATTTCTGTACTGCTCTCTCTGTAAAATAAGTTTTGTATTTCATTATTAAAGTTTAAGTGAAGAACAGTGAGTTGTAAAATGGAGAAAACCCCATGTTTGGAATGTCTTATACCAACAGCGGCTTAAGAGCTAGTGGAGAAAGTTAAACATATGCAGAGTTTTTTGACAGTTTTCCTAATTGCACTGCTAAGCACTGTTATTAATTAGCTGTTTTCTTGGCATTAAACGTCACTTACAACAATGTGAGTACATTTAACATTTGAGATTTGTATTTCTATTGGGTGTAGGTGAGTGTTTCACTCACGTTCATCTGGTGTGCCTTAATAGAGCTATGTTTTGGTTTGGATTTTTCAGAGCTGTTAGGCTCATAATTTTTTTTTTTAATTTTTTTTTTTCCTTCAAGTAAGGCATCTGTTTTGGCAAAGTGCAAAACTCAAAAATCTAATTCTTTTATTTCCTATAGGTTCAGGTGCAAGTCCATCCTAAACTTTCCTCTACTGAAGATGCATTACAATATGTGGAGGAGTTAATTCTCCAGTTGTTAAATATGTTGTGTCAAGCCCAGCCAAGAAGTTTTCTGGATGTAGAGGTATAGAGAATAATTATTACAAATCCGTAATTACGTTAACTGTTACATGAAAAGTTAATATATTAATCATTTCACAGTGTAAAAATGAAAGCAGGAATGATGTATCTTTATGTAGCAGAACCTTCTGCATAAATACTTCTGAGTTACCCAGTAGCTGATTTCCCTATCAATTTAATTTGTTGTTCAACGCACAGTAAATCTCTGATCTGTAATAGTATATAATAGTTGGTGAGTGTGACTTGTGTACATAAAGCTGTTTCCTTTCAGAAGACTGTTTTTCCCCATTGATACTGCATGCAACCTATAGCTGCTTAGTATGAGGCTCTGTGCTGCTTTCTCAACATGGTGAATTAGGCTCCATGCCAGAAATTTTAACAAAAATAGTTCAGTCACTTTCTCAGAAGGGGCTGAGAAACACTTCTTTCATCTATATAGAAACCTTTTCTCTTACCTTTTCAAAGATCTGCAACCTCTCTCGCTCAGAAAAGCAGTTTGATGTTTGAGAAGAGGGCTTGATTTGAGAAGAGTTTCTCTATTTGAGAAACAAATTAAGTTAATTGAGTTAAGCTTCTAAGCCCATGAATAACTTGGTAGCCCTTTGTGCTTAACCATGATTTGAAGACCTCAGGCCAAGCTGCAGACTCCATGTGCAGTGTGCCTGTTGGTGTCCAGTACTCGGGGGGGCTGTGCCTATGCCAGGTTGTATAACAAGACAAGATGCAACTTCCTCATGTTCTGGAGACACTGGACTAATAGGAAAACAAATCTAAACAACAACAAAAAAGCCTTTAAAAAAGAACAGGTAGCTGTCTCCGAGATAAAGATTCTTTCATTGAATCCTCCCTCTTATCTTTTAAATACTGACACCTCTAATGGTGTTCCAGTGTCCCTTCTAATGACTGACCTTTTTTTTAACATGATTATGGTCTGGCAGTTCAAGAGACAGGAGGTTTGTGGAATATTGTTTAATGCTGTATTTTAAACAATACTACCAAAAAATTTGACACATAGTGTTGCATTACAGGTCTTTTGACTGTGAAGTCAGGATGAGAAATGCAAGAATTAGATGACCAGGCAACCTCAGTTTACCCCCTTTGTGTTTATACATAACAATGCTGTCTTTAATTATATGGTCATACACATTTATTTTTCCCCAGGACACCTACATTCATTGTTCAGTCAAAAGGCTGGACTATGTTAGTAGAGTGAATTGGTATTAGATAGTGAATTTTTGGGGGGAAAGGGGGTAGGATCTCTACTTTTGCAGGAATGTTATGATGGGGGGAGAAGAAGAAAAGCCTGTACTTTGGAACATTCAGTGCTATCTTTGTAGAATTCTGTTGTTCCAGTTTTTTGTCAGAAAGTTTTCATTTGTATACCTTCTCCTGTACTAGCTCTTTTTAAGTGATCATTGACTCCGTCTTCCTTTCATGGTTGCTCAGTTGGGGGTCGTACTTACATAAGTGAACACTTGCAACCCAAATAGTGGGAACTGTCGTCTGAAAAAATAAAATAAGAAGTTATCTGGTACATTAGATTTCTAGCATTTCTGAACACCAGGGCTATCAAAAAAAGGTGATGGTTTTGAACCTCCAGAGACCTGTGTGTGAGTTCTAGCAGGAGAGTTGTTCAGTGCATAGGAGCATGTGGATGTCCTTAAGAACCCTGACTGCTGGAAAGAGTAAAGAAACTGGGGTATATATGGTCTGTAGACTATGAAATGATGTGGTTACTGTTGGACATTCTCTTTTCCTACTATATTCACTGCTATTGTCAGAGCAGTTTGCATGTATATAGTCTGGACCACGTGCTGATCAGTAAAGGTGAAACAAACTCATATCGTCTCATTTAGTGAGTATTCTGAACAGGGAATAAAGTGCTAGGGTGAAGTGTTGTCTTGTATTTAAATGCTGAATTACCAGGCATGTGCACAAGGGGAGAAGATTGTGCCTGCTATGACAACTTTATTCTGGCATTTCTCAAATGTTGAGTACTAGATTATTTTATAATAATGATACTCTGATACAGTTTTATGAATGTATGAGAAGCACATACCAAAATTATAAAATTTATGCACGTTGTACAGGTTTTTATAGTTTAAATACTAACATTAACAAACATTTTTGTGTTAAGCAGTGGAAAGCAATTTGATAATGTAACAATATTGCTAAACTCGTTCAGATTGTGCATTTACCCTCTAGTCCTGTTTTTTTCCCAAGGATCGTGTTCAAAAAAGTTTTCCCCATCCCATTGATAAGTGGGCAATAGCTGATGCCCAGTCTGCAATTGAGAAGAGGAAACGAAGAAATCCGTTATCTCTCCCAGTAGAAAAAATCCATCCCTTACTGAAGGTAAGCAGTGATGTCATCTTGCTTTTACAGTGCAATTAGAAGTTGACAACTCTGTTCCATGTGTCTGTATGCTGCCTGGAGTGTAAGCAAAAAGGAATAAAGTTATCTGTGTCTTGTATATAGTTTTATTTTAAGTGTTTCAATTCAGTTAATTGCATTTATTTATTTTCACTTAAAAAGTTGTTCTCTATTGGACACACAAAGCCAAGAATTCATTTGCGATGAATTTGATTATTCTTGTTTTGTTTTGCATGACTAATAACATGCTCAAGAAACTTCTGGAAATAACCCTGAGTATTTAAGTAAGGTTTTTGGGACAGTTGTTTGCTGTTGTCACTTCTACAGTTACTGAGCAGCATCTACAATGACAGTTCCTTGTCTAAGCCTAGACTCCTGTGTTTCTGTTACTAAAATAGACTGGGTATGTGGTGATTGAGTATGATCTTAAAATTACTGGTTTTAGTTGCAACCTATGGTGTATATTTCACTAAGAGCGAAACACTTATTTTTTTTCCATTTCAGGAAGTTCTAGGCTACAAAATTGACCACCAAGTGTCTGTTTACATAGTGGCAGTATTAGAGTACATTTCTGCAGACATCTTAAAATTGGTTGGGAATTATGTGCGGAATATAAGACATTATGAGATTACAAAACAAGATATTAAAGTCGCAATGTGTGCTGATAAGGTAAGCCTGGCTCTTCTTTCTCATGTTAACTAGAATTTCTAATGAAGTTTTGAGATGGTGATGTCTGTTCTTTATTGAGTACATCAAGTGTTTTACCTTTGAAAAAATAAATTACTGCCCTAAAATACAGTTCCAGTAATGGAGCGAAGCTACCAAAAAGCTAACTGAGCTTACAGAGCTGTTGCTTGTGCATATCAATAGTTGTCTCTTCATTTTGATATAACTTGCTTAATCTCAGTAATGTGGGAATGCTGTAAAAAATATTGTGCAGCAGCACTAACATAAAAGTTTAACATTCATAAGCTGTAATAGTGGAACCTAATTTTGTAGCTTGAAAAAAGAAGACTGAAAATAAGCTTTGATAGTCTCCTAAAATAAGTAAGACTATGGTGCATGTAAGAAGTAGTATTCTGGTGTTCTAGCATTTTAAAATAAAAATCCACCTGCATTAGCATCTCAGCCTAATCCTCCTTAGCAGTCCATTTTTTTTATCTGACAGTAGTCCTGTAGCTTCAGAAGATTCATTAGGTTCAGATAGGAATGACCTCTTTCCAGCATTGATAGAACAAGGTCCCTTGTCTCTCTTTCAGTTGCCTTTGTATTCTTAACTTCTGTGGCCACTTCATTAGCATCTGAAATTTTCTGTTGTTTACAAAACAAAACGTGAAGTTAATCTAACTGGTCGCATTTAAGGATCTCTTAATCTTGCTGAAGTCTAGGAATTTTCATTTTAATCACCTCTTTTCAGTATTTTGTCTTGGTCTGTGTTAATCAGTGTCTTGGGTTAGGATGCCTTTGTTTCAATAAATGCCTTTGTCTCATTTCTACTTGCTTTTTTCATCCTACCTTTTCACCTTTCTCTACTCTCTCTTAAGGTATTTTGAAGTCTCAAGGGTCATGTACTTCTCAGTCAGGACATTTTGGTCGCTCTTGCTTTGATCATCTATGCCTCGGCAGGGTTTCAGGGTGTATGCTTTAATAACAACAGGAAAAAGTGCTGTTGCTGGCTGCTTCTTTCTGTCTAGGAAGGGTGAGCAGAAGAGCTGTGATAAAGTTGATTTAGAAACTTCCATTGTCTTACATTGGAGAAACTCTTTGATAGGCATGCAGATGAAAGGCTCTAAAGCAGACATGTTGGTTGACTGCCTCAGCAGATCAAGCCATTAAAAGGTGCTCCCAAGGTATTTTCTTTCCAGTTGCATTGAGAGACTTCATAGTATATTATGTTCATATCCATAACATGTTCTGCTTGTTTTTAGTTTTTGAAACAAAACAATCAGAACAGTTTCTTGGCCATGTATGCCATTTTTTTTCCCCAGGCTCTTTCACACTTGTTATTGTGCCATCCATCCATCTGGAAAATTTTGCTTTGTCTGCAAAAAACAAACTCCATTAAAATGCAAGCTGCTTTTCTTCTACTCTCTACTCATGCTTCCGATTGCTCTAAAGTCAATATCTGGCATATAGTTATTTGTGGATTTCACAGTAGTGAGAGATGCACTACATGAATTCAACCTGGAATCTTCTAGCTCCAGTGTGTGCTAGAACTGCATCTGTGAGGTAGAGTTACAAATGTTGGGGCCTCCTTGAATACCTGCATTATTCAACGTAATTCCCTACAGTAGTAGCCCTATAGTGTCCCATTACCCAGAATTAGCTGGATTCTCCTTATAAGCTGATTTCCATGTACTTTGACTGGCTATAAAAGATTGCTCACCATCTGTTCTTAGAGCTTCAGAAGAAGTCAGTCTTAATGCAAAAAGTCCATTTTTCTGCTTTCAGAGAAGCTTAGGACACCAGGGTATGTAGCAGGGACCTTTGAATCACAGGGAGAAGTAACCTGCTGTGCACTGATTTCCCTTCTCACTAGACATGTATTTTTGAGGACTGTTAGGACAAGACCTGAGTGAAGAATGTCTGCTCTTAGGTTTGTTTCTTCCAGCATTTAAGTCTGATGAAGCTACCAGACCATTTCTTGAAGTTACAAATCCTCAAATATTTTCTCGCAGAATAGTTCATTTGTGTAGTATCCATAGTCAGCATCTTGGTTAAATGACATGTCTTCTGGAGAAGTGCCTGTAACATGCTTTAAAGAAAGAAGACTTATTCTATAAATACCAGGGTAAATGCCATGTTTGTTGTGGCTCATTCAGAAGTTTAATTCTTGATCTTCAGTTTTAGAATTATTTGAAAAACACTTGTTCATTCTGTTTTCTGTCATTTTAAGAACTATAGTTCGTGTTTCATGTGTGAGCCTTTCCTTCTGTGGTTCTCAGAGGAGCCTTTACAGCTTTGATCCTGCAGTTTTTTCCTAAGTGATTGACAGGCTTCACCTCCATGTGTTCGGAAAAGAGACCAGCAAGCAGCACTTAAGTTTTCATTTATTTTGAAGTTCACATGTATTGTTTGATACATTTCATTTCTTCCTGGAAGAGAGGAGGATTTGTTTATAAATACTGTCTCATCTGTCTGTCCCAGGACAAAGTCATCATGTACGTTGAACTACACTTGATGTTGGTGTATTAAGATTTGCTACATAATTGCAAATTGTTTGTGGACCCTCTAGATTTTCTTTCTGCTAAGGATACTTCAAATTATGATGCCTTTTACTAATTTGCTGTCAACTTATTTAGTTTGTCTTTAAGATACTATCTGAGTATCATGGAAACAACGCAAAGTGGGGTATCTCTGCCATTTGCTAAGTCATTGTAACGACTTCTGGCTCAGATACCATGTTTGGAAGAAGTGTTCAGTGCTCCACTTTTCTTGAAGTTTGAACTATTAATTCCTTGTGTTTGGTCAGCCTTTCTTGGGTATTAATTGGGACCTCTGGTATTCATAGCTTTAGAGGTCATTTTGTCTGTGTAGTCCTGCAGTGTGACTGCCACCTTTTCTGAAGCTGGTACCCTTCCTCAAGGGTCTATTTTAACAAAAAGAGAATTCAGGCCATGTATGGTATATGGGCAGGGCAGTGTTAATCACAGATAAGTTACAGGGTTCTGAGTAAGATAATTTGTGATTTCTTGTTAAAGCTGAAGGTGAAAAACCAAAATGTGTGCATTTTTTGACCAAGTAATATAGTATCTCAGAAACTTAGATTACATATGACTAATTCAGCATAATACAATACAACTAAATATGTCTGTAACTTCATAGACCTCTAAAAAATTGTAATTTATTTTAGGAACACATTATTGGAGAGATGCGAGGATTGGTCTAAATGACTGGGAATTCTTCAGATATTGCTGCTGAAATTAATGACTTGCGAATTCATTGCAATTGATACTGCTTTTATAATGCTCAGCCAACTGCAGAATAATACATAAATCTTACTGCTGATCAGTCTGATTTCATTGCAATAATAGATTTCCTTTTCTGGTAACTTACTGGTAGGTCTTGAAAATAAGTTGTTCTCATTTTGTGGATTTTCTCCTCTTTGCTGCCTAGGTATTAATGGATATGTTCCATCAGGATGTAGAAGATTTAAGTGCACTAACTTTATCTGATGAGGAACCCTCCACCTCAGGGGAGCAAACCTATTATGACCTAGTGAAGTCATTTATGGCAGAGGTTCGACAATATATAAGGGAACTAAATCTCATTATCAGAGTCTTTAGAGAGCCATATGCCTCCAACTCTAAACTGTTTTCATCTCATGTAAGTACTGTAAAAACCACAAACAAAAAAAAAAACCCTATTATAATAATCTATACATCTAGATTAATACTTCCAAAGCAAAGCTATTGTCAAGTTTAACATATCAGTAGCAGAGGAAGCACTTGTCTTGAGTTCTAAAATGGAAATAGTAAAGGAGCACTTGTGAGAAAGCTCTGATTTTGTAGAACTGTGGAAAAAAATCCACTCTGTTTATGATATTCACTTGTAGGCCTGTAATATAAAATTTGTCTCTATACTTTACCATGTTTTAGTCATTGTATTTTTTTATATTTATACATATATAGTAATTTTAAAAATAAATTATATTATTTTTTATAAGTTACACAGAAAGTCTGTAATATATTCAGAATCTAGTTCTGTTTGCTTACTTCTATATCATAACAGATATGCATGTAGCATTCTTCCTCTAAGAAATTGTCTGGTTCTTTGTTGATTTTTGTCTGGTTCTGTTGCTTTTTGTAGGATGTGGAAAATATATTTAGTCGTATATCGGACATTCATGAACTTAGTGTGAAGTTGCTGGGTCATATAGAAGACACTGTTGAAATGACAGATGAAGGTAGTCCTCATCCGCTAGTAGGCAGCTGTTTTGAAGACATGGCTGAGGTAAAAAAATCTTTGAGGGTTTTTTTTTTGCTATTTATATGTGGTTTAGTTACTTGCACTTAGATGCTAAGTACATCTCTGTTCTAGCTGCCTTTGTTTAGGTTGAGATCTTTTCTTCTGGCCCCATCATGATGAATAGACTGACCATTTTTGAGAGTGCTTTTATCTTTTTAGTCTCTAAACTTCCATTTTCTTCATGCTATTTAGACTTTAGAGAGTACAGGTGGGAGAGGGGAATGAAGCCAACCACCTGAGGTTGGACTTCAACAGAAATGGAGATATCCAGTAAATCGTCTGTAGATCAGAATTGCTGTGGAAGGACAAAGTGGAAAAGGGGCTTTTTTGCCAACTGGCTTGCTGGTGAGGAAGGCTTTTGATCTAGACTTGTTAGTGGATGGAGACCAAAGCTTGGAGATTGAAGAATTGAGAAGAGAAGGGGACGTGCATAACAAAAAAGCCTGACAGCAAAGGCTCTTGTACCTTCCTCCTGAGAAGGTAGGTTGACCAAAGGCTCATCTGAAGTGTCTATTTGCCCAGTAGGCTTGTGTTGATGTACAGATTGGAGGATCTGAGCATCTGTACAGTTGCAGAGCTGTCATGTGACTGAAATTAGTGATGTGGCAGGAAGAGGTGCATGATGGAGAGCTGTATGAACAAATATAGGCACTCAGGAAAGACAAGTGGGGAAAGTGAGGCCAGGAGGCTTAACGAAAGATCATCTCAAATACATGGAGCTCTGTTATGGAATGATTGATGAGCTGGTTGAATGGTTTTGGGATCGGGATCAGGATCAGAGGAGGAGGCCAGCAAAAGACTGTTGTGGTCAAGCCTCTGTAAAGCAAAGACTGCCCAATTGACAAGTGGACTAAACCTTCTCTAAACAAGGAGGAATCATCTCCTTATCGTAGGCCCTGGTTCTCTTGGGAGAATAACCTTCCTGGCATCTGCTGGGTGGACCACTTACTGTTGTTCAAGTAATCCAAAAGATTTCTGGAGGGCTCTGGGGACAGTTTTTTATGGCACATGCCAGTGATTCAACTGTAAAAGGGGCTACCCTTCTTTCTCTTGAACAGGGAAGAACTAGCAGGAACATTGTAGCTAATGGTAGGTATGGTACAGTTTAAGCTCCTGAGAAAAGTTCAGGAGATAAACAGACTGAAGACACTGGGCTCTGGGAGAGCAGACTTAGCTTTTTCAGTGAATTGGAAGGCAAGTTCACATCGGTGGCTGCCTTGAGCATAGGAAAGGCTCAGGATAGATGGTTTATTCTCAAAAGTGCAGGGAATATGCATTCTCAGTCCCTAAGAAAAAGAGTAGGTGTAGCAGGAGGCAAGGTTAAGTGCAGTTTGGAATTCCCTTTTTAACCAAACATGGACCCTTCACTGTAACAACATTGAGGTGCTGGAGTGTGTCCAAAGAAGAGCAACAAAGCCAGTGAAGGGTCTAGGGTGAGAAACAGCTGTGAGAAACAGCTGAGGGAACTGGAGTTGTTTAGTCTGGCGAAAAGGAGGCTGAGGGGAGACCTCATGGCTCTCTTACAGCTGTCTGAAAGAAGGTTGTAACGGGGTGGGGATTGGTCTCTTCTCCCCAGTAGCAAGCAGTAGGATGAGAGGAAACGGCCTCAAGTTGCTACAGGGGAGGTTTAGGTTGGATATTAGGAAGAAAATTATTCACTGTAAGGGTTATCAAGCACTGGAACAGACTACGCAGGGAAGTAGTTGAGTCACCATCCCTAGAGGTATGTAAAAGTCATGTAGGTGGTGCTTAGAGACATGGTTTAGTGGTGGACTTGGCAGTGAGAGGGTAAGGGTTGGACTTGCTGCTCCTAAGAGTCTTTTCCAACTGAAATGATTCTATGATTCAAAAAGAAACACGGGCTTCCTGAGAGGAACTTAGAAACATTGTCTATGCAGGTGATTACAGTATAAAGAGGGCTGCAGCTCAGCTGGAGTTAAACTTTGTGAGGAATGTGAAGCAAAGCAAGAAGGATTTGTGTAGGTAAAATAGTATGAAAAAAAGGTGGTAGAAAATACTGCTATCTTGCTCATGGGGTAAGAGGTCCAGTGCTGGAGGACATGGAATGGACTGAGGTAGTCAGTCTCCTTTGTTCAGTCTTCACTGGCAAGATGTGCTTCTAGGTTTCTCAGGTAGGCCTGCTACCAAAGGTTGAGGGAAGAGGTGGAAGTCAAAGATCAAGTTAGATACCGTTGATCTAAGGTACATATATGCGAGTCTTTGGATCAGGACAGGATGCTAGGGCAGCTGGGTAATGTAATTGAAAAGCCACCATCTAGGATTCCTGACATTTAGTGGTGAATTGTGGAGTTCTTCAGTGACTGGAAATGAAGTGTTATGCCCAATCTCAAAGAGACTCAGGAGGGAGAATCCTGGAAACTAGGTCAGCCTCTTCTCAGTCCCTAAGAAGATTTTGTAAATCTTTCTGGAATTCACATCTACCCATACAAAGGACTAGAAAGTGATTGGCAACAGCCAGTACAGATTTTCAAAGGTAAAACTGTACCTGAGCAACTAGATTGCTTTTTAAGGGAGATGACTGGGCAAATATAAAAGCAGTTAATATACCTTTTCTGAACTTAAACTGTGCTGCAGGCCTTGCTTCTCATAGTATCCTTACTGTAGACTAGCTAGTTGAATTATGGAGTGAGTGGGAGATTGGCTGGACTGACAGGCTTGAAGGACTATCTATCTGGTGGCCAGTGGTTAGTGGAATTCCTTAGGGGGCTGACACTGTTTCATGTCAGTATGCATTATGGGGAGAAGGTGTGCCTCATCAAGTTGGTTGATGATGCCAAATGGTGGGGGGGACACAGGACAACAAAGCTACTTCTTGAGGGGCTGGAGAAGTGGACCTGCTGGAGAAATGGACCTACAGGAACCTCATGGAGCTAAGTAAAGGCAAACATGAAGTTCTGCACATGGGACCAGAAAACTCCATGCAGTGGTCCAGCTGCCTGACTGAGGAGCAGTACTGCTCAATGGGGCTTGGAGATCCTCCAGAATCAGCAGTGAAGACTTAACTGCCTACTGTGTTACATTAGGAAAACTGTAGCCAGCAGGTTAAGGAATCATTTCTGTGTAGCACTCGAGACCACATCTGTCATACTATGTCCAGTTTTGGTCTTTCTAGTACAAAATATGGTTATACGTGAGGGTTGCCAGGATGATTAAGGAGTTGAGGCCCATGATGTACAAAGAAAGTTCAGAGTGCTGGATTTATTCAGTCTTAAAAAAAAGAAGTCTGAGGAAGGAGATCTTATTTCTGTCTTCAGTTGCCTGAAGGGAAAGTATAGAAAAGACTGAGGCAGACTCTTACTGTAGAGAACTGTGAGGTGAAATGAGAGAGAGCATGCAAATGCTTAAAAAGGGTAATCCTGATAAGATAGTGGTGGGAAAAAATCTGCAATGAGAACAACTGAACATTGGAATAGGCTGCTCAGAGAGGTTTTGATGCCTCCACCTTTGAAGGTACTCTGAACTTAACCTGATGAGGACCTGAACAACTTCAGCTATCCTTGGTGCTGGATCTGACTTTTTTCCCTGAGTTGAGTCCCTGTTTGACCAGGTCATTGGACCAGTTGAACAGAGATCTCCTCCAGACTGAGTTATTCCATGACCCTGTGCATGTAAAATTATTGATCCTTCTCTATACGTGTTTTGGAAAAAGGATGCAGAAAAGTCTTTCCTATGTCGACTATATATTTTTTCTTTAAGAAATATGAAGCTTAGATATTAAATCGGTTTTGTAAAATTCTTCTGTATTTCTTCTTAGGAACTAGCATTTGATCCATATGAATCATATGCGCAAGATATTTTGCGACCTGGTTTTCATGATCATTTTCTAAGTCAATTGTCAAAGCCAGGAGCAGCATTTTATTTACAGGTAACTTCCTTTTAAGTAAATCATACTATTGATATTACAATTTTAATTGCATGGTATTGTTGCTTCAATACATTCATAGTTTTAAGACTGAAACTTACTTTGTTTCTAGTCAATAGGTGAAGGCTTTAAAGAAGCTGTGCAGTATGTTCTACCCCGGCTGCTCCTTGCCCCTGTTTACCACTGTCTTCATTATTTTGAACTGCTAAAAGTAAGAACATTGTGTCAATCTGATGTTTTTTGATAATTCTCAGTGTTGGGTACCAGACCTTTGTGTGCTCAGTTAGATGTAAAAAGTTTTACTATAATGTGAATAGTAAGACTGCTGTGATAGAGAGAAAAGAAGGTTATATGCTTTGGTGTGTGCTATAACTAACTGAAAATCAGCTTGTAATTTCATGCAAGGTTTACAGCAGCTAATGATTGTGTTGAATATAATGTTACTATTAATTTAGAAAGCAATAGATACCTAGACACTCATTTTTGAAATTACTGTTTTAAGAGTGCTAAGAGATAATGGAAAATGGCTGTATTACAGAAAAAGTCCAAGCCTTTCTCAAGGTGTTATTTTATAAAGTTAAAATCACAGTAAGATTTTCCTTCAGACTTCATTTTATTTTCATAAAAGCTTCATATTCTTGCAGTGCATATCCCATGGTGATTGTAAAGGTGATTTCCTTCCTTCACAGGGAAGGTTTGATTTATACATACACTTCTTAGGCTTTTTGTAATGAGACCTCACATTGTCAAGACTCTGTAACATATACATGTAAAGAAAATAGCTACAGAATGTTTTTCTGGGGTGTTTATTGGTTAGCACTGAATAATAATCTTTCAGGAGTGTATAGAATTTTGAGGAAAAAATTTGAGTTTGAACTTAGTGGAAACTCATAAGGGATGCAGTTCCATGCTTAATTACTTGGAGAAATTTGGATCAGAAGTAAAGAAACCAAAAAAACAAAACAAACAACAAAATGATCTCTGCTCTTTTGAAGAAATCTGGGTGTGTTTTTCTTGAATGTTGATTTGGTTGTCTTGGGGTAACACAGTAGTGAGGTCATCTTTGAGTCTCAGTGTCTACAGTTTACACACGGTTTTTACTAATTTAGATCTTTAAGTACAGCTTTGGCATGAAGCTCATCTTGTGTAATATGCCTTTTTTTTTTTTTAATTTTGGAACGTGCCCTTCATCTGTGTGTCTAGCTCATGGGTTTGGTCTGACTTCTCAGACATCTTTAACATATTAAGCATTTCCTTTCATGACAGTCCATTGGAAGGGAGGTATGACACAGCTTGTCTGCATTTGGTATGATAAATACCTGCACAGACATCAGTTTTCTCTGCTGGTGCTTTTATCACACAATTGAAAAATGCAGTAGCTTGTGGCTTTGCATACTTCCACGTGAACGTGGTATTTTCTTACACAGTAGACAAAGCATGTAGGATTAATGTTGTCTGACACACAGACATCCTGTGCTGCTTTTTGCCATCGGTAATTTTACTGGGGGAAAGAGGGCATGCATGCTTACAGCAATAGGGGGCAGCTCATGTTTTTCTTTTTTAGGACAAACTGAAGTCTAAGATAAGCCCACCTCCAGCAAGTTATTAGTATTTTTGCAACTCCTGATTTGTGTAAAATTCTTGCGTTATTCATGCTGTACACACACCCCCCCTCCACCCTTTGTAAATCTGATGATGTTAGGTTGGATTTTGTTCTGTATATTATAACCCTCCAGATTTTCTTCCCACTGTGTTGCTTGTCTCGTAATTTAGTGAGGCACTTACCACCATGGTCTGTCAGATGTAATACATGTAATGGGCAGTGATGGATAGTAGGAGCACATGGAGAGAGACTAGCTTTCATGGCAGTAGCTTGATCTGTCAAGTAGTCCATATCTGTGCACAGAGTTTATGAATCCCTCCCTCAAGTACTCACTGCTGGCAGGAACATTTTCTTTCTTAGATCTTTCTTAGGTTATACTTAAAAATGGCCTGTCAGAAGGGTGTTTGCTGGGGATGGTACTGGTGGAATTACTTAGCCATCTAATCCTGATAATTTCACTCAGGCAAGGTTGTATTGAATTATTTTGTATGTTAAGAGACCTGATGTAGTGATTGCAGGCTTATCTGTGAATAACCAACTTTAAAATGCTATTAAAATTGTTCTCTTGGTATGAAGAGGCAATGTTGTTAAAGTTGTATGTTGAAAAAACATTTTATTTGTCTTGAATATAGATATACTTAAGGATAAAGGGGATTAGCATTTTTCTTCAAGCTACATTGTGTAATCTTGCATACTTTGAAATTACCTATTTAAAATGTGTCTCCAAGTTACTTTCTAACTATGCAGACTACAAAAAAGGTACATTTCTATCCACTGATGGTTATTCTATTTGGAAACTAGAGCCCTCCTGAAGTTTGACAGGCTAGGAGGAATGCACAAAAACATATTCTATTTTTAGTTCAAGCTCCTTGCTGTAACTTTGTTGGAAAATGAGCATATGATTAAGGGCTGTGTTTTCCTTTTACTGGCCTGAAAGTCCCCAAACTTTTATATAAGAAACTTAACTATATAAAATAGCAGCCTCATGTGAGACTCTGCTTTTCTGCAAATTTGCTTTTCTAAATGGGGACTTTTGAGTGAAAGGTAGGATGGTAAAAATAGTGCAGTTATTTATGATGAGTTATTGAAGAAAGAAGTTCACAAGACTTTACATTTACTTGGGCACTGTTTCAGATGCTGTAAATTTGTATGCATGTATGATACTTTCCTTTCTTTGGGTAAATAGAAGATATTACTTTTAAGTTCCCTTTTTTTTCCCAGTTGGAATGGCTCAAAGCTTATATAAACTGTGCTTAGATAAAATAAGATGCTCTGGAAAACAGGAGAGCCAGATTTCTTTCTAGTTTTATTTTTAAGCCAAGTGCATACTCCCATGTGTAGAAGTTGTGCCTTATGGTAGAAGTTGGAGGTGCAAGTAAATGAGGTTCCTTATTTATTTCTTGCTTGTGTGGTTTCATTCACAATATTTCTCTTGCTTTTCTCCTTTAAATGCCTGTGGGTTTATTCTTTAAATCAGCTTGTGTTTGACAGCCAAAGGGAAGATGATGGGGAAAATGAGACCTAGTCACATCTGTGTGTATGAACTTTTTCCACAAATTTGTTTATTGTAAATCTTACTAATTGAGCTCTCTGAGGTAACTCTTTAATTGAAAAAAATATTCGGAATTTATTTAATATTTTCCTTTTAGCTGTGGTACTCATTGATGGATTTGCTGTGTGTCTGTATCAGAGAGAGATATGTGTGTATGTGTATCACTTCATTTGTCAATGACTTCATGTCATCTGTTATGGAGTTGTGGTGGGACTATGTTTTATTTGCATACCATTTTTCTTTTTACACAGAGTGTATCTGGGCTCTTGAGAAGCAGATGTTTCTTTCCAAGGGATTTTGTATTAAGAACTAATTGTCTTGGGGAATATTTTTGTGTTATCTCACTAAAATTGTTTTTCTGCAAAAGCTGGATAAAATCTAACAGAAGTAAAAGTAAAATCCCTCCTTCCACTTTGCATACAATCCTCAGTGACGCTTGAGCTGTGTTATTGTCAGTCTGCTTCAGGACCAACAAATGCAGGGAGTAGGATGACACAGGGCCAGACTGTACTTACCTAGATGGTGCCCTCTTTGGGCAATCAAATGAAGCACTAAGAGAACTCAGACTTGATTTTGCTTATGTGCCAAACCATGGGGTTACAGTCCTGTTTTCTGATCCATTTTCTAGGAACAGCTTCAAGGCAAATTCTCCTTGGTATCATGAGAATTAAGTGTGCTGGGGCAGACTGTTCTTTGGGGCTGGTGATCTGTTCCCAGTTTTCTATTAATGTTGCTGATTATGTTAGCTAGCTCTTTAGCTTACTTGGCAGCAGTTTATGCTGAACACCCAAGTCCAACCTCTCTTGAAAACAGATGGGTGTTACAGGAACTTGGACAAACTTAAATCCTTTTTTTCCCATCTAAACAGAAGTTTTGAGACAAGTACTCCATTGAGGATTGCATGTTAAGAAGCTTATTGTAGCTGATATTTTCAACTCCTATAGGAAGACATGAGGTTTTTATGACTGTGGCAGTCATTATATAGCCCCTAATAAATTTTTGTTGCTCTATCGTCTGTTAGTAGCAGTAGTATATTTTCCTGTCCTGTTCTCCTGCCTCCATTCCTTGTCACCTTCTGTACTAAACGGAGATCCTTGAAGAGAGGTAGTGCTATAGTTGAGACTTGATACTTGTTTTTTTCAGTGTTAACATTTCTGAACATGGAACTGTGGATTTAGTCCAACTACCAGCATGCTTTCTCTCGTTTTCTTATAGCAGTGGAGATCTATGTTTTCTGTCAATACTTTGGTATCTTCAGTGGAAACCAGTGGAAAGATGTAGGAAGTACCAAATACAAGTAAAACAACAAGCCTTTATTCATGGTTTCCATAGACCAAGTCTACTGATGGTATTCTTGTCATCCCTCATTTCCCCTGCCGATTTTCCTTAATTGACAGGGTTCCTCTTAAAATCAACAGGGTTCTACTGTTGCTTCCCAGAATGATCTCTGAAATTGTGAATTTGTCTTACTTAGCGTTCAAAAATTCATATATTTCTATCCAAACGTAGAGGTGCCATCCAGTTAAGCTTCCGGCCTTGCAAACTTGGCTAGCAAAGATGAGACTTGAATTGTGTCGAAGCGCTGAAAGTGGAATTTAGTCCACTTCGGAATTACAAAAGAGAAAGGGAAGATGTTTTCAAATTGAATTGTCTTTACTATGATGGAAAATTTGGGGGAAGAAAATGGAAGACCTCAGTTACAAGTGTGGAAGCACGTAGGTAAATATTTTGTGATATTTCAAATACTGGTCTAACTAAATGTTATCAACTTAATTATGAATTTTAAATTTCTAATGTATTCTGCAGGTCTGCTAATAATGATGAGACAAACCAAAGTGACAGTAAGAAAGAAGATAATTTCAGAGCATGAAGGCTCTGGAAGGATCTGTGTGAACTTGTACATTTGTTGCAGAAAGGTAATGAATCTGCTGTGGAAGAGACACCAGCATATGCAAATAAACCCCTCATATTTTTGAAGAATGCAGAGCAAATGTAGCCTGTAAACATAGTAGCCATTTCCCTAGTAATGGAATGTAGGCATATAAAATGCATATATGGCAGCTAGTAGCCTACAAAAAGTCTGAATGTTGAGGAAATGGATTTATGAGAATATTGAGGAACTTACTTGAAAACAAGACTTTGGTTTTGTATCTGTTCCTTGAAGAAGGAAACAGTTAAGTTCAATGAGAATTGTTCACATACATTAAACTCTTCCCAGTTGCAGAAACTGAGAGCAAAAATACACTCTTTCATGCTTAGCAGACACCAGTTGAAATACCTAGCAGGCTGCAGTAGCACTTGAGCAGACCTAATCGACTCCCTGACAGGCTACACACATTCATGGGAATGCTAGTGGCAAGTTGGCCACATAAGAAACCTTTTAGGGAAAACTTTTCAGCTGTTGAATTGGTGAAACATTAACTGACAGACTTGTGTGTGGCATATATTTCTGAATAGCTCTTCCTGACTTTTCGTCAGTGTCCATCCCAATTTGAAAAATGGCACTTACTTCAGAATAGTGTAATTAATTTATGAAACAGATTTAATTTTATTCCTCCCCAAATACAGACATCCACCTTGAGTAATCAAAGTACCAATTCCATAAATTCATGTTTCCTTAGTCCAAATGGTTTCACTTTTTTGGGCTCAGGTGAAGTCTGATGTACTTAAATTTTCCACATATCTTTGAGATCTATTTGAAGTCACATGGTCAACCTGTGAAAGAACCAGGAAGCCTGTTCTAAAAGTTGAAATGTTTTGGTTTCTTCCTTTTTAATGCTTTACTTGTACGGTCTGCTTCCCAATGGAGTTGACTGTAATTTACATTATGGGAGTTAAAAATGTGAAATGAGAACTTTTGAGTTTTTATCTCTTTTAAAAATGTACTTTCAAGAGAACGCTGGAGGCTTTTTGTAACTAATTATCTGATATCTGAGGTTTGATATTTGACATGTTTATGTAAGATTGTGATTTAATGTAACTTCTTAAACTGGGAAGGCATAGTTAAACTTTGGAGAAAAAAGTTTTTACCATTACTTTAGTAATGTACCACTCAATGCAAATAACACTCTTGCTGTAATATAAATAAACAATTATATAAATGTATGCATATTTTTACTGCACTATATTGTCTGAGTTCATATGAATACAAAAGTACTTCTGAAATTTCAGTGCATTAAAGCTGCATATGTATGTCCAGGAGTATCACACGTGGAGTTTCCTTTAAGCTTCACTTGTGAAGTGCCTTTTAGACTGTTACCATTTTCCAGAAGTTTGTAGTGTTCTCTGCAGTTATCTCCATTTGCTGCTCCATATTATTTCCTGATGCTTTCTAAAAATCAAAGTTTCTGGATACGAGGGCACTGTTTTCCAGCATATTGCTGCTTTGGGCTGAGATTTTAGTATTTGGAGGAATTGCAAAAGGTCAGAAAGCTTTTGGGCAACTCAATGTTATTGAGTGAGCTTCCAGGATTGTTTTGTGACCTGCCTCCCTGCATTTGTCAGAGGAGAAACCTTGTTCATTTTTATTCCTGCTCATAAACTAGCCTGTTTCAGAATTGCCTTTTGGTAGGTTCCCCATTCACAGAAAAGTATTGAAGAAAATGTGAAGAACTAGAACAGAAGCTGGAGTAACTGCTGTCAGTGCACTTCAGGTTCTGAGCATTGCTTGTGTAGCATTTCTCTACAGAGCTATGCAGGTGTTTTGTTGCCTCACTGTGGGCTTCAGGACACCTGAAGAAATGACATAGTGGGTTTTGAAGAATTTTTTCAGAAGCAGCAGTATTCAAACTTGTTCTGAATATTGCTGTGTGCAGTTTCCACTTGTAGCATGGTCTTACTTATGCGCTAAACTTCTTGGATTAGTGTTTTGAGGGGCAGTAAGGGTTGTTAGCACCTACAACTAAATTAACTTGAGTTAACCATGTTCAGTTGTGGTTTTCCTGCCTCCCTTATGCTCTTGCATCTTTCGTGTATGGAGGCTAATTTGTGATCTCTCTTCCCAGATGAATTGGGGAACCTGTAGTTCACAAATTTCAGTTGTTAGGTTTAGGATAATCTAGGAAGACAGAAGTCTAGATTGTGATGTAAGCCCTGAAGTACAATATTTTATGTAAATTGTGACACCTACTTGTATTGTTATATCTTCATACTCTCATCATAATTAAGTGTATTTTCTGTCATTGTCTTTCTAGATAGATGCTTCCCTGACAGTGTAACAGAAGGTCTGCCATAGTCTTAATTTTGCACTATATGAGGAGGATCTCTTTTGTATCTGTTCGGAATTTCCTGTTTTTATAAATATCTAATCCTTGTGTTATGCAGTAGGTAGAACAAAATACCCTGTCTTCCACTTCTTGACATCTCTTCAGAGCTTGCAGCCTAGCATATAGAGTACTTTTTTTATTAGAAACTTGCCTTGGCGGTCTATTTTCCAAGTTTGTTTTCTTTGAATGGCCAGGATACTGCACCTGTAGTGTTGTATTAGAATAATTATAAACCATAAACCATTTTCTCATAAGATTATTAAAAAACACAACGACTGTAATAATAGTGATACCCAGATATCTGCACCTTCTTCCCACAGTAATATGGTAGTCTTTGCTTTATTCAAAAACAAACAAAACAGTCAAAATACTCTTACCATCTACCTGATTCGTTCATTAGGGGGCACTGCACAGCTGTAGAAGAATCCGTGGGACTGGCAGAGAAAGTTGGATGCTTTTCCAGTTACGCTGTTTCACTTTCCATAACCTCCTCTTCATTCTGTCTGGGGGCAGTGCAAAATGAAAGTTATTGCTGTAATTTAAACTCGGTCTGACTAAGACTGTTTTTGTTGGAAGTTCATTATGATTATACAATACTAGAATAAAAACTTTCAAATTCCTTTTCTGTGTGCAGAGAAGCATCTTCATAGTAGTTCACAGTGCTACCTGATCTGCCATTTGTGTTGGTTTTACACTTTAGAAGATACCTCCTTCTACACACTACTTTCTAAATGTTAAACCTGTAGTATAATTACACTCACTGGACTTTGATTTAGTTTGTATATACAGTTGGAAATATACGTGACTTCAAATGAATAATGGATTTTTTTGGGATGAATGCCAACATTTTTGAAATTGGAGAGAAATTGCTGTAAAAAACATTCTATAAACACAACATAGGAGGAAATGCTTTGCAGTAATTAACATTAATATGTACAAGTTTGTTTCTGTAAAGAATGTACAGGGAGTCATTTTTTCTAGATATTTGAGTTTATAAAGCACTAAATTGAAAAAATTCCCTATTACTTTATAGCAGTTTATTTTTCGCTTTGTTTGGTTTAGTCCTCTCCTTATACACATTAACCTGTATTTGTACGTGGGTTTTTTTTGAGATTTTTCCAAATTTAAAAACCTTTTTTTTTTGGAGGGGGGTGGTGGGGGAGTGGAATGTGGGCCATTTTTGTTCTACCTTATGCTAGGCACCATGCATCTGTGTTAGTTTGAACGTTATATAAACAGTTTTTTAAATAACAAAATAAGGTGATATGCTTTGTATGGATTGAGCCTAATTTTCCTCAATTTTATGTGCCTTTTCCTCCTTATCCTGTCTCCTGTGGTACCCTTGCAAGCAAATGGCAGAATATCATAGGATCTAATAAGGCTTGCTTTCAAGGAGACTCAGCTGAAACAATCTTGTCCTTTGGTAAAGGGTGGCTACCCAGAGATTATATGAAATCTAGCCCAGCTCTTTTGATGGAAGTTGGCAAAGAGGCAGCTCACAAGGCAAAGAGCCTCCTTTGAACTCTTGTGCAGGAAAGATGCAAAGCCTTAGAGGTGGTTACATGTTTTTTTAGCTTTGTTTCAGGACTTCTGCCAGCAGTGCTGCACCTGTCTCATTTGTCTGCAGCCCTCTTTAAATCTAGATGATCTGCACAACTGAAGCAAAGGGAAGATGATACCTCTAAATCTAAGTACTAGAGGAATATGATGAAGGAAGTCTGTTCCTTCTTGGAAGAATGTATTCTCCCTGAGATTTTTTGGAAAGTAGTGCCTGGTATATTGTCAGCACTATTTCAGTGGTCATTGCAGGAGTAAGCAGTCATGCCTAATGCTGATTAGGTCAAGAGAATGACAGGTTACGCTACATGAATCGAAGCTGCCTAGAATAAACCTTGTGATCGTCTTTATGACTAAAAATACAAAGTAGTCTTTGACATTAACAGCTATTGCTCTGAATTATTGACTCTGGTTAGGGAAAAACATAATGCTATTGTATGAGCCTTTCATATATCAAACATGAATATGCTGAATTCGGTTGGATGTTGGATTTTGGAGGACAATACTTACTGTTTGGTTCCAGTGTGAAGTGTGTGATTGTACTGTTTCCAAGGGCATCTGTTATTCTGGTCCATGCCAGCCTGTCTCTTCACTTTCACCACCTCTGTCAAAACAAATTTCTCAGTTGTGTGGAGCCAGTTCTTGGTGTGTAATAGTCTGAAATGCTTGTCTCTTAATAGTCCTGTAAATAGTTATCTCAGTTTTATTTCTAAACCACAGCTGTAGTAATTTTTTTCACTGACTATTATGTGAAACATTTTATGCTTAAACAAAAACTTAAGATTAAAATCTTAAACATTAATTTAATCATAAGGTAAAAAACATGGCAGATCTTGTTTTATAAATCCTATTTGGCACAGTGATGGGCACAAAATATTAATATTAACCCTTCTTGTCCAGTTTCAGTTTATACCTAATTTTTTTTTTTGTACTTTAAGAAAAATTAAGAAGGCATTAATGTAGCTGTTTACTCTGAGACATACACTCTGTTTTTACAAACTGACCCTGGTTGGGTACCCCCATGTGTCAGATTAACACGTAAGCAACACCTCCATGGAGGAAAAACACATACTTCTCCCCACTGTCCCTCTGTTTGTTTGTGGTTTTTTTCCTTTGTTTTTTTTTTCATGAAAAATATCAGTCTTTGTAGCTAATAAGCTGAACACAAGCCAGCAAAACACCTGTGCAGAGACAAAGGCCTGTATTAGCAAGAGTGTAGCCATCAGTTTGAGGGAAATGGCAGTGCCTACCTGTTCTGTACTGGCAAGGCTGCGTCATAGAATCATAGAATCCTAGGGGTTGGAAGGGACCTCGAAAGATCATCTAGTCCAACCCCTCCTGCCAGAGCAGGGTCACCTAGAGTACATCACACAGGAAGGCGTCCAGGAGGGTTTTGAATGTCTCCAGTGAAGACGACTCCACAACCTCTCTGGGCAGCCTGTTCCAGTGCTCTGTCACTCTCACAGTAAAAAAATTTTTCTGATATTCACCTGAAACCCTCTATGCTCCAATTTGTATCCATTACTCCTTGTCCTATCACTGGTCATCACTGAAAAAAGCTTAACTCCATCTTCTTGACACTCACCCTTTACGTATTTGTAAACATTGATGAGGTCACCCCTCAGTCTCCTTTTCTCCAAGCTAAAGAGACCCAGCTCCCTCAGCCTTTCCTCATAAAGGAGATGATCCACTCCCTTAATCATCTTTGTGGCTCTGCGGAGGAGAACTATGTGCAGCTCAAGATCCTGTTGACAGTGGTGTACAAGCTCACTGGAAGGGTTTTTCAAAATTACATGAGGAATGGAGCATGTGATAAGGGAGATGCTGGGGGAGTGGGCTTACTCATTCTGAAGAAGAGGAGACTTAGGGAGGAAGTGAAACCTTACTGTTTCAACTGTGTGATAGGGTGGGGAAATAAATATGTCTCACAGCTGCATAGTGCTTCCACATACTCCACTGTGAATGGTCAAGGAGGGAAATCATAAGAAGCTATTAGGAAAAAAATATTTCACCATGAGGGATTTCACTCTTTGAAACATTGTTGAAAAAGGTTGTGGCCTCTCCATCTGATGAACTCAAAACACAATATGGCCCTAGGAAACCTGATCTGTGTTGGCTCTGTTGTTGAGCTGGAGGTAGGATAAGAATCTTCAAGGTCCCTTCCAGCCTGAAGTACTGGTTAGGCTGTTGTAAATGAGGTGAGAGCCATTGTAATCTGTTTATAAACGTGAAGAAGGAGTTTTGCTTAGCTTTCCATTCAGTTTTCCTGTTCCAGGAGTCTTTATACATGTTACAAATGTACAGACATCCCACAGACTTGCTCTTGTGCTGTAGAATGGTATGTATGGACATCTCCTACCTCACATGTTACTCTTAAGATTTAGCACCTCTAAAGGATTTATTATTTTTTTTGAGATGTAACATAAATCAACTAGGTTTGAGGTAAATAATGTGTGCCTGAGCACATCTGAGTCTGGAGGACTAGTGACTGCTGCTCTGGTTTTTACTGAGATTAAGCTCTTAGCAGAGAGATGTCTCTCTTGCCTATGTCAGTAATGCACCTGGTTATTTCATGAACGTTAATAACAAGCAGGAGCATGCAAAATCAGCAGATGGTTGGATTTCTTCTTCCTAGGTCAAACTTCTGGATTTGCACATACCAAAATGCTTGTAACTCTGTGTTTGACTTTCAATGTTCACAGCAATTGGAAGAAAAAAGTGAGGACGAAGAGGATAAAGAATGCTTGAAGCAAGCAATAACCGCCCTACTAAATCTTCAAAGCAGTATGGAACGGATATGCTCCAAAAGTCTTGCAAAACGAAGGCTTAGGTAAACATCTTTCCATTATTCCTGCTTTCTGCTCTTAATGCTTTGCTATAAATCCAGGGCTCCCAGTTTCCTCTTTTAGTAAACAATGAACAAAATAGTTTCTGACAAGCCTACTTTTTCAGAGGAAGTGACATCAAAGCCAAGATAACTTGTTATTGTTTTAAAACCATTTTAATTTCTGTGTCCTTGCATGCTGGTAGTTGAGACATTCTGAGAATTCACTGGTAAGTAGAAAGTTACGGAATTTGTGGTTTAATTATACTCAGATAATAAATATCCACCTAAAAATATTACAAAAGTACATTTCTGTGTGATTAGAGGTGACTGTTCTTGAATTTCAAACTGCTTATTCTGAAAGGTGTTTTCTGCAATGGCAAGTTAAAATTACCACTGGATAGTATATAGATGCATAGCTAACCAGTACTTAGTTGCAGTGTTGTAGCAAATTCTTGGATGATACTATCTGCTGTTTTTATGTTAATATTTGTGCAGTTATTTAAACATGCTAAAACTTTGCTTTTGCTCTTAAAATTGTTTAAATATTTTCTTTGCTGAACAAGTTCTGTGCTTCGAAGTGTAACCTTTAGGCTTGTACATGAATGCATTTAACAGGTTATTTTCTCTGAATGTGCTGCTTTCAAATCAGTGCAGTTTGTTGACTATGGAAATAAGTGGTTTGTTAAGCTAAGAACCAGTAATAGCTTTCCTGCTTCTGGTTGCCTGTGTTTAAGCAATTGTTACATAGAAATGTATCAGATGAGATACTTAAGAGAAACATTAGTCAAGGTTCAGTACAGTGCTGATACTGAGTGCTGAAATTATATTCTCAGTGGAATTCTCTTCGCTCAGAATGATGATCTTATGTTTTTGCTGTTAGTGGTGGTTGTGTTTTTTAAATACATGTATACTAATAGGCTGCCTTCCTCCCATCCTCACTGAAGTGAATCTGCATGCCGATTCTATACTCAGCAGATGAAGGGGAAACAGCTAGCAATTAAGAAAATGAATGAAATCCAGAAAAATATTGATGGTTGGGAGGGTAAGGACATTGGACAATGCTGTAACGAGTTCCTCATGGAAGGAACACTCACACGTGTAGGAGCAAAGCACGAGAGACATATATTTCTATTTGATGGCTTGATGATTTGCTGTAAGTCAAATCATGGACAGCCGAGACTTCCCGGTGCTAGCAATGCAGAATATCGTCTAAAAGAAAAGTTCTTCATGCGAAAGGTACAAATCAACGATAAAGACGACACTAACGAGTACAGACATGCTTTTGAAATCATCTTAAAAGATGAGAACAGTGTTATTTTTGCTGCTAAGTCAGCTGAAGAGAAAAACAACTGGATGGCAGCATTGATATCTTTGCAATATAGAAGCACGCTGGAAAGGATGTTGGATGTAACAATGTTGCAAGAAGAAAAAGAGGAGCAGATGAGATTTCCAAATCCTGAGCTTTATAGATTTGCAGAACCTGATTCTGAAGAAAATATTGTGTTTGAAGAAAACATGCAGCCCAAATCTGGAATCCCCATCATTAAGGCAGGAACTGTTGTCAAGCTCATTGAGAGGCTGACTTACCATATGTACGCAGGTGAGACATTTTGTTTATATAGTCAAAACTTAAGGTGGTGACTAATGTACACTTCTCTTTCTGTGTTAAATACATGCAGGAAAATACATAGTGTGTAAAGGAAAGATGCTTTGCAGTGCACATACTCTAACATGCTTTTTGAGTAAGGATTTTGAGATCTTAACTACACATCTCTTTGCCTGTTGCAGTTAAAAATATAATCTTGTTTGGCAGAATGTAGTGGTACATGCATGTGCATAGGGTTATTCTTGTGCAAGGGATGGGGGGGCAGGGGCCTGCAGGAATTGAGCTCTAGACAATACTTTTTCCTGTATGCCCCAGGCTACAAGAATTGCCTTCCCTGGAGACTTCCAAAGCTGAAGCACCAGCATTGCAGGAGAGCATTATGGGCCCAGTGTTTTCAGCTAAAGGTTATACTTTATCAACTGTTACTGGTGTCTGTGCTGCAGTCTAATGAAAAGACCAAATATCAGCTTGCTAGAGGCAGTCGTTTATATAATTTGGCCTTGGAACTTTGCCTTAATCATCATTTCAGTGGGTATTTGATTAAAGGACTTTTGTCTTTGTGTTGAAGATACATTTAAGATGTTAGTGATTATCCAGTCCAACCTCAGTGTGTGTGATATTTTTCTTGATAATTTCCCAGGATTTCATAGGCTGGGCTGAAAATCATGGGCTTGGTTTTTCAGTTTGGAGGGTTTTAATTCATTTTTTTATTCTACCCCTTATGTCAGTTATTCTGGAACTTCAGACATCTTGGTATTAGTGCTTCTCATATTCAACTGTAGATGCTTTGAGTGTTTTTCTTCTTTCTTTTTACTCTTTACATTCTGATTATCCCAAATTGTTATTCTGCAGTTCAGTTTTAAAGATATATCTATAGATAACCTACATAGAATCATAGAATCCTAGGGGTTGGAAGGGACCTCGAAAGATCATCTAGTCCAACCCCCCTGCCAGAGCAGGGTCACCTAGAGTACATCACACAGGAAGGCGTCCAGGCGGGTTTTGAATGTCTCCAGCGAAGGAGACTCCACAACCTCTCTGGGCAGCCTGTTCCAGTGCTCTGTCACTCTTACAGTAAAAAAATTTTTCCTGATATTCATCTTAAACCTCCTATGCTCCAACTTGTATCCATTACCCCTTGTCCTATCACTGGTCTTCACTGAAAAAAGCTTAACTCCATCTTCTTGACACTCACCCTTTACATATTTGTAAACATTGATGAGGTCCCCCCTCAGTCTCCTTTTCTCCAAACTAAAGAGACCCAGCTCCCTCAGCCTTTCCTCATAAGGGAGATGTTCCACTCCCTTAATCATCCTTGTGGCTCTGCGCTGGACTCTTTCAAGCACTTCCCTGTCCTTCTTGAACTGAGGGGCCCAGAACTGGACACAATATTCCAGATGTGGCCTCACCAATGCAGAATAGAGGGGGAGGAGAACCTCTCTTGACCTACTAACCACACCCTTTCTAATACACCCCAGGATGCCATTGGCCTTCTTAGCCACAAAGGCACACTGCTGACTCATGGTCATCCTCCTGTCTACCATGACCCCCAGGTCCCTTTCACCTACACTGCTCTCCAGCAGGTCAGGAATAGTTGTTAGGGAGAGGTGGTGAGCAAGCAGAATATAATTAGTGCAGTTTAGTACTTTTTTTTAATTTTTAAAATGCTTGTTAATACATCTGTTTACTCCATTACTTTTATTGCTCTTCTCCACATTTTCTTCAGTTGAACTTTCCTAACTTTTGTTAGAAACCCAAATGCAATATTATACTGGCAGTTTTTACCTAAGCAGTTTCTTGCCTGTCTTCATTTTCTTGTAAGTTTATAGACTTTTAGCTCTTGCCTTTGCATTTTCCATGCATGATTTATGACTTGATTTTATGTTTTTGGAAGTTAAAATAAAGCAATTCAACCTTAGAGAAAGGAAGACACCTTTTTTTTTTCTTTAAGAAAAAAAAAAAAGCTATAGTACTCTATTTGGCAGAGAATTAGCAAAAATAATACTTCATTAATGTACTTGTGAAACTTTGCTTTGCTTCGTCTAACTTCTTCTCCATTGAGAACTGCCCTTACCATATGTGGTGGGACTTTGGTGTTGGTTTGGTGTAGCCTTGGCATTGCTCTGGGTGCTAGCAGTTCTCTGAGACACATTGTCTCTGTTCCGTAAACCAGAAAAGCCTGTCTTTAAGGACCATGTGGCTTGTTGAAATATGTCTCTTGTATCTTTTTCTTGTTTTTTTTTGTTTTTTTTTTTTCATCTGCTTGTCTTTTTGTGCTTTCTAGCACATAGCACATCAAGGAGGAATTCAGATGAATTAATTAAATCCACGTCCATCTAGAGTTACTTAAATTCCCTCCTTTAACAGGCCCTATTTAATAAATCTTTAAGTAGGTTACTTGAAGCTTTAGTGACTTTGACTAAGCTATGGTACGACAAAGCTGAGAATGTGGATATTGAGGCTGAAACACTGAACAAAATAATAAAAATTATTGTCTCATGATCTCTATGGCCTGACTCTGTAGCCATAAAGATCGTAGTGCAACATACATGGACCTGATGCTGAATTGCTAGATTGCACATAGTTTCTCAACATCCTTATCTTTCATTCTGTGCCTTCTGTTTATAATTGATTTTTCCATAAAGAAAAATGTTACTCTAACCATTCTGTACTGTCTTTTCCAGGGAAACAAAAAAAGATCTAGTGACTCAGCTAAAAATGCTCTGTTTTACAGGAAATAAGGTCCATTTACTATGTAAATCATTCAGTGTTTTGTTGCGTTTTATGACATACAGTGAGTAGGGCAGCAACTTTCCCTAGTAACCCGTTAGTTCTTCTTTCGTACACATATCAGCAGAGTTCAAGGCTTACATTTCACTTGGAGAAGTGGGAAGATGAGTACTCAAGTGGTATCTAGGTAAACGGCTACATACTATAGACATGCTTTTCTTGCCCAATGTCTATGCATGATAGTAATTTTTAAATAATTTATTGAATTGATATCTGGGCCAGAATAGCAAGCCCTTAATTTTCTGAGATGACTTCTCTCAAATATGCTGTGACCAGCAGTGATGGCAGCTTTTGGATCAGGGAGTCTAAAGGCAGTGTTTGCCATAGATACGACTTTTCTCTAGGTTTTTGTCTTTGTAGGTCACATACTATAAGGAATAATTACAGATATAATTGTAGAGGTGGTACCAATTTATGGCAAGTAGCCAAAGAGCAGTTTAATTAGTTGCATGTTGAGGAGTATGTGCTCTGTGTTCAGATAGTCAGATTTCAGCTTGTGTCATCTGTGAAGATCCACACAGTCCAGCTCATTTGTATTTGAGCATTAGACCTTTCTATTTTTTTTCCCTCACCTCCCTGACAATGCACAAACCAGTTTATCAGCTGAAATATTTCTCTCATTCCCTGTGAAACAGGAGCAGGGACAGACCAGTAGCTCTAACAAAGTAGTGCTGCTGGGGGTAAGAGGTGTCCAGCCACTGCAAGAACTAGGACAGAAACAGCCCTGATGGCCACCTGGCAACAAGGCATGGCAGGCTGTCCAAAGCATCCAGTGGTGGAGAAGCAAAATAAGGAGAAATCTCCTTTGCAAAAGCAGCTTTCCGTGTATTTTTATGTGAGACAAACTGCCCTTCAACTAGAAATTCAGGTTCTGACCCTATTTGCATATTCTGATGGATTTTACTCGTTTTAATGTGTTTCTCTATTCATTATCTCCTCCTTTGCATGAATCTTGTTTAAGAAAGTTGGATTAGGTGGTACCAAGATTTGAAAGTTGTGGCAATTTTTTTTCATCCATAGGGCAGTGCTCTTCTATTTTTAAAGCTTTGATATGTTGAAAGTGCTTGTGCGTCATCATAGTGTCCGTTTCCTTTCTTAAGGAATTCAAGGGTGATTATTTATAAATCCTTGTAGAACAAGTTATTGTTCTTTTTTAGCTTTCAAATTGGCTGTATTGAGGAGAGAATTATCACATGAGCAGACATCCTGACTAACTAGTGCTGTCTGTATTTTTTTAATGATTGCTCATATACTGTAAACTATTTTGAGTAACAGTTTTTGCTAGTAAGATAACAAGGTTAGATTTGATTTTCTGTTTACTTCATTTGAAATTCAATATGTATTATGGATTTAAACACTGACCCTACCTGCCTGTAAATAACAATAGTTATGACTCAGAGCTTGCAGTTCTCTGAAAATGTTAGTTGCTATGGAGGCTTTCTTTTTCATGTAGACAAAACCTGTTTAGGGTGGATGCTGTGTACAGAATGCAAGCTGTGAAAGCGTGAGTTACTGTGCTTACTTCTGTACTTGTTTTTTAGGACAACAAAAATTGTGTATTTTCATGATGAGGATGATGGGGACAGGGATGACATTCTTCATGCAAAAGGATTTGGAGTTTTGCCTTTGAAAAGGATTTTAGACTGTACAGTTTCAAGGAGAGGTGGGAGAGGCGTTATGATAAGAAAAATGGAATAATGAAGGACATAGATATGGTAAAACAGAATAGCCAATTGTTTAAGAAACAGGAATTAGCATACTGCAGAAATGCAAGGAAATGCTGTGTTACACAATACACTGTTAATCTGTGCAACACATTACAGTAAACTGTTGCGCAAATGAAGAGCTTAGTAGGATCTAAGGAAGGTAGAATGTTCATTCAAAGGGACAAGATGCTGGTAAATAGTTAGGAAGGATTTTTAAAAAGCTTTTAAAAACCCATATTCCAGGAAACAAGTCTGATGGCTTAATATAATGTTAGGTCAAATAACCAAGGCATTATTTTTCTTCATTACAGCTTATAGGAACTCCTCCTTCAAATCTTGTGTGTTCCAAATTTTTTTTTTAAATCTGCATATGGATTCAATATGCAAAACAATTGCAATTTACTCAGGTTTTTTTGTTAGTGATAACAGTGTTAACCTTCTTTCTAGTCCACTCTGTGCAGTGCCAGCAGGCTGTCACTGCATTTCCTCATACTTGAAAACAAATGGGTTTGCTTTCGTAATTAAGGGAGACACTTCAGTTTTCTGTTTTAAATATTTTCATGTTTTTAAAATGCATTTGAGTATTTTAAATGAACCAATATGTAATTAGTCAATTTAAATCTGTTGATTTTCTGGAAGATGAATAAATATAACCTCAAAGTACAGCTGTCAGCTGAAAAAATATCTGGCCTGGCTTAACCACAACTGGTTATCAGTTGTACCAGTTTAGGCAAAACATTCTCCCCTTGAAAAGAACAATGCCAAGCTATTTGCTGTGTCATTTGAATTATCTTGTTCTAATCATTGTCCAAAAGAAAGTGTTTTACTCCATGTCTCATAAATAAATATCCAAAGAATCCAGTCTTTTAATAATTGAAGGGAAAGAAGAAGTCATTATTTTAATTTCCAACAGAATAAAAGTAGTTGTTTTTAATTCTGCTCCGTATTGCTATTTTAAAAGGTTCTGAATTGTTATCCAAAGCAATCTTGGTTTGTCATCTTCTCTGTAAATTGATAGGCCAGCATCCTTAATATTAAAGGACACTTACAGTTATTTAAAGTGTATAAAAAAATAAGGTAATAGCTGACATGAGCGTAAAACTATTCTTTGTCTTAGATCCCAACTTTGTTCGGACTTTTCTCACAACGTATAGATCCTTCTGTAAACCTCAAGAGTTGCTGAGTCTACTAATAGAAAGGTATGCCACTGTTAAAAATGTCGTTCATATGAAGTGTAAATTTTTTGTTATTATTTTTAGTTGCAGTAGGGTTTGTAAAATTCTTGTTTTCCGGTTTGCTTTGATTCACTTCTAACACTTTTAAAAAGTTGTCAAATTCAAGGATCGCAAGTAAAATGTTCAAGTTCTATCCAGAAGCTTTAGGATTGTTCAGGTAGCTCCAGTAACTTCTAGCATCTCATGGATTTGTCTTTCAAGTCTGTTACTGAATTTACCAAATCTTTCTACTTGCTTACCAAGATGTAAGATTCTGGCTTGTGGAAATGTTCTGAATTACAAGCTATCTTTAATCAGCATTTTATTTATGTATGCAGTGAAAAAGATTAGTGTAATAGGAGCCTAATACCTGTACCCATCTTCTGTGCTAGATTTGAAATTCCAGAGCCTGAGCCAACAGAAGCTGATCGTATTGCTATGGAGAATGGAGACCAGCCTCTTAGTGCAGAGCTGAAAAGATTTAGGAAAGAGTACATTCAGCCTGTGCAGCTACGGTGAGTGTTGCTTCAACATGAGCTGAGCTGACTGCCTTTAAATCTTTTGATGTACCACCTTTTGGATGCAGTGGCTCTTGGTGATACCACTAGTCTGTCTTCTGCATGCTTTGATAGAGGGCATGTGTGAGCCATTTTGACCTTGCTACTTTAAATCCTGGTGGGAATTTGAATTCATTACATGAAAAGCCTTGTGAAAGCCTTGTGCTGGTTTTTTAGACTACTAGTGTGCAAATTAGTTTCTTACACTTGCCATGTTTTTTTAATTCATGTACAGCCTAAGTGTACCACAAAGGTGTAGGCAGAGAAGACTACAGAGAATGTTCTTTTTATGAACAATAGCATTACTGTGACTTCTTTGAATTTAAAAGTAGAAAAATGCTGTTGCTGGTCAAGAGCAGACAGTAGAAAAATTGCATGTGGTCTACTGATTCAGATATTTGTGTGAGCCTTCAACTACTTAAGTGCTAGACATGAAGATAGGCTATTATAGCGTGCTTACTTTTCCTGTGCTTTTGCAGAGTATTAAATGTATGTCGACACTGGGTAGAACACCACTTCTATGACTTTGAAAGAGATGCTGATCTTCTGCAACGTTTAGAGGAATTCATCGGAACAGTAAGAGGTACTTATGGCTTTTTAAGTGCTGGCATTTATCATAAAGCATCCCTTTTCAAAGGTATGGAATGGGATCACTTTTTCTTTCACTGAGTAGATGAAGAAAAACAGGACTGATTGCTCATAAAATACTTCACAAAGAACAAAACAAACCTTAGTATTAAAAAAGCCACTATTATTCAACATCTGGCCCCTAACATTCAGAAGAGTGTTACGTCTTGGTAAATAAGTATTTTTTTTTTTATAAAGGGAGTGAAATCATGCAAAAAATAAGAACTGAGTAATGATCAGAACAGAGTAACTGCTTTGGTTGTCATCTTAAACTATACACAGGGCTAAATGCTTAAGTTTGGTGGAAGCCAGTATTTTTTTGAAGCCAGGGTTTTCCATCTCTTTCACAATGCATAACAGACCCGTAAGACACCTTTGCATTGTGATCATACAGATCTTTCTTGTTCCCTTGTAAGAAAAACTGAGACAGCTGCAGGAGCCATTGAGAGTAAAATATTATGTTGGAGAGGTATTTAATGGTTATTTAGCAATTAAAAAGTGGAAAAGAATGAGCCAGCTAGTTAAGTGTGGATGACTGGTAAATTTTCAATGGACTTGCTGTCTCGTATGAAATTCTTGTGGTGTAGAGCTAAACAAGCATTTGGCCCTTGGGATTTGATTCTAAATGTAGTAGAGGGAGAAGCTTCCTATCCCCGTTCCCTGTGTTAGCTGCAGAGTAAGCACACACTCTTGCCCAAAGTATAAAATCCAGGGTGTTTGCTGAAGTGTATTTTGGACAAAAGAAGATTAGCTCCGATAAACTCGTGGTAAAGTCAGTAAAGAAAAGAAGACAGCTGATTCAGAGCAGGAGGCTAATTTGGGTGTCCTGAATTGTACTTGGGCAAACTTGGCATCCTCAGTGTTGAGGATTTCTTCATTGTGTTTGAATGCTGTGAGACTCGTGCAAAAACCCCCCTTAGGCATTTCTAAAGAAACTATGGTTCCTTTAAGGCAGCAGCTTCTGGGTTTAAATTGAAAGATTACTAAATTATATTGACCTCTTTGGAAAAATGGTATTAAGAGTAACTAATTAGTAATTTTCTCTCTGTGCACCAGGCAAAGCAATGAAGAAATGGGTTGAATCGATCACAAAAATAATCAACCGGAAAAAGCAAGCACAAGCCATTGGGCCAAGTCACAACATTACTTTTGAGAGCCCACCTCCAGCAATTGAATGGCACATAAGCAAACCAGGACACACAGAGACTTTTGACTTGCTCACTTTGCATCCAATAGAAATTGCTCGGCAGCTCACTTTGCTTGAGTCAGATTTTTACAGGTAACTTTCCTCCACTGAAAAGCACATGACACAAACCAATATATTCTCCAGCATTAAACTGTTTCTGCAGGCCTGTATTGTGAAGCCCCCATGGTAGGTCAAGGGACTTTACCAATGCCATGTAATAACTACTTGTTTTTCAGAAAAAAATAAATACATCTAAAAAGCAGTATTTGTCTCCCCAAGTTAATGTGCAGTACATGTGACTGATGCATACCATAAATTGCATTGTGCTGCAGGTTTCTCTTGACATTTTCTGTGCAGTTCAATGTTTGAGAAGTATAAATAATAATTAAATCAGTTTTCTTCATATCCTAGTTTTTGAAGCAAATTATGGACTGTGTCAGATCTCATCAGGTGTCTGTGAGAGGTGGTTCAGGTGCTGGAGGCTCACATTCTGTTACAGTGAAGATGTAGACTTTGTTCTTCATATAGATGAACAGAGGTGGTTAATAGTCACATAAATATTTACACACTAAAAACAGAGTGTTGAAATACCAGTCACTTAGTCATATGGGGAGCCTAACATTATAGAAGTGCTTCCTTAAGAATTTATTTCCAAATGTGCTTTACAAAATTAACTGGAAATAAACAGGGTTTGGGAAAATAATACCTTTTTTCCAACTTTTAATTACATTTATTGATACATGCATACTTTTCTAGAGCTGTGCAGCCATCTGAACTAGTTGGAAGTGTGTGGACAAAGGAAGATAAAGAAATTAATTCTCCTAACCTACTCAAAATGATAAGGCATACCACTAATCTCACTTTGTGGTTCGAAAAGTAAGTGACTTTCCTGAATCTGCACCTACTCCATTTTTGGACATTTACAGTCTATTCAGAAGTATACTGTGAAAAATACTGTTTTGAGAGAATTCCAGTTTTAGGTCACGTTTATATGCTGCCATAATAGTCTCAGCTTTTTATTTTTAGAATATTTTCAAATTTTTTTCTCTGAACACTTTCTAAACTGTGTCAAGTTATTTGATAAACTTTTCATATTTGTGTTACAAATTAATAGTGTTGGAAAACTGATCAGCACTTCAATACAGAATCAAATCTTCTTGTGTATTTAGGTGCATTGTAGAAACAGAAAACCTGGAGGAAAGAGTAATGGTAGTGAGCCGGATAATTGAGATCCTGCAAGTTTTTCAAGAGCTAAACAACTTTAATGGTGTCCTTGAGATTGTCAGTGCTATGAACTCCGCAGCAGTGTATAGGTTGGATCACACATTTGAGGTACAGTGAATATTTTCCAGTTTTTTTTGGTATGGAAGTGTAATGCAGTGCACCTTAGCTACTCTAAAAGCCTGTGTTTTCAGTAAGCATGTCCTTCAATGAAGGAGCAAGGGAAGTAAATTTCCCAACAAATGAATCAATGAGTGTGTCATAGAGCGCATTTTTTTCTTGGTTTCAGAAGCAAGAAATCAATCCTCACTTAAGAAACACAGGAAAAGGTAGCAAGATCCTCAGATGGTTGGGCACTACCCTCATTGTCACTGTCTTAAGAATCAGTGGGAGACAGTTACTCTGTATTGGTTTTGGGCTACACTTTTACTCTCTTTCCAAGCAGCCTGTTTCATCTCTCTATTTAGCAAATTCCAAGTCGCCAGAAGAAGATTTTAGAAGAAGCTTATGAGCTGAGTGAGGATCATTATAAGAAGTACTTGGCAAAACTCAGGTCCATTAATCCTCCTTGTGTGCCTTTTTTTGGTATGTATGTTTGGTTTGAAAGAACTGTTAGCATGCACAAATATTTGGAAAGAACAGAGCTAGGGCACTAAACTAGGTTATGAACAATAGTGGGTTTGAATTTCAGGTGCCCCAACATTAATTGCTTATTTGTGAAAGAAAAAGTAAAGTGACTGCTAATTGCAGGAGTAATTTGCAGTAAAAACAAGTATATCCATTATATATTATTTACGTATTTACTCATTCTTGCTTTTAAAATGGTTTGGACTGTGTTCTGACCAACCATAAATGCGTTAAACAGAAGGCAGTGATGTGAGACGTGTTATTGCCATTGGCTAGAGGAGAAAGAAGGACCTCTTTGCCGATCAGGTATTCTGAGAAATAAAGCTAGAGTTTTAATGTTTATAGTTTTTTATAACTAGAGTCTTACTTGATTAAAAAGTCTGATTCTATAAAAACAGAGTTTGGGAAAGAAGCCTCTCCTTTATCATCAAACTTAACTTAAGTTCTTTTTTCAAGTAAATTGCTTGCAATTTCTAATGTTCAGCGAATTGTGAAGTTAAGCACATGTCCTTCCTGTTCTTTAGCAAGCTACATGGATGTTTGCAGCAGATCAGTTCCAGCTCTGGGCATTGCACTTGTCCAGCACAGGCTTCAGGTTGAAACTGAAATAAAACAGTGTTGATGGCTTTTTTGGCGTTTTACAGATTGGGGCAAGATATACTCCAGAGCTCTGCAAAAAGACATTACATCATGTCCTGCTTCAGAGATGAGTAGAGGTTAGCAGGATCCACACGTGAATAGCTTCAGTTATTTCTCTCAAGTTACACTTAGAAGAGTCATAATGACTGTTCCAGATGACATTATTTATGGACCTGAGAGTGGTCTTTATACTCGTCAGATCATTTGATGCAATTATGAAGCTAGGATTGGAGAGTGGAACAGAAGAATAAAATCTGAAAGTAAATTTTGGAGCTTAGCTAGAGTATCTAATGGAGTAGAGCTGAATTGAGGCAGAGCAATTGAGAGAAAGCACTTGAGTACAGGGTACTCTTGTCTTGCAAAATGCTAGTGGTGTTCAGTTGTGTGAGCTTTCTGAACAACAGAAGGATGTCCAGACTTGGAGATTTTGATGCAAAAAGGGGAGCTTTTTGGGAAAGGCATATTAAAATATTTAAATGTTGTCCTTACTTGAAAATGACATGCAATTGACCCTAACAGAGAACTTTTCTAAATAATTAGAATGCCCAAATCAAATTGTTTAAGAATTCTTTGTATTCCAGTCATGTGACTTCCTCCTTGTTTTGTACTATGTGTTGAGAACCTCTTCTGTGTGCTCTTTAGGGATTTACTTAACTAACATTTTGAAAACAGAAGAAGGCAACCCTGAATTTTTAAAGCGACATGGGAAAGAACTTATTAACTTCAGCAAGAGAAGAAAAGTAGCTGAAATAACTGGAGAGATACAGCAGTACCAGAACCAGCCATATTGTTTAAGAGTGGAATTTGACATCAGAGTAGGTGGCATTATTTCCTTGAGTCCATGCACCAAGCTTTTTTTATGGTGGCTCTGTCAGCTGATACACCATAAGCGTGTGTTGGTGGTGCTGATGTTCACATTTTTCTTTCTCCTAGTGTCTCCTCCCATCCTTCTTTCCCCCCTCCTTCATATCTTTTAAGTTACATTCTTTCAGAGAGTCACAGGACAGGTTATCTTAAGAGATACTGCAAGATTTTCTATTGTTATTTTTTCTTCTCAAGGTTTGGCAGAATGCATTGTGAGAGCAATCTTCCCTGCATCCCTGTAAAGATGGACTACATACAACTTCTTCTTCTGGTGTTTGAGCTAACCTGGTCTGATTTTTGCACTGCAGAGAGTTTTTTGGGTAGTTGCATAGTTGATTTTCAGACCAAGCGTAGCAGTAGCAATGCCCAGCAAAGGGCAAAGCAGATTTAATCACTTAAAATGTATCATTACTTCTGACTCCAGCATTTTCTGTCTTCTCTAGAACAGTTGGGATCATTTGTGCAGTAGAAAGAAACAGTAGTAAGCACTAAGAAGTGGCTTAGCTGATGACTTTTCTACCTTCTTGTATTTCAGAGATTTTTTGAAAGCCTGAATCCAATGGGAAACAGCATGGAAACAGAATTTACAGATTATCTCTTCAACAAGTCACTAGAGATAGAGCCACGAAATGTCAAGCCTCCACCAAGATTTGTTAGTATTCAATTTATTCTTAGTTTTGTGTTGTGTTTGTTTTTTTCTCAAAAAATGCTTACATTTCTCTTTTGAGATAGCAGAAGTCATTTCAGGTGTCTAACCTCATAAATACAAAGCTACATTTAGCTGATCTTATGGCCTTTTGATTTTTTTTGTTTGTTTGTTTGTTTGTTTCAGCCCAAAAAATACAGCTATCCTCTCAAGTCCCCAGGTGTTCGTCCCTCTAATCCAAGGCCAGGTACCATGAGACATCCTACACCCCTGCAACAGGAGCCAAGGAAAATTAGTTACAGCCGCATCCCAGAGAGCGAGACCGAAAGTACCGCGTCTGCACCCAACTCTCCGCGAACCCCCTTGACCCCTCCCCCTGCTTCTGCTACTTCAAGTACTACAGATGCCTGCAGTGTGTTTGACTCAGATCCTTCAAGTCCCTTTCATGCAAGTAGGTGCTAATAGATAGACTACCAAAAATGTATTCTTCTTTTTGGTGCTAGACAGGTGAAAATCATGCTTAGTCTTCTAAGGAGGCTGCAGAAATGGTTTATCTCCTTGTGGCAGCAAAAGCTTTCAGTGTGTTTTATTTCTTTTTGTAATAAGTTTTTATTGTAAAGGGAGAAGCTGAACAGAAATAGTTGTGTTATTTAGAGAGTATTGCATGCCTTTGGAGAAACTGTCAAAGCAGAAGGCAGAGGTACATCTTTATTGCCCATGTTGCAAACAAACATTTGAGGAGTCAGCTGCCATGTGTCTATGCAGTGAGTGTATTTGCCAAGTATCAGTTTGATGGTGAACAATGAGAATAAAAAGGAACGTTTTGTGGGTGCCTTATTCTGCTGTCTACCATTCTGAACTGGTCTTATTGCACGAGGATTTTTTTTTCTGCAGAACTTAAAATCAGCATTTCCCTGCTTTAAATCCATCAGGACCCATCCACACAATTTTTTTTCTTCTGTCTTCACCAACATGCAAGAAAGTTCATATTCTATGATGTGCTTTCAGTAACTTATAGTGAACATAGCCTCCAGTCATGTATGAGGGCTTTCAAAGGAAGTACAAGGTTAATCCTGTGTTCAGCTGGTTGCCACAAGGAGGTGAAGTGACTTGCTAGAAGTTGCTTAGCAGAGCCAGTGACCTTGCTGAGTGTCCAAGCCAGGTCTCTGGAGTACCTCTTCAGAAAAAGATATTTCTTCATTGTTGAGTTGACCCATTGACTGCCAGTTCATTGTTTTAGTGCTCTTGTGATACAAGAACAACTTTGTTTTGTAGTTTTGGTCTCCAAGATTACTTAAGAATGAGCCGGAACTGATGGCCATAGAGATGATTACAGCTCAGAAAAGCAGTTTGTTTGGAAGCTGCAAGTTAGAGGGTTGTTTCGTTGTCTTTCTTTCACATCCTGATTCATGCTACTTTTGAGCAATTACTTTATTATTTATGACACCTTTATGTGCAGCAATAAAGTAAATATATGGAGTGGAACAAAAGTTCATCATTATCAGGTTTGGGGTTTTTTTATGTCCACTAGGATCTGCCTCTGTGTCATCCATAAACTTTACCAAAAGTTCAGATGAAGCTCATGTCCCACCTCCGGTTCCTCCACGTAGACGACCAGAGTCTGCCCCAGCTGAATCTTCCCCATCAAAAGTAAGTAAGGAGAAAAAAAGGGCATTTTTTTTCTGGGAGATGAGGGCAATGTATGATAGAAAAGTAACCCTTAAAGATAGTACAAGATTTTCAGAAGAACTTTTTGGAAATCTTTGAGGTTTTTGTAGAACTGTAGGTGAAAGACTAAGCAACCATGTATTTCAAGACTTCACAGTTCTACCTCACTATGTCCTGGTCCCAAACAAAAATTAACAAATGAGGTATAAATTTAGGGTTGGAAATGTCTCTTGTCTACTGATCCCTCACATTGTCTGTGAGAAATTGAGGTTTCAGGCAGATGTTTCTATATGTGATAATTATCTCAGGGTATCATTTTGGGGTGTATGGGTGAAGGTAAAGATCTGAAGAACAACAATGATGGAAAGTGATGTACGCATCTCAGTCCTCTGAAAGGTTCATTAGAGTATTTGGCCCTGATGCTGTAGTGTTCAGTGGTTTTTTTCCCTTCTTTATTACCAGTCCTGTCTGCCTGCCTGCTTGAGCCATTGCTGCATTTTGCTTTTGCATTTGTCTGACGTTTGGGATCTGATCCAGCCTTTGTTGCAGACAGTGTCTCTTGATTTCAGTGAGTGCTGGTTTCTGACTTCAGAGAACTGGGTGGATTGAAAATCCCACTCAGAATCACTTCAGAACATGTGTGTCTTTGAAGAGGGCTTGTGTATGACTCTTTAGCAAGTTGTTGTTTTCAGACTACAGGCAACTATGCTGTCAGCCAGCAGAGCTAAACACATCATGTTCCTACCAAAATGTAAATGATGAAAATATCATATATGTGATAAGGTGTTGGAGACGAATTACCCTGTCACTGTGGTCTGCAGCTTGGGCCCTGTTCCATTCAATAATTCTGACTACTTAATTCCATCTTCTGAGCATAGGTCTTTTTTTCCCTGTTCAGCACCATCTCTCTCTCCCTTTTCTTCATTTTCTTGGAGAAATGTCTGGTGTTACCACCCACACCAAGTGCTTTTTGACTGGGGAGACATACCCAGCAAGCAGACCTGGAACTAGCATGGAAATTGTTGCTTTGACCACCATGCTTGCCTTGCCTCGCCTCTTCATTCCTTCCATCCTTGGCTGTAAACTCATGTATTGATATACTCCTGCTTTCCTCCTGCACATCCAGTCTGTCTTTTCTGTCTGCATTGCTCTGAGAAACATGTTTTTCAGACACTGCCACTCTCTTCCTTCTTTAATCTGCATCTTCCTTCTGCAACTGCTTGCTGTGCCACCTCTGTTACTGGATAAGAGAAGTCTGCAGGGCAGGAGCTCTTCTTCCATTTCATGGTAGGGACCTGTTCTTTATTGCCACTCTAAAATTATATTGAATAAAATGTTTGTGTGCCTCAGATTTCTTCTGCGCATCTGGACAGCCCACCAGCAATCCCTCCTAGGCAACCAACCTCGAAAGTGTATTCACCAAGGTATTCAGTGCCTGACCGGACCTGCATCTCTGACCCCCCTGAGAGCCCTCCTGTGTTACCACCACGAGAACCTGTGCGAACTCCAGATGTTTTCTCTAGCTCACCACTACACCTCCAACCTCCACCACTGGGGAGAAAAAGTGAACTTGGTAACACCTTTTTCCCAAATAGTCCCTCTCCGTTTACTCCCCCTCCCCCTCAGACACCTTCTCCACATGTAGCACGGAGGCATCTTCCATCACCACCTTTGATACCACAAGATGTGGACCTTCATTCCGTTGCTGGACCACCTGTTCCTCCACGACAAAGCACTTCTCAACATATCCCAAAGCTTCCTCCAAAAACTTATAAAAGGGAGCACACACACCCGTCGATGCATCGGGATGGACCACCGTTGCTGGAGAATGCCCACTCCTCCTGAACTATCCCTTGCACTGGGAGTCGTGTTTTCCTGGTGCTACGTCTGTTGCTGGCAATGGATGCACTGAACCTGGTGGTGCCAAGGAGTTGGGATGTGTATGCCAAACACTAAAAACTCTCCCAATAGATTGGAAATGCAGTGTACAGAAATGGAATTGCAAAAAAAGACATTCTAGTGGAAAAATCAGTCACCTTGCTATTCTTATTTTAGTATGGAGGACACTGTTCTAAAGTAATTGGACAACTGATTGTACCAGAAAAAAAGACTTGAGGGACTTCTTTGGCCAATGAGCAGAGACTGTTTGTGTAATGATCAATAATGTCCAGTACAGGAAGGAAAACAGTCTTGTATCCATCAGTTCCATACAGTAGCACAGTTTTTTGGAATGAAAACATTATGCACTTTTTTAAAATCTCAAACAGGGAACTTTATATCCTTCTTAATTTTCCTTTTGCTTTACTCCCTGCTTTAAAATAACTTCCTAAAATTATGAAAAGGACTGCAAGGAAGATCTGGGGTACTGTCATGGTTTGACTCAGGATCAGCAATTAATCCAGCGACAATAATGCTCTGATCCCTCTCCCCCCGCTCAGGTAGGGAAAGGAGAGAGAGAGACTTTCTGGTTTGAAAAGTAAACTAGACAGCTTTAATTAAATACTAATCTTAAGAAAATATGTACAATTATATACAAATATGTTCAGGAATGTGCAAATCCCCTATTGCCTTCCCCCACCCCCAGCAACTCCCACGGCATCTCCTGAGTTGTGAGCAGTTCTGAAATGTCCTGGACCTGCCGGAGAGAGCAGCAGAGCAGGCAGGAGCTGAGAGGAGAGTTATGAGGGTCAGGGATGCATGGGCCTGGGGATCAATGGTGATGGATAGATGGAGTCCTCCCTGGACACTGGCCATGGATGGAAGAGAAGGGAAGAGGAAGCAGGAAGGGGCTTAACCTCCATGATCCCTGACCTTACAGCAAGGTTATGTAGGTATATGGAATGGAATACTTTGGTCAATTTTGCTGTCCATCTAGTCCACTTCTCCCTGCAGGAGGGCTGCAGATACGACTGAGGCCACAGAGCAAAGTGTCCTTGAAGTCTTGGCAGTAACATAAACATTCCAGCGTTACCAGTTCACTAGCTGGAAAACTTGCTGTTCATTAAAAGAGATCTCACTGAAGGAAAAAAAAACAAAATCAGTAGAAGAAAATTGGCCTCATCCTGGCTTAAACCAGGACAGGTACCTTACGGAGCTAGAATTAAGGCAAAGCACTGTATTGCAGTCCTGTTTACAAGTTGTTACAATGAGTAGTAGGGGGTACCTAGGCTTCACCAAAGAGGTACTTTATTATTATTTTCTGAAATGTTATGGTGCCAGTTCAAAAATAAATTTTTGCCAGGAAGCATAGTGTCTAATTATTGCTTTCATTAGATAGAGCAGATGAAAGTCTTACATCATTAAGATGACAGTTTTTTCTTTTTTGTTTTTAAAGGCAGCACTATCATCCGAAGTAAATATATTGCTACATTTAGAAGACTGTTAATCTCTGCTAGGTTATGTCATGTTCTTTTTAAGGTTTACTGATAATCCATTTCATGGCTAGTAGCTATTCTTTCTCAGTTATGCCATGAAAACTGTCACTTGTGAAAAGGAGCACTCACTGGTCATCTTCCATAGCTGTTCTCGTGTTTTACTAACAATAGATTAATCAACATACATAGAATTGCTTTGCAGTTGCATAAATCATGTGTATATAGTGAACGTTGCATAAATATACTTGCAGATTGTTTTTAATTTAATTGAAATAAAGATACAGATATGTTTGGCTGACATATGTTAAGTTATTACACAGACAAACGTGCAACTCAGTTTTTCAGTTAAGCACTGAAGGGGATAAAAGTACATGTTGTGGTACATATTTTTCCTAGTTCAGTGTATCTATTTTCATAATAAGAGTCTAAAGAGAAATTGTTTTTGGCATGAGTTACAAAGTAATAATCTAGTAATATTTGAGAAGCTGGGTTACCCCCGAAGTGAATTATTCTACATTGTAAAACTTCTCCTGTATGACACTTGTTAGAAAATGTCAGACTTACTCATCTTTACAGTAGCTTTCTATGTCCAAAATACACATGATGGAACATGTACTGGTATAGGTATCATGACATGGATTATCCATAAACCTGTGTACTGTTCTTCAACATTATACAATACTGTGACAGTAATGCATGGCAGTTATTGAAAAAAAGTTCTGTAATCTCCACTATGGTATGTATGTGAAGCGTGAAGTATTTCATCTTCAGTTACTGTGGCTGAGGAGTCAAAGTAAAATTCTATCCCATTTCCTGTTTGGAAGAAGAATACATTTCAGCATCTTGGAAAGCTGTGTCACTAGAGATGGTGTTAGGCAAATGATGATGGGAATCACCTTTATTAATGCTTTCTGTGATGCCATTGAGCAGTGCCCCTCGATCCTTCAGTGTGGTAATTGCATTTCAGAAAGTGTTCCGATTTCGTCAACAAGAATGGCAGTTTCCATCATAGTCAAATGTTGACATTATGTCTTTAACAATGTTCTTTTGAAAAATTTTTCTGGCAAAAGAAGATAAGTGAAGAACCTTGGCTTCAGAGGAGAACATTATATGGGACCTTTGTAAAAACCCTCAAGCTACAGGAGGCATGGTTTAGGTTATCAGTTCTTTGGATATAAACACCACAATGGACATACTGTTGGCAATGCCGTATTAGCTCATCAGTGGATTAGCAGGGAAAACTCCTTACGTCTAGACTACATTATCTGTGCCTCTTCTTCTGCGTGTTGTCTGTGCTATTTTGCAGCCAAGGCAGAAGGAGCAATCCAGTGGTTAGGTTGCTCAGTTCGGAGAAACTTCACATGGATCCTGCTAATCAACAGTTTTCTTGAACATTGGTAAGTCTCTCCCTTTGGGAAATGAGGAATAGTGTTTGACATCTTTGTGGCTGAAGATAAAAATCCTCTACTTTTTGGTGAGGTACTTGGACAACAGGTGATCATGGTCACTATGCAGGAATCTAACCTAAACATGCCTTGGAGCCCAACAGTGGGTCAGTCATACAGTTCAAAATTGTAGATTTGACTCAGCAGCAAACAGGAATGGTTGAGAATCAAACCTGTTGCATTTAGGAGTACAACTGCTAAGCCAGTGGTTTGTCTAATGACTGCTTTATTTCTGTTACTAATTATTTAATCTGGAATTACTTATTTGGACCATATTTGCATTAGTGTCAATACTTCCCATATACAAAATTAAATATTTTTAATTATTCTATCTGCCCCCTTGGTAAAATGACCCTGGATGGTCTCGTGTGGCCTGGGTTGATGATGTGGCCTGGACAATGAAACATGCTTGTATGGAGGCTAGGTGAGTTGCTCTGTTACCCTATAGTGCTGATATATGGCTAAAAATCAGCCTCAACAACTGCAAACTGTGGACAAGGTTGTAGAGTTCAGCAGAATTTTATAAACACGATGCTTCACAATTTGTGCAGTTTCACCTCAAGGTTTCTACTGTATATGGAGACTAGTGCAACAGTGAAGCATAACCTGAGTTTGTTCTTTTTTTTCCTGATTGTCATAGTTGTGTGTTAGCTCAAGAAAAGCACTCTGGAAATTTGGAAATGCTACAAGTCCCGAGTGCAAGGTGCTGCATCTTGATCAGGGCAACCCCTGGTGTATCAGTACAGGCTGGGAGATAAAGGGAGTGGGAGCAGTTTGGAAAAGAAAGACTTGGGGTTCTGGTGGATGAAAAGCTGGGCATGACTCAGCAGTGTGTGCTTGCAAACCAAAAAGCCAACCATGACCTGGGCTGCATCAAAAAAAGTGTAGCCACCAGGGCAAGAAAGGTGATTCTGACCCTCTGCTCCTTTCTGGTGAGACCCCACCTGCAGTACAGTGTCCAGTTCTTGAGCCCTTAGCACAGGAAAGACATGGACCAGTTGAAGCCAGTACAGAGGAGAGCCACAAAACTTATCAGAGGTATGGAGCACCTCTCCTGTGAAGACAGGCTGAGAGAGCTGGAGTTCTTTAGCCTGGAGAAGGCTCTGGGGAAACCTTATTGCAACCTTTCAGTACTTAAAGGGGACTTATGAGAAAGATGGGGACAGAGTTTTTAGCAGGGCCTGTGGTGATAGGGGTAATGGTTTTAAACTGAAAGAAGGTAGATTCAGACTAGATATAAGGAAGGAATTTTTTACAATGAAGCTGCTAAAACACTGGAACTGGTTGCCCAGAGAGTTCGTAGATGCCCCATCCCTAGAAGCATTCAAGGTCAGACTGGTCAGGGCTCTGAGCAACCTAATCTAGTTGAAGATATTGCTGCTCATAGCAGAGGGGTTGGACTAGATGACTTTGCAAGGTCCCTTCCAACCCAAAGCATTCTATGCTTTTCTAAGTGCCCTGTATTTACTTCTCTTCAGTATGCTGTATGGAAAGTCAGCCATCATGCTGCATGGTGACCCCAAGGTATATGTTGTCATGACGTTCAGCAGCCCAGGGAAAGTTATTCTGCTGCTGTCTTCTAATGGAGGAAATTATCCTGCTTCAGGTTCAGTGCTGTGGAAGCATCTATCCTCAAGAGGCCATCTCCACTGTGGGCTAAACTGTTTCTCTGATGTGCCCCTCTTAAAATAGGGAGAGAAAAGTCTGTCTCAGTAAGAGTGTGTTTATGCTAATGCACTGGATTTAGATCTTTCAGCATTTAGTGACAACGTGTGATGTTTGATTATTTTTCTTTTGCATGCATTTTAAATTAAAAGTTCTTTTGAATTGGCTCTGATTCAAGCTTGGTGACATCACTGGAGGTACCACTATTGAAGGTTTATGGTGTTTCAGGGTGGTTTTACTTTGTTACATACAAGGAAGTTTCTTCTCATCCTGAGGAGGTGTTGGAACAAATTTGCTTCACAGCAGGCTGGGTGGCAACGCCAGTGCATTATAATAGGCATCAGTTCCCTTCTTAGTGGCTGTTGTCTCAACCTAGTCTGGCATTTTACAGAGGCAGCCTCTACTGTTGGTGTTTCTAGCTGCAATTTAAGTTCAAGTAGAAAGAACCCTTCATTCATGAAGGGCTTGCAAATTACATGCAAGTCAAATAAAATATTCCTCGATGTTTTGCTGCTGTGATTGGTGCAATTTGCTGCAGTATGTAAAAATCCATCCTTGACTTTTTTCTTGTTGCCTTTTCCAGCCAGCAGGGAGGGACTTGTTCAAAAAAGACTGTTTTAAGAGGATATTTTAAAGTTTTGCAAATTCTTATGGGTTTCCCCCCCTCAACTTTAGTTGTTGAATTGTCAGTTCAAAATCTAGATGATGTGAGAGCTGAAGCCTTTTAGTTCTTACTTGTTAAATAGTGAAACCTGTGGCCCAATATTATTGTAAGAACAAAAGCACTTTCAACTTTGCAAATTCCATGCCTTATTTTCCATTTAAAAAAAAAAAAATCACAAAACCAAAACCCTCTTAAGTGTATTTTTGTTTTGTCAACTGTGAGCAAATTTCTCTTTTGCCTTCAGTGGAAAACAGTGCACTAAGTAGCCAGCTGCTGCAACATTATCAGGCAAACAAAGTAAAGAGTAAGAAGAGTAAGTTAATTATTTTTTTTAATTATTCTTTTTTTGCTTTCTAGCCAGCGAATGCAAAATCCTGTACCAGGTGGTTGAAAAGTTGAAATGGGAAAATAAAATTTAAAAAGCATATGCCAGATGCATGACAATTCTAGTAGCTGCCAAATGTGCCTTTTGTCAAAGAACATCAGTAATAATTTTAAAAAGAAGGGTAGATGGAAGTAAAACTGTCAGGGGTGCAGTTGTTGGAATGGCTTTGGGTAAATTGGTTCAAATCTACTTTGGAATAAGCCTTTTATTGTTTGTGAAAAGAACAAATTTTAGGTTCCAGTAAGTTTGTTCAAGTATGTGTGTACATTTGCTTTGGATTACTTGCCAAAATGAGTGAACTTAACAGCTATGTCAGTCCAGTTGTAAAAAGAAAAAACAAACAACAAAAGAAAGAGAAGTAGTAAACTTTAGCTGGCATATTTGATGACCTGTGTACGTAACTGTCTTTGTATGCTGTGTCTGCAGTGGTATCCAGATTGCATTTAAGTGAAAATTCAATAGTGGCTGTTACTTTTTGGCATTAAAAGTTATGTTTTAAAAATAAAATAATTTTTGAAACCCTATGTATCACAGAAGTGTACACTTTGAAATGTCAGATACACTGAAGGTTTTTGGAGTGTGAGACTGGCTTCCTTAAGTCTAAATATTGTGTGCTTTACATTAAGGACAATCATGAGTCTGCTACAGAAGTAGGTTTTCCATAGGATAGAAAAATATTAAAAGACAGTAGCTTGTGGGCAGAGGAGCTGTATGGAGTAGAAGACAGGTAAGCAAAGTGTAGAGGAAGGGGACACAATTTTTTAACTGTCGTGCTCTGCCATGGGATTATTTGTTGTAGGTGCTACTCCAGCTCTGCTCCTTTCTGTTACAGCTTACTGCCTCAAAGGATCTGAAGTCTAAGGGTAAATACTGTCTCTTCAGTTTCACTTCATTTTTTAGGTAGGTACCTTCATAAAAGAACCCACATTTCATCTTGTGGTTGAATCAGATCACGGTGAATAAAGGGACACTAATATCTTGTATCTGGCAACAGGCAAAACATCTGCTTTCAAAGAACAGAGTAAGTAAATGAAAACCACTTGTGTGTAGAAACTGCTTAATATTCGTGGTAGCCCCCTCCATCATGTCCCCCCCACTAAACCAAACAGTGGCCAAAGACAGTACTTATTACACATGCCCCAGCTCCTGTTCCGGCATGACCAAGGGGCTTTAACAACTTTGCGTAGGGTTTGGAAAAAGCAACTGGATTCCGTAGAACATGTTGAAGTGGATTGTGCCCTTACCAAGGAATATTTGTACTCGTAGCATGCGCATGACTTCTGCTGAGGTGGAAATACTCCAAGAAGTTGAAGCCAGGATTGCAACTCTGGAGAAGAAAGGTAGGAGAAAGTGCCTAAGTTACATAAACTTAGAAATAGCCTCAATTATGCTGGCTTAGAGAAATGAAGTGGTGAGAGGATACATCTGACCAGCCATGGAGAGATCATCTAGAAGAAACAGTCACGAGCAGAGCGAGTCCTAGTGGGAGCTGTCTCAGTCCTGGGCAGTTTCCAGCTAGCTGATAAGCATCCCTACGATTGAAAGGGATTTGAGGAGGAAACACTGCAGTAGATTTGCACAGGAGTACAACTATTTGTGCTGTTGATGGAAAGCTCTGCTGGTGTACTATAATCTCTGAGACCACTGTCCTCGAGTGGCACGATGCTGCAGGGAGCTACAGAGCAGTAGGAGGAATGCTACACATGCTTGCAGGAGCCAGCATGGGAAGGTGTGAGCACAATGCACTAAGTTGTCTCTCTTTGTGCTGTCATTGCTTTGGACCTGCTGAGAATGTGACAAAGGTAAGATAGTGTTGATAGAACTGGAATTACATTTATTTTTTTTTCTACAAATGGTATGCGACAGACGTTTGCAATATACAGGAAGATACTAAGATCTCTTAGAGTTGGATAGCTGATATTACAGAGGAGTGTGTGTAAGTGAAGGAGGCTCATGGGATTTTTTTGTGAAAGCTCATGTGTCTGTAACAGAAGCAGCCACAGGAGTAAAGGAGATGGAGGAAGGAGCTGAAGAAATGTCACAGTGAGCTGCAGTAACAGGATCTTGACCTGAAGGCTAGAGAGTGAACCAGCTGAGTGCTGGGTATAAGAGTTTTGGAACCAGCTGTATGGAAGCAGTCTTCTCATATGACTGTGTGCAGGGGAACAGGATTTTGTAAGTAATGTTGCCTCAGAAAGGGACCTGGGAAATGTGTTTCTTCTAATGGCTGCAACCTTAGGGCTGATTCACTGCAAAAGACACATCAGTGTTAGTTAAAAGCAACATTTATTTGGCACAGGGAGAAAAATAATCCAGAACACACAGACACCAAAGGTGAATTTGGATGAGACCTTGCAAGAGGTTGTGTTTTTCTGTGTGGTGCTGAGCATCATTAATTAATTTTATTTACATTTGCAGATTTGGAGCAGGCACAAGGACATCTCAAATTATAAGTATCAGCCTGGAAGTAAGAACTCATACAGGATCAGAAAGAAATAACCATCAATTCTGACCATGCCTTAAGCCACTAAAACAGAAACTAAAATCCATGTGCATTTTATAAGCAAGGATCTGCCACTTTGGAAGGATTTCCTCACCTAGGAGATGTTAGCTGGTAGGTTCTGTCCTTTGTCCTATTTCTGTCCTGGCATCTGCCTGGCAAGTGTGAGGAGCAAGTTTGTTCTATAAAAGTGTTGTTCTATATGAGACCAAAGACACAAGCATTGGAGCCCTTGACAATATCAGTGCATAGTGGAAACTCATCCACATTGATACAACCCTGGTTCCATGGACAAGCAAATAGGTCTGTCTGTGACTGATTCCTATGCAGAACAAACAGGCTTTGCTGATGCTTCAGTTACAAGATGCTTCTGTCCTGGCCCTGAACTCTCTTGACTGGAAGCTGCAATGTTCTAGAAGTGTCTTCGTGGTGCAGTGGCTGCCATGTGGCCCTAATGAAAGGACAGAGCAATTTGTAGTTTAACGGATGTGAGGGAGAGGGAAAGATACTATTTAAAAACCTTAAATTATAAAAAAAATCTTCCCAAAATAGTTGTAAAAGCTGTTGGGTGAGGGGACGATGATACTTTTTGTAAGGAGAAGTGGATTTTTGGGAACTGTTTTGGGGCTTGGGTCCAGTAAAATCTGTAGGGCAGGTATCAGCTAAAACATTTTAATCTCTGGAGTTTTGTTTCCTCAATTTCTTGAAATGTGGGGAAAACTTTGTGATAAAGGATATTTTTCGTCTGTCCACAAGGAGAAGTTGTGACTTTGAGCGTATGGCACCATCGCCTTTCCTGCCGTAGTGCCTCAGTTTTGGCTAGAAGAATGCTCCAAAGCAGGGTGCTGCGCATGATGGGGCTTTTAAGGTGGTGTCAGGCCAAAGAGAATTAGGAAAGAGTATTTCAGGTATAACACAGACCAGGAGCCAGGACACTGGTTTGACTGTGTTAGCGTCTGCATCGATCCACTGTGGGGACAGCGTGGAGAAGAGTCTCTGTCTCTTGTGGCAGGCCTTGAACTCAGCCTACATCACCTGCTTGGAGACACAGGCAATTCCAACGGCAGGAGCAGAGAGTCCACAGCAGGAGGCAATTCAAGAAACAGCACACCACATGGAAGGTGAAGGAGGATTTTGGGGAGTGATGGAAGTCCAAAAGAAAGGAAGCTGCTGATTAAGCAGTACGAAGCCCAGGTGCTCCAGCTGATGCTTCTTAGATCTTCTTAAACCAGCAGGGTGTAATGCGAGCTGGCCTCCTGGAAAACATCTTTGATGGTGGTTTTAATTTGGAAAGTGGAGAAAAGGGGAATTTCAGGCTTCTGACCAGGACGCCAAGGCTGCAAAGGTAGCCCATCCATTGTGGGTAAGCCCAGATTAGACCTGGCTTGAATTCAGAAGAGCAAAGATGTATGGCAAATCAAGCAGCATTAGGGGATGAGGGGGAGGAGAAGATAGTGGGATTTGGCCAAAGCTTTCCAAAACTGAGGAAGGTTAAAGTCAGGCGGGGGTGAAAGCTAGCAAGTTCCTGTGCTTACTGGACCTGCTGGCTGAGCTCCCTTTCAACCCATAGCCTGGCCCTGCCCTGTGCTAGGAAGAGCAGGATGCGTTTGTAAGGCAGTTGTGACAGTCTCCTCTCCCCCACCCCTCCACCTACTGTGTTAGTCAGGGGGGATCTTGGGGCCTCGCTGTCTGTCTCCACCCTCAGGGGCCTGGGGAAGCACTGTCGCACTTAGGCTGTGGCCTGCCTTTCTTGGGGCTGTTTATTTCTTTTTGAAGAGCTTGCGGAAGGAGCTCCGGAAACCCCCCTTGGGCTCGTGCCGTGGGTTGTGGTCGCTGAAGGATGTTTGCTCATTGTCATCCTTCTGGCAGAACCTGGTGTTGTCTTCTGCATGGAGCTCCTAAAAGGGAAAAGACAATTTAACCAGCATTTGCAACCTCACATCCTTGTTCCCTTGTCTCTCTCTCTCTCTCTCTCTCTCTCTGTGCTAGGAGGAACCTGGTGGGTGACAAGGTGCTGGCAAGGCTGGAAGACAACAGGTCACTCAGGCCTTAGCAGCACTGTTACCTCTGCAGAGAGCTTGTTGCTGGCTCTGAGGCTGAGGCAGTGTCAGAGGAGTGGAGAGATAAGCCTTGTTAGCAGGAACCGGAGCCTTCCTTGCTAAGCTTTTTCTTTAGGGGGAGCTTACTAGTCCCTTTTCCAACAAGGGAGCAAGCCAGCATGGGGAGTGAAGGATCTTCCCACCCTCTCCTTGCTCATGAGCTCTGTTTACCCGAGGGCAGAGAGGCTTCAGGCTTCTTGAGCTGATAGAATGTGAAAGACACTTCTGTTGGCTCTGCTGCTGCCTGGTTTTCTATCTGTGTAACAGAAGGCCTCATTAGCACACACACCTTGTAGTAAAAGTGCCACTAAAAGACCTCTCTCTGTTTCAGGAGAGTGTCGAGTTCCTCTCAAAATCCTTTTTCTCCAGTTCTGCCTACCACTGCCACAGTGGTCTCCTTAGCTCCTGCAGTTCTGGACTAGCTCCACATCAGCACCCTGATGTGGGCCATAGCTTTGTGCAGGTGAGTGCTGAAGAGCTGACAGGCTCCTGTTTCTGGGAGGGCTCTGTCTCCATGGCTCTTCTCCCTGGCTTTGCCTCATCTCCCCAGCTCAGCTGCCCACCTCCTGCTTCACTCTTTTCTTTTGAGGTTTCCTTGCTGCCTTTTCAGCCAGACTGCTTGAACCATCCTCCCATCATCATCTGCATCTTGCCTCATTTTAAAAGGAGAGTTTTTCTTCAGGCAGCACTAAGAGAACTAGTTAAGCACCTCACAGCACCCTCAGCCTCTTCCCCAAGAATTTTGAAGGGCATCTTCCCCCCCTTTATTGTGACAGCTCAGAGCTGACTCTGAACAGGCAGTGCAGGCTACAGAAACATTGTTCCTGCAAGACCTGGTATCCCTGAAGGGCTGGAGTGCTGCCTGCCATGCCTGTGGTTCTCTGAAGGACACTGATGGCGGGCTCTGTTTTCACATGGACCTTAGCATGTGTCTGCGATCCATGCAACACATGCAGGCAAAACAAAACCCATGGGCCATATCCTTGCTGGTGTAAATGGCTTGAGTTCAGTTGAGCCATGCTGATTTACACCAGCTTAGGATCTGATACTACTGGTTTTCTTAACCCAGCAATCCTCACAGCAGGTGGAAAGGGACCTTTTTAACTGAGTGCCACCATATAGCACTGATTTCAGACAGCTTTGCTCATACTGACCCTGATCAGAGACAACATTTACTTGTGAGGGAAGCTCAGTGACAGCTAGAGACACAGGAGACTACCTTGTCTCAGGGGTTTTCTAGCTGTCACTCAGCCAGCTGTGTGCTTCAAGTCCCTGCTTGTCCCTGGGGAAGACAGGTGTGAAAAGGAGCTGCCTTGTCCCTCCCTTGGCCATGTGCATGCCGATGAGTACTTGGAATGTGTGGACTATGGAAGCTATTTTGCCATGTTCTGCCCTAGCTGTATCTCAGCTCTTTTCTCCTGCTGGTGCTGCTGCTTCTGCACTACCATGTGTCTTTTTTACTATTTTTTTAACTCCTCCTACTTAAGCCTCCTTACTTCCAAAAAGCTCTGTTTTTCACCCGCTCCTCTCTGTGGGGGGAAGTAGCTCCTCTGGGAGCTTCGAGATGAGGCTGAGATCATGTGAGGCTGGACATTCCTCTCCTGCTTTTGCTGCAGCCGGCTCCCGCTGCTGCTCCGTGTGCTGTAGAGTCTGGTGCTCATGCCCTCAGCGCTCCTTGGCAGCTCCTTCAGGGACCTGCTCAGCTGCTTGCCTTTGCTGTGGAACATCTCACGCTTGTAAGTACTGCTGCTTACTGGAGTGCAGCTCTTAGGCAATGGCTGTAAGGCATGATCTGTCCTCTCTGGTTCTGATGTGAAGTTAACAGGCCTAAGAAAGCAAATGTCTAAGCTGGACTCGGAAGAAGCCGGGGAGCAATTCTCAAAGAGAGCAAGGTTTTGGAAGGCATCATCTTCGTAGGGGCCTGGCAGGGTAAAAACCTCCCCAGGGTAGTCAAACTCTTCATAGCTCGGTGCAAAGTTCCTCGCATCCTGCAGCAGCTCCACAGAGGTCCTGATGGCTCTCTCGGGGTTCCCCACTGCATCAGCTGGTGGTGCTTCATACTCCATTTCAGGGATGGATTGTAAGGGGGCCGTCAGAGCCTTGATTTCCTGCTCTGTGAGCTGGGAGGATGCAAGGATGTTCTCTGGCCTCTCAAGTTTTCTACTTTCCATTTCCCAGTCAGGGGGCTTTACAGCCTGGATGTTCTCTATCACAGTTGGCTGGGGCTTCTTCATCTGGGGCATCAAATGCCTTTAAAATAAGAAAAACAAACAAAACAAAAACAGAAGGAAGCGGAATACTAAGGATGACTGAGAGACAGTATGACAAGCCCTCCTCCCCCCCCTCTATCCCCCAGCCCCATTCTCTTGCTTTTAAGGTATTTTCACATCTTTGAGAACAGTAACAGAGCTGTCACTAATAGAAATTGCCTGAATGGGTTAGCAGGAGACAACTTGCAGGAGTAGAACTGCTTATCCAGTAGCTTTGTCTAACTTCTGTACTCTACACCATGAAATACATAGAAACTGAGATGAGAAGCCAAGTGCTCCATCTCTCTCCAGTTCATCTGCATTTTGGATTTTTATTTTCCTTCTCTTTATGTAATGTAGGGGCTGTGTCTACTCTCCTGTGGTCTGGCTGTCTTTTCAGGTGGACAGGGTTCCTCTCTTGGGTAAGATGACTCTGTCCCCAGAAGTGTGTCAGGAGTACTTGGAGGGCTTCTACCCTCTGTGTGTTCCAGTTAAGTTGTCAGAGGGGTACTGCCTTGGACGAGGCATTAGGTGCAGGGTGTGCACCTCCATGGCTCTTAACAAACACCAGTTAAGGGAAGTCCCACTGCCATCTTCTGGGAACATAATGAACGGCGTGGGGGAACAGAAACCTTGTGATGTTCAAGATGTGCAGAGCTCAGCATCTGGGGCAAGATAACACCATGCATCAGACCAGGCTGGGAGACTGGGTTAAGTCCTACCAGCAGCCCTAGTATGAACTTGGGGTTATAGCCAAGGCCAGGGCAAAGATGAGCTGGCAGCATGCTCTCATGGCAGACAAAGCAAACCTGACCTGAGATGTATTAGGAGCTGCATGGCTGGCAGAGTCTGGTGAGTTATTTTCCAAACTTCTGTTCAGTGCTGATGAGGCCCCACCTGAGCCTGTTGGGTCCTCAGTTCAGGATGAATGTGGGGAAACTGGGGAGGCACCAACTGAGGGCCTGGGGCATTGCAACTGTGAGGGAAGGGAGGTTGTCCTGGGGAGTCTTGTGAAAAAGGGGGCTTGGGACTGATCTAATAACATTGCCACCCTAGAGGGACTCAGAATGGTGAAGCCAGACTCTTCTTGTTAGAGGCAAATGACACAAGGAATCCCAACAGACACAAATTACTGACATAAGAATAAAAGGTAAGTCTAGTGTGTTTCTCAGATCATCATCTCAGTTGGCACCTGTCAGTAGGCTAGAAATGGTCAAAGATTGCCAGGTGCTACTGGTAGCTCTGTCTTTTTGTCTAATGTCTTGTGTCTTTTTGAACCCATTTGTTCTTGCATCTTGTGACAGTGAATCCCATCATTCAATAATGTGCTGTGTGGAAAAGCACTTTTTTTTGCTAGTCTGAGACACTGGTCATATTTCCTGGCTCTTGTCATGCTAGCAGTGAATAATGCAGAGTGGCACAAGGCTGCCAGAGCTCTGAAATGTTTCCTGCTTGGAAGCCACATGGTAGTGGGTAGCAGGAAGGAGCCAGCCCTTCATCTCAATGCATACATAGGGAATAGTCTTGGAAATGACAGTGTGTAACTGCCTAGTCAGTCGCATAGTGTGGGTGAGGAGAGTGTTTTCAGCCTACTTTGGAAGCCTACAAAGACAATAGGCTTACGGGGTGGTTGTCCCAGAGGAAGGTGCTGGTGGAAATGACTGGATTGTCTCTTCAGAGTGGATCCCGCTGTCCCGGATAGATGTCGCACTGGGTGTTGGGGAAACCTCTTGACTCGTACACTGGGAGGTGAGACCTTTGTACAGTTTCACCAGGGATGACCTGAGGGAGGAGAAATCCATCGTCGTGCTAAGAAATAAGGCAGGGAATGAGCACAAGCATGTAGAATCACAGAAAACAGGGCTTGGAGGGACCTCAATATTCCCATTTTCCTCTTCTCACCCCAAGAAAGCACCTGTTCCAACTAGTCTGTCCCAGTCAGCAGGGCATCCTGCTTTCAGTCCTGTTCTTAATGCCTCTCCTGATAGCAGTCCCTCCCCAGCAGTCTGTTCCAGCCCTTTCATTTGGAAGCTTCCCTTGAAGTCTGATAATGTCCTGCTCCCTCAGTGAATCATCACAAGGAGCAAAGGCAAGGAGATTTTTATTTTAGTAAGAAGTCTTGATTTCAAGGATCACTTCTGAATCACAACTTCAGAATCTACAATCAGGGTAACTTTTACTGCAGTTCATCTCAAACAAGTTGTGAGAGGCTTTTGTTTCTCCTACCCCACTCCCCCAGTAAAATAAGAGAACACTGCCCTTTCTCAGTCTTAGCCTGTGAGGGCTTCAGGCAACAGTCTTGGTGTTCACCAGGGCCCAGAGCTGCCAAAGCAGCTAAGTCCCCATGTATTCTTCCACTGGGGAGTGACTTTGCCATCGGCTTAAGGAACCAAATGTTCCCATGAAACATATGGCTGCTATGTTTAGAAGGATTAAACTGATTTTCCTTTCACTCAGTTAGAAGGGCCCACCCCAAACCTGACCTCAGTTTGGAGGACAAATGCCAATAGTGGCCCTTCTCCAGCATTCAAATGCACTTTGTTTAATTCCAACAGAGCAATGTGCCCATTTTTCTTGTCTGAACCTAAGCCCCCAGTTTTCAGGCTTTCCCGCACCTCCCTTTCCCTGGTGATAGAGAATGAGCTGATGTTGTGCTTACTTCTTCAGCTTTTTCCTCTTCTGAATAAGCAGGTCTTCATTGCATTGGAAGAGGAGGCTATAGTGTGAGATGAAAACCCGAAGGCGCTGCACACACACTAGCAGCAGGTAATAATCAGGATGCTCTTGCTCCGTGAACTTCAGGACATTCTGGGACACAGAGGAGAGCAGGCTATTTGGACGGTGTCCTAACCCCTTCTGGGGAGAAGATGCTATTTGGACCATGGAATAGTGTTCCAGAGTGCCCATGTCACTGCCCTGTGTAAGCAAGGTGGGATCACCAGTTTCTGAGGGACTTGGACAGGGCCTGCTTCAGTGCAAATACCTAAGCAACCTCTGTAGATGTAATCCTGGGATGCATGTTTGAGTTTAGCACTGGATAAACAAACTGATGTCTTGTTTTATAGGGCTTTCTTTTGGTGTCATTTGCCTTGTCTGAAATGTTTTAGTACCATTCTGATAACCCTCCTGTGAACCAGAACTCTTTTTACCAGCAAGCTCTGTGTAGGAAAAGTTGTTGGGCCCTATAAGCTTCTGGCCCTCTCAGTTTCTCAGCTACCAGGCTTGTGGACCAGTCACAAAGAGACCAGCTCTGTTACAGGAGCTAGGTCGAGCTCACTGCTCCATCCCTGACCTCCTATTCTCCTAGAGCAGTAGGCAGCAGAGCTTTTGGCTTCCCAGGGGACAAAAGTTGGTTCTGCCAGGCTAAAGGTAGAAACTGGCAAACAGAAGCAAGCTTCAGGTGAAAATGATGAAGGCATTCTCAACTGGCTTTCCTTTTTTTTTTTTTTTTTTTTTTTTTTTTCCCCAGAGAGCCCACTGGCTTAGCCAGCAGCCCTCAACAGGCCTGAATACCAGCTCTGAGGTAAAAGTCACATATTGTGATAAGAGTTCAATAAGACAGTTTCCATCCTGAGGCCCTACCTGTAGATGAATAAGATATTCAGGGATTCGCTGGACTATATGGAAGAACAGAATGTAGAGATCAGACTTGATTTCTTCTTCTACCTGAAATAAGAGAAAGCAACTTCAGAGTCTTTTCCACCCATAAAACCTGTCTGCTTCCAAATGATTCTGGGGCTTAATGAATATTTATGCTGTAAAGAGTTGTAACAATTCACAGGATCACACCAGTCGTGGCATTGGTGTGTGACAAGACCCTGGTCTTCATCTTGCTTCTGAAAGGAATGTGTGCAAAGACTTCCACCAGCAAGACTAGTCCTAAGGATGAATTCCTTAGATTGGGGATTGCCTGTGAGGGACACTCAGCATAATTAAGTAGGGGTGTATGTTAAAAGTGCATTAGTTCTGTTTCATTGAAACTCTGGTTAGATGGTATTGTTCAGAATGAAGTTCTTAGTTTAGGCTCAAGTGAATTGAACAAAATGAGATTGACTTTAGTTGTATTGGACATCTTAAATTAAGATGTCTTGGAAGTGAGCTGGTGTTTTTTTTAGTTATTGTACTTTTAAAACTACCTTCAGATTTAATTTTCCTGGTGTAAATCAAGAATCAGGGGTATGAGACCAAATAGGTGTTTTCTCTCTTACAGCTTTACTCTTGGTCTCCCTGCTTGGATGAGTCCTCCATTTTCCAGGAGACACCATCTGCCTGGGACAGATCTGGATAGTGTGTACACAGGCAGGCTTTCTGGGAGGTTTGATCTGAGACATTATGTCATGTCACAGAAGAAATACAGCTTTGGTTACACACAGTGATGAACATGTTGAAGTTGCCTTTGTAGCTGCACCATGTCAGCCATGGTGACCTTGGGAAACTGTCATTTGGTAACAGAACAAGGGGATTGGCAGAAGAGTCCTGTCATGGGCAGGCATAACAGGAGGAGATCCTGGCTTGCATGTCTGTGATGCAGGCAGGAAATTTACCTCCTTCAGGATCACCACATGGATCAGAGAGATGCATTCTGGCAGGTCCCTCAGGTAAGCAACATAGTAGTCCAGGAAATTATTCTTGAAAAAAAGAAAAGAACAAAGAAACTTCAGAGAGACTTTTGGTCATCGAGCCAGCCAGAACGAGAAACCACTCATTTCCTACTGTCACTCCTAGGAGCTCATCAGTGCAGCAGAGCTTCTGTCTATATGAAGCTTTCAGGGTTTGGGACTTCACAAGAAATGCCAGTTAATAAAGCACGTTCACCCACTTGTCATAACTCTGAGCAAAGCATATTGGGGAAGGGGAGCATAAGCAACATGCTCTTCTCACACCTTCACAGTGAATACAGACATCCAGGCTGTCGAGGCTCGTAACTGGCTCCTGCAACCACGTCTAGATCTCTTGCATTTATCACAGGGTTGTGCTAGGTGGCTGCTTGCCCCCAGCTGGGTCTGGCATGTGGGCTCATTGGCCAACCATATACTACAACAAAGGGGCTACCATGCACTGGGACCCTGCTTGAAGGAGGCTGACTGAAAGGCCTTACCCTAGCCACAGCTTCACAACACAGCTCCTCTGCTGCAAGATGCCCTGGGCCATCAGTACAACATTGTGAATCATAGCAGAAGAGTCCAGACAGGCTTGTAACATACCTCATCATTTGTTAACTTCAGGAAGATGTCTCCTAGGATCCCTTGTCGTGGCCAGCTCAAGACTCGCTCCTGTAGAGCGTGAAGTAAATCGACATGTTGCTGGACCAGGTACCTCAAGGAGTTGGGGAAGAAACTGAAGGGAGATGATATCAGACTGGTTATGCAGAGCAGCAACTCGGTCTTAAGCATGTACTGCTGGAGTATGCATTCATGGGTGGTCAGCACAGGCTTGCTTGAACATGGGTATTATTAACTACTTTTGTTGGGGTCCTGGCTGTACCAGAAGGCCTTGTTTTGTCTGCTTATGTACACATAGGTACCCTCTCCAGTAGGCTATTTTAGTGTTTTGAAGGTTTCTTAGGCTTACAGTCCAGTGTATTGTGTAGCTGACCAGAATCTGCAGAACTAAGAAGCCTGGGGCAATGCTGCAGAGACTAATGAAGCAAGAAAATGGTCCTGAGCCATCCCACAGAGTCCTTGAGAAGAGCTCCCCAGCTTTGTCAGATGTCTAATTTGTGAGGCCCTTTTAACAAGCTGGTCAAAGTGTGCTACCACATGGCTGTTATTTATGCTGGTTACATCTAGAATCGGAATGAAGATGTCAAGTATCAAAGTATTTTACCAGATGGAAGGGTCCCAGGGAAAAAAAAAGGGTAAAAAACTCACTTGGGACTCTCATGCTTCAGTTTGAACTGTGTGTGCCATGTAACTGCTTAAATGAGTCCACATCAACCCATGTACCACATTTTCTACAGTGGACTTCTGTCACGTGGTTCCTTGGATGTGGGACTCCTACAGACAGTAGAGAGAGCCATAAAAGCAAGGATCGGGCTCCCCAAATGTACTTAGGGGCTAGAAACTCCCAGGATAAAGCTGGGAGAGCTGTAGGAGCCATTCCATCCTGGGAAATAAGACACGTCACAGGGGATGGCCTTTGCAAAGAGCTGGGTTTAACTGCTAAGCTGGGTCAGCCCCACTCATCTTGTATCTGTGTGTAAATCCAGGTGTCTGTCTGTATATATTGACACCTGATGGGGGGCAGCCACTTATGCCCACAGGAGCTTCTAGAGCTGGAGCTGTGGACTGGGAGAACCAGGCACCAAGCTTTGTTCCCACCCAGGCAGGAGGCATGCAAGAGAACAACAGGGGACTGAAATTAAGTAGTTGTGAAACAGTTTGGGCTGCAAAGTGGACAGGCAGGGAAGTCCTTAATCACTGCAAAAAAACCTTCCAGTGTCTCCAGTTTTCAACTAGAAATAAGCTCTAAGTGTTCCAAGATCTCTGTGTGGATGAAAGAAAAGCGGGAGGAATTAAATGATGTAGAAAGAATATTGACTGAAGAAAACTCCCCAAAAGAGAAAGCACACTGAATCAAATACCTTCTCTCTTTGGTGCTCCTTTTCACATCTGGCCCTTGCAACGTGGCCTTGATCTTCAGTATTAGAGAAAGGTTGATGACATATTTCCTTTCTGACTCCAGCAGCTCCAAGGCGATGTTCTGTCTTTTGGCTTCCAGAAGATAATGGTTAAGTTTAAAAAGAAGGAAATGCTGACCTCAAAGGCAGCCTCATGTTAAACTGGTGGTCTGGCATTAAGTTGTGAAAGGAGAAACTGTCAAAATGTGATACTAACGTCTTGCCTTTGTGTGTTTACTTTCCCAAAAATTTTAAATTCTAGCCTGATGCTACATCATGCCCCAGAAGTGACTGGAGTTATGTTTTGCTAAGAAAGCTCCAAAGCAAATGTGTTTTCTCCTACAAATACTTTTTTCTTTTTTTTCTAATAACAAAACAAGCAATCAGAGGCAAAACAATTCATACTGGGGATTCACACCCAGTTTCCTGCAGAATGAGAAGATGTATTTTTCACCTGCCTAAGCAACTACACTGTCACAATTTCACAAGTACTATAAATGTGCCAGGTCTTGAAAAGGGGAATGGGTGTCCTGGGTACAGAGTGATTCTGGCAATGGCACAGACCAGCAAATACAAAGGCTTTGAAGTCTTGGAGACTGAGACTCTGAGACATATTCCCCTGGCAGGAGAAACTGGCTTGTGTGTCTCTAGAAGCTGATTACCAGCCAGCTCACACTAGGTATGAATGCAGCTTTAAGCCTTTCTAGCCAGAGTTTTCCATTCTGTCTTACCAGCCAAAGAGGGTTCACATATTATATTGTCTGATGAGCTGTATCTGCTTTGGCCCATGTCCTTCCCTCTCTCTGGCTGCTCTTTGGAAATGTATTCATCTCCCCAGTCCTTGGTGTCCTTGGGCTGCTTCCACACTGTTGATGGCAGATGCACTTTCGACTGCCCCTCTGTTGCCAAGGAAGGCTTGAGGCTGTCGTCTGTCTCTGTGGTTGCTCCTGCAATGACCAGCAGCTGCATGGATTGACATCTACAGGTAGTGCTACAGCAGGCAGCTAATCTGCATTATCATCCATTTTAAGTACTGGATGGAGAGTCTGAAGCATTCTCTGTGCTTCACAAGGGCTGTAGCCCTGTAGTGTTAATTTACAAACAGAAGTGCTGTTGGTAAGCACGTGGGCTGAACAAGGTTTGCACTCTTCCAGAATATGTTTTCAGGCTAAATAAGGTCCAAAATTAGATTTACATTAGAAAAGAAAAAACATATATTCTAAGTATGGTTGCACTTCAGGGTTTTGGGACACTTCAGGACTTGGCAATACAACATTTATTGACAGGTATTGTAGAAACAAAGTATTATTAGAATTTGCATTTAACTGCGACTCTAAATGGATGTAAAGAGTCATGGCTCTTTATTTTTTTAGTGTGATGTGATTATACAGCAGCAGCAGGACTGATAGTCTGAGGCTATTAAATCACAGAGGAGGTATAGGAGGGTGCAAGTGAGTTAGAGACTTTGGGCTGGAATTACTTTAGTGCAAATACTTCGAATTTGGGTTGCAATGAACCATTTTCTGTAGCATTTGTTTTCTCTCAAGTGGATTCAAGCAGAAAAGCCATCCAAAACATTTAATATTTCTAGTGAACAGTGCAAACACCTAATGGTTGTTCTCATGTGTCCTTTAGCTGGACACTATACCCTTTTCTTACTTCTGAGCAGTTATTCTTTTTTGCCAGAAAAACTCCTCTGTTCCTCTTCAGACAAATCTGCAAGGTATCTGGAAGCTGGTGAGTAAATAAATACTTCACCAGTTCTACTACTGCATACTCACTGCAAAGATAGTTTCTTCCCAAGTGGCAAAATCACACTCTCGTTATTCTTTACCATAACAAAAGCCTCAATTCTTTCTTCAAAGGCACTTAGAAGCTGCAGAAGCAGCAGCAGAAAAGCTTTCCCTGCCAAGTATCAATCCTTTGCATTGTCTGTCAGGTATTTGGCAGTTTAGGGATGCAGGTTTGTCCTGGCATCTCAACCACACGCATCAAAATGGAGGTACACAGCAAAGTGAAAGACATTTCTGTGAAATAAATTTCCTGAAAGCATTTCTTCAGTGCAGTAATGCAACCACTCTAATTGAATGATTCTCCTACTGTTTTTTGACAGTTCAGTGTTTTCCTACCTGGACCTGCTATGACTTTCACACTTCCTTCTCCCATTGGCATGATCCTGGTGTCAGACACTGTTGAAGAAGAATGGAAAACTTTACAAAGGAAGTCAGCTGAAGAGCTTGCTTCCTCCTGCAGAGCCCAGCCAGTATGCTTAGATCCTCCAGTCTTTCACATTTTTGCTATGGAAGCACCCACATCAGTGTTGTGACTCTGGTTGTGGTCTTTGTTTCAGTAGCACCTGCAGGCAAGCCAGTGTGGATGTCCTTGTGTGCTTGGTGCTGTATGACTGCAGAGGAACATGAGCAGCCTTGGCTTGTCCTCACTCTGTAGGTGCACGTTGGGTAGAAGGCACCCAGCAGGAAGAACGAGAGAATGGAGGCCTGACACAGAGACATGGCTGCCATTTTGGGTAGAAAGGAGCTTATTGAAGAGTGGAGGGGTGAGACAACTGGAAAGGAATGAGTAGTGGGAGGAGAGAAGTGGATGAGAGAGGTGGATGTGCAAGAGGGAGGTGAGGGAGAGGGCTAAATACAATCTCGGAGTGAGGCAGAGGGGAGCCATGACTGGCCAGATTCTGAACAGAACAGAGTTGAAAACAGCACATGGTTTTCATCCAAATTCTATCTTTGTGGACATCTTACAAGTATATCTTTTTAGTGTCTTCCTATCTGAACAGCAAGAGAATGGTAGACCAGTTTAGACCCCCAAAGTTAATTATAGAAGAAGAGGCTCTGGCCCATCACCTTTTCTTTTATTCCAATCTTCACAAGTGTTGGGCAGTTGTCAGAGTTTTCCTGATCAGGGTTTAACCCTGACACCATGGGCTAACAGCTTCTGCAGCTATAAAGGGAGAGTGAATTCTCCTAGCAGTGTGTGTATGCGAGGAGTGACACCAGTAGCTGACTGTGTATATGTACCAGCTCCCATGTTCCCTTGTCACATCAACCACTGGCATTGCCCTTTAATGACACCTGGTGTTCTCTATCAACCCAGTCCCTGTGATCCTTCTTTTTATGCTTTAATCCCTTAAATGGAAACAAATCCACATGTTGTAGTATTTTTATCAGGCCTCTACTTGACTGTGTTTGTGCCACTAGCATCACAGGGAATAAGATCCAGCCTGCTTCCCTTTCCTTGGAGGTGGCAAGCAATGGCTTTTGGGACACTGTGATCACAGAGCAGTATCTCCTGAATCCAGGCCAGCACCACAGCTGCTATCCTGAGACCCTGTGGTGAGGTGTGTGCAGGGACCCAAGGGCAGTGCTGCCAAGGGGAGCACTCCCATTCTCTTTCTTTGTGCTGCTGGTGCCTGAGGAAAACTTGATGTCCTCTTACCCTAGTGACCTTTTTGAGATTTTTTTTTTTTTTTCTTCCTGAGGAATGCCCTGCATTCTATTTCCTACCTTTTTCGTAAGTCACGTTGTGTAAAAGACTTGTAAAATCCTCATTGATCAGCACAGGTTCTGGGAGATTAATGGATCGAAACGGGCTGCCCTGGAGAGGTGTAGGCACTGTCTGTGACCCATGATCATCCTTCTGTGCTCTCCTGTACAAATACAAAGAATGAGACAGTTGGAAAGTCTGAATGCTACAGATGAAGCTCTTACACTACAGTTGTGGCAAACACCAGTGTAAGTACAAGCACAGAGTCAGAAGTAGGACCACTCCAGCAGAGACCGGGAAAGGAGCTGGCTTTGAGGCAATTAATGAACAACATTCTGGAAGTAACTTCCACTGGTGATTGGAGAATGTTATTTCAGATCTGTTCTAAAAGGCTTCATTAGCCAATTAGCTACCCTGGATTTGCAAAGTGTTGGCATCAGGGCAGCTGTACATCCATCATCAAAACTGTTCTTAGAAGGAGGCTAATCAGGGCAAAGGTGATTAAGCTGTCTGCTTTATCACAACACTAGTGTGGCCCAGCAGTGTGCACACATACTCCTGCATGACCCTGCTCAGAGAAGAAGAAGCTGGTGACAGGAGGCAAAGCATGACTGCACCATCAGGAGCCTGCTGAGCCCTGCATTCTTGGAGGGGGAAACTGCAGTGCTATTTTCTGGATGGGGGTGGCTTAACAATAGCTTGGAATGGTGGAGTGTCCTGACTTTCAACAATATTCCTGCCCCAACATGTCTCTAGCAGGTCTGTGTTTCACCAGGCCCTGGTTTCCCTGAGAGCTGCTGGGGCTGTTTTGCTGTTGGAATCCCAGTGAGGTGTTGGTGGGTTTCTGCTGTATTTGCTCTGGGGGGTATGTGTCTAAAAGCCTGGTGTGAACTGAAGGCTAGAGCTTCCACTAGTAAGCAGTGTTGATACATATATCTAGCCAGGAAAAGATTAAGAAATTAAGCCATAAGGAAATTAACAAAACGGACACCACTGCTAATTAGCAGTTTGGAGCCCTGGAGCTTGGGCCCTTACTTAGCTTTCACTTTCCGTGATTCCCGGCGCTTCTCTTGCTGCAGCTGCTCAATTTTCTGTTGCATTTCTTCCTGCTTGGCACTGATTTCTTCAATCATCGACTTTGCATCACTGAGCTCCTCCTAAGAAACAGGCAAAAGCACAGCATTCTCAGGCTGCCTATCAGCCTTGCATGGCACAGCTTTGAGTTCTGGCTGGTGGGCGCTAGCAACGCTTCCAGGATGCTGTGAAGAGTGGCTCTGTACACTCTCCCTGGGTAGGTCTGAGGGCTGCAGTTAGTACCTGCACTGCACAGCATGGCAATCCTTAATTCAGCTACAGACAACTCACCCAAGCCAGCATGATGTCACTTGGTTAGGGCACTGGTGGAGACACAGGGCTTCATCCACCATCAGTTGAAAGCATTGGGAGGACTCTTGCCTTTATTGGCATTCCAGAGGTGGGCCTGAGGAGGTGTGTTTCCCTCTGCAGTTCTCCTGCATATGTATTCACATGTTGTGCTTGGTTCAGAGTCCAGTGTAATCACTCACATGTGTAAGCTATTGCCAGTCAGGCTTTGGAGCTGCCTCTTTTGCCTGGTTTCCTAAGGAAATTAGATCCTCTGTAATCTCCCTGTCAGCACATCCTCCCTCATGCAGTTTACAACCAAGCCTTACTTGGATGTAGAGCTCTCTGATGCATGAAGTTCCTGCAGGTTTCATTACTGTGAGCAGTGGGATGGAGGAGAGACACTCAAGAGTGTCTTGTAAATCAAAGGAGGGGGATTTTCCCTGAGCAAGCAGGTGGCTTCACTGGGAGGTGAATATTTGGACAGTCAACATGGGCATGAGGCAGAGGGAGAGAAGCCTTCGCCCCTCTTGTTTCTTGCATAATTCCTTGTGTCCTTCTTTCCCCATAACAATGCCCTGGATAACCCTGTCTCTGGTTGCTTTGATATCTCTGCCATGTGCTCTTACACTTCTTGTCATCTTCCTTGCTCATCCTGGACCACAGGGCTCCTTCTGCTCAGTGCCATCTGTCTCTCCCTGTCACAGGGTCAGTAATGGGCTTTTCAAATAAGCAGCCTGCTCTACCTTCACAAAGTATTATTGACTCAGCAAAACCCCATGGGGAAAATTTACAATACAAACAATGAAACAGTTCCTCTGCCTGCCTCCTTGCAGGCAGTCATCCAGTTTCTGCATGGAGAGACTGGCTGGTTTGAAGTGTACATCAAGCCTTCTTGCTAGGGTCTATCTCCAGTCCTTTGTCTTTATCCTCTTGGGCTGGATCAAACCAGGCAGCACTTCCTCCCAGCAGTGTGGGAATGCAACTTCAAAAGGTTTGAGGGTTTTGTGTTAATACCCTGCTCCACAGTGGCTTTGGTTCCTGCAGGAAATGCAGGAGACCTGACCCAAGGAGAGGTATGGCCCAGTGGCAGCCTGTGAACAGGCCAGATGGCTGTTGCACATGCAGCCCAGAGCGAGGGTTGCTTGTGCCCAGGGCAGCTCACAGCACTGCCTTGTGACCCATCGAGGAGGCTGAACAGGCCAGGGTTATGTTTGGGTTGCAGCAGTAGGGTGAGACAAAGCCAAAGAAAGTGCACCAGATGCATCTGAAACAATTGCCAGCTTGGCTTTTTTGGGAGTAGGCAGGACTGATGGAGGCACAGGAACGCTGCCCCGTGCCACCTGAGCTAATATGGCTGATGATTAGCCATTCTGACCCCCCACCAGTCATGCTCCTACCTTGAACGTATTGAGGGAATTCTTCATCTCAGCCACCTTCTCCTCCATGGCACAGCGGCAGCTCTTGACCTTCTCCTCCAGGGCATACTCGCCATGCTGGATTCGTGACAGCTCCTGCATCGCTTCTGTGAAACCTGCCTTCAGCTCAGAGGCTAACGCCTGCAACTAGAGGAACCACAAACATGGGGGTTTCAGTCCCTCCTCCCAGACACAGGTGGCTGTGTCCCCAGTGTCACCCATGGTTTTGAGTGGCATGAAGGCTGGGTTTAACCTATCCTGTGAGGTGCTATCCTCTTTCTTCTCCTTCTGTCATGGCTGGGACACATGAAGGGAGGTTTGGCCCCTGCTGCAGCCTCAGTACAGGGTAGGAGGTGTTTGTCTTGGGCAGTCAATGTGCCCCTATTTCAACTCAGTATTATTCCAGGCTCCCTGGTAGTTTGCAGCCTGTCAGGCTGTAGGAGGAGAGGACAGCCTGAAACATGCTAAGAAGGTTTGCAATAAAAGCAGCCAGGTTATCAATCCCCAAAGCAGCTGAGCAATCAAGACCATTTTTTTGAGCAAGTCCTTCTCCCCCACATTCTTGTGGGGCTGGTGCTTTCCCCAGACAGGTCTAACACCTCCTTACTCTCCAAGGGCTGAAAAGAAGCTCTGTCATTGGTCAGCGGGCCCTTTCCAGGGAGCAAGGCAGCCCTTTAACTCGTGATGGGGAGGGAGCAGGAGATTTTCTCCTGGCATACTGTGCCCACTCTCCCTGTTTTCTGTCCCTAGTGCTGCTGGAAGAGCTCACAACCTAAGCTGGACACAGCTGGTTGATAGCTGGGCAAAGCAGAAGACAGACAGGGGCAAGCCAGGCTGGCAAAGCAAGCAGACAAGGCAGGTGTGGAGGTGGCAGTGAGGGGAGGCAGGCAGCTTGCAGCAGGAACAACCTCTTCGGGGGCAGCTTGGGTTGGCAACCCTGAACTCTGCCCCCACTGCTGTGAGCAAGGCACTTGTTCTGCCTACACAAAGCCCACAGCAAGGTCACGGCCCAAGGTGCTCAGGAACCAGTGGTTTTTACCTTTACAACAGAAATTCGGCCTAACATCTGGTTATAAACTGAGTCCAAAACTGGAGCACTGATGGTAAGAGGACAGCCACCCCGGAGAACTCAGGCGCTTGAGTCCTGTAAATGGAGCAGAGATGGCTTCCGATACCTCAGGGCAATGGCATGCACCATCCTCCTCTGATGAAGACTGGCAGTGTCTTTACACAGGACATCTGCCTGACATCCCCACTCCTACCCCAGTGCTTACCTCACCGTCCCCAGTCTGGCCTGCCTAGGCACACATTCCCAGAGCTGCCTGGGTAGGAGGAGCAGGGCTGACAGGAGCTGGGACAATGCTGAGGGGAGCAGGAAACTGAGGGCGTATTTCCTTCTCAGGCAGTCAACCCTGACTCCCCAAGCCAGTTGGAACTCCGGATCCCTTGGTTCAACCCCTTCACGTACCCTTCCTGGCCACAGGGTACATCTTCATGTGACACTCCTGTGTCACAGCACTTGTCACCTGGTGACCTCTGAGTGTAGCCTGAAGGGTTAGAAGGGCTGCTTGGGGCCATGGTTGCTAGTGGAGGCAATGACCATATTGCAGCCTCGGGGGGGGGGGGGCGGGGGGGTGGGGGTGGTGAGACAGATGGTCTTAGCATCATCAGACATCATAACATCCATGCCTGGAGCAGTGGGGGGACATGAAGGGCTGCAGCTGTGCAGAATGTTAATATTCCCATCCGTGTTCACAGGTGCTTGCCACACTTCCACACTGTGATGACATTGCCAAGGCATCTCCCTGCTGGCCTGCATCAGGCCCAGGCATCACACACTTCAAGTGAAAAGGGGGTCTTTCTTCACACCTGCCCCTTCCAACTGGAATGTGCTGTGCTGCACATTCTATCCTGCTTCAGGATGGAGATGTCAGCTTCAAGTCTTTCAAACAGTGAAGTATGGAAGTTGGCCCTGGAGATAACTTTGTCTAAGGAGACATAGTTATGGAGATTATGTCTAAGGAGACATGAAATGTTTCTGCCCACAAGCCTGGCCATATCCTTCTTGGGTGCATACAGAAAGGGGGTAAATTAGATCCTTTGTGAAGGATACAGGGATAGGAGTCATTGATGATTTAAAGGTTTCAGAGTCAAAAACTGCTAGCCATCAGCAAAAGTCAACAAAAAAGGGACCACTACAGAGACTTTGGTGTCCATGTGCACCAAAATGCTCTGTGAAAACCGAGTCCACGTGGCCACAAGAAAGATTTGGACTAGAGCCTGGAGTAAATACCCTCTGCCTCTCAGAGCAGACAGTCACTTGGTATTTTGAGGTTCACTCTTGGCCAGTCTCTGCTGCTGCAGTCACAGCGCTACCTGGGTTTCTTTGTTTATCCTTCCCAGTGCTCCAGACCTGAGTCTGGGTCTGTACTGCCCGGTACATTCTTCCTCGACCCCATGCAGCTTGCAGTGGCTATTTCAGACACTGAAATGCATCTTACACTTGCATTTCCCTTTGTTGCCGCTTGATGGATGAAAGCAGCCAGCAACACTAATCAGCCACATCTGCCAGGGCTTGGAAAGCCTGAGAACTCTCTCCTCTGCTGCCCTCAGTGCTCAGAGCATAGAAAGGAAACACAAACAGCCTTGTGGAATTGGATGCAAGTTTGATCTGAAATTGAGTGGAGTGGTACAGGAACAATGCATTAAATTTGAACTCCTGGCAAGCAAATTGTAGTGCTTGAGCTCTGGATTTTAGTTTCAGCTCATTTCCAATGACAAGATGTAGAAAACCATCCTTTAAATCCCATGGGCTGTTTCAACAAATGGAAGCATCAGTTCATGCTTATGTCTTGCCTACATGATTATGCCTACAGGACCAGCGAGACATTTCACAGGTTTGTGAACCACTGGAAGGCAGAGCCAATTTAGTGTTTCTAAAGTACAACTCCGCCAAAAAAAACCAAGAAAAAAGGGCAGATTTTATACTACCATGGAAACTTGGCAACAGCTTAACTGTAATGTGTTGTCCTGGCTCACCTACTTATGCCAATAAATACAGTTGAAGAGGAGAACATCTTAAAAAATTAGGTTGAACTACCTAACTACCTAATACCTAGAGAACATCTGGATGGTCACAGGGAGTCCTTAGAACCTGCCCAAGAACTGTTAGAAAAAAGAAAGCATTTAGGCATCTAGGTAATTTAGTACAAGATACACATTTCAGCCCCCACATGCCTTTGGGCTCCAAAGCCACCCTCTGGAGTGTCATCCTCAAACCTGACAAAGCAATGTAGTGACGGATCCAGCACCATCCATCTATTGCAGATTTTTTCTTTCTTGAGGGCCATGACTCCCATTTTACCTGCTGCCCTGATGTTCTTCAGCTCTGTGTGGAAAGACCATGCAAGTAGAATCTCTAGACACACCAAGTAACTGCACTGTGCTCTGAGGGTAGCTGCCCATGGGGAAATGAAGGATTCTCCTCCCCTATTTTAGCTACTCTGATTAATAGGACACTGAGAAGCAGTCACTCGTAACTTTCACTTGTTCTCCAGTCCAACAGGAATATGAACTCTCTGTTGAAGTCCAACTAGAGAGGGGAGTAAGCATTTCCCAACATGGTGGAGGGGAACTATGACCACATGGAGGAGTTAATGGTGGCTAGCAGGAAGGAGAAGGGTGAGACCGGAAGACATACAAGAAGCATTTCTCAGCCTGGTTTTGACTTTACTTTTCAAGAATGGAGCTGTATGTGTACATATGTGTGTGTGTGTGTATATATATATGTATATATACACACATAAATAACAACTGTGAAATCTCCTTTGCTGAGCCTCTACTCATCTCACCTGCTGTACTGTTCTCATAGGCTGGTCGGGACTGATGCTGCTTCCAGGACCAGAGGCAGCAAAACTGCAGGGCCTTCCCTCCCATTCTCCCTCAGTGGATACTAGCAATTTGAGCCATTTGCAAAATATAGTGACCATCCCTGCAGCCTAAAACTTTGTTCAGACTTTGAGGCAGCCCAGGGAAGATGGTTGTGGCCAGGAGACTGGAACAGCTTATGGAAGGAAGGACTTGGATGGAAAGCAGAAGACAGAACCTGGTTGAGCCGGGTTTGCTGGCTTGGCTGCCACTGAAAGGATGAGAGAGAACCCTTGTTTCTGTAAGTAGCTGTCCCTCCCTACGTGTCTCTTCCAGCATTAGCCAGGCTGTCAAAGGCTCTGTGTCTCCAAAGGGATGGCTATTTGCATCTGCTGCCCTTGGCAGCTGCCTAGGGTCCTTACACTGGGACAGGGTCTGCTCTCAGGACCCTTGAGCTGAAGCCTGTCAAAATCAATAGATAACAGGTTCATGATGAAGAAATACTGCACAGGAATAATTCTGCTGTTATAAATACATCCTAGAAAAGAGCAAAATGCTCTGTGGCCATGAAGGGGTACTGCCTGTTACTTTCCCCAGCTTATCTACTGTCCATCACTTAGCACATCTTACGTGGCTGATTTGAAGTAAACATTGTGTCACTCAAAAATGCTGCCTGAGAACACTGCTTGAAACTAATCTGGCACAAAGTCCAACACTTGCCACAAAGCCTTGATCTGATTTTTCTGAGCTGTAGGGTGTGTGCTTGTAACATGGAAAAACTAACTTCTAGCACAGTTACTGACTCCTGTGTTTAAGGGCAGCACTTCTACAGCCAAGCATTAGGAAGGCTTGCAATGCCTCATAGTGGGAAAGCAGCAGAGCTGTGCTGATTCACAGTGGTAGAGAACCTAGCCCTAGGACTAAATCCAGTATTTATATTCCTAGGCAAGGATGGTAGGAATAAAGACAGAGCAGCAGGCTGAGGACAGAGAGAAGGATGGAGATACTTAAAGGGAGCTGCAAGCTCTTGTCTCACAGCCATGCAATCTTTTTTGGTAACTGCAGCGTCCACAGTGCCCTTGCTGAAGCAGAAGGAGTCAGCTGGTAAGATTAATTAAACGGATTCATTAGGGTATCCACATCTCAGCTGGGTTTTTCTGGAAAGCAACACATGTGCATGGTGTTCCCAACACAGTGTCCCATCACAAGTGTGCTAGCTTTCCAGGCATGCTGGATCCACTGTGCTGGGCCCTTCAGCAATGCAGTCACAGCTCCTGCTTCGAGCTCTCTGGATGGGAAAAGAGGATGAGACCAGAGAAGCACTGACTAGTTAGTGGAAAGCAGTATCTTATCTGCTTGCCATGGTGCACTTGCAAGCAATTACAGACATTAATGTTGCAATGGTAACGAGGGAAGTCTCAAATAGTCAGGATTTCCAGCTCAAGGATATGCTTCCTTTTCAGACTGTGGTTCCATATTGAACCAAACCAAGGTTTAAAGTGCTCAAAACTCTGTTGTGTTTCCTGCAGATTGTAAATGTGTAGGAAACATCACTGTGGAAACACTGAAACTGCATCTTACAGGAAGATTTCTCCCTGGGCTGTGTTACAGACAATCTTGTTGCATCCATGGTGGCTAATCCCAGCAAGAATGTTCACTCAAAGAGCAGCTGCAGAGCTCTGGAAGTCCTGATCACCTTGAGCCAACATGGCCTCAAAGCCAGGGTTTCCAAGCTCCTAGAGACATGCAACAAGACTCAACACTTTGGCTGCCCATCTGATCTGGATTATCAGGCAAGCAGAGCACCCCATGGTCCAAGGAGCTGTAAGGATAACCCAGAGCCCTCCAGAAGACTTGGCTCCCTGCTCCTCATGTCCATCAACACGTCCTTGCTCCTGGGACAGTTCATTGGGTTTGGTGAAAGCTCACCAGAGCTCAGTCATGAAGTCTCTCTCCGGCCCAGTGAATTGACTAATTGGTGCTAATGATGCCATCTAATTAATTAGCTGAGCTGACAAATCACCTGTCTGAACACAACTAGTTGTGATATATATGACATTTGTTCAAGTACTGTGTACATTTTAATTGCCATGTTCCTTCTAAGTGCCTACATTTTTCCTTCCACTTAATTTAGCTTTTTAACTACTGTTTTATCTATTAGTAACTCTTTAAACTCTCGGAGTTATTTAGGGCATTTTGCTCATCTTTACCTGGGAAATCTGTGTTGCCGGGGTACTCACGGGCACACTTTCAGTCCCTCCTGTGGGAATAAAGAACTTCAGTCAATTAAAATGACTTATTATGGTTGCTATAAATAACCGAAACAGAGGGTTTGAAGTCCCTCTTGAGGTACAAATCAGTTTTAAAGGACTCAAGCCTCACTTTAGGAGCTGTGAACACGATGTCATTTGTAAAATAAACTTCAATTATAAACCATAAAAGGCTCACATATCAGACATTAGATTCACCTCATTTTCTGTCCTGTGTCCAAAGCTGAGCCATGAGAAGAGGTGAGAAACCTTGTATGTGCAATTAGGACTAAACTGCTCCCTATGAAGTTCAGTTCTGTATACCAGCCTTCAGTGTTGGGTTTTTTTCCCCCTAAAATGTTACTGATCCATCTCTCTTCTGAAATTGTGGCTTTGATCCTCTACACTTATTTGTACATTTTTCTATTAGTTCCACAAAAGGCTGCTCTGATCTGTATATTTTAAGCCCTAAGTTACATTTTGTCACAATTCCAAGCAGTAATAATGTCTTTTGTAACACCAAAAAACCCCCATCTTTTCATCAGTTTTAAATCCCTAGGTTTTTGTGGCTTTGTGATCCCACCTGATCTTGTACAATTGAAGGCAGACTTAACATTTCTGACACAGACTTTGCTCATGGAGGAGCTTGTATCTATTTTGCAGAGGTGTTTTGGACACTGCAGAGACATTATCTCTAGGCCTTAATGGGTCCTTGGTTGAAACCAAGAAGTCTGTATTTATTATTTCCTCTTCCAACATTGTATTTTCTGTGCAGAAACCATAAATTATCCAACAGAAATTATCGCTGTGCCACCGTTGCACTTTGAAGGAATTGTAGTCCAAAGGCCACCAGTTCCTGTGTTATTCCCTATGTCAGGCTCCCTGGCTGGCCTTCACTCCCAGAAAAAAAACCACAATACTACCCAGTTTCTCATCTGGATCGCCAACAGGTCACTTGAGGAAGCGGGGTTTTTTTTTTCCTTGCCTCCAAGAATTTGCTTCATCCATCTCTGTTGTCAGTCACAGACATAATTGGTGACCCCATGACCAGTTCTAGGGTCAGCCAAGCTCTCTCTTTCCATGCTGACTGCAGATGCTTAGTGCCTTACCCACCTGGACCTTTAGGGCCACAGGAATTCAGTCCTGCAGAGGATTGAAAGGCTGCAGGGAGGACTCTATGTAGTCAGCAAGTGCATGAAAGAGGAAAGATGAAGCCTGGAATCAGAGCTTTACAAGGCACAGCTACGTTTGGATTTCTTTACCCCTGAGGGGGAATATGGGTTACTGCCAAGGGCACCTATGAATTGGCCTTGTTCTGGTCTGTCTCTAGGATTTGTCCTGATTCGAAGGAATGTGAGCAAATTCCCTAGTGACTCAAAGAAGTGAGAGGCAGAGAAGGAGAGGCTGTGTGCCCCTGTGTGCCCCTGTCTGCCCATATGCCACTTTCTCCATGTGCTGGCTGTTGTTGCAGCCGTGGGTTTGAGTAGCAAGGTCAGACATGGACCCTCTGGGGAATATCCTTGAGGTTCCACCTGAGGAAAACAAAAGGCAGCGAGCTGACTGGATGAAGTAACCAAGGCCCCAAAATGCCAGCTGTTTTTCAGATTTTTCTCTGCAATCCCACAAACTAGAAACTGATTTTTGGTCTGAAGTGAATGATGAAGCTTTCTCATGATGCTGTAGTTTAGGCTTGAGAAGACAGCCAATGTGTATTGTGATCCTCCTGAATAAAGAAAACTGAGGTACACGTCCATTCTGATGCAAATGTTACTGCTGGACTCTTACTGTGGGATGGTAATGACTGCCCTGAAAAGAGCAAGAGGACATGTTTCTTAATTAATAGCACAATGCAAATCAGATTCTGGAAGGAGAGGGAGATGTTTTTGCAAAGTGGTGGACATATAGAATGCTAAGCTTTGGGAAGGGCTAGAGGTGCCAGGTAGAAGACCAGCACAGCAGGGAAGAGCCATGATATCTCCTCACGTTTTCTTTGGGTGTTTTTCAATCTGATATATAACATAGACGACTTGATCAAAGCCCTGCAGAAGTCTGTAGGGATCTTTCATTTGGATTTGGATACCCATTAGTCTATAATGTCCTTGGACACACTCAAAGCGAAGAACTGCTTCTGAACAAGACCAGAAGAGAGGTTCCCTGCTACTGTGATTTTACCTCCCAACTTTGCCATGAGCATGAGCTGAAGCACTCTCTGCACATACCCAGTCAAACCCCAGATAATTGCTATGAAGTCTCTGCTTAGAGCTGGAGCAGAGGCAGCTCCTCCCAGTTGCACTGTGGGAGCAAGGGACTTTGTGGTGATCTCCTAATTTCTGCAGTGAACTTCTGCAGCCCGTGGGGGCATACCAATTAATTGGAAAAAAATCCCTGAGTTAATTTCCTTTTCAGCCTTCTGTAGTGCAGGCACCTAGGTACACAGACCTAATTTAGTCAAACTAGGATAATAATAATAGAGAAATTAACTCTTCTGTTACCTATGCTACGAATGAACTAACTGTCTTTTAAGAGGGAGACAGGTAGTCCAGGCTCTCTCCTGAGCTGATAATTATGGGCACCCCTAAAGCTGCTCCTCCTGCTCCTCATTGTTTCAAGAGTTCCTCAGCATATGGGCACAGTCACTCCTGGGGTGGCAAGGTGAAGAACAATGCTGCAAGGAGTTAGTGGTGAAAAGCAAATGCCACCAGCCCCACATTTCTCTGCCAGAAGAACATCTAAAGCTGATAACCACTAAAACCCTGGACCTGAAATCTCTGAGCCTTGCAGACCTTCTGGAAGTGCTGCTGACTGTAGGAGGACTGGTTACATGCAAGCAGTGTGGCCTGGATACATAATGGTGCTTGCAAGATCAGGACTAGTGCAGAAGTCTGGGTTGTGGTACTGACATGATCAAGAACCCCTTGCACCAAAGCATGTTGGGGAGAGATGCAGATCCTCATCACAATGCCCTCATGTAAGATGTAGCTTTTGACTGCAGTCTGTACATCCCAATGAGAAGGTGGGTCCAAGGTAAGAGAGTGGAATGACTTGGACATTACATGTGCCACAGGATTATTTTCCAGAGGAAAGAGTGAGGTGTTTCTAAAATAAGAGATAAAAACCTCAAACCCCAGATTTTTTTAAGAAATTAAAAGAGGGAACAGGTGCCTACAGCTGCCGTGGCTAAGAGGTGCTTTCACAGGGCTGGCTGGCAGCTGCCAACAGACAGGTCATATGAGAGCAGGTTTCTTCCTTGCTGTCTTTCATACTATCAAGAAGTGAAATAAGAGGATGCTTTACCTTCTTGTTTGTTTGAGTCCATGGCTGCTATAGGATGTGCGTCCTTGCAGGGACTCCTGTCCTCACTCTGGAGGGTTCTGGCTGGTCACTGGGAACATCCCATGGCTTAGAGCTGCTCACATGTGAGCCCTGCGATAGGTCAGCTGGTCTGAACCCTGAGTGCAGAAAGATGCAGAAAGGGTTTATTGAGCAGAGATGCTCAAAGTTCAGAAAATAGAGGGAAGAGGAGGGATTTGAGAGGGAATGAGGCATCCTAAAGTTTTGTTCGGATTCCCAGTGCCTCCACAAGGAGAGTGGGCACTGGTACAAACACTTCCCTCCCAGCCCAAGGCCATTTGTGCATATGTGGATGGGTGAGTAAGAGGCACTACATAATCCCACAGAGACTATTTGCTCAGCAAGATGCTGCTTGTTTAAGCACAGAAGGAAAATGAGATGTATTTTGAATGGCACATGAACATCTTGCACAGGTGCTCTGCATCAAAGAACCAGCTTTTTCTATGCAACAGATCACCCAAAATGTCCTCCAAACTGGTATCTGGGCCACAAGAGATACTGCCTTCACAATACTGCTGCACAGCCCTGCTGGAAATTTTGGAAGTGCTTGTGCTGCCATGCTTGCTTTCTCTACCAGTTGTCTCCTTACATTTGGAGGCACAGGAGTCCTGCAAGGCACCTCAATGTGAAGAGCTACAGCTTCTCTGGAAACCAGGGCCAGCAAAGCATGATGCCATGCCCAAGTCACTCCCTTGGTAACGCATCTCAGCAGTCCAGTAATGGGATTAGGACCTTGAGAACAGTCTTAAGATAATGTCTGAGTAGTGACATAGGCAGAGCCCCAGAAAAATGTATTGCACCAACTCATGCTTCTCTTATCAGCATGGGCATTGCCCCACATCCATGCTACCTCTCCCCAGAGTTTAATTCAAGTCTGTTTTTGACCAGCCTTACTAGGAAACTAGATGTGATTCAGGAGTCTAGAATAACCTCCTAACTCTATTCCTGTTAGACATAGATATGCCCAAGGCTGATGTGAGTTATCGCTAACTTTGCTAATGGGATTGGAGGCGCTAATGTAATTCTGGCACACAGCTCTGCTGACACAGCTATGGAGGGCTGTGGTGGCTTGGAGAAGCCAGGGGTGATGTTTTCAGGGAAGCAGGGACAGAGACAGTCACACAGCATTAAATAGATGGAAGAGATGCAAAAGATGCAGGAGCCTTGCGTGGCTTTAGGAAATCGCTACAGAAGCAGTTGCTGCTGGTGCAGTCAGCAGTGTAGCTTGGGGGTCATACACATTTGGCCTGACAGCTTTCCAGTGTGGAACTCCCAAGGGAGCAGAAGGGCAGCACCATCAGGGTCCCTAAGAATAGGGCAATGCTGAGCATTTGTGAGCTGTGGCAATGCATGTTTCTTGTGGTCAGGCTGAGAGTGGCACAGCCATCAGCATACTCAGCTGGCCTCTTGCTGAGGGTATGATGTAGACAGAAAGGTTTCCAGTATGGAAGCATGGACTTGGGGCTTAGCATCTTCTTGAGACTGAGGATTAATGAAAGGACAAACTTCTTATTTGTAAGAGAGCTGCTTATGCTTATGTGCTCTCCTCCTAAGAAGATCTGCTGTCTTCTCAGGACAGAGGATCCTTTGGTGACACATGCGAAAAACCTGAACAAAGGTGGAGAGACTTTGGACTTCGGCTTTGTACACACAAGCTGGGAAAAGTTCTAGGTGGACACCTGGTTACAGTAAGATAAATGTAATTGTTTATTAAATCAGTTTTCTTTCAGCAGATAGTCTAGGAGTTTGTTGGGTTGGTTTGGGTTTTTTTGAGGACTCTCAGGTTCATGGCAGAGTTTAGATGTGCAGAGACCTCTGGGGTTATCTGACTCAAAGCAGGGCTAACCCCAAAGCTAGACCAGATTCCTCAGAGCCACATCTAGTCAAGGTCTGGGTATCTCCCAGGCTGGAGACTTCTCAGCCTTTTCTGGGCCTGTCCTAGGGCTGAACTTCTCCCATGGGGAAGAATCTTTTCCTTATGGCCAGCAGAGGTTTCACCTGTTGCAGCTTGTGCCCATGGCAATTTATCTTTGCATTGTGTCTGTGAGAAGCGCCTGACTGGCTAGTCTATAACTCCTGCTAGGTAGTTGCAGGTGGCTGTAGGACCCCTCCCTTTCCCCAAGCTGAACAAACCCAGCTCCCTCAGCCTCTCCTCCTATGTTGTGTGCTCCAGCCCTCTGTAGCAGGGGGAAAAAAAAAAAATATATATATATATATATATATATATTTCTTTTTTCTGATAGGTATTCCAAAGAATCACAAGACCATGATTTGCTTCCAAGCAGCTAAATATGCAGTTGTTTTTAAAGTAGCTGAACCTCTCCTCTAGTAGGTTTGAGAAGAAGGTACTTAAGTTTGTATCTCTGAGCAAAACAGAGTTTTAACTTCAGTAGCAGCTCATTTAGTAGCAAAGTGGTTAAACTTTTCTCCCAGTTTAGACTAGTCAATGCCATAGCAAATTCCTGAGGCTTTTGGTTTGGGGCCATTGAGCTGCAGCTTGTTTCACACTGAGAACTGGTTTCAAAATTCGTAACAGTTTTTAGAGTGTTGGGGGAAAAGGAACAATTTTAAAAGGAAAATCAGATATGAAAGAAGCATAAACCTTCTCTGTCATAAATATTTCCACTGAAAACAATGAAAATGGCTTTTTGCCATTTAATTAATTACGTTTTCTTTTTAACAAAGACACGTATTTTTACCCATTCTGCTTGTATATCATTATTGTTTTATCATGCCATCTATAGCAATATAACAGCACATAGTTGTTAACTAGTAATAATTAACAAACATCAATTAGTGTGGAATTACTTATATTAACATGCCATTAAACACACTAACTGAATAACCTGTCTTAAAGATTTTGTAATTTTACTATCCACTTGCTGAATTATTCTGAGGATCTCTGAATTTTCAGTAACAATGTGACATTCGTGTCTCTGGTCTTCACTGGGTAACCATATCCTGCCAGTACCAAGAACATTTCTTGCTGGAAGTACACAAGAATGAGAATCTCTAAACCATACTGCTACACAGCTTTAAATGGGGGAGTCAAGGGACTGTAGTGCATGAGGAAACAGTGTGTACACAGGTTGCAATGGCAGGCATCCAAGGTGAGGAAAAGCCAGAATTAAAGCATAATTCAGTTCCACCAAGTGGAACGAGTCAACTACTTCCACTCTTATACCAACCCCTCCCTGGCATCTGAGACCTCAAAAAGCTTGTGTCTCTGTCCAGGTCCCACTTCAGCGGGTCCTCCTGCCTGGCACATCACCAGGGCTATGCCATCACTCTCGCAGGTGGTGGGTCAGAGGGAAGAATGCAACACAAAGAGCATCCGTGGCTACCCTCCACCAACACATGGAGACCTGCAGTTGTCATGAGGAGTGGTGCACCTAAGAGGAGAAGCTCACAGGAGGGCATTCCCACCTCTGCTATGCTACAGGTGATGACATGAAACATCTTGGGTCCAGTATAAAGAAAGAGGTTTGTGTGATATGGAGAAAAATAACCTACATGAGGTTTTAATGAGAGAGAAGCAATACTTGTAGAAGGGCTTATATGAAGATGTCATTGCCCTGTTATCTATCTTCTCTTCTTACATGCTTTCAACTCAGGGCCACATAGGGCTGGAAAGGAGCCCTTTGGCATTGTATCTTCTTTCTGGTCGTAAAAATGCTGTGGGTTCCTGGTACCAGAAAGAATTTCTCCTTCTAGAGGGAATGCAAAACAATACCTGTATAGCACGGAGATTTATCTGAGAAGTTTCCACATCATCCTCATGCAGACAAGGACAATGTTTGAGCACAGTCTCTGTCCTCTGCAGAGCTCAGGAGTGAGGCACTGAAACTGGGACACCGGGGATGCCGCCATTCCTTCCTGCTGCAGGCACCACCAGGAGCTTTGCTATATGACCGCACCTCAAAGTAGGTTGATCTTGGTTAAGTGGGTCCAGCAAATCTTTCCTGTTTTACCAGAGTAACTGTCTTTCATGTGTCCTCTACCTGCATCCTGCAATTTCCTGAGTCACCCGCTCACTTCTTTGTTACATTCACCACTTGCCAACATTTAGGCCTCACTGCTGGATTCTCTGAATATATAATACTGCCTGCCTGCCCCCGATTCTTCTGACTTGCCAAATATAGGGAGCAAATATATCTTCCTCATCACTAAAACAAGCAAACACCATGATTTGGAGTGGATGCTTGTCATGTTTCCCCTGACTGCCAGGTCGGGAAGCTGCTGACATTATCCTCACCAGGGACAAGGGCTTTAGTCAGCCTGAGTTGGCTTAAGAGCATCTGGCTTTTTCCTAATGGGTTCAAAAAAGGGTTGGAAAATAGGACTGACATTTGGACCTAAGGCCCTGGATGTAGGCTGCTTGGTCAAATCATACCTCACCAGCAGCAATCAAGTCATAAGCTCACAGCAGAGTCTAGGTGAGTAGGGACCCTTGTATGTATCTAGTCAGTTGTATGTATCTAGTCTTCCTGCTCAAAATGAGGCTAACTCCAAACTAAATCAGGCTCCTCAGGGCTGTGTCCAGTTCAAATCTGAGTACTTCCCACATTGGAGACTTTGCAGCCTCTCTGGGCCCTCCAATACCCCAGGAAATAATGTTTTTTCTTATGTGCATTCAGGGTTTCCCTTTGCTGCAGCTTGTGCCCATTGCCTTTCACTGCACACCTCTGGGAAGAATCTGGACTCTGTTTTATAGCCCCCTTGAGGGTGTTAAAAGCTGGAAGAGGATCCCCCCCTTCACCTTTTTTTCCCAGTACTGAGCAAGCCCCACACCCTTAACCCCTTCCTATATGCATGTGCACATAAGAAGCAAGAGCAAGCCATCCTAAACCACCAGCAGGCTGCCTCAAATCCAAATGCCTGACATGCCAGCTCACCACAGGGTAGTTTTCTACTGTTCCTCTGCAAGCTCTCCACTGAACAGACTCAACACCCAGTCACATGAAGCCATCAGCAGACTGCCTTGGCCTGCAACCCAAGCCCATGGTCTCCCTGCTTTAGGGACAAAGAAATGGCAGAGATGTGCTTGTTTTTTCTGAGCTAAGCATTAAAACCCATTAACCCTCCTGCAGCTCACATCAAGCCAGAATGACATCTCTGGAGCAAAGCCCAGAAAATAGTTTCAGGGTAAGAAAGCCACCAGATTCCTCCACTGTGGCAAAATGAAGTTTTTTCCTCTTTTGCCTGTGTCTTCCCTGCAGCAGCCAAATCTGATGAGCCCAAGAACCAGTGTCACCTCTGCCACTAGTGATCACCATGATTCTGGCCACTGGTGTCCAGCAAAGAATAGTGCCCTGGTGCCTTCCAGGAGCAGCTGGTGCTGCAGCCTCTCCAGAGCAGAGCAGGCAGTGTGAGCAAGTTAACAGAGCCTGAGTTGGCACCAACTTCCCAGAGATCCCCGAAGGAGAAGGTGTGGATGGACAGGGAGGTCCCAGTTGCCTGGAGTTGCCTTCTTTAGCTATGCCCCAGATCAGAGTCAGAGCAGAGTGAGGTGCCATTGAGGCAGCACAATTCCCACATGAAGCTGTGCATGGGGGAGGGAGAAGAGGCAAGTCCCACAACCTGCACTGCATTAGTGTGACCATGCTCACCCTTCCAGCGGTCCCCGCACATGGAATGGCACAACTGGGAGAAACAATCAACTGTGCAGAGGATGGCTTGTTAAAAAGACCAACCGAATTCCCTGAGCATCAACATGCAAACAGGCAAAGTTCAGTAAAGCATTTACAACCTAGCCTTGACGGACAACAGTTACTATTTGGCTTTCTGTCCCATTCTGCTTCTGAAATCATGACATGGGCAACAGTGCATTTTTGCTACTTCAGTTGTTAAACCTCCGCAAGATTCCTAAATAAATGCTCGGGATCTTCCTGGTGACTGTCTCAATCCTGCCAGCTGAGATTGCTAGCTGTTTTAATTATCCCACTTGGAGAACACCCCCTAAAAAACCTCTTTTGCTAAAGAGAGCAAAAAATAAATTATTTACTCTCATCACTATCATGCTTTGTCTCCAGCTAACTCTAATGCTGTTGTCATTCAAATACTTCAATTCAGCATGAAACCTCAATTTAGCTGTTAAATGGTGAGAGCAAAAAAAAGTCTTTTTTACCTGGTATTTTAGAGACCTTACTATAAATGCAGCCTCACTAGATTCTCCAGCAGTTTAAGAAGCTAGATCTCCATATACAGTCTTAGAATAAATCAGCTGGAAATAACTGTGGGCACAGAAGATGCAAGCTACTTCCAATAACCATTTTATCCACAGCACATGCAATATTAAATAGCAGAGCTCTAGCTTTTTCCAGCAATAGGAAAAATTATATTATTAATCCCAGTCTTCATCCCATGCTGAGAACATTTAAAACTTACCCCAGGCTAGCTGAAGATTCTTCAGCACTGACAGTTGCCAGAGTTGGGAATTAGCACTGTGCAAGAAAGGAGAGAGAGAGGAGAGCAATGGTGGCTTGACGTGTCCCAGGATGGGACTGTCACATGCTAATCACTGGTTTGAAACGCAAGCTTAACAAATGCCTTCTAATTATGTAATTGTCAGGTCACATCCTTGCATCCCCATACCAAAATCAGGACTGTGCACTTGGAAGAAGATGATACCGACTTCTTTCCTTTTTAATTAGATTTGCACACTGCTGCAAGGGGAGGGTGAGAAATCTTGTGAAGTGACAGGCAGAGGGGGCTCTGTGGTTTCTGCTACTTCACTGAGCTCAGAGACTCTTAAATACCTCCTATGGCACCCAAGCAAGACAGCCTGCAGTTGGGGACAGGGAGACAGGACCAGCTCCTCCCCACCTTCTCTGACACCCTCAGTCTTGTACCATGCACGGCCTCACCAGGGATACCAGAGCCAAGAGGGCTTCCCTTCCTTCATTCTGGGTCTGACAGCAAGGTTGCCAAAGTAGCCAGGGCAGAGGAGTAGCAACCACCACCACTTCTGCATTTTGTGTTGTTAGATCATAAAAAATTTCCTTTGAGTAAAAATAAAGAAGAACACGAAGGGAGGTGGGAGAATGGGAGACAGCAGTCCTCCACACCAGCTCCATTTCCTCACTAATGTCCTGCAAGATATTTTGCTTCGAAGAGCATCAATAAAGCAAGTAACTCAAGTCCAGGCATGCCAGGAAAAGGTTTGAGCAGTCCAGTGGGTTACCCTGAAGCCTAAGAGCAGAGAGACATCAAGGAGGAGGAACAGTAATAAAAGGCAGGCTAATTTCTTCCTGAAAGACAAAGATCTGCTTCAAATACAGCCTTCAGGCAGAAAACCTGCAATGTAAAACCACACAGCCTGCTTCAGTATAGCTGCTGTGCAGCACAGATACATGTGGTGATGTGGAGTTCTAGCAAAGGAGCTGAAAGGACAGGCTCATAGATGAACAGAAGCTCTGTGGAATATACTACTACCTCTGAAGTCAAGGACTAGGGACAGAAGACACTGGTTTTTTGTTGTTTGGGGATGGTTGTTGTTTTGGAGCTGGCTGTTTCAGGAGGAAAACCCAGCAAAATTGAACATAATAAATAATTCTGAAGGAGTTTGCTGGAAAGACGAAGATGCCTGTGAATTCAACAAACAGCTCAAGCTAGAAGAGATTTTTATTTTTTTAATAATAAAAACCTTTGGTTTCACAAATCTATGAACAAAACATTTAAAATAGAGATTTTTCCTACAGATAGCTTTAAGGAAAAGGGCTGAAAGGTGTTATATTGAAAAATTATCCATGAGGTGCTTTGTTTCAGATGACCCAGTATGTTTCATTCTGCTGATAATAGGTTGTTTTTTCATTTTGCTAAGAAACCACAGGGCCTAAGATTTCTCCAAATCCCAACAAAATGAGCTGAGCATTTGAAGGCACATCTTAAGGAAAAGCATCTGTACATTTTGCCTGCAAATGGAGGCGAGGCCAAGTATTTACAAAAACTCCATTCAACATCTGGCAATCAAAGACTCAACACACCTTTTTTTTCCTGCCAGCACTGGCATGTTGTAGCTATTTTGTTTTGTTGTTGGTTTTTTTTTTAACTAAAAAGCCGTTTTTCTGCTTGTAAAGCGAAGTGTTCAGATTCATAGTGCACAGACTTTTGTTGACCAAATGCAAACAAAAATAGAAATAGATTTTTCAGTGCATTAGACTTTCTGATGGTGCATTGGAAGAAACCAGTCTCCTCTGTGTGCTCTCCTGTCTACTTCCCTTCCCTGAGAAAAGCAGCTTTGGTGCATGGGAGAGGTCAGTCCTTGAGCAGTCTGGAACCAGAGCCTGGGGTTTATGGGCTTGACCTGAGAGGAGTAACTGCCATGCTACAGCTACCCTTGCTGTCTCCTTTGACTCCACTATGCAACACCTGCCTTAGGGTAAACACGATCACATGAGCACTGTTTGCAAAAGTGTCTGTGGGTGGAGAGGTTTGTTTTCTGGGGAAAGTTACAAAAGTTGAGCATAAATTAGGCTTCATTAGTTGCTAACAAGTTTTTTGAAACCCAGGGAGAAAGGCATTCCTAGGGCAAGTTAAAATACAAAAAGAATTCTAGTCATCAACTGTTGCACTTATAAATTCACCCTATCCAACTTCATTTTTTTTAAGTTCTCATTTGGCAGAGTTCAGCTGATTTGGTCTGAAAAGAAAAATAATTTTCTTCACTATTTTCATGCATCCTTAGGGATTTTTTTAAATAAATACATGAAGAAATCAATGCCTGTTGAAAACTGGTCACAGCTGTTGATCCCAGAATGCAATCTGATCCAAAATGGATAAAAAATATCAGAACTGTGCCAAACAGCTAAATTTTCAACTCCTGCCTCATTCCCACTGCTGCCGAGCCATGAAATGATGCCCCTCCATTCCATTTTAATCTATAAAGTCTCCTTCACCTTCCATCCTGTAATGACAGAAATCCAGTCTGTTGAGAATGCCATCAGTTTCTGGCAGCATGGTGATCTGTGTGCTATGCAGATAAGCAAATTGCCAGGAATCAGAACCTTACTAGTGTAAGCACCTGCCTTAACTTTCTCCCACTTTTTAGCCTGTAAAAGTTTTGAACTACAAAGCACACAGGTTAGATATCCAAGAAAGATATTCCTTTATTTGCATTAGTATTTATACTAATGCCCTCCCCCGAAAAACTTCATAGTCCCATTCATGATTTGAACTAAGTCCTATCAAGTATCCTGACTTTCATCAGGGGCATCTTAAAGATGTGTAAGTGTATCCAGCTAGTCACCCTGTGATCTTCTTGCTGTACAAATCCATCCTCTCTTTCTCACCATCTTGCTATATGCTGCTATGACAAAATGCAAAGATTTAGAGCCACTTGCAGGAAAAAAGTAACTGCTGTGCCCTCATAAACCACGTTTCTCCTGATCCTTGAAAGCCATGATCATTATACCTAAAAACTGCTATAACAAAGAATCAGCATCCCTTGCAAATGAGGGAGAAATACGTTTTTAAATTAACTACTGGATATTTGTTTCCCTTCAAAAATAAAACCACCTAGCAGTCACACCAAGCTGTTATGGTGCTGCCTATGTATGTTCTCTCATGAAAGCCACAGTGATCTGGGGAACTGACACTTACTTCATGTGAGTACGTGGAAATTAGCAACATGTCAGCAAAAGACAGGAGTCCTGTAGCAGATTTTAACATGCCACTGTAACAGAGGTGTAACTTAACTCAGTCTGTTCTAAGGCATTGAAATAAATGTCTTTCATTTTTCCCCAAACATTTGAGTTTGTCGTACAGGTTCCCATTTTGTATCCAAGTACATTCTGTAATGTAGATTTCCTTTAAAAATAGAATTGGCCATCATTCTAGTGCTATTGTGGCTGTGATTTTTGGTCAGCAGGGCAAGAGCGAGTTGTTGCTTTTTTTCTTATGAAAGACCACATATTAACACACATACATTTTAGATTTATTTCAGATACTAGACTGAGGAGGTACTTAAGAGAAAAAATAAACCTAAATCATACCTAGTAAATTTGATAGAGAATTAATTTAAGAAGCATAAACAAGAATGTTCTCGTGTCATTTTTTCCAGTTACCTTTCTCATTAAATCTGTTTTGTGGATTATGAAGTGGGTATTGACTTCTTGCTTTAGGAAAAGATGGTATCTTGGCAATTCAAAATCCACAGCCTTATTCAGAATAAATTAACTTAGCTGATGTTTATGAGTGGCACTAAAATATTTTATTCTGAGCTATGAAAATGAACCTCCACATTTTCCCATCTCTCTGAAATTTATACTTTACCTCAAAAAAGAAGTAGACACAAACTTTGAACTACCAGCCCAAATCAGCACTGTCTTTCTGCAGGTATCTGCAGGCAGACAGCTTGAAACAACAGCTCTGAAAGAGGTCTGACCTGCTGTGTTTCTGTGAACTGTGCCTGATCCCAGACACTGGGTAACAAAAAGCAAGTAGGTTGAAAACTTCTTGAAAGTACAACAGCATCTTGACAACTTCTGACTAGGAGTGAATCACAGACTTCAGAAACCTTCTCCTATGTTGGGTGAAGCTGATGAGCACTTTACAGCTTATGAAATAAAAACTAATAGAAAAGACCACATGACCCTTCCACTTCAAACTTACTTGTTTTATTTGAGTGGTCCAACGTGTTGGAAAATAACTCAGAAATGTAGAATGATGTGGTTAGTTTGTGTAAGGTGCACCCTGTATATATATACAAGTTCAAACTGCAGTCAGAGGAGCACCCAATTAGTACCACAGCACTGAGCCAGGACATCCTGCAATAACTGGGCCTTGAAGAAGCAATTAATCAAGAGGTTTCAAAGATGTTTTGTGTACATCACCAACTTGGTAAGAGGATTCAAGATCTATTGGACCTAAGGAATGTAGGATCTGATAAAAAGAACAAAAATCAAGGAAAGATTGACTACTGAACCAGTCTTGGGCAGTTGAAGTTACAGAAATTGAGATACTGTGTCCTGTTTGTGAACTTAGCTCATTATAATGTCATTATAATCCTAAAAATCGCACCCCCAGGTCAAAAAGACCCCTGCTCAGATGAAGACCCTTCCCCTGAGCATGCGTGATAGCAGAAATAGTGATGTAACCATATTATAATTATATGTAAATCGTTAACCAATCACTATAGGGATTGCTTGGAAGCTTGCTAACCTTACGGTTTTGTGTATAAACATGTGATGAAAAATCTCCCTTGGTGTGCTTGATTTGTGGGAAGGCACCAAGCACCCAGCTTTGCACAAACCTGCAACTAATAACAATGTCTCCTTCCTAAAGGTAGTCCCTTTCTCTGCATTTTAGGAGCTGTCTTTAAATGGTAACTAATGTACTTTACTCCATTTGGAAATGTGTAGGTTCCAACCCCATGAAAAATGTTGCCTTTGAATTCACCTTCATAAACTGCCCCAGAAGGATATTCCAGCCTTCTAGTCTTTGATCTGCATTTAATGAGTGATGAAGGATAAAGAAACTGGTTCATGTTTATGCTTAGAGCATTTTTTCCTTTCATTACAACATCCTTTCAGATTGCTGCCTGAGTCTGCTATCATATTCAGATATTATAATGGAGAGGAAAGTGACTGTTTCAGATTTAGGCAGGTTCTTGCTTCTACAAGGATTTAGTGTAAGAGCTTAGAAGTTTTTCAGCCAGCCACAGTGTCCAGTAAACCCCTCCTCTGCTGGTAATCTCACAGGATTTTAGCAATCTATGTAGCATGAAGCTGCTGCCCCCAGCCCTGGAAATAACTCATCTACCTGGACAGGCTCAGTTGTTAACTAACTTTTCCAGAATTCCTTTCTGTGGATCAAGGCAGATCATTTCTTCAGCCAAGGCTACTAAGCCATGCCAAGAGGATTTAAATCTGTGCTGCAAATCACTTCTGTGCCATAATCTTAGTTCTTGTTATTGCACCAATATTTGTGTAAGACACTGAAAAAAAGGAGGCCAGAGTAGAGCTAATAGAGCCACTGGTCTCATTTCAAGGACTGTCTCCAGCATCAACAAAATAAGCAGTTTTCCTGTACTTACTAATTAATTCCTGGGGAACTCAGTAACCAAGGGCAGCCAAACAATGGTGTGTTTGTCAGTGGCCAGAGCTCCCCTGTTTGATTGTGGGATGTGTGTGTGGTGTATAAACGTGCAGAAGGGCCAGGAATGCACAGCTCATTCATGCAAGGCTTTCACAGTGGCTGTGCCATGCTGGGCACCACCAGGGACACATTGCTGGGTGTTTCACTAGCACCTGCCTGACAGAATGACCAGGGTATTTGCAGGAGCCTCAGGAGTCAGCAGGACATCTGAAGACCCCAAGTGTCTCAAGTCTTCAGATTGGGCTGTCACAAGATTCCCAGGTGGAAGAAGAACCTGCAGCATTGGTCTGATCCTTCTCAGGTTATGACTTTCCTTTCTGTGTCTTTTTAAGGGTGGATATAGCGAGACACACTCCATTCCAAACCCAGAGAATGTTTAAAATGAAGGAATACTTTAAATTACCTTGTCATTTTTCCAGCTGCCAACATCTGTAGTTCTGTTGGTGCTGATGTAGACTCCATGACCATTCCTCTCAAGCTCACCCTCAGGGATCCTTCTGGATTCCCCCTGTAGGAAACTATGGTGGTGGAGGACAGGTTTTTCACTTTGAGACAGAGAGCATCTGAGAGGCAAAAAACCTATGAGAGGGTGCAATGTATTTCTTCTGTTGAAGGACACCATTTCTCCCAGAGCTGATACTCCATCTCCTGTGGACAGGCTACTCCCAGAGATGCGTCCTTGGAGCACACAAGCCCCACTGAATTAGATGCCTTTGGGTGCCACGCAGGGAGTGCGAGCCAGCCACCGTCCTGCCACCTGTTCTCCCAGCACGCCCAAGCCTCAGAGAGCAAAGCTGGCAGAGCAGAGCCCCATGGACCACCGGGGCAGTGGATGTGGCTGTCTGCAAGAGGACCCTGAGAAAACACCTCCACAGCAGATTCTGTGTGTCTGCGGGGAGTCCTCACACAGCCAAAGCAGCGTGGACTTGGGTAATAGCCCATTTCTGCTGGGAAGCTTCTTTTGGCTTCAAACTGCAACTTGGCACAGGCTGCCCGGAGGAGCTGTGGAGTCTTTATCCGCGGAGATATCCAAGATCCAACGGGATGCAGCCTAGGGCGGCCATGGCGGCTGACTCTGCACGGGCAGGAGACCGGGGCCCTCCAGAGGAGCTTTCCCACCTCGGCTCAGCAGCTGCGGGGCCACCCGTCACTGACATACACCTTCCACCTGAGTGAGACCAGCGCGCACGTTTCCTCTGTTTCAGTTCTACACGCTCAGCTTCGCAAAAGGGGCTGAGGCCTACAAAGACTTCCCTACCCTACCTGCCTTCGCTTGGGAATGTGGGAAGACACTCGGCGGGAACCAGCAGGAAGTGCCGGCGGTTGCCAGGCGGAAGTGCCGGCGGTTGCTAAGGAAGCCGGCGGCCCGGAAGAGGAAGGCGGGCGCTTCCGGGGGAGGGGAGGCCGAGCCGGGCCGGAGCGGAGCCGGGAGCCGGGAGCCGGGAGGGGCAGGGTAGGCACGGGCGGCCCGGGGGGGTGCGGAGCGGGCGGTGCGGTTCCCAGGACGGCGTGGCGGCCCCGCGGAGGCGCCGTGAAGGAGGCTGAGGGAAGGTGGGTGGGTGGGTGAGTGAGCGGGAGATGCGGTCCCGGGAAGATGGAGGGGAGGGGAGGGGAGGGGAAGGGGACCCTGCGGTGAGGGGGGGGCAGGGCCAGGAGAGGAGGCCTGGGGACCCCGGGTGGGAGGTGCTGGTGGCCGGACCCTCGTGGGAGGTGTGGGAGGCGGGGGACGCGGGGCAGGGCGGGAGGAGCCGGTGAGGGAGCGCCCCGTGGGAGCGGAGCTGCTCTCGGTGCCGGGGGCTCCGGCCTGTGTGCTGAGCTAGGAGGGTGGGACCCCGTGTGACAGCGTCCTCAGGCCCGGCTGCCGGTGCCCGTGCCCGTGCCCGGCCGCCGTGCTCACTCTCTTAGCCTCCTCCTCCACTTAGGTCGGGCTGCTCTGAGCGGTATCAGCTCCTCTGTTCAGTCCTGGTGAAGCTCCAGTGGGGAGAACTGCCACCAAAAATGGAAGTTGGCCACTTTCCAAGCCCCGAGTTGTTGGCACTCTCCAAGCCCTCATTTGGGCTGCTATTCATGCACGGCCACATGGGTTCTTGTCCTGGCTCTGGAGGTGCCAGTGCAAAGGTCCAGGTATTCAGCTCCTGACGGACTGTTCAGTGCTGCTCACCTGTCCCTGCAATAGCTTTCCATTTGCAGGAGCACTATATCTGTGCATGTTGAGCCATTCTTTCACTGACAACAACTGATTAATACCAGTGGGCCTGTGGCAGAGCTGGTGAAGATCATGGAGTGGTTTGGGTTGGAAAAGACCTTAAAGATCATCTAGTTCTAACCGCCCTGCATGGGCAGGAACACCTGTCGCTAGATCAGGTTGCTCAAAGTCCCATCCACTCTGCCCTTGAACACTTCCAGGGAGGGGGCATCCACAGCTTCCCTGGGTGACCTCTTCCAGTGTCTCACCACCCTCTAAATAATTTCTTCCTAATGTCTAACCTAAATCTGCCCTCTTCCAGTCTAAAGCCATTACCCTGTGGTTTTTTTTGCTACATGCCCTTGTAAAAAGCCCCTCCCCAGATTTCCTGTAGCCCCTCCAGGTACTGGAAGGCTGCTGCAAGGTCTCCCTGGAGTCTTCCCTTCTCCAGGTAGAACAACCCCAACTGTCTCAGCCTGTCTTCACAGGAGAGGTGCTCCAGCCGTCTAATCATCTTTGTAGCTGTCTTCTGGACTTGCTCCATGAGTTCCATGTCCCTCTTATGCTGGGGGCTCCAGAGTTGGACACAGCACTCCAGGTGGGGTCTCACAAGAGCAGAATAAAGGGGGAGAATCACCTCCCTGGCCCTGCTGGCCACACTTCTTTTGATGCAGCCCAGGATGCAGTTGCTCTCTGGGCTCCTGTGTACTCTGGTGGCTCCTGTTGAGCTTCTCATCCACCATCACCCCCAAGCCCTTCTCAGGGCTGCTCTCAATCTGTTCTCCACCCAATCTATATTTGTGCTTGGGATTGCCCTGACCCAAGTGCAGGATCTTGCACTTGGCCTTACTGAACTTCATGAGGTTGGTACGGGCCCACCTCTCAAGCCAGTCAAGGTCCCTCTGGATTGCATTCCTTTCCTTAAGCATTGTCAACCACACCACAGAGCTTGGTGTCATCAACAAACTTTCTGAGGGTGCACTCAATGCCACTATTTATGTCACTGACAAATATGTTAAACAGTACTGGTCTGGGTACTGACCCTTGGCTTCCATTTGGACATCAAGCTGTTGACCACTACTCTTGGAGTATGACCATCCAGCCAATTCCTTATGCACCAAGTGGTCCATCTGTCAACTCCATATCTTTCCAATTTAGAGATCAGAATGTTTTGTGGGACAGTTTCAAGTGCTTTGCACAAGTCCAGGTAGATTATGTCAGTTGCTCTTCCCTCATCCACCAACACTCTAAGTCCATTGTAGAAGGCCACCAAATTTGTCAGGCATGATTTGGCTTTGGTGAAGCCACATTTGCTGCCACCAACCACCTCCACATTTTTCATGAGCCTTAGCAGAGCCTTCAGGAGGATCTGCTCCATGATCTTGCTGGGCACAGAGGTGAGACTGACTGGCCTGTAGTTCCCTGAGTCTTCCTGTTTTCCCTTTTTGAAATTAGGGGTTATGTTTCCCCTTTTCCAGTCAGTGGGAATTTCACCAGACTGCCATGGCTTCTCAAAAATAATGGAAAGCAGCTTTGCAGCTTCATCCACCAATTCCCTCAGGAGCCATGGATGGAGCTCATCAGGTTTCATGGGCTTGTGTACCTTCAGGTTCTTTAGATGATCTTAAACCTGCTCTTCTCCTACAGTGTGCAGATCTTCCTTTTTCCAGTCCCTGCCTTTGCCTTCTGCAACTTGGGTAGTGTGACCAGAACCCTTGACTGCAAAGATTGATGCAAATGGTCATTGAGTACCTCAGCCTTCTCCATATCCCACATGACCAGCTCTCCTGTTTCCTTCTGGAGGGGGCCCACATTTTCCCTAGTCTTCCTTTTATCACTGATGCACCTCTAGAAGCTTTTCTTATTTCCCTGGCCAGACTTATTTCTGTCTGAGCTTTAGCTTTCCTAACCTGATCCCTGGCTGCTCAGACAACTTCTCTGTACTCCTTACAGGCCACCTGTCTGCTGTGGTTGAGGCCCAGCCAGTAACAAAGCCATGTGTCACACCTCCCCCCCGCCACTGTGGGATGGGGAGGAGAAAATCAGATTAAAAGCCCGTGTGTCAAGACAAGGACAGGGAGGGTTCACTCACAAGTAATGGTCACAGGTTACTGTCCCTTATGATAGTGGCCAGATTAAGTTCCAGCTGCGCTTTTGCCTTCCTAATTTTCTCTCTGCATGACCTCACAGGATCCTTGTACTCTTCCTGAGTTGCCAGCCATTTGCTCCAAAGGTGGTAAACTCTCCTTTTTTTCCTGAGTCCCAGAAAACCTCCCTTTTCAACCAGGCTGGTCATCTTCCCTGCCCGTTCATTTTATGATACATGGGGACAGCTTGCTCTTGCACCTTTAAGACTTGCTTCTTGAAGAGGGCCCAGCCTTCCTGGACCACTTTGTCCTCCAGGACTGTCTCCCAGGGGACTGACTCTCAACCAATGTCCTAAAAAGGCCAAAGTCTGCCCTCTGGAAGCCCATGGTGGAGGTTTTGGTCACCCTCCTCCTTAATTAAGAATCAAGAAGTTTACCATTTCACGGTTCCTAAGCCGAAGACGGCCTCTGACCACCACATCTCCCATCACTCCTTCTCTGTTAGTGAACAGCAGGTCTAACAAGGCACCTCCCTGGTAGGCTCTTTGTGGCCCATGCTGTGCGCATTGGTGTAGATGCCCTTGGGCTGGGCTATTGATTTCACTCGCATCACTTCACCGCTAGACTCATCTGTAGTGGGTCTGATTTTATACCTTTCCCCCTTCGAACCTGGTTTTCCTCACAGTCTTCCCTTACTCCAGTGTGGAGTCCCTCCCATGGGAGAAGGTCCTTCATGAACCCCTCTGACATATGTCCCTCCCACAAGGTGCAGTCTCTCAGGAACAGACTGCTCCAGTGTGGGCTTCCCACAGAGTCACAGCCTGCTTCAGGTGCAGTCACGTCCCCTGGTGCAAGGTCTCCTGTGGCTGCAGGTCCACATCTGCTCCACCACGCTCCTCCGTTGGTTGCAGGGGGACAGCCTGCTGTTTCACCACAAGCTGCAGGGGAACCTCTGCTCAGGCACCTCCTCCCCCTCCTTAGTCACCGACTTTGGTATCTCTGCTCTGGGGTTGCTCTCTTCTGAGGAAGTTTTCAGCAGCTTCTCACAGGAGGCATCCAGGGGCCCCTCCCCTGCTATCACACCAACCCAACACAGTGTCCTTGCTTCCACCCTCTGTAAACTCCCGTTTTACATGTAAGTGTGTCCAGGAGCCACTTGTTTGTCCATATCAGCCTCCTGGCATCCTTGTCTACCTTCCTCTTTGTTGGGATGTACTGCTCCTGGGCTTGGAGGAGGTGATCACTGAATGTTGACCAGCTCATCTCCTCTCAGTATTTGACTCCTCTCCCCTCCAGGGCTTTATCCCATGGTTCCCTACAAAGCAGGTCCCTGAAGAGGCCAAAATGTGCTCTTCTGAAGTCCAGGGTAGCAAGCTTGCTGCACACCCTCCTTGTTGCCCTAAGGATCTTGAATTCCACCATTTTTTGGTCACTGCAGCCAAGGCTGCCCTTGAGCTTCACGTTATCTACCAGCTCTTCCTTGTTGGTAAGAACTTGCTGTGAGCAGGAGAGGAGGGCTTGTTTTCCAACTCCTCTGCCCAGACTCCATAGTGCTCAGCAGTCTGGACAGCTCCTTGCAAAAGGAGATGGGTCAGGCAGGAGCAGGTTAATGTGAAAACAAATTGTATCTTTGGCTTCAGCTCCCCTTTGACCTTTTATTGTCAGGCCTGCAAACTCCAAAGTTGAAAAGTGGCAGGACACAGGCTGCTTTCTGTTGTGAAAGTTCCCTTGGAGGTTTGCCCTTTGGGCTCCCATATCCAAGAAAATTCCATCAGTGGCAGAACTGGAGTTCCCAGACTAGGCAGCACTGCTGGTAGGCTCACCCTTTTGCCAGAGATCCTGTAGTTTCTGGTTGAGGAGGCTGTGAGGAATATTACTTTTATTTTCTAAAGCCAAATAACTTGTTTAGCAGTGTTCTAGAAAAATGTACTTTGCTTCAAGTGCCTTCAAAAACATGCAGGTAATTACAGTTTGAGAGAATATCTTCTCTTGTCATATGGATAAACGAATCATGTGATGTGCCTGGACATCTGCAATGTGATCAATTATCTTAATAACAAAGGGCTATTTTTTTCCCTTCCTCAGCTAGAAAACATGAGTTCAGCAGGGAGAAGAAGAGGAAAGCCCAACAGAGGAGGAGGAAGAGGAAGAGGAGGAGGAGGAGGAGGAAGAGGGAGAGGAGGCAGTGGAAGAGGAGGAAGCAGCAGTGGCCGTTCAACCAAGTCTCAGCTTGGTGGAAATAGGAAGTGTGCAACCAAAATTTGGGATGATGGAGATGATTTTTGTCTCTTTGAGGAACCAAGGCTGGAATCCAGGTCTTTCCCTTAATCTGGGGGGGTTGTTTGACAGAGATATTTGGAATGTTTTGGGCCTCAGTTTTGGACATCTTTGAATATAGAGAAGAGTGAAGATTTAACAAAATATTAGAACCTCTGTTTTTCTTCTTCGGTCATAAAGTAATATCAGAATGCCTTTAATCAAAAATCACTAATAAACAGAGGATGTTAATTGTTGGGTATTACAAAGCAGAAGCTGGGCCATGATAAACATGCAATTTAGGATGAATTTAGTATCCTTGACCACCGTGATGTATTCTGACAACTCTAGCTTAGAAATATGTGGTTGTACTGCAGCCTGGGAACAGCTATACTTAGCAAAGCCTTTATTAAACTTTGGATTTGACACAGAATAAAATAAATATATGCGTGTGTGTGTGTGCAGATAGAGGCACACATCCTGGTCATGGAAGAATGAACCCAACTGAATAATCCTTAAGTCATGGACTTGTCTTATTTTGGTTTTCTTGTTTCGAATTACAGGGTTGGGTCCTAACACATCCCAATTCAGTCAGGATCGTTTGAGCCAAACAAATAAATCCTTGTTATGTTCTATTTCAATTTTTAGATCAAATGCCTCTGCTAGAAGAGGAGGGCAAGCAAAACAGAGACCTGAAGCGAGAATGCCTCTGCAAACCATACACATGACATCAGAGAATCAGAGAAGAGTGAAGGAACTTCTTCAAGAGCTTCAAGCACAGGAGCTGGGTCCTGAATCAGAGTTAGTTTAAATGGGTCACGACTTCTAGCTCTGCTAGATGAACACACTTTAACAGGCACACTGTTAGAAATGAAAACAATATTCTTTTTTTTTCCCTTAACTTTTAATTTTATCTCAAATCCTGTGGTTTTGAGTCTGCCTTGTTCTTCTACAATATCAACTCTGGGAAGCGGGTAGCAAAATCCTCCATTTAAATGGAGGATTTAAAACTGCAGAAGCAGAGTTTTGCATCTGCTCAGCAATATAATTTTGTTTCATTTTAATCTGATAAATCTTTTTATCAGAGTAGCTGGTTCTGATGAAGATGAGGATGGTCCTGATTACCTTGATGATGAACAGTGCTGGTCAACAGATCGAGAAGTTTCTGACGTAATACCAGGGTTGTCTGCTGAGCAGAGAATTGTGGAAAGTGAAGTGTCTTCATTTGCTGTGCACAAACTCTCCAGGTGATGCTTTTCAGTGAATAATTTGTATCCTGAAGAGTTAAATCACTAGTATTCATTTTGTAAGCTATCAGTGCTTGGACTTCCTCTTGACTTCAAGGAAGTTCTATGTACAGAACTGATGAATTTGTGTCTCCTATAATTTGATCCTCAACTAGGTGGGTTTAAAATAATTGTTTTACAAAAATAAATCACCCCGGCCTTTTTTAGTGAAGTTTTCAGTTCTTTCTCCAAGACAATGAAACAGATCTGGGAAAGCTCAGGGAGCATTGCTCTTATATATATTTTTTTTTCCAGGTAGCTAATGTTTCAAAACCTTGTAAGTGTTCATCCATTTTGCTCAATTGTGAGCATTTATTAATTATTTCTCCTTCATTTAAGAGTGTTTTATATGTGAAAGGATTAAACTTTTTCAAAAGAGTTGTATTTGTATAATTCAACAGGGAAATCTAATCCTTCAACTATTATGTGCTACGTTCTGAGGCATGAGATAGTTGTCACATAAACTTAATTACACCAAATTACTGCCTGTCATTGTCATTTAATATAGCATACATATTTTGGTGTGGGGTTTTTTCCCCCCCATATGGTAGTAATAGTATCTTATGCCATACGTGCTCGCTTACTGGAAGCCTAATCAAGCAGATCTGTGGTTATTTTGCTTCATACAAGTCTCTGTTTTGCAGGTATGGTTTTGACAGTGAGCGTTGTCGGGCAGTACTGAGATCCTGCAATGGTAACATTGGGGCATCGTTGGAGTATTTGCTGTTGCAGTGTTTTGCTGAAAGATACGGAGAGAAGATGCAGGTTTCTGCAACAGCTGCTGAAGCCACTCAAGAAGAATATTTGGAACAGAGACAAGAAGAGGCTTTTGCCCTCCGGGCAATCTATGGAGAAAAATTTGTAGAAAGAATTCAAAACCGCGTTTGGACTTTCAGTTTGGAATTGCAGTACCTGGCAAACGGGCTCAGCAAATCTAAACAAAAGGACAGTTGTACTAGGGAAGCAGCTAAGCAGACTTCAAAGGAAATATGTAAATTTCATCTCCAAGGAGGCTGCAGATTTGGTTCAAAATGCAGATTCAAACATGAATTCCCTCCAAACCACCCAATAAAACCAGACAGGAACTCTGTAGATGATGCTCATCTGAGACTTAACAGTGATCGTCCTGTATATGAACTTGAAGTAAGATTTCCTGAAGAAAACAAGTATCCACTCCAAGCACCTCTTGTGGCATTTTATTCCACTGACGAGAATCTACCTCTTGCTTGTCGTTTACACATTGCTGAATTACTCTTTGGAAAGGCCTTAACAGCTGCGGAATCTAATGAACCAGTGGTGTACACCTTAGTGACTTGCTTAGAAGATGAATCTGAAATAAGGGAGTTACTTAAAAATACTCATCACAAGTACAGTGTTCCTCCTGTGTCCCTTCTGGCAACACCATCTGTAAAGCTACAGACAAAGAGTGCATCTAGCTCAAGTCGAGTGTCTGAAGGTACACCACATTTGCCTCTATGATTTCTGGGTTAAAAACAGTCAAAAAGATTAAAAAAAAAAAAGAGAGAGCGAAGGCAGAGAGCCCAACTCAGGCATCTGTTCCAAATCTGTTTCTTGAGGTATGGTGAGCCAGATCCATAATCTGTCTGTGCCTCACAAAGTCCCTTCCATAATAAAGCTGCAGCAGAGGGGTTTTCTGCTGACAAGGATTGTGTTAAAGGAGCACAGAGCTAATGAGTTTGGGTTGGCAAAGTGAACAATAGCTATTCCCCCCCAGTCAATAACAAGCCATTGAGATACCGTGTGAGCTCACCAGAACTGACCAGAGAAGTATGATTGGAAGGGAACAGAGAAGCTTGTTTGAAATCTGTGTTACATCTGCTACTAATCAAGTCAGAAACATCTGTTGTTTGGTTTTTTTTTTTAATTACTTAAAATTACCAACCCTTCCTCAAAATAAGTTTTGTAAAGTTGGATTTAAGGCTAAGTAAAGGTTGTAAGAATGTTGTTCAAGGTATCATCCCTGTTTTTTTGCATGCAAGTGCAACTAGGTTGATTTCACAGGGGGAGCATTGGGACTGTCAGTATGGCAGGGTAACAGCAACTCTGTGGCATAGATGACCTTCAAGTTCTCCATTCCCAAACTGTTTTATTTAAGGCAAACTTTGTTCAAGAGAGTTTTCAAGAACAACTGCATCATGTTTTAGAGCACCTAAATAGTGACAGCCTATTTTTTTTGTTACAGTATAACCAATTATTCAGGTTTTTTTTAACAGCTCCACAGAAAAACTGCTTTATTCCAGAAGCTGAAATCAGAGATTCCAAGTAATCTTCCTTACGTTATAAAATACTATGTTCAGATAAATGAAGCCTTAGAACTTTTAAGGACTGGCTTACTCTCTTACTACTTAAGCAGTAGGCACCAAAGTACCTGGTCCATTTTCAGCCTTGGTTGAAAAGTACTTGGCAGTGGCTTAACACTTGGTGTTACAGTGTAGTTTTAATTTAAGTGGTTGTGTGGTGAACTGGAGAGGGGAGCTGAGACACACACACATGAACAGCTTTCAGGAAGGCAAAGCAGTTCTGAGTCTGGTTCACTGGATGGCCAGTCAGAGACTATGGTGTTGCAGAGCACAGCTGGTGCAGGTGTAGTGACAGGTGGGTTGGAGCTGGAGAAGTTGTGGTTTGTTTGATGAGGTATGGGGAGGGTTGCTGGTGTTGAACTAAATGCATATTGAAGACAGTCCTGCAGACCCTCAGCTCCAGCCTAACAAAATTCTTTGATAAGAATGCTCCTGGAACATGTTTCTCTTTTCTACAGTGCTGATGAGGTCCTGTTCCTTAGTAACAAGAATACCTAAATTGTACATATTTTCTCTCAAGCCTCAACAGTGTCAGAGCCTCAGGAAGAAGAGGAGGAGGCAGGAGAGGAGGAAGATGAGCCTGAACAAGTTGTCGTGGAGAATGAGAGTTATGTGAACTTTAAGAAAAAGCTTTCCAAAAAGTATGATGTGCAGGCAAAGTCTCTGTATAACGAAAATGTTAAAATCTGCACGCAATTTCGTCTGAAAAAGGTATAACACAGAACTGAATATCTGTTTTTATGCTTTAGAGAAATACTTAAGCCACAGGCTGCTATTTCAGATGGTTCTGTTCCACTCCAGTGGTGTTCTTACTGCCATGCTGTCTGGTTTTGTGCATCAGTCTTCTAGGCACTTCCAGTCCATGTTGTACGAAAGACAGAAGCTCCCTGCGTGGCAAGAGAGAGAAACCATTCTTGATTTGCTGAGGAGCCACCAAGTTCTTGTTGTGAGTGGCATGACAGGGTAAGACTGTGATTGCATATACAGACTTCACGTATCAAAGTATACATAGAAGACTATGAAATATGTATCCATGTCCTGAAAAGGTTAAGGTTGTGGTCCATCTGTGACTAGTGACAGCAATCCTAGGTGAACTTCACGTGATGAGAACACTAACCAAACAAAGCACATTTCAAGTGGAATGCAGTCATCTTGTTTTATGTGGATGGAAGGTGTTTGTTTTGTGGGATTTTTTTAATTAATCCCTGATTTTGTCCTTCAGATGTGGGAAAACCACTCAGATTCCTCAATTTATTTTGGATGCCTCATTGCAAGGATCTCCAAGCGGAGTTGCAAACATCATCTGCACCCAGCCTCGCAGGATCTCTGCCATTTCTGTGGCTGAACGTGTAGCCAAAGAAAGAACAGAAAGGATTGGACTCACTGTTGGATATCAGATCCGTCTAGAAAGTGTAAAGGTGCATACACTTTGCTTGTTGGTTTTTGTTTAGTTCTATTAAAATGTGCTTAGTGCTTCTCTAGCATACAGCATCTTGGCCGTTTATCTGCCATATAGTGGGATAAGCAAGCCCGGATCACCTGTGTTTTATATTATATTATGAAATATGTTCTAAATTTTATTTCATCTCAGGATGCACAGTCCACTTTACAGACTAAGAGTGCAGTACTACATCTTGTATTGTTGTTTTGCTTTCTGTTGAGAAGCAAGAAGGGGTCTGAGAGTATACTGTATAGAACTTCTGTCATCTGGAAGGCTGCTGACTAGTCTCCATTTCCATTTGTTTCCCAAGTGGAGATTCAAGGATAGATCTTCAGTCAGCCAGAAAGGGGAGTTTGAATTCAAATTGCTGTCTTGGAAGTGAAATTTTGTTTATGTTGCAGTTGATTGCTTTTTCCAAGAGCTATGTTAAAGAAATTCAGTAAATCTTCCTAGGGACAGAGATCTGAGTTGTTTATCAGAAATCAACTTCCACAGGAAAAACAGCTCAGATTTTTCTTTACCCCTTACATTTAGCAATGCCCTGTGGTAAGAAGCAGATGGTCTTAAGTTTTAATAAAGAAAGAAAAATCATTCAGCCTATCTCCAGCAGGGATTGCCTGTTCCCTTTCTGTCAAACCTGGCACTCAGCTGAAACTGAATGCTTTACAGCAACACATGTTCTGTTTGCACAATGTTAAGTTGCACAAAATCAACTGAATGCTTTGTCTTACCATTCAAGTCCTCAGCTACCAGGCTCTTGTACTGCACTACTGGTGTGCTGTTGAGAAGACTGGAAGGAGATATGGCTTTGCAGGGAATCACACATGTTATTGTTGATGAAGTTCATGAAAGAACAGAAGAAAGGTAAATAATCTCCTATCCCATAAGCAAAATGAAGAAACCTAATCAGAAGGATAAAGGTGACTAAGGTGCAAGTAACTGAAGTCAGAGTTGATGGTCCTGTGGCAGTAACGTGGGATGGTGGAAGGAGCCTGATTTTGGGGTCTTGTCTTTGGGTAGTAGGAAGTTGGGTTGCAGCAGCTTGCAAAGAAAGCACATCTCTCTTAAATATCTGTGCCTCCCATCTGCCATCACATTGCAGTGGTGTTGAAAAGAGGTTTTGGATGTAGCTAGAGGGTTAAGTAACTTTTTAATGACAGTTGTTTGGTTCTTATTCTTTCCTTATTTCAGCTTTTACCAAATACTCTAGATTTTCCTATGCCCTTCTGGGAATTGTTTCTCCTGGTGCAGGTAGCAGAGACTTGCAAGGGACAAGTGCCACATTTTTTTCCAGTCTATAGATTTTACTAGTTCTGGACAGTCTCATCCTATCCTGCTCCAGCCTCCTGTGGTTTTACCCCACTTACCTGCTGATGCCAGGCAAAAGATAATGTCAATATCTCTGTAAACTAGAGTGGCAAGGATCCTTTTCTTTGATGTTTTCTGTGTGAAACACTGCAATGCAGTGAGTTTCCAGAAGGCTTTGTCTGTGACAGATTATTCTATATCTAAGATGATATTTTAGCCTCATAAAAGGGCTTGTAGCTCTCAAAGATTCTTCTTCCTTCTCATCTAAAATCACTTCAAGCCAGTCTTCTAGGCATACCACAAGAGCTACAAATATGCAGGGTGAGCTGGGAAGAGCGGGCAAGTTTGAATAACTCTTCCAGTAAGGAACAGGAGCAAAAAGGACTCATCTGCTAATATGAATTGTTTTCTAATGTTCTTGTTAATGTTTATGTTAATGTAATTTATTTCATAGGTAGCCAAAGCATTTTGTTGCTTAAATGAATTTGCCAAGTCATCCTGACACTAGTAAGAGAAAACAAAAAAGTTAGCAGATAGCCTTCTATTGATTTACTGCATTATTAGCCTCCAGGCATTCTGAGGTGTTTGTGCTTCTGTGTTGGTATAGCTGTGCTTTGAAAACACCAGGAAGGTGGACAGAATGGGGAGAAAAAAAAAGAACTCTAAAATTTAACACTGAGGAAATTCAAATGTCTTTTTGCTTGTTTTCTTCAGTGACTTCTTGCTGCTGGTTTTGAAGGATGTAATGGTTCAGAGGCCAGATCTGCGCATCATACTCATGAGTGCCACCTTGAATGCAGAGCTTTTTTCTCAATATTTTCACTCCTGTCCAATTATTAACATACCAGGTGAGAACTATTAATTTTTATTTTCTTGTTACATTCATTGTTTTAGGGGGTTCTTATCAGTAATTATCCCTAGCAAAGTGTTTGTCAATTCAAGTGCAAGGGGCTAATTTGAAAAGTGGCAAGATGAGGATTTATACAAGAACTAGGATTCTTAACAGGAAAGACTAGTGAGATGTAGGAGAGAAAAACAGCCTTTTTTTGTGCTGTCTGTATACCAGCAGGATTTTCTTCCCCAAAAACCAAAAATGACACGGTCTGTATGACATAGCTTCCTGAGGTAGTTTCACCACAGCTGAAGACTCTTCTGTATCCTTGTGAAAAAGAAGCAGTGAGAGAATCCAGCTGGATGTGGGTGCATTTAGCCAAATGTGCCTTCTAAATTGCTAAGTTATTACTTGGAGAATGGCAGAAACATGTAGCCTTGTGGATATGTTCCCATAAGTGTACGGCCCTTCTCTGACTGTGTAAGTGCATATTACCAAACCATACTTGGAAAACATCCACTGTTTGTCCTAGACAGAAACTGTGTTGAAGAGTGCAGTATAGATGACAGCTGTGAAGTCAGTGTGTGACATAATAACCATCTCCTGTCTTTTTCCTCTTTTCTGCGTGTTGTGTGGCATTTAGATTTATTCTTATGTTTTCTTTTAGGTCGAACATTTCCCGTGGATCAGTTTTTTCTGGAAGATGTGATTGCAATGACAAGGTATGAAATTGCCAAACATTCTCAGATGTATTTGGCCTTTGAGGCTGCACTACTGACCTTGAGGCTACAGTGGTTCTGTGCATAAATGTGAAAACTGAGTCCTCTCAAAGCTTCCCCATCACCTGCAGTCTTGGAGTTCTACTAAAGCTCTGACTTGAAACCATAACTTCTTATACTGCAGTCAGCTGCAGGATTTCATGCCAAAACAAGCCTTTCTGCATTAGATACCGTGAAGAGTTTGTCAGTGCTTGTGCTTTACCTGTTTCATTGGTGGTTAGACATTGGCAAACAAAAGAAATCTGAAGGTAGATTTGAGCACTGAAGGTGTAAAAAGGAAGGACACCAAACAGTTCATTTTTGTAAGCCCTACCTTGCAGCCTCAGTACCAGATTCCTGTTATCATTCATAGAGAGTCACAGCTTGTTGCTCTGAGCTGTCCACTTAGCTGTCAAGTTGGCACTCCTAGTCTTTAGCATCATAGCTTTTAAAAGATGTTAGCCATCCCAGTATGGAAAGGCAGCTTGACCTTGATGCTGCCTACGGTTTTGCAACCCCACTTAATACAAAGTTCCTCTCAGATTTATATGTAAATAATTTTGATACCCTATCTGTGTAGCTAATTATTAGAAAGGGACTGTTTCTGTAGGCTTCTTTCCACGCTGCTAAATGTTCTGCTGCTGTTCAGGTATGTTTTAGAGGACAGTAGTCCCTACAGGCGCAAGACAAAGCAAGAAAACAAACAGAATGGAAGACACAAAAGAACTGCATTTGAAGAAGTAGAGGAGGACCTGAGACGTGCTGGCATTTTGGAAGGCACTGACACAGTTGTCAGAGATTCAGACCCAGACCAAAAATTAACCCTGAAGCAGCTCCTTGCACGATATAAAGGTCAGCTCTTTCTTAAATCTAATAAACTGGCATATAACATTTGCCAGCCAACATGGTATGTTAGCAAATCATATTGTATGTTGAATGCATGTATAAAATTCAGAGTTTTGTACTAATGAAGTCAAGCAGGTCACTGCTTCTAGATGAGATCGGAACAAACATCTTGGTTGAAAACAGATTAGCATCCGAAAATGGACAGTTTTCAGCTACTATTGTGCTTCCTTCCCTTTTCAGATGCCTTGTTATTTCCACTTTCTTCTCTGTATCTCTTGTTGCTGTATCAGCTTTACTTAAAGCACAGCATGTATCTGCCCACTTCAAGGGTGGGCATGCTGAGGTCACTTCAACATGACAAACCCTCCTTGAGAATTCAGAATTCACTCTGTGAATGGCTGAAAAAGAGAGGCAGACCTTCCTATGAACTTCCCACTCTGTCATCATCAAAATCATTCTTGTGCTTAGTCTTGAAGAGTTCCTCCCTTCACACTGTTTTGGTGCGCTCCCCAGTGGTACGTAGTGAGATCCATTACTTAATAGCTTCAGATTCCAGCTAAACAATTACGATCCTGGAAGAGTAAGGGAATCCAGATGTCTTTTTGCATTGAGCTTGAGAAGGTAGTCATGGAGGTAAGTGGCCATATGTTTTCAGCTCCTCACCACTAGTAGGTGTGCGTGTTTTTCTGCTAGTAGATGGAACCTGGTCTAGGTCATGCATGGGGCAGATCTGAGCCCCTAGTATGGCACTGGAAAGGAAGGAAAGAGGTGAAACAGAGGAAAGCATGGAAGGGGAAATGTGAAGCATTGAGTTACTTGCACAGCTACATCTGTCTGGTCTAAGCCAGATGCTTTGTAAACCAAGGTGTAGTTGGGTGTGCAGCCCCACTGGGTCAGTGCATCCAGCAGATGTTTTTTTTACAAGAGATGGACTTATTCTGTGTTTTTATTTCCTTTTCCCAAGGGGTTGACAAGGCAGTGTTGAAAACTATGTCAGTCATGGACTTGGACAAAGTTAATCTGGAATTAATTGAAGCCTTGCTAGAGTGGATAGTTGCTGGCAGACATTCATACCCCCCAGGTAATTTTGTTGTCCTTGAGAGATAAACAAAAGTAGATTCATGGAGGCTGTGCACTTAACTGACAGCCCAAAGCTAATGTTTTGCATGCAGAGTTTCTGTAGTTACTATTTTTGAGGAAAGAAAAAAAGTTCTAGCTGAGTGACACAGTCCCTGATATACATGGGATGGGGAAGGTGAGAGAATTGTCTACTTTGGAAAGTCTTTGGTGAGGGGGGACTGTTGCATCCTGTGTGGGTTTTGTACAATAATTGCAAAACAGAGATGGAGTTTTGACTTGAGCCTTCTGCACATTGATAAAATATCATGTTGTCCCTTCTGTTGAATGTTTTTTTAATATTATTTTTTTTTTAATCTACATCTGTATAGGTGCTGTGTTGATATTTTTGCCTGGTCTAGCAGAAATCAAGATGCTTTATGAGCAGCTCCAGTCTAATGCTCTTTTTAATAACAGGCATAGCAAGAGGTAAGGCAGAAAAGCTCCAAAATATCAGTCTTTACCCATAAATAAAGAAGAGCTTCCTGGACAAAGCCTGCCCTTATCCAGGGATAAAGGTTATTAAATGTTTGAGACAGCTTGTGATATGAAGGTCTTGACTGCAGGCAGGGTAATTCCTTTTCTACTATATTAATGGCTTGCTCTTCTCATGGTTTATATTTTTTCTTCTCCTCAACTCAGGAAGGTTAGGTGTTGTTCTTGCAGACCCTAGTGATGTTTTCCATTTTGTGCTCTTCATGACCCAGTAGACTGTTGAAAACTCCACCTCAGCCCTTGCTCTGTTTCAGAATATTTCCTGAGATGCATTCAGTTGTGGTTGCATTTGGCCTTAGATTGTTACATGGAGATGTAACTTGATCTCCTTGACTAGAGAGTTTTTACACAGATGTCCATGGCAAGGACAGCTGGAGTGATTTCTTCCAGTCTGGCATTATAAATGTCAGATTCTAGACTCTTCAAAAGAGGCAGAATTTCTGCTCAACTCTATTCTGAGGCCTGTCCCTTCTGTAAACTTCTCCACCTTCTCTTAGAACATGTATGAACAATAGTGTGGTGGGCAGGACTAGGGAAGTGATTGTTCCTTTGTACTTGGCACTGGTGAGGCTGCACCTTGAATAATGTGGCCTCTCACTACAAGAAAGACATCGAGGTGCTGGCATGCCACAAAGATGATGAAGGGAGTGGAACATCTCCCTCATGAGGAAAGGCTGAGGGAGCTGGGTCTCTTTAGCTTGGAGAAGAGGAGACTGAGGGGTGACCTCATCAATGTTTACAAATATGTAAAGGGCAAGTGTTAGGACAATGGAGCCAGGCTTTTTGCAGTGATGTCCAGTGATAGGACAAGGGGCAATGGGTGCAAACTGGAGCATAGGAGGTTCCACATAAACATCAGAAAAAACTTCTTTACTGTGAGAGTGACAGAGCATTGGAACAGGCTGCACAGAGAGGTTGTGGAGTCTCCTTCACTGGAGACATTCAAAACCCGCCTGGACACGTTCCTGTGTGACGTGCTCTAGGTGATCCTGCTCTGGCAGGAGGGTTGGACTAGATGATCTTTGGAGGTCCCTTCCAACCCCTAAGATTCTGTGAATGCATCCAAAGAAGACCAGCAAACTGGTGAAGATGAAGAGTCTAGAGAACAAGTCTAGTGAGGAGCATCTGAGGGGACTGGGGTTGTTTACCCTGGAGAAAAGGAGACTGAGGGGAGACCTTATTGCTCATTGCAACTGCCTGAAAGAAGGTTGTAATGAGATGGGGGCTGGTCTCTTCTCCCAAGTGAATAAGATGATATAGCAGAGCAGTTTATATTGTTTTGAGTGGCTGTGGGCAATGTCTATTACTATTGGGGCAAAAGTGTGTACAGGCAGATTGTTCCCAACAGGGAAGAGGCTGGAGATGCACTGAGTATGCTGTCATATTGTTCTTCTAGGTGTGTTGTTTATCCGCTTCATTCTTCACTGTCTAGTGAAGAACAGCAGTCTGTGTTCCTCAGGCCTCCCGCAGGAGTTATCAAAATAATCATCTCTACAAATATTGCAGAAACATCTGTCACTATTGATGATGTGATCTATGTGATTGATTCTGGAAAAATGAAAGAGAAAAGGTACTGGGATTCATTCTTTGTGATCTGGGAAACTGCTCTGTGCCTTGAGCTACATACTTTAGCTTTCCAAAATGCTGGGAAAAACTTGAAGGGACTTTATCTGCAGAAAGCTGCTGCAAGGTGGAGGAAGCTAGTCAAGACTCAGATCCATCTGCAGGGGTGGGAATACGGAAGTTGGCAGCATCTGGCTGTTTGACCTCCAGCCTGTTCACTCTGCACTGACTATGACTCTTTCTTGTTCTCCTGTAGATATGACCCAAGCAAAGGAATGGAAAGTCTGGAAGATACATTTGTGTCCAAGGCCAATGCTCTGCAAAGGAAAGGGCGAGCAGGCCGTGTAGCCTCAGGTGTCTGCTTTCATCTTTTCAGTAGCCATCACTATAACAATCATCTTATAAAACAGCAGTTACCAGAAATACAAAGAGTACCCTTGGAGCAGCTTTGTCTAAGGTGAGCTGTTGTTTCTGTATTGCCTGAATTAGCCAGAATGTCCTTCCTGCATTGCAGGGAGCACCTGGAGGATCAGGTAGTTTCCTCAGTATTTTCTCACACAGTGAAACCAAGGAAATTCCTCTGGAGATCTAAGGCTCTGCTGGCTGGCTGCTTTGTTTTTACTACCACATTGCTCTGCATCCCAAGCCCACCCTCCCCCAGCCCTCCAACAGTTCTGCCTGTCTTTCCATTCCTTAGCTCGCACCTGATCCCAGGAAAAAGCATCTCTTAGATAACTAGAGAAGACAGTTTCATTCCTGTACTCCAGATCGAGATGTTTGTTCCTTTACGCTCTAAACGCTCCTGTGGTGTTTCTGAGCAGCATAATGCAGTAAAGCCACAACCTGAATCAAGTACTGCCATCAGGCAAGTACTGAATGAAGAGGCCCCCTTATCCCTGCTGCACATTGTGCAGCCCTTTGTACAAAAAGGAAACAAAACTTTTTTTTTTTTTACAGTAGAAACTGTATTTTAAGCTAAATAGGAATCGGTTCATATGGACTCTGAGGTGGGATGAAGTACACTTCCCCCCACTTCCTACACTGCTTCTTGACAAAGTGTGTGTTACAGGCCCTCTTCTAACAAGAGTATTCTTCAAAACATGTTTTCTGTTGTGGTTTTGTTTTGTTTTGATTTTATAAAAGCTTGCTTTTTTATCCTGTGTATGGAACTAATGTTCTTTCCCTTCTTTCCTCCCTTTCTCCCTTCCTGCCATCCTGCCTTCCTTTTTCGTCCCTTCTTAAGGATTAAGATGCTGGAGATGTTTTCTGCACAGAGCCTTCACTTTGTCTTATCACGGCTCATTGAGCCTCCTAGAACTGAGTCTTTGCGGGCATCAAAGCTGCGACTTCAAGACTTGGGAGCATTAACTGCAGATGAAGAGCTCACCCCTCTGGGATATCACTTGGCTTCTCTGCCTGTTGATGTCAGGATTGGCAAGCTAATGCTGTTTGGCACCATCTTTCGCTGTCTGGATCCTGCACTAACTATAGCAGCCAGTCTGGCCTTTAAGTCACCTTTTGTAAGTATTCTTAACCATGTATCCCTCCTTGAAAACAGGGTGTTTCCATGCAGCAGCAAAACACTGTTGGTAGCTTGCAGCATACTACACGGGAGTATTTTAATTCTCCTTTTTAGCCTACATTATTGACACATTAATGAGTGATCATTTTAAAAGCCCAGTTATAAAAAAAACGTGCAGCAGCAAGTATGTTATTTATATTCTGAGTGAACAGCAGAAACAGAGTGGATATTCATTTTAATTTGAACTAAGAAGTACAGCCAGTCCTTTTGGACCAAATTTGGTGTAAAAATTGAATCAAGAATGGTAATATAAGAAGCAATTAGAAATAATTACAAAACAGTGATAAGGATGAAGTTAACATGTCTGAGCTGTGAATGCAGGGTTCATTTTGGATTTCGGTTTGTGGTGTCACTTTCAGTTCAGCTTTTTGAACCAGCTGCTTTACTTACAGGTGCTCTTACTGTTCTTAAGCTTTTACTGCAATGTACAAACTTGCACAAAAAGTCAGACTTTCTTGAAGTTTTGATTACTATTGCTAGACAGTCTGTATTGAGGATAGTTGTGAAAGAATTGGAAAAATACTGCTCTAGTTATTTAATTGCATATTGTTGTCCATATACCTATTTTGATTTCAAGTACTGCAAGTTTCTATCTGCTGATAAGAACTTGATTTCAGCTTTTTGAATGTCCTGAATTACTATCACCTTCTCTCTCTCAGACCAAAGCAGATTTTAGACTTGCTGTGCTCTTCTTTATTATAAGCATTCTCATTTGAGCTTCAGCTCCATTAATGTGGTAAGACTTGTCAGATGGATCTTTGCACTCTGCAGCTGCAGAGGTCTGCCCAAAATGAGCTGGTCAATCATGAATTTGCCAATGGATCTCTTATGATTAGATAATGGGCTTAGGTGCTCTGCTGGTGAGAAGGCATTTTTGAAAGCCTCATATTGTCTGTTATCCATGGAGAAAATTTGCATTCTTACTGGTGAGCTGCTTTGAAAATAGCAAAGATTATGTGCCATGCAGCTCTCACAATGGCTTTTCTAAGTTGTCAGGGGAAGAACATGCTTAATCTGTTAGTGCCTGTCTAGGTGTCACCATGGGATAAAAGGGAAGAAGCAAACAAAAAGAAGTTGGAGTTTGCAATAGGAAACAGCGACTATCTGGCTCTTCTCCAGGCCTATAAGGTGAGCTAAAATGCAGTAGCCTCTCTCAGAGGTTTGTGATGTGCTTGTCATTCAAACTGAAATATTTTATTAAAGGTTTCCTGTCATGCTCTCAATTAGGGATGGCGTTTAAGTATCAAAGAGGGCTCCCAAGCAAGCTACAACTACTGCAAGGAGAATTTTCTGTCAGGAAGAGTTCTTCAGGTAAGTCAGTTTTTGTGGCCTTGCACAGGGACTGGCCGAGACAACAGCCAAGTCCTAGTGCTGAAAGTGAGCAACTGATGAAGAGATTTCTTGCTTTGTGTGGTACCCATCACAGCCCTTTCTCTGTTGGTAGGAAATTGCCAGTCTGAAACGGCAATTCACAGAGCTGCTTTCTGATATTGGGTTTGTGAAGGATGGATTAAGAGCCAGGGACATTGAAAAGAAGTGGTCCCAAGGAGGCGATGGCGTGTTGGATGCCACAGGAGAAGAGGTAATTCACAGCATTTCAGTGCACCAGAATGATGCTGCAATTTTTCATTTGACCTGTGTGCCAGGTGGGCTCTAGACTGGTGGGCTTCTTGCCACGGCCTGGCTTTGTAATCTCACACTGGCAACAGTCACCTCCTACCTACCCTGTTCTCCCTCCCTCTACATTCTATATGCCAGCACTAGCCTCAATTGCATGAGGCCTTATGTGTTCAGGAAGAGCAAGCCCGCACATGGAAGTGAGCTGAAACCTGCTTCTTTGAGGCAATGAAAACACCCCTGACTTGACATGTTAGGAAGTCAGGAAGTGGTGGAAAGACATGGATCTGACCTGAATGCTTGGATTAGTGCCAACCTTATTTATGGAACCAAACTGCATTACAGAGCAGGCAGTGAAGTATTTCAGCATAGTGCACAAACCTCAGAAAGCAGTACCGCCAGAACCAGAGATGTCCTAGGGCTATGTGATGAGCTGATAAACGTTTTAGTAGTTTTAAGAGTCTCACTGGGCATGGAGACAACTTCTGCTTGTTTTCTCTTGGGTTCAAGCTTTCCCTTTGTAGCCAGGCATTAGGGATCAATTAGGTTTGGCACTAACTGCATCAAGGTAGTTGGGGGTCAATTTACTCCATTGATAGTGGGGGGAATGCAGCCCAGGGCTAGCCTGAGACCTTAGGAACTGGTTCTCCCCTATAAAGCACAGCAGAACAGCTACAAAAGTAAACCAGTTTCCAGAATTCAGTCATTCCAGCATGGCTATACCTTTATAGAATTACCTGTAGAATACCTAATCTATGCATTAATTTCACAGGCAAATTCGAATGCAGAGAACATCAAACTGATCTCAGCTATGTTGTGTGCTGCACTGTATCCCAATGTTGTCCAGGTAAAAGAATGCTTTTATTTTAATTTTTCCCTGCTGCTATCTGGCATATCCACACAGCCTGCTTTTTGGTCTGGATTGACTGTGGCAGACTGGAGCCTGGCTTAGCTTGCCAAAAGCTTGGTGCTTACAGTGTTAGAGCCAGGCAGCTTAACTCGTTTGTATTGCTTGAGACTGCTGCAGTTCCCACAGGCTGATCTTAGTGTCACAGAAGCCACCAGCAAATGTTCTTAAGAAGCTACTTTACTTACAGCTTTTTAGAAGTTTGAGGTTACAAATGAACAGTCAAGGTTAGACAGTACCTGGAGTGTAGTATCTGTCTCTAGTGACTTGACGTTATTACTTGGAAATTTCTGGTTTTGATAAAATTAAAACATAGGTTAAAGAGTTTTTGTGGTACAGCAGACTTTTATAACTTTTTATCTTCCCATACAGGTGAAAAAGCCAGAGGGCAAATACCAGAAGACCAGTACAGGAGCAGTCAAAATGCAACCAAAAGCAGAAGAGCTCAAGTTTGTTACCAAAAATGATGGTTATGTTCACATTCACCCTTCCTCTGTGAATTATCAGGTCAGGATTCTTTTTTCTTGCAAAGCATGTGCATTCTTGTGGGTCACAGAAAGGCTGTTAAGTGACACAGGTGCATTTTATGCACCTCTGCTGTTCTTTGCCGCCACAAAAGAGGCAGGCAGGCCCCCAAGTTGCCCAAGCAGGTAGGAAATGCGTCACTTCAGCAAGGATGTTGTGTATGTTCCAGACTAGGCACTTTGAGAGCCCCTACCTGGTGTATCATGAGAAAATCAAGACTAGCCGTGTGTTCATTCGAGACTGCAGCATGGTGTCGGTCTACCCCCTGGTGCTGCTTGGAGGTGGCCAGGTCCACATGCAGCTGCAGAAGGGAGAGTGTGTCATTTCTCTTGACGATGGATGGATCCAGTTTGTCGCTGCCTCTCACCAGGTAAGGGAGGGATAATCCTGGGAATGCTAGAGTGCTGTGCGTGTTAGAATGCAGGAGGTGTGGTTTGTGAGCCTTTAACTCACTTCTGTGTTTTACCCTGCGTGTTAGGTGGCTGAGCTGGTGAAGGAGCTACGCTGTGAACTAGACCAGCTGCTGCAGGATAAAATCAAGAATCCCAGTATGGATTTATGCATGTGCCCCCGTGGATCTCGGATCATCGCTATGATTGTAAAGCTTGTGACTACACAGTAACTTTACAATAGCTTTCTATAAAGACTCACTGTTTGCTACTGCCTGAGAACAGGCCACATAAACATCAGTGTCTTGATACATTTATTCTCCCAAAGTAAGGCACTGATCTCTGGAAGATCAAGTTGGCGACTGTATCGTTGACAGGTTGGGGGGGGGGGGCGGAGAGAGAGGGTTTGTCTTGTGTTTTTAGGGGGTTGTTTCCCCCCCCCATTGTCTTCAGAGAGCTTGCTTATTGACAGTAAGGTGGCTTACAGCACACTCAGAGTAATGGGAAAATGGCCAAGCTCCCAGGATGAACAGAAACCTCCAACAAAGAAAGCAAAATGTTTTTTCATGAGGCTGTACACTAGCAGTAATTTTTTCTGATCACAAAACCTCGCTGATTCTTGTAATAGTTGTCTGGAGACAGCATACAACATCATAAGCTGCTCCCAAACTGGTTTATACTCACACTTCTACAGTTTGGCAAAGAATTAAATGAGGTAGTCAGGCCTGGCTGACCAGGGACTGATTTGCTCACAATTCAACCCAAAGCCCTTAGGAAGGTGAGTGCCTTTTGGTTTTTGTCAAGGTGTTCTGAAATTTATATTTAGAGAGCATCTGCTGGCAGATCAGTTGGAGTAACCTGTTGGATTGGTACAGGCTGTTCTGGTTACTGTAAATCTGCAGGAGAGTGTGGATGTTTCCTCAAAAGCTCAGCTTTTCCAGTGCTCCCTGTTCTGTGAAAAAGCAGAACAGATGAGGTGGGCTGCTGTAGTGCATTAAAAATGAATCCTTTGGTAGACAGTACTGTTCACCATTAACCTTCTGTGGTGGTGGTAATCCTCCTGTGGCCTTGCACATCTGAAAAGTCCTACTTCTGGAAACTTTCAGCAAAACACTCGCTCTGGGGAATGGACTACTACAAAAGTGTGCGGCAAAATGCCACAGTAATAATGAATTATTACTTCTCTTTCACATTGCTTGATTGCAATGCTGAGCATTGCTACAGCTGAGCTGCTCGATGTACTAACAATTGCAAGTAATAGCAAGTGCCTTAAGTGAAATCACTTTGCTGCAATCTGCAGTAGTAAAACCAGAGTAAACACCTTCTCTTCCACCAGCCCTGCCTAGAAATAGCCTTCAGGCTGAGGAACAACGGGCAGGAGGCGACTAGTTCAATTTTTAAAAGAACATACTTGAATGTAGCAGCAGTTTCACAGCAAGACACCCTTGTGTGGGAAAGACATGAGTACCAAGACCAACACACTAGTGCAGTAGAATGGTCTCTGCAGGAACAATGAACTGCACAAGACTGGATGATTCCTGTGGCTTAACTGTGGTCAACAGTAGTACCAGACCCCCATAACTGTGTACCTGGACACTTGCAGGTTTTTTTCTGAGGTTCAGTGAAGAGCTGTCAAGCCCAAGGAACACTAGGGTGAGGTATTAAAGCACTGCAGAGGCACACGGAGTGTGTTGTCAGCCATGACTTCTGTGTGAAGCAGAACTGTTAGATATGGCATTGCTTCTGTGCATGCCTGGCAGCCATGCCAGTAAAGGTAAGCAAATACTGCTTCTAGTCAGGTTGATTGCAGAGTGAAACAGGAAGTGATTCCATTTTTCAACTCAGACTTCCACACACTTCCAAAGTGGTATGTTAACCATCAGGGAGAGCTGTTTGAGATGGAAACTAGGGCTTAAGCAGGGTCTGGTATGACTCTTCCCCCAAGTACATGCTAAATTCCACCTGAGCTATCCTGAAGTGAGGAAGTGAGTCGATGTAGCAGGTGATTATGAGCAGCATCCACCCTGCTGGAGGGAGGACTTGTGAAACATCCTGGTGCCTTGCCTTGGTGATAGGATGGGCAAGTCTGGGAAGGAAACAAAGCACAAACCAATAGATACAATCAAAATATGACAATGGATACTGCAGTGTGAGCACATCCCTCATGTCTTGCCACCTGGGCTGCAGCATCATTTGTTGATTTAGGAGGGTTTCTATACACTAGTGCCAGAACAGGCTGACTTCCCAGGAATTGCACATGTGCTAACCAGACACAGTGGTTTTATTGCTTGCTCCCTTCAGCAGATATGCTCAGCCAGTGCCAGTCCATGCAACAACTCCATCTCCCCACTTCTATTAACCTTTAAGAGTAAAGAGTAACCTTCACCTGCCAAGTGAACAGCAGAGGCAGAGCTGGAGTCTAGCTGCTGCACTCCCCAGTATCACAAGGCAAGCCCTCCACAGTGACAAGTGCCTTTGAGACAGCAGTCTCTAACACAAGGATGAAACCCACATTAAATACAAGTGACAAATACAAAATGCAGTGGCAGTGCTACCATGAATGAATAAAAGCCTCCCTGTGAGGTATGAAGAGCCACCTTCACTTCCAGCAGCAGCTGAAGACTGATTCCTTCTCCAGCCTCCTTTGTAAGAGCCACCTCCCTTCTAATGCTGACCAAAACCTGCCCCCTGGCAACCCTCCTCCTCTACCCCTCAGTAAATACACAGATGCAGTCCCAGCTTACCCCCTTTCTTGTAACACTGAGTGGAAAGACTGAAAAAGAAAAGTATCACTAGAAGAGTTTTAGTCTACAGGTTTATTGTGGAGTCAGCTTGCTTCTGCAGTACAGAGGAAAACAAAACAAAACAAAAAAAGGAAAAGCTACCCCTCTCTAAAAGCACTGTTGCATGGGGTAATTGTACCATTGATGCTGTAAACTGCAATGAGGCAGAGGGAAGGCAACCCCCAGCAATGTTAAGCAATGGCTTTTGAGTCACCCTAGTTTAATGCTGTTGCTTCCAGATCCCTCTCTTCTGCAGCCTATAATGGACTATGGTTATGATAAAATACTCATTGCAGCACTGTCAGCAAGGAAAACCACTTACCCACTAAGCACCAATACACTAAAGTACAAACATGGGGAAGCAAGAGGAAAGTCAGAACAAGACAAACACATTCTGTAGTACACAAGAAGTCTCTGTGAACTCATGAATAAGGACTCACTGCCATTCTTTTAATACCTGAACATCTTATAAAACAACAGTGACTGAAGTAATTCTGGAAACCTAGGGTTGGGTACCCAGCACAACTGCAGTGATTTACTCAAGCAGCAGAGTATCAACCCACTGCTAACTAGAAGCTCCAAGAGAATTTTGTTCCTCACAGCCTGTAATATAGGCCAGAACATACTACAAGGAAGACTTAAATCAAAATCATATGGCTGGCTGATTTCCTTACTAGTCTGGCAATAGCCGTATCAGCTGCAAAGACAACCCAAACTACCAAATACATTACACTAGTTTATCATACTTGTATTAAATCCTTCAGTAATGTATATGTGGCAAGATGGGGACAATCTATGTACAGGCAGCTACAGTCCCGTTTCTCAAAGCAACAACTGATCAGGACAGCAGCAGGTCCCTTAGTTACACTTTGCTGCCAAAGGAGAGGATGTGGCCAGGCAGTTCAGGTCAGACAAGTGTCACATGAGCTCTTGATTCCCCAAACGTACTGCTACTTAAGCATGACCTGCAGGTTCTGCTTGTGACCTTCAATGAAAATCTTTAATTTCCTAAAAAGACTATCAAATGTATTATCTTCTGCACCAGAACTGCCAATTCATTGTTAGTATCACAAAATCTGGACAACCAGGACATAAAAATACCATTTCTAAATATATTTACTTCAACAGTTTACATTCCAGAAGTATTCCAAATATCTTCAGGTGAGAAGGTCCTTTAATCTACAGGACAGACAGACCAGCATTCACACATTCTTTGTTTACTTAATCTGTTAATGCCCTTTGTAGACATTTCTGTAAGTCAAATCATCCCATGCACAAGCACCTCCAGACCGGTTATCAGCTTCACTGAGCTTTGAGCAGGTGCAAATAAAAACATAAGGTACAGGTCACCGTAATATTCAAGTCTGAATAATAAGAATGACAGCTGGTACTGGTAACCCTTCACACTAAGCAGTGCTGTATAGGAAAAAACTCCCACAACAGGCACACAACTGCAGGACAGCCACCGACGGGCTGCTGCACTAGCCTCAATTCACAAAGGCCTGTAAAGGCCTGCCTCCTGCTTTTCACCATAACGACACCTGACCTGCTCCATGCTACCCAAACATTAACAGAAACCACTGGGTTACCACAAAATATTTCTTAGTTAGAAATGCACAGTTTATTTCAATGCACCAATAAAAAAAGCCCAGTATTTCCAGATGACATAACATTAACACAACAAGAGTTTTGCAGTCTACTAAGACTTTTAAAAGATCCAGATTAATGCCAATTGTTAGTCAATAGAAACAGCCTTCTAGGACTAAGCCCTTACATTTATAAAGACACCACAAAATCCCTTATAATAATGTAAACAAAATAAATTTTCTTCTTAAACATTTTAAATTTCAATCCATTCTTTCAGGACTTGCACTGCTTCAAGGGCTTCCTGATGGTGAATGACTGAAAGGGAAAGAAACAGATTAACAGCAACTCCTACAGCAAAACCAACAGAAACTTTCTGTGCTACCCCAGATCTTCTCTGCCCAGGAGCCCTCCCCTCCACCTCATAACACCCCTCCCCACGCTGTTTTCATATACAGTTAACGAATGAGAAAAGTGTTGTATTTTACACCTTTATAAGTAACAACTGCTTTAGCTTGAAAAGACTAGCAAAATAAGAAACATCAGCTGATACAGGTAGGCAAGATATTGGGCCTGCTCAGAAAGCACCTTGGAGCCCATGCTGCACCTGTGCAGAGGAATTCTTACTCTGCCACAACTTACAGAGTTCCAGTTTGTGGCTAGCCATGAGGCACTATCTCAGATTATGTAAATCCCAGCACACACTTCTCTGGTTACATAGAAAAACTTGCTTCTTATTTCACAGTCCACAGCAAAACTTGGCAGCTGTGCAACTGAACGAGAGCCAGCTGTGAGAAGCCACCAGCAAGAATTTAATACTACTACATACTCACAGCTTGCTAGCACACATTGCATTACTCACTTCTTCCACAGATCCTAAATTCCTCAGGAATTCTGAAAGAGTTTATTATAATTTGTCCACATTTTCTATTGTCCTTTAAAATTTCATTAAAGTAGGTACCTTAGAGTTATTATGACTTTCTGACTACCAGCAGTAGAAAGTGCCAATAAAGCTTCCACCTTTTCTTAGTAGGAAGCACTCATAAGGATTCATAGTTAACAAAGTAAAACATGTAAAAAAAACCTAAGCTTTTATCCTTGCACAAGTTAACTTCTGCAGCAACCCCACTCCAGACACTAGTTGTAAGTAACTGTATGGGAACACTCCAATTTTAAGACACTCCTACCTTCTCTTTGGAGACGGTGATCTGGACTTTGAGCGACTGTTAAAAAAAACAAACCCAAACAAAAATAATCAATGTGGTAAACTTACACCCAGTAACTACTTCTGACCATTCAAAAAGAGTAAGAACAGTTTGATGTTGTTAAATACATTAAAAGACAACACCCTTAATACTGCTGATAGCAATTATACCAAATTACTTTAAGCAAGAAGCTGCAGTTGAGAAGGAAAACTGCTGAAAGTTGGAGCCTTCAGGAAGAGAGCAATACACAGCTTCAAAACAGCTATAAAATGATCACAGTAATCCTACAAAGCAGGATCAGTGAATCAGGTAAAGGAGAGTCAGGAAGACCGAGAACTACAGACTGTTTAGAACAAAGGCAGGGAAATCTATAACCCAAATCCTGTCAAAAATACTTTTTTCCACATTTACAGGTTAAGCAAAAACTTGTATCTATGACCCTTCTGGGAAAATTGCCTACTGTCCCACAGAAATCAGCTATAAAAATACATTAAAATAATGTATAAAAATGTTTTTAAAACAGCTATTAAAAAAATCAAACAAAGAAACACGGGGGAAAAAAAACCACACCAAAAGCCAAAAAAAACCCCAACAAACCCAGAACTCTTCCACATGCAATTGAAATACTGGCCCAAGCAGAGATTTTTGAATTATGACCAAAAAAACAACAAAAAAACAACCACCTGAGTGCTAGTTGCACTTATACGCTCACCTTTTAGCAGGTAAGCCAGATTTAGATCTACCATGGGACCCAGACCTACAACAGGAGAAAAATAAAGCTCAGCAAAACAGCCAGTGGGCATGCACATACAGTGAAAGTTAGCTAAACCAGCAACAGCAAGTTCATACTACATGGCATGACAAACCATAGAGGAAGGCTCTGCTTCTGCAGGCTTTTCTAGTGACATTTTGGGAGAATCCTTTAGCTCTTATTCCAGAGACCCCACTTATCAGAAGACTAGAGTACAAGCACAAGAAGTACTCCAGCAAAGCTTCAGCCACCACTTTCATAAAACAGAAGAGCTTGTAGGAGGCTCCCAGACTTTTCCTCTCCATTTGCAAGTATCCCTTCCATAAAGGGAAGAACAGTTTCAAGTGTCATCTTAGAAAACCTTGTAACACATTAAGAGCCTGGAATCAGCCACAGGGAAGGTGACAGTTCTGAAGAGTTCATGCATTCTTCAGATCAAGTTTCCAGTGGCACTTTTATTCAAGTATAACATAGGTTTTTCATCAGTTATCCCAACAGAAACAGCATTCCAGTTTTCTCTTTGGTATCTGTCTACTAGTGTGTAAACTACTCCCAGTTCATCTTATGAATTATAATCTACTCTAACAGTGAGACTTCCCTCCCATATTTATTATGTTACTTCACCAACTCAAGTATATGCTGTTACTTAGAAAATATTTGTCCTCCTAGAGCATCAGAAATCAGGCATGCGGTACTACTGAACATCAGAAAGTCCAGTGTTCAAGATGGTCAGTTGCTTAATAGGCCTGGCCAAAAAAATATGGAACTTCTATTTTTCAGAACTGTTTTAAAAGACAATCAAGATTCACCTGGCCTGTTAACTTAGGAAAATACTACCTGGACACTGTTGGCATAAGTTAACCAAAGAATTACATGCCACTGCTTTGAAATTTTAACTACGCTGAGCCACATCTGCCACAGTTTTTAACACAATAACCAGTAACTTTGTTACTGTACCACAGTTACAACAGAATGGAGTTGATCCGAACTACCTAGACCTTGCATTTTGTAGCATGAGCATGACCGCCTTTGGTAAGGAATCCAGTAAGGCAGCGCACAAGAGCATCACCTTACTACAAGAACTGCTGGCAAATCCATCTTCTGAGAGGCACAGCAACAAGGCAGGACTGCAGATCAAAAGCCCCAGAAGCAGCACCAGTAACACACTAACTAGTGTTTTGCTATAATAGCAGAAGACCAGCACTGGCAAATACAGAATAGTTTTCCCAACGCTTCCTCAACTCCAGTCTTGAACCGCCACTTTTCACACTGCAACTGCAGACCTATGCAAAGTCAGCATTCCTCAGAAATTTCATTAGAGCACTCAAGTCTTTCATGCAGGAACATTACTGTCCCAGAACTAGAAGTCACCAAGCAACATCAGCAGCATCTAGACTCTTCCACAGTTACATCATGTAATTTGAGTCCAACTAGTTATCTCCTCCATTACTGGTCTGTATGAATAGTAAGTCAGTACAGCCCTAGTAATCATCATCCCCTTAAAGGCTCAATGTGCAATGTCCTAAAATAGCAGACAGACCCCTAACACACATTTACCTTTCCCTATTCTAATGCAAATTCCAACTTAGCAGCTCTTCTCCATCATATTTTTATCCTACTCTTTCACCCTTTTTCCAACTAAGACATAGAATAAAGGATAGAGGAAAATAATGCAGCAGCATTTATTCTATATCCATTCTCCTAAATTTCCGTTTCAGCATGGAAAACATCCAGACCCACAAAACCAGGGCTCCATGTCAGAAAAGTCCTTCAAAACACTACCTGTGCCAAAAGGACTCACAGTCCTGTTCATTCAGCTCTCCATACCTCTGAAGTCAAGCGTCCTACACCACATAATGCAATTCTTAGCACTACAGAAATTTAATTTGATCTCAGAACTGGAACTGACAAAGCTGAAAAGCTGAAAGCAGGATTTCAGTCAACAGCAGCGCAACCTTCTCATCACTTTTCACACACCCCCAGCATCTGAGATTTGTGGATAAACATGCCAAGAAAAAATTAAGAATAATTAAGAAGCAATTAAGAAGGTCAAGTATTATCTACATGCATAGAGCATTAATAAGTTTTCAGAACTGCTCTCCACAGACCTTAAAAATCATGTATATGCTTTTTTTTTGTTACATATATGTAGACTACATATAGTGGCCACAGGCAAAAGCAAACAAATGTGTGTTACAAGAAATCAACCACAACTTCAGACTGCGACAAGCATAACTTTCTTACAAGTTACAGATACATATGATATACAGAGATTTATATATATAAAACATATATATTTAAATTATAACCTTCAGTACTAATACTGCTATCCTGCACAACCTTCCAGCCAAACTGCCCTGAAGAAGAAAACAAAACACCAAAAAAATCTCCAAAACTATTATTGGTTTGAATTGAAGAAAGTATCTTACCTGCTTCGAGGCCATACAACAGATCGGGATCTTGAGCGTGATCTGGACCTAGATCTAGGAAAAAGCAGAGAAAGTTAAACTACTACTACATAGTAGATTTATACAGCTGAGACAGTACTCTTTGACTTTTATGATACAGAGCTCTGAGAATTTTATTGGAACTATTGGTTTTGAAGAAGTAACTAGTATTAATCAAAAGTTGTAATACATTTGACCAGTACTACCACCCTCTTTAAGAAATCCCACCATCCTAATTGAATAAGCATAATTATTCCCTGTATTCTTAAAGCAGAAATAGGAAACCTTAACCACAGATCAAGTACAGTATTCAGTACTTTTACAGTACACAGTACTTTGTTACTGTATAAAAACAGCAGTTGCAAAATCGCATAGTAATTTTTAACATCTAAGAAAGCCTTAAAATTAGCTCTCAGGAATGTAACACCATGAAGGTACCTACAAACACACTGACTGCAAACGTTAATTGTAAGAATCAACAGTAAGTCTACAACATTGTCTGTGTTTACTAAAAAACACGTACCTTGATCTCCTTAAGGAACCAGACCGAGATCTGCGGGGTGAAAATGATCTATACCTGCGAGGAGAGATTGACCTGGACCTGCGGTAGGAAGCTGACCTTGATCTATGAAGCAAACAGAAAAAAAAAAGCAAAATAACTGCAAGGCACTCTTTGTAAGGATCACAGAAAGTGGTGGAAAAGAGGGAGGAGAAAGAAAAAAAAAAAATTCAAGAGAAACCCCTACCTCCTACCACGACTCCGACTGCGTGACCGAGAATACCTTCTTCCTCGGGACCTTGAACGAGATCTAGACCGGGACCTGGGTTTAGGTTACAGAAAACAGTTATCAGGAAACAGCTGCAGCAGTCAGTGCATGTGAGGCCCTGCTGAAGTCAAAACTGATTTCAGACAACTAAAAAGGAAAACAAAAAAGAAGAAAAAAACAAAACCAAACAAAAACCGTAAGAAAACCCCAAAAAAACCAACACAAACACACCACTAGCATCTGTCAGTTGGAAAAAAATCTCTGGGCCTACTTGTCTTGAGCATTTTACTACCTAGAAAAATGTTAAAAAGCTGAATTACATTTCAGAATTACATTAGAATAGAAAACACTGTAATGCGTATTTAAAATAAACCTTGCAAGTTTGCAGGTCGACCCTCTTTGGCCCAAGGTCTAGCAGATCTAGACGATCTAGAAGTATCTATAGCCGATCGCTGCATCTAGGTGTTCTCTTCAATCTAACGACGATCAAACTGACAGCCCAATGAGCCAGGGTGAGGCTTGATTGACGCAAGAAGATTTTTCTAGGTGGGAATGTGGTCAATCTGGTGTTCCTCTTTCTAAACCGGAGGGGGGGCCCCAATTGAAAGCCAAATTTACTGTTACGGCGATCACCGTCTCAAATTTTCTGCCCTTAAGAATAAGGTGAAGCTACGTGTAGATGGCTCGAGGGGATCTGGCCTCTTATGCTGATCACCTCAAGGTCTAGGAGGATCTTAAGTGTCGGATTTGCAAGGCGCCTCAGCATGAAATCTTAAGGCTCGTGACATTCTGAATCAAGGCGACTGACTCAAACGAAGAAACCTGAAAGGTTTTGACCAGGTTGATTATTAAGATATTAACATTATATATGTATTAGCAAAAAAAAAAAAATTGTGATATACACCTGTTGACTTACAACATTAGAGTTAAAACTGGCGTAGCATTCTGTTCTTTGCTACACAAAAGTGAACTGGCAAAGCAACCCAGCTGCTCTGGCCCCACACCTACCTGCTCCTCCTACTTCGGCGACTGTAGCGGTGACAGTCATAAGCATAGTGGCCTTTCTCGCCACACTCATAGCATCTGTCGTTGGGGTCGAAGGGGCGCCGTGCAGGAGGCCTGTCGTAGCGGGAGCGACGGGGCATCCCTGTCGACACTTCCACTCTAACCCTGGAGCCACATATTATCCTGCAAGAAACAGTATGCATTAATCGGAGGAACAGTTCTCCTTCCCGTGCTCTCTACACACAGAACAAACAGCAATGACTGGTGAGGGCTGAGGAGGCCAAACACCGCAGCCCGAGCAATCAAGAAGGGTATAGACATGCACGTACTTCCCATCGAGACCGAGCACAGCGTCTTCAGCATCCCTCGGGTCTTCAAACTCGACGAAGGCAAACCCCGGCGGGTTCCTCGCGATCCACACGGTTCTCAGGGGCCCGTAGTAGCTGAAGGCTCTCTCCAGCTCGCCTTTGCCCGCGCCCGTGCCCAGGTTTCCCACATACACCTTGGTCTCTGCCAGGAGGGGCAGGGGGTCAGCCAGGGCCGCCACCCAGCCCCGCCGCCGCGCGCGCGCGCCGGACACGCCGTCGCGCGCCCTGCACAACCGCCGCCGCCCCTCCCCCCCTCACCCGCCGCCATCTTTGACACCGCCTCCATTTTGGGGCGCTCCCGCCGCTGCGGCCCTTCCCCTCGTCCCGCCGGAGCCCCCTCTTGGCGGGACCCGCAGCCACGGCCCCCCCAGAGCCACACGGCTCCCGCACGACCGCCCCGCGACGGCGGCCGGCCCGCCACATCGCCGTCTTCTCTCACAACCAGCCGCCTGCAAGCAACCGCCACCCTCTCCCCCCACTCAGCGCGGCACCACGGCCACCGCCGCCCCCCCTTCCCCTCGGCAACAACCCTCTGTCCCGCAGCTCCCCCGCCCTCCTACCGTAACGCCCGTAGCGCGACATCTCCCCGCCGCCTGCCGCGCCCCGCGCCCCTCGCGCCGCCGCCGCGCCTGCGCCCACCCGCCGCACGGGGGGCGGGGCCCCGGTCGCTGGGCAACGGCGGAGGGGCCAGCCAGCTCCCCGCGCGCCGCCAGCTCTCGCGAGAGCGGCGGCGCGGGGCGGGTGTCATGGCCGCGCCTCCAGGCCTTGCCCGCCCGGCTGTCCCGGGGGCTGCTCCTCACCCCGGGGGCTGCTCCTCGTCCCCGGGGCTCCTGCCGGCCTCGCCTCCGCTGCGGCCGTGGCTGCGCTCCTCTCGTGTGGTCGGTGAAACTCTTGGCGGGCACAGCGGCCGCTCCTGCTGACAGCAGGCCTGGTGGTGGGTGAGGAAAGCAGGGGTGCGAAGAGAGGAGATGTTGCAGTCATCATGTCCCTCGTGTGAGACCGGGAACTATGCTTCTGGCCCTGCTGAGGCTGAAAGGTGAAGGAGCCTACCAGGCTCCTTAAGCTGGGCAAGGAGGTAGGAGGTGTTGCCTTCCTTGGAAGCAGGCACTTGCAAGCTGTTGCTAAATCTCTTTGAGCGTTGCTTGACCTCACCCTAGCTTTCATGGCAAATACATCTCAACTAGCCTTTGGTACAGTGGAGTTCAGGCACTGGTCGATCCCTTCATCCACACAGGCAGCTGAAGCATTCATGTGTTGGCATCTACCAGCCTTCTTAGGAAGAAACACAAGCACATGTGCAGTAGAGTTTTTTTTTTAAGAAAAATCAGCATGAACCTGACAAATCCAAAGTGATTTTCAGTAAACCACAGCAGGCACAAGGAGGACCTTTCATTAAGAAGAGTTAAGACTTTTCAAATGAATTTGAGCACACTAGCATGTTCTGCAGCTATCCTCATAAGACAGAACAAAGCAATACACTTAAAGAGATAAATGAGAGCTCTAAATGCTCCTGATTGGATTAATAATATCAGGAATAATCACGTAATGGTTCTTCCATTGTGTGTTGCCCTAAGATAGAAACAAAGCATTAAGAAACACAAGGTTACTGAATTAAATTACCTTTCTAAAGAACAAAGGTCTTCCAATCACTGCTGCTTTAAAATAATAAATACAGACAAATTTTTTTAAGACCAGGTATTTGCCTGCTAACTCCTTAATAATTTCACCAACTTGGACCTACATTATAATTCATGTTCTAAAATAAGAGAACAGCGGAGGGGGGGGAAGCTTTCTGAATGTTTTTTTTTCATCTAATTTGGAAAGTCCAAGTGCCACAATTCTCTTTCTGTAAAAATAAATTCTGGTAACCACTTCAAATAAACATGCCTACACTACTAGATAATGAATTAAATTAAAGACAGAGGAAAACACAGTTTACAGTATCATCTTTCACAATACTGTTACAAAATACTTAATAAATTGATATATCAGCTTAATACTGACATAATAAACTGATTTTAATACATCGTCATTATCCAATGGCTTTTTATTGAAAATAGTCCTGGAAAATGCTTTGTGCTTTTCGTTTATACAGCTTTTTTTATCCCTTTCTTAACTTACAAAACTCAGTGAAAAGTACCTAAACCCAGCATTTTTGCAAACAGTGAATATTGGTACCCAAGATCCTAAAATAGGGCAGGTAAACCCTTTCCTAAAGATAACTGCTTTTCAACAGCAGATATCACTGTTGTTTTTCAAAATAGCCCTGTATCAAGCCTTGAACCCGAGACAGGATAATCTCATTGGAACTGCTGCACTCTGCCGGGCTGTATGGTGGGTCAATAGTTAACACCCCCGCCACACACAGTGTTCTTCCTGATTCACCCTGCTCTGTCACAGGGATGTGGTTCGTTTCTAGCCAAGTCCTCAAGCTGTTCTTCCTCTCTTCGAGCTCCTCTGGGCTGTACGCTGTGCTTTCTTCAGGCGCAAATATACGAGACAGACGTTGCTTCATTTCATCGTCCCCTTCTTTCAGTATTTCAACCTCCTGCACAGCATGGCCCAATACAACCGATATGGACACTTTTCCATTCTCCAAGTATGTTGCAAGGACAATACTGCCAAGGAAAGAAGGATGTATGAGTCGCTGTACTTAACTGGACTGTGAAACACAGGCCAAGATCTTTGGAGATGAGGGCGCATTGGCATCAGCATAACCCAGGTTTTTATCCTCAGGCTGAGAGAGTTGACATTGTTAAACGTGAAGAGAAGGCTGCAGGGACACCTTACAGAGGCCTTCCAGTACCTGAAGGGGACTACAGGAGAGCTGGGGAGGGACTTTTTATGAGGGCATGTAGCAACAGGACAAGGGATAATGGCTTTAAAGTGAAAGAGGGGGGGGTTTAGGTTACCCATTAGAAAGAAATTTGTCACTATGAGGGTGGTGAGACACTGGCACATGTTGCCCAGAGAAGCTTTGGCTTCCCTGTCTCTGGAAGTGTTCAAGGCCAGGCTGGATGGGGCTCTAAGCAACCTGGTCTAGTGGGAGGTGTTCCTGCCCATGCAGGGGGTTGGGACTAGAGGATCCTTAAGGTCCCTTCCAACCCAAACCATTCTGTGGTTCTATGATACAATTTAGGCAGTATCAAGTACCTAGCATTTTTGTTGAAAAGCATGCTGCTATACCCTTAAAATACTGAAAATGTGGGGCTTTGCAGGTAACTTCTGGCCTTCAATTTAAAACTACTCTAGATACTATCAGGCAGAATGCTGCTTTAAAAAGGCAAAATGTGTATTAAAATCAGGGCAGGGAATCTGAATTTTTTTGTCCAGCATTCACAACCTTGCTAAAGAACCTTAATTCTCCCAACATTCAAAAACAATAATACTTTGAGTGCTGGAGGCAGTGGTGGCAGCTAACAATATCAGACCCTTTTAATGACAAATTATTATTTAATTGTTGATCATTCCTAATTTATTTTTTTTAATGAGTGTTGCTAGTTTCTTAAAACTACAGCTTGAATATCACAATGGGAACACATCACAGTAGTTTAAGGCTCATGTTGTAGCAGTCTGGTCTTTTCCCAAAGGAAATTACATACCAGAAGTCTTAGCATATGTCTTGTTATATTTCTAGGATCTCTTCCCCATATATCAATGAAGAGGATCAGAAACCATTTTCTTCCTCTTGTGGGAAAAGAGATTGCAGAATTTGATGCCAGCACTTTGCTAATCTACTGCTGCCACCATTAGTGGATGTAATGATTTGGGAAATATGCAATGAACTGTACCATGATTTGAGCTTGAGCCATCCCCACAATCACTCACAGCTGTGGGCACCTTTCCCACCAAAATGAAAAGCAACTCCAAGAGAAAATTAAGAGTTTCAGAGCTGCTCCAGTGTTGAAGCAACAACCAATTCTTCTGAAACACATCAGAAGCTGGATGTTATAGTTTCTAGCCTCCATTGTGTGCTCATGTGGTACAAGGTCACAACCAAAAAGGCATGAAAAAGCTCTAGCAGCAAGGAGCCAAATTTCTGCCTATTCTGTGTCATGTTTTGCCTTTCAAACCCTGTTTTCAAGTCACTTGAGACGCTAGAGAACTGTGGTACCACTTTCTGTCCAACAGCTTGTTCTCAGCACTGCCTCAAAGCATGTTGAGAAAAAGAGGATCATTAAGAGTAGTCAGCATTGATTCATCAAGCAGAAGTCATGCTTGACCAGTCTGATAGCCTTCTATGATGGCATAACTGGATGGCTAGATGAGGGGAGGGCAGTGGATGTGGTCTACCTTGATTTCAGCAAGACTTTTACCACCATCTCCCATGGCATCCTCACAGCCAAACTCAAGAAATGTGGATTGGATGACAAGGCAGTGAGGTGGACTGGGACGTGTTTGAAGGACAGAGCTCAGAGAGTTGTGGTAAGTGGGCCAGAGTCTAGTTGGAGACCCGTGTCTAGTAGAGTCTCCCAGGGGTCGGTACTGGGTCCAGCCCTGTTTAGTATATTCATTAATGACCTGGATGAAGGGATAGAATGTACCATTAGCAAGTTCACTGATGATACAAAACTGGAAGGGGGGTTGCACACCAGAGGGCTGTGCTCCCATCCTGTGTGACCTGGACAGGCTGGAGAGCTGGGCAGGGGGAAACATAACGAAATTCAACAAGGTCAAGTGTAAAGTACTGCATCTCGGGAGGAACAACCCCATGTGCCAGTACAAGTTGCGGGCTGAGCTGCTGGAGAGCAGCTCTGGGGAAAAGGACCTCAGGGTCCTGGTGGAAACCCAGCTGACCATGAGCCAACAATGTGCCCTTGTGGCCGAGAAGGCCAATGGCATCCTGGGGTGTATTAAGAAGAGGTGTAGCCAGGAGGTCAAGGGAGGTTATCTTCCCCCTCTACTCTGCCATGGTGTGGCCTCACCTGGAACAGTGCATCCAATTCTGGGCTCCCCAGCTCATAAAGGATAAGGAACTACTGGAAAGAGTCCAGTGAATGACCACAAAGATGACTGGGGGAATGGAGCATCTGCCCTATGAGCGAAGGCTAAGAGAGCTCGGGCTGTTCAGCCTGGAGGAGACTGAGGGGGGATCTCATAAACACTTGTAAATATGTAAAGGGAGGGTGTCAGGAGAATGGGTCAAGGATTTCAACATCTAAAGCACTAAAAAAATTCCTCCAGTCCCACTCTCTTTGTAAAGCAGGGCTTGGTATATTATTAAAATTAGTCCTAAACACATTGGTATCAATTAAAAGTACTGAGGTCAGGTCCACTATAAAGTGAGCATGAATCCTGATACTACCCATTCTCCAAACTTAACGGCCCTTTGGATGGGTTTAAAGTGGATTTAGGTGACCTGGCCTCATCAGCTACAATATTGCTTTCTCTTAGGCCTTGTGAATTAAAAAAAAACAGGACACATAGTCCCAACCTGCAGATTTTGCTCCAAGTAAGTTCGCTTCAGTCTTGGGAACTTTTCTCTTTCTAAAAAACTTGCTAAGAAGCTTTACAGAAACAAAAGCTTTGGTACTTACCTGGCAGAAACTGGATCAACTGTTAGGACCCATCCTTCATATTCCTGTTTCTCAACAGCAGCAACTTTCACCATTTTGTTCACATACGCTTCCCAGTCTAGAGGGCTCTTCCTCTGCCAGTCATTCATGTTTCCTACATCTAGAACCTAAAAAACAGCCAGAGCAATTAGCAGAAGCAATGAATCCTCTTGCTTTGCCCTTCTTGTCAGCACTGAGTTTGCCTCCAGGTTAAGACGTTCCATTCGTTTTCAAGCAGTTTGTTTCGTTTCTAAAGGAAAACACTGACACAAACGGTCTGCAGAGTGCTGCAGCTTTGTGCTGTCCCACCCTGCTCGCTTGTTTTCAAGGGCACATGGTGAAGCCTTACAGGTCGCTGTTCTGCCAACGTTCACGCTTCCCCGTTGCATCAAACATTCCATGTTACAAAACATTCGGCGCCCGCGTCCCTGGGGCAGCAGGAGCTTACCGCCTTTGCCCTCCGCACACCGCCTTGGATCCAAGCCTGATCCCTCCGGATCCCGGCTCTACCCTCACCCCGCACAGCAGGCCGAGCAGCAAGTGCCAGTTCCGCTTTGTTCCCCCCGCACCACCCGCTCTAGCGGTGACGACGGCAAAGCCACCGCGGTTTCAGGCCCCCCGTCCCGGCGCTGCCCGCCGCCCAACGCCGCCCCGCGCCCGGCGGGGCGGGCAGCGGCCGGGAGCCAGCCGGGAGAGCCGCCCGAGGCCCCGCGCCGCGCCCCGGGGGCTGGAGGAGGGAGCGCCCCGCGTCCCCCGGCCCTGCCCCGAAGCCGCGCTCACGTGGCCGGCCGCCGGGCTGCACAGCCTGCCGGGGGCGGCGGGGGCGGCCCCTCTGCTCTGCTCCGCTCCGCTCCCCGCCAGCAGCGCCGCGTCCTGCCGCGCCGAACGGCACCCCCCCCCCCCCGCCCCGGGAGTTCGGGCTTTTTCGGCACGAAACGCGATGTTCCTAAGCCAGGGAAACCCTGACGTCAGGAGTATTTTGTGCATATGGCTGCGCGTATAAATTCTACATAGGTTTACGCGGGAGGCCAGGTTGCAGAACAAGGCGGCGAGGCGTGTAGCGCGGCCATCCAGCCGCTGCTCTGCCCGTCTCCAGGCGTGCGGGCGGGTTTGCCGGCGCCCCGGATAGCGCTGCGAGGTTGCTGACTCCGGTACGCACAGCTCAAGCCTCATCAGGCAATCCCTGCGCATCTGCTGCATAAAATATTTCTGCTTCCTGGTTTTGAGTTGTATGTCCAAGCTTTCCTGTGCAGCTGTGAAGGCGAGAAACTCGATTTCCCCCTCCCCCACCCCCCCTCCCCACCCCACGAAAGCTGCTCTATTTTAACACTACCCATTAAAAGCTTCCTATGGATGAAGGAAACAAGCTGCCATCATTTTATCTTATTTTTTTTCGCAGGCTTAAGGAGGTAATTTCCTCTTTTTTTTTTCTTTTTTCTTTTTTTTTTTTTTTTTAATTGAAGCTTCAGTCCCACAGTGCTATAGCAATTATTTATTCATGTCTTTTAGTTACAGTTTTTTTCATCAGAAAGCAGGCAGTGGCAAATCTAATTGTTTTCACTGTAAGAACAAGCAACACAACAGGAAGTCTTAGCTTCTGTGTGAAAGTGGTGGAAAGAAAAAAATGTTGGTTTTATGTATTTATATGCATAACACATTTTAATTTCACAGGCTGCAGTTTGTTCAAAGTACCCCTTGAGCAAGATACTCCAAATATCTTCTGTTTTAATTCTTGCTAGTCTCAGTCCCTACTGACTTCTTCCCCCTTCATTGCTAGTGTAGTTACTTAGATTTTCTGAACCACGAAGCCATGAAGTATTTTTTCTCTGTCATCTCAGCTGTGTCTTACATATACAGGTCACTATCATGGACAGTTACTACAGCTCTCCTACCATAAATTTAAGCTTAATCATGATCATCAAGAGATGTAACTCTCCCAATTCAAGTTAACTGTACTAGTGTTGGAAAACAACCCAGAAATTCAGAACGATGTGGTTATTTTGTGTAAGATGCACTCCATATATATACACAAGTTCAAACTGCAGTCAAGAGAGGCACACAATTAGTACCACAGCACTGAGCAAGGACATCCTGCAGTAACTAGGCCTTGAAGAAGACAATTAATCAAGAGGTTTAGAGATTGTCTCATGGAAATCACCGACTTGGCAGAGAAGACTTCAGGTCTATATGGATGATTGGACCTGAGGAATGGAGGAGGTGGTAAAGAAGAAACAACATCAAGAAGATTGGCGGCTTAGGCAGTTGAAGATGTACAAGTTGTGACGTTGGGTCCTTCAGGTGAACTTAGCTCATTGTGTCACTGTAATACTAAAAAGAAAAGACCTCCGTCCAGGTGAAGGCCCTTCCCCTGAGCATGCATGGTAGCAGAAACACTGATGTAGCCATATGATAACTGTGTGTAATCGCTAACCAATCACTGTAAGGAGGATGCACTCGGAAACTTACTGACTCTGTAGTTTCGTGTATAAACACGTCATGAAAAAATCTCCCTTGGCGTGCGTGATTTCTGGGAAGGCACCACGCACCCAGCTTTGCACAAACCTGCAACTAACAACAACGTCTCCTTCCTACAGGCCGCCTCTTTGCCTGCGTTTCGGGAGCTGACTAGTAACCCTAGCGGGAGTCCGAACACCGTTCTGGAGCCAACAGCCCCGCGGGTGCTGCTGCACCGCTTCCTCACGCACGCAGCGAGGCCCAGCAGACGCCCGAAGCGCTTCCCACCGGCCAGGCCCGCCAAGCGGCGCTCCCCCGAGCCCGCCGTGAGCGCGGGGTCCCGCTCCGCCCCGCCTCCCGCCTCCCGCGCCGCCCCGCACAGCCCCCCCGCCCCGCTCCCCACCCCGCGCCAGGCGCCACCGGCCGCACCCGCCGTTGCCGGGGCTACCGCCCCCCCCGCCCCCTCCCGCCGCGCCTCAGCGCCCCGCGCGCGTGCGCCCCGCCTCGCGCGGTGCCGCCTGGGGGGAGGAGGGCGGGGCTGGGCGGCGGCGCGTGCGCGCGGGGCGGCGGTTGGCGGAGCCGTTAGGATGTCGCGCTACGGCCGCTATGGAGGCGGTGAGTTCCCGGGGCGCGGCGCTGCGAGCGGCGGGGCCGCGCGGAGCGGGGGGGGCCGAGGGCGGCCTGCGGGAGGAGCGGCTACCGGCGGGGAGCGGGGGGGGGGGGGGGAGGCCGGCGAGAGAGAAGGAAGGCGGGGATGTCGTTGCTGCCGTTGTCGCCGCCGCCATTTTGCGTCAGCGGCCGTGGGGGGGGGGCGGCGGGGAGGGTGCTGCGCCCGCGCGCGCGCGCTGCCGCTGGTGGGGAAGGCGGGAGCGGGCCGCTCGAACAAGATGGCGCTGCCCCGGGGGGTGTGGCGGCCGCTTCCGCCCGCGGCCTGAGCCCGCCTTGGCCTCGGCCATGACGCCGGCTTCGCTCCTGGCAGAGACCAAGGTGTACGTGGGGAACCTGGGCACGGGCGCGGGCAAAGGCGAGCTGGAGAGAGCCTTCAGCTACTACGGGCCCCTGAGAACCGTGTGGATCGCGAGGAACCCGCCGGGGTTTGCCTTCGTCGAGTTTGAAGACCCGAGGGATGCTGAAGATGCTGTCCGTGGACTTGATGGGAAGTACGTGTGCATTTTAATTGTTTGTAGAAGTTACAGATGGTTTTAAGACCAGAAACGGTGTCAGGGTTTTCTCTCAGGTTCTCCTTTCTGTAGAGTAACCATTAACTGAAAGCCACCGTGGACTTGTTGCAGGGTGATATGTGGCTCCAGGGTTAGAGTGGAAGTGTCGACAGGGATGCCCCGTCGCTCCCGCTACGACAGGCCTCCTGCACGGCGCCCCTTCGACCCCAACGACAGATGCTATGAGTGTGGCGAGAAAGGCCACTATGCTTATGATTGTCACCGCTACAGTCGCCGAAGTAGGAGGAGCAGGTAGGTGTAGGGCCAGAGCAGCTGGGTTGCTTTGCCAGTTCACTTTTGTGTAGCAAAGAACAGAACGCTACGCCAGTTTTCTTTAAACTTTAAAGCTAGAATAAATGTATAGGTGTATATTACGATTTGTTGCTATTTCTATCAAATGTTAATATCTTAATAATCAACCTGGTCAAAACCTTTCAGGTTTCTTCGTTTGAGTCAGTCGCCTTGATTCAGAATGTCACGAGCCTTAAGATTTCATGCTGAGGCGCCTTGCAAATCCGACACTTAAGATCCTCCTAGACCTTGAGGTGATCAGCATAAGAGGCCAGATCCCCTCGAGCCATCTACACGTAGCTTCACCTTATTCTTAAGGGCAGAAAATTTGAGACGGTGATCGCCGTAACAGTAAATTTGGCTTTCAATTGGGGCCCCCCTCCGGTTTAGAAAGAGGAACACCAGATTGACCACATTCCCACCTAGAAAAATCTTCTTGCGTCAATCAAGCCTCACCCTGGCTCATTGGGCTGTCAGTTTGATCGTCGTTAGATTGAAGAGAACACCTAGATGCAGCGATCGGCTATAGATACTTCTAGATCGTCTAGATCTGCTAGACCTTGGGCCAAAGAGGGTCGACCTGCAAACTTGCAAGGTTTATTTTAAATACGCATTACAGTGTTTTCTATTCTAATGTAATTCTGAAATGTAATTCAGCTTTTTAACATTTTTCTAGGTAGTAAAATGCTCAAGACAAGTAGGCCCAGAGATTTTTTTCCAACTGACAGATGTTAGTTCTTTAGTTGTGTGAATTCAGTTTTGACTTCAGCAGGGCCTCACATGCACTGACTGCTGCAGCTGTTTCCTGATACCTGTTTTCTGTAACCTAAACCCAGGTCCCGGTCTAGATCTCGTTCAAGGTCCCGAGGAAGAAGGTATTCTCGGTCACGCAGTCGGAGTCGTGGTAGGAGGTACGCTTACGTTTGCCTTTTGTTCCTATTTTTTGGCTTAGAAAAAGCTGCACTTGTGCCACATGGGGCAATGGGCACAAGCTGGAACATAGGAAATTCCGTTTAAATATATGAAAAAACCTCTTTACTGTGGGGGTGACAGAGCACTGGAACAGGCTGCCCAGGGAGGTTGTGGAGTCCCCTACTCTGCAGATCTTCAAGACCTGCCTGGATGCAGTCCTGAGTAATGTGCTCTCGGCAGTACTGTTGTAGCTGGGGAGTTGGACTGGATTATCTCTAGAAGTCTCTTCCAGCTCTGACAGTTCTTTGCTTCTGTGGCTTCCTTGCAGGTCCAGGTCAGCTTCCTATCGTAGGTCCCGGTCTGTTTCTCCTCGTAGGTCTAGGTCTGTGTCTCCTCGCCGGTCCCGATCAGGTTCCTTGAAGAGATCGAGGTAATTAGTAGTAGTTTGTAATAGGTTCTGTGCTTTGTTTTTTTGGGGGGTGTTTTTTGTTTTAGCTAAGGGATTAAAGAAGGTATTCCATAGCAGATTTCAAAAGGTGTTGATGTGTAGAAATCAGACTTTAAAAAGTTTTATATAATTCAAGTTGAATTTACAGGCATGGCAATGTGATTAGTTTTGAGATCTTACACAGCTGCATAGCCCACAAGTAATTTTGATGTCTAAAATGTCTTATGATCATGTAGTTTTTAAATTCAACATGTCAACATTAATCAAAATAATGCTGTAGATGTCATAACTCTGGTTGATTTGACCTCTTTGATTTTGTATTAATTTGTCTTAATTTTTTATTTCAGGTCTAGATCCAGATCTAGATCCAGATCTGTTACATGGCCCCGAAGCAGGTCAGATCTCTTCCATGACTGCAGATACTTAGTTAAAGTTGCTTAAAAGTCTGTTTAGGCTTTCCAAAAGTTGCTAACATTTTCAGGAAAAAGCCATGTTCTCTCCACTAACTTAGGGGTCTGTAGTTTTAAAAAGCAGTGCAGAAGAGTGTTCTTTCCCTTTTTGTTGTTGTATGTATTGTTGTGGTATCCAGGTCCTGACTGTCACCACAACTGCAGTTTTGATCAGACTGCATTAGCAACTAACGTAGCAAACAAATTTAAAAATAAGCTGAAGAGCTTTTTGTTTTCTTTGTGTAGCACACATGAGATTGTGGATTCTTCCCATTATTTTTCAGATAAATCAGGATGCCCTTCCAGTAGTGTGTTAAAGCATTAATGCATATAGCCAGGCAAGTCTTGAAGGGCTCCCTAGTGCTGTGAGCGTTACAGCTGTTTCCAGCTCTGTGGAATAACACAGCATCAGTCTATAGGAGCTGAATTAAATTTCATATAAACACCTGTCAGAAGTATTTTGTACCAACAAATGTGCCATAAGTGTGACAGTCAAATTTTACAGGAACACAGGATGTCATTTGTTCTCTTTTAAGTTCTAGTTTAATCCTTCCATAGTAAGTGAATGCAGTTTGTGCTTTGTGCAGCCTCATCCAGGCAGCATGGCTGACGTAGGTTGAGTGGATGTCCTCATGGAGCTGTTGTAGGAGAACCAAGAGTAAACTAAAGTTCTGCTCTGAAGGAGATGGTGCTGCTTTTGTCCCAGCCCATTCCCAAGACTACCGTTCCGGTTTGATGTCTGTTCCTTGAAACAAATAGTAGTCAACCATGAAGAAACACAAAAAAATAAAGGGAGGCAAAAGGGAGAAAGTGGAAAAGCCTACAGCTGGAGATGGGAGATGCAGTGCTGCAAGGTGGTGGCATTTTCTGAGTGGAAAGCAAGGAATGAGAGGAGGTCTTAGGGAATGGAGATACAAAGACCAGAAGGAGGCTAAGTTAAGAGCAGAAACTCACACAAACAGTCCAAGCACTAGTAAAAAGAGGAGAGAAATTCCCTGAGGCAGTAGAGCAATGCCTTTCACTGATTAACTACATTTTTTTCTACCTGTTGCTAAAATATCTTGAATCCTAATACTTTGAATCTCAATACCAGACTTAATCATGGCTCATGACTGTTTGTTGTCAGTGAGGAACAAAAAATGGCTAAGGTCAACAGGCTCTAAAAAAAATATATCTTCATTTTACTGCCATTGTTTTCTGTTTTTTAGTACCAGGATGGTTTTCTGCAGTGTAAAGGATGCTGTTAGTGAAATTTCTAGATGCTATTGTGAGACACACGTACTTGTGAGCAGAGATGAAGTGACTGAGGCAGAGGAAATTACAGATGTGCAAGTACAGAGAAGTAGCAAAATATTGGTGCTTAACTCTAATGAAGTCACTGTTAAACTTCCACGAGGCAACTGAAAGATGGTTTCTTTACAGAAGAATCAAAGGAATTCATAGCATGGAGATGAACAATCTGGATGAGTATTATGTGACACTGCTTTGACAACATCAAAGCATACACCTAGAAGTTGTTGTGGAGAGCCTTGGATGTGGACAGTAGAACACTTTGTTTGGGAACCTGAAAATTTCAGTTATTCTTTTAGGCAGTATTATTACAGTTCAGCAGTCTTATCTCAAAGACTGGTATTTTTCACAGTCTTTTCACAAGGGTTTTAGTTCAGACAGATTTAAAAATATGTTTTGAGGAAGTGCATATATAAGATTAAGTGTGCTGAGGGGAATGTATTTGTAGGAGCATGCTGCTTGCAGCCAGTTTCAACTATAGTGGTAGATGGTACTTGAGTCTAATAAATCCTGTCAGCTCAGAGCATGGCTTTTTATTAGCTTTGTGAAAACACTGATCAGGATGCAGGTTGTTGCCACCTGAATCAGCAAACAGCAGTCATCATCCAGGGAATGAAGTGCAGAGCAACATGTACAGCATTACTTTAAAAAGCTTTTTTCTGAAAAGTAGCTGTAAAAGCCCTGGAAACATGTTCTGTCTATTCAACATGACAGTTCTTACACGTTTAGTATGAATCATGTTTTTTCCAATGTAGGAACATGGGTGCTACCAGCTTCCCTGCTGAGCTGTGTTTTTTCTTGTTGTAGGTCTAGGTCTCATGGCAGATCAAAATCTGGCTCTCCAGCTAAGAGGTAAGAGATAAAGCCTGCAGTAGTATCTATAATTCAGTATTGGATTTGCATGCTTAACAGAGCCTGGTCCTTTACAAAAACATCCCACAAACATGGGTGCCCAGCTAACCTGTTTGTGGTATGACTGAGGCTATAAAATTTCCTCTGCAGCTATTTGGAATATGTTCCTTACCCATATCTTTGTTTTCATTAATAGTAGTTTCCAACATAGTACAGATTTTTTTGTCTCGTTGTGCTTGATTCTGTTAAATTTTTCTACCCATCAGATAAAGAGCTTCAGCTTAATTAATACTGTTGATAAAACAGCAGGAAATCTGTGATTATGTTCCTTTTCTCAAAGCCTCACCTCAGTATTACCTCTTATTTTTTTTGGTAGTGAAGACAGTTGCTTAAAATTAATTTCCATGCTAAATGGATTGAAAATCCTTGTCAGATTAAGTTGATTTGGAAACTTTGCCATTTTAAAGAGCTTCTGGCTAGATTCTCATAGTAATTCCATTGCTGTATAAGATGCTTATTTATTTGAATATAAAAGTTGCATTTGACCATTGAGCTGCATTGATGATATTCTGTTTTGACAGTCGGTCAAAGTCCCGATCACCATCTCCAAAGAGAAGGTATGTTGATCTCCCTACTAATAACATAGAGCTATGGCATTTTAGTATCTGCAGTGATTTCTGCTGAAGAGTTTGACTGCTCCTTGTGGGAAAATACTGGAAAGGTATTTTTCCAAGGTCTCTTCAACAGAAGTAATGTTGTGGGTTTATATATGGTGATATATAAGTGGCAATAATTTCTTGGGATACTGGACATGTAGGAGTGTTATGCCTTTCCTTTGTCTGCTCCTGCGTTCATTTCAGTTCATTAACAGTTTTATGGCACACAGACTTTCTACTGGTGACCTTAAAGCACAGAATACATGTGGGAATTGGCTTTGAGTCTCATTAACAGCTGCAGTGAGACTGGAGAAGATAGAGGGAAATAACCTGGCATACATTTCAGGAATACAAGATTGAAGCTGTTAAATTTACTGCTGCTTACTCAGATTATATTTTTCCCAATACGTTTGTAAATAATTATCTGTGTGTGTTTATGCATCTTTATATATGTAGTGACAGAATCAGTGTTTTTTTCTCCCTATTTTGAATTCTTTAATAGTTCATTTTTACAACTTTGGGGTTTACTGGTAAGAGTAACTGCAGACTTGCCAGGATGCAACCCTTGCCTTGGTGATCTTTCATTTTTTTTCTTTTTTTGTTGTTTTTACATTCTTCTAGAACTTCTGCACTTAGGTTAGCTTCATTTAAAGATGTGGCTGTGTGTAGCTTAACCTTACAAACAATCACAATGTATTATCTCTTAAAATTAAACCATCAACCCATTAACTTTGCAAGTAGTGATTGGTTATTTTATTAAAAACAGTGATTAAAGGTGCCAGAGTAGTCTAAGTATCCTCCTGTTGCTCTTTTCCTGTATCTGTGAATCCCAAGTGACTACTAAGTGTTAACTATGGATTCTTTTTCTTTCAGTCGTTCACCATCAGGAAGTCCTCAAAGAAGTGCAAGTCCTGAAAGAATGGATTAAAGTTATGAAGTTAATCTTTTAGGAAGAAAGTTATTTTGCTTACATTATTATAAGGGATTTTGTGGTGTCTTTGTAAATGTAAGAATGTAGATAGAAGAATATATCAACTAAAATTTGGCATGATCTGGGTCTTCTGAGTTAGTCACGCCAATAGACTAGCACAGGTCTCTTTTTATTGTACGAATTAACTTCATGTGATATGAAATGTGGGACTTTTTTATTGGCACATTGAAATAAAATGTGTATTTTTAACTAAAACTTCCCTGTAGTAACCCTGCTGCTTCTGTTAACATTTGGGTAATTTTAGCTGTGTGCCATGTAATGTGGATGAAAAATTACTAATATTGGTGTCTTCTCAAACTAGACACTTTTCACATTTTTGTTGAATGGTCTTTGGGGAAAGGATCAGTTTCTGCTTTCTTTGAAATGGAATTTAAAATCCATCTCTGTCTGCAGATGGCTAAAAATTTGCATATGCCCATTTTATTCCTTTATGATATTTAGTGGTCATTCGTTTTTCTAAACCTTGATCTAATTATTCCTCAAACCTTGCTCTCTGCTGCTTGACTAGGTGTCGTACTAGATGCCCAAAAATGTGAGGATGAGCTTTTATTCAAAATATGGACATCTGTTAAATTAATAACATCTGCAGAAAACCCTAAACATAACAAAAATCATTAATTACTTGACAATTTCTACTTTTGCTTGTTGCACTTTTTTAGTTCTTTAGGCTATTAATATAAAGAAAATGTCTTAAAATGTCTCAAGGCATGCTTTCCTTTTTGTGAGGGAAGACTTAAGGGCTTCTGACTTACTTTCTGATGGACCTTAGGAAAATGTGTTTGAGAGGCGTAAAGCTGTTATTAGTCTTTCTGTAGCTCACTCAAAGATCCTCACAGCTGACCTGAGGAATTCTAACCTGCTTCACAGAAATTGGTATGGTTTTTAAGCAGCCCAGATCCCAGAGACAATATTGTTTAATTGAGCTAATTTCTTACAGCAAAGACACACCTGCAGGATTAATTGTCTAAGTACCTCAAACTCTGTGTTTGTCCTAGTTCTGTAGTAGAATTGCATTATAAGGCACTTTTTTTGACACGTATCACAGCAGAAGGTTAGAAACAATGTTAGATTGTAAACAGACTGGTAGGTGGAGAGGGGATAAAACATTATTGCAGTGGGTTATCTAGCAGTTTTAGCAGTAAACAAGCAGTGTCCTGCTTGTGTTAGCTGCCATGCCAGTTTGCTTCCAATGTGTAAATCACAGCAGAGCATCTTAAATGAAAAAAAATGACAAGATTTACTTTGGTCACACCTTGGGTAGCCCATGAGTTTCAAAGAAAAGGTTTCCTGTTAACAGTGACTTTATGGAGCTTTTTCAGTGTATGAGTCTAGACTTTGAACACACCATTGTGCTGCAGCATTGTCTGGCCGTGATGACTAGTGCTAACGCCTGTGGTGCTTGGTGTCTGCCTGCACACGCTCCCATGGTGCTCAGTGATGAGGATTAGTGTCTCATCTGCCAGGTGCAATTATCAATATTCTGGCAACATCCATTAAATACCATTGCTGCAGTGGGACAGTGAGGGGCGACACCAGTATTGCCCTGGAGTGATTTAGCAGAAAAGCCCAAAACCTTTGACTTGTGTTTGGAGTATTTCTTGATTGTGCATTGTCTGCCTGTATAGCATACCCTGTGAGAGGCACACGTACACTGCTGCTCTGGAATTTGATGAGCTTTTCTTTTCTGTACTCTTACGGCAAACCTACTCCACAATAAACCTGCAGACTACACGACAGCTGTGCTGGTACCTGTTTTTCAGTACCCACAGACAATGTGGAAGACAGAGCAGAGAAGTCTGCGTTTCTGTAGGGGACTGGGGTTCCTCTACATCCAGGCTTAGCATCACAGAGCAGCAGGGTGCTCATTTTGGGGGTCAAGGTGGCAGAACTGACTGATGGGTTTGCCATGTTTGTGAGCCCTATGGCCAGGCACTTTCACTGGGGGCAAGATCATTCCTGCAGCTCTGCAGCCAAGGAAGCATGCTGGAGTGCTGTGGGCCTCAGCCACGTGCCAGCAGGAGCAGGGGCTTCTGCAGCCTCTTTGGCAGCAGCATGGCAGGACCTGGGAATCAGGCTGCAGTGCCTGCAGTGTCTCACATAGGATGTCTGCCCCAAAGACTACTATCCCTGTGTCCCTGGGGGAAGGGTGCCAGCTCCCTAGTATGATGGCACTGCCATCCCCTGGGGCTTGTGCCAAGTTTTTAGGAAACCTGAGAAAGGAGGAGGTTTTCATCAAATAGGCCATGTTACAGGGTTTTGGGATGTATTTCATGTGGAAACAAAACACTAGGATGATGGTTTTCCTCATGCAGTTGTATATTCAGGAATATAGATGGATGCACATGCTTCACTTCAGCAGCCAAGGCGTAGCACAGAAGATGCCCTTGGGAAGCTGTCATTGCTGGCTTTGAAATAGGAGTTAAGCCAGAAGAGCCAGCTGGGATAATCCCAGCACATCATACTCTGCAAAGGTATTCTGCATGACCACTGCACCCTGCCATTGCAACACTGCTGTCATACCCCACAGCTCTGGCCATGAGAGCTGCACGGGAAGGGCAGGTTGCCATTTGGTGAACTGACATGGAGCTGTGGGGCAGGTCAGTGGGGAGAGCAGCAGCCAGCACAGCTCAGAGCACTTTGCTGGGAACACCTGATCATGTCTAGAGCAGCCCTAACTTTTATCAGCCTTCACATAAATATTACCTGATATTCCCATGCTGTAGTTGGAGCTGTGCCATGCTGTGTCCCTAAACAAGGTGTATTCTGTGCTTTTTTACTGTGAAACAAAACCTAATGCCCAGGGGGATGCTGGACACAGTGAGAGCTTTGCAAAAGCCAGGCAGCAGCAAAGGTGGTGATAGGTGTTAAAGCCAGCAGAGGACATGGATGAAAACCACAGAGGAAGAAAGTTCCCAAATGGGATGCATCACCCAGGGTAGTTGGAAAGCACTGTTCAGCACTTGGAAGGATTTCTGGCTAACCTGCTAGAGACACTTACCTCTCTTGGTGGTAGGAATCAGCAACCCCTTTTCTTAAGTGGCGTTAAACACGAGCCATGTGGTGTGGTTGTATTCCTCACCTGGCTGGAGCAGGACGTTGGGGAAGTGGGGCTGGGGAGAGGCAGCAGACAGTGACTGTGAGCACACACACCATGGAACCGGACGGTCATGAGGGCATGGGTGCATCTGCTTTGCTGGGGTGGTGACCCATAGCTCCCTCCAGGCATTTCCAGTGGCAGTGTTTTAACAGCTCCTTCCTTGCCAGCTGGCTGAGTGGGCAAGTCTTACCCCTGGCTGAATTCAGGCCCCACAGAGAGGACATGGCAAAGACCTGATGGGGCCTAATGCTGCTGGATGCTGTGACCTACAGCTGCCTCCATTCTGGTGTCTATGAAGTGTCCCCTCACCAAATAGGACTCTGTTCATGTATTTAACCCCTACAGATACGGAGGGTGGTGGTATGGTCCCCTGCCACAGGATCCAGGCAGCTCCCAGGGGCAGGGGGGGATGGCTCACCTTGTTGACAGCATCAGGCCAGTTCTGGGTTTCCAAGCAGAAAGCCGAGTGCTTGGGGTACACAACAGCACCTTTGCCTTTCAGGGAAGCGTCCAGGTTGTTCCCGGTGTAAAACTGGATGCCAGGCTGAGTGGTGTGAACCTCCACGACCCTGCCAGTGGGTGGGTGGCGAGCCCTGGGGAGGTGCCGGTGGAGGATGGTAAGGGGCCAAAGGTGGACCCTGTGGCTCCAGGGGTGGAAGATCCCCGCCAGAGTCCCAGCCTACCTGGCCACAAGGCGTCGAACTTGTGTCTGTTGCAGGCAGAAGTTGTGGTCAAAGCCATCCAGGCAAAACTTCTGCAAGTGCTTCCCCAGCTCCACAGGCTGCCGGAGATCAAAGCCAGTACCCTGCACAGGGGCCACCTCCCCTGAGCAAGGAGAACAGCAATGTCAGCCACTCACGGATGTGCCAGCAGGAAACACCTGTGGCACAAGCTCCTGTGCAGGGTTGAGAACCCTCGCTTTGGTGAGCTGAGGGCTTTAAGACATTTGTGATCCTTGTCTCATTGTGGTGCCCTGCTTTGAGCAAGCTTGCCTTGTGGCCACTGTAACTCAGGCTGGGACATGACCACCTTGTTTCCCAGCAGAGCCAGCCAACCCCCAGGGACTCTGCTGTGCTTAGCTGCAACAAAGCAAAGCCAAGGACTCAGAAAACAAGAGCGGGGGCCTGTATATGGAGCTATGCAAGCCAATAAATTTATCAATCAGTCCTTCCAAATCTCTGAACAAACATCTGAGAGATGGCCACAAAGGTGGTCCACCTGTCAGGATGGTGAATATGGTCTGCATACAGGGACTGGTCTCCTCCTGCTTTGGGGAAAAAAGGACCATAAAACCAGCATTTTCTCTCATGCCTTTTTTTAAGGCCTGATGTGGGGACACAGCCTCCTGTGATAAAGCTCTTGCAGAGAGAACAACCCTAGGACATACTAAATGCAGTGCAAAGCACAGCCATCCCAACCCAAAGGCATGGAGGAGGTTGGAGAGGAAGGGCAGAGGAGGGGATTTTTCCCTGAAGTGACACAGTTCTACCCCTCCCTAAGGAGAGAAGTTTCAAGGGTCAGAAGGCAACTACCTAGCGTCAGGGATGGGCAGTGCCCCGGCATCCTGGCCCCACTGCTGGCCCCATGTGCTCTGCTCTGCTAGCTGCAGTCATGCACCCAGCTCAGCTGCAGCTCTGTACCAGTTCTGCTCTGGAAACCTTGAGAAACAAAGGTCTCCACCTGACAAGGAGGGCATTTCTGTGGCTTCTGATCCTATCTGCAAGGAGTGCATGTACTGAATTCAGCTCTCCTCAGGCAGAAAAACACCTTGGAAAAAAACCCCACCATTTTGATTTAGGCACTTACTAAAATACAGTAGCCATTGCACGCAAGGGCTCTGTCTTTAATAGTTGCCCAAAGCTTGTCTTCACCCTGGAGCTAAGACAATACACCGTTTTATCAGCTTCAAAGGTTACAATTTACCCAAAACACCAAAAGGGAACTGCAAAATGCAGAGACAGTGCACTGATGGCAATGAAGATGTGAAATTGCTCCGTGGTGAGCAGTGGGGAGAAGTAGTGCAGTGGGTTTGCTGTGGCCTTCAGCTCTTCCCCAGCTTGAGCTGAGGCACACACCAAGTTGAGCAAAAGCTGCCTGGGCTGGGAGACCTACTCCTCCAGGTGCAAGCTGATGCATGCACATACAGCGGTTGTGGTTCAATCAACGCAGATCTAGCTCTGGTATTAGCAGACACTTGAGCTAAAAAGTTTTCTTGCTTTCTCAAGCCTCTTTTCCTCTCCCTCCTGAAGTCAGAAGGTGCAAGAGCACGAGGACAAGCCCTGCCATTTCTAGCAGAGCTTAGTAGAAACCACCCTGCAGGCTCACACAGTCCTCAGGCACGCACCCTGCCCCACACCCAGTTTATCTTCTGCTGATGAGAAGCACAGTCTTCCCAGCACTTACGTCCCAGACTAGCTGCTTGGTGCTCCTGTCACTACTCTGTCCTCTGGAGACCTCTGGCATGGTGCACCACTATCCCACCGCTCTCTCCTGCCGTGGCTCAGCATCTGCACTTCAGCAGCCTCCATTCCTCTAACCTAGTCAGGCTGGATGAAAAGCCATCATTTCTGAGCAGATCTAGAAGTCTTCTTTTTTTATAATCTTAATCTATTTTAGAGTTTTAAAAATCAAGCCAAATGCACCTTAAAAAAAAAAAAAAAAAGAATGCTTTTCATTCTTAAAAACAAGAAATCTTACAATCAGATTACTTTTGCAATTAGGTAAATTCTTACTGCAACTCAGTACTGCCAAGTGACTTAGGCTAAATGAAAAGTGGGTGTTGGAGCAGCACAGTGGGAGGGTCAGAGTCAAGCTGCCCAAAGCAAGGTGCCTCCTTGTCAGCAATGGGACCATTGTCAAGTGCACATGTTTGGTGCTGGCTCTCTTGCAGGCACAGGGAACACGTTCTCTGTCCCAGCTTGTTTGGTGTACTTAACTTAGCGGCTGTCTTTTATGGGGAGGAACACAGTGGAAGTGGTGAGGAAAAAAAACAACTAGAAAGCTCTGTTTTCTCCTTTTTACTCCCTCAATCAAGAGGGTGCGAGAGGCTGCCAGTTTGCTTCTCTGCCCTGAGGCTAGAGACAGGGGCAATACCACCTTTGTTTATTAACCCACTTAGCATGCAAAACATGCTGTTTTCCTTGCCTGGATTTCCTCTTTTTTCTGCTTTTAGCCATGCAGGGCATTAACGACCAGAAAGAAAGGTCTTAGTTTTGTGTCTTCAGCCTCCCAGCCAACAGCACCAGCTCTCCCATTCAGATGAGGGGACTGATGGCTCAGCTCTTGGAGTGAAGGACAACGCTGGGCTCTTGAGCACCAGAGATCCCAGCAGCTCTAGAGCTCAGTGCTGGGCCTGGGAGCTGCCCTCCAGATCAGGGAGACTGACCACATCCTGGCGTGCCATCGCATTTATTGACAGGAACCCTGTGCCTGCAGCTACTGCTTGCATCTCCTGCATTTTACTGAGGCTTCAGAAATGAATTCTCCTGCTTTCTATGGACTTTGAGCATGGGCTGAACTTCCATAAATCTTATTTCTGTAAGTAACACCTTGACATCACGTGCAAAATCCCAGTAGAGAAGTATGATAAAGCTGAACGCTGTTGGGAACAACAGATTGGCCTGCAGGAAAATGCTGGTCAAACAGGTGCAGTGGGACATGCTTTGGTCCTGTGTCATAGTTAGTGTGTCTCCTGGATGGGCCTCTTGGACCCATGCTGCAGCCTTGCAATCCACCTGCCTCTGGCCCCACCTCCTGCCTGCACCCCCTAGACAGACCCTGGGCGAACCCTCTCCAGGTCTGGGGGCCTGGTGATAGACCCTGCTACCAGCACCAGACTCTGGCAGCTCAGCTCAGTTGCTGTGGGCCTTTGCCCATGGATGAAGAGGGCCTTGCTGTGCCTGGGGTCCTGGTATGTTCCCCCTTGCCGGGCAGAGCTGTTCACCAACTCCCACAAACACTCCTCTGTAAAACCCTCTCCACCATGGGCTGCAGGTGCCGCACCACCCACCAGTAGGGATCTTGGTGTCGTCCACAGGCAGGTAGGAATCTGCTTCAATACAGATCTCATGTTCGTAGATATCCCGTGAGCCCTGCAGGAGGACAGGAATTACTGGGATTTCTTCTGTAACTCTTTCAGCATTCAAGCAGCCTTAAGAGCTCCCAGGAAGTGACTGCCCTCAGTGGAGCTACAACTGACTTGGTAGTGCCTGGGGGACCTCCTGGCCATCATCCTACTTTGACACTGGGCACAAGACAAAGGTAGCACCACAGGCAAAAACCTACATAGGATCTGGGAGCTGTAAATCCTATAGGACTGAGACTATCAGTCTGAACATATACCTCACCAAGGAGGTTTACTAGCCAAAACATGCTGGTTGCTGAGCACACAGTGTGGGCAAAAGGGGAAGGAAGCAAATGTGGGGAAGTGCAACCCATCATCCTGGCTCATCTCCTGCAGCACAGCATTCCTCTTCCTCTCTGGCAGCCTTAGGGGTGCTGGCAGGGAACTTGTTGGGGCTGGAAAGGGAGCAGCAGCAAAGCTGAGCCTGCATGTCACTGTCTAATCTGAGCAGCAATTTCATGCCCAAAGGTCTCCTGTTCCTCTGGAAACATGCCTGAGTTGCATGCTGCAGGTGGTGTTATTACTGTACTGCTGGGAGGACAGAGGGTAAATTAACAACTGCTCAGCCATTGTAAGGGCAGTGGTCTGAGCAGACCTCCTGCACACAGGGGCTGGAATGTCTCTCACTAACTTCTAAGGGTCTTAGCCTCATACCCAAGTGTGACTGCACTGTTCCATCCTATTGCTCTGCTTAGCAACACTTTATTTCCCCAGATCCCTTCCTCCAAGACCAGATATAAACGGGGTGAGACTAAAACACAGCTGCAATTCAGTGCCTGTCTAGTTGGCAGGAACCTGGTCTGGTGTGTGGGAGCCCTCTGCACCCTGCTACTGCCCTGCTCTGAAAATCTGGCTGCCTCACATCCCCTTTCCACAATGTTTCTCCTCCTTATTTTGACCTGGGTGTTTCAGCTCTGTGCTGATTCTGGCTGGTACTGGAGCCCCTGATCTCAGCCACACCACCCGCACAAGGCTTCAGTATGTTGTCTCAGAAGCACCAACAGAAGACAGCCAAGTATATCACTAGAGCTTGCCAGCTCTGCACCTCCTCTGTAATCTTCCCAAGTGACAAGGAAAGACTGAAACTCCCCAGAATTAATATTCATGGTGGGATGTCTGTTTTCATAACATACTGGGATAACACACCCTCAGTTGAGGTCTATGTGATTCAGTCCTGTCCCAGCTCACAGGCTGCATGCAGCCCATGATGCATAGACACAGCTCCCACTGCTGTGTACCTAGAAGAATGCTATGTCTTCAGACCAGCCTGCTGGTCCTACTGATGCCAGGGGAAGCCCATGGATCATCCCATGGTTCCCCAGGCTTTATTCCCCTGCACAGTATCCCTCCACAGGGTTCATCTCCCCATGTTTACCTGCCCTGCAAGGTTGAAGTATGCATGATTTGTCAGGCTGATGGGTGTTGTCTTGCTGGTCTGGGCTCGATAGTTGATGGCCAGCTCCCCGCCATTGAGAGTGTAGGTCACCCAGACTTTCAGGTCACCAGGGTAGCCTTCCTCACCGTCAGGGCTGAGCCGGAAGAAACAGACACCATTTGGGAGAACCTGGGGGCTCCACAGAACCTGCAAGACGTGTGCTGTTTGTGGGAAAGTCATGGGAAACATAGTGCCCTTCTCTCCTGCTCCAGGCTGGGCTAAAGCCAGGGAGAAAAGGTCGGCAATGAATGATGCACTGAAACAAAGGTTTTTTCAATCCTCTCTCCTGCTCTTACTCCTAGAAGGAAAAAAACAACACAAAAACCAAACAAAACAAAGCAAGCACAAAAAATCTTTGTCTTTTTCTCCCTATGAAGGACTAAAATCAAATATCTCGAAGGAAGAGGGAGAAAACACAAGCACCAGCCTGCTCCTGGTCAGCTATGGCCAGCAGCCCCAAACAAGTTTTCCCACGAGCAGTCAAACAAATGAGGCAGTTTGGTCTGATGGGGGTCTGTCTCAGCTTGTGTTACTCCATGCCTAAGGGGGTCCATGCATTTGATTTTTTAACCTGCAGCCAGACTTACTTCCCCCTCCCATGGATCTCCTGGTGGGCAACATCACCTCAACAAGCTGCTGCCCATCCCTCAGGTAATTTGGGGCTGGCTTCTGAGACAATGTAAATACACCTTGTGAGCTCCTGCCTAGGGGATGGAGTTGGAATAAATAGTACCGAAGTATCACCAGATACATCCACACATCAGGGCTGATCCAGAGAGCTGGGACCTCTCTGTTCCTTGCCCCTGCCAGACACCAGGGTTCTGCTTAGAACCAAACCTGCTGGCCAGCAAAGAAAGCCAGCACACTATCAATTTAGCTGCCCAGAAAGCCTGTTTCATAGAAATTTTTTTTACAGAATGGCTTGGGTTGGAAGAGACCTTAAAGATCACCAAGTTCTAAACCCCCTGCCACAGATGGGGACATCTCCAACTAGACCAGGTTGCTCACAGCCCCATCCAACCTGCCCTCGAACACTTCCAGGGATGACGCATCCACAACTTTCTTGGGCAACCTGTGCCACTGTTTCACCACCCTTATAGTGAAGAATTTCTTCCCAATGTCTAATCTAAATCTCCCCTCTTCCAGTCTGACACCATTACCCCTTGTCCTATCACTACAAGCCCTTGTAAAAAGGCCCTCCCCAGCTTTCCTGTAGCCCCTTCAGGTACTGGAAGGCTACTATAAGGTCTCCCCAGAGCCTTCTCTTCTCCAGGCTGAATAACCCCAACTCTCTCAGCCTGTCTCCATAGCAGAGGTGTTCCAGCCCTCTGATCATCTTCATGGCCCTCCTCTGAACTCACTCTACAAGCTCCATGTCCTTATGCTGGGGGCTCCAGAACTGGACACAATACCCCAGGTGAGGTCTCACAAGAACATATTATAAGCGAAGAATCACCTCCTTTGACCTGCTGGCCACACTTCTTTTGATGCAGCCCAGGACGCTGTTGGTTTTGACACACTGCCAGCTCATGTTGAGCTTCTCATCAACCAACACCCCCAAGTCCTTCTCCTCAGGGCTGTTCTCAACCTGTTCTCCATCCAACCTGTAACTGTGCTTGGGATTGCCTCAGCCCAGGTGCAGGACCTTGCACTTGGCCTTATTGAACTTCATTAGGTTGGCATGAGCCCACCTTTCAAGCCTGTCAGGGTCCCTCTGGATGCCATCTCTTCCCTCCAGTGTGTCAACTGCACTGCACAGCTTGGTGAGGGTGCACTCAATTCCACTGGCCATGTCACCATGGGCTTGATGCTAAGCAGGCACCTCCAGCCCCTTGCAGGATGGATTGAGGTGCCCAGTCTCTGGAGCTTTGGATCTAGCTAAGGAATAGTTACTATCTTACCAAAAAGGACAGATCTAAGGGCAGGAGCAAGGTAATGCTTTTGAGATTATCCCTTTCCTGTCGTATGCAGAGATCACTAACTTGGGACACTTGTCAAAAGCCAGCATTTTCATCAAACGTGGGAACTGAGGGTACAAATCTGACAACCAGACAGCAGAGCCGGTCCTGCACTGAATTCAGTTTGGCTGCAGCTGCCACTGCTGTGGGATGCTGTGGTTTTATAGATGAGTTTCTATTTAAGTTCTTAGAAGTAAAAGCTATTAAAGGCCAGCAACCACACTGATGTCACTGTGTTTTAAAGTTAAGAGGGCTACTATCTAAAGTCCTCCAGTCCCCAAGCAGCACAGTCAGATATTGCCACTACATGCAAGCTTCCCTGACATCAGACCACGTGCTGACAGCAGCAGAGGTCTGCAAGATTAGGAAAATCTGACAAGATGGCCAAGGCAGTCATAGCCAAGAGACAGCACATATTGTTTTTGTCAAGGCTGACCAAAGATCTCTGCACAGTGACCATTACCTGGCTGGAAAGGGTCTTGAGCAGATGCTCAAACATGCCCTGTGGGCTATAGGACACAAAGCTGTAGCTGGGAGGTGTTGCTGCCTTGTCTCCACCAAGTTCCTGTGCCTTCAGCTAGCAAGGGGAAGAGGCAGGAGAAAGGGACCACATGCCCTGCATGCAGAAGAGAGCCTGGAAGCCCAAGGTGCAAAGGAGTGCATGTTTTCAGCTCCAGCTCACAGGGGGTCTGGGTGTATAAAGAAACTTTACACCAGATTGTTCTCTTTGGGGATACAACAGCCAAGTCACCCCAGTAATCCCTTTTTTTTTTCTAAGGGTGCTGAGGAGTCTTTGGTCCCGACCTGATGCCAGTTCACACTGCACTGCCTGGAAGTGAGCTTTTTTCCAGACACTTTGACTTTTGCCCAGTCAGCCCAGATGTCCTTTCATGAAATAAAACATTAACCCAGGAAAGGAGCTGCACTAGCACATTCACATTAATTCCTCCATCGAAATAGTGGATCAGCTGGTTAAAAAATCAACTGATCTGACAAAGCTCAAGGCTTCAGGAAAGCAGAGGAGATGCTCTGCTGCTCTAGTGCACTAGTGGTGTACTGATGATACCTGGAATTCAGCAGCAGCTCTTGAGAAAAGACAGGAAGTGTTGAGTGCCCTGGGGCCAGGGAAAGGTTATTTTATCTAAGAGGTCACAAGGAACAGCTGGGGAGGGGACACAGGATGGTGGGGCATTTTGCAGGCCTGATCTAGTCATGTGCTGCTGTGAATTGGAGCAAGAGCCCAGGGGATGCTGAGACTGGGATGAAAGTGGCACTGGAGGGGGTAATGCAATAACTGCACTGAACCTGCAGCACCACCCTGCCCTCTGCATACTTGGGAGTGCTGTCAAAAGCAAGCAGCAATGATATTCAGCTTCTGCAAACCCAGGAACAAGCCCTCCAGGATGATCTATGGGCAGTTAACACCTGTGGAACTGCAGGTGCAGGTGCAATTAAGTCTGTGTGGATCACTGTTCCCCAGGAAATTTTCTTTGGGCACTGGGACAACTACAGCACCCACTTCAGGGACATGTGGCTGGCATCTCAGGATCCTCCATCATGCATGAGGCTGGGTTCCCACCACCACATCCCAACCCACGCTTGGCGAGAGCAGCACCTCGCCCCAGGACAACCCCGGCAGAACTGGGCTCACAGTAACGCAGATGAAGCACAGGAACCTTCCGCATGGCATCCAAGAATGACTCAAGTGAGCCCTGCTAATCCACCTGGACAAAGACAAGCCAAGCCAGCAGCTCACAGGGTCTCACTTCCTCCCATTCCTGCACTCGCAGCACTTTCTGGGACCCAATTCAACTCAATAACCACCAGAAAACCCTGTAGGGTAAGGAGTGAAGACATCATATCCTCCTGCCACAACCCCTCAGGCTGTGTGCCGGAGAAAACCTGGACGTGCCAGTCCGATTTTCACCTTGTCAAATCCCCTGGATCCTCCATGCAGGCTGTTTGGCCCATTGTTGAGGAACAGCTCATACTCCTTCCCATCGACAGAGAACCTCCCCTTCGCAATCCTGTTGGCAACACGCCCCACGACAGCACCAAAGAAAGGGTGCTTCCTCAGGTAACCTGGCCAGGAGAAGAGCAGCAAGTTAAACAGGAGGACGGGTGGGTGGTCCCCAGGTGTGTTTTACGGACTCAGAGGTGGCTCCCACTGCTTTCCTCCAGTACTGAAGAGGTGACTGTAAACCCAGTGACTCCCAAGGCAGGCAGCACACTAGTCACGCGTATCTTTTACTGAAACAGCCTGATGGGACCTCTCATTCTTTGCAGGTTTGCAGAAAAGGCCGCAGCGCTGCCAGCAGTGACACGGAGCTGCCCTGCCGGAGGGGCAGGCTGCAGGCTCAAGGCTCCAGTGCCCCGGCTCCCTGCGCACCTCCCGGCGCAGGGCAGGCAGCCAGAGCCGCGCTGGCTCCGCCTGCGGCCCGCAGGGCCCCTCACGGGCACATCACGCTGCGTGACAACCAACCAGCAAACGCTGGTTCCATCGCCCGATTTACTGATTTTGTTACTTCCTTAACAAACCAAACGGGTTCAGACCCACCTTCCAAAGTGTCAAAGCCTAGGACAACATCTGCAAACTTCCCCTCCCTGTCTCTGGTCTCCAGCGCGGCGATGATGCACCCCAAGGACAGGATCTCCACTTTCACGCTCTCCGACTTCAGCACGAACTTTTCCACCGCCTCCCCTCCTTCCTCTGCGGGCATGTGCCCGAACACCTCTGCCTTCACTTCAGCCATGCCTGCCAGCAGCGCGGGCGGGAGCTGCGGCCGCGCCGGGAACAGCCTCCCGCGGCTCGGGAATGGCGGGAAGCGGGGCGGGAATGGCGGGAAGGGGGGCGGGGATGGCGGGAAGCGGGGCGGGCCGAGAAGGGCTTCCCGCGGAGGGCAGGGCGGCTGGGGCTGCCCGGGGGTTGGATGTGGCGGGGGAATGAGGGTGTGGAAGCGGCCGCCGGGCTGCGTGTGCTCGGGCTCTCGGAGGACGGGACGGGACGGCCTCTTCTTCCCCGCCTGCGTGGGGCTGTCAGGGGCTCTTGCAAAGCGTCAGGTGGCAAAACGCTGTTTTCTGCCTTTGCCCCTCTTTAGCCTCTCCAGGAAGAGGCAGAAGGCAGGGCTCACAGTGCCTGCTGATGGATCAGGGATTCGGGCTCGGGGCATTTGCTGGCCCGGCGGTGGTTTCCAAGTCACGTTCACCTGGCCCTGCCCCAGACGCCAGTAAGTAATGTTCATCTTTGGAAATCCGGACTTCTGTCTGGTTCGGACGTGAGGAAGAGATCCTTCACCCAGAGGAGGGTGGTGGAGCACTTGGAATAGGCTCCCCAGAGGAGGCAGTGATGGCACAGAGCCTGCCAGTGTTCAGGAAGCGCTTGGACAACGCCCTCAGGGACGTGGTGTGAACTTTGGGGTTGTCCTCTTCTGGGGCGGGAGTTGGACTGGGTGATCCAGGCTGTCCGAGGAGGTGGTTGAGCCACCATCCCTGGAGACATCTAAGAAGACGGATGTGGGGCCAAGGGCCAGGGTTTAGTGGTGGCCACGGCAGAGTTAGGGTAGTGGTTGGACTCGATGATCTTGAAGGTCTTGTCCAACCAGGATGATACTGTGATACTGTCTGTCTCGGGTCTTTGCAGGCAATTTCAGTCAATGGGGAAACTCCAGCAACATTTAAGTAATGTGTATGCACATTTTTGACATCTGAGCAAGGCTCAAGTGGAAGGTGAAAGAACTCCACTACAATTTGATATGCTATATTTTTATGAGGGCTTGTTTCCAGAGTTTGTTCAAAGAACCAGTCGTTCCAAGAACTGCCACCAAAAAGCTCAATCAGTCAACCACTGGTTGCTAAATATTAATTTCCAACACAGCTATACTTTTAGACAAGACAAACTGGATTCTGAGCCAACACAAGAACAAAACCTCTCATTCAGGGCTGAGCAGAGGTGGTTTTGAAACCTGCACTTCATTTTTAAGGGTGGCCATGTGTTTGCAGGGTAATACAAATGGCTGTTCTGTGTTTCCTTCTGCACCTTCACAACTAGCACTCTATCTGAAAACAATGTTGCAAGTAAACATGCTTTTTACTGCTTATCAATACAACCTCCTACTTGAAAGGGGCCGGGGAGCAGCACAAACTTTGAAGGGAGGAAGGCTCACTCCAAGGCAGATGGAAGAGAGGGCAGCTGCACTTATATCCAAGTCATGGAACCTTTTCACATGCAAAGCGTTCCCTGAAGCTCACTCCTTAGCACCTTGACTCCCTCAACACCTCTCACTTAATGTACTTCTCCAGACATAGGAAGCATTTCTGCTTTGCAAAGACAGCTTTTCATTAAGGTGTGTGTTTTTAACCCAACAGGAGCTGCCATATTTATCTACTTCACTGATTCACGTCAGAGAAGGTGCAGATCCAACTGATAGAAAAGTCAGGCACATTTTCTCACCTAGTGTCCCTTATGCAAGATCACTTAAGCCCCAGTGACACCTAAGACAGTGCAGGTGCAAAGGCAATACCATAGACAAATCTGTTCATAAACAATCCACCCAGTTTTCAAGTTGACACATAAACCAGAAAAGAAACGAGCTTGCACAAGACTGAATCGTGCACGTAACAGTAAGGGCAGTGGAGCAATGTCAGCTTTAGGATTTGAACAAGGTATTTCAAAAGTCCTGCTTCATTACCTAGAGGATATCTGACAGTTTACCTTTGCATGTGTCCTGTCTGTCTACCTCTGGCGAAGGGGGAGGCCAGACAAGGGGAAGAGACAGGATACAAATGAGTGAGATTCAGACCTCATAGCAGCCTACAAGATTGGGGGCCTACCAGAAAGCTGGGAGAGACTTTTAAAAGGACATGGAGTAAGAGGACAAGTGGTAATGTTAGACATTAGGGAGAAATTCTTCACTATGAGGGTGGTGAGACACTGGCACAGGTTGCCAAGGGAAACTGTGGATGCCCCTCCCCTGGAAGTGTTTAAGGCCAGGTTGGATGGGGCTTGGAGCAACCTGGTCTAGTGGGACCCTGCCCATACCAGGGGGTTTGGAACTAGATGATCTCTACTGTCCCTTCCAACCCAAACCATTCTGAGATTCCTTGATTCCATGATACACTGGATTTTTTTTTTTTTTGTCATTCATATTTTTAAGAGAAAGTTTGGTGAAGGCCTTATCCACTTCTCCACCCATGAGTTTTGCTTACTGTGAGGATCAAACATAAGCTCCTTGCATTTTTCTCTTCTTTCTTTCCAGAAGAAAAATGCAGTACTGGGCCTGAACATGCCTGACATTAGCTGCATGGCACTTCCATAGATAGTAAGTATTCCAAAAAAGCTTGCTGCACATCTCCAGGACTTTGGTATCACTTCTCTGCCTTGCAGCTCTGCACAGGTAGCTAGGCAGTACACCAGCTCCCTTCTCCATATCTTCCCTTGATCTCACCAAAAAGGTACTGCAGCAGCCTTTTGCAACCCAAATCCAAAATGTTTGTGAGGAACAAAGATTTATCTCCTCTATCACAGCCAGTGACCCTGCAGGTATAGCAGAGGCAGGTCATGGAGGCAGGTTATGTGCTGCCCAGAAGCCTGGCCCCCGCTCCTCTAAATCAGGCAAGATATTTCTGTTTAGTGGCAAAGGCAAACTGGGAAGTCAGCCTGTGAGTGAATGGTCCTGTCTTTCACCACCAAAAAGCTCATAAATAGACACACTGTGAAAAATAATGGTTTGAGGTGGTTCTTGGGGTTTGTGGGTTCTCCCCCTCTACTTGGCCCTAGTGAGACCTCACTTGGAGTGTCCAGTTCTGGGCTCCCCTGTTCAGGAGGGACAGGGATCTACTTGAGAGAGTCCAATGGAGGCTACGAGGATGATTGGAACTGGAACTGGGACTGGAACACCTGCCTTACAAGGAAAGGCTGAGAGAGCTGGGGGTTTTCAATCTAGAGAGGAGACTGAGGGGGGATCTAATTAATGTCTATAAATACATGAGGGCTGGGCATCAAGAAGGCAGGGACAACCTCTTTTCATTTGTGCCCTGTGACAGGATGAGGAGCAATGGATTCAAACTTGAGCACAGGAAGTTCCACCTGAACATGAAGAACTTCTTTCCTGTGTGGGTTACAGAGCTCTGGAACAGGTTGCCCAGAGAGGTTGTGGAGTCTCCTTCTCTGGACACTTTCAAAACCTTCTGGATGCCTTTCTGAGTGATCTGCCCTAGTTTTGGTCCTGCTCTGGCAGGAGGGTTGGACTCGATGATCTTCAGGGGTCCTTTCCAACCCCTAACATTCTGTGATTCTGTGATTTTTTGGTTGTTGGTTTTTATTTGTTTGTTTGTTGTTGAGGTTTTTTTCTGAGAGGGGAGACATTTAATGCACTGTCAACTGTTGTCAGAGACCAAACTTGTTCTGAGAAAAATTACAGAGGAGAATGTATTTTTCTGATACCAGCAGCTTGGAAATTCCATGGGCCTGCAGGGCAGCTACCATTTTGCAAGGCAGAAGCAAGGCATCAGATTTTACATGTGCTTGTGCCATTTTCTTATGGATACTTTATTTTTGTGTTTTTCTCAGGTGTTTTTCTTTAATCCAAAATAAAGTAACTTTGCTTAAAAGGCTACAGTCAACCAAAACTCTTTGTTGTGCAGTACCAGCTATCATAAGATCCCTTTTTCTAGCTGCTCCTAAGACACTCTGTAATAAATTACATCACTAGACTTCCTTCCTTAATTTTGTCTTTATTTTAAACCCAGCTGTGATTTTCAGTTTATTCTGAACCCAGAACAGGACTTTAAGACTCAAGTGATGAAAAAAAATCGTAAAGGCAATTCAGGTTTGTGAAGGGACATGTTGTGTTTACTTAGAGGATCCAACTCTGTTCTGAGTCACCCAGATCGATAAGCCCCATTTTCAGCAGAGCTGCCTTATGCAACAGAGCAGGAGTGTGATGTTTTTGCCACTCACTGTTCTTGAAGTATCTGACATGTCTGTATCTGCTCCGTGGGGAATCTTTGGACAGTACTCCTTGGCCAGGTTGCTCTCTTGTTTTGGAAAACCTAAGCTGTTTGTCTCAGCACTGTGAAGTGGTGCAGCTTTGCACCTGCAGAGCTCTGAAGTGATCAAGCTGTTATTAAACCAGCAGCATTTTTATGTGAAGGTGACAGAAATGATTATAGTTCACTGTTGCCCAAGACGTTTGCTTATTCACTGATAGCAACAGTAATGTACTCAGCACTGCAGCTGGAGGTGGGGTCTGTTGGGGCTGCTTGCTGCCCAGACACAGAAAAGAACACAGGCATCACTTGTTACACCCATGCACATTGCAAGGCTGTAATGAAATCCCCTTTCCTCCACAAACGTCATGTAAGCCCGAGGGGACAAACTGGCACTAAAGCCTACAGGACGTTTGCATCAGTACACAGAACAAAAGGGGAGACATTCCCCCCACCGTTTAATTGTCTGTTTGTTGAATGTATTTTCAGCTCTGCTGGGTGCTTCCCAGCACGCAGGCTTAAAATGGAGCCTGCACTTTTTTTGCTTCATCTCTTCAGGGACAAATGTGCTGAGCCATTGATTAGGTTATTTTAGGATCACGGCACAGTACAATTGCTCGCTGTTTTTCTGGCAGTCATTTATCAGGAACCAGTTTATAAAGATCTTCACAAAATGCAGCTACCCGAGAACACACAGCACGTTTCAGATGTGCCTTTGTCTGCAAGTTGTTTGTGCCTTAGTAGCAGCCAAAAAGCCATTCGGATGTGTTGGTTGTCATAGTAATGTCTTTCCTTTGGAGCTAAAATAATAGCTTACAGCTTCTGCAGCTCGCTGTTGTGTAGGCTGCTTTGAAGCAGAGACACTTCCATTTTGTTTTGGAGAGGGCTAGGGACTTTAATGTGCACTGAGAGACCCGCTTTCTGTGCTCATGCAGCTAATTTTGAATTAAACCTTTGTTGAAGATGCGTCACAGGTCGAAAGGTTAAAAAATAAAAGCAGCCTATGAAATGGTAGGACAGCCTCGTGGCTATGTTTTCTAATGGAGGTGGAGACTTGGGTTTGCTTTCCATTTCACTTACTGAAAACGGGTAGGACAGAGACTGAGGGTCATGCTGAGACTGATGCACTGAGGGCCATACAAATCAATGGCTCGGGGGCTCACAAAGGTTTCAAAAGTGCCTGAGCAAGTCATGCAGGTATGTGACAAGGAGGACAGCACTGCGTTATGCAGCATTTTTTTCACTGGTGAAGTAACTACTGTTTGGACCTGCAGCTCTGAAGAGGGTAAGGGGTCTCACTGCAGACAAAACAGCCTTTCAGAGCAATCCTACAGCTGGTAGATGCCAGCTCCCCCCTCCATCTGTAGGCACAGAACATTTCTGGGTGACATTTTAAATGGCAGTCTTGTGGCCTGTGGGACTTCTGCTTGAAAGGGCGCTGTGCAGAAGCATTTCTCAGCAGTAGGACGAGCCCCATCCTCATGGCTCTGCATGGTCACGAAAGAGGCACCAAACAGGAAGGCTTGTAAGTAATTTGGGGCTCCTGGCCTGATGTGCCAGGCATTTTTTGCAGCGTGGCACTTCTGATATTTGCCAAGGAAGCAAAAATGAAGCAGCACAATAAATTATCAGGCTGATCATTTCACCTCCTGCATCAAGAAGCAGCTGCAGAGTGACTGCAACTCAGATGCACGACAAACAGGGGTTGACCTACATAGAGTCCCAGCACCAGCAACAAGTATCAGAGACCAGCGAAAGGGAGGAGGATACACAAGAGTGTTCAGAGAAAAGGGCAGGAGGATCTAGGATGAAAAGAGAGAGAAAACAAATAGGAAAAGCATTTTGCCTCACAGTGCTGTCCTGGAAAATTCACTGTCTGATGTGTACATGGCTGCATTGGCAACTGGCAGGGAGATATCAAAGGGAGATAAAAAACCTGCATCATCTGCTAAAGGCTGTGAACACAAACAGTTCCTGTTTGAGTAACAGCAACATACAAAGATGAAGAGCAGGAGGGTGTCTGGGGGAACCACTGGACAAAACTGGGATGTGAGGGAGGTGTGCTTGGCTTGCAGGCACCAGGTGCTAAGAACTTATTTCACACGTGTAGATGTGCAGATCCCACCCCCTCTCCCAATATTGGCACAGCATACACACAGGTTTTGTGCCTACACAGCTTTGCTGCTGAAATGTAATGCCTTACCAACAGAGTTAAAGCAGCCTAGCAGGGAGCATCCCCCTTCTCCACAGGCAATGCTGGATATAATGCCCTCATGTTTTTATATGAGGCTTGTATCTAGTGACACCGGTACAACTAAAGCCGGGTGACTTTTTTATGGCAGGATAACCCTGGAAAGCCAACGGTGATGTTGATCTTGCAGTGAACAGCAGTCTAGGACTGCTCTGATGAGCAAGCCATGGCCCCTGCACTTGCATGGGTGCCCCAGATCCCCGTGGATGCAAGGAAAGTGCCTGTGCCTGTGCATGCTGGGGATGGGGTGATCAGCTCACCTGCCTTACCCTCCAGCTCAGGGCAGACCTGTGCCCAGCCCACAGCTGGCACCAGGCTGGTTGGAAGTCAACAAGGCATGGTTTGGGTGTTGCCAGGCCCTCTTCACCTCACAGTGTAGATGTAGCCAAGATTACTTGTGTAGTACAAGTAATCTAAGGATAGTGCATAAAGATCACAGAAATTCCAGGGTAAGATTTTTTCAAGGAAATACCTGGGAAAAAAATAATTATACTGGAAATCTGGAAATACTTCACTGCAAAGACTCATGCCTTTCCTTTTTCCTTCCCTTTCCTGATTAGAGAGCCAAACTTTTAATTATCATAGAATGTCTTGGGTTGGAAGGGACCTCTAAAGGTCAATAAGCAGGGATATCTCCAACTAGACCAGATTGCTAAGAGCTCCATCAGGCTTGACCTTGAATGTCTCCAGGGATGGGGGCCTCCACCACCTCTCTAGGCAACCTGGTCCAGTGGTCCACCACCCTTGTACTAAAGAACTTTTTTCTAATGTCCAAGCTAAACTTGCCCTTTTTTACCCTTTTCTAGCTTAAAACCATGACCCCTTGTCCTACTGTTACATGCCCTTGTGAACAGGTCTTCCCCAGCCTTCTTATAGGCCCCTCTCAGGTATTGGAAAGTCATTATAAGGTCCCCCTGGAGCCTTCTCTTCTCCAGGCTGAACAACCCCAACTCCCTCAGCCTGTTCTCATAAGAGAGGTGCTCCAGCCCTCTGATCATTCTTCTTGCCCTTCTCTGGACACACTCCAGCAGGTCCACATCCTTCTTGTGTTGGGGGCTCCAGAGCTGGATGCAACACTCCAGCTGAGGTCTCACCAGGGCAGAGCAGAGGTGCAGAATCACCTCTCTTCATCTTCTGGCCACACTTCTCTTGATGCAGCCCAGGATGCAGTTGGCCTTCTGGGCCACAACTATACATTGGTGGCTCATGTCCAGCTTTTCATCCACTAGTAGCCCCAGGTCTTTTTCCACAGGGCTGCTCTCTAGCATGTCTTCCCCCAGCCTGTATTGGTATCTCTGGTTGTGAGCATGCCACTGGTAAAGGTTGCCAAAAATATAATAATAACTAGTGTACTGGTAAAGTACCCAGGATCCACCTGTGGTGCTTGCGTTTTCCAGACATCTGAATTCAGCCAATTTGTTAATTGAGTTACACAGTAACTCAGGAATTAGAATATGTCACCATGGCTCACAGAGAGACTTCACAGTCTCATGAAAGCAGTGGATATAGGCATGTATAGAGCAGGATTAAAGGCTACACAAAAAACAGCATCATTTTTTCCCACTTCATGCTTACTTCAGTCACAAAACTATGCTGTGCAGACAAGTGCTGCTCATTGCACAGTGACAGTTAAACACTTTCTTTTCCAATCCACTCAAGCTCTTCATCCTGTAGCTAGTCCAAGATCAATGCTTAGTCACTTGACCTTCCTATACAGGCTAACAATGTGCTACTGTTCAATAAAATGGATGCCAATTATTTGTTACCAGGTTAACTGGAGAAATGAGATGTCACATTGCTACCTGCTAAACTAATAGTACCAACAAGTACAACAAATGGAAAAACTTTTAAAGAATAACATTAAAGCTTTGGAAGTCTTTTATTTTCCTGTGTGGTTAATTAAACTATGCCAGTAGCAAGTATCTGTGGCATCAGAGTGTCAGCTTTTGAAACTAAGCAGCAAACTCATGTTAGGAGAATGTAGCTACTTAGATATCTGAGGTTTTTCTGAGTGATCTGTGCTTTTCCAAGTCAGATCAGGAGTATTTTACTGAATTTGAAACTTTCCATGGGGCTTAAGTGGGGAGTTGAAACACCACCTACCAGAGGATGTTAACTGGAATACAGCCTAGCGTTGGCTGGAAGAAAGCTCAGTAAAGGTCACACCATGCAAGAAAACTTAACCTTCATCATGTGCAGGCACACCATGCTAACAGAGTGATGCTGTGGTTGGACAAGTGCACCTTATGCATGAAGAAGTGATGCATCATCAGAAAGATTATGAAGAAAGAGTCACAGCAGTCTGATTGTGCAGGCTTCAGCCAGGAGAACATATAAAGTGTCTGTTCTGTGTTAAACTTGTTGTGATGTTTCAATTTTTTAATCCGAGAATTTCCTGTTCCCTTTTTATAAAGCTCTTGGGCTAAGTTTTCTGCTATTGTATCAGAAAATTTGGCTGCATCTTTTGCCTTGGTGGACTGTCATCTACCAAAATATTAAAATTGTCTTTGAAGCATTCCAGTAGAAACAATATTTAAGATGCAAAAACCTAAATGCAACAGGAAAACAAAATATTCCTCTGGCAAGAAGCTTTAAGAAACAAAAAGCAAACTGAAAGGCATATGATAAAATTTCACAGTCAGTCCAATTTATTACCTGATTCTATAGATTGTCAGCTGTCTCTGAAACTTATCGCTTGTATTTCTTGTAGCAAACACCTGCAGTTTTAGCAGAGTAACACAATATTTTTCTTTATGCAAAACAGTTAGGTGTGGGAGAATATTTGCTTTCCTTAAACAGGAAATCTGCAGCCATCATGTGGACTTAAAATCATAATTAAAAACATGATCCAAGTAGGAGATACAGTCTCAAGTTGCTACAAGGTGAACAAAACAATTCAGGCTGTCTTTTTTACCCCCAAAATTGACTTCTGATTTTTAAGCTTTGGTTTATAGGGAACAGGACAGGGCTGATTCATTACTTTTGACTTCTAGGATGGGCAGTACCAGTCTAAAGAATGATTAATGAGAGTATTTCTGGACTGCTAGATTTTTCTTTGGGTTAATTTGGGAGGATATTTTGTTATTAATTATTTGATATTTGACATTTGTAATGACTCAGAACACACACCTTAGGAAGTCTTGTTATATTAAAAGCAAAAGCTGCAGCTATGTTAAGAATTCGGGGGAGGCTGCAAAAAACCTCCTCTACTGGATAACTAGTTTGAGCTAGATAAGTATGTTTGCTGGCATAATTATCATCTCTTGCCACAGCAACTCTTCTTCAGCACAGACATCATCAGATGAAAAAAAAAAAAAGATTATTGAAAGTTTGCTCACACATACCATTAAAATAACTTACGGTAGGTAGCCTGTCTAAATGTGTGGCTTAGCTGGACAATGCATGGATGCTCCTGTGAAGTGGGGTGTGAAAAAATAGATGATGTCATCTCCTAAGGACATGCTTCATGAAGTGCAACAACTTCCTCGTCAAATCACTGAAGCTCTTAACGAGTCAACAATGATGCTTCATAGACCTGATCTGTATAAACAGCATTTCCTCAGCTGGGGAGAGTGTGCCAACCTAAGGAGTAGTCGTGGAGTAGCTGAGGTGGTGAATAGTATTGCAATTGCATAAGAGAAAGCTGACTGCATATAGATACCTACTATGCATTCACTGAGCCCCACCACAATGTCACCTTTGGCTGCCAGCAGCTGCCACTTAACTGACACAGGTTCAGGGTAAAGTGGGATAATTTTTTTTGTCTTTATCCTGTTTGTGAAAGCAGTTTACTGCTTCGTTGCAGTCAAAATCGTTGTGCTATTGCTCTGCTTGGAGGTCTGGGAAAGTGCCAAAAGTTATGCTATAGGGAAATCACAAAGGATTTACATCAAGGCTATTGCAGCTAACTAGGTGAAACAGTACAGAATGTTTTATTTGGCCTAAGTCAGTAGAACAATCTTTCTAACAGGCAAAAATAAGTGGAGACAACAACATATAGCACAGAGACATTAGCAGAACTGCTTTGAACTTACAGAATGTTTGCTTTACAGTGTACAAAATGCTGTACAACGTACATTAAACAACTCAGGGAGCCCCAGCAAATATATCTCAGAGAATCAGAGAATCACAGAATGGCTGGGTTTGGAAGGGACCTCCTGGAGATCATCTAGTCCAATCCCTGTGCTAAACCACGTTCATGTAGAGCAGGTTGCACAGGATGGTGTCCAGGTGGATTTTTAATATTTCCAGAGAAGGAGACTCCACAGCCTCTCTGGACAGCCTGTTCCAATTCTCTGTCACACGTCTGTCATCTGTAAGACACTGGTTCACACTCTGAGGAGGTAGCAACTCCAACCAGCACAATGGTGGGGAAACCTCTGCACTGCACACAATCTCGCCCTGTAGACATTCAATATCCATCCCCAATTTGCTTTCCTGCCAAAACAGCAAAGTAGTCCTGTGGTACTACTCCATCCTGGATAGAGACAAAGGAGATTAAGATTAGAAATAAATACAGTAACTTGTAGGAAGGCACCTGGCTCTCAGGCATTCTCTTAGACTGAGCCTTATGCTCCACTTAAGTTTTCACCATCAAAGATCAAGACATAAACCACAGAACATTGATTACTTTTCTATTTTAGAAATGCATATCCTTTCTGATAACTCTTCTCCACAGGTGCATACCAAATGGTGGTTCTGAGAAACAGCCCCTGCTTCACAAATTGCTACTCATTTTTAGGAGCTGTTGCCTAATATAAATTCAGAATTGTGACCCATTCCTCCTTGGGGAGTACAATGCTCAGGGATAAAAAATGCTTCCAAAATCTCCGTCTTTAAAATGGAGCAGCTGTTTTAAGAGGGGGAGGACAGTTCTGGTGTCTGGATAAGTATGCCCACAGATGTCAGTTCAGGTTGTAAGCAAGAGTCAGAGCTGACCAAGGGCATGATTTGTGTCCGTGGGATGGGAAAGCTGTCTGTTTTCTCAGCAGGAGAAGCTGGCCCAGGATATTTTGTATGAGCAGCCCTGAGAGCATTATACTGACAGGCAGCCAGGACCTCTTCCCCTGGCAGGCCATGCTGGCCAGCCCTCTTTTGTCTCCATGCACTAGGACATCCCAGTGTCCTGCTCACCTCTCATGATGCTATGTCCACATTTCCTGAGCCAGGCAGGACAAGGAAGCTGCTGGGTTTCTTTCAGAGCACTTTGCTATGCTCAGGGCACAGCCAATGTACTTGAACTGCAGGTACACTGCAAAGTCCTTGATTTAATGGGACCAGGGATGTGTGTAGCAGCTGCAGAACTGACTTTAGTCATGGGTAAAGGGAGTTTTCTAGGACAGACATAGCTGTCCTCCTAGAAAATGAGCCATAGCTCTGCTCCTCATTTCACCTACACTACAGCCCTGGAGAGATAAGCTAGTCCTGCTGCCAAGAGGGGATGTGGAATGGCCTCAAATAGGCAAAAAAAGCACCTCTGTGTGGCACAGCTGTATGGCCCTGGAGTTGTCCACCTTTGCTGGACTTGACAACAGATCAGCAACCCACCAGCAAAAAGAAGAAATTTCAGAACTGTGGTTATGTCATGCTACAGCCCAGAAGAAGCAAAACCAGCCATAGATGGAGATGTGAAAGTGCCACTGCAGTGTCTTGAAGAACAAGTGGTGTCTAGTATTTATGCAGAAAAACGTGATCTGAACCAGAGAGAGGAAGTACTGATTAAACAGATATGTTACACTGCCCATCCAAGAAAGAAGGCCAGTAACCAAACAAATAATAGATGTAAAAAACCAAACACTGCCACCTCTAACCCCTCTGGGTCCCCCTGGGGAGATCATACTTAGGGAAGAGCTGTGACTCTAAGTCTTACTTCTGCTGTGACTGCTGCACTAGCATAAACAAGTGTAGTGCCTCTGGTCTGCTGGTGTACCTCTGCTGTACTCAGGTCTGAAAAATACCGCAGGATGACCTGTCAGCGCTACCTTTTTATCCTTTTAACAGAGGGAAGATACACATGCTGTAGATTACAAAGAAAAAGAATTAAGCATGCAAAATCAGGAAGAATTTCAGGCAAAGAATTTCAGGAAGAGGACAGAAAGGCACTGGAACAGGTTGCCCAGGGAGGTTGTGGAAGCCCCCTCCCTGGAGGTGTTCAAGGCCAGGCTGGATGAGGCTTTGTACAGCCTGGTCTGGTGGGAGGTGTCGCTGCTCATAGCAGGGAGGCTGATCTTTAAGGTCCCTTCTAACCTTAACCATTCTGTGATTCTAAGGTGAAAACATAAATAATGGAAAATGCCAAGACGAAGTTGCAAATGCAGGCTAATTTTGCCCTCTCGTGCCTCTTGTTGCAATAAGGACTTTAAATTTACAGCCATAGGATTCATTTGCTCCTTGGGCCTCAGACTCAGTTGATGCACCGGACAGGCTGTGTGCAGACAGCAAGCAAGTGCTTAGTCTTTGCTTTCCTCCCATTCCTGCAGGGACCCCAGGCCATGCCCAGAACACACTTCTCAGCTCTTCTTCTGGTAAAAGAATGACTTGTTTTCTTCTTAGTATTAGTGTGCATAGTCTCTTCTTAGTATAGTGTGTGTGTGCACTGACTGTGTATACAGAAGAGCAGTGGTAATGAACTCAAGCACTTGAAAACTTTGTGTCAGGACATCCAAAGGAAAACCTGATATTTGCTTGTAAGATTTTATGGCTCATGTACTTGAACTGACTACAACTTGTTTACCCCTGGCATGGGGCATTATTAAGAATAATGTTTTTCTGTTGCAATCAAAGCAAGTGCATTTTATTTCAGAAGTACTGGCTAGACAGCGATACATTTCTCTAAGTTTATTTAGATAATTAAACTTGGAGTTATTTGGAATCTGATGCTTTAAGAAACAATAAATATCACAATACTTGTTATCCTTTTGAAAGTGCTGGTAATAGTGCAAAGCTTGCCAATTCTTCTATGTAAGGCACTGATTTTAAGTCCTTACTGGTCAGTCTTTCTGTCTTCTACCACAGCTGTATATTGACCCAAGTACACACCAATTTAGGTATTCAAGCCAGTGCCAAACATTTTGAGCAGTCACAGTTTCTCTTGACAGCAACTAGTGTATTGTATGCTGAGTACTTCTGTATTTTTGGCTTCAGAAGTCTTGTAATGAGTATTCAAATGTAGAGATCTATAAACTACTGGTAGATTGGCAAAAGCAGTAAGTATCTGTAAGTGCTGTCCAGCCTAGAGGATAGCATGGATAAATCAAAATCAAAATAATAAAAACTAAGAACTGAGAAAAATGGTTCCATTTGGTTTATCCAGGTATGTTGATGTTTTCAACATCCCCCTGCAGCCAAGGTAGAGCGGTAACTTCCAGCAGGAGGGAGTCAGAGTACTCATTTCTTAAGCTATTGAGACTAAATTCAAAAAAGGAGCAAAACCCTGCACACTCATGCCTCAGCTGTAGGTAATGAACACCAATGTAGCCTTTCTTCACATTGCTACATGCCAGACTTCACATTCAGCCTGCACGCTACATCTAACTTTGTGATTCCTCCAACTGTCTGTGGGCTCCTGAATTTTTGGTAAAAGGAGATGAGATGAAATTATCAATGTGGGAAAGCCACAATAACAAGCGCTGTTGGAAGGGAGGTCTTAAGCCTTGAACACGCAGAGTCCTGCAATGCAAAACTTCCCAAGAGCTGTTGCTGTCCCCTCCAAGTGCAGACCCCCAATTCTTGTTCAGGATAGCTGAGTTCTGGCTGAGGAAGAACTGCAAAATGAAACCCTGCAGCAGCAGAGCTTCCCTCACCACCAATGCTGATGCACCTCTACTGAAAGGGCTCAGGAGATCATGCTCCTCCTCTCCTATCCTGCCAGCATCCCCTTGTAGCACACCTTCTGCATCATACTGTGGCAAAGCAGCTGTGCAGAGCTCTCTACTTCTACTGGTCTAGCCTTCGGATGAAATTACTTTTCCTTCAGAATGGCATTTTCTTGGCTTCAGTCCTTGACTGAGGCTTCTGGTGTTGCATGCCCTCAGCTGAAACAGCTTGTGTCAGCAGCAGACACAATATGCCAGAGGGGGAGAACTGTGGCTAACAGCCCTAATGTCAATGTGTTGAGAAACGTGCTGCCATTCTCCTTACAAGCTGCATGTCTACTTATGACTCCCCTCAGGCTCCAGGAAGGTCGCTGGTATTGGTTTTCATCAAATATGCATATGAAAACATGCTTAAGGCTATTAAACAGAAAGGTATGGAAGTGGCTTCTGACTCAGAAGATCCTTTAACAGCTGGAAAGTGGAAAGCATACCTGGGAACACTCACTCCATGCATTTCATTTTTTACCTGTTGCTATATATATACTGCTGGCAGCTCTCCAGTATAGGATGCTCTTGAACCTTTGGTCTAGCCCATTTTTATGTCACCTCTTGTAGATTCAACTGAAAAGGGCAGATCAGGTCGTAGTGTTATATCACCCTGGACACGCTCAGCACAGTAATGTGTGAAGGACGAGCTTTCATCTCACATTTGAAAGTCATAGCCAGACCATTCTGAGGTATCACCCTCTTGTTAACATCCCACTATGAATGTCATTACTAGATCAACTAATGCTAATGAGTTTTCCCTTATGGCCAAGTGAACGATGTCCTTTCCCCATTTTTATTCTAGCTGCTACTTGGATTCCTGTGGTATCTAAACGCACTGATCCTAGCACTGGAAGTGTGATGCGTTAGCATGTTAAGAAACATTAATCACTACAATGAGCCAATAGGCTAATGTAATCTAAATTACAGTGAAGGACATAAGAAACACAGGGCAGGAAAGGAAGAGGAGATAAAATTGTACTGGCAACATGTACCTCCAAACTATGTGCATAATTTTCAATTTCTGCTGGGTTTGGGGATTTTCCTTTACGTCCATTGTCCTGCTCTTTATGTAATTCTGTGGTTGTACCTGTCTGCATGGTAGTAAGTAAATAACACGAATTCCTTTTCTTATAGGAGGGTAGAGGACTGAAACCATGACTTCTGTTTATCAGCTTCAGGAAAGAAAAATTGTGTGAAAAGAACTATTTTGGGCAGTTTTAGCACCTCTCATCTCTCTCTTTTATACGGAAAGAAGCAGGTCTGACAAGCAACATAACAATGAAATTGTTCTGCTGAGTCAGATGCTTGGTTTCAAACTTACATAACTGGGATGTATTTCCATATTTCCTCCCTCCTTTCGTATGCATGAAGCATAGACAGAAAGAATAACTGCTCCAAGGCTGCTCACAGTAGCTTCTTGTGGAAGTTTCAGTGTTGCAATTTAAATATGAAAAAGATCTTCACATCTCCATTGTGGAATAATAAAATACTGAATTAAGTCAGCAAAGCAGGGTCTGCTACCAAGTGACAGTGGAGTCCACATGCTGCACAGAAGCATGATGAAACTTTTCTGTTTCTTGGAACACTCAGTAAGTAAGAATTTGGTCAAACAGTAAGTCAGTTACTCATTTTCAGAAAATTTTCAAGACATGGGGGAAAAGAAAATTTAATTATTGCAGAAAAAACAATTATTGCAGCATTTCAGTGCTGTTTTCTGTCTGTAACTCTGGCATGTTCTGTGATTTCTCAGGCTGTTATTTTTTGCAACAGTATGGTGTAAATGTCTGCTGAAATCCCATAACTCTAGCACATAAAACTAATTTCTTATAAACTTAATCTGGCAAGTAAGCATTTATGTCCATAGCAGAAACATTGCTACTGTCTGTAGAAGTAAGTCAAGTGCCAAGAAAAGGAAGTTTAATGTTCACAATGGCGTGTTCCTCATTGACTACTTGAACCTACAGCATATATATGTACAGCTTCAGCCCTGTGGACTGTTTTCTTTAAAAGCTGTAATGAATTGTTAAAAATGAAAAGCAGGTACAAGAAATATTGAAAGAAAAACATGAATTAAGAAACAGAGACCAAAGAGAAAACAGGAAGATGACAAATGTAGCAAGTTAAGTTAAACCAAATCTATGTGTTTGTAGATAAGATGAGCTTCCTGAGATATGCAGGTTCAAATTGTATCTAGAAGAATGGGAAGTTGAACCTCCTCCCACATTTTGGAGGACTGCCTTTATTACTGGGTTTTAGGATAACATAAAATGTTTAAAAAGCAAATGGTTCGCTTTCTTTTCTAGCTTGCAAATACCATTTCAGGTTGAAGACCATGCTGTGTTTGTTACAAGTGTGGGGTTTGGGGGTTCCCCCCCCGAAACAAGAATAATAACAATTATTTTGGCTGTCTTCTGAATTACATCCCTCCCTCTTATTCGGCTGCTCAACTGAAAAAGCAGTTACTTGCACAATCCTATACCCATTCTTCATTGACCTACTTTCAGCAGGGTTTCACTCCACATCCATCTGGGTTTGGCAGCCACAGCAGTAGTCACTGATTCAGGTAGAAAGTCCTGTAAGCCACTTGTAACATAGAAAGTCTTTCTGGGCCTCCATTTATGAGGACGCTACCTCCTGAGCAAACTGACACAAGATACAGATTGGTGGTCTGCAAGATGGGTGGAAAATTGGCTAACAGGCTGCACTCAGATGGTGGTGATCAATGATTTTTCCTCATGTTTGCAGCCTGTAACAAGTAGGGTCCCCAGCAATTGACACTGGACCCCACACTGTACATTGTTCATGTTCACAAAGGATCTGGATGATTGGATTGAAAGCCTTGTGTGGCTGTGGAGCAACCTTGCTGAAAAGGACCTTGGGTTCCTGGTAGACAAGAAGCTGAGCATGAATCAGCAGCGTGCTGCTGCAGCAACAAAGGCCACTCAGATCCTGGGCTGCACATACAGGGGCATTACTAGCAGGGACAGAGATGTGCTCATCCCACTCTATTCAGTGCATTTGGAGTATTATGTCCAGTTCTGGACCCCACATGTCAAGAAAAAACAGGGACTGATTGGAGAGGGTCCAAAGGAGGGCTGCAAAGATGATCAAAGGGCAGGGCAACCTGCCACTTGAGGGAAGACTGAAGGAGCTAGGTCTTGTCTCCCTGGAGAAGGCTTGGGAACAGCCTCATCACAGCGTTCCAGTATTTAGAAAGTGGCTACAAAGAGGACGGAGGCTCTCTCTTCACAAGGAGCGAGACGGAGAAGACGAAGGGCAACATAATCTATTTTTACAGTGAGACCAACCAAGGACTGGAAGCCAGGGATGTGGGAGGTTCCCCACTGTGGCAGCTTTTCAAGATGCGCCTGGACAGGGCGCTAGGTAATCTCGTTGAGGCTCCCTCCCATGAAAGGCTGGGCCAGATGATCTTCCCAGCTCCCTTCCAGCCTGAGCTGCTCGACTGTCCTACGACTCTGTGTAGACAGGCACTGGCTCCAGGAGCCGCCTTCCGCAGCATCTCCCTGAGGCAGGAACCCCGAGCAGGCCCACCTACCGCCTGCCTTGCCAGCAGGCAGGCCCGCACGCAGCTCTGCTCAGGGCAGTGCTACCAGCACACCTTGGCACGGCTGGGCACGTTCGCGCCAGGAACAGAACCGCGGGAAGGCAGGAACACCTCTCCAGGCAGCTCGCAGCGCTCACCGAGAAGCACTTAGCGTGGCACGGCTCCTCACCCGGGGAACAAGGCACCCGCGGGCCCCCGAGCTCCCTCCCCTCTCCGTGGCCCGGGAGCTCAGGGCTGGGTGTGGAGCTGGCGGGAGCGGCCTTGGGGCTCCTTAAGGGCTCGGTGACCGGGGCACCTGCCGCTCGCAGCCGGGCTGTGGCGCCGGGAAGCAGACAAAGCTGGCGGGGCCTTGCGGGGGCAGGCGAGCGGCGTGAGGCCTTCCAGGCCGGGGGCGCTGGGGCCGGGCCCCTCAGAGGGGTGTCCCTCGGGCCCGAGCCCCGCCTGCCGGGCCCCCCCCCCAGCCCTCAGCCCGGGCGCGGTGACGGGCGTGCGGGGCCGGCCAGTGCCCGCAGCCGCGGCGCCCGATGGGCACGCCGGCTGGCCCGTCGCCTCGGCGTCTTCGCCCCCTCCCCGCCTCCGAGCCAATCGTGGCTCGGGTAGCCGGGGAGGGAGGCGTGATCCGCGCCCGGCGCGGGGCGGGGCGGGGCGTGTGCGGTGGGAAGGAGCCCGAGAGCACCTTTCGCGGTCGCCGCTGCCCTCGGGCGCTGTCCCCGCTCCCTCCTCGCCTCCCCCGCTTCGTTCCCTTTGGCGGCCATGTCGTCGCCGTCGTCTGGAGAGCGGTACGAGGAGGAGGAGGAGGAGGAGGAGGACGGCGCCTACGAGAGCCAGGCCAAGCGGCTGAAGCCCAGCGCCGCAGCCGAGGAAGGCGAGATCGAGTACAGCGGCGCGGAGGAGAGCGAGAGCCGGCGGGACAAGGTCCCCCCGCCGCGCGGGGCGGGCTTCTCGGGCGGGGTGAGGGACGCGGGGCCGGCGGGCTGGGCGCGGGGGATGCTGCGGGGGAGCGGGCCTGCCAGCCGCCCGCCCCGGGCCGGCCCCTCGGCGGGGCGAGGGTCGGGACGGCCCCCCCTAGGCTGCCGGTGCCCGGCGGGCTCCCCCCGGGGGCGGGAGCCCCGGCCCCGCGGCCTTCCCGCGGCCGGAGCCCACGGGTGTCTCCCCCGGGCATGGAGGCGCTTCCGGTGGGGCTGAGCTCCCCCCCGCCCCTTCTCGGCGTCGGGGGCCGGGAAAGGCGGGCGAGGAGCCCGGCCGGGTCCTACCCTGCCCTGCCCTTTCCTCCCCGTTCCCGGCGGCTGGCGTGCCCCGGGCTGCGCGGCTCCGCGTTCCTCCCCGCGGCTGCCCGCGGAACGGGGACTGCCCGGGCGTGCGGGTTTTGCAAGCCCCGAGATTGTCCCTGGGCCGGGGGCAGCGCGTTGCCGCCTCGGGTGCTGCCGTCGCCGCAAGTTTTGTGCTTGCCCTGTTGCTCAGTAACTATAGAAACGTAGAGCGGGGGAAGAAAGCGAGGCAGAGGGTTTCTTCCCCCCCCCCCCCTTCTGCCTTATACCTTTGTGTCTGGCAGCGCACAGCGATAAGGCGGGTCATAAATGATTGCCTTCCCTTTAAACGCGCTTGTATTCCTGTTTTCTCCCACCCACCCTCACCCACACAAATGGTAATTAGGCACGCTGGTTCGCTGAATGTTTTGGCCACGTCCATTTTATTCTTCATGAATTTGTATCTTAAGTATCAATAGTCCTCGACCTTAGTTTGGGCTAATGGTACTTTTGTGCCTACTCTTGGATTTCTGAGCTAATTTTTTCAGCTGATTGTAACCGTTTTTCGTCTTGATGGCTCTTTCTATTGCTTGCTTGAAAAAGCAGGATCGAGAAAACATCGATTTGGTGGCAAACCTTGAAATTTAGGATACCTCTGTTTCACGAATTATTAAAACGAACTTGCTTAGCAATGGGATGAGCTAATGAGAGGGCGTTTGCTGTCACCATCTCTCCATCGGTTAAACCTCTTGATGGATAGGGTACCTGCTCAATTAGTACAAAAGTTCCCAGATAAACTGCATCTAAGGTACATCCCTGGAGAGACCTATTTTAATTCTTACAGTTTCTTGTGGCAAAGCATCGTTTCTGTTGCAGTCTAGGCTTAACAATGTGCTCTGTCTTAAAGACCAGTTCTGAACCAAATCCATACCCTTGGTTATGTTACCTTGACATTTTGTCATGTAAGAGAGCTGGACATCGTGCAGAGTTTCAAGTAGGAACTGCTGTTGCCTTTCCTCTTTTCTGCAGTGTTTTATGAAATCAGCTAGTTTTTGTGGTTTTTTTTTCATTTTTTTCCTCCTTCATTCTGTCTTCTGGCTCCAATTGTCTTCATGTTTTCCTCAGTATCTCAGTTTATCCTAGTTAATGTGCAAAACACGCTGCCATTCCCCTTTAGGTAACCAGAGCACACAGTACGTAATTTTGTTTTGGATTTCAGGAATGCCATGTGCTGAGTCTCGTGAATAAAGAGACTGAAAACAATTGTGTAGCGCATCAAGAACGTGAGGATTTTTAGGCAGCCTGTTGTGCCAGTTGCAGCGTGCCTCGAGGAGATGCCTGGTCACTAACTCTGATGTTTTATTGGCAAAGCTGTATTCACAGGTCCTCTGTAAGAGAGGCTTGATAATAGGGATCAAAGTAGTTTCTTAAGAATAAGCTGTAACATCAAGCAGATATACGAAAAATTAATAACTGAGTGCTTTTGTTAGTCATTTTACATGGGGCTTTTAATAGCAAAATGCCAGGATCTGTTCATTAGAGTTAGTTAATGCGAGTTTAATATTTTTTTTTTCTCTAATAGATTAAACAAAGGTGCAGGCAACTTAGTTATTCTGTGTTGTATCTTATTAATTTCTCTCCAGGGAAATGTTCTTATGTTATAAAAGTTGCATGTGGTTTAGGGCAAAGACCTGTAAGATGAGGGTAGGCTGAGAGAAGGGGAAAAGTCTTAAGTATTCTGGGTTGCTCAGAAGAGATCAGAAGAGTAAGTGAAGATTACTGGTAGCCTCACTGTTTTTTTCCTAACATGCATCCTAGATTATTGGTGAACAGTACACTCAGTATGGGTTATATGCTCTCTTTGTGTAACAGCTACTTTGTAGGACCCTGGCTCATGGGTGGTGGGGTCTCCCTGCTGGACTATGTTAGTTATTGTGGTATTTTCCTATTCCTCTGGATTTGTTTCACTGGGTTGAGTAAGCCCTTCATGCCTCTTAAGTTTTGGGTTGGGTGTTTTTTTTTTTTTGTGTTGTTTGTTGTTGTTTTTTTTTTTTCAAATGAGTATGTAGAAGTCTGCATGTGAGATCCAGATGGGAAAACCCAACATTTAATTTTCTCTTCTTTCTCCTCTGTTTCCCGCTTGTGTGGACACTCCTCAAAGCCCAGAGGTGTACCCTCTTCCTTAAGGCTCAACTCAAGGCTGAGGAGTCTGGAGAGCCAGGAGTTGAGCAGCATATTGCCTGGGAGGGGGAGTAGGAAGTAGTTTTGCAGAAGTGTTCTGTGAGGGAGAGTGTTGTTTGGAAGAATGACTTTTACAGCAGCACTGTTGTGTGGTGGTGAAGCCTTGGCATGGGAGTCAGAATTGTGGTGCAGCAGAGGGTCAGGACTGGAAGAGTAGCATCCACCTGCCTTACTGTCTCTGACATACCTATTGTTAAATATTTCTATGAACTAAGGAACACCTATTATCCCCATCCTCACCCTTGAGGAAATGAGATGTAGTATCTAAATATACAAACGTAACTACCAGCTCTTGCAAGGTAAGATAAGGGTGTGAACTTGCAGCTCTCAGCTACTCTGGTGTAACTTCGGATGTGCGCTATTCTTGCTCTGTGGTAAGTGGAAAGCAGCTCGCTTCGCAACTCACTGGTCTCACGTCTGTCACAGGCAGTTGCAGCAACTGTAGCTAGATGGCTGTGAGTTCAGATCTTGACCTGCTTTTGCAGTTACTTGTTCATATATCCACTTCTTAAATGAAGTACATCCCAGAGATGTGTTATAGATCAAGTAAAAATCATCCTCCAGCCTTTGTTCTCCATCAGGAGAGTAACCGTTGCCTTCAGGCTAGTTCTTCTAGCACCTCTGGCTGAATCTCCTGATGATGCTGTGTGTTGTGTGGGGTGTTTGTTTTTCTAAAGGGATCCTCAGATTGTGATAAACAAAGAGGAAAAGAGAACAGTGTCTTGGTTTGAGCCAGGGTGAAGCCAATTTTCCTTCAAACAGTGACAAACAGAATAGAGTATTTCAGTTGGAAGGCACCTACAAAAATTATTCTAGTCCAACCGCATGACCATTTCAGGGCAGATTTGGAATTAGCAGATAGGGCCAGAGTGCAGGTATTCTGTTCTGTAGCAGTTGTAATCGTTGAAAGAATGCAGTGGTAGAGAGTGCTGGGAAGAGGTATGCATTAAACAAGAGAAACAATACCCCAAACTCCACATCCACAACAAAACTAGATAACCAGGCAGCCTTCCAGAAAATAGGGTGTGATTAACCTGAACCCTTGTCCTCTGCACACTGCTCCTGCTGCCCCCAAAACCAGCTGTCCAACAAGTAAAATAAAAATAAATTCAGGATATACAAAACTGGTATATTCTTCTGTTGCATGGATCCTTAGCTTGGTCTTGTTTGCTTGGTTCTTCAGAAACACTGCCTTAATTCACTGTGTACTGGAAGTACTGTTATCACTGCAAAGCTACAGGAATTCCAGGTGGGACAGGGGGAGGAGTCTCCTGTACTTCCCTAGTTAAGAAACAGAACTGTTCAAGTTAGGCATGTGTGATCAGCAGTGATCATGTACGACAGGGCAAAGAAGTAATGCTATCATAATGTAGTATGATACTACAGCCTAGCAGTTGATACTTCAACTAGCAGTTGAAGAGGTTGCATGAAATGCTGCGTGTCTGCTTATGAAAGCCTTTCCTCCTCAGACCATCCTCAGTGGGCAGAGCAGAGATTATTGGGGAATGTGTTGTGTACCTTCACCTTGCCTTTACAGCGTGGTAATTTTAGCTACCCTTGACATCCTGCAAGGCAGTTGGGTGCAGATCAGTCTATCATTAGGCATTAATGAAGTTTGGGGCACCTACATAACTGACAAACAACCTTTTGGGGCTTTCCCTCTGCCAATGCTGTCACATTTATAAAAGAAATTTCAGAGCATTTAAGAGGGATGTAGCAAGAGGAAAAAAATGAGAGTAAGTAAGGTAATCTGAATGGTGAGAAATAAAATAAGAGTATATTTAGGTAGCCGGGGGAGAAAATGTGAAGGAGTGCCATCCTTTTGCAGTGAGGAGAAAAAGAGAGACAGAGGAGGTATACAGAGAAACAGCAGAGGAGTGGATGATCCAGGAAAGGTGGTACAAATTAATAGAACCAAGGTGAATGTATGGACTGGAAAGTGCCTGGAGAAAGAATAAAGGACAAATTTATGTGCAAACAGTTGGTGAGAAATTCTCTAATTTGGAACTGGGGAGCAAGATAAACATCATCCTAGAGCCCGTGACAACTTTCTTCCTTTTCAGAATGGCAAATCATAATTTGTAAGCAAGAAACCAGTGGTATGTATAAAATGCTATCTAGAACTGTGTAGGTCACCAGAGAAAGAATTTTCAAATGCTGCAGCCATTGTTGGAAGCTTCTTGTGTTGCAATCTTACATGCGTGAAGTAAATTGTTTGTGCCTCACCTACCTGGTTATGTCGGCACTTCCGTTCCTGCCTCAGCTCTCTACGGAAGCTCTGTTTTGTTGTTAAGCATTTTGATGTTCCTAGCTTCTTTCTTGAGGGAAACCTTTTCTGTCCTCATTACTAGTCCTGAGCACTTAGAAAGGAAGTCTGTTTCCATTATCTATTTAATAATTGCATTTTCTGCCCAACTAATGAGTCTTAAATAAATTGCTGTTGAGCTTTCAAAAACCCTTAAGCCATATATATTAATGAGTACAGCAGTAAGGTTAGCTAATCTGTTCTCCTGGCTTTGGTGGATGGCAGGTGTCATGCTGGAGTTTTGCATTGGGCTTTAGTGTCATGAGAGTTGGAGTTACTGAAGGACTTCTTTGTAAGCAGAGAAATACTGGTGGTGGTGAATGTCTGTGTGAGCAGATGCTTTGATGTAACCTTTGTCTATGTGTGTGTGTAGTTCTCAAGGTACAGTGGCTGTGAGATCTTGGTTAAAATCCTATGTTTTTCATCTATGGGAAGAAATTATGGCAGCATTTGGATGAGTTGTATGTGTTCTGACCTTAGCTGTGGAAGATGCTTTACACGTGCAGACATGTTTGATTTTTCATGTGGTCTAGTGGTTTCATTTTTTCTTTTAGAGGAAATCAAGAATCATTTTAGATTTGCTTGGTAGTGGAGCTTGGTAGCTGCAAAACTTGTTTGATGATAATATGTGTGTCTGCCCTTTGTGAAGACTTTTTCGCACTCAAACATATGCCTGTGGCACATGTTCATGTTTTTCACCAGTATGTTCTGTGCTTTTTAGTTTGTGGCTTCCTGGCTCAGGACTGGCTTATGCTCCATTCTTGTGCTGCTGTTTATTGCTGCTCGTTAGAAACTATTTTGAGTAAAGCAGAAGCCCTCTGATTTGGCCGTTCATTGCCTCAGTGGTTTTATCTGTATTAATTAGTTTTTGAAATACCATATAAGCAAGTCCTTAATTTCATGGGCAGTTACTGAGATTTTGCTGAGATTTTTTAGGAGGAGGGTTGATGTGGTTTTTTTTTTATTATTCCATGCTTCATGAGCTTCTGTGCAAGTTTCTTTAATAGCAGCGGTGTTAGAACTTAATGATTCTTGCTAAGTACTATACAACACCCTACTAAAGGATGCTTTCTATATGCTGTTATGGCAGAAGGAAATTTGGTTTGGAAAGCCACATGTTGCTTTCACTACAAAAGAAAGCAGAATATGTATTTGCTGATTGTTTTCAGAATAATTCCAGTTGAAGAAGTGTGGACATCTGTATATGTGTCCTTTAAACTGGAAAGAGGGTAGATTTAGGTTGGACATTAGGAAGAAGTTCTTCACTATGAGGGTGGTGGGACATTGGCACAGGTCGCCCAGAGAAATAGTTCATGCCCCCTCCCTAGAAGTGTTCAAGGCCAGGTCAGATGGGGCTGTGTGCAGCCAGGTCTACTGGGAGCTGTCCCTGCCCATGCAGGGGGGTTGGAACCAGATGATCTTTAAGGTCCCTTCCTACCCAAACCATTCTATGATTCTATGATATGTGCATATCACTTATTTATATTGTTTTTGAATATGTAAGTATGAAAGTTGTTAACTTTTGAGAGTTTGTCCTACTAGAAAGATACATACTGAAGATACATAGATAGATATATATATATATATAAAAGCTTAAGTGGACTGCTAATAAATAAAATACACTAGCATATGCATGACAAAGAAACATGAACGGAAACAGTAATAGATTGAACTAGGAAGGGGAGAGAGAGAAATAACAATTTTATCACCCACTCTTTGAAAAGCTTGACTTGATGTATGGGGGTGCTGATTTGGTATGATCTCTCTTTGTAGTGAGTCTTTGCTTCAGTGAGAAAATAATTGCTTATTTTTGCCATCTGATTAGACAGAAATATTTTTAGTGCAATTTCCTTAATGCATTAAAAAAAAGAAAACAAAAGAAAAACATACCCCTAGCATTAACTGGGATCTTAATATAGCAACTAGTAGGCAGGACAATGAATAATTGATGTAATAACTTTTGATTGTTTTACAGACTTTATTTAAAGGTGCCTGGTAACTTAATGCCTTAGGGTAATGATTGCCAGTTTTTGTTTTAAGGTTTCCTTGGGTGCTTCTTTCAGCTTTGAAAAGTGTGTATGTGGGTAAAGAACGTATAAGCTGAAAATAAAAACTTGTGTGTAGTTCCTTCTGCAATTGCCTAAGTATTTGGAGATCAAATATTAACCTTTTATGTTTACTTTCATCACTGCTACTGCCATAGACCTCAGCTGATTAATTTGGTATATATGGAATCTTATGCAAATATCACTAATGGTGTTTTTCCACAATTGTCACAGCTCTTATTGAAATAAATCTGTTGCCACTTCAAATGCCTTCATACTGTAAATGAATAAAATGCAAGCCAAGTTTATGCACAGCAGATTATTCTGACATCTGACAAAATCTGAAGTGTTGGCTTTTGGTTCAAACAGAATGGTCTAATCCTCAAATTTAAAGAAAAAAACCAGAATTGTTTTGGGAGAGCTGTGTATGGAACATGGGAATTAAACACGAGACTCAATTTGTAGTTATCTGGAATGTTTTTTCCTTGAATCTGTAGTTCAACAGATAGAGAAGAGTGGAATGTCAGTGGCAGTAGTAGCAATGGTGGTTACTTAATTACTGGAGCTGAATGCTCCTTTGTGCTGCAACTGAGAATCTCTCTCTAGTTGCAGAAGATGCTGTACTAATTACAAAAAAGTGAAAAATCAACAAGACTTGATCTGTTAGATCTAACACATTGATGTACCTGGTAAATTTGAATGCATCAGCTTTACACTGGTGTTACATGTATGAAATTTGGGTGCTGGTAATGACAGTATATTTTAGTGTACACTTTATTTTTTTTATTTTTGCATATTGGCTTACATAGTTTTATTTTTTTTAAATCCTCGTGTCTTAGGAGTATGTACTGTAAATTTCTGCCCTACTTCAGGCTTTGCATAGAAGGATGAGGCTATTCCAACCCGAATTCTTCAGTCACACAATACTGATACTGTCTGAAGCAGTAGCTCTGAAAAATGTTCATAGCAGGAATTTTGTGTGCCAGTGTATGGAGGCTGAATCTGTTACTGGCAGTAAGCTTTGCGGTTTTCTGATGGCCCTTCTTTGTTCTTGCTTTTCTATCCCACCAGCCTGTCTCAAAATGAATACTGGCATAAACAAACAGGAAGAGTGTCAGAAATACTTTCTCTCTTGTGCATGTTCAAGTATTTTTTTTTTTATGCTTTTAATGACTAGGGTGGATGACCTCCTGTAGTTCAACCAAGTGCTAAATGGGCTTTTTTTTTTCATAAAGAAAAATCTTGCCTGTGCAAGCACATTAATTAAATCTGCAAGGCATTTTAAGTAGACTTCAGCAACTGAACTTGGCAACCCATTGGGAAAGAAAAAAATTACTTTAAATGTGCTTGTACATTTAGATGGCTGCTTCTGGACACAGTGTAGTTTCTGCCAAATATTTAATTTTAATTAATGATAGCAGTATTTCATGTTCTATGTTGAATTTTAAAATGTTGTTTCATTGCTAGGATGCTGGGGGAAGTCATCACAAAGTCTCTGTTTCTCCTGTTGTCCATGTCCGAGGGCTGTGTGAATCAGTTGTGGAAGCAGATCTTGTGGAAGCTCTTGAAAAGTTTGGAACCATATGGTATGTCAAGTATAAAATAGTGTCTCTGGGCAAGTTGGAGTATTAATTAAGAGTCTGTTGGACCTCTTTAAATACATTACAATATCCATTTGAATCCAGAACTTGGTTAATAGTAAAGCATTAAGATTTGCTAGCTTTGACAATTCTGTGTTTCTGTGCATGGGAAGTCTGGCCAAGCAGAGCTACTCTGTCTGCACACCCTACTGTCTGTCAGGCTTCAGAAGCACAGCTAGTCCTGGCCTAAAAACAAGCTGTAGCTACACTGAATTGCAGAGCAGCATGGTGGTGATTGTCTTGAACATACCAAAAATTAGGATGGGACTCAGAGCAGACTATGCTTTTTCCTATGGTTTCATATGGAAGGTGTACGATATGGTAGGACCTTCAGAATGAGATGATTATTTAGGAAAAGTGCCTTTAAAGGTCATATAGCCTAGAGGTTCCTCATCTGTGAACAGAATAGTAGAGGTGAATGGTTAGAGCCACCTTATTCTGAGTTTTGAGTGCTTCTTTTTGGAAATGTGCATTTCTATTCAAGTAAATGAATGTATTGAAGTAAAAAAGGGTTTTGTAAATATTACAATAATATTTTTCACTGCCGCAGTGTTCACATAATTGAATTGTATTTGTACCAGTATCTTAAAATAAAAAAATAAAATTAAGTGAACACAAGCTTGTTCAGGAATACAAATGGGTGTATTTTAGCATGAGAGTTTTACTTTTCAAAAAGTAACAAAGTTTCTTGACTTTGTGTCTGAATTTGGTTAGCTAGAATACTTATATTTACTTCCTCTGACATAGTTTTGTGTCAAAAATAGTGTTTTAAATTTTATAGCAACAGCAAATACGTTTAACGTGTCGGCTTTCAATGTGTTGTATAATTTGCATTTACTTTGATCCTTTACCTCCTAAATGACTCTAGCAAGGTTGTTGTGGGGTTTTTTTAGTATCAATTGTAATTTAGTAAATTATTAACTATTTGTTTTATTAATTGAATGTTTTTATGTATTAAACTTCTTCTGGAAAACAACTGTTTATTACTTATTTAACTTATAGCTGCATTAGTTTTGTGCAAATGCTTTAGGAATGTGTTGACCAGGTTTGGGAAACACAAGCAGGGAGAACTACCTTCCTTTCACGTCCTTTTTAGGAATTGTTTAGAAAAAAAACATAGCAGGTGTGAGAGTTACGGGACTTTGGAGTTGTGTTGAGTAAGCATATAGAAAAACTTACTGTAATGTTTCTCTCACAAGCTATGTCATGATGATGCCATTTAAGCGCCAGGCTCTGGTGGAGTTTGAAAACGTACAAAGTGCGAAGAAATGTGTAACCTTTGCAGCAGATGAACCTGTGTACATTGCTGGACAACAAGCCTTTTTCAACTACTCAACAAGTAAGAGAATTACTCGGCCAGGAAACACTGATGACCCATCTGGTGGAAATAAAGTTCTCCTGTTGTCAATTCAGAATCCTCTCTACCCAATTACAGTGGTATGTTTAATATTTTTTTTCTTTCTTTTTTTTTTTTCCTTAATGGAACAACAAAAGGCAGGGAGCAGCTGTCTCTGTTACATTATTGCTATTGCGTAGTATTGGTTAAAACTGTACACTGTTGATTTGAGTCAGGAATTAAATTCAGGTACCAAAGCTTTACAACATCTTCACAGAAATATCGTGTATGTTCTGGAAAAAAGGTTTTTCAAGATTACTCAGTCTTGTACAAGTATTTTGCAATACATTTGAAGACTGTTGTGGTCAGGATTTTGAAATGCTTAAGTTGCTACATGCTTCTGAAATATTTCCAAATGTGTTGCTACAACATCAGGAATATTTAGCTTTTAGGCTCTCAGTGGTGTATGTTTAAATAGCAAGTAGTTTTTCCAGCAGGAGGGGTTATTTTATTGCAATCCTTCATTCATATTTCCTTTGTGGAAAGTTGAAACCTTCATTTGTTGATTATCAGCTCCAGTTTGATGGAAAGTTCCTCACTTTTAGTTGGGCTGATGTATTTTACTTTTCAGTATTTCAAGTCATACCATATGTACAGTTGCATCCTAATTTACTGCCATCTGTTCATGGCACACTTGCATGTTTTTTTAATGATAGAGATATTTTTGCTAGTATTTAAGAATGTGTGTTTTCTGAAGCATTGAATGCTTTTATTTTTCATAGAGATTTTATAGTACATGTTGAATTGCACAGAAATATTTCAGGAAAACTTTCAAAAGTCTGCTTTAAGAAAACTTGCAATATGAGCTTAAGTTAATTGTTGTTCTTAAGGAAATATGTGGGATAGTAATAATCAATCAAAGTGTTTGTGTAGTGTAGAACCATATAACTTAGTGCTTGCATTTGTTTAGTGTGTTGTATATTATGTTAGCAAATTGACTGAAACTTAGTATTCCTGAAATGACTTCAAGCAGTCAGTTCCATATCATGCATTTTGCTTCACTGCATTTGGAAATATCAGTAGGTTTTTGCCCATTGATTCATTTGTGGTTGGTGAATTTTCTTTTTCCTGTTAGTTTTCCTTATAGAAAAGCATGACAAATGTATGAGTTGCTTTTTTGTCAGTGTTTAAAAATATACCTGCTTTGAGCTGTGTGAACAAATCCACTAAGTTAAAGTATTATTTGCTTGCAATTGTAATACAAACGTTGGAAGCTGCATTTCCTTCATGCATTTTGAATTTGGCTTGCATAAGCAGCTGAGTTGAATATAAATGCCTAAGAAAACTGGTAGCAGAAGCATCTTTCTCGGCTAGGAGAGTTTCATGGAAATTCTGAGGATTAAGCTTCTAGCACAGTAATTGTTTTTTGAAAACAAACCAACAACCAACACCACTACCCGCCCCTCACCCCCCCAACTATTCTTTCACACTGTCCCAAACCAATAAGCAGTAGAAACAGACGTATTTCCCAAATTACTTGCAAGCACCAGAGCTCATTGAAGACAGCAGAGACTAGCAGTCATAGCAACTGGGAAGAGCAGTTGTACCCATAACAGCAAGGAATGTGATGAGAAAAATAAACATTTTGCATTGGCCAGCGGGTTAAAGAAACAGTTAACTTAAGAATATCTCATTTTTAATGACATCTGCATTATATATAAAAAAAAAAACACCAAAAAAAACAACAAAAAAAACCCCTGAAAAACCCCCAAAACCACAAAGCCCAACACTACCTCTTCCTCTTCAACAACATTGAAGGTACTTGTTAAATTAATGTTTGCATGAGTATTTATAATACTGTAAGTCTTTCCCTGGTTTTCAGATTTGACTGCCTCTACTATACTAATCCATTAAAATGCTATTGATGAATGTATAAGTTATACAGCGAGAATTACAAGCGAAAAGTTAACAAGCCTTTTTTCTTTGGCATTCAAATGTCAACACAAGAAAATGTTCTGTGAACTTGAAGTGTTAAAAATTTCATATCTGACCAAAACATTTTTTTCTTCTTCCTTAGGATGTCTTGTATACTGTGTGCAACCCTGTTGGGAGAGTTCAGCGTATTGTTATATTCAAGAGAAATGGAATACAAGCTATGGTTGAATATCCTTTTTGAGTGTGCTTTTGCTGTAGGTTCTTGGCTGCAGGTGGAGTTTAACAGGAGAATGTCAGAAAAATACTGTGTAATTTTGAGGCCAAATTATTTTTTTTAATTTTTGAGACACGGTAATTCCTAATGTTTATGTTTTGGAAGAGAAAATAGCACTTGCACATCTCGTCTTGATAAAAAATCACATTGTCAACAATGCTCTTGATAACTATATTTATAGCTGGCCCTAAGGCTAATAATTGCAGAGATTAAATATGTCATAGATTTAACAAGACATTACATACAGTTTTCATGGCTTCTGCTTGTGTTGATACTCAAGAAATGGGTAAGGGATTGCAGGGGTGCACTTTGATTTCTTCAGACTCTTAAAATAGTTCTGGTATATTACGGCTTGTCTTAGTATTCTGACTTTAATAAAGTATAAGACAAACTTAGGCCTGCTTGACCCACTTTATCATGTGTTGAGGAAATTCCCTGCTTTGTTATCCTGCTGTTTACTTTATTTGTAACATCAAGTTGTACATAGGATGAATGTTCAGAGTTGTTAATGTGCTACTGCGGTCTGCAAAGTGCAAAGTCTGATATGATTATGCCTTAGTTTATAAAACTCTGATAGCCCTCTTCCTAGAGAATCATTACCCTCCATTTCTGAGCTGTTGCCTGGACAACATTGTATGAAAAATCTCAAATTATTTTGCAATTTCAGATCCTACTGATGTGGTAGGCTTTATTAGTGGGTCACTTTTGTAACATAAGACGTAACCGGTGGCTGCACTGATGATTTGCCAGGCAAAAAGAATTACCCTAAGTTACATAAAAGCAAACTAACAGCTGTTTTTCTGTGCAGAAGACTTAAACTGTGTGTCATAACGGACTAGTTTGACTTCCTATGATTGTGTGTTGAGTTTGTGGTAAGTGGTACTGTCTGCATCAGATGACTCGGGGGTTGTTGTTATTATTGGAGAAGTAAGGAGGGAGGCTCAGCAGAACTGCTGCCTTGGACTTCAGGAGGGCAGATTTTGGCTTGTTTAGGAGACTGGTTGACAGAGTCTCTTGGGAGGAAGCGCTGAAGGGCAAAGGTGTCCAGGAAAGCGGGACTACTTTAGAAGGAAATCTTAAGGTTGCAGGAGCAGCCCATCCCCTTGTTCTGAAAGATGATCCGGTGGGAAAGAAGGCTGGCTTGGCTGAGCTTTGGTTGGAGCTCAGGAAAAAAAAGGAGAGTTTATGGCCTTTGCAAGACAGGACAGGTGACTCGGGGGGACTACAAAGATGTCATTATGCTAAGCAGAGAGAAAATCAGACGAGTCAAAGCCCAGCTAGAACTTAATCTGGCTACTGCTGTCAAAGACAATAAAAAAATGTTTCTATAAATAGCAAGAAAAGGAGAGTTAGGGAGAATCTCTATGCTTTATTGGATAGAGGGGAAACATAGTGACAGAGGATGAGGAAAAGACTGACCTACTGAACACTTTCTTTGCCTCAGTCTTTATTAGTAAGACCAGTTGTTTTCCAGGTAACCAGCCCCCTGAGCTGGAAGGTAGGGATAGGCAGTAGAAGGAAGCCGCTGTAATTCAAGGGGAAATATTTAGCAACAAACTACACCACTTAAGACACACACAGGTCTATGGAGCTTGGTAGGATCCACCCAAGGTTACTGAGGGAGCTGGCAGATATACTCACTAAGCCACTTTCCATCATCTCTCAGCAGTCCTGGCTAAGTGGGAAGGTCTCAGTTGACTGGAGGTTAGCAAATATGACACCTACCTACAAGAAGGGCCAGAAGGAGGATCCAGGGAACTACAGGCCTGTCAATCTGACCTTGGTGCCAGGGAAGGTTATAGACTGGATCATATTGAGTGTCATCACAGAATACAGAACAAATACGGAACAACCAAGGCAATCAGTCAGCATGGGTTTATGAAAGGCAAGTCCTATTTGGCTAACCTTCTAGGACAAGCTTACCTACTTACCGGATGGGGCAAAGGCTGTGTATGTTGTTTATCTAGGCTTTAGTAAAGCCTTTGATGCATTTTCCTGGAGAAACTCTATGCTCATGGCTTGGATGGGTGTGCTGGTTAAAACAGTGGCAGGGTGGCTGGGCCCAAAGTTGTGGTGAATGGAGTTAAATCCAGCTGGCAGCTGGTCACAAGTGGTGTTCCCCAGGGCTCAGTGCTGGGGCCAGTTGTGTTTAGTGTCTTTATCAATGATCTCGATGAGGAGACGGAGTGCGCCCTCAGTAAGTTTGCAGATGACACTAAATCACTCTTAAATTCCACAGTAAACCTGCCATCACCTTGCAACAAGTTGGGCTGCAGAGATGTGGTAAAATACAAGGGATATGCTAGTGATACAGTCTGCTTCCAAAATTTCACTAAGTTACATCAAAGATTGGCACAAAATGTCTGGTCTGCTGCAAGGTTCAGGCTTTCTGGCAGCATATGTTACTGAGGATGTATGAAATAATGGATTGCCATGTGCCAAGGCTCAGGTACTTTTTTCTGCTAGTCATAGAACTAATCGTGGAGTGTGTACAGGTTATGAAATAACCTACATGTTGGAGCATGGTACATGCATCTGCTCTGAGCAGTGGATTTAAAGCAATCTGGTTGTGTGTTTTGATGCAGGATGAATATTTGTTCATTCCAAGTATCTGTTTTGTGGTGATACTTGGGTAACAAGCTAAAAAGGGTGTGCTTGCTCTTATTTCTTTTTGCTGTAAAGTGAGTTCATGTTCTCCTTACCCACAAGACTCTAGTTAATTCTAGCTGAGAGAAGGGATGCATTGTCTTAAGTTAGTCCTTCTCACCCCCAAGCTCTGATCCCTTCCCAAATGATGCAGCTTGAACTTTCCTTTCAGACCTTCCCTGCAAATATTCTCTGGGCTTGCTGGTCACTGTCTGTGTCTTCTGATGAAAACTACTAAATCCACCAGAATTATCTTCTTCCAAACAGCATAAGCTCAGAGTATAAACAAAGCTTCTGTCTATATAAACCACGCTGAAGAATTTGCTGATTTATGAATGATCTCATGTGCTGCTTACATCTCAAGAACAGATGTTTAACATAAGTTGAACCCACGTATACTTGTTGGTCATTTTATATTAGAGTTTGTATGGAGTTCTTTTAAGGCATACGATAGTGAGATATATGCAGGCTACAAAAATAAAGCCATATTGGAAGAAAGGGACATGAGTGAGATGCCTGGGAAAAAAATCCTTAACACGATGTGTATGTTTGAGTCGGTGTTTTGTGCCCAGAAGGCAAAAGCGGCACTCAACGGAGCAGATATCTATGCAGGATGCTGCACCCTAAAGATTGAATATGCAAGGGTAATGCTTGGACCTTCTCTTTGGATTTTTACTAGAAAAATACATATACAATCAAGACTTAACCTTTTCCACTTTTTCTTTATTTGAACAGCCAACTCGACTCAATGTCATTAGAAACGACAATGATAGTTGGGACTACACTAAACCGTATCTGGGCCGACGAGGTAGGTTTTCGTACCTTATCGCTGTAGATGTTTGACTGTACTAATGCCAATCCTTTATATGTGGTCAGGCTGTATCACAGTAGTCATTTCAAAGCCATTGCAGCTGAAGTCTGTGCTCACACGTCAGGAAATTAACCCTGAGCCCTAGTGCCCCCTACTGCCGTGTGCTTGAGCCACTTAGTTCAACAAGGAGCCCACACCTGCAAGCACCTGCGCAGTTCTCAAGGACTTGCATTTCTCCAAGCAGCTCTCTCTCTTTGGAGGAGAGGAATCCTGGTACAGACTATTCCTTACAAACTACAAACTTGCACACTGCTTCTCCTTCGAAAGGACTCTTCTTTTTTTTTTTATTTTTTCCCCCCCTATGTTGGACGAGCCATTAAGAAGGATAGAGGACTTCAGCAGGCTGACTCTACACTTCATCATGCACCACATCGGCATCAGCAAAAAAACCCCACCAAACAAACAAAAAACCCTCTGAAAAAAACCTCAGACTTGCAATTCACCTTGTCTGCATACTGCATGCACCACCACCACAAGTTTTTAAAGGAGGACACTTTCAGTACTTCAGATTTGTATGGGATGAATAACTTGATAGACTGTACCCATTCTGTTCAAGTTTGTATGTATGATGGTCTTCCCTTAATTACAACTGAGAAATTTAGAACCTCCAAAATTAAGAAACTTTCTCATTGATATCATTGACGTTGTAATCTTTTTATTACTTGCTGTATGTGAGAGTTGCATTCAGTCTTCGTGCAAATACTGTCTAGTAGAAGGACATTGAATCCTTATCTGTAGATAGCTGGAACTGAGTAGTGCAATTCAGCTAAGTCCCCTAATTTATATTTAAGTATTAAAATAGGTAGATTCCTAATTGGTACAGGCATATTGTCTCTTGAGTACTCAGCTGTAAAAATCACCAGAGCTTAACTCACGTCAGTGGAAACTATGACTATATATGTAAAGACAAACTGCTGTGTAGCCAAACTCCTGTAAAGTGTTCATTTAAGAAAAAAACAACAAACAACCCTGTAACTGTTGAGTGCAGAGTTCAGTATCTTATGTACAATAATGTGTGCAATGTAAAGTTAGAAAAGTGAAGACAATGTGTCCAAGATAGAGTATGTACTTATCAGAGGCTGAGAACCAGAGCTTTGACCGTCTCAAGTGATACACACTTTCAGAGTAATTCTGCAGAGATGCTGGGCTTGTAAAACTGTTGTACACCTACAAACTTAGGGCTCGAATTTTCAAAATGAAGTGCTTGTAAAAAGTTAACAAGGGAGCTACAGTATTGGTTGCAGCTTGTAGATTATGACTATCTGTCTCAGGATTCAATATTTTTTTCTCAAATTTCTGACTTAAAAAAGGGATTTCAAAGAAACCCACGTGCAAGAAAAACATCTGAACGTTTGAATTTGAAAAATCTGAAGACTTAATTTGATCTTCATATCTTTTGATCATTGCAATGTTTGGAAACTGACTGGTAATGTTGTGCATCTAATTGCATTGTGTAATTGGTCTGCAGATAGATATGGCTGTATGAACTAAGTGTTCCCCAAGCTAGAGAAAACAGTGGAAAATGAAAACTTAGGATAGGTACGGCTTGCTCCTTCTCAAGAATTCTCATCCTACTCTTTTGTTTTCCTTTTGCTACTTTGACAGCCTGTCTTTATTTTCTATACATTGTTCTACTACACGTAAGAGGAAAAGAATTAGACTTGTGTTATATATATCTCTAAATATAATGCTAAATTTCGTATATAATGATTTTTCATTTACTGTGGCCCACATCCATTTATCTAGAAAATGGGAATATAAATTGTTGAATGAACACTGAAATGTACTTGACAAAACTGAAACCTAGATCAATTTTGCCCATGAAATAATCCAGGACTTTTTTTTTGAGAGAGAGAATTTTTGTATTTGTGCTTCAACTTACTCTTGCAGCAGCATTGTTTGGCTTTTGAACTTAATGTCACCTGAACTGCAGGGATCTGACTGCAGCAAAAAAGATCTTTGCCCAAAGGAATTTCATTTTGAAGATGGACATGCTAACACATCTTTTGAGAATTTATACTCCCCTCCCCCAAATCTTAGGAAGGAAATGCATTTTGCTAATTATTTTTTTTCTTAAGTCCTGTTTTTAATTCTTTATCATAACAATTTAAAGACTTCCCCATGGTATTTTACCACTTAAGAAAACTTCCTAACAAGTGCCTGCTGCTATGAACCCATATTACATTAGATTGAACCAGAAAAATCACCTGACTTTTAATATTCTAATTGCTTTTGGCCAGAAATTTCAAACTGTAGTTTGGTGCATTTCTTTTTGCAGTAACACCAGCATATGTAGTGATTCAAGGACCTGATGTAAAAAAAAAAGCCGAAAAGCAACAAACCCCAAGCTTAAACTAGATTATAAAGAGTCTTTCCTTTCAGAATTATTTTTACCACAGATCAGTTCTCATGTTTCAGTGCCTGTTTGCACAAGTATTTGTACTGGCACAACTGAAGGACTGTTCAAGGAAGGAACAAGTATGGGGTCAGGAGAGAGCTGTGGACTGCACCATCAGGAGGTGGAAATACTTGTTAAACTGTACTCCTAGAATTATTTATATGAAGGATGTGGTCCTTTTACTGTATTACTTAACTGTGTGCAGATTCAAAGGACTGGAATTATAAACTTGATTTTTCGGAAAGATTATTACTGCATACAGTTTAAATGCTCAAAATACTTGATATGACTGCCCATTTGCTTTCTAGAGCCAAGAACCAGAGCTGTTACTCTGAAAAGGGAATGGAAAACAAAAACTTGTCAAAAGTAATCTGTCTTTTATGTGTTTGAAGGCATGCAGCACTGTTATAACTTCAGGCTTTATTGCCAAAGTAAATATCTGACTTGGAGCCCGTCTTCAAAATCCTGAGCAGAAAGGGCGAATGTGTTTTCATCTTCCACTGTTGTGTTGTATAATGCAAATAGTTCCTGTTTTTCAGGGGAATTACCTCCAGCTGCATTGGGCTGGAGTTGCCATTTTCAGCAGTCATACTTAATTTTCCTGGGAAAAAAAAGTTTTAAACTGATAAATGTCTTGCCCCATCTTTTCAACGTGGCCTGGTTAATTGTGAGAAATCAGTTGTTGCTTACCACAAAGAAATATAGAAGTTTAGGTTTTCTTTGTCATGCAACATGGATCTGATTTAAAAATACAGCTTTGGCTGTGATGCTCTGCTTTCCTCCAGCAATGTAGACCCCTTGCTTAACTTTATATCCTAGAGAACTGGGTTTTCTTAAAGTATTGACTGTTGTTTTAGTGCATTATTCAGTGGTGTTTTTCTTCAATTGAACTGTTATGTGCTGCTGATAATACAATAATGTACAATCCTCTCAGCACGCCCATAAATCAGTAGGTGTTCTGTAAATATATATGTACACATATGTAATGCTCTCTGTTTACTGATTATGAAACCATGTAATACAGGTTGTTGTTGGCTTATGCTGAAACTTCTTGAAAGAAGCCCACTTTGAAAATGTGTTGCTGTTGAAGCTAATATTATGATTCAGGTACTGTCTTTCAAAAGTACTGCATTTCAAATTTATTTTAAGAGACACATAGGTAAATCCTGCTGTATGGTGTTATCTATACTAATGTGTGGTGTCTATTTAGGAAAACTATTGGGTATTTCTATAAGCTTTAGATGTCTGCATCTCCTCATTGGCCACTGCCCCAAATCAACTTAAATGCAATTTGTTATACAGATGGCAGTCTTTTAATTTTGGTGTCCCAGGGTTACAGCTTGTGGTTCTAGATGTATAATGAATGAGAAATTGATTATAACATTAACAAGGATTCAGATTACTTTTTTGCTTCTTAAGTAGAAGATTTATGTCTTAACTGGAGAAATCAACAGCATAGTTGTGCATACTAAACTGTTTCCTTTCCCTTCCCACATGTTAGACAGAGGGAAGGGCCGCCAGAGGCAAGCTATTTTGGGAGAGCATCCATCATCATTTAGACATGATGGTTATGGTAAGTAACATAGGATTACAGGTGGTTTTGATATCTTTACTTGTTATGTGAACTTCGAAATATTCAATCAGTGCTTAACTGTGGACCCCTACAGCATGAGTAGTTCACTGCTGTGCTGTATGTGTGGTGCTGCCAGTCCACATTCTGAAAATGCTCCTGAGTCACTGAAATCTGTGTGCATTTATTGCCCTGCCTCTCCTTTCTTGGATAGCATCTGGCTCTACAAATTTATTCCTTGGAAGAATGCTTGCTTTGCAGTTGCCATCACCCTAGCAGTGAATGGAAAATGACATCTGTACTGGGAAAGCAGTTTGCTTCTGAAAAATGCCAACTTAGTTTGATCAGTGAATTGATGCGAGAGAGCTCTGTGATGTTCTTGTGTGCAAAGCTGTGAATTGTGGGCTTTGTGTTTCTTCTGATTTAGTTAATTCTGACAAGGTACATCTATGTGGCTGTATAAGAATAATGTTTTGGAGTTAATGCTCTAAGGAGTTGCAGTTGTTACCAGTACTATCTGTAAATGAAGATCTCCTGTCACTTTGTGTTGGACCAGGACCTCAGGGTTGAGAAACTCATGTCCCCAGTTAGATGTGACTTTTATACTTTACTCTCCTAAATGTCAAGTGCAGTGTGATTGGTCTTGCCTCTTTCTTTGCTATTTCTTTGTATTTATGATATTTTACAGTGTGGGTTGACTTTCTACCTACTCTTTCCAAAGGTTCTTTGCATCTCCAGAACTTCCAAGTTGTACTTGGAAGTATTCACTGATGATCTTTTGCATTCTTCTGATATACCCCTTCTCCCTTAAGTAATGTGGCTGTCTCCTCCTGTACCACTGTCTCCCTCTTATTCCTGTTTTTTGATGAGGAAGAAAAAGACAAAGTTTCCTTTTATACTTGGCTTATATGAATTTCACATTATTTTTGTCTCAGAAGAACAGGGATCTTCTCCTTGATCTGTAATATTGATATTTTCTACAAACAGAAGTATTGCTTACTAGTAATGTCTCTTCATTCATTAAAAAAAAAAAGGAAATAAATTGTTTATTTCAGTGAAACTTGTATCTTTACCTGTAGTCAGAAAGTGGGAAATAGGACAGCTTAATTTTGCATTAATACAGGGGTTTAAGCAGTCATGTTATTTCCAAATTAACTATTTGTAGAAAGGCAGTCTTCTGACTTAACCTTTTATCTCTGGAAAAGAGCTGTGTTATATCCTCTGCTGACCTTTGGCTAAAAGTTAACTGATTTTGGTTTGTTTTCCCTACTATGTAGTATTCTTTTTTTGGTGCCATGTAACTGAGTAGTTATTATAACATTGCTGAAGGTTTATTTTAAATATTTTTTCTGATAGGTTTATGTTCAAATATTTTGCATGGTGCAGGGAAGATACTATTTTTATAATTACTGAAATACCTTTTTTGACTTGTGTATAAAAACAATTTCATGAAACATCTCCATTCTACTTGTCTGGTAATATAGGAAAAGACTTGGAACAATAAAGAAAATAGAAGAGGGTTGGTTTTTTGGATTTTGTTTGTGTTTTTTTCTATTTTCTTTCTTTCTCTGGTGTTCGTTCTTTCTTTCTCTGGTGTTCGTTCTTTCTTTCTCTGGTGTTCGTTCTTTCTTTCTCTGGTGTTCGTTCTTTCTTTCTCTGGTGTTCGTTCTTTCTTTCTCTGGTGTTCGTTCTTTCTTTCTCTGGTGTTCGTTCTTTCTTTCTCTGGTGTTCGTTCTTTCTTTCTCTGGTGTTCGTTCTTTCTTTCTCTGGTGTTCGTTCTTTCTTTCTCTGGTGTTCGTTCTTTCTTTCTCTGGTGTTCGTTCTTTCTTTCTCTGGTGTTCGTTCTTTCTTTCTCTGGTGTTCGTTCTTTCTTTCTCTGGTGTTCGTTCTTTCTTTCTCTGGTGTTCGTTCTTTCTTTCTCTGGTGTTCGTTCTTTCTTTCTCTGGTGTTCGTTCTTTCTTTCTCTGGTGTTCGTTCTTTCTAATTGGAAAAAGAATTAATGGAAGCTGCTGTAAGCTTGTCATGCCCCATCCTATGTCCACCCCCTTAAATATGCATTATGTATAGGGTTTAATGTCTGATTAAGTAGTGAAGCTTGTTTCAAATGATACCAATGCATGGTCTTCCATCTCCTTAGGGTCACACGGTCCTTTGTTGCCCTTGCCAAGTCGATACCGAATGGGATCTCGGGACACTCCAGAACTCGTTGCTTATCCATTGCCTCAGGCCTCCTCCTCCTACATGCATGGTGGAAATCCTTCTGGGTCAGTTGTCATCGTTAGTGGGTTGCATCAGCTTAAGATGAACTGTTCAAGGGTTTTCAACCTGTTCTGCTTGTATGGAAACATTGAGAAGGTAAGGCACACTTTAGTAGAAACTTGGAAACCACTATAGTAATCCTAATTGTTTTGAAAAAAAGCCTGACTGAGATGGTGTAAAATGTTTTCTAATAACTTAGAAAACTCTTGGTTGGGCTGTTTGTTGCAATGGCATTTTTTCCTATATTTACCTTAGGTGAAATTTATGAAGACTATTCCAGGCACAGCACTGGTTGAAATGGGTGATGAGTATGCTGTGGAAAGAGCTGTTACACATCTCAACAATGTCAAGTTATTTGGAAAGAGACTTAATGTCTGGTAATATATTTGTGGATTAATAGCCTACCAGTGGGCAGATGGAATGAGGTTACAAACAGGCAATATGCTGCTGTTCTGTTATCTCATTGTTGGAGTTTTTACTGCCAATTTGCAGCTATTGTTTATTTATTCCTGTTCAGCATTTTATTTATTATTGTTTTATTTATATTAGTAAAACATATTTGCATTACATGGATTGGCTACTGATAATCTGTATTTCCTAATATGTCTTCTCCATCCTTTCAAAGTTGTTGGGTTTGTTTGTTTGTTGTTTTTTTGGTTTTATTTTTTGAGGAAGTGTGAAACCCATCCCATCTTGTTTTCTTTCTATTTAAAATTGTTGTAAAGAAATATCAGCTCTCTTCTGGTTAAATCAATAGTCTGTGTGCAAAGTATGCAAGTCTTAATTATTTAAGAAACTTTTAACTATAAATATATGTATCCTTAAATCCCAGTGTTTCCAAGCAGCATTCGGTAGTTCCAAGCCAGATATTTGAACTTGAGGATGGCACGAGTAGTTACAAGGATTTTGCCATGAGTAAGAATAATCGCTTCACCAGTGCTGGCCAAGCATCTAAGAACATCATCCAACCACCCTCTTGTGTGCTTCATTATTATAATGTTCCCCTGTGTGTAACTGAAGAAACATTTGTAAAGGTAGGCAGTTGCAGTGGCTGTGACAGACAGTGTTTTGGGACTCTACACTAGCTTTACACTGCCCTACTTTTAAAAATAAATAACTGGAGTAGTTACAACAAGTGGATGAGAGCTGTTTTTTAAAATAGGTCTGTAGCCTCTCTACATAGAAGCTGCTATATTTTCCCAATTCTGACATTATTCTCTCCATATTAATTTTTTTAATGTGAGAAACAAGGTCTTGGAAATAGAAATCTATTGACTCCCTGAGATGGTTACTCTTAATGACTGCTAGGATGTTTCAGAACAGTTTGCAGAGTGGAGTCCTAAATGGGCTCTGGATGCTTAAAACATACAATTCTGTGCCTCTCAAGTGGAGGTAGTGGTAAAACTTATGATAGTCCAGTGAGTTATTTATCAGTTCAGTAAAAAAGGTTTTGTTTTTTTTTTTTTTTTTTTTTGTTTTTTTTTTGTTTTGTGTTTGATTTTTTCAGGCTCTGTCTGAAAGTTAACTCTGGTTCATGAGTGGTGTACTTGGATGTATAACTTCTGAGCTGCTGCATTGAAGTGGGAATGTGAAAAAGAACTTGTTTTTATTTAAATATGTTGTCTGAGATAGTAGTGGTATCAGTACTATAAACAGGTTTTGTGCCTATAAAATCATACTCATCATGGGACAGAGCAGATACAGGAGCCTTGTTTCGCATACTGTAGAATCCTGTTCTAAAGAGTTACCAATCTAAACATTTTTTTTAAATAATAATAATTTGCTATAAATTCTTGGAAGCTCTCTTAAAGAGTCAGTATTATCATTTTTGTGTGTCTCTTCCAGGATCTTGGAATTTTTGCTAATGTGTATATGTGCATTTTTACTGGAGTTTTACCTCTTATTTTATTTTTGTGACAGTTATGTGAGGATCATGAAGTTCTCAGCTTTATTAAATACAAAGTGTTTGATCCAAAACGTAAGTCAGCTTTCACCTATTTGGGGAGTTATTTGAATTCCACTTATGATAAGGGCATACAATGTCAGGAGATGTTACTGATCCCCTCCTTCCCTTTTTTGCTTCTCATTTTGACAGCTTCTGCCAAAACACTGTCTGGTCTGTTGGAATGGGAATGTAAGACAGATGCAGTGGAAGCTCTCACTGTACTTAATCACTACCAGATAAGAGTCCCAAGTAAGTAAATTTTACTGATTTTACTTCTATACATTTCTTTCTTGTTTTCTTCTGGGCTGATACTGCCTTTGTAAATGGTGAGGCTTCTGCAGCTAAAATCTGTGTTGTTCTTATTATATGCATATATGCTTTATTTAATGAATATACACACACACATACTCTATATATTACAGTATATAAATATAAATTTATGTATATAAATATACAGTATTTAATCTCTACTTTGGGTTCCAATAGTTTCTATCTAAACATCACTCTTTCTTAGTTTTTTGATTCATCCTATAGAACTCAAAATATGGACTGCAACTTTGAAGTTGCAGAAAGAGGCGGGGGGGGAAAAACTTGGTTTGGGACAAAAAGAAGGCTGGCAGGAACAGCATTAAAATCCATCTTCATCAAAATCAAACCTAATGAATAATATCTTACTGAAGTTTTTTGTATCTTTCACAATAAATGCAGATAAATCTGCCATATTTTGGGGCAGAAGATTCTTTAAGTTACACAGCTTCCTGCTGTAAATTAACTGCTCCAGCTGTTGGTTCTGTTTCAAATATGAAATTGTGAGGCCAAACTGAGTTTAGCTCTAAACCTGTAAGTATGGAAGGGGAGTTCACCTGCTAAACAAGTACATTATAGGTCAGATCTGCACTGGACAGTTAAGACAGTTTATTGGAATAAGTGGAATTTTGTTGGGTATTCACAGACATAACTTTAACATTAGACACTGGGCTGGATTTAGTTGGAACTACCATCTCCAAACTATTATCTATTTGTCTCCCTGTCAAGTTTTAATAGTTTAAATCTTTCCTATCCCTCTCTCCTGTTTTGTCTACCTTCTCAATAATAGACTGAGATTATTTTAGGGGCAAAAGAAAGATTGTATTGATAACATACTGTTCACAATTTCACATTTATCTCAGTTTGGAAAGGTGATAACAGCAGAAGAACTTAGTCTTTCAATACAAAAAAGGCAAACCCTAGTGTATAATCAAATACAACTATCACAGGGAAATACAATATTTTAAAACAAGGACTGCTGGTTAAGATTTGGTGTAATAAGATTGTCTCAAGTTGGCTGAACCAGGAGGACATATGTTCCATTACCTGAGAGGCTAATCTGTGCAGCCACCTGTGGGTCTTGGCAGTCTTTCCAAATAGGGAGGTGGTTTTATGCTTTGCTTTCTGGAGAGGCCTGAAGGATGTGCTGGACATCCTGCTGTTCCTTTTCTTGGTCAAACATATGTAAATGCCATCCAGTGCCACTCTTGTCTGTGACAGAAATGTCATATTCTACGTCTTGACTCGCTTAAATATCAGTGCCTTCTGTCCTTGAAATTGCCTGTTAAATACTACTTCTCTAAATAGTTCCACCCTTTAGTTAGCTATATTAGCTCTGCTAGGAAGATGGACAGCAATAATGGTAAAGTCTTGTGTATAGTACAACATTTGGAATTCTGTCTACATTCCTTTGTGAACACATCTATCACTTTGTTTAAATGTCATAAAAGCTGCTGGTAGACTATCAGTAACACCTACTTACAGGTCATCTGGTGTCTGCACTCCACTGGCAGGGGTAGGTGGGGAAGTATGAGCCTTAAAGCTACAAAATCAGTAAACTTGTCAGATGATGCAAGATTATCTTGATCAGCAGAAGAGTTATGCTCAGTAAAACACCCTGAGTATGTTACGTGTTGTCTCCTAACAGATGGCTCCAACCCTTACACCCTGAAGCTTTGCTTCTCTACTTCATCCCATTTATAGAGAAGAGGACAACATGTTAAGAGCTGCGTTCACCCTGATTTGCAAGTTTAAAACTACACTTCATTCACCAAGCTCTAAAGTGGTTGTTCTAATGTTGCCTTGTTTCAACTTAATTCTAATATCTTTTATCTTGTTTTATAATAAATGGATGTTCCTTCATAAATACAAAACAGATTTTTTTCTTCTTGCCTCTGAGAAGTACATGTTGTAAGCTTCCTACAAAGTTTGTATTTTGTTAGTGTATCTTCAAATGTCTAAAGAAGCACCAGTAGCATAAACAAGATTGTTTTCTTCCATACATGAAATGTATTTGCATTTTCGGTAATGTTCAAGATTAGCAAGTATTTTTCCATTTCTAGTCTTAATTGGCAGGTAGAATTATTACATCAGAATTTTAAATGTAGAACTTGTTTTTCAGTATGTTAAGTAGTGAAGTATGTTGCAATACTAAAAAGCTTGTATTTATAGAATGCTTTAACCAGGTTAATGTTGCACATACCGAATTTTTAGTAGTATACACTTGATTTATAGTTCAGACAAAGCTAATGTAGAAAATTAAGTATGTACATGTGTATGGTGTGAATTCATACTTATTTAAAGTGGTTTTGTTTTTTAAAAAACTATTTTCCGTTTGCATTAGCATGATGCCATCTATAGCTAGTCCCACCATAGGGGCCTTTTCAAATTAAAATTGCAAGCCTGTGTCAGTGTGTTCATCCTCATTTTCCATAATTTAAACTTTAATCTTTGGTGTTTAACATATCCTTCTGACTTTTTTCTTTTTTTTTTTTAATTTTTTAAATAGTGGTTATGACATACTAAATGGCAAAAGTTGGATGTGTGAGAAGATTGATCACAACAGAAACTCAAGTGATAAAAGTAGTTAAACAAAAAAAAACACAAGCCCCCCATACTCTCTCATACCTGGACAGTTAATTTGGTGTTGTCTTTTGTCTGATTTATCTTACACGTCTGTGATGACCATGAAAGAATTCACAGGTTAAGTAGACTTCTCTAGCCTTTCAGTTAAACTGAGGTAATCTAGGTGGGATTCAGATAATGTAATTAATTACATGATGTGAAATTAATGAGGCGAGAAGTCTTTCACTTCAGGGAAGGAGAGAGATCTGTTTTGTCCCAGAACTTTGAAATCTCTGCTCTCTTCTAGAACTGGAGTCGCATCTTATTTGGGCTAAACTGCCAGAAATGGGAATCCAAGCAGGGAAGTCTGTGAGCTGTTGTCCTAGGCTCTGTATTTGTTCTCCTATCTGAATTTGCAGCAAAGTGTTTAGGCCTGCTTCTAGTTTTGCTCTTAGTGATCAGAGAAAAGTTATTTTATCAGGTGTTTTATGTTTTATCACACAAGTTCTTTGTTCCTTCTTTACGGATTTTATCCATATGCAGGATTACTTGTGCAGTGTGCTTGGTCTTGAGAGATTATGCAGAATGCTTACAGACTGTGGGCATTGCACAGGTCTTTAAATACAGACTGGATTTTCCCCGTTCTTAATTTCAAGGCAAACACACCTTATAATGCAAGGGAGAATGTGTCAGCTGACTTTTCAGGTTTTGTCATCAACGATGATTCATTTTTGCCCTGTCTACCTCCATTTTGTTAATGTTTCAGGTAATGAATATTTCAGGTATTCAAATCAGGCTTCTGGTATGTCTGAACTGGGAACTCAAGGACAGCTGCTCTTCAGCACTGTCTTTCTACAAAGGGTTTGGAATCATACTAGCCTTCTGTCTGGTAGGTGGCAAACTGACTTGCAGTTCAGGGGCACTGCTAGTACTCTTTAAGCCTCAGTGCTTTTCCCCAAGAAGTTGCTTCCAGAGAGCTCCAGCATAGAAGGCTCTGTGCCACGTCTTGCTACTTGCCAACAGAAACACTGGGTGCTAGAGAAATGTTCTGTGCTGCCTAGTGTTTTAACAGTGAAAGGTCTCGTCATTCATTTCTCTTCCATCAGCTCGAATGTTCTGTGGAAACCTCTCTGTTCTGTCATAACTTGTATTGGTGTAGGTTCAGAAGTCAAGTTCGTAGTTGAACATTAAAAATAGTATGTTATCTGTTGGCTCAGTTTGGGATGTAGGATGAGTGACCCTTAAAGCATTCAGGTTTTACATTAAAAAAAATAAAATTAAAAAAAAAAAGCACTTTAATGTTTCAGTGTCCTCAGTGGATCACAGCTTTCAGTGCCTAAGGTAGTCAGGTGAAAAGTGTCTGTCTTGTGGCTGCTAAGAACAGAGGACAGACTAGTTCCAGGTGTATGTAAGAGGACTTGATACCAGCTGGAAGTCCCAAATGCAAGATGAGTAGCCTGTGCCATGTGGGGAAGAAAGGAAAGGAGACTGAAAAATTGTTCGAGTTTCTTTCTGCTTATAATAACAACCTTATTCCTGTAAAAGTTGAGAAAAGGAAAGATTCCTTGTTGATGTTTTGCTGGGAAAAAAATTAAACTGTTCTTTTTGGCTTACAAGGATGGGTGCTTGTGTTCCGGGAGGAATGGAGTTGGTCTCTTCTTTCCACAAATGAGGCCTGTGTTCACCTATTAATCTTGCTTTTTAGAATAGAGCCAGAACAGTGGGGCAGGTGAAGGATTAATTGCTCCAAGGGGAGTGAAGTTTTGTCTATCATGTGACAGTGGTAGTAATTAAAATGGAACTATTAAAGTCTTTCAGTGCAGTTTGTTTGGTTTTTTTTTGCATAAGCCATACAAGTAAAAGAGTGAACTTTGCTATGCATATTCCCTGCTAATTGGCAGCCAGCATTTACATAGTAATATCTTCATGTCTGTTCCACTGTTTGTTTATTTAAAAAAATAAAAAAAGTTTATTTTTTCTAATGGATCACCTTTCATTGGAGGTAAATGATACACTGGGGTGGAGTTCTGTTCATCTTCTCTCCTGATACTCTAATCCTTGTTTGTATTTGTTTTTCTTATATGCAAGAAGTGGCAATAGTTGCTTTTTGACTTTCTATACCACTACAGCAAGATAGAGTGCATTGCTAGGTTGATATAAGAAAAGATTTAAAAGAAGCCATTCAGGAAGTGTTTGGGTGTCCTGCTTTCTGAAAAGAATGATTCAACTTAATTTGTCATAAAGTCCATCTTTTAGTAAAGGGTAATGTTTGGGATAGGCTGGCTTGTAACTGTCTGAAACCCTCTTTGTTGTAATTAAATGCAACTTGCTCCTTTTCCTGCTGTGTGTTTTCTTGTGAACTGTGCTTGAACTTTCTTTAATATTGTGATGGCTTAGCAGGAGACATCTGGTCTCTTTTGTTAAATAATACGTTGAAGTCTGGGAACATAAATATGCTTGCTCAAATATTTATTTTTTTCACTTCTGGGATGTGTTTAAACATCTTTGGGATTATTTTTGTCTTTTGAAAATACCTAGTGTTCTGAGGTCTGTTGCTGATAGTGGGTTTTTTAAGCCATTCCAGGTTTTTGTCTACCCAGTCTAATGGTTTTATTCCCTTCTGGCAATTACAGAGGTGGTAACATCAAATATAATCTGATTTGTATTGGCATGGCTTTGGCCAGAAACAGTGTGCAAGAAGGCATGGGAAAATAAGACACTACTTATGAGCTCAGCTTAACTTAGACCTTAAACTAGATGCAACTGTGCTGCGAGTGAGAGCCTCCCACCTTCAAACATCTTGTGTATAAAAGGTAATTTAGGAGTCCTGTTGTAAAACCTGCCTTGCAGTGTTTGCATGTATCAGCTTGCATGTTTGATGCTATGACCAAGCAATACTCTGGCTTGATGTCATAGAAAAGCTGATAGTGCCCTCTGAATACATGGCAAAAATGTGTCAGCCTTAAGGAAATAAATTGCTGATTTGGGTCTGCTGGTGGCAACAGTCCCAAAGAAAGGTAAAAAAAAAAAAGGAAAAGCAGTCTGCTGCTCCACAGTATTCTCCATGTGTTGGTTAGCTGCTCATGCTTTGCTGCTGTCCTACATCATAGGTTGTGTTCCTTTAAAACCAGTGAGAAAGGCCTCACTGAGTAACAGCATGAGAGAAGCATGATTTATCACCTGATCTGTTGTGAAATGCAAGAGTGAATGGAAAACCCTGTCTAAGCAAGGAACAAGTGATGCTGCAAATCCTCTGGAAGGAAGGCACTAAGGAACAAGGGGTGAGCACAGTTCACTAGACCTGCATTTTTCTCCCAGTCTGTGGAGGTGACAAGGGGTGAGAGATGGACATTAAACTGCAGCTGGATTAAGTGATCTGATACACAGGATCTTGCCTAGGGTATCCAATCCCAGAAGTGAGGTGGTTTCCACTTCCTTAATTTCTTCTAGCTTGTGCTATTTGTGGTCTGAATTGTTAAGAATGCATGTGGTAAATTAATCTAGGCTCTTCCCAGCCTACCTTTGCTATTCTGTAAGGAATGGTGTAAGAGCAGACTGGAATGTGAAAAATGTTAATAGTATTCACCAGGGAAGCCTGAGTTGAGAAATACTTGTTGTTCTTCATCTACAAAACGAGGGATTTCCGTGTTGTTTTTTGCTCACCTGTTAAACCTTATGCATGTTAAGTGTAGTAACACAGTACCTTCTCAGCTGCACCATTTAAATTGATACTGTGGAGAGGGATGATCAGAAGTGCTCAAGTGATAATGTGATGTTTCTAGCATTGCCATTCAGGTTCCTTACAAAAGCTGGTGGGGGCATAGTCTGAGATGTTCAGGGTTTGGGATTATGAGATCCTGAACTCTACTGCTAAAGCACCTGATTTTATAAAGGGTGAAGAGCTTCCATCTCTGGACAGTTAAAAGAACAAAATAAGTCTCCTAATGTGTAATACTCTTTCTCTGATAGAAGATTTCTTTTTCCAAAGATTGTAATTCCCACAGGATGCGGAGGAACCTAATGCAGCCAGATTACTTGTGCCATGTCCCTCTAAAGGAAATAACCTCAGCCCTTTTTCTAGTGTTCAAAAAGCTTTGGTATTTGTCCTGTGCCAAGCCTTTCTGTTCTGGCCTTTCACAGCCAGCTCCCTGGACTAGAGTCACACATTAATTCATATAGGTTCTTTGCTCTTCCTCTTGACTGCTGCAGCTGCTGAGTCTTAATTCATGGTGTGATTTATTTTAACTTTTTCCTTCTCTAGTATTCATGGAACAGCTGCAGACTGAGTGGGTCTACATGCAAGGGAATGAGTGCTCCTGCAGGAATGTGCCAGGGAGCCAGCAGCTGTTAAAAAGGCAAGATAACTAACCCTCTTTTCCAAAGCATCCAGGATCTGGGAATACAAATTAGTCTGGCAGGGGCAGTATTCAGAACAAAACACTGAAATAGGCTTGTAGCATGGGGGAAGCCTGAGGTTGGCAGTTGCTGCAGAATACAGAATATTAGTATTCAGCTTCATGTAAGTCACTACCTGTTTGTTTCTTTTCTCTTGCCACCTTCTTTCCATTTGTGGTCTCATCCTTCTTCAAGCCAGTAAGAAAATTAAATTGCAGATGTTTCTCCTCCACTCAAATTTAAGTGGGTAGTAGTCAAATAAGCTCCCAGAATTATTAGTTGGAGGGCTTCCTTACTAAAACTTTATTGAATATTCTGTCACTTAGGCTGATGTTGGGAGTTTCAGGAAGCATGGATTTGTATTAGTTGATGTTTTCTCTGTCATCTAAGTGTAAACTTTTGGCTGTTTTAAACTTACTGGCATGGATGCAGGGATTTGCATGTAATATAGATTATGCTTCTATTTTCTGTTAACCACAGCACTGGAACTGTTAAATCAGATTAAATCAGTGGCTTTAGATAAGCATCTTGTCCATAGGTTTCAGAGGAGTGTCTTAAGAAATAGCCTGGTCAGACAGTGACCTGGATAGTAATTTTTTGAAGTTACTACATGGCTTCTGTCTGAAACATGATACCCAAAGGCTTCACTAGTCTAAGGTGGGAATCCCAGTCACTCCGCTTTTAATTCTCACTTACCTGTCTCCTTGGGAGGCACCTGAAATCCAAAACAAACTCCTGAGTTCTGAGGATAGAGCTCAAACTGGAATATTTTAGTTGTATTTAAATATATTAGAATCATATAATGGTTTGAGTTGGAAGGGACCTTAAAGATCATCCTCTTGCCCTGTAATTCTGTGAAGGTTTTTAATCTTTTTGTTGCTGTATAGACAGAGACTTGTCTGTGCCTTTTTAAGGATCCTTTTTATGCCTTTTTTGTGTCCTTTTAATGAGAAGCAAGAGGAACTAACCACAGGATTTCATAATTATGACTGTGCTATTGACTTGCTTCAAAGCATTTCAGAGTAACATGCTCTCTACGTTGGCTTTTTTTTCAACTATAACTTTAATCTAATAATAAAAAAACCCCCTACCCTAATAGTCTAAAGGACAAGTTTTTCTCCACGAAAAGAAATAAGGTGATAATACTTTCCTATATCTTTCAGTACGTTAAATTCACAGCTAAGTGTGACCCTGCTCTTTTTGGTTTCTCCAGCATAGGCTGTAATTCATCATGTTTGAGTGTTGCTTCAACCTGCCCCTGCCATTACCTCCAGCATCTACATCTTTGATGATGCTGTCATTGCAAAAAAAATGGAACTCTTCCAGTTTATTTCCCAAAGAATCGTAGAATGGTAGGTGTTGGAAGGACCTCTGGAGATCCTTTGGTCCAACCCCCCCTACCAGAGCAGGGCCACCTAGGGCAAGTCACACAAACACATCCAGATGGGTCTTGAAAGTCTCCAGAGAAGGAGACTCCACAACCTCTCTGGGCAGCCTGCTCCAGTGCTCTGTCACTCTTGTCACCCTCACAGTAAAGAAGTTTTTCCTCATGTTGAGGTCAAACTTCCTGTGCTCTAGTTTGCATCCATTGCCCCTTGTCCTGTCGCAGGGTACCACTGAAAAGAGATTGGCCCCTCTTGACATCCACCCTTCAGATATTTGTAAACATTAATAAGATCCCATCTCTGTCTACTCTAGAAGCCTTTCCTCATGGGGCAAGTGTTCCACTCCCTTAATCATCCTCGTAGCCCTCTGTTGGACTCCCTCAAGTAAATCCCTGTTCCCTCTAGGGAACCCAGAACTGGACACAATATTCCAAGTGGGTTCTCACTAGAGCAGAGTAAAGGGGGAGGAGAACCTCCCTCGACCTGCTGGACACACTCTTCTTAAAGCACCCCAGGATACCATTGGCCTTCTTGGCCACAAGGGCACATCGCTGCCCCGTGGCTAACTTATTGTCCACCAGGGCTCCAAGGTCCTCCTCCGTGGAGCTGCTTTCTAGCAGGTCAACCCCTAATGTGTACTGGTGAATGGTGATATTCCTCCCCAGGTGCAGGACTCTGCATTTACTCTTGTTGAACCTCATTAGGTTCCCCTTTGCCTAGCCCTCCAGTCTGTCCAAATCTTGCTGAATGGCTGTGCAGCCTTCAGGTGAATCAGCCAATCCTCCCAGTTTTGTATAATCGGTGAACTTGCTGAGGATACACTCTGTTCCCTCTGAACAAGAGTGGACTGAGAACTGACCCCTAGGGAACACCACTGGCTACAGGCCTCCCAACTTGACTCTGCTCCATTGATGACACCATCACAGAAGTCTATCAGATTAGTCAAGCATGGCTTCCCCTTGGTAAATCCATGCTGGCTACTCCTGATAACCTTATTTTCTTCCATGTGCTTAGAGATGATCTCCAGAATGAGCTGTTCCATCCTCTTTCCAGGGATGGAGGTGAGGCTGACTGGTCTGTAATTTCCTGGATCTTTCTTCTTGCCCTTTTTGAAGATTGCAGTGACATTGGCTTTCCTCCAGTCCTCAGGCACCTCTCCTGTTTGCCATGATATTTTGAAAATAATGGAGCATGGAAAAGCAACAACATCAGCCAGCTCTGTTAAATAAAGTTTGTTAATCTGTTTTCTGCACATTTTGAAACTTCTTTAAGAAATGGGAGTACTGGGGGGATGCAGGGACTACAGAAGCAAATCTTATGCTCTTAGACTGTCAGGAAGGGATACGTGGTAACTCCTGTCCTGAGACTGACAGCACAACCTCCATTTCTTACTGCTGTAGACTCAGCTTTCCAGGAGCTCTGCTTTATAGACCTTTCTGGAGAATGCCTAGCTAAGGATAAACCTCCTTTCATACTGAGGACAGAGCAAACCTTGATGTCATCAGTTCATCCACATTATCTGTGTGGGGTCAGCCTTTATGTTCCATGGGGACAGTTGCTTAATTCTTGTAGCATGCTGCCATCCCAACAGCCTTGGCAGAAGACCTACTCATAGCTGAGCAGTGTTTGAGAGGACCTAGTCTTTACACTTCTTCAGAAGCAGTCACTTTCCATGTGAACCTGCTCTTAGGTGATACTGCAAGCACATAGGCTGCTTCTGTCTTGCATTCCTCTTGAGGTGCTGATACTTCCTATTTCCCCAGTCAATGTGTGACTGCCTGTACTTTGTATTGGCCTGATTCCTATTAAAGATGACAATGAGCAGTGTTCCAAACAGTGTTACCTCTTCTGTGCCTGTTGTGGGTTGTGTATGTGGTTTGAGCTTAGGTCTGCCAGCTGGGAGGTTAGCTCCTGAGCCAGAGCAGGTGAGAGTCTGCCCTGACACATCAAAGCCCTGAGAACAAATTGCCCAGAGCTCCTAGTTTTGTTAGCGGCTCAGAAACTTGTCCACACTTGTCCTTGCAGTTTGATGAGGAGTCTATTTACCTTTTGCACAACACAGTGCCAGTAACCCTGAATCAGCTTTGTAGCTAGGGCTACAAAACACAGACACCAAGCTGATAACCACTGCATTTTGCTTTGTGTCCTTTCCAAGTACAGACCAACTTGCACTGGTGAGATCTGAGGAAATAGTGGGTGGAGAAGCTGACGCTGATCACCTGGGAGACACTGTTCTTAGCTGCTCTGTGAAGAGGGAGCTAACAAAAGGAGCAAGGGAAACACAGGCACACCTTTGGCTTCTGGCTGTGCCAGCAGCAAAGAACAACCACAGGTGTCTCAGCTGCTGGCCTGTAAAGCAGAAAAGCTTTCAGAGCAAAGCTGATAAGAGTTCTTATAGACAGGGGTCTGGTATTGATTGCTGTAAAGTGGGATGTTTTTCATGCTATTTAAGTAGCTTTGGGCTTGGTACAAGGTAGCTCTGTGCACCTGGCTTGCATATGATGAATGCATGAGGCTCAAGATCTTTTACTTCCCTGTTTTCTTGCCAGTTCTTCCTGGTTTACTTGTGAAGTGGTGGAATGGAGCAGTTGCCCCTGCAGTGTGCCCATGCTGCTTGCTTACCTTGGACATGGCAGTAATCCTCACAGCCACAGTTCTCATACAAGTCTGCACTTCGCAGAGGAATGTCACTGGGCTGGTTGTTGCATTGTGTGGAACCGAGGCTGTGTAAACAACCTGCCCATGCATGGGTTTTGCTTGCTGGGCTGCATGGGGCCGGGAGATACTAGTTTCTGTGAGGAATCTGATGAGAATGAGGAGGTGGCATCAGCGAAGGATAGGGCAGCTATTGCTGTAAAGACATTTTTTAACTACTTCTCTACAGATGTTTCACAACAGGTGTCTGCCTCTCTTCCCTCTCCTGGTGCTTTTCAGGGCCTGTGGTTCTGCCTATAAACAATAGAATACTTAATAAAGAGGCTGCAAAAATTGCTCTAAATGGTGTGTAGTCCTAAATTCCCTTTGTGCCAGGCACAGCTCAGCTGATGCAATCCAGGATTGCTCTTTTTATCTGAAATATAAAAGGCTGCTCTGGAGGAACAGGCAGGGTCTTGGGTGGGTCCTCTTCAGGACCAAGTACCTGCAGATCTGCTGTTGTCAGGTTTGTGCAGCATTTTAACAGATCAGGTCCCCTGATTTGTTCATCAAACCTGATCATCCAAAATGCTTCCTGGCACCCACTCATCAACTTACTTGTTCTGTCAAATGAAGCAGTAAAGTTACTATCTCAAAGTAGGAGGCATAGATTTTTTTTATTTTTTTATTTTTTTAATTATTAGTACCTCTATGTCTGCAGCTCTCACCTCCTCTCTCTCCCTGTGGTGGGACTGAGTTAGCAGGGAGGCAGCTCCCTTATGAGCCTGTCCTGAATAGCAGCAAAGGTGGGCCACTGCTTCCCAGGGCTAAGGGTCACTTGCTGCAAGATGAATGCCTGACACGCATCCTGGTGTGTTCATGTGGCACTGAAAGCCAGCCTGGGCAAGGAGAGCACTGTAATGAGGAGCGCTCAGCTTGGGATTGAGCTTTGGCAATGACTGGTCTTGGGGTGGAATTCACTGAAATGAAGACAATCTGACCTGGAGATCACCAGGCAAGTTGTGGACAATGATGTCAGCCTGCAAGGAGCAGTGCTTGGTAAGCATCCATCTGGGTGTGTACCTGGATGCTGTCTCTGAATTACTTTCTGCCTCCAATGTCCTCTGAGGCCTGGCAAGTTAATTGGATGTATTTTTTTTCCTTGGATGCCTGCAGTGTGATTCTCCACTGTACCAGACCAAGGCTGGCCTAGCTGCAATTTACACCAGGACCTCTTCTGCATTATGTTAATCCAAACTATGTAAAAGTGCTGCTATAAAGTGGGTTGGTGAAACTGCATTTAAGTCCCTTTGTGGGCACAATTCCAGACTGAAGGAAGTGAAGTCAAATACAGGTCTCTCAAGTTCTGAAAGGGCATATGTGAGTGGGGTGCAAAACCCATTGCAAATCCCAAAATTGAGTTTAACTTTCTTGAGTATCCCTGAATATCCTACTGCTGTTGTAACAAGCTAAATTTTCTCCCAGAAAAAGCCACAGAGCAAATCTGAGCAAGCCCCAGCTTAGTGCCCTTGGATATGTGTCAGAAGAACAATTTTAGCCTAGAAATGAAGTTGCTGTCTGTGTGCCGCTCTTGTAGCGGCCACATGGATCCTTGTGTTATCTACTCTCCATCTCTTCCCAACTGGGCACATACTGCATCTCCTCAGCCTCTGATGCTCAAGGAATTGCAAATAAAATGCCTCTTTGGCTCCTGCTACCTTTGTGCCAATCTCACCTTGGCTTGTGCTGCAGTGCACTGGGACTTGTACATACTTTCCCACTTGTCCTTGGGGCTTTCCATTGCACTAGTTGCACCCTAGTTTGCCTCCCTGGGATGTCTCTTGGCTTGTGCTCAAGCCCCTCTTGGGCTGCAGATGGAGGATGCACAAAACAACCTGTGGTTTCTCAGTGGGAGCAAACAGCCTTGTCTTGTGGCAGCTGGGAGTCACCAGGCTTCTTCCTGCCAGTAAGAAAATCAGGGACAACTCATTCAAGTGTACTTCTGGAGCAAGTGACCAGGAGAATTAGGACATGGAAGCCACTACTTTTGTTCCTCTGTTAGTGTCTCTGGGTGGACAAACCAGGCTTTGGGTCCCTTTAGTGTTTCACTGGGGATGGAGAGGCAACAGGTCCTTCTGTTTACTCCCCCAAGTCCAGACTGGGGCTTCCCTGCGGCAGTGCTGGCAGGGAGAGCTGAACAGGACCTGCCCTGCTGGCTGGGGACAGCAGGTGGCAGCAAGAAATTCAGGTCCCTTGGCTCTGAGTTTGGTGCCAGGGGCCCTGTGGATTGACTTCTCTCTGGCACTTTGCCTAGGGGCAGGAGTCTGCAGCCCAAGGCTGGCTGCTGAATCTTACACAGTAACATCTTACACAGTAAAATCTTACACAGACTCTCTTAAGTAGGTTTTACACTGCTTTGGGTTTGTGCTCATAGGCTATTTGGGTTCATGGGATGCAGCATCTGTGTTAAGGACATATGAAGCAACATGTGCAAAAGGACTCCCAGCTGCCTGAGTTTGGACTCTTTATCCACCAGGATGGCTGCTTCAGCTTGTGCAGGGCAATTTGCTGAGACATTTGTGAGTGAGGAGAGAGACTGTGTAGAGCATACCGAGAGCAACAATCTCATGTATAAGAGAACACAGCATTCAGAGAGGTCAGTGTGTAAGGTGGTTTCTGCAGAAACATCCTTGCCATGGGAATCCTCTCTGGATTACCCAGAGACATCCAAGTTAGAAAAACGGAATCTCTCCTGTAGTCTTCTTGCCAGTTCTGGGATGTGAGCTGAGACCTCCCTGCAACCCCTCTCCCGAAGAGCAGCATTACAAAAGAGCTCCATTGGATAACCCAGAAACCTGGATTTAATTCCACTAGTGTAAGCAATTTAATCGATCAGGCAATGGAGGATATTTCATCCCTCTTAATTGAGGGAGCCAATGTGCTTCCAAACATGCACAAATGCCCTTGATAGTGTAATAACAATCAATAAATGGCAGCCTAGCTTAGGAAGAAAAGACCTCACAAGACAAACCTGATTGCTTCCACTGAGGACAGAAGGGAAAAGGATCCAACAACCAAAAAGTGTGAGCTGTGCCTACAGTAGCCCGGGACCTCTGGGGAATATTTGTTAAATAAATACAAAGAGGAGCAGTGAGAGGCCTAAGAAAAGTGCCTGTCACAGTGGCACAAGTGGAGCCCAAAAGAGATCAGGGTCACCCATGGGTCCAGATAATCTGCCTCAAAGGGCTCATGAAAGGGACACAGCCTGCAGGTTTACCTGGAGGGGGTGGGACTGGGTCCTGTTCGCTGTCCTCTTGGTTTTCCTCCAGGCTCTGCCTGTCCCACTTGTCACTGTGGGGCACCTGGGAAACAATGAGAGAGGTGGAGTTATATCAGCCTCCCTTCCTCCTGTGCTGGCTTTCGGATTGTCCCGCTCCAGAGCCATGCCCACTGGACTCTGGAGCTCATACCCATGCAGGGACCATCAAGCCCTGCGTGCCTGCCTGATGAACTCTCTGGTGGCTTTTTTCAAGGAGGGAGGAAGTCTATACCATAATAATGGGCTGCAGAAGGAAGACTTGGCTGAGGGAAAAGCATTAACACTGGTGGAGACTGCCTTGGACCAGAGCAGGAGCCTTGGTTAAGGCTTGGTCCCATCAGCTGTGTGCTTTCAAGCTCTGGCTGTTCTCTGAATTCCCTAGCGTTATTTTCACTCCTGTCAAAGAATGTGGCCTGCTTCTAACTTGGAGCCAGAACACTTACACACAAAAAAACCCATTTGTTTTGATACCAGATAAACCATGTTTGTTATTTTGGGGAAATTGCCAAATTTCCGCCTTTTTGTTTTTCCATCCTCATTACACATAACAAAAATGGCTTTAAAGAGAGTTTCAGAACAGGAATGGTGCATCAGTCACACAACAGTTCTATAGTGCAGTGAATATTTGAGCTCTTTGGAAAGCTAATTGTTTTTGTCCTCCCTCCTTGGTTTCAGCTGGGGCTTGCTTCTGTTCTTCTTTCCTTCTGGATTTGCTCTCGTTTGGTTTTCTTTTCGTCTGTGCTCTCTTCTTTTCAGGCCAGGTCATGTGTTTTCTAAGGGTCAGCCCAGAAATAGAGGTCGTAGTCTTTTTGGTGTTTAACTTTGGCCATGGATTTTGTAACTCTCAGAGGAAAAGAACTGACCTCGGACTGACGTTTCTAGCAACTCTCTGCCTCTGGGCTGTGAGAGCCTCTTGCTCTGTGTCTCTTGCACAAGCTGCCCAAGTGCTCCAGGGACACTCACTCTACTGCCCTTGCTGTCAAGCTGGGGACAGGAGTGAACTGAAGTGCAACTCCTCAGGGAGTTGTACCAGACAGTGGTCACATTTGTCCTGCTGGCCAGGGTGAGATGTGGGGCCCAGGGTCTCAACCTTGTCTGTTCCAGGATGCCTCCAATACTTGTGTCTTGCTGAGCACCCCTGCCATGCAGTGTGGCAGGTTGTCCTTAAGGGTTAAAGTGTTGCTGGATCAGCGTGATCAAATGGCAAAAGCAACTGTGAGCTCCTGCCCTTTGAGCAGGGTAGAAACTCCTGCTCACAGCCAGCCAGAAAAACAGCCTGGTAAGCACAGCCACGTGAATATATGGTAAGGGAGCACTTGCACCCAGACACACTCCAGGGGCAAACCCTTTGCCCAGAGCTGTTGATTACCCTGCCAAATGGGGAGCATCCCAAACCCCCAGCCTCCTGTGCTTGCTGCATGACCCCAAGCTACCTCTCTGAGGGCTTTGCTGCCAACGCAGGTTTGCTGGGGAGGCAAAGTGCAAAGGCATCTCTTGCATCACACCAGAGGGGGTGTTGGCTGGGCAGGGTCTGTCCCTGCCAGCGGCAGCACTGCCGGCCCCAGGAGCAGGCTCGGGTGCTGCTGCCTTACCGGCTCCCTTGTGGAAAGCCGGGCTAGCCGTGGCAGCTTCAGCCACAGCGAGTGCACTCCTGTAGCGGTAACTGCATTCAAACTGTGTCCTTGCTTAGCTCGGCTCGTTCAGAAGCTAATTGGAGCTGGAGACCTTGCTGCCCAGCTGGAGTGGAGCTCATGCACCCCAGGAAAGCTGAGCAGCCCCCAGTCCACCCAGTTGCAGCAGCACTACAGGATACCACCCAAGCCTGTGTTGTGCTGCAAAGCTGCACCAGGCATGCATGCAAGCCTTTTAAGATCCAAGGACCAGCTCCAAAGCAATTCCCCATTGCCTGTAAATGATCGAGACTAGCTTTGCAAAATTAAAATATTCCTAGCAAGCTAAAGCTGCTTCCTTCAGCTGAGTTTTGACTCACCCAAAGGGAGAGTAGTTTGCCTTTGAAATAGACAAAATGTTAAAGGCCCAGCTCATCTCTTGGTGAAAGCACTGACAGCTTGTGCCACCGATTTATAAGGCAGCTTTGGAGTTAATTACGTAACCTATTAAAAATACATTAATTCCTCCTTTTATTCTTTTCTCCCCTGCCAAAGAAATCAGAAAGACATGGTTTCAGGTAAGCTCTGATAGCTGGTTGCTGCTGCAGTGTGCAGAAGGGTCAGGCATGGTGGCACCTCACAGATTGAGCATCACTCTCTGCAGCTTGCTGGGCATTGCAGGAGCATCCCTTACCTCATTCCCTACCATCTCCAAGTGCTGGCACATGCAGACCCTAGGCTCAGTGATGCAGCCCCCTGCTCCTTAGAGAGCATCACACCTCTTTAGCCCCCTGGTTAATGCTTAGACTTAATTACATTACAGCAGCTGGCTCCCAGGCCCAGTTGTGGAAAAAGTAATGGATTTTAAACATTGAATTTTCTGATCTTGCCCTTTGAACCCATTTTCACTTTAGCTGTTGGTAAACTGCACTCCTGAGCTCAGGCTGCTGCAAAATGCTCTATGGACTGCTGTATCCCTGAGCAGGTACCTCTTTGTGAGTTGCACAAGAGCAGTGTTTAATGTAAGCTGGCATGTATGGCTGAAGGCAGGGGCTGTTTTCAGCCCTGTTTGATGTAGAATTGTCACCCAATTTTTCATGGCCTCATTAAAGTGCTGGTGGGAAGGGGCCTATGGAGGTCTCTGATCCAGCCAGCCCTTGGAGCAGGACTGTTGCCAGCACCACCGCCATATCTGATGGCCTGCAGAGCTAAGGCTGAAAAGCTTCAGAGGATGGAGATCCCTTCTCCTTGGGTACAAGTCCCAGGGCTCTACCACTCTTCTGGGGAAGTTTTTCCTAATGCCTTACCTGAACTGGCCAGGCTACAACCTCTGCCACTCACTTCATGTTGTGTTGTTTTGACCCACTGGCAAGACTTTGTCTCCATTTTCCCTGTATTTGCCCTCCAAGTCACTTTAGACTTCTGCTAAATTGTACCAGCCTGTTCTTCTTCCCAACTCATCGAACCAGCCATTTCCACCTCTCCCAGTAGGCAGTGTCTCCTGATCTCAACCAGCCTGATGACTCTGCTGGGTCCTCTCCAGCCTCCCAGCAGATTGTGCCCATCCTGCAGGAGCAGTTCACAGCCAACCAGACCTGCTGAAAGCGGATGCTGGTGCAGGCTGAAGTCAAGCTCAAAAACAAGCTCCTTGTTGCATCTGCTAAAATAAGGGTTAAGCTTTTTTCAGTGAAGACCAGTGATAGGACAAGGAGTAATGGATACAAGTTGGAGCATAGGAGGTTTAAGAGGAATATCAGGAAAAATTTTTTTACTGTAAGAGTGACAGAGCACTGGAACAGGCTGCCCAGAGAGGTTGTGGAGTCTCCTTCTCTGGAGACATTCAAAACCCGCCTGGACGCCTTCCTGTGTGATGTACTCTAGGTGACCCTGCTCTGGCAGGGGGGTTGGACTAGATGATCTTTCGAGGTCCCTTCCAACCCCTAGGATTCTATGATTCTATGATTCTAAGGGTTCAGGAGAACCTGGTTTTGATTGATTTCTTAATGAGATGGATCTGAACCAGCTGCCAAGTGCCTAGGAGTAATAAGCATGGCCTTGCCATGCCTGTCTTCTTGCATCATTGCAGCACCCTTCTGACCACTGAGGGATATAGAGCACTCACCTGAACTGTCTTTCCAACCATATGAAGGAGCATCTTCCTGGGAGCAACACATTTTGGATACATCCCCAGCAAAAGCCTGATGTGTCCTAAATCCCAGACTATGGGGTGTGGGGCATTAGACTCTCCCCTCTGTAGAACTGGGATGTTCTGGGCAGCCCATTCCTGCCCAGTGCCACCCAGTCCCCACTGATCACTTCTCTTTAAATTACGGTGTCAGATGCCTGAGGCTGCTCCCTTGAGGTCTGAAAGATTAGACTGGAGGTTTTCTGGGTGGGAGATGTCCCAGGGCTGAGGTCAGGGACAGAAATGTAATGTCTGCCTTGCTCTGTTATACAATCTGCTGTTAAATAATCACTCAGGGTCACTGCGCCTGCCAGGTGGCTGCAGCTGGCAGTGGGGCTGCATGGAAAACAGGCTGTGGTTTGCAGGGTGTCCTCCAGGCAAGAAGAAGGAAAAGCAGTTACATACTTTCAGGCAGTCCCACGCTTGGACCCTTCCCAGCCTTGGGCTTCCTCGTTGCAAGGTACTTTTCTGTGACAGAGGCACCAGCCACACAAGGGCACAAGCTCTTTGTACAACCAGAAGCCCAATGTTGACAGCAGGGAGGTGGCTTTAGCCACAGTGAGAAAAGGCTGGTGTTTATCTGTGGGATACGGTATGCTGTGGCTTGATGGGCACAAGCTGGGATGTCAGGACTCCACTGGGTCTGGGCAATGCTCTTGCCCTGACCCAGTAGAGACCCAGCATCTATCCGTGACAGCTCTGTGTCCACCAGCCTCATGGCTGCTCTCTGTATTTCATAAAGCTGTAGTGTAGCAAAAGCTGGGGCTGAGCCACGGAGCCCCCATACAGCAGCTACCAACATGTAGGAGTCAGACCAGTGCCACAGTCCCTAGGCACTAATTTTGGGTGGTGCTGCCCATCTGGGACTCACACCCATTTAACGTCACCTTATTACTGATTCCAAAGGTGCTGCAGAACAAAGTAGCTGAAACAGGCATGTGGAGGACATCAGGAAACCTGTGAGAATGTCTACCAAAGATCCGTACTGTGTGCAGACGAGAAGTTGCTTGAGGGAGCTGGATGATTTGCCCTAGGAAATCAGGCCAAGTCCAGGAAAAGAAACCATGCTGGCAGGGAAAGCTCCCAAAAGCGAGGCTCGGAAACAGCCATGCTGCCCTCAGAGCCCAAGCCTCACTGGCCTGGGGCTGCCGTCCTCGAGCAAGCATTTATAGCTAGCTAGCCTATTTTTATTGGATTCTTTATTCCTAATAAAGGTTTTTGGCAGGTGGCCATGCTCCCCTGAGGGTGAGGGAGAGCAGTTCAACACAAGAAACAAACTGGTGTGGAGCAGGGTGAGTTCCTGTTGTTTTCAACTCACAGAGTGGATGGGAAATACCAAGGGAAACCTGGGAGATGGCTGGATGTCACTGAGGAAGCTTCAGTTATCCCTCACTTGTGTTTTTCTCCCCAGATGCTGCACTGGCAGAGCAAGGCATCAGTATGGCCCTGTGGCAGGGAGGAAAGATGCTCCAGGCTTCTCAGTTTCGCTCTGTGTCTTCCAGCACAGAGGTCAGAGTACTGCAGGCAGCAGGGCTGTGCCAAGAATCAGCCCAGCAGCCAGAGGCCAGCACCAGTGTGGGAGCACTGGGAGTCTGGGATGATGTGAAGTGTCTTGTGCACCTGCCAAACATCCCTCATCCAGAGTGACAGCCACGACAGCCCTGGCGCTTTCCTCCCAAAATGCTGCTTACAATGCCAGTGGGAGTCATGAGCCAGGACCCCTGAGATCCCTTCTGCTCCATCCCTGAGGCTGCTGCAGAAGAAGCCAGGACCCCAAGCTACCCTTGTGCCATCCCCACATCCCAGCCCTGAATGGGACTGGTGGGACTGGGGTGGGATGCAGGCTCAGGCAGATCACTTGCACACATGCACAGCTCCCCTGCCCCAGACAGCAAGCTCTTCCCATAGTCAGTGGCTCAGCCCCCAAATGCTGCAGAGCTTTGGCATCGAGCATGCTCGCCTGGCTCTGCCGGCTAGCTCTTCAGTGCCTGGCTTCCTGTGATCTGGGGAGGCATTCTAGCCTAATGCAGCTATTTTGTTATTTAATCCTGCTTGATTTTCCTTAACACCTTTCCAAATGTTTTAAGCTATCCTTTGTGGTGCTCATCACTGTTTAATCTGAGATCAAATGATTGTATCTTAATTCCTGGATCTCAAATGAATTCGCCTTTGGTTTGGGCAGCTAACCCTCCAGCCCTCTGCTACAGCCAGGCTGCATTTATCCAGGGCAGGCAGAATAAATAAAGGAATAAAGTGCCTTCCCCCTCTTTTTCTCACACTACTTTTATTTTTCTTGCAAGTTAATGTTACTTGAGCTGCACAAAATAGGTGATACTCCCCTGATTACTGTTTCCTCATCATTTTATGTTTTTCCTTGTGATGAGCCACTGGAGCCTTCTTTTGTCAGACTACCTACATGTGACAAAAGCCAGTGCAATACTGTGCTTTTTGTGGCTGACTGGGTGCGCAGAGCAAACTGACATGGAGCAAGTGTACAAGACAGCACCTGAATCAATAGTAGTGTCTTTCTGGAGGACAAAGCCATGCTCTCAATGAGCTGTCCCCAGCAGCACCTGGCACTGTGCTTTTCCCAAAGGACATATACTTGGGTGGCATTGGAGTGGCTGCCTTTATGTTGATTCACTCCTGCTGCCTACAGGTGTGCATTTCTCAGCTCAGCAAGGGGACACCTGCAGTTGCTGAAACTCACCCGGAGCCAGCAGAGCAGGAAAGCTCTCCGCAGTTCCTGAGAATACTGAGATGAACGTGGGGACCCCACTGACACAAGCCCTCCTGCCTCTCAAGCAAGACCTGGACCAGGGCTGGGGCCAGCAGGTACCAGCCTCCACGACCATTCCTTCTCCACATTTCGCTCTGCCTTCCCGTGTTACACAGAGAGACTTTGGGGCAGGAGAATCTCTGAATCAGACTGGCACAAATCCAAAGATGACAGGGTGCTGATCTCAGCCCCATCCTCTGAGTGCTGCTAAGACTTGGCTTCTTGTTTTGTTTCGATTGCCCATGGCTATGCTGTGGGACCTCTGCTCAAGGTGCATACAAAGAGGCTTGGAGAAAGGTTAAATGCCATTTTTCTACAGCATGTTCTAGATTTCATTGAGTAGATTAAATCTAATTAAATTCACATGTTAATCCAGACAGATTAAATGGCACATTCTGCTTTGTGTCCTTAGCTTGACCCAGAGGCCAGACTGAACCTGGAAACACAGACAGCAGAACTGGTCCGGTCTTCCATGTCTAGACTCAGCCCCAGGCTTTGGTTCAGTGCCAGAGATTGGATACAGACAGTTTCATCAACATGTTAAGGACCATGCTGCAGATCCAGGCCTGGTTCTGAGCAGACAGTAGCAGTCATCCCAGCCCTCGAGGGTGCTGCTGCCCCAGGTGCCCTCTCATAAAACCACAGTGGTGGTGGGAGAAGCTCAGGTTCCCATCTGACCTGGGGTTTGCTGTGGGTGCTACCACCCCTGGGTCTGGCAGCAGCTCCTGCTGACAGCTGCCATGTCTTTGTGGTACCTGAGTCTTTGGCAAGGCAGCCCATGCTAGTTCAAAACTTCTCCTACGCTGGATGGGGTGGTCTGTGACCCTGTGGCCAAATTGCATCCAAACCTGTCCTGATGGAGTGATGGACTGATGCAGCCTCAACCAGGGGTGTGGTTGAAGGGGGTTTGCCTTCCAGGACAGTACAATGAGAGCTGCAACTCAGCTCCTTTAGTGCTGTGGGCATTCACAGTAGAATCCCCCTTTTAAGCACAGCTCATGTCTATGCAGCTAGTCTGGACTTGCATGGGAATAAACCACCTGCTTCCTTGTGAGGACCTGTAAATCACACCCAGCAGAGCCAGAGTCATGTAGCTACAAAGGATGGAAATAAACTCTGTTGTGTAATTAGCACCCTTTGTATGCCAGGGCAATCACACCAAAACCACATGCAACCAGGAGCCAGGTCTGCCTGTACAGGGCTTCATGCAAAATACCATCCCCAGGTGTGTAAACCTGCACCACTTCACTCAAATCCGTGCCACACAATGATACTTTGCCCCACAGAGGAGGAGCTGGCTTGCAGTAAGAAAGGTCACTTAAGCTGCAAGGACAAATATCCTCTTCTGAAATCCAAAGCCAGTGCTATAGGAGTGTTTCCTAGCAAATACCCATGGTGGAATTCTTTCTTTCATCCCAATTTGTCTCTGCTAACCTGATCTTTGCATACTGCATCATGCAGAAAAAGCACTAGCAGTGTGGACTGAAGCATTGTACCACTGATTGTGTAGGCAGCACTGGGGACTCCTTCCTTGAGCCAAGTGCCTTGCTGTTTGTTCCAGCAAAGCAGACACAGCTCTGTGCGTTGGAGGGAGGCTGTACAGGTTCAGGGGCTGGTGTGATTATCTCTGCAAGACATTTGATGGGCATGGCAGTGACAGCTGGAGAGATTCCTCTTTTTCTAGGACAAGAGGTTTGGGAGTTAGAGTCTATGAGTGTGTAAAAGTTCTTTCTCTGTAGTGGCCTCAGTAGCCTAAGGAGCCATTGGGAAATGCTACCAAGGGGATGCAAACCCCAGAGATGCTTCAAGATGCTCACGTCAGGTGAGAAAAAGCAACTTAAAGCCTGTGTAGAAATGGATTTCACCACACTGGCCTTTAATGTGTGCACATATACTCCCTAGTAGCGGAGCTGTTCTCAGTTTTAGAGAAGCAGGTAAAAAATGACCACACAGCCAGCAGCTGGTAGGCAAATGTCCTCCAGGTGAGGCTGGAAGCAGCATGCTGGCTGTAGACAGAGCAGTCCCTTCAGTGGGGCAGTTGTGGAATTTGCAGATGTACTGGCACTCTAAGCAGCACTGCAGCCCCCACAGGAGTCAGTATCTAGCCCAGGGTTTAAAAGCAGACTCATCTTGTTGTGCTCTTGCATAACAGTGAGATGGAAATCGTACTGTGTTTATACAGACCCAAATGATAGAAGCCTGCTTGAGCAGATGCTTGCACATGAAAGCTTCAGCTGGCTACAGAGCTTGATTTCCAGGAGCAAAAGAAAACCACTTTGCCATTTAATCCTTTGAAGAGTTCAATCACCCTGATACAGGAAGGCAGGGCAAAGTGAGGGAGCAGGCTCCCATTTGCACCTGTAAGACTGCCACTTCCACAGGCAGTCTGCATACCACTCCCCCAGAGAGCCCCTCTAACACAAGTGTGGATCCAGATTCTGCCCACTGCCCTTTCCCCTGCTGTGCCACAGCCCGTGGATTTAAACCCTTAATCCCGGGAGATTGTGCAATAGCTCCTTCAGGTTGAGAAGATTATGCCCGTTTCAAAGGCTGCACTGGGAGAGGCCAGTAAACCAGCCCAACCCCTCCAGCAAATGCACCTGTGGGTGATTCCTGCAGCTGGAGCCTAGCAACATGCTCCGAGCTGCTCTGACGACAGCTAAAATTCAACGTTATTTCATCGTTCCTCCCCAGAGGAGCGGCTCGTGAGTCATGTGAGGGGCTGCTCTCTATCTGGTGAGCACGTGTGCTGCTGCTAGCTAAAAAGGCGTCTACTCTCAGCATATGAGGCGGCTGCAGGTTCAGGACATCTGGTAAATTGTTTTCCCTTCCCCCTGCCCCTCCCTCCTAACTTGCTTTTTGCTCCCAACAACCTCTCCGCTTCTCTGAAGCCCTTTGCAGGAAACTTGCAGGAGGACTAGGTTTGGATTCATGCTGAGTCCCATCCTGGCTTTGCTTGGATCAGCCCCCCAGGTCACACAAGCAAACAGGTAACTACAAGTTTGAGGCTGCACTGGGCACTCTCGAGTGACACATGGCATGACAGAAGGAGGCACTGCTGAATCTGAGGGATATGCTCTTAGAGAATGGTGAACGTCAGAAAAAAGTGCATAGGAAACAAAGCTTGTCTGTTTATGGGACTGAGGTACTCACAGAGGTGATGGGACAAACACCAGCAAGCCCAGGCAGGACCAAGCAGTGCTTTCAGCTTGTGGGCAGGGCTCAGAGGTTGGTGATGGGAAGAGAGAGTCAACCAACAGGAGGATCCAGCTGCAGAGAGGGCAGGGGCTGGCTGCGTAGTGTAGCCTCCAATGCCTGCTGGCACTGAGCAGAAGGAAGGAGGGCTCCAGCTGGAAAAGGTGGGAAGCTGTGAGTAGATGAAGCTCATGAGTAGGAAGGGCTGTGGTGCTGCAGCCTGAGCGCTTCTCGTAGAAAGCTAGATGAGGTGCCTTGCAGGGATTTTCCAAACTCTGGAAGAGCACATGCTTGCCCCTGGGAGTAATCCTGAGATGTAGGTGGATTTCACAGTGGAAACTGTTAGGAAATCTCAGTCTTGCCTGAGCAATGCATTGCCCTTGGTGGCATCTGGTGGGAGGGCAGCTGACCACTGTCTGCCCTGGCTGTTCCCAGTGCTCGTGCTGCTTCACTGTTGCAGGACTGACCCCCTCCTTGCCTTCTTAGTCTTTGCCCTTGTGAAGCCCTGGGGGGTCCTACGTACTGCAGCCAAGGGGCAAGAGGTGCCTTATTGCTGTGGATATTGGGAGCTGCCAGAAGAATGACCTTTATCTCATGGCTGTCTGTCCTCAGCTCCCGGCTGCCTGCGGCACTGTGTAGCCTGGAGAGAAGACTGAGACTTTGGGCACTACAGCCTGAAGCAGATGAAGAAAGACGTTGGTAAGTGCAGTCCCACCGAAAAAGACCGCTCCAGCTCATCCCAGGACCCTCGGTACTTCAGGATGGAAGACTGCTCTTTTCCCCAGCCCAGGAGTGGTGTTCAGCATACTTCAGGTGGGTGTTTGTGTTATGAATTTCTCATCATGCAGGTCATCTTAAACCCAGCAGCATTGCATGGGTCAGCTGACAGGGACAGAGAAGCATTTTATACAGAAAGGCAAAAAAAACCCTGAGTCTGATCTGGCCTTTTCCAGTGTGCAGTAGGTGCCTCTGTGGGTCAGGAACTGTCCTGTCTCCTGCCATGTCACACTGTCTGAAGTCCAGCAGACACTGTGGTGGATCCATTTCCTTTCCAGCTGTGGGAGGGGACAGCAGTCCTAGCAGAGTGGCTGAGGAGTCCCTGCCTTAAGCAGAGCTGGTTCATTGCACTGATGACACTGGTTGTGTTGATTGGCCCAAAGTGGGTTTGGAACAAGCTTGGGACTGCATGGCCAAATCCAGAAGGTGCTGCCTGTAGTGCAAAACTGTGCCTTTGCTGGCTGAGGGGACTACTGGCCCAACCTGCACTTGCAGGTTAGACATGTCCTCCTACTCCCACAGTCCCTTCCCACTACAGCCTTCCAGTGGTTTGTGTTACTGCTCCCAAACTCCTTTCAGGCCAAATCCACAAATAGCTTAAGCAGTTTCGGTGGTGACTTCTTGCATGGCCAGGCTCAGAGGAACATGGCACACAGCTAGGAGTGTGGTGGAGATGGGGACCTTTGCAGCCAGGAGAAAAGTTTACAGCAAAATCCTCAGCTCAGAAAACATCTTCAATCCTGCAAACATAAAAGGACAGAATTAAGGTTGAGCTTTCTGACCTCCAAGTTTTTTACTTCTGTTCTTGCATTACAGCAGCAGCAAATCCTGCTGCATGGAGCAGAAAACTGTCTATATATGCTGTATTTCAAATTCTTCTCCGTGTAAACTGTTCCAGACTTGATCAGAACCAAGGCTGTTTACTAACAACAGAACTGGGAAGCTTCTTTCATATTGTGGGTTTTTCCCTTAGTTTCTTTAGTGTTCTTACTGACCTACTGAAACTTAAGTCTGTCAGTTAACATAGTTTCTAGCTTTCAATGTTTTTTACTTGGAGGTATTTCCTTTGCTTGATTTACTGAGTATCTCTGAAATACCTCTGTATGAAGAATGTGTTCTACCTTATTTCTGATATTAAAAAAAGTTTTCCTCTTGACTTGGGACAAGGTTAGACGGCCAGGCAATGGCACACTCGTTTTCCCCAAAATAAGTTCAGGGTATAAAACCGCAAAAAGCCAATGGCAATGTTTTTTCCTAGCATTCAAACTAACACTTTTGTACAAAGGGGTTAAATCCTGCTTCCATTTACACTGATGTAAATCTAGAATAATGAAGTTCTTGAGTTTTATAGCATTACGTATTTTTACAAGTGGCATAACTAGAATTGAATATACTGTATTAGTTTCATTACAGCAGTTCTCCCTTGCTGTGATTACAGTATCTTTTAGACATTTTAATGTATTTTAAATATGTTTTAGACATTAAACTCTCCGAGGAAAGGACTGCCACTATAAGCCCAGTATGATGGAACCCTATGCTAGAATGATCCTTATGTGCTGCCTCATAGTGAAGGACCAAAAGCAGGGTTTGGAAGGGATTTGGAAAACACTTCCAAGTGCCATGACAGCCTGTTGTTTTTTGCTTTGAAGTTTCCTTCTGAGTTGTGCCTACACCTCCATTTAGGCAGAACTAAACTCTGCTTGTTTTTTGGATTGCTGTCACTCAAACGTTGCATCTCCAGGACCAAGTAAGTTAGCATAGCTCAAGACTTTGAGAAAAATGGTTTCTACAGAGAGCATGACAGTGGTGAGGAGGGTTTTTGCAAAGCTGTTGCTCACTTCACATGCTGGTCTATTGGACAAGTGTGTTGTAACAAGTGTCAAGGTCACACTAACCAATTTGATTGTGAAGGTTTACATGACCTTTAGCAATAGGATATCTCATAAGACGTTTGTGTAGTTAAGGCAGATGGCTGTAACAGCTGGCCTTCTAAAAGGACGCAGTTAGGTCAGTTTGGGTTTAGAGGAGCAAGACTCTGACAAGACCCAGAAACATGAAGAATGTTTGGTCCCCTGGGACCCTGTGTGGCTTGTTCTGGTTGAGAGCTGTCGTTTTTGTGTCCCCCAGCCCAACTACAGCAGCAGTGCTAGAGCCAGCGAGAACTCCCTCGTGAGGAGCTGGTGTCACTGCCAGAAACGCAGCGCGCTTGGGTTGCTTTCCTGGCTCTCCCCAGGGCCCAACGCAGGTAGAGAAGGGAAGGCCCAGCAGGGCAGTGGCACAGGGCTGGATGCCGCCAGGCAGCCTGAAGGGATGGGCCTGGGCCGCGCTGGGAGCAGCAGCCGGACGAGGAGCGAGGGATCCCCGAGGGACGCTCCCCCTGAGGTACTTCAGGCGGCCCTGGCGCCTCCCCACCCGCCGCGCCACCTCCATCCCCTCGCTCCAAAACACCCTGCTGCTCTCCAGGCCCTTCTCACCCGACGCACCGGAGCCCTGCGTGCTCCACGTCAGGCCGCCGCGGGGGTGCGGGGCGGGGGGCACCGCACCCTTCAGCCCGGGGGCCGCGCCGGGCCGCGCTCGGCTGTGTGGGTGGGAACGCGCTTCCCCCGTAGCAGCGGGAGTCACCACACCCCGTGGGGCTTCGCCTCCCCCACCTGGGGCGGAGGGAAGGCGTCCTGACCCGTCCCGTCCCGCCCCGTCCCGGCGGGACGTTCCCGCTCCTCTCCCCGCAGCCCCCTCCGGCGGGGCCGCCGCGGGGGAGCGGCCGCGCATGCGCCACTGGGCAGGCGGGCTGGGCAGGCGGGCAGGCTGCGCATGCGCCGCCCCTCCCCGGGCGGGCGGGGGCACCAGGGCCCGCCCCGCGCGCGCCGCCGCCGCCGCCGGCGGGCGATAAAAGGCCTGGCGGCGGATCTCTGACGTCACGGCGAGTTAATTTTAAACCCGGACAAGATGGCGGAAAGGGACGCGGCGCGGCGCGCGGGGCCGGCCCGCCAACGGCCCGACCCGGCAGGTAACGCGCCCCCCGGGGCGGGCGGGCGGGCGGCGGGGCTGCCCGCGGCGGGGCTGAGCTCGGCTCGGCTCGGCTCGGCTGCCCTCGGCTCGGCGGGGCTGCCCTCGGCGGGGCTGCCCTCGGCGCCCCCGCGGCGGGCAAGCGGCTGGGCGGTGGGACTTGGCGGCGGGCGGCGCCGGGGGAGGCCCCGGTGTCTTCCCCCCCCCCCCCAAAATGGCGGGGGCGGCCGCCGACCCCGACGCCCGCCCTCGTGGTTCGGCGGCGGAGACGCGGCGGCGGCCCCTCCGCTCGCCCCTGCGCCGGGTCACCCCGCGCTCCCTGCGCGGCCCGGGCTTCCCTCCCGCCGTGCGTGGGGCGGCTCGGGCCGGGGCCCGGTGACCTTCCGGAGCGGTGCGGTGCGGTGCGGCGCGGCCGAGCCGCCCGTGTGCACCGCGCGGGGGATGCGGGCCGGAATGCGGCTGGTGCTGCCCGGCCAGGCCCCCGGCTCGCCTGGCGCGCTCCCGGGGCCTTGATCCACACGCATCGCCTGCTTCCTGGAAGCCGCGTCCGCCTGCGAAGGCGGCGGCAGCAGCACCGGGCAGCTCGGCGAAAAGGAGCTGGCTGAGCCGTGTCGGCCCGTCCCCCGTGTGGAGCCGGTGCGCTCCGCCGTCGGTGCTGTTCTTTGCTCGCAATATATCCTGTGGTGGTGATGGGACACGTCTCTGGCTTGGTGTTTAGACTCGGGAGTCTGCGCAGTGTGTTGTTTTTTTTTTTTTAATTACGGTTATTTCTCAAGGATAGCTTAAAAGCTGGGAACTTGTAACCCTCTCTCTGCCACACTGTTCAGGAGGGGACCTGGCACTGTGCTGACTTGAACCATATGTTGAATCACCTGAGCCTTTTAGCACTGTACTAGTACATGGAACTATTTTAAATTCTTTGTTGTATAACTCACTTAATTTGGAAGCAGAATGACTGAAGTGGGCAAGATTAAATAAAACCTTGCAGATGCCATGTGCCACTACTGGTTTCAGTTGCTTCATTTGCAAGCCAAGTAGACGGAGACTGGGAAATCCAGCTGCACTTTGAACCAGCGGGTATGGAATGGCTACTCTAGTACTAGACTTTTTTTTTTTATAGTGAGGAGAAGGCAATGCTTCTGAGTATTTAGAAATGTTTGTGTTTAGCAGCATTGTGATTGCAGTAATTTAAGAGTCCAGATATTGAAGCGGAGGATATGATACTGCTTTACTGATTAGATACTGGTTTCTATCCCCAGCACTCCTGAATTTTCTTTTATGGTTCTCTGTGTTTTCAGCACTGTGTTTTATAATCTCAAAGCATTAGGTTATTGCATAACTTTCTTAGCTATAAAAGTGCCAGCACACCTGTAATAAATGGCCTCCAAAGTAGCTGTATCATCACTAGTGGTGGAAATGTGTGTGTCATGGTTAAGTTGCTTGCGTACTTTAGACATGGAACAACTTAATTTGATAGGGTTGGCATGTACAGCTATGGGTGATCTGTGCCTGTAGAAGAGCTTTCTGTACAATGAAATAAACTGCAGTGCTAGATTGAAATAGTGACAAGAAGAGAATTGTAACAGGAGAGGCCTGTAATTCTCCTGTACCATTACTAAGTGTTGCTTAACAGCTGTTATGTTCTGGCTTATGCTAAAGTCACTATGAAGTTACAGTTCCTCTTCAAATAATAGCAATAGCTCTGTGGCATTTCCACTAGAATTCCTTTGAAAGCAAGTACTGGAGTTGGGGAAGGCTGTATTCTTTCTTTTTACATCTTCACCACCTGTCTGCAACTTAAAGACATTTCTGAAATAGTTTTAGCACAGAACAGTTTTACTTGAATTATGATAAAAGCATTCCTTAAAATATGACAGTTTCTCCTAGTCTAGGAGGCCAGGCAGCTCTTGTTCATGTTGGATGGACAGGAATGCTTGAGCCAGGTTTTGCAGGAGTGCTGATACCTCTCAGGTAACCTTGAGCCAACTGCAGTCCATGTGTTTTGGTTAAATATAAATGACTAATGCTTGCTTACAGACTATACTAATAAAGGACCACTGATACTATGATAGACAAGGGATTGCTTTCTCTTTTTGTTCTAATAAGAATAGGGATGCTACCCCAAGCTGACTACACTGGATAGGAGTGGGTCTGTTGGAAGGGTGGGTTTGGGGCTGGGGATTTTCCTTCAGTGTAGAAGAGCACTTATCTCCTGATGGTAGTATCACAGTATTTCTCTCCGAGTCTGAATTTTGTCCAACTACAATAGTGGATGCAATAAGCAGATGGATAGGTAGATAAATTCCGTGTTTGTTTTGGTAGTGAGCCACAGTGCTGTCAGTTTCCAGTTCAAGCAGTAGAATAAAACTAGTTTTAACTTCGTGCCTGTTTTTAGTAGACTGTTGTATGTCTTAGCACATTCTGTAAAAGTTTCTAACTGTTCCAAGGACATTCATAAGGAAAACTGCCAAGTTTCACTGAAATCCAACTTTTCTATGTAAGGTGAAGTTTGGAGTTGCTTTTATTACTGCACTGCAGTCGTGAACAGGCCCTGTCCTCGGGATGATTTTTTTTATATCCTGGCATGGCAGTCTTTGGATGGAATTTTGATACTTTAAAATCAGACTGAATTGTTTTTGTGCTTACTGTTGCTGCATGCTGTGCCTATGATGGGATCTGCAAGCTGCAAGTTTGAGTGCAACTTTACAGCTTTTTGCTAAATCCTGCACTAACTTTTCAAACTTAAAATACTGATGATTGGTGTAAGTATGGTTTTTGTCTTTAAACTCAGCTAAGGTGAAAAGGGCACAAAAAATATTTTCAAAGCTTCTGCATAGATAGACCTGCTGTATTGGTCATTTGTAAACAACTTGGAAGATTTCAGAAGTACTTGTGTACACTGGTTCTTAATACTTCCCTCTAACTGGACAATGACTGGATCTCTCTCTAAAAATGTTTTCAGCAACCTGAACTTCTTGATGTCCTGGAGGATATATGGAAGTAGCTTTCCTTGTTTTTGGGAGATTGTTCTTGACGTGAAGAATGTTGTCTTGTCCTATAACTGATTTTGGGGTCACAGTGCTGTGTAAGGAGTTGATTTACATGAATCTATTTGTGAGGTTGGGGTTTGTATCTGAAACACCAGAACAAACTGATGAGAAAATTTGAAATTCCTGTGAAAACATTGCTTAGATTGATGTCTCCTATTTTCGTTAGCTGCAAAGAAATGATGTGACATGAAGTGAGTGATGTCTGTTAGGACAAGAATTATTATCAAGTTGTTTCTAGCAGCAAATTAATATGTAATAGGGACTAGTGTTCTGACAACATTGATAGCTAATTTGTCTAACCTTTAACTTTAACTTCTGTTTATTTCTGAAATGTAGTGTTCATTTCCAGGAAAGCAAGTTTTTGTGCTTGCTAAGCATTCTTTTTGAAATGCGTTTAGAATAAAAGTTACAGGAACTCAGAAGGCATTTGAATTCAGAAGTTGATCCTCTTCCCTCTTAAGAAACCTGGAATTAAATCCGAGGAATTTGAGCATATCTTTATTTCCTACTGTTAATTCTCATTTGTCTGAACATATCTCCTAAGACTTGAAGGTAACACCCATTGTGTTCGGTGGCTGTGCAAATGAGTTACTGGGATAGGATATAAATTAATAGCATGCAAGTAACTAACTACCTGTTGGTGTTTTACTGGAGTTCTCACTCTGCAGTGAAGCAAGTATATGTATACCATTACAGTGCCATAGCTCGTAAATTCACTTAATGAATTAACCTCCATGGTAGCTTGTTCATGTGTTTACATATCCTAAAGCTATCTAGTTAGTTTGCCTGGACTCCATCACTGAAAATTCCAGCTGCTCCATGGAGAGGCTGCTCCTTGAGGTTGCAAGTCTAGTTTATAACTCATCCTAGTGTGAGAATGGTAGAGCTTTGTGCTCAGTATGATCTGTAAAGCTAAGCAAGTCTCTTCTCCATTTCCCATTAACTAAACAGAAAAAATAGCTATGCTGATTTTAAAATGATTAGTACCTGGCTCCTCTTTAAGGTTGGAAGAACTTAAAGCAAAATATTTGACACCAAAGATGGCATTACTTAGCCATATAGCATCCAAGGCAGTGTGGCAAAAGTTACTGGAGTGAACACAGGTGGCTTTTGGAATTCCTGTTTGATGCTAGCTTGATGAACACATGGGCAGGACCAATAGCATATAAAATACAATGTGAAAGAGAACTCTGTTTGGGCCTCTGCAGAAATGATTTATGAAAGACCATCTTCTTTTAAAAGACTCGTCCTGCTCTTCTGTATCCTGGAGGATTAGATGAGAGAACTGTCAAAGCTTGCAAAACTTCACGAAGTGCCTTTTGGGAAAGTGCTCAGCTTACAGCTTGGTTACTGGACCTCTATTTATGGCTTGTGTATGATATGAGGGATATTCTGATACGCTTTTGCAAGAAGGGGAAATGTCTCTGATAATATTTTTTTTATTGTTCTAGATGTATTTACAGCTTTATTTTTAGTGCAGACAATGAGCAAATTACTGATTGCATTTACAGCCTTACTTACCAGTGATTTTTTGCATGGTGAGGTGAGGTTTCTGTGTTATTGTAAGTCTTGTCAGGTTTCTCTTCAAAGGTTGGAGTAGAAGTCTAAACCTGGAAGGCAGTGCAGTTGAAAACTTCAGCTAATAAAATGTACAGATTATAGACATGGAGTATAGAATGTAGCTTCCAGAAAATTTGGTTTTTGAGAGTAGTACTTGGCTCTTACGCAGTTGTTGTTCACTTAAGATCAGAACCAGGTTTCAGTCTGTAGTTAGTGTCAAATTTTACTACATTTTTTTCATCATTGCCTTAGTCATGTTGAATTTAAGAGTTCTTATTGGTCTCAGTAAAATATTTTAAGTGTAGTGTCTTTTGAGCAATGTGCTGGATGATTCCAGGACAGCAAGGCTTTTTTTTTTTTTTTTTTAACTTGGATTGTATATTACAGAAACCTGTTGGAGAGCATGTGTCAACTGCTTGTACTGACGTGTTAGGTATTTTCTGTATGTTGTGAGTACTTGGAAAAGTTGCTTTCACCTCTTATCTTCTCAAAGAGAGTGGTACTGCTGAGTGGAAGAGTAAGTGCAGTTATTTTAACTGTCTGTGTAAGTCAAATCCTATGATACTACTGCCTGCAAACTTGCATGCTGTGTTTCATTCCTCTCTGCAACACCTTCTGCAGCATTTTCAGCTCCTCGGGTAAAATATAAGAAGGGGTCTTCTGGCTTTTACTTGTGGCTGTTCATTTCTTTTGGTCTGTGTAGTGTATTGTATTTGGGGAACCTTAAACAACTGGGAAATGAAAGGTACTATCATCAATCAATCCATTGCTTAATACAGAAATCATCACAGTACTGTTTTCAGGAGAGGAGAAGTCACTTGAAGTACATTAACTGCTAGACATGGAGGCAGCAGCTTTACTTCCTTTACTGCTCTATGTCTAAACAATATATTAATGAACATAACTTCTGTAGAAAATTAGGTTAAGGTTCTTGATATAACCAAATCACTTTCCTAAAACAAGAAGTAATCTTGCTTTTAAGATAAATAATTTAATAAATACTTTGTAATTCTGCACTAAAACTGAATAATTGTTCTTGTTAATGACAGAAGTATGAATCTAACGTGGCCTTAAAGCTGCCCTCAAGGCAGTTATCACCTTTCAAGCAACAAAGTCTTAAACTTGTCATGGGGATAAGGGAGGGAATGCAATACAAAGTACTTAAAAGGAAATCTTTCTAAATGTTAGTGTGTCAGACTTCTTAATACATACATTGTTTAGAATAGTGCAGTAAGTAATGCTTTTGGGGGTTGGGACACGGAACGGGTTTTTTTTTTTCTAGAGCTGATAGTACTGTAGAAGTAAGTAGCTACTGAAAACCATGTTATGTTTTGAGATTTAAAAGGCAAAAAAAAAAATCTTTCAAAATAAAATAGTGGCAGCAGCAGCATTAAGAAATGTAACTTCTGGTATTAATCTTAGTTTTTTCAATGAAAAAAACCAAACCAAAACAAAAAATGAATTCACTGAACATTTAGATAGCAGATGTGATTAAATACTCGTGGAATCTTCAGATGGTGCTAGGAATCCTGCTTGTTTGAGAAGACCCTTAAAATGCAATCTGGTGCTTTTAAAGAATTTGGAAGTTGGCTCGTGATAGACTGAATGTTATTCTTAGAGTCTCAGTCTAAGTACTTTGAGTTGCAAATGTATCACTGTTTTATTAATCAAATATCAAACTGAGCTGTTCTGTAGTCTAAACTGTTGTTGACATCTGATTTCTGTAGTGCATTAGAACTGACTATATTAAGCTTTTGTGAGCTTTAAGGACAGCACACTGCTATCTCTTCTGACTTCATGTTTTAAACCTAAATGTGTCTCCCCAGTGTTTGTCCTCTGTATATACACTGTAAGGAAGAATTTAATGGAACCACAAATTAAGGTCAATAAATATGATGCACAAAGACTTAAACTGTCAGTTGAAGTGGTGGTGTTAAACTTACAGTCTTCAGACTTGTATTTCCTGCTTCCTCCTTCAGCCAAGTGGAAATTGTTTATTAAACCATTTGTAGTCTCAACATATGGTATAGTGTGCTGTCCTGTAGAAATGCAGTGAGATTGGCTAGATATATTCAGACTAGTGTGAGAACTTTCTGTAAAGAGAATTAGTAACCAGCTCCCCTTCTGTGTTTGTTCCTTTCAGGAGGATGGTGTGATTTGCCTTACCTCTGGGATTACTGTTCTTTTTCCCCTCAATGCTATACTTGCCACAAGGCTTGACTGGCCAGCAGCTGTTAGTGTACACATAACAGTGGCATTTGCTGTCCCAGGAAAATGCTGTTTAGAAACAAAAAATGCTCCTGTTGTTAGGACTCTTGTTTTGCTACCAGTGGCTGAGGTTTCTCTTGTAGTAAGTGTTATGAATGATGTTAAAGAAGCTTAGGTAAGTAGGTGAATCTTCAGCTCTTTGAACTGATACAAAGGTGTGTTTTGCTTGGAACCGAACTACTACTGTCAGCTTAAATGGTGATTTTGAAATAAACTTTCTTCTCTAATCTACGCTTTAGTAATGACAACTTTTAATACGTACAGTATATTCAGTAGTAATGTTCACAGAAATGCTCCTCTAGTGCAGGAAGGACTATGCCAAGCTTAAGGTCTTCCCACCAGTAAACATGGTAGCCTGTGATTTTGACAAAACTGAAACTAGTGTTAACCTCTATTTGCAAAGGAAGGAAGCCTTTTTAAGTGACGGTTAACAAATGTATTGGCTAGCTCAGCCTAAATGTGAATTATTTTTCAGATCTAGACAAATCCTTGGCAATGTGCAGTCTGATCTAGTTACAGCCCAGTTGTCTACCCATCTTTGCAGTGTTATCACATATCACTAAGTCAGTCTCCACATGAACATGCTTCTTAACTGTACTTAGAAGTTCTGAGGGTCTGGAGAAGTTTTCCAGCTTGACTAAGTTGTAGTCACAAAACTGAACTTTTCTTTTGGCACCAGTGCTTAGTCAAGCAGCTTGTGCCTCCCCCTCAGTTGTGCTAGTGCAGCTGTTTCAGAGGCTGTAAAGCACACAGAACATCACCTCATGTTCTTCCAAGATAAGTTGGTGCATGGACCTAGGACAGTGGTGCCAACACAGAGGACAGCAGTCCTGTACTGTTCAGCAGCACAGCTGAACTGACGCTGTGCCCTGCAGATCACAGAATCACGGAATTGTCACAGCTGGAAGAGACCTCTAAGATCACTATGTCCAACTGTCAAACCCCTCTGCCCTGCCCCCCTCAAAAAAACCCAACACAAAACCAAACAAACAAAAAAAGCAGCCCACTAGAGCATGTCCTGAAGTGCCTCATTTACACATTTTTAAAATACCTTCAGGGATGGTGACTCCCATCACCTTCCTGGGCAAACTGCTTCAGTGCCTTACCACTCTTTTGATAAATATTTTTTTCCTAATGCTTAGACTAAACCTCCACTGCTGTGACTTCAGGCCATTTCTTCTAGTTGGATCATTATTTCCTTGAGAAAAGAGACCAGCCCCCACCTCACTTCAACCTCCTTTCAGGTAGCTGTAGAGAGCAATAAGGTCTCTCCTCAGCTGCCTCTAAACTAAATAAGCCAAATTCTGTCAGCCTCTTCTCATAGGACTTGTTCTCCAGCCTCTTCACCAGCTTCGTTGCCCTTCTCTGAACTTGCTCCAACAACTCAACATCCTTCTTGTAGTGAGGGACCTAGAACTGAGCATAGTACTCTAGGTATCGACTCACCAGTGCTGAGTACAGGGCACTATCACTTCCCTGCTCTTGCTGGCCACATTATTTCTGATACAAGCCAGGATGCTGTTGGCCTTCTTGGTCACCTGAGCATACTACTGGCTCATACTTAGCCAGGTGTCAGCCAACACCCCCAAGTCCTTTTCCACCAGGCAGTTTTCTAGCCACTCTTCCCCAGCCATGTAGCATTGCCTGAGGTGGTTGTGATTGAAATTCAGGACCCTGCATTTGGCCTTGTTAAACCTCATGCAATTGGTCTCAGCCATGTAGCTTTGCTTTTTGTTTGTCTCCAGCCCTAGCACTCATTGGACTCCTATTGAGGTGAGAGAGTTTGTAGAAAACTGTTTGTGTTGGATCGTTTTTTCTGCTGGTTTGGTTTGTTTAGCTGACAAGACTCTCAGTAGTGTTAGGTTTGTGGCAAAATTAGCAGGGAAGGCAATGTGGTACTGCATGGTGCTGGAAATGGGAAAGAGTGGGAGCATCCTTCTCTGAGTTGGTGGTTTAAGACTCAGCTGTGCTTCTGAAATGGACTTGAAGGGGCAACAGTGGAGGGAGAAGGTGGTGGTTACTGGCACTGTCCTGTTGGCAGAAAAAATGTACTTTGAGCTGTTGCCTTAGCAGGGGACCTTTGTGCTGCATCAGCAACAGTGCCTGGCAAAGACTCAGGAATCCGGGAGAGTAGGTGCGGGGATCTGAAGTATATGGACAGTGTTAGGTGCTGAATCAATTATTATGGGTTAATTGCAGGAAAGTGATATGGCAGCCCAGGCTCTTTCTCTATGTGCGTAGCAGCAGGGACTGTGATGAAAACTACAAACTACTTTTGTCATAGCTGTGTGAGAAAAATCTCTTCCTTCAGTGGAGATAAAGTGAACGTATGCAAAATGTGATTTGTTTTTCAATTTCAGTTCTCCCTAAATGTGACTTATGTGAGACTTTTTTCATGTTTCAATGCACATTGTTGATATGGGCGTAAGTTGTGTTGGCAGATGTTTCCGCCTCACGCTTCTCTTTCATCTGGTGGGTTTGTTACTGAAGCTACCAGGTTAAGAACAGTTGAGAAGGGAGAGAGAGGAGGTATTTAAATACTCTCTGAAGGTATCTGAAGGTAGTTACTGTATCAGTTTTCCTCTAGCTATGTGATCTAGAGAAGGCAGTTTCTTAAGGTAAACTCAGTCTCTCCCCTTGCTGCCCTTTATTCTTTCAAATGAGATGAAGAAGTTTTTATTAAAAACAATTATGGAGTTCAGTGGTGGAAAAACTGGATGGGAGGCTTGCTTAGCTGCAGGAACTTAAAGCGGGGGTGGGAAGCTGAGTGTAAACTGGGGGCTGGGTTAAAAAGATCACTTTTGCTTAGAAGCTTCAGATCATTAGAAGCATGGTGTGATAAAAAAGCCTCTTTGGCTTGCCCTGTTTACTTAAACCTGTTGGTGTTCCTGACCGACAGCTTGTTTTTCCTGGAAATTAATATGAAAACTCACCCTTCCGCATACCTCCCTGGGCAGCAAAAGCGAGCACTTGCTTTGCTTGCTGCTGAGCTCCTCTGTGGAGGAGCTCTGTGGTACAGATGCAGCTGGCTGACTAAACCTATTCAGGCTGCTAATCTAAGGATCAAACACGGGATAATTGCAGCCAGCATTTTTCACCTTATTCTCTTCCCTATACTCTTCTCCCTCAAAATCTTGGTTTGAGTTAGCTGATTGTTGTTTAAATTATCAGCTGCTGACATGAGGAATACATACAAGGTACATAAAATGTATTTGTGATCTAAACCACTTAGAAAATGCTGACTGAAACTTCTTGGGTGAGCAAAAACCTTAAATAAAATCACTCTGAAATACAAGTAGAAGTCTGTCTATTTTAAATGTGTGTGATCTGCAAGGATTCAGTTAGCCTGCAGTATTCACAAAGCACTTTTTCACTTGCTATTTCCAGAGTCCATGGTGAACTAGAGGATTGTGTATCCTCACTGCCATCCTCAAGAAGCTGGAGGATGAATAAGGAGGGGGAGAAAAGATAAGGAAGAGGCCTTTTTAGTGCTTTAGTGCTTTCCTCTGCCTCAGTCTTAGTATTCTAAAGCAGCATTCTTTGAGGGGGCTGGAAAAGTACTGGTAAACCTTACTGTGGGTAGAGATCCTGTTAGGTCCTTCAGTGAGTGTGCTAATAATAGCTGTGAGTTTTAGGCAGAGTGGAAGAAGGATGATAAGCATGTTTTGTCACTATACCTATCCTCCAAGTTTTTCCTTTTACGTCTTACTTACTAAGTTCATTATGTGCTTTCAGAAAAGTATTCCTTTTATATTCCTTTTTTTTTCCTACTTCCTAGGTTGTGTCAGGTTTTGCACTGCTGCTTTGTCTGAATCTCTCCTTATTCGTATTCTTATTTGTATGTATTTGCTGAAAATAGCTGAATTTGAGGGTTGACTTTTTTGCTGCACCTCTTAATCATAATGAAGTCTCCCTCTAGCTTTTCTGTCCCCTTAAATGGAGAATGCAGAATATCAGCATGTCAGTATTTTGCATAGCTATGGGAGAGCTGTCTGTTCCTGCATGCATGCAGACCATTGACAGAGAAGCAATTTAAAGCACTTAAACAGCAGGCCTGTCTACTCCTGGCTAGTTATGATGCTTCATAGGTATCTAGGTCATCAGAAAATTTTCTTTTTCTTCTTTCCTCGCAGAATTGTAGCTTTAGGTACTTCTTGCTTCTGCTTGCAGTTTATGTAACAGTTCTATATCTGTCCCTTAGCATCCCATTGCCCTGAAGGAACAGAGAGAGTTAAATGCATATTCTCCCCTCCGCCCTTACTCCTCTGTCAGTCTTATTGGATATCCAGACAAGTCTTTGGAACTTCGCTCATCAGTCCTATTTATAGCTGAAATATTCAAAACATTTAATTATTTCTGGCCTTAAAATGAGCTACTTGGCAGTATTTGCTTGTCAGCAATAGAAAAGCAGTGATGCATTAAGGTCTGTGGCAGCCCCATAGCTTTTATGTGGATCTTGCATGAAGCAGAACTTCTGGAGAAAAGGGAGGACAATTTTGTGACTTAAATCTAGTGATTTTTTTTTTTTTTTTTCCTCCAGTAGAGGGGCCAGATTTTTTACCTTGTCCAAATAAGGTTTGAAGGTTAACCTTTTTTTTTTTTTTTTCTTTCCTACACTCTGGAACTCAGTTCACACATGCCTACACTTTCCTCACTTCACTATATACTAAAACAAGAAACATTTAAACATTTTGTCTCCTTTTTTCTAAGGAAAATTTCCTAGGTGAAGCTCGATGAGAATGTGTTACATTTAAACATGGTGCAGCAATTTCCTCATCATAACTTACTTTAAGCCTTTGATTAAAACTCTGCACTCCCTTCACACCATGGAGGTAGAACAAGATTTCGAGCCAGATGGTATGAAGTTTGGGTAGCCCACGTCAGCTTGCTTTACCATTCATGTGTGAGTGGGAAGTTATCATACATCTGTATTGAACAATGAGGGGGAGACTTAGATTGCTTTTGTATGGGCTCAAAAGTGGTGTCTCTAGAGCACCAGGAAGAAGAGTTCAGGCATGCTGAGAGCTGTTGTAGGGGGACTGGAAGTTTTGATTTCAAGTTGGACTTACAGCAAAGTGCAGATATTTAGATAACACTATATAGTACTATTATTATAAGATATTAAGACTACTATCTTGAGGACGTGGAGTTAAGTCTGTAAGGCCTTGTGATAGGGCAAGTGAAAGCAGTATTGATAAGAGCCATCTACACTAATGAAAGTGACTTTAGACTTTGTTAATAATCCAAATAATAAGTCACTAAAAAGCAAATGGGATTTAAATTTATTTTAATGTTGTGCTGCATTTGTGTGCAGTTGTCCAACCCACTGTCTGGAGAAGCAATTACTAGTAGTTATTCAGTGCTTGTTGATCAAAAAACTATGCTGTATCTAAACCCAACTGAATTTAGAAATTATTGTGTGTTTTTTGTCATGAAAGCATGTGAATGGTGTATATAATGAGCTTAAGATGTGTACTTGGGTTGAAACTTAAAGGCAGCTATGTTGGTACTTTGCCATTAATGTGCTTAAATGGAGGAACTTGCATTTAAAGCAGGATGTCTTCTGTTTTCATAGCATGCGGGTTGAGCTTGCTGTTCTCAGTCCCTTGTTCTTACACTGCAGGACAAATAGGTCATGAGCCGCTAGCTGTGTACTTAGGGGAAGCAGGAATTAGCTTTTCATTTTAACTCCTACTTTAAGAAATGGGTTATTTAGTTGAGTTAGTTCAGTTGAAATATTGTCTGTATATACACAAGAAGCTACTGTTCTCAAAATTTGACTTAGCACTTCAACAAATGGTGCTTGTTCTGGAGACTTAGCTGGTGAGTGTCATTAGTAGTCTTGCTGGAGTTTTTGGTGAGTGAAGAGCTTATAGGGAAACTGGGTGGTACTATCTTGTCTTGGCTATATTTGCTTCCATTCAAGTCTATCTTCTTCTGTATCTTGCTGTACATTATTGCTTCTCTTGCATCTCCCAGGCTGTTTGACCTGGGTTAGGCAGTGATTATGCACAGCCAGAACTGTGCGTTAGCTCACATACTCCAATGGAATGATTCAGGTTGGAAGAAGCCAAAATGGAGTAGGGAGTGATTAGCAGATAGCTGTAGTAACAGGCCTGAATGCACGCTAGACATAAGGGGCAAGTGTGGTTGATCTTTTTGCATCAGCTCCAGTAAGAGTGATATGATAGACTGTAGTCTGGAGTACAGTAGTACTGTAGTTCACTAGTAGCTTCAAAGGTCAGATGCACATCTTGAAAGACGAAGAATGTAGCTGTGGCTTTCTGGGTTTGCAACACTGTACTACAAGCTGCAGGGCCCTATGCTTTGACAGGTAAGAGCTTTTCTGTATGTACTAGAAGCCTTAAGTCCAGTCTTCTGAGCATATGGGGATTTCTGGTAGCATTGAGACAAACTGCGTGAGTGAGTTGGATGAATCTACCAGCCTGTCTTTAGTACTCTGGCAGGAGGTGGCATTGCCTGGCTGTTCTGCTTGTAATGCAAGGAGCTGTCAGCCATGCCTCTGAAACAACTACTCTGTCAGTGTATGGAATGGATGTGCTGGGTACATAACGCCATTACTGGGATGGAGCTGGACTTCAAAGTGTTCAGAGACAGTACAGAAAATGAACAACACTAAAAACCCCTGAAAGTAACAAAAGTCTGTTGCTTTGGTTGCCTCTATAGCAGTACTGAATGTGTGGTATGGAGATCAATATAGGGAGGTTGCCATGCTCTTTGCAAGACCAAATTACTGTCTGTTTGGCTAAAAAAACTTCAGTGTAGAGGTGGTCATTCTGTGAATGCCACCTCTTCTAAGGTTAGCTCTTGTCTCTTCCTACACTTGATCTGCTGGGACTGGACTATTACAAGAACCTAGAGCAGTTTGTGGTCCTTGTATGGGGCTTTAGGACAAATCCATTTACATTCCGAGTTTCAGGTAGAATGTGACCATGCTGGGGCAGTTATTAACTGACTTAACAGTGCTATCAGCATGCTTATTTTATGGACTACTTACAGAACTTAACTGCAGTGCTTCTGTAACTTTTGCAGAAAACTGGACTGTGAAGTGGGACTTCTTGTCCTTACCATTGTTTTGAGAGACTGCTCCCAAAGTAGTTCTGGCAAGTGGATTGTGATCTTTTGCCCAGAATGCCAAAGTCTTCTAGAAAGGCTTCCAAAGTCCTCTGGTGCTGCCTGGGATAGGGACTGGCTGGAGCAACAATGTAAGCAGCCAGAAGGTAGCATAAAGGACCAAACAGGTTGCAACATCTTCCTAGGAGCATGTGATAGGTTAGGGTATGCTCATTATGCTGCTGGGACCAGCACTTGTTGACATGCTTAACTTGTGCAATGTCTGCTCTAATAATTGCAGACTGGTTCAAAATCTTTTGGAGAAGGGTGTTCTCTGTAACTCAAGTATGAAGTTATCAAACCAGCTCTTCTGGATAGGTCAAGTTTCCTTCACAGCTGTCAACACTAGTTCTCCATCTTCTAAAGTGTTTGATTAATGGCAATGATGGTCTTTTCCTTAGGTAGGATGGGAGCTTTCAGTTATTAGGCTGGCAACCCAAAAAAACCCCAACCAAAACTCAACAAAGCAACTTGACCCAAAACAAAAAAAAACCCACCCAACTTGATGCTCTGGACTTGAACTTCCAGTTTCTGCTGGTAAGTGAAATCTAATAGGAATTGAATAGGTCTAAAGATTAATATTTTCTCCTTTAGCCTCTGAGCTAAGTGAGCTCCAGGGGTGCAGATATTAGCAAGATATTGTGAGCTTTTAACGGGCATATTGTGTATAAGCTCTTGATAGTACTATCAACTTGTCATAGGGAGAACTGCTTGTTTAGAAATAACTAATGGTAAAAGACCACTCTACTTGTTTGTTTGGAAAGCTTCTTAGCTTGAAGAGGCTTTGGGTGGCTATGCTTTGTGCTGGTGGAAGGATGCTATTACAACTCGTGCTTTGAGGTTTGCTAAGGTTCTGATGCCTTCCAGGTAGGAAAAGATGGTTAATGTCAGGCTCCAAGTGAATGAGGAGGAGTTGCTGATGTTGCTTTGGACTATTTTACAGTCTACGTTTGTTTACAAAACTGATAGCTTATTGCAGCTGAAGTGAAGAATGTATTTAAATAAAAGAATATGAGACCGTTTTAAGTAATCAAAACTTACTGCCTGGGGAACATGTAGAATCAAATATATTTTGCTAAAACACATATATCTCTTCTCGGAGAGATCTAATATTAGTGCTTTTATCAATAGAATTATTCCCTTTATGTTTCTAGGCTGCGATGCTAAAGACTTTCTTTCTGCCTGTCAAAATCTTCATACCTTACCTGGGCTATCCTCCCAAGTTTTCTGGCCTACAAAGGATGCTACCCATGTGGGGCAAAATCTGTTGTGTAAACTCTTTCAAAAAAGAGGGCTTGTTTAATTTCTAGGAATACAAAAGCTTTAGGCCAAAGGTGTGAGTTTTTCTTCTGAAGTGGTGACCAATATTTTGTTAATGTATAGTTCAGTGTCCTCCTGACAGCTTTTCTTTTTAAAGTTACTCTTTTCAGGTATCAGGCTTGTTAGTGCAATTGAGTTTTTTGGGTGGTTTTGCACACCCACTTGGGTATCATTTAGTTCTAGGACTTAAGCATTCAAGTTTACTTCTTGTTCAAGTACTAGACTAATATATTAAAACAATTTTTTTACGATTTAGTGCCACTGACCTTTAAGGCAGTGCAAATTTGATGCTTGGAAATGGTAGTGTCCTCTCTAATCTGCAATGAAGTGAAATGCTGTCAGAACAGGCTAAAGAGGCAGCCACTGGAAAAACTCCAGAATCACTGTGTGACCAGTTTTTCAAGTTTATGGTAATGATTCCAATGTCTTATTATATTCACTAAACAGAATACGTTGGAGCGCTGTACGTAAGTCTTCTGCTGAGGCTGGATGGTATCTGGCATGCAAAGTCTGGCAGGAATGACTTTGTGGGTCCTGTGGGTATTAGCAGGGTCTCTGCCATGAGTGAATTAAACTGTGGTGTGTTCCACGGTGCCTAACGACACTTCCTGCAAGAGAACATTACTTCTGGGCTGCTTCCACTGGAAGCATGGGGGCCACCTAATGTACCTGCATGCGGTGCATCAAGTAGCTGGAAATGGATGCTGCTTTATCTTTGTTAAAGCAATGCTTGGAAATGCAGGCATGACTAGCAGTCCAATGTACTTAAGTTCATACAGTGATGTACCCAGATAAGAACTGGTAGGAAGGTGCCTCAGTCAGGTTTGTGCACATGGGTTGCTGATAGAATATGGCAAAATGTAAATTTGGAGATGGAGGAAATTCTGTAAGCACAAAACCTCTTTCAGATGCTTGATAGGAAAATTGGAATCAGGCCAGTGGTAGAGTTTGTTTCTGGTGTGGGACAAACTTCAATCTTACGGTACTTGAACAAGAGAGGAGACTTCATCTTGTTAGTTTGTTTGGTTTTCTTTACTACTTCCTGAATTTTTTAAGTTGGGAAAACAGTACCTAGTAGATGTTATTGTGCTGTATTGTCTGATGGGCTGTGCTACCTTAATTTATCATTAATTAGAAACTTAAATCTCATCTGAGTTAGTTTTTTCAGCTACTGGTTGATCCTGAAAAGCTATTGATTCTTAATTTGTGTATAAAATATTCTCTTAACTTTTTTGAAAGGAGTTGGTACCTACTGTTATTAATTCTTGCTTAATAAAGTGTCATAGAAAGAGTTGGAAGCCAGAAACTTCTTCAGTGTTCTTTGTTCTTCTATCCAGGAGTTGTTAGGCCTTGCACATGCTCAGAAGTTTATCCTCTTGCAAGCAGTGAATAGGCACTCTGAAGTCCGTGCTGTATTGAGAGTTGAAACAGGTGTAATGTGTTGGAATTGGAGAGGAATTTAGTAATCTGCTGATGTATGTAATCCTGAGGTTGCACACTAGATGAGTGGTATTGCTTTTGCATGTTGGCAAGCAAAACTGGCAGAAAGTATTTTTTTCCTTACAACAGTGTAAGAAGGCGGTGGTCTAAAAATTGTTGGTTTTTTGTCCTCTTTGGAGCCTATTTTAAACTAATTATTTTTTCCAGATAAGAGAGAAAAGGTCCCTGATTTTTAAAGGAAGTTATACTTAAAAAACCTTCAACAGGGGTTTTGATGCTGAAAATCAGTTTTCTTTTGTAATTTCTTAAAACATAGAGAATTCTGAAGATCTGAAATGCAAATTGATGAAAATGGTGAGGGAACTGCTGTTGATTTCATTGTCTGCACATACTTCCAAGAGCATTGCTTAGCTCAAGGTTTTACTTCAAAGAAATGTCTAGTGCCCTAAGCTCTGACTTACTAATGTATTGTAACCTGTCAATTTGCAGGTAAGCGTTACGAGGAAGAAGAGGAGGATGCCCTTCCTGACTCAGATGCCATGCCAGACTCAGATGATGAGGTGGATTTGGATAAGCCGCGCCCCATACAGATTGTTCTTGCTCATGAAGATGACCATAACTTTGAATTAGATGAAGAAGCATTGGAAAAAATCTTGCTTCAGGAACACATCAAAGATCTTAATATAGTAGTTGTATCTGTAGCAGGAGCTTTCCGCAAAGGAAAATCTTTTCTGCTGGACTTCATGCTTAGATATATGTATAACAGGGTGAGTAACTTGAATTTTCCCTGCAAGAGAAAAGTAGTTTGATATTTTAGTAATTTCTATATATATTTTTATTTTTACCTTGATCGTAAATATAGCAGGTCAATTTTTTCTTATTTACTAGGGGATGGGGAAGCTAGCTACTCTGTTCCTACTCTCTGAATAAGTGTATTTAAATGACAGTTTTTCTGTACAAATTTTCCTGCAGTTATCAAAGGAATTTATTGGTGTCTGATGTAAGCGGCCGTGAGAAAAACTTGAATGAGGAAGTGTGGTGGCCTTCTAGTTGAGCTCTTCCAAGTGGTGGCTTAGAGGAATCTTGCTTTGACTTAATCTTTTGAAGTCATATTGTGGCAGCAGCATTGTTGCAAAAAAAAAAAACCACCACAAAACAAAAAAACAAACCCAAAAATATTGGGTACCTGTTGAAGGACTAAACCTGCTAAAATCTGAGGTATGGCAAAAAGGGGGAAAGTCTCCTGCTTGGGCTTAGAATGTGTGTCTGAGCATAATCCAGGAATGTTTAAAATCCTTTCAAGTAATTGGTTAGTGAAGGTCTGATCCAAAATTCAGTGTTTTGTTGCCTTTTGAAGTTCTTAAAAAACCAGAACCTATTCCTTTTTTGGTCACTGTTTTGCGAAGCTGGAGTTAACGGTAGCAGAAACTTAAGCGTGACTTGCATCACTTCTCACCTTTGTGCTAGCTGGCTTGAGGAGAAACCAAGATGAGCCCTGCAGTTACAGGAGATACAGGAATATTACAAAGAAGTTGTTGGTAGTTGGCGGATGAAGACTTCCTTTCACTCCCAGTAGTGCCTGCTATTGGAATTCCTCTCACTGGTTTGCCAAGAGTTCTGTAAGAAAGACACTGAGGATGTGGTAGGAGGAATACAGAGTAGCAAGCTGGTGCTCCCAGCTTCTTAAGACTCTTTTAACCTAGGGAGGAATAAGTGTTTAATTGATACAGCTGCTCAGGGGAAGGCCTTTTGTGTGTGTATATAAACCCTTTCAAATGTCCTTTGTATATTAAAACAAAACCACAAACTAAAACCACAAACAACCCAAACTGCCAAGAGCTGCAATCTGAGCTAGATGGTGGCTGGATAGAGGAAGTGCATGTTCCTTCCAAAAATAGAAGGGGTGGGCTTTAAGCAAACATTCTGACTTTCAGATTGTGAAATAAAAGTTCATGGTGCAAAATGGATTGAAACACTGTTTCAACCTTATGTAATACCATGCCTCTCTGTTCCCTCTATTGTGCAGTCACTTCTTTGGTTTTCTGTAGGTGTCTTTCAGAATACCATTTGTTTCATTTAAGCTGAAGATAAGGTGAATTAGCCATCTACTGTAACAACTATTTCTTACCAAAAGCACAGAAGTCTTGTTCTCCACGGGCTTTTGCAGTCCGAAGCTGTAATGCTTGCAGGCCCTTAGCTGAGCTGATCCAACTCAATGTTGCATCAGGACATGCTGCACTTTGCCAAATTGTTTTCCTGCCAGTTCAGTGGTTTAAACTGGCTTAGGAAAAGAGTTCTACAAGAATAAGAATTTCTGCAAACTGGTTGATGGCAGTTGTGGATGAGAGGAGTGCAGTGCCTTCTCTTTTGCACTGTGGAATTGTATTATGTCAAATGGTATCCTCTGCATTTATGCAAATTCCAGTACCACAGGGAGGGCTTTTGTATAGTTTTATAGTACTCTTTAGTCTGATTGCTCTACCTTCAGTCTGGCTTAATTACAAGCCTCTGTTTTCTGTGAACTAAATACTGTATGGATCTTGTATGAAATACTGAATCTGCATTCAGATCATACACTAATCAAGTAATTTTGGGATATCCTCCCCTGTGGATATTAATATGTGTGGTGAAAAACTTGCCAAGGTACTTCAGAAGCCAAATTTCTTGTCTTAAACCAAGAGCTGAAGGTCATATGAAAAATTACCACTCTAAAAGTCTCACTTGTGCCAGTTGAAGTCACAGGTAGGATTTTGGCATGGCTGAGATTGGTCACTATCTTCATGGAGGTAGGCATCTCATTTGAAGCACTAATACTTAGTGTTATGGTTGCTCATTTGAAATGGAACAGAATAATCTGCCACAAAACAGCAGCAGTGTAAACTCAGCAAGCTGCTGCAGGGAGTCTGTATTCTTTGTTGCAGTTTAAACCTTATTAAGAGTTGGGTGCAGGAACACTAGTATATTTAGATTTAAAAGTTCTTTTTGAGATATGAACTTCTTAGCTTGTATTAATCTGCAAGGCACTCTATGTACTAATGGCACTAGGCAAATAAAGTTGCCTTGGTCCTTTTCTTTTGTGTAATATATTTAGAGAGGTTGTCTTTTAGGTGACTGATACAAAATTGTAGTGTAACTTCTAGCTTGTTTTTCAGTAAGAAGAAAGTCTTTTTCCTCCTCCATCTCTTGAATGTCTTTCAAGCCAACTTTTGATGGATGGACACTGTTAAAATACTGAGTTTTAACGAAGGAAAGAGAGAGGTAACAAGCTAGGAGTGCTTCAGACTGATGCAAAGGTCAGTCAGACAGGCTTAAGTGCATAATTCTCAGGATAAGCAGCTTCAGCTGAAGTTGTGCCTGTTAAGACACCGAAGTCTCCTGTGACATGAATCACATGAAATCAAATGCGGTCATACCTAGTGGTCATTAAGAAACTTGTAAAAAGATTTGTATACTTTCTATCTGAATTGCTACAAATAAGGATAATTTCTGGAAAAACAAACTGGGAAAAAGAATTAATGTATAAATGACAAATGGAACATATTGTTGAAAACATAACAGATACTTTTAAAAAAGTGAAAAGCTACAATCCATTGCCACATACCTATGAAATATGATTCAACTTTTCAAAACAGTGTCCTGGAATGTACTCAAGTCCAAAGTAGGCCTTGAGCTTTGATTTCTAGAGCAGCCAGTGGATGCATAAGCATCTTCTGGGACAAGAAACTCCAGGGAAAAGCTGTTCAGGTTTTGCTTAGTCTCTCTGATAGAAGTGTATGTGCATGACAAATCAAAATAAAACAAAAAACAAACCAACCAACAGAAAACCCTACAACTAACAACCTACCTGCTAAGAGCTTCACTTGAATGCCTGTGTTAATTTTCTGAATTTCTATCTGCTCATGTAATTTTTTTTTGCCATGTCTGATCCAGATAGCAGAGCTGAATGGTGTGCACTTAGCATTTGGGAGAATGCTGGTTCAGAACTTTGCTTCTTAGTTTGATTTGCTCTGCATTCTGCTAGGTATGAAGAAAGTATGCTTTTTTTTTTTTTTCTGGTCCCCTTTAGAAACAAGCAGTTTCATTTATTTGTAGTAGTATTCCTATGCTGTACAGCCTGTGGGTGCTCACGCTGTTTTCTGAAATGTGAAGAGAATTCTTGAGTTCTCTTCTGAAAACTGCCAGTGCAGAGTCACCATGGAAGATAGAGACCATAGCTTAGTGAATTGAGAAGTCTCCCCTTTGACCTTCTTAAAGAGAACACTTTCCTGGCTGGTAACTTTCTCTGGACAGTCAGAAGCAAATTCATTAAATGTCAGTCTCTTTCTGTTCTACCAGCATGCTGTGTTCTAGCCTGTGAAATAAAGGTTTTTCACTAAGTCCTCTCATCAGTATAACTCTTGTCTGCCTGCAACTTCTCTCTTGCAGGATTGAAGTGTATATAAATGTATGGCAGTGAAACTTCCTCAGGGTGCCTGTTCAGACTCCTAGATTGCTCAGTACATACTACATTTCTGGGTTAAATGTGCTTACATAAAGGCTGTATGCTTCTGTGTGAGCCACTGCTCTGTGTGCTGCCTGTCCTCAAGGACCTTGTTACAGTACCATCAGCCAGAAATATTAGGTGCAGTCTATACTTGCTTCTCTAATAGCCTTTCCCAAAGTGGGCAATGTGCCAATAAAATTTCAATATGGATAGGTTGATTGACATGTATCAAACTTTCAACGTGACCTTTTCTCTTGAATCCTAATCACTTAGGAAAAAGTATTTTGTAACTGTGACAAGTATAGATTGTAGATCTACTTGTCTTTGCCTGTTCTTTGGCTTTTGCAAGTTGGCATTGGGAGTTTTATTCTGGCCTCTATTAGTGCAGGGTTTTAGATACTTACCTAGTTTCAGCAGTTGACTTATTTGTGAGTGGGAAGGGAGAGGATTAAGTCAAATCAGGTGTTCTATTCCTTACAGAGGTTTAGCTCAGTCCTCGTAGTTAAATTATGTGCTATTTGCAACTGTGTTTGAGTTGAGAGAAGTATGAGAGTGGAGAGAGTATGAGGGCAAAGAGGATTTGACAGACAAAACTGAGCTGTTCTCATTAGCTCTGAGTACTTAAGACTTGAAAGCTCTGCACATAAACTCTTCAGTGACTGTAGAGTAGTGCAGCTGCAGAAATACAGTAGACTTGGAGCAACATTATTTTGTGGATGATCCTTGAAACACTGTAGAGTAGCATTCTGTTATAATATTTTTGTGTAGCATTGTCAGTCAGCTCTGAGGAAAATGAGAGAACAATGTGGAAATTTGTTAAAATGTAGTATGTTGAAAAAACAAACCACCTCCTTGGTTTTAAATAAGTTTCTCCTCTTATTTTGTAGACTTCTCCTTGCTGGATAGGTGGCAATACTGAGCCATTGACTGGGTTTACATGGAGAGGTGGCTGTGAACGTGAAACCACTGGCATTCAGATTTGGAGTGAAGTGTTTGTAATTGATAAACCAAATGGAACAAAGGTGAGTGCTTGATTTAAATAGGTGTATGTAAGGATTTTTGCCGCTGTGCCTGTACCTTTGATGCCATGGGTTTCATGGAGGCAATTAAAATATCAGTTGCTTTCCTTAGCATTCTGTAGCTGCATAACATTTTGAAACCTTATCAGTGCAAGTATGAGTTTTCCTACTGGGTTTTAAGATTCGATCTTCAACTATAGTCCTGTTCTGGGTGTACTTTGTTTTGGCAAAGTCTAATCTGTCCAGGCTAATGGGTGGGTTATCCTGTGGATGTTGTAAAACTGTAATAGTTATAAATACCATATATATACAAATGCTGTGTTAAGAACAGCTCCATAACAAATGCTTTTTTGAGTGGTGAGAATGTGTTCTAGCTTGTAGCTGTGTTCTAGTGAAAGGTAGTGTGTGGCTATAAGTATTGGAAACAACTTCTGTATCTGTAAGCTGGTCCTTCCATATAGTTTAACAGGTAGTTTGTAAAAAAAGGATTAAGTCTAACAGTGGGATAAAAGGCATTAACTCTATTCTAATCAAAGCTGGTGTGTCTTCTAAAACTGTTAGTTTAACTACAAAGTTTGTTTGTAGGTGTTTATCTTCATGCTGAAGCAAAGTGTTAATGTTATTATTTATTATTTAACTTTCATAACCTTTGCATTAGTGGAGGAAATATCTGATGGCTGATTTTCTTAAATTTTATAGCTAGCCAAACAGTTAAGTTTGTGCTCAGTGGACAAATCACTCACTTGTGCTTGCTTGTCAGTTATCTCCAATTGAAAGAGAAGGGAACTGTAGTAGATTCCGAAGATGGGAATTGAACAGATTAACTTGTATCATTAAGATCACTTAATTTCATGTCATTCCAGCAGACAGTCAGTATTATCTTGTTTTCTTATAAAAATTATTATTTTAATATGATTACTTTAAAAAATGTATCTATCCCCTTGTTAACTGTAATGAACTATGCTGGATTGTCAGCTGAGACTGAAGTTTTTCCAGTGATTAAGAGCCGTCTGTTACACTGCACTGTACCCCAATAGTCTGAGGGAGGCTCTGTGGGAAAGGGTAACTAGTGTGTAGCAAGGTCAAGGACATAAGGCTGATGACATGGCCCTCTAGTTATTGCTTACTCAGCTGTAGGTCTGTATAGGCATGTGTACAGGGAGCTTGACTGAGGTTTAGCAAGTAGGTGTAGAGGTAGAGACATGCTCTACTTGAAACAGAATTTATCCCAGTGGCCTGGAGTTTGAAAGTGTTAACAATTTGGTTAACTATTGCTACTCTCTAAAACTCTCTAGGTTGCTGTGCTACTCATGGATACCCAAGGTGCCTTTGATAGCCAATCCACTATCAAAGACTGTGCAACGGTTTTTGCTCTGAGCACCATGACAAGTTCTGTCCAGGTGAGAATACCTGTGCTGGCAAATAATGGCAGCTACAGGAATCCTCTGTACTGAACATGCAAGGAAGATCTCTCCAGCCATGCTTTGAAATTCACCTGTGTATCTTCCTCCAACTACTATTTAAGCTTTCATACTTGCTATCTTATTTTCAGCGTAGTATTCTTAGAAAAATTTTCAGTGGAACCAAGGTTATCCAAAGCCAATCTCAGTTAAATTGCTGACTGAACTGGGGAATCCCAAAAAAAAGGTGTCAAAGTAGCAACTGCTTCTGTACAGATGTGTTATAGAGTCCTTTTTAAGACTTTAGATATAGTTTGGGATGAAATTACACGGTGATCAGCTAAACTTGCTGCTACTGTTAAATTTCTGACAATTCTCTTTTGCTGGGTTGGAAACTACTTATAAGCTTGTGCCTTAAACATGCAAAAAGTGAACAGGTTTTTGTGGGGATAACAAGTGACCTTCTTCAGGCATTCTACAACATAAAAATAACAGGAGTATGTAGACCATTACTTCTGCCCTGTGGGGTTGCTTTTGATGGGTTTTTGGTTGGCTTTTTTGTTTTGTTCCTGTAGTTAGGATAAATTGTGGGTTATTGATGCATCTGTGGGTTTACTGCTGTTCAGTATTTGTACTATTGAAACAGTCATGTGTTCTCTAGATAAAATCAGGTTTCTTTAGGAAGATTTGAAAGGAAAAAAATCTGGTGAACTAACTACCCAGTTACTTCTGTGTCAGGGATGCAGCTGCTGGATCACTGAATCCTAGATCACTTGGACTTGAGGATGGCAAACACATGCCATTCTCAATCCTCCTGTCTCACACCTGTGTGATGATTTTAAGCATTTGACAGTCTTCTCCAGTTCCTTTATGGCTTGTTTCCTTGGAAGGAAGCTGTTCTAAGAAAGATTAGGGTAGTCAGCAGTGGTTTTGTCCCTAGCACTTTGTGTAAGGAAGTGACTTTTGAGGTGCCTTTTGTCACACCTTTCTAGTTGCAGATTTTTGGGTAGTTAGACTTTTTGGAAAAGGGCAAAATGCTTTCATGTTATACTGTAATTCTTTTACTTTATATTGCAGGTATACAACTTGTCCCAGAATATTCAGGAAGATGACCTTCAACATTTGCAGGTAAGAATATGCTGAATTTATATTAAGCTGCTTCTGAACTGATACTCTTGACATTGTTCTTGAGGTTACTACTAATGTAACTGTGATTTGGGAGCTGCCTGCGACTTCATATTAAAACACTGAAGCTGACCTGCTGCTAAAACTAGTGCTGCCTATAACAACATTATTTACATCAACTCCATGATGCTGTGATGCACTTGCTGTGTCAACGCAGAGATAAAATTACAGGCTTTAATCTGGCTAAATCTTATCTTTCTAAAGTCTGATTTCTATATGGTAAGTTTTGAAATTCCTGAAAGGTTGAGAAAGGAAAATGATCCATGAAAGTAATTAATGAGAGCATTCTAATGTTTCTCCTGTTTCCCTAAAATAGGAAAATGGATGGAATTTCATAACCAGTTTCTTAAGAAATGTGGGAGCTTGGGTCAGGGCAAAAAGAGGATATTCTACCCAGAAGCATTCTGTAGTTTTTCAGCTGAGAAACTGACAGTTTTTTTTCTGCTTAGAAACAAAATCAGGAAAGAGTTGTTCTCTCTTTGCCCTGGGATTTTGATCCTCTAATGGTACATTGTGGTCAAAGGCCATTGAATTCTGGCTTTATGTGAATGGTTCAAGAACCTTATCTCCTTAACTTAAAACCTGTAGCTTTAAAGGCTAGCTTGTGTATTAACAAATGTCTGCCTGTGCTCAGGCCATGACCTTGTCACAGCTTAAAACCATTTTACATGTCTTCTGATTGAAAGGACTTCTGTCTTGATCAGTGCTGCAAAAGTCTGGCTGCCAGTAGTGGAAGTCTAAGAGCACTAACTAAACATAGTCTTGTGATGCTGTTCTCAGTTAACAGAGTTGTATCACTGGGCCAGCACTTCCCCACACCCCACAAAAAAAACCCCAATCAAGCACTGCAAACAAAAAAGTCCTTAGCTAATTATTTGAAAGCCAGGCTTTCCTCATGACCTTGGTCCTTTGGCAGCCTCAGTCCAATCTGAACGAATCAATCCCTTTCTGTTATACTGGAGGGTGTGATTTGAGGGACGAAAGGGCAGAGAAGGGTGATAAATATAAGCAGTGGGTAGGGGACACCCTGGCCCTTAGAGCTGAGGCAAGGAATTGTGAACTGAGTGAAGGAAGTTACGAATTTCTGTTATAACAGGATTTTCTGTTCTGAAATACTGTTAGTCTCTGGCTGCCTTTTCCATGTATCAGGTAAGTGAATGGGGTAGGAATTTAGGACCAAGGGAGCCAGTCTCATGTGGGTGCTTTGTCACTTCACAGCTTCTTTTGCTCAGGATGACTAGAGTTTGGAGGTTGATTTGTGTTAAATTAGTCATAAGACTAATTTGACTAATAATTTCTTGGATGCCCTTGTGATCAACACAAGGGGAATTGCCCTTTTAGTCATTAAATTTATCTGAGATATTCCAGGAGTTAGTTTTAATGCACAACAGCAGTTGCCTGCTACTAGAGGATACTGGTGTGCTTTCTTCATCTTCACCTCTAAGATCCATAAGGGGGTTAGCATGGATCAACAACTGAAAGTATTTACCTCTGCTGAAACAGCCAGCACAGTCCAAGATTTGTGTTCTTGTGGGTTGTCTGGCCAGCTCAGTTCAGTGAAGAATGTTGCTGCTGGTATTAATGATCAAAGCCGTGAGAGGAAGACAGCTGACACTTACCTTTATACTGGAAGGAAAAAACAATTAGCAGTTAAGGTCATGAGCTAAACTAGAGATCTGGGAGGCTGCTGAACTTGACTTGTATTTAAATGTCTGATACATTAGCTCTAGCAAAGTTCCTTGAGATTTTCAGGAATAAATAATTTGTGGGAAGTAAGGGGCAAACGTTACGAACTTACCTCCTTAGCCTAGAAAACAAGTGCTTGAAACTGGCTGGCAGAGAGATGCAGTCAGCTTTCCTCTTGAGTATATCCCACATGAAAGCAGTGAAAATGGTGGAAATTGTGCCTCCTCCCTGAATTTTACTGCGGGTTAGTATACTTGTTCTTGAGATTTATTGGCTATTCTCAACCCATAACAGGATTTAAGATGGAATGCTTTATTTACAGTAGAAAAATGTATTTTATATGTGGCATCCTTACACTCTTTTTTTTCTATCAGTTGTTTACAGAATATGGAAGACTAGCTATGGAAGAAATTTACCAAAAACCGTTCCAGGTAACTAAATATGTTAAATGGATCTTAAGCATTTGAATGTGTAGAAAGTGAGCTCAGGATAATTAATGAAGAGAAATCAGTTGGACTGAAGCTAGCCTGTTCTTTACAAGACTGGTTTTCTTTCCCTGACACCACATTTCTCAGCAAAAACACAAAGGAAAAATGCTGAAGAGGATCACAATTTAGGCAAGTATAGCTTTGTGCCTGAGTTTTAAGGCATAAAAGGAACTAAAGTGTTGAGTGATGTGCAGACATTATGGAAAAAAGTTTTGCACTGCCTTCATACTCTGAAATATGGTTGGTCGTTGCTGGTGGTGAGTAAAGGTTCTGAGTAAAGGTCATGTAGCCTCTAAGCAATAGCATTGAGGAGAGCCATGTTGCATTTGATTTTTTTGATGTGTTCCCGACTCTTTGCTAGGCCAGAAAAGGGTTTGAGGCTGCTTCTCTTAAGTGGAGTCAAAGACGGATCTTTTCTGTCCTCAGATATCCTCCTTAGCCTCCTTAACAGTCGGCTGCTGTTAGTGTGGAGTTCTAAGACTTGTGTTGGTAGAATGTTGAGCCTTCAAGTATGAAGCCCTGATGTTCCTGTGATTGGCCCAGGCAAAATGCATTCTTTGTAAAGCACCTTGTTTGATACAAGAGTAATGTCAAGTTTTGTTTCTGTCTTCAGCTGATGGGAGAGAGGACAGTATAATTCCTGTGGCATAGTGAAAGACAAACCCAGGGAACAGGGAAGCTATGTTTTTGAGACACTTGGGTACTTCCTTCCATATAAGGAGCAAGTTAGATTTGTGTTTACTGTGTTGGCTTGATTGTGGGGTTTTGTTGTTGTTGTTTTCTTCTTTAAACAAGCAAGCATTTGTACCACAAAACTACAAGGTTACTGCATTTAAAGCAGCCAAGCCTAGAAATTCTTTGACTTAAAATGAGCATGTGATAGTTTTTGACCTTGGGAATTATACAAGCCATTCACTACTGTTGTTCTTCCTGTTACAGACGCTAATGTTCTTAATTAGAGATTGGAGTTATCCTTATGAACATGCATATGGCTTGGAAGGAGGAAAAAAGTTTCTAGAGAAAAGATTGCAGGTGAGTTACCTCCAGTAGTGCTAGTGTGGTCTTCTGACTTAAGTGACAATTTACTGTCAAAATAATGACGCGTGATGAGCTAACTTTTTGTGCTAATAGAACATCTCTGTTTCCACTTGTGTGCAGAATTCTGGGGTTTAGAACATGACATTTTTGTGTTCAAGAATGAAAGCTTAAACACATGTTTGTGCTGTTAACTGCTTTTAAGCTGATACTTAATCTTAATTGCAACACTGGAAAACTCTTAGCAGTTCTTACTGTCTTTTTTCTTCAGGTAAAGCAAAACCAACATGAAGAGCTACAGAATGTAAGGAAGCATATTCACTCCTGTTTCAGTAATCTTGGCTGTTTCCTGTTGCCCCACCCGGGTCTTAAAGTTGCAACAAATCCAAATTTTGATGGGAGGTTGAATGGTAGGAAGCTTTCCATTGTGTGTTTCTTGATTCAGATCACCAAGTTTGTTATCTTATATGTGAAGTTGAACACTGATATGGTTGGCTATGGAAATGCTTGATTGGAAAAATGTAGGGCTACAAGATGAAACTACACAATCTAGAAATGTGCATTGTGTGTTCTTTTCAGTGATTTGGAGAGTCAGGCGAGTAGAGGAAATGGATGTCTTTGTCTGGTTGTTGATTGTAATCTGCTAACTGGAGACATACTTAAAGGGCATTTGATAAGAATTCCAGAGAGGAGAATTGACAAAATTAAGGACTTGACTTAAAATTGAAAGTCTTTCCTTTAAGAAAACTTGATAAACCAATGATCAGAACTTGAATGACTTAAAAGCTGCAGGCTTCTACTACTGCAGAAAGAGGGAGAGTCAGGATTCTTCCAATTACTGCTTGTACCTCAGTAGAGGGAATGTATCAGAACGGCAAAGGCTAAAAAAGTGGATTTGTGATAGTAGGATGCCAGCCTTTTCTGTGCTGAGGGCACAGATTATTGTGCAAGATGTTGGTATAGTTGGGGAGATGCACTTTAAATATTACAAGGACAATGGGACCTTGTTCTTTTCATCTAAAGCTAAGATTAAAGATTGGGGAGAATTTACTAAAGCTATACTATGTATATAAGCCTTTAAATATCTTACAAATGCAGTCAAGAGTTTTGACGGTATGGATTTTGAAGGGTCATGGGTCATCAGTGTTCCTTTAGGAAGGGTAAGATTGAAAAGAAAACTAACCACTTTTTTCCCTGAAACTGATTGAATTTTACTAGATATAGATGAGGATTTTAAGAATGAACTGCGGAATTTGATACCATTACTGCTTGCCCCTGAAAACTTGGTAGAAAAAGAGATCAGTGGATCCAAGGTGACCTGTAGAGATCTTGTAGAATACTTCAAGGTAAGCAAACTCATACTAATTATTTCAGTTAATGGCTTAAAATAAAGTATTCTAATTTTAGGGCATGTTGTTCCCAGAGAAGATATCTTATCTAGGCTGACACTCACTGATCAGCTCACTTCTATTTGCATTTCAGTACTCTGACTTTCCAGAACTGGCACACACATTTCTAACAGTATAGCTCTTAGCAAGCTACTGTTGGCAAAATTGTTTAATTTGTTGTTTTTATTTGAACCTATTTTCTTTGGAAATAGGCTGAATTACTTCAAGCAGTATAACAGATTTTTTTCATACTTTTTCATACTTTGAAATCCTAGTTTATCTGGATATGTTGCCTTTTTTTTCAGAGGATCTTATGTAGATTGTACAGATTAAAAAAAACCCAGCTCTTAAACTACTAGGTATGCAGTCAAAATTTCAGACATTCCTCTCAGGATTTTTAACATGCAAAGAAGATGCTAAACACTTGCATGTCCAGCACCCCTGTACATCTGAAATATTTGTGTATGATACTTGGCAGCTGTTAGACTCTTGAGCTGTTTTGGCATTGTGGTGACACCAGCAGAAATGTGATAACATAATTCCTGTATCACCAGGAATTGGTCTGGTGTATGTAACCTTTTTTGGATTGGAATGACTTAGGGAGTTGGCTTGGTAGGAGAAAGTGGCACACATTCCTAAAGACGTGAATTTTGCGTTACTACTTTTGAGCATACATGTTAAAGGTAGAAGAGTTGGGCTGATGTTAGGAAAGAAGCTAGAAAATGGAGAAATCTAGGACTCAGAACACTTGTTAAGTGATGTAACTTTTTATAAAGGAAAAACATTATATGGGACACAGAAATCATGGCTGTTCTGATATCATCAACACTGTGGAACTCATATGTTCCCTTTCTGTATTGACATGGTTGCTCTCTGCTTTTTGCTCTGCTTTTTCTCAAACTTGATCCTGTACAGTGTGGAGAGTCTGTATTCAACAGCCTTTGAGAAAGGACTGCTCCCTGAAAACTGAGTGTAAAACCTCCTCTATTGAAAAGCTACCTGATTCCTGTCCTGTATCCAGTCTGGGAGCAGCCACACAGGGTGCTGCAGAAACAATGTGGTTACATAACTAAAGAGGACTCCTCCCTCGGGATGGAGAATCTAAAGCTGAGATCATGAAGTCTGAGTGGGAAACTTTTGAGAGGGCTTTTACTTGGAGGAAATAGCTACAGAAGCAAAGGGGGTGTCAAGGGAACAGAGTCCTGTATAACTCTCTACATTTTCATAGACTGTCTTACAACCTAGAGCATTGGGTGTATAGGGACCCTGATAACCTTAATCCTTCCTCCTTTACAGAGAAGAAAATCTCAGGGCAGAGGCTTGTAAACAAGCCAGTGGGAGAGCAGTAGTAGCATGAAGAAAAATTACTACCTAGCCTCTGAGGAATTGAGAGTGGTCTTGTTGGTCTGCTTTTAACAACTTGTCCAGAGCACTGAAGTGCTGCCTGCTATTCTTCCTTTACTAATCTGTCAAAGAATTGTGCCATAGACCATCACATAGGCTGGAGAAGACATGAAGGACATGTTCTCTTCCAGGCTTCTGAACCCCAGTGAAAGAAAGAATGCCTGAAGATTGGTGGGTGGGGCATAGTGGGATAGGCTGTCTGGTTGGCTTTCAGAAGTATTTTGGCAGCTCAGCTCCGTTTGCATTAGTGCTTTGGTCTGTTTTTTTCTTCCCACACTTCAAAGGAGCAAGGCATATGAGGAAATACAAGTACTGGTTCTCCCAGCACTGGTGTGTGTTTGGATAGACCTCTTGCCAGAAGGGCCATATGAGATAAGTCATACTCACTCTTGTTTTGAGTGAAGATTCCCCGCCTAGTGTATCTGAGCGTGCAAAACTATGCTGTCAAGCCTGTCACTTCTTGAGATAGTGGCTGTGTCTCCTGAAGGTGCTGTACACCCTCCTAGTCCCCAGCCTCAAATGCACAGGAGAGTAAAGGGATTAAGGCACTAGAGTTAATTGAGAATGTCAGACTTCTGTTAAGAAGTGTACTAAATTGAATATTTAACATTATTACAAAGCAATAATCTAGGAGTTCTATCTTTATATCATTCCTGTTCTCTCCTTCTCAATCATAGATATTTATGAAAAATAAACCTTTGGTTTTTCTTTCTCCCTTTTAGGCTTATATTAAAATCTATCAAGGAGAGGAGCTACCTCATCCAAAATCTATGCTGCAGGTATTTTATTTTTCTTTCAAATAATCTGATAGATTATGTGTACTTTGTAAGGTTTTTGCAGTTGAAGTTTCATGACTGCTGGAGGTCTGAAGCTCCTGCACACAGAACTGTAGTTCTTGAAGGAGCTGTGTACTTTGAAAACCATCTGAACTGTGTTGCTTGGGTACATATTTGTGTTTTTCCTCAGCTCCATCTACCAAATGGAGTGGAGGTACATGTGGTTGGTTGGGTTTTTTTAGCTCCTTCAGTAGTTTCTAAGCTTGTGTTTCCTGTAACTTGCTATTTTGTCAGTATCTTTTGATTATTCAGAGATCTTTTGGCATCAGATGCAGCAGATAAAATGGAGAAGGCTTATAGTAATGCAGCTATTGCTACTGTCTTTCAGTGTTGGGCTGCTCTATGTGGGTTTGTTAGATTGAAGTTTCTTTTCTGGGTTGATCCAAAGAGGATGTAATCAGCTTTAAAAGGATCTGAACACAAACTGATTGTGTAAAGCTGTGTGGTGAACCCTTGAGTTGTTTGGGATGAAGAGTTTTCACCAAAGTGTGCTGGCTTTAGGGGTCAATTTTAACCATTTTGTCTTTGTAGGACTTTTTTTTTTAAGCTTTCTGTATCACTTCATTAAGACAAGGCTGTTCTGGATGTTTTCTTGTCCTTCAAGGAGCCAAATCTTTAGACTTTTGAGGGAGTTCAGAAAACTCATGACAGTGAAACAAAGGCTGCTATCATTTGCTCTACTTAGCATGCTTTGAGTTTGTCTGCAGCTGTACTGTAAAGCTGAAGGAACATTCTCCTAGTTAGTAATCTGTTTTAATGTATACTGCTAGCCTTCATTTGTCTTTTGTGGGGCATTTTCCTGGCAATCTGAAGCTTTGGGGACTATGGGGGTATGTTGGGGAGTATAAATACATGTATTTAACTAGCTAGAAATGCTGTGGTGATACATGGTGCCTGATGTTTTCTAGGCAACAGCTGAGGCGAACAATCTTGCTGCTGTGGCAGGAGCAAAAGACTTGTACAGTAAAGGCATGGAGCAGGTATGGTGACACAACTTTTTCTAACTGCATACATGAAAATACAGGCATCCAGTTTTAATGTTGTGCTTGGTGTTGGTTGTGAGCATGTTAATGGAGAAAAGTAGCTTCGGGCCAGTACTTCGAGGTTAGATGTCTGATGCAGCAAAATCAGGGGATGTAAGGAAGAGTGTCCCAGCAGGTTGACAGAGGTCATTCTCCCCCTCTGCTCTGTCCTGGTGAGGCCACAGCTGGAATACTGCATCCAGTTCTGTGTTCCCCAGTTGAAGAGAGACAGGGAAATACTAGAGAGAGTCCAGCAGAGGACAACAAAGATGATTGGGAGATTGGAGCATCTGCCTTATGAGGAAGGGCTGAGAGAGCTGGGACTCTTTAGCCTGGAGAAGAGAAGGCCCGTAAGTATCTAAAGGGTGGGTGCAAGGGGGATGGAGCCAGACTTTCTTCAGTAGTTTGCAGTGACAGGACAAGGGCAACAGGCACATGTTAGCTAATGTGTAATGAGTAATGTGCTCTAGGGGGATCTTGCTTTAGCAGGGGGGTTGGACTAGATGATCCCTAGAGGTCCCTTCCAACTCTGACAATCCATGATTCTTTGAGACAGAAGTTGCTGGGGAGGCATGGGAATGGGTGTGTTTGTAAGACACCACCTGTTAGTTCCCCCTGCTGCTCTTGACAGACATCTTAAAATCCAGTGACATGAAATGGGCAAACAGGTGAGGAGGCGTGGTGGGCCAGGGTTGCACAGGGATAGAGTTCTTGTATTATAGTCTCGTACTTCTCAGCTGAGGTCATTCATTAGCTGTAAAATGCAAGTATTAGAATTATTCTAAAGTTTTTTAAAAAAACCTTGAAATACAAGAGTTATCTTATCTGAAAAATCTGTATATGTAATTGCCTACTTGCTGCTTCTCTTGAAGATAGTGACTCCAAGCTGAATGCCTGCATGGACTTTATATTCCAATGTAGTGTTGTGCAATATGCTATGTTTTATCAGCAAATTCTGAAAAGAATTACATGTCTCATAAAGCTTAAAATGACTTACTGTGAAACTCTGCAACTCTGTAACAAGTAGGTGTGATAACATGCTACAAATGTAGCTCCCCATTAACTAGGCTAATTCCAGTCTTAATAGCTGAAATACCTTTCCATTTTGAAATTAGAGTAAGACCTAATGCTGGTGGCAGACTAGCCAGTTCCAGTTGTTAGCAGGCTGTTTTGAGAATGGTGTGCTGGGGTAGAGGGACTCCTTTGTTTCCATTTTGGAAAACCTCTTCAAACAGTAAATGAGCTGTTTATAAAAAATGCCTAATCTGCTTTCCTGCCTTGAATCTTCAGTGGCTGAGTTGTAAGGTTTCTTACTTGGGGCAAGGAATGAGCAAAACCAGATATTACCTTAAATGGACTTTATTTCCATACTAATGTTGCTCAGGACTTATATATTTATATTGCTGTAGAAATGCACACAAATGTCTTGGAATTGTTTTTATGCAGATGTGTCAGATGATGTGAATGTGACTCAGCTCTGAAATTTCTGGTTTTTAGGGACAGAAGTGGGAACTTTTTATACATAAGCCAGTCTTAAACACAAATATAGTTGTTGCTGTCGCTTCTGAGTTCTCCTCATGAACCAAACCCCTCCTTTGCTGAGTGTGCAGAACCAAAATACTGTCCCCTTAATGACCTTAAATGTAAGGACCAACAGTTGCAGTCACACAGAGTTCAAGGAACAGTAGCAGTTATTTGTGTCTTGATGCATCAGCAGCTCCTAGTGTTTAACATTCTTTGAGCAATGTGAAAAGACCATTTTGGAGGACGAGACTGGTAGCCATTTTCCTGGGAGTTTTGTCAGGTGTGGAGGACTTCAGTATGAAAAAAGCAGGAAGGTGGTTTTTAAACTTGAGCAGGGAGTAGAGTGGGAATGTTAAGTTTGTGACAGCAAGGTTTACTTTGAAGAGGCTAGCCAGTGGAGCCACGCATCTTGTGAGGCAGAAAGGGGATGCTGTACTTTGAGAAAGTGAACTTCTGTGTGTCCTGCTGAAAGGGCAGCAGGAGGAGAAAGTTAGTTATTGCTGCACTCCAGAAATGAGGTGACAAGCACTGCTGTAAGACTACCTTGAGGCAGGACGGGGAAGGCTGTTTCATATCATATGGAAAGAATCTTCAGTTTTTACACATAGTCAGACACTGAGGGTCTGGAGGAGCTGATCTGCCATATATAATTTCTCATCACCTAGGTAAGGTCTAATCATAGTCCTCAAGAGATCAGAATTCTGTCTTGCAAAGCACGAGACCTTGGTGTCTAACCATTTTCGTACCTGTGAGAGAGTGAGATGGTGGGTGTTCACATCATTGGTATCCACCATCGTCTTTTCCCTTCAGCAGAAACATACTCTCAAGTTCATTAGAATCAAATCTAGAGGACAGGCTAGGGGAGAATAGGCTAAAGGTGTCAGAAATTAGTTCTTTTCATATCACCTGGTAAGTTTCATCAAGCCTGCTAGTGGCAGCAATAAACAGGAATAAACTTGTTGAGTGGGAAAATCTGCACTGTTTTGTCTTAAGTTCTACACTGATCCTCTCACTGGGGTGCGTGGTGGGGAGTAAAAAGCTGAGGGGAGGCCTTACAGCCTTCAGAGTTCTCTTTAACCTTCCTTAAGCAAGCTCTCTCTGCCTCCTGATGTTCCTTTATTTCACCTTTCCATAAAAGGAATACATGTGTGACTGATATCTTGTCCTTCTGGGCATGCCCAAAGGTAACAGTAGAGGTAACTGAATTCAGTCATGTGCTAAAGCTCTGTGTGTGATTAGACAGGTAAGGCTCTTGCTGTGCCATGATGCAAAGTACCTTTAGCTGCTTGTCTTGAGTCAGGACTCTGGAGCTTACAAAGTCAAGAAAGCTGCAGGAGGTAGTCTGCTGCTGGCTGGAGAGGTGGGCAGTGAGGAGCAGTGTTGCTTTCTGTACAGCAGAAGCTACTTGGGGTGTGATGATCTCCTCTTTGATTGCTCTAACAGATTTGTGGGGGAGATAAGCCTTACATTGCCCCATCGGACCTTGAGCGGAAGCACCAGGATTTCAGAGAGTCGGCTGTGGGGCAGTTCCGCTCGGTGAAGAAGATGGGAGGGGAGGAGTTCTGTCGGCGCTACCAGGAACAGCTTGAAGTGGAAATCGACGAGATCTATGCAAACTTTGTGAAGCACAATGATGGCAAAAACATCTTTTATGCTGCTCGTACCCCTGCCACTCTATTTGCAGTCATGTTTGCCATGTATATAATCTCAGGACTGACTGGGTTCCTTGGTATGAACTCCATAGCTACCCTGTGTAATCTCGTGCTGGGGTTGGCTCTTATATCGTTTTGTACTTGGGCATACGTTAAATACTCTGGGGAATTCAGAGAAGTTGGAACAGCCATTGATCAGATCGCCGAAGCTATATGGGAACAGGTTGGTACCCGTTGTTTTTTTTTAATGCAAACCCTTCCTTGCTTGAGCAGATGTAATGTTTTTTTGTTCAGTGCTGTGAATGAAAAGCTTGTCTAGACCTAACGGAGAATTATAGCACTGCCAAAGGGAAAGTCAGCTCAGGAGTGTGACTGCTCCCTTCAGTAAGAGGTGCTGCACACCAGAAGTATTAAACAAGCTTAGAATATTATCAAAAAAGTGTTGTCTGAGGGCCTTACTAGGTGCTTGGATGATAAAGAGTGAAGGGACTCTTAAAAAATCTTGTTATATTTTTCAGAGCAAGGAATTCTGCTTTTAAAGGTAGCTTGCCCTTATGTGGTGGATAAAATGTCTCAGTTGCTGCAAGAAAAGGGAAAAGTGAAACACTGCTGCCTTCCCTCACCTCACCTAATAGTGTGACACTGGAGGGCTAACTAGACCTCAAAAAGAACTGGCTGGTGACTTGCAGCATCTGCTAGAAGAGGATGTTCAGCAGGTTTCTTCCTTCAGGAAGACTTGTGTTGTCTGTGACAACTTCCATTGGTACAACTGCTGTTGCAAGAAATACTTGCCAGGCAAATTCCTGAAAGAAAAGATGACTTGAGTGTAAAAGCATGAAAGCTGGAGGAGAAAGCTTTCTGTACAGAGATTTTCCTGCCTGAATCCAGTTGACAAGAGCTGTGTCAGTAAAATCAATGTAGAGAACTCCTAACCAATGCTAACAAGTATTGTTTAGAGCATTCTGAATAGCTATGCCCAGTGCCAGCAGAAGGGAAACACTTTGGTGCTGCTGTTACTAGAAATAAAGGTCTCACTGAAATTACCTGGGATGACATTAAAATGGATCCAACTAGGCACAAGCAGATAACTAATGGGAGCCTTTTTATACAGAGGCTGTCTTCTACATTTGAAAGATGACTCAGTTCAAGGCTCATCATAGGCAGTGGTACACTAGACCTATGTGAGTAACCAGGTAAAGTTGATAGACTAGGGCAGAAAAAGTGGATTCCAGTTAATGATTAGGAAAATTTGCATAAGGGTGCTAAATGTTGAGCTACACCCTTAACTAGTGATTAAAATTGAGGCTCTTCTCATCCTATCTGTGTAGCTTCTTGTTTTGAAGCTCGGGGCTGAAGAGCACTGCTAGGAAGGTGGAAGGTGTCAGTTCCATGTGTAGTAGTCACTGAGTGCAGCAGCTGCTGTAGGATACCTGTAGCACATAAGGCTTGATTTGCCTGCTGACCTTCTCTGGAAAGGGAAGGACTTGGCTTATGTTAGCAGGAGCTTGCCTTTTGTGGGCCAGGGGAAAGCAGTCTCCAAAGGAGCTTGCTGGTGAGGTTGGTGCAGTTGTATGTCACCAATGATTTGCAAGGCACCTACAGGTCCTGTCTGAGCCACTCTGAATATATACCATGTTCTTGCTATGCATTTTCCTGAATTTGTGTTTCTTTTCCTTCCTTGCTTCAGAGGAATCCCAGGAAGGTGAGAAGTTACTGGCATTCAGTTACTTTTTTTACAAACTTAACTTGTTTGGCTTTTTCTGCTGCCTTCTAAGAGCCGTTTTTTCTAACAGCTAAATTCATGTTTTAGGTGTTTTCCAAACTCTTTGAAGTCCTTAGACACCGAGCGATTCGCCGTGCGCTTACATCAGTGCCACGACAGCGACTCTCATCCAACAATAACAAGAAGAAAAACTAGCCAGTATTTTTAACTTTCTTTCTGTATCTGAAGTGTTCACACTTACACATGTAGGACAATAAGCTGGACCGTCTGGGCCGGTCTGCATAAATGCTGTAACCATACCAGACTGATGCTGCATATAGGGTATGGAATTGCACATCCATCTTCTAGGAACTGTAAAGTGGTTTGAATTCAGTGAAATACTGCTGTATAGGAGGGACATCACTTGTGATCATAGCATGTGACTGATTTAATCTCATTACTATAGCAGTGAAATTCATTTCTCTTTCAGTTCATTCCAGTTCACATCAGACTTCATCATTCTAAGCTTTTTCATTATTTCAAGTCTCATCTCTTTGTATGTTTTTATATTTTATTTTCCTTGGTTACCTCATTTTTTTGTTTCTTTTGCACGTTTCTCATTCCACAGGTGTTGAAGCCCATGAGTGATAATTTGATGGAGGATCACATGAGGCAGTCTGTAAAAAACTCTATCAAAGCAGGCCTGACCGAGCAGGTGTCTCACCATGCCAGACTAAAGACAGACTGACAATTCATCTTCTCCTCAACTCTGCCCTCTTATCCTAGACATGCTTGCTGTACCATGAGAACTCAGTAATAATAAAAAAATAAAAATAAACCAAAGTTTACAATCAACTGTAGAAGTAGTTTAGTGTGACTGGCTTCACAGATTGCTGCCATCACCTGGGAAGAGTTAAGTTTGTCAGTGCTCTGCTCTTAAGACAAGCTGGTGCCATGGAGAGCACTGGGGCTGGGAGGGCGTGCGTCTGTTTTAAAGTAAAAAGTGTAAAGTCCTGGTGAACTGTGCACATGGGGGAGCAGGGGGTGTTTTAAGGGGAAGTATCTTCCCCCAGCATTAGAGTCCATGCAGTCTCTGGCTTACAGCAGGAATCTGTCCTCTGCAGGCAGTAATTTCAGGGAAGTATAATGATCAGATCCATGTGATGTGTACCCAGCTCCACAACAACCCCTCGCCACCTCTGACAAGTGTTTCTGTGTGTCAAGTTGGTGAAGCCATTAGAGCCACTACATTACAATATGTATCTTGCTTTATTGCCTTTTATACCAGTGTTACACAAATGCATGTATTGGTTCCTCACAGCGCCGCCAGCAGAACTGACTTGTGAGGGAGGCAGTGGGTCAGAGCCTATGGTGTCTTGCCTTCAACTTGCAGACCTGGTCCCGAGGGAGGTGCATATCAGAACTGAGCTGTCTTGTTTCTGCAGTTTAGCCTTCATGTATATAATATTGCCATTAATTCTACTGGGGGAGAAATTCCATCCAAAAATGTTGCCTACAGCTACCAAGCAATGAGTTAGGATTGTCTGTACAGTGTGTTTAGTTTTTATTTTTTAAGAAATCACAGATAGGGCATGTATATGAAATATAAATATATAAATACAATTTTGTATCAAAGTTTTGTAGTTTATGGCAAAACCTGGTTCTGTGGTAGCTAAGTGCAGTCCCTGTAAAGGAATGTTTGTGGCTCATGTAAATGTGTGAATGCATCAACAACTTAAAAGGTTTTTTTGATATATTTGTGATATTTACCGGCCTTGAGCACTGCAATCTCTCACCCCCTTGGGAAAATCAATGGGAATGTTTGTTGTGAAACTCTTGTCTTCTGTTGCATTTTAAAGTTATTTCCTGTAATTTATTTTCAGTACATGATTAAAATCAGTTGTGTATATATGAAATGAAATTTGTGTTTATTTTAAAAAGATGTTCGAGTATGTATTCTACTACATAAACTATGTCAAATACTTATCCTGGCAATTCTATGAACAAATTGTCTCTTGTACTTCATAGCTTTCTATTGAAGCCAATATTCCTCTCACACTTGTCTCTAAAGGATGACACCTGTCTAGCTCAAAATCCCCTCCCTGTACAGAAGAACTTCCTGGTATTCTGAAGCACGCTTCTTACTTGGTGGAGTTGCTTGTTGGCCTCTGCCCTACACTGGCTGTCATTCTGAAAGCTCATTACAGACTGTTTTCACTCATGACTAAATCAGCATCAATTAATGCATTCACAGGTGTGTGGAGTGTAAAGGCAGCTAAATAATTTAACTGCAGCTGGAAATGACTGTGTGCAATAGCTGGTTTTGTATTCCTAATTGGTAATGAAGTCCATCAACGTTTGAGCTTCATGAGTCTCCCTTCTCTTTGAGTGAGAGAAATCATTTGTCTAAAGCGATTGCACTGTGACTTTTGTACCATAAAGAACTGAGGGGGAGAGGTGGTTACCTGCCCTCTGGAGGTGAGGGCTCAGCTTCAGGTGAATGATGCTGAAGATGAGGTAGGAATGTTGCATTTTATGATACTTTCTCTCAAACTGTATAGATTAAATACTGTTATTTAAACAATCTCATGCTTTGGTGATGAATCTCTTTATCAGTCAATGACTTGGTGTCATATAGGGAGCTTGGAGGAACATTTTTGCCTTTGTTTCTTGCATTCTCTGGGCCAGGTATGAGTCAGTTTTGAAGATGTGGCATGCCCAGCTTGCCCTGCAGTGATGTTGAGAGCAGAACTCTGTCCAGGATGTGGACAGTGAAGCTGGAAGGCTTTATACAGACCCTTGCTAGTAGAGGACTGAAACAGGGTGCACAGGGAGGAGAGTTCCTAAACACTCTTGTCAAGAAGTTGCAGAATTAATGCAAAAAACCCCCCAACTTCATAGGAGAGATGAAAGGTAGGAAAAGGGAGAGGCCAAGGTGATTTTTTGGGAGGAGCAAAGTGGGAAACATGATTAAAGGGATAAAAGGGGCTGGTTATGTGGTATCAGGTTGCTGGTGAGTGTTCTCTGGTCATGTCCTGTTTTCTCTATTAACTCCATTTCTTACCCTCTTTATGGGAGGGGACTCCATTCTGTGTTCCCCATTCAACTGGAGTGGGATCTTGGGTCACAGGCGCTGCATGTTTGGAGTGCCAGCAACTGCAGGGTGAAATTGTATGTTCGTGTAACAATATTGAGCCAGATGTAGCCAACAAGTGGGGGCCTGGGAGCCAGGTATTAAAAGCAGTCCTCAGCCAGGACTGAATAGGCATCTATTTCTGCTTGAGGCAGCTAGAGGGACCCCAAGGCTCAGGCTGTACCTGTTGGAGCATCTGGGCATGGAACACATCTTTTTTGTGCATGTGCCTCCCTCTATAGGAGGCAACTAGAGACTCCAAGAGCCAGTTATAGGATAAACTTCTCCAAAGGCTAGTTAGGTGGAGACCATCCACTGCCCGTGTGTGCCAGGGCAGGCTGAACCAGCAGCTGGAATGGGGCTGTGGGCCATATCCACATACCGGCTCCCGTAGCAGACTGGTGAGCCTGTGGCCAGCTACTTAATGAACTGAGCATCCTTGCCCAGTTACTGGAGGGATTGCAGCTTGTAGGTGTGCTTCTTTATTTCCCACCAACAGACCCTCATCCTGATTAGCTGGAGAGTGACAGGATAGGGGGTATTGCTGCTGGTTGTGCTAGTGCTCAGTGTTGACCTGTATGGGTGGTGTGAGCATGTGTGTGCCTAGTGGGACAGCTGGCTCAGCCTTTTTGCTGATGGCACATGGGAGCACAAAGCTGTAACAACCTCACCTCTACTGGGCAACCCCTTAGTTTTCTTAGTAAAATAAGGTTAATATTTCTCAGCTTTTGCTTATGTCCTGTTAAGAACATCAGCATCATGCACGGGAACAGAGGAACTTCCCAAGTGGAAAACATGGGGGGTAAAAATGCACTTCTCTACCTAGGGCTTGTCTGCTCAGGACTCAGAAAAGGAGCCCCAAGAACTGTTCCAGTTCTCTGCATACTGGTGGTGTGCTAAGGTCTTGCTTCCCCCATATTCCCTAAGCAAGTAAAAGCCAATTAAAGTATTGGAACTTCTCCCAGATCAGCAGTTTATCTCTGGCCAGCTCTTGCCTCAAAAAGGATACAGAGCTAGGCAGGAAAGCTACAGGGAAGATAAGTACGGCTGGCAAAGTACAACAAAATGCTATAGGGAGGCTGGGAAAATGTAACAAGCTACAGCATCAGAAAGGTGTAGAAGGTGGTACGATACTTGCTTTCTTGCTTTTTTTTTTTTACTTCAAGAAATGCTGATTAAAATTTATTTCTCCAGTTGGTATCAAGTTAATGAGGCATTCTTCCTCACAAGTGCCTGCTCAAGTCCCTCTGTTCCTTGGGAGGGAAAACACTCATCCAGAGCAATGTGATGTGATTTCTGGCTCCAGAAATAAAATCGAATAGTTTGGGATGGAAGGAACCTTAAAGATCATCCAGTTCCAACCTCCCTGCCGTGGGCAGGGACACCTCCCACTAGATCAGGTTGCTCAGAACCCCATCCAACCTGGCCTTGAACACTTCCAGGGATGGGCTTCCACAACTTCCCTGGGCAACCTGTGCCAGTGTCTCATCACCCTAAATAATTTCTTCCTAATGTCTAACCTAAATCTCCCCTCTTCCAGTTTTAATCTATTACCTCTTGTCCTCTTGCTACAAGCCCTTGTAAGAAGTCCCTCCCCAGCTTTCCTGTAAGCCTCCTCCAGATACTGGAAGGCTGCTATGAGGTCTACCCAGAACCTTCTCTTCTCCAGAAAGGCATACATAACAAATTTCTGGTTATTTTGTAACTGAATTTTCTTAAAGCAGGCTAGGGTCAGGCCAAGGATTTTTCCTGTATGTGGCTGATCCTTACAAGCCAAGTTAAAGAAACTTAAAAAGTACATCAGGTAACATAATACAGCAATAAACACAGGGGTGGAGAACAGGAAACCCTGTTACTTATGAACCTAGATATACTGCGTGTCCAGTATTTTTTTGACTGTGCTAACCAAGTATGGCAGTATCTCAAAACTCCCTGCTTGCTACTATTTTGGGTTAAAGTAATTAAGAACAGATTATGGTAAAACTTCCTTTTTTTAATTGAAAAACATGGGCAGGAGTAAACACATTATTTACACAAGGTCCCAAGTGCAGCTCAATTCAAGAACGTATGATCTGCCATACAATAAAAGGATGTGGGTCCAAAACAGAATTATGGAGGCTACCAAACAGTACAACTCTTGGTAAACACAGAACTTCAGATGAGATCAGCAACTGAAATAAAAGAAAATGAGAGAATGTAAGTATGCACCAAGAGTGCTGAGACTCACAGCCCAGCAGTTCCAGCACACATACTGCTCTTCCCAGGTTCTTGCCCAGAGGGAGCCAAGATGGGGCTTGGGAACCAGGCATGGCAAAACAAAGCATCTGGCATTTATCTTTCAGATGCAGTATGCCAGTTCCCAACGGGCAGAGGACAGCAGCCTCCCTGGGGCTGGCCTGCACTCACCATTCATGGGCATCTCATCTATCTGGGTGGAGTAGTACTGCTCAATGTCCCGCAGGATGCGGATGTCATCGTTCTTCACAAAGTTGATTGCTACACCTTTTCGGCCGTATCTGCCTGACCGGCCAATTCTGTGGAGGCAAAAGGAATGAGAAAATGGCAGCCACCTTGCCCAAGAGTAACCCAGCCACACTGCCCCACGTGAAGGCCAAGCCTACCTGTGTATGTAGAGTTCTCTGTTGTTGGGCAAGTCGTAGTTAATGATCAGGGACACCTGAGGCACATCCAGGCCTCTAGCCCAAACATCTGTTGAAATAAGGACTCGGCTGCAAAGAGAAAGGGACAGTTAAAGCTGCTGCACCCCACTGAGGTGGGCACGAGAGCTGAGAGGTTGTAGTCTCCAGCACAGGGGCCCCTGCTGTTCTGTGCTCCTCCCTCCCCACAGCACACTGGCAGAATCCACACTTTTGCTGCAAGGAAAGCTTGTTCCATGTAGCATCACTAAATTTCAGTGAAGACAGATAGTGCCAAGACAGCTTTGATCTTTCAAAAAGAATACAATGCTCTTAAGAGTTTAAAATACAGGACAGAGCACAAATATTTTTTTTCCTTGACTTATTTTAAATGCAGCCCAACCTCTTCAGCAAAATAAACCAGACTAATTCTATGCCTTGTAAGTATGATCTCTCCTTGGAAAGTGGCAGTCTCCCAAGCCTGTGACACCAAAGGGGGACAGATGGAAATCAGAGCTATTCCTAATTTGAGCTGAACAAGGCATTCAGAGAGGAGAGGTTTTATGGGTTTTTAAGGCTGCTTCCCTCCAGATCCTAGAAAAAAAATCCTGCCCTGAGGTAGCAATGCTGTAAGCAACACTGTTTAAGGCGTTTACCTTGCACCAGATCTGAACTCTTTCATGATGGACTCTCTCTCCTTCTGTGGCATGTCCCCATGCATGGATGAAACTGTGAAGTTGGCTTCTCTCATCTTCTCTGTGAGCCAGTCTACCTGTGCGTACAGCCAAGCAACCTGGGTTAGCTCTCTGCTCAGGACAGCCAAACCTACTAGGTGTGCTTGGAGAATGCTTGCAGGGACATACACACATCATTTATGCATGGATGCAACTGTGAAGTTGGCATCTCTCATCTTCTCTGTGAGCCAGTCTACCTGTGCATACAGCCAAGCAACCTGGGCTGGCTCTCTGCTCTGGACAGCCAAACCTACTAGGTATGCTTGGAGAATGCTTGCAGGGACACTGGTAAGGACTGAGAGACACTCCAACAAGCATTCTGGAGCTAAAGGAAGTAAATATTCTTTTCAAAGCATCCATGAGCCCTGAAAGGAAAGGAATTAAGGGCATTTACTCTAAGTGTGGGTTTGTTTTGGGGACTGGCAGCACATTCTTACCTAATTAAGTTCTACTTCTCTAAAAAGTCAAGTATATCAGGTCTGCCTATAACCAATTCTTTACACTAGGCACATCTTAAAGACAAATGTTTTGCCTCTCCTGACTAAACTATTTCCAAACAGGAAACAACCAGACCTGTTAGCTGAGCTTGTCCTAGCACTCTCCTCTCTGAAGGAGAGCAACATGCCTCTCAGATGGCTGCTGTACCTTTCTCTTGGTGTTACAGAAGATGACAGCCTGGGTGATTGTGAGTGTGTCGTAGAGATCGCACAAGGTGTCAAACTTCCACTCTTCCCTCTCCACAGCCACAAAAAACTGCTTGATGCCTTCGAGGGTCAACTCATCACTGTAGAGATATCACAAGTACATGAATACATACAATGAGTTCAAGAAGGGCTGGGTGTGCTTCAGCAGAGACCAAACTTCTGCCCTGTGTGCTGTGGGTTGCTGGGTCTATACACAAGTCCAAGTTGTTTGAAAACAACTAGAGAAGTCTGCTCTAAGAGAGCTTCAATTCTCACTCTTTACATTCAAGCTTCTTGACAAGAGAGACTGAAGAAAGTTAAATGGAGCAGTATTAAGAAATCATGCAAGAGTGAGGCTCCTCCAGTCAGGTTGCCTACACTTACTCCTTTTGACCAGTGCATGAGGAGCTGTGACACATCAGACGTAAGCTATGCCAAGATCATTCAGGATTAGTCAAAGCTAGTGTGGAAGGCCAACAAAAATCCTCTGGAAGAGCACAGAAATTGGGTAGCTGTGGAAAATGGATTGCCAGAAGAAACTGCTATACATGGGGAGGATGAGAGTGCAGGGGACAGCAAGGCTGAGTCGCAGCAAACAGAACTGGACAAGGATAAAGTCACGGAGATGAGCTGGTCTCCACTGGAAAAGAGGACATGAGCATGTCTTCAAACATCTATACAAACTGCAATGGTGAGAAGGAATGTGACACAGACTCTGCGTATTTACATCAGATAATACTGTGAACTGCCCAGGGCTGGACCAACTCCAAGAGCTCCTGTTCTTTCCAAGGAAACTCACTCACCGTTTAACCAAGATGCGAATGGGGTCTGTCATGAATTTGTTGGTCATTTCCAGAATTTCATGAGGCAAAGTGGCACTGATCAGAACCACCTGTGTAGCTGGAGGCAAGTATCTGTACACATCATAAATCTGCTCCTTAAAACCTGAAAAGCAAATCAAGTGGCACAGAACAATTAGCACACCTTTCTCCCAAATATCTGCTCTTTCACTATTTGATTTGGAATTCACTGTTGGGCCTAATCTGTGATGAACATTAACGAGTGAATCAGTAACACAGAGCCAGTGTCACATATTGCTCAACTTTTCCTAATTTTCCCAAATCCATCACAATGTGGCCGTGGGATACAGTCAAGTATGAAGGGCAGTGCTCAAGAATTTATAACTATTGAAGAAAACACTACACCTTAATGAGACAAGACATATTCAGTCGTTAAACCCACTACAGCCTACAGCTGTCTCACTTTGACAAAACCAATTGCTTTTTGAAGGAGAACTGCCAACTGGAACACTCTGGAATCTCGAAGAGGTGAGAGGAAAGGAAGGGATACAAATATTTTACCTTTATTGAGCATTTCATCTGCTTCATCCAAAACCAGCATTTTGATCGCACGAGTCCTTAAACTTCGACGACGAATCATATCTGTAATATTTCACTTATGATGAGAAGGCTCTGAAAGCAAGTGAGCCTACACTGAGCTCATGCTCCCAGCCACTGTCAGGGCATTCTGGTGGAGGAGGGACAGGCACCTTCCCTGTTGCCAACAGAGACTCGTGTTTGGGGATGGAGGGCACATCCAAGGGCCACAGCATGCCCAGGGCACCTGAGGGTTATGTCTCTGCAGCCTGGCTAAAGCAGCACTGACTGTAGGGAAGCTCTTGTCTAAGCTGTGGGTTGCTATTTACTAACTGCACAGGAACAGTGACCCAGTCTCCCAGAGTAATTGCAGCTGGATGTGAGAAGTGCAAAACGCTACATACATTTTTAATGAACAGACTGGTCAAACCCCCATCCTGTGTGAAAGAGGACATGGCTTTGTGTAACCCCTCAATACTGCAATTAAAAATTATTTGCTATTAGAGTGCTGTTCAAAGCCAGCTCAGTTCAGCAGCTGCTAATTTTTTGGGGGTTTTTTTGCTTGTAAAGCTCTGCGTTCTCCTACTGACAGGTGCTTGTGTAAGTGAGTGCTGCCTGTTTCTCAGAGATCCAGAATCTGTGAGCTTGGAGGTTAACACTATCACTGTGATAACTGCCATGAACAGTAGATACAAAAATCTTCATTCTGTGAAAGCAGAAAGTCCCAGCTGCAAGTGCACCTGACACAACAGAGAGCGACGGCCAGTGCACAGAAAATGTGGACCTAACTTTGAGAGGCAGACAGACCCAGCTCCTATCTCCTCCAAGATTCTGAAGTATCTCCTGGGACTGTACCATTTTCTGCTTTAAAAATACTCTTCCCTCCCATGCCACCATACAGAGAAACACTTTGACAATGAAAAGATAAATGCAAACAGAGAAAGTCCAAATACTATCCCTGTTGATTTCTCTCTAGACTTTTCCAGCTATTAGTACAGTGAGCTGTTACCTTGCTATACTTCAGATTAATGTTACTTCAACACTGTCACGATCTATGTAATTTTCATGCTATTTTGAATCTAAGAGCACAAAAGCTGCAGGAGGTTCCCATGGCTCCAGGCAGGTCTGAGCCTGAAAGTCACGGAGCCTCCCCTCATCTCCTTACCAAACACACGGCCTGGGGTGCCAGCAACAACATGCTGCCCATAATCCAGTTTCCGAATATCTTCACCCACGTTGGTCCCCCCGATGCAGGCGTGACACTGCACATTCATGTAGTCACCCAGAGCAAGAAGACCCTGTGTTGATGCAAAGGAATGGCTTAGTGAACTGAGCTCTCACGAAGCTTGTATTTGTGAAGAGATGCAGGTCTCCACAACCACACAGAGTTTTATTAGTGTCTGTTACCAAAACCTCCTTGACAGCAAGCTTTCATACACTGGGAACTCAGCTCCCCAGGGATCACAGCTGCTTTCAAGGTGCTGTCCTGAAAAGTTCAGTTAAGAAGGTGTAAATCCTTACACCACTAGCCAGTTTGGTCATATGCAAGAACGGTTATAATGCAGATGAGCAAAACAGCCCTTTATCAGAATCTCTTCCTCATTTCAGGAAGAGAAAGAAAAAGCAGTGCTTTGAGCTCTGCTGGGGATCACCTGAAAATCAGCCCCAGGCCTTGAGAGTACTTCAGAGATGGCAATTTAACTGTTCCTACCTTCTGAATCTGTACGGCCAGCTCCCGAGTTGGTGCCAAGATCAACGCCTGGGTCTCGCGAACCTGATTAAAACAGGTGATCATAGGGCAGGCATCAGCCAAGCATAACAGATTTTAGATCCCACAATACTCTGAAATGCCACCTCTGAAGGACTAATCCTAGCATTTTGTGCTAAAACCTAGTGTTTGCAAGAGTCAGCACACCTGGAAAACTGCTCTCACACAGAGCATTTATACAGTAACAGCCTGTTAATGAAGTTACTTCTGAAGCAACAGTGCTTAGGCTGTTCTTTGGTAATTCACTTTTCATTCCAAACTAATTTTGGAAAACAATTATGGAAGTGTGTATTTTTTCTTCAAAAGAACATGAACAAATTCAAATCACTTACACTTCATATGTTCAGTTCAGGTAACAACCTTGCATGGCACAAGGATTCCCAGAAAACATTCTCAAGTGTCTTGTCTGAACACTGAGTAAGTACTTTACAGAAACAAAGCACAAACATGACCTTTTCATTTAGAACATGCAACATTTACTTTTATGTCCCCAAGCAGTGACAGGGGAATAAAAATCTCAGCTTTATTTAACAGGGCACTGGCCTGCAGAAAATCATTATTTTATTCAACAGCATCTACACATTCAAGATCTATTTAAAGAACAATTCGATGGCTACAATACCCCTGGCTAGAACAAAAGCAAACATCTGTCAGTCAAAAATCTAGGTCTCATTCTGTGCAATATATGTCAACTGTTCAGAAGGGTTTCTAATGCTGTTAGGACTGTTTGAAGACAATTCTACTTGCTAAGAGATGAATTTAGCCCTGTATTAGTATGTGCAAGAGGTCAGCTGTTAAAGCCAACCTTGTAATTACAAGACTTCATCTGAACTTATTTTGCCAAGGTGGGTTTAATAGCTGAGTTCCCACAGAGTAGAGACTGGTGAAATTTTCAGTCAGCAATTGTCTAAACTTCACCGCTCATAATTAAAAGACTTCAATGTAAAGCTTCATTTGTTCACTCTAAACCTGAGCACTTTTATGATGAAAACTATGCCAATTTATTTAAAAAACATTTTTAACGTGTGCTATTAAACTACCTGTATATCCAGGCACTGCAGAACAGATATGGAGAATGTTGCTGTCTTCCCTGTTCCTGACTGTGACCTGAGAAACAAACATTTGGTGAATACTCTGGATGTCTGGACAAACAATATAGACAATTTCAGTTATCTTCCACTGTTCTGCTCTTTACCCCTCCTTCGCTGCAAAAAAAGCCAATACTGACAACAGTGTATCTGACAAAAGTTTTGTTACAATCACAGCCTGATCTGCAGAAAAGCACCTTTGAGAACTGCAACAGCAGTGAGGGTGGACTCTGTTGCAGGCTCCCCAGCTCTGGCATGTTTACTCCTGTATCACACCAGCGTTTTAACTTCCTGCAATTTACTGCACCTGATTTTTTCTTCTCCACTGAACAGTAGTAGATAAGCTAACAAAATGTGGAGGTCTAGCAATTCCTGCTTGGTGACCTAGAGATTACTTTTTCCAGTGGGATGGATATCCCCTCTGTGTCTCTAGAGAGGTAATAAAGACTTTCTCCTGCTTTTCCCCTTGACTGACTTGTCGATAACGCTTTTCTGACTTTGCCAGAAAACACTTCCAAGAGCTTCAGAACCCTGTTCATTGAAAACGCCAGGATCTTAGCTGAACCTCTACGACAGCGACCTACCGAAAGCTAATCAACTTTGACGCCAACAGCCAACGCGTGTAAGCCAGCCAGCTCCACCCCGCACCGCTCCTGGGGGGATCCCCCTAACCCTGCCAAGCAGTAGCCCAGCACCGGGGCTGCCAGGTCCCGTCCCCGCCCTCGGGTCGCCCCTGCGACCCACAACCCCAGCTCCAGGGCCTGCCACCCGCCCAGGGCCTGCCGCTCCCTGCCACCCCCCCCCCCGGGCCGGCAGCCCGACTTACTGGGCGATCACGTCTCTTCCCTTGATGATCTGCTTGATGGCTCTCTGCTGGATGGCCGAGGGCTTCTCGAAGCCTGCGGAGACCGGCGTTACCGCCAGCGTTACCGCCGGCGGGACGGGGCGGGGCGGGCCCGGCGCCGGGGCAGGCCCCGCTGCGCAGGCGCAACAAGACCCGCGTCGCCATCCCTCCCTCCCTCCCTCCTTCCCACCTCCATCTCCGCGTTTCCCTCCCCTCCCGTCGCCTCCCCTCGCCCCATCCTCCCTCCCTCCCCTCCCCACGCCGCCCCGCCGCGCACCGTAGGCGTAGATGCCGCGCAGCAGGTCCTCCCGCAGCCCCATGGTGTCGAACGTCGGCGTCACGTCCACCTCCTCGCTCGTCTCGAACTCCACCTTGGTCATGTCCTCCTCCTTCATCAGCCGCTTGCGCGCCGAGCCGGACGTCCCGCCAGACCCCGCCGACCCCGACATGGCTGCGGGCCCCCCGCGCTCCCGCCCCGGCGATGGCGGCCGCGCACCCAGCCCCGCCCCGCCGCGCATGCGCGGGGAGCCGGTGCCCGGAGGCGTGCGCATGCGCGGCGGGGCGGGCGGGTCCCCCGGGCGGGGCGTGCGCATGCGCGGCGGGGCGGGGCGGTGAGTGCGGGCCCGGGGTGCCGGGCCCGGGGCGGCCGGGGCCTGCTGCTGCTGCTCGGGGGAGCGGGAGCCCGGAGCGCGGGAGGGGCAGCCGTGCCGCCCCCTCCGGCCGGGCCTGGCTGTGGGCAGGCTGCGGTGTGGGCTGGCGGGCGGGCGTCTCCGCCGCCTGCGTGGCCTGCTGGCCTGGCATGGCCTGGCCTGGCGCGGCGCTGCGCGCCCTGCGTGCGACGCCCCGGATAAGGGCGGGCGGAGGGAGGTGGGGGTGCAGCGCCCTGCTTGGCGTGTTGCGGGAGGATGAGGCGGGTGGGCCCCGTCCTCTGGTCGCACGGGGGTGTGCTCCCCCTTGGGACGCCGCAGGTGCTGGTGTCTACACGCGCGGCCTGTCTTGCCCGTGCAGAGCCCACATCCAGGCCCGGGAAGGCCCCGGGCACTCGGGTTGGCTGGCGGTCGGACCCTGTTGCCTCTGCGGCGGGTTCCGGCGTGTCACAGGAGGGCTGGTAAACCGGAGCTCCAGACCAGTCAGTTGAACGAGGTTTAGAGTGTCACACCACAGAGACCAGAGGAGAATAACCCATCCTTTTCATCAGGCAGTGCCCTCTCCAGGTCTCCCTTTATGTCGTGCAAGCAGCTGGGATCTAGTTTTCACAGAGCTGCGTCTCTGGGTTTGCTGTTGGGCAGAGGATTTGGGTGTGGGCATACTGTACCCCATTATACTTCATTCCCATCTGGGATTTTAGCAGGATTTGCATCTTCATATTTTCCCCTTTTTTGTCTCCTCCAACAACGTTTTTTTCACCCTTGAACAGAGGGCAGATTTAACCATCCTCCCACCATGGGTACCCTGGGTGATTGGCTGATCTCTGAACAAACCCTTAAGCTTTTGTTGGAGAAGGCTCTCTTCTGCATGGCAGGGCAGTCGCCCGAGGCCTGGGCTAAAATGTTTGACATGGTAAATTGAAGCTGTTAAAAAACACAAACATTTCCAGTCCCAGCACGTCTGAGGGGGCCTGGGTGGGTCAGGCTGAGTTCTTCACATGGGTTGTTCCCATTCTGTTTGTGAACAGATAGGTCAGGAGCTGCATGTTTAAGCAGAACTGGCAGGTTTGCAGGGTGTGACTCCTGCCTTGGGACAGACTGTGGCTGATGCTCTTCCCTCATTTTTCTTATCACAGAACCTGAAGGCAAACAAAGAAAGCGATAACGCCTTTGTGATCCTGCCGGTGGAGACACACGGTATGATGGCCTACCTCCTCCCTGTGTGTAATGTATTGGCAAGCCATCAGGAGAGGACATGGTACAGAGCCTCTGGGATTTGTGGAGGAATGTAGAAGGGTGGCATGGTGCTAACATGCCTGGATTGAGTTTGTGGCAGGGGAATCATGCTGCTGGGTCCTTGTGTCAGTGGCGTTGGCTCTGTTTGCCCGTTGTCCTTGCAGGGATGAACACATACAGGGAGCTTGCTCCTCACAGTGCTGTTTCACAAGTAGATGTGGGGAGGCTGTTTTATGATGGCTGATGGGTGCTGGAGGCCTGACCTAGCCTTCATTTCCCATCGGGTGCCCAGCCCTTCCTTGTACATGGCTGAAGCTCAAGTCCAGGCCCTCTCAGAGGAGGTAGGTGCAGGAGACAAGCCTTTCCTCAGCCTGTGTTTGGCTGAAGGAAGTAGGTGAGCAGGGAGCTGGCTTGTTTAGAGAGGAATGGGAAGTGAGTTCTGGGCAGTGAATGTGTAGAGTCAAAGGAAGTGACTGTCAAAAGTAAGTTTTGCCTTCCCTAGATCACACTGGTCCTGAGCTGGCATCCCCCAGCACAGCTGCATTTCCTTGGAGATGCAGTTGGCTTTCCTCAGGAAGAAGGTGGTCTCTAGTGTCCGACTGAGGCAGGCTTAGGTGGGAATGGAACTCTGGAGGCAACTGGGCTAGTCCTCCTCACAGCAGGGCTGACTTTCAAGCTAGACCAAGTTGCTCAGCACTTGCCTCGTCTAGGTTTGACTGTCTCCTAGGATGGAGAGAGACCCCACAGCTTCTCTCGGCCTCTCCCAGGGCTGCAGTGCCCTCTGGAGGAAGAGTTTTTTCCTTATGTCCAGTCGCAGCTTCACTTGTTGCAGCTTGTCCTTTTGCTGTGTGTCTCTGCAAATAGCCTGCCATTTCCAAAATGAAATCACAGGGGGACTGTATCTCTTCAGGTTCCCAGAACAGACATGAGGCCTTAATCCTCCTTCTCTCCCAAAGCTGAAGCAGGTTTCAAGTGCTTCTTGTGCTTGTCTTGGGCTCACATTTCAGACTTGTGGAGATGAGTTTGTTTCTTTGTGTATGGAAGCAAAGCAGTGTTAATTTTCAAAGCGAGTTCTTTAGCTGTGTTCCATTTAGACAGTAAAAGAGTTGGGATTTATTTTAAGAAGCTGTTTGGATGATTTGAGCAGTGTGCCTGCTCAAACTCACCTGTGCCTGGTGAGTTTGTCTTCTCTTGTACTCATTTTTTGGGAACTCAAATTTATATTCACTAAGCTGGAGAAGGATGGAGGGAGAAGGGCGAGCTTTGAGGAACTGCTGTTTGGCTTGTTCAGCCACATGACCTCCTTTTTCCAAGGTACATCGATGTCTCTCCAGCAGCCAAAACTGTCAGCACTTCATGGGGTGAGCTGAAAGGCAGAAAGATTTCTCTGTAAGAAGAATCCTAGTTGATGGCCTTGATCTGCAGTTCCTTGGATGTGATTTCCATTAACTTTGGATAAGAAACCATAGGTCATTGCTTACACAGAAGAGTTAATTTGTGTTTGATGTTTCTGCAACACGCCGTGGGGAATGCAGACACAAATCCAGCTGGCACACAGAGGAAGGATTCTATGTCCATTTTCCTACAAATAAGGAGGCTGAAGAATGGGTTCTGCTTAGAACAATTCAGGCCAATATATTTCATTTCACATGGGGGTGATGTAATAGACATTAGTTGGGCATTTGAGTGTTGTGGCATGGGGAGAGTTTTCTACTTGTCAGTCAGTTATTGGGCATGGTCTAGGAGCTGCCTGAGTAGGAGCAAACCCTGTGCAGGTAGAGTGGGATGGTAGTACAGAACAACTGAGGGCTGTTGAGCCTCACCTTTTACAGGAGGGAGACGTATACATAGCCTGGCAGAGGGGAGAGATCACCCCAGTTCGTTGGCTTCAGGAGCACTAGCATTTCTGTATCCCTTGTGTAGAAATGTCCCTTTTTAGCGCATGGAGCAAGCTTCATCCACATTTTCTTTGTGTGATCTAAACCACTTTTGCTGCATGGACTGACTCTGCTGCTTGTTTTCCTCAGTGTCAGAAGAGAGTGTGCAAGGAAGCAGTCTGTCCCTCCAGCCAAGCTGCGTGGGCCCACATCTCTTCTCCAACATCTGCAGCATTAAATGTGTCAAGCCTGAAATTTTCATTGTCCTCTGAGCCCTGGAAGAACTTAGAGGAGGTTCTCAAGGTCTCTCGTGCTGCCTTTTCCAATGGTGGTGGGTGAAGTGAGCAGCAAGGCCTTTCAGCAAGCAGCCATCCAGGCTGGAAGGAGCGCTTGCAGTCAGGTTCATGGTGGGATGGCCACTCTAGGGCTGGTGAAAATCCAGGGTGGATGTGATCTAAGCATCTCCGTGAGATGGGGGTGGATCTCTGAAAGACTGGAGGGTGGTCAGATGGTGTTACAACAGGAGTCACGTTGGCACTGTTAGAAGTGGCAGAAAGTGATTTCAGTCAGTGCTGTCCTTGCAGAGACTGAGTAACCACACGGAGCAGGTGAGCCTGGAAGAACTGCACCTTTGGACAGCACACACATGGTCCCCAGGAGTAGGCTTCAGCGTGCAGCTGTCACCTCCTATGGATACAAACTGCAGTGCCTCAGGTAAGGGTGCTTCTCCTTGTGAGGAGGCCCCTTCTCTGGGTGTGTGGGATGTTTCTTAATGCATTGCCCACTGTGCCTGCAGGATCCAGGTGATGCAGATTGCCAGGGAGAGGGACAAGGCGAGGCTGGACTTGGAGAACGTGGAGAGACGCTGCCTGCAGCTTGGCAGGGAGTTGGACAAGCAGTACGTCGCTCTCGAGGTCACCCAGAGCAAGCTCAAGTAGGAGGGGTTCTTTTGGTGGGGAGGTGAAAATGTTTTTCCTATGGGTACCCACAGTCTCTCTCCTGTCCCGGTTTCCCCTTATGAGTCTCTGTCTTGTTTTGCCATTGTGTCAATGGCAGAGAAGACCCTGAAGACCTCACACTAAGGTCCCAGCATCCCTCTGACCAAGCTCTCCCCTCTTGCTTTGGGCATGGTGAGAAGGGGTGTTGGGACCTCCTGACCATCTGAGAACATGCTTTGAGTGCCCCAACCATGTCACTTTTTTTTCCCAGGGATGTTCATGCAGAAATAGAGGCAAAAGAGCTGCTTTTGCAGCAAGCAGTCAATCACCAAATGAAGCTGGAGGCTGATACACAGTTCCTCCAGGGCAAAGAGGCCAGCCTTCAAGGGAGACTGGACCACACAATGAAGGTAAGTAGAACTGCCCTGGGTGAAACAACTTCACTTCTTCAGAGGACACAAAAGCAGAGCTGGTGACAAAGATGGATGGTTTGTATTGCTCTTGCTGGGAAAGATAGGAGTTTTATATAGAGAAATCATCAGCCACATCCATGCTACTGAATTAAATACAGAGCTCATTCCCTTGCCATGACATTATTAAACCCCCATGTTGTCTCTTGGGAACGGTTTGGCCCTTGGTAAGACCTGAACACCTGTGGCCTAGGCTAAAATTGTGCCAGGGATCATACCAAAAGCACAGATGATGGTGTCTGCCTGCCTGGGATGTTCTCAGTGCTGTTCAGTGTGGAAGTACAGACAGAGACAGCTCAGGACTTGCTGCCTTTGTTGGCTGTGAGGGAAACCATAGTTTTATGAAGCAGGGGTAACGATGAGCCTGTGGGGCTTTCTAGTTCTTTGTCTGCAAAATATGCTCCTACATCTGTCCTTTGGAGAGATGAGCCCAGTCCATGTGGTGTGTATCAGGAGTGTACTGTCCAAAGCTGGGTCTCCTGCAAGCTGTGCTGTGTCCGGCAGGCTGATGTACCAGTTGTTTTACAGCTTCCTGCTGAAGGCCTGTGGCCAATGTGACGTGTGGATTTACAACATCAAGAGAGTCTTTTCCCTTTTCCTGCAGGAGAACACTCAGCTGCAAAACAAGGTCAGGGAGATGGCTGAGAAACTGGCGGCCTCTGAGGAGCTGGTGTTGGATCTGCAGAAGGAACTCAGCTGCCGTGTGAAGGACAAGGTAGCTTTTCTTCCTCCATTGCAGTTAATAGGAACTTTTCAGGAACTCATCAGAAGGTTGACACTTTTCTATGAAATCTTGCGTGTTTTGGGTCAGTTATTATGGTCTCCTTCTCTTTGAACTCTGCAGCACATTAATGACAACTTGGAAAGAAGAAAAAGCACTTAATTTAAGCTTTTCGAAGTTTGAAAAACAAGATGAGGAAAGTTAGGAAAGTTTACAATTGTAGAAAATGGTACAAATCTGCAGTCGTCAAGAGAGAACTTCAGAGTTTGGTTTCCAGAAATTAAAAGCTTTCTTTTTCACAAGTATTGAAACAAAGGTTAAGTTTTAGTGTCTTCCACTCCAACAAGGCACTTGGTAAAATGGGTCTGGGGAAAGAAATGAGTCTGATCTTGTTAGCCAGTTTGGAAAAGCTAGTCTGTCTGTAGTTTGATGTATCTCACACATGAAGAAAAATGTTTTTCCTCCTCTTTCTGCATCTGACCCATCCCACAGGTGTCAATAGGAACCTTCCATTGAATCTGTGGGTGCAGCACCATGACTCTGATGATTTAATAGAGCTTTTGCCTCTCCATTTGGGGAGCTGCTAATTTCCTTGATGAGAAGTGTTTCCCTCTGCTTGTGCAGCTGGGCCAGGTGGAGCCCGAGAGCCTAGAGCTCCTGAACCAGAGCGAGAGCTTTGCAGAGATTGTCCAGGAGTACGAGCAGCAGTGCCAGGTATGGGTCGGCAGTTCTCCAGCAATGCTGTCCAATGCTGTTGTGAAGGTACAGCTCTCATCAGCACATCTGTTGGGCACTTTGGCCTGCGGGGGAAAGGAAGGAGGCAGCTGATAGCAGTGTAGAGGGGAGATTCCTCTTGCTTTATCCTGTCCTGTGGCAGGAGGCAGGACACAACTGTGCCTCCAGTAGAGCAGTTTCCTTGCTCCTGCAGCCCTCCATGGGTTAGTTCCCTTGCTGGGATACTGCCAGGGGGGAGTAGGGCTGGGTCATAAATTCCTCCCTTTCTGCCACCCTGTGTCCGTGGGCCATTTTGTTTAGAAACCATGTAACTCTGTGTATAAGGACAGACCACACTGGGCTGTGTTGCATTTCTTCTCAAACGCAAGGAGAAAGGTGTTCTTTGGAAAGCATGTTATCAGCTAATTTCTTCTATCTTCTTGTTTTTCTTTCCTCTTTCTTGCCCCACTTTAACAACCCCTACAAAACTTGTTGCTGCTGGACTCTGCTAGAGAGTCAAGGTGAGCTTGTCCAGGTAGTTGGTGTGTGTGTGGTCCAGGAATTGGTGATGTGTGTGTTTTACCTCCTGCATGCCCTTCTGCCCAGAGCTTTGGGCTCTCTGGGCTGTGAGCACAGCCTCCATCTCCCTCCTCTCGTTTTTAAGTGACTTGTGTATCTTGCATGTTGTGAGTTGCTGGGTGCTCTGTGCCTTGGCTTCTGAGTCCTGTGCTTATTGCATTGCCCATCTGTTTCCAAGTGCTATGTGTGACTGTGGAGTAACACTGAGTAGAGATGGTGACTTCCCAAATCCCCCACCAGGGGCTGAAATCCACATTTTCAGCAAAGCCGTTTCATGGATGCAGCAGGCAGCCCCTCTAGAAGCTGTAATTAAAGGTGAACAGGCTGGTGTACTATCCAGCGCAGGTTGCTCCAGGTGGCACCAAAGAGTTGAAGATGCTCAGTGCTGCAGTTTTTCCTCCCTTGAGCAGCCCCAGAGTTCTCCATGAGACTGCAGATGAATGGAGGGGTTCAGCCTTCAGGCTTCATCTGCCCCTATGAAGGCACCGACTTGGCTTTATTCTTTACCCTTGTTGAATACTGTCGGCCCCCCACCTCCTCTGCTTTCCTGTTTAGAATGGAGATTAAACAAACTGAGTTTGCATTTGTCTAGATCTGTGCAATAATATTTATTATTTGAGATCTTTGGAAGTATCCTAGTTTATAATCTCTTGCAGCCCATCAGTTTCCTGTGTGACAGCATATGGGATATATTTTGATGTCTGCTCAAAGTGAGCAAGCTAATGTTGGCCCTGAGAAGCGATAAACTCCTATGCTGGACTCTGTGCTAAGCAGGCAGCAGAACCTGCTTCATGCTCTGCTTCCCATGGGATCAGCACCTTCTTGCCTCAGCTTATGCCTTCTGCAACCTAGAAATGTTCCCTTCCGGAGCCCTGTGGGACTTACTTCACCACAACTCCTGCTAGTGCTTTGTCTGCATAGTTGGCTAGCCCAGATGACCACAGGAATGTCTTGAAGATAAATGCAAACCTCTGGGCTGTGTAAAGGATTGTAGTGAGATCACAGTGTTTCCTGTCTGTTGGTCACTAGCATTGGTTTTGTTTAGGTGAGGAGGGGTCTCATGATGTCCAGCAATCTGAGGTGTCTGCAGAAGCCCATGGTATTGTGTCCTTTTGCATGCAGGGGTAGTTGCTTGTGGCTCTTCACGCTGTGCAGTGTCTAATGATGGTTTTTGTAATAGTGGTCACAGTAATTTGGGCTTGTATTTCTTCTCTGGCTCTTCCAAAATCTCTCCTCTGCCTGTCTGGGATGGAAGAAAAGGCCCCTGCCTTATTCTCTGACTGTGCTGGCAGGGAAAATCTCTGCTCTTCATGCTGCAAGAGACCCTGAGTACACATTGCTGCTGAGAGCTGGGGGTGCTTGGCCCCCTGCAGCCATGGGGAACTTTGTAGCCACATTGTGACCAGTCTCTGTTTCAGGTGCTGTGGGACCAGAATGGAATGCTGCAGAGGGAGCTGGAAAGGCTGCGTCTCCAGCTACAGGAGAGCAGGGCTGAGTGGGGGCTGCCAGCAGGAGGTAAAATGCAGGAGGGTTCTCTGTTTCTCCCATCTTAGCAAGAACAAAGTCCTTCTGGATCAGTTTCCATGGGAATGTGGGGCAGCTTGTCCCTGAGCTGCTGCTGCCAATTCTGGCACTGGGCAGCTAGAGGAGGAAAGAGGGGGGTGTTGGGTCACGAGGAAGAGGGAGATGGGGAGAAGGAGGCTCTTCCAACTTGAGAGCTGGTGATGGTGACCTGTGGGCTAGGCACCTGGGAATGAACACACAGATTTTCACTTTTGATAATGTTGAGAAAACACAATATAATAAAGAGGAAATAGCCCTGAAGTGTGGCTTGGGAGATTCAGATTGATCACTAGGAGAAAGCTTCTGGCCCAGAGAGGTCATGCAGACCTGGGACTGGTTGCCAGATAGATGGGGGATCTCCATCTTTTGGCATTGTATGCAATTGATTCAGTGAAGCTTCAGCCATCCTGATCAGTTCAGCCAGGCCTGTCCTGTCTTGTAGGCTTGCCCTCAAAGGGCTCCTCTCTGCCAGTGTGCTGCTCTCCCAGCCCTTTGGTTCCCACTTCTGCGTGCACAGAGATGCCACTCTCAATGGAGCAGCTCCAAGAGCAGCTGCAGGATATGAAGTTACAGCTGGAAACCAAGGTGAGGGGTACTGGGGGAGGTGGCCTTTTGGCACAACTGCTTGGTGAGCAGCCTTCTACAGCGTGGCTGATAGTGCATCTGCTCCAGGAGGATTGCTGGAGAATTCAGGCTGGGGAGCAAGGTGGTACCTGGTCTCTTTGCTGGAGTTACTGCGTGGGCTTCCCCAGCCTGTCTTAGCTGGTAGGAAGCTTTGAAGCCCTCACTGGCTGGCAAAGGCTTTATGGAAATCTCTGACACCTTGCAAAATGCTTGTGTGCATCTTGATCCTTATGGGGAACCATGATTAACTCTACTCAACATTGCTGTTGCGGTTAAACCAGTGACATGACCAAGTGGAGAAGCGGCCAGGTATTTTCTGAGGGCAGGGAGGAGTATCAGAGCCCAGTCTCTCTGCACTTGCTGCACCTGCTTGCCCTAAGGTAACAGCATGAACCCAGCCCTTGCTTCAGGCAGCAGTGAGTCGTCATGTGAGAAGCCTCAGTTTCCACCTTCATTCCTCCTTTTGCTGCTGAACTGAGAGGTCAGGGATGTTTGCTGTGTTTCCTTTGCAGCACTGCAACAGTCAATCCTAAACTGCCACACAGGTGACATTTCAAGGAGCACAAAGATGCTTGCAGATCTTCACACTCCTGCCTTTGTGCTTATCAAATCTTGGAGCTTCTAGTGTTTACAGGGGAGCCATGGGGAGCAGCAGCTACTCACCACTGCATCTTGGAAAAGGGACCACTTTACAGGGTGTAGGAAGGCTATGAGGAGCAGTGGCAGATAATGCTCTGGCCTTTCCCTTCTCTCTGGGTTCCCTTGCAAACAAGGAAGATGGGGAGAGCTGTGCTGCTTGCTGGGAAGGACTGGGTCCCTCCAATATCTGCCTGTTAGAGGCTTCTGTCTGATACTGATTTGTTGTCCTGAGTTTAGCGTGGACCAGAACTGCCTGAAGAGTGTCTTCTGTTGAGAGTGACTAACGGGTAGATCTGAGTCAGAGCTATTGGAGAAGAGGAGAGCTCTCAGGTGCTAATATCCAAATCTTGTCTCCTCCCAACAGATAAACTATTATGAGGAGGAAATCAAGTTAATGAGGGAAAACTTTGAGAGAGAGAGGAAGGACAGTGAGGAAAGCTTCAAGGCTGAGATGGACAAAATGGAAGACCAGAAAAGAGACCTACAAGAAACAATTGCGAAGTACTGGGCTGTAATTGGTAGCATGAAACAGCAAAAATGTGCGTGGAGCCTACAGCTGGAGGAGAGCTTTGAGATGGAGCAGGCTAGAGTGGGACAACAGCACCCTGAAGATATTTACCATCCAGGGCAGCAGCTGGGCCAGCAGGGAGAAGAGCAGAGGACGCACCGCAGGGGCAGAAACAACCTGAGGTCTGGCACTGTTCTGTTTCTGGGGTAAAGTGGGAGAAAAGGGATGCATTCCCTGCTCATACCAGACTAGGTTGGGCTGATCTCTTGTGGGGCAGGAGAGCTGCTTTCATTTCAGAGAAAATCTGGGCAGTATTGCAGGGCTGCAGCTGTTTGAAGTGAGACATCTAAACTTCCTTTATATTAGTGCTTTTATTTGAAGACTTTAAGTGTCCCTGCATATTCTATAGGCTTGTCTCAGAGGCAGTGCCCAGCAAAGATTGCCTCTCAAAACAGGGAAATAAGAGAGCTTTCATCAGTGTTTTCTTATTATGCCTCTCTTTCTTGGTCCTTCAGCAAACCTGCCTCTACTTGCTAGATCATCACAATCTGCTGTCTTAAAAGCACAAAAAAATGGCTCAAATTTCTCTGTATAGCCAAAACAGACTGGCTTATGGGAGCTTAAGATTGTCACTGAATGATTTCCCCAATCTTCCCTTCCTGTGCTTGTGGTGCTAGTTCTGCAAACCTCCTCAGGCCCCAGAATGGCCTCGCAGAGGAAACTGGAGCTTTCAGAGTGGTTGGTAAACATCTGATGGATGAGTCTTTGTGCAGTGCAAAATGGTGTGGGAATTGTCTATAACATTGAAGTAATTGCCTTGACTTTGCAACGTGAAGAAAACTTCGCATTCCCTCTCCAGCAAAAGTATGGTCTGAGGCTGGCTGAGCTTTTAAAGCTGTTATCAAATCCAGGTCAGCAAAGTGGGTTTTATCTTTAGGAAAGATGCAGAAGTTGGGCATAATCAAGAGCTGTCACTGAGTGAATGTCAGCATGAGGACAGCTGTAAGGGTTTGCTGCAGCAACATTGGTGTGAGAAGAGGTGATTCCCAATGAGAAAGTCTCCAGATTTAGACCTGCAAGAGCAGTGTGCCTGGAAGAGGCATCAGTGGGAGTGGAAAGAAAAGCACATGATCTCTGCAAGGAAGCAGAGGCAGCTAAAGTTGGAATAGAAGGTAAATGGGGAACAAGTCAAGATGTGTGAGATGTCGGCTGTTGAGAAGAAAAAAAGCACCAGGATGACATGGGAATAATTTCAGTGATCATGGAGCTGAGGGCTCTGGTGTTGGAAGGGACAAGGTATCTGGTGAACTACCCTCTGGGGGGAAGGGAGAAGGTTCCCAAGACTCAGATGAGCTGGTAGACCAAAATCTCCTGTTGCAATCTCAGCACAGGGGGAACAGAGAAGAAATGAAAAATTATGGGATGCATGGGCCAGTTCAGACAGCGCAGATATCTGATTGCAGGAAGTGGCCTGCTCAATCTAGAAGCTGGAGCCAAAGCTGAAAGTATTTGGCAAGGAGAAATGAAATCCTGATAGACAAGGGGATGTACTTGGGAAGGAGGCAGAGAGAGCAAAGTTAAATGGTTTGCCTTCACACAGCAGCATGTCAGACATAGACTTGATCTGAAAGGCAAGAAGAGGAAAAAAAGCCCTGGGATACAGAATGGCACAACATCATACAAGGAAATATGACATTGAGGCTGTCAAAATGGAGTGGGAGAGGAAAAGGAGAAGGGTGAAACGATCTGATGCAGCTCAAAGATGGCATGCACTGCCTGTAGAATGAACCCAGAGCTTAAGAGAGTGGCAGATTTGAGCACAAAGACAGTTTGCAGAACTAATACAGTGCTGCTGCTGCAGCAAAAAGCAGATGTCTTGTGAAACACAAGGCTGCTTAAGAACATGATGGTGTAAGACTCTCTTCTAACAGCAGCTATGTTCTCTCTTGACACTGTAACAGCAGCTACGTTCTGTCTTGCTGTTCCCTGCATGTCTTTTACTACCCTTGGGAGTGTGGTGAGAGAGCTGGGATGTGCTCACGTGGCTGTGGCTGAGGATGCACTTGTCTCCTCTGCTTTGTACAGCTGTATGTGGGTGTTGGAGATATCACAGGAAGAACAGCATGTGAATCCTGATGCAAAACTGACTTAGAAAGCAGCTTCTGTGAGGAGTGTCCTGCCAAACAGAGGCAGGAAATGCCACACAGCCCATGCATTAGTCCTCAATTGCTTCCTTGGAGAAGAGAGGAAGAACTTGCCCACTCTTTGAAAGGCCTGAAAATAATTCCAGCCATCTGGAAGCCACTTGAATTCAGGGTCTGATGCTCTTTGTCCTTATTCCCCTTTATTTCCCATCTCTTGAAGATGATCTTCTTATCTACCAATGTATTTTCATTGTCCTGACATGTCTTGTGAGTTACTGGATGGTTGTTTCTCAGATTTCTTTAGTTCTTGTTGTCCTTGCAAATCAAATGGGAACAGAGCAGGGAGCCAGTGTAAGATGCCAAGAGCAAACTGGGCTTTTGCATGGTTTTCTCACTCTGTTCTCTTTCCCTGCAGGGGAGAGCTGTGCTGGCTGCTGGAGGAGAACAGCTTGCTGAAAAGTCAACTTGAGAGACTCCAGCAAGAGCTGAGGCTAGCAAAGGAGAAGGGCACTGAACACAAAGAGTAAGGGAGGAGCCAGCTGTGGAAGGCTGGCTAATGGGTGGATAGATAATGCTTTTAAAAGGAACAGCCACCCAGGTGCATTTAGCAGATTTCAGCTGGCTCAACCTGCCTTGTTTTCTCATTTCTGAGCAAGCCAGCACTCTCACATCCTTCCATGCAAAAGCAGCCAGTGCTGGGATGGACTTGGACAGCCAAAGGCTTGAGCAGTCCGGAGCACAGGCTCTGGATCTGGATTTGGAGAATGCTGTGGGGATGGGTATGCTGAGGGAGGAAAGGATAGTCTTCTTCACCACACTAACCTTTTGGCTAGTGACCTGCTGCTGCCTTAGAAAGCTTGAGGTAGGTACTGAGTTCACCAGTACTGAGACATAAATCCAAGGAGAGCCAGGTTTCTGGTGCAGATGGTCCCACAAGTCTGCTAAGCTGGCTCTCTCACTGTTTTTCATCCCCTGTTTTTTAGGCCTCAGACAATCTTGCGGGACTTTGGATGTCCCCATCTGTCTGCCCTGGGCTGGGTCACCTACTGGGGCAGAGATACCTGACCCACTCCTGAATCAATCTGGGGCCATATCCGTTTTGGCCTGGCTGTGCATCATGTTGCAGGCCAAAACCATATGTGTGACTCCCTGAAACAGTGCCCTTCTCTGGGGGGATGTGGTTTGCTGCTCTCTGGCCTCAAATGGATAATTTCCCTCTCCCTGACAGGAAGCACACCAGTGAGTTGGGCAGAGAGAAGGTGGAGGAGCTGGCTGAAATAGCAGAGTTAAAAGCATCGGTAAGAGGCTGATGAGCTGACTAGCTGAAGGATTTAGGAGGACAAAAACTGCACGTGCTCATAGAGAACAAGAATGTTTGTTTCAAACATTCACACTCTTGTCTTGTTTTGAAGAACCAGCTTCCTTTAATAGCTTGTCAAATAGGCAAAATATGTGTGACAAAAGCCAGTGAAGGTCTTGCAGAGTGTTGCTACAAAATCTCTAATGAGGTTGTCTTTACCTACTTGTACTTTTTCTCCCAGAGGTTTTGCTCACTCCCAGTCTCAAACCCACATGCTCATAAACCTTTGGACATGTGCACACACAAGGCCTGGCCAAGATGGCTTGTGTGCAACATGGATGAGGGTTGCAGGCTGTTAGTTCCTTACCCTGTTCCTGGGATTCCTCATGACTGGGAATCTTTGACATATCTTTTGTACTCTTTGGGGCCATCAGCTGCAGCAGGGTGGCCTTTACTAGCCTTACTGGTATTGGCTCCATTAACCTTCAGCCACAAATCCACTGCCCATTCTCTGCTTTTCCTCCTTTGGAGGAAATCTGTGTTGGTTGCCCATTTTCCTGGGAGGCTAGCAGAGGAATGGGATTGGGAGTGTGTTTCCACCCTGCTGTTGGATGCAGGCTTTCTGCTGACATATTATCTGTGCTGTGTCCTGGTCAGAGCACGGACCAGAAACTGCACCTTGCTCAGCTTGACTGCTGGGGGACAGTGTCCTAGGAGCAAGGTCTGGGGGATGGTGCCTTTTAGTGTTAATGCAGGCTGCTCTTGTAGCCCTTTCTCTGCTCTTTTGTCTGGTACTTTCTCACAGACACATTCCCATTCATACTGTATTCTTACCAACCTTAATATTTCTGTTACACATCTGTACAGTTGTGTCGTTCCCCCTGATTTCCCTAGTGACCTCCTCCAGGACTATCACCTGTGTGGGTTTTATTACCCAGGAATGCTGTGCTTGTACCCAGTCACTGGGCTTTAGTTGGGCTGAGAAAAGGGAGCACTTCTCCTGAGTGCCTGCAGTGCCCTGCAGTGACAGTGCTGTTCCTGGGTGGGAATCCAGTAGGAACATCAGGGGACAGATTAAGTCTCTCTTGCCTCTCTTCCCACTCTAAGCCTCTGTGCATGAATTGTTTTTTTTCTCAACCTTTTCCAGAGTGAGAAGAACAAGGGGGAGGTCTCCCACCTGAATGTGAAGATGCATCAGCTGGGCTGTGAACTCAATGAGCACACAGGCAGCCATGGGACTGGCTGTGGCACTGTCCAGCTGCAGAGCCAGAGGCTTATGGAGGCTGAGTGGCCACGAGGAGCAGAGACAGCCACAAGGTTGGAGCACCACCAGCACCATGCAGCACACTGGATGGAGACAGAGCTGCTCCGTCAGCAACTCAAGGCCTCACAGGACAAGGTGGGTGTCACTTGGTGGCAGGGTGGCATGCTACTGAGTGCTCCCTGTGATGTTGATATTGCCCTGCTCAGAGCTGAAAAGACTGTCCTTTTTCTCTCCCTCCCACTCACATATGTCTGAAGCCAGTTCAGGGGCAGCTTGGGATGGGTCCTTGCTTGCAGCTGCCCCTAAGGTGTCCCCTCTGTCCTTGCCTGGTGCAGGCTGGCTGGGCATAGGAGATGGGAGGAGGTGGCTCACAGGAGCTTTGTTTCCCCATGGCTTAGCTGACTGAGGAGCTAGGGGAGTGGCAGGATCATGTAAGGGCTGGGCAGGGATGGCAGGAGCGATGTAGGTTGTGTCTGAGGGCAAGGGAACGAGGTGATCAGAGCAGGGAAACAAGGACCACTAGGGTAAAGGAAAGACAATGTGAAAAACCTCAAAATGTGTTAATATCCCTATCCTGCCTTCTACTCTGGGAACATGCTTAGGGACTGGCTTTCCAGGGTACAGCTTGCTCATGCTAGTCACCCCTCAGTAGCCCTAGGGCAAAGCTGGATTAGACCTGTTTCTCAGTATCAGGTTTGCCCTTTGCTGGTGGCAGGAAGTAGAGGACATGTAGTACAGGCAGGGAATGAAGCTCTAGCTGGTCTGGAATCTAAGAACACAGGCCAGCAGACCCCTCTGCCTCCTGCTATTGCAGCCCTTGGTGCTAGGAATCCTCCCAGAGGATCCCTCCATCAGCTCCTGCTCCTCACTGCTCAACAAGGGGTCCCTGTTTCTCCTCTGGCAGCTGTCAGTGCTTTCCATCCCTGGCTTTGTAGGCTGCCCACCAAGCACCACTCCCATGGTCCTGCCACTTTGCTGTTGCTTTGCTGGTGTGAGAGCTACGGAGGGGGCTGAGGGTGTGTCTTAATCTCTCCCCTCACCTGCAGCATGCTCTGGGTCTGTCCCATTGCTGGCACAAAGATGCAACCAGCTATCAGCCTTTCTGTGTTACAGCTCTTGGAAGCCAAGGCAAGCCTGAGCCTGGCCCAGACTCAGCATGCTCTGCAGTTGAAGCAGGCCAAGGCCCAGATGAACAACATGGTGCCAAAGAAACAGTTTGAGCAGCTGCAAAAGAGCTTGAGACAGGAACAGTGCAAGGCTCAGCAGCTCCAGGAAAACATCCACCTGCAGGCTGAGCAGACATGCAGGCAGCTGGTCAGGACCCAGGTAAGCAAGGAACTGTGGGAACTCAGTCAAGGGTACCTGGGCAGGAGCACTGCCAGCTTAGAAGGCAGCTGTGGTTGAAGGCACCAGAGGTTTGGGTTGAAGATGCTATTTATCAAAAGTCCATGTGGAAAATGCACTTGATCTTAAAATTCAGCAGAAATTTTCATTCCTTATGAACCCAGTCACAGTCATGCAAACAGGAGCCCTCCGCGTTCTAATCCACCTACTCCAGACCAGATACCTTGTGCCTAGAGGAGCAGGAATTATGCAGGGAAACACTGCTGGCTCAGGCTGGGTAAAAAATGTTTGAGCCCTCCAAATAGAGATGTAGCCTGCAGCAGGCCAGGCGGGCAACAAGGCAATGTTTTTTTGTGATGCTGTTCTTTGTTTCAGGAAACTAACCTGGGCAAAGATGGAGCAAATTATAACCTAAGGAATTAAAATGAGCAGACACAAAAACTGCACCCAAGGAAACTATTGTCTTTTCCTTGGCTTTTCTGGACACAGCTGAGAGAGGGAAGGTCATTGGCTTGTTTTTATAGAAACATTGATGGGGAATCTGTGCCTTGTCTTGAAACTGGTTGGTGCTGACCTAGGGAAGGTTGTACTGCTTTAAGACACTCGTCCCACTGCACTTTGCATCCTGTACCACCTCCACTGATCCTCTCATGCTCTCCTTCAGGTACTATTAAGGTCTGTGAGTGGAGCCCTGGAAAAATGCATGTTCCAGAATTGCCAGGGGCCAGGTGAGTGCTGGGACAACCCAATGTTAGGCTTTGTTACCCGCTGCAGGAGGAACATGAGCGTCTGCTGCAGGCAGCTGTAGAGCAGGCAGAGGGACTGGAGCACAATCTGAGGAGTGCTGAAGCTGCACTGGCAGAGAGGGTAGCTCAGCTCAAAGATGCCCAGGTGAGTGCAAGAGGGGTTAGTGCTGCAAGTCCTTGCCTGGCCAGGACCCCTGTGTGGGGATATTGAACCTTAAGCCTCCCACCCCTGCTGTAGGCCCAGCTCTCCCGGAACAAACTGCTGATTGAAGACCTCCGTGAGGAGAATAGGGGGCTTGCAGTGGCCCTGCAGGTGGCTGAGCTGAAGCGGAAGAGCATGGAGGAGAAGAATCAGCTGTTGGAGGAGCAAGCCTCAGCTCTGAAGCAGCTAATTGGAAAAATCACGCCAGCATCTCTGAATGGGTGATGGGGCACCCACTGTGGCAGCCCTGCCTCTGGCCAGTGTCTGTGCGGTATAGAAAGGGAGGTAGAGCTGGGCTGGGAAATCAGCCTTGTCCTCCCTGGTCTTGCCAGGATTTTCCTGGGTAGAAAGTCGAAAATGGAGAAACCAGAGTCCTTTCAGGAAGTTGGTTCTGTGGATAGCTGAATGTTTCTACTGAAAGCACTAATTTTGGTGCTTTTCATAGTGGCCAGAGAGTGCTGTTTGAAGTCAGGTCTGTCTCAGGGCAGCCATCCCTGCATTGCAACATAAGCCTGCACCCTGGCAGCATGTTTGGTGGTGGTGTGGATGTTCCTTCTCTGCAGAGGGTTGCTGATGGGGCCATGCTGTTATGGCTGGAAAGCCAGGGCAGGAGGGCTTGCAGGTTCCTGTGTCTGGAAAGCTGTGGCATTAAAATGTTTGCATTTGGCACCTCCTGCCATCTCCAGCTTGCTCTGTATTTCAGTAGCCTCCCCGAACTGTTGCTGAATTTTTATTCCCTCTGCAGCTCCTCTTAGGCTCTAGGAGACTCTGGCCCTCCTAAAGCCTGAGCCTGGGATCCAAACAAATCTGTTGCGGGTTCTTGCCTCTGCAGTGAGCAGGACAGAGGGGCTGAGGGAAGAGGCTTCTTTACATGTGAGCCTCCAAGGCTTGGGGCAGGGTTGGTGGCTCCTACTCAGCACTGCACTTCTTCAAAGGAGACCAAGATACATGGTAAGTTAATTGTGTCATCTTGCCTTCCCTGTAGGCCTTCACACACTGGCAGTGGATACTGCTCTTGCCAAAATAAGTTGTCTTAAAGGCCACAAAGCCAACTATTCACATCAACAAATAACCAAATTTATTAATCTGCCCAGGGTATTACCCTCTGCATTGTCGCAGTACCCCTGCCTTGTTCTGTGCAGAGCAGAGAATATTTACATGGGGCTGTGGCTGCCACTAGCTGTGAAAGGACTCCTAGGATTTTGAGGGCTATGGAGACTACTGTACAAGAGAGACTAGACCAGCCTGACTGGATCAGGGTGCAAAAGCAGAGGCTGGACAAAGTCAGTACAAAGAATAGGGCTTAAGAGTACCTCAAGCTGTTGTTGGTTCAGGAACGAAAGGGCATAAACTGGCCGTGAGCTGAAACTCAGCTACTGTCTTCAAGTCCTAGTCTGCCAGGGCAGGAGTTCCCCAACCATGGGGCAGTGCCAGATGGCTGGAGGCTGTGACTGAGGAGGCTTCCTTGGTCTAGGGTGCTTTTTCTGCCCTGGTGAATGACAGCTGAGGCTCCCGTTTGCCTTGGAGGCAGCCCTGATTACAAGGGTCATGAGGCAATCTTGGCTATTACAAGGAGGGAAGCCCTGCAGATGTTAGCTTGGGGAGGTTCCTTGGATGGGACTGGGACAGCAATGCAGTAATGCCCCAAGCATTTATCCTGTTCCTTTATCCTTCCCAAAGTATTTGCTTTTTGGCTCCTGTCAGAGATGGGGGCTAGGCAAACCTCTGGTCTGTTTTTGGACGTGCTGTATTTCAGCTACTACTCAAGAGCGAGCAGCTCCATTAGGAAAACCAGACAAGGAGAGCCTCTCTTCAGCCTTGCTCTGGTTTTGTTCTAACTTGAATCCTTAAAAAACTCTGCTCCCTTTCCCACCCCAAAGAGCCCCTTGGCCCTGCCAGACCAGTGCTCGGATAGGGAACTCTTCCTAGAGGAACAGAAGCACAGCTCAAGCATGCTGGGAGAAACCTTGGCCAGGCCCATGCCCCAGACTGCAGTTTTCATTCACTCAGCATCTTAAGAAACAGTATCTGTAGACCTCTGATGGGGGAGACAAGGCTTCACATCTAACCTTAGACAGAAGCTTGTGCAGCCTCATCTGACACTTGGAGCAGCTCTACCAAGACACCTAAATAACCAGGTGAGCTGTGCCCTGCAGGGTCAATATGGGTTAGGTCAGAGAGCCAAGTCAGAGAGTTTAACAAACACAATATTTATTCTTGAAAAACACTAAATTGAAGGCTGAAGCAGTTCTTTATTTTGCAATGATGGAGCTGTCCTGGCTCCTGGAGCCCAGCTGCTTCGTCTCTTACTCCCACATGTGTAGTTGTAAACAAAGAACTGCTCCAAATAACTATGCATTCTCAAAACCTTTTTGTAGCAGAGGGGCTTGGATAAAACCCCCTCCCCATTCCCTGTTCCAATTCCTCCCTCCACTATGCTGGATTCCTAGGATTGCTACATTACCAGTATGCACCCTTTGGTCATGAAGAGCTGGCCAGTATGGTTTGCATACTTTTTATCAGGGCTGATCTTCATGTCAGGTATGAAAGGCCATTAAGAGGAGTGGCAAGGTGTCCACTGCAGAAATGTTGAGGTGCTTAAGTCTTGCACATCCACCACAGTTCAGTCTCCATTGTGGTCCCTCCTGCCCTGCATGCTTATGACAGAATGTGCTCAAGGACTCCTTGTCTGATCAACTGCTCGCATTTCCAGCGGGGTAAAAAGTGCTGCACAGAAAAAGAGACAAACTTTGCTTGAAACCCAGGCAGACTGGAATTGTTGCTGCACATAACTAGCCCTGCTTGTTGTGCTGTACACCTGCTGCATGGTGGTGCAAGACCAGGCAGAGCTGAACCACAGTCCTGGGCATGCAGGCAGCTTGTAGCATGTGCAGGGAGCCCTGTGTGCAGGAACTGTGACAGGCTGTGAAGCTGGGATAAGCAGGGGAGTATCAGGGAGTGGAAAGGAAGTAAGAAGAGAACAGACCACACACTCTTGTCACGGATACCTGGCTATTCTTCTTCAACAGGACAGTGGTACCATCATCAATCTCAAATTCTCCATAGTCTCTTAAACACCGCACCTGCAGAGTTTAAACACAACTCTCAGATGATCACATCTCACATAGGAAACATCACTGCTGACTTTACAACACATGCCCCAGAACTGTAAGTAGGGACACATTTCTACATGCCTGCTGGAGCCTCAGTACAGTGAAGACCTGGAAATACAGGACTGTACCAGGCCTGGGACAAGAAACATGCGGAAGCAGACCAGCCCAACCCTCCACAGACTAGAGGAACAGCAGCACAGGAGACAGGGTCTGGGGAAAAGCAACAGTGTTTCCAGAAGAACCTCCGCACACACATCCCAGAAAATAACAATCTGTTAAGAGTGAAGTTGTCTTAGGGAGCAGGTTGATTGTCAGTACATGTTCTTTCAAAGAGAACATCAGCTACTTCCTGATTTCTCACATGCTCTTACTTTATTCCATCAATTGTGTAAAATCATAGAATGGTTTGGGTTGGAAGAGACCTTAACATTAATCTAGTTCCAACCCACCTGCATGGGCAGGGACACCTCCCACTAGACCAGGTTGCTCAAAGCTCCGTCCAACCTGCCCTTGACAGCTTCCAGTGATGGGGTGTTGTGGTTTGGGCCCAACATGACCACAAAGGAACAGCCCCATGACCACTCACTCAACTTCCCCTCCCACACACACACACACTCTGGGATGAGGAGGACAAAGCTCATGGGTTGAGACAAAGGACAAGGAGGGTTCTTCACTGATTAAGGTCCTGGGCAAAACAGACTCAACTTGGGCAAAAAAATAAATTTCACACTAATCAAACACAGGACACAGACAACACAAAGAGCAGGGCTTGCATATGTTACCCCACCCCTCTCTTCTTCCCCGGCCCAAATCACTTTGTTCCCGGTTTCTCTCCCTCCTTCCCCCCAGCGGCACAGGGGGACAGGGGATGGGGTTTAGAGTCAGTTCACGGGCTGGTGGTTCCTGCTGCTCCTTCCTCCTCAGGAAGAATTCCTCACAGTCCTCCCCTGCTTCTCCCATGGGAGAGAGTCCTCCACGAACCTCTCCTTCATGAGTCCTTCCCATGAGGTCCAGATCTGCTCCAGCCTGGGCTTCCCAGAGTCATGGGCTGCTTTGGGAACAAACTCCCCTGGCACCAGGGTCTTCCAAAACTCTGCAATTGGAGTCTGCAGGCAGCAAATCCACTAGCCAAAACATCCAAGTCCAGTGGCCAAGTTCACCCCTCCTGGCACCTTCAGGGAATGTTCCACCATGTTCCTCCATGAGTGCAGGAGGACAGCTGCCATCTTGCCATGGGTTGCAGGGAAACTTCTGCTTTGGCACCTTCTTCCTCACCAATCACGGGCACAGCTCTCCTTCCCCTCCTTCTCTGCTCAGGTGTTATATGAGTTCTTTCACATGTTAATCACTGGGGCGCATCTATTGTCTCTTTACTGGCTCCTTGGCTGGTTTTGGAGTGAGGTGAGCTGCTGTTTCTTACTGGAGCCACTCCTGTGGCCCTTCCCCTGCTACCAAAAACCCCACCAGACCAAACCAGAACATGGGGCCTCCGCAGCTTCTCTGGAAAACCTGTGACAGTGTCTAACCACTCTCATAGTGAAGAATTTCTTCATAATGTCTAACCTAAATCTGCCCTCTTCCAGTTTTGATCCATTACCCCTTGTCCTCTCACTACAAGCCCTTGTAAAAAGCCGCTCCCCAGCTTTCCTGTAGCCCCTTCAGGTACTGGAAGGGCACTATAAGGTCTCCCGGGAGCCTTCTCTTCTCCAGGCTGAAGAACTCCAAGTCTCATGCCTGGACAGCCTGTCTTCCTAGCAGAGGTGCTCCAGCCCTTTTAGCATCTTTGTGGCCCTCCTCTGGACTCACTCCAAGAGCTCCATATCTTTCTTATGTTGGGGGCTACAGAACTGGACACAGTACTCCAAGTGGGGGTCTCACAAGAGCCAAGTAGAAGGGGAGAGAATCCCCTCCCTTGACCTACTGGCCACATTTCTTTTGATGCAGACCAGGACACAGTTGGCTTTCTGGGCTGCGAGCACAAATTGCCAGCTCGTGCTGAGCTTCTTGTCCAGCATCACCCCTAAGTCCTTCTCCTCTGGGCTGTTGATCCATCCTCCACCTAACCTGTATTTGTGTTTGGGATTGCCTTGACACAAGTGAAGGACCTTGCACTTGGCTTTGTTGAACTTCATTAGGTGGGCACACTCTCAAGCCTATCAAGGTCCTTCTGGATGACGTTCCTTCCCTCCAGGGTGTCAAACACACTGCACAGTTTGGTGTCATCAGGAAACTTGCTGAGGGTGCGCTCAATGCCACTGTCCATGTTGCTGACAAAGATGTTAAATAGCACTGGTCCAAGTACCAACCCCTGAGGAAGGGCAGTGGCCACTGGTGTCCATCTGGACATTGAGCCGTTGATCACAACTCTCTGAATGTGACCATCCAGCCAGTTCTTTACCCAACAAGTAGTCCATCCATGGAATCTGTTATTGTTCCAGTTTCAATACCAGGATGTCGTGCAGAACAGTACTGAATGCTTTGCACAGGTCTAGGTAGGTGACATCAGTTGCTCTCCCTTTGTCCGCTAATGCTGTGACACCACTGTAAAAGGCTAGTAAATCTGTCGGACAGGAACTGCCCTTAGTGAAACCATATTGGCTACTACCAGTCACCTCTTTATTTTCCACGTGCCGTAGCAGAGCCCTCAGGAGGATCTGCTCCACCATCTTGCTGGGCACAGAGGTGAGACTGACTGGCCTGTAGTTCCCTGGGTCTTCCTTTTTTCCCCTTTTTGAAAATGGGGGTTATGTTTCCCCTTTTCCAGTCAGTAGGAATTTCTCCATGTCTCCAGGTTGCCATGGCTTCTCAGATATGATGGACAGAGGCTTTGCAACTTCATCAGCCAGTTCTTTCAGGAGCTGCAGATGGATCCTGTTGGGTCCCATGGACTTGTGTGCCTTCAGGTTCCTTAAATGGTCTTGAACCTGCTCTTGTACAGTGAGGAGATCTTCCTTCTCCCAGTCCCTCCCTTTGCCTTCTGCAACTTGGGCAGTGTGGCTTGAGCCCTTGTCCAGGCTACCTGTCCCTGCTTCCACCCTCTGTAGGCTTTTTTTTTTTTTTAGATTTAACTGTGTCTGGTAGCTCCTTGCTCATCCACACAGGCCTCCTGGCATTCCTGCCTGCCTCTAGTCTCATCTATCAGAGTCCATTTAAAATAACAAAGAAAACCAGTTAAGAAACCTTAACATGTGAACGAGGTTTCCAGACTATCTGAGAGTTGGTGAAGTTTCTCCAAAATGCTGCAGAAACTTGGGATTCAGACCACTCCCCCCACCACACCCAATTCTCTGCAGACTAGAACTGCCATCATTCAAAATACCCTCAGTAGAAGAGGGAGTAAAACACTGGCAGGCAGTGTTAAATGTAGAGGCCTCTGCAAGCTTTGGTGCTCTCAAATGCTCTGCTTAATGACCTTCTGACTTGGGATGGGGGTGAAATTCTCTAAAAAAAAAAATAAATAAAAAATGGTTGGGCAATATTTTGTTCACAGACATACCACCAATCTTGTACTTACTTCTATGTACAGGCTCTTAGGAGGTTTTAAGTCCTGTGTAAGGTCCAGCCCCTCCTCTCCTCCTACTGATCTCATGTAGGTAGCCAGAGACTTCTTGTACCGATTGAACCACTCCACCTGTGGACATCAACAGCCATCCCTCATGCAAAGCCAAACAGCTAATGCTGAAAGACAGGGCCCTGGTGAGTGAGATCTACTTTATCTGTGCTGTCAGACCCCTGTTCCCAAGAGTTTTTGTGCCAGGTAAAGGTGAACGCAAGCTCTTCTAAAGGGAAAATCTGCCCCAGAGCCAGAGCAATCTGGATTTAGGGTAGGTAGGACACGTGCTGCTTATGTTAGCAGCGCTGTACCTTGGTCTAGGGGTGGCATTTGAGAGCAGCACGTGAAGACTTAATTCTGCTGGCTGCGAGTCTGACGTGGTGAAGGCTACCTGATCCTTAAAAGTGCCACGCATCACCTGCACTCAGTATCCATTGGGACTGTACCCACAGACAATGAACAAACAAATCTGTACGTACAGAAAGGTGCATTAAGCGTCATGTTTATAGCGGAGGAATTCTACCCTGTTTTGACTCTGCTCAATAGATAACTTATTAAAGAGGAATAAAGGGAAAGAGGGGAAGGATTTCAGACAAGGCTGACTCACTTCCTCAGCTGACATGTGAAACTGGATGGCGTTTGGCAGGACGCTGCCATACTCCCACCTCAAGGCTCGGATCCTCAACAACCGGTCGTACCTAAGGGGAGAAGAAACGAGGGGCAAGACCAGCACCTTGGCTGAGGCAAGTGCTGGCAACGTCCCCCGGCAACACTGGCGGCCCAGCCTGCCCCACAGCCGAGAGCAAAAAACGTGGGTCATTCCACCTGCCTGCCTTTCACGGATGTGCTTCCGGGCCTATCTAGTAAGGACAGCTTGTAAAGACCAGGAGGAAACGAGCTGTCCGGAGGTAACAGCACTGCCCACAAGGAGACTGCCGCACCTCTTCCCTGGGCCCGGAGTCCCAGCACCCAGCGCCCGGGAACCCCGACTCTCGGGGGGCTGCGCCCCTGGGCCGGCCAGGACGAGCAGACAGACACTTCGTGCCCCCCGGGGGGTCGCGGCAGCCCCCACCCCCGCCTCCCCCGGCCCCACTCCTCACAGGTAGGCCAGGAGGCAGCGCTGGTTTCGGAGCAGGCAGCAGTGCCGGAACCGGATGAGGAAAATCAGGTCTGTCCGCCCCGACTTCGCTTCGGACCTGGAAGAGAAGGAGGCGCGTTCCGGAGGTCCGGACCGGCTGGGCGGCACCGCCCTGGGCTCCGCGGGACTCACACGTCTGCCTGGTTCCGCTCGTACAGCGCCCGCATCTCCTCCAGCGCCTGCCGCAGCCCCTCCGCCTGCAACACCGGACAGACCCGTGAGCGCGGCCGCACCCGGGGGCCCGCCCCGCTCCCCCCGGCCCCGCTCCCCCCGGCCCGGCCCGGCCCGGCCCGGCCCGGCCCGCTCACACGGAAGGGCGGCAGGTGCCCGCCGGCCGCGCGGTGCAGCTCCCGCACCAGCCCCGCCGCGCGCTCCCCCGCCATCCCGCGCGCGGGAAAGCCCGGCGCGCCGCGGCCAATGGCGGCACCGCCCGCCCCGCCCCGCCCCGCCCCCCGTGCGTGCGCCGAGTTGCGCCGGGTCTCGGCGGCCCTGGCGCCGCGGCGGGGCTGGGGGGGGGATCGCCCGCAGCTGAGGGCTGGAAGTGCGGAGAGCGGGGCCGGGGCAGCCCGCCGGCGGGTTGGTTTGCCTCTGCCCTGCCCAGCGCCTTGCAGCGGTGAACCCCGCGGTCCTGGGGCCTCCCGGAGCAGCCCTGGCCCGGGCAGGGCAGGCAGCGCTGCCACCACCTTGGGCGTGGCCTGGAGACCTCGGTGGGACTGGGCGGAGGCAAGCACCAACCTTGCAGCAGGGCAGGACGAGTCCAGCTCGTCCCCTCTCCTCACCCGCTCCTGTCTGCAGGCTTATTTTGAAATTTCCTGTTTCTAGCTTTCCTTTAACCTCCCACCCCTCTAGGTCAACAGTGGCAGGAGCAGCAATTGGAAGGTTCCCACCTGGCCTTGGCTTGGAGCAGGGCTAACCCCGTTCTAGGTCACGTCTGCTGTGGGGAAGTTGTGTACCCATCCCTGCCATCGAGGGTGGCCTCTTGCACACCCAAGGCTGTACAAGCCCCTGCGGAGGGACTGCACGGAATGTGAGCTGTGCCAGCAGAGCCGAGGACGTGGCAGTTCAAAATGAGGGTGAGGGAGGTCCAGTGTCCGGATGCCACTGAAAGCTGTGAGGGTCTCTTCCTCTCCTGCCAGCTGGGACTGAGCCCGTGGCTTCCAGATGGTGCCTTTCAGCAGCAGTGATGAGAGCAAGGAATGGGGGGCGGTACCACAGACACTGTTGGGGTCACAGCGAGAGCCCCAAATGGATAAGGCAAAAATGAGCATTTTTACCCTCCACTTAAAACCCCGACAAACAAGCAAGTAACCAAAAATGAGTGCCTGTAGCAAAACTGGTTTAACCCTTCCTTTTTTTTTGGTCTTCTCTGGGGTGCTGCGCAGAACTCTTTGACAACGTCCTCCTCCCTGTACTATCCCAGCCCTTCCTGGTGCATCTCTCTTTTGCCAGCAGCATCCTTCAAACCTGAAGCTTGCCAGAAGAAAAAGTGAGGTGTATTTCTGGATGGACAGGAACATTTTTAGCACTCAAAAGGTTGATCTGGAAAGGGAATGAATGACCCAGGATCATGGCTTGTTGTGCTCCAGGAGTTTACTTCCCTGACTGTGTGTTTTGATGATTGCTAGACATAAAAAATGACCAGTTTTTCATACAGCAGAGATATGCAGTTTTGGTCAAAAACTGGAGTAGGGAGAGCACAGGGAGGCTTTTACACCATAATTGAGACACCTCAGTACAGTTTTGTATGCCTGAAACATTTATGCTGCTTATCTTTCGGGTGATGTGGCACCTGTACAACTGAGCAAAGGACCATGGCTTGTTCTGACAAGAGTATTTTAATACTCTCAACAGCTGTTTTATTTGGCATTTTAGGCATGGAGGGAAAATGCTCAGAAATACTCTGGTCAGCTGAGAGCCAGGGATGGGCTTCTGGGGGGTCTCTTCCCCAAACAGACCTGTTTGTTGGCTGCACAGTGCTGCAGCCAAGAGGCACAGCAGTGGGGAGGACAAGAGAAGTAACATGGTAGGGCTGGTGAACTTCACTGCCGGAGGTGTTGGGTCAATCCTTGTCCTTGTGCTGCCATCAAACCAGATTTGTGCCTAAGTTTTACTGCTACCGTCAGCAGTGCAGCACATTTTCCAAAGGATCTGAACTGTTGGTGTCTGGAGGTACTGGTGTCTGGTTGGGGAGCACATGGCTCTTAGCCAGCTGTGAAGTACCATGATCCCATGGCTGCAAACCAAAGCTAGAAAAAAAAATGACACTTATGGCATCTGCAGATGCTTTAGGAGCTGCCATCAGGGATTTTGCACAGCGCAGCTTCAGGACATGATGTTGGTCTTCAAGGAGGTGCTGCAGCCATGGGGTTAAGGAATGGACAAGATGCAGTTTTATGGTGTCATGCAGGAAGGCAGATGGTATGGTCTTGGGATGCCTTGTAGAAGGAGAAAAAACACCTTGAAGCCAGGATTAGTAAGCAGCATCTCTCCTCTTTCTCGTTCCAGCTGTCTGGCTGTGACAGGGACAGCTATTCTCTCCCTCCCCAATCAATTCAGATTGGATATTAGGAGGAATTTCTATACTGAAAGAGTGGTCAGGCACTGGAACAGCCTGCCCTGGGTGGTGTTAGAGGCACCATCCCTGGAGGTATTCAAGAAACATGTAGATGTGACACTTCAGGGCATGCTCTAGTGGCAAAGGTTGTGGAGGTTTTTTTTTCTGGGTATTTTTTGGTGCAGTGTGTGGTTGGTTGTGTTTGTTCGGGTTGGTTTGGTTTTGTTTTGTGTTGATGGTTAGACCTGGTGATCTCAGGGGTCCTTTCCAACCAGGGTGATTCTGTGATTCTGTGATTTTGTGAACTTACAGCAGATTTGTGGGGCCTAAAGAAGCTGCTGTAAAGCTCCTGGCCCCCAGAGGGTTGTCATTACAGAAGCATCACACTGACTTGTCATTAACCATTGTGTTCTGCAGAGATAATGGCCCATCTGAGCTTGAAAAAATAATAGCAATAAACATACGTCCCTAATTCCAATTCTGGCTGCTGAAAATTGGTTGTTGCATCTTTTCAGGGGATAGAAATTTAACTGAGCCTTGATTGAAAAATTCAGGGGAAGCTGCCTTATCTTGCTTCTTTGCCAGATTAAAAAAGCCTCATACATAAAAATAGACAAAATGAATGAAGAATTTACAAACATCTATATTTTGTGTTAGGAAATATGATAAAATCAGGAAAACAGCTGAAGACACTGATTTATACAACTCTGACTATTTCAGGCAATGAGAGGTTTGCATATCACAGTTTAACAAGATAAAAGGTCTCCCACAAAATACATAGAAGACAGACATCTCATCTGAATTTGACATAACACAGCATTGAGTACACATGTAATGTGATGAACAGTGCCAGGTCATTCTCCGGTTAGGTAACACACAACCTCTTGAATAAGGCAATTCAAATATAACTCTTAGTTCAAATCACAACATACCCAGGCAGCATGCAGGGAAAAGTCATTTATTTTGTATATTGGAATGACACAACTTGCAACATGTTTCCATTTTATGTAGTTAGAGCAACAGGATATAAACCATTCAAATAATATATATATGTATATATATATATATATATCTCAAGTCAACAGTTGTCTTTACTGGAATAAAGATTATCTGTTTTTGGTAAAAATAAAACTATTTGAATTCACTAATTAACAAAATGCACAGTGATCAGAAACCCAGATCTTCTCTCAGTTGTCTTCCCTGGCTTGCTAGCGTTTCCCTGTGATGCAGCAGCTGGCATGGCCCTGGGCTCAGGGTGCTCATTGCCCAGGGGAACACAAACCCACTGGCAAGCGGTTCCCACAGTGGCAGACTGTGCCCTGTGCTTCACTGTGCAGTTGCGTGACGCCCACACTGGGTGGGTGGCAGTGCTCCTGTCACACCTGTACCCACCTCACGGCTTGGAAACTGCATTTCACCTCTCTGGTTCTGGGTGCCTGTCCAAGAGAGTGTTTACTTACGCATGTACCTGTCCTTCGGCGAGTCAGAAGTTGAATTGCACGCAGGAGCTCGTTCACTGGAACAGGGCCCTCATTTCTTTGTTACCACTTAATTCCTCCAGATCTTTACAACCAAGAAATTTAAGAAACCGTGAATCTACTCAGAAGCAAAAACAACAACAACAACAAAAACAGAACAAACAAACAAACAAACAAACAACCAAACCTGAGCCAAAAATTCTCTCTGATATGGCGAAGCCTAACAGATATGGCTGAGAATTTATTTCCACTGCAACAGACTTGGGGATCACAGAAGATAATGAAGGCTTTTCCTAGCATTAAAAAGTTCTTTCAAGAGGAAGAAATGAAGAAGGGAAGTAAGATTTTTTCCCTATTAAAAAAAATAATTTGTAATTTCCAACCAGACAAGTCTGGGCAGCTTCTCCCTGGTCAAGCGCTGTACATCCCCCTGTTTAGCTGCGCATCTGCCGGGACTGATCCTCTCACTAAGGTATGGTGCCCCGTGGTGGCTGGCTGTCCCTGTCCCTGTTCCCATGTGGGGAAGGGGACAGATCTAGGTGTCAGCAGGATTACTTCTGCCACCAGGCTGGGGCTGCTGCAGGTGCCAGATGTATTGTGGCAGTAGCTTTGGAGGAGGCCAAACCTTGTCAGGCTGAAGCCTCTCAAAGCCCTTAGCAAGGATTACCCATGTGCACAGGCACAGCCCTATTTAAGGGCTAACAAAGCTGTCATGCTTATAAGTAACAGAGAGGCAGAAGTTACCCACAAGGGGGTCCAAATGCCCTAAGCCTGCAAATGGGTGGTCCAGAGATTTCTCTCCTTCAGGTGAGCTACACAGCAGCAGCAGCTGCTGCAGCCAAGACCTTCTGGCTAGAGAACAGTTCTCAGCTTTGAAACACATCTGTCTGTGAGACGTACTACAGGAGATACCAGATCATCAGAGTGATTGTTGTTGGATCTTGCTTATCACTGTTATAAAGTTGTTTTGTGCCTTTCTACTGCTCTGGTAAAAAAAAATAATAATTAAAAATAAAAAATTGGCATGTTTCTTTGCCTTTAAAGATACAAAAAAGCAAATCTTCAAGATAGTGCGGAGAAAGGTGCTTTCACAATGACATTCAGAGCAAAAAGAGAGAAATGACATTTTACAGATCATTAGAGACCTATCTTTGGCAGAATATTTCAAATAAATTATTTTTACAAACATTTTCTGCAGTCATATTTATTTTGAATAGTTCACTTTCAGCTATAGGGTTACTGGTTCACTACTCTCTATTAATAGGAAAACACCACAAATATAAAAATATATGAGCTCAGCACAATTTTTAGGCTACTACAACTGTCTCCAGTGATTTCAAAAGTTGTAGATCAATAACCACAGAAAATATGAAACAGGTTTTCTAACAGCGTGTGTCAGGTTAGAAGCACACAGCTGGTTGCTGTTGTGAAACGTGCTGGGGAAGGCGGCTGGTGCCACTGCAGGGCGTTAGCACAGGAAAGAGTTGAAGGAACCGGATGCTCAGAGCCAGTCTCTGCCACTGCTGGACATCCCTCCCCCTTGGGGAATCATCTCTCTCTGACCATATGCCTTAGAGATGTCACACTGGCTGGTGGCCAAAGGATTTCCACCCTGGCCAGGAGAGGAGGGAAGTGGGTGGGCAACTCTGGGCTCGCTGCACCAAGAGTTCCCGGCAAAAAAAGCAGTACCCAGTTCTGTGCTTTACCCCCAGGAGGGAGATCAAGCACAGCTGCTTTTGCCTGCAAAATCACCTTTTTTCACCTGTGCACGGGGAAGAGCACCCAGGGAGTTAGGAGCTTTGCCCGTGCTCTGTTGCCAGATTCTGGCCTGGGCTTTGGCCAGGACCCCGGTGGGATGGTGACTCTGCCGGGAACTCCGAGCCTGACTCGCAGTAGCCCAAGGTGGTGGCTCACCTGGTCCCAACCTCCCTTCCCAGCATGTGCCAGCAAGTCCACCAAACTTTTTGATTTAATTCTTTTGCTTTGTTTATACAGCATGTACAGAATATACAGCATCAGAGAATTATTTCCCAGTAGACTACAAGTGTCTCCCTAGATGCTCTCTTTTATCAACAAATATATATAAATTGACGGTAATAAAAGAGTCGTACCAACAAATATTATGGCTTTTCAAATAGTGTAGCTGCATTGTGCCATTGAACTTATGAAGAGCCACGAGAGAGACAGAGGGGTGACCCTCAGCATTGACCCTCTGGCACAGGGGCTTTGCACTGCCAGGGCAGTGCTGGCTCATGGTACCAGGTACAGTGCAGGCAGCAGAGGGAAGGTGGGGTTGAATTTATGACCCATACTCTGGTTTTCATCTCCAAACAAGCAAGTTATTTTTCAAACTCTCCTTTCAGCCCTGCTTTGGAAAAAAATTGGATCTGTCTAGCTGGGGTCTGCCTGCCCTGTCTCTGGTGGGGGCACCAGGTGGTGCATTGGAGATCTCTGTCAAGATTTGCACATCTAGAATCATAGAATCATAGAATCATAGAATCATAGGGGTTGGAAGGGACCTCGAAAGATCCTCTAGTCCAACCCCCCTGCCAGAGCAGGATAACCTAGAGTACATCACACAGGAAGGCGTCCAGGCGGGTTTTGAATATCTCTAGAGAAGGAGACTCCACAACCTCTCTGGGCAGCCTGTTCCAGTGCTCTGTCACTCTCACAGTAAAAATTTTTTTCTGATATTCACCTTAAACCTCCTATCTGTCAACCTTGGAGTGCCCTGCAGCTATGAGGGAGAAGACATACAGAATGATGGGTGACACAGGACACAGGGGGTGACCATGGTGGGTGGCTGGTCTCACTGGTGCTTTGGGTGCATCAGGAAGGGCAGTCGCAGCCTCCTCCCAGCCTGCCTCCCCTGTGCTGCTCGTGGGAAGATGGGGAGCTCCCCTCAGGCTCCTTGAGCAGGGGGTCAGTGGCTGCTGTCAGAGGAGAGCAGGGAAGCATGAGCCATCATTTTGAAGCATATCAAAAATACCAGAGGGTAACCTTGCCTTGGTAGCATCATCCCCAGCCACAGCCCTGGCAGGGGGTGTCCATGAGGTGAGCTGCCTGTGCTCCAGCACCGCATGCCTGCTGCCTGCTGTGCCTCATGGGATGCACCTAGCTGCTAGCTGTTTCACTCACTTTTTAGGACCAGTGAGTTATTTTGAGTTCTTTCTCTCCCATCTTCTGCCATTACAGGGAGCCCTAGGCTGCCTCACCCATGGGAAGCATCCAGCATTCCCAGGAAAGGCTGTGTAGGCAGATGCCAGGTCCTTCCCTGAGTGTCCCTCCACCCCTGGGTGGGAAAGTGGAAGAAGCTGCTGATTTGAATTACATCTCTGCCAGGACAGATGCATTTCTGTGTCCTTTTTAAGCTCATAGTAACAGCCTGTTTTCTACTCTAGAAAGAGAAGCAGCTGCTTTCCCTGCATTTCAAGTGTACAGAAATTACTTTAAAGAACTGGAGTGGTCATTCAAGCATCAAGATAACCAGACCACTTAATTACAGTGGAAAATTAGTAATGGTTCTAAATTACTGCTACTGTCATTTTTTGCCTAATTCCTATCTCATTTACCTCTTCTTAAGAATATTATGGCCACTCCCTTCAGGGCTGTCTGGCTGAAATCAAGGCTGATGCTCACATGAACAGGCATGAGCAGCCCAGGCCTCTCCTTTGACTCTGCCTGCAGGATGCTGAGCTCTGCTCACTGTGGTAGCAATGTAGAGAACAGTGTGGAGAGTCCCATGGGGAAACTGCTGCCCTAGAGACTTGAGCTTTCCTGGTGGCAGCTTTGCTCCCTGGCAGTCTGACTACTTCTTGCTGGGAATATCCTGTGGGCTGGTTTGTTGTAGTGTGCAGTGTCCTTTGTGTCCTTTTCTGGCTTGATTAACAGTGACGTTTGCACCAGGAGTACCAAAGACCTCTCTGGATATCCTAGGAACAGTGGTAGGTATAAAGATGCCCATCATTGCTGGGTGGAGGTAGTGGTTTTGATTTTACAACCTCATGCCATGTCTCTTTGGCACAGAGACCTGGGCTACAGAGGGCTGAATTGTACCAAAAGTGACATTTTGTGGCTTTTACCAGCAGGTATGTTTCTACCAGCAGAAGCTAGGAAGCTTAGGAGAATTCACCAACGTCTCCCCTCTATCCACAAATAAAACCATTTAGCTGGATTGCTGATTAACATCCTCAACAGGTAGTCTTGAAAGCTGCGTTATTTGCAGACCTGTGCCTCTTAATGCATTACAGAAAAAAGAAGCTGGACGAACATTGTCAGAAGTTGAGTTGTCATTAGGGGGAAAAAAAAGTTTTCTTTCTTGATAACAGAGCTCCTATGATGTAAATGTTATTATCTTTTGCTGTCTAGGTCTAGAAGTAGTTCATGTTTCCTGATTAAGAGCAAGACAAACAGTTCTCCTGCATGGCTCACTGCATGAGCAGGTTTTCTCAAGTGCTGAGAAGATGAAGGAAGCAACATGGGGCAAACAAATGAGGACACAACAGGCATTGGTTCATTTTCATCTGTACAGGGGAATTTCAGCCAAGGGGCATTTAATCACAGCTCTTATTGCAAGGCAAGACCAGGGCAATGCACAGGGCTGTAGATGAAAGCATGGGAGCCATGTCAGCATTACCTGGAACTACACGCTGTTGTAGGTGGGCTGTGTGTGCTGTGAAGGGCACAGAGCTCTTGAAGTGCAGTACAACAGATAAAGGTCTATTTTGAATCCAATAGGTAAGAATACTGGCTGGGGTTGGTGCCCACAAAGAGCCAAAAATGCTGGAGGCTGTGCTGTGTCTGTGCAGAAATCAAGATGCACGTCTGTAGCCATAGCAGCTGGGGCAGGAAGACATGCTGTGGCAGTGCCCAAAAGGGGAATGCCAGGTCTGGGGGTCCCCATGGAGGACATCACACTGCCAGCATCTGGCTCCACTGCCCAATAATGCTCTACAGTGCCTACTTTGGGAATCATGTGCACACCAGTGCCCTATTTCATACTTACAGGGAGGGGACCCCCAAGTGGGCATTCCACTTGGGAGAGTGAGAAGGAGCCAAGGAAGGCTGCAGGGCCTGCAGGAGAGTGATTGAGCCACCCTGTAGGCATCAGATGCTCAGGATGCTCCAGAGAGAGAGAAACACCATGTGGAGACCCCGTGAATGCTCTCAGGGACGTGCCATAGACAGCAAATCCTGCTTGTAACAGCAGTCTTCTGACTTTGCTGGTGACAGCTTTGGCTTGGCCAGACAGGCCCCTTTCCTTTGCATCATCCCTTCCCTCTGCGTAAGGGATGTAGCTGGCTGGTGAGAGACTCTTGGCACCTCAAGTTCCAAAAGAAGGAAGGCTCAAGTCCTTAAAAGGTGAGGAATCTCACTGTATTTATTGTCCCGTGGTGCTTTTTGCAAGAATACAGATGCCTCTGGATGCTTTCCTGGGCAAGTCAATTTTTTACAAGATAAACAGGCTTTTCTGCAGCTGTGCTGTGCTTGTGTATGTATGTGTGTGGTCAGTCATCGCACTCTCAGAGAGGCCAGAGAGCTCTGGAAATGCACTCCTCCAGATGGGCCTGGGTGCCAAAGCCTTCAGAAAAATAATGCAGGGGTTTCTCCTGGAATAACAGCCTCCGACATTAAGTTTTCCTTCTTTTCTCTCTCTTCATCCCTTTCTGGCTATGCCCAACTATGCCCTTCCAGGAATGCAGCTGAGTCTCCTCCTTAGGTATGTATATGGCTCCCATATACATACCCAAGCATTTAAAAATAGCTGTAAAACTAACACAGGGGCTCTGGTTGTCCCCCTCCCTGCCTGTAGCAGAAATAGCACCATGACTTTATGGACTGCATCCAGACTTGTAACCAGAAAGGGCTCAAAGCCTCCCTTTTCTCTTTTAAATAAACAATGATAGCGGGGAAGAAGATGCACAAAAGACTCTTGCAATCTCCCCTTGCCCCAGAGCAACCCCTGGCTGCCTGGAAACGAGTGGCACATGGACGGTGTGATGAGGGATTAGTACCTCTGGAGGGAGCGGTTCCCACACCGCCCTGGCACAGCTGCAGGCAGGCTGTAGGGCAGGCTGTAGGCGTTGGGGTATGCTGCAGGTTTGCAGCTCCCGCTCGCATCAGGAACCTGTGGAGTTCCTGACTCTTCTGCACCTTTCCCATGCGTTCAGGTTGTGGCTCAGATTTGCCTCTTCTTCCACTGGTCCCAGAAGAACTGGGGATATGGTTTTGCTAAGGTGCTCAGGGCTGTCACTGCTCCCTGCACTCCTTCCCTTTGTCCTCAGGCACTTTGCAGTGGCCTCTTGTTTGGATGTCTGTCTCTGAACAGGGACAGCAGCACTGTGCTGCATCTTTTTCCAGCAAAAGGTTTTCCTTCAGCTGGTGGGGTGATGAGGGCAGCCAGGGCAGGCAGAGGCTGAGGGTTCAAAGTGCTGTTTCTGGCAACCTTCTTGAGCCCGGGGCTCTATCAGAGGTGCTTGATACCCTTCCCTTGCAAGGGAGGGTGGGGAGGCTGGCAGGAATGGAGGAGATGTGAGGGCACTGGCACCAGATGGGGGACCCAGGTTGTGTCCCACGGAGGAGGAGGGCACCATTGGGAGGGCAGCACTAAATGTGCTGTGATCCGTGCTGCTGTCCAGGGAGTGTGCAGCTGGCTGCCTGTTTCTTGTGGAGGAGGGCAGTTTGCTTTTGCCTTTGGAGGGTTTGGTTTAGAGATGGGTGCAGAAGAGAAGGCATTACACCCTTGCAAACACAGGTGGGTGGATGGGGCTCAGTGGAGTGGTCCTTCCCCTCCTTGGCATGGCAAGGCAGCAGCCAGGCAAAAGGCTCTCTGCACATCTGTGGCTCCTCCATGTGAGCAACTGGGCAAATACATGTCATGCTTTGCATAAGCTAATTAAAGATGCCAAAAAGCACATGTCTGACAGAGAATAATTGCATAAACAAGGCTGGTGTTTACTCTGTGATTTAGGCCTTGTCCTAAGCAAGCAATGCTCCATCATTCCCTTTAGAAAACTCTGTAAATGGAGCAGTTATTTACTGCCTGTTAAACCAAGCTGCTACACAAGTCCTGTTTGACTTGTTAATGACTTCAGCGACTGCAATTTATTTTGAAGAAGCAAATGATGAGAGTAAAATACCAACATCACCTTTCAGTGGATGTAATTAATGGGTCAGGAGACCAGTAATAATTCACTGCCTGGGAAAAGCACATGGACATGACTGACTGCATTCACCTGGGACTTGATGAGCATTGAAGCTTGACCTGCACTCATCCTGGAGAGTGCTGGGCACCTGCAGGGAGAATGAAGTCGGCGCCATGGCTGGCAAAAAGCAGCATAGGGTGTGGAGAATGGCCAGGTTTGCATGAGAGCAGCCCAGAGATCATGTTAAATAGTCTGGCTGCTGGGATGCATTAGTTACCTGCTCTGCCACACACCCCTTCGACGGGCAGATGGGAATTTTACTGCCCCTGTGCCTCTACAGGCACAGCGAGACTGTAGCAAAATCAACCACCTCCTACCCTCTCTCTTTTTGCTTGGTGGCAGGTTTTTAGCCTGGAGCTCAAAAGCCAGATCCTGCTGTTGGTGCCAGTCTGACCGGCTGTGCGACCCCATCCTGACCCTGTGCAGCAGAGGGGCAGGAATGTGGGCAGGAGTGTAGGCAGGAGCCCAGGACCATGCACCCCAGGCATCCATACCTCACTGGGAGGAGCATGGAGAGCCCCACCAGATGAAGGCAGCACTTGTCTGGGACCCATCTCTGGAGCTGGTGTTTGAGTTCATCTGTCAGAGAGGGACCTTGTAAGCATCACAGGGAGAGTTTATTTGGGGATAGGTCAACAGATGCTGGATGAAACACAGGGAAGAGTAACATCCCTGGATATGTAGAGACTTTTCTTTTCCTCAGTCCTGGCTGAGCTCTGTCAAACCACGTGGGGCAGAAACAGCCCATGGCACTTGGACTGGGGCATGGGCAGGCAGCTGCCCAGAGCAACCTGAGCTTCTGGCTTGCCCAGTGACCTCGTGGGGTGTCTCAGATCTGCTTTTGCACTCCCAGACCCTGTCCTGGTGATGCATCTCTTGCATTGCCACTTATCTCTCAGTAAGTTAGCTACTGGCTTAAGAGCACAAGTCACTGTGAGGCTGAAACAAGAGCAGGAGGCATTCTCTGTAACTAGGGGACACAATCAAGAAAAGCTGCAAAGTACCTTGGGGGCATGTGCGTGGCCCTCCTCAAGTCCGAGGCAAGCCAGCACTGACGAAGGAGCAAGCACAGAAGCAACTCCTGGCCCCTGAATGGTTGCACTGCAGCTTTGGCCCTAGGCATGTTCTTGCATCCCCCTGAGAGCTTGGCAGGCTGCGAGCTCTGGCTGTACTGCAGCACCCCAAGCCCACGGCACAATGGAGATGGAGCAGGAGGAAAACCATGAGATGGGGGAAGAGCAGGCATGCAGAGGCATTGTGGCCGCCTGTCAGTAGCAGAAACACAAGGAAGGCAAACCAATGAGTAAAGAAGAGATGGGTACAATGTAAGGGGAGACAACAGGAGGGGGGGGAAGGGTTTTCCATTGAGAATATGCAGGAGCACTACTGGATCCATCAGGAATTATTACAAACTTTATTTGTCTGTGCATTGTGTACCATTGAAAAGGACCATCACAATTAGTGGACTCTGCCTATAGTGGTGGGCAATACACACAAAGAAAAATCAATGAAGCCAAACAGATGAAGATGAAATAATTGTACATAAAGGTAATCATAAAATTGAACATCCTGCGCCTGTGTTTGATTCTTCCCCAAAACAACAAGAAACAAAAGAACCCCCAAAACCCATCGAAGGTGAAAAAATGGCTTGAGAAGAAAAGAAAAACCCACAACTTCATACTCCTAGAGAAAATTTTACAACAGGTTAAGTAAAAGTTCCACAGATTGTTCAAAATACTACAAATACCCCCCAGCCAATCAGTCATGGTACCAAGTGTCAGACTTGGTTTTTAGCTGGGTGGGATGAGCTCACCAGTGGACGTGCAGGCTGGGCATTTGCCTGGCTGGGACACCAGGAAGCCCAGTGAAGGGCGTAAGGTAAGGAGACATCTCTCAACACCAGTGCACAATGTCATCGTGGTGCTGTGCCCAGGGGAGCTCTACACCTATATCTCCCTGGGCTCAGCTCACTATCCCAGCCTGCGCTGCTGGAGTCAGGGAGTGATGCAGAGTTACACCTCCCTGTCTCACCCTTCCCATTGATTTCAGATTTGGACAATGCAAAATGTGGCCTTTTTCCTTGGGGTGTGGGGGGGTGCTTCTTGGTTATGCTCAGCAGTGAGGGAGATCTTGTTATGGCCATTCAACCCTTAATGCTGAATTATTCAGCTGCCAAATGGCTGTGGGAAAGGACCAGCTTTGGGGACTGATCCTGATGGCTTAATGCTTAGAAACGGGACCTGTCATCTCTGAATGGGACTAAGGGATTTTGAGGCAGCCACTGGCTATAAAGGCAGAGGTGCTGGGAGCCAACCATGCTCATCCCTCTTGGGCTCCCTGGGACTTTATAGAAAACCTCCTGTGGACCGTGGAGGCCTTCACACTGGCTTCAGCATGTCCTGGACTGGCCGCTGTGGGGGGAACTGTGGCCACGTGGAGGGACGGAGCCTGCAGTCTCTGGGGTGTGGATTTTCCTCCCCTGGAAAACCTGCATCTGTGTGGCTGTTATTGCTTCTCGTGGACCCACACATGGAGCAATAAAGGGGGGACAGCTTTCCCTCCTGTTACCCCCAGTGAGAGGAAACAAACGAACGAACAAAAACCTACTGCGAAACTAAACTAAACTAAAATAAATAAAAACTGGTGAAAAGAAAACACTTGTATCTGCAATGCTCAACCCACATGGCTGGAAGGACTATCACTATAGGATGCTATATACAGATAGGGTTCATTTCATTCATGCAGATGTTACAAGTACCACAACAGCATGCCCGAGGAGACGGAGGAGGCGGGAGGAAAGCCCCAGCTGCTCCGCGCAGCCTCAGCTTAGGACACTGGACACGAGGTTGCAGCTGTGCATCCCCGAAGCACGGAGAGGGAAAGGCAAGGGGCAGGTGGGGTGGGAGGGGGAGGGCAGGAAATGTTAGTTGTACACACGCCAAAACAAACAAACAAACAAAAAAACCCAAGCCCAAATCAATGACGAAAACGGTTTGTGTTCTATCCTTAGAAAGCTCCCAATTTCCCCTTGTCTTCAGTTCGGTCTCTCGCTTCTCTCCAGCAGGGCCAGAGGGGACATTCCCAAGTGGCAAAGGCAGGCGGATGGTGGTTGTGCATCAGGACCCTTTGCTTTCCTCTCCTTCCCTCGCCCACTGCTCTGTTTCTCACCAGCTACTCTGGCCTTCCCCGCACCGGTGCATCCCGGTTGCCTTCACATCCATCCTGCTGGGGGACTGGCGGGTAGGAGAGAGCGATGGGAAAGGGCTCAGTGGCTATCAGCTGCTCTTGTTGGTAGAGTTGCAGAGAGGGCCCTGCCGCTGGGCTCCTGGCTGGGGCCACTGCCCGGGGAGGGGTCCTGCTGGCTTTGGGGTCCTGCCTAGTTCAAAGGATGCTCCAAAGCTGCTTTCCGTCAGCAGGTGTGTGAACACGGCAAATCTCTTTTATTCTTTCTCTCTTCATTATACACAGCAGTATATCTATATCTATACCTATATATCACTCTATATAGATACATATAGATATATATATATATTTACTATCTCTGATTGTCCCTTTAGAAGCCCTTTATGTGGCAGTAGGCTTCCAGAGATGAGAAGAATATGTACAAGAGCCAGAGGAGGATAAAGAGTGAGGATGTGAGCAGCTTGGAAGTCCGCGGCCCGCCCAGCTCACCTCCAATCTCGGGTCTCCGCCGGTAGAGCAGCACACCCACACTGATAAAAGCAAAAATGGTGAAGAGGGTGACAGAGAAGGCCAGGGTGCCAGGTGAGACTTGGAAAGCTTGTCCATGTGCCGCATGGTAGATGGCTGCAATGGACCAGGCCACTCCAATGCCCAGGAAAACGTTCACGGCATTGCTCCCAGTGACGTTCCCGATGGAGGCATCTGCGTACTGGTCCTGCGTCGCTGCGACTTTGCTGGCAAATGTGTCTGCAAAGGCAAGGCAGAGAGAAGCCTTTAGGGAACAGCCAGGTAAGGAGGGACAGCAGCAGGCAGCCTGGGGAGAAATATCAATGGCATCACTTGGGGAGTGAAGCTAGTGGGTAAGGGAACAGTGTACGGCCCTGTCTGTGAACACTCTCAAGGAAGGACATTTGTGGCCAGAGCCAAGGAAGGTGACAGAGTCCAGAAGTGCCCAGGAGGGAAATCTCAGTGTCCAGAAATGTGGGGCTTCCCCCAGTATCACCCCAGATGCCCTACAGTGCTTCAAGCAAGAGACAACATGTTCCAGTACTGCAGTGTTTACCCCTTCTCCCACATTCACTAATTTGTTCACTTGCAAAAGAACTGAAAAGGTTAGAAGAGCTTTGTGGGAGCCATAGTGGTTTGTATCTACCCTTCAGGTCCCCTCAAGTTTTGTGTTTGTGTTTCTGTTTGCTTTAATGATCATAGAATCCTAGAACCATAGAATGTATTGGGTTGGAAAGGACCTATAAAGGTCATCTAGTCCAACCTCCCTACAATAAGCAGGAACATCTCACACTAGACCAGATTGCTCAGCGCACCATCAAGCCTGACCTTGAATGTCTCTAGGAATGGGGCCTCCATCACCTCTCTAGGCAACCTGGTCCAGTGATCCACCACCCTCATAGTAAATAACTTTTTCCTCATGTGCAACCTAAACCTATCTTTTTCTAGCTTAAAACCATGACCCTTGTCCTATCATTACATGCCTTTGTGAACAGGTCTTCCCCAGTCTTCTTGTAGCCCCCTTCAGGTATTGGAAGGTCACTATAAAGTCCCCCTGGAATCTTCTCCAGGCTGAACAACCCCAACTCCCTCAGCCTGTCTTCATAAGAGACGTGCTCCAGCCCTCTGATCATTTTCCTTGTCTCCTCTGGACACACTCCAGCAGGTCCACATCCTCCTTGTGTTGGGGGCTCCAGAGCTGGATGCAACACTCCAGCTGAGGTCTCACCAGGGCAGAGTAGAGGGGCAGAATCAACTCTCTTGATCTGCTGGCCACACTTCTCTTGATACAGCCCAGGATGCAGTTTGGCCTTCTGGGCTGCAACTGCACATTAATGGCTCATGTCCAGCTTTTCATCCACTAGTAGTCCCAGGGCTTCTTCCACAGGGCTGCTCTCTAGCATGTCTTCCCCCAGCCTGTACTGGTATCTCTGGTTGCCCCAGCCCAGGTGCAGGACCCTGCACTTGGCCTTGTTGAACCTCATGAGGTTCACCTGGGCCCACTTCTCCAGCTTGTCCAGGTCCCTCTGGGTGGCATCCTGTCCCTCTGGCATATTGACTGCACCACCCGGCTTGGTGTCATCAGCAAACTTGCTGAGGGTGCTCTCAGTGTCTCTGTCAGTATCATTAATGAAGATATTAAACAACACTGGTCCCAGTATGGACCCCAGAGGGACACCACTTGTCACTGTTTCCCATCTGGACATCGAGCCACAGACCACTACCCTCTGGATGTGACCATTCAGCCAATTCCTTATCCACTGAACAGTCCACCCATCAAACCCATCTCTCTTCAACTTAGAGAGAAGGATGTTGTGGGGCACTGTGTCAAAGGCCCTGCAGAAGTCCAGATAGATGACATCCACTGCCTTTCCCTTGTCCACTCTTGTAGTCACCACACTGCTGATGTCTCTCCAAAACTTCTTGCCTCAGTAAAGTCTAGTGTCTTATGCAGCCTCTGACACTTTGGTAAACAAGTGTTCATCTTTCACCCCTTAGGGAAAAAAATCATGCAGGTGGGTGCATGCTTGTCCACCAGCTCCATCAGCTTTAATACCAGTGACAAAAGATCTGTGATAAAACTCAGCTGGCCTTTTATATGGCAGATCTTGTGTTGAGTTGACCAGCATGACACTGCTCTGTGCCATAGGGATATGCTGATACTACATCCAAACCCACTCTGGATCTGCATGGAAGATGAGCAGGAGGGAAGGATTAGCATCTGGGTTTTGTTCAGGTGAGCACTGTCAGCTAATGATGAGAAGAGGAATCCTTAACACATCTGCACTCTGAGATCACCCTGGGTACAGGCAGCAGAGTTTGGCTCAGGAAAAGAAAACGGTGAGGTCAGATTTTATGTTTTTTAATTCTATGGGGTTTCCTTTACACTCCTTCCCAGCAGGTCTCCCAGGTAAGGTGGTGAAGCTCAGCCTGGCATGAAGATCCAGTTTTGTGTAACAGGAGGGGTTGGACACCTACAAGCACAGCAAAAGGGGGTGATTTCCAGCAAAGAAATCAAAAGGCTGCTTTTAAAAAAATGCTTCCATGGAAATGCTGAGGGAAGGAAAGGCATTTTCCCTTGTTCTTAGCCCTGGTGACAGTGCAGTAATGGGGTTTGGGACAGTGCTGATGACTCTGTGGTGCTACAGCTGCCACTGCAGGAGGAGGGATGTGGCACATCTGGGCCATCCTGCCAGTGCCAGCCAGAGTGCGGAAACAAACAGGAGCACTTCTCCAAACAAAACAAAACAAAACAAAGCAAAACAAAACAAACTTCTGCAAAAAAGAGTTGTGCTTTTAATGCGTGGAAAATCCCTGTCAGTCTTGATTGCACTGCATGTTTGTCTGGTGCCTGCCTGCCTCCTGTAAAGTGCCCTGCACCTTCTGGGGGTGGAAGAGCCCAGCTAGCACCCAGCTAACATGATACAGTCTGGGAGCATCTGCTTCTTCAAACAAGAGTAGTCAAATGTATCCTAAAAAGAACTTCTTAAGTGCCACCTTTTGTTGACAAAAGCAGGAGGGAGGATTTTAACTGTCAAGGGTGTGAGACAGTCCTACAAACCTCATGCCTAAAAGTGCCAGAGATCTAAAAAATGATCTTTTTTCTGTCTCTTGCCTAAAACTCTTATTCTTTTTGGTTCTACTGCTTCCTGTTTGGGCTCTGATAGCATCAGGACAATTTCAACACTCAAGTTCTAATCGCTAGAAGTCTAGGGGTGGCAAGGCAAGGTATGACTGACATGCAGGGGTGCTTGAGTTGGGTTAGTCTCTTATCTGGCCAGCACAGCCCAGAGAAGGTGAGTGAAAAGCACAGGCTCCCTGACAGAAGCTGATGTGGGACTTCCCAGAGGAACCATGTCACTGGGATCATCCTCTCCAGTGCATCAGTTCATATGTGGGAGGGGCCCTTTGCTGAGCCAGCAGAAAAGGCAGCTGGGTTGCAGCAAGTCAGTGTACATTGGGAGGACAAAGTGGCACGTAGGTATGGAAGCTTGTAGGTTTTTTCTCTCCCTGGTCAGTCTTTGGTCTTTGCTGCCTTCTGAGAATGGATGACCACTTGATCATACTCCAAACATTTGTGGGGCCAGGGCCTCCTAGGGGCTTCACAAGTCACATTTTGAGCAGTTCCCTCAGCTCAGCAACATCACCTTGATCCATCGGAACCAAAGCTGAACCTGGTCTCATACAAAGTTGTCTGTGCTGGGCAGAGCACCCTGAGTACAGACTAGCATGGAACTCACCTGGGAGGCAAGATTAAAGGAGCAGATGCTCAGTAAGAAAATGCAGGACTGCCCACAGGCAACATTTTAATCAAAGAGCAATTCCTACTCTGAGAGTGGATGCCATGGAGGCTGTCCACAGAAATAGAAACTTCACAGTCTTTGCAAGTGGTGGATTCTTGCAATGATTTCCAGGGGACTGAATCTGCACCCTGGTTTGATCCTTCTGGTCCATTTGAGACTGAAAAACAAGTTCCACATACACCTCAACTCTGTTCTTGCGTGTCGTGCAGAGCAGAACCAAGGACTTCACGGTGCCCTGCTTTCCCAGCCCAAGCCCAAACCCAGACTGGGCAGAGATGGACATTCACAACAAACTCTGCTGTTGTCCTTACCTGGCACCGATGTCCCCAGTGCGACAAACACGACGGCGGTGACCGAGTCCTTCAAGCCAATGGTGCAGCCAAAGTGGGATGCCAGGTCACCAATGAAAGCTGTCAGGAGACCAATCATGAGGATGGAGACGACAAAGCAAGCCCAGCCATTCCAGTAGTCTGTTGGGGGCACGAAGGCAAAAAGGACCTTCCAGAAGACAGTCAGAAAGTGCATCACATAGTCGAAGCAGGAGGGCAGCTTCTCCTCCCCACATTCATCATCATCATCGTCTTCCCCTGGTAAAAACCACAAGTGCCTGATTAGACTTGTCCATCCTGGGGAAGTCTGGGCAAAGCTCCTGTGCATAATGTAGCCCCCTCCCCCAGTGCCACCTCTCATCATTTGGACCCTAGAAGGTCCTGACTTCCAAATATCTTATTTTTGGTCAATCATTAGAGGGACTCAATAGCCTTTCCTGGTCCCTTCCCACAGCACAGAGACCTTCCCATAGCAGCAGTCTTGAAAACGAATGTGTACTTCAGAAAGGGCAAGCACCTCTGCCTGGGTTTAACCCCCAGATGCTTTCTGGGACTCAGCCCTTGCTCAGGAACCCTTTCTGCAGAAGATGTGGGAAACAACTGGCCTTAGGCTGGCTGGAGATGATCAGGGTGAGAAAATCCACCGAGCAAGATGTGCCTTCACAGACACACTCTGCTAAAGAAGTTATTTTTGAGCTGCTTTTCACAAGTGTCTGCGGTTGCTTCCAGATTTCTGGAAAGATGGCTGTTTTTGGTGCCTTCTGAGCTGCTAGCTCTGGCACTTGACCTTTTCTGCAAACCAGGATCCAGCCATGAGGAATACCTGCTCTAAAACCTCCCTGGTCCATCAGTGCTGACTGCATTTCCCTTCATGTGCCTCCCTGTGAGCTCTGGCTGTCCATTCCTTTTGGTCTGGTCTGACCAAGGTCAGTGGGCACCCACTGCACATGAAAATGTTTTCCCATGTGCACCCCTTCCAGGCAGCTGTCAAGTACCCAAGGCCATGGGCCAGCTATGGGGTATCATTTGTCACAGAAAAAATGCACTTTCCTTCTTCTCTTTATTTTCTGTCCCTGATCCGGGTCAGTGCTTCATTTTTTACCAGCCTGTTGTTAATGCCTTGCAGGGAACATTTTCCCAGTGTGAGTCTGCCATCAGTTCTGGCCTCATCTCTGCTCACCAGGCACATTGTGTGGGTTAGACCGTGGCTACCTTGGTGCTGTGCTGAGTGCTTGGCCGCACTCAGTGCACCACTGCTCATGGCTGTGTTCCCTGCAGCACCTGCAAGACCTGGATCTTCAGCACAGATGGGGCGTTGGGGATGTGAGTCCTTGTGCTCATCCTGCCTGATGTCTTGGGGGCTCTCAGACCCCAAGTGCTAGTTGCTGCACGCCCCCAAAGGCTCTTGGGGAGTTACGTATCCACAGCCATGCCCCCTGGACATGCAGGCTGGCTTGTGCCCAGAAACTCTTCTGCAGGTCACAGGTTAAGACCTCAGCAGATGTCAGACTGTTCTGGCCCCCTCCTCTTGCTCCTTGACCCTCTCCCCCAGCACATCTTCATCTGTCTGTCCTGGCACCAAGGGGTCTTAGTTTCTCCCTTCCCTGCTCCATGACTCAGCACCTTACCTGTCTCTCCAAAGCTGCTTGGCATCCAGCCTCCAAGGAGCCCCCATTGTGCAGGGCTGGCCCTGCCAGTTTGTACCTTGGGGCTGGTGACCTTCTCTGAGCAGCTCTGATATGGTACCTTGTGAGCCTGCTGGCCAGCCTGTCCTCTGAGTAGGCTGCATGGTGAACCTGGAGCCCTCCCAGCCTGGCCCAGTACACAGGCCAGAACTGTGGCACAGTCAAAAACTCCTCTAGCTCGCACTCAGAGCACCCCTGGACATGAAGGGGAAGTGACACTTTCCCAATGAAATCAGTGGGAGCTTTCCTTCTGACCTCAAGGAACAGGGATGGGTTTCTAAGTTATGGATGTTGTGGATTCCCAGGCAGTTGTGAGTTATGTTAAAGACATCCCTTGCACTTGGGTTGATGATCTGTCATTGTCTTTGATGAATATTTTCACCTCCAGGGATGTGGACCACCACCTGTCCCTGCATGGCAGTTGGCAGAAACTCCTTACCAAGGGGAGAATGCAATGTGCAGTCCATCTCCATCAGACAGTTTGAGTGAGCCTGGCTCTCCTCGAGAGGACATCTTGGGATGGCAGAAAAAAGGGGTCAAGTCCCAGACCAGGCAAGAGCACCTGGTGAAACCTGAGCCTCTGCTCCACTGCAGTGGATGAGGGGAAAAATTCCCACCTCACCAGACACTGGGTTTAAGGGGATGGTGGCTCTGTGCCTGGGAAAAGCTGCTTCTCCCAGCAGCCACAGTACTGCTCAGGCTGGCATAAGCTTTTGAATGACATGGTGCTTTATCCACCTTACTGCTGGCCAGGGTGAACATCACTCCTTTCACATCTTCCTTCACAATGTGGATGTTTGATTGAATAATAAAATGCGTAAAGCCTCCCACATGGAGAATCAAATGGTGTTGCTGTTTGCTGTGTACAAACACAAGGGTATCGACTAACCCCGTGTTCAAATGGTGGCTCTGTGCCATGACAACAGAGTTACTGGGGGAAGCTGCTGGTGGACTGCTTGCTCTGTTGCTGCTCATAACAGTAATTGCTTTCTGCCTCACCACAAAAGTGGCGATGAAAAGCCAACTGGAGGATCAAAATATGATATCCTTCCTGGGAAAGTGGAGGCCAAACTCTGTGCACTAAAGTTTCACCTCTTGGCTATTTCCATTCATGGTTCCACAGGGAGCACATGAAGCACACAGCAAGAAAAAGGCCCATGGATCACCCAGACTGTGATCACCCTCATGATATGTGGTAACCCACAGGGGAATCAACCTGCTCTTGTAAGCCTTGCACTCTGCTGGCATCCTTGGGGCTCTCAGCAGAGATGCAGTTTCAGAGACAGTAGGGATGAAGCCAATGAGAGCAAGGCAGGAGGAAACCTCAAATGCACGTATCTTCCGTGCACAGGGAATAGCATCTCACATGAGGGCTGAGGTGAAGCTGGAGGGGATTCAGCGGGGCCACCAAGACGACTGGAGCCTCAAAGATCCTGCCTATGGGGAGAAGTGGAAGGAGCTGGCTTGGCGAATCAGGAGAGGAGGTTGGAGGGGACCAAACAAGAGCCTACAGTGACTTGGAGGGCATGTACAGAGAGGATGGAGTGAAACTCCACTCTGCACTGACAAGGGATAAAACTAGGGGCAACGGCCACAAACGCCATCAGGAGAAATAGCTCCTCCAGGAGGGTGGTGTGTGTAGCTCTGGGACATATACCCCTTGCTGATGGACATAGTCTTTGGAGGTTTTTAATATTTGGCTAAATAAAGCCTTGACAAAGCAGGGAAAAGTCCTACTCTGCATCCTGTTCGAGTGCAACTTTGCAAACATTGTCTTCAAAGCACCTTTGCAGATCAAGACCAACACATAAGAAAGAGGCAGTGAGAAACTCGATATCTCTACAAAAACTTGACAGAAAATTATCTGTTGCTTGGCTTTAAAGCTTCAAATTGCCTATGGCAGAAACAGTAGTTAATCTGTGGCACAGTGTTACTATTTTGGCAGATATAAATACCCTGTTCCTGTGCATTGTCGTAGAGATAAGGAACAGTTTTTCAGCCTGGGAAGCCAAGTTCTTTTTGCTTGTTGCACAAAGGATGGTACTGGCAGGATACACTGAGCTGTGCTCACATGGTAATTTTGCAGCAGGTATTTTAATCCCCTCCCAAGCTGCATGGCAGCAGGACTCTCATGGTTCTAAAGCTTTACAGAGATGATAAAACAGACTGAAATATGAACATGAGTGCCACTGTCATGACACTCCTTCAGATCTATATATCATGTTGTTAAGCAGCAATAACGTTTCTCTTTCAAAGAGTTGGGCAGATCCTGGGAAGGTGACAAAACGCAGAGAGTTTGGATGGTGACCCAGGCATGCATTCAGGAACAGGCTCACAAGCCCCAGGATGTTTTTGCTGTTGAAGAGACTTTATGGGCTGTTGGGTGCATGCTGAAGGCAGCTATGGTGACAGGCTCCAGCTCCGCCCCGTGGACAGCACAGGGTGGCACTGTGGGGCACAGTCTTGCCTGCACTTGCACTGCCTTTCCACAGACCTGACCCTCCTGCTGCTCTGGTGCTCAGCCTGCCTGCCAGCATTGCCACCAGCAGCTCACTGGGTGGGAAATGGGGTTTTAATGTTTCTTTTCTCAGCTGGGATGTTATGTTTTGAAGAAGGAGTGTGTGACTTTCAGCTCCACTTCCTGGCGGGCTGCAGGGAAAACTCAAGCCCAAACTCCAGTGTTGAAGGCATTTTAACCTGCTTGGCACAAAGCTTGAGGAGCCAAATCCTGGCAAAAAATAAAAGTAGGTCCAGACCTCAGAGACAATACTGTTCCCCAGCTGCCAGGGACAGCTCATGTCCACCAAAATATGTAATATTTATTAAATACTTGTTAATTATCCTGTTAGCACTGATGGTGACTGTATATGCAAGACCTGGTGGCAACAGGGCTTTCACATAACTGCAGTCTTTACATGGGTCACAGAGATGGGATCCAAGTACCAGTGATTATGTTTGCTTTAATATGGGATGCAATTAAATAATTAATTCTGGGATAGATTAGTTTAGCTGTATTAGCTACAAAACCTGCAGAAAGGACTGTCTTGCATAATATCTTTATCCTGTATCCCAAATAATGGGAGGCTCTTGGCTGGATTCTCTAAGAATAGCTGTGCTACAAGAGGAGGGATCACATTTTGAGGAAAGAGCTGCTGCATAATATCCTGTCCTCATTTTCAGAGACAGAGGGTAAAAGGTATGGCCATCACTTTTAATTACTTTGTGCTGGGCAGAGGTTACCCTGTACAGCAGAGCTGCAGGTAGGGAGTGCGAGTGTTCTCCCAAATTTTGGCCCACAGAGATGGGGATTCAGTGGCAGTCTTCAGGGCTTTGCACCCTTGTTACCACATTGTCCTCACCTCAGTGCTACAGGGAGCACCAGGGATGGGGAGCACTGCTGCTTTGCACCAGCATTGTTCATGCTGCTCTGGATTTAAAGACTGTGTACCCCTCCCAAATCTCTCTCTCTCTCACTGCAATGATTTTTCCTCTCTGCCATCTGGTAACATGCAAGGTGTTTCTCTGCTGGGTGCTACAGACATACTTAATGCAGGAGGTTTCCTACATTTCCAACCAGGTGATCTCACAAAAGGGTTTAATCAGCTGTCTTCTTTATGCAGGCACTCTAATTAACTCCACCACCTGTTTTACCTTGTGCTGCTCCATTACAGTCTGTATTACTGATACAGCCAAGCAGAGGCACAAGCAAGGCTGATCCTATTTCACCTGGAGCTGTGGTCCAAACTCACCAGCACTGACAGTAATAGCCTCAATAAACTGCTCCCTCCAGCTGTTTGTGCCAACCACCAGGGCCAGGTTCGTCTTCTTAATGAGCTTGTCCACCGTGTTCTGTGGATGGAGACACAGGAGAGAATTAGACTCTATCAGGCTGGAGTTGCAGCGCTAGCACTTACAGCCACGGGCTTATGGAAAAAGCTTAGTAGATTTTAAGATCAGGTCAAGAGCCCCAGCCACGAAAGCAAGTATAAGTACTTGCAATTCCCTTCCCTGCCACTCTGAAATACCCTTTTAAACCTGCTCATGATGGGAGTTTGAACCATCTCAGTGCAGGCTTAACAGCAAATAGTGCTGAGGTGCCACAGCTCCCGTTGTTCCCAATGCCTAGGGAAGAATTATTACTGGGTTGTTTCAAAGCACTAACTGGGACTTGCTCAAGACCTATTTGCCAAGCTGGGCTCTGCCTTTTTGTGCTGCTTAGGAACTGGAGCTCAGCACCAGCAGAGAAGGTGCTGTGGGAGCTATGGGTGGAAGGTGCTCCCGGGCAGGCAGCCTCAGACACACACTGACAGCAGGCAGGAAAACCATGTGGAGAGGAGGCAGCCACCACTGCGACATGGCAAGGGTGGTCTGTTATTTTTTATACTACCAAAAAATGGCCAAGATAATGACATGGCCAGTTTTCAGCTCTTGGTCTAGTACAAGCATTCACAGCAGCTTAGCTTCACAAACATTACTTGTATTTAGGGTATCAGCCCTCTGCACTTGGGGTCCCAGACTTGGGGCTCACTCAAGGCCTCCTGTAAGTAGAACCTGGGTGTAGCACATCGCTGTAGGAATGAGGTTGTATTTTTAAGCAACCTGCTTAATTCTGGAGCCCAGTCAGCTCTTAGGCTCATCAGATTGATGTGCTTGTATAATACTAACCATAGTCTGTGAGTGGGACAGCAAGTCTGGGATCATCCCCCAAGGACCATGGTTGTGGGCTGGTGGACAGAGTGAGGATGCAGAGTGTATTTTAACCCACCACCATCTCACTGGAGTGACCCTCACCCTTTCATCATGCCTTGGGTCAGCCATCTTTCAAAGTGTCCCTTGGTCCTGCTCACAGACCTTGTGATGCCAGGACCTGCCTTCCTTTGCAGTGATGCCATTAATGTGTGCTTGCCAATGGTGTGCAAACCTAAAAGGAGGGTCCCCAGCTGGAGGGGAAGAAGAATAGGGACAGGGCACGTGAACAGCACCTTGAACTCATAGGATTCCTCAATGATGACTTCAAGCTTGGTGTGCTCCCCCAGAACTGGGCGCCCCATCTCTGCGATTCGGCGCTCTTCCTCCTCCTTGCTGGTCAGTGGCTGCTTTTCTTCGTTCTCCTCTGCAAAGCAAAGAGCCCCTTGGTGAGCCAGGCCCAGCTGGTCACTCTCTGGAGCTGGCTTCCTGTCAGAGGGGGAGGTCAGGAAACCTCTGAACAGAAACGTGAGGGACAGAGCAGCTGAGGAGGAGAAGGTCATGGAGCAATAGAGAGGTAGTTTTGCTGGGAAACTCTAGCAAGAATCCTGTAACTTGTCCAACCTCAGGAGTTCAGTTCACCCTCAGGGCTGGGGAATCACTTATTGCCTGGTACCTGCTGCTTCTCCCTCAGGGATGCTGGGAGGAGACAGATCATCACTAAGGCTGCTCCATTTTGCAGCTCTCCAGGTCTGTATCAGGGCATGGTCAGGACATTTCCTTCAGCCTATTGCAACCAGAGAGAGGACCAGCAACCCCATGGCTGAGATGGGTATGAAATCTTGGCTCTGGCTCCTTCTGATCAGGGCTTTACCTTGGGGAGGGGACTGGCAGCCAGATGCGATGCTGGGGTGGGAGGAAATGGTGCTGTGCCATATAGGTGCAAGGAGCCATCCACAGGGCATGGCCTGGCCCCAAACCCTGAGACAGGAGGCACTGGAGAGTCTACAACAGCTATGGAGCAGGTCTTCACCTCCATGGGTGTCTGTGCAACTTTGGGGCATAGGAACCCCAGGCAGCATGACTTTTATCACTGTCCCTGTGCAGATCCCCACTGAGCTACCTCCCAGTCCACTGCAGGGATGAACAGAAGAACATCAGGGCTGAAAAGGGATGGATTCACTGGAAACAGGAGTTAAAATGGCAGTAGACAAACACCCAGGTCAGCCTGTGCTAGACCACCATAGCCTTTAAGCATCATGTTCTGGGTACCTTGGATGGTGATCACAGTGCAAGGAAGAGGATGATCTCTAGCCTGGACCTTCCTGAAGACAGGTTTGCCTATCAAAGTGATCAGCAGAAGATCAGCAGGAGGGACTGTATTCCCTGTGCAAACCACCACCGTGCTGTTAGTAAACTCTACTCCTACTTCACATGGGGTTAGTGTTGCTCCCTTGGCAGCTGCCCCTTGTCTGCACAATGCTGCTGGGAAGCCCTTCTCCTCCTGCTAGTCAAAGGGACCAGCCTCACAGCCAGAGCCTTGTTATTCTGAAGTACTGTTTCCAGGGCTACTCAGGGGCAGCTCTGCAATGTGTGGGACCTGGCACCTTCTCCCCCTGCAGTGCTCGGCCTAATGATGGCTACTTGGCTAGCTAATGATGGATGAGCAAGCCCTGCTGCCAGGTCTTGTTGATGGGAAGGGCAGGGGCTGTGTGCCTGAAGGAGCCATGGGGTCCCACACCTCCCACAGCGCTTGGGCACCCTGGCTGCTGCCTGGGGAGTGAGGACAGACTCCCTGTGCTCTGCAGAGCCCTGTGCAGGCAGCGAGGAGGGGAAGGCTGGAGTGAGTGGAGAAGCCCTCCCTGCTCCAAGAGATTTAAGGGGGCTGCCTGTTGCTTCAGGGGTGACTGGTCACCCTCCCAGCGGTGGGGGTTAGGTGTGTGTAGCAGGCAGAGCACTCTGTGAGAGGACACACTGTTAGCATAACCGGCCAGGGCAGCAGGGCCATGGCATGGAGCCTTCTTACCCTTCCAGAATTTTCCTCCAGGACAGAACAAAAGCAAAGAGGAAATCAAGAGGAAAGAGCAGGGTGAGAATATGGCCATTAAGAGGAGGGAAGAGGGAGGCAGGGAGAGAGCAGAAATCCATACCTGTGATGGTGAAGCCACCTAGATGAAACCAAAAAATGAGAGGGAGAGAGAGAGAGAGAGAGAGAAAGAGAGAGAGGATTAGTGTTGGCACACTAACATGAATACCTGGCAGCCTGCAGGGATGTGGTGGTCCTTCCCTGCCCTGCAGCCAGGGACTGTGGACGTGGGGGGCTGCTCCCCAACATGCACCCCAGGGATAGTGTGGGGAAACCTGAACACAGGCTTTTCAACCCACATTTGCAATCTACCACCCCCCAATATCTAAAATATGCTGTGGAGTGGGTAAAACCAGTGCGAGCCTAATGAGGGCAGCTTTGCTTCCCTCCCTGGCCACCCTATCCTGGGGGTGGCCAGCAAGGAAAGTCAGAGGCTGGGTAGGCATCAAATCTCCACAACAGAGACAGAGTTTGCACTGTCTCTTCAAAAAAGTTTGGCCAACTTCCCTGTCCAGCCACAAGCATCCGTAAGTTGCCAGGCAATCCTGTTTCTGCTATGCCAGTGTAAGAGACAGTGGGTTTATTTACACAGCACAGGTTTCTAACTTGGGATGTCAGCAGATTTACTATGGCTGGAACAACCCCACTCTGAAAAAATGCTCCTCACCCCAGTGGGTTACCACTCATTAATGTTAGTGACTTTGGGGCTCCACTCCAAGGAAAGATGTGGCATTAGATACCTGAGTTTACTTAAATAGTGCTGACCACCCTAAAAGAGAATGTGGTGAGTGAAGTAAAATGTCAAACAAAATAAATTGTCTTCCGAAAATATGCAAACTGGAAAAATGGAAAAGAAAAACGAATGCGCGCTTACCAAGCTCATTCAACAACAGGGCTGTGAAGGAGACAGACAGAGACAAACACAGAAGAAGAAAAGTAAATAAATAATGAAATCAAAAGGAATATCCACAGAAAAGACTCCAGATTCCAGAGCAGAGAATTCAGATCTGTAAATCTTCAGGATGCCATTAGTGTTGGGAGAAAGGCACTAAAAATAAAGGAACAGAAATGTTTCATGGGCTCGTTGATTTAAAATAAAGCTCTTGCAAACACAGGGTGGATATAGGATTAAAAGGCACACTCCAAAAATTCATTTTCCCCCTTTGAATTGTATGTGCAATATCTTCCATTGGTCTCTGAGGCAGTTTTGCCCCAGGGGAGGTCACAAAGACATCCCATGTGCAGCGGCTACTGGTTTTGACCTCCTCCAGCTGCCTAGTGGGGAGCAACAGCTCCATTGGGCAGCTGCACTTCTGGCATATACAGTGAGAGAAGAAAAAATTGTGGGAAGGCTTGGCTCAAGGATCTTGTCACTCAACATTTTATGTCTCCAAAACAAAAGAAAAAGCCTCTCCCATATGTACCAGTGGGTCTCTGGCCTCTGGGGCACAGAACAAACCACAACTATGTGGTCCAAGGGTGACATTTCAGAGATGCTCTGGTCTCCAGGGTACCAAGCACACAGCTTGCTCCACCTTGCTGCCTCTTGTACAAAACAAAGCACAAAAATGGAATTAAAAAAATTGCATGGGTGATAGTATCCTTTAGAACCTTGACTTGCCCTCCTTGCCTTGACTTGCTACTGACTGCAAAGCTGAACTTCCCTCAGGTTTCCTGAGCTGTGCTTGTGACCTGGAAGATGAGGAACTTTCTTTCCTCTCCCTTTTATTTTTTAATTAAAAATTTCATCTGGGATCTCTTGACTTGGTAGCACGAGTCTCAAACCTGGGGCCTGCAAAGTGTGTTTGCTTTTGCCAGATTTGCAAGGCTGAGCCCATGCTGGTCTCTGTGAAGCTGGGCAAAGCTGGAGCTGCTGAGTTGAGTTGTTCTTGAGTCACTTTATCAAGGCAACACTGGCTGTGTTCCAGAGATGCCACCGGCAGCTTTTAATGATAAAAATCCCACCTGTAGAGCCTGGACCATGTCAGTGTGTCTGATTTTTAAGCCCTGCTTCTGCTAGCTAGTCTCATAAACCAGCAGGAAATCTGATGGAAGGGATGATGCAGCTGACCTAGATGGCACCTGCGCCGGAGGGGGATGTGGCATTGCTGCTGGATGTGTTTTTAGCCTGAAATACAGCAGCATGTTCCCACTCAGCATGGGGACTGCTGGGGGCCCTGTCTGTCCTGAAACAAACAATAGATTACAACCCCATGCATGCCGAAAGCAGAGCTTAAGCCCCAGAAATTAGAAAGCAGCTCCAAGGCAGACAGACCAAATGTTGCTGCCAATTGTTTTGCAAAGGCTGTAATAAGGGTCTGTTGTCAGGCAACTAATTATCGTAAGTAACTTAAAAACTGCTTCTTGTTCAACCACCAATAGTGTGGTCATTAATTTTCACTTAATTTCCTAGCAGAAGAAATTGCTTGGAAAAATAAGTGAACTCTGTCTTTTTGGGAAGGTTTGTAGTTGGTTTAGAAATGTGATGAAAGAGGAAATTGTTTTTATTATTCCGATGAGAAGCTATTATCCGGTTCAGAGCCATGAAACTTTGAGTATAACTGGATTTCTCCTAGACTGATTGCATCTTATGGTATTACCTGCTTCTGCCATGATTCTCAGCTATTTTCAGATCCTAGTGCCAGTATAAAAAGGGTAAAATTACTGCTCTGGCCATGCATTTTATTTCAAGCAAAGGCTATTTTATCTTCCAATAAAAATGATGCAGTGTTGCCTTTTTACTTCTCAAGACTGAATTTTCTACTTGATTAAATGAAGGTGTAGGTGTGATGTGGCAGGGCAGCACTCTCAAAATGTCACTGGAGGCTGGTGATGCTCATCTTCCCCTGCCTGGGTGCTCTGGGGCCCTCCTGGGAGCCCGTCTTGCTCCTGGGGGCCCTTGTGAGCAAGATGGGAGTCCTCCCAAAATGAAAGAGGAAAGAAAACAGAGCAAAAAGGTGCAGTTGCCAAGCTTCAGAGGAGGGAGGGCAAAATGGCTGGGAGCCAAAGTGCGAGGAGAAAGGAGTGTGAGAGTAGGGAGACACAGAGAAAGCGGACGACAGCGTCTCGAGAGCTGGTCTGGTTTTACTCTCACACCTTTCACTCCTCGTCGTAGCCACACTGGGTCCCCAAGCACAAGGAAGAAACTGCACTCTTTCTCATACTCCTCACGGTCAAGTACTCTAAGGGTAATGAATTTCCTGTGGGAACACAAGACAAAGGCAAACACATGATTTGCATCACACACACATGCAGTTCACATCCACCTGGGTGCCATGGTGACGGAGATGTTTGGGTGGGGGGAAGCAGCTGCACATCTTCCCTGGGACGTATAGGGAAGGGCAGGAGCAGCCCCACTGCCCAGCCAGGGTCAGATCTTGGTGGGCTGGGGAAACGCTGATTTCAGAGGGAAAAGTGTCCTTGCTCCTGCCCTTCTCCATAGGTATTGGGGATGTGAGCTTGGTGTTGCAGGTACCAGGCATGAGTGAGCTAGACAGGGACACACAGGTGGGGCTCAGCCCTGGAGCACGTCCCCCACCTTTCTTCTCACTCATCTCCACCAGCCGGGGCTCCCCGATCTCTAGGTAGAAGGTCTTGTTTTTCTCATATTCCTCATCATCTATCACCTTGATTGATATCGTTTTGCTGGAACAGAAAAGAAGAAATAGAGATTCAAGAGTAAGGGGGGAAAAGGGAAGAGGGAACACAAGGAGAGGAGGAGGAGAAGGGTGGAAATTGCAGGAGAAGGGGGCTGTGAACAGAAAACAGTGGGTTCGGTAGCACAGGATGAAGGGGCAGCACAGCAGAAAGCAAAAGGCAGGAGCCGATGGGCCGAGCTTGCCTCAGGATGAGCACAGACACAGAGTCAGAGTGCCAGGAGCCCCCAGGATACCATCATCTCCAGCATGTCCAGAGGCCATGGCTGGATATGACACAGCCTGGACGAGCCTCCCCCAGAGGTGCCTTGGCCCAGGGGCAGTAAGACACATCCTTTTCCAAAAATCCAGGGTGCAGAAAAGCCCCTTGATGTTTCACAGGCTGTGGGGGCCACACGCACTGGGAACCAGCACAGACTAAGTCCCTGGAAACACAATGCAGTGCCTAAACCAGTCCCTGTGCACAGAAGACTGTCTCGCCAGGCACAGCAGATTCGTGCACAACATCATGATCAGCTGCTCAGTTTGGGCATTGGAGGCTCCAATTTACAAGCTCGAAGAGGGATGCTGGAGTTGGGACTTTCTCTGTGGAGGTCTAAAGACGGTCTTTCTGGACAGGATAGGGGGAAGGAAAGCTTCATGGACAGGGAGATTCAACTTTTTGTTTTCCTTTGCAAGCAGCATATCCTTCCCAAGCCCCAAAGGTTTGGTTCTCTCCTTTTCAATAACTGTGCAGCAAATCTCCCTTCTCACATGGGTTGGGGTTTCTGAATTTACCCCACTGTCATCAGCAGGGTAGGTCTGAAGGTAGAGCCCCTGCTCAGAGCACAGCCACAAAGCATGCACCATGAAGGGTGAAAGCCTCACAGGAGGCTATGGCCACCAGCAGAGAGATTTGCTCCTCGAGGTACCCAACAGAGTGAAAATTGAGTGAATTAATTGCTTTTCTGGGAGAAAAAAATAGAAAAGAAGAAGTTCTCCTAATCTTTTCAGGGACTCATGTAAGTAACCCAGAAACACCCAGCTGAAAGTTGCTTGCCATGAGGTGACCAAAGCTCTGGAGTACAAGGGGTTAGTGTGTGGCTGGGGGACTGCTGTGGTCTTTCCTACAGTGCAAAGCCCTTGCAAAGAAAAGATAGGGGGCAGAAATCCAGCAGTTTCTGCTCCCACATGGAATTCTCTGTCCACTGTCATCGCTGCTGGGACCAGACCTCCTCCTGGCTCTGACCTTGTCTCAGACAAGAAATAAGAAAGCAATAACAACAAGGAATAAAAAGGCAATGAAGCGACTGTCTGAAGCCCTGTGCTTGCTGCCAACCTCCTGGCTGGGCTTGCTTTAGCCCCATGCTTGATGGCACTACCCTTTTGTGAATGCTCTTGCTTTAACAAGCTTCCCAGTTGCTCTCCTCTTGCCCAAGTCTGTCTGTCCTGTCCTTCAAAGAACTGCCTCTTGTCCCATCCCCTGCTCCCCTGCACTTTCCACGGGCAGCCAGCACAAGTCAGAGCAGGTCCAAGGCTGCTCTAATATATGACCAAGTCCCAGCGCTGAAAACCCATAAGCATGGAAGAAAGCCATGGTCTGGGGAAATGAAATTCAGGCCATGCTGTTGTAGTTTCTGCCTTTCTTCCCTCCTTGCATGTCTGTACTGCCACCAAGAGCCCCTCTGTTAAGCTGAAAAGTGTTTGAGAGCACAGTCAACAATTTTATTCTCATTCAGAGCAAACACCACTAAGCAGTTGGAGGGACAGCTAGGATGATTTCTTGTGCTATTTGCTATGCGTCAGAAGTGTATTAAACTTGCCCTTCATGCTTATAATGGAACCATTTACTCAAGAGCAAGTGATGGCTATGAAAAGTTTAACAATGCAGCATGGGCTCAGCGTAATTGTATAATGAATCTCTGTAATATTTAGTTCTGCTTATAATTATTGCTGCAATAGGTTTGTACACAGGAAAAATGGTTACCAAGCATACAGCTGATCTTTCTTTGGAATGATGAGTTAGAGGAAATTACAGAATCACGGAATCATCATGGTTGGAAAGGACCTTTAAGATCACCGAGTCCAACCATCAACACAAAATTATTGTGTGTTAAAAAACTAATGAAGGATGCAGAAATGCTCTCAGCCAAGCTATCAAAGAGGATCTGACAGAATTAAAAGAATGGCACAATTACAAAACCATTATTAACAAAATCAATAATTTTCTTAGTAACTCCCATTAAAATGTACACTGCACCCTGCTTCTATGTATGAAAAAAAAGCCTTTCTCAGGAAAGTTAATTTAAAAGTCTGTCTTCATCAATCCTTAGGGGAGCAGAGGTATCAAGACATAAACTTCCTATGGGAATGCTCTGGCTTGTCATGTGTGGCATTCCTCAAAGCCCCACAAAATAATTCTGTCTCATAAAAAATAACCTGTGTGCCAATTAAAAAAAGCTGTTCCTGATACTTAGACCCAATACCAATAGGATTTCCTTGAGTGATGTGGCCTTGGGGCTTAATGTGCCATCATTATGCAGTTTTCCAAGTGATTTTTCCAGAGTGAGAGCAAGTGCTGTGTGTTGGGTAGACAAGTGCACTGCTGCTGTTTCTGCTGTACAAATTTGGTGGGGAAAAGGGTGGAGAGAACAAACAGCAAGTCTGCTCTCTAGATGAATCTCCAATCAGCAAGAATTGCTGAGGCAACTTTGTTCCTGGGATGAGACTGCAAGCCCAGAGAAAAGGATTTCCTCTTAATGGTGTTTGAGATCACATCTGTTTGAGAAACAGCAAGTATGTGAGAATAATAGAGGCTATTCTTAGAGCCTGCCTGATCTCCATTGCACTGCCTTTTGCCTGCTGCCCAGCCCTTCCACAAGGTCCTGCACAGGGTCTGATCAGTGGGCAAGGAGGAGCATCAGGCAACTGCAACATTTATCTTGTGCTGGAGTAAGGACTGCTTTCTGCAGTATTATGAGACATGCCCTGACTACACCCTGCTCTTGCTGGACCCTCTGACATGGTCTTTGATTCTGACTCCTCTCCCAGGCAGAGATTTGCTGGATAGTGTGGGCTGTGATGATGTGAGCAGTCTAGAGCTGGCATGGGGCTGCCCGTGCAGGCTGTGGATGGTAGCCCATGTTCCCCATGACTTCATGTAGTCCTGTGCTCATGCTATATTCAGTGTTCAGTTTTGCAAGCCTGCTGCCTGCAGTTCTCTTTTTCAGAGGTACATGTTGCTATGTGAGGCTGATTTTGTTGCATTCTAATACACGATGCAAATGAGGCAGAGCCAGGGCAGCTTGTTAAGGCTCAGGAGGAGATGTGGGCTGCAGTGCTGAGCACAGCAGCTGAGGTGTCTGCCCTTGGTTTCCCTAGCTGGACACAGTGGGATGAAGTATGCCAACACCCAAAGTCGTGACAGTGCAAGTACAGGCTGAAATTTGGATTTAAAATCTCTCTCCCCTGTGGCTCAGGGGCTCGTTCAGCACAAGATGTGATAGTGCTTGTGTAAGCAGGAAAACAAGGGACACCATACAGCACCCTGAAACCCCCACTGCTGAGTCACTGCAGGGCCAGAAACCAGGAGTCCAAAACCCACGAGACAGAGAGAAAAACCAGAATATTAAAAAAGAAGATTAAAGCAGCCTCTAAACCATCACACTTTTTCTTCGCCTCATATGAGTCCAGGGTTAGTCTAGATGATGTTTCCAAGCTGTCCCTGAAAATCTCAGAGAGGTCTAGAATAAGGTTTGATTTGGGAACAGTAACTAGTGTTTCTGCCATAATCTAACATCTCCAGGAGATGTATATTTAAGCCAAACACTTCAGCTCCAATGAATGTACAACACCACAGCTATTGAAAAAGCTGGAATGTTATCTTCCTGACTTGTCTCCTAGTCACACTGCTGGCAGAAAAGCAGTTTCTGGAGCATCTCTCCAATAGATTTGGGTGTGTGGGGCTGGAGGTCCCTCTGCCAAGGCAGGTTGTGCATTGGCTTAAACCACCAGCCCTGGCACATCTGCCTTCCCCCCTGGCTGCTGCAGGGATTCCCAGTGACACTATGGGGGAAGTCTGCAGCAAACCACTGCTGCTGGATTTTTCCTTCCATTGGTGTTGAGTTAATTTTGCTTGAGCTAAAAAGCCCTGCTCTGGCACAGAAAGCTGAGGGCATCCATAGTGCATCAAACTGTCTGCTTTTCTGTACCAAAAATTGCTCTTCCTTGAATATGTAGCCAAGGCAATTGCTGAGGGAATGAGTTTCATCTAATTTCCACGTTCCAGAAATCAAAGACTAACAAATCTTGAAGAAATGCAACTCCAGCTCTTTTCTTGCTAAAGCCCAGCAGCAACAAGAGAAGGATAGTGCCTTCATGAAGATGGCATACAAATCTCTGCCCTCGCTCCAAGCACAACATTCTCATTCAGAATTTAGCTTTTGTTTCAAACCATCCCATTTAATTTGAACTGTAAAGGTCTTTTAACAGAGCATTCCCACACAGTCCTTAGTTACAATAGTCCATGAAAAAGCCCTCTTGGCTGGTGATGCTCTAGGAATGGCACATGAAAAGAAGAACTGTTATACCCATTTGGACCCAAGGGCAATCCAGCACAGCCTCTTCTTCTGACAGCTGCCAAGAGCATTTTGGAGTAGGAGGATGAAAGAGCAGGATGGGCATATAGACAGTATTTCCAACTGATGATTTCCTAGCCCCCAGGTACTTGTGTCTCAGGGGTTTCCTAGCCAGAGCAGGTTTCTATGTATTTAGCTATACCTTGCAGATTTCTCCTGCTTCCCTTTGGGCTTGGGTAAGTTTTGGTGTGGCATTTGTGGTATCCAATGTACCAGGGAGAACAATATGGCTGCTAATGCCAGCTCAGTGTCATGAACAGCAAATAGCTGCTCTTGGGAGGTGACATGTACTTGGCACAAGCATGCCAACCCACCTGCATTTTCTGGGCACACCTCTGTAAAGGGCAAGAGAGAGTAGCCACATGCCGGCCTGCAAGTGACCCCAGCAGGGACATGGCACTAGCAGGACAGGGCTGAATGTCCCCTGTCAATGGGCAAGCAAACTGGCTTTGTACAATGGCAAAGGCAGGCCAAGAAGATAGCAAACGCTTAGAGAAAAACGCCAGCTAGAGAAGACACTCTGTGAGCAATCTCATGCACGTGCAGGGACAGGTACATATGTAATGAGCTAGCACAGGGTGACAGGAGCAGAACACAGACCAACAGGGCAATGTTTCTCTACAAGTATTTTTTTGTCCAAGGCCACATGAGAAGATGGGTGCAGCACTGGGCATAGGAGTAAGGAGCTGGGACTTCCAGCTCTCCTGTCTCCACTAGACTTGTCTGTCTCAGAGGATCAGATGGCACCATGAATGACTGGTGACAACATACATGGACTTTTGCATTCATTTCCAACCTGAATGTCTGCACAGTCACAGTGCACCAGCGGAAATCCTCAATGTAATTGCAAAAATTCTGCCATTCCCAGTTTGCCCTGTACTGCTTAGTTAAATGAAATGCAGAAACCCCTCTCATGGCTCAGACGAGCAACCAGCACTGCAAGGACCAAGGGAGTTTGCTGCTTCCAGGGCATCAGCTCCAGAGAGATCCAGGCAGAACATGTTGGGGGACAGGGGTTTTCCTTCAAAGGGTTTTCTTGACAGGGCCAGATCTCTAGGAGCAGACCTGTGTCAAGTCCAGCACTCATTTCCTACTTTTTTATATTGCTGCACAATGCATCTCTTAGCTCTTTCAGAACTGTAGTTATGCCTTTTTAGTGCTTTTTTTTTTTTTTTATAAGAGAATGAGGTCAGCAACCTCCATCCTTGATGATGTTCAAAAGCTCACAAATTGCTGAGAAGAGGTTGGACCAGAGACATTCCAGAGACTTTTGTGCCTAGACCAGAGATCTTGCAGCTAAGAAAATATGATTGTGTATAGCATGTAGTCAGTAAGGGTGTTTTCAATGGGGCTGGAAAATTATCACACACAAGCAACCAATTATTATAGCAGCCAGTAACTAGCTTGTCTATGAGAAAATGGCATGTTGCCACTGCCTGGACAGGCAGACACTTATTCCTGAATCAATAAAGGGAACAATGTGCTTATGCAGCTTGTCACTCATTCGGCATCCACTGATCACCCAGAAATACATTAACATCTTGGAGGACTTTCAACTGCAAATTCATAATTACAACATCCAGGGTAGGCAGTTGGGAGTGGAGTCCTGTTGGTTAAGCCTAATGCTGCCAGCCCTGACCCAACAGGCAAGCGCTTCCCACCCAGAGGATCAGTGATGGCAGCAAGAGAATAGCCACGAGGTATCCACACTGGAAGGTGACATTTCAAAGCCTCATTCATTGGTGCTGCCCGTTCCAGCACACGTTCACAGACTCCTACAGAAAGCTGTCACATTGATTTCTCATATATCTGCTTTTCAGTCAGTGATTTAATTAGTTGAAGTAACAGCTTGCTGTGAGAGGTGGTTTGGAGACTCCCTGCCTTGCACAGCTCATGTGAGTGCTGGGCACCCAGCAGTGCCTATGCAGAGGGACAGCTGGGCTGCTGTAAGGGACCAGGTGCTGTGAGGGAGAAAGCCCACAAATCATCATCAGGGCTGGGCACCACCAGAGCTCATGGCCAGGGCCATACAAACTGGCCGTGGCCTCAGTGAGATGCCCGAACCAGATCCCAGAGCACAGCTGGAGCCAACCATCAAGAGTGAGGTGTCTCTTTCTCTCCCCGTACCCACTTCCACTATGCTTTGCACACCTTCTCCCTGGCTGCCCTTATCTGCCTGGTGAGCCTCCCCAGAGGCTGCAGGGGCTGGAGGCCTTGTCCATGCTTAGAGACACAAAGAGACCCAGAGTCTCCCATGTCTGTCTCTGCAACACACAACTTTTCCAACCTGAGCACCAGGGACTGCTTTTATGCAGCTTCATTGCTCAAATTTCTGACAGCTACTCCAGAAGGGAAGTTGTCTTGTTGCTGGTAAGGAAAAGGAGCAGATCAGGCTTTTCTTCCACCAGTTGACAACAAAATTGCATCTGATAGTGAGAAGGTGACAGCCTCACATGCAGAGAGACACAGGTCTGCGGTGGAGGCACTCATCCCAGCTGCAGGGCACATGTGTCTGGCAGGGGACAGGGGAGAGATCAATGCAATGAGTGATCAGACAGCACAGGGATGGACCTTCCTGAGGGACAGAAGATACACAGAAATGGGCCAGATGATGTGAACAACCTTGTGTCACACATGATTTTAGCTGTTACCCAGTGGTCTTTGACAGACGAGAGGGTTCATTAGAATTTCTGTCCCTGCTAATGAGATCCCATCTTTGCAAGATGTCCCATGAGTCACCCATGCAGGGTCTTTTGCAGAACCAAGACATGCTGACGTGAAATGTCTGCACTTAATGAAGATTTTGCCTGGAGTGTGCTGCAAACATAACATGGATGCCCAAAGAAAACATGCCTGAAGCTAAGCCTGATGCATGCTTTGGGAAGTGTGGAGATGAACTGATTTGATGTGGCAGCTTGGATTACTGTTCCAGCAGCTGGGCATGGGGCTGCACAATCCAATGTCCACCAAAATTATGATTTAGCATACTAGCCTAGGCTCTGCAAAGAAAGAGAGGAGGAATCAGTCCATTTATCCTCCCCCCAAATTAGTCTGGCTGCTCTTATTATCTTGGTTGCTTTCAAACTCTTTCTCCAAGGATTGCTGAATCAATATTTGTAAGACCACAGGGCTGTTTTGTAATTTCCATGTCTGCATAAACCAAATGCTCCTCTGGACTCAGGATGCATTGAGTTTAAATGACAACATGCAGCTTAAATACATACTGCTGGACTGCTCCAGAGCATCATTACTAAGAAAGTTCTGGAAAAAGGATCCAGCCTGCTCTTCCCTGGCCTTGTGGAGATACAAGACGTGGGAGGAGGTTTGCAGAGACAGGAGGACTGAGAGCTGTTGCTGCTGGAATAGCTGGGAGATGACAGGCACAGCTGATGCTCAGTGCCTCAGAAAACACTTTTCAGGAGCAACGATTGCCAGGTAAGATGATTTCACATGCTAGACTGAATGCTTCTTGACTCTTTTCTTAGGAAGACCATATTGGGCAGGATTTGTCAGACCAGAAATGCTTTTCTGAGAAATTCTTTATGTTTGCTCTGATCTGACCATGAATTTTGCTAACACATTTCTTCATTTGCCTGGCAATGTTACATTTTGCAAGGGGTCAGCTAGGCAAAGGTGCATGGTACTCTCTTGATCTTCCCAAAACAGGGCTTGAGCCCTTGGTCATGACCAAATGTTTCACTGTCCCAGGACAGCTGAAAGCATGGTCTCCCCCTTCCCGCATGTCTGGATGTGGTAACACCAGGACAAAACAGTGCTTTGCAGTTTTTCCCCAATCCCGTTGCTATGCATGTCTAGTGATCATGATCCACAGTCCTGAAAGCTCCCAGAGTGCCTGCTGGGGACAGGATCATTGAGGGATCAAATAGGAGGGACTCCATCTAGATTGGTATTTGGATCTCCAAGGACAGCACAAACAGTGCAATGCAAGTGACAACGACTAGGAGGGAAAACACATTTGGTGTGAATCAGCAGCAATTGCTTAAGGCATCTGGAAAAGCTGACAGAGTAGAAGTCACTTCTCCCCTGGCTTTGTCCAGCCCTGTGTATGTGGGTTAAAACCTGCCATTAGTCCCTAAAATTTAGCCCTTGCTGCAAGCAAAGGGTAGACTGCCCAGGGATCAACCCAGCCCAACATCCTTGCTCAGCGTAAAACCCCGTAAATTCCATTTCTAAGCCTGCAGGCTTCAGAGCCAAAATCTGGCATCTCCCCACACTCTGCCTTTTTGGGGTTTTCACCTAGTGCCTAGCTGCCCAGTCAGGTCTGTGGGTAACACAGGGAGCAGCATTAACATGGGTAAGGCGGGTAATGAAGGGGACAGAAACTTGTCTCCAGTGCTGCTGCCCTGGCAAGATTTGCTCCAGTTCACAGGGAGTTGGGTTGAGAGGGGTCACGTGTTGTAGGGGAGGGACTTGTGCTGTACTGAGAAGGTGTCCAGGCTGGATTTGAAATCTCCACTGGAAAACTTGAAATGGAAAAAAAGCATGGTGAGGAATAAAATCATGCGGGGGTTTGGGTGGGAGAGGACCTCTGGGCCAAACCCCTCCTATCCCTGATTGTCCTCGCACACGTTTTCCCCTAGGCAGGTGACTGGAAACCATGCAAGTGCTTCTTGCTTCTCTATGCACCCAAATACGCATGTGACTTTTCTTTGCAGTCAGGTCCCCCCTTACAAGAATAATTGCTCTAACCTTTCAAATAAATATGAGTTGCTCTTCTTCGTGTGTGCCTGGCATAGTTGCCATGACAATGCTCCTCAAACAGGAGCTATCATTCTTATTGAAATGGCTTTGGCACTCCTCAGAATGAATTTCACTGAGCAACTGCCAGCAGAGAGGATGTTTCTGCAGTCCTGTAAACCATTTAGCAACTTTGCTGAGTTAAAGCTGACTAAACAAAACAGTGGGGACCATGTGAAACAACAGGTCCATGTCTAATAGTAAGGCTTCAACAACAGGAATCAGATTCAAGTAAGCCAAACAAATGTCTGCTGTGGATCAGCTGTTCCAGTGCTGCCACTGCAGCAAGATTTTTTATCAGTCCTCCTCCCAGGGAAGGCACATTTCAAATTCTGCTTGCCTGGGTTTCAGGGCAAGGGAAATCTTCCCTTTTTGTCTGGGAAGACACCAAACAAGGGGTCTTGACTGTGTCCTGCCACTCTGCCAGCTGAAAGTAGCTGTGCTTCTGGAAAAGCAGTTGTATGTGGAAAAAGGAGAGAATGCTCAGCAATAGCAGAGGCAACACGACGGAAATTCAAAGGGCAAACATCAATATTGAATGTGCAGGCTCCCTTTGAGGAGCAATATTCAGCTGCAATTTGATTCCATACTCAGTCACTGATGCATCTGACTCCTGTTATTTGCTGGCTGCCCCCAAACATCAGTCCCCTCTTTTCAAGAGACTCCCCCAAAACTCTTGAAGGGTTGATCCAGATGCATGACCAAGGCCTCCTCAGAGTGGTGCAGAAATAAGCAGTTCACCATCACCATGTTTATCACCCTTTGCCCAGTGTTGCAGGTGACTGTCTTCAAGACTCTGGAAGTAGGTGTGACTGAACCATTTTGTGCTGTGCTGCTCCCACCAGCCTGCCCTGCTGTTTTCAGACAGCTTCTGTGCTAACTTAGCAAAACGTGTGCATGCACACACACATGCACACAAGGTGCAGTCAACCTGCTGAACAAAACATCTGCCTCAACATGCGGCGTGTGCACGGATGCAGATGTGACCTGTATTTGCAAGCACAGCACACAGCAAACACCCTACCTGCTCGCTCTGCTGGGGCCCTGCTGATGCTAATGGACTCCTGAGCTATGGAGAAGCCTTTTGATCTTTTATGAGCTCGGTGCTAAGGGTCACACTGAACTTTTATTAGAAGAAGTTGTAAGTAATCTCCTGTCAAGGGAGGTTCAAGTGCAATGCTCCCATTCTAGCAAATTTAAATGACTCACTGCAGAGTTCACTTGGGGTCCAGACTCCCTGTTGCAAGTCATCCATGCTGGACCAGTATGGGGGTTTACATGACTGCATAAACATGAAGCCTCTGGGTACCAGCATATGAAATGCTGCTGTTAAACAGCCTCGAAGCATCAGGGATACTCTTTTCCAAAGACCATAACACAAGCTTTGAACTACACCCCAGTGCCATGCAATGCTGTTGCTATGCCACAAGGCAAGCCCTGCGAGGGAGGTGATGCAGAGCGACCCAGGGAGAAAGCCATCAAACTCGAAACAGTCCCCATAAAGTACTCCCCAGTCATCCCTGGAGAGGGGCTGCTGCTATGGCAATGCTGCCTGACACGGTGCCAATGTTTGGAGCATTAATGTTCGGGGCCATGCTTAATGCACGGCCCCAAAATCTCAGCTCTAAATTCTGCACTAAAGGTGCTGCTTGGTGTTTTCACACTGTCGTTTCCCCCCTTTGGGGAAGGCTCTGGCTGAGAAGGAGTGTGTGCTGGGGTTGAGTGCCAACCGTGGGGTTCCCCTCTGCCCTGAGCCCAGCAAGACATTAGAGGGAAGGGACAAACTTGGCCCCAGGGCTTGGCTCTGAACCTGATAGAGCAATGGGGAAAGCTCATCTGCCTCTGAAATTTGTGTCTCTGGACACCACTTGTTTTCAGAAAGAGAGAGGAAGCATGGGAGCTGATTTTACCTCCTCTGGCTGGAAACACAGCCAAGCCTTCAGAGAGTCTGGGAGCTGTTTTAATTTGATTTTTTTATTTCCTTCTTTCTTTCCAACAAGTTGCCTTTCCAGAAGGCAAAGGAAAAAAGTGTGCCAGCTGAGACCTGAGATGGAATTTTTTCCCCTGCCTTTTCAAACACCCCCAGGTCTTTAGGCTGCTAGTGATTAATGCCCATCCCCTCAGAGGGACCTTTTTGACACTGCCCCAAGAAGACTGGAGAACCCTAATGTCCTTGGGCTCCTGTGTCCTAGCAGAGGCAGGTGCTAGATGTGTGGGACTGAGGTCCCCAGTTGGAGGGTGCTGCCACAGCAAGGAGCCATTCCTCATGCCTGCTGAAGGGTTTTGAGACTCCAGCAGCTGCAGCATCCTGACAAAGATCACTCCAAGTGGGATTTTCTTGCTACTGGACACACTCGAGGTCAGGAGCACGTGGACAATTTCGAGAGCCACTGTTCACACTGTGTAACTGATGCTGTTTACTTCCAAAGAAACTAAACTGTGAAATACAGCCCTTTCACCTGAAACTCTGTGTATAAAAACCATTTGAAGGAGACACCAGGTCTCTTCAGTGATAGATGGGGTTAAAGCCTGTGGCAGGAGCACAAAAGCAAATATATATTTGCTAAGGATCCCTCTCAGTGCTGACATACGAAGGAAACAAACCCTACGAGAAGGATGAAGAAATTCTGCTTCTGTCTTCAGTTACCAAGGAGATGATTTATACCAAGCTAAAATAAGACAAACTGAGTGGCCAAGAGCAATATGAGTGTGGAAGAGCACTCAAGTGCTTTGTGACAGCCTTCCTTACAATCTGGTGCAGGGTCCCTGCAATGGGCTTGAGCTTGGCCAGCAGCTCTTCCAGGCAAATAGAAGTCCATATTTCAGTTTACATGCACCTAGGTCAAAATGGCAAGGAGCATTTAAAATGGCAATACAGAAAAATCCACTCAGATGTGTGTCAGCACCATTTATGGCAACTGTGGGAGCAGGATATAGCACTTGGTACCTTCAGCCTAGACCTGTCTTTATGTGTTCAGGTCATCTGAGAAACGTCCTTCTGGGAGCAAACTAAATCTAGCTATGTGTGGGGCTAAAAATGACTCCCCTTTGTGGCCAACTCAGCAGATCTAGTCCCTGTCTACAAGCATTAAGGACTGGTGGACATATAGAATATCAGATGGAAACTCCTACTGCAGGGCCCTGTGAACACACACATGCTGGATTTGCTCCCGTGACAAAGGTGATAAGCCGAAGCCCAGCAGATTTTTTGCAAAGACAGGGTTCTCTTAAGCTCCACACGTTGTACACCCCGTATCAGGAGCTGCACAAAGACTTCCCCAGGTCCAGCTTTGCACTGCTGTCATGCTGCAAACTGTTGATGTCATGTGGAAGTGGTGATTCCCACACAAACCCCAGAGCCTGAGAGCTGTTTTCCATCCCTTTGCAATCTCTAGTTCAGACAAGAGGGAAAAGTTCCCAGATGCTGTTTCTCCAGCTGATCCTCATGTCTTACACTTACTCACCTAGATGGCTGATGCCCTCAGGGCTTTGACTTAGAGCAGAGTGTGTCAAAGAGCCTGTCATTAAACTTGCCCATGACTCTCCACTGGTTTAGAGTCTGCTTCAGTTGCTTGATGCCTTGCCAGACTTCAGCAGTTCAGACTGAAACTTTCCATGTGGAGTGGCTGCTGCTGAGAGAGCTACAAAAAGCCCCACCATCTTCACCACTGAAGATTCAGCTTCAGGAAAAAAAATTATTCCTGCTTTGCCCATGCAATTTTTCCCCCCCCCAAAACTCACACTAAGTTATTCTCTCTTCCTTATACTTTGGTGTAGAGGTTGAAATGTAGCAGAAGGTTCTCTCCAATGCTTAGGATGTGCAAATCCCATCAAATTTTTCCTAAATTAGACCAACTTCTAAGGCTCCAAAAACTTGCAGAAATGCATAGGCTTCTTCGAACTGGCAGCTCAAGGTCTTGGAAGATTTCATCTGCTTTGGAAATGCTCCATCCTTTCCCAGTGCCAAACCTGCCCTTGCACCAGCTGTGCCCTCAGCAGGGCTTTCCCCATGCCTGGATGCTGCTGGGGAGCTGGAAGCTCTTGCTGTGACAGGGGAGCTGGCTGGCCTGAGTGCCTGTGGCAGGTACAGCCACAGGGCCTGGGGAAATCACACTTCCATGCTTCCTCTTTTCCTCCTTACTGTTGGCCTCTGAGCTATGAATATCTTTGAGCACATGGACTACCACTTGCTGTGAGGATGATGGGCTCTCTGTAGTAGTTTTGGTAGTCTTCCTCATCAGCTTCTGCCAGGTGAGTGATGATGCTTTCAAGGGCATCTACACTGTGCTCAGCCTGGGATCTGTGGAGCATGATTCTCCTTTTTTGGCTGGTCTGCTCCTGGGTGCAAGTTAGTGAGCCAGAGCTGCTGGGGAAAGCCAGAGGCACACGACTGGAGTTTAACTCTGGGCCAAAGCACTTGGCTTAGTAGGACCATGCTCCAACCTCCTCATCATGTTGGCTGGCTGCAGGTAGAGTGATGCTACAGAAAAAAACCTGCTGCTGCTGGGAAAGGCAATTTAAAACCGGAAAATTTAGAAGCATTTAAAGCACAAAGAATTAGAAACACACTGTGCTTGGGAGTTTCTCCCTAACCTGAGCCTGGTGGAAACTACAGGAATGGTTTAGGAGTGGTTGAGTTCAAGAAGGGCAGGTAAAAAGAAGGGCCAAGGGAACAAAGGCTGCCCAAAAAGCCTTCCCAGTGCAAAGCCTGGGAGGGGAAGAGAGAGAAAAAAGCTAGCATTAATTGCCTTTGGCTCCAGAAAGTCATGCTGGTGATAGTCATGACCGTGTTAAGAAAAAAAGGTGCTTTTAGGAAGTGTTCCAAAGACACTGTCAAGATTCAAGGAAACTGTAGCAAGGTGTAGTAAGGGGAAAACAAATTGACCAAACCAACCAGCCAGGAAATAAAGGCTGCCATTTGTATTCTGCCGCTTTTCCTCTCTAGAACTCATTAGCTTTTCCTTCAAGCACAAACAGGTACTGTTGTGAGGATATTAGTGGTTTTGAAGAAGAGAATGAATCTCAGCAGGATACTCTTCAAAAAGCCTGTTTCAAACAGTGAGGTGACCTTCCAAATGCTCAGTGGTGCAGCCCCAAACTGCTGATATTCATCACACCAATTCACACCACCCCATTGGGATATCTATTTTTTGACCTGAGTATCAGGATGCTGAACTGACTGTGAGAATGTTTGTTTGTTACAGCCAGATAGGGAGCCTCTAGTAGCCACACACAGTTGCTTTTCTGTTTTCTCACCAGAATTCACATTTTTAAAGCTATTTACATATGCAAAGTTTAATTATACCATAACCATAATAGCTGTAGCAGGGCTCAAGGGGCAACGGGTGCAAACTGGAGCATAGGAGGTTCCATGTAAATGTGAGGACAAACTTCTTTACTGTGAGGGTGGCAGAGCCCTGAAACAGGCTGCCCAGAGAGGCTGTGGAGTCTCCTTCAGTGGAGAATTCCAAAACCCACCTGGACGAGTTCCTGTGTGATGCACTTCAGGTGATCCTGCTCTGGCAGGGGGGTTGGACTAGATGAGGTCCCTTCCAACCCCTAAGTGCCTGTGATTCTGTGATTTAAGCAGTGTCAGAGTTTCTGGCTGTATGCCTGAAAACTCCAGCCTGAGCCTAGCCAGAAGAACACCCATGGCAGCACAGTTGCAAAGACTCAGTTGATGGCACCACCATGTGCAGCAAAATGTGTGGGGATCTGGACCAAATCTGGACAGAAGGGCTGTGAGGCTGCACAATGAAGTCAAACTCGCCCCCCTGCCTTTTTCAGCATGTTTTGGCTGCATTTCAAAATGAATTGGGGAAAAGCTAGGCAGCAAGCAGTGAACGAGCCTCCAGAAGTACTCAGAGGAGCCAGGGTGAGTCCCAGCTCAGTGGGCATGGGGCTCATATGTCTAGCTGAGCCAAGGTGCCTGGGCACAGCTGCTGCAGCCTTGGACTCAGCAGCCATCTGCACAGGTGAACACTTGCTTATGGTTGTTGTTTCCCCAGAGGAACCTTTGAAGAGCACATTAGCAAAAGTGTCTAGTTTTATTGGCACTACTTGGGAAAGATGTTAGGGTGTGGAAGATTTTTTAAAAAAAGGCTTAGGAATTTGGAATGGTGCTGCATTCATCTGCTGAGAGAGATTTTTAATTTTCCTTTTCTGAGTTACACAATGTGTCAAAGAACCTCTTTTTTAAAAAAAATAATAAAAAAATAAAAGGAAGAACCCTCTAGTAATGGTCATTATTGTTCTCCAATTCATAGCTGCCAGAGAGCCTGGAAAATTATTCTGCGCAGAGCTATAAAAGATGCATCATATTAATGATGGCTCTCACTGATCTTTGGAGGAAAATTTGAGGGTGACCTGTGAAGATGAGGTTTCCATTTCTACACCTCAAATAAACAATTTCATGTCAAAATCCTAATAGCCAGCCAGAAAAGTGTGCTTCCAAGCTCCCAGAAACCCAGATAAAAATACTCAAGGTTTATTTCAAATGGATGACAATTTACAAAATTGATCTCAAGATAAAGGGCAAAGAGGAGGACCCTGCACCATGTTCTTGGTCTAGCCAGCATGCTCAGGCATGAGGGAAGACCACAGCGTTTCCTGGGGCCAGAAAACACTGTTGTTTCCCAACTGAAACAGCTGTGCCATAGAAGATATGAATGTGCCTGGTTTGAAAGCTGACAATAATACTGATTTATGTCCAGTTCACACAAGTTCTAGATACAGGCACCGATTCCTCTACATTTCCTAACCGGCAGAGCAAGTCACATGTCAGCCCAGTTACTTCTCTGGTAAGCATATGGTGTCCCACAAATAACAGGGCCATGTATATTTAATAGACACGGGCAATTACATGCACAGCCTGGAGGCATGCAGAGCTGCAGCAGCCCAGACACTTGAAGCCTCACTGCTGGCTTGTGTTTTTTCTGCCTTTTAAAGTCCTGAGCAGCCCTGTTTCCCTTCTGCTACTCCTGCTCATGATCATCAGCCAGGCACAAGTAAGTGTTTGTTTTCCAGCTGATGGACACATGCAAGCCCCGTAAACATAGTGTGTCAAAAAGTGAGGGTAGCACCACAAGCAGCACAACCCTGCTTGCTGATGGGAAGAGAGTTATAGTCACCTAGAACGCTCTTTTATTAGGCCTCCTGCATTAAATCTATTATTCATGAACCCAGCTTTGTTTCCTCAAAGTGCAGGGAAAGCCAAGAGCTAACCAGGATGAATAGTTTTTGAGCTGGCACCCTTAATTTGCCAGTACCTCGTGGGGATACACTCAGTGCCCAGGGAGCCAGGATTTCCAATCCAGGGCTGTTAAGAGCACTAAGAAAATGAGCAATATCCAGGCAAATCAAGACCAGCTGAGAAAGGCACTGCAGCCACTGGGAAAAATGTGACCAGCCCATAGGGCTTCCCTTTTTCTAGCGTGTCGATAGCCACAGGAAACAGACACTTTTTAAAGTTTTCACAGCTGGATTTCAGGAGAACTCATCAGCCTTATTAAATATAATATTTCACTCTGCAAGCCCTTATTTATTTATTTATCTTGGCCCCGCCATCCCCACAAAACTGCCTGGAAGTGAGAAAACATGGCCTCACTGAATTTCAGACTGAAGCAATGCTCTGGATCTGCAAGCCAAAGAAGAGCAGAAGCAAAGTTAAAATTATGCAAGCATATACATGTATATATATTTGCTATTAATCTTTGTGACAAGGTTTTGGGAATTTGTTTTGTTGCTTTCATTGTGTTTATAGACCTTCTTTTTGATACTTAGAGAAGCATATTTTGTTATTATATCCAGCAACCATTATGGCATTTTGATTGCAACATAACGGGCTATTCCACAAAGAGCACTCCAATCAGGCCTTGGTAAACAGAAGAAACAAGGTTGGGAAGCAAGGTATGTAGAAGGCTTGTTGGTGTGGTTTGTAGGTGTTTATTTAATAAAGATCTTTGCATAAGCTGGATTCCATGTATCAATGCAACCAAAACAGATGCTGCTCAGTAAGTGCATCCAGGAGGTGGCTGATTTTTCCTGCTCTCTCTGCACTGTTTGCTTCAGCTATGTGCTCAGATCACAAGTGAGTTTGTCCTGTTCCTCCATGTGGATACTAAAAGAGCCCAAATGCCTCAGAGGAAATGCAAGTGCTTGGCTTTGGAGCTGGCTGTGCACACCAGCCATTTGCATCAATTTGCATATGTTCTGCATTCCATCACTAATCACTGCACAAATGCGTGGAAAATACCATTTTAATCAGCTGACTGTGGGCAAACAAAGTAATCTGTCATGGCATCAGAACTGATGTAAATTGCAGCTCAGATGGCCTGGGCTTTTCCCAGGCAACTCAAGCTGTCAGCCCATGGCCATCAAGACATCCTGCCCTGCCTGTCCACTCTCCTCTGGTTGCCTCTCCTTGGCCATGGTAACTTCTTCTAGGAAAGTGATGTGATGCTCTGTGCTAGCCATGCAGTTGTTACTGTCAGGTATATAAGAGCATCCCAAAGGTCGTGCACTCAAGCAAAGACTGGAGGAATGGAGACACAGGACTCATACCAGCACTGCAAAAACTGATGGACTTGTTCTCAGCAACCCCCTCCATCACTGAACAGACCAATATCTCTAGGGAACACCATTCAGGCTATCAGGAAGTCAAACATTGCAGAGAAACCTCCTTTCACGCCCAGGGACAGACAGTCCACCAGCAGTGGGCTCTGTGGGAGCACCAGCAGCTTCTTCTTCGGACCCAACAGTTCCTGTCTTTGCTTTGCACTTCAGCCCTTTCCGAAATCCACATGCAGCTTTCAAAAGATGCCATATGAAAACCTGGGCAGCTCACAAAATGCTGTGCCCTTGGACAGGCATGGAAAAGGGATACCGTGGCTGCAGAGAACTAACTGAGGAGGATAAAGGTGAGTGGTCATCACCAAGCAGGCTGTGAACTGCAGTGATTTCACTGGGGTAAACCAAGCCTGTAGGTCAAACTGCAGAGGCTGTCAGAGTGATGGACATGCCCCTTAAAAATTCCGCTGCTTTTTGGATAGGTATTTAAAAAGTATTCTTCCCAGAAATAAATAATCTGGCCATGATTTTTGTCTGTCTTTCTGTTGCCTGGCACTGTGGGGATAAATGTCCTTTCTGCTAGGGCAGTGGGAGGTGGGGCAAAGTCAGGAAATGCGGCTTTTGCCAATGCTGGGTGAGCTCAGACACACAGCCAGCACCTGCTGCAGCCCCTCTCACCAGCACAGCTCTGCCCCTGCACCCTTAGAGAAGATGATGGTCCACGAACTGCACTGCTGACCTTGGTGGGTGTGGGGTATCCCAGGAGAGACTGTAGCCCGCTTCACGGGAGGGTGAGGCTTAAAGGATCACCAACCCACACCTGTTTACTCGCCCTGCCTCCTTCCCCTCCCTCTCCTTGGTAAATCCATGACTGCTTGAATAATTTTAGCCATGTTCAAAAGTGCATTTGGGCATCCTGTGCATACTAGACATTATAAAGTTACGGTCTGTCACCCTCTCTTTCTGCTGTTAACCACGTGCAAACTTCACATGCAGTTTTTTTTCTGCAGCAGGGTCATACCTGATGTCTTTCTCCCATGTAAGTCTTCAGGTGTCTAAGACAGGGTTGAGCTACCCCAGCATCCACATAATTCACTTAAGACATAAGTCAGCCATGGGCAAACCACAAGTCATCAATCAGCCAAATCACAAACTGAGCCTCATTCATGCCAGCACATGCAGAATGGCTGGTTTTCCAAATCTTTCAAAAACAGGCAAACCCATTGAATTCACCTTTTAAAGGTTCACTGATGGGTCAAAGCAGAAGATGGGAAGTTCTGACCAAAAGAGGAAGTTTCTGGGCAAGTCCAGTGTGACTTGATTTCCTGAGGACAGGAGTGGGCATTTGAGAGCTTGCAGCTGACATACTCAGCAGAGAAATCCCAGCTCTGCTCGTGACCCAATGTATGAACTCTCAGGAGAACAGGCCAGGCCAACATTTCAGCACAGCCTTTGGAGGAGGAAACTGAAGTCACCCAGTAAAACTGGCCCAGTTCCCAGTGGCCAGTGTCACTCCAGTGGGCAACAGGCCAGTTCAGCAGCTTCGTAAATACAGCCTTTTTAATGAAAGTACTGATCTGGATCTGGCTGTCTGGCCTTAACAAACACAGATTAACCAAGAACTGACTCCACTCTGCTGCTATTTTTAGCTTCCAACGACAGCCTGACCATGTACACCCCATTTCTGTGTAACCTTTCAGCTCAACTTGACTCAGAAACTGACTGGGCACAAACGTCCCTGTATCCGTTACTCCTCTCTAGCATCCCCGTGGTGCTGATCTTGCACTTCTTTCCATGTTCCACCTGCTTTGGGCTGTATTTCAATCCATGCAAATGAATGTGTGTCTCCAAGTGTTAGTGGACTGGTTCCCCATGAGCCGCCTTAGAGCAACTGAGCTGCCAGTGGGATGCTTCCCGACAAAACCACCTGAACATGCACACAGTATCTCCCCTAACCCTTGGGTACTTTGCTAATCTAACAAACTGACACATGCAATGCCTCTTGGGTTCATTTTGCCACTGAAAAAACACATCTCTGGAAGCAGCAGTTGGTTGGGTTCATGAACCAAAATCACTCAGCAGCTTCAGGGAAGGGAGACCTGATAGGACCAAACTGTCTGTGAGGCAGAAATGGCTTAGCCACGTTGGATTTGATCAAGCAGTCTTGGTAGGTGCCAGATGAAATGTTCCAGGCAGCTGGTGGCACCAGGAGGGATGTCAAGATCTGCTTGGAGCATGCTGGAAAATTGATATCCTGCTGGGCTGAAGCCAAGAAGATATGGCCCTGGCTGCCTTTCTCTCAACACCTACAGGGCTGAGTGCCAACACTCCAAGCAGAAATGCCATGGGCCTCTTCCCAGATAGGTAAGAGACTGCAGAGGCAGAAACGTGCTGATACAGAGGTGTGAAACCCAACACTGAGCTCATGTTCAAAAATGGAGGTCCTGCAGGACTCCTTATCTCTCCTGCTTTATGAAATGAAGCCAGACAAAGCTCTGAAAAATGTGTCACATGTTTTTTTCCCCACTTGTGGTCCTCAGAGGGAGACAGGGTTTTTAAAAGTGTGGCCAATTATCAGTGGCCTGGCTCTGTTGTTTCCCAAATCTCAGACCACCAGAAGAGAACAAGTAAGTTTCGATATGGAGGTCAAAATCTAATTGAAAAGAACACGTATCTCTACCCCAAACTTTGTCAACATGAGTTACAAATCCTGCTGGATTCGGAACTTCTCCTTTCTAACCACCAGATTTTATATATTTTTTTAATCTAAAGAGTAGGTGCTAGGAGGATGGGGCCAGACTCTTCTCAGTGGTGTCCAGTGACAGAACAAGGGGCAGTGGTCACAAACTGGTACACAGGAAATTTAACCTAAATATGATTAATATTTCTTTACTCTGAGGATAGCAGAGCACTGAAGCAAGCCCAGGGAGGTTGTGGAGTCTCCATCTCTGGAGACACTAAAAATCTGCCTGGACGTGTTCCTGTGTGATCTACTCTAGGGGATCCTGGTCTAGCAGGGGGGTTGGACCAGATAATCTCCAGAGGTCCCTTCCAGCCCCCACCATTCTGTGATAAGTGGAAAACTAAGGTTTTTTCCACTGCAATCAAGGAGGAACTTTTTTTTTGTTGTTGTTCAGAAGATACAAGATGAAAATTTGTTAAAGGTAAATATTTCCTGGAACACAGATGGGGCCATATTGTGCAGATGTGAGTGTTAAGCCTTATCTACATCACAGTTTCCAGGAAGCCACTCGCTTTAACTCCCCAGTCAGTGGTAACACACAGCCCACCCATGGACAAACCTGGTCTTGTCTTGTTGAGGGCTGTGGTCACCAGCAGGCCATCCTCAAGCAATGGCAGGGAGGACAGCTGCATGCAGAGGAGCTCAGCTTCTGCTCAGGATCAGCCTGGCAGTGGTAGCATTGCCTGCCACCACCTCTGGGGGAGTTTGGTAGCACAAGTGAGAACGTCTCTCTCCCCTGACACTCGAGGCCAGATTGGCTCTGTTACTTCTCCCTTCCTCAAAACCTTCTTGCCCTGGATGAACAAGATGCTGAAGGAGAGGAGATCACCACAGATCCATTTGTCATATATGCTCTTTATGACCCAAAATGTGTGTTTTCCACTGTTATTAAAAATGGTGCCTTGCTCTATGTCCTAGGATCCTTTTAGTGTGCCTTATGCTATTGGTTAAATGTCAATTCATATACAACCTTACTTTCTATGTTCGTAACGTAAGGGCCACCGTGCCTCTAAAAACACTCTAGTCAGATCCTTGCTGTATGAAAGCAAGACAGTGAGGTCACTGTCTTAAACCAAGATCCCCTTACCTCCCCATTTAAACAGACACCAGTCCGACAGACCAGCAGATTCACGAAAGCTGTGTGGCCCACATAGTAAAACTCAAATGCCTTTTCCCATGTCAAAGGCAAACCATGGGACTTGCAGTTGTGTTGCATCAAGGTTTCCAAGCAGGTGGGGTCCAAATCCATCCCGCTCACATCACTCCAGCTAACTGCAGATGAACTCAGCAATCCCATCCGACAGACATCAAAGAATGAACTCCATGATATGGCCAATCTTCTAAAAATACTGCTGTTTTACAAGGGGAAGGGCCTGGGTAGGAAAGCAGCAACATTTCTGCTCTGGCCCTGCTCCGTTTTCAGCCTGTTCAGCATTATGAAACAGCAATCTCACGTCGCACAAGTAAATGTCCTTCCTGCATGAGGTCATCTGTCATGGGGAGAATGTGTGTGAGATGGTTCCCGTCCATGCCTGCCATCTCCAAGGAAGCTGCAAAAAGTCTTTGTAAATCCCTTCTTCTTTCCCATTCCTGTCTGCATCCTTCCAACAACCCAGCTTTTATGTGCAAGGATTGAGAATTGTAAGCAGGAAGTTTGGGGAGATCAGGCAGGAATTTCCATGCTTCTGTGAAACCAGTGGGAATTGTGCTGCTGGTGCCAGAGGCAGCCAGTGCTTAGTCCCTTGCCCGTTGCTCCCAAGTCCTTCCTCACACCCTATTCCCATCAGAAGCACCTATGCCATTTGGCTCTTTGTTTAATCTTAAAAGCAGCTGGACTGAGGCTGCTGTCCCTGTCCTTGCACTGCACTCCTGCCCCAGGGGCGCACCCTCTCTCCAGCCAGGGCTGTGATCAGTGTGCAGCACATGTGGGTGTCTCAGACCTTGGCAGATGCACTTCTCTGCACGCAGAATCAGTCACCTTACAGAATACCCAACCGCTTCACTAAAGCATTTGTTTTTTATCCCTTTCTGACGCCTGCAATGCATGAAGGGAGCAGTGCTGCTTGCCAGATACCGTTCTTGCTATTCCAAGTCCCCAAGGGCAGGGGAGCCTGAGTTTGACATGCGCCCTTCCCTGGCGTGTTTGCTGTTGAGACTTCTTGCTTAACCTCCTGCTGTTTCCACCCCTCCCTGCGGGGCAGCCCTGACACTCATCCCAGGAGGGATGCTGAGCCGCTTCCTTGGCTCATCCCTGAGTCTAGATCCTCCAAGACAAACCCAGGCCACACTCCTGGCAGCGTGCCCAGCTGCTCCTCTCACTGAAGTGCACTTCCTCTGAGCACATGCCTGGTGGAAACAGAATTAAGGGAGACCATTGCTGCCCTTTCCCTCTCTGAAAGAGCCAGGTGCTTCCCACATGCCACAGAAAGGATTATGAGCTGTAATTAATGCATGGCCCATTTCCCAGGATCGTCTTTTCCTTCTTGGGAGGAAAGGAGAAGGGAGTTTCGTGGAGATGGAAATGCCATCATGCAGCCAAGCCCAAGGATATTCCTGGACTCCATCACCAGGCAGAGGCACACTCCAGCCCAGGCTGGTGGAAGAGAGAGCAGTGCTCATACCCTAGCCTTCATCTCCCACCAGGCTGCAGTATCAGGGGGTGAAACAGGTGCTGGGAGATGCAGTTGTCCCTACCATCTTCTCCAGCCCTTCTCCAAGGCATGGCCTTGGTTTTGGGGCATGTGCAACATCACCAGGGCAGTTGAAACACCTGACTGGCAGCAGCTCTTCAGGCAAGAATTAAGGAAGCTGGAATCAGTGGAAGCTATTTCTGCAGTAACAAGGAGCATGGACAGTGCATGGGGACATATAGAGGACTGCCATCTGGAAAATGACAGGGTATGCAACTATTTTTCTCCAGGCCTGCCCTGAATGCTACATCCATGGACGGGTATCTTCAGAAAGCTGAAGGTGACCTTGAGATGTGTTGCAGGATGTTTAAAAAGCTCAGGAGGGGGCAGTCACAGAAAAGGAAAGTTTTCCTGAGAAAAGGTTGGGGTATCGGGGCAAAAACACCCTGTCTCTTGGGCAGGGGAGGCAGTGGTTCTGGTGGCACAGAGGCAGGTCAGGTTGGCTGGCAGGACAAATCCATAGCAGTGTAGGCTAGAGGCATATTGGCATGCAGCAGAGACCATGTCACAGCCTCTGCCATGCCAGGGTTATGCCTGGAATTACTCTTCGCCAGATCTCTCAGCTTTCCTCCCTATTTTTTCCTTATTCCTCTGTTGTTTTTTGCAGCAAGGGAAACCTTTTCTCCTCCTGCATCAGCTGTCAGCTGCTGTGTGAGTGAAATGGGGACAGAGCAGGGTCTGTGGTGCCAGGAGATTTTGGCACAGTGAAACCAGGAGTGAAAACAAGCACTCCACAAGCTGGCCCTGGGGAGTGCATTATAACATGCCTGTTGTGTGCAGGACCTGATGTCCAACACAGGTAATGCCTCCTTAATCAGTCATAAGCCACTCTGCTCTGGAAGAGTAATAATAATGATAAAAAACCCCTTTAGCCTCTGTTTTCCTATTTCCAAATCCCAAGGCCTTCAACAAAACACTGTCACTGCTGAGTGAACTGAACTGTGAGCCTACAAAGAGCCACCAATGATTACGCCTCTGAAAATAGATTTTATCCATTCCCTCCACTTGCCTTTACTGATCTAGACACAAATGCTTAGTGATTGTTACTTGGCAACCATGGTAAAAATGTACTGAGCCACAAGTGGCTACAAAGGATGAAATCACTGTCATGAAATTTCCAAAATAAGTACTGCAATACCAGAACTCTAATTCCTAAGAGGAACAAATAAGTATCTTCCTTCCTTATATCTTTTTTTTATTTTGTTATTTTAAAAGAATTCATTTTTTTTTATTAGCAAGGCACAATTTTTCTTCTTACTTCTTTGTGGAACTTCTTTGTGACTGGAATCAGCTCAGCTTGCTGCACAGACATTTCTATGCATAGGAGGGCACACAGAATTTGGGAAAGCACATATACCCTCTCCTGAAGTCTAGTCAGAAATACACAGGTGTAATAGGGCTCAGGTGGGCAGGGACCTCTGGAGGTCTTTAGTCAAAGCAAGGCTGACCCCAAAGCTAGGGCCAGGTGCTCATCTACATGCGCATGGGCACACACACCATCTGGCACACTTTCCAGACTCAGAAGCAGGCCCAGAGCACAAAATGAAAGATTAATCCATCTGACACTGCTTTAAACTAGGTATCAGTATTGCAATGAAAAGCTGGGATGGATACCAGTTACTGAATAATCAACTGTCTGAACCTACACTTGTCAAATGCCCAACTCACATCTCCATTAAATCCATTCTTCTCCTATGGCTTAGCTCTTGTATTCAATACTATTTAGCCCCAGGGACCACCAAAAAGATGCAACTCATAGGAGATAATTTTCCAGATAATGAACATCTCAGGTTTAATCTTTGATAAAATACTTCACACTGAGAAAATGTATGTGTTGTGGCTCTCATATAGAAAAATCTGGGCCTTTATATTTGTTTGAAAGCCTTCCTTGATAGCCTTTGATAAGTACACATTTCTCTATTGGTCTCTCAATAAAGCAGGGGAGAAATGAATGTGTTATATTGCTCAAAGATCCAGAGGTTTAGACAGCTTCTGATGAACTGAACTCCACACAATCAGAGAGATCTCAAACCAATGTACACCAAGCTTAATATTTCAGCCAGGAGCCTCATTAAGTTTTCTAAATTCTTACCAGGGAAATGTTTAATTCCAGAGGTTAAACACTCTGTCTGGAGACTCAGAGGCAGAATGTAATACTGATCAGCGTTTGTCACAAAGTCTGATTATTCAGGCTTATCCTTTTTCTTGCAACCTCTCACACAAATTTGTGCCCACAGATATGCTTTCTCCTCTGATCAATATGCATTAATTGCAACTTTTCCTAGATATGAGTAGCAAGGGCATCCATTTCTTTCCAGACCAATGCTAGATGGGATCAGAAAACTGAAATCAAGTTCACCCCGGTTTTCAACCCAGCCCAGCTCCAGAGCCCTGCCTGCTATGCTGGTGCTTTGGCTGAGCACAGGGAGCACAAGGAGGTGCTTGTCCATCTCTGCCACACTCCCCTGAGCAGCAGGAAGGGCTGTGAGGGGGTTTCAGCTGCTGTAGCAGAAATCTCTGTTCAGTTCCCTTCTGCCTCTTAGGGTGGAATTTTATCAGCAGCAAAGCAACTGGCAAGATCTCTTCTGGCAAGAAAGGGCTCAAGGAGCAGAGTCTGCCTCTTGTCTAGGATATTTCAGGTCTGATGCATGTATTCAAGCATACTCGCAGGGTATGATGGGTTGAATTCCTGGTTTTGCAACAGAAGAAGCTCTCCCATGCTCTGCTGCTGGAAAGGAATTAAAAATCCTGGTGGCAAAAGCTGTGCTGTGAGCCCCACTTGTGGTCTAGTATGGCTGCCCATTGAGGATACTCCCTGTGCAAAGGCAGCAGTGCTTGTCACAGCTGCCTGTCACAGCCAGTACTCTCTCCTTTCTCCTCAAACCTACTGGCATCCCCAGGCTCCTCCATTGCTGAGACTGGACTCCCTTGAGCCCTGCCTTGGTGGTATGGTCTGAGCAAGAAAACCACCTGGATGGACCCTGGATCCTTGCTGACACTGTGGATCCACTCTCAAATCTGCTTTCCTATTCTCCTGTCTGGCTATAACGCAAGCACAAGTCTGGAAGCCATCTGCACCTCTCCAGCCTTCCCTCTGCAAAGGTTTGCAACCAGCACCCAGAAACCTTTGGGAGGCCCTTGCAGACAGTGAAATGGTGGAAGAAGCAGCTTAATCACATGAAATGACATGATGCCAAAGAAATATGTTCTTCCTTCCTCTAGTTTTATCTTCCCTATCAACCTGCCCCCTGCTCATGACTGGCCAGGGAGTTTGTAGAGGGCTGCTCTGATGGACACACTACTGGCATCTGGCCCACCTGGCTCATCCTTGGCAAAGCCAGGGAAGAGACTCTCCAGCTTCCTGCAGTTATTTCATGCTTCCTCCCCAAAGGCTTTGAAAAGCAACTGCCACAAATCCCATGGGCACAGGGAATAGCTCCAGGGCTCCCTAGAGCTCAGAGGAGATGCTCTCATCTGAAAAGTATGAAACGACACCGAGAAGGTAAGAGTTCCATGCAAACAGAGCAAGTTTTTAACTAACCTGCCCAGTCCCATGACACAAAACCAGCCTTAGAAAAAAACATACTACAAAACCACACACAGCATTTTTGGTCTGTTTCCTGAAGCCTCTGTTCAGCTGGGCTCTAAACTCCCCCAGGAAACATTTCTACTTCCTACTAGCACTTTAGAAATGGATTTGGCACTGGCTTTTTAATCGGTGAGAACTGCCGAGCCATATCAAATTTCCCATACTTAAAAGCCATTATTTCACAAGTGTACTTTTAAAAGATTCTTTAAAAAAAAAATAAAAATCCCCTGGCCTGCTAAATTGCATCTGCTTTCTAAATGTACAGTGCAGACATGCAGAGCTATGGGTGACTAAGAGGTATTTAAGCCAGCTATTATTTTCTCCTGCAAACAGAGGCAAACCACAAATACTAATTATATGGGATTCCATTACCTCACGTGCTGAAGGCTTAGCTGATGCACAGGGAGAAATCAAAACTCTGCATCTCAAAAGTGCAAGCCCTAAATGAGCTGCTCTGAAGAATGACAGCCCAAACCCACCTCAGCAGCTCTTCTGCAGAGTCAACTTGTTAGCATTGACTTGCTGACAAATACCCAGCACGAGAGGTTTGTGGGTATTTAATGCATTGATTGCAAAAGAGAGCAGCAGGGTAGTGTGTCCAGACAGAAACACAGCATCATCCCTGACCCCATGGCCTTATCAAGTGCTCTCTTGCCTCAGGCAAGTACCCTTCTAATTTCACACCATATTCTTGATGGCTTGGCAATAGCTGCATTGCACTGAGGAGACATGGGTGTAAAGAGCTACACGTGCACAGAAGTGCCGAGGGGCAGGAAAGCAAAGCTGCTCTGTATAACCCTAACTCTGTGCAAGTGCCTATAATTGTACATCTGAAGTTCAGTGTTCAGGTACTACATCTCCAGCAGCCAAATGTAATGGTACTGTCTGTGTAAATCGTTCTGACCACACAGGAGCAGGGCCAACACACACATCTGAGTGCTCCTGAGAGAGTGTGTGCGAAACATCAATTTTAATCGGTTTCCACACTGAGCTTCCATCACTGGCAGCATTCTGAGCTCAGCAGCACTTTCAAGATTCAGTCACAACTAAAACCCATTTTCTGGCAGACAGACAATTTTGGCATAAAACCCAAGCCCTGCCAGACCCTGCTCCGCACTCCAAGGCAAGAAAGCAGGGAAAAAAAAGAGATTCCTTCTGTCTTACAGGCAGCAAAAGAAGCCATTTCTGTAAGATTTTAGAAGGTTGTTTTTTGTTTTGTTCTTGTTTTCCCCAACACCTGGAACACAAAAATGTTTCTTAATTTAATCCCCCAAAAGCTGTTGACCTTCCCTGTTTGGCAGTCAGCACATTCCCCACCTGCCAGCAAATGACAGATTAAAACAGCCACCTTCACTGCTGTTCTACAGTCTGGGAGCTTTTTGAATCAAAATGAGGCAGGCTATTTGCCAATTCACTTTTAAATAAAATGTGGTTTTCTGTGGACATCTGGGGGAATAGAAGCCTCCTCTGCCTCCTGAGCTGTGCGGGCAGCCAGTGACTTGGGCATATCACATCAGGGTGAGAGGCACAGCAGCAGGAATGCGGCAAAGGGATGCCCAAGGAGCCAGTCCCAGCAGGAGTCCTGTGTCCACCTGTTCCTTCTACCTCTCTGTTCCGCTCACATTTGGCTTGTCTCTGCCCTCCTCTCTGTCTGCCTCACCTTCCAACAGGAATCCCAGCAAGCCACCAGGACAAGCAGCACAGCAGCAACCATCAGCAGGAAGGGACATTTGTTTAGTTTGGACAAGCAAGGGTCAAATGCCCTCAACAGTGGGGCAGACCCACAGTAGCCTGTCCAAACACCCTTGTGCAGATGCCTTTCTCCATTGTCCTGCTTCTCTCTCCCTACCTTTCCCTCTCCCTCTCCACTGAAGACAGGATCAGTCCAGGCAGAAAGCTTAATAACCTGCCCTCAGCCTCTCATCAGCATAGCAGCCCTTAAATAACTATTCGTTGAGCCAAAAGAAGACTGCCAGTTCCTTCCAGCCTCCCAGCCAGTGACAGTGGGAACTGTACTGGGAAACAATGAGCTACTAACCTGCGTGGAAGCTGGCCCCACAGCAGCCACCTGTCTGCAGCTGTGTGGAGAAGCACAGTGAGGCTGGATGCACAGCAACAGTGTTTGAAACTGCCAGCTACCAGAAGAAATCAACTATATTTTAACACGGATTATTATTTCCTCCTCTCTTTTAAGAGCCCAAGGGCATCCCAGCAGTCCACCAAGGCTATCTGGGACAATATCCTACAACAGATGATGAGTTGTCCCAACCTCTACGGGCATCCCGGGACACTCATGGACACCAGATGAAAGGATGTGTTGACTCAATGGCTCTAAAACTGCTTGGAGATGAAGAAAGAGGTAAAGGCAGGAGGTGTCATGGAGGCAGCAGCTGTTGTAGGAGCCAGGGGACGGATTAGTTTGACTAATTAATTCCTGCACTTCAAGGGGAGGCTCAGGAGCCAAGGTCTCCTCTTTCTGAAGTTGCTCTCCTCCATGGGTATGCAGTGGAGATATAATCAATCACAGCCACTGCAGCTCCCTAGTGACATTTCTAAGTGTTCCGCTGAGTGGAGATGAATTAGAGATGATCTCAGTGTAACTGTGGGATGTCCAGGTCTCTCTCCCAGGCTCCCACAGCCACTGAGCTCCATCCTTGCTCCCTTTTCATCCACGCTTGCTGAGACAGATGGGATCAAGGAGATAACACTTGTACGCAGCAGCACCAGGCCTGATAACAAGCTATTAACAAGAGGCATTTTCAGACAGTACCACTTTAAGCAGGAGACTGACAAATGCGGAGTAAATAACGTAAAGCAGATAAAACCCAAGTGTTCCTCTGTCTTTATGAAGTGCTACTCACCAGCACAGGGCAGTGTTCAGACTGAGAGCCACATGCTGGAAGACTCAGCCATGTGGTCTGATTTGGCACACTTCACCTCTGTCTCAGCCTTTATGTGCCTCAGTTTCTCCCACTTCTATGACACCAAGATACCAGTTGGGCTTTGTGGAGCATCTGGGGACCTCCAAGCTAGAAGTGCTGCATGGGACTCTAGATGTTCCTGCAAATCTCCGAGCATCTGCAGATTTATGTTGATGGCTTCCCTGGGCTAAGTACGGGACGTGGATAGCAGCATGACCAGTAGGGATTTGGCCTTGGGAGCCTAAACGTGCTCTGGATTTCTTGAGTGACCACTTCAGCCCTGTCGGTATCAGCTGCCCCTCTTTAAGTAAGGAAGAATCCTTTGCCAGGCTCATCCTTATGCACAGTGCACTCCTTGGGGTTGCAGCTGCTCTTCACTCTGCTTGTCCAGACTACCATCTTGATCTCAAGAAGCAAGCCAAGGAATGCATCAAGTTGTGATGCTTTCCCTCTCAGCTCTCTTTGGAGTCTCAGCTCCTGCAATGAAAGGATGGGAGAGCTGTGTGTGCCCTTTGGTGCCACCAAGGGCAAGGACTGCTCCATCCTGCAAGCACCTGTTAGTGGTTTCACAGCCTCTGCCCACAAGGATGCTTCCCCTACTGGGGTTTTGCTCCCCAATGTCAGGCACAGCTCGCAGCTGCAACTATTTTTACTGGATTGCTGTTTTTACTGTGGAATGTTTCTGAAGATGAGAGAACCTTCCACTCTGCCTCAGCCCAAGGAGCCATCGATTTGTTAGGCAGCTTTTTCCACATCAGGGAAGGAAAGAAGAAGCTCTTGGGACGAAGCAGTGCTGGGACAGCACACTTTGAATGTGATGCCCTCCATTGTCTGCTACATCTATTCCCCCAGCAACCTGGGGGGTCTTTTTTTTTCTCACCAGCATTACCAGGTGGTCCAGAGTGGCATGCAGGCCTCCCAGATGAGGTCCAGAGTGGCATGCAGAGGCCCTGAGGAGCATGAGGGATCCCCTCTGATACATGAGGAAAGCAAAGGGGCAATTTAGCATTGCTGATGGTTGGATCCAGCTGTGATCCCACCTTGTTACCCAAGCTCACAAGCACAGACTCCCCCAAACAGCTTAGGTACCAGCAAAACTCTGAAACTGCTAAGCTGGGCAACAGGGTCAACATAGCAAGAGAGAGTGAGAAGGCAGATGTAACCTCAAACTGCAGGACAAAAACAAGTGGCTCTCAAAAGTTGATGGAAGGAAAAAATCACTCCCGAAACAAGGTGTGGATTAATGAAGCTGCTGAGCAAGGAGACAGTGGTGTGCTGTTCATGAGAAGTGCTGCAGAGGCAGCTTGCAAATGGAGAGCAGCAGATGTGGTGGGAACAGGCAGTGCCTGGGGAGCCGAGGGCCCTGCTGCCTCGCAGACACCCGGCCCCAGCACTGTGAGTTAAAAATACACCACTCCCAGCATGACTTCTGGGAAAGAGTGGGATTCCCATGGCACTGCCAAAAAAGCAGGGAGCATGCGGGGGTGGGGAGAGGGGGCGGGTGTTTGTGGGGTGCAGTGATTTGTGTGTGCAGTGGCTGTGCAAATCCATCGTCATTGCTGGGAGGGAGCTGGACTGGGAAACAAGAGGGTCTGGGAGGAAGCAGGAGGAAAAAGTGCAAGTCATCAGTGATTCCCATCGAAGGGACAAGCCAGATGCATCCAAGTCAGGTCCAGCCCTGACACTGCAGATCCAGCTGATGCCTAATGGTTTGAGCTTTTGTTTACTTCCCATCAGAAGACCCTGCCTCCACTGCCAAACTTTTACTACCATGGCTGACATCTGTCCAGGCTCATCAGCAGCCTCACACAGACTCTGCTGGGTTGCTTGGCTTGAGTGACGCACCAGCCCTCCCCCATTCACAGACACATGGCACTGCACTGCTGGTGTGATAGAGCAGCCCTTGGCAGCTTTCAGCCCCTGGCAGCCTTCCCACCCAGCTCTGCTGCCCACCCAAGGCCGGCGCAGATGGGCACATGCAGGCAGGTGGGCAGCAGGGCAGTTGCTGCCTATAGGAAGCCCTCATGTTTTCTCTAGGGCACGAGAGATGCAGTGGCATGAGATGAGGGTAGACAGGAAGAGAGGGGAGCCTTGGAGATGACTAAGCTCAGCACTCACAAGGAAGAGCAACCAGCAAGATCGGTAGCTTCATTCTCAGCTCAGTTTGGGGGGTGAGTAATTGTCAATCCACAAAGCCACCCACTAAGCAAGGAATTTAAATAGAAGACATCTATTAAATAGATGAAGGGGATGTTGCTTATCAATGCAGGAAGTGAGATCTAATCTCTCCACTGGAAGGAACACAGGTTTGAGTCACACTCATGTTGCCACAAGGGTGTGCATGCTGGTTACAACTCACTTTGTTCAGAAGCAATGTTCTTGCCAATCTCAGCAATACTGAATGATGTAAGAATACCACCTATTGTTACTATTTTAATTCTTGACACATGGAAAAATTAATTTTCTTTTAAAAAGTGATGTATGAGGAACCTAGATTGGCCTCAATAATATATTAACCTATAATCTGGCTGTTCCCCTTTGTCTGAAGCATTAACATTAGCAGAAAGCAATTCAGGATGATTGCTTTTAAGTTGTAAAACCAATGTTCAATTAGACCATGAAATGAAAGACTTATCACAAGTACTGGCACAGAGATTTATTCTCAAAGTATTTCTTTTCAGCCATAAAGATGCTGGTTTTGTCAAAAGTGACATGTTTACAAGTTGTTTTTGCCTAATATTCCTATGAAAAATGGATTGGAAACAGACATTTTTATATTTAGAATAATGACAGCATTTGTTAAAAAAAATCATCATCATCATGCTTTGAATTTCAGTTACTGAGTTCAGTTTCAGTTTTCCACTCCTCTGGTGGGTTCTGCTGCACCATGGGCTGTAGAGAATACTGTTCACTTTCTCTGACCTTTTTTGCTAGGGTGGTGGTAGTGGAAGCCACGGTGATGCCACAAATGTTTTAATAACCAAACAGAGCTCCCAGAAGTCTCCCACGAGTCTGAAGTTCTGTGGAATCCCAAAAATAAACTTTCTGTGAATCAAATCTTTGTGATAAGCCGGGGAACAGAGCCATAGGCAACCTTGTCCCCAGCGAGCAAAGAAATAACTGCTGGTGCATGGCTTGTAAAAAGAAGCATCCAGAAGACAAGTCTGTCATAGTCTGGTGTCAGAGGGGTACCAGAAAGCCCAGCCAGCCCTTGGCTGCATGTGGGGAAAGGTGCAGAAGTGGAGAGCCAGGCTGAGCAGAGCAGGAAAGCCCAAGCTCTGCTTTGGCACCTGCCAGCACTGCTCGTGGTGCCTGCAGTGTGGCAGGCACATACAGCCTGTACGCAAACCCTGGGGCTGTCAGGGTGCTTCAGAACAGTCATTCCCATTTTGTTTGCACCTTTAGATGCCAAGACATCAAGCTTTCTAGTGAGATCTCAAGAGAGGCATGGTGAGTGATGGATTTGTGAATATCCGGCAACTACAGAGGGAAAAACTCTGCACACGACGCCTGGGGTTTCACTGGGGAAATAAAAGAGAAAGCAGTGACAAATAGCCTGCTAGCATGTAACATTGTTACACAGCAGCCAGTCTGCATGCTGCAGAAGGCTCTTCAAGTGATTGTTTTGTCCCAGATACTGCTGATTTTCTGCACCCACTGCCATTTCTGCTTGCTGCCCCAGCATCCATTTGGCCCAATGATTTCCAAAGGGAAGCCGTCCAAAGGTCAAGCCACTGATTGCAGGCTCAGGGTTTGTGCTGGACTGGGCACAGAGAGCAACTGCTGCAGGAATAAGAAAACCAGGGCACTTTGCTGCTTGCTGTGCCATCAGTGCTTGGACATATCTAGTGGAGGTGAGCAAGCCCCAGGCTACATGCAGGAGACAGCCATGGTCAGGGGGGCTTGGGCCCCCCAGTGCTGGTGGTAGGGGAATGGAGGAGGTGCACATCTGTGCAGCCTGCCTCTCCCTAATTCCTCCCAAATCAAAAAGACCCCTAAGTGGAGCTTAACAGATGCTGGGGGCTCCCTGAGCTGCAAGAGAGAAAGGCCATTGGGGCTGAGCTCTGCCTGGAGAGGGGAGCCTTCCTTTTTGCTGGCTCTCATGGGGGGCAGCCTCTGTCTGCCTGGTCCCAGGGAAGTTCGCCAGTACGTCTTGTTCCCGCTCGGCACTATTAATTTGGCTAAGCGGTCAGAGTTGGCAACTCACTTGCACTGAGTCCTGCACTGAATAATAAGACCCGATGTTGAGAGACAAGGTAGGGCCAGAACGGAGCAGTCAGCAAACTCTCTGAACTGCTTTGCTCAGTCTGGTGCTGCCTGCCCTGCCTGGGGGCCTGGCACTACCGTGCTTCTTGCCCCTCCAAAACGTGTCGCTGTCTCTCAGTTTCTTCCCCATTTCCAAGCTATGATCCAGGTGCCGGCTCTCAGCCCAGAAGCACAGTACAGACCAGAGTTTAACTGCCCAAAATTTTGGCCCGCATCTTTCTCTGATCTTCTTGCAACATGCCTGTAAAAAATATGGATGCAAGCAATAACACTCAGAGCAGCTCTGGTAGCGTAAAATGGCCCAGCCTGTCATACCAAACGGAGAGGCACTGATCTCTGCCAGGCAAAGGTGTAGACCTGAATTGCTAACAGAATTTTTCCTTTTTGTTAGAAACGTTATCCAGCCATGCTCTTATGTGCTCAGGTTGGCAGTTAGTTTACTTTAATGATATGGTTAGTTACGGCAAGACAGTTGGGTGTCTGCAATTAATCCATGCCTGAAAAAGCCTGAAAATGAGCAATACAGTCTGCTTGAGTCTTAGGGTGCTGGTTTGGAAATCCCAGGGAAACGAACATAGTATCTCCAAGGGAAGTTTATTCCCACAAAAGAAATCACTGGGTTCATTTATACAAAGCTGTTTCTCAAGGCTGTAGCCATTATCACCTTGCTGAGTTGTTTTCCAGCCACAATTTGCAGAGGTCTGGATGGATCAGAATTACACCTTGGTTCTGGGCAGCCTCTGGCAGAAGTTTATACAGCATCGAGAAATGGAAAAAAAAGTACTAGAAAGTTTCTTGCAGTGAGAACATTTGTCACTGAGATGTTTCATGGAATAAACCCTGGGCATAGGACCAAGAGAAGTAATTGGACTGGCCATGCTCCATGTTTAAGATACTTGTCTTGGGCTTTTCGAATGTGAAAAGAATATCAGGTCTCTCTTCCCAAGAGCAAGGAAGAGAGGGGTTGATGGCATTTGTTTCTCAGGCTCACATATCCTTCAGGCCTTTACCCTGAAGCCATGCTGTTTCAACCCTCAAAATCCTGCCTATATGAAAACCTACTGTTTATTGCTGTCCTGAAAGCTCTGCAACACAGCAAGCTGCCTGCACAGTGTTGTGGAGCAAGCAGGAACAGGCAGAAGCATGCCAATGGAGGAGCACCATGAGGGAGTCATGCTGCAGCACATAGTCAAACTAACTCTGGAGTTGTGCAAGGGCAGTGTCTCCAGAGAGGCACTTTGCCACACGCCTATGGCTCAGGAGAGCCAACAGAGATGTTTTCAGCATGCCTTCTTCTGGTAGCTCCTCTGGGCTGTACATCTGCCACCTTGGTCCCGAAGGTGCCTCCAGACTGCTGGGGAGCAGATGAACTCCAATTTTTTGTGCACAACCTCCTGTCCCTCCCCAGATTCCTGGTGGCTGAGAAAGGGAGGGAAGATGGTGTGAAACATAGTTTGAACACCGACAGAGTAGACTGTGGCCAGAGCTATCACTGTGCATCAGGAGATAAGGAGACCACAGCTGGGTCTAAAGAAGTTGGGGTCAACAAGACAGCTCACTGCACAGGGAGAAGATAGTTTGCAAATGCTTCTGCTTCTTGACTCCATTCTGTGGATTAAACACCTGGGCTGGTACATGCAATGGACAGTGCTGCCTGCTGAGCTGAGCATCCACCCACCTCATTTCAGGAATGAGCTCCTGTGAGGAGCTCAGGTTGCATGGACAGGCCCAGTGAGAGGCCAAAAGGGAGCTGGGGGAGAAACAAAAGTAGATCCACAGCTTTGGGGCTCACCTGGGACAGCTCTGAATGTGCCCTTTGCAGACAGACCCTCTTGGTCTGCTGGGCCTCTGGCTGGGATTTTGGGGATCCAGCTCCTGTTGCAAGGGTGGGGGGCCAGAGGTGGGATCTGCCTAGAAAATTCAGTGTCTTACAGGTCCATGTATTTGGAAAGACTAAGTGTGGCTGGCCTGGGCAGTAGGGGAGAAACCATGCTGTCTGTGTGTAGCCCAGCATGGACTTGGGAAGCTGCTTCTCACTGCACTGGTTCCTTAACCCAGCAACTCCCCAGGATCCCCTGGCATCACACCACCTTTCTCTGCAAGGAGCTGTTGATTTGGATTTCTTTTCTTACCTATTCCTCCACACTAATATGTGCTTGGCAGGTTTTGAAGTAAAATAACAGCAACCAGACCCATCAGTTATCCAAGCAGTAACACAGAGTAACAACAGCCCTGCAATTTCAGGACCTGCTGCAGTCCCTGCTGAGATTGCCTGTGCTTCTTAGGGATGTTGTAAGGATCAGCATATTAAAGACTGCAGCTAGCTGATGCTGTATTGCCAGGTAGGTAGGTACTCAAGCACAGACTAATTTCTAGCTTCAGGAGGTAATTAAAAGGACTCTGAGCCCCCCTTCAACCCCAGGCAGTGCAAACCATGCATCTCAGCCCATGTAGCTGCAACTGCATAAACCGTCTGCCTCCTGAACTATGGCAGGGAGCTGAGATGGATAGATTTACACAATATTTGTTTGCCATCAATATGTAAAGCTGAATGAGTCTCAAGAGTGGAATGAAGAGCCCTTCACAAGGCAGCATCCATCATTTTGGTTTTTAATTTTGCGCTTGCTCACTTGCTGCACATTGGGTAAATGAATAATGGATAAATAATTCACCCAATTGCTCAACCTCTTAGTTCTCCCGGAACTTGGGTGCTCAGCACAGGGCTCCTGGAAATACCAAGTGCAGGGAGATGGATTTTGAGGTAGTACCACATCAACGCATTACATGACACTTCTGAAATGCTTCTGCTGTTGGCACTGACACCACAAATGCACAGCTGGCTTTACATGTCAATGCCTGATGCCCTCCCAGCACTGCTCAGGAGCCCTCAGGAGTCTCAGCAGCTCCTGAACCACATCTCTGCTTGCTCTGCCCATGCAGTGCCAGACTCCCATCCCTGCCATTCCCAGTGTGCTGCAGGCATGCTAGCAGCATCATGGGCAAGTGCTTAGGACATTTTGCTGCACCATCTTCATGCTCCAAGGGTAACCAGAGAAATCCTGGTCCTCCTGAAGCCTGTTCTCAAAAGCTGCTGGCCAGGCAAGCAGAAATGTCAGCCTCTGCCACCATTGCTGAATGGGGAGGATGGGCTTTTGTTACTCTCCCTGTGTTGTTTGGCAGAAGGGCCTTGGATACTGCACTTCACAGTCCTGCTCAGCACCTTTAAAAGTGGCACTTCCTGAGCTGACGGTAAAAGGGAGAATGCTCCCACTGTCTCCTCTAGGAAAAGCAACGAAACCAAGGATGCAGCAATGCCAGGAAGCCTTCCCTACACCCTTTTGTGAGGCTGCCAGTTGGCTGCACCCCACTCCACAGCCATAACACACTTATTTCTCCCATTCCTCCTGTGTATAGGGCTGTTGCCCAAGGTCTGGCAGGTCTCTTCTGCTCTAATGCAGCTCCCTGCTCACCCTTCACTTTCCATGAACTATGCTGAGGTCTAAAGGCAGTGCATGCCAGGTTCAAATGTGGCAGGATCATTTGATGGAGCACCCAGAAAACTTATCTGCAAGAAATACTAACAAATGTGTAACAGAATGGTAAGTGTGTAATAGGTGTGGGAGAAACTGTGGAGTGGGGATTTACTACATGCATCTTCCCAGTCAAGGTTCTCCAGGGACCAGACATTCACTCCCCAGTCACACTGACACCATTCAGGAGACCTTCATCTGCTTTCACCTTGTCTCACCCACATAGCAATAAGGTCTCCTGATGCTCAGCTGTGCACAGGTGTCCTGTCATTGGACTGGGGTGTCTTAAGCTCTGGTGATGAACAATGACAGTATAAGCTCAGGGCTGGGCCTCCATAACAGGCCCTATAAACTGCCAGTGCCCAAAAGCAGAGCCCCCAAACCCCCCCAGACCCAATGCCATGGCTGGAAAGGCTGCACCTGCCCATGTTTGATAGGTGCTGCCTTTCCTACAGCAGGTACACCACCATATCATTTCCCCTTTGCAATATTGGTATGGCCAGCACAGAAGCCCAACTCTGCCTTTCAATCCTCTAGCACAGCATGCACCTTTATTTTGAGATTTTGGTCTTAGCTTTGTTCAGACTTCCCTATGCACTGCCAGAGAAACTCAGCTCTGCTGGGAGAGTCTCAGGACACTGGGGAGAGCAAATGTGCCAGAAGTGCTGCAAAGCTTCCCTGGACTCACTTGTCCTTCTGGCTACCAGACACACAACTGAGGTGCCTGGGACAACCTTGGCTGTCAATCCTGCACCAGGACCTGTCTCAACTTATGGTGACAAAGAGGAAATCAACTTCACATGTTTGGTGCAGAGGGCTCAGCTGGAAGGATGGAAGATGCTGTATGTGCAGGAAGATGCTGTATGTGCTGGAGATTATTTTCTCCAGCGGTGATGAGCAGGCTCTGAATCTCTGTAAAGCTATTCTGTGCCAAAAGCTTTACAGCTACACCAGGACTTCTGCAATATCTGGTCTTATGGTGGTATGCAGGTGATGTCACCTGCTCCAGAGCAATCTCAGCCCCTCTCTGCCTGAAAAATTGCTGATCTGATGGGACAATCATCATACAGGTCTTCCCTGGCTTCAGACCTGGTTTGTAAGAGAGCCTGCCTCCTTGTAGCTTTGTGCATTTCTGGGTCTCCAGATGAGACGTTAGAGCTCACCAGCTCCACCTGGTCAGAAGGAGCCATGTCTTAAAGTTTAGCCACCAGATTCCTAAAACATGGATCCTGAAACTTGGAGGCCAGTTTTGGTTTTCCTGCAACCTGGTTGCAGTAAACAGTCATTTCCAAATGCTGTACAACTTCAGCACACCACAGCAATGCCTAGCTGGAGTTGGAAACACGTGCGGGCAATCCTTGGGAAACCATGTGCATCTGAGCAGTGGCAGAGGCTAGGAGAGAGCCTTTCCAAACCACCCCACCAGCAAAAGCCATGACCTTGCTCCAGTCCCTGCTACAGTTTCAGTACTAGTGGTTACAGGGGATGCAGAGGTGAAACACCCAAGGGGTGAGAGTGTTAAGGCAAAGTGCAAGCTGGTGACAAGAAGGTATCTCTAAAGATCCAGTACGGCCTGGAAGTAATTTTTTTTTTAATAAACAACAGCAGAAGTTGTTCTTTTGGCAGGTGCATGGAGCTGTGTTTTGCCATGTGAAAAGGTTCTGTGTGTGGTAGCTGAATCCATGAGCAAGTGGAGCAGTGTCTTTAATACACTGCATGGATACTTCTTTTAACAGGAAAATTTCTGGAGGTGCAAATGAGCAGAGAGAAGGCAGTGGCGTAAGAAACCCCTCACCAGCCCCTGGGCTTCAAGCAGTGACAGTCAGGTCCAGGTCTCTGGACAGTGCTGTGCCCAAGGCAGACACAGAAGGGTACAAGTAGAAATGGGTCAGGTCACTTCTATTCCTTCCCTCCTCCACAATCCAAGGAAGAGAAGCAAGAGCTTAGCATCAAAGCAAAAGGCAGCCAGATCCATTTGCCTCCCTGGTTCATTTTTGTCCTGACCTTTAATAATTGCAGGAGGGCAAACGGACTGGCCAGTTTCTGTTAGAAATTCACTCAAGTGTCTGGTGCTTTCTCCTGCTTATCGAATCCAAGCCGCTTGGATGAGCCCAGTGAGCAATTAGTACTACAACCTACAGCCGGATATTTTAGTCCATTTGCATATAGTTAAGAAGGAAAGTAAACCTGCTCAAATAGTGTCAGGGAGCTCAGGCAGATTATAAATTGCCTTACTCAAGATTGTAAATATTGTATCTGTGCGTCCCTGTATGTTTTAAAGACACCTTCATGGGCTGTGCCTGTGTGTAAGAGATTTGTTTTAATATTTTACCAAGGAATACATATTTCATCTGTGTGGTGCTTGTGAGGGATGGATTTTTTTTTATTCTGGAAAGCTTCTTCAGCTGTGTGGAGAGCAAGTGTGGATGATACACAGATATGCAACTGCAATAAACTAGGACGCTGCAGCTGCCCTGAGATGTGATTAAAAATGCACAGGACGGGAGCAGAAAAAAAAAAAAAAAAGAAAGAAAAAAAGGACAGCAAGAAAAATGGAGCAGGCAATGCCCCAATGATGAGTGAAACAAGGCCCAAAGCACCGCTCTGAGCCTTGAACCTCCCCTCACCACAACTGTGAGTGTGCCAGGGGCCAGCTGAGTCTGGGCAGAAAAGGACAGCAACTGCTGTTAATTAAAAGCGACCACCTCTTACCATCAATATTCAGGCATTTACTGATCAGGGCTGGCATGGCATTAAAAACAAGAGATCTTAAATCTGTTATTTGCATCAGGAAATAGTCAACAAAATATGTTGAACCCTCCAACATAGGATGAGACAGCTTTAAGGCACTTGCACCTGCTGATGGCCTCTTGTGCAGCATTAGCACCTTTTCTCTTTTCCTCTAAGGTGGAAGTTTCAAACTCTGAACAACTTTTTGACCATCAGATTTGAGCTCCCTGGCCCCGTGGAATTGATCTTCATAGACCCCTTTGAGGTCACCCATGGTCCCTCACAAGTCCAAAGCAACAGTGCTCAGTGCAGGATGTTTCCCAAGATGTGCAGGGCCCCATAACGCTGCAGTGAGCGTTTGTTTGCAGGACTCTCTGCTGGTTGATGCTCTCCCAAATATCTGGTCTCCTTGAACCTGGGCACTATGGGAAAATACACATTTTTCTTCAAACAGAATCCCAGAATGGTAAGGGTTGGAAGGGACCTCTGGAAATCATCTAGTTCAACCCCTGTGCTAGCACTGGATCCCCTAGAGCAGATCACACATAACATAACCGAGATTCACCCTTCCCACTTGCAGAGGGGAAACTGAAAGTGTGAACTGGGTGCAACCTGTCAGCTCCCACTGCCAATACAAGACAAGCTGGTCACTAAGCCAGCTATCTCATCCAGAAGCAGTCTGACCCAGGAGGTTTCTTGCAGCACCAGGGCTGCCTGAGTTGATACTCTTGGACTGAGCTATAAAAACTGGCTCCCCTGGGAAATTTCTGCTTCCTGCAGCTCCTTGCCACGACAGGTTGTAGCTACACATGCTCAGCAGTGTGCACAGCCAGCTTCCAATAAGGTATTTGCTGGAGGAAGCAATGAGACTGGACTCTGATACATGTGAAGACCAGAAAGTGATGGCTCCGCCTTGCTGGAGCTAAGGTTCTACCTGAACAGGGGGCTCTTCTTCTCAGACAGCAGAAATGTTGCTGGGCCGTGCACTCCCAGTGAGATCATCACAGTCATGCCAGAGGGTCTAAGCACCATGAGACAGCCTGAAATGCCAGCAAAGCTGCAGACAGGGAGAAAATGGTCCCCATTCTATGCAACAAGGAGCATTTATGCAGAAAGTTGGGAAGACAGACTGACAGAGCCGCCTTTTAGAGACCTGGTAACATTTAAAGGATGCCTTGAAGAATTTTGTCTATTTTTGTGCTGTGAGCTGAGCTCTGCTGGTCTAATCCAGATCGGCTGCACTTCACAAACACGACAGTTCTGAGTTCAGCCTGGTTAGCTCTGGCCTTTTATCCTTGGCAAATGTAGCCTGATCCAAAGATGGAAAGAAGCACATAGAACAGAAGAGTGCTATGAAAAATGCCAGGAGTTCAGCCCTTGAAACCAAAGAAACTGGCATGTGCTTAGGGGAGGTAAAATCCACATGCAGCTAACTGCAGTTATCCTGAGACACTGCAAGTAAATGGCTAATTCAGCAGCCAGTTCATCCACCCAAGGCAGCTAAGAAGAAATGATAGAAATTATACTGTAACTCACTCACAGTGCTACCAGGGATGGATTTGGCTTGGGTGGTGATATGACTTGCCAGTGTTCAATGTGTCACTAACAGCAAGATGCAGGATATGCTGAAGGCCTGTGCCAAAAAAGGGTCCCTTTGGTCCTCTGACACCTCACCAGCTTCCAGCAGCTGATTCCCTCTGGCCTCACCAGCGTTAGCTGTGCAGGTTGAAGAGACGCTTGCAAGGCTTCTGCAAACCAAGCTTCACAAAGGATGCCTGCTGTGTGTCACAGTGGTTGCTTGCCCAGGATGGTGATGGAGCTGCAGGGTCTTTGTGGAAAACCAGATCTGAGGACTGGGATAACACAGACAGAGGAAGCAGGGCTCCCCTCCCAGGCTGACAGCAGGTGGGTGGGGAGCACATTGCCTTGTGGGTTTGCACCAGTAGCTGATCTCTGTCATGACGTTCAGCCTGGCTGTGCTGGACACTGGCAAGGTTTCAGAGCAGTGTGAACGCCAAGCAAAGCCTGTATGCAGTTGGAAAGAGCCCAGCACGTTGCTCCTTGGTGCTTACCCAGGCCTTCCACTAAAACCCCTCCATGTTTTTATTGCACATTGCTGTGAGGTGCAGCAACGTTGTTATACAGAGAGGAGACATGAGACACAGCCAACGCTCCTCTTCTGCAAGGGTCAGGACAGACCTCAGAGCTCCCTCCTAACACAGCCTCTGACAAACCCCACTGGAGAGCAGCTCAGGGATGAGCTGATGGCCTGACTTTTGATGCTCTGATTTCAACCACAAAGCACCGAAGCAAGGCAGAGCATTGCTCCATGTTGAAGCGTCCCCAGGCTTGGATCAGTATGCACTGAAAACCACTGCTCTGAATGCTCAGCTGCACCCAAAAATGAACTGTTTGTATTAAGTGGGGCCGGAAAACCCACAACCACTTATTTGGGAGCAGCAGGACAAGGTAAGGTGTTCTGCTCCTGCACAGCAGCTGTCCTGCAGTGTGTATTTCAGGTACCGACAGCTTATTTAGCACACATAATCTGCCTGAAATTGTCTGCATTCATCACTTTTGCTGTGGCATTTGAGTGCCTTGCAATATTCACCAGCTCTCTGCAATACAGGGAGCTGCTGCTACCTGCTGGGAGCTGCTGAGGAACCAATGGAGATGGCATGCATGAGTTCTTGGGGTGGGAGACACCCCTCCTCAGCCCTTCCCCATCAGGTTGCCCAAAACCCACTCCCCTTTGCCTGAGATACCTGGCTACAGAGCATGACCATCTCTACCCTGGCATAAGCAGTGAAATTTCCACTTCTCTTTTCTCCTAATATTCTCCCTAATGAAGCTCCTGCTTGAATCTTCTCTCCTCGGCTGCCAGTAAAAAGCCTGCAGATCACAGAAAGTGCATTGGGCAAGTGCTTCTGGGAACTTGCTTGGAGCCTTTGGAGGACACCCTAGACTCCCCCAACTGCTGGCCCAAGCTGCTGGCCATCAGCAGGAGGTCCCCCAGCCCAGTGGGCTGGCTTGCTGCTTCCTCTGCTGAATGTGGCTGCCCTTGAGCTGTACTCCTGAAGCTCTCCTTTTCTGTGAGAAACCACCCACAGCATCTGGCCACAGCTGTTTGGGTGGCCACACACCCTGCCTGGCCTCCAGCAGACAGCCCCCCCAAAAGCAGAACTGCTCTCCCAAACACATAAGCTTGTGTTTGGATGTGCAAGGAAGGTCTCCAGCAAAGACCAGGCACTGCGGGCAGGGCGCTGCAGTGACTCAACATTTAGTTCTTGCATCTGCCTCTGGTTTCATCCCTGATGAGTGGCATAAACAATCAAGTCAACATTAATAGGCATTTGGTAGAGGCTTTTAGGTTCTTTTCTTGCTTTCAATGATTAATGCAGCTTCTCTCACCTCTTGCAACCCAAGCCTTCTCCATCTCTTTCTTTCTGAACAAAACCTGTTGGCAGTGACCCCAGGACCTCTCAGCGCTGTCTGCAGAAATTAAAGGGGCTTGGGCTGTGTACTGCCTGTGACAACTAAAGGACTCATAAGGGGAGGATGACTGCTCTATAGACACACACAGAAAACTGCCACATTCCCTTGAGCCCCCTATTATTAATTAGCGGCTCCACGAACCGGAGTAACCAAGGTACTTACTCATGCTGCCCCCTTGTTCAGCTACATTGCATTTCTTGAGGGTATGTTGGCATCACTCTTATCAGCCCCCAAGCCCCCTTCCACCACTGCCACAGAATGGGGATAAGCCACTGTGCCGTGGCCCTGCTGTCAGGCTGATGCTCTGCTGATGCAGCAGCCACCAGAGAGGGGATGGGAGAGCACAGATAAAAACCTGTGCTGTCCCCTCCACTTCTTTTCTGTGTTAAGTCCTGGTGACACAACAGGGAGAAAGTCCCTGTGACTGCGGGGCAGAACCCACGGCACACCCATCACCACTCTGCCCCCCATCTGGCTGCAGCAAAAGTGGGAAGGAGCTACCTTGACTTCTGTGCCATGTCAGCCTGAGCAGCTCTCACAGAATCATTAAGGTTGGAAAAGACCTTCAAGATCAAGTCCAACCATCAGCCCTACACTCCCGTGACCACTAAACCATTGCCAAAAGTGCCATGTCTACCCATTTTTTGAACATCTCCAGGGATGGTGCCTCCACCACCTCCCTGGGCAGCCTGTTCCAATGCCTCACCACTCCTTCTGTGAAGAAATTTCCAATCTGAACCTCCCCTGGCACAACTTGACCCCATTTTCTCTTGTCCTATCACTAGTCACTAGGGGGAAGAGGCCAACACTCAACTCACCACAACCTCCTTTCAGGTAGTTGTAGAGAGCAATGAGGTCTCCCCTCAGCCTCCTCTTCTCCAGGCTGAACAGCCCCAGCTCCCTCAGCCTCTCCTCATACGACCTTTTCTCCAGACCCCTAACCAGCCCAGTTGCCCTTCTCTGCACCCTCTCCAACACCTCCATGTCCCTCCTATCCTGCAGTGCCCAGAACTGCACATAGTGCTTGAGGTGCAGCCCCACCAAGGCTGAGTAGAGGGGCAGGATCACCTCCCTGGTCCTGCTGGTCACGCTATTCCTGATGCAGACCAGGATGGTGTTGGCTCACCCCAGTTCATCCAGACCAGAGAAACCCTGTAGCGCATCCCTCATTCATCAGGCAGCTCTCCTTGTGCCTTGATGCTGATTTATGGTTTTCTTGTCCAGCTGCCAGAGGAACCCTTTATACCAGATAGCTTTTATCTCAGAATAACCCCTGGAAAAATGCCACAGGCTTTATTTGTCATTCGCTCTGGGAAAGTTTTGAGCTAATAAAGAAAGTGAAATTATTTTAAAGGGCAGCATCTCTCCTGAAAACTTAAACTCAGGGCTCTGACAGAAACAACAATACCTCCATTGCCTAAATAGCCATAACCTCAGCTCCTGCAAAATTACGTGTTGTAGGCTGCAAAGAAAAAAACTTTGTAAATCAGATTGCTTCACAGTAATGTAATTAGCAATTATATCCCTGGTGGAAAATGAATCCCCCACACAATATTTTGGTGAATAATACCCAAGTGGGTTATTTTAACTTGTTTTTTGCATGTGCACATGCATAAACACAGAGGCACATCAGGACCCTGGCCAAGTTCTTCCCTTTAATCTGCCCTTCATCTCAGTGCAATTCAGACCACAGGTCTCAGATCTTAAACCACAGAAGACTTCCAAGTGTTGATGTTGGTATGAGGAACCCCACTACCCTACTGACAGTCAAAGAAAAGTCAAGTATGGGTCAGGAATGTGGTCTTACTTCCTGACATAGTCCGGCTAGGACTCCTGAGGGCAGACACACAGTTTTGCAGAGCTGTTAGCAGTGCTTGGGCAAACAGGCCAGTGTATTAACTCCCCCAATGGAAGTATGGACACGCAGGAGGCACAGCATCATGCAGGAGAAAGACCTTTCATTATGAGCTGGATTTTGCACCCTCATTTTCACACAATAGATCAGGGCTATCACATCCTCTGCCAGGGCTCACTAAAACTCATTGGAGTAGCAGTTTTGTGAGACAAGGTCAAGGACAACTGTCCACCACCAACTTTCTGATGCCAGCTCTCTGCCAGATGCATCTACACTGCCAACACAGCTCTGTGTGGATCAGCAGCCTGCTCCCTGGCTTCCCAAGCAAAATCCTCTTATAGTTCCGCCCCCCCCACCTTCCATCCCACCTGCGTGTTAGCTGGTCATACTTATGCTGGCCAGAATTTTAATTTCTGTATTTCATAAGGGCAAGTCTTGTGTGACAAAACAGCAGACTGTCCCGCCAGGCAGTGCTCAGATGTCTGACTTTCACCCCCTGCCTCCCCTGCCACTTGTCCCCCCACCTGTGCACCTCTTCCTTCTGGAAGTGCCCCCTCCACCTCCTTTGAGAGACCACTCATGAGAGAGAGTCTGCAGTGAAGGAGAGTCCAGTGGAGATTTGGTTGGGGTGGGGGAGAGAGTTGGCAGTGGACAGTTGCTGGTGTATGGTTGTCCCTTTCCGTGTGAGACACTCCTCGCAGCTGGAAAAGTTGGAAGGATGACGAAAAAATGAAGGGACCATGGCAACTTCACTCAGTGATGTTGCTCAAGATTAGCTTGAGTCCCCCTGATCAGGCTACTAACACAACCATAAGCACTTAATGCAGCCATTAGAACAATATATAACACACATGTATCTGTATATTTTGATGGCAACTCATGAAAAGCTGGGCTTCAAACACACCTAAAGTCTCGTATCGGTTCAGCTCCCAAATCAGCAAGAAAAACACAAAGAAGCAGACCACATGCTAGCATAAACCAACACTGTCTCCAAAATCTTCTGAAAAACACAGCCTTAGGGCTTTGCCCTGAGAGAGAGGGTTTATATACACTTCGGAGCTAATCCAGGAGTCCTTAGTCACCTTTCAAAGGCAAAATCCCCAAGGCCCTGTAAAGCAGCATGGCATTTGTAACCCATGAGAGAAAAGCAGAAAGGGAGCCACAGGAGGGTTTTTGCTTTCTTCTTACAGTGGTTGAGACAAGGACTTGTGGGAGTAGTGAAAAGCTGCCTGCACCCAATGGAGAAAACAACTGCAGCTCTGGCCAGCAGGGCTGGAGGGTGCTTGGAGCAGGATCACATTGCATGCAGATCTGTCCCTATATTTCATTTGTCTGCAGCCTGCACTGGCTCTATTCTAATATTATTTCGATATGCAGCTTGATGATGACTGCTCACTCTTGGTTGCTGTTGGCATTTCTCCTCGCAGAGTGAATGGTTCATGGGGTACCTAGTGCTTTTTTGTTGGGACCGATTTCCCAGTTTGAAGGGAAATGTGACTTTATTGAAAGATGAGAATTCTGAATTCCACCCCCAACACACACGTTGCAATGCTGCTCTGGGATTAAAAAACCCTCACAGTTTTTATGCTCTCTTTCCGCTCTGTACTATTTAACATTGTTTGACAATGGCTCAGTAACAGCATACATGATACACTCAGTTTCTCCCAGCATGGTGAACCAGAATTTTATGTATAAAACTACTAAGATAGCAGCTCCTGTTGCTGAATGAGACACCAGACCTCACTAGAGTGAAACAATCCCCCCTTGGCTTGTAATGTGTCACAAAGACACTCACTGAACGTTAAGTTAGTTAAATTTTTTTAATATTTTTATTTATTTTTTAACTTCATAAAATGAAGGAATCTGGCTCCTCTCCACATGGGTCTAAAGCTGAAAAGCTACAACACAAGGCAAGCAATGCAGCAGCCCTCACCATGTTCACCAAAGGGGTTACCACTCATCTTATTTCAAGACATGGAGTGGCCAGACATCCCCACTGCTTTCTGTAAAACTTGTTTGTGTTCCTGACCTCCTTAAGGATTCATGAAGATTCTGCCCATCCTCCTGTGTTGACAGAGGATCTGCAGTGGTCTTACCACTTTATGGCCCACCTGGAAAACAGAGAATCTGGCCCAAACCTTTCAAGGACAGCTTCATTGGCTTCAGCTGCCAGTAGTGATTTACATGCCATGAGGAGCTGGCTGTTTGCTCCTGGGTGGGTTGCTGGAAGGGAATTAGATCTGATTGTGTGCTTCCTTATTCAGGTTTCAGTGCACCAAGCAGGGCAGCTGCTTTGTGGGACAGGCTGATAGCCATGGGGGGTGATGCAGCTCCTGGATCCACTTGCCTCATTATTTTGCTGGCAGAGCAATAACAGGCCTTCGACATTTTGGCTTCCTCTCATGCTCCCTCCCAGCTCACATGTGGCACAAAAATTTCCTACTTTTTTTTTTTTTTTTTTTTCCCCAGTGTACAAAGTGGCTTTGTGCAGTAACTGGATTAAATTTGGAGAGTGAGCCATCAACCGGAGGCATCTGGTGTCAGAGCAAGACATTTGAGGGTAAGCATCTAAAAGCACTCTGTGCAGCACTAACTCGGGTGTAGTTCAGATGGCTCCAACCTGGCCAACCAGGCCTCGTGAAGGGATGGCAACGAAAGCCAGTGATCAATAGTTAAGAGATCTGAGAGCAGTAGCCTCTTCAGAAACAGCTCAGAAATGGAAAACAAGGAGGAGGAATAAATGGTCAGTTTTCAAGAGAACAAGCTCATCAGCAAGGTGTCATATAATTGCATGGGAAGATATGCAGGGTTTTGTAAATTCTTTAAGATTCCGAGAAAAAAGCCCATACACACACACACATCCCTCCATATATGTATACATATATATACACATATAAATAAGCATATTTACGTGCATATGTATGTTTGACTCAAGCTCAGAGAGAACTGTGAGAATCTTCAAAGGCACCTGAGAAGGGTGAGAGAGTAGGAAGTCTGAAGAAATTAATGCAATGCGGCACAGACATCGATGGGAAAAAACCCAAACTACTCCTACACATCCTACGTTGTAAATCAGCTGTAGCTGCTCGTGAAAAGGACTTTGCAGCAGTCAACCTGATGAAGAACTCCACACTCACATCAAGAAAACAAAAGAAACCCTTGGACATGAAAACAGGTGATTGAAAAAAAAAAATAGTATCAAACCAGCACGATGACATTAAGGAAATCTGCAGTGAGGGCACATACATGGTTCCACTTCAGAAAGGGAGAACATCAAGGAACAGGGTGACAGCTGATAAAGGGGTGCAGAGATTTCCATAGCAAACTGGGCTGCACTCAGTGGATTTGTTTAGCTTAAAGATAAAGTAGTATACAGAAGTGCCTGGCTGACACTTCTCATTTATCCTTTCTTGACACAAGAATAAGTGATCTCTTGGTGAAATGAAAAAAGCAATGGATTAAAAAGAAACAAAAGGATTTTTACATTCTCACATAAAACACGCCGAATTGTGGCACTAACTAATTAAGTATTTTTGAAGTCAGGAGACTAGTATGATTAAAGACAGAATCAGATGTTTAAATGAAAGTTCAGAAAAAAGTATGCAAGCCCGTGAGGTTTTTTGTCAACAATATGCTTTCTCATTCAGTCCAGATGAAACAACTAGGAATAAAGAATTGGTCCAAAGGTGCTGGAGGAAGATTTATAGCCCCAAAGCAGTGACCTCGGAAATGGTGCAGCCCTCCCACCGTGCTTCTCTTTGTCCTGCTCCAGATGCATAGAAAAGGAGATATCATCTTATGGTAGGGGGTCAAGGACACCACTGCCCAGCATCAGTGAGACCATTACTGCAGTATCTTCCAAATCCCATGGTCATCTTTCAGTGTGGTTGTTGGAGGGCCGATAAAAGCTGAAGGCTGGTTGAGGTGAGGCACCCTTCTGCTCATCTGAGAGGGACTGATGCAACCTGAATGGCCAACAGCATAATTTGTGCTAAGAGGAGCCTGAGGAATTCAGATGGTTACTGCAACATGTGTAAATGCACCCAAATAATTAAGATGAGCAGTAAAAATTACTATGTCTTCAGACAGAAAAAAAGAGTTGAATTTACTAGATAAGTAATTTAACTACCTTTTCTCTGAACCATGTAAGACAGCATAAACCCCTGAGGAGGGTTTCCCCAGGCTCACAGTGGATAGTATTTAATCCATGAGCTGTTTTTATCCTATGGCAGCCTTATTTTGCCATCCTCTCTCCCTAGCTTGACTCCTTTCAGCCTTGTGCTCCATGGCTGCACACTCTGGTCGGAAGAGATGGGTTTGGAAATTAACTTACTGCAAGATGCAAAGGGCAAGCAGGCAGCCCAGGGTGCACTTCCAAAGGTCATGTCCTCCTAGCCTTTCCAATGGGAAAGTGCTCTCTAAACCTGGTCACACCCTTCTCCAACAGGTTCAGAGCCCAAAGCTGACCACTCTGCTACACACCTGTGAGGTTTTTCTCCAGGTTATGCTGGAAGGACTGCTCTGCTGCAGGGAGCAAAAAGCTTTTTCCTCTCTCTTCACTGGGACCCTGATGCTGTTGCTCAGAGTCAAAAAGTGATTATCCCAGGAAAAAGGAGCTAAGTGGCTGCTCTGTGTCAGTGGCTGGGACACAGAAAGGGATCACATCTCCCCATGGTGGGCTCAGCTTTGTGGTGGGAACAAAACACCAGCGCATGGCTGCTGTGAGGCAGGATCTGAAGAATGAGCACAAGCAAAATACTCATCATAGTGAAATAGCTTAATTTCTTAGATATGTTGATATTTTCCTCTTGTGTCACAGAAACATCAACAGCCTTCATATGGAGCGACTCTGCAATAACATACAGGTGAGGAGCAGCATCACAGAAACAACATGACTGCCAAGGTCCTGCTGTAGCTTGGCACCTGGACTGGACAGAGGACTAAGCATGTTAGAGTCCAGTGGGCTCTGCCCACCAATCCACATTACCTCCTTGTTGCAAAGTCTCAGGTGTGCTGTCCAGCAATAACAACAGTGACTGCAGCTGGCTCAGGACTTCCCAGCCACAGAAACAAAACTGAGTTTTGCCTGGTACTGAGTAAGTGCTGCCAAGGCCTGGGCAAGGCGATGCCTGCAGTAGAAGAAGGGCTGCACAGAGGCCTGCTGGTCACTAGAGTTGGTTACTAGCTCCCTTTCTAGGGTCTCACCAAGGGAAAAAAGACCGTAATGCTAATCCCAGCCCCTGCCATGCCCTTGGTAACCCTAGTGGGCCACCATCTGCTGTCCTCTTCTGTTTGCTATGGGTTAATATGAAGGTGGTTGACATGTAAAAGCCAGCCTTCTCATGGGACTACTGGAGCATACGTGCCCACAGGAAATCTCCATTGTAGATCTTCTCTTGGCCTCTTTAAATTCAAAGAAGACTGATGTCATAGAAGACTATGCACAGTTTTCAGCTGTGCTTTGTTTTCAAAGGCAGTGTGGTTGACTCGAGGGAGGAGATCTGCACTTGCCCTGGCTTTCTGTGAGGTGGTTTGTTTGTGGGAGAACCAGCACAATCACTTGTCACAGTTATACCATGACCCTGTATCCTGCATTTGGGTTAGGGACTATCTTGCATGGGACCTGTGAAAGGTGAGTGAATGAGCATGTGGAGCCTTCCAGCATTGATGCACGGGGTATCACACACCTGACATTGCTCACCTTTACAAATAGTTTTGCTAACCATGCCTGACCCTGAAAGCCCTAGTGCATGTGTTTCTTTCTGCTTATCCTCACCATCTGCATCTCCCATGGGCAGGCATGGGGCACCCAGGTGGGACAGTGCACTGTCTGCACCTCACAGACAGCCTGGTGCTGCTCACAGCCATTAAACCCAGCAAAGGGCTTTTCAGTGCTACTGAAAACAAAATACTTATGCAAGGCAGTGCTGGATCAGGTGGTGAGTGGCCTCTGGTCCTCCAGTGACGAAGTCCAGGCTCCCCAACACAGGTGGGCAATATCTGGAGGGAAGGAGGAACCTGCACATCCTTGACTTCTTTCCATTGGACTCTCTTCAATCCCATTCACCATCAACAGACTTAAACTGGCTTTCAGACAATTTAAGTTTGTGATTTTTTCCAAAGTTATCTCATGGAAGAAGACTTGGAGATCTTCAGCCAAAAATCAGCTGCAGGACACTACTTCAGAGGGGCTGGGGGGTTTCCTTCTTTGCCCTCCATCAGGGCTGTTTCACCAAGGGGCAGTAGGAAAGCCTTCAAGCCCCTTTCATTCACCTTGTATTGCCCCTGTGAGAAAAACAGCCACCCCAGGATGAGCGTGGTGTCACCATTGGTCATGAGGGTAATCCTGCCTGTATGAGACCTAGTTACACCAACTGCAGTGGGGAAGAATGAATGGTTGCAACACATTACCCCTGGAAAGGCCCATAGTTCCTGGAGGATCCAAGGAGAGATAACGGGCATGGTTCATGGTAAAGGGAAATTCAGAGCTGGACCACCACGGAGAAAGAGGGCGCTGGGTTTTGCATGGACAGAGTGGAGGTACAAAGACCCACATAAGAGGAGGCAAGCTGGACAGCCACTGATCTAAGAACAGGCAGAGAAAGTAAGAACAGTAAGAACACATTACCACCAGTGGTTGCAGGGTCCCCCATCCCATAAAGCCCTGTCAGAAAAGCAGGGAAAGGGGAGGGGGGGCAGGGAGGCAGTGGTCAGAGGTAGGCAGGAGCTGACAGGCGGAAGGTGCCAGAGTTGAGAGTCCAAGACACTCAAGTGCGACGCACAGAAGTGCAGCTGGCCCTGTCTCTGGCACAATCCCAGCAATTCCCCCAAAGCCAGGGATCAGGCAGGTTTAAATATAAGGTATCTTGATCCTTCTACAAGCTCCAACCTTATTCTGGGGTCCTTTGAGAAATACACCCATCAACCACAAGTCTCCTCCCCTTTAGAGCAGCTGCTATGACTTTGCATACCTAAGCACGTGAACACACATTGGACATGCTCTCCTACAGCCCCAGCTACTATTTCTGTCCCCAGGTTTCTGCAGCTTCTACCAGAGATGATGGTGTGGTGTCCAATCAACTCATCAGTCACAGGTCCATGAGCTTTTCTGGGTGCAAATTCTCAACTGCATAAATAATGAATAGGAACATTAACATCTTGTATCTGCTTCTCTGCTCTCAATTGCAAATGCATCTGGTGCAGGCACTTTAGTGTATACACACACACACACACACACACATACATGCACACGCACACAAAGGAGATAAGCGCAGGCCTGAACTCCAGTTTGATTAATTCTGCATTTGGTGATGAGTTCAGTTGGTGGCAAGGTGGTATACACAACTAGAAAATACCATGGGCTGCAATAGACCCAATTTTCATTAATCTTGCTGCTTCTCTCTCTGCCTCACCAAAGAAAGGAACTGAGGTTAATCAGAAATAAGGACTCTCCTTTGCATAGCTGGTGGGAGTTCACAACACGGCTGCCTTGGTTATTTTCCATATTCCCTCGAGGCCCATGTAGGAACAGAGATTTAGTCCAAACTGTATTACTTGGCTAACAAGATTTACCAGCAGTTTGAGATAATGCAATCATTTCCAAAATGAAGGAAAGGCATTCTCCAAAAAGTAAAGCTGGGAGGAGGGAGCTGAGTGCTCATTTTCTCAAAATCCATTATGTGCAGTCTGTGTTTTGTGTATGTGAGTGTGTGTGCTGTTCTCAGACCTCAAAGACTGATTTAAAGGCCAGCTGTGTACATTCACCACTAGCCTTCAACTGCAGCACCTTTTTTTTTCATCTTCATCTCTGCTTTTTCCCTCCCTCTGCCTCCCATGAATCTTACACAAACAAATAACAAAATCTAATCAGGCTGCCCAGCCTCGCCTTATTGCCGCTGCGTGTTACTCCACACAGCCTTCACTTGTCAGCAGCAATGCAAGAGCAGAGCATCTATCAATACAAACAGGAATGCTTAGCTAATGCAATAACACACTCACAGATGGATGCCTGCTTTGTCAGATCCCCAAAGATCATGCCTGCTTCTTATTCATCTGAAACTGTGGAGTGGTGTGATTAGCTCTCCAAAATGATCAATGGTCACTGAATCATAGAAATTAGAGGTGGAAAAACCATCTGCATCATACTGCTCTCCACCACATCACCTATGCATGCATCCATGCATGCACACACAAGCTCCCTGCTGGTGATGCAGGATCTCTCCCTAGGGCTAAGTACAGTTGGGCTTTAAATTACTCTGGTGATGGGGTTTCCAGCAGCTCCCTAGGAGTCTGTGAGCTAACCAGGCAAACATCACCCATTGTACTGACATTTGTTTCTCCTCAAATGACTAATTTTCACTTGCTTCATCATCATAGAATAACAGAATCATAGAATCATTGAAGTTGGAAAAAATCTTCAAGATCATCAAGTCCAACCATCAGCCCTACACCCCCGTGACCACTAAACCATCGCCCAAAGTGCCATGCCCACCTGTTTTTTTAACACTTCCAGGGACGGTGCCTCTACCACCTCCCTGGGCAGCCTGTTCCAATACTTCACTGCTCTTTCAGTGAAGAAATTTTTCCTACTACCCAACCTGAACCTCCCTTGGTGCAACTTGACCCCATGTCCTCTTGTTCTGTCTCTAGTCACTAGGGAGAACAGAACAACACTCACCTCACTACAGCCTCTTTTCAGGTAACTGTAGAAAGCATCCTTGCTATGCATCCTGCTTAGCTCCCTGTCAGAAAGCAATCTTGTCTCAGCTCCACCAAGCTTTGCACACGCATTTCTGCTGTTTCCTTAGGCTTTCTCCACCCCCCATGTTCATGGACCTCCTGGTGCTGTGTACTGAGCCATACTCATGTAGGCAGCTGAGGCTTCACTGCAGAGGGATGAAGAGATGTGGGTGGTCAAGGTTAACAGAACACTAGAACAGGCTGCCCAGAGAGGTCATGGAGTTTCCTTCTCTGGAGACACTAAAAACCTGTCTGGATGTGTTCCTGTGTGATCTACTATAGGTGATCCTGCTCTAACAGGAGGGTTGGACTAGATGATCTTCAGAGGTCCCTTCCAAACCTGACCACTCTGTGTGTCGTAGATTATGTGGTGCAAGTGGCAGGATGGCCAAGGCAGAGGGACTCCAGGATGGGTCAAGAACCGTGTTCAGCACAGGAGAAGACGCACTAAGGTACTGCTGGAGGAGAAGAGGGAAGAGCAAAGGAATAAACCTTGCTGTCACCAAAAAAGGAAGTGGCATGTTAGCAGTCCTTCATGGCTTTAAAGACAAACTACCTTTATGCATTTAATTTGCCAGATTGCACATGTGCAACAAGGTCAGTTAAGCGCACAGGCTGTTTAATATTAAATGTACTATTTATTATTTACACAGCAAAAAGTGCATGCTAAGGAGCTCTTCCAAGGCAGACGAGACGAGCCTGGCCCCAGAAAACCTCTTGAGCTCCTCCCAGCAAAGCCAAGAGGAACAAACTCTTTAATTGTCTGGGAATAAATCCACCAGCAGCACGGGTGTATGTAGGTCATGGCAATGCAGCAGAGCCTGGGGCTGTGGCCAGGCTGAGCCACGCTGCCTTGGGTCAGCACTGTGGCTGGGCCTCTTCCCCCAACCTCTCCCTGCAAACCAGATCTGCTCATGGCATGATTTCCCTCTGCGCCTTTCCTCCTGAGGGGAGTTGTCCTGCTCCTGGTATTTTCTAGTTTCTGACAAGGTGAAGGCAGTAAGGGGGAAAAGAAACCGTTTCTAAACAGAACAATGCTGTACATTGACAAAGAAGAGGGAAGAGCGAAGCTAGACCAGGAGCTCAGCAATCCAGGGTGTATGTGCAAAGGGAGTTTCTCTGGGCCTCTGGACATGATGGGGGTGGTGGGCATGGGACTGTAAGGCTGCAGGTGGGGATTCTTGCTGGAGACAGTGAGAAAAGCTCCAGGTTGCTTTGGAAATCCCTCTCACTTCAAGTGGTAATGCAATAGTGCTGGGTTGCCAATTAAATACAATAGACATTAAAGCTAAAGGTACCTGTAAAGCCTTAGACCAAACCCCAGGCAATACTTCTTTTAAAGAAAAAACCCATATTTTTCTTAAATGGTTAATAGTTCAGACTCTGGTTAAATTTGTATCTGCCTGCAGTAACTCCAGGGCTCTCTGCCTGCCATCCTTGGTGCTGGGAGCACAGGCCAGCCCTGTCCACCTGTGCAGCTTTCTCCTGGGGGTGCCCGCTACATCTGGTGGCCCCAAACCCAGCCCTTCCACATCCAAAACCACACTGCAGCTCAGGGCCAGGCAGGCAGGCTGCTGCCCCTTGCTCTTGGAAGTCCTGAGTGTTTTATTTTGGAGATGTTGATAGCAGGAGTCATCTTTCGAAGCAGAGTGAGCTCCTGGATTATACCACCATCAAGGCTTGTCTCCTGGTGTGCCACCAAGATGGCTGTAACAAAAGCAAGCACGATGGCTTTAAGGGGGTTTCATGTTGATGCATTCAGAATACCCTATTGCCTGCCTCCAGGCACAGGAGCCATTTAGGAGGCATGACTTTTTAAAGAAAGTAGCTGTGATGTTTTCCCCTTGCACAGAGCAGTTTTTGTCAACTTCTAAAGAGAGAAAAAAATTGCAGCAACAGCTGGGACACAGTGTAAGAGACTTTCAGATGATACCCTTATCCTCACGACACCATGGTGAGAAAGAGTTTGACACTTTCATATCAAAGACTCTCCCAAGTAGCTTCCCTCAGACTCTTCTTCAGCACTTCAGTGCTTTTCATTCCTGCACAGTCTTGTATTTGGTGATGAGGAAATGGAAATCACAGCCCCAGAAAATACGTGTAAAATTCTACTTCATCCAAATACCCTGCAGATCAGACAGAGACCGTGCCACTGCCTCATGACTAACATGTGTGCTTAGCCCCAAAACACATAGATAGCTGGGAAAATTTTCTTATCCAAATCTCATGATGCTGAAAATGTCTACATATATATGACAGAAGCCCACAATGCTAAAAATTTCTAAGTATATATGATGGGAGCCCAAACCCTTTGGCTTCCAGATAACCAGTGGTTTGCACAATGCATCTTAAAACTGCTCACTGCTTGTTGGCAGAGCTGTGTTGCTCTGAGCGAGCAGAAGCTGCCTGATAAAGCTAAAGCAGCCCAGGGTGCAAACTGATGGAAGAAGCAGCAGGCAAAACACTGTAACTCATCAGATGATGTAAGGTATCATAAGTAATAAGCAGCAGCAGCAGTCTACAAAGTGGTTTATAAAGGGCTTGATGAGTAACTCAGCTGAGCCTCTGGATTACATGCAAGACAAATAATTTAATTTCTGTCCTTATGCAGCAGCCCATCTGCAGTGTGCAAGGAACCATTCCTTCTCACATCTCAGGGGTTTCAGATAAAAGGGTGAGAATAGCAGCTGAAAACAGGCAACTCAAGGCAAATTTTTCACTTACCCCTGAAAGAGATGAGAGATTCTGCCTGCCTGATCTCTGTAATTGGGGAGTACTTGATACGCATGATGTGCAAAGCCCTAAATGGACACACAACTGTGAAAAGTTCAAGGAGTGGGCCATGCTGGCTGATAGTTGTTCCCAAATTCAAAACCAGATTTGGCTGGAGGCACTGACTTATGCCTTATACAGCTGCACTGATTTCTGCCCTGTGCAATACTGTTGGTATTCAGGGAACAAAGTATCTGCAAGGGCACCCATGGTGAATCTGCACACTGTCAGGTGCAGAAGGTAAAAACACCCACTTATCTGATTTCATCCAGCTGCCACCTCCAACACATCAGTCCTTCTTCCTCAACAGAGCCTCCCTGGTTGTTTGCCCTGGGGAATCCTACTTCTTCAGATTTCCTAAACTCCCAGGATTCTCCCCCAGGCTATCTCCATTCTGGCTTTTCATGAAGAGTCCCCAAATAACCTACTCTCTACTTTGAATTGCTTGAATCATGCAGAGACACGGACAAGTCAACAAAGAATAACTCCTGAGGCATTTGGTTTGGCATCTTCAAAGTGTTTCCTCTACTTGCAAGAAGGAAAATTCAGCTGCACATGCACCATGCATGTGCAGGACACATTACATCTCAGGCATGTGCTTCCTCGCAGGTTCATTTGCAAATGCACAGCAAGGCTGATGTGGCCAAAAGGCACTTGGCTCCTTGCAGAGCACTTGTACCGTCAGACCTACAGTGAGCTGTGTGCATTCACCCGGGACTGACAGGCCTCTGGGACTACAGCCCCAGTAGCCCTATTGCAGATACAGAGCATTGTGAAGGTCCAGTCTGGGGAGAAACAGATTCCTGCAGTCTGAGCCTAGTGCCTGGCTAAGAAACAACTGAGGGGGAAGAGGAATCACTACTGGAAGTGGCATCTGTGGTTTCAGAGTCACACAGAGAGGCCAAACATTTGGAGTGTAACTACCCCCAAATGTTGCTCTTCAAAGCAACCTTAATTAATCAATTGCATTTGCAGCGAAACATACAGGTGTTGATCTTGCCAGGGGAGGAGCTAGGGTGGTGAGTTTGGGATACATGTGCGGCTCCTTCTCTAGTGAAGCCCAGACTGTGCTGCATGGGGGCCTGTGGACACCCTTCCTTTCCACCCTGCATGATGGGGAGGCAAGCAGCTCCCTTTCCCAGGTGTGGGCTCTGCCAGCAAGCCCAGCTGCCAGGCAGAGGAGCCTGGGGCTGGGGAGACAGCCAAGCATGAACTGGCTCATCCCCACGCTCCCTGCGAGGCGAGTCCTGCTAGCTGTTATCAAGTGACAATCCACTTCTGGGCTCTTGCCAGGTGAGATGGGTTCATGTCAAATGGAAAGACACCAGGAGATAATGTCTTCAAAATGTTTTGGATCACCGCCATGCAATTCAGTCCACCATGCCGAGGGAGAGTCACCCCAGCTGCCCTCTGTTTTGCATCCCCGTGTGCAGTGGGCACTACTGCCACCACCTGAGAAAGTCCTTAGTTGGGCTTTGGCATCTCTGATATACCTCAGGCATGGGGATGGTGGGTCCTGTCTCACCCAAAGAAGAGCCATTCCAGAAGACATGGTGCTATGCAGCTCAGCATGGCACAGTCAACATCTCTCAGCCCCCACAAGCTCATTTGGTTCAAGCTTGATGGCACTAGGCAGGCTTTCAGATGCAGATTTCACCAGAAGCCCCAAAGTGGAGCTCTCCACACCATGACATTTCAAGGCAGCCTTGCCATTACAGCAGCTCTTGTTCTAGGTGGTTCAGCATTACCCAGAGATTATTTTAAGCCTTAAAGGGTTGGTTATCACCATGCCACAGAGAGCCATATAACTGCTGCCTGGGAATTACCCACCTACTAGAGGAGAATGGTATGTTATGAAGGGAGAAGTGGCTGGGAGTTTCTGGTAAAAAAATAACTTAAAAAACCCCACAGTAATCAAATAGTTAATACTGGGTTTCTTAAACCTTGGGCTGCTATCACGCCCAGCTGGTTGCAGGTAAGAGGTCCTGGGGTGCTAGAGCATGGGGTGCAGGAGAGGACTGGGCAGAGCTTGTGCTGTAGCTGACATTTCCAAGCACAGTTGTATCAGCAAGGCTAGATGGATGAGAGCAGGAGCACAACAAGCCATACCTAGGAAGAAGTCTGGCTTCTCAAAGCATGGCAAAATAACAGCACAGTCCAGCCTTCCCTCCAAACTCATGACCATGAGACATCTGTGCTTTGCTGCCTTCAGCCATCTGCTTCAAAACAAAGTCTCACATCTGTGATGGCAAACAAATAGGCACAAACACTTCATCTTCACCTGAGAACCCCAAAACTGTCCAGGGAAATGCGCAAACCCCACCTTCTCCCACTCTATGGCCAGTGGTTTGTCAGTAAGTGAGGAGAACATACCCTTTCTGGCTGAAAGACAGCTTACAAGATGGCTGTGGCAAGGGAGAGTGTTTCTATTCTGAGCCTCATCTCCCAAGGTCTCCAGCACCCGGCTGCTTTCCCAGAACTTGCTTTAATTTCTCAGGAATGAAGGGAGGGGGGGCAGGCCACAGAGACCCCCTTTCTGGGGGGCTGCCTTTTGGCACTGTGACCTGTGGGCTTTCAGCTTCGAGGCAGTCCCAGAGAGGCAGAGGCATGTGAGTATGCCAAAGCACCACGGGCTCTGCTGTTTGCTCAGTTAGGTATGCCTAATCCTGCACCATCAAACATCAAACATGTCAGGCTCTCCAGTTCTCTTTACTTCCTAATTTATTCTCCCAGGCAAAGATGTTGGCTGGTTTGTTCCAGTGTAAATCCTCTCCAAGGCAGGTTTGGAAACTATCTGAGCTTCCACCAGCTGGGTAATAAACCAGGATAATAATACGTTGCGGCAGAGAAATTAGCAGGGGGAAAGGAAAGCAAAGTGAGGGAAGAAGCATGAATGAGAGCTGCTGTGAGCCACCACATCTGCTGTGATTTATTTCACTTATTAAAACCACTCTGGGTACACGTTGCCTATCACTACTTTGTCTTTGTTATTGCTTCACCTGCCTTGAGACTGGGTGACACCTGCATTTTTACAGACTAACCAGAAGCCTGGCTAAGTTATCTGGTGCTCTTCTCTGAGACTGCTGCTCCCAAGAGCTGTGGCTGCCAGGCCAGGCTAAGCCCTTGTTCTCCCAAAGCCTGATCTGTGCTGCAGGGCATTGAAGCTCTGTGCTAGAGGAAATTCAAGGCAAAGACATTTTGCAGCACCGGAAGTTATGGTGGCTGAAGGTATCTTTTCCATAGAAAATGAAGTTATTTCAGAGACGTCCATCTCAATCACTCACCGTGGGGAGCCTGCACACCAGCTGGCATGGGATCTGTTTGTGTGGGAAGCAAAAAGCAAACAGGGAGTTTCTCCCTCTTGCACTGATGGAGATCACAAATATTTCCCTTGCAGGTGGCAAACTGCCAATGACTCCCAAACATGCTGTGGTCTGGACCATGCTCAAGAAACCTCCCCATCTCATTAATAATGTCATCAGTTATCAACCAGCTTTTTTTCTTCCCTGTCCTTAGGTCACCAAAATGCTGAGGGCTGGTGCTACTCCAAAGGACTGATTTCCTTCCACACTGGTTTTGCACCCATCTTTTCTCAGCTTACTCATGTCTTCCACATCCTCAAGGGTTTGTGAGACCTAATCAGCCAACTCAAAGGTGCTCATGGCGAGATCAAGCACTATCTGCCATCCTGCATTTTGGGCCCTGAATAAGATGTGTTCCAGCAAAACCGAATAAAAGGCTCTTTCACAAGTCAAAGGCTTCTTTGGTGCAATGGAAAAACACCTAGGTCCCATGCAAATCTAGGATTTGTGCATCTGTCTCCAGTGCCTCACACAGGAATTATGGCTGCCTCATCCGCAGGATTTAGAGCTGCAGTCAGCTCAGAAAGATCACGAGGCTGTATTTACTTTCTGACAGATGTACAGGTTTATCACATCCTCTCCCCTGAATATATATGCTCTTGAGTATATGTATACCCAAGGTGTCTTTGGGCAGAACTCTAAGGACTGAGAGAAGAAGATCCTGGTCTTTTACCAGGCAGTTAAGATTCTTGTCCAAGCACAGCAGGATTGATAGTGCAAAGCATGCTGGAGAATGGGTTTCCTCACTTGTGCAATGAACCAATTCGGGTCTAATTTGCCCTGGCTGTCATCTACTAATACAGTAAGTACTTTAACCAGCCATGTTCTTAGAGAGCTCGCCTTGCTCACGTGCACTGGGCTACGTGGTTGCACACTGTGATTGTCCATCTAAAATTACGGCAGCTGATAAACTAAAGGCAGAAAAGGAAGTTAGAACTCAAGCAAAAGTCTGCCAAGTTTCTAATAAAATTCGAAACACAGCAGTATTTAAGAGCGTACACGAAGCCAGCATTTGTCTGTGTTTCAGTCTGCCTTGAAATCCCCTGAGCAATCAACCCACGTGGAGGCAGCTTAAGGAATGGAAAAATCAGTCACTTCTATTTCTCATGTCTTTTTTAGTCTGAAAAGTACAATATGCAGTGGGAAAATGAGACCAAAACCACTTACTCGGCAACAAAAGCAATGTTGGTTGTTTTCAAATTGAAAAATCAATGATATGTCTTCCTAAGGCCTCTCATGACAGAGTCCATGACCAATCACCTATCCTCAAATGCGCAAGGTTCTCAAAAGAGTGCACTTGTTCATTAGCTCCCCAATTGATCCTTTATTTCCATTGTCCATGGGCATGCACGTTGTGATTCAAGAGGCTTGAGTCCATGAGTTTAAGCAACAAAAAAATCACTTCCTCCATTGCAACTGCAGTTCTAGCTAGTTAGTGCTGCACCCCCAAGCACAGATTTTTAGTCAGTTCTTGCTAAATATCCAAAAGGGAAGAGGTCCCTGGGCATGTGTGCTGGGTCTGTGGTTGCGTTCTCTGTCTCATACAGACAAAGCTGGGGAGATCCCAGTTGTCAAGGTTCCTGTTCCCCCCCAGTCTTGCAATGAAAAAAGTTCCTCTAGTGGTAGAAGACACACACACAGATACCCTGAACAAGTCAGGAGGGTAATATTTATTGCTTACATTTCACTTTGTATCAGCACAGCCATTTGCTCTGAGCAATGAAAGGAGAGTGCAAATGTGATTCTCTGATGGTTTCCCATACTGGAAACACCTCAGCAAGGACATCTGTCTCCTCAAAAGTCCAAGTGAGGAAGACAAGGCTGCTCTCTGCAGTAGAACCAGTGTCCTTGCAGGCATCGTTGTGGTCTGGAGCTGGGCCAGCATGAGCCAGAGGGCCACCTACATGACTTGCTGCCATGCCATGGACACCACTGGTACAGCTGAGTGAGTTGGGAGGGAGAGGCCGGTCTGGGCTGGGGCACATAAAGAAGTATCTGAAGCTGTTCTTCTCTGGGTGAAAGGGGGGGACAAGCTGTCCAGATCAGTCCCTACCACAACAATGTGCAGAACAGAGTACAAGGACTATGCTATAGCTAGCTTCCCCTGGCTAGAGCAGAGAGCTTCTTGTAAGCTGTTCATCCTAACCCTAACCAGGTTATGGCTATGAGGAGGTCCACCGTACAGCACAGAGAACAAGCTCCAGTCCTGAGAAAAGGTGGGACACACCAGTTGATGACAACCTAACATTGGGGTCAAAGGAGACTCAAGTCTCCTAAGCAAACTAGATCAAAAAACCTAGATCAAGGTAAATATTTGGTGGGTGGAGAGGGACAACCCTAGAGCTGCAGAGAAGTAGGAACCTAAAAAGAGGCAGAGATAGGGACTGCATGGCTGTGCAGAAAGCCCCTGTTTTCCTTGACATCTGGGGCAAGCTCTTAGCTGATGTTTTGACTAATGTTTGCAGCTTTTCCCACTCTTGGACAAGAGGAGAATGCTCACGAGAAACAATGCTCAGCTGCAAAAAAAATGTGCTTCTCAGAGGCCTTAGCCAGGCTGAGGTGGATGGCTAGAGAAATCCTTATGAAAGCTTTCTCTAACCAGGATGCCCTAAGTTGCAGCTGGCATTTCCTGGGCTCTGATGATGTTAAGTTGCATCCTAGTGTTTGGCACAACCCCTTAAAATCATGACTTCATGCAGTAAGACCAGTTTTCTAAATACCAGCTGTGATACCAGCTCACATGATGTGAGACATAGCGCCCTACAATCAGCTATATTTTTGCTTTTGACAGTTTTGGCTCTAAATTTTGTCTCTGAAGTACTTATTGTTCATATGGAGGGAGGTTTTCCCAGTTTTCCTTTTGAATATAAGGGATCTCAGATACTTAAATGAAACAAAGTAAGTGATTGCATTTGATTAGAGGCCACTTTCTGCTCTGGCTTAAGGAAAATTTATTTATTTCCTCTAAATGTCCACAACCGTCTTTAGAGGAATATTATTTACTATCAGAGCTGTCCAAAAATGTCATGTTAAAATATGTTTTTCCCCTACAGAACTGATCTTGCAATCCCTTGTCGAAAATTTCAAGACCTTCAAACTAAATGTTTGATTGCCACATTTTCCCTGCCTTTCAAAAATACTATTTTAAATATTATATTTATTACTAATTTCTTCTTATTATATAACAGGAAATACCTATATCCCTGCCACTTCTTTAAGTCCTCAATGTTGCTGTTTTGTACCCATTTCTTTGACTTTCCTTCCAGTGTTACATTAGTTTTTCAAAACTGTCAAAAAAATTGAGGGGAAAAAAGGAAAAAGTGCTCTCTCACTTTTTTTTTTTTGTTGAACAGACTTCCTAAAGCTGATGAAATGCTGAAATGTTACAAGGTTACCACAGCCATGGTTTTACTTCTCATTTGCCATATAAGAGATGCCTTCCCATAAACACAAGGAATTCTGGAAAAGATGAAAAGTAGAAAAAGAAATAAGTTTAAGAAAGAAAGTAAATAATTTCTTTCTCAATCCTCCCTGTGAGTTGACAGTCACCTATAGTTGTGTTTGGAAAGAAGGAATAAGAGCCAGAAAGCAAAAAATGTAAAGATTCTAGATTTTGGGTTGGTTTAGGGATTTTTGCTGGATTAAGCTAGCATTTTCTTACTTCAACACTGTGTGTTTTGTATTTATTCAATTAAATTTCTTTTTCCCCTCTTCGACCAGCTCTACCCTTTAGATTATGTACTCATTTTTCCTATTTAATATTTCTCTAGCTCATCTTGCATTTGCTTCCAAAATAGGACTCAGCAATAATTATTTCTGGTTCTGGGAATAATTAACTTAGACAAGACCCCTCCCCATACACAACCTGTATCACTCCTGCCTGCGCAGTGCCTTGTGTCAACAGTTACCACATCCAAACACAGATCCCTAATTATTTTTAATGAGAAAATTTTAAGACACGGGGCACCATCCCCTGCCCTGGTATTTTGGGTTTCCTTTGCTCAAGATACACCCCAAAACCTCCATCCTGGTGAATTGTCTCCACTTACACGCTACCTCCAGGATGTCTAGGACCAGGCAGTTTCCTAGTTACAAGGTATTTGTCTTCCGCACCAAGTCTCTGTTTAGTGCTGGTGACATACGGGGAATGAAAGCTCTGGAGCATTATCAGCCTAAGTCAACACATACTATTAATAATCATTACTTCTGCACTGCATATTGCTTGGCACCCTCAGCCAGATTACCTCTGCTTTTTGCATCACAACTGTACACATGCTTATTACCACACAGTTTACAACCAATGCGATTACGTGGGTGATTACTAAAAAGTCCAGATAGGACAGAAAGGCTTTTTTATCTCTTGAACCATCAGAAAACCTCCAGGACTGAAAACCCAACAATAAAGTGGTTGTCACAGGGATTAGATTATTTTTACCCCATATTTACTTGAGTGTTAGCTTTTTTTCTGGTTTATAAGCAGAACTGCCCTAATCATTCTGGCAGTAGCATTGCCTGACCCCATTTCTTATGGCAAGAAGAGAAGCAGGGAAGTGGGAGCCTGGGGGATCTCTTCTGTGGGTGCAGTCGAGCTGGTGTACAGCAGCAGCTTGGGGCAGCTTGGGGCAGTGCCAAAGTGACCAGCTCAGACAGGGACAGAGGGAGTAGCTGCCCCATAATTGCAAATTTTGGATATTTTCAGATCATGGCTGAATAAGTTTGTCTGCTTTTAATTGTGAAATGTAATACAGTCCTTAAAGCACCTGAATTAAGAGGAGCGGGGGGGGGACACGGAAAGGAAAACCTGAAATAAGGACAAAACAGAAACTATTTTCATAGAATCCTCCTGATACCTCTCAATGTCCCATGCTGGAGAGAGAGACAAATGATAACATTTTAAACTTCCCTACTTCCAGCATGTGTCGTAGACAGAAAATCTTGGCTTTGCCACGGACCCACGCTAGCTTGGCCATTTATAATCTGTGTTTCTGCAGTCCACTATCCTGCCTGTCCCCCCTGATACAGATATGCTCGTGTGGATCAGCAGATCATTGCTCAAAGGTTTGCAGAGAGCCCCATGTCTGCTGGGTATACAGCTCAGGACCTTCCAGCTGTGAGTAGCTGCCCTGGTTTTGTTCATATAATGCACATTAAGAGACACAGACCGACCAGGCATCAGAAGCCAAGCAAGATGGAAAAACCTCAAGGAATTATTTTATACAAACTCCACCCAAAACCCATGAGCTTCTACTTCTGGTTTGAAGTGTGGTGAGGAGTGCCACATCCAGCCTCTCAGTCCAGCAATAGCTTAAGCATATAAGAAAACTTATGAAACTCTGTTGGTTTCCCTTGATTGAAGGCAGCAGGAGGAGGCTGTGGGCAGGACATGGCTGCTGTTTTTCTCTTCCCAGCAGACTCAGTCCCACCTGTGGATCACTGAATTGCAGAAGGCTCTCTCCAGAGCCCACTTTGTCTGGTCCCAAACCTCTGTGCCTCCGTTTCCCACCTACAAAGGCAAGATGTATGGGTTTTTAAGGCTTGTAACAAAGCCTGCAAAGTCCTTTTTGGCAGGGTTTAGTGTTACCAGGTGCTGTTGTGGCAGGGCTCTGCTTTTCATCACTGGATGTGGAAATACTGCTCCATCATGTGAAGTGATAAGCTGCTGCGGGTGCTGGGAGAGAGAGCAAGGGGAGAGGTGATACATAGGAGGGACAATGTCACAAAGGGTGGGGAGGGAGGGTAAAAGCATGTGGCTTGCATGGTGGTGGGTAGAGACACAGCTGTGGGGCTGCAGAAGAGATGAAGGACAGCAGATACAACTCAGAGATAACCTGTCTGACCTGTGTGCTCTCAGGAACCCACACTGTGGTTAAACTGCCCAAGATGAAGCTGATAACAGACTCCATATAAAGGATTCTGTGGGCACCAAGAGGACAGCCAAGCAGGAGGGTTCCCAGCACAGGCAAGATAATTACATGGTGAGAGAGCTGGCTTCTCTGGATAAATCCCAAAGGACCATTGCTGGACTAGCATGGGAACACAAGCAGGAGCAAGCTTGTTTTCCCTGCATAGTGCCAGTGCTGGAGGACAGGAGTTGAGAGGGACACTTTTGGGGCAGCAGCTCCAGTGCAAGTGGGTTCTCATTCACAGAATCTTAGGCAAACAGGAGATGCTGGATGCTGGGCCCAGCCACACACAGCAGGGCAAAGATTTTCCTCACTGCCCTGGGACATCTATTTTTAAACTATTGCGTATGTTTCCTTTCATTACCAGTCATACTCGCTTGTTTTGAAAGGACATTACAAATAAGGAGAAAGCCCCTCATTAATTAAGTGACTGGATGGGCCCATGCCTTTGGATGAAGTTATTTGTTGCCTCCTCCTTCTCTTAGCAGCCACACAGGCTTGAAGGCTGCATGAAAAAGAGCTGCTTAGCTATTGTTTGAAAACGAACTGGGTGAAGACCAACGTAGAGAAGATGGGATTGACTCCAGTCACCTGTCTTTTAACCTGTAGACAGCTCTGTCAGCACCATATTTGGTGTTACTTTGGAGCATCAAAACTTGCTCCTGCTTGGCATTTCTGAAATGTTTAAATAGAGACAGGACAAATGGACTGAGATTTCCTAAAATCTCATCTACAGGCATTTTTCCATGCACAGAAATACCCTTACTTACTGCTAACCCAGAGGTACCTTGTCCATCTTTAAAGTCAGACCCAGCAACGGATTTGTCAGACTGGTTTCTGGCTGCCTTCAGAGAGAAGGCCAGAAAATACCACTGGGAATTGGGCTTCCCTGGGTGATAAAAGAGGGAAGAAAATAGTAAAAAGGTTTAAAGGAAAAATGGCATAAGGAATAGCATAATGGAAAGCAGGAGGGAAAAAAAAGAAGAAAAAGTGGAAACAAAGTTTAAAACAAGCTTTTAAAACAGCCATCAGGGAAGCAGAAAATAAAATGAACCCCTGGCCTCCAACAAGGTGTTCAAATGCTTCAGTTCTGAGTAGCTCAAACAGGCAAACCAGAGGGAGGTTATTTGGAGCAGCTTGCTGGCTTTCCCTGGAGTTTAATAATAGCAACTGTATTTATATTACTAAAATGTTTTTGTTAAAAGGCTAAGTACTGGTATGTCAAGCTAGTCACTTTAATTTAAAATAAATTCTAAAAGTTCTTACTGGAAAGGCTTGCAGCTAACTATAAATATATGCAATATGCAGATGGATTTTTCGAAAGAAGATTTATTCTTTTTCAGAGGCACTAAATTGCACAACAGTGCAGCATTTCTGTGGGAGACATTTTCAGAGGCCCCAAGAGTCAGGATTTCTAACTGATCTTGCTGCGTTTTTTTTTTTTTAAGCCCTTCTTCACCAAGCAGCAGCTCTGGCTGGTTTGATGTGTTTTTTTAGATATTTGAAGAGATTTTAAAAGATAGAAGAGAGAGCGAAAAAGGGGAAAAAGAAAAAGAAACAGTACTGGGCTGGGTGACAGCCCTGATCCTCCCTGTTACTCTGAGCATTTGGAGGAAAAACCTGGTCATTCAGCTGTGAGACTGAAAGCAGCTACCCATACTCTAGTCCCAGAGCTTCTCTAGGACAGCAACAGTGGCACCAAATGCTCACTGTATTCATTACTTTTCCCTAAATGGAAACTGCAGTCTCCTCCAGGAATGTCCAGCCTGTGCCCTCCACTAGGGCAAGACTTTACCCCGTGAAATAGGGACGGTGGGATGGTGTGCAGGATGACACTTGCTTACCCTTCCTAGACAAGGGAGCTTGTTGCTGGTGGCCAGTAAAGCAGAGCCCAGGTGAATTCCTTGATCCCCGCAACGCAAAGAGTGTCCAGGCCCCACTCCCATCCCCTGTGTGGTCACTTCAGGAGAAACCACCAAAGGATGCCAGGAGGGGGAAAGCAGCCAGGCAGATTTGAGCCTGCAAAGGGAACAGCAGCTTCCTCTCTTTTTTTGTGCTTGCAGAGAGTCTAAAAACATCCCCAACGGACTTTGCACGGGCTTTCTTTGGCTTGTAAATGTTGCTGGAGCGTGTGACATCATACACACGCGTTGCCCTAGCAGCAGCCCCACAGCAAAGCAACAGAGCTGCAGCAACAGGTGAGGCCAGCAGCTTTGCAGCAGAGGTCTGCCATCACCTGAGGCTTCATCCTGAGTGAACCCCTCAAACACAAGGTGCAGCCTCACCCCACCGGGGCAGCTGCAGAGGGGCTGCTCCATTCGTGGGCTTCAGCCAGGAGAGTTTTCATTGCGGCTGTTATAGAGGATAATTATGGTGAATTCCTCAGAAGAAGCTGAAGTCAGCCTGCTACCAGATAGGAGGAAATATTTATAACAATCACTTCCAACTGCAGCCTTTCATCTCAAATCTAAACAGAAAGCTGAAATCCCCAGGCCTGTAAGTTGATACCTTGGCTATATATGGTCAAAGAACTACATGGGGGGAGAAAAAGATGCTGTCTCTAGCAATCCTCATACACATGGCACCAAGGAGATCCATTAACTTCTGTAAAATTAACAAGACTGTATTGTCAGTCAGCTTTGAAGTATGATTGTCATGCTGTTGCATTAAGAGCTCTGCCCTCCCAGGGATGTCTCAGCATGCCACGCTCACAGCCATGTGTACAACAAGGCACAACATGCTGCAAGTGCACAGATACGTATCCTGGCCTCTCATGTCTGTGACAGCAGTTCTGAATTATACAGTGCTGTTAACTGTTGCAAAGGCATCAGATGACCCCCTGCACTCTTGAAACAAAGCATCACCAAGCAGAGGCAGGGCATTTTACAAGATGCTCGCTGGCAAACAGAGAAATGGTGCTTTCTGATATTCAGGCTTTCAGAAATCAGAGCAAAACCAACCAGTGCATGAAAATGGACCTAGAAAATCACAAGACATTGAAACGTTTTGCTTCAGACGCTAGCAGTGACTTACTTTTTGTGGAGAAGTCCTTTTGATAGCAAAAGTCCACATTTTCCACTAAAATTCCCAATTTCTAAAATATTTTTTTTTAAGAATCATCCATGTGTCCTTGCACAGCAGGAGGAAATGAGCTGCAGAGCTTTTCTCAGATAGGTGCTTCATGTGTCACCCATATTTCTGCAGCTGCCTGGCACCTCTGGCCAGGAGAAACAGTACAGGGGTGCCTGTGACTTGCATGTGGGGAACACAGCCTGGCACGAGGCGCTTTTTCACTCCCCAGGGATTAAAAAACTGGAGCCTAGATGAAACAGTGGTGTTTTCTTGCCGCCCTCCTTCGCTTTTAGCTGAGCATTTGCTAACCTAACACCACAGATGTCAACTCTGTCCTCCCTTCCCCTTCTGCTTGCCACCTGTTGCCTACCTCCTAGCTTCCAGGGGGCAAGAATGGGTTCTTAGCCCCTGAGGAATCATCAGCTTTGGTCCTGTGATATTAAATGCTTTCTGTCTCCAAGACACTGCTTTGCACATGCACTCCACCATGGCCATGGTCTCATGCCCAAAAGGAAAGATCTGGCATCCATGCTCTCAGTCTGCTGCATGTAGGCTTTTAACAGCTCACCCATAACTTTAATCGCAAACCAGTCAAGTGAGTTCACCAACATCCCAAAGGTCTGAGCTGAAGCTCACAATACTTGGTACTCTTCAAGAGATATGTGTCTAAACAGGACACCACATAAAACAGTCCGACAGGCAGATAACAGTGCTTCTGGGATAGCCTGTTTCTTTTTCATGGCAGTCAAATGCTTTCCCTCCCACCCCCAATTCATTACTTGCACCTCAGTTTCAAGAAAATGTGGTGAATACCTGGATTTTAAGAAAAAGGGATTCTACAAGAAAAGTCATGTTTCCTTTTGTGAGATCTAACATACTGTCTCAACCTGCTTACTCTTACTAGGGAAACAGCAGCAAAGTCATTTCTGCATATCTCCCTGCCATAAATGACGACAGAGTAATTTCTAGCTAAATACAAACCCTCTTTTGTTTCTCTTTCTGTCATTCCCTCATGTTGCATCTCAGCTGGGCATGGTCGCTAAACCACCAACCAATCACATGTTGGTCCCAGCCAGTGTCCCAGCAGCAGCAAGGCCAGCTAGCTCATGCAGAGTTCTCAGGGTGCAAACAGCCACCAGACACAACAAACCTCCTTGCAGTGACAGCAAGTAAGAAGATGCAGGCTTGAGAGCTGCAGATGGAAATACAAACCTGAATAGCTTTTGCTGGTAGCTATTACTCGGGCTGTATCACAGGTTTACCTCAGGAGTGCCGGTCGGTGCATTTGCAGCAGGAGCTCACCCTGCAGGCAGCACCACACATTCTGGTACAGCCTGGGACACATCCCCAAAGGGCACTGAGGCATCCTGGTTTAAATCCAAGTAAAACACAGCTCATTTATTAAGTTTTGACACCTGAGGACTAAGCCCACTGGACATTAGTTCTCCCTGCAGGGAGCCTGCGAGGCTAAGCCCACAGCACATTTTGGGGCAGGATGACCCAGGCCTGTTTGTTTTGAGGCTGGGTGCAAGCCTTCTTCTCCTGATCCCGTAACACTCAGAAGATGAGCAGGGGAAAGTGGACTGGCGGGCCAGGGGAGTGGCTAGGGTGGAAACAAAGACAACACAAGGAAGGACAAGAGGTCTCTGTGGGAAGAAGGATTTGGTGAGGAGAGATCTTGATGACTGCTGACGATTCCCAGTTTCTTCATGTGCTTCAGAGCCACTTTGCTCTCATTCTTCATTCTGCATGGCTCAGAAGCCTGGTTACCTCTGACCACTGGCCCTCATTGCTCCCTGTCTGCGTGCCACAACCAAATTCATGGTGCTCACAAACACCAGATGGGAACCGGACAATGAAGGTGCATCTGCAAGATGTGTGCAGCCAGAAGGTTGGGAAGGGGAAGGGCCAAACCCCTAACCAGAGCAGCGATACTTGCATGAAAGAGTCCAGCGCAGAGCCACAAAGATGATTAAGGGAGTGGAACATCTCCCTTATGAGGAAAGGCTGAGGGAGCTAGGTCTCTTTAGTTTGGAGAAAAGGAGACTGAGGGGTGACCTCATCAATGTTTACAAATACGTAAAGGGTGAGTGTCAAGAAGATGGAGTTAAGCTTTTTTCAGTGATGACCAGTGATAGGACAAGGAGTAATGGATACAAATTGGAGCATAGGAGGTTTAAGGTGAATATCAGAAACAAAATTTTTACTGTGAGAGTGACAGAGCACTGGAACAGGCTGCCCAGAGAGGTTGTGGAGTCTTCTTCACTGAAGACATTCAAAACCAGCCTGGACGCCTTCTTGTGTGATGTACTCTAGGTGACCCTGCTCTGGCAGGGGGGTTGGACTAGATGATCTTTCGAGGTCCCTTCCAATCCCTATGATTCTATGATTCTATGATTCATGCAGAATCATGCAAGCCAGCTGATTACACTCCCCAGCTGACAGGCAAGAGCCTTATACACTCTTTCAGGTGAGCATGCAACATCCTCTGTGGAAATCAGAGTGTTAAAAATATTAGTTGGATCTTCTCCACAATTTCAACAGATACAACCCAGGGGTTCAGCTTTTAGGGAAAATTCTTCAGGTTTATCTGCAGACTTAAAAAACGTTCTGCCTTTGTCTGGTGCCAAGAGTTTTGAGATTCGAAAAGTGCTTTTTTTGTTGTTGAAAAAGCAGCTGTATAGCCTACCAACAGAAGCAGTAGCCACATGATTAACCCATCTGCTTCAAGGCATTTTCAGCCACAGCAGTGGCTGAGCTGGCTTTCCTCTACCTGACTGCAGCCACCCTTGCAACTGTCCTGGCAGAAAGGGTAATTATTCCCCCTTCACACATTAAGAGCTGCCCCTGAGGCCTCAGAGCCCACATCCACAGAGCAAAGACAAAACGGCCAGAACATTCTCCTCTGTCCACTCGGAGGAGTCAGTGCAAATAAAGCTCCCATTGACAAGATAATGAGAAGGAAAAAGTACAAGCCTTCCCCTGCAAAACATTTCTGATGGGAGAATTTCAAAAGGCAGCCAGCTTCCAGAGGGCAAGAACTATTCTCCACAACATCAGTTATCTATACACATGCAAGAAATTGGTTGACAATAAGAAATTGGATAATAAAAGCTCTGATTTATCTCATTAAGGTTTCTGTTATGGCTTCAGGTATATGTAGTTCCCATGTGTGCCAAATTTTATTTATGCCTATATTGCAACCACCTTTGGAGAGCACTGCTACAGGGCACAGAGTGACAGAAGAAGAATTTTAAGGTAATTTTGCTCTGCAACTCAAGAGATGTGAGACATTTCCACTGTCACAGTATGCAAGCAAACCTTCACCTCCCTCACAACCAATGAACCGCAACCAATGTGACTGTACCCCTATACCAAGATCATGGCCCAGGGCCTTCCCAGAACAGCAAATCCCTGCAGATCACTCAGTGTTAGTTTTGCAATGTAGATTTCCGTTACCGAGAACAGAAGTAGGCAAGGGTAACGTTTTCTTTTGTCCCAGGCATCTTCTCTAAAAAGCAAGCCAATCTTCCCTAAAAATCTACACGGTTTCTCCTCCTTCAGCTTTTTAAATGAAAAACAAGTATGTTGCAGTTTTCCTCATTCTCACCAAAAGAGGAAAATGCAGCCTGGTACTTCCATGGAATAACTCTCAATCAAATATTTCCCCAGTGCCAGATGTTGCAGGAATGACAATTTCAAGTTGACCTGTTTTGTAATGGGATTGATGGAGAAACAAAGGGAGGAGCAGGAGAAAGCAGTGCTTGTGTGGGTATGTCTCCAAACCCACTTTGCTCACCCTGCAGAATGCCTCCATCCTTGGGAGGATGTCCATGAGGGAAGGGCCCACGGGTCAGCAAATTTTTTGACCTCCAGCCTGCTGAGGGTTTAAATTTAACCAGTTAGTCCCAGGTTTGTTACAAGCTCATAATCATAGAATGGTTAAGGTTGGAAGGGACCTTAAAGATCATCAGGATCCAAACTCCCTGCTATGAGCAGGGACGTCTCACACTAGACCAGACTGCACAAAGCCTCATCCAACCTGGTCTTGAACACCTCCAGGGCAGGGACATCCACAGCCTCCCTGGGAAACCTATTCCAGTGCCTTAATACCCTAATGGTGAAGAACTTCTTTCTAATATCTAACCTAAATCTACCCTCTTTCAGTTTAAAACCATTACTCCTTGTCCTACCACTACACTCTCTGGTGAAAAGTTTCTCCTTATCTTCCCTGTAGGTCCCCTTCAGGTATTAAAAGGTCTGCCTGAAGCCTTCTCTTCTCCAGGCTGAACAACTCCAACTCTCTCATACTGTCTTTGTAGCAGAGCTGCTCCAAACCCCTTGATCATCTTTGTGGCCCTCCTCTGGACCCTCTCCAACACGTCCATGTCTTTCCTGTGCTGAGGGCTCCAGAGCTGTATGCAGTAAGCCAGGTATGGTCTCATCAGAGCAGAGGGGCAGAATCATCCCCCTTGCCCTGCTGGGTATGCCTCTTTTGATGCAGCCCAGGCCAACATTGGCTTTCTGGGCTCCAGCACACACGGACAGCTCATGTTTAGCTTCTCATCTACTATCACCTCCAGGTCCTTCTCATCAGGCCCTCTATTCATTCTCCTCCCAGCTTGTATTTGTGCCTGGGATTATGCTATTCTGTCTCAGCCTCCCTTTTTCATAAAGTTGCTTCACACCACCCTATGACACATGGACCTTTCTGCATCAGAAGTCTTTAAGGCAGTGGTGTTGGGGAGATAACTGGTTCAAAGAGAACAACATTTTACTTAATTTTTAATGACCCAATTGCAAGTCTAAAGCTACCCATGTTCAAACGCGTTAGTAGAGCTCACCCGTTATCATTTAATTAGTACATGTGCCAACGCTCAAAAAGAAGTAAATTAATAAAACCCGTGCCACAAATCAAAGATTGCTAAACCCCAGCAGGGACTGGAAGGCAGGCACTATGCCCCCACTCCCCATGGTTGCTGCTGGAGATCACCATCACATTGATCTCCTGGATCCAAAGCTGGCATGTGGCTTTGCAAAACCCACTGGTTCCTTTTGCAGGATTGTCTGTCACAGAACGAAGGTGCTAGAAGCAAATCTCTGCTTGCAAAGAGCTGTTGTAAAAGCTGCCTGACTTGATACCTACCTTTTCAACTGGCTTTCACAGAGAAATTGAGACGTGGTGTGTTCTTGCTTCACCTACTGCCATGGTTGCTGTGAGCAGAGGTTTTCAAAGCATTTGGCCTGAAATCCATCCCCTGCTTAATTTCCCAGAATTAATGAACAGGAGTTTGGTTCAAAATTCAACTTGAATTTTCTGTGAAGCAATAAATAAATTAAAAAAAACCCACAATTGCAAAGTTCCACTAATTTCCCCCATCTTCCAAACTAATATATTAAATTGCAACTTTCCTGAAAAGTAAAGCTTTCTTTCCTAATTAAATAATGTTCACACAGATCAGTACATTTCCCCTCATGTCCAGCAAAGGAATCTTAAACCTCTGTTCTAGCTGGGAAGAAAGGGATTAACACGGTACAAAAAATGCAGCTCTTCGAGTTACCTTTTTACTTTCTCTCTCACACACATGTACCCATCCACACAAAGTGTGACTACCTTGGCACCAAAACGCTGACCAATAGCAGGAAAATTCAGATAAATTTAGTTCTCCATTTTCCACGCACAGTGATTTTTCTTGGCATGGCCAGGAGAATTCTCTTTCCCTCATTGCTTTCACCTTTGCTGCTTAGTGCTAAGCCAGGGCTCTCCCCTGCAAGAACACTGAAGCTGAAACTTGTTCAGCTTCAGCTCAATGCATTTAAGACATGGATGTCAAACCCATTACGTAGCAACAGCCAAACAGTTTTTTCCAACTAGCTGTTGAAAACTTAAGCAGCCTCAACTTGCTCTAAGCTTTGATGGGATGAGGAGCTCTGAACATGGATCTGAGCTCATTGCAGCTCTGGAAGTGCTCACCAGCAGCTGAGAGGAAGCACTTACATGAAGCATTGTGACTTTGGCCCCTCTTTCATTTTCCTTCCACTTTTCCTTTTCCAATTTTCATCATACATTCACTTGTCTTTTACCTTATCCCTCCTCATGCCCACACATGCACTTCCCTGGGCAGTCTTTCACCTACTCTGATTGCTGAGGCACAGACATACGAAACCCTTAGGTATATGGGCACCTTGAGGTATATGCATCCTTTTTGGAGATTGCTACAGTTGCTGTGTGAATAAATCCATCTACTCACACCAAGTTGAAAGAGCAGCAGTGTGAACTAGCTTTGTAGCTGAAGGTGACAAATGCACCGTGCCCATGAAGCAGACGAGTGCCACACTCCCTTTGATGTATAGGATTAAGTGCCTAGGTTTTTAAGCCCTGAGAGTCTGACTGTTTTCCAGAAGGTCTCTGCTTTATACTGTGCACATGCCTAAGTGCCCAAGTAGGCAGCTGCAGCTCTCCCTTCTCACTTGTGCTGGACTCTGCTCTTCTCCACTTTGCACCTGAGACCCCAGCATGATATCAGCATGCCTATAGCAGGGCCGTGAAATTGCAGTGCTTGGGGGTGGAATTCAGAACCTCTTCCGCCCCACTTGCACAGCCTGGCTGCCTTGCCCCCACTGCAAGCCAGCCCCGTGCTTGTGCCCATGGAGGTGACAGATATTACCTCTCACAGGCACTTTAGCAGTATAACGAGCTCCCCAGGTTGAGTCTTTTAATGACTCCTCACACATCACTGAAAGGACAAACTGCTGTTTTGGTTCATTACCAAGTGCTTTGTAGAAATATGGTTGTATATTTCCAAGAGACCAATATGCTCACATATACAAGGTCTAGGGATACTTGAATTAGCAAATTAAGCCTCCCATCTTCTCTTCCAGCTCCACAGGACTGACATTAGAAAGTGATTTCTCTCACAAAGAATGGCAAATTCTCCTCTGGCACACCAGGAGCCAGACAGGGGCACTCTAGATGCTAGTCAGCATTTTTTTAAAACCTCATCTTTTGGAGCTCTGGGATTCAACAACAAATCTAATTTTCACCTAAAACACAATGAGTGAAGAATCCCCTAAGGCTTTGGCTCTTGGCACAGCAGAGGAAAACATCACCAGAAAGGCTCAGGCAAATAAAATGAACGTCAATGTCATTGGCATCACTTTCAGGTCTTATAACATTTTGAGCAGACAAATCACCAGGGAAGTTGTTTGTGACAACATCCCAGATGAGACTCATGGGTTCTGCACATGGATCTAGAAGAAAGTGGGGTAAAAGACCAGGCAAAAGAGGATACTAGGAGACAAGGATGCAGGAAAAGGAGCTCTAGCCTTTTGCTTGGGCTTTTTGAAGTTATTGCCTTCAGGAGGTAGAAGCCCTCTGGCTGAACTAAAGCCTTTCTTAAGGGTATGAAGTTGCTGAGGAGGAGGAATTTTGGAAAACTTCAGGCTGGTTCTGCAGTTGTACTCTGCCAGATTATATTAATCCATCCAAGCTTTCCCTCACAGTGATTTTACTACATTAACACCCAGAAGCAGCTATGGGATAAAAGCTACTGCTGCAGTCCACAAAGCTTGCTGGCTCAGCTGGCATAGAGTGCAACAGTGAATGTTGGAACACAGGGAAATCAAACTGCCCACTTGGCTTTGATTCGGTAGGCTTAAGGATCAGGAGTCGGGAGCTGTGTATGTTCTGTGGCAAAGGAGCATGGACGCGAAGTAGTTGCTTTAGTGGCTAGAGCAAACTTGTGGGAAAATAAGCCAAGATAACTTTGCAGGATTGTGGAGCTAAAGGGAACATTGTCCTGGTGCTCCCTGGAGATACCAGGAGGCCCCTAGCTGGCAGGCACAATGGCAGGAGCTTTGTCTCTTGTGCATTGGAAGAGAAGGGCACAAAGACTGCTTCTCAGGCAAAGTATTTACAACACTCTCCAATTTCCCCTATGTTTTCAGGATAGCCCCTCCTTGCATAGATGTCTGCAATGGTCTGTGCCCTGCTGCATGGGAGAGTAGAGCAATCTCCCATTCAGTGCCAGAGCCCTGAGTTCCCACTACCTGCTCTGGGAGAGGGAGGACAACACACAGAAATAAGGAGCTGGTGGTCCAAGGGACCTTTCCTAGCTCTTCTCTTCAGGTGTGTTTCCCAGATGAAGCTGAATAAGCAAGGCTTCTACCCCACCTCTGCCTTCATGTCTGTTCATTAGCACCTTTGTGAAGGCTTTCCAAGGCTGCCAGTTCTCAGGGGGCTGAGATGAGGTGTTTTAATTGTATATAATTAAATAGTGCTCCCTTATCTAGATTTCAAAGTTTGCTGTTGGGGCTTCAGTACCAATGCTCTCTTCCCCTCTAATTAGCTTCTTTAATTTGTGCAGTCTTGCTTCCTCCCCCATGGGGACAGGGCCCTCCTGCAGGGAAGCTTGCATTGCATCTAATTATTAGCAAATGAGACAGATGACAGGCGAGCATGGGCCCTGGCCCAGTTATCCATTGTGAGCAAACATCCCAGATCTGGGGGTCACAGGAAGGCTCTGAAGGTTGCATGTATATGCATGGATTTGGTCTTTCTGTTGCATCTGAAGGTTGCTTTGCATGTTACCCCACCACACATTTGCAGCAGCAGACAATGCATAACAGAGGCCACTTGACTGAAGTGCGACTCACATGCTGAATGCTTTTGCCAGGCTAACATGTAACAACAGGAAAGGAAGAGTTCCCAAGACCTCATCTGACCCATTTCTGTCCTAAAAAGAGATAATACACCTGATATCTTCAGTAAATTTTTGAACGGTGTCTCTAGGCTGTTGACAGAGGTCACCTGCTCTCCCGAGTTGCTTCTGAGTGGACCCATCTGTTCTAGGAGGAAATTTTCCTTCATATCTAATCTGAATTGCCTCCGTTGTTTCTTCAAGACCCTGCAGATGCAGTGAATATCCTACTGTCCTTTACATAGCTCACAGCTTAGACTTTTCCAACAACTGTGTCTTTTTAAATTCAACAGCCTCAGTTCTCACAGTCTCTCACCTTGGGTTACATTTCTCAGACCACTAGTCATTTTCTGTGCTTTCCATTGGATACTCCCCAACGTCTTCTGGAGCTGAGTGCTCAGAGCTGGACACAGCTGGGCTGAGAGAGTGTAAGGATGGCTGCACTCATTAATATCTTCAGGATGACGTCTGGCTTATTCGTTGCAAGAGCATGATGCTGTGAACTGGGATTTGGCTGCTGGGTCACAATGGCACCTCCTGACTCATTCGTTCCCTCCCGCTTGAATTTGTGCTTATGGCTGTTCTTGCACTTGGACTTTAAAGTGTCTTGCTTCTGCTCAGGCTATTTCCCAGCCCATTTCTGTACATCCCAGCCTACCTTTAATAATGCTTCCAGCCTCTCCACTGTATCTGCAAGTTTAAACACCAAACTTCTCTTTTCCACATGCAACAAGCCAGTTAAGAACAAGCTCGTGCTGAACACTTTTTCATCCCCATCCAGTGCCACATTTCTCTTTCCGGACAGGTTTGACCCCATTACTCCAGTGGCCCATTTAGCCAGTGCTTCCTTATAACAGCACTGAACAAGGCAACATTAAAAGCCCTTCTGGAGCTGAGTAATATGACAACCACTGCTTCTCTTTTACCCAAAAGGCGGGCATAAAAGGAAATTAGGTTGGCTTGATAAGATTTGTTCTTGACAAATATATGCTTGCTGTCATTCATCTCCTTGTTATCTTTGAGGTACTTACAAATAACTTGTTGATATATTCTAGCCTCTTTTAGGTACGAAAGCAGACCTAATCTGGCTGAGCTGCTTTTGAAGGCAGGTCCTGAGCTTGTCTGAGAATCTTAGCTATGGCACAGGAAACCTTGCAGAGGGACTGCTAGCAGCTCTAAGAGGCCCTCAAGCATTCCCCTAACAACATGAGGCTAGATTTCAGTATGCTCACTGAGTCTGAGGTTACATCATCTCTATCCTACACCTGCAGGCCTCATGAATACAGATGTCCACAGAGGGACCTGCTTCTTGGTGGAATCTGCTGTTCAGCTCCGTTCTCCTTCTCCCTCTGCACTTCTAAGGCATGGGCAGAACATCTCCTTTCCCTCTACTTTTCATCCAGTTTGTGCTCAGCCTGACTCTGACCCAACACTCCCACACTACTCTGTTACAATCCTCCCTACTAAACTGACCCATTTTAACTTTTTTTCATGATTCTTTCTAAGTTCCAGATCACTGAAGTGCTTGTGAGTCTGGTAAATCTTACACTTATGCTTCTGTCCATTTCCCCTGTGGTAGGATCATTTATGACTGGGGCATTAATAGTGACTGTTTATATTATTTTGACACTGTATAGGAATGCTATTTTATCCCCCTAGATCCCATCACATACCCGGTTTCTAAGGAAGAACATACATTTTAATAACCAAACCTCAGGTGTGAATGCAAATCTACAGATCTAAGCAAATACAAAGTTCTGTGCAGACTCTGGTCCCAAATAAAACCTGCTCCTCATCTGCTTGAGCCAAACCAACAGGTTTCATCTCATATTCAGCCTCCCATTCTCAATGAAAGCAGTGAGCCTCTCCCCTGCTCATCACAGCTCTATTTATTCCAGACTACCCGCAGAACAGACTTTTTTCTGCCTCATGCTGTGTCAGGGCTGTGTATTTATGCTAGAGCTGTGCAGTATTAGGGCAGCAGAGCCCAGACTGCAGAATGGCATTGCTGAGAGGGAAAGGAGGGCTGTGGCTGACAATGCACAGCTCCTTGGAGCACTCTGTCCGCAGTCTCCAGACAGATGTGTTCTTTGGCCATATCTAAAGGCATGCCAGGATAAGTCATCTGTCACAACACTGGCAAGAGAAGTGCTCAGGCTGCACAGGTAAGGTTAGAGGACAGCAGAGGCAAGGCCAGATGAGCAGTGCTGAGACAGGAGGGCGAGTGCCAGGGAGAAGGGGCAGGCAGTGGAAATACCTCCACAGGCTGAGGAGCTGAACAATTAGCACTGTAAAGGTGAGAGATTGCCTGGGCACTTTGAGGGGCTGATAAGCATTTTATCAGAGCAATATATTTCTACTCCAAAATGTTTGCAAAGGCCGCACATGTAACTGTTTTGTTCTCCTGGAAGCAAGCAGCAGAGTCTGGAAGATAACGAAGCAAATCAGTCATTGATTTTATTTTGTTCTGGACCTTCTGTCCTTCTTACATCCCAGCCAGCAAGACAACAGCTTTGTCACCTGGTGACAGTGAATTTCACCTGAATTTCACCTGTGAATTTCAAGGCTCTGCTGAGGGCCTGCTGGGCCTGTGGTTAATTTAGAGCCACACTGCATGACCCCAAAGTTGCACAGTGTTTGACTAACACAGGAGAAAATAACCAGGGGAATCAATCATGCACTCCAAAGTGCAAAGAAGCTTCCTGACAACAATGCCATAAAATTTAAGCCACCTCTAGAAAAAACCCAAAGATAGTATCTCTGCACTGGACTCCACTCAGCTCATCCGCATCCATGTCCTCAGCCATCTGAGAGCATCTGTGCTCAGAGGACCTTTCCCAGGAAAGGACTTTGCTCTGGTGAGGCAGGCGTATGCCATCAGTTTCATCTCTCTCATTCCAGCACCCAGTTCATGGGGATCCAGTCTGTGTCTCCCCCTGTTCTTTGTTACTGCTTTGTTTCTCATTGCCAGACATAGTTTATTGTTACTTTGATTATGTAGGAATGAATCCAGAAACTATGGAAATGGAACCATATAGGGACTGGACGGAGGAGGCACATGCTGGTCACCCTCTTGCACAGCAGTGGGAATATTTTCTGTCTTACACAAAGATATTTTTAAAACAGAGAATGCCGTTATTATTTGTTGTCACCCAGGATGCAGCATTACCATTCTTGGAAACCAAGCACAATGCCTCCAATGTCAGAAACATCACTATTTTTTGATATCTCCCAAGTTGTCCTCAGGCTATATGACATTTATGACTTGGAGAGTCATAACTGCAACCATGCCTGAGACTACAAAGCAGAGAATATACCCACTCATACCAGTGCAACTAGGTCATGCACCCATCCATCAAAACCACTGTGGCTGTGAAAGACTTTTAATCAAAGCTCCTAATCCAAAAGTACTGTAGAAACACAGGTGGTTCACCACGACCAGAATGTGAAGGCTAAGCTAATAACATAATAACATAGTTATCCTATGGTGCTGAAGAACAGGGGAAGGAGCAGACATAAGGGAGAGCATAGTCTTTTCCCTTGCATGGCAGTGATGTGCATGTCCTTGCTAGTGAACCATATAACTTTGTCCCTGGTGTGGGCAAAGCCAGTAGGGACACATACAGGGCAGATCCAGACATAGAAGACTGTGCATCGCCTCTGGTGTGCCTGCCTGCCAAGGGCAAAGAGACATCTCATTCCCTCGCCAGTAGAGAGCCAGCTGATAGAATTCCATCCGCCCGCAGCATGTGGGATGATGCCTCTGGCCTCAGCCTCTGCCCCCTGGGGAGGGTCTGTTTCTGACTCAGACAATTTTCTGCCAGGTCCAGCTTCTCCTCTCTGTTTGGCTTTGGATGACAGCAGATGTTCCTCTGCCCATCTGCACAGCTGCTTGGATGCTGGCTGTGGTTAGCTGTCTGCTTTTTGTTCAATCGCTCTCATTTTAAGCCCACAAATGCAGCCCTGCTGCTGGAAGAAAACTAGTGAGGGCCATCCATCGAGGTCAAACCTGGAGACAAAGTGTAAGAGGAAAGAAGCCTATTCCCAAGGCAGATGCACAGTTTGAACACAGGACTTGATTGGGGGTCCTGTGTACCGTTCACCTCTCCCTGCTCAAATATTTGCCACGGTAAATGATCCCATGTACATAAGAGGGGGTGGGACAGATCCTCTGCTCTGTTGACAAGACCTGCACATCACAGCTAGTGCTAATGCTGCTGCCAGCAGTGCTCAAGCACATGCCAGGGAAAGAAGAGGGTCTTCAAAGGGGGAGATGGCTTCTCTTATTCCCCGCTTTCAGCTCCTCAGCAAGGAGCTGCAGCGCTTCAAGATAACTCTTCCCGGTGCCAACAAGCTTTGCTAGGGTTGCTGCTTTAATTTCTTAAAACAAGCCTAGATACTGTGTTTTATAAATTGCTCAATGCATTTAATAGGTAGCCTTTTCATAAAGGAGCACAGCGAATGTGTACACAGGCCCTGATGAAGCTAATAGCTGCCTCTCAATGGCTTTCAGAGAGTTATTACATATTTAAGATCCAAGCTCCCTTAATCAACCGCAGAGATGCAGCTGGCAGCAGTAAATTGCCAACAACAGATCATTACAAATAAGGAAACATTGTTTTTTCAAGGACAAAAACTGTGTCAGTTCTTTAGCAAGCTAACCACTCTTGTCCTCACCCTTCTCCCCCTCCATTCCCCCCAGTGATGTGCTGGCACAACTTGCTAGATCCAATAACACAACCTCACTGCCTAATCCCCTCCACAGGGAACATCATCAAACCGATTCCTAGATTTCATGACTTATTTGGACAAACAGCACAGACTGCATCCCGTGCTCAACATCCTCAAGCAAGCTACAGGCAGGACTTGCCCCGCAACACCATGATGATGTGCCACAGGAGCATAGCCACTGGCCCTACTCTGGGGAGGAGAGGGACAGATCAGGCTGTAAGGCACAGGGACACAGTTGTGAGTATGCACTTTGCAGGCTTGAGACCTGACATGGCACCTGGGAATGATTTTTTCAATATGCACAGTGTCTGTGTCACTCAGTGCCCAGTCTGCAGCAGCAAGCACCTGCAGGCACAGGAGAAAGGGGAAGGTCTGTAAACACCATGTGGCCTTATTTCATTGCTGTCTCCTAACAGAAATGTGAAGGTTGTCCAGTGCAACTGAGACAAGAGCACAGCAGTTTAAGAGACCTGGACATAGCCGGGAGATATTAAGGCTAACATTTTAGACATGTTCAGGAAAGACTAAACATTGTGTGAATGAAGAGGAGAAAAATAAAATACAGCTCATCCTATTATAGCTGTAGTTTCCTCTCTGAAGTGGGGATGACCAGCTTTTGGTTTTCAGGATGCAAAGCAATGATACATTTCAGCCCCAGGGAACTCCTCCTCCCCATAACTCTCCTGGAAAGAGAAACAGGCCTCCGTGTCATGTCCCAGCTTGTGTTCAGCTCCCTGCTGTGGCCCATGGCCAGGGCCGCCTCCCATAAGATGGACCTAGGGTACTGGGTGTTCCTGCCAAGGACCCAAGACCTAGATCCTGGTGGCTGTATTTTAACTGCCTGCAAGTCCCACTGGGCCAGGCGAGACTGCCAGTGGCGAGGGGAAAACATGCTCTAAAACCCAAGCTGGGTGCTGGAAACAGGCCAAATGAGTTTAATCTTTGTTTGGTCTGTTTTGTTATCTCACACTGTGCCTCCAGACATTAACCCTGAGCAAGCTAGGGTTTGTGAGGAAGGGGATGCACACTGATCCACGAAAACAAAGTGGGAGGGACAAACAGAGAGATACTGTATTCAGTGATGGAACATGAAAAAGGGAACATGTGCTTCACTTTCAGCCTGGTTCACAGTGCTCTCTCTCTGTCACATCAGAAGACCCTCTCTGTTCTTCAATTGCATCCCACTGCAATGCTGACCATGGTGGAGGCTTAATTTTTTTCTTTGAAGCTGCAGGCCATGGATGCAAAACTGATTCAGAGAGATCCCAGGGCTGACTCAGCATTTTTACTTACTGTTTACTTGGAAATTCCTCACACACCTGCTTTTGGAAAAGAAAAGCAGGTACCACGTGGTCCCAGCCCACCATAGTATGTATTTTTGACATTGACATTTTTAAAGGGCTCTTGGGAGGGAAGTTAGATGGTCTCTGGTGGCACTTTCCCCCCAAAATCAGAGGATTTAGCTGATGTTTGTGATTTGACTCCTAGATTTATGCTTCCAGAGAAATGCCAAAGCTGGCTTAGAAAAGTCAAATTCAGTGGTGAAGAGTGTCACTTGCTAAACCTGCAGCAGATACCTTTTGCAAAAACAGCTAAACTATATAATGTGAACAGCAAGATCTATTGACATGTGAGTCTCCATGCATTTGCACATATAACTGCATAGATGAAATACTGATTTAATTGGTTATCCATATAATTGTGTGTACCATATTCCTCACTGACTTATTAAGGCAGTAAAAACTTCTTATGGAGGGTGTGGGTGCAGACATCTGGAATGCAGTTTGTAGTAGATCTCTAGTTGCAATGTTATCACTAGAAAAACTACTGCTTTTTGAACATGGAAGAACACATACTTTTCATATAGTCTTGCAGTCACATCTAGAAGAGATGCCCTTCCTAATGTTTCAAGACAGAAAGGAGAACAGATCCCATCAATTGTGGAAAGGATTGCTTCCTCCTCTAAGATGGGAGGCTGGACTTTTTTTAAAAAATTGTTTGGCATTTGGTCAGGAGATAGAATTAAACTGGCTAGATGAACCAGTGACCTCTCCTATGATCACAGTAGCAGTGGTAAGACAGGTGGGCAGAAGGAGTTTACAACTAGACACTTTCTCCGTGTTCTCAACAAGAAAGCTTTAATCATTATTTGGAGATGCAAAACAAGGCTGGGGTCACCATGTTGAGGATGACCCCAGAGGGAAGGCTCCCTCTTACCCTTTAAATCATAGCACCCTGTCTACATCAATGTCTCAGAGCCCCAGCTTCCTGTGCAGCATCACCGAGACTGACATTGCTGAAGACCCAAGACAGACATATTAAGCTTTCCCACACAGCTTGGAACAATCTGTCATGCAAACCCATCTAATTCCTTTGCAAAACATTTAAATGCTGTTTCTCTTACTTGCTGACGTGCACCCATTGAACATACAAGCTGTGCTTCAGGAGGAAGGAGCAGAAAAGCATCACCCCATAAGGATACCAGATAGTGCTGGGATAAAATGCTCCATAGAAGGAGCAACTTCTACACGATGTATCTTTTTTGGTAGCATCAGAATGAGATCTTTGTTTAAATGCACAAGAGTGGCATAGCTTCAGCAGTTACACAGCTATTTTGTGTGCTCTGGGAAAGGGGACATCAACAGATTGAAAATGGGAATGTCTCTAAGGACGTTGCAAACAAACATGTTAAGTAATTGGGCCTTTTGGGAACCAGAGAAAGGTCCCCAGAATATCATGGCCCTCCTAGTGCTTTCTAATTTTACAGCCCTCTAATAATAGATGCTTGTACCCATTTTTCTTTCGACACTGTGTCCCCTTGCCCTGCCCTGCCTTTGTTGTCAGTGCCCCAGAAGAACGTTTCACTCAATTTTATCAAACTAATTGATACAGCCTAAATTGGCTGAGCACTGAAGACCTGCAGCAAAGGCAGCAAAGCCATCTCCTGGCCACCAGAGCACGGGAAAACCTGAAGTTTTAGAACTTTATTGAATCAAATGTGCTGGGGAATTGCACCATTCTACATAGCTGTCATTTAGCTGAAGCACAGCACTAACAAGTAATGACATAGCAAACAGGCTTTATCTCTCTATATGCTAGTTCATATGTGAATTATATTTCCCATTAGAGCACATTCTTCCAATGAAGGATGACTAAGTAGCACCTCATCTTCAGACCACACTGCCTGGCTGCAGGCTACCTTAAACTTGTGCCCAGATAAACATGGACCTGTGGGAAATATTTTGCAAGTCAGATTGTACCATCTAACACCTGAACATGGACTGCAGGAGGTAAGTTTTAGATTAATATCTACTGCTTTTCAGGCACATGCAATTTGTACAATCGGTTTCATCCTTGTCCCAGAAAAACAAGATATGTGCATGTCCTCTCCCACTTGAATGGAGCAAGCCCCTTGGTTAATACATGGCCCTGCAGTGGCCACCTCTTCCCACCCAAGCCGTCATCTGTACCAGGCTGTGAACTCCTAAGGTGGTGCTTCCCATGCACCATCCCTGTGATTCCAGGGAGAGAGAGTTTAAAGGCAACAGAGATACGCGGGCAATGTCCTCGTTTCTGCACAGAAAAAACACACTTGGGTTTCTAAGAAAACTATTTTTCTCCAATTCCTGCTTGCTGTGCACATACTGACAGGCAGTAAATAAAGGAAAGAGAAGGCTTGCTGCCATGGGAAGGGCACACCAGCATGCCCCGGGAGGCCAGGCAGCAGCTCCAACAGGATGTGTTCAGCCGACTTCCAGCACATCCCATCCTCACTGGGCTGTTGACAAAAGTCAGCAGCGAACGGCAGAGCAGTGGAGGAAAGGCCACCAGCAGAGGCAGTAGACACAGCAAAGCAGGCCCCAACGCAATGCCAGGGAGAAGGCACCACTGTCCCCCTGCAACACCCCACATTACAGACTGAGCAGCAACAGGCAGCGCACAGGTGGCACCACCTGCCTTTGGTGAAGGACAGCACAGAGATCCTGGCCAGAGTGATGGCTCCAAGACAAGGGGGAAGCCCAAGCCCCTCTAAGCACAGTCACAGAGCCTGTGGCCTTGTGTTTGGCCTGCCATGTAAAAATGTCACATCCCAGGGGAACTGAGATTAAATGTCAAAGTCTTCCTACCAGTAGCCCAGCTAGTGCTGAGTGACATAGTTAAAAAGTAAAGAGCCTTTGGGGAATAGCCTTATAGCATAGTTCATTGCATCTCTGCAGACAACTCCTTGCTTCTCCCAAAAGGAAAACAAACAAACAAACAAACAAAATCAAATAACTGCATTCCCTTCTACTACAATAACAATTCAGGAGCCAGGAAAAATGACATATTCTGTTCTTGCGACCCCTGGGTAAGCAATATGCATGTTCTGACCTACAGATTGCTGTAGATGGGAAGTTCTTGCTCAGTTTTACCTGAGAAGTCCAAACACCAACTGGTCTAATATCCTGCCTGAGAACTACAAATTGCTTTTTTTCTTTCCCTCTACTTCAATAAGTTTTAGGATTCCCCCATTTGCTTCGTTCTCCCTGTGCACACAGAGCAGATACAAGAGACAGAATAAAAGGCTCCCTCCTGGCACTCATCATGGGTCTGTTTCAGCTCTTAAGAGACCAGTTGTATGCTATGCAAAACCCTAGCCGACATTTACCTCTCCCTTGACAAAGCAGTGCCCTTTATTAGTGACTGCTCCAAGTTCTATATAGTGGTTTTGTGCTACAGAGTCTACTGTTGTTGGCAGGGACTGATCTACAGCCACAGACTTTACTGTATGAAGAGCCTGAGGCTGGAACAACGCAACTCCCAACCTCTGCTCCTCCCAGAGTCCCAACAGGGCAAGGAAATGTCTTCATTCCCAAGGATAAGTGTTTTCTACCATGATTCATTGGGGTAATTTGTATTATCCACATAATGTAATAAACAACATGACAGTAGCAATAATTTTTCCACCATCCATCCAGCAACACTCAAGAGAAGCCTCCAACAGCTTCCAGCCTCTTTTTTATTTGCAAGCAGCTAAACGTGGCTGTAATTGGATCCTAACCATGAGGCTTCTCTGCATGACAATACTTTTTCAGGACATACATTGGACAACGATTGAGGCCTGCAGACTGTGAAAGAAGAAAAGGTGAAGTGACCTTCACCAAAGTCCTGAACAGATCATCAGTGGAACAGGATGTAGCCCAGTCCCAGAAGACCTGACCCTCAAAAGGCAAGGTAAAATAGGTACCACAATTCCTATACTGAGTTTAGGCTCTCCACAAGACAGGTCCTTGTGACTGGGCAGTAACAACCAGCTTGGTTTTGTTCTCTGCTCCAATGTAGAGCTGAGGCTATAAAGATCTGCTCAGCGTATGGGTAGGCTGAGGGAGGCTGGGCTCACAAACCAGTTCCACCTCCCTGTTGCTGGAAGGGTGGAGTACTCCTGAACAGACATCACTCTCTGGTCTGTTAGCAAGGCAAGAATGCAGCATTTCAGGCCCTCCCAAGCACATAAGGCCATTCATGGCTTACTGCAACACGCTGGCACCCTAACACCTCCAGTGCAGCTCTGGGAGCCATGTGCATTTAATTTCAGGAGAATCAGAGACTGTAAGTAGCAAATAAAACCTTAACTTACACAATCTCATCATTCTGGAACTCCAGCTCCCCACAGGTGTCTTCAAAGTCCTCTCCTCCACCTTTGGCTGAGCCTTCAATGGTTTTATAGGGCACAATAACATTTCCTCGGGCACCAGAGGTTCGCAACACTTTCACTTCCATGGTCCCCACACTTTCACTGACGTGTGTTACTGGCTCCTCAAAGGTGAAGATGCCAGCGTGGTCATCATCAAAGATGGTAACAGTGGCAGTTGATGGTGATCCCAGGCAGGCAAGTGTTGAGACACGACTGGCCTCAAGAATGCCCTCATCTGAGGCCTCAGTGCTCACACGGACATTACTGAGATGAACCAGGAAGTTCTCATCCTCCTCAAATATGTCATCATCAATTATGCCAACACGGATTTCCTTCTGGGTCTCTCCAGGCTTGAAGACCACTGTCCCTTCAGTGAATTCGTAGTCAGAGCCAGCATTAGCTGTCCCATCCTCCGTCCGGAAATCAACATACACTGTATTGGTCAAGTCACCTCCCCGGCGAATGATGGTCAGGGCAACAGTGCCACAGTTCTCCAGACACTGGTAGGTACCCTGCTCAAAGTAGAGCTTGCTGATGGGATCATTTTCTGCCACCTCACTGTTGACTTCATGCATGCTGACAGCTTTGCGGGCCTGATCTGCAGCATGTCTCTTCAAGATGTTGCCAGCTCCCGTCATGAGCCGAGTGGCCTGAATGCGGTAAAAGGCCCTGCTCTTCTGTTGCTGGCTCAGAACCTGGTAGTTGGCCAACTCTATAAGCTGTTCAATTTCCTTATCAGGGTGCTTTTGTTTCAGCTCTTTCAGAATCCGAGCCATTTCCCTCCTGGCTTCCTCATCATCCTGGTCTTTCTCATCCACCTCCAACACCAGTGTCCCATCCAAAAAGTTCTCCACGTGAGAATTAGCAACTTTTCCATCCATCTCAATATCAGCTTTGGAGGAGGGCCGGTCACCCTCGTGCTCAATGATCATGCCTCTCTGCTTGCCGGCTCGGTACTTCTTGTAGACATACTTGTAAAATAAAAGTCTCCTGTCAGCTATCCAGGCAAACACCACACAGATGGGGAAGAAGAAGAAGGTGAGCAAGCCTTCCCAAACCTCCACTATCCCAGGAGAAGACACAGATAAAATAATGTAAAGCCAAGTGTAGGCAAAGATGCTCCAGGCGGCTGTAACAAAAAACACTCGCAAGTGCTTGATCTTCCTTATCTCTCCATCCGGAACAACGTAAACACAGATCGCGATGATGACAAACATGTTAAACGCAGCACTGCCCACAATTGTGCTTGGCCCCAAGTCCCCTGCTGTGAAGCCATGGCCACACACTTCAATAACAGACAGGAGGATCTCGGGGGCAGATGACCCCAAGGCCATCAGTGTAAGGTTGGAAACGGTCTCGTTCCAGATCCTCACTGTGGTTTTGCTGGTCTCGCCATTGGGCTTCTTGATGGTTATTTCCCGCTCTTGGGATGTGATGACTTCGATAGAGGACATGAAGCGGTCAGCTATGATAGATACTCCCAGGAACATATACACCATCGCTACAAAATACACTGTTGCCCGAGCGATTTTGTCACCAAATGAGGGGTCTTGGGGTTCCCATATTGGTAAAATCACACCCTTTTTGCAGATGTATGAGCCAGTACACTCCTCTGTGTCATTCACGGGCAACTCACTGGGGCTCTCCGCATACGTGCTGTCAGCATGGAAGAGCAACACCAGCACAATGCTCAGGAGTTGGAAGCTCACTGGGAAGGTGGATGGGTGAGTTGCTCGAGACATGGCCGCTTCCACTGAACAGGTTCCAAATGTCCTCAACCTGCAGAGGCAAAAGAAAAGCTGCATTAACTGAGGCTGACCAGAGGGAACACATTTTCCTCTGTACCCTGTTTACTTCCCATCTTTCCCAAACATCTGATGAAGCTGCCCTGTTTCTCAAGAAGACCCATCTAATGAACCCATTTGTGTTACGATGACTGCAGTTTTCCACGTACAAATCATCTAGTTCAGTTATCTGAACAAGGATGGATTCAGACGCTACCAGTGGCCTAGCACCTACCCCCTTTAGCTACTATGATGTTTAATGCCACTTTCTTTCTCTTTGCTGAAAGCCTGTTTGTTCAATTGCATTTTCTTGTTTCTCATCTAATTAAAGCCCATCATTCTGCTTCACACCTAGCAGAAGTGTTTCCATTTCAAAAATTACAGTGCATTCAGTCACTGGAGTTCAGGGTAAGAGCAGGAGAGGACAGGGAAATCTACTTTCCCTCAACATTTAAAAAAAAATATATGTTTACACCTGCCATTTTAAATCACAGCCTTTTCTTGCTCACAGTCCTCCAAAGCATCTACTCCACATCAGAAATCTACAAAGAGTGAGCTCAAGCCCTGGCAAAACCTTATTCTTAACAGTGACTTGGTCATAAGGTACACCAGAAGGGCAGTCTTTAATTAACAATTTTGGAGCCATTCCTTACACAGTGCATCACTTTGCACCTTCCCAAAACTGGAAAGAGCCCCATATGCATCCAAGCCTGGCTTTCTTGGCATGCTTTGAGAGGAAACCTGTCCCTGCACTCTTTTCCCACTAGGTCAGCTTTCATGGCTTCCCCTTCAAGGGCCTTTCTCACTCTGTTTACAACACCACTCATCAGGCTTGACAGCAGTGCTTGCCCTTGCCCGGCCTCAAGATTTTCCAGCAGCATAGAGGAGCTGTTAAAGAGGTTTGCAGTTAGTTAACAGTGCATAAACCAACAGAACAGATGTCTTTAGGTACATAGAGATGCTTGGTGCAAAAAACCTGAGCATGCTCATTGTTACAGTCTCAATTTTACTAGCCAATAAAAGCCTGATTCCTAGTTATTAAAGCTGTATTTTCTCCTCAAGGAGAGTCTTTGCCATACCACACTTCTCTATTCCAAGTTAATTTAATCATACAGTACTTTAAAATGTTTCTACTAAGAGAAGAAAATGACTATGTCAATACCTTTACATTGCTAGAGAATAAAAAGAACGCAAAAGGCTGAAATGGTTTTGCTCATTAAAAAAACCCCACATCCCAGAAAGAAAAGGAACAGAGGAAAAAAAACCCAAACAACAAAAACAACCAAAACAAACCAAACCAAAAGACCACAGCCGTGCAGTGATTGTGAAATGGTGGAATTTAGCACCTTTAGGGCAACAGGGAGGGTACAAAGCAAGCTCACTATCCTGGACTTCAGAAGAGCTGGCTTTGACCTCTTCAGGGATCAAAGTCCTGGAGTGGGAGAGGAGCCCAAGAAAGCTGGTCTATATTCAAGGATCATCTCATCCAAGCCCAGGAAAAATGCATCCCAATGAAGATGAAGACAGACAAGAGTGTGAGGAGACCTGCGTTTTGGAGAACTTCACCAACTCTCAGATCACCTAGAAACCTTGATCACATGTTAAGGTTTCTTAACTAGTTTTCTTTACTGTTATTTTAAATGGACTCTGATAAATGAGACTAGAGGCAGGCAGGAATGCCAGGAGGCCTGTCTGGATGAGCAAGGAGCTCCAGGGTACAGTTAAATCTAAAAAAAAAAAGGCCCACAGGAGGTGGAAGCAGGGACAGATAACATGGGCGGAGTACAGAAAAAAAAGGGAACAGGCTAGGAAAGCCAAAGAATAGAGAGAATTTAATATGGTCAGGGATGTCAAAGGCAACAAGAAAAGTTTCTACAGGTATGTCAGCGGTAAAGAGGAATATTAGGGACAATGTGTGCCCTCTCCAGAAGGAAAAGGGAGACCTGGTCATGCGGGATATGGAGAAGGCTGAGGTAATCAACGACATTTTTGCCTCATTCTTCGCTGGCAAGAGCTCTGGTCACACTACCCAAGTTGCAGAAGGCAAAGACAGGGACTGGGAGAAGGAAGATGCCCACTGTAGAAGAGCAGGTTTGAGACCACCTAAAGAATCTGAAACTGCAGAAGTCCATGGGACCTGATGAGACCCATCCACAGCTCCTGAAGAAACTGGTGGACGAAGCTGCAAAGCCACTTTCCATCATATTTGAAAAGTCATGGCAGTCTGGCGAAATTCCTACTGACTGGAAAAGGGGAAACATAACCGCCATTTTCAAAAAGGGAAAACAGGAAGACCCAGGGAACTACAGGCCAGTCAGTCTCACCTCTGTGCCCAGCAAGGTCATGGAGCAGATCCTCTTGAAGGCTCTGCTAAGGCAAATGGCAAATGTGGAGGTGGTTGGCGGCAACCAGCATGGCTTCACCAAGGGAAACTCATGCCTGACAAATTTGGTGGCTTTTTATGATGGGGACACAGCATTGATGAACAAGGGGAGAGCAACTGATGTCATCCACCTGGACTTCTGCATCAAAATCAGTGTGGCCAGCAGGTCAAAGGACGTGATTCTCCCCCACTACTCTGCCTTCATGAGACTCCACCTCCATGGAGTACTGTGTCCAGTTCTGGAGGCCCCAACACAGGAAGGACATGGAGCTCTTGGAGCGAGTCCAGAGGAAAGCCACAAAGCTAATCAGAGTGCAGGAGCACCTCTGCTATGAAGACAGGCTAAGAGCATTGGGATTGTTCAGCCTGGAGAAGAGAAAGCTCTAGGAAGACCTTATAGCAGCCTTCCAGTACCTGAATGGGCTACAGGAAAGCTGGGGAAGGACTTTTTCTAAGGGCATGTAATGATAGGATAAGGGGTGATGTATTATACATGGAAAGAGGAGAGATTTAGGTTAGACATTGGGAATAAATTCTTTAGTGTAAGAGTGGTGAGACATTGAACAGGTTACCCGGGGAAGTTGTGGATGCCTCATCCCCAGAAGTGTTCAAGGCCAGACTGGATGGGACTTTGAGCAACCTGATCTAGTGTCCCTGTCCATGCAGGGGGGTTGGAACTATATGATCTTTAAGGTCCCATCTGACTCAAACCATTCTATGATTCTATTATGGTATTCCCAGACCCGTATCAGAGATGAGACACCAGCAGGAGATCCAGTCAACACCTCCCAAAGTCCAGCCTCTGCAGCACCTGGCAAGTCTCACCCTACCATTTGCCATCTGTCTGGTATCCAGCAAACACAACACCAGTGCTGCACAGCTGCATGCTCTGGGAAACATGGACCAACCTGTCTATGCTAATGGCTGCATTCCGTGACAGCATCCCAGCTGTCACCTAGGCCCAGCCAGAGTGAGGGTGACCCAAGCAGGATGGCTAAGCACACCTTCCCTCTTCCTCCTGAAAGAGGGCTTGTTTCACAGCCCAGCTGGGAACCAGGCTATCTCGCCAGCAACACAGCAGGCTACACATGTTGCATTGCTGACTGCAAAAGTAATTCCTGGGGAGAAGCGTTTACCCTCTTAAACAGGGATACACCAACACCTCCTTGAAGAAAAGCACCCGGTCACCACCATTCATCTCCTTACACCCCATGACAGAGAAATCACCCCTCCTCAGTAGGGAAGGGGCATATTATGCAGGTACAGAGCTGCATGCAAGTGAAGAACTGGCTGAAGAAAGCATCCTACACTGTTGTTGTGGGATCTGCTCCACAAAGGGACGTTGTGATGATGGATCAAAGCCTTTTCCTCTATTTAAGGATGCTGTAGTAGGGCTGGAAGAATAATACCAAGAATTCATCAAGACAGTTTTATATACAAAGCATTTCCTCACCAGGAGCTGTTGGTCTGCCTCTTCCCCCTTCCTCCCAGTTTTCTAATTAAGAAAAGAAAAAGATATACAGAGCAGGAAGTGAACAAGTCAGAGAGCTGCGTGATAAGAATAGATAAGATGAACAAGTAAAACCAAGTCTCCTTGTATGAAGACAGATGTAAAAGCAGGAGTTGTTTGCGTTGGAAATCCTGCTAATGCTACAAAAAGCTCTTACTGTTGGAGTCAGAAGCCCTAAATGTTGCTTCCCCGATCACAGTCCCTGGGTACCTTCTGCTTCCCAGGATGCAGACTGCAGCCATTGCTTACACAGTAAAAATTGAAACCATGATGTTTTTAAAGCAGAATACCTTGTCGCAGGCCATTTGGAGGATAGCTAAGTTGAAACAGATGTGTGCTCATGGTCACTGAAGTTTAGCCTAAGCATGAATTAGTCACCCAACATCTGTACTCCTGTGTCTCACACTGCTCCAAAACAAGTCTCAGGGACATTTGATAAAGAGGTGGTCAAAACACGAGCTGAGTTGGTATCTATTCAGTTTATCCCAGATACCTCCTAAGTGTAGTTTTGGGGTTTCTTTTAAATATGTAGGGCTAAAAAAAAAATATTAGTGTGGGTATAAAGTATTATTCAGTTGCATGAATAGTAGTAGTTTCAACAGAAAACTCAAGATCATCCACCTGCCCTTCTTCAGTTAATTTTCTCCCTGTGACAAGTCATACCCTTGCACACGTACAATTATTCAGAGCAATCAGGCATTGTGAAATCCCCTTGGCAAGAAGAGGAAACAGATGGTTCTAGAGAAAATACTATGCTTTGGGTCACTGATTTAGGTCATAAAGAATAGGAGAGTCCCATCACACTTTGGACCAATTCTACAGTCTTAAAACGATTCGAGCACTGGAAGTCTCAGCCAGAAAAAAGACATCCACTAAATCAGATTAATAAGTCCCTTGAACTTTATTTGCCACATTCTTCCCTTTAAAACATCCTAATATAAGTTGGTTTTGTTTTATTGTTTTTGTGTTTGGTGGGCTTTTTGTTGTTTTCGTTTTTAAGTCAAGCCCCATACTATGTTAAACAAAAGGAGAAAAGGCCTAGAGGTTTGCATCTGAGCAATCCATCTTTCTGGCCTTCCCACCCAGCTATCCATGTACAAACAACATTTTTCCCCAGACAGCAGGAGATAAAAAACATGGAACTTTTCTGGAGAGTTCAGCTGGGTGGGGAAAGGCTGGAGCTTTGGAAGAAAAACCCACCAGCCTTGGCTAGGACCCTTCTTCAAGTGGCAGTAGCACCCCCCTACTCTATGTTGGACTTTTTCCAGCATTTTGTGGTGTAGTCAGTAAGCAAGATTCACATACCCTCACCAGCTTTCCTACTTGAACCAATTCATAAGTGTTATTAACACCAGACTCACAAATTACGGAGAGCTAGAAAATGCTTAGCCACAACACGCTGGTTAAACACACACAAGCAGAGCCTGACACTCAAAATATCTCTGAGAAGCAGCTGTTATAAAATTAGCAGCATTTCTTTATTTGTACAATCCAAAATAAACAGCTTGGTCCCTGGAGACCCTCTTACCCTGCATTTGCATAGGGTCTCAGCCCATGGTCAGCACACTGCTACAGGCGCAGGGGTAGGAATATTCCCAGACAAATCATTCATATCACTTTCTAACAAGAAGCAAGGCTACCAGAATGCCAGCCCTCCCTCCAAAGTCAACTTTGTTAGCTTTTCATTAGGGTGTCTCAATTGCATTTCCCATCCCGGCCATCAACAATAAAAGCAAATGTGGTAGCTGATTCACAGCATGCCAGGTTAGCAGCCCTGGCAAACCTTGACTGCCACAGTGCTCCTGGCCTTGGTGTTGCTCCCCTAATGACTCTTGGGTCAGATTTATCACAGTAACACCAGGCAGCAGGGCAAGCTGCTCTCGGGCTCGCTGCTGGCCATTTGTGTTTGGTGAAGAGCCCCAAACCAGCACCCCAGGCCAACACAACCCGCCCATAAGCATCCTGTGCCCTAGGGTAGCACCCAGAGACCTTTTTATCACTGAGGGAGCAGAGCTGCCCTTGGGCTCCCTGGAACCAGCTATCTGAGAGCTTTCAGGTAGGTCTGGAGCTAACCAGGAGAGTCAGATCCTAACTTAGGCTCTCCTCAAGTCCAAGCTGTGCTGCTTCCTTCTGCAGACAAACTTCCCCAGGGCAATAGCAGTTGGTTTTGCCTAGGCATGGAGGAAAGCTGGATAGTGGCTGCATGGTCCCTTTCAGGCAAGCTCAGTTTACACGCAGCTGTGGACAAGAGATGTTGGTCCAGCCTTTATTCCAAACCTTGGTGGTGTGAAAAACCAGGAAGGCAGTCATCAGGGCTAGGAGGGTTGTAGAGATATTTGCCTCCCTGCTGGACTTGGGAGCTATAGGTTTTACAAATTGGTAGGACAGAGCTCCTGCTGCCAGCTCATGCTCCAGCTCCCCAGCTCAGGAGCTGCCAGATGGGTAGGAAACAGCGTTTTAGACTCTGCTCTGACCTTTCCCTGGCAGCAACGCGCCTTCAGGCTGGCTGGTCACTGCATGCAAAGTGAGTCTGAAAGCTGCTCTGGGTTTCCACAAAATACAGCTTTTCCTTTGCAGCAATCTACCTCAAAAGTCCCATCTCCATTTGGGCACTTCACCCTTGAAATATCCACTGTAAGACCCTTCCTGTTATTTTCCTACACCTTTGTATCACATACAGGTTTATGACCATCTGCAACAAGCTGGCAGCACCATTATTTTTCAGAGTACTGAAAAAACACTGCTAGGCCAGATATTTCCATGACAGAAGAAGGACTGGGCAAGGAAGGAGATAGCCCATGCTCACAAGGAATGAGTGTCCACAGAAACCGAGAGTGTGGAATTCTATGGGGAATTTTTTTCCCAGCATTTGACAGGAAACCTCTACAGAGCAGCTATAACACAGCAGCCTTCACACCATTGCAGCCACCACCAATGCTACTCGATGGTGCCCATCCCACTGTGACATCAGCTTCAGAATAAACATAATCACTGTGAATTTACTTCCAGTTTGTATGGGAGAGGGTGTCCCCACAGCCATGTCACTGGCCTGTGGGAGGTGGGAGCAGCACCCTCTTCCCACAGGGTTGCCTGCTTGGGGGCAGCAGGACATTTGCTCTTCACACAAGAGCAACCGTTTTTGGCACGCTGCGGGAACACAACCAGGAGGATGTTGCAACACCATGGGGACTCCCAGCCAGCCTTTATCCGTCCCATAGTCAGAGCCAGACAGAAAGGAGCTTTTCTCAGTGAGAGTGCATTGCTGCAGGGAGACAGGGAAGGCAGCACAGAACACCCTTTGCTGGTGTCAGGGGCAGGACAATGATGGTCTCTCTTCAGCCAGAGGGGCCAAAAATTTTGGCAAAGAAGCAGCTAGTATCTACTGCAAGGCACAGCTAGCCTGCAAGCTAGAGAAACAGGGCCTCAAAGCAAGCCAGCTACTCACTCCCCTGCCAGTGTCCCTGGTGAAAAGACAGCAACTCCCAAAAAGGCCTCAAGTGCAAGGACAGGCTCTCATAGCCAGTAAGTGCCCCTCCTCCCTGCCCCCCCAGCAAAAATGGCTGTTTCAGGTTATGTGACCCATGTTCCTACCTCAAGGTCAGACCTGAAGTCTCCAAGTCACAGCACCCCAGTTTCTCTGGCAGGAGAGCAGCACTTGCAAGTCTCCTGCAAGCCATAACCAGGCTTCCCCAGGAAAGTGCTGCACACCTCACCTCCACGGGTGAGACTCATACCCACTGCCCCATTTCTGAAGAGCTAGCAAACCTGTCCTCTCCTGCTGACCCTTTCTGGCCACGCTGAAGCCTGGACACTTATGCCTCATTGAAAGCAGCAATCTGTTTCACAGCAGGGCAGCTCGAACAAAGCCTATGCTGGGAAAAGACATAGCTGTAGAAAAAAAAAAAAAAAAAGGAAAGAAAACAAACATCAAAAACCCCCAAACAAATTGTCTAGTCTCTGACCATCAATCAGTAAATCAGCCAAGAGCCTAAGTCCAGCTTCCTATAGCTGAGAGAGATAAAGCATATATGCCAATAGTTCTGCAAGGTAGTGCTGCTTGGAGATTTCTCTAGGCAGCCACAGGCTCTGCTGGCTTCTGATGCTGACCCATGGTATAGCTTTGCTAAAAAGTAGCTTCTGCCAGCTGTGATTTTTACCAGTCAAAGCAGAAGGACACTTCCACCATGCTGGCTGCACATCTGGACCTGTGGAGGAAAGCTGCTATGTCCAAATACCATGTTGCCACTCAGGACTGTGCAGTGTGACAGGACTTTAAACACAACTTGGAAAACCCTTGGCTCACAGCCCTCCTCCTGATCTTCCTGGCTCCTTCTCCCTTCCACCCTGCTCTGCCACTCTCCAAAACAGGCACAGTCTGTAGGCACCCCCTGCCCATGACTCTCCAGACCTCCACATCAGGAAAATTATTTCCAGGCCATCAGCATCCTGATTGCATCAGTACAGAAAAAATATTAAAACCTTTCCAAATATAGTCAGAGGCACAAGCCCTCCATGAAGCCAATTAAGTAAAACACACATCAGGCCACCCTGTTTTCTGTAAAGGACATTAAAAATTTAGAACAATTATCAGCCTGCAACTGATTTTTCCAAGTATCCTATCTCTTCAATGAAACATCCAATCTCCTCCCACAATCTCCCCAGCAACTTTCCAAAATAAACAGATAAATAGAGAAAATAAAACATCCCTGCCACAAAATTCCAGATTTGATGAACTGGGCAGTAGCTTGTAGAGACTGAGCTTAGAAGTGTTCACTGGTAGGTTCCAGCCTTGCTTTTTAGCATATGGAGACCAAATTGCAAGCCATTCCTTTCCCCCATGATTCAAGATCTCAGCAAGAAAAATGCCAGGAAATGGGAAGCAAGGGAGAAATGCTACGTTTTTTTGGGGGGAGTTGGTTGTTTTGTTTTAGTTTTGGGTTGGTTTTGTTGTTGGTGGGTTGTTTTTTTTTAAATATGTTTCCCCTCCTACTCCCTGCTGTTTCCCGACCATTTCTCTATCCCTACTACCTGGTTTTGGTCTCTTCTTTATCAAGCAGCATCAGGCTCTTCCTCATTATTCCTCCTGGGAAGTTAATGCCTTCCTCTGCCTGTGGTTCTTCCTTGCTGACTTAAGCACAGTGCTATCTGCCTGGTCTCCACCAGCCAGCTTTCGGGCTGTCTTGCCAACAGACTCCCTCTGTGATCTCAGGGCAGCCCTTCACCTCCCTGTGCTCCATGTCTCCTTCTGCAAAATGGGAAAAGAACCTCCCATGAGTGCTGGGAGAATAAAACACCACTAATAAGCTCCTGTTTAGCCTGGGGAGGAAGCTTCTGTGCAGAGATGCCCCATAGGGGCCAGGTGGGAGAAAGTAGCAGGCCTCTTGCTTTCCTTTCTCTGTGCCTGTGTTTGCTTTTCCCTTTGGGACCAATTTTGCACTGGGTTTGTAGCTATGTGTGGATGCCCTGTGCAGTGGGATGTTCTCCTGGGCCCTGCAGGAGGAAGGAGCAGAAACCTTCATGGGAGCAAAGACAAATCCCCAGCCCCAGATCTCTGTGCCCATCCAGGGACGAAGAGGTGGGTGATGTCCCAGGGCATATGTCAGGGGAAAGGCTGAGGCAAATGTAGGTTTTGGATCTGGGTGATTTGGACATGATCATAGCCAGGAGCTGAGCAGGTTAGTTTGGGCTAGAGTCCCACCCTGGCACACTCCATGCATCACTTCCCAGGAGAGTTACTGTCCAGAGGTACAGATCTTGCATTGCTGAATCTAGAGGTAGATGAACACTAGTGCCGAGTAATGTTCAGTTTTTAGACCACCAGATGTCAAAAAATGGAATCTAAACCCAGGTGTGTGCCAGGCCTTGGTTGGCCATCTCAAAAGTGACGTTAATCACCCCTCCCTCCTGCCCAGTCTCCCCCACCTTCTCTGTCTCCCCAGGAACTCTTTGCAGCAGCAAATCTTACTTCTACTTGTAGCCAGGTTTCCTTAGGAAGCCAGGCATATGAAATCACAGTTTCCATGTCTGTCTGCCTGTTCACATGGCTCCCCTCTCCCTACTTCAGCTACAATTACCAGGGGGATAGAGATAGCAGAGAAAGCCAAGCTCCTACAAGCTTCCTGAAAATAGCTGGAACGATACCACTCGTGCCCTTGGCAAGGGAAAGAAACCAGCCAGTGAGCTCAGCCCATATTGGATGCCAGAGTCCTGACAGCAAAGCCCCCTGAGCACCCTGAGCACGCTGCAGCAGACCTGGGTGCATCCAGGATTTGCACAGCTGTGGGCACCTATGTCCATGGGCTGAGAGCACACACATCATGACACCCTGAGCTTGAACAAATCTTCAGGTTGTCACTGTACCAATCACAAGGAGAGCCAGTATCACATGCCTTTTGTGTTGTCTATTACCAACCTGTTGGTTGGTTGTCCAGTGATACTTGTGCCTTGGGGGATGCTGGGCTTTATTATAGGATCTGAGTTTCATTAAGATGCTGGAGAGCAGCGACCTGTCCCCAGTAAGCCAGCAGGACTTTATACCCCCAAAAACACAGCAGAAAATCAAATTCAATCCTAGACACAATGCTAGAAAATTGAAACCCTGACAGCCTTGAGCAGATCAGGACACTTCCAAAGGCCCCAACAGCCAGAGTAATGGCTGTACCTATATGGCATCAGGCAAGGTACTGTGGAGACTCCCCAGAGGAAGGACATTGAGCAAAGCTCATGCCATGCTGTATACAGCAATACCAGGAGAGCAAACTTAGGTGCAACCTGGGCAGCTGTAGGACACTGAATTAAGTCTCAGGAGCAATTCACAGCCCAAAGACCATGAAAAAACCTTAGTGAAAGTAGAGGACAGAGAACCAAGCGAAGTTTCATCAGCTTAAAATCGTGCTACTTGGTGTTGGTATTCAGGGACGTTAGGCATAAAGTGTACATCCAATATCCTCAAAAATATCTTGAACACAAACCCTGGTGCATAGGAAGCTTTGCAGTTCCCCAGTACTGGCTTAGGAGTCGTTTATGCTTCCAGAGAAACAGAGCTGGTGGAGACAGGCAATGCGTCAACTTTCTGGGGAGATGGTGGTGAGGGTTCATGGCTTGGCTGGTAGGTTGTGTCTCTAGAAATGCTAGAATATTTCCCTATTTGGCCTAAATGCCTCTACTGGGAAAGGGGAAAAGCTGCTATTGAAGAACCAATTACAAGGAATAGGGGAGAAAGAAACATTTATCAGATGCATCCAAGGGAACACAAATGCCTTTCTTTGTGATACCCACTGCCCCAGCCAAAGCCATACAGCACAGCTCTTTTTTTTTTTTTTTTTTTTTTCACATCCACCATCATCACATCAACATGCATGTCTCAGCTTCCCTTTTCTAAATAAAAGTGCACCTCTTCTCTTTGTGGTGGTGAGAAAAAACACACGAATGCCTAGGCAAGTGTCAGGAGAGTGCACAGAGAACCCCAGCCTCTCTCTGCCCCCATTTCCATCGCTTGACTTGCAATTTCCAACATCTGGGACTGAAGGAACAGCTACCTGCGAAGCACAAGCAAAGAGGAACCCTGAAATCAAACACTTGCAGCCACACGCCTGTGACCTTGTAGTTTTACTACAGCTTTCATTTTTAGACTCCAGTTCTCCCTAGTTCTTGCTGCATTTCTACAGTATTTTGGCAGTTTGCTTTCGCCGTGGAGACAGAGAGCTGAGTGTGAGGTTGCTTAGCATGGCTTGGCAGGGAGGGAAGCAACAAGGCTACGATTAAAGAATTAAACTCGAGATGACGGAAGAGCCCCAGCCATCCTTCCACCTAGACAAAGCCTACGTGATGAGCGCTGCTTAATGCCAGCCCTTAATAACACAGGCTGATCAAGACGAAAATGGGAATTTCATGGTGGCTGCAGGTGCCTCTGACCACTCACCTCGGAAACCGTTTTAAGGCTGAAATCCCTGGGGCTGGAGGAGAAGCAGCCCAGCCCCCTCCCCGGCCCCACCTGCCCGGCAATGCCCGGCCCTTGGGGTAGGGGAGGCAACCCTCTGCCGCAGCCGCGCCTCCCATCGCGACATGTCGCGACTGGATGGTGGGGAAAGGGGCGAGCCCCACCGCCTGCCTAAAGGTGCTGCGGCCGGTCTGCAAAAAGCATTCCCAGGGCGGGAGGGGGAGCATCCCAATCCCTCCTCCCCATCGCCTCCGGGCCCCCATCCATCCCGCTTCCCCCCCATCCTCCCCGCTAGAGAAACCAGCGTCGGGGCAGCGTGGGACCCGCCGCGCTGGGCAGGATCGGGGTGCTGGGGGCGGGCGGTCGCGGTCCTACCTGGCGGGGTCAGGAGCGGGCGCCGCCGGGGCCGGCTCAGCAGCGGCTGGGCATCGCGGCGGAGCGCCGGGCGGGCGGAGGAGCCCCGGTGCGCGGCTGCGGCGCGGCGGGCAGGAGGGTGAGAAGGCGGGAGGGAAGGAGGGAGGGAGGGAGGGAGGGATGGAGGGAGCGCGCGCACACACACACACACACACACGCGCGCACACACACACACACGCGCACACACACCCTCACACACACACACGCAAACGCACAGCCAGCAGCCCGGGGATGCGCTCAGCCGGCCCGCCCCGCAGGCAGCCTCCCCTCCCTCCGCATCCCTTCCGCGGCGCTGCGCGGGCAGGGAGAAACCCGCCGTCACCCCTCCGCTGGGGCTGCTTCAGCTCTCCTCCTCCTCCTCCTCCTCCTGCTGGAAATATTTCCCGATTTCCTCCTCGGAGAGAGGGACTTTGAAAGGCAGGGCTGGTTGCGGACCCACCCCCAGCAGCCCTGCCCGCCCTGCCTGGGGCAGTCCCCCAGCCCTGCCCTGCCCGGGACAGTCCCCGTCCACGTTCTGCCTGCCCCTAACCCTGCCTGCCCTGCCTGCCCCGCCTGGTCAGCTCCTAGTCCTGCCCGCCGTGGCTCGCCCTTGCCTGCCAGGGCAAACCCGACCCCATCTGCACCCTGCAGGAGGGAGCGAGCCCCGGGAGAGACGTCGAGAAGGGAGCAGGGTGTGTGTGCAAGGAGTGCTGTGCTGTGTTTTTCAGCCAGCCCCACAGCGTTGCCAACCGCTGCTGCTACGGGGATGCAGCAGGCCAGGAGCATCCCAAGCAGCCCTAGCTTCAAGTTCACTCCCCTCTCACATCACCAATGTTGTGGTGCTTGCACGGGCCATGGAGAGACGTACAAGGGGCATATGGGTCATCTCAGGCCCTCCTGGGACCCGCCCTCACGACTGACCATGTCCAGGTCAAACCCTGAACCCACAGAGCCTTCTGTCTACCCAGGAGGGTCATCAGGGTTGGGGAGGCTCTGCAGGAAGCCAGCAGTCTGGCACAGGAGGACTTGCTGCACCTCCGGCTGGCCCAGGTGTCCTTCCTATGGGCAATTCCTCTTTCATCATGCCTGAACGACTTCTCCACCCGGCACTGGCTCCAGGAAGGAGCAGATGAACCCATTGTCCCACCCTCCAGGCAAAACTCTGTGACTTTAGGAAATTAAAATAGGACCAAAGCTATTAACTCACAAACTGGTAGTTGCAAGTACCCGGTGACCTTGAGTAGCCCTCTACACCCAGATCCTCAGGTGTAACAAGAACAGTGGAGAAGCAGAGCCATTATTCTAGCTCTTGCACCCTCTTACACCTTCTTGCTCTTATCTTGTCATCTGTGCCTGTAATTTTTGTCATCACTTGCAAGCCAGCAAGCCAGAATGTTGCCTTTGGATTTTATCTGTGCTTTCCTTCCTTTCTTTTCCTTTTTTAAAAAGATTTTTGCATCACCAAGTCCTTCAGCAGAGACGGAAAACTAAATTTCTCAGTTCAGGAACTGGTGTCACAAAACTCTTTTGTAAGCACTTTGTGGTGAACTGATCAACCAACAAACCAGCTACTTGTTATTAGTGTTGTAGCTGTTACTGATATTATTTAGCTTCCATCTAACCTTAAGACCTTATTGCCTGCATATATGGGATGAAAGGCATTTCCAAATAAGAATTTGGTTTAGAAAAAACATGGGTTTGTGTCCAGTAGCTAACTCTCAGTGTCTCTCTCATCTCTTCAGATATAAAACTCTTCAGAGGAGGGATGAGGTTGCATGTGGCCATATGTGGTACTTTGATGGGACTCGGTTCTCCCGGCAGGGTCACTGACATAAAATGAGCACAACTAAATGTGTACAGCATACACAGTGCTGTGCTCTGATCAGGACCTGAGCAGAGCAGTGGATGTGTATCGAAGGTGTTTGGTTTGGCAGTAGTGGCTGGACACAAGGTGCTGCACAAGTTCGCATGGCAAATGGTGGTGCGAGCGGAAAAAATTGGCGTGGTTGCAGCAAACACAATCCCTGCTGTTGCTTGTCACCCTGCACACTGAAATCTAATCATTGCAACAGTAAGCAGTGGAACTCAGATTTTAATTAGCTGTCAGCCATGAAGTTCTCCCTAAAGCTCTGCACTTCCCTCAGTTGTGTTGCTGACCTACTTCCCAGCTCTTTCACTGAATATGGTGCACAGCTCCTCTCGAGCACCAAGATGTTAACTCAGCTAATGGAGAGCCTCTGGTGAGCTGCTCTCTGAAGGGAGTCCCAGTCCCCAGTTCTCCAGCTCACCTCTCTTTGCAGCTTGCAGTGCATGTTCATGTTTCCCAGTAGCTCCTGCTGAAGGATTTTTGTGGCATTTGAGGGGAGCTGAAAAAAACAAGTTTGTCCCTTTGTTGTTTGTGGTTATTCTCACTAGTCCATGTAAATGAACCCTTTGTATTACCCAGTCTTAATGACACTGGGACAGAAAAGGTGAAGCAGAGATGCAGTGTTATCCCACCTGCACCTAAGAGCAGTTTTCATCTGCTTGAAAAGTGACTGGTTAGGAGGGATATGAGGCTGGGAAACTGGATGAAGGTGTCCCCCTCTCCCTAGTCCCTAAGATACGCCTTTCCAGGCACATTCATACCTTCATCTTTCACAGTCTCCAAGAGAAAGGTGCAGTTGGGCTCTGAAAGAAAGCGTGGATGTCAGGGAGTAGGGGAGATAGTAAAGCCCAAATGATGAGGGAAGATACTGTGTTACAGGACTGCTCCACACTGCAGTGGCTGTGGTTCACACTGCATTTTCTCAGCCAGGCTAGCTGCAGTGATAGCTGTAACAGCATAGAGTTCTTCATGGGCTGTGAAATCTGCTGGACAAGCTGAGAAAATGCTCCTATGCTCTGCTTGGTGCTCCAGGCAAAAATGCAACAAGACTGCTCATATCCTGACACAGCAGGTTTGTCATGATGTGGGCATATCCAAGCCTCATCACGGTTACAGCTTGGGCTATGCTGAGAGAGGCAGCAGTTGCTCCAGCTACCTTTCCTTCCCTGTTTCTCTTTGCAGTAATGCAAGTGAACACCTACCATTGCAAAGGGACTTATAACCACTAATGAGTAGTCTCAAAATCATGGAGATTCTCATGCCAGTGCTAACAAATGGTTCATTCATTCATTCATTAATGCACACCCACAGTTCTCTCTGACAGCAGCTTGCATCTCTCTGCAGTTACTGGAGGAGGTTTCTGAGTATTGTCTACATATGCAGAGCAGAAAGGTAATTCCTCCCTGCAAAGAATGCCATTAGTGGACTGCGGATTCTCACACACAAGACAGAATGGTGCAGGCCAATTCTCCCATCAATGCTTTGTCAGCTTCTACACATTTTAGAGGAGGGGAACACCAACCCTCAGGTATTTCTTACTTGAAGAATTCCTCCCTTGTATTCCTTGTAAAGAGGCAGGGCAAGGTCAGCCTTCAGCTCAGCCACGGCATGCTCACCTCCGAGCAGCTGTCCTACCACCCTTCCTTGGCTCTGTCTGGAACATCTCCTCAGTGGGATGCTTTAGTCTCTGCTCCAGCTTCTGTGGGTTCAGATAATGCTGGAGGGTATCCAGTGAGTCCTCACTAGCTAGTTATCTCTGGTTGTGGTTTTTCTTGAGTTCCTCAGGCTATGGCAGAGAGATTCTGCAGGAGCAGATGGGATGTCACCTCTGGCTTGCCATCCATCTGCCTTTGCTTCTAACTTTGCATCAGGCTTGAGTGTGCGCCCACTGAACCTTCTCTGGCTCTCCTTTGCATGTTCTTGGCAGATCTGGAGATCCCTGAGAGTGTGTTTCTAAAAGAGATACTCAGAAACATAGTTTCCAACAGTTGGAGCATTTCCTTCTACTGTCACCTTCAAACCGGCCTTTGCTGTCAAGAGAATAAATCAGGCATTTAGAAATATGGAGAATGGAGTGGGACAAAGCAGTGAATAGGAAGGGGAATTCTGTGTGCTGGATATCATACACTTCTTTTTGAGCTCTCCAGGATCAATGCTTCCTTAGCTGTTTCCAAGTAGCTGGTAGAGTCTGAGTCGTGATGATCCCAGGAAGGTCTGAGCCCGTGACAGTTAGTCAATCAGCCAGCTGGAGGTCTTGGATGTGGAAGGTTTCTTCCACCCCTGGAAAACCAAGAGTAAAGACTATGCCCTAGGGAGAAGGTAGTATTCAATGGGATGTTTTGGGATGCCTATGAAAAACTGGCAGTGCATGGTTTGCTCTCACTGCAATGCTTTGGGAGTGCACAGAGGCAGCTGGAGAAACTGTGCTTGTGCTGCTTTCAAGCTTTGCCTGAAGTACTTGCTCTATGCTATGTTTTATGCAGCTTTAAACAAATTCAGAACACTAATTGATGAGCATAGCATTTAAAAACTTGTGAGAAAGTCTTCCTGGAAGAAAAATTGACTGACTAAATTTTGCAGAGCACTGCTTGTGTGTGGCAGACCCAAGAGAGTATTTGCACTGGAAACCCCCTTCCACGTGGGAACTGAAAGCAGAATTAGTTGAAGTGGCTAGGGATGAACTTAGGGAGCTTGAAAAAGGAGAGAGCTGCATGTATTTTGCAAACATCTAGTCTGCAAAACAAGCCACACACTCTTCAAATGCTGCATCAGAATCTCACTTTTTGAAAAAACTGCTTTTTCATCATCAGGGATATACAGGAAAAATTCAGTGTGTGCACAGAATTACTTCAGTGTCTGGGCTTAACGTAAGAGATGTACAAGGTGCAAACTGTCTCCTAACTCTTCTCAGAGAAGTAGAAACTCAAAAGCCTTCTGACAGCTGTTATTTGTCTCAACAGCAGTGCATGCCGGCGTCCTACTCCAGTCCCCACTTCACAGGCAAAAACCAGTTTCCAGCCTAAGTCACTGGAAAATGAAGGACTAGATGCCCCCTGTGCGACTGCCTGTCCCTTAGCATCTCTTCCCACCAGAAAAAGAATGAAGCTTTGCTTTGCTGTTACAAAACTACAGAATAAGGGAACTAAAAATGCAGATGCAATGTCAACTGAAATGTTTTTCCTGGTGAAAGCAATAATAGTCTAGGGACTCCATGACCTCAAGATGAACATCCTGCAGAGGGCCATGGAGCTGTGGTGTGCCAGCCCTGGGGCAGAACACAACTAAGCAGATGCTAACACTCTCCACTTGGAGCTCCAGCTCTTTTCACCATCATCTGAAGGCTGCCCAGGCATGGAAAAAACTAATCTGAAAAGAAAAAAAATCTCCTAAACCCCAGAGTTAAAAAGCAACAAATGTGTTCACTGGATTTGCCTTCTCCTTTTGAAACATGGAGGTTTGCTGTTTTCTAGTTTACTTGGTAACCAGAAGCAAGAGAGATAAAATAATGATATATAATCATGTGACTCCAGGAGCTGGGACTTTCAGAAAAACAAAAGTGAAATACCATGATAGGATGGCAAGATCTGGGAGCTGTGTCCAACAAATTTAGGACCATGATGCTCCATCAGCAGCTCTGGTGTCACATGAGGCCATATCCCTTATTTGATCTGTGTGCAAAGTTCCTGTTGCTAGCAGTGGGAGACACAGGGTGAATCAGATGTAGTGCACGACCCCGGCTGTGGCCTCTGTTTGTGAAGGCAGTTTGGCCTCCTCTGTACCATCTGTTTTCCAGCCCTGAGCAAGGCTGGATATTCCAGGAAAAACAGACTTTTAAAAAATTTTTTATTAAAAGTGAGAAGAGACTGACCTCAGCTGCCTAAAGGACCATATATATATTTTATTTATATATTCCAGGTCAAGAAAGCTGCTGGAACACCTTGCAAAAACCAAGCCCATTAGGCAAGAGGGTGCAAAATGACTTCTCTTAAAGGGAAGCTTGTCTTCACTACAATGGACTCTAATCAGTGCTATTCTTGCAGAGTGGTCAGAAATCTTCCTTGCCTCCTTCCTGCTTTGATTTTACTAATGTCTGCCTCAGCTCTGCCTTGTTCCAACTCCAAGTGGCCTTGCCTAGCTAGGTGTCCCTCCAGCATTGACCAGCTGTGCTGGAGATTAGCCCCTGAGTCCTGGGGATAGATCTGAGCCGAGGAACATGCTGTCTGTTGTTATCAGCATGCAGCAGCCAACTTTAGGCCCCAAGGACCCATGGGACTGGGAATTTCTATGCTTCTCAGTCTTCCCCAAGGCACCTTGAAGAAGGCATATGCCCTTGCTCCTGGCTTACTCTGTCCCTGGAACAGCTGAGGTAGCAGCATGGTTCTTATCCCAGTTCCCTTCTCTCCCCACAGCTTAGATGCAAGTTCAATGAACAGGGTCTCACACAGGTGTACCCACAGATCTTGCTATTTTGGCACAGTTTGCTCTATTTACACTTCTGAAGATGTACAGGCCAAAAATGTTTGTCTTCTCTGTGCTGCATGCTCAAGCAGCAGTGAGACAGTAAACAATGCTGCATGTCCTAAACATAGTAATTGAAGCCCTGCACACAATGAGGGTTTAACCAAAAAAGAGAGAAACACAAGAAAGCCAGGTTTAGCTTCTCAATTGCTTAATGGTTATGGGTTTGGGGTTTTTTTGCCATAGACTTTTGAGAAATGAAACTGCACCATTTGTGGGAAAACATTCTCCTTTCAAATTCCCCATGCTGTCCCTTCCTATTGTCCTCCTGGAATTTCAAACTTGGCCTGTTCAAAAGCTGCTCTGAATTGAGCAGCTTTTTCACAGCTTTCTGGATTGTGATGATGCTTTAAAATGATAGAACATGTTCCTTTGCCACCTGCCTCGTGGTTAGAAGTCCCCAAGTCTTTTTATAAAAATCTTCTGCTCTTATGGGAACCTGTTCCTTGCCTCTGGCAAAACTGTTTAGGTTCTGAGGCTGTATCCCTGTGTTTGCCTATGCAAGAGGGACACGGATGCGTGCGAGTGTGTGTGCGCATGTGTACAGATGTTTCCTAATACAGATTGCGCAAGATCAGGCTTCTTCACGCTGTGCTTCTCTTTATTCAGATGAGCTCCTGCTCTTCTGTGAGTGTCCCAGTCCCTGTGGTGGGTGCAACCATTTCCTGAGTGTAGCTGTCAGTCCAGAAATACAGGCTGCTGTGGTGTTCGTAGGCGTGTAAGCTGGAGATCAGGGGGACAGGACAGAGCAGGGACTTAGGGATTCAAGCAATGCAGACAGTGGAGTGGCAGGTATGGAGGGAACAGCAGGGATGGGAAGACATGATTATATGGGGAGAGAGCTGAGATCCGGCAGTAGAAGCAGTGCACTTCTGTGTAGGTAGCTGTATGTTTAGTAGACCAGTGTCTTAGCAGGGCTGATGGGAATACAGTCTTTTGTCTTTTACTCTGCTCCCTTCCACAGGCACCTCAGTCACTAAGGAAGTTCCAGTTCCTGGACCTCAAGACTCTAATGTGATATTTTGGTATTTGTCCCAGGGCTGTGAAGACTATCTGGCATTTTACTTGCTAGCAGTAGACTCCAGAGTTAACGGCTGTATATACATGACCAGTGGCATCAGAAAGGCTACCAACAGATGCAGAACCACCAACGGGAAGAAATAAGAGAAGTGAGAGGTCTAAAAGACATGATTCAAGAGGAAACAACGCAGGAATGCAGAATGTCCAGTCAAGAGAAGACATACACCATCACCAATCTGAAGGAACAGATGCTCCCCTCTCCTACTGTTGATAAGAAGTCAGGAGGTTAAACTACAGGCAGAAAGACTGAAGAAAAAGCTTTCTACAGCCATGAGAGTAATGATGTAAGCAGCTGGATTTTCTGCAGAGAGGGAGAAGTCTGTGTCATGGAAAGGTTTTCAGATCAGGAAGAGCAAACCTGTGTTGAGTTCAAATCAGGTGTAGATCATCTAGCTCTCAGCATCATTTCATCAGAAAAATGCACCTGAGAGATGAACAATCAGGAGATATTCAGCACATCATAAAAAGAAAACCACTGTTGTGGTTTGTACAGTGAAAGAAAACCTGCCTTTAACCTTTGGACAAAGATTTGGTGTAGAAAAACAGTCAGAGCACTGGACATTAGGCCATGCTGGGAGAGCAGGTCTAGGCAGCAATGCTATCCAAACTCACGCAACCTGGGAGCAGGCTGGTGGCCAATTTCCTGAGCAAAGGAGCCATTTAGCCAGTGGGACACTGGGGAAAAGAGCTTGTTGCTGCTCTAAAGCCCATGATCCCACTAGGGTTTTGTCCTGTCAAGGTTTGTCCCAGGCTCATATCTATTTAACTGACTTACCAACTGTTATGGTTTAAGTGGACGTGGAAAACTGTTGATATGTATAAGAGGAACTACAGAGAGAGGGTCTTTAGAACCCCCAAGGACCGAGGAAGGTTGGAACAGAGAGGGGCCATGCTCTATAAAAGTCAGGAGAACTGGAAGCTCAGCTCCCTTTGCCCTGCACCTTTCTTTCCTTGCTGCTGGTGCTGCTTGGAGGTTCTTCAACTCGCCACATGTTCTTCAGAATCCAACTCTACCAGCTACTGTGAGGAGCTGTGGGCCCCTCTCCTGAGTTGGCCCTGCCACAAGGGACCCTCACCCACCTATCACTGTGATCACTGAGATCTGTTTTGTATTTATTTGTATATAAGATTATATATCTGTTCTTCCCTCCACATGTTAGTCCCTTTTCTGTGTTACAGTAAACTCGTTCCAGTTTCAGTTTCCAACCCTTAAGGCTCTCTCCCTTATTTCCCTTTTATCTTCCCTTGGGAAGTTAGAAGGGCAGGTAATGGAGAGTAATTCTGCCCTCTGGTTTGTGGTTTGCCCTGGCTACTAAACCAGGGCAGCAACCTACCTCTTCTGTTAGTTTTTCACACTCAGCCATAGGAACCTTGACGCTTACCCAAATGCTCTCAGAAGCTGGCAGCACAAAAAGGCTTGTGTTGTAAACATTTCTCCTGCCATGGCAGCTTCTTTCCCTTGCCTGGCTGGGAGTCTGTCCCACTGTGAACTGCAAGTTGAGGTATGCAAAGAAATGGCCTGACCTGAGCAAAGTGCAACACAAGTGAGACAACAAGGACACACATAGGCATTCCTCCTAGCAAAGACAAAATAATATATTTCATCAACACTGACTTAGGGCTATATAAGATACAAGAAAAAAAAGGATACAAGAAGCCACCGGAACCTGCAGATCATAGGAAGAGGAGTCATATATATAAGCAGCTGTCCATCCCTGACCAATAGTTACACGAACTAGACAGCAGCATGAAAAGTGGTAGAAAATAAAAACATTGATATAATAAAAGCAGGGTACTAACTTAATTGTTGACTGAGATAGAAGTTACCAAGGCAACCATATCATAAGTACCAAGTAAGTGTGTAAAGTCAGGAAACCTGAGGCCAGCAAGGGAAAAGTAAATACAGGTGGATGGCTTGTCTGAGAGTAGAAGGACTTGGTAAAGAAGGAGAACTTGGGAAGAATAAAAGAGGCAAAATCAGAATATAAGGTAAAGAAAGTGATATACTCAGGACAGATTTGGGGCTGTTGGTCTGCCCTGTCCTTTATTATGACAGTTTGAAGCAGGACAATAAACCTGCTGTTTCCACCTTTCTTGTTTCCACCTTACCTTCATGGTCAGGAGGGACTTGATGTGCTCTGGGATTAAAGAGCTGTCTCCCTGCAACTGGTGAGGAAATCCCTGAAGGGCATTACCTAACCACACCAACCCTCCCTTCCTTGACAGCTGGACTCTCTTTCAATTCCCAGTTTCTCCTGACTTACTTTACAGACATAGACATTAACTGTAGACATTGGCACTACAGGAGTTCCATAGTTCAATTGACCAACACAGGGAACCATGTTGCAACTGAGCTACGCATGCATGTGGCTGTACATTAAGTCAATCAGGCCATGCACATCTGCCATGTTCAGCACACCTCCAGCTCTTCAAAGATCCTGACTCACTGCAGTGCCTTCCCGCAGATGGCTTGGGGGGGAAAGAACCAGCTAAAATAAAGTCTCTGCACAAGTCACAGCCACAGAAGAAAGGACATGTGTAAAATAAAATCCACTCAGAAGACAAGAAATGAAGTTACAACTCAGAATGAAAGCAGGGAGTTTGTGCTGGCAAAACATCAGCTTTTTTAAGGTTAGAATCTTCAAACTTGTCTTGTTCTGTAATTTTCTGTAGGCTGCACACATCAAGGTACATTTCAAGATAACCAGACTCTCTTATTTCAAAGACCAGAATGTGAAAAATTTGTATATTTTTATCAACAGGGACATAAACTGTCTAGAAAACATGAGTAGTGGCACAGCTTGTAATGCTTATGAACTTGTCCTGTTTTGTAGCATTCCTCTAGGTCTGTGCATCAAAGCACTCTTAAAAATAGTCTTCTTGGTTGTTTTTAAGGTAAGAACACTGAAATCAAGGGTCAAGGGCCAGAAGTTTTCTAGTGCATTATCGTGGAGGTGTATCTTCAAGCATTTTAACATTAAGGCACTTTCCAGGTGCACACGAATCAAGGTGCACACCGAGACAGACTTGACTTGCCCCAGCCTCTAAAAATGCAAGGACTGTCACTTTATACAGATCCTCAGGTGGATTGTTGGTGATTCTCAATAACGCAGACAATGGAGATTCTCAAGTGTCTAGAAAGGGGCTGAATAACTTTTCTAAAATACTCATGCTTTGTCCTAAATCTTACGTAACGATCGGTAGCTGAACAGACAAATCATTGCCCACTACACAGATTTTCAATGGCAGGCAGTACAAAGTTTTCTCTTCTCTAATAATAAAATGTGCATGCTCTGTACACACTGTTCTCCTCTTCAGGATCATAGAGATCCTTGCACACACTCACAGCAGAGAACCTTCAAGATTAACTGTTTTGTCTTTGCTAAACTGGAGTTATGTCACCCTTCGGGGGAAGGGTGAGGTTATCAGCAAAGCTCTAAAATGCTCTCTCTCAGTATCTGCTACTCTTGTTCTTGGAAATTCACTTCCAATCCAATCAACTTAAGCCAAAAGGCAAACCCCTAGGTTATTGAGGAAGATTCTTCTCAGAGCACCTGTTTTCCGTATCCAGTGGCAAAAGTATTTCAAAATGAGAGAAACTTAAAAATGCTTTTTTTCCCCCCCAAGCTGCGCTGTGGACTAGACCCAGTACAGAACATGGCAGGAACACAAGTCCAGGATCTCACATAAGGGTTCACTGTGGTGCTGGAGCTCATTGTGTTAAACCTATGAGTAATGTAGCCAGTGAGTGCACTGAGGACACCTTTCACAGCTGCGTGTCTCTCTTTTTGCAGTATTTTGCCCATGAATTCACACTACCAAGAAGATTTGAAAAACCTGTTAGAAGGTTTCCACAAAGGTTTGGCTCATCAGCAACTTGGAGAAACACACATAGGAGGCAAAAGCTCAGAGTTAAACCTCCTTGGTCAGGGTATGGCCAGTGTGCCATGCCATTGGTATAACATGTGGCTTACATCTGAAAGGTGTCAGAGCAGGCAGCAGAGCAGCATAAACAGCACTTTTCTGGTCAGTCAACAAAAACTGAGACCTACTTATCCAGATAAAGGTAGGACAATCCAGAACATCTGTCTTGCTCCTGAATTGGGCATTTTTCCTGAACAGGAGAATCTTTTGGGGCCTTGCTTCAAATAGTTATGCTCTGAAAAGCAGGCTAAATTCAGGAGGTCATCTTGAAGTAATAGTTGGCAGGCCAAAGTGACTTAGTGTTTAACATGCTTTAAAGGACCATATGGAATAAGTTACACTAGAGTAAAACAAACACTTGTCTCTCACATCCAGTGTTATTGTTAGCAACTTATTTGACTGTGTGTATTTCTCAGCAGCGACAATGACTCACTAAATAACAGGATAATACCATGGATCACTAGCATGTTGTGGTCTGTGGCCACAGGAAAGGTTTACTTTTACTGTTCACATGTTGGCAGTCTCAACATGTTAGCAGCAAATCCAAATGTTTATTACTGCATCTAGGGCAGAAGCACAAACTCTCTGCTTGGAGACTTTCTCTAAGCCAAAAAGATAGCATGGGGTATTTGTAATATCATGCTTGCCAGACTATAGCAAAGGCAATGAGCTGGGAATTAAATGCTGCAAAAGTAGATGTCACCTTGGTTTTGCTTCCTTTTTTCAGTGTGCTGATTGCTGATGCTGGGAATCAGCATGGGATAGGGCTGTTTCAAAAAGATGGGCTCCCTATTCCCTCAATAAAGTCTAAACCTCGATGCATGGTGGCTACTTTTGGAAACAGGCATCAAAGCAAGATGATTTTGGAGAGTGAAGAGATTGTGGGACAAGACTTATGACTGCTCCATCAAGCCCTAGGCCCCTTTTGAAAGCCTGAGAGTGATCAGAGCTGCCTCAGATGGACAAGCATGTCCCCTTGGCTGCTTCAGGAATTTCAGACTTCTGCCTATGGCCTGACATACTGAAGCTCTTCACAAATCACTGTGGGGCAGGCCTCTCCACCTCCACTAAGCTCGTGTCCTGTCTCTTGCTTCCTAACGCTTGTTGAACGTTACAGATAAAACCCAGCATCTTGGTAAGATCTTCCTGTAGCCTGGGAGACCTAGCTGCCTGGAGGAAAGTTTTCAGGTAAATTGCATCACAAGGTCCCAGCCCATCTTCCAGTGGCTTAGGGACTGTGCAGGTAGCCCAATATGGCACCATGTCATTTGTCTCCTTGCACATTGCTGTCCAAGCAGTCTACAGGACTCAGTTGACAAAGAGGAAACCACAACCCCATTCTGGTCAAGTTTCAGCAGAAGGGTGTTGGATACACCTCAAGGTTGAGAAGAAAACAAAAAGGGAATATTCCAAATGCAGAAGTTTCCTACAGGTCAAGGAAGCCTTGGCGGGGGGTGGTAGAAAGGCAGCAATAGTTTTGCAGGCCACATTCCTTGCAGGTCCATTTCCATGTTCTCTAGTTTCCTGCTTCTGCTTACATAAGAGGGAAAGAAAAGCCAATTTGATATCCTGATGAAAGGAAGGACAACTCTCTGGAAGAGCAGGAAATGGTGTGCAGTGGTGTCATGAGGGTTCACCTGCTACCTCCAGGGCATGCCGCCATCTGTGGGATAACCTGGGAAACATCCCAGGAACAAAACTGGTGAAACTCATCCAGCACAGGATGAGGGGTTTGAAAGCACCGCGAGATTGAGGCTAGGAAAAAGGCTTTACACATTGTTTAATATAGTATATTCCTACAGGGAATAAAACAACCCAAGAGCTGAATGTCCCAGGCTGGTAGGAGGAAATCTATACCCATACAGCATTCCTTGACAGAAAAAGTTCCCAAGTGTTTGTCCTCTTTGGGTATTTGCAGACAAGTCAAAAGTCATTGTTAAGCTGAGCAGAACCCAAATCATTCTAGGATATATATTTTCCTACTGTACCTTTACTCAAATCCTGATATTTTCCAGAATCCCAGTTCTGTGAGTGTCTTCCTTCTACCTCTGCCCACCTTTCTGCTTAAATAAACTGATGTGGAACTTTCCAGAGTGAAATGTGTGCCTCTCTCCTCTTCTTTTTTCATGTCTCTGGAAAAGGCTCAGCTAGAGAGATCACAAACTGAAATCTGCATTTTATGTTAGCAACGTCAGAGTTCAGCATTCCAAGGATTTGGGATAGATCCTAAAAGCAAACATCCCAAACTCAGGAGGAAGTTCAGCATTAGATATAAAAGAAATCCAAGTATGTTGAAGTATGGAAATAAAAATAACTTCACTTTGCCCTGTGGTGGCCCCATGCAATAAGAATACATTTATGATTAGATCACAGTGATGGTTGGAGCCCTAGATAAGAATAAACTGAGTTCTGAAGACCTCCAGATTTACAGTAGTGTTGCTATGTTTTTCTCACGTGTTGCCAGACTAATACTTAGTTTCTTAGAAAATGAACTCCAAAATGAATACCAATTCATAAATTCTCTGCTTTACCTGTAAATTGGCAGAGAACACCGCTGCTGCTTAAAACTCTCATGTTGTTGCCCCTTCCTGTAGCAGTGAGATCAGCAGATGGTGGGTCTGAAGAGTGGAGCTCGTGGCTCACTGCTGGAGTCCATCTGAAGCACATTGGAACAACAAGAGATCTCTGCAGCCATATTCCTACCCAGCCTTCTGGCACATCTTGCCAACCACTGAGGGAAAACCTCCTGAGCACCTCTAAAATTGAATTATTTATCTCATGGACATGCAACTCTGAATTCAGATTCTTTTTTTCCTGCATTTGTTAAGAGGTTTTCTCCATTTGCTGAATGCCTTGTCTGCAAACCCCAGCACCAGGATTACCCTCATGTGAGCACAATTCAGCAATGCTGTGGTTCAGTTTGCTGGTGAGTTACCAAATACCTAAAACTCAGTATCATCCAGGGCTGTTTTGTGAGCCCTATTTCAGTTTGTATCATGGGATGGAAATTCAGAAGCAGTTCTTGTCTGTGAATGACCAAAACTGGCAGCTGGATTTAGACCAGCTGAAGGCCATCAAGGGTTATCTACTCATCTCTGCATGCTGTGCAGTCAGTTACTATACAAAAAAAAAAATTAAAAAAGAGAAATTTGTGTGGCTGAATGGCTTAACATAGTGAAATAAAAATGGCAGCACAGTTTCTCTAAAACATGGGCTATTTTCACTTCCCATCTGAAGTTTTATTCTTACTCAAAAGGATTATGGCCACATGTATGTGGAAGATACTGGACCTATTTGTGCTGCTATTCATGAGATTGCAAGCAGTGACTGCCGTGGTACATGCTGCAGTATTTACATATGGTTCTTGCAGCCTGAAAACACAAACCTTTCCTGAAATGCAGTCCTGAAATGAAGCCTTCTAGAAAACTGCCTCTCATTTTGACACCTTCAGTGACATTCTCCCCAGATAGATCATTGTTCCTTACCCTGAAGGAGGAAAGACAAGAATAGGAAGATGATATTTTGGGAGCAAGAAAACCAAAGAACACATCTGCCCATTTTCAGATTTTTTTTGGAACATCATATTCTTCAGGCCTCAATTCCTTGAGCAAACCTGGTTTTATTTGGCAAATGGGTCTGGGAACAGGCTGAGCCATCGCATAAAGCCCATTTCTCCAGAACATAGGCAATAAAATGTATGTGGCCAGAGGAGTGAATCAGTCTGTGAATGTGTCTCCAGAATCTGGTTCTATCTTCTTACTCACTAGACAAAAGACAGAGATGGTGTCCAAATTCCATTCTTCAGGAATCACCATAAAAATATTGAGGTTGTCTGAAGGAGAAAAGTATACACCGGACTTACTTCAAGCCAATGCCAGTCTGTGAAATCCTCTCTGAGCAACTTCACCACGTAGCTGTCCTCTGTGTGATTTACTTTGAGGATGCTCTCTTCTTGGACACACTATAACCCACAAACATGGCTTTCCCTTCTCACAGGAAAGTCTGAAATCACGAACCAGTTGTGGATGTCTGGTGCAAAGACTTCTTCAGACATGATGTCTGAAAAACAAGTGTGTTGTGGTTTATTTTTTTTTGAAAGCCACTAAGATTTAGGAACAAAACCTATCACTGCACCTAGAAGTGCTGTGGGCCTTTGGCTTCTTACGTGAGACAGAATGTATTCTTGCTCGTTCCAAATGCTGCCAGGTCAAGGGCAGCTTTTATCCCTGGCTAGTGAGAATAAGCACTGAGCTCAGCTTTGCCCTTGCTACTCGACTTCTGGGTTTTGTGCTGTCCCAGCTCAGCTCAGCAGCTTCCCTCTGTCTGATTGTGAGAAAGAGCAGAGCTCCCCCTTCCCCCTCTCCTTCCTGCACTCTGGCAGAGAATGGTGCGTGGGAGGACCTCGGGGTTGATGCTTGGAGACTGCAGAGCTCATAATGACTAGTCACTTATAAAAGATACGTTAGTGATACTGTCGCTAATGCTTTATATGACTGTTTATATTCTTCTCTAGGGTCTCTGAGTGAGATCGCATCAACTTTACACAAGGGACCAAACAAACATTAGCAATACACACGACTAATCAATAGTAAATATTAATAACAGATAGTACTCTGATAATAACAAAACATTAGTGATAACACAGCCTGCCTGACAAATGCTTCTAATAGAGGGAGAGAAGGAGGGGGGTGCAAAGGCCTGGTCATTCTCAAGGTCCCTGGGCAGGTCTGGTCTCAGACTGCGGACCAAGTGATGACTCCTGCCACCAGGTCTTTGTCTACTGGGCCACACTGCCCCAACCTTTGGTACAAATGGGAAGATCAAATTAAATAGGTCCCAGCTTTTCCAGCTCCATCCTGCTATCCTCTTCCCAGTCTGCCCAGCACAACTGTTGAGTAATGTCTTGCTCAGGGACGGTGCACACCAGCTAGTCTTTCTCTCTGGGAAAAGGGCAATGCATAGCCTTGAAGAGAGGGGGAAAACAAAAAACAAAGCAAAACAAAAAAATCACACACACACACAAAAAAAGGGAGAAATATTGGGGAAAAGCTTGAATCTATCAGCAGGCTTACGGTAACCTATAAGCAGAACCGTATCCAACAGAAAACAGAAGCAATCTGAGGAAGTGTGAAATGCAGAAGTGTTCTTTCATAGCAATAACAGCAAAAAGGTTTCTTTGTTAATGACTCAATAGCAATTAAAAAGTTATCTCTTGAGCCCAGTTGCTTAAAGATTCATTTTTGTGCTAGCATTTCTATGGACAGGTGTTATGTGTTTAAAAGGTACTCATAAAAAAATTAAAAGTTCGCCTGACACAGACAAATTTCAGCTGCAGCACTCTGAAAAGAGTGTTTTCTTTTCAGCACTTGAGAGGAAACCAAAGAGAAGATTCGTATGTCAGTGATTATAAAAATGAGAAAAGTGGGAATATCCATGGAAATGCTAGCTATATAAGGGGAAACAAGGACTACACACGGGTCCTCTTGACTGCAGACTCTACTAGAGACTTAAAAGCAAACACTTGCATTATGTTCTTCTTATGTAACGACACAGGAAAGCATTTTCATTCATGAACGGAAACGTTTGACATTTGTGGTCTAGTAATTTTGCTTTACAATCATCCTTCATATCTCTGGAAATCTCCTACAATTTCAGTCATATTCCTGATATTATTTTCAGTTCTTTCTGTATAATTTCACTTTACCTGCTTTAGTGTTTTTTTCCAGTCTATTAACCACCTGAAAAATGAGAAAGCTTTACCTAGCACTTTGCAGTGGGAGTATGAATACCATATTATAACACCTGAAAGAACATGAACTGTTACCCAAATGCCATTCTGTAGCACTTAGAGAAAAATCTCACATTTAACTGCACCACCGCAAACTAACAAGATTTTTAAGCTAAGGCTACAAAAAGCTTTTTTTTTGTGTGCTCTTTTTAACAAAACACTTCCCAGGAGAAAGGTGTTCTGCCGAGGGTGTACTCTGCTTTTTTGGCAGTGCCTGTTTCACAGAGCTAAAACATTTTGGTGCTAGTTTAAAGGAGAGCTATTACTTCAGTGCTTTGGAAAGCACACACAATAGCACACAGCTGTTTTCATTGGGGTCGACTTTCACAACACTGTAATGGCAGTTAAAACTGTACCCAAAATCCTTGCACAGGATGTAATCAACCTCAAATCTACAGAGAAACATTGGGAAACTGCTTTCAAGTGCCAAGAAAAACAACAGTAGTTTATAACAAGTTCTTCCCAATGTCCAGTCAGCTTAACCCAAATGAGACATGCTTCTCAAAACGAAAGTAGGACAGACTAGAGAAGAAAAAATCCATGACTATTTTTATGATTTTTTCTAAATAGAAACACAAAAAGTCTCAGACAAACCACCACTGATCCCTCCTGCCCCTCAGTCCACCAAAGCTCTAAAAGCAGTCAGCCTGTAAATCCAGTTCATGACTGGATGCTTGTTTTCCAACATTTTTCTCTTGTCTGTTTCAGGCACTGGGAAAGTTTCTGTCCCTCCAGCGGCAAAGCTGTTACATGTAATTTTCCTTACACAAAGAGCTTAAGCGCTATCCAGCTATTGGAGTCATCCCATAGTCCCAGATGTAAGGCTTTTCTCAGGATGTTAGTCTAACCAAATACCTAGGTGTTCCCAAGAAATGCTTGAATCGCTTTCCACTTACCCCAGCCGAGTCTCAGCAGTTGTGGGTAAAGCAGAATGGAAAAAAGCCCTCATATGATAGTGTCTCTAAATTTACCAGAAAGAAAGGAGCTGGGGTGCTTGTCCTTTAAGTGTCTCTAAAGATGGTTTGCATAGCTGGATCTCAGCTTATCTATGCTTTTCTGCTTTTGCTTCCATACATGGATCTGTTCCCAACAGTAACTTCAAGCTGTCGAAAAGAAGCTATCTGGCAGCTTTCAGCTTCATCTGACACATAAATGTGCCCAAATAAATAAATAATGATCTTCTCTGCTTGTTGGCTCCTTCATTTATTTATTTATTTATTTATTTGCACCTCAGAACACCTTTTCTTTTTTTTTTTTTTCTTCTTTCCAGAGTAACACTTTGTTATTTTTTCCCATTTTTTTCCTTTGCTTTGCTTATAGGTCAGGCTTTTGCATATTTGATACTTGGAAGCGTGTCAAGGCAATATACATCATGTCTGTAGTGAGGGAAGGTTAAGAGTCAAATTTTTGAAGGGAGAGAGATTATAGAAGAGCCACGTGACTGCTCCCAGATTAGCAGCAGTAGCAGGAGTACACATTCCTCTGATATTAGAGTAGCCACTGTGGGACATGCCTGAAGCATTGAAGAGTGGAAGCTACAGTTTGGAAACTCCTTGCCAATGTATTTATGAATAAATCACTCCTCGTTCCCCTTCCTACCTTCCATACTTCCTAGGTTTCAGTTTCAGAAAGGGCTGATAAAGAAAAAAAATGTTCACAGAGGGAGCCCTCTTTGCCATAGGTCAGGAAAGTAGCCATATAATTAACCTTAACTCTGATCTTTGTTATCTCTGCTGTGCAAATGGGAATGTTAAGGGCTTGGTGAAATGGCAAGACTAATTATATGTCATTATTATTGTACGTTATAGTGGCAAGTAGGAGTAACAAAGATATTAGGAACCTAAGGTCCTGGAGAACAGGAGAGGTGCCCAAGGACTGAAAGAGAGCCAGAGTCACTCTAGTCTTTATAAAAGGCGAGAAGAAGGATCCAGGAAACTACAGGCCAGGCAGCCTCACCTTCATCCCTGGTAAAGATAAGGAACAACTAATTCTGGACTCTGAGCATGTGGAGGAAAAGAAGATAATCAGTTGTCAGCATGGATTTACCAAGGGGAAATCGTGCTTGACCAATCTGATAGCCTTCTATGATGGCATAACTAGCTGCTGTTGTCTACCTTGACTTCAGCAAGGCTTTTGACATGGTCTCCCATACTATCCTCGTAGGGAAGCTTAGGAAGTGTGGGTTAGATGAGTGTACAGTGAGATGGATTGAGAACTGGCTGGATGGCAGAGCTCAGAGAGTTGTTAGCAGTGGCATGAAGTCCAGCTGGAGCCCTGTAGCTAGTGGTATCCCCTAGGGGTCAGCACTGGGCTCTGTCCTGTTGGACATACTCATCAATGATGAAGGGACAGAGCGTATCTTCAGCAAGTTTGTAGATGATACCAAACTGGGAGGGGTGGCTGACACTCCAGAGGGGTGTGCTGCCATCCTGTGTCACCTGGACAGGCTGGAGAGCTGGGCAGAGAGGAACCACATTCAACAAGAGTCCTGCACCTGGGGAGGAATAACCCCAGGCACCAGTACAGGTTAGGGGCTGACCTGCTGGAAAGCAGCTCTGAGGAGAAGAGCCTGGGAGTCCTAGTGGACAACAAGTTATCCATGAACCAGAAACGTGCTTTTGTGGTCAAGAAGGTCAATCATGTCCTGTGATGCATTAAGAGAACTGTGGGCAGCAAGTTGAGGAGGTTATCCTCCCCATCTACTCTGCCCTGGTGAGGCCACATCTGGAGTATTCTGTCCAGCTCAAGAAAGACAAAGAACTACTGAAAAGTGTACAGAAAAGGGCTATAAAGATGATCAGGGGACTGAAGCATTTCTCTTATCATGAAAGGCTGAGAGAGCTGAGACTGTTTGGCCTGGAGAAGAGAAGACTTAGAGGGGATCTTATTAACAGGGCAGGTATCAGGAGGATGAGGCCAGACTCTTCTTGATGGTGACCAGTGACAGGACTAGGGGCAACAGGCACAAACCAGAACACAGGAAGTTCCATCTAAGCACAGAAAAAGCTGCTTTGAGGGTGACAGAGCACTGACAGGCTGCCCAGAGAGGTTGTGGAGTCTTCTTCTCTGGAGACATTCAAAACCTGCCTGGACACAATCCTGTGCCATCTGCTTTAGGTGAACCTGCTTTAGCAGGGTGGCTGGACTAGATGAGCTCCAGAGGTCCCTTCCAACCCCAGCCACTCTGTGATTCTTTGACCTAATTGATTACTTCAGACTGGGATCCCTGAGTAAAAGAAAACTAGTGAAAGATGTTTTCAGGCACTTAGATATCTAAGGCTGAAGACAGGGGTCCATATTCTGGCCACTTACATTGAAAATATACTCTGTGCTGGTTTGGTTCTGGCATGGTTTCGGTAGCAGGCCAGAAGTCCAGGATGGCTCCTGTAAGAAGCTACTAGGGGTGGCTACCCATGTTCAGGTGGCCAAGGCCAAGCCATTAGAGAGACAGTGGATGCGCTTCTGTGATTACCATATAAAAAACCTTGTATAAGATCTGAGAGCAGAGAGCAAGGTAGAAGAGCTGAGCTGGAGAGGTTAGAGCAGTGCTGGGGAAGAAGGTGCCCAAGCATAAGTTCCCCTGCAGCCCATGGTGAGATGGCAGGCTGTCCCCCTGCAACTCACAGAGGAAAATGGCAGAGCATCCCCTGAAGATGCCAGGAGGGGCAAATGTGGACCTGCAGCCCATGGACTTTGATCTGCAGCCATGGAGGACCCAGCACCAGGGGAGGTGACTGTTACTGAAGCAGCCCGTGACTCTGTGGGAAGCCCATGATGGAACAGTCTGCTTCCTTGTGGGAAGGACTCATGTTGGAGAGATTCGTGAAGGACTCTCTCACATGAGAGGGATCCCATGAGAAACAGGGCAGGACTGTAAGGAATCCTTCTCCCTGAGGAGGAAGGAGCAGCAGGAACCACCAGCCTGTGAACTGACTCTAAACCCCATCCCCTGTCCCCCTGTGCCGCTGGGGGGAAGGAGGGAGAGAAACCGGGAACAAAGTGATTTGGGCCTGGGAAGAAGAGAGGGGTGGGGTAACATATGCAAGCCCTGCTCTTTGTGTTGTCTGTGTCCTGTTTGCATTTGATTAGTGATAAATTAAATTGATATTTTTTGCACAAGATGAGTCTGTTTTGTCCAGGACCATAATCGGGGAGTGAAACCCTCCTTGTCCTTGTGTTGTCCCATAAGCTTCTAGTTGGCCTTTGTCCTCCTCATCCCAGATTGTGTGTGCGTGTGGGGTGAGCAAGCAGCCACGTGGCTGGTTCTTTGTTGTTGGTTAGGCCCAAACCACAACATCCTCAAACTTAGTGGTTTTGATTCATTGCAGGAGAAATTCCTTGTATATTTCCCCACACAAATAATCTCAACTGTTTAAGGTATTTCAGAAACATCTGTTGAACACTTGGCAGAATAGAAGTTTTTTTAAAGGCTCACCAGGTCCACCCTATACAATTAATGATAAACTACATAATTTCATTATTATGTTACAAATTGCCCAACTGGGGTTATTATTTCAAATGACATATTTGACTTCTGCTGTTCAGTGTCTCAGAAATTAGAGGGGGTGTGTGTGTATAGATGGGGATCCTGGGAGGTCTCCAGCATTTACTCAGAATCCAGATCAAAAACAGCTGCCCTGGGAGCACACCCCTGCAACCCAGTGTAATCTCTAGGCCTATGGAAGTCTGAAATAGGCAGCAAAAGGTCAGTGCCTGTTGTTTGGGGTGGTAGGAAGTAACGGCAGGAGAAAAATTCCTTCTGGAAATCTGTCCTGGGGTTTCTTCAACCTTTCAAGAGCAAGAGCCAGGCTCATCCTAGGAGGGTGCTTGAATAAGAATGTATGCCACTATTCCCTATCAGACAGGCTTGGTGACTAAGGAGGTCTGTGCTCTAATGCAAATTAAAACATGATTCAGCAAAGCATTTAAATTCCTGCTTAATGTTAAATATTGAATAATACATTTGATCTTCCTGCAGTTAATTATGTCATTTTAGTTCTCTGCCTTATTAGGTTGTTCAGATATGGATGTGAAGCTGCCACAAAGCAGCATAAAAAGCAAACAAGATTTGGCTCTAACGTGAGTGTATTTGTGTTTCACAGGTCTTTTGACTTTCCTGTGTTGCTCCTAAGAAGCCTTATGGCTAACCAAAGCTGGCAAAGGAAAGCAAGACTGCTGCTTCAATTAATTGCATGTGTCCTCCTTTCCATGAAAGAAATGTTGAAAAGCAGAGGTGTGCATAACTGAAGATAAACTTATGTAGCTTTGAGAATAACATGATAATGCTGGACTGATAGAGTTTTGGTAACCAAGGGGGCCAAGGGGGCAGGCTATTTTCTGGCTTTGATCCACCCTTCTGCACAGCCACCACATGTCACCCTCTGGATGAGTGACATCAGCCTCTTTGTGCTCCACTCCCTGCACAGCATGGCCAAAGAGGTTCTCATATTTTCCGTTGAGAGGTTTTCAGTTTGTCCCTGCTGGGAGAGGTGAAGCTTGTATCAGGGCATGTGGATGATAAGGTGAAAGGCATTTTCCTAAAGCAAAAGAAAAAATAGGCAGCGGTGTTGCCAAGCACCAAGTGGGCCACAGGGAGATGGAAATAAAACACCATTGACCTTTCTGCCCACTGACTCGTCTCCTCCTCCCCAAAACATGTAGTACAGAGGGAGAAAGTCCATCTTTGGTGGTGAGGCATGTGGAGGACATCAGCAGTTCTGCTTGGCCTGGCACCGAACAGATTTTCAGGAGTGCTGGTGAGCAGAGGACTGGTGTCTTGCTCCAGATGAGGGCAGTACACCTTTGTCTGCCATGGCCTGGTCCCCCTATGAGTAGTCAGTTCACTCTGGTGCCCTCCCAGAGCCACACACCCTCCTGGGGGAAATCTTCCCCAGCTTAACACTCAGCAACAAGGTTCTGTGTCTCCATTCTTTCGTTATTTTGTTTTGTGCTTTTTGTGCCATCTGTCCTGTCTGCCATGGCCAGTGCTGTATCCTTGAGACAAAGTGGGCTCTTCTGAACCACCAGTGCCCTTTCCCATCCTGTATGCTGCAGTTTCAAGCCACCAAAGAGGCGTTGAAATGTCTTTTCTTAATATCAATGTGAATTTGCAAGAGAGATTTAAATATAGCTGTCTGCTTTCCTAGGAGACCCTGTAGCTGTATTCTCACTGCAGCAAAAGCTGCAACATATGCCCAGCATCTGCAGCCATTTCCCAAAGACCTCCAGGGACTTGTTATTCTGCACTTGGCTTGTACAGGGTTCCAAAATAAAGGCTTGCTGAGAGAAAGGGTGGAGGGACAGACTGCAGCTGATGTCTTCAACATGTTCAGATGTGCTGCTCAGGTGCATTTATGTAGCATTACGTGCCATGAAAGCTGTATGTGGCTCTGAGCAACCTGATCTAATGTGGAAGTCAGCCCAGCTTTGAGCAGGGACTGCATCTCCAGAGATCACTCACAACCCAAATTATCCTGTGATTCAGTGAGAAACTCACTTCAGGATATAGTCACATGGCAGAGGAATAGCAAGGAAATCTGAACTCCTAAGGCACCTGTGTCATTTTCTGTCTTCCTCTCGTTTTTAGTAACATGACTATCTTACAAACTTTTTGAGACCGATCCATCTCTTGTTCCACATACATGGCTTGTATCTGGTATTGCTGGAACCTTGCTGCACCACAAGTGAAAATCCACTATTTCCCCCACTCCCCCCCTTTTTTTAAAAAAAATCAAAGTGATTAAAATGCAGTTGGGCCTGTGCCCAGGTAAAGCACAAGAAACTCAGGCAGCCATTCTTTCCTTGTGTTAAGTATGTAAACCTTTGCAAGTGAATAAGGCTTTTTCTGTTTAGGGTAAGCAAATATGCCTCAAACCTGGGTAGCCTCCAATTCTTAGTGATCATTAAGTGATTGTTTATTTCACCAAGTCATAAATTACTGTGCCTTCAGGACAAAGCTAATAGAAAAAATGCTAATTGGTGCTGGTCAGAAATTTTCCAGTGGAACATTTTTCTGTCAGAAACTCTCCTGAATAGTCAAAGTTAAAATGTTCCAGAAGAACATGTTGATTTTCCTGAATCTCCAATACGACACAGTGAGCTGAGGTGGGGTAGGGTGGGAATAAGGAAAGAGGGAATCTGTTAAAACCCACTTGCTGATCTCCCCTCAGTTTATCTGCCTGGGAGCATGTCTTCTGGCATTACTAGGGACTGGAGTTTGGAGCAATCTGCCATGCAGAAAGCATGCTGGTGGACAAGTCCTGAAGATTCCTGGTTCCTGGATGGGAGTGGTAAATACCAAAGTCAGGGACCCAGCCTTGTATTCCCTGCTCCCTTTCACTGTACCCCAGCCTGGGAATGCACATACAAAATGGCATATTGACATTTCCAAATAAGATACGTTGGTCAGCTGAACTGGACATTCTCCTTGGCTTCCAAAATAAAAGACTTGAATTTTGTTCTGGGACTTCTGCTAGAAGAGAAGGAGGAGGTGGTCTGCATTCACTTGTACTTGGGATTTCTTCAAGCTTCTTCTTCATCTGCTTGCAGTTTCTTTTCTTTAATCTCACACTTTCCTGCCTTCTGACAGAATTGCCTCTGGGGCTGAAGAGATGAGTATCACAGCAGCCTGGTCCCTGTGATATTCCCAAATTCAGAAACAATGGTAGGGGCTCCAATTTGCATGTAACTTGAGATACTTGAGGACTATATGACCAGGATGGAACTGAAAAGCCCTTAAACAACTGTGCTTCTGCTGTGGTGACTGAAGGGGTCTGCTGATAACAGCTCACCCTGGACCTGCGCTGCAGGACTTGGACAACACACATGCAATCAGCAGCATATTTAGATGGTGCATGTGTCTTTACATGTTTGCTCCTGGCTTTGCTTGTGCCCGCTAACCCCTTTGCTCCACTCCTGCTGAAACCATACTGGCTCTTTGTACTTCCACATTTCTCTCCTTCAAAGAACACCCCCAGAACCAAGCACCCATGGGAGTGGGGCACATGACCCCTCTCTTAGAACCAACTCCAGATCCTAGGGCTGGCAGAAAATGGATCTAATGCTGATCAGAATACTGCAGTAATCAAGACTAAGGATACCCTGAATTGCCAAGCATTAATTTTTGATGCATTTCAATATTTAAAGAGCTTGATAAGATAATTTAAGAAACACTGTTGCTTTTTAAATTATTTGTAGGCAATTTATAAAGGAGCAAATTGACTTAGAATGAACAATATTTTGGCTAGGGTAGATGTATGGCTCAGACAGCTGCCTACATTTATTTAAAGCATCAGAGAGATGACAATTTTGAAATTCTCTGCTAGAAACCTCAGGTCTCAACAGGCCAGATTCCCAGCCAGCAGAAGTCAGCAGAGGATCCAGGCGGCGTCTCAGCACTGGTTGCAATTTTGTTGAAGGAAAGTTTTGCTTTTGAAAATAAAGTAAAAGAGACAGAGGTTTTCCCTGAAAGTTTTGTTTTCTGTGAAAATATTTGAGTTGTCATCTAAAACTTGAAAACCACAGCTGAAAAAAATTAACTGCATGTTGCCAAGACAGAAGAAAAAATCCTGCTGCCTTTTTTTCTTGATTTGTTTGTTTTCCTGGAAACATCCTGATGTGAGTGGCTGCAGCAGTTTACACCTGATCAGGATCAGGCCCAGTGCTGATAGCACTGTCACTTGCTTGATAAAAGCCATGTGAGTCTGCACAGAGTTCACTGTGGCAGCCACATCTCTCATACATATCACATAGCTGTTTTGTGCCTGAAGCAGAGGGCAGGGAGGCAATGGCACAACGCATGTGACGTTAAAATGAGCTGCTTTATGTAACACAATATGCTTCAAATGCACCCAGTGCACCACGGAAACTATGTAAGGGAAGCCAAGAAACTTCCATACAATAGTATAAACAGAGACAAAGAGTCTGTAAAGGGCAGCACATTTGGTTACCATTGAAGGAACACTCAGCATAAAACATCCCCTTACTTTCTGACTTTCCCATCTTGGTCATCAAGGGACATCTCCAAACATGCCGTCAAAAAATGAGCGTGAGGGCAAAAATTCATACCTGCAGTGGATCCTGGAAAATAGGAGGTGCTGGTTTTACAGCATATAGGAATTTTCTCCAGCTGCCCCTTGAGGTCCATAGAGAATCACCACAATTTATTTTCTTTGCTAACCACCATTGGGGTTTAAACCACTTCTCCACTTCCCTCCCCTCTGATACTCCTGTCTGCTGCCCAAACACCACCCCATTTGAGTCCAGGTAATTAAAAAATTTCTCAACCTGCAGTTGATGCAAAAGTGGAAAGTGGAAAATTCTCTTTTTCATGGCTTTTGCTACTGCATTGCTAGCTTAGTCAAACTCACTGCCTCTGCCTTCAAGCCATGCCCTGCTTATAGTCTCAGGTCTTTGCCAATCTGTTTGCTTCATACAGCTAGCACACACCACTTTCTCTGTTCGGGTTCATTCCTGCACAAAACAGAAATGATAAGACTTGTTACCACTGTTGTGTCTTTAGGGCAGCAAATTATGTTTGTTCTTGAAGGTACGAAGGGACTTAGAACAGAAGGGTCTTATTCTGCATGGTTTCTAGGTATGGCTATAATGCAGTTAGGAAAAGCCATTATGTTTTTTCACCTGTGAAGCAGATGGCACATGTAACAAGTGCTACAGCAAAAAATTTAATCTGTTCCAGAAAACATGACCCAACATGACAGAAGTGTAGCAACACAATAGTTGAAGGTTTCAAAATGTTCAGAGTCTTAGGCTGGATGAAGGGAAGAGAGAGGCAGAAAGAATGGAGTTGCACACTTTCAACCACAGCAGGCATCTGAGGGCAGGTTTTGTTCAGTTATGACTGAGTGTCACTAGCACAGCTCTGCCAGTCGTTTCACAGATAGAGAAGATTTTGGAGCCCTGAATGGCTGAGTATTGTGTATTTCAGAATTTTTTCTGCTCTACACTTCGCCTATGGCCTGATATTCCTTTGCCCTGAACAGGCAGAAGAACACCCATTTTGGTTTCTTTCCCTGTCGTGAAACCATGACCAGATCCAACCAGGCCAGTGGAGCTGCCAGGATAAAAGTGGTGCTTTATCTGAATAAAGCTTGGTCATAGAATTTCACTTGAAAGTGACTGACATCCTGGGAATCCCAGAGGTCATTTTTAGCCCTTTGGGATTGGGAAGGAGTTTTCCATCCTGTGGGGAGAGTGTGGCTCAGAGGGTCCCTTGTTTCTGCAGTTATCTCAGGGTGATGGCATTTTGACATTTTTTCTCCAGAATGTTTTAATTCATGTTCATCAGCTTGTTGGTGTGATAATAATAATCAGCACTTCTGTGGAAACAGTGCTTTTGAGATGAACATTGTAATCAGTTTGAAGAGACACTGATGAGTATTGCTAAAATTAAAGGGTCTATATTCAGCAAAATTGCTTTCACGGGGAAAATGTAGTTTGATCCATGCCTGCCGCGATCCACCAGCTCCATGCTAGCTTGACAAAGCCAGACATGTTCACAGTTGGAGGGGGTGATACCTCTGTGGGAGCCTCAGCAAAGATGTTCCCCACAACTCACATTTTCCCACTTGTACGTTCCTCAGTGTGACAGTGGCCTTCTTTTTAGGCTGTCATCTGGCCAGACACTGGCAGCAAGCAGCTTTCACTCCCAGAGGGAAGACAGTTCAGAAACAGAAAACCCAGCCCATGCTTGTGCTGGAAGAACGGGTAGCTGCCCACTGCTTGCTGCAGGGCCCCTGGTTTCAAAGTTTCTCCCTGGTGTTGTCGACCTCATATGGTCCATAGGTGTATCAAGGCTGTGATAGGGTAGGGTACCTACCTTCCTACACTACTTGCAGGGTAGGAAGAGAAGTCTTTGGGTGACACCTGAATGTCCTTGAGACAAGAGATGCCATGTGTGTACACTCCATTGACCTTGCTATCTGATCTCTTACCATCACCAGAGATGCATGCTATTAGCACCTTAGTGGAGGAAAGGCTTTTCCTAAGGCAGCCCGAGCCCTTCCTCCATCTCTGACAGCCTCTCAGACAGTGTCTGCCTCTCTCCGTTCATGATGCCCAGTTTCTCAGCTCTTTGCAGTCATGAGTGTCTCACTATGGAAAAGTAGCCCTTCTGGGCATGCCACATAGTCCTGCTCCTCATCCCCTTGAACTCTTTGGCCTGCTCACTGCTCTGCTGTTCCACTACCACACATGTCAGCAGCCTCATGCTCCACTCCATTCAGGGATGAGTAGTGAGAGATACCCCTCCAGCTTTGTTCATCTACCTTTTACCTCAGTCAAAAAGATGTCCTAATTTGGCTTGCTGGTGACTTGCAGTATGTGACTGAGTGCAATGAGACCTTGCAAGTGTTTGAAGACAAAGGGCAAAACTGAAAACCCCTATTAATGCTTTTCTTTTTGAGGCTGCAAAGGTTTCCCAGTGGAAGGAGTCGTCTCTGTTTTCCCTCTAGTAGCTCTGTGCTTCAGGCTCTGATCCTTCCATGGATGTGTATAAGCTCTGGAGGCAGCAGCTACAGCTGTGGGGGCTGGCAAAGGGCAGCTCTTTGCACCCTCCTGTTGCAGTAGTACGAACTGAAGTGGATAAAAATTCAAATCCAGAGGGTGATGCAAGGATGTAATGTCAGTGCTAGTGTGACTGAAAATCGATAATTTGCACATGAACATGACTAAATATAAAAGGAAGGTATCAATTTGTCCATAAACCTGTCAAGGATCTAGCGTTTCAGAAGTATTTAATGGCCTATATAGCCAAAACACAAAGCTTAGAAGTATCACTTCCTGCTGAAAAGCATGAAATGGCTCACACTGCCAGTGCTGGGGCCATAAAGCTGTAAGTGCATCCCTCTGGGGCATCCCAAGCCTCTGCTTTCCTACCCCTGCTCAGGTGAAGTGAGAGTTACTTCAGCCTCTGCAAGAGGCTTCCTGCTTTACCACTTCTCTGGAAAAAGCAAGGAAAGCAGGGGAGGAAACACTGCTGGGTATGACTGCTTATACTTCACACATTGCCACTTAATATTGTTACTGCAGTTCATACAACACAGAACAGATTTAATATGCAATTAATAAAATTACTAGGCAATCATTAATGATTTCCTGCATGTTCTCAGGGGTCTGAAAGCAAGCCCCAGGCTGGCAGAGCACCAGTCCTTCACAGTATGTCCAATCATTGAATATGTTTCCTAATTTTTTCCCTTCCTCAAGGCTATCTGCCCAAAATATTTCCTTCGTTCTCAGTTGGAGGGCAGAAAGGGGAAGAATGGAGCTGATTTTGCCTGCTACTTCTTTTTGCACTGTCAGAAATACGACCCAACAACTTATATTTTTTGTGAGTTGTTTAAATTGTGGCCTCTGGGCTCTTGGAAGTGGAAGACCTGCCTGCCTCTGGGTGAAGAGTGGCTCCCCCCACTCAGCATGAAGCATTTGTGAGTGGAAAGATGTTGCTCAAGAGAGGACATTTCAGGAGCATCTCAGGCATCAGTGACAACTCTCGTCTTCCTACTACTGCTAATCAATAATTATATCCAGAAGACCCTTGACATGTGAGGCACAGGACTGGCCTTCACCATAGCAGGACTGCCCCAACAACCCCACTCTTTTCTCAAGGCATACAAAGGGGATGATGTCAGCAGCCACAAGAAAATAAGAACATTTCAATATCAGGAAACAGAGAAGAGAAACAGAGAGAGGCTGTAGGATCTCAATGCTTAGAACCACTCAAATCTCATCTGGACATGGCCCTGATTAATCTCATCCAAGCCTGACCACAATCCTTTCCCACCTCAATCATTATGTGATTCTTTGTATTTCCAAGATCCAAATGTTTGATAGAGAAAGTGTTCTGGAACTGAAGACTGCTCCTTACTCACCAGCAGGCCAAGGGAAGAGGCACAGAGGCAAACATTTCTTTCATGGGGGTGGGCTGGTTACCTCCATGACAGACACCCTAGTCTTTGCACTGTGTTTTGTCTTCTGCTAGTTTAATATTCAGGATTGGAAGACAGTGGAGACAGAGACCGATCACTTGATACTTCAGCAGTGATTATTGTGAATTAATTCATTTAAAATAATTTGGAATTTATTTTTCTTGTTTTTGAAGGCTACTTGTGGATAGCTTAACAACTTCTAGTGACTGCAAAAATAAGTATCTTACTTCTCTAGTTTAGCAAAATGTCATATGTATGGATGTTTTCTGATGTATAATAACAAATACATGGTTGTTAGGAATATATGGTCTATAAATCAAATTTTTCAAGGTCTTTAATTAATCTTTGTGAGTGGTATAAAGGAGATTGCTTTCATCCTGTCATAAGCAATCCCTGTTCTGGGCTCTAGTAGCAACCACTGGCACTGACGTCACAAACCAGTTCCTATTCAATCCCTTTTGTTTTCATTTCCCTATAACTTTTTGAGACATTCCCCTCTGGGGCTGAAATTTTCCATGCTGAGCTTCTGCCTGAGAAGGGCTTTAGACAGCTGTATTTTGGGAAGGAGAGTGCAGAGGGAAGTAAGAGGTGTTATTATCCCTCCCTCCTGTGGCAAGGACGGTGGGATAACATTTATGAAGTGGCATGAAAGTCCTTCTCTCCGAAGAGATGGATACAACCCACAGCTGAAAGGAACTGGTTGAGACAGGCTTCCAAGCACACGGAAAATATTGTATCAAGCATGAACACAAAGGAGTTGCATGGGAAGTGGCATGGTATAGTCCCAGACCAAGATTCTACCCCTGCACAGGCAATGCTTATTCTTATTTGTGAGTTGCTCCACTTGTTAGGCATCATCCCCAGGGTGGGGATGGGGCAAAAGGCTGGAACATCTCCAAGAGAGCATAAAAGTCTCAGAAAAATGCCTGGACCTCCCTTCTACTAAAAGATTTTCTGTTTTACTATAGGCCATGACTATCCATGCCCTGTTCATAGCACCTGAAAAACTTTTTGACTGGGGCTTTTGTAGCAATGAATTTCCTGGAAGGAGGAAGCGTTTTATCTACACCTGTCAATTCCTGCCTGGTCATCCACATCTTATAATGGATGGGACAGGGGTGTGAAGGAAAGACATGGTGCTTTCCAATGCTATATTTTCTTAGTGCCACACATGGCTTGTCTGCTATGTGACAAGAGAGGTGGGGGGTATGGGCAGGGATCTTATGCTGCAAATGTAGTTGCTGATATAGCCCAAGAGGCGGAAGTGGGCATATATCTTACAGTATGCAAGTCTGCCTGTGCATCCAGATCATGACTACAGTCTAGAGATTTATTCAGAAGAGCTTTTATACCAATGTCCTGCTTTCCCTTCTCCTGGGTATGTTGTTTCCACTAATGAAGGTGGTGCCAACTAACAAAAGCTCTTTGTAGAAGTTGGCTCTTAGATTAGAAATGGTCTGTCATACCTTTTGAGAGCATTAATTTCTTCAGAACTGTTTTAGGTTTTGTTTTTTTTTTTCTTCTGAACCTGTTTTTGTGCTGTGTCCTAAGAAAGCCTGGCTCAGCCTGGAAAAACCTGGCTGGCAGAGGTGTCATCTCTGCTGATACCCCTGCCCTCTGCTGACAAATCAGTTGCAGTTTGATGTTAGTCTTCTTCCCTGTTCACTCTCCACAATTATTCCTGGTTAACAGTGCTGCTGTGCCACAGCCTCCTTGGTGTCATCTCCTGTCTTGGAGGAGATTAAATAGCACAAGCAGCTGAGGATGCATGGATGTCTGCCAAAGAGGAAAAACAGAAATAATTTGGTTTTATGGTTTATTAAGTACAGTGACATACTGAGGCCTGTCTATAAAAGCTAAAACAGCTGGCTTTTAGATAACTTCAGTCATTTTAAGGCCACCTTTTTGTAGAGTTTAGTAGACTACTTTAAATCTTGATGTTCAGTTGGAGGTCATTGGCTGCTCCCTTGTATAGCACCAGGTGGTTGGTCCAAGTGGACTCCAGGTAAATAGTCGTGGTGTCCCTAGTCCAATGGATGCCTTAGTGAGGAGTTTGACCACACATAGAAAGTGCCTGTGATTTCTGAGCCTACCAGTTTCTAGCAATTATGGCTACCTATACAGTGCAAGAACCACAGCAGATCCACTTGCAGCCCCTTGTGACGTGTATGTGACGACCAGACATCCCCTAGGGAGATATCCTGATTCAGTGTCGTGTAGGCATCTTGGGTTAGAGAGCAGGTACCAAAAGGCCTTCAGAGGTGCCCAGCAAGTTTCTGAATTGATTTCTCCTGGAAACCTGAGTGACCACATAGCATGTTTTTTTCTACAGTATTAGGTTTACCAGTTCAGATGAGAAGATGCGGTATCTTCAGACATGGATTTAGCAAGACAATAAGAAAATATCTGCATAAAACTCTACATTTTTTGCAATGGAATTATGTTTTTAGCTAAACTCTAGCCTTAGCTGAAAGTGTAGTGAGGTCTTCTGGATTAAACTTATCTGTTCCAGCCTGTAAAGTTATTCTTAGTGGTTTAAGCTCATAAGGTTGCCAGAAGTGTAAGGATTCTGGTTTAAAAACATCCAAGCAGTTTTATGTCTGTGCTTCCAGTGTATCTGGAAGCAGTGACAGATTCTCAATAATTTCAACTCCGTTGGAGAGCTAAATGGCAGTGTGATCCTGCTAAGGCTTCCTATCTGCCTGGAAATGAGTCAGCTGGTGCTGTGACAAGCATGGGAGCAGACACTGTGCTGTTGGCGTCAGCTGGAATATCTCTGCAAAAAGAACATATGTTCTCCAGTACAGCCACTTCATTTGCTGTTCCCGTGTTAACTTTTATGGTAAGATTATTTTCCCCCCCATAATTAAGAACTTAGACTTTTTGAGAGTTGTTTGTTTGTTTTAATTTTTCCTTATCTGTGCAGGCAGGAAAGGGCAGATGCAAAGAGACAGAAGCTTTCATTGATGAAACTAATGAGATTTTTCATGTCCTACCTAAGAAGGAAATTGGAATAAAGTAACTTGAGCAAGGTTCTGAAAAATCTTAATGATTGACAGGTTGTTAAATTTGTACTCCTGCTATCTGGCAAAGAGGGAGAAAAATTAGATGGAGTTACATTAGGCTGATGAATGAATCTCTACAGACTGCAGAGTTCTCAGTTTAGCTCAGAAACATTCTGCAAATTTGGTGGTAGCACTGGGTGTTGCAGGGGACTAGAGCTACCAGGCACTTTAAGAAATCATAAGAAAGAACAGAATTAGTGGGGATGTGGCAATAAGAAATGGAGTTGTGATGAAACTAGAAGGAAAGTTTATTAATAAATTCTTAAAAAGGTAGAGGAGGAAGAAATGCTTATTTTCTCCATGGGGAGAGCTTGTCTGTGGAATCCTTTGCATGTCTTTGGAAGGGTCTAGAAGAGGGTGGCCAAGCTTCCTGCTAGCACAGACCTATTCTGGATGGTACAAACTGACTGAGGAGATGCATAATGATCTTGCAAATAAAACTCATTTTATTTAACTGTAAAATTATGTCTGTGCATGGTAGGGGAGCCTTCAATATGCTTATGTGCTGTTTGTCTCTAAATCATCATATACCATTCACAACGAGGATCTGAGGATATGTGAGACATTTTGTGTACCTCTCTGAAAACATCAGTTCACAGCTCACCATGTTCAAAAAGGCAAATGGGATATGAGTTGTTATTAGGAAAGATATCCAGAGAAAAACAGACAATATTGTTATCCTGCAGTATAAACCCCACCATGTGCCTCAGACTTGCATATGACATGAAGTTTTGTGCACTCTGTCTCAGAGAATACCATGAAGAGATAGGAAGAGGGGATTTGAGAACCAAAGTATGGGTGAATGCTTGTTAAGGAGAGTTTAAATATGACTAGAAAGAAAACAACTAAAAGGGATGTGATCAAGTCCTCCATATTCATGAATAAGAGTGAGAGCAAGGAAGAGTAGATGTTGCTTCTCATAAAAATGTTCCAAGATTTTCTTAAAAGCAATATTTAAACAGTCTTAAGGAAGGATCCTATGTTGCATGGGTCCTTTGTTGCATAATGAAGCTGGGGAGCTCCCTGCCGGAAGATGCTGAACAGACTGAAAATCTAAATGAGAGAAAGCTGGGGAAAAAAAAAAAAGAATTAGAAAACTCTACAACAGTTGATATGTCAAAGGTTGATAAATGCAATAATAGATACTATGGCCTATACTATGGGCTAAGATGCTGGGCACATACAGCAATGAAGAGGATTTGTGTGTGGTGTTTCCCCTAGAATGTGTCCCTGACAGCAAATGATCATGCAAAGTGTAGACAGATGTATAACATCTAAGTCTGGTCTGTATACCTTCTGAAAGAATAACATTTCTCCTTTTGCGTTTTCCTTCCTGCTATTGAGTTTTCAGGCTGTTCAGAGAGGGCCTGTGTCACTATAAGAATCTACAGAAATAAGCGTTTTGGAACTCTGTTTTGGTTGGACTCTCCATTTTAATTCCTCCAAAGGATAATGGCAATGTAGCATTCAAGGACAGGTGACAGATATTTGCATTATATTTGAAACAATAAAGTCTGTTCTCTTCTATGTAATCTCAAGAGCCCAAATACCAGTTGTCTTGCAGTCAGCATTTTCTGTGTGCCCCTGAATGACTTGGAACAAGAATCTGAAATGTGATTTAACAATTTCAATGCTTGCCTTCAAAAGTGGTGGCATTTTGGTGGCGTGGGATTCCATCGTGTATATGTTTTCCTAAGCCTGGGTATCTTCTAGAGTGAAAGCACTTTGCACATTGTGAGTTACTGAAGCAGCGATTGTTTTCACCGCTAGAATGAAAGTGTGAAAACTTCTTTTTATTTCTACCACTTGCTAATCCTGTTTTGGCTGGTGCAGCCCCTGTGAAGAGCTCTCTCCATGGGATGTGTTACTCAGAAATTATCTGTACTATTGCTGAGATTCAGGGAGTGCTTTGATCTGATTTAGGAAGTACTTCACTTGCAAAGCAAAGCTGGTGAGGATTTGCTGTCTGCTAATTTGGTGGGAAGGATCAAAAACTTACCTCTTTTATTTTAACCCTTTGCCTCACATGGATAATTTTGACTCTTGTGTCTTCACCAGTCTCCAACCTGAGAAGTTTTAAAAGTTAGTATTTCACACTACAAGCTAAACTCCCATGGCTCAGCATCAGATGAATATGTTGGGAATACCTCCCAGACTGTCCCTGCTCTTCTTGGCGGGTGGCAGATGAGCCAGGAGTGCATACAGAGATTTAATGATTTATTTGACTGTTTAAAGAGGAATCTGGGAGAAGGATGGAGCTGTCTGGTGAGCTCACAAATGAACCACGTAGTAATTGCTGCATCATTCAGTGTCCAGCACCTGCTGCTTCAAAAAGAAAGCTGAGTTTCCAACTGCAGACTCAAGCATATTCTCCAGTCTAGAAGCCAGGTTTGAGGGAGGGCTTTCAAAAGATGGGGATTGTTTACCTCTGAGAGAAGCAATTGTCCTTGTAATTCCTTTGATAGGCAGCAGCTGAAATCAGATTGCTTACTGCTTCCTGTTGTAAGACTGCCTGGTTGTTTGTAGTTTACGGAATTTGGTCTCCATTTCTCCAGGCTACCTGTCATCTTATGGATGTGTGATTGTGTTCACTAGTCTCCATATAGCACAGCATTTTGCTCTGCCAAGAAAGAGTTCAGCTCTGTTTCTGGAATAAGATGGACAATGGTGGTGGCTTGTCCAAGCTTGGCCTGGCAATGAGCTGCTTCTTGTAGTGCAGGCAGGGCAGCTGAGCAGCTCTGCTATGCCTGTAGTCACCTGCCCAATTCCTGGTTCCTGTAAACAGGGCTGCTGGGAAGGCAATGAGCCTGGGACCAAGGATGTGGAAGACAATCCCAGGGAGGGTAAAAGACAAGGACATGTTTCTCTGAGAAACAGGAATACCAGGACTGCTAGGGATAAGCCAGCTGGTGCACTGGATTTGTATTTACTGTCTCCTTTTCCCTGTGTGCTGTGCACAGGATACTGAGAGGCAAATCCATAACTAAGATGGATACTGGTGTGGTTGATTAGGGTGGCAGGCAGCACATCTGGTTATGGAACGTGAACACGGGAATTGGCAGCAGGGGTAAGAAAGTCCTGGTAGACCCCCAGAGAAAGGCAGAATGTTTGTATTGCACAAGATGGGGAAAGTGATGGGAGGGATGATAGGCTGGGAAAAGGATGGTGTCTCAGTTTAGTGGTCTGGGTGAACCAAAACCCAGAGAACTGATTGCTCTCTCTTACTCCCCTCTACCCTCCCAGGGGGAGATATAAGGGGGAATAAGGAAGAGAGATGTCAAGGTTGGAAGTTAAAACTAAAACAGGTTTACTTCAACAGGGAAGGGATAGTAACACTTGAGACAATAATGAAAAATATACAAATATATTAAAAAGCCCTGATTTCAGTGGTCACTGACACAAGTGACCAAAAGTCCCTGGTGGCAGAGCTGACTTGGGAAAAGGGTCCAGGGCTCTTGCCATCACCCTATGAAGTCAGATCCTGCAGAGCATGTGGTGAGCTGAAGACAATGAGCAGGACCCTCACTCTGAGGTGCCTGAGTGCAGGAAGGAAGAAGGGTGCAGGAAGGGGGGGACTTTCCCACCCTTCTGAGTTTTCTAGGATATGGCAGGAAAATGGGAGGGAATACTGACCCCTCTCTGTTCTGCTTCTGGATCCCTTAGATCCCTAAACAACAGCCTCTTCCTTATATTGACACCATAAAATTAGCCTGTTCCCCCTCAAAACATGGCAGATGGAGACAGGATTTTGAGTAGGGAGCAGAGGAAGTGCTTGGCTTTGAGTCAAAGGTGAGGAAAGCTGGTAAAGTGCAATATGGGTAGAGGAAGACACTGGGTTACCCAGGGTAGTTGAGAGGGAGGCTAGGATGGCTTGAGAAAAAGTTGCCTGCAAAGGTGGTGTTGTGTTTAGTGATGAGTAGCATCTAAAATTGTGGATGATGCAGAATCTTGAGTTTTAAACTAGATGCCAGACCTTCATCTTTGAACAAGACAAAAATTGTGTGGGCAAAATAAATATTTTATTTTAAAAAGCCTAAACCTTAGTGATAGACAGACTTGTAGATTCATTACTGGGGACTTTTTAAGTTGTACTTTGAACTGGCAGAGATGCCAAGAGTCATGGCTTAAGCTGCGTTAGAAATTTAACTTTAAATATGCTCTAGATATAAGGCAGGTTACACACTTTCAGAATATCTCTTATCTTCATGGTACAATAATTTATTATCACATCCTGTGCCTGGAGAGAGAGGAACAAATTGTGCTGTTTCTGCTTTTCTGTTGATGGATTCTGATTTCTGTCTGGTAGCTGTTCCATATGGCTTATTATTTTTACTACCTTTTCCATATTAATAACATCCTTACTTTTCTGACATAGATTTCTTCTGAGAGCTGTCAATTCCTCTTACCCTCATCAGTGAACAAGTCTGGCAAGCATGTTTATGTACCGAATCAGATGCCAGTCCTCCAGAGCAAAATGAAACTAAACTTACCCCAGCTGGTGTCTAAATCTGCTGACACTGCCTTTTTTCGGAAAAAACCTGATTTCCTCAGTCTATATAGAGTCTTGTAAAGGAGAGAGCAGAGCTCAGGTCAGGAAATGGACATGGCAGGATAGAAGCATGATGCTGTGTGGTATGTAGGAAAGGGACTTTAATTGAGAGCCCAGTTTGTCTGGCACAGACAAAAGATTCCTCAGTTCCTTTTGGATTTCAGGGATTAAATGTACCTGAGGACAAAGGCACTTATTCTGAGACACATTTGAATTTTAGACTACTCTTACATTTTGTCAATGGTCTAGGCTCTTTCTAGCACTGAACTGTGAAATCTTTACAGGTGTTATTCTAACAGTTTCTTTACGGTACCACAATTACAGTGATGGGCAAATGTGATCTTGAGAGAGCAATAATGAGACAATATAGCTCAATACGAAAGCAAATGCATTTTGAAATTTAATTTGTGAAATAAGAAATGTAAGAAAAATAAGGCAAATGTTTGTCTTTGTGACTGGCTCTCTCATTTTTGTCTGGCTTTTGTTCTGCAGAACTTTTAGCAGTGATCTCTGCCACACTGATGTGGATTATTCCTCTCAGAAGGCTATACTGTGACAAATGTGCTTACCTGCTTATACCAAAAGGCTGGAAGTTAACATATATTTTGCTGTCTAGTATCTTTTTAGAGGAAGTACAAATGTTCTGGAACACGCTTAGCAGTATCAGGAGGAAAATATGAATCCATAATGGAGACAGAGATAAAAACTTCTCACTAAAAAATCGTGTGAGCAAAAAGAATAGAGAGCAGATACTTTACAGAAAAGCAAAATGGGCATTTAGACAGAACTGTAGGTCTGACCCAGCAAACGAGTTGGCAAACACATTTTCCAAATATTCAATTGGCACTATGAGCAACCTATGCACAAAAATAAATGTGACCAGTCCTTTGTAAATCTTTGTAAGCAGGGAACTGATCTGTAACAATTTTTTCATTCAACACAAGCTTCTTTCCAAACTTCACTACCTCTGAAAGTTTGCTAACCTCAGATTGCTTTTCCTCCAGTGCCAAGTTATATGAGAAGGTATGTGGTGTTTTTTTATAGATATTTGCGCAAAATGAAATCATCGTTACAGGCTTGGTGAAAATGTCAAGATCTTCCCTTCTCCTGGAGTTTCTGACAGCTCCTCCTGTACAGGCTGCACTCCCCTCTGCTGGAGGGAAACTCTGTACTTGGTGAGTGAGGTGCCTTGGGTTGCCAGTGGAAGACAGAAACCATGTTCTTTCTTCAGTCAAGAAGGTTTTCCTCAGTGAAAAGCTCGGTGTGAGGTGGAAGACGCTGTGTCCTGTCCCTCACGATGCACGTGTACAGTTTAAGGACTGTATTTTGCTGGCATGGATTTCCTACTCTTGTCGTAAGATTTTTCTTTCTCAAATACTGTATTTAACCTGATGTTTTGTCATGCTGCTGTGTCTCAACAACAACCATACATCTTTAGTGAACTGGCTGCAGTATTTTCCAGAACTATGCCCTTTAGGAACCTTACCGGGTTTTCTTGCTAGTGCTTATTATTATGCCTTTATCCAAATAATGGAAATAAGATTTCATATTATTTCCAGCTCCTCAATGTATCTGGATATTTTTGGAGCTGCAGTGCTCCAGGATTTGAACTAGCATTAATCAGTGATGGACAGAAGCATACTCAGGAAACAGAAGTACTTCTTCAATTTTAAGTTCTCAAGAAACTCACATGTACATCAAGAAAGTGATGTAACATGGACCAAGAAAATTCACCCTGTTACTAGGTACTGGGCTTACAACAGGTCTGTCTGACTCCAGCAAGACACGGCAGGACGTTTGGAAGGTGCATTGTAGATTTGTCCATTGTTCTGACTGCACTCAATACAACTGCCAGGGGAAAAAAAAATCAACAAAACAAGAGCAAAAAAAGATACCATCAGTTTCTGGTTTTCTGTTGGCAGAAGGTTCTTTAGCTTATTGGAAAAAAAGAACACATTAGAATCATAGAATCATGAAGGTTGGAAGGGACCTTAAAGATCACCAAGTTTCAGCCCCCCTGCCATGAGCAGGTAACCCTACTACTAGACCACATTGCACAAACCTCATCCAGCCTGGCCTTAAAAACCTCCAGGGATGGAGCATCAACAACGTCCCTGGGCAACCCATTCCCGTTCCTCACCACCCTTACAGTGAAGAATTTCTTCCTAACATCTAACCTAATCTCCCCTCTCTCAGTTTAAAACCATTACCCCTGTCCTATCAGTGTCTTCTCTGATGAAAAGCCCCTCCCCAGCTTCCTGTAGGCCCCTTTCAATACTGGAAGGAGCTATAAGGTCTCCCTGGAGCCTTTTCTTCTCCAGGCTGAACAGCCCCAACTCTCTCAGCCTGTCTTCATAGCGGAGGTGCTTCAGGCCTTTGATCATCTTGGTGGCCCTTCTCTGGACCCTCTCCAACAGGTCTGTATCTTTCTTGTGCTGAGGGCCCCAGAGCTGTACACAGCACTCCAGGTGGGGTCTCACCAGAGCAGAGTAGAGGGGCAGAATCCCCTCCCTGGCCCTGTTGGCCACACTTCTTTTGATGCATCCCAGGATGCAGTTGCTCTCTGGGCTCCAGCACACACTGGTGGCTCATGTTGAGCTTCTCATCAACTACCACCCCCAAGTTCTTCTCCTCAGGCCTGCTCTCCAGACATTCTTCCCCCATCCTCTATTTGTGCCTGGGGTTCTGCTGACCCAGGTGCAGGACCTTGCACTTGGCCTTGTTGAACTTCATGAGGTTGGCACTGGCCCATCTCTCCAGGCTGTCAAGGTCCCTCTGGATGGCATCCATTAGTACCCACTGTCTTCTGGTGATAGTTGGAGTAGAGGATCACCTCTAAATTATCTTTAGAGGTCCCTTTCAACTCTGACCATTCTGTGATTCCATGATTCTGTTAAACTGAGTCAGGGCAATGTGGCCTTGATGCTCAGATTTCTTGCTTTTGTTGGTACAGTTCTAACAATTTGATTTATTTTATTGTTGGAAATTTTCATTAATGGTATGCCAAATTCAGCAAAGCAAACTGTGCTAGAATTTATTGTCCTTGGATCACCGCTCTGAGATCAAGTGTTAGAAAGGACAGACACTCCAAATAGGAAACTGGTGTCTTTTCACCAGAGTGAAAATAATTTCTTCAACCCGTGTTGGCTTTCTGGTGTTGGAAACTCACCTGACACACATTGAATTATAGTGGAAGATTGTCATTACTTTACTGAAAACTGGATTTGATGCTGTTCTTTTAACAACCATTTTGAAAATGTTAAACAGACTTAGAAATTGAGAAATGGGAGCACTGTGTGACTAATTACAAATGAATCAGCATTCAACAGGGTCAGTAAGATGGCTGTGAATTACAAGAACCCTCTATCCGCCTCTTCAGCTTAGTTGCACTGTATTAGTGAAGAATTGCCAGAGAAATTGCTGCATTCAAACAATACAAGGGGGAAAAACAGGAAGAGAGAAAACCAGTAATCACAGGATATTTTCAGAACTTGACTGGACAATGATCAACCTGATCTGGTTTCTAGTTGCCCTGCTTGAGCGGAGGGTGGGACTGCAGACTCTTGAAGCTGAGTTATTCCATGATTCTGCAAATTTTCCTGAATAACTTCTCAAGCTAGGGTTGACTAGCGCCCCCCCAAAAAACCACAACAAAACAACAAAAAAACCCTTCATGGTCTTTGGTTGTCTTGGAGAGTGAAAGGAGTGAATCAGAAGGCCCAGAGCTGGATCAAATAGCCAGCTTCAGCTCAGTTTTAGGTTAGGGAAATCATAAACCTGGATATGATGCACATAATCCCACTTCTTTATTGAAAGGGAATGTGGACCTCTGGCATTGAAGGACTGTGCAGAATCCATGGCTAGAGTGAAAACAGCAGCACTCTTGCTTCCAAATGATCTGCAGATCTTGTAAGCAAAGAATATTCCAACCTTCCTAGAAAACATTATTCAGATGTATGTCAGCAGAGTTACACCTCATAACAGACTTTTCAAAGCTAAACCAAAATTGGTCCCAGGAGAGAATTAATTCTAATTTTTTCAACATAGGAAAAGAAATGGGCCCATAAACATCAACTTGCATAAAGTTTAACTTGGACATCAAGAGTCTTCTTTCATAAACATCCCACAAATATTTCTTAACAGTTCTTAATATCTGATGGAGGTTGCACAGGGTGTCTGGGCCTGTAAAATTCCTGTGCGAGGTTGGAAATGCTCTTCCTGGCGTGTGGAAGTGAAATATGAGCCATGCCTGAGCCCTCAAAGCCATGCAGAGAATAAGGAGGCAGCAGCCTACAGACTTCAGGGAAAAATTCCTCCTGCTGCATCCTTGGACCATTCACACTTACTCTGTTTCCTCCTTCTCTGAAAACTATCCACCTTTATTTTCCTGTGTGGCTTCTCTGCTTATTTCAGGAAGTTGAATAGAAGTGTCATTAAATGACCAAAAGTACAACTTTTTCAAAATAGTTAATCCCAAATAAATTCAGATTCCAAATCATGCTGTGTTAAAATTATCACTTTTCTAATTTGCTTGAAAATTGGAGCTTGTCCCTTGCAAACGAAAAAGGACTTTCAAGTTATTGAATAATCTGGATTGTTTTATTTATTTCCTTCTGATATTTCAAAGAGTTCAAAGTAGGCTTGTCTTGTGGACTTTTTTCTTGGTACTTTTCTTGGGAGCTATTCTGGAAATACTTTATCTACTAAGTATCAGGCTTATCTTTTTATGGTAGTTGGCAGCTCACTTTCTCCAGCTCTTATGCTAGGGAGCTGGGCCTGGGATGATTTCCTGCCTGCCCTTCCTCCACTTTTTTCTTCAAGGGGTTTTACTGGGGCTTACTGGGAATGGAGCATCTTGTCCTCAGATTTCTATATTCCTGCAACCAATATAATTCTCTGGAGTTTTGCCCGGAATCCAGCAGATCCCAAAATAAAACCTTGATGAAAGTTTTTTGAAAGGCTTCCCTCCTATGTAGGAAGCTGCCTGTTTCAAATAATCGGGTCTAGAAGGGAGCTTCAGAAGTTGTGCAAAAAGAGGAAAATGTGTCACCACCTGTGATATCTGCACTCAGTAACTGTATTTCAGAAAGATTTAAGCGTTAGTTTGATGGGGAGGTATCTAGTGGTGCATGTGTGGTACTTTGCTCCTGAGCCTTTTTCCTGATATTGCCATGTAAAGGGTTACTTCGAGGAATACAGCAAATTGAATTAATCCTCTGAGGAAACTACAATTGGAGTGTTTATTCACTTCTTAAAGCAGAGCCAGTGTTTAACTTTTCTTCAACACAGTATCAGAGGGAAGCGAATGAATTATTGAATGAACTATCTTCAAAAGTTCCCTGAGGCTCATATCATCCTTCACTTACCAAAAGTATGATGCCTGCTGTGCTCAGATAATCCATTTACAAAGCTTTTAAAAACATTTAAGGGTGAACTTTGTAGGTTTCCTATTTCTAATTAAACAAAGCATTGGCTTCTTTTAGAAAAGTCTTTAAGAAGCTGGAAATCTCATTGTTTGAAATAATTTTGGAAACATGTCCCAAATTCCCAACAGCCCTCTCTATTCTTTGGACTGATTTTTTCTGTAGTGTTATTTTGAATAAGTCAGTTTATCTTGAGCTTGCCATCTCTAATTCATGTTGTTCAGGATGCAGGGTACACCTAGAGATCCTGTAACACAGGATGTGTTGAAGTTTCCAGTTGCTGGGAAGTGTGTGGGGTGCTAAGGAAAGGCATTTTTGCCACTCTTTAGAGACTTCTAGAAGTGTTGGTGGGAAGAACTGCTAGAGATCTGTAATCTAACCTCCTATTACCAACACTAGATAAACGTGGCTGCAGCTTTGTCACAAGTCCAACCTCGTTGGTGACCCAGATCCCGGGGAAGACATTTCTCTGAAAGCCCAGCCTGAACCTGTCAGGCTACAGTTTTCCCATGTTGCTCCCTGCTGCACTGTATTCCAAGTTTTAGGGTCCAATGATCTAGACTAAATGTTGCTCCTCGTCGATATTTTAAGTCAGTTCTGTGACAGTGTTGAAAAATGTCAGAGATTTCATTAATATTGGTTTAAAACAGATGCAAAACTTACTGATTGATCTTGGATTTTTGTTTAAGCTGGATATGTTTAGAACATTGCAAAAGAAAACATTTTTTTTTAATTGATTCAGACCTTTCCCCCCTTTTTTTTTCCTGTTCTCACTGAATGAGCCATAAGTACTTAAAGGTACAAAATCTAAACTGCTTTGCTAGAAGTGTTGAAAATGTGGTCCTGGAGGTTAACCTGCAGCTGCTGCTCTGCTATCCAATGGGAACTTTTGCCTTAATGTCCTTGGATTTTTTTCTGTTCTAAAGGTTGGTAGGGGCTGTGACTAATCTGTGCTGCTGCAGAGGCAGTAGATGCAAGTAAATACTTTCTCCTTTACAGGAACGGGCTTCTCCATGAGCCAATAACCAGGTCTCTTTGGTCAACATGCTACTTTCATATGCTGGGACTGCTCTCTTCCCTGTGGGAGAAGCAGCACTTGATTGTTAAGGACAATGAAAGCTGCTCTTACAGCAGAGTGAACAACACTGATATTATAGCATGTGGAATTAAGCTAAAGGTAAATGTGACCCTTAGGAGGCTCTAAGTCATCCCAGTTCCTCAGCACAAGTGACTAAATAATTGCATGACTAATAAGCACTTTTCAACCTAAGTTGTATAATAAATCCCATTATGTAAAATCTGATTTCTTGTTCTCTATATATATTCTGCAGTGACTTCAGTTCTTGCTAGAGTCTTACCAAGTTGCGACAACATCCAATACAAACAGCTAACAGGCATTTGCTTTGATTTAGGATTTTTATCTGTTCCACAAACTAGAATATTAATTGGAATGGGAGTTCACACTTCAGGGGAGCAGATCTGAGCTTACTGAGGCACACAATGACAATTTCCAATTTGTAAAGGGCAGTCTCCAGGTGACTATGGCTTTTGGTTTCTTGAGTGAGCAGCCCAAGCCTATTGCAGCAGCCTCTGTTTAATAATTCTCTTCTGGGACCGGTGGAGAAATGGAAAAAGGTCTTTTCCAGTGCTTTTGGGCACTGTTGTAATTTGATTCTTAGAGAAGTAGAATTACTGAGTCCTGTAGGTGAATAGTATAAAAAACATTTGTGGGAAAGTCTCCAACAACTCTGGAGACATCATGACAGGGTGATGGATGCTCATCTATCCTCCGACTCTGGTTCTGCTTAAGAGCAGTCAAGTTTGGCAGTCTTGCAGATGCTTGGATGTCAGTCAGCACCTTTCTAAACTCCTCTGAGACTGCTGGCATTGCAGTCACCAGAGATCCTAAGATAAAAGTGCAAAGGGAATGACGGATCTCCACAAAGCAGGTGATGAAGTTGATTTCCTGATAAGGAAAAGATGCATCTTGTAATGCCATGATGATTATATTGTATGGTACCTTCAGAAACATTAAAAATGTGCTTCAAAGGAAGAAGGTGGCAAGAAGTGCATGGTAGATCATTCCTTTGAGTATGTGAAGAGCTTCACCACATAGGATACTGCTTTCTTACATAATGTTGTTGAGTGCATGCAACTGGAACTGGCTGCCCTGTTCAAGCCAAAAAACCTCATGAGGAGGTATAAAACATCACAATTTTTTATACCTTAGATGGCATAAGCCATTCAAATCACCTTTGTCTTGGAGTTCAGAAGATCATGGTTTAATATGATGTCACAGTATAATCTGTCCAAAACAATGATCAACATTTTATTACCAAGATTACCAAGACTTTGGATTTGGATGAAGAATTGATATGTTTAGATGGAAACAAGACCTTTTTTTTTGCAAAACACCATTTAAATGAAAGCCAGGTTTTCGGTGCAAATCACTTAATACTTGACTGTGGCCAGCTAGGCACTTCTGATGTCCCACTATGCCTGTTTCACTGACCCACAGGGTTGCTCAGATGGCTGAGTAGCTTCTGAGTTATTCACATCTATTTGAGCTTTGCAAAGCCAACCAGAAATATACATAGATATTTGGCAATTAAAACACATGAACTCCAAGGAGACCAGAGGCACCCTGTAAACTCCCTGCCAACTTTCAGGTTAGTGAGGAGTGTTAATTGAAAGCAAAATCACCACTGTCACTCAATATGTGTTTGTACCATCTATTTTGGAAGATTTTTGAGTTGCAATTTGAAGGTGTAACAAAAGCAGTGCTAACATTGAAGTAAGGACAACAAAACTCTTATGGCAAACAACTCCAAAAGTTCCCATGAATCTGAGCACAAGGGGTTATGAGGTAGAGAACTTGAGCGTGTTCCCAAGTCTTCTTGCCACTCACCAGCCCAACAGCACTTGAAAAAGGAGCATCCATACCCCAGCAGGAGACATGAGTGCTGGGAAGACTGTTGATCAACAGTGGCTTCCCAACCTGATCATCATCTGCGCTGCCTGGAAAATGGGGGGTGATATGCTACTGCAAGTCTTCTATGGGAAGCTGTCAAAGCTAGTGTCCCTCGGGGGGTATCAAAGCGTGAGGCACAGCAATGCTAATGTGAAATCTGACATCTGGCTCCATGTATTTTTCCTATCCAGCATCACTTTTTTCTTAGCAGGTCATGTTTCACATTTTTTTATCTTTTCGTGTTCTGAATCTGCTCTTGTCCACCTAGACATGCACCCCTCTGGCCATTTGCCCCTCTATCTTTTTTTTCTTCTCAGTCTGACCAAGGTCCTGCCACAGTCTTGCTAATTTGACCTATCACAGACATGCCATGTGATACATAGAATCCTGCTTCTCTTGAGGGGAAATTCCTGTTGTCCTTAGTGTTTTCAGAGTTTCACCTGAGGTTATGGGCTGTGCTTAACTAGAAGGGGAATTTCCCATTAAGTAGTTGATGGGACCCAAGTAATGCAAGAGGGTATTGCTAATACTAAGTTGGACTACAGACCTCCAGCAGTCCATCCCCACATCAGGGCTGCAATTTGCTACTGGAAGAGTCAAGTCTATCAAAAGAAAATAAGCTTTCTGTCTTTCAACAGGAACAGTCAGATGATCTGCTCCTGGTAACAACCACAGTAAGTCTAGAGCCATACATTACAGATGAGATCCTGTGATGACTCTATTTGCTTTCATGGAGAGCACTGCCAAATCTAGGAATGCTAAAGGATGCAGGGAAATGAACATATCTATGCTGACTGAGACTGTTTTGAATTAACTCTCTATTTCATTTTATTTCCCTGAGGCAAGGTCACATGAAGGTATTGGAAAATTTCAAGGCAAAGAAACTCAACACCTTAAACTCTGGATAAAATAGAGTTTTTTATATACTAAATCCTGGGATTTTTGGCAGTCTGGCTAATCTCTAAGCAATAACTAGGGTTTTAAATGCCTTCTCAGAAAATCTAGAGGGTTTAATTCTGGCAAAATGATGTCAACACGCTGTCAGCTGCTTCTTGGTAGGTAATTACAGAGAGTAATAAATGTTTTTGAACTCCTAGATGTGGGCTACATCAAGGAGAGAAGGATGAAGCATTGAAGTTGTTAAAGGCAATACATCTCTTGACTTGGAAAGACAGGAATTTTTGCCAGGTCACGTATTAGCACAGCACATCCAAGAAGCTACAGGCTTGGTGCAAGGAGCTTGTCTGCATATTGTGAAGCCCAGGTGGCCTGGCTAAAGTCATGGAAGGGTCTGAGCACATGTGATGCTGAGATCTGTCCTCTTGCAGCTCCTCTGCACTGCCCTTGCAGGGTGAACGGGTTATATAACCACACTTGAGAGAGTTATTTAGAAGAAGATAAAATGTAACTTTTAACTAAAATATGTGTGTAAATGCAATGATACAGTGCTGTTGTCATAAGTATTTCTCCTGAATTAGATGGAAGTCAGTGCACTCCATGAAGTGTAGTGGAGAAGAGACCACTGGACAGTGACTGGTTTTTAATTTTAGGAGTACTCTAGTCACATTTAAGACATATATTTTTGCTTTTATAGCTGATGCTACCACTTTTCATGACACATGCAGAAAGTTCAAGGCATCTAGGAGAGGAGTTGTTGGTCTTTCTAAACACCATTTTACATTTTTAGCGTAGTTTCTGGTGGGAGGAGCAAGAGGACATAATGTATTTTTTTTTCCTGTTCATCTGTCTAGTTGCAAGCTCTCAGCTCTTGAATCTCTTTGCCAAATTCCATGACCAAGCTGACCAAAGGGAAGAGGTCTCAAAGCTGTCAACTTAAATAATATCCCAGTTACCTCCTACCTGCTACATTAGTTTCTGTATGTTTAATGAAAATTGGCATTTACATGAAAGTTATAGCTCCTTTTGGGCTCGTATTCAGTTAAATAAAATTTAAGAGTGGTGTTTGCCCCTCCCACATAATCTGGGTCACCCTTCCTATAGAATCTATTCAAAACATTTTTTCTGAATGATGTTTTTTTCAGCCTTGAAAATGTCTAAACTAGCTTTTGTAATTCACTGGTGTTGTTAACTGGTGTTAATAATAGATGGGACTATTCAGCTGTGATGCTGTGAGCGGGAAGAAAGACCTTCATTTGGCTGAATGCTGATTTTCTTCTCTTTTCAAGAATCGCATTTGTTCTGTGTATCGGGTATTGTCAGAAATGTAAGCTAGGGATACAGGCACACATGAAAACATTGAGCCAAAAAGGAACGGAAAACAATGTTGCCAGGGCAACTCTCTAATGATTTACAAAGGTTTATTCTTTTAAAATCCCTGAAAACATTAGTCATACTTGTTTTTCATACATTATTTTTATGTATTAATTTGGAGTTGGCTTTGCCATAGCATGGAAGGCATGGAGGTAGAAGATGATCTCTCTAGGAGGAGAGCAGATTTGTCAGTTAGGTGTCAGGGTTGAGTTTTACAGCTAGCCAGGACTGCAACAGCCTGATGTACCCATAAGGAACGTATTGAAGCTGTGTGGACTGACCTATTATGTACCAGGAGGTGCTGCTTCATTACAATCCCAGAGAGAAAGGCATTCAGGTGCTGTGAAGTATAATTTAAATGCTGTTTTTTAGAGCTAGCACTGAAAAGGACAGGATAGTAGAGATAATGCTGTGCCCCTTCAGATACCTCTAGCTGTGCGGCACGAAGTGGGTGTGCCATGCAGACGCCATTCACGTAGCAGTGCCATTAGTATGGCCATTTGAGCTACTGTGTGATTTTCTTACCAGAAGACAGCTCCATGCATCATTCCTAGCATCAGACAGAAAGGATGTTGCCACAATAACTTGTTTTGGGTTAGTGTGGTGGGATTTTGGTAGCAGAGTGGGGGGCACAGAAGTGGCTTCTGTAAGCAGCTGCTGGAAGCTCCCCCGACTCTGATTCTGGCCCCACCTCTGGCCAAGGCTGAGTGATTAGGGAAGGTGGATTCACCTCTGCCAGGAACATGTTCAAGAAGGGGAAAATGGAACTGCAAAAAGACCTGGGGAGCAGAGGAGAGGGGGAGGTGACAGCAACACCAGAGCAGAGATACCAAGGTGGGTGAACAGGGAGGGGGAGGAAGGGTCTGTGCAGAGGTTCCCCTGCAGCCCGCAGGGAGATGGCAGGTTGTCCCCTGCAGCCCATGGAGGAGCATGGTGGAGAAGACCATGAATGGTCATGGCGAGGCAGATGCGGACCTGCAGCTGTGGAGAACCCCATGCCAGGGTGGGTGACTGCACCTGAGACAGGCCGTGACTCTGTGGGGAGTCCATGCTGGAGCACTCTGCTCCTGAGGGACTGCACCTGGGATGGACTCATGTAGAAGGGGTTTAGGAAGGACTGTCTCCCATGGCAGGGACCCTGCATTGCAGTGGAGGAAGGCTGTGAGGAGTCCTCCCTCTGAGGAGAAAGGAACAGCAGGAAACAATGTGCAATGGACTGATTGCAAACCCCCGCTCCCCATCCCCTTTGCTGCTGAAAGGGAGGTAGGACTGCAGTAATTTGGGCCTGTAGTGAAGGAAGAGGTGAGGGGAAGGTATTTAAGATCTGGTCATGTTTTCTCTTTCTCCTGTTCTGATAAATTAATTTTCCCTGAGTTGAGTCTATTTTGCCCATGACCATAATTGGTGTGGGAAAATCTCCCTGTCCTTGTCTCGATTCGCGAGCTTTTAGTTGGGTTTTCTCCTCCTCATCTCACAGAGGGGGAGGAGGGATAAATGAGCGGACACCTGGTTGTAGCTGGCTGGGCTTGAACTGTGATAGGACTTCTTGCTGCACTTTTAGGTAAAGGCAAGACCACTGCTGGTACCACCAGGGCCTGCTGTGATGGGATCACTGGTTCCTCAGTGAGCAGGGGTTTCCAAGTCAAGACCATGATACTTGCATGGCTGTAATGATGGCTGTGAGAATGCATTGCAGAGGGCACATGGGAAAGCCATCCAAGACAGGTCCTTCCTGTGCTGTTGCAATCCAGGGAGACTTTGCAAACCAGAAATCTTAGTTTAAATGTGGAAAACAGTCCAGAATGTGCCATTCACAGATGTCTTTGCACTCTGGTTTTGCAAAAGAAGCTGTGATACTTTCTGTAACTGCACGGTGACTGCAGTAAAGCTGTACCAGTTACTAATTTATTCTCCTCCCAAATAATGAGTCTAAACCAGAGTATTTCCAGCATACCTCACAAAAAGAGTGATTTTTATTGATGAAAGTTTTCCTCTTATCCTGGCATGGTTAAGTGCAGTTAGGAAATCACTATTGTTCCTTCTAGGTCTGTGGGATTTTGGTTTGTTTATTTTTTTTTCCAAACATGGGAGATTCTAAGGCGTAAAAAAGGAAAACATTTGGCAAATATAAAATTGAAACAATACTTTCATCAGTAAAATGAGATTTTTTTCTTTGATAGCATGTTATTTCTTTACTTGAAACAATTAGCTCACAGGAAAAATACAGGAAAAATTGTGACTGAACCAACACATTTAATCCCAAAAGTGCAGAAAAGGGAGCTTGGCATTTGTCTGAATTATGTAACCAATCCCCCAGTGGAACTGACAAGATTTTCAGGAGCATGTCAGTTCCCAAATTCCCTGCAAATACTCATACCACATGTAGGTCCACAGATACTTTCAAAGCCTCTGAAGATCATATGAGCTCTTTCACTCAGAAGTACAAGGGGTGTATTTCTGCTCTGATCTGTGGGTGTTCACATGCCTGTTCACACCAGTGTTTTGTGGAGTTTTTGGTGACAGAAACCCAGGCTGTCTCTGATGAGAGTAAATGCTCTACTACATTCAGTATATTGCAACAGGAACTGTGCTTCCCCATCTCTCTGATTCACTCCACCTTAATGCAAAACTAGTTATTTCCCAAGCTCACTGGAAATGTAGAAGTATGGACCCAAACTAGTTACTAGCTCATAGAGGCAAAGCGACTTGCTTACCTTGCTCAAAAGTCTGGTCTCCAAATTTTGAACATTCATTTCCTAACAACAGCTAGGCATAGCCCAGAGGAGATGCTGAAAACAGAAAGATTTGCATTAGTGGTGAAGGCCGTCCCTAGTCTAAACTGTGTGTATGCAAAAGCACTCCTAGCTACAGAGCACCAGGAACCAAAGACAGAGGTTGCAAAGGTTTCAGAGTGGAGGAGGACAATATTGCTGCATGGTTGCTGTGCTGAATAGCAGCTGGAATTATTTGTGAAATTAAAGGAACAATAGGTCACAAATTGACCTTTTGCTCCCAGTATTTCAAAATAAAATTTCTGTGGTCCTTGCAAATCCACAATGGAAGTCCTGGTGATTCAGGGTTGCCAGTTGCCCAGTACTTCATTTGCTTGCATTCGAGTGGTGGTTTTGGGTTTTGTTTCCTGTAAGGAAAAAGCATGTGTGGGCTCTGAAACAGAAGCTTCTAATATAGGACCTCTGTGTGGCCTCAGTACCCACTCTTAATGGTGTCTTCACAGAAAACACTTGCGAAAACTAACTGAATAGAGACATATAGAGGATAACCAGGGGATCAGGCCCAGTCAGCATGGATTTATGAAAGGCAGGTCCTGCCTGATGAACCTGATCTCCTTTTGTAACCTGATGGCCCAACTATTGGAAAGGCTGTGGATATTGTCTATCTGGACCTCCAAAAGGCATTTGACACGGTTCCCCACAGAACTCTCATAAAAAAACTGGCTGCTCATGGCCTGGATGACCATACCATCTGTTGGATCAAGCACTGGCTGGACAGTCAGGCCCAAAGAGTGGTGTCAATGCAGTCAAACCCAGCTGGTGACCAGTCACAAGTGGTGTTCCTCAGGGCTTAGTGTTGGGACCATTTCTGTTTAACATCTTTATTGATGATTTCGATAAGGACATAGAGTGTATTATCAGTAAGTTTGCAGATGACACCAAGCTAGGCAGGGGTGTTGATCTGCATGAGGATAGGGAGGCTCTACAGAGAGACTTGGAGAGATTAGATCATTGGGCTAAAGTTAATGGTCTGGGCTTCAACAAGGCCAAGTGCTGGGTCCTGCACTCAGGCCACAACAACCCCGGGCAAGGCTACAGGCTTGGGGAAGTGTGGCTGGAAAGTGTCTGGCAGAAAAGGACCTGGGGGTTCTCATTGACAAGGGGCTGAATATGAGCCAGCAGTGTGCCCAGGTGGCCAAGAAAGCCAATGGCATCCTGGCTGGTATTAGAAATAGTGTGGCCAGCAGAAGCAGAGACGTGATTGTTCCCCTGTACTCAGCACTGGTGAGGCCACCCCTGGAGTATTGTGTCCAGTTTTGGGCACCTCGATTCAAGAGAGATATTGAGGTGCTGGAGCGAGTACAGAGGAGGGTAACGAAGCTGGTGAAGGGCCTAGAGAATAAATCTTATGGAGACTGCTTGAAGGAGCTGGGAATGTTTAGTTTAAGAAAGAGGAGGCTGAGGGGGGACCTCATCAGTCTCTACAACTACCTGAAAGGTCAGTGTAGAGAGGTTGGTGCTGGTCTCTTCTTACAGGTAATTAGCAATAGAACAAGAGGGAATGGCTTCAAGCTGCAATAGGTTTAGTCTGGACATTAGGAAAAAACTTTTCACAGAAAGAGTGGTTAGACACTGGAATGGGCTGCCCAGGGAGGTGGTTGAGTGACCATCCCTGGATGTGTTGAAGGGTCGTTTGGATGTGGTGTTGGTGGATATAGTTTAGGGGAGAACTTTGTAGAGTAGGGATGATGGTTGGACTCACTGATCCCAAGGGTCTTTTTCAGCCTGAATAGTTCTATGATTCTATGATTTTATAACATTTCCCAGCCATATCCTTCAGCTTTTCCCAAAGTATATAAAAAAACTTGAAAGCACATGAGATATTGAGACAACAGCAGGAATGAAGCATAGCAAATGTGGTCCCTTCCAGTGCCCCTCCCACAGAAGCGAACATGCCTTGTTTGTCTGCTGAATTAATTTATTTGTTAAATGGTTTGGACAAATAGTTTTGTGAGTGTGGGTGTTCAGCCAGCCATTTGCATCCTGGCTGTTGGTTACCTGAGCTGTGTGACATTATTTCTGCTCACTACCTGGAGGGTGGCAAAGAGAATAAATGTTGAGGTGTACCCCAGGTAAACAACTATGACTAGAAGTCATGAGCTCTTTCTAGATACACAGACATGTATCATTATCCATAGGATAAGCTGTGATTCATGTGATGTCAGACTGGGTATATGTATTCATAAAAGTCATCCAGGAACAAGTCCTACAATTCATCTGTTTATTTATACCTTGTTAAATTACAAGATCTTGTCTCAAGAAATTATGAATATTGGAAACATGAGCAAACCTGTGGTGTTCCTTCAGGATTTTAGTCCTTGCAACAGCTTCCTAGAGCCATTGGCTCCAGACTCCCTTCATCTGGCTGATGCTGGGGGAAATACCCACCCTTAATGCAGAACGAAACACAGGCAGGTAACAGCCAGACTATGCCTGTCATGGCCAGGATGTTTGACTTTCTCAGTCTTTGTCAAGTTTTTAGAGGAAATGTTGGCTAGGGTAGAATATTTAAGTTGTAAAAGACCTACAATGATCATCTAGTCTGACTGCCTGCCCACCTCAGGGCTGACCAAAAGCTAAAGCATGCTATTAAGGGCATTGTACAAAATGCCTCTTGAACACTGACCTGGTTGGGGCATTGACCACCTCTCTGGGAAGCCTGTTCCAGTGTCTGACCACCTTCCTAGTAAATAAATACTTCCTAATGTCCAGTCTAAATCTCCCCTTGCACAGCTTTGAACCGTTCCCACATGTCTTGTCCCTGGATATCACAGAGAAGAACTCAGCACCTGCCTCTCCACTTCTCTCCTCAGGAACCTATAAAGAGCAATCCCAAAGTTCATCCCAAAGCTTCCTCTTCTCCAAAGTAGACAAACTCCTCACAGGACATGTCCTCCAGCCCTTTCACCAGCTTTGTTGCCTTCCTCTGGATACAAACAAGGACCTTCACATTCTTTGTAAACTGTAGGGTCCAGAACTGCACACAGAACTCAAGGTGGGGCTGCATCATCACTGAATAGTTTAAGGTTTGCCCTCCTGAAGTCCAGGGTAATGAATCTACTGGCCTTTTTTCTCATCACAGTGAAAATTTTAAACTCAATCATTTTATGATCACTGTGGCCAAGACAGCCAACTACTATCACATCCCCCCCCACAAGTCCTTCTCTATTCACAAATAGCAGGTCTAGGGGGGAACCTTTCCTCGTTAGCAGACTGAGTACCAGTGACAAGAAGTTATCTCCTACAGACTTCAAGATATTCCAAGACCTGCTCTTCACAGCAGTATGGTATTCCCAGTTGATGTCTGGGAAATTGTACTCTCCCATAAGGACAAAGGCTGCTGATCCAGAAATTTCTCCTAAGTGCGTATAGAGTAACTCATCAGTGCTTACATCCTGGCTGGGCCAACAATAGTAGACATCAACTACAACCCATCTCCTTTGTTTGCCATCCCCCTAATCCTCACCATCACTAACTGTAAGGGCTGAGCAATCAAACCTCTCCCTTACATAGAGTGACACCTCCACCTGGTCTGCCCTACCTATGCCTCCTGAGCAGCCTGTGACCCTCTATCCCAGCACTCCAATCATGGGGCTCATTCCACCAAATCTCACTAATACATATGATTTCACAGCTCTGGGAACTGACCAACACTTCCAGTTCATCCTGTTTGTTTCTCATCCCATGTGCATTAGCATATAAGCATTTCAGATATGCTCCTGAGCCCCCTGTGCTCCCAGGAGGAGCGTAAACATTCCCACTAACATTGCCACCTGCAGCTGATGCCATGCCCACCCCTGGCTGACCTACTGCAATCCTGCTGGTATCCTCTTCCCCCACTGGTTCTAGTTCCAGCCACCCTTCTTCAAGCCTGTAGAGTTGCATGGGGTTGTTGTGGCCCCGGTGTGGGATCTGACACTTGGCCTTGTTAAATCCCATAGAATTGGCCTTGGCCCATCAATTCAGCCTGTCTGGGTCCCTCTGCAGAGCCTTCCTATCCTCAAGCAGATCAATACTTCCACCCAGCTTGGTGTCACCTGCAAACTTGCTGAGGGTGCACTTGATCCCCTCATTCAGATCATTGATAAGGATGTTAAACAGGAGTGGCCCCAACGCTGGTCCCTGAGGAGCCACTCATGACCAGTCATCAACTGGATTTAACTCTACTCACCACAACTCTTTGAGCCTGGCCATCCAGACAGTGGTTTTGTCTCTTATAGCCCTTCCAACTATATTCACAGCTGCAGTACTTTGGCAATATGAGACTGGACTATTCTTGGACTCAGGGGCATCTCCCTTAAATAAAGGGCAAGTCCTCAAACGAGCTCTAATGTGATGTACACAACAGCAGGAGGAATTTCTCCCATCCAGCAGGAGACAAAGCCTGGGGTGGTAGACTTCTGTGTGTGTACCTGCATGGTGTAGGGCACGTAAGCAACAGAACATGGAGGAGGAAGGTCATGGAAGCATGTTACGTGAGCAAATGTTGCTTCAATCAGGCAAAGCATATGAATTCATTCATGATCTGAATTGAATGATGCTACATCTGTGTGGGAACATCTGATTTAGAAAAAAAAAAAAAGATACCTCAGGGCTTTTGTACACGCAGCTGCTCGTCCCAGTGTGAAATGCATTTAGTTAAACTGGCAAGGTACAGCCGTGGCTCAGCTCTGAGCTGTTTTATTCAAGGATGGTTTGGCATTATCTGAAAGCCTTAAAGAGATCCAGTGTTATCTTATTTCTCTCTGGGCGATTGATGCCGACTTTAAGTTTAGCTTAAGATGGAAACATCTGCTGTTCTTCAGAGTAAATATGTTCTGACATCCTCCAACTGATTGAGAATCAGACAGTTCAGAAGACAGAAACCGAAGGAATTTTAAGGCATTATTGTTTATATTTGAAGCAGGGATAACTGTTGCTTCCCACTCTTATGAGTCATGACGAAAGGTAATAAAAACTCCTTCAGAATGTGGTGGTGATTGAAAAGAAGTTGTAGATGTTCATACCTTTTCAGCAAAAGAAAAAATAATTTTAAAAAGATGTTATAGACTGGCAGGATTGTTATCATCTTATGAAAAATTTGCACTTGTCATATTAGCTGACTAGAGTCTAAGGCACTGTCTGTAATTGATATTGTTATGCTAATTAATTATTTACATTGCAGTTGTGTCTGGATATTTTAGGCATTCATTTGGATCTTACTAGTGTTAGATGCAGGCACATAGGAAAAAATGAAGTGAAATGTCATCTCACAACTTATTTCACTTTGCCTGCTCTCCAGCTGAGAAGGGAAGGAAAATGGTAGGCTGTCCCTCTGATGGTCATATGAGGTGTTCCCGGTCTTGGCTTTTTGGAATTCAATTGTTGGTTTGAATGACTCTGCCTCAGAGAGGCTGGGTGCCATGTGCATCTCTTCCGTACAAGGTAGCTTCATTTGAGCTATTACTGAAGTGCTAACAATGGTTTAGGTGGGCTGGTTGCCTAAACCTAGGGCTGATGTGAATCAAAGGCAGGGCAGCATTGTTGGCTTAAGCCATCTTAAATCTTGGTCTTCAATGCAAAGAGAAGTTTTCTTTTTTAAAGTGTTTTTTCCTGTTGCCTTACTTCTTATGGCAATCATACCCTACCGTTTTCTCTTCAAGGTGTGATTTACAGATGCTCTGTTTCTTTCTCCCTCTGTCATGATCAGGTAATTTTTGACCTTTGGAAAGTCTGCAAGAACTGAGAGAAGACTTGGGTACAGCACCATTGAACGTGGTAGTACTGAGTTTCACCATTGTAGCTCAAGCACTGCTTTTGCCCTCCTTAAAGCTTCCACACTTTCTCCTGCCAGCTCTTCTACTTAATGACTTCTTGGCCCAGAACAACTTGTTTGCATTTGTGTTTCATTGAAAAATTTTATTCATAGAGATATTATGAATACACTTCTTTTTTAGTACGGCTAGTATGAATATGCTTACATAGATGGCTTTGGCACTGTAGGTCCCTCTCTCTGTGATAATTCATACAAGGGGAGAATCTAAAACCCCGTGGCACCGGAAGGGTTCAGACTTCATTAACTGAAAGGAAGCTGCAGTGCAGCTGACTGGCTACTGTATGAATTGAAACAGGGTGAGACTAGTAGCAGCACTGCCCCTTACGAAGGCTGGTGTTTCAGCTGTCCTCCCAAACCATTATTATGCTCAACTCAAATGTTTCCAAATCTAACTTGGTTTGGTTTCAGTTCCAGTTCTCCCTCACAGTTTGCAAACTTGACTGTGGCTTGACTGTGTGAGCTCAGTCACAGTGCTGAGCAGGCCTGGGAAGCTTTTCAAGTGGAGAGCTGGAAATCCACAGTACATAACTATATGTCCAACTTCCAACACATATCAGAACTTACACAGAAACCTGCCATCTCCTCCAAATTACACAGTAGAACAAGTTTTAATAGAATAAGGGTCTAGCTTTAAAGAAACCCCAGGGCAATCTCATTCTCCCCTGCTCTGTTGGAAGAGGTAACCAGAGACCTAAAGATGCTCCATCCTTGGCATTTGCCTGGACTTTGCAGATAAAGCCATGGCCTCCCTCACCTAGTGTTTGGGGATACTCCTTCTCCCAGCAGGAGCTGGGGTGTAGGATTTTGGAATTCCGACCCCTGTGCCCCTGTCTTGGGCAGAGCAGAACATAATTTATGCCTGGCAAGGTGTAAGAGCATGGGTAGCTACCTACTCAACATGTGGAGCAAGAATTTAAATGTTTCCAACTGTCCTTGCTGCCCCACAGCTACATGAGGCTGTCTGTGCACCATCCCCATGCAGCAGGATGCCCTTGTCTTTCTCTTGCCAGCAGGTGCCTACTGCAGTTCACTGCTTTGTTTTTCATGTGACAAAGCCAGAGTCCAGCTGGGTCATTTCAGATCTTACATCTGAGTGACTGGGCTACATTCCTGAGCCATCCACCCTCAGCCAAGTGCTGCACTTAAATGTAGCTCTGGCATCTATCTGCTGTGCTTCCTTTCTGGTTCCCTGCCTCCTCCGTAGTTGTGTGCAACTTGTTAATCTCTGGCTATGCATTTTGAGATGACTATATTTTTTTATCTGGTACAACATTAGGCTGTTGGTGGGTTTTTTTTTTTAAGCCCTTTCTGATTTAATGAACCCCTCTGCTCTGCCTCACTGAAGGATTTGCTAACAGATGGCTGGCATTTGTTTCTCCATTTATAAAGTTCAAAGCGATTGTGCTCCCTGAAGGGTTAGTGAGATGTCTAGGTGTCTTTGCTGTAGCTAGGTTACTTGGTTGCATTGCTGCCTTCCCTTTCCAGTAAGCTTTGCACCCTCTTGCTGTGCTGTCCCTGCTGTGCTGTCCCTGCCAAAAGATGCTCTGGCTTCTAACTAGTAGTAGATCCAAATATTGTTACTCACCAGGTGCAAAATGAATGTTCTGGCACATTAAAAAAAAAAAAAAAAAAAAGAAGCAGATAATGTGCACCCCTCCCACACTGGACCTGCACATTTCTGTAAGGGTATGTAGAGACAGGACAAGGCGTAATGGCTTTAAACTAGAAGAGGGTGGATTTATGTTAGACATTAGGAGGAAATTGTTCACTATGAGGGTGGTGAGACACTGGCACAGGTTGCCCAGGGAAGTTGTGGATGCCCTCTCCCTGGAAATGTTGAAAGGCAGGTTGGATGGGGCTCTGAGCAACCTGGTCTGGTGGAAGATGTCCCTGCCTATGCAGGGTGGTTGGAACTAGATGATCTTCAAGGTCTCTTACAACCCAAACCATTCTGTGATTCTTTGTTTTTATTATTATCTCCACAGCTGAGATATAAAGGCTTCTAGACAAAATCCAAACACATAACAGAGGCCTTGTTTGCTGCTTTGTACACTGAGAGTAGGTGCTGGTAATCATTACTGGTGCTTGGTTGCACCAGTAACCACTCGACTGGTCCCCTGAACTTACCATTATAAAAAGATCTTAAGCAAAAGATTTGTTGTCCTGTAGAGAACTGTTTGCTTCTAATTGCGCTGGTATGATATTGTGACATGTACTGGTAGAGTTCCCTGCTGCCCCAAAAGTAATTTTGAATGTGACCAGCCTGTTTTGGAGTATAGTGTTTCATGGTATGAATGCAGATATTTCATCCAATTTGGCTTCCAGGCAAAGACATATTTGATTCACTAGATGAGATGCAATCTTGTCCCTTTTCTATTTGAGATACAGAATGGGATCACGAGGGAGGAAATCTCTGACTGGGGATGCTTTAAACAGAGCAGGGACATAAGGCACATAAAATACTCCTAAATTAGACAGTGGATCATAACTAAACACAGAAAGGTTTTCTGACCACCCACACAAAAGCCTTTGTTGGAAAGCAAATGTTTCACTGAGCCAAAAATATTTTTAATATAGTATCTGCGTGTATGGAGAAATTAATATTGCTGCTAGTTATTTCACATGTTCTTGTATCTCTCCTGTCAATTTGCTCCATCCCCTGTTTTTACCCATGGAAGGCACATTTACAGGTTGATTATTGATTCCATAATTTTTCAGTTTTGCCACTGAGACTATGGGGGTACAAATGAAGTGTGAAATGTCTGCCCTGTAAGAGCAGTTATGCTGCTATTTGATGATGCCAATCTGCTTCATTCCAGACAGGCACTGATTGAAATTCCTGTCTATGCAAATGTCTGGTCATCAGATGTTTTATTGCAGTAAGTAGCTGTCTTGGTTTAGTGGTCTGGGTGAACCAAAACCCAGAGAACTGATTGCTCTCTGTTACTCCCATGCGCCCTCCCAGGGGGAGATATAAGGGGGAATAACGAAGAGAGACTTCAGGGTTGGAAGTTAAAACTAAAACAGGTTTACAATAACAGTGAAGGGACAGTAACACTTGGGATAGTAATTAAAAATTATACAAATATATACAAAACCTGATTTCAGTAGTTGCTTACGTAAGTGTCCAACAGTCCCTGGTGGCAGAGCTGACTTGGGAAAAGGGTCCAGGGCATTTGCCAGCACCCTATGGAGTCAGGTCCTGCAGAGCATGTGGTGAGCTGAAGACAATGAGCAGGACCCTCACTCCGGAGCACAAGAAGGAAGAAGGGTGCAGGAAGGGGGCACTTTCCCACCCTCCTGACTTTTCTAGGGTATGGCAGGAAATGGGAGGGAATACTGACCCCTCTCTGTTCTAACTCCGGTTCCCTTGAATCCCCAAACAACACCTTCTCCTTAAGACCTCGTATTGATACTATAAAGTAAGCCTGTGCCCCCTCAAACCATAATAAGTAACCTATTAAAAAGTCACATCCTTAACATGATATTCAAGGAAAAAAACCCAACAAACAAACAACAAAATAAAACCTGGCCTCTGTACACTCCTCATTTACAGAACCACAGAATCACAGAATGTTTGGAGTTGGAAGGGACCTTGAAGATCATCAAGTTCCAACTCCCCTGCATGGGCAGGGACACCTCCCACTAGAACAGGCTGCTCAGAGCCCCATCCAACCTGCCCTTGCCTCCAGGGATGGAGCCCCCACAACATCCCTGGGTAGCCTGTTCCAGTGTCTCACCACTCTTACACTGAAGAATTTATGCCTGATCTCTAACCTAAATCTCTCTTCTTTCGGTTTACAACCATTACCCCTTATTTACAAGATATACTTTTGTTCTTTCAAGGTAAACCAGCACTCTGGAAAACAAATAGCTGCTCACTCTTTCCTTATTAAAGGGTCATTACCCACCCTGCAAGAATTAGGCACTAGAGCAGGGGATCACAGACTCACATTTGGACTACATGTGTCTTATAACTGTGTGTGTTCCTCTTTCCGAATGGTGCTGCCTCATGAGACAAGTTACACCATAAGGACTTCAATGTCCTATAAAACAAGGTGTTCAAGAAGCAGAAGAACTAATTAAAACTCGTTTCCTACATAAACCTGGTTCCTGTCCTGTTTCCTTTATAGGCTGCTTCTGTTCTGTCATCTATGATGCCTGTAGGTAATGATGAACTACATCCATCCTCACTAGCCAGCCAGAACACTTATGCTGATGGGTCACCAACTGCTGCCCAGCACGGTTTATAACAGACAGCAAGAACGTTTTCTGAACTGCTTTCCTTTAGCCAGATGCCAATTTTCATAAAACCTGTAGGGATATAATGTTCTGGAAGCAACAGCTGCTCAGTGAGATTGATTAGTGAGTTCAAATTTATTAGTGGAGGGTTGAAAGATACACGTGATCTCTCAAATATCATGGATGTAAGGAATCAAGTCCATATGGAAGAGAAGCATATATTACATGTGTAATCAGCAGTGATTACTTGTGTCTTTATCCTCTTTTTCTCTCTACAGAAGATTTGATGTAATATGGCTTAAAGTCCTTAATCCTTTAATCAACAATCAGAGCCTAACTTAATATTTTCACTTACTGCTTCTGCTGCAAAAACATCTTAAATGCATGCTCCACCAGAATTGCATAACTTTACCTTGCTTTGAGCTTCTCTAAAATGCAAGTTTCATTAGTTAATGACGTGCAGGACCAGTTACGAAAGTTATCTTACTTTATCTTGATAGCAAAGAGCATATTCTTTGGAGGATTACAGAATATTACTTTTGTTAGTTAATAAAAATCTAGCTGAAGACTTACAGTAAACTGTTGAATCTAAACTGCTGTGATTTAGTGTGTCATATTTGCAGTGATATTTAAAACTGACTACATAAAATATGCCTTCTCTTTTTAAAGGGTTAGATGGCAAATCTTTTGCCTTGTGTTGTAATTAATGGGATTACTTTGTCTAAAGGCTTTCCCTCTTTGTAAGGAATTAATAACCTGATCTGCTTGCATGTCATTGCCTGTTTGTGGGGCACAATTGCTTCCATGCAGCAGCAAGTTTGTGCACCTTTTAGCCTCTGGACCAAAGCTGGTGACTTCTGGTCTACCTCTGCAAGCTCTCTTCTGGCTCCTGCCCTCTCTTACGTCTTCTGACATGTCCTATACCATCAAAAGTAGATATCACGCGATGTTGCAAAACTTCTCAAAAATTACATGCATATCTTCTTGAATCAAATGGCTTGCAGGATATGTGGGCTGCTTTCCTGGCTTTGAGTGCAAGTAAAATATCCTTCTGAGTGTCATCATTCCCGATGCGGAGTTACAGCATCCCATGAGCATGGCTCTCAGTCTCATCTCACTACCTTAGTTCTGTCTGGAGAGCACTCTACCCCAAGATGTCCATTGCTCTGACCTGTCTGGGTTTGACTAGTATTTGTTTGTCCTAGCCATGTTTTGAGGTCCTAGAGGATATTCTTTCTGATATTCTCAATGGAAAAGTTGTCTCTGACTTCAGGCAGACACAGCCTCCTGAAATGGCAGTGGCATATATTATCTATAGCAAAATGTCAGTGTTTGCAACCATTATCAGAGTTCTGCTCAGGATACAGTAATAAGTGAGAATACAAACAGATTCAGAATGATACTCTGCAGTCAGCCCCACTTTGGTATGAATGCAAGCCACTTCAGATGCCTCACAAGGTTCACATTCAAAATCTAGAGTCTTTCATGAGTTTGATTTTAAATTAATTTTGCAAATTGCTTGGGAGCTGCAAAACGAGCATGGAATTTTCTTATGGTCCTGTCCAAGATTTTCAGAGAGCTTCATGCCAGCAAGATGTGTTGATCAAAACTATGACGTGGAGTTGCACAAAACATTAAATCCTGAGTTAATGTATGTGATGTAGCAAGGAAGAAGTCAGCTGAACAATGAGCAGTTTCATTTCTGCTGTGCCTTACTGTAGGCTTCAGAACACATATTGTGCTTTGATTTCCACTGCAGAAGCTAGGCTAATAGCTAGAGATGTACTGAACATCTCACTCTTCAGAATAAACAAATGGTTGTTTCAAGTCAACAACTTTTCTCTCATTCTGTCTTCACAAACACAGCTGAAAACCAGGTAGGTTTGTGCCAAGATGGAAAAAAAAATCTAGTTCAATTCTGTTTTTCTGGGTATCACTCTAGCTCTCTCCCTTTCCTGAAACCTTTGCAAGTTCTTGTTGTTCTGCATCTAGTTTACTTTCAAGCTTTCCTAAAGTTCCAGAAGTATCTTTGGCTTCTCAGCCCTTGCTCGTGGAGTCCAGCATGCACAAAACCATGTCTTGTTTTATGAAAAAGACAAACAAAGCATCCTCCTTTCTCTGAGTAGGATTGTCTTTGAAATAAGTTCTTTTCCAGTTTTATTTTGTAAACCAAGTACACAAATACACTTCATTTTCTTATGGACTGCCTCTGGGATGAGTGCAGCTATAATAGATGTTAAATGAGGAAGAACTAACTCTCAGTCCCTAAAGCATTGTTAGTGTCTAATTACAACACATTAGGTCAAAACCACATTATTTTGGCAAATGTAAAAGGGTGGTGTGAGAGCCCTCCTTGTGTGTGTAATGAGGAATGCATCTTAACTCTCTAACTTCACTGGAAAACAACTAATGTTTCTACTGAATTATTTCAAATGGCAAAGCACAATCTTATTTTACTGTAGGCAGCTGAAATTGTCGACCAGCACCAACCAGTGTCACAGCCTCAGCCTTGGTAAGAATCAAAAACACATAAGCTTTGTATTGCACGATCCAGGGTATTGAAAAGGATTAAAAGTCTCCTGCCAATCTGAACCATTGTTCTGGCATCTGTAGCAAAACTGGGAAGCTCTCAGTTCAGCATGTCCATCTTGCCTCGACAGAGGAAAGTTACGTTTCACTGCTATTGCTCAGATGCACATTATGACAAATTTTCCACAGAGCTGGGAGTTTCCCTCTCTGCTGATAAACATAGTATTAACTGAAGGATTTCTAATGGTTTGCCTTATAAAACAGGTATACATAACAAATAGTTTGAAAATGTGGCAGTTTAGTTTATGCAAGACTAATACCTCAGTGTTTACTGAAAGCACATCAAGCCTGAATTTTGAAAAGAAGAAAAAATATGAAAACCTTTATTTGAACAAAATTAGAGATGTGCAGTTCACTGCATTTGATTCGCTATGGCAATAGATTGTTCTTTGCATGAAATAAAATACATTTTAAAAGTCCCTGAAGACAGTGTGCCTGCTCAGCCTGTTTGAAGATGGAGTTGATATGTTCTGTAAGGATCAGGCAATATATATTATACATAATAATATATATATTTAATCATGGACAGAATAAATATGACAATTAAAAACCCCAGAGAACTGGTGCCTTGTCAGAACCTACTCACACTTTGAAGTGGTAAAGGAAAGGATACAGCTAAACCTTGTTGTCTTTATTTTGAGGATCCAGCAAGGTCTGAGATTGTTCCATCGAGTTTAAGGGCTTTGGATCAGTCCCTTGCTTCCTCACAATAGCAAGGTCATGTATTTTCGGTGCAGCATTTAAAATATGCTCCTTATCTTCAGCCTGTGAACTGTGGCTGTTCTTAGTTGTCTCTGTTGCAGCTCTGTCTCTCAGTGTGGAAAGCCTGCTGCACAGCTCCTTGTAAGGTCAGTTTTTCCATGGGTATTTCACACTAGGATGTTTTTGCAGATTGTTGTGGTTAAATTTGCCAGGCCTTTTTGTGTCTTCTGGTGAAAATGGACCTAAACCAGTAATGTGTTGAAGCTGACTGGTTTTAGGTAAGCTTCTGTCTGATGGCTGTGCCCCTGCCATGGCAGTGCCTGGTTTTTTGAAATGGCAAGTTCTTCCTCATGCTGACACTGGCATCAGGTCTCTTTTGATTGAAGGAGGTGCAGTCAGGGCCTTTTGGGTCTACCAGGGTGCATGTGCCAGCTAAGCTGCCATGCCATCCCTCTTGGCTGAGACAGCGAAGTCTCTCCTGTGAGGCTGGTTACTATACCTGTGAGGGAATGGGGGAGCAGTTTGAATTAACTTTGATCAGGCATAAGTTTTAAGATCTCCAGTACTTATCTTCAGTTAGAAGATACACACTTCTAGGAAATTCATCTTCCTCATCAAGCTCTGATGAAGGCCAGACCAGAGAAAAAGAAACAGCTCTATTCAAACTGCTTCACTTCCCCTCTCTTGCAGTCTGCTGCCAAGCACAATAAACCTTGTTTTGGTATAGACTGAAGCATCACAGACAAAACTTGATTTCATTATTACATTTCATTTCTTTTCTTGGCGTTGTCTTGTTCCTGTCAGGCTCCCTGATAATCCATTTTTCTTTTCATTTTGCTGGTTCTTTCCATCCACTTACATTTACTCCTGTTACGAGTCATTAATCTCAAATCCTTCTACTTTATAGAGACTACAAATTACTTGGAAAAGTCACTTCTGTGACTGCCAATAACAATGGCACATCAATTCTGTTTTCATACTTGGAGGGATTAAGAAAAATAAGTAATTTTTCCTTCCGTAGATGAAATGTACACTTGAAGATTTGGACTTCAGCTTCCTCCTTGGACTCCAGTGAATGATATTTCCAAGTGCTGTGATGGCACTTAGAGAAGCAAACTGAATAGGGAGCCTGATTTCTAGCTGTGTTTCTTCTTTTGTTTTGCTCTAGTTATGATAGTGGATGCATTCTGACCAGATTGCTTTAAATCAGAATAATCCTACTAATAGTAAAAGACAGTTTGATGGATGTGTTGGCTTTCCTCTTCATTGTTTTTGGCAGCAGCACCCCTTCTACTGCACGATGTCTAGTCCAGCACTATTACTATACTAAGTTCAGCAGCACATACCATATCATATCTATTTCATTGAAAAATAATGTGTAAATGACCAAGCAATGGGATTTCTTTGTGGAGTGGTCACTGGTTATTTGTACAGTCAAACACATGCTCTTACAAGTGTCCCAGTTGAAAGAATGGCAGTAAGTCATTGAAAGAAGGGGACAATGAATCTTAGCTCTGGAGCAGCAGATGAAGAAGCAACAGAGCCCTACAAACATAATAAAAATAGATGGCTAAGTAGAAAAGTGAGATCCTGTTAATATTTCTACAAAGGAAAAGACCAAAAAACAGTTTTGGTCTTTATTACACATGAGAGAATCTATGCAAATATTCATTTCTCTGCTTCCAGAACCACTCATTTTCTCAGACAGGTTCTTTCATTTAGAAGACAGAAAATTAACTGCACTACAATGTGAAATGAATAAATTGTCAGTATGATACATTGATTTATGCATATTTTAGTTAGGTTTTCAAACATCTATATTTTTAAATAGTTCTTCTATAAAACTTTCTCTGAGGTTTGAGCCAGGATGTAGCCAATTTTCTTTTTACTGAGGTTTTTTTTTTTCTTCAATGAGCTCTATTTTAAGTAGCAGCAAGTTTTCCAGCTAGTGGACTGATAATGCTGCTGAGGTGCCAAGGTCACTAAGGAGCCTCAGATACTAACGGAGCAGAAGAGTCGTATCTGCAGCTCTCCTGCAGGGAGGAGTAGACTAGATGGGCAGTAAAATTGACCAAAGTATTCCATTCCATATATCTATGTAACCTTGGTGTAAGGTCAGGGATCATGGAGGTCAAGCCCCTTCCTCTTTCTTCTTCCTTTCTCTTCCATCCATGGCCAGTGTCCAGGGAGGACTCCATCTCTCCATCACCATTGATCCCCAGGCTCATGCATCCCTGACCCTCATAACTCTCCCCTCAGTTCCTGCCTGCTCTGCCGCTCTCTCTGGCAGCTCCAGGACATTTCAGAACTGCTCACAACTCAGGAGATGCTGTGGGAATTGCTGGGGGTGGGAGGAGGCAATAGGGGCTTTGCATATTCCTGCACATATTTGTATATAATTGTACATGTTTTCTTTTATCATTAGTATTTAATTAAAGCTGTCTAGTTTACTTTTCAATCCAGAAAGTCTCTCTCTCTTTATTCTCCCTCCTTTCCCTACCTGGGTGGGAGGGGATCAAGAGCATTATTGTTGCTGGTTTAATTGCCCATCCTGAGTCAAACCATGACAGAGGTTTAGGGTTTTTTTCTAGGCCTCTGAAAGGAGTTGGTTATTGTCTGTTTTAATTTTTTTCTGGTTCTTTTTCACTTATCTCTGACATCTAATTTGCAGCAGATACCTCAGCTCATTTGAAAATGGTTGGGGGGGGGGAGGGTTTACACCAAATTCAGCAACAGCAGCTTCAGATTATTTCATCATGGTGTTCCTGACGTTTCCCTACCTCTGTATCACCTATTTATGTCTCAGATTAATTCCTGTGGATGTAGCTATGAAAGTATGCTCCTGAAAATCTGTAGTCTGCTTGGTAAGTCTTCTGGCTTCTTTTGTGTGAAACCACAAAGACGGCAAACACCAGGGAAAGATATTTTACGCTGGGCACTGATTCCTCATTGTCCTTCTGGCTGATTTTCTTTCCTATATGAGGCAAACAAATCCAAAATCTGGAGTGTGTTGTCTCATGAGCAGTCCCAGCTGGGGATGTAGGATTAGGGGGTGTTTCTTGGAAATGAGAAAAACAGATGCTTCTGGAAGAACCCAGAGGCTGTGCCAGGCTTTCTGGCACTGTGTGGTGAAGACCTGTGAGCACTTGTCACTGTGAGTCCTGCTTTTTATCAAATTCGCTTATTTTTCCACAAAGAAGTAGTGATGTGAGAAAGACTGGTGGGGAAAAGTGTGTGTTTGCCCAGAGCAGGCAGAAAGAAACGGGGATCTCTATTCTTTGTGCCTGGGAGAATCAGGAACAGGGACTCATGACACCTTTTAGATCATATTTCCAAGAAGATAGCCATGATTTTAAACCTAACCCTGGATGGCTGAGAGGAAATATCATAGCTATTTCAGCATCACTTAATCAGAAATGGAAAATGATGGTTGGAAGGAAATGCCAAGCATGCATGCTGTGGGGCAGTCAGGCATGCAGGGGAGGATAGGAAGCATATGCTGGGCTTTGAGCCTTGGTTTACATGCTGTTCAGCATCAGAATCTGTTCTTGATCATTGGAGTAGGGAAGTGGGCCCCTTTTCTGGTGCACAGCAACACCCAAAAGGTGAACGTATAAGCATAGGCTGTGTCCCCAGCACCACCAGCAGGTGCTGTTTGATGGCCATGTCACGAGCCTGTGGTGGGACAGCCTTGAGTATTATAAGATGTGATGCCCTAAAGGGTGAGCAAGCAATGTCATGGGTTTTACTGGATCAAACCTTGTCTACCTCCTCTTTGCCAGCTACTCTCTCCCAGCATTTTTACCAGGGTTCAAAATCCTATTCGTGTGTTTCCCCTGCTGGTCAGTGCTTGTGTTTGCAGATCCTAGGGGCTTCTGAATGCTGGCTCCCTCCCCTGCCCTTTCATGTCCTGGTGACTGTCCCATATTCCTGGGAGAGCAGGGCTGCAAAACCCAAGGAAGCATCATTATAACACCTTGATACAGGTGTTATAAGTTGGGGGGAAAAGATGCGGACAGATACCTGTGTCAGCTCCCAGTATCTGCCCAGACTGCTGTGTCTCAGAAGAGTTAAGAGAGAAGTTAACTCAGTGACAGCTGTGCTGGAAGTCTCCCTTCCCTGCATGTTCATGGCCTAGATGAGGGGTGGTGAAAAAAAGATCTGCCTTTGAATTCACCTGTATCAGCCCCCATTTCCACCAATTTCTTGCTGATTTTATTCTGCTTGAGGGTTGTTTCTGGTAAAATACAAACTTTTGTTGAGAACAAACTTGTAGCAGATTTACCTTCCTGTCTCGCTGCTCTTTTGCACAGACATTTTAAAATGTAAAATAAAGCTAATTGCTTATATTTTAATGTCCTTTTCTCCCAGGGTTTGGGGAAAAATAACCCAATTGTGCTGGCAAAAAAAAAGAAAAAGAAAAAAGTGTTTGGATAGGAATTATTTTGTTTAAGAAATGTAAAAGCAAACCAAGCAGATTTTCAGGCTGTCATGACTCTTTGTCACCATCTCTTTACTGAAATGTCCTACTGTATTGTCTGCTAGTTCTCATTGCTGAGCATATGTGCTGCTTGTTCAAATATCACTCTGTAAAAGTGGATTCCTGAACTCACAGGCTTGAGGCCTGACTGGTATAGCTGGGTGGTAACAATTCCAGGTAATTTCTCCTTTGTGTGTCTGGTAGATGAAAGTAGAAGAGGGAGAGGTGATGAGGACACACATGAGTTTCTATAGATGCTTTCTGGAGATGGTATAGAATGGAAAGATAGCAGTGTCCTGGTTCATGGCTGTCTTCCTAAGCAGCATCACAGATAATACAATGAACCAGGCAAAAAACTGCCCATGGGCTTTAGAGATGGACCGCTGATCTCCAGGGTGGTGGTGGAGCATCACACTGCTAAAGGACAAAACCCAGCTTTTCCCCAGTGCCATCTCTAACCCAAACTTGTCTTTTCAGCTGTTTTGTTTTTGGTGACTTCCTGGCAGGCCCATCACAGATTGCCAGTCCCCCTCCCAAGGAAGAGCATATTTGCAGAGACAGGTTTGAATCTCAGCTTGTTTCTCCTTCTCTGTCCTTGTGGCACAGCTTGGGGGATCTGAGCAGAGAAACTTTGAGCAGTAGTAAACTAGCAGAGAAAAGGTATTTCAAGGAGATGGAAGCTATTTAGGGGTTGAATTCAGTAAGTGGTCTTTTCTGAGAAAATAGTTTTCACAAGTGCTGAAACACTGCCTTTCAGACAGTTTTAAACAGGTTTCCTATGTCATGCCATGCAAAATCAGAGTACGTAGTGATTAACTGTAGACAGACTGAGGAAGGGATGATGTAAACTAAGTCAGACACCTCTTTTTGGGCCCCGGAGTGAAGTTTAAAATGGTTCTAAGCACTTAATAAGTTGTTTTTAATGTCAAGTGTGCCTTTACGGATTGATCCACAATGAGAAAGTTCTTTCTTGTAAAGTATTTTTCTTTAGGCCATCTGCTAATGCTACAGAAACACCAGACTGTGAGAATGAAGGGCTTGAGAAGATGAACTGAAGTTTCTCTCCTCACTCTCTAGTTCCATTTTCACAATTTTTTAAATCCCATGACAAACACTGAGCAGCTTAGAGATTGGTATGTAAAGACTTATTTGATTTTGTCAGTTTTGTCCATTAGATACTTAAGTCCCATGATCATATAGTGTTCTCTCATTCATTCAGTTCCTGAGCTTTGTTTGTTTCCTCAGGTAGTGTCTTCAGCTGTTAACCTTACTTAGACTATTTTCTTTAATAAACAGTCTTCATTCAAAAAGCTAAAACAATCTTTCAGCTCCTTATTAAGAATTTATTTTTCAGCTACACATTTATAGCTAATGCTTTTCTAGTGCAAAGACAGGTCCATCACAAGGTGGGAGGGTGTCTCACTAAGAGTAAAATTGTAATTTCTAATCTATGGGTTGGTAAAGTTGTAGTGTAGCTGTATGCCACATCCATGTCTACAGCATTGGTGCCCTGTTGTAATTTCTCATCCCACACAACACCAACAGCTGTAATATTTTATTTTGGGCCACTGGCTACTGGAAGAAAAATGCATTAACTTCCTGGGAGCTGCTAATCCTCATGTTTGCAGACTTGAAGTGGCTCTGCTGAGCAAAGAGGGGAGGGAGGTGGGCAGGGAGCACTAACCCCTCAGTGCTGTTGGTGGGCTTAGCTCCATGGCAGCCTCCTGGGCAACTGCAGAGGGAGGCCAGGATGGCTGAAATGGAAAGTGCTGCTAACATGGGACTCTCTCACATTTGAAGCTGTGGCAGATGGGGCCATGCAAGGCTCTTCTGGACTTGGATGTGATCTCTATACTTAAATCTGTTTAACTTGGCATCCAGTGTTCCCCCTGATGTATCAGGTCGTTACTGTGTTGTTCTAAAGGCCAACCTTAATAGAGCTGGGCAAGTATCTAGTGATGCTGCTCATGCTTTGAGCCTGGCTGGCCAGCCAGTTTTCCACCCAACTTGTGCACCAAGGTGAGTGGTGGAAAGTCTATGAATGGAAACAGTATGCAATTGTAAGGAGATGATTTTAGTAACATGCACATGAAGTTTTTTTCCCCATTATAATGCTGCTTCAGGCAAGAATGTGTTCCTTGATTAGTTTTTTGGAGATCAGATTTTCATTCATAATGAGAACACACATTTCTGACACTGTTATTAAGGTGAACATGTTCTAAAATGAAAAAAGAAAGAGGCCTGGAAGCTGGCAAGGCAGGGCATTGTAAAACAGCATCAGATCTTAACAAGATGGGCTGTCCAGTCTCACAATAGTGTTTAGGTACCATGGGAGGTGTGTGCTGAGAGTCACTGGTATCAGCAGAGTAGTCATTCATATAGCAGTCACATTAGATCATCCAGAGTGCTTCTCTCCAGTGTTTCTCTACTGTCCATGGCTTTTAGGATGTTGTGGACAGAATTGCATGTTGCAACCTTTTGGGGGCTGGATGGCTGCTTCTCATCTCTTGGATGAAGAGGTGAGTAATTTTTCCAGTGTTTACTTTAAAACAGTGCCTTGCAAATGGTTAGCCTTTATTCTGTGGATTGCAAGGATATCTTGGTCAAGTGGAAGGTGAGATACAATAGTAAAACAGAGCCCTCCTTCAAACAGTCACTTTGTCTGGAAAAGGCTAACTTGGACTTATTTTCCCTTCTTATGGTCATCCATGTTGCTGTACATATGACAGAGCCAGTGACTCCTGCTATGGAGCATTGTCACTCCTCTGCTCAGCACAAAGCATGGTGATTTGCACCCATGCACATGCACTGTGCAGCGAGGAGAGCAGGTTAATGCTGCTCTGTTTGCATGTTGCCTTGGCCATGTGAGTACATTAGCAGTGAGAGAGAGAAGTAACACAACAGCAACTGGCAAAGAAGTGAAAGTGCAGCATGCATTCTAGAGGCAGGATTTTATGAAGGACCTGCTTTTCCTTTGTGGGTCGGAGGTTGGCATGAGAGCAAGGGTGGATTAAAGTTAAACACAGATGGAAAGGAGTAAAGGTCGTTTCCAGCAATCAAGGATGAAAAAAACCCCTCTGCCTCATAAGCATTAGGGAAGCTGAAGGGGCACCTTTTGAAGCTGTTGGGTGAGCTTGTGTCCTTCCCAATCTTCATTTTGGTTCCTCTTCTCTTTCTTCAGTGTGAGTTCAGCCCTGAACAGCCAAGGAAGTCTTTCCCAACCCTGCACTGAAACTAAATCCTTTGAGTGCAGGAGCTTTGAGGCACAGGGTTCAAGTTAAGATCAGCAGGCTTGGGCTTACGCAAGAAGTGGGCACCCAGATGAGAGCTGTCTGCATGTCTGTGTGAACTAGAAGAGCCTCCAACCCCACTGCCCTACAGGGAAATATATGCCTGCTAATTAGAGGTTAACAACTTTAAAATTGGTCTGCTCTCCTCCTGGAATCTATTAATGGGGTGTTCCCTTGAGATCTGAGCTCAGAGTTCTGAGTGTTGTATGGGGCACCCCAGCTGTTCCCAAATGTTCCCCTCTGATCTCTTCCCAGCCTGGCTGAGAAAGAAAAAAGACACACACACCTCTGCCCTGCTCCCCAGCTAACAGTGTGACTGTGGCCAGGCTGACAAAACATAGTAGTTGAACAGTTTTCCCTTTAAAAACATCCAGATATTTTTTTCCTCTTAGATTATAGTATTTTTACTACCATTTGAGTTTGGGATCGGATACATTGGAAACAGTTAAAATTGTTACAAAATAAGCCAGATTGAACTCTTGAACCTAAAAATAAATCTATGAATTCCTATTCTTTTCTCCTATTTGCATACTTCTCTACTTCTGGGTTTCCTTCTGACATGGAAATTTCTATTATGAGTGCAGCCTTGCCAGGAAAGTTGAAAGCAGGAAATACTGCTTGATAACTTGTTCACAGGAGTTTTGTAGAAAAAGTGGTAAACCTACATAAATATCTTATGACTCAGGCACATCTTGGAGCTGAATTAAGCTGAAATCCCTCTGTCCAGCTTTGTGCATTCAGTCCTTTCCTGTGTTTAGTGCAGTTGACCAAGTCCCATAAATTTCATGCAAGCTGCAGAATAATTGACTTTTCTGCTATTCATGTTTGCCTATTCTCCCAAAGTACTGGAGGTGCTAGCTCCTGTGCTTGATGTTTTTTCCCTGCTGTAACCTGCTTGACAGATTGATAGCATGTATTTTTTTTATCTGTCCGTTTTGAAAGTGTGCTGTGAACCCTGGGAGTATTTTCATTGCCTATAATTTTCTCCAGAAAATGAGTGATTATTTGTACTTCTTTTTTCTACCATGAGAGTTTGGGCTGGTATTGACACTTGCTGGGACAATCTCTACATGTGAGCATTTTCCCAGCAATATTGGCTTGCTCAACTACAATTCTGGGACTTTTTAATGTACTGAATCCTTTGGTTCACAGGCAGAAATGTCAGTCTACCAAACTGAGGAGAGAATAGCAGTGCAGTACCTCACCCATTTTCCAGACTGGGATTTTCACCCAGGTCTACAAATCCAGCTTCAAGTCTTTCCTGCCCTCCAGTATGCTGTGACATATGTCTTGCGTCACCCAAAATCATATGCATGTGTCTGCATGAGAAAATGGACAACTAATTTATGTAGGAGGTCTGGAAGTGTTTAAAGACATAGGGCTGCTATTTCAAAAGGCAGGAGTTACAAGGAGCTTCCTCCAAACTTTCCCCACGAACCACATAACATTTTGTGGGTTTTTTTCCCCAGTTTAACGTTTTGTGGCAGCTCATGATCTCCAAGGCTTTGTAGCAGGGGCTCCTGGACATCAATAGGTAAAAAGTTGTTCTGTGGAGCAGAAAGAGCAGAACCATGTTTAGAAGAGGATTCAGTGCCCCAGAGCAACATTATCTGCTTTCCCAATTTCCTTAGAAGACCTTTGGCTCCTTAAGGATTGTCAGCATTTCATCAGTCCCCAATCATCTGGTGTGATTTACATCCTGTTCCTCTGATTGACATCTCCACAAGGCCAGGAACTGGCTTGCAGCACATTTTGGTCTGAGATGTGGACAACAGTTGTATCTAGAAGAATGAGACTCTGGCTTATGCAGAGTCAGCAACCTGAGTTAAGAAATGAGCATAGCAGCAACTTTAAGCATTTGAGGAACAATCAGCTCATTTGGAAAAAACAAATTACATAAACGTGTGCTGGCTAACAACACTGGGCAATAAATTACAGAGAAAAGAGAAGCTGATGTAACTGTTGTAAAAAAAGCCAAGTATACAATTAGAGCTACTCAAGACTCTTATTATGAGAAAGCCAGTTAATTTAAAAAAATTGTTATTCAGCTCTTTTAAAAAAAATTCTGTGCCAGAGAAGCTATGTTTTATTTCCAAGAAAATGTAGTAAGGGAGTAGAAAGCAAGATTGTTGTTTGTTTTTTTGTTTTTTGTTTTGGTTTTGGGGGGGGGTTTTGGAGAGCTTTTGTCACTAGAAATAGCTGGACATCAAATATTAACATCAAACCTAAGAAAAAGGAATAGCAAGGATAAAAGAGTCGTTCTTTGAAAATTAAGCCTTTCTTCAGGCTATCTGATCAGCTTTGCTTTTCCCCTGTGGCTGCACCATTGTTCTTCAGTATTGTGTGTCCCAGAAGCACTGAAGCACTCAGAGTGTCTGAAAAGCCCCTTTATTATTCTGCAGCCAGAGAAATAGCAATGTGTCTGCCACAGAAACCTATGTGTCCCTATCATGCAGGTGAATGAGCCACAGATCCCTGGAAAAACAGCAAGAGACTTCCTGGATTGTGGTACCACTGCTTTAGTAAGTAGATGAGATTACCAAACAGGGGCACATACAATTCCGGGTGTAGGGAGATGGGAATACATGTTGTATGGGATATCTGAGTCTGATATTTGCAATACCTGACTCCAAGCAGAACAGACCTACTCATCTCCCATTAGGAAGCACTTTGCTAAACAGGGCCAGCTATATCAAATCCATAGGTTAGGAGAGATGGGGTAATGCTGGCAGCATTGCTGGTGAGCCTGCTGCACAATCTTGTGATGGATGTGGTGCTGTGGTGAGAGAGGCAGCAAGGGATTGCACACCTTTTATCATTTCAGCACAGGGATGAGAGACTGGGAAGATGGCTGGTCCCAGATGCATTGCAGGATGCCAGAAAATCCCCAAGGACAGAAGTGTCTTTGCCATCAGTCTCACTGTCTGGGGGTGAAACCTATCACCATGAGTTATTAGGAGCAGCTGTCCAGATGTCATTCCACACTCAGAGGGGAGTCACTGCCTAGGGTGGAATGCAAGGGGTTTTGGAATGGCAGAGGACTTCTTTATGCTATGCTTAGGGGGAGGACCAAAGGGAAGAAAAGGTGGGAAGGAGCAGTGTTTAGGTGATTTGAGGAGGAAAAAAAATGGGTAAATAGAGGAGTAAAAGGATGAAAGGGTAAACAGGTGATATCTTATTAAATTGCTTTATAACCTTATAACCCTTTCCTAGGTGAGGAACTCTGTGGGGAAGCTGACATCCCAGAAGGGAGAGCCACACTCCAAGAAGACCTGGATAGGCAGGAGCAGTAGGCTAGCAAGAACTTTATGAAGTTCAATGGGAAAAAAGTGTAAGGTCTTGCACCTGGGAGTACATAACCCAGGAGTGCAGCTCAGACTGGGATCCACCTGGCTGGAGAGCAGCCCTGTGGAAAGGGATCTCGGGGGCTTGGTGTACAACAGGCTCAACACAAATTAACAGTGTGCTGCAGCAGCAAAGGAAGCCAACAGGACTCTGGGCATCACCAGCAGAGATAAAGAAGTCATCATCCCACTGTACTTGGATTTGTCAGACCACACCTGGAGTGCTGCTTTCGGTTTTGGTCCCTGCAATACAAAAAGGATGTGGACAGGCTGGAGAGGGTCCAGAGAAGGGCCACAAGGATGATCAGAGGACTAGAGAACCTGCCATATGAGGAGAGGCTGAGAAAATGGAGTTTGTTCAGCCTTGAGAAGAGGCGGCTTCGGGGAGACCTTATTACCATCAGCTCACTATCCTGATGACCAGAAATGTCCCTAAACCAGTTTTTCTTAAGCCTTGCCACTCCTGAGGGCAGTAGAGCTGGGAAAAGGGGAAGCCAAAACCCAAGCAGGATGGTAAATTCTTAGGGTTCGAGGGGACCTAGGCTAACGTTATGGTACCAAGATGAGGATCTAAAGCAAGGGCCTGAGACTCTGAGTGATCCAGAGAGCAGAACGGAGAGGGGTCAGTAGTCCCTTCTGTGTCCTGTCATACCCCAGAAAAGCCAGGAGGACCAGAGGTCTTTCCCCTTCCTGCACCCTCCTTCCTTGCTGTTTCACTGTGCTCAGGCATCTTGGAGAGAGGTTCCTGCTTTGTCTTTACCTGGCCATGTGCTCTGAAAGATTCAAATTCATCAGGTGCTAGGAAGAGCCTTGGACCCTTTTCCTGAGTTGGCTCTGCTGCAAGGAACCCTTGGACACTTATTTTTTCCTCATCCTATGTGTTACTATCTGATCCCTGTTCCAGTAAACCTGTTCCAATTTTAACTTTGAATCCTTAAGTCTCTCTACTTTATTCCCCTTTTATCTTCCCTTGGGAGGATGAAAGGGGGGCAACACAGAGCAATCCTGTTATCTGGTTTTTGGTTCACCCTGACCACTAAACTGAGGCATAGATTAAAGAAAGAGTGGGAAAAAAAAGAAAAATGAACAGATACCCTGGCCTCCTCTGGCAGAGAGGAGACATCCTGATAAATCAGTAGGGTCATCCTGTATCTATTGTGTGCTTTGCCTGTAGGTTGCTTCTGACATATGATTTACCATTACATTTCTGCTGCCTGTCCTTGAAGAGAACTTTGTATTTCAAAAAGTACAGAAACATCCTGCTGAGGTAATTCAAGGCTATTCAGTGCAGCCAGCTGTCTTGCTGAACTGTATCACTTTGGACTTTTTGATGCAAGGTTGTCTGAATTGTTAGCCACTGTGTGGTATATGCAGCTGCCTGAATTGGATACCTCTTGAGGAGGAAGATGATGAGCTGCTGCTGGGAAAGATGGTGTTTTGGAGGCAACAAGCACCGTATTTCCTGTCTCTACACAAGCAGAAAAAACACGGGCAATTTAATCTCAGTGTTTCTATGTGTCCCATGGCTGAAGGAAGGGACAAGTCTAATCTGCAACCTGTTTAGAGAAAGCTCTGCTATACCAATAAATAAAACAAAAGTTATCTCTTTAGAAGTGTCTGAACAGCCCCATTACACTGTCACAGGTCCCCACTAAATACATAAATACCACATATGTCTTTTAGTTGACCTTACCAATATTTAAACTGGTATCTTCCACCTTGTTACTTTGATTTGTTTTTTATATGGGTAAGGTTTTTCATTTTTATAAAGTTTCACTTGCAAAGATTTTCAGTAGCAGGTGAAACTGCCTTTCTTGCATAGCAGCTGCGTTGATCAGGAGAGTCCACCACCCTTTATTGGCCTGAAGTCCTGTGAAAATCTGGCTTATGCTTAACTTTCTCCTTGAACACTGACATTTCCTCTGAAACTTCCTCCTGGACCTCCCACTTTCCCGTGTTTGCAGTCATCTGTGAAGGACTCCTGAATAATTCAATAGTACAAAGTGACTGTCAGCACCCTTGGCTCATTCCTGGACAAAGAAGAGCCATGCAGTGCCAGAGGCACCACCATATCCTCATCTGTCCCTTCTGGGACACACGAAATCCTGGACCTTTTATTTCTCCATAAAAAGACCTCCAACTTCTATTAACTGTTGCTGTGTTCTGTATTAAGCAAGCAGTTAAATCCCAATAATCTCAGGCAGCAACCACTTTCCCACACTTGCCAAACTGATGTCAGAGTTTAGCAGTCAGCAGAGGCAGCCCTGTCTACATCAAGTACACACTCCTGTCCATTTTAGATATATGTTTATATGTGCACATGCATGCCCTATTGATGAGCATGTTTCCCTCTAAAACTCACTTTCCTCCTTAAAAAATGCTCAAAGGACAGCTCCTTCCTGTAGAGCATTGCAAACCACCCGTAGGTACCACTAACTTATCAATGGAAGCTGCATACTACAGTGGTGGGCCTGTTTTCATGCCAGCCTTACACAGTTGCTGAGGTTGAACAGAGAAGCACAACTAGGCTGCCAGATGGGGCTCTGCACCTGTCTTCTTTCCAAAGCATTTCTAGAAAAAAGCTCTCTGCCGACAACCAAAAACTCTGACTCCAACTTCCCCAGTGCACGTCTTCCCTTGAGCATGGGCAGATTTCAACATGTTCCTGCTGGAAGCTAAGCTTCTGATAGGGTTTTCAAGTATGTGCCCTGGGCTGTGCAGTTGTGGATGGCAGCAGAAGTTCCCTGGGAAATGTGCCTTCATTGTGAAACAACACATGGGGAAAACCAATCCAACCCTGCTGCACTGAGCACAAGGGCCTTCTCCCAGTACAGCCTTTCATATGAACCCTGCCTGGAGTCCTGTATTGCTACTGGACAGACACCTCTTCTGAATCCATGAGGAGGATTTTGATCTTTGATTTTATGGTGATCCCTAAAAATATGGATTTTACTGTGCTGCAACTCAGATGTCTTCTGGCTTCTCTGACTTTTCTTTCTGCCTTGAAATTCAGAGTATCTGGCTAACGAGCTTAAGCATGGCTGTCAGGACAGTAGCTGTAGTGCATAAGGGAGAAAAAGCTCCAGTTTGATTCTGGAACAGACTTTTCTGTCCATGGTAAGAGGAAAAGATGCTTTGGTTTATAGCAAATGAGCCTTTCCAAATGAAATTGGCTGGGTATGCAATGGCATATTCCTGTTACTGCAAAATAAATTCCCCTTGAAAAAAATGCCTTTTGATACACACTTTTCCAAGTGACTTTGTTAGCTCAGCATTTAAGCAAGAAATCTCCTGCCTGCAGCAGGCCAAAGTCAGGGGAAAATAGTGATGGATTCTCTCAGCTATAAGAAGCTGGGTTTTTTCTTCCTGAATCCCCTTTCTTCAGAGCATGGTATGTTCCCAACGCCAGACACTCTGAGCATGCTGCACAGACAGATGCTGCTGCTGCTCTGGTTAGCTAAGCAGGAGGGAAAGAAACGCTGTGTTGTGAGCTGGGTCTCTGTGCTGGCTCAGCAAAGCCCCTGAAAGAGTCATCACCTGGAAGTCATAACAGGCACCCTTTTCAAAGATATGCTCCAGTTTCTCTAGCCTGGGCAAGAGCTAGTTGGCTCCATAGGCAGGGGATGTCCCCTCTGCCTTAAGCAAGCTGGATGAAATGCCACGCTCTGACACAAGATGACAGGGCTTTGTGTACTACTATGACTTCTAGAGGTAGAGGACACTTTGATCAAGGTGTTTCTGTCCTAGAACAAGGGAATACTTACCAGAGCCCTAATCTGGGGATAAATGAAGATTTCTCATCTTTGAATTAGAACCTCTTGAAAGCTCACCTGTCTCAAAACATAAGGCTAACCCACTAATCAAACTACTATTTCCCTCAATTTTCCAGTCATCTCCTGCAACATATCTTCCCAATATATCATTTGCTACCAATAATATAAGCTCAATTTCCCTTTAGAATGAAGGCCCATTCTCACTCTGTGGCATTGCTGAAGTGTTTCGCAAAGCAGGTGATACTTCCACTAACTTCTTTTTCCAGGCTACGTGTCTATAGCAGCCCCTTGCAAGCTCTTGCTTCATCCTGTCATCTGTTTCAACATTTTCCAAGTGCTGGGTATTGCCTTAGTGTTTTTGCCGCAAATAAAACCTTAAGGGTGGGAGTTGTGAACACACAGATGCCATAAGGCAGAGTTCTGCAAGTCTTATTAGATCCAGATCTCTTTGTCTCCAGTATTTGCTCTTTCAATCCCACCCATCTATTTAAAATCTCAATTTGGCTGTGCAAGTCTTCCTCTGCTTTGGAAATTAAAACTACCTCAGTATTGTGCAATTGTTCTGTCCAGGTTCAACATTCCATTGTCAAGCATTAGGTCCATGGTGCATGTGCAAGGTGACAGAAGCACAGAATGCAGGTTGTAAGAGCCAGAACAACCTGGAGCAGCTCTTCAATCCTCATGTGCACCAAGGGAGTCATTACAGTGCACTGTGGGAAATGTTGTTCCTTGCTATAAGGTCAGATATAAAAACCCGGACCTGGTAGAACTGATTCTTCTAGATCGTGGGATCACAGCAACTGAAGATGTGCAAGTGGCATCAGGCTTTAGAATAAGGGCATCTAGGATTTAAATGTTACTCTGGTGGGCATCATCTCAAAATAACCCTGAAATGAGGACAGCATTTTTGCTGAAGTGGTGAATCTCCCATACCTCTGATTTATTTTTTATTCACCTTAGATTAGCTACAAATCAGCAGCAGTAGACAGTGCTGTTCTTCTCCCCATCTTCTTCTCCATCTTCTCCCCAACTGTTTTGCAAAAGATGTTCAGTTTTGAGTTTATTTTCAGTTAGCAATGAAGCTTTTGTTTCCTGGAACAAGAATGCGTAGAAAAGATCAACTGCTCTTGAAATCCATGAGCTCCTAATCCTTTTAACACCTCATAACCAGAGTGCATGAGAGATAGTAGGAGAATCTGGTAAAAACAAATTAGCGAGAAACAACAATGAAGATTTAAAAAATGGAGCTCTGGTAAGCTGCTTAGAGAAGGACATTTAAATCTTCTTTTTGAAGTTGTACATTCACAGATCTATACACTATTACAAAAGTAATCAGGGTTCTGCAATATGTAATATCACCTTTTGTCATTACTCATGGCTGCATAGCCTTGGACATGTTACATTCTGTTATTTTTCTTTATCAAGCACATCACATTTTATTTTTTTTTAATTTTATGCAGTGCTTTTCATTCCCTCTTGAGTATTTCTAATTTATTCCATGTTTTATTCACCCACTAGTGAACTTATTTCCTTTGAGAATCCTCTGCATTAAAAAAAAGCTTTTATTCATTTAAGTGAGAGTCCAGATGTCTCCAGCTAAACTGATGTGTGTTGCACAAACCTATAAAATCAGGGCATTAAAAAACTCTAATCCTCTCCCCTTCAACAGTGTTACTGTCACGACAATGTAACTAGATTTAGGTTCTATTTCGTTGTCTTCAGTCAGATTCTCAGTTCTCATTCAGATCAGTGGGCCTAGGAAAATATTGATGGTTAAGGCATTTGGACTGGGATTTGAGAACAACCAAAAAAAGTTAGGTGCACAGCTCATTTCACTCTTACTGTATAGGGCCAGATAAGAGCTGTAGGATAGGATTTCTCTAGAAATGAGAAATATTTGGAATGTTCTCACTATCTCCATGAGTATCCCATTTCTCCTTCATGTTTTGGATTAAAATACATTGTTCATGTTTTTTAAGTGGACACATCTCCATGTTAAGGTTGTGTATATTCTAGAACAGCTTGTCTCTTTCTGCTTTCAAATGTCTCAGCCTTTAATTCATTTGGAAGTCAGAGTTTGGAATTAGTTATATCACTCTGACACTAAGCCTAACATGTACATTATGATACAGATTTTCTATCTGTAGAACCAAAATTAACTTCCTGCTGCCCCATAGTAATTTCACTCTGTTTTTCTCTGCTTACTTTCTGCCTTGCCTTATATAAACTTTTGCCTCCATAAAGATGCCAGTGAGCAAGATATATATGGAGCCTTGAATCTGAGCTCTAGGCAGCAGCTCAATTTATATATGTAGCTGTAGAATTGGCATGTTTGTGTGATTATACAATCACAGTAAGTTAAATATACCATTGTTTGTGTGCATACCTGCCCCTTAGCTTCAACAATTCGAAGAACCAGAAGCCTTACAGAAGGCTCCTAAATCAATATCTGCTCACTTATTTCTCAAGTGCCTGCAGCCACATGCGCATTCCTGTGGCATAACTTATTGCTCAGAATAAATTCTGTTTGCAGCATCAGTCAGGATAACCTTAACTTTCTCCTTTGCACATTCTAAAGATGGTAAGAACAAACGTGTTGCTTAGTAAGAGATGGTGCGTCCTGAAGCTACAATTCAGCACATCCCTTGGATTCGTGACCATGTCCACCTGCAAGACCAGGAAGAGCTTGACCATCTCCATGACTTTTGCTGCTTTTGCATACAGGCCTTAAGTATTTGAGTCTCTACAGTTTTAGCCATGCTCCATCTACCTGGAGTGTAATACCATGGCCCTTCTCTTCTCACAGGGCCCTACAAACAGTCCTTTGGTCCTTCCTGCCTAGGGCTGTGGATGAGAGAGGTCCTGGGGCCCTGGCTTGCAGTGAAAATGAATTTATTGGCACTTTGGGCTCAAAAAAGCCCCATGAGAAGTCTCTCTCAGATACAGCCCATCCTTGTGACTGCTTTCAACCCTATAACACAGGGTGTGGGACATGATTCCTGCCACATTGCCCCATTTCTCTACCTCAAAGAAATGAAAGCTCTGGCTCCAGTGTGTGGGAACACCAGACTTACTAACAATTGCAAATCTCCTTCTGTGGCCAAGAAGAGCCTCAGCTAAGTGGATTTTTTTACACCTCTCTTCAGTACAACAGATTTTAAGAATGTGCCTTTGGCATTACAATGTCTGGGGCAACACTGTAAGCCTGAACAGCCAGATTCTGCTGACTTGAAACCTGAAGCAGCCTTGAGGAGAAGGACCTGGGAATGTTGCTCAACATAAGTCTGCAATGTGCACTTGCAGTCCAGAAAGCCAGCTGTGTCCTGGGCTGCATCAAAAGAAGTGTGGCCAACAGATTGAGGGGGTGAATCTCCCCCTTCTACTCCACTATCATCATACCCCATCTGGAATATTGTGTCCAGTTCTGGAGCCCTCGACACAGGAAGGAGCTCTTGGAGAGAGTCCAGAGGAGGGCCACAAAGATGATCAAAGGGCTGGAGCACCTCTTCTATGAAGACAGGCTAAGGGAGTTGGGGTTGTTTAGCCTGGAGAAATGAAAGCTCTGGGAAGACCTCATAGCCTTCCAGTACCTGAAGGGGCTATAGGAAAGTTGGGAAGGGACTTTTTATAAGGGCATGTAGTGATAGGACAGGGGGTAATGGTTCTATGATGATGATATGATTCTATGTTGGTTTTGGTTTTTTTTTAATTGTAAGAGGATAGATTTAGGTTAGACATTAGGGAGAAATTCTTTAGTGTGAGGGTGGTGAGACACTGGAACAAGTTGCCCAGGGAAGCTGTCGAAGTCCTCTCTCTGGAAGTGCTCAAGGCCAGGTTGGATGGGGCTTTGAGCAACCTGGTCTGGTGGAAGGTGTCCCTGCCCATGCAGGGGGGTTGGAACTAGATGATCTTAAAGGTCCCTTCCAACCCAAGCCATTCTGTGATTCTGTGACGATTCTATGATAGTTTTTGGCTGTTGAAAATCATGCTGAGAGTGCACTGTCAAGTTGTCGCAAGCAGAGGAATCCGTGGACTGCTGCGTATGTAGCCTAATGAATTTGGAGGCAGTGTCTTAACATCCCGGGATTTCACATGGTTTCCTTGCACACGAGGCATGTGTGATTGTGCTGCCTGTCAGTCAGTTGCACCCCAGGGCACTTGAATCTCTTGAGCAACCTTACCCAAATTTGACAGTGGTCTCACAGATACTAAGTTCCTTGGAATTTTGTGAAAAAAGATCGCAGGGGTAGAGCGGTCTTTATTGTGGCACCAGGGAGAAAGACTGCACTGTAAGATCAGCCCCTGTGAGACATCAAGGGAGATAGATTAGTAGTAGTAGTCTCAGGCCTACTGCTAGGCAGACAAGTATTTTCAGAGCAGAAAAGGCTTTGGGGAACCATGTCACTTGTGACATGAAACTAGGCTCTGTTTTCCCCAACTCAGCTGGTAGTGGGATATCCAAACCTAAAAGATGCTACAGTTTCACAAGGCTTGTGGCATCTCCAACAGCAGTGGATGGGGCCTCCACCACCTTTCTGGGCAACCTGTTCCAGTGCTTCACCATGCTCGTAGTAAAGAACTTCTTAATACCCAATCTAAATCTACCCTGCTCTGGTTTAAGACCATTGCCCCTCATTGAGCATGTTTTTTGCACAGCCACTTCCCAGTGAATTTATGGACAACCAGCCACGAATTGTTCATTCTAATGCAGCTTAGAGGGAAAGATGGAAAAAAGCAGAGATCATTTTTCTTCCTTCTGTCTCCTAGGGTCTAAACCATAAACACACATTAAGCACATACCTATAATTTTTCTCTCTTTATAAGCTAAATATTCCTTGTAGAATTTAAATTTTAAAAACAACTCTTTTTCCCAGGTTGGTTTGGGTTTTTTTTTTCCCCTAGATTGATCTTTATCATTTCTCATTAAAGAACAGAGGGACAAACTGCTATTCTCATTGTTCTGGTTAATTACACGGATAACTTTAAAACTTGGTAATACTCATCTCCTGTTGTTTTGTCTGGTGTCAGTTCACTGCTAAACAAATGATTTAGGGTGTGTTTTACTTTTTACAGTCTACTGTCTTCTGTTAAACATTCTCTCTAGAAAATAGTCTTAAAACATTTTCTCTCCCAGTTTTGCCTTCTGCTTATGACTGGGGGAAACACAGCAAGGCCATGTCTCACATGGGTTTGGAAGACCTCCTCCTAGACACACAATACTCATGCAGCCTTGTCAGCTGGGCTCTGCAGAACTGATCAGGAGGCAAAATGTATTTAAAGAAGGTATCTTCAGGGATTATTTTTACAAACCCCACTGCTTTGGAAATGTAAAGATTTGGAAACACTCTCTCCCTCATGGGCCTTCAAGTCATTCTGTCATTCTATGACTTTGCAAACAAGACTCTGGGATGAAGCATGTGTCCTTCAGTTTGATGAGTACCTGGGAGAGCTTATTTGCCCAAAGACTGGAAAATGGCCACATGAAAATCTGTGCTGAAGTTCCCACAGAAGTTCCCATGAGCTGTTCCACACTGATAGGTTTAGGTTGGGAGTGCTTTAGTAAAAAATAAAATTTTGCATAGGTAGAAAATATTAGAAATAAGTGACGTAAACCAAAATGCAGGAGTTAGGAGGAAGAGGAATAGACCAGAGCCAATACTACTATCTCCTCCAGCTTGTCACACCAAAGATGTCACAGGCTTGATTGACAGATAAAATAGATGCCCTGCTGTATTTCACAGCAATTTTTAATGACTATAACAAGCATAGTCCAAAAATACTGCTGAACAAGCAGGCTGGGGGCACAGTAAGGAGAGACAGAATCTGGAGAAAACTTGGACACATCAAAGTTCCCCTGTGATGCAAGGAAACCAATCCACATGGTCATGTGAAACTCTGCCTAAGGCCTTGTCTATGGAATTTGTTAAGGGTCTGGGTCTTCACAGCACTTAAATACCTGCTTAGTTTGGATTCACATAATGCTGAGTGTTTGCTTCATTTCTGTGCTAACTCGCAATCATGTATAAAAGCCAGAGGGGGAGTCTGGGTGTCCCAGCGAATTCCGTGGACTAAGCCCTGCTTGTTTTAAAAGTGATGGAAGAATGTTATGCCTGTTGCCAGTTTGGACAGATCATTGAAAACTGCATCAGGAGGGAACTGGTGAAAGACATAATCTTTATTTACCCAGCTAAATAATACTTTGTATACAACTTCATGGAGAAAAATTGAATTTTGATATATGACAAGACTTTGTGCAATTTACCCTCTTTTTCAAGTCCAATAGAAAGGAGGTGCAAAAGGATACTCTATTTAATGAAGGTTTAAAAATATTTAAGAAAGGTTTGAAAGGAAATGTATGACAAGCACTACATGCACAAGTATGTGCATATATAAATATTTATCTGTGTGCATGTGCATATGGAATCCCATTTGCTTTAATCCCTGAAGAGCGTGCAAAAGTGACTTAATGCATACATTTTTTTACCTGTCTGCTGCTAGTACATGTGCCAAAAACTGCAATATGATAGCTGTTCTGGGAAGTGCCAGTATCATAACTTACCATACAGACTCTCCTTTTCATTTCTGAAGATTCACCCATGCAAATGTCTGCTTTATGATCTCTAAGGGGTAAGTCAAGATGTCTGAGCATTTTTTCCTCTTGATATTTTAGATGAGATTACTGAATTACCTGGAACCAAGAGAACTCACTATTGATGCTATTCACAGAGGCAAATAGACATGCAGGTCCATCTGCAATTGTTTTTAATTCCTGCAGGAATTTTTTGTGAGTGGAAGATGCGGTTTATTCCTGTATCTAGGCACACAAAACCATAGACTCCTGCTAACAAGTTGTACAACCAAGATCCTGAAAGCAATCTGATAGAAAAAGTTGTTGATTTCTTATTGGAGCAGCAGTTGGGGGTGAGGAAAGCCAGAAGAGGTAATTGAGAAACTGGATCCTCACCTGCAGGCTAGAGATACAAAAAAATGTGCTCACTTGCAGTCTTTCTCAGTACGTGCCCTTTTGTCTGTGTGACAGCTTCCAAGCTGAAATTTTGATCCAGAAGATGATCGCTGGGACAATGTCTCTGGTAGAGTTAACAACAACTGAAACTGCCTATCATCTCATTCATAACTCAGCATTTTTCTGGTGTATGTGTCTACCTGACACATATGCCTGCTCTTGCCAGATAGAAGCAACACAACTGGTGCATATGTATTTCTCTGAAGCATGACAAACAAGTTAAGTTACTTTAGAAAAATCCTGTGCTGTGCCTGAATTAAAATACTGCTGATGTACAGTGTGCACAGGCAGCATGGACTAATGACCTGGGCTGGAGGTTATGAGGCTTCATTTACAGGTGCTAAATTGAAAAAAAGGTTACCCATTTCTCTTTAGTAGCTTTTCTGCCCCTCTTTCCATCTGCTTGCTTTATTTAGTTCACACTGTTTTCAGAACCACAGATGCTTGTTACCAAACCTTTACTGCAGTGGGGTCCTGGAGTGATCAGATTATTTCTAAAAAGGAATAAATCACTAGAAGTACAATGTTTTTGGGGAAATACATATTGGCATAAACATTTTCCACTTGGAACATTGTGGCAGCTCACCTTCCTCCTTTACTGCTTGGCGAGATTAATTGGATTGATTGGCAGGTGACCTGCATCCATCACTGCAGGTGTTTGGCAAGGCATGGGAAGCAGTGTAGGTCTGTGAGGTTGCATATGAGCAGTAGAGCAGCTGAGTGTGTGCTGACACTTGCCAGATTGTTCCTCAGAAAGATGAGGGCTGGGGCTGAGAGTCATGCTGGATGGCCCTGTGCCAGTCATGAGGCACCTAGGGGCTTCAGGGTTTGCTCCAGACGAGCAGAGCAGAGCACAGCTCTGCTGGTCATGCTTCAGAAGAGAAGCATCCAGGGAGCAAAAAGCTGTCAGCAGGAGGATCTCTGTTTAGGGTTTTGCAGACTCCGAGCTGATCAACTCCCCAAGAGGGAATTTAAGTCGTTCACTTACCTCACTTCCCAATAAACCTCTAAAAAGCGGGAGAAAGAAAGAAGCAGAGACAGAAGAAGCCAAACCTTTTGACTGGCACCTACTCCCTCTGCTTTGGACCTTGTAAAACAACCAGAGGTCCTGGCACATCTGGGTTCTTATATATCCCATAAAGCTGAGTGCATTTCATTTATGTCACACTTTTCAATACACTCGCATGCACAATGAGCTGTGCTGCCTGCCAATGGAGGAAATGGAATAAAAGCAGAGCTGTCCAGAATGCCATAAGGGCTCTTCCAAGACCTAGCAAAGCCTGGCTGCATTTTCAGGTTATTTAATCTCCCTGCTGTTTATATTAAAGGTATAATGGTCACAGACAAGAACCACTGAAACTTATCAGGTAATGAACAACTGGAGTGTCTTGTCAGGCCTGGCTGTAAATCAAGGTATGGATCCCAAGAGTAGAGGCCCTCAAATGTCTCACGTGCTCCTTTGGCAGAGCTCCATTATGGTCCAGCCATACTTTTGATAGAGCTGCTGCCAGCTGTCAGTCAGAGGAGAGATCAGAACATTGTAGGCTGATCTTGAAAAGAAAAATGTCCATCACTGTTCACGAACATGAGAAAATCTTTGTGTCTCTTTTGTGCCAATGTGGAGAAGCCATGGCTCCTCTGAATGGCTGGGATGACCAACAGCTTTTAGATTTGGGTGTGGCACAAGGACTGTTTGCATCAGTATCTCAGAAACTTTCCTGCTGCCAGGGAGCAGTGAGGGCAGCTGAGCCCCAGGGGAGGAAAGCTGGGCCCAGCGTGATAACGTAGCTGGCAGAACCTGTAAGCCAAACAGTCTCCTCAGCTCTACCATATTTACTTTCAGGCTGCTATCGTTTCCTGCTTACTGGCACAACATGCTCTTAGGCTAGGTGCTCAGTGGTATTAACAGACTGAAGGATACAGACAGATTTACTGGGATTGCAGAAGAAAAATGCATCTTTTGCAGCTAATTTCTGTGCTGGCATCATGGGCACTGATTGAGTCTTTCTCCATGGCCTCCTCTCACAACATGTGATTGTGCCTCTCGTGCCAAGACAGGCACATTATTCATCAAGATGCAACATTAAACTAAACAAATTACTCAGACCTTTTTCAACTAAGTGAAGCGAGATTTACCCCCTCCTTTTCTCCTGCATTTACTGCAGTGATAAGTAAAGGCACTCAGTAGCCTAAAGGGATATTCCAGATATTAATTTCCTAGCTTTGTAGTTGCACATTTTCAGTTTTGCAGCGACTCTGAGCTGCTCTTCTAGCATGACACAGAAGGGAGCTCAGAGTTGATACTAGCACAGTAAGGGAGTGCAGGATTGAAAGGCTACAATCTTGGTCATGCTAGGAAAGAATCTGGCCCTGCCTGAGATGTGCCTGATGCCTTGACCATTGCCCCTCCTTGGGCTGATATAATAGTCACACTAACTAGAGGCTATGTTGGCATCGGTCATCCTGCCTCTGCCTGCTACACAGTAAATCTCTGAGGTCTACAGCTTCAAAAGGATGTTTATATGCCTTTTATACCAAAGAACCAAGCCACTGTGGGAGAAGGGATCCTTGTAATAAAACTGCAACCTTCTGCGTGGAATCAAGGGAAATCTTGTCTCTAGCTTTCAGTCCCAAGTTGTAGGACCCTCCAGGTAAGAGTTTGAGCTAGGAGGAGAACCTAGAAGTTGAGGTCTCTTCTCTGCTGTGAGTATGAGGTTGTATTTCAGTCCTCCTGCACTCAATTTCCCTTTAACACCTGGGGTTCAGCCCAGTCTCCTTGTCATGGGTCCAGGCTTCCAGCTATTCTTGCACTGCTGCTTCCCATTTTCATTTGCTGCTTCCTTCCCCCTGCAGTAAAGTTTGGTTTTTCTGCTCTTTACTTTGTTCTGCTGCTTTACCAAACGTCAGCACTGTCCTGGGAGAAAACAGTTAGACTTAAAGATGTAGCATAGCCATACCAGTTTTAGTACCAGCTCTGAGTAACAAACCACAAATAAGGATGAAAATCAGCTGTGTGATCAGATATGCTTCCATGGAAGGAGCTGGTGTAACCTTTAATTAAAAAAATCTGCTTCTCTGCTCCCAACCTGAAACCTGCAACATGATCCAGCCAGTGTACCTCTTGCCACAATGCCACTGGGCTGAACCATGCTTCCTTCATTAAACAAGCAGATTTCTAGGCTTTCAAGGGCTTGAACTCTCACAGGCTTTGGCCAGCATTTATTTCAGACACTGGAGTACTTCTTTGCCTAGCAAAAACACAAATGCTTGTTTTTCCACTCATTCAGAGCTTCCTAGAGTTCAGGCCTGCAAAACAACAAAATATGTTGTCTTTTTGGTCATGAAAGTTCTTCAGAACCTCCCCTGAAGGCAGTACAATCACCATCCAGTCACCTTCTCAATGTCTCAGTCAAGCTCTGGGGAGGTTTCTGGAGCAAAACCAGTCTCCAGGAGTTAATTCAGGTGGTTAAGTAATCATCAATGTGTTTTGGATGTGTTTGAAAAGGACAGTCTGAAGGGGTAAGACTCCACTGATCCTGCCCTCCTCAACTGGACAGGGTAAAATTAAGCCAATTTTTGTCCATCCCTATCTGAAACAGTAAAAGACAGAATTGGGGAAAAGTGTTTTTGTTTGTTTGTTTGTGTTGTTGTTTTTTGTTTCTGTTGGGTTTTTTTTGTTAAACTCAAAGAAGCTGCTTACAACTAGCAGGAGAGATTTTCAAAATATGATCAGAGGTGGCTCTCTGTGTCTCTGTGGACAGCATACTGTGTAAGGAAATCTCTCTTTCTACTCCCTAAGGTGATTTCTTTAGAAAGAAAGCAGTCAGCAATGGTGGCATTAAAGAGATCAGCTTTGAACCTCTGAGCAGAGATGAAAGGGGAGCATTTATTGTCTGTGAGACACTGCTTCTGGTTTTCCACAAAATCAGCCAAGCAGCTCTGCACCAGTTATACTTAATTCAATGGCTAGAAGACCTTCTTATGCAAAAAAGGTTGCACTGTTCCTATTTTCAAAGAAGGGATAAAGTTTCAGGAACAGCAGCAGACAACATCAAACACTTTAGCAGAGGACCTGATGTGAGTGAGGACCTGATGTGAGTCTTATTTTCATGGTTTTCTTGTTTCAGAAAAAAATATTAAAAAGATACTGCAAATTGGAGAAATTCCAAAGGGGAAAATTTAAAACATCATGCCCACCTATCCCATCACCAAAATGTGCAGTAGCTACTTCTGTTCTGACAATGCATCAGCTGTAATATTAGCCTCTGTGGTTCAGGGGTGGTTTGCAAGGTAGAACACTGCAAAGCAGCAGGTACATGTGGTTGCAGTTGGTCCAAGCTCTTGTGTTTCACTGTAGATCTGCAGAGCTTTCACTCTCTGCTGGGTTCCCACAAAGCCAAGGATTAAAGTTAGGAGTTTTGACAGTTCCTGTTATAAAGAGAAAACTAGTATGTCATGTCCACTTCTCCTGCTGCAGCAATTGCACGAGTCAAATTAAACCATGTAAGCTAGAATACAAGAGGCTAACACCATGCTCTGGTGTACAAAACAACTGCGACAGACAGGCACTCTTGTCTGCAGAAGGGAGGCTGTTCAGGCATTTCAGCTTCTATCAGAGGTGCTTTCCCAGTGGGACATCCCTCTTAGACCAATTAATATCTTGACTGGTCATGCAGAGGAACCAAAGCAGTGCTGTCTCAGCCCAGGTAGGAACCAAAAATGCTCTTTGGGCTCTAAGAGAGCAGGGGAACAGGAATCAACCCCTTTAACTGCAAGGAGAGAAGGAATTTGTGCAGTTATATGTGGTATAAAGAGCCCCTACTCAACCTGACCTGCTAAAAGGTAGTGACCCTGGCTATTTCTCCTCATGGGGCAAATTCTCTACACCCTTAGGAGAAATGCAAGGTTCAGGCCTTGCTTATTTTCTGTTTTGTTTTGTTTTTTTCTTGGATTACCCCCACCCCACCAGTTAACATCTACATTTCACTACAGGCTTTATAAGGACTCAGGTAGTATATTCAGTTCTGCAAGGACTGACTTCCACTTGAAGATGCAGCTCAAATTTAACTTTCAGGGCATGTTAAGAGCTGTAATGTGGTACCCACAGCAGGCAGTTCTCCTGTGGAGCATCTTTCCAGAATGTGATACTAGGTGTTCTGGTGCAGGAAACACAGAGAAATGGCGCAGTACCCTGCCTCCTGTCTTAAGACTCAAGGTAAAAAAGGAACAAGAAAGGGGGAAGCAGTTGGCAAGACACAGACAATTCTTCTATCTCACACCTTTCAGCTGTCATCAGAACAAATCCTAAATCAATATTATTGGTCCCTGGATAGATTCTCCCATGGCATACAGATCCCAGGTTGTGCAGATCCTGTTCATGAAGAGGCTCTGCCTCCCTCCTGTGCCATGGTGCCTTTTATTTTGTGTAACAAACAAAGCCATTTATCTTCTCCTGACAGCCTGGACTGTCACCCCTCTCGTAGGACTTACAAGAGCACAGCACAGGCTGTCATGGAGCACTCCAGCAGGTTCCCTTGCAGTGAATGTATGGGCTCAATGTATGGGCTGCTCAAGCCCTGCATGCAATGCCTGGTAGGCCAGACAGACAGTCCATGATTTCTGATTTCTTAAATGCAATGTCTTCTGCTAGGCTCCCAATACACCTAGAGTTGTGGCAAGGCAAAGAAGTGAAGTACTATCCAACCAGAACCCACACTGTATTGGGGAGTAGATTCATTCCCTTCAACGGCATCAGGCAATAACAAAAAGCTGGCAATAGTTTACAAATGGAAATAGCAAACATCTTTTTTATTATTTTTTTTTTATTCTGATGTCCAGAGGACAGGCTGTTTTTATCTCTGGAATATCACACAAGTTGGAGGAGAGGAGGTAAACAAAGGCAGGGGAGCAGAAACATGAGCGGTTTCAATAGTTGTGTAGTTGAATGGGGAAACTGATACCTCGGAGGGGAGATGGTAAACTGCCTCTCCTCATGGTTCAGGCTGCAGCAGCTGCTGGCTCTTCTCCTGAGGTCAGGCTAGGCTGACTGGCTCTCGGTAACCCTGCCTGGGCTACACAAAGCTGCTGCATAAGAGGCCCCTGGTTAATTGCATTAGCATTATGCAAGACAGAGAAGTTTCTCTTGAAGTCATAGAGTCTGCAGGACATTTTGAGCTGACCTGAGCTGGCACTACTCGTTAGTTCTCTGAGCCTTTAGATGGGGCTTTTTCTTGCTGCTTGTGTTGGAAGAAAATATTTCAGTGAGAGTGTCAAATACATGACAATCAGTGGAGAGTTCAAACAAACTGCAGGGAACAAAGCAGGCTGGGTAAGGTATTTTCCTCATTTGGAGCAGGGAGAGCTCTTTGTCATCTCAGGAAGTTTATTTATGGAAAGGTCTGGAGAAGAACAGAAGTACCTCAAGTTTGGGAAGAAAAATACTCTAGATGTGACCTATTTTTCTGTGCTGGGAAAAGCTGATTCTTTCTTATCTGTTGCTCTCACCTTCTACTATGCATAACAGCCACTTTGCTAATTTTTGAACAATGCCCCTCTTAAAGAAGAAGCGATTTGTATGTGCATAGACCTTTTGAGACTTGAAGGTCTCAGGTGTTTTCCTTGTCCTTTTAAATATCTCAAGGTCATGGGGATATGATGAATAAGCAGGACTGAACTGCATTTTGTTGTCTGTGGGGATTTGCAGTATGCAGAGCAATTTTTTCCATTGGGGTTGGACTGTGGTGCTAACAGTGAATTCAAGATAGCCCACAGAATGAAAGCAAGATGCATCTTGCCTGTATTGTCAGGATTTTATAATCATAATCAGCCTGCTGAAAATTGCATAATTGCTCTGACTTAGGGGCTCTCTTTTCTGTTTTCCTATCTTTCTGACAATTTTAGGGAGAGTTTTCTTTCCTTTTCTTTTCTTTTCTTTTCTTTTCTTTTCTTTTCTTTTCTTTTCTTTTCTTTTCTTTTCTTTTCTTTTCTTTTCTTTTCTTTTCTTTTCTTTTCTTTTCTTTTCTTTTCTTTTCTTTTCTTTTCTTTTCTTAGTTTGGAGTGTGCTTGTATGAAAGAGAGACAGAGGAAAACTCTAGTTTATAACTTTACAACAAGACTCAGTAACCTGTTTGCACTGCACATGCAACACAGGATGGCTGCATGCTGCAAGCAGTCTCTCAAGGATCATTTCTTCATTGGTCCCTCGTCCTACCAGGTCGGGTTCTCAAGGACCACTGAATTGCAGAAGAGAGAGATAGCTGGGGACTGTCATGGACCTTTAGGATGTAAACTGCCACTGTGGAATTTTCCATGTCTTTGTTTAAAAAACTGATTTCTTTTGTGCAGTAAAAAGATACTGTAAAAGAATCTTTTAAAGTGCCAAGAATGAACACAGAGCTAATCTGGAAGAAAAATGAAACACTGGTATAAAGCAGAGAATCCAGATAATAAATGGGTCCAAAGGAATCAGCCTTGAATGACTACATAGCACTTCTTGGGTGGAAAACTGGTGACTGGCTTATTGTTAAAACAGTCCATATTTCTCGTGGGAAGTAACCATGCAGAGTAGTAACACTAATGGAAATAGAAATTCTCTCAAGAAATTATTTCTGAGAATGCCAACAGTGTTAAAATAGTTTCTTGCTCACTGCAAATAGATACAACTGAACTTGCAAACTGATGGAATTCCAGCAATGAGCCTGAAACTTTCCTCTGCAGTCACGTAGTTGTTTTGCCAGGTAAGAAATAAATATTCAGATCTAACACAGTAAGGAAAGTGGGATTGGATTTTCTTTCCAAAAGATGAGATGTCATAGCTAGGCATTCCTGCTACCAGGGAAGATTTGGAAAGATAGAAGGAGGAAGGATAGGGTGTGGGCAGAGAATCCAGCTTGCTGCTACTAGGTGTTGGGGAGATTACCAGGAAGCTCATGTCTGTTTTGAAAACTTTATTTTTCTTCTTTTGTTCTTTGCATAACTTTACTTTTGCTGTAGATAAATGATACTTAAGCTTTCCAAGTGGAGTTCAATTTCCTCTTTAAAATAAGGATTTTGTTTCTCTTTTTGTTTGTCTGTGCTTCCCTGAATTTGTATCTCAGTAACTCAACACTCCAACAACCATTACAGGACAACTTGCAACTTCATTTGTATCCTTAAGAATTAATTAATGTTGCAGAAGTTCTTTCAGATTCTGACTCCTCTGGGTACTTTGGGTATTAAAACATAGTTATTTTAAAATGAGCCACAGTTTTCAGTTATTCACCCAGCATCACAGATTAACAGTGTTGCTAATTAATGCTTTCCTTGTGCTTCCCAGAAGGGTTATAATTTTCACCTCTGCCTTTCATTCCAGTATACCCCAGGGTTGAACAGAGTGACTTTTTTGCTGTATGGTCCTTTAGAGAGACCCCATGGAGCTATCAGTAGCCAGCCTGAAACCCCACTGACCCTTCCCTGGGCACTGAGAACTGGCTATTTCCAGGAAGTGACTGAGGGAAAGTAAAGGTGAGTAGCAGTGGCCATCGCTTTCTGCGTCAGTTCTGCTGAGATCAGGGTCTGGGCTGGACTTCCAGCACAGAAAATTCCCCAGATATTTTGTGGAAGCTGACAATATAGCTAAACTGTTCTTTGCAGGGAATGTGGTATGGCTCAGCACAAACTGACCTGTAAATAAATCATACCTAGATACTTGTTTTCATATTACTTCTGAGGCTTTTGGTTTGAATAAACTTTCCTCCACTTTATACCAAAAGCTTTGTGATGAAATATTGCATCTGAATTATTTAATTTCATACCTGGCTTCCTCTTTATGTTAATGGTATTTTATGCATTTAAACTTCAGGGGAAGCTAAACAGAAGGCAGTACAGCAAAGCAAATCTCACAGACTCATTTATCAGTCACTTAAAGTGATGCTGTCTGGCCTGAGTCAGAAAGCTGCCCAGTGATTTATGACCACCTGCTGTTTGGAGGAAGCTTTCCTCAAGTCATGGGGCCTAATGCCTGAAGTGACTTTCTAATCACCTACTCTTCTATCCACATGTTTCAGGTTGTCACATGTTCTCTTGGGACCCTAAGCCTTTTTTTGGCTGAAAGGAAAACTGCCATAAGTGAATCCAATGGGACAAGGGATCTCACCTTCACTGCCAGATGCAGCTTGTAGCCATTGGTTCTAGCCATGTCTATTGGACCAAGTGCTCCAGTACCTGCTGTTCCTTTTATTCCGTGCAACAGAGAAATAGCAGTCAGGTAACTGACTCATTATTAAATTTCTCTTATTAAATGATAAAAGGTTCACAGGAGGTCTGTGTTGTAGTTTTCCAGTATTATGCTGGGCAGGCTTGTATGCCTGTGCAGTGCAGTGCAACAGTTCAGATGGGACCTCCTACTTGCAAGGCAAGACCTTACAGGGCTGTATCCTGGGTTATAAGTAGCAGGTGGCATCTTGAAAGAGTCCCAAACTTGACATCAGGTTTAACCTTTCATTTCTGTGTTAGTGATACGTATGACTTCAGTATCTTTCTATCCAGTTGAGAGTAATTTCTTTTTCAAGACAAATAACTCATGATGGCTTTTGCTGGAGATTGCATGGGCAAGAAAATGTACACTGCAGCTGTCTGAGGCTAGAATTCACCCAATGGTTAGCCAGTCTGGCATAAATGGGGGAGGGAACCTTGAGAACGGGAAAAAGAAGGGCTTACAAGTATAAGACTACCAGACTTTGGAATTTTTAGACTGGGAAATGGCTGATCTCTCCTTGATTATTGTACTTCACAGAGGTAAGAACAAGTCCTTTAGTGCAGGGAGTGGAACAAGGGAGAGAGCTAGGGGTAGGATGCATTTTCCAATTTGCTGCTCTTATCTATGAGAGTAGAGCTGGGGTTGAAGCTCTTGCAGTTTAATGGTGTTTATTATAGATGTCTGAAACAAGCCAATTATATGGCTTTGCAGCGTTTGTTGGACTCAGCTATGCTTTGCCTGCTAACAAAGCTTGGGGGGGATAGGTGATGTTAATCACTTCTGCTCAGAGCCAGGCAGAGGAAAACTATTTATTTTCAAGGTCATCTGTAGGATGCTGCCGAGTTTCTAGGCTTGATGGTAATATAGATTTGTTTAAAAAAAGCTCTGCTTAGCTTTATCCAGCCCTTTTTGGCTTCAAATACATTTTGGTAGAAAAGAGAGAACCTGAAAATAATGTCAAAAGATACCTCTGCTGGGAAGCAGAGACTGATGTTTCTGGGAAGGCAGCTGCCTGGGTTAGTAAAATCAGGAACACTTTTCTGAGATTTACATTTCTCTTCTCACCAAAGGTCACTTATACACAGTTATTCACTTAGATGTATCAATTAGCCAAAATAGAGGTGGATTTAAGCCAGATGTTAAGAACCAACCCCTGCTCATGTGGTTTATTGACTGTAGTAGGGAGCCCGTTGATTTACATGAGTGTGGTTAAAAGGAGATCCAGGTCTTAATGAGAAGTTTTAAAGTAAGGAGTTATTTATGAGGATCTGATTAGTTGAGAGTGAGGGTACAGCCTCCAGGTAACTAAGATTAGGTGAACAGTTGAAATAAGCTGTGGAATCAGTGGCTTAGTGAGGCACTTGCTCATGCTGGCCTGATCTGTCTCCACAAGCTACACTGGGACTTGGCCCAATTGGCCTCAGACTGAGTATTTTGCTGGAGACAAGCAATTTGGAAGGCCAAGAAAGTCTTAGCACCTGACCTCCCCATCCCCTTTCTTGTTTTGCTGATGTTTTTACAATCAAGTTAGTAGTAACAGACAGCTTTGCCCTCCCTGGCTTTGAGGGGAGTGGAAGGATGATTTCGGAGTGGACATCATATAAGGACAGGTGCTGTTGTTGTTTACCTGGGCTGATAAAGTATTCCAGCCTGAAATTGGACTGGGCATCTAGATGTGGGGCTATTTATTAGAAATGGAAACCAGCAAAGAAAACTGTATGTATGATTCAAGTAGAACTTATCAGTCCAGCAACATTACTTATATTTGCCTCTGTTCTGCTGCCTTGCAGTCAAGAAAATGGGCTGTTGTACATTTCCAGTGTAAGATTCAGTCACTGCTCCTAATAAGTTACCATTTGGACAGCTGATTTTTTAAATACTCCCAATTTCTGGAAATGCTAAATCCCTCCCAGAAGAGGGCCAGATCATTTAGTAGTATTTGAATCTTATTTGAATCCTTTGAATTGAATCCATGTAGACCCTTTGTATATGCTTTATTAGTTACCACTTGCAGTCCCTCAGAAATTCGTTAATCCTTGGGCTGGGGTTGAAAACCACTGCTCATGTAGAGATGGAGAAGCAATTTGCTCATGCAACCCAGCTGGGGAGTGGCAAAGTTGCTGAAATGATATTGTCTATTTGTCAAATGGCAAATTTCTGTTGTTACGGTGATTTCTAAATAAGTTTGCTTTATAGGTCAGAATTTTGTGCTGAACTCTCAGATACGCTTATATTTGCCCATTTATGTGAGACAAAATTACTTCTTGTCTCTCTTATGTCATGCAATGGCACTGTAAACAGTGCTGATGAGGCAGTCTCTGTTATTTTGTAGTATATATGATTAATCTCCACGAAGTAAAATCAAGATAGGCTTCATTTCATTTTTAACCATCTGGATGTTTTGAAACAGTATAGATTATTAAATAAAAAATTATATGTGGATGAGCTGGGACACCTGAATTTCCTTTCATGATATAGTCAAATTTGGAAATGGACTCTAGATGTACCTTTTTGGTAGAGCCACTGAATGGCTGCAGGAATATAAGGAAGCAGACAGAGAAGTCTGAGACTGACTCTTCCAAGCACCATGTTGCATCTGTGAGTTGGAAAAGCATTCATGTTGCATATTGAAATGGCAGGGAGCACTTGGAGCAGTGCACTGACCTATATTGGCAGGCTGGCTTTTAACTATGAGGGCATGACTGTTGCATAAGGTTTGGTATCCACAAAAAGCCTTATCGGCACAGGGGTGATGGCCTCCCTGTGGTATCAGATGAGATTTCCTAAGGACCTTGCTTCTGGACTTAAGTGTTCATGGGCCAGTCTTGGACCAAGTTTGATGGGAGGCTGGACTTATTGCATTGAATCCTCTCCTGTAACTTGCATATCCTGTCCAGTGAAAAGGAAAGGGTTGCTTCAAACCTGCTCCTCAAAGAGCATGAGACCTTCCCATGTGTGGTTTGGAAGCAGGAAAGCCCGTGATTAATGGCAAATAGTAGATGTAGAGGATGCTTGGTGTCTTACTGACTCCATTTCTCAAGAAGTCCATCTCAGGTCTTCCTAATGAATTTTATTTAATCTGCAGGAGGCCTACACAGCTCTGAGGAACTTTAGTGAATAACTTCATAAAGTCAGTAGGATCTTTTTTTTCTTATTTTATTTCATAATGATTGATTGACCCAACTCAGGTTTGTTAAAGGAACTTTTTTTCCTCTTGCTTTGGATCCTATATTTAGTCCTGCAGTACCTTAGAAATATATTATATAGAGGAACATCAATAGAAATACCTTAGCAACAGGTTTATAATAAAGAAATAGGCCACTGTTTTATTTTTTTTTCAAATCTTCTTGTGGAATGAGTGTCATATTTCCTGAAAACTAAATATAGCAATGTGCATTGAATGCTAATGGGCAGATTTCGCTAAATAAAAATCTTCTGAAGGTCTGTAGGGGTTCAGAAAGGATCTTAAAGTTTTGATCACATTTAAAATATTGCAGACCAGTTAAGAAAAGTGGTCAAAAGTAGTCTGTGTATCCTGCATTTCTGTTAATCTTTTAAAGCGTAAGAAGTCACAGATGTTTAAATGAAAGGTGTCCTGCTGGGAATAGTGTGGAATATCCCACTCAAGATGGCAGAATTTATGACTTAAAATCCCTGTCTTTCCCAAAAATGCTCTTATTAGGAACTTGCTTTGAGTTTCCATGCTTCATGTGTTTGCAGGAATGACTGAGATATTAGCTCTTGAGACAGGAAACCCAATTCATTTCTACAGTGGTATTGTTCTTCATCTCTGCTCTCTTAATGAGCACTATTCAGCTAAATACAGCAGCAGTGGTCCCCAACTTGAGGGCTCTAACAACTAGACCATGAGTTAATATTGCAAAGGGGCAATCCTACCCTAAGTTACGTTAGCTGGTGTGCATGGAGAAGGCATTGGGGATGACAGGCTGAGGAAGGACCTGGCTCAGGTTACATTACAATTATACAATGCTATAATTATACAACTATACATTACAAAGAAAGGTGGTTCAAGTCGTCCGCCTCTGATAGGGAGTGGGAATCTGTGGCAAGCTCCTGTGAGAGGGAACTTCTCCTTCATGACTTGCTGGGGACATGGTCTGCTCTGTTACTTCTGCAGGCAAGTGAAGCTCTGTCAAACACAGACTGGGCCCAGCAGCTGCTTGCCTGTCCAGCACTGCATGGAAGTCATTCAGCCCCACCTCACAGGGCAAGCTGGAGAGGGAGAGAAATTGCCCTGTGGGACAGCAGGCTTGTTTCTGTCCTGCTGGGCTTTCTTGTTTCTCACAGGCAGAAATTCAGCTCTAAGACATCTATCTGTGTTACTGCCACTGCCCTTGCCATACAGCACCTCAGCTGCTCTAACAAGGGCCAGTTTTCCTGTTACACAAAGGAGGAACTGCTAGACTATTCGGGCTGGGCTCTATACATTCGTAGTAGCCTCATCCAGAGACAACCTGCAAGGAAAGGATGTATGTCTCTAGGACAGGGTCTGGCATTTTTGGAATGAGCATGAGCTCTTGTTAGGCTTTAATGAGCTCTTTAGCTGCATAATTAATATCTCTCATTCAGGCACAAAAAGAAAAGGTTGCTGAGTGAGAACAATTCTGCCACAGCTTTAAATACAGTGGCCACAAAGCCTGATGATGAAAAATTGTAGGCTTTGCCTTATTTTACACCCTCTGATGTGCGGTATAATTTGTAATAAATCTGAACCTAGGCAGCTGCTGAAACTACATGTAGTTGACTAGAAACAAGCTGAAAGCTCTTTCTTAAGCCTGATCGTACTATAGAGACAGCGCTTATTAACATCAGACTCCAACGTGCATGCTAGGTTTGTTTTCTTGTGTTCATACGTAAACTCAGATCCCTTAAGCCTTTAGCAAGTAGATAAGCTTGTGGTATATCATCCAGCCAGGCCTGATTAAAATGACTTTTCTCTATCTGTCCCCAAAAGGGCATAAATAAAAGTAGATTCAGACGTGTTCCTTGCTTTGGAACATGTCCTCACAAAGATATAGGATTTTCTCCCCCCCTGCTCCATTGATTGAATTCTTCAATCACAACAATTTTTTTTTCAGGTTGGAGAGGGGGCAGTGGTGGTGGTCCTGTTGTATTGGCAGGGCAGAGAAAGCCTGGGAGGGAAGAAGTCCTGCCCCTTGGCAGTGCTTGGGTCTCATAGGGAGCTGCAAGATTTTCTGCCAGTAGGAATAGGGTCAGCCCTTCCCCTTGACATCTGGGATGTGGAGTGATGTAGTTAACTTTGGGAAGGACAGGCCAGTGGCTGGGCTTTGCAGGACCAAGGAACCTGCAAGTTACTCAGGGCTGATCCACCAAAGACTGTGGCTCACCAGCTGCTCTCCAGGCAGGAAAGCCAAGAGTTGACATATCCCATAGCCCTCTTTTATTTGCTTTTTAAAAATTTTTTTTTCTCCCATGCTGAAATTCATCTGGTGCCCAGATGTTTACTGGCAGAGGTACATAGGACTGCCTGGTAAACAGGAATGACCAAGCTGTAGAGTATCAATAGACTGTGGATCAAGACAAAGGCTCCATACTAACCAGGATCCCAGTGCCCCAGGGAAACTCTCAGTGGGCAGACCTGTTCCTCAGTCCCTTATTCAATGGCTGTTTAAAAGGTCACTTTGCACTGGACAGGAGAGAGGTATCAGCTTCTCCTGAATCTCAAGACAGGGAATGTCCTAATATACGCCTCACAGTACCAGTGAGCTAGGATAGTTCATGCAGTGGAGGCTGAGGTGAGTGCTGACAGAATTCCTTTGGCTCAGCTGCAGCAAGGTTACTCCTTCCTACCTTTCCCACAGCAAACCTTCTCAGCCTGGTTGTGCAAAGGAGGACCACTACCACTGTCCTTCCCTGAAGGCGGATATTGTCCTTCCTGCACAATATCCTGGGTCAATATCCCCTCCTCTGCAAGGCTCTCCTCCCTCAGGTACCAGCAGAAGCACAGCAAGGGCGGGCTGCAGTGAAAGCAAGGAAGTAGTGCTTGTGGAGAGGGGAGCTTTCTAGCAGCTTAGTTAGATTAATGAGCTAGTCCTGTTAACTTTCTCTTAACATTGGCATGATTAGTTCTTGAGGAAAGGCAGGACAGTAATTTTAAGTGCCTTAAGAGTCTTTTAAAAGCACAAGTTTACTCTTCCAAAGCTGCAAAGTATTTAATGATCTCCAGATTAATTTAAGGATATTTCAGTCTGATTTAATTTGTTCATTGCCCTGCTGACAAATTATGGATCTCTGTGATATGAGTGGGTGCTTTTATGGCCTTGATCCTAATTATTGATAAGTAGGTGTGAGCAGTAATAGTGCCTAATCCTTACCTCAGGGGGACCAACTGTTTTTAATCATCAGGACTTCATTGATTGTGAAACAGGGTAAGAGTATCATGTTACTTTAGGGCTGGGAAGGCAGATTTAGGGGATTTATCCTGTCAAAGGCCTGGGATTAAAGCTGCCTCCTGTCTATAAACTTTCTTGCCAGCTCATCGGTTCTGTGAAAAGCGGCTGTGGAGCTGTCCTGAATCCAGGTAATTGTGGGGATTTTGGTGAGTGTGGAGCTTGGATCCTTGTATGAGTCTTATCTTAAATATATTGTGTCAGGTACAGCGGGCATCAGGCCAAATCCAGAATACAAACCCAGGCATTGCAAGCCCCTATGGACCAAAAGAGCCATTGTGCAGTGTAACAGCTTCTTCCATGCAGTCCTGCAGACAAAATGCTTTTGAAGCACATATGTGCTCTGACATTTGGGGACTTACAGAGAACATGGATTTAGGAAGACTGTAGAAAACAGGTGTGTATATTTTAGGTGGTAGAAGAGCAGGGAGTGAAAGATAATATGGGCTAGCTCAAAGTCTTACATTGGAGGCTTGGAAATGGTGGTGTGAAAGTTAGGAGCAGCCAAGTTTTCTGCTTTGAGGAAAGCTTGTTCCCATTACAACTCTCTGGTCCTTCTCATGTTCACTTCTGTGCAGGTGTCTAGCATGAGCCTGGAAAAACTGTGGTGTTGTGATGTGGGACTTCTGATCATAATGTGGTACATACTCTTTGTTGTAATTTGTTTTCCAGTTCTGGCTGCTCCTTTCTCAAACAGGCTGATGGTAAGCAACTACATTCTGGTTCCTGATTGTTTTAGTCTGAGTAAGGTTACAAAAAAAAAAAAAAGAAAGAAATGCTAATGTTAGGCAGTTGTATATTCTTCGTACAAAACTATCCTTCTAGGCAGTCTTACAGAATTTAGATTCTTTCCTAATTAGAATTTTGCCACTTTACAATGTGCTGTGTGACCCTAGCATGTATCAGAACACATAATACTTATTCCAACTGCAGGGCATTATGATGATAAGGAATCTTAAGAATTTAAAAAAAAATATATATATTCTTGATTAAAAAATAACACTTATTGCAAGATCAAGAGTTTAAGTGCCGGAAGGAGATCAGATCTTGGCCTTTGTTGAACTACCTAATTAATCTAATGCTCCAACAATCCTCCAGGTTTTCTGATGTGATGGAAAATGTTTTGCAAACTTGAAGGGTTATGGAAGTGGAAACACTGAGCTTTCTGATCTAATTCTGTAATAGGGACAAATAATGAAGGAGAAGCAGAAACTAATGCAGTGGAATTCATGTGTAAGAATTAGCCAGGCTTGGCCCCTTTCTCAAAGTTGCTGCAATTGCCTGAAATAGTTGAAGATAAAAAATGGGGTTGTCAGCCAGGACCCAAGTGCCCTGTCACATCATGACAGTTAAAATGGGTAAATAACTTTTTATTAAATATGAAAGTGCAATTTAACAGAGGACAGGAATACTCTGACAGCTGGACTAAAGCTCGAAACAAAGGAATTGCTCATTTCCATTTTAATTGTATTGTTACTATTCCCCACAGTACGTGTAAGCTTCTCATGCTATCAGCCAGAGTATCACTACATGGAGCCTCAGACAAAGGTGCTGAAGGAGACAGTTCTGGAGAGAGGCAAGCTGTGTGTCTCAGCCACAGTATTTACCAGGTCATGGAATTATAGAACCATAGACTAGTTTAAGCTGGAAAGGACCTTAAAGATCATCTAGTTCCAAACTCCCTGCCATGGGCAGGGGATGTCAGTTATTAACTGAAATAAGTAAAATTTGTGGGGAAAAAAACCACATTTGGGAAAAAAAAATCACATAAAAGAGAACATAAGTGACATGCAGAGTAAAAAAAGGGCCTAGATAAGTGAAATAGTAAGAACTAGACAAAACCAGATTCCAGTTAGAGAAAAACACTCCCCTTTTACCTTGAGGCTCCTGCTGTCTTTGTTTTCAGATTAGGTAGTCCTAATGACACAAGCCTGATGTCCCCTCTGCCCACAGTACAAGTTCACCTGGTTTCGAAATCTGGCTGCCTTTCAGTATTGAAAGGCCACTATCAGGTACCCCCAGAGCTAAACAACCCTTGATCTCTCATCCTGTCCTCATATGGGAAGTGCTGCAGCCTGTGATCATCTTCATGGTCATCCTCTGGACCCACTCAAGCAGGTCTATGTCTTTCTTATACTGAGACCCCCAGGGCTGAGCACAATATCCCAGTTGGGGTCTCATAACAGCCAAGTACAGGAGGAGAATCATCTCCTTCAACCTGCTAGCCATACTTCTTTTGATAAAGCACATGATGCAATTGGCTTTCTGTGCAGCTAGTGCACATTGCTGGCTCAGGTCCAGTTTTTCATCCACCAATGCCCCAAAATCCTTCTACTCAGGGCTACTCTCAATTCACTCTTTGTTCAGCCTTTATCCGTGTTTGGAATTGCCCCAGCCCGGATACAGGACTTTACTTGGTCTTTTTGAACTTCATGAGGTTCACACAAATCCACCTCTCGAGCCTGTCAAGGTCCCTCTGAATTTCCACTCTTCCATCTAGAGTATCAACTACATCACTTAGCTTGGTGTCATCTGCAAACTCACTGAGGGTGCACTCAATCCCATTGCCCATGTCCCTGATTAAGATGTTACATAATACTGATCCCAATATGGACCCCTGAGGGACCCCACTTGTCATTGGTGTCCACCCAGACATCAAGTCGTTGAAGTTGACCACAACTCTTTGAGTGCAACCATCCAACCAGTAGCAAGTGGTCCACCTGTCAAATCCATGTCTTCCCATTTTAATGACAAGGGTGTTGTGTGGTGCAGTGTCAAATGCCTTGCCTGTGTCCAGGTAGATGACATCAGCTGCTCTTCCCTTATCTACTAGTGCTGTAACCGAATGGTTATGGTGGACTGAGCTGTAGCAGCAACATGTTTAGAGTTGCAGGAAAACATCCTAGTCATTAGGGAACACTGCCTTTCCAGGGTCTTCTCCTCAAAGAAGGTTTGCAACAGCTATCCCTGTCTTCATTTCCAGCCTTTCCTTGCTCTGGCTGCAGTGCTGAGAAGGCAGACACACTGCAGACCTCTCTGGGGCAAAACCAGCAGATGCTTGGTGCACAGAGTCTTGATACAGTCGTCTTTGCTGTCCCCAGTAAGTATCTGGATGTATATGGCTGAGAAGGATGTTGGGAGGCTGCCCAGAGCTGAATTGGACCTGCTTACCTGACATCAGGTAGCACACAGGCAAGAGGGCAGTGGGAATTTACCTATCTGTGAGTGCTCAGGCACTTGGGACCTCTACCTGGGCAGAGCTGGAGGGGACCATGAAGGCCTCGTTAGACTCAGAAGGGTAAATCCTCTTCTGAGGGTCCGTTCCCAACAGAAGGTATCCTGTAGGGAATAGACTGGGGGGCATGTGATAACATGAGATGTGCCTGGGTGGCCATATGGAAGGAAAAGCTACACAGCAACTGGGTGGGGTGTGGCTGGAGATGCAAAGTCAGGCAGGAGGCACGGTGGTGAATCTCCTTCATTGCTGCTCCTGGCCTGCTCACTTCTGTTGCTTTATTGTCGGGGGATGCAGCAGGAGTTTGCCAGCCTTGGGTCACAGTGGAGTAGAAGGATGAGTCATGCCTAAAGCGTGGTTGGGTTTTGAATTAAAGATTTAAGTCACAGCTGGACATTTGGATTAAAAAATAAAAAGAAAACAAAGTGGTTTAAAGCTATCTTTGAGGTAAGGCATACTGGGGTTTGCAGGGATGAGCATAACTGTTACCCTGTTTCTCTGTTACCCTGTTTTGAATCTCAAATTCCAAAGCACTTCTGATTACTCACACTCCTGGTACGGGTGCTTTTGCTTTCAGGGATTAAGTGAAATGTCATTTTTATAAATTAAGGGGAGGAGGGTGTTAAATGTCTCTCTCAGGCATCAGTCACTTGAGGCCTATTGTTACCAGAGTGGGTAGGTGCAGTATATTAGTCCTGACAGGGCCTCCTAAAATGCTTTTGTGCCCAGATAATCACCACTCTATGCTTGCTCTTAAGACTATTATTGCACAAGGCCCATAATGCTTAGACTGATTTTTAAGCAAAACAGCTGGAGGTGACACATGGGGGACAAATTCCTTAAAATGATTACTGCAATTATGATAGAGTTGCTGATTGCACACTGAATACATCCCTCTTGCTCTGAATGATTGTGGTATTTGTGCCAAAGCACTGGAGCTGAAACTTTAATTGCTGCCTCCCTTCACTTTCTTTCTTGGGGTGAGATGGGAAAGGAGGGCATGCTGGGTTAGGCAGGACGCTTGGTTTTTTGGTGTGCTTCTCAGTTTGGATGATTTCCTAGTTACCCTCCTTCAGCTCAGAGTTGTGTCTCCTGGTTGTGCTGTAAAGTTTCTTAAGGTAAGTAAATTTACCTTGGTGCATCAGAGCAATTAATTCAAGCTGACTCCATGAACTAGCCTGCATCTTTGATAGGGAAAATTGCATTCAGGTTGCCTTGTGCAGTGTTTAGGAGTGAGGTATTGTTCTCAAAATAGGGCTATGAAATTAAATAGAAAATCAAAGAGTTGAGCAAGGCTATTTTTAAAAAGATTGTGCTGTGAGTGGTGCAGGAAGCTTTCCTGTTTCACACAATGCCAATCCAGCAATAAGGTTTTTTCTTATTATGCACAGTGGGTTAGGTTTACTGTTATCCATTCGTCACTAATTCTGTTGGGTTATTTTCCTCCCTAGTTCGTCTATTGGAAGTAGGATGCTTGGAAAACAAATTACCTCCCTAACTGTTCATATTCCCATTGCTAGCCTAGATGGCAACTCTTGCCATGCAAAAAGCAAATTATGTTTTGGAAGGTATCTGCTGTAAAGGAGGGAGAAATCCCAAGCCTTCTGGCAATCTCTTCTGTTGCCATGAAGTACCATACCATAGCCTGAGCACAATCAATGTTCTGCCCTCTCTTCTGATGTTGTCTCCCATCTGTCTCAACTCTTTGCTCTTTTTCTGAGATGTCCTTAGAACTCTGCTTCTCGGTTTCCTCTCCTGCTACTTTCCATTTTGCTCTTTCATTGCTCCCCTGGTGTCTTGTATGGAGGAGATCACTGTCTGGTTTTTTCCCATGTCCTTTAACTGCTTCTCTGTTTTAATCTTCCTTTTACACCTCTGTCTGTGCCTCTGTTGATGAAGATCTATCTAGACTGCTCTTCTGTACACCTCTTTCTCTCTAGCTGCCCATCTTTACCTTCAATCTGTTCCCAGCAGCTGTCCTTTAAATTATTTAAATCTCTTGACTCTTAGTCCACACACATTCCCATTATTTCCCATTCAAAATACACATTAATTCCAACTGGTTCTTGTATGAAGCCCCTCCAAAACATCTCAAAGGTACTTCAATGACTTGCATCAGACTGCTCCAGTGAACATCTCAGTCAGAGCAAGTTCAGAAAACACTTGGTTTTGTTTGGTCTGTGGCTCTTTTGCTTGTTCTTATTTAAGAAGAAATATACAGCTTGCAAGAAAATGTGTGTTGTACTACTTGGCAGGTATTAATGGAGTATTTTTTGAGTCTTGACAGACTTGAGTTGAGTCTCAGAAGTTTCTCAGGGGATACATGGATTGTCTGGTTCATGTGTAATATACGCAAGCTGGTCTTACCTTGTATCTGCAAGCTGGGTTAACCATAAGTATCACGAGGATATACAAGTGAACTCAAAGAGGAGAGGAGTAGGGTATAGTTACAACCTGAACATATCATATGTGCAGGCACTAAATACATTTTAGAGATTTGGAGTGTATGGTTAAGGTAACTGGCAGTCTTATCTGTAGGAGAGCTATATCAGCTCTAGTAATGTTTGACCAGCAAAATATTGCAGCTTTTTATGTTTCCCAAATAAAAACAAATCTGCAGGACAACCCTACAGCCTGAGAGGGCCAGGCTTTAAATAATTTGGGTTTGTGATCTGAACTGATCAGTGCTCAGCACTATGGAGCTCTGTCTTCCCTCTTGCCTAGTTAAATTCATCTCCTGAGACTTTGCCACTCACTTCTTGGTTGAGATGAGAAGATAGTCTTAGTCTTCCTCAGCAAGATACAACTTTCCTTTCCTCCTTGGTGTTCTAGTAACAAAAAAACCCCACGTTGTCATGGGCTGTGGAGTTCAAAAGCTTTTGGAGAAAACAAACTGATGGCAATTGTTAATTAGGGTCATGAGAGTTTGTTGCTATAGAAGCCAGCTGACCATGTCTTTCGGCACAGTCTGAACAAAAATATTAAGCCACCTAAAAAAATGGGCAGCTCCAGCATTATGTGAAAACATGCTTTATACCACCCTGGCGGTGTGTCAGTTCTGGTTTTAACTAGGACAGTGTGATGCAGTGTTTGCCACCTCCTGTTGCCGTTATTAATCGTTACTATGAAAGCTCAGTATTCTCCTTTATAAATACTGCAGCTCTACCCCAGCTGAAATTGGGACAGATCCCATTACAGGATAGGTACAAAGCCCTGGGTATGGCAGATCAAGTGCATAATGAGATAGAGAAGGAACCTGCATGAACAGTCTTGCAAAGGTCAGAGATACCAACCCCTTGTAACAAAACCTGCGGTGGGAAGAAACAATGGTGAGTTTAGAGGAGGCTGTGGGATGGACTCATTGCTCTCTATCGATTCCTGAGGAGGAGAAGTGGAGAGGCAGGCACTGAGCTCTTCTGCCTGATATCCAGGAACAGGATGCCTGGGAATGGTTCAAAGCTGTGCCAGGCAAGGCTTAGACTGGGTATCAGCAAGCATTTCTTTACTGGGAGGATGGTCAAACACTAGAACAGGCTTTTCAGAGAAGTGGTTGATGTTCCAACTGTGTCAGTGTTCAAGAGGCATTTGGACAATGCCCTCAATAACATGCTTTAATTTTTGGTCAGCCCTGAGTATTTTGGTCAGCCCTGAGTATTTTGGTCAGCAACTGAAGTATTTTATTCATAGAATCATAGAATCATAGAATCCTAGGGGTTGGAAGGGACCTCGAAAGATCATCTAGTCCAACCCCCCTGCCAGAGCAGGGTCATCTAGAGCACATCACACAGGAAGGTGTCCAGCCTACTCTGGGCTGTTCTCTGTGGGTCTTTGGTCCTATTCCTGCTGGAGCTAGCTGTTAAAAGCTCATAAGGAGGTAATGTAGAGTTTATTGTTGTTAAAAAGCCATTTAGCAAGGACAATGGCCATATTTAGTATCCCAAGGCCAGTGTATCCAGAGTACCTAAGTAGGTAAAAATATATTTGGGGTCCTTGTATCTCAAACCAAGACAAAGGCTTTGACCTATTCCTTGACATGATAAAAAGTGTGCAGAGCACATGGAAAAAATAAAGCATGTGGCAAGTCTTAAAATACAATTATATATTCTTAGTCTTTCTCCAGCAAACTTCAGATATGTCCTCTGAGAGCCCATGCCCTCATTTACAGCTGTGTTTAAGATATGCTTTTTCTATAAATAAATTAAAAACCCCACCCTTTTTCTTAAATCAATCTTAATCCTTTGGTTACAATTAAGCAACTTGATTTTTAAGGAAGCTTTTTTCACGATTGGGAATGTGTTCCACTCTGATTTTGTGTTCAGGATTATTGCAATTAGCTTTTTAAAACTACTGATAACTTTTTCACTATTTCTTGCCCTTCAGAATTTTAAGCTCTTTTCTTAAATTCTCTTTCCATCAGGACAGATAAAACACATCATCACCAAATCAGGCAGTTGTTTCCATCTTCTGAAGTTTTAAATTTGAGGGCCTAATGTTTTCCTTCAGTGGGATTTTCTAAAAGGAAAAGTTTACTTCTCATGGTGGATTGAAAGACAATATTTGAAAAGCTTGTCAGTTAGTGGTAAAACTGTCTGGCTCTTTTTGTTTGCTTTTGTTTCTAGATGGCTCCTGCCATCTTTCAGAACTGCCACCCTGTGCCCTGAGAGCTTAGTACAGCTCTGTTCCAGGACAGTGCTGTGCCTTGATAGCAGCTGTGTATGCTGGGAAAGCAGCTGAGAGGAGGCAAGAAAACGGTCTTGGTACAGGGAAGATGAGGGACTTCTGTGTTCTGCTTAAAGAAGTCTCATCCCACAAAGAACTTCAGTTTTGTGGTTCTTGACAGAGCCAGACTGCTCTTGGAGATGTGCAGTGAAGGAACAGCATGAATTGTAGGAAGGCAATTTCCAAATGGATGTGAGGGAGAGGGAAAATTTCCCCATTGGGAGCAGTGTAGTGCTGGGACAAGGCCAGAGAGGCTGTGGAATCTCCATCCTCAAAATATTCAAAGCTTGGCAGGATAAGAAATCTGACCTAATGTCATATTTAGTCCTACTGTGGGCAGGATACTGGACCAGAGACCTCCAGAGCTGTCTGCCCACCTGAATTGTTCTGTGATGTTAATGCTTAATAGAGTAGATCTTATATGTAGTAATATTTTTTGAGACAAACAAGAAGGACATGTACATGACAAGGAGCTTGCCAGGTATGGAGGGGAACAAGGAGCAGGAATGAGAAGTAACAAGTAAAAGTCTGCAAGCCCGGTGCAAACAGACATGTGGGATCTGGAAATGCAGCAGCTTGAGGCGAAACCTGTTTGTGGTAGACCTCTAGGCATATAGAAAAAAGGAGGCTCTAACAGAGAAAAAGCTAAAGTCATGATCAACAATGGCTCTGTCTCCTCATGAAATTTCTGAGGAGAACCTTTTTTCAAACTGGAGACTCTCTGCCTGCATTTTTCTCTGCTTTTAAAGGTGCAAAGGTTGGTTTGGTTTGTTTTGCCCTTTGTCTTTTGTGAAAGTAGTTTCCTGTGATTTTGTGCTTTTTCTTTTTTTTTTCCAGGGCAGTAGGAATAATCATAGAATCATAGAATGGGACTCCTGGGGACTGGGACACTGTGCCTGGAGAAACTGGAGACAGGCAAGCACTGAACAAGGAAAGCAAGGAAAGCAAAGGAAGCCAAGCAGCAGATATGGGAGGATATGAAAACAGGAAATCAGTCCAGGAGACAAACACAACCCAGACAGACTACTTACGTGAAACCTGTTTTGGAAGGTGAGTTTCTCCATCATATGGGACAGTTCCTTCCATCATGACTCTCTCCAAAGCTGCAACTGCCCTGGCCTGATCCTTGTGGTACTCCTGCTTCTAGTTGGTTGGAGTGGAGATGTCCAGTGTTTCTTGAAGTAGTGTTTCTGTGAGTCTTATCTATCAGACTTATAAGGGAAAACTATTAATGGGATTTTGTTTCTGCACTTGGGATTTTAAAGAGAATGAGACTGCCCACTGGTGAAAAGGTGGGATATGCCCCAGACAGGTGTGCTGGCAGAAACCACCGTGCTAGCCTTAGGCAGATTTGGAAACTCCAGCTCTCAACCTGGCTGGTCATGTTGGTCAAAGCTTTTGGTTTTCTGGAGCTTCCCCAGTCTTCCTTGTATCTCTTGGATAAAGCATGGGAGTGAGAGCAAAGCAGGTTTATGCCTGGAGAGTCAGGAAAGTTAGGAAAGCAAGGAGAGGGGCATACACTGGCATCTCCTTCAAACACCATGCCAAGGTAGGGAATCACTGGATGGACCACCTCAGCTGTGAAACAAGTCTCTACTTGTTGGTCTGGTCTTGTCAAGATCAGAGCAGCAGTAAGTCTTGAGGATCTCAGGTGAGCAGCACACCAGGGCTGTGTGAGCTCTCTCTATTGTCACAGCACTATCTCAGAGGAAAACCCTGCTTAAACTCCAATAGATGGGCTAGAATCCTTCCACTCAGGAGTTGCAGGAATTCTTCAGCTGTGGGACAGGCTCTCTTCCCAACTGCATTCACCTTGATGGGTCCTTGCAATCCCAAACTTGGGAATCTGAGTAACAACACCTTGGATCTTAACACTGCTCTTGTTACTTTGACAATTTCTTCTATGAATCTCATACATTGACATTCTTTGCCTAGGCTTCTTGATACTGGGGAGCTGAAGATATTCTATGGAAAATTGTGTACAGATGCTTTCTCCTTCACCCTCACTCTTCTCCCACTCAGACCTGCCTTAAATTCTTGCTTTATCTCTTTTCCTTGTCCTCTTATGTTTATACAAGCATCACTTGCACCTTCTCCCATAAGGAGATTTTCCATGTCCTGCTGTTTCTCCTCTCAGCATAGCAGTTGCTTATCTGGGAGCTCTGGTGGCCCTGGCTTCCTTTTATTCCCCAAATTCCCCTTCCTGTCACCATTTGCAATAAGCAGAGGCCTCTTAGAGGGGGTGGGTATGGCTGCTGGAAGCAAGTGTTTGCTGTCATTATTAGAAGCTGTTCTTGAATGTAGAGACATTCCCATGGATATTTTGTTGGCTGCTTTACAAGAGTTCTTGATATCTTTTTTAACGACAGTGTATTTAGTTTCACAATTCTGCCTTGAGTCATGGGAGGTGTTTCTCTTTTTCCCCTTTTCTTATATCTGTTCCTAATTTTTTATTTATTCTTTTTCATTGTTCAGCTATTTTGCCATTTGCTTGGGGAAAGAATTACAGCTGTAGCACGTTCACCGTTTCTTGTATAGCCTTGGGAGGGTTTCAGTCCTTCCTGAGAAGGATTTGTCCTGCAGCATACAAATACTTCACATTGGGATGTCCACAAGGAAGGCATGTCTGTGTAATTCATCTGGGGGCCAGGAAGAGAGTGTACCCCTCAGTGAACTCATGCTAGGCCAGAAACACATTCACTCATTGCACACGGTCCTATAAAGACCGGCAGCCAAAGCATGGAAGATATAGAAAGCTTGTATTCAGGATGGGCAAACATGCTGAGCTAACACCTGTAAAGGGGGCTTCAAGAGTCCCAAATCCCATCCAGCTCTGCTATGTTTGTGAAGGCAACCTATTTGTGTCTTTGAAGTTGGATGCTCAGATGCAGGAGGTGTCCCTGCTCATGGCAGGGAGGCTGGAACCTGGTGATCTTTAAGGTCCCTTCCAGCCTTAACCATTCTGTGATTCTGTGGTTCTATGTTTCTAGATTTTGCAGTTTCTCTCAATGTAGAAGAGGTGAAGCTGCTTTTTTTTTTTTGCTGCTGCTTTTTTTTTTAAAAAAAAAAACACAGTCTCTTCCGTAGTATATGTAAATTGCCAAAAGCAATCTAAGAAAAGGATGCAATTTTTAACTAAGCCACATGTATCTGCAGACCTGCCTTGCTCCATGTCCAAACACTGCCTTCCAAATGCCACCTCTCTGTATCTACACTACCAGCTATGTGCTGAACTGCTGCCTTTGGGCTGTCAAGGATGGGTGCTCATTGGTGCTTTTTGGAAAGTCTGAAGGTTTAGATGTCTCCATCCCTATATGAGAGCTTCTTTATTCACACTATGTGTTGCAGATTGGATTTGTAACAGTAAATAAAACATGAAGGACCCAAATTCTGGTGATGCAAGTTATTGTAACTACTTTACTCCCCTGAGGACATGGCCATGGGTGGATTTATCAGGCAAGCTACCCAGAAGAGTGTCTAGTCACTTGTGTGATGTGCTTCACAAAGGCAACTAAATTAGGAAAACATCTGTTGTGGAGCAAAAGGGTAAATGTAATGCAGATTTTCAACATTTCTACACATCAATGTGTCTTTTATTCCCCAAAGAACAACACTGAGATCTTTTTAGAGTAGAAAATTCTGCTTAATATGTTTCACAACATATTTGAATTCCAGCTTAAAAGCTTCTTCCTTGTAATAAACTCTGACTAAATCTGCCTTGGTTTCTCAGGACAAATGCTTGCTAGAAAGGAGAGTACTCTGAGATCTACTTTGATGTACTGATGGAATCATCGCTGCATTTTGTATTCCAACAGGCACGTCACTGTGCTTTATTTGTATTTTTAATGCAATGCCATTTTATATGTATCAAGACTGGCAATGAAATTAATATACAGTATATAAATGCATTATAGGAAAAGAACAACTCTGGCAGCTGCTTTAGAGAAGTGATTAAAATTTAAAAGGCAATTTGCCAGTCAGAGAAAACAAAATAAATTCATTATTTACCATGGCTACATCCCTAATGGAGTGTGCAAATTATTTTATTAATGTTTTTGGTATTTCAGAGGGTGGTGGTTTTTTTCTTGACAACTACAAAAGATCTGCTTCTTTACAGGAAACATGATTGCTCCCAAAGTTAACACCTTCTATGGCAAACACAGTTGCTCTGGCAACTGCTTTCCACCCAGAAGATAATTCTCAAGAAATAATTCTCTTCCTCCATTCTGGGCCAAGATACTTGTATGTTAACTTGGCTTACTCTTCAAGATGCTCATGGTATTTCTTCTAGAAAGAAATATGTGCAGAGATGTTGGTCAACCAGGTCATTTGAGCTTTGTGACAAATTTTGGCTAACTTCTAAAAAAGGTCCTTGGACTTTTCAAAGTCTGGAAGGACTTTGATATTATCAATATCAGCAGCAGCAGAAAAGAGGAAGATCTTTTCCTAAGTCCTGGTGAAAAGGCCTAGGGATGGGGCATAAAACTGCTCACAAGGCATCTAGATCTGTAACCCAGTCCTTTTCAGCCAGACCTCTATATCCCTCAGTCATTTTCTTACCAGGCTGAAAGCTAGGACTTACCTCTGGAAAACTTGTAAGGCCATAGTCTGTAAGTCTCACCCCCTAAAACCAGAAATTTTGCTGAAACCACTAATCTTCAGAGACTTTTTGAGGCTTCCAGAGCTGTATTTATAATTACTTTAGGTAAGCTATGCTATTACTGGGAAACTTCTGCTGAGCTGCAGACCATCCCACACTGTAGGCTGTTGATAAAAATCATCTGGCATTTCAAACAACAGCGAGAAACTGTACCTCTTACAGCTGTGGCTAACTGAATTTTTTTTTTTTTTTTTTTTAATTGACTTAGAACAGAGGGAAATAGCAGTGATTTTATTCTGACAAAGAAATAGCCTTCAGGTTTTGTTAATTGGATAGCAAGAAAATAAAGACTTGAGATGTGTTAATTGGTTGTGTTGAGATGTTTATTGATTAAGCAATTAGAATGTCATTGAAAAAGGATGCTTGTGTAAGATGGTTGTAGGGCTGGACTGTTTTTATGTAGAGATTCTGGAGCCTTTTACTTGTTAAGGTAACTGTTGCCTGAGTAAGGTAGGTGGAAATGTTGAAATAGTGGAAGATAGCTCCCTGAATAGTCCTCAGGATATACGTCTGCTGTGTGTTAAGTGTATGCCTGAATGAGATGAATCTCCCTTCATTTTGACTAGCGTTTATTGCAGTAGGCTGTGAGTACAAAAGAGATAACAAGGCCATGTGTTGTTAAGAACAGTTCTTTAGTCTTGCTAATCAAAGGATATTACTGATGCCTTCTGCTTTTGCATATGACTCTTTATAATAATTTTTGTACAGCAATAACCACAACTATAGCCAAGTCTTATGTTTCCAAGCTAACTGGACTGTCAGCAAAGATATCTTAATTATATACTACTTTAGTCTATTCTAGCACCTAGGTTTATTCCTTTAAGGCTTGGAACTAATTAAACTCAGGTTTAACCTTAGCCTAGACAACTTTCTCTGATAGACCTTGAAAGTGCTCAAGTCCAGAGGCCAACCTTCACTTTTTCTAACAGTTTGGATACAAAGTTGTGGTGAAGTATAATTGCACATAGTGCTTCTGAGGAATTTTTAACTGGTGCTTCTCTTTTAAATTTAAAGTAATGCTGTGAGCTAAGGAAGTAAAAAATATTTAGCCAACTCAGTGGCTGGAAACAGTGTAATCTGAAGAAACAAATCAGATGCTTACTGAGCCCTGCTGCAGACCATTTGGCTTGGTTCCCCTTGGCTCTGGAGTTCCTGCAGAGATATCCTGTGCCCACCTATCTGGACCTGAAAACCATCACATTTCTTTACATGGCAGCTATGGCAGCGTGGGGAGTATGCTAGTTAGTCTACTTTCCTACTACAATACTAGGAATATTCTACTAACCTGCTCTTGTCTCTGCACCAAGTTGGTCTTGAGTGCCAAGTATTTGCTGCTTCCCTCCCTGGCGTAGAGGAGACGCCTGCCAGTCTCCTTTGTCTCCAAGTCTGAATTGACACCTTTTAGAAATGAAACATAGATGGTTGGTAGCTTTTAAGTTTTAATTACAGGGATTTTTTTAGTGGAGCATTATTATTATTATTATTATTATTATTATTATTATTATTATTATTATTATTGTTGTTGTTGTTGTTATTATTATTGTTATTTATTTGCTTGTTTCTTTCTTTCTTTTTGTTTGTTTAGTTTTGATGGTTTTGTTGTGTGTAGGGGGGTTCTGACAAAACCTGCTCAGCCCAGCACTTCTTTGGTGATACCCTGCTGTAACATGCAGGAAAACTTTCCAAGCCTTCTGAACAATTTCATCTGCCCTCAGTATTGGTAATCCTTGCCTATGCTTTATAACTGTATTATTATTTGCCTCTAAGCAGCCTATGTTCTTTAACAATGTGCCTCTCATTCATAGGTATGAAATACAGAGGTGCAGTCTCACAGCTAGGAAAGTTGGACTACAGAGACTTTTTGAGTCTGTGTCCTCCAGTGCCCTCAGGTGCCCTTGGTCACCTGTTTCCAGTTCGTCTGACTTGTCCAGAGTCATGGATATAACAGTGTCTCCAAGGGTAGCTTTCACCTGCAAAACTGGGAGATGGCAGGATGGTTTTGGACAGCGGTTGAATTCTTAGGTACTGCCTGATGCCAGCTGCTGAAGGACAAGGCCTGACTGTGAGGAAACACTTGCAGGGCAGTCTATTTTTCCTGACCCGTGACTGCCCTGGCAATACTTGAAGCTATGAGAAACTAAAATATGCTAAAAATGGTTTTGTCAGATAGGAATCTCTCTTCCAAGCAGAGGTTACCCGGAGGGTGAGGTGCTCAGGGCAAATTAACATTCTAGAAATAATAAAGCAAGTTTAAACCTGTTTCTATTCATCTGGCAACTGCTTTCAGGCTAATAATGGAAAGGGCAGCAGTATTATGTAGTAACGGGCCTCCTTTCTGTTGTTCTGTGAAACTGCAGTTCATTAAATGTCAACCTTTCTCCTGTCCCTAAATAACAAACGATGGCAGGAGCAATATAAAAGCACTTCATATTTTATAGCAGCTAAGGCTGCCTGCTATCTATAATTACAGTCAATACTTGGACTGGAGAGAAATGTCTTAATTTTCTTAATGTTTCATGCATGGAAAAACAATTAGGCTTTTCCTGTATTTCTAATTGCATTGGTTGGCTCTAGATGAGTGTACTTTTCCAAATTATTACCCAGCCCTGGCAAAAGTAACACTGAAGTAAAACCTTCTTGAAACTCAACGTCAGTTCTTGTTGCAGCCTACTTGTGCAAGCCTCTATCCCAGGTCCCATTTAGCTTTGGCACAAGTAGTTCCATATTCATAGACCTTATACTTTGATTAAATTCTGCCTGGAAAGCAAAGAGTCTGGCAGCTCACTGTGCCCTTATGAGTGCCAGATGTGTGTGGTACCATCCCCTGCATCCCTGTGGTCCTGCTGAGAAAGGGAAAATGGATGCCTGAGATCTTGGATGGGGACAAGATGGAGAAAAACTTTCCTCAGCTAATGAATTACAGGTAGCAGAAAAGAAAGCAAGGGAGAAGCCATAAATTGCAAGGATCTCTCATTCTCCCATGGATTGTCTTGCTGGTCCTTGGGAAAGGAGTGTCATGACCATGAGAGCTCAGAAAGCAGTCTTGAAGGAAGGGAGTTCAGCTTGCTCCCGTGTATATGGACGACCAACACCAAAGTGGTGTGGTGCCTGTGCTTGGCTTAGAGATGAAAGATCTCACCAAGATCAGGTGAAAGCCATCAGGAGGTTTTGGTACCAAAAGGAATAGTAAGTGAGAAGTTGAGAGCATTTTTTTGGCTGATGCTGTTTGGATGAGGGCAGTTGAAACAAAGGTACCATACAACTGTCCCTTGTTGGTGTCCCACTCATGTCTTTCCTGAAGTCTATCAGGTGTATGCACGTTGAAGGCATCCTCTTTCTTTGTGCTTAAGTTTGCTTTCAACAAATGCAGCCCCAGTTTGGACTGTGGAGTTCAAGTTAGTGAGGTATGAACATGGCCACTTTGATCCATTGTGCAGAACCGGCTAGAAAGATGTATAGACATCTAGGTGTATTACCAGCTTGTTCAAATTAAACCACAGTTGATATGAAAGCTTTCATGGTAAGTAAAGATGAGGTGTTGACCTGAGAAAGAAACAATTTTACTGTCTTGCCAGAAATACTCATCCCAGTAAGACCTATTGTGCATTAGCCGTGTGTGTGAAAGTTAATGGAGCTAATGTACAGGTAGCCCTGACACTGGTGACTGTGGGCTCTAAGCTGTGTGGTCTTTCAGGACTAGAATGCTGTATGGCTGAGTTTCCTGTTGTTGAAGATATGTGCTTGTTGTTAGAGCAGCTGCAGGTCCATGCTGGCAAAGGGGATGATCGAAGAAAGTGTTTGCTGCCCAAAAGCCTTTTAAAAAGCTTGGCAGCTCCATCCCCTGTGCTGGCAGATGTGAACATCAAGGCAGAGGCTAGAAGAGGAAACCCTGCCTCTCTATCTGAAGGACAGGCTTTGCAGAGAGAGGGAGCATCTCTGGCAGGGATCTGGAGATGGGCAAGAAAAGCAGTATCTTTCCATCTAGGCTGTGGTTCCTCAGCAGGTCTGATCTGCTCCCTGCAGTTGCTGTGGTTTTTGGCAGCAAGGCCTTTCACCATCTCCTTTTCTTTCACAGGAATGAGTGGGAACACCTCAGCACTATTAAATAGTAGTCTTGTGCCACATGCAACTCCTTGTGATCTTTGCACACAGCAGACATGTAGCTTGATGCAATGCAGGTGTGTGCTTGGCTGTGGCAGGGCTGAGGACCAGGGTACTGAGCTGCTTCAGGACTAGCCACTGAATTGTCTCCAGATGCTGTTCTCCCCTTTTCAAAAAAACACACTTACTTTATCTCCTCTGTGGCAGACCCATCTTATCTCCTACTCATGCTTAGGAGACATTTCATGGCCAGTAATGATAGCCATTGTTTTCTGGTCTTCTTCCAAGTGAACACATTAGGTACTTTGAGGTCTAATTCCAGGTGAGATTTCTCTTGGCTCTCACAGCTTGCTGCATTCTGCTGTTATCTGTCAAGTAAAGATTCCAGCCCAAATGTTTGGGGGCAGAGGGTATCTCTATGTAGGCCATTACACATCTTCCAGGGATTTGTGGTTCCTAGTGCAGCAGATTCAGCAATTGGGCCTGTTGCTACCTATGGACTCTCCCTACCCATTGGTTGGGTTATCCCCTGGTTAAACTCTATACTCTGCTTATTTCCATCTAAAATACTGCATGTTACTTTCATGTCCTGATCCTTTAGAAGCTGGTGGGAGTTTCCATCTTTATGGGACCTGGATTTGCAGCTAGGTAAGTAGTGTCACTCAACTCTTAATAACTTTTGCCTTGTGTTTCCTTAATTGCAGGTTGCTCAAGATGCTGTGTACTTGTGGTTCGAACTGATGCCCTGAGCCTCAAAAAGGGGATGTCCCAAGAAACACACAGGCAGAACTATCAGAGAAGGGGGAAAAAAATTAAAAACGCAACCCTGATATCAGAGGAATTGCTGCAAAGCAGGGATGCCAAATTTGAAGAAGATGATTGCCAGCGGCTTAGACAGGGAGAGGAGTTTACCCACCATGCGTTGTGAGAGGAATTCTCACATGTATGAGGAAAAAGCTGCAACAAGCATGGCCTGGTATTATAACTTGGTGCCATTAGCACCAGAGCAAATCCAAGTGGCAGTCAAGGCAGCGAAAAAACCAGAACAAACAAATAAATTATTTTAATTTAGCTTGTTTCTACAGTATTTAAAGTGGAGCCCAACAGCACCTAGATTAAATTATCCTACAGAAGCACAGATTTTTAGTCACTGACATGGGATTTTGAGAATGGTGATAATGCCATTTTTGTAGCCTCCTTCATATAAAATGTTGCATACCTGTCTGCTTTCATCTTCCTTGACAGCCACGTCATATTTGACAATTTGTCCTATAAACCAGGGTACTTGTATTTTCCATCTCTTTAAAAATAAGAATTTATGGTATTTCTGCTGTGTAAAATAGAAGCCATTGTCTCTATCACAACCCATAGCTCCATTTTGGTCTTTTTCTATAACAAAAGACTTTATTGGAGCTGAAATATGTAATTTTACAAACTCCTACACAGCTGTAAAGCACACAGATATGCATTACATCTCATTTACACTGCAAAGCCACAAACTACTCTGAACTGGTTAGGTAAACCAAATACTTAGTGGTAGTGGTGATAAGGATGGAGAAGGAGATGGGTTTGTGTTGGGAGATGCCAAGGCAGTGTGCTTTGATCCAGACCACAAAGCCTTTTGTTTTTATCCACCTTGGCTGCATAGTCTCTGCTAGGCTAGCACAGTCAGCTGGAAATAATCCTTCCCCATCGTAGATTTTTGCAGGTGTCTTGGCTGTTAGTGGCACAGGGATGTGCCCCTTGCAGCTGTCCAGGCCCTACTGAACAGGGAATGAAAAACCACTGGGCAGGACAACCAGTGATGCTTTTGAATGGAGAGAGAGACTCCAAAAGCAAGTGATACTGCTGTGTGTGCTGCTTTTCTGGGGCAAGACTGATCCTCTGGTGTCCAGGGCCATGTTTCTCTCCTGGGTGGAGGCCCCATGCCCAGCCCTGCTGTAGGCCTGGGGAGATTGTGCTCCCACTTGTTAGAAAGAGGGGTGATAGTGCTACTGCCCCTGGTGACCTCCATGGTGGTGGCAAATCCTCTTTTCCTTTCATAGGACCATGGGCAGAAGGGCCTTTTGTGTGCAACTCTTAAATGAGAAATAAGTGAGCATTTCTCAAATGAAAAGTTTTTATGAGGAGGGGGGACATTCATAGAGAATTTTGTTGCCTTAAAGACTGACAGCTAATAATAGCTAAATTATTGTAAACAGCAAAATAACAATTTGACTTTTCAGCCAGTGATAGGAGAGGTAAATGTATATACATCTATTTATTTTGAGGCTGAGAAAAACCCCTAAGCTCTTCACCAATGATTTTACAACCTTTTCCTAGTGTAAGACTGTGATACTTGCTGAAGGTTTGACCCCATATCATTTATACACAAATAGCAGTGTGCCAACCACTGCAGCTGGGACAAGAGGCAATGCCAGTGCACAGGCTTCATTCAGCCTATGTCACTGTTGTTTGCAGAATAGCCTAGACTTCATCCTGAAAGGCTTCCCACCTCCTCATTTCAGTTACTGAGTCAAATAATCAGTTGTTTGAAAACCTCTTGTTTTTCCTCTGCACTTTGGCTAGGCATCTTGCTGTTGCATTCAGGTTTCCTTTTTCCTTCCTTACCTCATGTTTAGTGCCAAGCAGAAGCAAATGTTATGCTCATCTAGATGTCTAGAACCCTCTTCCAGAGAAAAGGCCAAATCCATGGATAAAATCAGCCCTCCTTCAAATTACTTGCAAAAATTGAGAAGGGGTTTCAAATATTCTTCTGAAATAGACAAACTAGAATTTTCTTTCACTTACTTAAGAAAAAACCCCACTTCGAGCAGGTGTTCCTTTAATATTTTTCCTTGTTCTTGGAAAAGGTTTTGTACAAATGTGAAAATTAATTAGGATGCAGAATGTAGGATCTTGTTTATGTGAACATATTTGTTGAAAGTTTACGAGGGCTGAATATTGCAGTAATTGATGCGTGCTTGTATTTCACTTTCTCCTGGATGCCATCTGGTTGAGTCAAGTTGCTCTGTTGTTTTTTATGTTGTGTTGGATTTTTACTTTTTTTTTTCATTCTTATGATTTTGTGCTTACTGTTGTTGGGAGGGGGAGGGAGTGGGAGAGAAGGAAGTGTGGACAAGTTGGAGGAAGGATGAAATATCTTTGAAAGCACGAGTGCAGGATCAGTTCTGATTAATTTAGTTTGTGTATGTGCTTTACATTAGGGATGGGCAGCGTGTGACTAGAAGGATGGATACATCTCACCCAGATTTTTTAACAGTAATTGACTAATGTCAGGAATGAGAGAGAACATCTGCTGAGCTGTTAGTGAAAAATGAGCATCTGGATAAAAAAAATTGACAATGTTTTCATAGTTGCAAAAAGCTTATGCAGTGGGGGGACTGAAGTCTACCTGTAAGGAATGCAACCCCTGAATGTACTCCCTGCTGATGTTCACCATCCCTCAGCAAGCAGTGTATTTGTGGGTAGTGCTCTGATGTAAAGGAGGAGTAACCCACTACCTGGAACCCAAATTAAGGGGCTCCAGATCTGCTGTGCCCAAGGTGATGTGATGGCTTTCCATCCTGAGGCCTCATTCCTCTTCCTGCTAGCAAGGGACTCTTCCTTCATGAGACAGAACTCGTTTAGTCGAGCAAAGACCTGGCTGTCTGGGCAACTCTGCATTTGTACATGGTGACCTGGATCCTGTTTCCATGCTGCTCATTTACTGACCAACCACTGTCCTTTCCCAGCCACCAACCCAGGACTGTGCTCTTATGTTTTTCATCTCCTTGGTCACAGATTTTTCTCTCTGCCTCCTAGTGTATTTCTCCTTGAGTGTATTTCTCTACAGTCTGGCCAAGGATTTTTACTATACACATAGGAGATTATTTTTTCTTTTACATGTCTCTGTCAAATTGGGCTGAAATCAGCTAATGGATTCTTGAGTGACCAGAAGGGACTGAAATTACTGTGCTTATCATAAAACTCAGATGAGGAGCAGCATTTCAGGCAAGCTGTAAAAGGTTGCAGCTTGCTCCCTTTTCCCTACACCTTTATATTTAAGGTTCAAAAATGCTTTGGAAAGGTCTTTTCTGTGCAGATAAGAAGAAAAAGTTTTCCTAATTAAGAGATTAAGATGTTAGTAGGCTTGTATATCTAACATGGCAAAAACATATGAGTGGAGGGTTATATGTTGCTTTGGAGAGACAAATTATTTGGAAGAGTTTAAAATATCTCTCTTTTTTTATTACCCTTCTTAGATATTATAACCTTTTTGCTCCCCATACATTTGCATAATTATAAAATATGGTTTTAATTTACTAGAAAGAGGCAAACCTTTGATAGATAAATCCAGGTGGAAAAGGTATAGGGCCATAAATTCTACTCGGAGCAGAGCTGTTTGGGAGTGGTTCAGCTTTCCTAAGGGCTGGAAAATGCAGCCTCTCTAAAAAAACAGTATCTCCCACAGCACACCTCTATTTTGTCAAAAAGTAGAAAATTAAGATAGAGCAATAATAACATTCTTTTATCTGGGATGGGCTCACTCACCAAGCAATGTCTCCCACAACGTCTTGTCTCTGGTTATAAGAATGTGCTATAACCTGGACTGGTATCCTGGATGTAGGACAAAACTAATTTTTAAAACATTGGAGTGATATCAAGAATAGAAATTCCCTCTCTTCCCCTTTTCTTCAAGACAGCGGATCTGGAGGAAATGACTGAAGAGAGAAGCAACACTTTCCGCCCATAAGTGACACTGAGTCATTTCTCTGTTGGATGATGAGGCAGAAACTCAATTATGGCAGAAGACAGACTGTGATGAGGTTTATCTGGCAGCACAACCATCTTTCATATTTTAAGAGACAAGGTCCAAGAACAGATTGGACTAGGAACTGGATTTTAAATCCGGTTTTCTCATCCAGGTCCTCCTTGTGTCTCAGTAGCCATTTATAAGATTCATATGGTAATTTACCAGTCTTCTGCTTTGGGAGAAGCAAACCTTTTTCTTTTTTCTTTCTTTTTTTTTTCTGCTCATTCTTCACTGGTTGGTTTGCTTCAAGTCCTGCCAAATGCTGGAACTGTGATGTCTGCTTTAGTTGCCCAGACAGCAGTATTCTGGCATAAAAGAGAGTTAAATGAATCGGATACTGCTGTATTTTGTGTTATCATGATCTTATGTTGGTCACAAAGGCCATGCAATCAGCCCTGCTGTGTGCCATAGCAGGACCTAGGGTCATTCTGTCCCTCCTCCAATACATCCTTCAATGTTGTTCTTTCGAACCACTGTGCTCAGATTCATGGTACTTTCCAGAGTGCCTGCACAGGAGGAAGTAATCCTATTGCATGAAAGTCTACCCTTGGTTGTATATCTAGGCATATCTGACTGTCTTAGCTTTCTTTTCTTGTGCTAGGAGAGTCCCATGGGTTGTCTCCCATTTCTCTACCATCCTGGGCTCAGTATGGTCTTGGCTGTAGCTTCCTAACCCTTCCATAGTATTAAATGTCAAGAAAAACAAAAAGCATTGCTTTTCTTTCAGATGTTTAGTCCCCCCCTAACTGCTAACAGACCATTGTAGTTACTTCTTGTATATGCTAAATAAATATATTTAATGAGTGATTTCACCAGGCAGTCTTGCCACAATGTCCTTCCTCTCCAGCACTTAGTCATGCCTGTTAAATGAGAGATTGGTCCCCATGAGATAGCTTTCTGAAACATTTATCTTAGTCCTTACAAAAAGGAGACCAAAAATCAAACACATTGATCAACTTGCAGCATTTTAGGAAAAACCTTACACAAGAATTTTATTGGGTTCCAGCAATTATTTCTCTGCTCAGCTTTTGCCAAATGCTCAAGCTCTTTGTTTAGTAGCCTTGTGTTGACAAGTAAAATGTGTATATAATTGCTTTGCTGAATCAAAGCTCTGAAGGCTTTAACCTTTCATACAGCAATAATTTGCTGTATTTCTGACACTCAGGATACCTGGAACACACAAGTGATCACTGCTGTCCCTCATCCAAAATGCTTTTCTGGTGGAGGTGACTCTACGACAGGGTGATGTGCTGGGTCTAAATTCACAGCTCAGGGCTGAAGTGTATGGCAGTGTGTCTGGCTGACAATTGATGTGGCTAAAGCAGCAACCTCAGTGCTCTATGGCAGAGGGGCTGGAGCACACAGCTAGGGACAGGGAACCCTTTGACTACAGCAAATTAAACCCAGAAGGGATCACGAGTCAAAGCCCTTGGACCCTAACACAACAATTAGGTCAGTTTGTTTGGAATACTGTGCAAGCCTTTGCCTAACAGGACTCCTGAACAAGACCTCTCTCTGGAATGTGGAATAATTGCACAATGCACATGTCACTCTTTAACAGCAGCTTTGGAAAGACAGGGCACAGTTCTGGAAAAAAAAAAAGATACTTTGCAGTAATTCATAAACAGCTCAGTCTGGTTTTTGAGAAGATCAAAAAGTAGCTCGATTACAGGGTGTAAGAATTTCACAGGGAGAAAATAGCAGGTATTAAGGACTTTATTGATGTAGTGGAGAAAACCTGAACAAAAAACAATGTCTGGAAATGAGAGGCAGGAAAGTTCATATAAGAAACAAAGCCTGTGTTCTGGCAAGGAGGAGGACCAGCCACTGGAGGTTTGCTCCTAGTAGGCATAAACATTCTTCTTTTGTGAGTGCATTCAAGTCCAGAGGCAAGGCTATTTAGGGAAAATGCAAATGTGAATAGCTGTGCTATACCCTAAAATGACTAGCCTAAGCATCATAGCTGGTACTGTCCAAAAGTCAGGACTAAAATGGTGTGTCTTTCCTCAGAACGGGCACTCAGGAACAGTCATCTCCCATCACTGATGTAGCTTTTTTGTGTGCCATTGGTCAAGGTACCTAGGCTTTCTGCACAGGAGTTTCCCTCCTCTGAATCATGGTATTTTGCTGAGAGTCCTCAGGGGCCAAAAATAGTCTGTTGGGCTGTAGGCTGCAGAAAAAGAGCCTGGTTTTGTGCTTGTGGCACCACAAATATGAACCCTAAAAAAAGGTGTATTTGAGTTTTATCTCAAGTGTTTATCACTCTCCCAACAAGGAGGTAGGGTTTGCACCAGTTTAAGAGATTGCACTGTTTTAAAAGCAAATAATTGAAGCCCTAAACCACACTAATTTTTATTCTATCTACCTGAGTTAGTAAAGGAAGCTAGGAAAAATGCACATCTCTGAGTGTGAGTAGATGGGACCTGTCATGTCAACCCCATCCATGGAACAGGGTGGAGAAAGTTGGTGTATGATGTTTGGAAAAGCACTCTCATCCCATGCCCTCTTGCTAGCAGCTCACTCTACACAGGCAGCTTCATGAGTGGGAGGAAATGGCAATTCTTCTAATGGAAAGCATCTCCTCACTCCAAGAACAGATTGCACTCATTCTGGTAACACCTGCCAGAGCCAAATAAAACCTGCTGGAGTAACACAGCCATTGCTGAACCACATGTCATGTCTCAGCTTTCAGAAAGCAGCTATTGCCCACAGCAAAGAAACTCTCTGCTCCAGACACCTTTGCTCTCTAGAGGTGCTGCCATGGCCAAATAAACATGCCAGACAGAGGTGCTCCTAGGATTTAAGTGGCACTGGACATGGGGCTTATCTTGCTCAGCACTTGGGAAGGTCCCCCTGGAAAGCACTCTTCCTCCCACTTCAGCCTTGGAGTTAGGAGGGCTCATACCTTTATATTAAAAGTTGTTATTATGAGATTTTTCTAGCTCTTAAAGTCTACATTGTCTGCATAATTTAAACTGTCATTTAAAAAAAAAAAAGGAGCTATTAATCTAGAACTCTTCACCACTTAAAAATTTTTTGTCTTGTAACTATTGGAAACACAGACATAGCCATACTGCACTCAGCTAGTTTTTTCCATTGCTCTTAAGAAAAAATAATGAGCTAATTAAGCAATCTCCCCTTTGATCGTGGCATTACTGTTTTACAGCATGAACCTCTTTCTGGAATGTAGGATAGACTATTGCTAGTGAAATCTGTTAAACTCATAGCATATTTATTAATCAGGCAGACCTTGAAATTAGTAAAATAATTGGGTAGGTGTGCTCGATTTTCAACAGCCAGACCTCTTGGTATGAGTCACCAAGAAACAGAGATGCTACAGAAAGACACCCAGGACTCTACATGTTCTTTCCTGTCACAATGATCTCTGATTTTTTTTTAGCTTTTCTTCAAAGCTTTTCTCTCTTTTTCTTCCCTTGCCCCTCCTCCAATACAGCTTTTCAATAGTCTAGCTGCCACTAAAGAATTTCTTCATTTCTTTGAATATTTTTTTCAAGGAAGTCTCAGGAAGATTTACAGAAATATTGTACTCAGTAACAATCATGTCTCAGTTCTTTCCATAGAGAAGACATGTCTGCAAAAAAGTCTCCCATGTCCATTAAAAGGCAATGTTTTGCTTTCCCATCTCTTGGGCTACTTACCCACTAGGCTATTCTGTGAAAAGCTAAGGAGGAATTCACTTGGATACATTGATGTGCGTCCTAATCTCTAAGATACTTATTATTTAGTGATATTTCTCACTTTTAGCCTTTTAGGGCACAGTCACTTCTAGCTTCCTTGAGTCTTGTTTGAAAATTATTTTGGGTATTTAGAGAAGCTATAGTACTTGGTGAGGGGTTGTCCAGTCTTGGAAGGTTTCTAGATTTGGCTAGACAAAACCATGACAGACCTGATCTAGGGATGGCAATGGTCCTGCTTCTAAGGCCAAGTAGGTCTGGAGGTCTCCAGGTGTCCCTTCCAATCCAGATACGTGCAAAAAGTTACATGACATCAGCAGTGGGAATTTAAGGGTGGATGCCAGCGTTGAAATGGGTGGTTGTCCCCCTGCCCTCATCAGATATACATTGGAAAACAGATTTTAAAGGGTTGTTCCTTATCATCCTCAGCCTATAAAGGTTTTGTTTGTTCATTTCTTTCTTTCTTTCTTTCTTTCTTTCTTTCTTTCTTTCTTTCTTTCTTTCTTTCTTTCTTTCTTTCTTTCTTTCTTTCTTTCTTTCTTTCTTTCTTTCTTTCTTTCTTTCTTTCTTTCTTTCTTTCTTTCTTTCTTTCTTTCTTTCTTTCTTTCTTTCTTTCTTTCTTTCTTTCTTTCTTTCTTTCTTTCTTTCTTTCTTTCTTTCTTTCTTTCTTTCTTTCTTTCTTTCTTTCTTTCTTTCTTTCTTTCTTTCTTTCTTTCTTTCTTTCTTTCTTTCTTTCTTTCTTTCTTTCTTTCTTTCTTTCTTTCTTTCTTTCTTTCTTTCTTTCTTTCTTTCTTTCTTTCTTTCTTTCTTTCTTTCTTTCTTTCTTTCTTTCTTTCTTTCTTTCTTTCTTTCTTTCTTTCTTTCTTTCTTTCTTTCTTTCTTTCTTTCTTTCTTTCTTTCTTTCTTTCTTTCTTTCTTTCTTTCTTTCTTTCTTTCTTTCTTTCTTTCTTTCTTTCTTTCTTTCTTTCTTTCTTTCTTTCTTTCTTTCTTTCTTTCTTTCTTTCTTTCTTTCTTTCTTTCTTTCTTTCTTTCTTTCTTTCTTTCTTTCTTTCTTTCTTTCTTTCTTTCTTTCTTTCTTTCTTTCTTTCTTTCTTTCTTTCTTTCTTTCTTTCTTTCTTTCTTTCTTTCTTTCTTTCTTTCTTTCTTTCTTTCTTTCTTTCTTTCTTTCTTTCTTTCTTTCTTTCTTTCTTTCTTTCTTTCTTCTTTCTTTCTTTCTTTCTTTCTTTCTTTCTTTCTTTCTTTCTTTCTTTCTTTCTTTCTTTCTTTCTTTCTTTCTTTCTTTCTTTCTTTCTTTCTTTCTTTCTTTCTTTCTTTCTTTCTTTCTTTCTTTCTTTCTTTCTTTCTTTCTTTCTTTCTTTCTTTCTTTCTTTCTTTCTTTCTTTCTTTCTTTCTTTCTTTCTTTCTTTCTTTCTTTCTTTCTTTCTTTCTTTCTTTCTTTCTTTCTTTCTTTCTTTCTTTCTTTCTTTCTTTCTTTCTTTCTTTCTTTCTTTCTTTCTTTCTTTCTTTCTTTCTTTCTTTCTTTCTTTCTTTCTTTCTTTCTTTCTTTCTTTCTTTCTGTCTTGCAACTACCATTCATCAGTGAATCCAAATGGTAAAATCCTGCGTTTTGACAGCATCTGAGGATTTGCTGGGCGAGATAGTTTTCCTTTCAAGTTAGCCCAAGCTCTTTTCCTTACTACTGATCCTCAGGCTGCCCAAACTGCAGCTTCTGAGCAATAGAGCTATATGTTCTGCAGCAATCAGGAGAGACATGTATTACAGGATTACATATATTACAGGTCTGGTCAAACAGATTCAAATAAGCATGACACGTTACAGCTACTGCAATTAGGAATCAAATACAAAAGCTGAATCCTGGTGAAGGAAAAGGTGCCAGAAAATACACTGCTATGTTTATCTTACAGCTTCTCAGATTTTTTCACTAGGAGGACCACCTCTTGTGTTTTTCTCCTTGATTGATTTTTTTGTTTGCTTCCTGAATGTATAGAAATGTCCCTGTGGTTTTTTTTTAGATACACATTTAGTGTCCCTGGGATACCCTTTCAGTAACTTACAGACCAGCAGTGGGGCACAGGCATGTGTGGGGGGGAACAGACAACAGAAAAGCTCAAATCTGCAACCTCTTTTTGACATTTTTTTCCTTCAGTTTATGATTGGGAATCAAGCATATTTTGAAATGTCTTCAAATATTAATATAGCATAAGCAAGAACTGAGTAGGTGGGGATTCAATTTTTCCAATGCCAGCTACTAAAATAAAACAGATTAACTCTAAGGATTTGTCAAAAAAATGACAGATTTTCTGTTTTTCTGTTAGGGCATAAAAAAAGGAAATGTGGAAGGAAGATTCTCTCTTTCCTGAGGAAGAGACAGCAAAGTTTGTCAGACTGTTTAAATGGAAGGCCTGCTCACCTTCTTCAAAAAAAAGACTCTTGAGGTACTACTCTAACAGTTTTAATTTGCACATAAAACTTGGGCAAAACCTGGAATGGTCATTTCCTGCTTTTATTTTCTCTTCTGTTGTTTTTAGGTTTGTATTGGAGCATGCTGAAGTAAACACACAATTAAACAAGCAAGACATTTGTCCCTACAGTGCCTCTCTGGTAGAGAATGGGGGTCTTGTCAAGAAAGCTGGACTTGTGAGGTGCAGAAAAGGGCTGTAGCATATTGGGGTCATTTTGTTTTCTGTGACGTGACTGATGAGAAGGGTTGCACGCAGGTTCAGAGTCATGGTAGATGAGACCGCTCTGTGCTGGCATTAAATGAGTTTATGAGTAGTGGTCCTGAGCAGATTGTCAGGCTCAGAGAGCTTGTCAGGCTCAACAGCTTGCAATTCAGTGGCAGTTGCTTACAAGTGATGTTTTTGAGATCGTCAGTATTGGGGTTGTTACTATTTAATACCTTTATTGATGATGGGACAGAGTGTACCCTAAAGCATGACAATACCCAATTGGGAGGTGCAAATGATATGCTGGAGGACAGGACTACCATTCAGAGAGATCTGCACAGGATGAGAATTGGGCTGGCAGAAACTTCAGGGAGTTCAACCAAAGCATATAATAGAATACCGGGTTGGAAAGGACCTCAAGGATCATCTAGTCCAACCTTTGTTGGCAAAAACCATGGCCTAGACCAGATGGCCCAGCACCCTGTCAAGCTGAATCTTAAAATTATCCAGTGCTGGGGAATTCAATCACTCTAGGAAACGGGATGAACTGAGACTAACAGATTAGAAGGCAGCTGTTCAGAAGAAAAGATGAGGATCCTAGTGTACAAGTTGTACACTGGCAAGACCACATCTCAATTTACGTCAGGTAAATTGTGTGCAATATTAGTCTTCCATGGGAGCTGATGGGTTCTGGAGAACCAGACATTAATAAAACCCTGCTATGGACCTGACTTCTGGCACTAAAAAAACCTCAGAATATGAATGAGCTCTTTTCCATTCAGTGTAAATTAGAGAAAATCTTATTTTGTTAGTACAGAATTATGCACAGTAGAAGGCAAATGAGAATAACAAATAATACTTCAATATTTGATGTTTACAGAACAGTAACATCCTTGCTACTAAAAATACTTCACAAATGTTGTAAGTTAGAGGGCTGGCAGTATTTAGATCCAGAGTGCTGGCAAATGCAGAGAAAGTTGAAAAGCCAAACACTGTAGCTTCGGCCGATTTTACAAAAGGCAAGATAAAAACCTTCTGTAAATTTAATAACAGCTACTTCATGCCATGCACATGAACTCAGAGGAGATGGATCCTTACTTGGACTGTGATGGGAGGACAGATTTTCAGGATTATTGTTGTGTGGGAAGACACACAGAGAAATTGCTGTAGATCAAAGTTAAAGTGAGTAAGTTAGCTCCTATTTACTGTAGGCTTGCACAGGACACAGGACAGCTTTCCTGCAAGTCAATTGATGGGTGGAAACTCACAGAGCTCTTAGGAACTATCTGTGGGGCCAGTCCTGCCTCACTAACCTGTGAGGCCAGGTTAGTGGAAACCCACCTGTAAATACCATGTGGGAGTTGGGCTGATGGCAGCATATCCTGGGCTCAAGGAAAAGTTCCTGCCCCTGCTCTCCACCTACACTTAATAGTACCTTCAAGAAAAACAAAAATAAGATTCCTATTCAGCTGCTTAAAGCAGGAGGAAATCTTAATAATATATCAAATGTTAGATATGTATTGAATTGTCTGATCCCATTCAAATAAGCAAATATACATATTGACTCTCTGTGTCACTGGATATTCAGTAACAGGATTCTTGTTTGTAGAAACTTGATTCTGTAGGATCATTGTATCTGCCCCATCCCTGGAAGTGTTCAAGGCCAGGCTGGATGGGGCTTGGAGCAACCTGGTCTGGTGGGACCCTACCCATGGCAGGGGGGCTGCATCTAGATGATCTTAAAGATCCCTTCCAACCCAAATCATTCTATGATTCTCTGATTTCTGATGAGCAAATCTGGAGCTCTGGAGTTGAATGCATGATAACTGTCTTGGCACAGCACTGAGCATAACTTCCCTGCAAAAGTTTCTGTAAGTCTGTTGCTTTTAGGACATGGAAAAATACCTCCATTTGCCTGTGTTCTCAGAAGATATGCCTTGTCAGGGAGTTTCTAGTAGTACCTTGATGCATTTTCATGGAAGAATTTCTTAATGAAAAAAAATCTCCATGCTATTTTAAAACATCTCTTTACACCTTTTCTTTCCTTTTTTATTCTTTTCAAAACAACATTTCTCTTCCTTCTTTCTTTCTTTCTTTCCCCTACAATTTCTTTTCCATTTTGTCACCCCTCCTGCACTAGTAAGAAGAGATGGGAACACCACTTCCTGGTGAATTATCTTTCCAACACCTTCCTGTTATCATGGCTTGAACTGATGATCAATTGATGGTTGTCCATTATCTGGATCCTATTTCTTCCTTTGTTTCTTGTCACAGAGTAAGTTGGGGTTTTATTTGTGAGTTAGCTGAGGCAGTACAGGCAGGGCTTTCAAAAGTGATAGGTCCTAGTCTTTGGTTTAGTAAGAAACAAAAACCGTTCAGGTCCTAGGGAGTTAGTGCCATGATAAATAATCAGATAATTCCTTCTGCATAGGGAGGTGAAAACACCATATGTCCCCCCACTGTATTTGTCATAGTGATTATTTTTTTAGGGTCTGTTTGGTTTTGGTTTGGGTTTTTTCAGCAGCAGGAAAAGCTTTTAGTATGACTAGGTAATTGAATTAATGGGAAGTTGTCATCTTGTTTATACAGTCTAACGAAGCATATACCACCTCATGTGATTTCTGTAAAAAAGTAAATCAGAAAAAACACTGAAAAGAACAGCAACAACTATGCACAAACCTGCATCCTGTAATGCTGGGGTCAAAACTAGAGACCTGTCATTTGAAAATGGCTTAGTGGGAAACCCAACCTTTTAATCTTTCACCCGTGGAGCAAGTTTTATAGGTGATGGAAACAGCTGCTTCTTTCCATATTGCTAATGGAAAGCCCTCTTCTATAGGCATGGCACAAAATAGGAGCACTGGTCTGCAGCTGGAAAAAGGGAGTGAAATGGAAAAAGGAAAGCAAGTGGCCTGGATATCCAGAGGAACTTGGACAAAAGCATGGGCCATGCAGAAGTTAAGCAGACCCAAACACCACCATCATTCTGCATTGGGTCCTAGTTTTAGCAAAACATCAATAGTGTAATTAAATTTTTTAAAAATCAGTTAGCTTTAAATGTGATAAAAGCACTTTGTATTTCCTCAAGGTCTGCAAGTTTTATTTTTGTCTTAAGATGAAGGAAAATATGCAGTTCAGTGCAGAAATACCTTTTCCCCAACATCTCCACAGCTTAGCAAAGTTGCCGAAGCAGTTTCTGCAACTCCTTTCTCCTGTTGTCCTTGGCAGGACGTGTTTCTCTTGCCTCTGTCAGACACTTGGGAAGTTGCTGTCCCTCCAGCAGCAAAGCTGTTACGTGTCATGTTTCTTACATGGAGAGCTGAAGTGGTACCTGGCTATTGGAGGGCAACTCAGATTTACAGCAGTTATTCCCCCCAACCTTTTTCCACTTGACAGATTTCCAGGTGATGTCTGCTTCATTTCCTCTGCAGCCAAATAGATTGCACATCTGAATTCTGTGCTAGTGACTTCTGACAACCAGGGGATGGGGCATCTTGTGCTAGTAGTGGAGAAATGCCCTTCATACTCAAGACCTTTGTGCGTGCATTCACTGCTGTGGCCAGTGCCATGTCACAGCAGTGATGAGGTGCCTTAAACCCAAATGCTCTGTGAGCTCAGCTGTAGCAGCCCTCAGACCTCAGAGACTGTGACACTGAGGTAGTTATCTGCCCAAATAGTCCCATCTCCATCGGCAAGTTGGCCATTGATGTCACTTTTGGTTTTCCTTTCTCTTCTCAAACCTGAAGATGTATCAGATATTTCTTATTTGTTAATGTGATTCTGCTTGACTTGATCTGGTCTCTTCTATCACTCTATGGCTGAATCGAGGGTAGCTCTGTCAGGCAAATCCATCCCTTTGGGCAAGGCAGGCTTCAGATAACCTGTTTTTTGGTTTCTGGCCTCATACTAGTCCTTGCATGCCTGCTCCAGAAATGGCTGTTATAGGCTCTCACCCTTGTTCATGGCTTTCTTGCTGACAATACATATGACCTAATAATAGACAGAGCAATCTTTTCTTCCCATTTGTAATGATTCAGTCAATCTGTAGCTCATTCAGAGTTAACTGGGTTTGGTACCAAAGGCTATAGACTCAAATGACAACCCCTTTTGATGCTGGAGTTGGTTTAAAAAGAGCCGTCTCAAAAGATAGATTGCTGGAGACAAAATAATCACCAACAAAGTTTGGAATTGAAATAAATGTTGCTATTTCAATTTTGCTTCTGAAAGTTACCATCATCTGACATCTTCCTGCTGAATGTTAGAAGATAGATGATCCTGGGGTAGGATTTATCTTTTTTTTTTCCTCTCTCTCCACAAGCTTTTACAGTATCCTCAACTGAAAACAAACAAACAAACAAAAACAACAAAGTAAAATAATTTTTTAAAAAATCAGAAGAAAAAGTAACTTAGCTGCTTTCTGCCTCTGCCAAAGAAGACAACGAGCAAATAAACAAAAAACCCTCCAAAACCTTCAGATCTGAAGATGGGGAAATACTAGGAAAACTTTCTGGGAATCACTTGAACATGTACATTTAGTCCTGAGCAATCAAAAGTGTAGAAAATGATGATTCATACTCCTGAAGGTGTATGGTCTGGAAGATTTGGAAAATGTGATCTTTTTACACTTTGAATTCTGCAAAAGGATAAAAAAAATAAAATTCAGAACCTTACTGAGCACGGTTTCACAATTTCAGCATTTTCTGTTTTTTTTATATACAATCATTGTGCATTTCTCCTGGTGTGCATAGTCTCAGCACCCACATAGTTAATTCTACAGGTCTCTCTTGTTGTTGGTTTATCCAATATATGCTGAAGTACCAGATTAACTCTACCCTTATTCCTTTCTGTTTCTGTGGAGCCAAAACTTAGGAGCAGCTACTGATTCTTGAAAGGATTTTACAGAGACGGAGGTTATGACAGACATAATAAGGAGTAAGAACCAGAAACTCTGCTTCTGGAAGTTCAGGTTTGACAGTAAGAAAAATTCCTGCCCAAGGGTGGTGCAGCCACCCAGATATATGGAGAACATCAACCCCTGAAGTCTTCCAAAGACCTTTCCCAACAGTGTGTGTCATGCTCTTGGTTGGAGGGATGGGATAAGGCAATGCAGGCCAGGTCTATCCAGCATGATTTGCAACCATGGAAACACAGCAATCCACAAAGGCTCAGCTGTTGACGGCAAAATTGTTGTATTATGCCTCTGATAAAATTGCTTAGGGATCATTGAACAGTCTCACTCTGTTCCCTGCACACACTGGAAAGATTTCCAAAACTGTACCTAAACTGTTACTTTCTACACTAATGTAGACAGTGACAGCAGTTCCAACTCACCTCTGTTTTGCTAGACTGCTTGCACCAAGCTCCTCTTGCCTCTTTTGCACAGTGGGCTTCCTGTCCCCACGCATACCAGCAACTTGCTCTTTACTGGGTGCCTGATGAGAGCTCTAAGCAGTGTTGCTGTCTGTGTGCAGGCACACTAAGAGGTGTGTGTGGAAACTAGCTAGCTTGATCCACTCACCCTTTTCATGCCTGCATTATCAAATGTGCATCTGACTAATGTAGCTAGACTTCCCTTCTCTGCTTCCTCCAGGCACTGAGCTCCCTTCCCGTAGGAGTTGTGCTTATTAGTACCTAAAAACACAGCCTTGCAATTTGTGCCACTGAACTCTCTCCTCTCCTCTCCTCTCCTCTCCTCTCCTCTCCTCTCCTCTCCTCTCCTCTCCTCTCCTCTCCTCTCCTCTCCTCTCCTCTCCTCTCCTCTCCTCTCCTCTCCTCATTTTATCACTCCAAGCTTTGAAGTCATTATGATCTTTCCATCTGACATGTTGCAGAAGCCTCCAACTTTGCATCATCATCGGTTGATCACAGCAGCCTGTGGGCCAAGATCAGTAATGACTAATAAGCTATTTTGTGGCACCAGCTCAAATATTTTTCTCCTTCATCTTGGCATGTGTTTGCAGTGGTTCTGAGATTGGTAATGCGCCATGCAGCTTTGCACTGTGGGGTGGGGGACAAAAGGGAGGAATGGCAAGTAAAATGCAGGTGCAACAGAGGCTTTGTGGATGGCAATGTGAGAGGAAACATTGCCCGTGTCACCCAAGCATAGGCACTGTGCTAGTCAACCCCATAGCTCTTTGTCCTGTGATGCCTGAGTACAGAAGCTGAGCACACCTGCAAATGTGGAGTTTGAGAGTTACTTCCAGCTACTAATATCCTTGACAGGTAGCAGATGATTAGCATTCCACAAGGTTAGTGGTCTCTGCTGCTCCCTGAGTTGTTGGTCCCCTGTACTGCTCGTTTGCCCCAGGAAAATGGCCCCATCTCCACTTCATTAAGGCAGGTGAAGTAAATAAGAAATGCTAGATTCCACTTGAACACAGATCTGAGAGTGACAAACTGATGCAACTTAATACCAGTTCCTTTGGTAGCACCAGAAATATGTGTAGTCCTTCTCAGAGAAATCCAGCCTTGCTCATTCCATGGACCTCAAAGCAATATGAGTTCACAGATGGGACTGGCAAGAGCATTGATGCCAACTCTGCCTTCACTGCTCTGTGGTGTCAAACCCGTTCATAGTCAGAGTAAGCTGGAAAGATGTGTCTGCACATCAAGGAAGAGGAAATGCAAGAGATCAAACATCTCTGTCATTCTCCACCCATGGCTATGATGATCTTTTGTCCATGGGTTAAAAGAGTGAACTGCAGCAGAAAGGTCATTCTGATCTCTTTTTTAGAAGAAATAAATTTTCTGCTGAAAGGCTAGCAAATAATCAAAGAAGTGATGTTAATACTCAGAGCTCTTTGCCCGAGGAGAGGCTGGCAGTCATGTACTGATCTTTGGAGGCTGCTTGGAGAAATCAGATGAGCAGCAAAATCCCTGTGGCCAGAACTTCCCTGGGGCTACATCCTCTCTCTGCACCCCCATTCTTTTTCCTGCTGTGCAGGGGAATTTGAGGGCAGCAGTGCCCCACATTTCAAAACCCACAACGTACACTACTTTTTGTAACTTCTACTCAGTACGGAAACCTTGGCCAACCAAGGCTAATCAGATTTTGTTCTGCTCTGATGCAACAAGAAGAGCAGACTAAAATACTAAGGCCGAGCTGATGGACTTGGCTGCAAACCACTTAAAATTTCCAGGAACTTGTAGATATTGTGACTAGATAATCTGTTCTCCCGTTGCTCATCTTTCTGTGCAACCCTGATCATTTTTTCATCTTGCTTGGTTTCCAAAATTATGACATGTGGGACATTGAGCTTGAAATCAATGCACTTCAGAGGGATTTCTAGGACTTACTTAAGGGGAAATTGTTGAAATACAATTTCGCTTAATTTCTGAATTACAGGAGCTGTTTTCCCCAGACCTTTGAGTGAACCTGCAGGATTTTGGAGTGAATTGTTTAATACTGTATTAAAAAAAACCCAAACAAACCAAATAAACAAAAACCACAAAACAAAACAAAAATAAACAAAACAACAACAAAAAAACCCCCAACCAAACCAACCCCCAAAAAAAAACCCTGGCTCTTTCCAAATGGAATATTGGATTTGTAAGAACATGAAGGGATATATTGTCATTTGGGGGAATGGGGAATCCTCTCTTTCTTTGTTTTGTTTTGGGGTTTTTTTTCTGAAAACCTTGAATAGTATGCCCACAAAGGAGTTGTGGACAGATTTGCTCATGTTTCAATTCTTCTCTCTGATCCTGACATTTTTTGCTCATATTGTATTTATCGTTATGTGCCATCTTCCTGATACCAGTAGCAAAACTGATGCATGTTGTCAGTTTGGAGGCTGGGTTTGTAATCACCTGGGTGCTGAGAAAGGCCACCACCAGCTCTTGAGAAACTGAAGTAACATTGCCAAATGAAAGCATCCTGGGCTTTGATTGAAATGATCCTTATACAAGCCAAGACAGTTTCAAAAGGAGTTAGACTAATACTGTGCTGAAGTCTGTGCCTATCTGCTGTTTTGGACTGGTATGATGGAGATTGGAGGGGAACCTCCCTTGGGTATTGAGCTCCTTAAAAAAAGAGAGGCTTTTACCTTCTGAGTCTATGAAATCCTGCTGGTGTTCTGGTTTCTTTTGACCAGGATTTAAATTTATTTAAAAAAAAAAAAAAAATAGAGCTTGGTGCTTGATGCAAATTGCAGCTAATTGGATTTTCTCAAATGGCAAGTGAATAAACAAAGGGTCAAAGAAAGCAGAGCTTGTTTCTTGTGTAATAACAAGAACAGTTGTGGGATAACACAATCCTCTCCTGCTCCAAATGATGAATTAGTCCTGTTTTGGCGCAAATCTTCACTAGCAATTAATTTGCCTCTTAAAAGAGGGTGGCTGAACCCAGCTATTGTGATGCGCAAATTTTGGGTCCCTGTGCTTCTTGCAAGCCCAGAAGGAACAGCCACATGTCTTGTCTGTCTGCTTGACAGCTATTTGTTATCCCTTTGAGTGGGAAGGCAGCATGGAGGTGCCTATCAGAGCTGGCAATATTGACAAGGAGCACTGTGCCACGGTCACTGCCCCTGCACAGCAGATCAGTTGATCTACCAACAAACTCTGAGCCTTGAGCTAGGAGGGCAGCACTTGAGTTTTGCTGTCAGGCTAATTACAATGGCTGCCTCCTTTTAAGTGGTGTTCACAGAGCCAGATCACCAGTCTTCTCTTTCTGCTCTGCGTGCTCTGCATATTTAAATGAGCCTTGCTGGAGCCCTCTGTGAGACTGCTGACAAACTCACTCCTGCTGACAAACTGACTCCCTCCCTTGCAAATTGGTGCAGCAACTGACTTGCTGTGATCCCCCTCTGCCTGTGACAAGCAGACACTTGCCACAATGAGAATGAATAAGTTTTTGAGCAGATGAGACCACAGATTTCCAGGAGGATAAAAACAGCTGTGATTTTTCCCCATGGAGTTCTGCTGCATCACAGAACAGTGTTCCTGTGCTCTGTGGTGGATTACTCTGGTATCTGTACAAAAGGCTTTATCTAGTCCTCTTTCCTCTGTAGACCCAACAAAGCATCTGTGTGTGGACTTCAGTCATGTGAGTGATGTCTGTCCTTGGAGGTTTTCAAGTCAAAACCCCAGTCAACTTGAGTTAGGGCTGGAGATAGTCCTGCTCTGAAAACGAGATTGGACTGGACCAGCACATCTGTAATTGCCATGAACTAGCATCCTCTATTGCCAGTTTGTGCAAACTTAGCCCCTAGCAGTGTTTGCACGGTTATTACTGGGCTGCAAGCCAGCTCCTTGCACCACCCAGGGGCAGGGAGGGATAGGACCCCCTTATCCAGTCCACTACAAGCTCTCAGCAAAAGGAAAAACTCCCCTCACTCTCAGGAGCAGGAGGGAGCCCGAAACCAGCCATGAGCAGCATATGTCAGGGGCAGTGCAGTCAGCAGTGCCCATTGCCACTGCAGCCCAGCCTGGTAAATCAGCTTGCCATATGCTTTTCTGCTCTGTTTCATCTCTTCCTACAGTACTGACTGCAGAGCACCCACATCTAGACCTGGCTCCTGCCATTTCCAGCCACAGAAACAGTTTCTGACTAAAGGTACCAACATTTTGCTTCCCTTTTTAAATTTTCTTTTTCTTTTTTTCTTTTTCTTTTTTTTCCCCCCTTTTGTGTTACTTTTGCTAGATCATGTATCTTATGGTGCTGCTCTCAATTATGCTCTGAGAAATAGAGTTTTGTGCTCTTATTCAGGATGTAAGAACTGCCAGGTGTAGTGGCAGATGTGAATACCCTACATGGAGGAAGAAAACAAATGGTAAGGGGGTGCAGAAACTGAGAGGTTTATTTCCCAATAAGTTAATGGTCTATCAAATAGAGTGTTACTTTTCACTTGGTAAGCACCAGAAATACCATGTTGGATCACATGAGCTCATTGTTGCTTAAATTAAATTTATATACATAGTACAGAAAAAAAATTAATTCCAGAAAATGAGAAGCTCTTTTTGCCAGAGCTGGCTTAGGTCCCACCTTTCTTCTATCAACTTAGAGACTATACCAGTGCTGTGATCCAGGTGTATCTCCCAGTCCCAAGTTCTGTTCCATCACTGTGTGCTTTGCAAAGTCCTGCACTTCTCTAGAGCACGTTGATTGACCTGTGTCCCAGTGGCAGCTAGGTATTCTTAAACAATGCATAAAGTGTGAAGTACAGCCAACTTACCACCTGGTTTTGCATATTTAAGAGATTCTTTAATTATAAGACTCTGTGTGTGTGTCTTTTTAAACTAATATTGGGTCTTTAAATATAGTGACAGCTCTAGTTAATTATAAATTATCAGCGATCCTTAACTATGTCCTTAGTTTTGTATAATTTTGCCAATTCCCAGCTGTTCAGAAATATTTCTTGTGCTTGAGCTGAAAAAGGCTGGTTGCTTGGAGCCCCTTGAAATGAAATATATTTAATTTTAAGCTTAGCCATTCAAAATGCAGGAGCCCAGGGCTTCCAGAGAGCCCTGCCTTAACACCACCACTGCTTTCCCTCTGCAGCTTATTGAAATGAGGAATTTAAATCAACTAAGAGAAAAAAACTATCAAAAGAAAATGCAAAGTGTATTAATGGTCTCTACAGTTATTTGCAATGAAGAAATAATATCTCCATCTCCCTTGTGGATGGCTGTTTTATAACTGATGCTAATCTTCAACTCAAACCAATCTGCATTCTTCTCCAAGGAAAGAACATTTATTTTTTACAAAGAGGTTATACATTGCCACAGCTTGATGTATTATGGTTACAGTGGCATAGACAGGATGGTCCTTCTGGTGATAAAGTGTCGTGACTTGTCATGGCAACCTGGTACTTCCCTTCCCAATAACTCCCCTAGCAGCAGAAAAAGTGAGCAAGTAACTTTGAGTGCTCTTTAAAACAAGGCAAACTTCCTGGAATAACCATGGAAGAAAAAAGAAAAGAACCAGGGTTTTTTTCCTGTTCAAGTAAATGTCTTTCAATAAGAAGTTTCAACATTTCTGGTGCAAATTAGTCTAAAATTCAAGGTCAAAGAAGTATTTGTTATAGAATCATTAAGGTTGGAAAGGACCTTAAAGATCACCAAGTTCCAACCCCCCTGCCATGAGCAGGGACCCCTACCACTAGATCAGATTGCACAAAACCTCATCCAACCTGACCTTAAAAACCTCCAGCGATGGGGCATCAACAACCTCCCTGGGCAACCCTTTCCAGTTCCTCACCACCCTTATAGTGAAGAATTTCTTCCTAATATCTAACCTAAATCTCCCCTCTCTCAGTTTAAAACCATTACCCCTTGTCCAATCACTACCTTCTCTGTTGAAAAGCCCCTCCCCAGATTTCCTGTAGCCCCTTTCAAGTACTGGAAGGCTGCTATCAGGTCTCCCTGGAGCCTTCTCTTCTCTAGGCTGAACAGCCCCAATTCTCTCAGCCTGTCTTCATACCAGAGGTGCTCCAGGCCTTTGATCATCTTGGCGCCCCTTCTCTGGACCCTCTCCAACAGGTCTATATCTTTCTTGTGCTGAGGGCTCCAGAACTGGACACAGTACTACAGGTGAGGTCTCAAAAGAGCAGAGGGGGAAAATCACCTCCCTTGACCTGCTGGCCACACTTCTTCTGATGCATCCCAGGATGCAGTTGCTCTCTGGGCTCCAGCACACACTGGTGGCTCGTGTCGAGCTTCTCATCTACTACCACCCCCAAGTCCTTCTCCTCAGCACTGCTCTCCAGCCATTCTTCCCCCATCCTCTATTTGTGCCTGGGGTTGCATCAACCCAGGTGCAGGACCTTGCACTTGGCCCTGTTGAACTTCATGACATTGGCACTGGCCCACCTCTCCAGCCTGTCAACGTCCCTGTGGATGGCCTCCCTTCCCTCTACGGTGTTGACCACACCACACAGCTTGGTATCATCAGCAAACTTGCTGAGGATACATTCAATCCCACTGTCCATGTCTCCAACAAAGATGTTAAACAGCACTGGTCCCAATACTGACCCCTGAGGGACACCACTCGTCCCCTGCCTCCAACTGTCTTTGGACCCAGTTTGGTATTCTAACATAAAATGTGGGGGTTTCCTATGGGAAAGGTTTTTTGAATATGGCCTGGCTCTCCTTTCTTGTTTTGTTCCTTTGATGCCTGCAGTGACTAAAAGATAATGGAATAAAACATATTTATTTCTTGTTCTCCTACTGGGGTTTTCTGGCTCAGCTGTTCTGGCGGAGTGACCAGTGCTCTCCTCCCCACATGCCTAGACTCCAGTCATTTGCTCAGCTGTGTGTGGCTTCACTGTGGAGGAGTAGGGTTATCTGCACCCACTCCGTGCCCACACCCATGTGGTAGGATGAAGAGATGAACACCTGATTGCCCTCTCCTTCTGAAGCAGGCCTGCAGGGATCACAAGGAGCACTGTGTTTGTATCTGCATCAGCTCCTTCACTGCTCAGCTGTCCTGCGTAGGACTGCCTGAGCAAGGAACAGAAATGCATGGCCACTGTTGTAATTCAGTGCAAAAGGCTCTAATTAGGTACTTAGCATTTTTGGAGTGCTGATTTTTAAATAGCTTACCAAGAAGATTTTGTGTCCGCCAAGGAGATTTTGAGGGGATTTTTACCCCTTTGCGTAATAACTCCTTCCCCCTTGCAAAAAAGATGGATTTTTATAATGTGTTGCTATAAAATGCTAGGGCTTGTTGGTTTTGCAGTGTTATTCATCATTGTGGAAATCTTGGCTGAAGCAGCATTTTTCCAGCTATTAAGATGGAAATCCTGCCTGCCTAAGAGAACTAACAAAGCACCACTCTTTTGAAGACAGAAGACATGACCATGGAGGACAAAATGTCTCTGAGTAGTATTTTTCCAATAAACTGCTTCATTTTGCTTAAGCTTTATGGAGAATTGACAGGTATTTCAGCTTGGGACCCAGAAGACAGGTTAATGAGAAAAGCAAGATGGAAAATCAGCCTCAAAGAGGAAGGAGAAAAGGGAAAAGGCTCTCCCAGAAGGAGTGGGATGAACACCTCCACCTCGTGTGTTGCGGAGTGACATAACAATGGCCTGTGTGCACGTGGGTGTGTGTATACCTGGAAACACTACACTAGAAAGGAGACTCCCAAAGAAAAATTCTGCCTGATATTTGTAGCAATAACCAGGGCAGTTCTCACATGCCTTCAGCTGATATGTACTTCACAGCACAGATGAACTCTGGTTTGTTTGCTGTTGGTTGGTACTTACTACCAGTCCAGACTCCTGGAAACCCTGTGCAATCATGACTGCCTGCTCTGAGGAATCATCCTGCAGGCCTTGGAAGGGATGCAGCAAAAAACTTCCCTTCAAAACTTATTGCCATCAGATGGTTCAGATCCCAGGAACAAGAGTCTTGCTGGTCTTGTTGCTGCCTACCAGTTGCTGTGAGGCTTTCAACCTCTCCCGATTAGATCTCCCAATTTTCCCTCTTCTGAAAAATTAGGTTATAATTGTGTCACATGCAAAGGAAGTTCTTGCAAGACAGAACAGTGCTGCAATATAAACTGCAAGCCATTATCTGGGGCAATTACTACATTCCCCTGCTAATGTAATAGGGAGCTGGTGATGGCCTTTGTCTTCTCTGGAGCCTGTATATGGAAGAGCAATCTCAGTGATTGTGAGCGTGAAGCTTGTGAAGGAGTGCCATAATCTGACTTGAATAAGTTCAACAACATATCCAAGTGGTGTTGAATTCAGCACCTTGGGAACAGTGCACCAGGGACAACCCTGCATGGCTCTTCCATGGACACATGGCTACACCACCTATTTTCAGGGAGGAAAGTGCATCTCTTGAATGCAGGATGTAGAAGGCTGCCTCTGGCTGAAATGGGACATGTGGCTGGCAGGCAAGGAATCCTCTGTTTTTCCACTTGGATGTAGATTGAAGTGGATGATGAGGGCTCCAACATATCTATCTCTATCTCTCTATATCTCTATCTCTATCTCTATCTCTATCTCTATCTCTATCTCTATCTCTATCTCTATCTCTATCAAATTAACAATAAATAATAAACAAATAAAAGAATACTATTCCTAATAATAACAAAACTATTCCTAAACAAATAAGTAAATTAAGACCATGCTTTCTCCAGACTGTACTTTCTTTGCAGTAGTACTCAAGCTAGATGAATACTGATGCATATTTCTTGGGATGAGCAATGCTGGGAAGGGAGGTGACAACTTCTTCATAACTCTGTTTACATTTTTATACATTTTTTGTTTTTTATTTGTTTTGTTTTTTTTATTTAAGGTCTAACCTTAAGTTCTTTTAAAACCACAGTAATATCTCTAACAGAGATCTCTCCTCACACAGAAAAATTGTCTTTAGCAAGTAGGTTTTCTGATGAATCCTGGTCCAAAAACTGCCAAGAGATAAACTGGGAGCCTTGGGCAAGTAGAAAGTGCTTGGCAGAGACCAGAAGTGGTGTAGGAGCAACTGAAGTCTGGGGAGAAGTGGAAAGCTGCCAGCCAGGGAAACATTCAGATAGGGCCATTCCCACCTTGTTCTTTCCAGGTATTTGCTTCTTCATTCCTTGAGCTAAGTACTATTCTGCTGAAGCTCGTCAAGCACAGCTTTCCCAAATTTTTGTGTAAAATATCACTATAGGAAAAGCTTTGCACAAGCTTGCAGTGGAGTTTATGGTACTGGCTGCTGTGAGGTGGTATTGCAAATCCAGCACCAGGGCTGGTGACTCACATGCAGACTGGTCTTGCTTGCTTGCCAGGCTGAAACCTCTGAGTCCAGCACACACTCAAGTGACTCACAGGAGATGCTCAGCTTCCTGCCAGGCAACAATCCCCACCTTGCAGTCTGACTCCTGTAATTTATCCAGTTTCCACATAGGCTTCTCTAAAGGCTCACTTTAACTTATGCTGCAAAGAAATATTTAAACGAGCTGTGTACCTAAATCAATCTGACATTCACAAGTGCTCAATGAAGTGACTTCTACCTGAAATCTGAGCAGTTCTGAATGGCTAATCAATGGTAAGTGAATCTGCATTAAAATGGTTGAGAGCACTGTGCTGCTGTGCTCCAATTCCATTAGAGACATAAGATTTCATGCAGTGAGAGACTCTGCAACAGTTGGAAGACAGAGGCAGCACTTCCTCCCTCAATAACTCCACATTTTCAGAACAGAGACCTGTCCCCATTTTCCTCTCTCTGGTCTTGTCCCTTTCTATCCAAATGTCATAGAATCATACAATCATAGAATGTCATGGCTGGAAGGGACTTCTAAAGGTCATCTATTCCAATCCCCCCTACAACAAGCAGGGACGTCTCCAACCAGATCAGATTGCTTAGAGCCCCATCAAGCTTGACCTGGAATGTCTCCAGGGATGGGGCCTCCACTGTCAATGTCAGTGGGTATATTCCTTTGATTGCAAGGCAGAACAACATCTCTAACCAAAACCAGCATCTCTAGGTTGTATCCATGAATCATTTACTGTCTCTGTATTTTAATCAAAAAAAGGTTTTGTATGAAAACCCAGAGCCTGTAATAATGTATAGATGTGCAGTTATGGGAACAGTCTTCAGATGATCTGCAAATACAGTGTCTGCCAGGACAGGACAGGCTATGATGTTTAAGGGCTCAACACCCAGCATGGTGTTTTGCCCTTGGCCTCGAAGCAGCAGAGTTAGGATGAAACTCCACAATCAGAAAATCCTATTCCATCCATTCCCATTCCATCCCACTTGTCTCAGAAGTCCCCAGTTGGCACACTAATGCAGTGAATGGTATAGCAGCCGTTTATTTCCTGCTTTCCCTCTGATTCCTATAGGAATGTGTTGTTGGCTATCAGCTCTCTGCTGCCTTGCTGGCAGCTGGGACACCCATCCCCATGGGGTTTACTCTGGGCCGAGTTATTACAGGTTTCCAGATGGATTTTACTGTCATGCCAGGTTACTTTTGCTCTTTGCAGAAGTCCTTTCCACCTTCAGCTCATGACTTGGCTCAATGTTTGTTGGCAGAACACTAGAGTAAAGCCAGTGTCATGTAAATCAGTCATGGTGGTGAATAGAAAGGAGGCAGACACATGTCACTCCAGTTCTGATGGCAAGCTGGGCATGCAGAAGGACAGCAGGGTTCAGGTCGGGTCATAGAAGAGGAAAAAAAAAATTATGTCTATGCTGAGAGTTTAGCAACTTGATCCTCCTGTGAGAGTCCACTGTGACATAATCCTTGGCTGAAGGGTATATGAGCATGTCTCTGTCATAAATTCACTGGAGTAGGCTGTGCAAGGAGAGACACCAAGGATTTGACAACAGCAAGACAGATCCAGCTGGCTCTTCCATCTCAGAGGAAGGAAACTGTCTTTCCTTGCATATGACAAGTGAAGGCTCCCCTGGCCATCTTCCCTTCTCTTCATCTCATTTCACCTGCTCTTCCTCTTCTTTACAAGTGGAGGAGGCTGGGAGCAGGATAGTGTGAGGGAAGACTGCCCCTGCAGCTTGTGTCTCCTCTGAACCATAAGCAAAGAGGGATTGTAATTTCAAGGCAACTCCTGTATCCTCAAATATCCTTATACTGTGATCAGACCTGACGTCCCAGATCTCTTCGGCACCCTGAAAAAAATATAATTGTGTGTTTAACAGCTTGTAGATGTATCCCTACAGAGTTCAAGCTGACTGTGTTTCATCTGAGCCCACATGGGATCATGTGAATCACTGTGGACAAAGCATAACAAGGGTGTAAGAGCCTCTCCAGAGATGTTTCTGGAAGCTTTATGACAACCAGGAAATCTCCAACAATTTCTGAGATTAAGTCTCCCACTAACCTTTGAAAAGCTTTTCATTTTTATGCTTTAATCTTGTTTATTGGGAGAGCCAAGGCCATGCAGAGATTTGTACAGGGAAAAAAACCACAACCAACCAAACAAACAAAAAAACACAAAAAAACCCAAAAACAAACAAACAGAAAAGAGAAGCAGAATGACTGTATCTTGACTGTATCTTTTACTAACATTTCCAGTGGTAGAGCTTCAAGCACTCTCTCTATATAACAATTATTTAAACTTTATCTTTAACTGATGTGACTCCAAAGTGCATCAGACACTTAAGACTTCAGGTAAGCAAGCAGCAGCCACAAGCCTGGCATGGATGTTTTAGAACAGAAATACTCAGTTCTTTCTGTAAATTACTGGCCCATTTTCTCAACAGCCTCCCAGATGACTGAGAGTGTTGCTGCAATGATGTTAGTTAAGCCTGTACACATGTATTTCACAGAAGAACAGGCAGAGCTCTCCAGCAGCATCATGAGTTTTTACTCAGTGGCAGGGCCAAAAATATTCATGACCCTCCTCACAGTGTTGGCTGATAAACAAGCAAAATAACTGAAACTGGGATCACTGCGTCGGTGGAAAAAGGAAGAGCAACTGACGTCATCTACCTGGACCTGTCCAAAGCTTTCAACACTGTCCCACACAACATCCTGGTACCTAAACTGGAAAGATGTGGCTTCAATGGATGGACCGCTCATTGGGTAAGAAACCGGCTGGATGGCACTCAAAAAATTGTGAACAATGGCTTGATGTCCAAATGGGGACCAGTGACAAGTGGCATTCCTCAAGGGTCAGTACTGGGACCTGTGCTGTTTAACATCTTTGTTGGCGACATGGACAGGGGAATTGAGTGCAGTTTGCACTCAGCAGATTTCCTGAAACACTAAACTGTGTGATAAGGTTGACATGCTGGAGGGAGGGATGCCATCCAGAGGGACCTTGACAGGCTTGAGAGGTGGGCTCGTGCAAACTGCATGAAGTTCAACAAGGCCAAGTGCAAGGTTCTGCACCTGGGCTGGGGCAATCCCAAGTGTAAATACAGGTTAGGTTCTCCTCTTCCCGAGGAGAAGGAGTTGGGGGTGGGGGTGGATGAGAAGCTCAACATGGGCTGGTCATGTGTGCTTGCAGCCCAGAAAGCCAACTGTGTCCTGGGCTGCACTGAAAGAAGCATGACCAGCTGGTCAAGGGAGGTGATTTTCCCCCTCTGCTCTTTTGAGACCCCACCTGTAGTACTGTGTCCAGTGCTGGAGCCCTCAACATAAAAAGAACATGGAGTTCCTGGAGAGAGTCCAGAGGAGAGCCACGGAGATGATCAGAGGGCTGGAGCACCTCTGCTAGGAAGACAGGCTGAGAGTTGGGGTTGTTCAGCCTGGAGAAGATAAGGCTCCAGGGAGACCTGATAGCAGCCTTCCAGTACCTGGAGGGGCTACAGGAAAGCTGGGGAGGGACTGTTTACAAGGGCTTGTAGTGATAGAACAAGGGGCAATGGATTAAAATTGGAAGAGGGGAGATTTAGATTAGTGTGAGGGTGCTGAGACACTCGAACAGGTTGCCCAAAGAAGCTGTAGAAGCCCCATCCCTGGAAGTGTTCAAGGGCAGGCTAGATGGGCTCTGAGCAAGGTGGTCTACTGAGAAGTGTCCCTGTCAATGCAGGGTCATTTGATCTAGGTGATCTTTAAGGTGCCTTCCAACCCAAACCATTCCATGGTTCCATGATTCCATGGAATAATTCTGATTTTTCTTGTTATTTACTGCCAATTAGATGTTAAAAAAATATTGCCATCTTTAATGAGTTGGTGACTAGGAGTGATCCTGGTGGTGAGCTTTTGATGGCAGACTGCAAAGGGATGATCGTATGCGTGTATGAGGCAAGTCGTGCTGCCACAAACCTAAGAAAGGAAGAGACCTGTAGGTTCATAATTCATAAGCTGTGAAGAGGTGTGTCTGAGAAGTACTTAGCAGATCCATGTGGCCATCACTACATTGAACAGCTGAATTTAACCAGGAACTTTAGCACCATCAGTGACGGGATCCTTTCTCCACTGGTGCTGCAGGTACACCTTTCCGGTTTGAAGGAAGAAGTAGCTTTGAAGATTTCTTCAATGGCAGAACACTTCTGCAGCTTGAACAGAAGGACCTGTGCCTAAAGGAGCAGGCTGTTTTACCTGCACTTTTGGGTGTCTGAACGCAATTAAGAGTCAGTCGTGCCCACAGAGCCCTACAGCTATTCAGGGCAAAGAGAACTAAATCTGCAGGGGCTAACCTATGGCTAATACAGTGCATCAGCAGGGCAGGGAGTCACCCTGAGTTGTTCACCAGTCTGTTCAAGCTGGCAGGAAAAAAAAAAAAAAAAAAAAAAGAAGATATCTTTTTTTACAGATAATTCTGAACCTCCTAAACTGAGCTCATTGTACATGAATGCTGCCAACTTCTGCTACAATGAAACAATGGTATTGGGGTGGGAAGGGGGTTGGGGAAGAAGGAAATACTGGGGATTGAGCAAGACAGCTTAAGTAGTAAGTTCTACTTGCATTATAAAGAAATTTTGGAAGGAAGGCCCTGCAGCATCAAAAATCTAGTGTTGGAAACAAACACTTTTTTTCTGGGATACAGGCAGGGAAGGATCTGTAGGAGGTCTCTGGTCCAGCCTCTCACTCAAAGCAGGGCCATCTTTGAGAGTAGCTGAGGAAAGAAAGGCACCTTGAATCCCAACACAATCAGATGAAGAGTATGCTGCTTTGAGTAGAGCAGAGCCTTTTACATGAAAGCAGTATGACTATATATTCCCATCAAGCATGTTCTCATTTAGCACATGCACTATTCCCACTAACTTTGGCAGGAGTTTGGCTAGCTGGGATATGCTTTCAGGACAGAGCTGCCTAGCTTCTCTTTTGCTTTTTGCAGAGTAAATGAGAGACAACAGGATAGCCATAGGACACAGGTGCATTCTCACCTTCTCTTTCTTCTTCTCCCAATTTGCTGAGCAGCTCTTGGACAAGATTTTAACACATTTTGGAAGATGAGAGCCTTAATATGTTCCACACATGAGATGAGAGGGAAGCGGAAAGAGCCCTCGCTGAGAGGGTCAGAAAAAAAAAATCTATAGCTGTTCCTTTTCAGAAATCTAATACCTTTTCAAATGGGCTATTTGAAAACTAGTTGCCATTTATTTAATCTGCAGTTGATTTTGTCTAAGTTATCAGCAGTGTTATAATATGCACAGACCCTGTTTGGTGCTAGGAGGGTTGAGGGCAGACCTATATTTAACCCAGCTGTTTGGCTTCCTCCTTCGGGTAAAGAGTGTTCTTGATATCACCAGCCAAGGTTTTAATCAATGCTATGGTGAGAAAAGCAAAAAAAACCATGAACCTTAAGGCAGGGTTGTCACACTTGTGGAAAGGATGACAGAACATGTGCTGTATGCACTGGGCGACATGTCCCAACCCTGTGCTCAGCAGACAACACTGGTGAGCCTGAGCTCCACGTATTACTCATTATTATTAATTTTTATTTTTGGAGAAAGGAGATGGAAACATTTCCCACTCTGGCTCCCCATCATAAACAGCTCTGACCTATCATGCTCTGCAGCAAGCATGCCAAGATTGGAGGAGTCCTTCTGTTCACTTTCTCGCCTCTCTGCCTGCCGTTGGGCTCCCAAGAGCAGTGGGGATGCAGCAGATGCTCAGCTACACTGGTGCTGTGCTGACAAACCCAGCAGTGCACCAGGGCATCAGAAGTTACTCTGGAGGGATGCACTTTTACCTTCTGGGTTTAATCCCATGTAGTTTGAAACAAGTTTGTAAAGCCTGGTTTGATTTGTTTGGTCCAAGGAGGTGAGACAGGCACCTTTGACGAAGAGTTGGTGTTAGTGGGCAAGTGGTTCCCACCAGCCATTTGATGTAGCCTAGGAGACATTTGGATTTTTCAGTCTGAAAACATCTTGCTGCTCAGAGCAGCCTCCCCTGCCATGCTGTTTTCACACTGTGCTCCTGCACAATGTGACAGAGCTGTCAGAGCTGAAAGCACTGTAGAAGGGGGCAACTTTGCTCTCCTGCATGCTGGATGCAGGGGGCACAAGGATCCTGGGAGATGACCAGCTTACACCACCAGCACGTTGCACCTGGGTGGTTGCTGGTGCAAACCTGCCACCCTACACATTCCCAGCTGGTCTGAGCAGCTGGACCAAGGCCACTTGTCTTCTGAGCCTTATTCTAAGCAGTCTTTTTCTGGGAAAGTTGTGTGCTGGGCAAATGAAAGCCTTCTGGGCTGGGGGGGCAATGCAATCAGGGGCAGACAAGTGTTCCAGAGCCTGGGTAGGGCCCACTGCACTGGGCCAGCCTGCCTCTTCTCCCTGAGATATCACAAGGACAGCAGAGACACTCCTGCCTCACTGGTGCTGGGTAAACCTGCTGCAAACAGAGTCAAGGATGAGACATTTATCCAGTAAACCTGTGAGCTTTCCTCTCTAGGTTTCTCCTCTTCACTCTTGGTGCAATTGCTCCTGTTGCTGCATCTACATGCGAGATGGAATAAGGACGGACCAGTGGTTCAGTTGTTGCGGTTTGAGATCCTAGTTGGGTGCTTTGCAGCCCCCACACACGTGTGCACATACACACACACACACACATACACACACTTCTTTGGTGTGCAAGAATATATTTGCAGCAAATAACCATGTTTACTTGTCCATATATCCACAGTGAATTCCAGTACATTCCCTAGATTTCCTCACACACCTACCCTACCTGGGTGGTGCTGACCACTTACAACCAAGAAAAATAGCTGAAATGTAGATCAGGTAACGTTGTTCCACAGACCCCAAAACCTGTGCCTGAATGAATTGTGCCAACATGACTGTTAGACACCACAAGTGTTTAGATGTTGGGCAGAGAAGCAGATGAATCAAAAAAGTTGCTAAACCAAAACCAAACCAAACCAAAAACAAAAACAAAATACAAAAAAAAACACAAAAGAGCCCCCAAACTTTTTCAGCTCTAGTATGAATCCTAAAACTCTGATATTTCTACTGTGTTCTAAAGAGTTCATACCCTCTGGTTTTGCACACAAGAAATCTTCTGCAAGTGATTTCTACCTCAAGCTACAAGCAGCTGTAGCCTAGCCTTGTTTTCTTTTCAAGCTTTAATCGGCTAAGAGGGGAACCAATCCATTTAGCTTAGACTTCTGGTAACATAATTAGTAAGCTGAGGTCCTTTGTCTCCTTAAATTCAAAAATGTTACACTTCCCTTCTCAAGCCCTTAAATGGGTACAAAATTAAGTTATCTTTAGGGGTTGTTCTGGTGTTGGCATGCTAGATTTTTCAGAAAGCTTATCTGTAGCACCAGAACAATCTGCCACTTAAAATGCAACAGTGGGGATATTTTATTTTGTCATACTTGGTCTGAAATCAGAGGTGTTCTTAATTAATTTTTAAAAAGCTCTTTTAAAAGGCTCTAAAGTAATTAAAAGACTGACAGGAGATGTGGTGTATTACCAGTGCCAAATATGATTCAGACAAACTGTCACTGGAAAATGTCTCTGAAAATTCAAAGACTTCCAAAATCTATTATTAAAGCTGCTTGGCCTTTGTCTTTTCTTTTTCCCCTGTCAGCCACAATGCTAAACATAATCTCAGATCTAGCAAAATACAAATTACTGTGGAAAAGACTCTATTGTGTTCTATTCTTCTCTCTGGCATTGGAAACTTCTGGGATATATGGGTTGCAGGCAGTGTCAGTGGTCTCCAAGCAGCATGATTGCTGGGCTATCAGTTTCCTCTAGCACGGCTGCTCTAAAGGAGTGTATAAATCTTCCTTCATGTACCCCCAATTTCTGTCTCCAGTTTGCAGAGAGACATAGTAAGGGAGGGCTTCCAGCCAATCCGACATCTCATTGCTCTCAGCTCTGGCATCAGCCCCATCAGTCTGGGTCCTTGCTCAGATGAGTCTGGAGAATTGCTGAAAGTCTTCTGAAACTTTTGAAACTGTGATTTCCAAAGGGCACTTTGGATGTTGTGGAAAAAATCTCCCCAAAAATGGAGGGGGAAAACAGCTTTAGTGTAAAACAAAGCAAGTGTACATTATTCCATCAGGCTTTTCTTCATTTAGGGGGCTGTCTTTGTTTCAAACCTGTCCATCCAGAACTAAGTTTGTTATTCTGGTCTGCAGCCCTTTCTCATAACCCTGAGTGCCAGGATGATTTTCAGACTTTGCCTGAAACAAATAAGTTTGTTTCCATCCTTCAAACTCCTCCTACAAATTTTCTTATTTTTTTGGCTGGCATTCTACAAATAACCTCCTACTGCTGTTCTCCCATCATCTCCCAGCTCTCCCTTCAATTAAGTTCATGCTAATAAATTGAAAAACAAGCAGGGATTGACAGAATGCGATCCCTGCTCAGCTGTTCTTCAGTGACAGTTTTAATTGCCCTGGGTCACCTTTTGCTTTCTGTCTCCAGTCCAGGAGTCACACTGGTTTTACCAAAGAGTGGTCTTCTAACAGACTGGATGTTTTCCATCCATTTATACCCTTTTCCCTCCACAAAGTCTGAGATTTCCACACATCTTCAAGTCCCCGTCAGAGAGGATGGAACTGCTAGCACAGTTCCCCAGGAGACCTCATGCAGGGGTGGCAAGGGAATGCAGTCATGGCCTGGCCCAAGCTGCAGCCAACCTATGCTAGGGTCTGCCATGCTCTGCCTTTTGGAAGCTGGAAGGCCACCAAGCAAGCAGCCAGGTGGGCTAGGGCATGACTTTGTAGAACACCCTCCTGCCTTGGCTTGGTCAGATGTTGCCAGATGGAGCCACAGTTATGGTAACATTGGCTTTGTTAGAAAATACAATACAAAAATAGTACCTTAACTGTAAATGCTGCATTCTCCCAGGTTTAGCTTTTGGTGGCTGAACCCTGCAGTAATTTAATTACCCTCTGGCAGCAGGGGCTTTATGCCTTTGACAGGACCTCCAGGAGCCAGGGCCACTTTTGTGTCAGCAGCTTGCTGAGCTTGTGGGGCACGGACAGTCCAGCGAAGGGCTATAGTGGTAGGCTTTTGGTCTCACACTTGCGTCTCTGCCAGAGATTTTACATTCCCCTTTCATAAACTCAGTGTCATCAGTGTGTGGTTGCTCTCAGCCCAGGGAAAGCAGTTGTCTTCTTGGAGCACTGGAAATGGCTGCTGCTCTCTGTCTGCACATGTGGATTGTCCCATGAGGTTGTACCATGGGGAAGGGTGTGGAATAAAAGTGTTAGAGATAGATTTGTCTTAAAAATAGGTAAGGCAAGGAAATAGGAAGCACCAGGGTGGAGGAGAGGGGCTGAGAGCCCTGGAAGGAGGGAGATGAAGAAGACTTGCATGCAACAGTCCAGGTGGCTGCAGGATGTGAAAATCCTCCCACTGCTCAGATTTTACTCTTTTCTTGGCTGCCAGTATTGCTGGTGTATTGCTATACAGATGCAGCCTCCATCTGGTGGGGAACAGAGGAGGAGGAGACTGCAGGAACGCATCCACACTCTTGCGAGATCAGTGCCTGGTTCCTTGCAAAGAAGCTGCAGTGAAGGTGTTGACTCAATGGTTGCCCCTGGCTGCTCATGGCCCTCATATGTCATCTGCCACCTTGTGATGGCTCTTTTGCAATCTGGAGTGCTCAGAAGCAAGGAGTTAGGAGCCCAGCTTCATATACAAATGGTGTCCTTCAGCATTGTGAACACAAGAATATGGCAGACTGTCATCTGCATAGTTCTCTAATTATAAATATAAATATTTTCATAGAATCCAGATTTGCTCATCAGAAATCACAGAACCATAGAATGGCTTGGGTTGGAAAGGATCTTAACGATCATCCAGTTCCAATCCCCCTGTCAAAGATGGGGACATCTCCCACTAACCCAAGTTTCTCAGGGCCCCATCCGACCTTGTCTTGAACACTTCCAGGGAGGGGGCATCACACTACCCAAGTTGCAGAAGGCAAAGGCAGGGACTGGAAGAAGGAAGGTCAGCCCCCTGTGGGAGAAGAGCAGGTTTGAGACCATCTAAAGAATCTGGAAGTGCACAAGTCCTTGGGACCTGATAAGATCCATCTGTGGTACTTGAGGGAACTGGTGACCAGAGAGCCCCTGTCGGTGAAGACTGAGGTAAAAAAGTCATTGAGTACCTCAGCCTTCTCCATACCCTATGTAACCAGATCTCCTGTTTCCTTATGGAGAGGGCACACAGTGTCCCTAGGCTTCTGTTTATTACTGATGCACCTGTAGAAGCTTTTCTTGTTACCCTTGATGTCCCTGGCCAGACTTAATTCTGTCTGAGCTTTAGCTTTTCTGCTCTGATCCCTGGCTGCTCAGACAGCTTCTTTGTACTCCTCCCAGGCTGCCTGTGATTGCTTCCACTCTCTGAAGACTCTATTTTTACATGTAAATGTGTCCAGGAGCTCCTTGTTCATCCATAGCAGCCTCCTGGCATTCTTGTCTGCCTTCCTCTTTGTTGGGATGCATTTCTCCAGGGCTTGGAGGAGGTGATCCTTGAATATTGATCAGCTCATCTCCTCTCAGTATTGGGCTCCTCTCCCCTCCAGGGCTTTATCCAATGGTACCCTACAAAGCAGATCCCTAAAGAGGCCAAAGTCCGCTCTCTTGCATTCCAGGGTAGCTTGCTGTACACATTCCTGGTTGCCCTGAGGATCTTGAATTCCACCATTTTGGGGTCACTGCAGCCAAGGCTGCCCTTAAGCTTCATGTTGTCCACCAGCCAGTGCTTGTTGGTGAGAACAAGGTTCAGCACAGCACCTTTTCTTATTGGTTCTTCTACCACTTGGAGAAGGAAATTGCTGACAGTGCATTTCAGGAACCTCATGGATTGCTGGTGCCTTGCTGTGTTGTCTGTCCAGCAGATATCAGGGTGGTTGAAATCCACCATGAGGACCAGGTCTTGTGAATGTGAAGCTGATTCTATCTGTCTATAGAGGGCTTCATCTCCTTGGTCTTCATGGTCAGGTGGCCTGTAGCAGACCCCCACTATGATGGGGGGTCACCTGCCCCTGTCTTCCCTTTAACCCAGACCCATAAGGTCTTAATCAGCTCCTCATCCATGCCCAGACAGAGCTCCATAGACCCCAACTGGTCACTGATGTAGAGGGCAACACTCCCTCCTCTTCTCCCCTGCCTGTCCTTACTAAAGAGCTTGTATCCCTCCACTCTGACACTCCATCCATAGGGGTTGTCCCACCATGTCTCAGTGATGGGAGGCACAGGAGATGACAGAAGAGAGCAATGTAGGTGGTTTTGTGTAGGATTAAACTTTCCATGGGGTGCGTTGGAGGGGATTTGTACCCAGGGTCTCTCTTTGGTCCTCTCTGCCCTCTTCAGTTGTGGTTCACTGGAGCTAACACAGCTTCCACCACAGCCCTGGGTTCTTTCAGCAACTCTTCTCTCCTCTCCCCTGGTCTGCTTTGCCTGGAGAGCTTTTCTATCAGCTTGCAATATGTCAAACTGTGCTCCTTGCTCTGCAGTGAAGTCTCCACAAGACCCAGTGAAATATTTCAGGCATGGTGAGTATCTTTTCTGACTGTGCAGCATTTCCGAACAGATGCAGCATTTGCAAGAGGCAAGCTGAGGGACAAAGAAGAGAGAGAATTGTCAGTGTCAAGGTCTGGGCTGCTCAGCAGTCTCCACACAGTGAAAAGTGCAGGGGTCTCTCCATTCTGGTCACTTCTGTGGCTGACATGATAGGTCCAGCTTCACAGACTCCCAGTGCTGATGGGAAGTGACCTTCACTGGTCTCCAGTCCAACCTCTCTCTTGGAGCAGGCGTATCACAATGTTATAAACCTGCTAGTGATTTTGCTCTCCAGACTCCATAAACAAAGCAATAAGCAGTGAAGCATGGCATCTTGCTGGACCTCCATGCTGGATGGGCTTCAATAGCTTTCCTGGGAGGAAAGTGTGTAAGAAGAAGCACAGACCAACACTTGTGAGTTCCCCTGGGAAGAGGGCAGGAGCAAAGGTGTTTGAGTCAGCCACTTTCTCTTCAACTTCCATGCAGCATTATGCACACACACAGTATTCAAGAGAAAGCTGCTATGAGTTTAAAGAGAGCACCAAGCCCCTCTTTCCAAATTGCAACTCTTTCCTCCTTTCACAGGGCTGTGATTTCTTTGACCCAGCTGGGAGGAATTTGACATGTCTCATCAGGAGGCTATAGTTTTGAAAATATGCCATGCTCTCCGCAAGAAACCTCCTCACCCACCCACTCTGTCCTGGAAGCCTTTACCCATGTAGTATTTTGGACTGAGAGAGCATTTGTGGCCTACAGACCACAACTTAGTCAATGGAGGAAGCAACGGAGACACATCTCAGTGAGGCCCCTCAGAGCAGCCTGATCTACGCTCCAAAATAGTCTCCTTCACTGAAAAGAGAAAGAAACATCAAACATCAGTTTATTTCTCAGCAGCTTAGCAGCAGATATGTCTAGACATGGATCATCTCCAGACATAAAGTGTTCTTGCAGCTTGTTTTAACTGCATCCCCCCTTCATCAGGTTGCTGAAACAGCAAGCTGACATGTAAACCTTGATACCTGCCTGGAGATAGGACTGGTCCCCCAGTGGCCAAGACAAAGTTACACACAAGGGGGATTATATTTTTTTAAAAAAAGAAGAAAAAAAACCATGAAGTTGAGAGAATCAGCCAAGAATTGGAAAAGCTGGCCCGTAAAGATGATGAGAAAATGTGACTTTAGCCAAGGAAGGAGGGGAGGGGAGCAAAACATGACCTACTCATGAAGAAACCCAAGAGTGATGGGACTTGCTTGTGGACGGAAGTCACAAGTTAGACGTCAGCAGCCCAAACAGGGAGGGAGTTTTATAAAGATACTAAGAGTTAGTGTCCATATAACTGGAGCTTTCAAAGAGGTGATAGACTTCTTCCCTTGAGAATATACTGCAAAACAGTCCAAACTCCTTATTTGTAGAAAACTGTCAGTTTAAGCCTTGTCTTGCGTTATATTCCTGACTGGAACAGCATGCAAATGCAATTCCCAGAGTATTCATTTCAAAGGCAGTTTTGAAAAGGCAATTTTGTAGTAAATTTGGGGTTTGTTTTAAGGGTCCCCTTCTCGAGGAAACACAGCATTCCTGAGTACTACTACTGTCCTGGTCAGAGAAGCTCTGATACAATTTTAATTTAAAAATGCTGAATGCAGCTTCTGCATCATACAGATCTGAAACAGCTATTTCTTGTCTCTTATATTACAAGAAAAAGGAAAAATTGCAACTGTATTATAAAAGCTCTTGCATTAGAAGGAAAACCTGGCAAAGTATGCTACACCCAGGAGACATTTCAATAAAGAACACCTTCACCCCACAATGCATTTCTGTCCAAATAGCACTGAATTATTTTTCTAAATAGTGAAAAGTTTTTAATTTAGTGTTCTGGTCTTGAGGAAGATTATCTGTGGTTTCTACCTGGAAGATTTGTAGCAATAAATCATATCATAATGATTTTGGCATCTATTGCCAGCCCTACAACATGACAAATTTAGTAACAGTGAGCCTGCAAAATCTGTCTGTGCATTGCAGGTTTTTCTAGGAAATTGGCCGATTTCTGTTTCTCCATCTTCATGTGGCAGGAAATAGGAAAATTCACAGCAGTTTCTTTCCCTTTTCATCTGCCCAGGGAACCAGACCTCCAAGCAGATTATCTCCAGTGCTGAGCCTGTTTGAAGCACTTTGCAAAGCCATTTCATGAAGAAACAGGGTAAGAGGACTGAAAAGTGAGAAGTTTGCCATGTCTTTAAAAACCTGCTTATGAAAGGGCCTGGAAACACAGCATGAGCAGCTCTTTGCAGTGGTTTAATTAGCAAAGGATTTCTATCACTATAATAAGTTTTTAAATCTATGTCACATCAAAGAAAGGAAAGAAATTATAAAAAGCTCCTCTGAGCTAGCCTGCTCTCTGCTACTGAAACCAAACTATAGTTAAGAGTTATAAACCCCAGTTTTTTTCATTTAAAGTGTCACCATTTGCACTGTTTTTCCATTTGTATTGTACTGGGACTGCTCGTGGTGCTCTCTGCGATAACATGTAATGACTATTAATAGCCACCCAAACACAACAAATCCTGCTGTTACAAGGAGGCAGAGTAGCTTTTTCATTTAATAAAAAATACTGAGAAAAATACATCCTTCTGAGAGTATTTCAAAAAGGTTTGAGACAGAAGGAAGATTTTGTTTCAGGATGTAGCTTTATCCGATAACAAAGCTGTAATATTAAATCCTTCTGAAAACTGCCATCAAAAGTTCCAGGCTGGGTATTATTTGAAGCCCTAGTCCTGGCAATTGTTGAGGGAAGTATGGGAGTTTGACAGCTTGCCCTGCTTAGGGGAAAGATGCTAATGAACAGCTGAGCTAAGGAGCAGGGAAAGCTATTCTAGTTAAGACCATGTGATATGCATGGTGACCTTAAGAGAAAGAAAGCCAGTTTTCCTGCTATACCTAAAAAGCCTGCAGGCAGCCAGAGCCCGCCTCAGTGCAGTCAAATATGAGGAGTTAAAGGAAAAAAAACCCAACAAGTAAAGGTGCAGGGTTTTTCTCTCTTAGTTCCTAGATTAAGTCTAAGTCAAAGCCTTTCTTTTTGAAGGGCCACATTTGTCCCAAAGCACATCTGAACCATCATTATCCATCTACAGGAGACTGAGGTCTGAGGTACTATTTGAGCCATTTGTTTCTTGCTTCTTTCTACGACCGAGTTTGCACTCACTCTGGCCTAGCCAGTCCCTGAGGAGCCAAAAGAGAACCCCTCCAACAGCCCTTGCTTGAATCAACATGCAAGCTGAGTTTCAGAGGAAGGCTTGGAAGAGAAGGAACAAAGAGACTGAGATGTTCCTTTTCACCTGCAACCTGGACCAAGCAGTATTCTTGCTGTCTGGATAGTCAGTGTAGAGGAAAATTTTCTGTTTGCTAAGGAGGTAGGTACCTGGTGAGGTGACCAGACTTAGACATCCCAGCAGTGCAGATCTTGGTGCAGTGCCCTGTCTGCCCACGGGGAACGGCATGCACCTTTGAGCCTTGGATGGTGTTCTTGCCCGGTTTGTCTCCTACAGTGCACAGCTTTGAGCTCATCTGTTCTTCCCAAAGCCGTAATACATCCTAAAGCACATCCAAAGGGCTACATGACCCTGATTTTCCTCTGTGTCTGTGCTTACCGGCTGCTGTGGCATGGTGAAAGCCATGAGAAGCCCAGCAAGCCAGCTGGGCCACTGTCATCCCTGATATTTGTCTCTCTCTCATCCTGCCTCTCTACAAACCAGCCTTTCACGATGATGCAGGCCATGGTCTGTTCCTCCACATGATGTTTCCTTCCCCCACTCCTTTCCAGAGCCCTTTCTCCAGTTGAGCACTGTGATTTCTCCTTGCTTAAAAATGTGGCTTGAAGAGCTGTGTCTGGGGGTTGGCAGCCAACCAGCACAGCTGCCGGTGGGAGTTGGGCTTGCTTATTCACACTGCTGCATTTGCCTATCATCCTGAGTAAGACTGATGGGAGATGCAAAATCCATGGCAGATGAGATTAGAAACATCTCTGCCTCCTTTTCACAGCAAGGGCCTTCTCTCTGTCACTTTAATGAAAGAGCTCTTGAATGTTCTGTAAGATTGTAAAGCATTTGATCCATTCTCTGCTATGAAAAAAACAAAAGCAAAAAAAAAAGCAGACTGCATTGCTGGTTTTTAATTTCTTTGAGAGCTTTTTAGCAGTCACATCTGGACTTGGTGCAACTCTTGCACTGCTTGTGTAGGACCTTCCCACCCTACAGTCATTTCTCACCTTGGTTATTTAATGTACCCTTTTTGCTTATTCCAGTCCCAGCATAAGAGGAGCACTCCTGGCTCTTCCTTGGAGTGCTAATAAGCAGCCATGGTTCCCTGTTCCCAGGAGGGTGGGCTTTCCTTTGCCTGCAAAAGTCTTAAAACAGTAGAGAAAGTGAAATATCTTGTGTTAAAAAGCTGAAAAATCTGCATGTTGGATTCCCTACCTCTCTGGGTCTGTCAAGAAGAGCTTAGCAGGGATGTTTCTGATTGCAGCTAAAAAGGATTCCTGGCAGCCATTCCTCACTGTCTCTTTGTGGAGGGGCTACTGGATGGCGAGAGGTGGAAAATGCTTCAGTGAGATGCTAGCACCAGTGAGTGGGACTTGGGATCTCCCATCTGAAAAAGCTGACTGGCACTGCTTTTGCCACCTTCTTTAATGCACATTCACAGTGAAGCAACACTCATGTTGGTTTCTGATCAAATGAACCAGGTATTGTCCTACCAGAACAAGCCATAAAAGAGGTTAAACATAGTTCACCATGGAAAATAAACTCAGTGGGATGCTGAAATCTGAGCCTTTATAAAGACTTGATGGCTTCAGTGACAACCAAGCTTGTCAAACCCCTCCATGGGCTGATACAGGCAGGATTATATGTCACAATAGCAACTTGAACAAGGGTCACATCTGCAGCAACTGTGTTTGTACCTTGTCTGTTACAATCCCCAGCCTCTAAAATGAAGCTTGATTGTTTGTTTTGGGTTGTTTGGGTTTTTAGTATGCCATTGACAAGTCAGCTAACACAGTCCACATGAGAAAGTACTTTAATACAATAAGGGCATTATGATTGCTGCCACATCTCATTAATAACTAGCTGCCCTGCTTTTGCAACTCCAATTTCACAGCTCACATTTGCAGTCTGGTTAATCACTGCCATTTTTAGCTTGCTGATGTTAATTGGTAATTTATTGTGGCTCTATCCATTTGATGGACACTGATTTCATCTCACCATGAATGCTTCTACCCCAGTGCCTCTCTGCGACCGGCTGGTAAAACTAAAATCCATGAGAATTAAGTTTGAAGCTGGTTTGAAGTCGAAATAATTGCCATAATTGATTCACTGTAATTGCAGTGTCTCATCCTCCTGAGTCAGTGCTTCAATTCACTGTTACCATTTTGAAGGATGCACAAGGGTGTCATGTCCCAGCCCTATGGCAGCTACACCTGAGAGACCAAATTAGCTCAGAGCTGCAGTCCCCATGACCCTACAGCTCAGGAACAAAAGAGCATCCTCCTCACAGCAGACCCAACTTTGTCTGTCAGCAGGGGCTGTGAGAGGATGCCTAGAAAGAATAAGAGAATGAGGAGCCAGGCTGCTCTCTCTGACCGTCCATAGGGAAACAACCTGTCCACACCAGAGTTCAGCCCCTTGTCCTTCCTGGAGATAGTCCACTGGGACAACTAAAAAAATTTGCATCTTCGTCCCCATGCACAGAAGAATATCTCAAATAGATCATGAGCCTGCAGACAGAGAAAATGTTGGGGAGTTAGGGGAGGGAGGAGAGCAAGCAAGACCATGATGAGATGAGCTGGGAGTGCAGTCTGCTGCTGCACTGGCTAGCTGAAGCGCAAGCCTAGTTATTGCAGCAGATTTATGCCCTGCTAGTGAAGGCATGCAACTCCCTCTGCCCAGGAACCTGGGCTTTCTTTTGGACAAACTGAACTGGGGACCTGGAGGAGTTCCCCATGTCCCACACTCCTGTGCAGCCACAAGCTGGTGGTCTCCACAGTGGGAGCCTCATACAGGAGATGGTCAGATCCTGCTGCTGGGATCTGCAGCAGTCTGGGCCCATTACATTATTTCCCCACTGTTTTCCACAGCAAAGAAAGAAAATGAGCAAATCCCACATGGTTTTATCTCAGCTGGTAATGTTTTACACTCAATAGCTTTTCCAAAAAGGAGAGAATGAGTAAGAACTTCTGTCAGTGAAACAGAAAATTAATATCTTCCCCTCTGTATATCTTAAATTTTCATCTTAGCTTTTTGCTGTTAGCATTTTTCCATGTTGACAGCCGTATTGCTGGAACACTTCTAGTAGATACTTTGGAAAAACCCTCCTGGCCACATAGCCCTTCAAATACATTCAACTTCTCTAACTAGTGGAGTGGCTTATTAAAGTGGATGAAGAACTTCTTTAGAGACCAGAGAAGGAAATAATAGTAATAGGGGGAAAAAATCTTGGAATGTGCCAAGGTCACATCTTAATGACCTGATCAAATCTGACTCTGGATAAGACATAGAAATGTCAGGTATTTTAAAAACAATAGAATTCAAATACCTAGGGCAAACAGCTATTTTTACACCTTTCCCGTAGTTCCCCCTAAGAATGGAAAAAATGTGTGACCCTGAGTTACCTGACACTTAATTTCAAAGCAATCTCTAGCTGCCTTCTTAAATGGCCTGATATATTCATCTTGACAAAGGAGTAATTACTAAACACAGGTGGCTACTCACCCATGCATAGGGTAGGCTATGTCCAGACCTCAGGGGCTTTCAGAGCAGAAATTGTTCAAATAGAGCCACTGGTGGTACATGTTCTATGGGAAGTCAATTAAATTTGTTCCTACATCTTTTGGTCACCCAGGAGTAGCCCTAAACTTTAATAATGTCACATCTTCCAAACCAAGGTAGCTTCAGTCTGTCAGCCTCATGATCCCATGCGTGGTGCACCTCCAGTGCAAGGTGGGCTTATGTGTGCTCACTCACCTCAATATGACTTGTTCCTATCATGTATAAAATGCACCATGGCAATGGAAAGTCTACCAAAATAGATTTCAGATGTGTTACCCATGGAAAAAATACCTGCCCATCACCACAACACATAGTCCCTTGTGATAAGTAGTGACCCAGCTGTGGCTGTGTATCAGGCCAGCAGTAACAGCGTGCATCACTGAGTATGTCTCTCGCTGTCCAGAGCCTCACTGGAGCTGAGAGGCTGAGCTTCTTCCTTTGATTAGGAGAAGCAGTGCTAGACCATTGGAAGCAGCCAGAGGAGCCAAATGACCTATGGTTGCTAGTAAAAATTTCTGCACGTCACAGCCTATTTGCACACATTGGGTATGACTGTTTCCAATGAGATGCCATCTGGAATAAGAATAGGCAACTTCAAGCATTCAGACAAGTTTAGAAAGCAGACAGGAACGTGGAAGTTAACATTCAGATTTTTCCCAAGCTCATATACCTAGAAGCAAAATGCTCCAGCTAAACAGATTGTGCCCTATTAAATCAAAACAGTGTATTGATAAAAGCTTAGCCCACAAGATGTCATCTAGATCATCATTACACTACAGTGTGTCTGTTGGCTATGGATAGTCTCCCTGTATTCTTAATTAAAACATGAATGCCTTGCTATCTTCCTTGCCCACAGCCATTCCAGCCATATTGCAGGTGAAGAGAGATTGGTTTCATAGGAGAACAAACAGTGCATTTAGGTGCTGGACTGTTTGTGTTTGGAGTAGTCTTTTGTCCTACAGTCCTTTGGTACTCACACAGTGAGGTCATCCAACCCATGGATAACTCAAATAAAAAATTATTATAATCTACCAGCTCTTTGAAAACAGATATGTAATCTAAAGACAAAATCTATTAAACTGATTCTCAGGTAAACTAAAGCCATTCTAAGCCATTATGGCAAATGAAAAGAGCTTCATAATTACAGGAAATTATATTTATAGTCGCTTCAGGGAAATGTTCTTAGACCTTTCTTCCTCCAGTTAATTGATGGACATTTAACTTAAGATAACTATTGCAAAGGCTACGGTAGATTCTCCTTCCTTGTATAGTCACAGCTGCAAACTAAGCTGACATCTGGTTTTCTTAATTTGTGGACTCTTAGGCATTTTCCAGTGCAAGTGTGTGTAAGTTTCCTGGGAATGGACTTGCTCTTTTTTGGAGATCTTCAGGAGCTGCCTGGTGGTTACAGGCAGCAAAACATTGCTCTAGTGCAAAAAGGAAGAGGAGGCAGTCTTGTTCTGAGAGAAAGGCTAAAGAACATAAGCTTTTCAAGGACACCATGCAGAGCAGAGGAACGTGGTTTTGGTGTATTTATCCAATTTTATAATGTGCTTGTCATCATGGTATCTAAGCATTACATAATGGATTTAAAACAAGAGCAGCAGCCTGGGGCTGTCATTTAAACTTACTTAAGTTTTGAAAACTGAGGTGGGATGGGGGAGACGGAACAGAGCACAGTGATTTAAAAATGGCGTTAAAAATTCAAGGAGAACCTTTGAAGTCAATCACAGCCAAATGCTGTCTCTGGCTGAGGTTTGTGTGCCTCGTGCAGTACCAAGTAGTCCCCCCTTAAATCTCTAACTCAGTAGAGTAGATCTGGCCCTCACTGAGCAATGCTAGGAAGAGAGAGACATGAATTTGATTGTATTCTCATGGGAGCACAGGTCAATGCTTCCTTAAACCCCATTCTCTCTCCAAGTACACTGTGGCAGTTCAGGATTTGTCAACACAAGCAAACCAATCTAGGCCTCTTTCTACTAAGTTAATAGCAAAATGAAAGCCTATTCATGATGATTTATGGTGCTACTGTTCCAGGTGAAGAGACGTTTGCATGCATGGCTCTCAGCCAGGGACCTCCAGCACCCCATGCAGGGCAGGTAAAAGAGCACAGTGCCGCAGCCATGCCTGAAGGAGGGATTTTTCTGAGTGAATTCAGAACTAGGTGTATGAACTGGCAGCCCCAGATGTCGATGCCCTGCTTTTCTGGGGCTCACATTGCAGCTGCCTCTTGGAGGCCTGCAAAAATGGCTTGTGCTTCTGTGCAAAGAATCGCAGCATGGGACTACTGGACTTGGCATTGCTCACCACTGCCTCTGGGAGTCCTGTGTTTAGAGGAAGTGGGGTAGATGCTACCATGGTGAGGTACAGTGCCATTAGGTCTCTTCACCTGTCTTCCATCCCCCGGCTTGCCCCTTGCTGGGTCTCTCCCTCCGTTGTCCAGTTCAGCTCCTCCTCTGCAGCTCGGCAGCGGGAGGGCAGGGCACACCGTGGCAGAGAGACCTGCTTTCCCCTCAGCACTTGGCTAGCCAAATGCATCTCATTTCTTTTGCACCCATCGCAATAATCTGCTATCAGGTAAAGCCAACCCCCAAGCCCAGTCCCCGGACACTGCCAGAAAGATTAGCCTTTTCTTTCCCCATTGAGTTAAAAAAAAACCCTTTCAACATTTGTATCCCCTGAAGGCTGCATGCACTAAATCCAGTCACCTCATGCTCCTCTTCTAAATAACTGGAGCAGAACAAACTCTCTTTCCTTGTGAAGTATCATCTCCGGCCGCTGGCCAAGTTTATTGTCCTTTTCTGGATTTTCTCCAGCTGTTCAGCAGCCTTCAAAGAAGATCTGAGCCTGGCACGCAAATTGCTCCAGGCCAGGCTTCTCAGCACAGCTATTGCTCTACTACTATTCCCTGGCACAGCCAAAGGTAACAATGCCCCCCTTGACCACGGCATCCCAGCAATCCCCCCTCATCCTTCCCAATCCATGTCCCTCATTAGCAAGTGTATGTGGAAATCAGGCCAATTTTATTTTTTCCTCCTTCTGAAAATACTTGTAGATCAAAAAAGTCCGGCCCCAAAGAAAACAGAACACTTCCATGTGACAGAGATTTTAGGCAAGAAGCAGCTCCCCTCCCCCCAGTTCCTCTGTCTTTCTCCTTTCATGTAAATAAAGTTTTATGTGATGCTTTGATTAATCTCAGTTTGATATGAGCACAGCAATACTTACATACTTCATTGGGACTCATGCATTCTGTAATTCACACTCCATTGCACTGTTTAGGCAGTAAAACAACAACATACGTTTTGCACATCCACACCTTCAAGGCAGTTGAAAGAATTTGGGTGGGAGGGGAAATTCATCTTCCAGAAGCAATTCTGAAATGTTGCCTTTTCATTCCACTTCATAATTAAAGTAAGTATTGAAGCATGAGCATTTCCTGCATGGTGGAAATAGTCTGTCCAGAACTAATTAAAATGCATCTCTTTGAACAGGATATATTTACTAGGTTAAATAAATGTCAATTGTTTTTATTATGTACACCATTACGCATTTATTATACATACATGTATCTAATTATATGTAGTCCCTGGTAGCCTCCTATTAATCTGAAATTGTTATCAGCCTTGATAGCACCACTAAATAACTGAGTTATACTGATCACATAGCTGGGTTGCAATCCTTTTAGCATGGCCTCTGTGCTTTGTCCTAAACTCACTCCTGCACCAAAGCTCCCCAGGCTACAGCATTGCCCACAGCTCAGCCAGCAGGCACCCAGCTCTTTTGAATTTTGGGCAAATTTGGTCAACTCCCCAGGCTTAAAGAAACGCCCCCACCATAACCCAGAAGTGTGAGGCACGCCATACGTTCCCCATCTCTCAGTCCCTCCTGCCCCTGTCCTCCCACCATCCCGGACCTGCAGCACCCTGGCTGGCGCTGCAGAGAAGGGCAGGATGGTGCCTGCTGCTTTTGAATGTGCTGCCTGCCAGAAGTGATTTAACTCAAAGGTTGTTTTTGCTTCTCCTAGGCAGTGTTTGGGACTGCAATCAGAAGTGTAGAACTAACACGGGGGGAGAGATGGCATGAGGTGGTAAAAATCAACCTGTGGCATTTCGAAATTATGGGGTTTTTTTCCATTTTATTGTTCACTTCAGAGTTTTGCTCTGCACCTCCACATCTGTTCTGCTGGGAATACTAATCAGTTTTAATACAAAGCATCAATCATAGCAGAGCTCTGCAAGAGAGCTTCCCTCTGCATACAATAGCAATTCTTCAATGTTAATGAAGTGTTGTGACAGGAAAGCTGTTCCCCTTCTGCCCAGCTAGGAGTGGGAGAGGGGGCAGAGATGAACTTTAGATTGCAAGCCGCCAAGAAACTGAACTTTTTCTATGTTCATTCCTGGATTGGGCAGGTACGTGGCTGTAGCTAATAGGCTTTCAGAAATCCCTGCTGATTTAGAAAGCCTGGAGAAAAGTCCCTGGATCCCAACACAGATGTTACTTATACCCCTGATTATACCTTCCTTAAATATTATTACAGTTGTGACAGAGATGCATAGTTAGGGCACAAAATCTAGACAGAGCAGACAGATGGGTCTTGCCTCAAAGGGACTGGGGTAATTTTAGGTCTTTTTGTAGTAGGATGTTGCCCAAGTATAAAATATTCAGAAGGGTTTTAGTGCTCACTACAAAATGTTTAGAGTATTTTGGAGGCCACTCATTATATTCCAGGGACTGAAGGACCCAGGGAATGAATCCATAAAAACAGAAAGCCAGTGTTTTCCTCCTTCCTCTCCACTGCTCCTGCATAAGGAATGCTGTATCCCTATACCTGTAACAGGGCTGCTTTCAGGGTCAGTGCTGGGGAGGAGGCCTTGCAATTTGTTCAGTGAGCAGTTCTTTTCCACCAAGATGAAAGACTCTGATGGGTCTTTATCTCAATAACATGGTGTTTGCAGTCGTCTTCTTGAGAACACCCTCAGCAAGTTTGCTGATGACACCAAGCTGGGTGATGCAGTCGGTATGCCAGAGGGATGGGATGCCATCCAGGGGGACCTGGACAAGCTAGAGAAGTGGGCCCAGGTGAACCTCATGAGGTTCAACAAGTGCAGGGTCCTGCACCTGGGCCAAGATAACCCAAAATATGAATACAGGCTGGGGGAGGTCACACTTGAGAGCAGCCCTGTGGAAAAGGACCTGGGGGTACTAGTGGATCAAAAGCTGGACATGAGCCACCAATGTGCAGTTGCAGCCCAGAAGGCCAACCACATCCTGGTCTGTATCAAAAGCAGTGTGGCCAGCAGATCAAGAGAGGTGATTCTGCCCCTCTGCTCTGCCCTGGTGAGACCTCACCTAGAACACTGAATCCAGCTCTGGTGCCCCAGCACAAGAAAGATGTGGACCTGTTGGAACGTGCCCAGAGAAGGGCCACGAAAATGATCCGAGGGCTGGAGCACTTCTCTTATGAGGGCAGGCTGAGGGAGTTGGGGCTGTTCAGTCTGAAAAAGAGAAGGTTCTGGGGGGACCTCATAGTGGCCTTCCAGTACCTGAAGGGGGCTACAGGAAAGCTGGGGAGGGGCTTTTTACAGGGGCTTGCAGTGAGAGGACGACGGGCAATGGTTTTAAGCTGAAAGAAGAGAGATTTAGGTTAGAGATCAGGCGTAAATTCTTCAGTGGTGAGACACTGGAACAGGCTGCCAAGAGATGTTGTGGGGGCTCCATCCCTGGAGGTGTTCAAGGCCAGGTTGGATGGGCTCTGAGCAGCCTGTTCTAGTGGGAGGTGTCCCCGCCCATGCAGGGGAGTTGGAACTTGATGATCTTTAAGGTCCCTTCCATCTCCAAAAATTCTGTGATTCTTTACCATGCACAGTAATTGCACAGGAAAGCTCTGCAATGGGAAAGAACCTCTGATCTGATTATCCAGCTAAACCTCTTCAAAATGGTGCATGGACACAGGGTCTTCTCTACAGACCTTTTTGAAAATGCATCTCAGAACCACGCTGCTTGTATGGGGAAGAATTGTTTCTCATTTCTGGTTGTAAATTCCTTAGTCTCTATCCTTCCACTGTATATACATGAGATATCTATCTCCCTTCAGACAACTGATGACAGCAACAAACTTCTCTTCCCTCGACCAAAGAAACCTACAATATGCTCCAGCCTCTTGATTGTTGTCCCTTGCTAGATAACTCTCGTCCTGAAGAACCCAAAACTGTGCACAATATTCTGAGTGCAGCCTCAACAGTATCAAATAGAGAGAGAAATTATCAGTTTCCTTGACCATTTGTCTAATGCAGCCCAGTATTTACTTGGCCTTTATCACCACAAGGGCACATTCCTGGCTTGTAGTGTTGCCTGGGGTTGTTGCACACACACACACAGACACACACACACCACACAGGGCCTTGCAACAGCAAAGCTAATTCAAGCTATGATGTTATGTGCAGGTTTCCCTCTCTTTAGCCAGAACAACCCCAGTACCTGTTTTGCACGTTATTGAAACTGCACCAACAAAAGGTTGCAGAACAGTACTAAAATGGGATGGCTCATTGGAACTAATTTTTCTGCTTTGATTGGAAACATTTGTTTTCAGTCTTTTAGACAGAGAGCATATGGGGAGTCCAGCAGGACAAGTTTCCAGTTTCCTAATGCAGTGTGACATTCTCATCTGGGCTGTAAGGAATGTCCTATGAGGAATGGCTAAGGACTTCGAGTTTGTCTAGTTTGGAGAAAAGGAGGCTGAGGGGTGACTTCATTGCTTTCTACAGTTTCCTGAGGAGGGGACAGGGAAGTGCTGATCTCTAATGTCTGGGCTGCAGGGACAGGACACGTGGGAATGACTCAAAGCTGCATCTGTCAGGAGAGGTTTGGACTTGACATGAGGAAGAATTTCTTTACTGAAAGGGTGGTCAAACACTGGAATAGGCTTCCTAGAGAGGTGGTCAATGTCCCAAGCCTGTCACTGTTTAATAGGCATTTGGACAATGCCCTAAATAACATGCTTTAACTCTTGGTCAGCACTGAAATAGGCAGCTGCACTAGATGATTATTGTAGATCCCTTCCAATTGAAATTTCTCTTCCCTTCCACTCCCCACCCTTCTTCTCCTCTCCTCTCTACAGTGATAAGGCTTTGCAGACAGGAGAAGTATGTCTGCTGCAAACACCCAGCCATGGCTGCTAATTAACACCTCATAGATGAGCAAGGAAGATCATTTTTCTGGTATGAAGGACCTGGGTTAATGTGATCTTTTACGAGGAAAAAGGGAGCACTGAATAATTGAGATGAGAAGTGGTTACAGCATGGTCAGGTCTGAATTGAGTGGAACAGAACAGAGAAGTGTGGGAGCCCTGGGAAGTGAGTTTCTTTGTGCAGTATGAAACATGGAAGAGAAGGAAGAGGGTATAGGCATCCCTAGTTTATCTCTGAGCTAAAGAAGTTATTGGTTCAGATAGTACGATGTCCTGAGTTAAAGAGACTACTCACCCCTCTTAGTAGTTTTAAAGTATCATTGTAAATTACTATTATTTAGAAACCAGATTATCAGCTGTGTGTAGTAGGGAGCTGGTTGAGCTGTAAGATGAATCTTGCCAAGAAATTCATGCACTAGGTGCAATGAACACACTGCAGACAGAAGAAATAAAATAGCCATCCATTAATACTGCACAGCAAACACAGTCACACAGTTTCAGGCTCTCTCACACCTCCAGTGGGCGCATTTTGTAAAGCTCAGTCATGTAGAAAGACTTAAAGTTTATTTGTTTTTCTCCCCAGGTCTCCCCAGGACCTATCAGTCCTGGAGGCAGCAGGTGAAAAATCATCTTGATTCTTCTGATATCTTTGCTTCTGAAACCACCTATGGTGGGCAGAAATTCCGATTGCCACTGGCCTATAAGGAGCCTTAATGACCCATTTGCCCTGAGAAAATGTGACCGCTCTTCCTGTCAAAAGGATCTGAGTGTAATTCCCAGTCTTCACTCTCAGCCACATGGCCACAGGGTAAAACAGAAATAGGAAACCTCTAGAAAAAGAACAACCACAACAAACGAGTTGGTGTTTGGATAATGGTGGATCTCTAAGGTTACTTCTGATGCCTCTGTGCAATGGTTTGGAAGGTACCAGAACATGATAAGCTGTGGCACTGAGCCGTTTAGACAGCAGTGCTTTCTGAGTGCAACACCATGTAATTGTTCAAATCAGACATGGTGGTGGGCTGTTCTACAAGAAGATACTTCATTAGCAGCATTTTCTTTACCACCAAAAGATCAACTCTATTAAACAGCTAATTTTATTTGGTCCTCTTTATCAGGTTTGATGTGGGTGAGAAAATATTGTTCCAGTACCTCCTCCTTTTATATTCTTTACTCATTCTGGTGATTTAGAGTTCAAAATCAAGCAGACTACTCACTGCTGGTCACTTTAAAGAGCAATCTTTTAAAAGCAATCTCTTAAAAGCACAGGAGCAGGCAATTCCAAAGTGTTGGAAGTCAAACAAGCAAGGCAGAAGGCCATGTCGGATCAGCAGGGATCTTATTCTAGAACTTAGGTGGAAAAGGAAAGTGTATGGACATCTGAAGCAAGAACAGGTAACACAGGACTACAGAGGTGCTGTTTACCACTGCAGGGAGAAAAATTGTGCAGCCAAAGCATGATTAGAGTTCAAGCTTGCCAGGACTGTGAAGGACAACAAAAAGAGCTTTTTAAAATACGTTAACAGCAAAAGGAGGATCAGAGATAACACTGCTCCATTACTTGATGAGGTCAGTTGACTCCCAAATAGGGACAAATACAAAGCAGTCATGTTTAATGCAGACTTCTCCTCTGTCTTTAACACTGATGGTGGGCCTGGGACACCCAGAGCCATGTGGTAGAAGACCATAACTGGGGGAATGATAAACTCCCAGGTGACTCTGAATTTGTTCAAGACTTGCTGCTCCAGCTGGATGCATGTGAGTCTATGGGGCTCAATGGGATTCACCCCAGGGTACCAAAAGAGCTGGTAGATGTCACCATGGGACCTCTCTCTGTTATTTTTTAAAAGTTTTGGGAATCTGGAGAGGCCCCTGTCAAATGGAAGCTGGTAAATATTGTCCCAATTTTCAAGAAAGATAAGAAGGAAGACCCTGGTAATTGCAGGCCTGTCAGTCTCACTTTGTTGCATGGAAAAACTATGGAGAAGGGAGTTATGGGAGCTACTGAAAAGCACTTGAGAGACAATGTAGTCATTGGTTATGGCCAATGTGGATTCACAAGGGGAAAGTCCTGTTTAACTAACTCAATTTCTTTTTATGACAAAGTCCCCCATCTAATTGACCAGGGAAAGCCAGCAGATTTGGAGTTTTCTGGACTTAATCAGAGCTTTTGATACTCTCTCTCACATTATCCTTCTGCAGAAAATGTCCAGCCCACAGCTAGACATGACCAGAACAAGCTGAGAGAACAACTGGCTGAAGGGTCAGGTTCAAAGAGTTATAACAAAGGGGGTTACAACAAGCTGACACCAGTCACCAGTGGAGTTCCCCACGGCTCAATTTTAGGGCCAGGGCTCTTCCATGTTTTTATAAATTATCTGGATGCAGGAGGCAAATGCACATCAAGTAAGTTTGCTGATGATACTGAATGAACTGTGGATTCCAATTCCTAACATTCCGTGATTCTGTGAAAAGAACTGAGATCCTCAAGAGACACTCTGTTGCTTGTGATGGGATTGCTTTCACAAGGCAAAGATGCAGAGGACCAGCTGCCCTGGGGGAAAATGGGGTCTCTCACAGCCTCCGGTGACAGCAGGCACTGTAAGAAGAGTGGAGACAGACAGTGAGGTGCCACCCAAGGCCCTGATCCATGCCATTTGGAAAGTGATGCACAGGGTGTGCTCCCCAGCCTTTGCACAGGTTCCCCTGTAACTCTAAGAAGGCCAAACTGGAAGAAATGGCTTGGTTTTTGGCTAAGAGACATTTTGTGTCTTGGCCAGGTAATCATCTAATTCTCCTTGCTGTTAGCTGACGTGATCCTCTGGTTCTCCAAGAGTTCTTCCTGTTCCCCATGGGCAAAGCCATGATGGAGACGGGAGGGAACACTGTTCTGTGCTCCTTGTAACAGATGCAGGAATGGGCTGTCCCCTTGAACTGGTAGCCTGAAAGCAGCTATTTCAGGGTATGGCTCTGTCTTCACTGGGAAGCAGAGGTGTCTTTCTGCTTAGTTATTGTCTCTCAGCTATGCTGGAGGAAAGGGGCCCTGAGGGTTTCCAGTCCCACCCCCTGCTGTCACCACCATTAGGTCCAGGCAAATTTTTAAAACCTCCAGGGATGGAGATTCCTGACTCTCATGAGCTGTCCCAGAGCTCAATTAAAAATCCTAGGGCAAAGCAGGACTATCCAAGTCTTACTTATAAACCAAGGCTGACCTTAGGTAAGTGCACTGTGTCCTGGTTTCATTGGGATAGAATTATAGAATCAATTTTCTGTCCAGGGAAGCTGCAATTTTTGAGGATATCGCAGCACCGAATTCTGTGATAACAAAGTTGATAAGATACTTGTTATAATTTGTGGCAAACCAGGGTATGTAGGTTTCCACAGTTATCAAGGAGTTTTAAGCTAGCCAGGTGTTGGGGCTAGGAGGAGGAAAACATAGGGCAGCTGGCCAACACAAGTATTCCATACCATAAACATCTCTTTAAATTGGGAAGTTTGCTGAGAACTGGAAAGTTTTGCTCCTTTCTCCTTCCTGATTGGGTCATCACGTGATAGACTAACTGCCTAAACACAGACACACACTGAGAGAGGAAAAATGCCCACCTGTTCTGCCCAGCAGGACTTGTTATCGACATACTCTGGATATTAGCTGTCATAGCCTAAAAAACCCCAACACCCTGTTGCAATCAGCTAGGGCTGACTTAGCAGTTCTGGCAAGTTTTACTTGTGTCATGGTTTAAGGCTGGGCAGGCCACGAAATGGAGGACAGATACTCTCTATTAAGCCCTTTCCCTTCCCCTTCCAGGCAGGTAAACTTATGGGTTGGAAGAAATTAAAAGAGCTTTAATGACATCATAATAATAAAACACAAAATATATAACAATAGTAATAATAATAGGAAAAATGAAATATATACAAATATAAAACCCATATTACACTCCCTCTCCCAGATCAGTAATGCACGAATTAGGATCAAAGGCAGAAGAACAGATAGTCTTCCCAGGATGCCAGATGGAAGATGATAGCTTGACCCTTGTGATCCCTCAGCTTTAGACTTTGATGTGTATGGGTGCTCTTTTGGTCAGTTTTGGGTCACCTATCCAGTCCACTCCTCCCCGCAGCAGGGTTTAAGGTGTGAGCCCTTTCCCACCCTTTCATTTCCAGTGCATAAGATGTTATTCAGAACCAAGCAGTGACCTTGTTTTCTATAGGAATAAGTATAAGCAAGAGCTTTTTTGCATACCATTCATACCATTACCTGAGCAATAGCTATAAATATCAAGCATTACCATTCCTTGAAGCAGACACTGTCTGAAAAAAGCCCATGCTGTTAATTTCAAAAAGTGCAGTCACTTAGAAGGGACTTAGCTGAAAAGTAAAATTACAAAAATTTGGTTCTGTCCTGGCTCAAACCAGCACAACTTGCAGCCAACTTCAGGCTAAAGTTCAGGTCTCTTTTTACCCTAAGAGCAAGGTAATTCTTATATGCTGGATTGGATGACATGAGATTTGAGGTTGTGATTTTAGGCTGATTTTAAGAGAGTCTGGATGCAGCTGCACTCCTGGGCATTGTGTCAGCTTAGTGCAGCCAGCCCTGCTTGGACATGCTTGATCTGTTGAGAATGTTTCTCCCCAGAAACTGAGACTACTCCTTGCTTTTGCTTCCTGTTGCCCTGAAAGCAGGTAAAAGACAGCACTTCTCAGAGAAATCCCAGTCCACTTTGTCTGGGAAAACAGAGCAGTGTCCCTCTGAGCGTGAACGTCTGGCTGTTACCTAACATTGTACTACCATCAAGATCACTGATGTTGGAAAATCACATGGGTGTTCAGGGTTCTGGGGGAGGTTGGGGAGGGGATGATCCCAGCATGCTGACTCCTGTTCCAGCATTCTTTTGACAGGTAAGTGCTCCTGCTAGGCGCAGCCAGCAGTGCCTCTCTCAGCTTTCCACAGGGACAGAGGGTTTGCTGGTCTGTGCAGAATGTTTTTATAATATTTAGTGTTGTGGTGCCCAGAGCTGGGCTAATGAGGTAGGAGAGCTTCTGACTTATTTGAGTGAAGCTGTCAAACAAGCATTTCTCTATCTGGGAGTGAAACCAGTGTGGAAGCTTATCAGCCCACGTGTTCAAAGCAAGACTATCTGCACTTCAAACTGTTCATGGTGTGGGGAATGCTCTGAGCTCCACAGCTCCAGAGTATGCCTCCAGCTTGTTTGATAAGATGTGACAGGCAACGTCACCTCCCTAGCTGCTGCTTGGTGTGTACCACTCATTCCAGCCTCCTGGGAAAACACAGTCTCTTGAGGGCCAAGCAGCAGCTGCCAGACTTGCTGTACTGCATTGTGTCCAGCTGGGACCGGCTAACCCTCCCTACCAAAGATAGATGTTGCTGAAGTAACTGGGAACTGGTAATGTTGTTTCTATAACTGACCTCCCAACTGAGAAAGGCAATATGTGGAAAAACATATTTCAGAATCACAGAATAATCATGGTTGGAAAGGACCTCTGAGATCACCAAGTCCAACCATAAGAACAAATAAACAAACAAAAAAAAAACAACCCCAAAACACCACATCCTAAAAAACTCCCACAAAACCCAACCTACAGTCTCAGCCAGTAGAACATGCCCTGAAGTTCCTATTCAGGCAGCACTGAATACATTGAAGGAATTGCAGCCTATTCATGCCTTTTCTCAGCTGGGAAAGAGGTTGAATTAATGCAACAAATTATTCAGAAGAAGTTGTTTGCCAGACTCTCGTTATGAGCTCTACAGAACAGAGGAGCTGGAACATCAGATGAAATTAACATCATGTTATAAAACCCTTTTGGGATGTGAAGACTCTTCACATCCTGGCTGGATGTGCCAGCCCTACTGTACTGTAAAGGCCTCATTGCTGGTTATTTTAATAGGAACCTATGTCTACTCAGCCTGGCTATGTCTGCATGTAGCAAAATCCATTAAAATCCTCTGAGCTGTTGTCCAGGATATGTCTGAAGAACAAGGCAACACCCCAGGCCAGCACAAGCAGAATTCAAGTGTAGGCCTTGAGTAGGACTAAGCATTCCTCAAAGTAGTGAAATATTGATTTCACAAGCATTAGCACTGAAAAGGCTTTTCAAAATGTGTTGCAGCTAGCAGGGTTTTGCTGAGGGCAAAGCTAGACTAACATCAGTCTTCTTTCCTAATCAGATCCTTAATTACAACACCTTTGCTCAATGCAGTTAATAAATCTCTTCAGGACAAGACACCATGAGAACATGCATTCTGCTCAATACAAGATGGGGGCTGAGGCCAGAGCAGTGGTCCACAGTCTGTAGGGAGAAGAAAGTGCAATTGGTTCATAAGCATGGGAAAGCAACAAATCAGATTCAGCTGACACAAAAATGTCCTAGGAGAGTCCACGCCATCTCACCAGATTGCTCAGAGCAGTTCAGAAAATGTTGATCTTGCCTTTTTTGATGCACTGCATTGGACTTTTAGTGCAAATTTCAGTTCATGTCCAGCTGAACTTCATTGACCAATCTGAAATGTATTTTTATCTTTTAGGGAACTCAGTTTAAAAAAACATTAGTAATGAAAAATATTTCTTTTTCTTAACTGCCAGGGAAAGAAAAAGTCAAAAGTCAACTAGTTGCACAGCTCTGGATAGAAGCAATGGGAGAATAAGGGGAGGATGAAGTCCTGCAGCTGGGTAGAAAGCATTTCTTGAAGTATTTTGGAAGGTAAAGTTCACCATAAGTGCTCAGAGGCAAATATTGTGTATTCCTAAGGAAAGTATATGTTGAGCATTTCCAGTATTTATAGCTCTCATTTATTCAGAAAGAAATTTTTAGTTCTTTTAAGGTAAATACTGACCTCAACCAAATCTGAAACAACATTTGCATTAGCGAGCATTACTGAAAGAGAGACTAGAATCACTGAGATTATTCCCTGAAATCTCACACAAAGGAAACTTGATAACATCTGTCTCTTCCTCAGCTAGAAAAGAAAAAAGCATTGAAGGAAAAACCAAGAGGGAACCTGCTGAGATAGAGTCCTTAAGCATAATTCCTCTAGACTTATTTTTTCTAAAACAACATCTGTGGTGGTGACCCTTAGAATAACCCACAGTGATGTTTCAGTTGCACAGCCTGCAAACAGCAAGGATCAAATTTACTTCACATCTCTACACATTGCAATTTAGGACAAATGCTCTGTAAAATACCACTTACAGCTACTGTTAATAAACAGCCATCATTTTGTGCTTTCAGTCCAGGGCTTCTTCAAGAAATAGCTGAGACAATGACTATGATGTAACTGCACCCACTAACCTTAGAAAAAGGAAGGTTCCAAAAAACAGTCTTTTGTTTTCTCAAGTGTCAGAAGTATCCAACATAGGCAACTTCTGTGAAAAGAAGTGGAAGAGCAAGCTCAAATAAGGAGGAGGTCAGAACGGCTGGAACAAACTGATGAATCCCACAGCTCTAATGAGACTGAGGAATAAAATCAGTGGTTAGGAAGGATGCAGTTCATGCAGCTTTTGCAACTGTGAACTAGATTTGGCAACCAAGAACACTGTGATCTTGGCAGCAAGAAGACTCTGCAATGGTCAAGCCTAAATGACTTGCACTGTGTAGAAGTGAGAACGTAACAGTCTCCCTACATTGGACAGGCTGAATGTGGAACTGGGGTTGTCAGTTTTCTTGGCAAATAAAGTTCTCCCAAGAAGAAGCTCTTGTGGTTGTGCACATGGGCTGGAGTATGTGTGCTGTGTTTGGGCAGATATTGAAAAGAAAGCAGAAATGGAAGCACTGAAATCCCCATGAAGAGGAAGAAGTAGTTTTGAAGCAAAGTCAAAGTGAACGGAAAGGAAAAAAATTAAAGGCTCCATAATTACTGGAGAACTTGAGAGTAACAAATGCCAAGAATTAGGGCTTTTTTCCTTAATCTCACTGAGATGCGCTTTTCCCTGTGGGAAGTCTCTGATACTTTTAAATAGGGGTAGCAGGGCAAAGATACGGAAATTGGGTGACTTTCAATAAGATGCCCTATGATGGCAGCTGTTTCCTGGGCTGCCTCATCTCACAGTGGCACTGCTACATGTTAACTGAGTACAAGTCTACCAGGGTCAGGCAAATGAGCAAACCAGGAAAACGGATACAACCATTCTTACAGAAGGGCCTGGTGTCAGGCACACATTAAAATCAGAAGAACATTGCTTAAACATCTGCAGAAGTCTTCACTATCACTGCTAATTGAATCTAGAGATTGGTTTAATAAAACTAAGCAGCTTAGTGCAGAGATCTGCAGGAGAAAGTGACTGATCGGCTTTAACAAGTGATAGGTTCAGTAAAGACCTCTGTGTGGGTGAGACAGTGGCTGATGAGTTAGTGGGTGTCCCAGGAACCTCACTGGTGCCCTTGCAGGATTTGAGATCCAGCATTTGGCTCCTCAGCATTTGTAATTCTCTGGATGGACCCAAGTGCCCATATCCACACCTGATGTATAAACCCACCCACCAGACTTTTACACTAGCACTATTAAAATGGAAGTTTTAAATTATAGTTCAAACAGGCATGCTTTCCAGGCTTTTCCAATCTGTCATAGGGGAAATAACCACAGGCAACGGGATCTGTAGGAATTTTGGCTGGGATATATTCCAACTCAATAAAATACATAACAGGAAACTGCATGAAAGGAAAATTATTGCCACTGCAAAACCCAAGAACTCAGAATTTAGCAGATAACAGGTTTAGTGTTGCCCATGTGAGCTTCATTCTGCTCCTCCTCCTCATAAAAGTAGTTGATTGCAAGGTCATGAACTGTTTTTTGTCTACAGTGCTAATGTTTCTATCATGGATGAAATTTGCTTTTTATTAAACTATAATATATTGTTAATGTGAATTTCTGCTAAGCAGCCTGGATGACAAATGCTGAGAACTTGAAAGTGTCTGTGTGACATTCTTTGTGACACTGAAACTGCAAAGGCTTGTGTGCTGTTAAATTTTCTTTGATGTAGCAGAAAGCTGTAAGCAGTATTTGCATTATACAGCACATCATACCTGTCGTTATTCAGAGAGAGGAGAGTAATTCTAGACTAGAACATTTTGAGATTAATGCCTTCGAGAAGGGAGTCTGCAAAGAACCAAAGCATGGCACTGTATCGTGGTATTCCATGCACTCTTCATGCAGGGTCCACCACAGGGTGGGTGTCCATGGGAGGAGGGTCTGGCAGCTTGGGCAGTGCAGTGTGGGCAGCTGCTTCCACCTTCTGCACCAAGCCCCAGGAGCACATGAGCATCCAAGCGACCAGCACTGGGGCTCAGCTGAGGAGGGGATGTCAGGACCAGTATATTAAAGCACTCAGAAAAATGCAAAATTGATCCTAATGGTGAGACACTGGGTGTTGCTTGCAGGGTAGCTTACCTTCTGTCTCCAGTCCTGTGCTCACACAAGGCAGAAACGTGTTGAGTGGATACCCAGCTGGCCTTGCTTGGTACACCACTACTCCCACTGGTGTCATTAATTGGGTTTCACAGCAACTGTGGACCCAGCCTTACCCATGGACAGGAGGAATGGACCCAGGTGCATTTTGCTTGGTCAAGGCAGTAATGCACAGCTGATGCCAGCTCATCTCAGGATTTGCTAGTTGGAAGCCAGGTGGTTTGCACGTTCATGTTGGAGGCACTGTGCTATCTAGTGTGCATGTGTGCCTGGATTATCCATCATAAATTGCACAAATGCACAACTGCAATAATATAATCATATCTTGATGTTGTACATGTGTGTATGAATATTGTGTTAGCTACTTTGATGAAAGTGGAGTCTGAGAAGCAACTGCTTTTCCAGTGAAACAGGAGTAAAGAGGAAGTAGAGACTACTTGAGGGTTACTAAATCTGAAGTTAATTAATTATACTAGGGACACCCAAAGTCACAAATAGCTATTTGGACTGGATGAAAGCACTTAGAGCCAGAGTAGTGCCTCCCAGCTGGTGCCATGTGGGGTGCGCTATAAATCATAGAATCACAGAATCATAGAATCCTAGGGGTTGGAAGGGACCTCAAAAGATCATCTAGTCCAACCCCCCTGCCAGAGCAGGGTCACCTAGAGTACATCACACAGGAAGGCGTCCAGGCGGGTTTATTCACTTCGAAGGAGGTTGCCTCTAACATGAAATCATGGGAAAATCATAGAATCATAGAATGGCTAAGATTGGAAGGGACCTTAAAGAACATCAGGTTCCAACCTGCCATCTATAAGTAGGGACATCTCACACTAGATTCTGCTGCAACAGCAGAGAATCCTGCTTGGATCTGTGGAGAAAGCAACTGGGAAAAGCAGAGGCAGGGAAGCCGATGCTGTTGTCATTCCCTGCTGTGTGCCTTTGAAAAAGTGCTATGAAGTTTCAGACTGGATTGCATTGTCACACCACTGCAAGAGTAGGCTAGGCCAAGGGAAGACAAATCCTCCTGCTTTCGCTTCAAACTGGAGCTGTTTGATGGTAAATTGAAAAGAAAAAATGTTTGTATTAAAAGGAAGACCAAAGGACCTCACCGCCCTTTTCCCCTATGAGACAGTGCCATGGAATAGTTTTAGTCTTTTGAAATTTAATGTTCTACACTTTGTGCTCTTCTGTGCCGTAGAGAGCTTCTTCCCATCCCTTATTGCAGAATACAGAACAATGTAGGTTGGCTCTGAAAAGCTCATGTCCAACTCCCTGTTCTGAGCAGGTCCAATTACATGGAGTTGCTCAGGGCCATGCTCAGCTGAGGTTTGAATACCGGCAAGGATGGCAATCCCACAGTCTCTCTGGTCTTTGTTCCAGGGTGCATTGTGAAAAACCCATTTCCCTACAAAATGGAGAGTCTCAAAAAGATTTCCAACCACGGCATTTTCCCATGGTAATATTGAATCTGTATTTTTTACCACAATGTCAGAATATTAAAAGCAAAATCAGAAAATAACAACAGATGAGACAGATGTGACTGTATGATTTTTGTCAGAACAGCACAGTTCTTTATGAGGTTTTTCTGATTTGACAGCAAGACCTGTTCTTAGGGGTTATTGCTGGATCTAAACCTTTTGGGTTACCTCTAACTAGGACTTTGGTCAGTGTTACTGGTTGCTGGGGCCCTGGCACACAGCCCAGTGGCATACTCCTAATTTAAGCTCCAGAATAAGAGGTTGAAATTATGTGGTTTATTCTTTAACCCCTCTAGTGGCTTCTCTGCTGCCATTGAAATGTCTCTAACCAAAACACACTCATATGTGAATTCCAGGACTGGGGAATTACTCAATCCACAGTGTGGTTTTGTTTGTTTGTTGATTTTTGTGGGTTTTTTGCCACATATATTTTTATGTGCAATGCTGCTGTTGACAGCTGGATATATTGGCATTGCTCTCTTCCTTCAAACTCCATTATTAACTTTGATTTTAGTGACTGGATAAAGTTTCACATTTTGCTTTCGTTGTTTCTAGGTCTTTCAAAGGGTTTTGGTTTGATTAAAAGATGGGTAAATTATTCAAAGGCTCCTTAAAGACCTAAGCCTAGATTTTAAGCACTCATCTCCCATCAGCACTAGTAGAGTTATGAGGTGAAACAATTGTGGCAGAACTGGGTCTCCTTGTGCAGAATACTTCAAAGTTTGAGGACAAGGAGAATTCCTCATCTAGGTATTTTGCAGATTCTCCCCATCTGTAAATGGTTTTGAGCACAGGAAGAGCAAATCAGTAGATGTCAGGCACTCTGACCTTTCTTTTGCCACTAATTTGAGCCTATATTTTGTTTTAACAGCCTACCAAAATCTTATCTTAATCTGGACAGAAAGAGTGTTTCAGAGGTTCACACACACAGAGAATAATTTTGGTTGCAAGAGACCTTTAAGATTATCAAGTCCAACCATAACCAACTATTAATGTAACTCTAGCAAGTCCAGTACTAAAACCATGTCCCTAACCACCACATCTATACATCTTTTAAACACCTCCAGGGATGGTGATTCAACCACAACCCTGGGCAGCCTATTCCAGTGTTTAACTACCCTTACAGTGAAGAAGTTACTTCTAATATCTGATCTAAACCTCCCCTGGCACAACTTGAGCCCATTTCCTCTTGTTCTATTGTTTGCTCCTTGGGAGAAGCTCACTTTGCTGCAACCTCCTTTCATGTAGTTGCAGAGAGCAAAAGGTCTCTCTTCAGCCTCCTTTTCTCCAGGGTAAACAACCCCAGTTCTCTCAGACACTCCTCATAAGACTTGTTCTTCAGACCCTTCACCAGCTCTGTTGCTCTTCTTTAAACACACTCCAGCACCTCAATGTCCTTCTTGTAGTGAGGGGCACAAAACTGAACACATTACCCGAGGTGTGGCATCACCAGTGCTGAGTACAGGGGCACGATCACTGCCCTAGTCCTGCTGGCCACATTATTTCTGATACAAGCCAGGATGCTTTTGGCCTTCTTGGCCACCTGGGCACACTGCTGGATCATATTCATCCAGCTGTCAATAAACACCCCTAGGTCCTTTTCCTTTGAACAGCTTTCCAGCCACTCTTCCCCAGGCCTGTAGTGTTGCATGGGTTTGTTGTGACCCAAGTGCAGGATCTGACACTTGGCCTTGTTGAACCTCATAGAATTGGCCTTGGCCCATCAATCCAGCCTGTCCAGGTCCCTCTGCAGAGCCTTCCTCTCCTCAGGCAGATCAACACTCCTTTCCCAGCTTGGTGTCATCTGCAAACTTACTGAGGGTGCACTTGATCCTCTCATCCAGATCATTGGTAAAGGTGTTAAACAGGAGTGGCCCCAACACTGAGGTTATGGAGGCTGGAGTGCATCTCATTGTTTATCTTCCCACCAATCTAGCATGCTTTAATGCAGTAAGGTGTCAGCAACTCAGTGTTAGTTTGAGAAAATGCTGGAGAAACGCACTGAAAGGGCAGCCTAGGAATTGCTTTTAGAGGCAACCTACCAGCCTTCTGCATTCAAAACTTCTGAGCCTTGTCCCTGAGAGCTAGAATGTTTGAATACTTGCATGAATAGAAATTCCTTGTGCTCTGTCTCCTGGTCTTGAGCTAGAAATGAGCATTTGTGTCACTGTTTCAAGCCATTTCATTAAAGAAGAAGAGGAGAAGGAGAATAGCAGAAGCTGCGATTCTGGTCTTCCAAAGAATCAGTTTATTTCTATATGTCACTATGTGTACATGTCTGTATGTATACATACACATATATATATATAAATACTGATATATGTAAATATAGGTATATATGTATATAGAGAGGCATATATAAACATACACACATACATATATGTTGGACAGCTGTCCATTTTTAAATGGTCTGTTTTCATAGAGCATCTACTCTACATTTTCAGCATATGACTGTTTTACAGGTGAAGGAGTGGACTCAACTTTAAGTTTTGTCCTGCAGCTGAGAACAGACATACCTACTGCAAGTCCCCTTCCAGGGCATTTTTTCTGCTGCTCAGCTCTGCCTCCCGATGTACTGTTCCTCTAACTTCGAAGAACAAAATGTATTAGCATTTCTCTAAGTGGGAAATAGCCCTGTCAGACCCAGAGCCCAGGCAGAGAGGGAGATGGCAGACTAAATGAGTCGAGTTTTCCCATCTTTTCTCCTTCACAGCATTGACGTTTAGTTTCCCCCACATCATTGAGCCAGCTACTTATAATTCTCCATCAATGTGGAGACGACAGCAGGTGGTCAGCTCCAGCCTGACCAAACCAGCATTTACCAGGATGCAAAATCTACCCCATTTATTTTTAGAAGCAGAGACTGTAGAGGCTACAAAACCCACCTGGTGGAGGTTTATGGTTGTACATGCAAGTGTGTGATTGTGAAGTTACAACAGGCAGCACATCTTGTGTGAATCTTCCCAAACAGGTTCTCCTTTTACCTGGAGATGTGTTTGCCAGCCTCTAGGACTAGTCTGGGAGCCTGGATCTACCTGAGCTCAATTCAGGCACCTAGGAATTAGACTGCTGCACTAAAATCTTCTCCTAGGCTCCTCTATAGTCAGCAGAGAAAGATGGATATTTCCAAATGACTCACCAGCCTATTTGAAAACAGCTGCAAGTGAGCTCTGGACCAGCTGAGGTGGTGGCAGGGGTGAGGGATCCCAAGCCTGACCATCAGCTACCCTCTGTCAGTAATGCTACACAGCATGTTTGAAAGCAAACTGAGCTCTTCCCATTTGAAAAATGTCCTCAATAATGAAGAAAAACTGAAAGATCCCAGGTGGGTAGTGGTGACTGCAAACATGCTTATTGCTTCAGTTTGCCCCATTTGCTTAGGAACAAGGAGCAGAATATATTTAGACCTCAAGTTTGGGGAAAATGCTGATCTTGAGAATGCCATCCATTTCCAGCTGTTCCTTCCATAATACAGATGGGACTTGGAAAGCAGCACTGTCTTCTAATGAAATGCCTTCTGTCAAAAGCGAGTGACAAATAAAAAAAATCCAAACAGCAACAACAAAAAACCCACCACAAACAAAAAAACCCCAAACCCAAAAACCCAACCAACCAACCAAAAAAAAAACACCCAAAAAAACCCAAATGCATAGATTATTTTAAAATGCAATGATGCTCATTCCGCTCTGCATTAGGTTGAGTAAAGGACTGAACCACTAGTTGAAGGAACAGGTTCGTGCATTCTTCCTCTCTATAGTAATGGAAGTGATTCAAGGGTGTAGAACACTGTCTAGGCTTTTATCACTGTCCCAGGTCATTCCATTCCTGCAACAAACTGACCAACAACACATTATGTAGGTATGCACTGGGTGCACCAGGCAGTTTCTGCCTCTTTCCTACAGTCATGCAAGTTCTAGCCAACTCCAGTGCTATTCTTTCCATAGAAAATATTTTGTTCTTAGGAGGAATCCCAAACCATAAATCTTCTTCTGGTCACAGAACAAAATAATTCAGTTCTCTCATGATGTTCAGTGTTTCACAGGCCATGGAGACTGCCAGCCCCATGCTCCCATTTTCTTCTCAGGGTGCATGGACTCTGCTTGGACTACACATCCCATGCTACTTTTGGTCTCCTGTGTACATGATGGTCCAGAGGACATGTCTTGGCAGGAACATCACACAGTGGTGAGGAGGCAGATCCTTGGAAAACAAGAGCTTCCAACCTGAAATTTTGACTTGGGGGTAAAATCTTTGGCTGGAAAGATTATTTTTTACATGTGATTTTTGAGGGGGCTGGATGTGGGAGGGTATTCCTCTGTGGATAAGTATCTAACCATGGCAAATCCAAGAGATATTTTCTTGCACAAGATATAACTCAATGTTGTAAAGTCTGGGAGAGCTCTGTGTCCAAGTGCACCACAAATATGCTGCACATCTTTTACTCACATGAACTTGTCCTACCAACGACAGACAGCAGGAATGCATCACTTAATGTTTTTACCTACATTATTGGCCTTTGCAGTTTGTTGGTTTTTTTGTTTGTTTGTTTGTTTGTTTTCTAGTATATGGAAAATCAGTGATCGTTCAGATGGAGTTGGTCTTGAACTGCTTTCAGCATTTGTTAGACACAAATCCCTAGAGAGAAAGAACTCACAACCACCACAGTCAGCTGTTAATGCAGCTGGTAGACAACAAAGCTGCATGTCACCTCCTGTAAACATTTGGATGGCTACACCAATGAGAAGAGCACAAAGAAGCAAAAGCCCAGTGTGTCTGTAGGAAAGGTAATGCAGTTGCTATCCTATATTATTAATGCAAATTACACTCTCTGAAGAATATCTGATGGGTAATTTTGATCAGCTGTAGAGTCATCTTAGACTCCTAGAAGGGTTGGTTAAAATGGCCTTTTGGAGGCTCCAGTCCAACCTCTGACTCACAACTAGACTGATGCCAACACCAGATTAGGTGGGCCATGGCTTTGGCTGCCTCTTGGCAGCCTTTGTGGCTGGCAGTTCCCAGTTCTGTGGTGACCTGTGGCTTGGCTGCATCACCCTCCCAGGGAAGATGCCAAACTAATCATCCCAAATGTAAGAGCTGGCACTTTGGTCAACTCCTGTTGCCAGAATAAGAAATTTTCCCCAGGGTCTAACAGGCAAAGACTGTGGAGGGAGCACAGAGCTGTGAAAAACTCAGAGTGAGTCTGTGTAGAAGGGGAAGACAAAGCTCATTTTAGACAAGACACATTTCAGTTGCTCTCCCATTCTTCAACATTCGGAAGCACCTAGTTGTGTCTGTCAAGGATTCCTTGCGGTGACACAGAGGATTAGGAACAACAGACCCTGAGTCCTCATCTTGTCTCCAGATACCACCTATGATACTGTATGACTATCATTTTTAGAGCTCAACCCAGCACTGAGCCTGCTTCAGCTAGAGAAGGAGAAGCCACACGACTGGTGCTCCTTCACAATGTGTACCCAGCAGTCCTCCCAGTGCCACCTCCTGCCAGTTCCCAAGCATTATCCACAGCCCATCCTGGATTTCACAGCTGCTCTCAGACTCCTGATTTGTTGCATGTCCACCATTCACTGACTTCCTGCAGTGCTGTTTCTTCCAGTACTTCCACGTATGTGCTGTTTTACAAACAACTGTCAAGTTTTCTTTGCAAATTCCTACAGAGCTGGAACGTTTTACTTACTGTCACTGAAAAGGGTAGCTCTTCTTTTCAATAAAAACAAGGGAGTCAGAGACAGAATCACAGAATCGTCGTGGCTGGAAAAGACCTCTAAGATCACTGAGTCCAACCGTTGACCCAGCGGGAAAAAAAAAAACAAACCACCATGCCCACTAGAGCATGCCCTGAAGTGCCACATCTACATGTTTTTTGAAACACCTCCAAGGATGGTGACTCCGCCACCTCCCTGGGCAGCCCGTTCCAGTGCCTGACCACTCTCTCACTGAATAAACTGTTCCTAATATCTACTCTAAACCTCCCCTGGCACAACTTGAGCCCATTTCCTCTTGTTCTCGTTTACTTGGGAGAAGAGGCCAACACCAGCCTCCCTAAAACCTCCTTTCAGGGAGTTGTAAAGAGCAACAAGGTCTTCCCTCAAGCCTCCTCTTCTCCAGGCTAAACAACTCCAGTTCCCTCAGATTCTCCTCATAAGACTCATTCTTCAGACCCTTCATCAGCTCTCATGCCCTTCTTTAAACACACTCCAGCACTTCAATAACCTTCTTGTTGTGCAGGGTCCAGAACTGAACACAGTACTTGAGGTGCAGCCTCATCAGTGCCAAGCACAGGGGGACAATCACTGCCCTAGTCCTGCTGGCACACTAAGCGCAGGATCCTACATTTGGCCATGCTGGACCTCATACAATTGACCTCAGCCTATCAGTCCAGCCTGCCCATCTCCATTTGTAGATTCTTCGTACCCCCAGGTAGAACAATACACCCTCCCAACTTAGTATCATCTGCAAACCAACTGAGGGTGCACATGATCCCCTCACCCAGATCATTGATAAAGATGTTAAACAAGAGTGGCCCCAACACTGAGCCCTGGGGAGCAACACTCATGACTGGCCACCAAGTGGATTTAACTCCATTCACTACAACTCTTTGGGCCTAGCCATCCATCCAGTTTTTTATCCAGCAAAGAGCTATGCTGTGATCTGCCAGCTTCTCTAGGAGAATGATGTGGGAGGCAGTGTCAAAGGCTTTACTGAAGTCTAGGTAAACAACATCTGCAGCTCTTCCTTCATCCAACAGGTGGGTAAGCTGGTCACAGAAGGAGATTGGGTTTGTCAAGCAGGACGTGCTCTTTCTAAACCCACACTGGCTGGGCCTGATCCTCTGGCTGTCCTGCACTTGCCATGTGAGGACACTCAAGATGAGCCTCTCTGTGATTTTCCGCAGTACCAAGGTCAGGCTGACAGGTCTGTAGTTCCCCCAGTCCTCCTTTTGTCCCTTCTTACAGATAGGCATCACATTGGCAAGCCTCCAGTCATCTAGGACCTCCCTTGTTGACCAAGACTGTTGAGGGAGAGACATTTGGCGAGCTCCTCTGCCAGCTCCCTCAATACTCTTGGGTGAATCCCATCAGGCCCCATAGACCTGTGAGTGTCCAGGTGCCATAGCAGGTCATTAACTGCTTTCTTCTGGATTATGGGGAGGGGTTGTTCTGCTCTCTGTCCTTACCTCCCAGCTCAGTGCATAAACCCAGCTGGCCTACAGAAACCTGTGGAAAACGATGACCCTAAATAGGGTCTCTAGCTCCTCTCGGCTCTGTCTCGTGCATGTTGGTGTCTGTTGCATGCCTGAAGAAACACTTCTATGAACCATGAGCAGAGCAAAAGAAACAAGATCTCTGCATTGGGCACAAGGGATGGGAACAACTTGTTGCTTTGTGGAGCCATCTGTTCTTTGTCAATTCATTACAGCCATAGAAATCCAAGCCCTGGACTTGTACGGGCTGGAGGGTTCAGGCTTGGTTGGGTAGATGGCAGTCCATGCTTCTCTTGTTTTTAGTCTGTACTTATTGAAAGGGACTGTTGCCTGCTGTAGTAACAGCACTGGAAGAAAGGAGAAAAGTGAGATGAAGAATTCTCATCTGCCCCATCAAATAACACCAGAGTTGCCTGTGCAACTGCCCTGCATTCAGAGCAAAGTCACTGCAGCCTTTCTGCTTTCTCTCGGGGAAGACAGCTGATGGTTGAGTTGAATTACATCGCTCCATTAAGGAAATGGTTTGTCAATAGGAAGGCAGTTTTTGTGCTCAAAGCTTTGATGATCCTGTATCAACAATTCCCTCACCAACTATCAGAATCTTAACCTTTTATAAGGTGTACAGAGCAATTCCTGAATGTGTTCCTTTCCAAGACAGCCAGGTACTTTATCCCCTTTCTTAGGAGTTTTCTTGCTTTGATGTTGCTGCTTCTTTTTTCTCTAGTTCTGCTTCAAACAGTTTTGCCCAGGTCGCAGGGTTGCATTGGATTTGCTCTGCACTGGGTGCACAGGCCAAAGAAAGAAGTAGCTTGTAGGAACCTAACTGGTATCCCTGTGCATTTTGCAATGCCTTAGATACCCACTTTCATATGTACATTTTGAAAAAAGAGACAATGTCCAGTGTCTGATTTGACAAGGTTAAACACTAGCCTGTGTGATCTTGGAGAAGAGGACCTCAGCATTTCCTGGCTCATTTCTGCCAAGAGAAGGTCTGTTCTTTACAGCCAGTAGTCTGCATTGCTGGGCAGGCAGAAGCAGCAAGGGAGCAGGCTGTGGATACACAGATGTCAATCATGCTGGCACCAGATGCATAAGTTCAATGCTGCCCCTGCTTGTGCAGAGAACACTATCAAGAGTTTGTCTTACACGTAACAGCAGAATCAGCTTTGCAGAGAAAGCCACCTTAGTGAGCCTGCTAACACACAAGTTAGTAAGATATACATCTTGAAGCTGAATATCATAGAATCATAGAATCATAGAATCCTAGGGGTTGGAAGGGACCTCAAAAGATCATCTAGTCCAACCCCCTGCCAGAGCAGGGTCACCTAGAGTACATCACACAGGAAGGAATCCAGGCGGGTTTTGAATGTCTCTAGTGAAGAAGACTCCACAGCCTCTCTGGGCAGCCTGTTCCAGTGCTCTGTCACTCTCACAGTAAAAAAATTTTTTCTGATATTCACCTTAAACCTCCTATGCTCCAATTTGTATCCATTACTCCTTGTCCTATCACTGGTCATCACTGAAAAAGCTTAACTCCATCTTCTTGACACTCACCCTTTACTTATTTGTAAACATTGATGAGGTCACCCCTCAGTCTCCTTTTCTCCAAACTAAAGAGACCCAGCTCCCTCAGCCTTTCCTCATAAGGGAGATGTTCCACTCCCTTAAGTATCTTTGTGGCTCTGTGCTGGACTCTTTCCAGCAGTTCCCTGTCCTTCTTGAACTGAGGGGCCCAGAACTGGACACAATATTCCAGATGCAGCCTCACCAATGCAGAATAGAGGGGGAGGAGAACCTCTCTTGATCTACTAAGCACACCCTTTCTAATGCACCCCAGGATGCCATTGGCCTTCTTAGCCACAAGGGCACAGTGCTGGCTCATGGTCATCCTCCTGTCCACCAGGACCCCCAGGTCCCTCTCTCCTACACTGCTCTCCAGCAGGTCAGCCCCCAACCTGTACTGGTACATGGCGTTTTTCTTCCCCAAATGCAAAACTCTACACTTGCCCTTGTTGAACTTCATCAGGTTTTTCCCCGCCCAACTCTCCAGCCTGTCTAGGACTCTCTGAATGGCAGCACAGCCTTCTGGTGTGTCAGCCACTCCTCCCAGCTTGGTGTCATCAGCAAACTTGCTGAGGGTACATTCTGTACCCTCATCCAGGTCGTTGATGAAGATGTTGAACAACACCGGTCCCAGTACCGACCCCTGAGGGACTCCACTAGTCACAGGCCTCCAACTAGATTCTGCCCCATTGACTACAACTCTCTGACTTCTTCCTTTCAACCAGTTCTTGATCCACCTCACTGCCTGATCATCAAACCCATACTTGATCAACTTATCTACAAGGATGCTGTGGGAGATGGTGTCAAATGCTTTACTGAAATCAAGATAGACCACATCCACTGCTCTGCCATCTTCTATCCACCTAGTAATTTCCTCATAGAAGGCTATGAGGTTAGTCAAACATGACTTAGCCTTGGTAAAACCATGTTGACTGCTCTTGATGACCCCCATCTCCTTGATATGTCTAGAGATAGTGCCAAGGACAAGTTGTTCCATCACCTTTCCAGGGATGGAGGTGAGGCTGACCGGTCTATAGTTACCCGGGTCCTCCTTCTTGCCCTTCTTGTAGACTGGAGTGACATTTGCTATCCTCCAGTCCTCAGGCACCTCTCCTGTTACCCATGACTTACCGAAGATGATGGAGAGTGGACTAGCAATGACCTCCACCAGCTCCCTCAGCACCCTTGGATGCATTTCATCCGGACCCATCGATTTATGGATGTCCAGATTACTCAACTGATCCCTAACCCAATACTCATCTACCTGGGCAAACTCTTCCTTTATCTTGACTTCTTCTGGGGCTATATGAAACTGGGGCTCATGGGGAAAGCCTGCAGGAGTAAAGACAGAGGCAAAGAAGGCATTCAGCACCTCTGCCTTCTTTATATCCTCTGTCACCAGGGCACCCGCCTCATTCAGCAGTGGGCCTATATTGCCTCTGGTGTTAGTTTTGTCAGCTATGTATTTGAAAAAGCCCTTTCTATTGTGCTTAACCCGACTTGCAAGGTTAAGTTCCAAGGAGGCCTTAGCTTTCCTAGTTGCCTCCCTACATTCTCTGACAACAGTCCTATATTCCTCCCAAGTGACCAGCCCCTCCTTCTATGACCTATAGATTTTTCTTTTCCACTTGAGTTTGTCCAGCAGTTCCTTTTTTAACCACGCTGGTCTCCTAGCTCCCTTACTAGATTTTCTACCCATTGGGACACACTGATCCTGTGCTTGCAAGAAGTGATCCTTGAATGTTGACCAGCTATCTTGAGCCCCTTTACCTTCTAGCACTCTGTCCCATGGGACTTCCTTTAACAATTGATTGAGGAGGCCGAAGTTTGCTCTGTGGAAGTCCAGGGTTCTGGTCCTGCTGAGTATTCTGTTCCTCCCACACAGGATCCTGAACTCCACCATCTCGTGGTCACTGCAGCCAAGGCTGCCATTGACCACCACTGCTTCAACAAGGCCCTCCTTGTTGGTGAGCACAAGATCCAGCAGCGCTCCTCTTCTAGTCGGCTTGTCCACCATTTGCATTAAGAAGTTGTCGTCAATGCACTGGAGGAACCTCCTAGACTGTGAAAGGCTGGCTGTGTGAGTCTTCCAACAGATATCGGGGTAGTTAAAATCTCCCATGAGGACCAAGGACTGTAATTGTGAGGCTGCTTTCAGCTGCCTGTAGAAAGCCTCATCAACTTCCTCATCTTGATCAGGAGGTCTGTAGTAGACCCCCACAACTGTATCACCCAATATGTTGGGGCACATCTGATAGCTTGGTTGGCATTGTATGTGTTGTGCCTCCAGTCAAGGTGTCTGTTGTGAGCTTAGCTCTGTGTTGTGCTGCTAGCTTGCACTGCAGGGTGCATGGGCACTCTCCCTGTGGCTCTTCTTCCCTCCATGCGGCTAAGCAGGGACACATTCTCATCCTTAATCTCCTTTCGGGTTAATTCTGCTCTGACAAAGATTTAGCTGGCCTCAGTTTTTTGCTGTTTTGCTTTTTTCTCCAGTGTATCTGTCCCTTTTTTTAAAGGCAAGACAAATTAGATTGTTACGAAGAGAAGCTATACCCAGAAGGCAAAATTCTTCAATAAGAGAAAAAAGGGAGAGAAAAATCATGTTCTCTTAGCCTGGCAGTAGCCAGGAAGAGCTGTAAGTCTCCTGGGAGGTCTTGTTACTGAAGATCAAAGAGGCTCAAAGGAGATTCGCTTGCTTTGGAAAAAATCTCCAGAAAGCTTTTTGCTCCATCCACAAGCCATTTCCCATCCAGTAACCTAGCCAGTAAAATATTTTGTGAGCCTCCTTAAAGCACCGAACTAAAAGGTGCAGAGTATGAAGTGCAATTTTATGGCCCTAAGTATATTTCCAAAATATAATTTAACATGGAATTTTAATGCACAGAGTGGACTATATAAAAGGCAAGGTGGGGACACTTCTGGCCTGGATGGAAACCGCTGAACTTACTTTATACTCTGCTTTTGAGAGGAGAGAGCTGGTGCTGAGCTCTCCGGGACCTACAGAAACCTGGGCAGAGAGTCATAAACCAGAACTACCTCATCATGAGAATGTTTATCAAGAAATGGACCTAATAGACCTGGTCACTACTGCTGAGCAAGTCAAGTCAGGATTTCCCTGGCATACAGGTGCTTTATTTCTTTTTCAGTACAATTCTGCAATAAAATCTTTGTTTCCATTAGGCATTAGTGGCAGATGAGAGACCATAAGTGTAATTGCATTGCTAATATATTGCTAATATATTGCTCTTGCTGTAGCCAGTAGTTTCTTTCCTCAATAAATGATACAGACTTTATGATACAGACAAGTTTACACTTGGTCCTTATCAAGTATTCCGAAAATCAGAAAACACTAAAACATTTTCTGAGCACAAAATAGAATATGTATTCACAATTCATATTCAGAGCATTGGTTCTTTATTCTGAATGAGGCAACAAATACCAGGCAGACTGAGTATCCTTCAGCCTGATCATGTGCTCAGCAGAAGGTCCTTCTGACTGTATTTGCAATGTGTGGCAGTCATTACACTAAGTAAAAATATTTGGCTTATTTATAGTTGTTGAAAACATGTCTGAAACTTATCTTCCCAAGTGAGTGTGTTTCTTTGAAGCAAAGATAAACAAATGCTTCTCAAACTGTTCTCAGATCTTTAAGTGTTTGAGGTTTTCTCAACCCATCACAATACAGAAAGTCACTTTGAGAGAGAAGAAGACTCCTGGGGTAAGTTTCAGAAAAATACTGACAGTGTGTTTCCCCTCTCCACCAGACAGCTGAGCCCATTAATCAAGACCGTCTCAACTGCAGGGAGATACTGAATGGAGACTGGAGACCATCTTCAAAGCTTAAGTCACCCACCCCATGCCTTGGCAGCTGTTGGTTGTCTGACTATCTATAGCTACTTCATAGAATCATAGAATCACAGAATGGTTTGGGCTGGAAGGGACCTTAAAGATCATCTAGTTCCAACCCCCCTGCATGGGCAGGGACACTAGACCAAGTTGCTCAGAGCCCCATCCAGCCTGACCTTGAACACGTCAAGGGAGGGGACATCCACAACTTCCCAGAGCAGCCTGTGCCAGTGTGTTCCAGAATGTTTCCATCATAGGTGTGTTAATGCAACATTTGGGGCACTCTGAATCTGGAAAGGCATGAGATTATGGTGGACAGCGTGATGAGGGTAGGTTCTTGTGCTTTTCCTGTTAAATCAGCACTGCCAATCTGTCTCAGGTGCCTGAATGAGAATGCACGTAACATGGGAAGCCAATGAGAAGCACTTAGGAAGAAATAGTGTACCTAATAAGAGTGAAACAGTTCTTGCCATAGCAGAGGAGCACGTCCTAGAAGGACCAGGACACTGTAGACACTGGCCTGCCTGTAGTCAGCAGCTGCTGCTTTGAAGAAGCAGCAATAACCTATCTTGTGAAAACTTTGAGGCTAATAGCCTGCTTCTGCACTGCTAATTTTCCCATTTCCTGAAACCATAGAGAAGGAGCAGCTTTGTTAGGAAGTGACATTAAAGTTAGGATGAGATAATCACATACGTATCACTTCATACAACCTACAAAGTTGGTACCACCTTCTACAACTCAAAGATTTGTTAGGTCTATTAGGCTGGCTTAAGGTCCCACCTGATGGATGCTGGCTTACAGTTAGGACTTGTGAGAAACCAGTCTCTTATTCTGATGCAGAGTTCTCAGGTTCATAACTTTCATTTGTGCCTAATTCTTTTTCCTCAAACTGTAAGAGCAGAAGTAGAAGGCAGCAGCTCCAGGAGCTTACTCTTGACAAACTGGAGATGCAGCTCAATACAGGAAAGTGAAGGGCTGTACTTGGGTAGGAGTTACATGCAAGCCTGACCTTGGCTTGGTGAGCTACTGTAGTGACCTGAGCCACAGCAAATCACAAGCCAAACAAGAGGAAACTGTGCCTCATACTGGGATGTATCACAGGCAGTTGTATCACACCACACATCCTCCTCACGTGTGGAGAGTTATTGGGATGTTGCTATTTGCTGTGGGTCAGCTGTGGGCTGGAGAGCTGTGTCTGAGCTGGAGCATTCATCATGGAAGGGGTGTAGACCTGCCGGAGAGAAATCCCAGGAACAGTGTGAGGTGGTTTCCAGGTCAGAACCAAGGAAGTGTGCACTATGAACGAAAGCAAATAGAAGCAGGGGTTGTCTTTTTTTAACCTATCCTGGAATTGCCTTCTCTGCCACCAGCCTGCCTGGGCTTGCACTCTGCCTTGAAGGCTGCACACTAGTAATAAGCATAAATATTTTAACATTTCATACTAATGAAAGTGATGACCATGTGCCCTAAAGATAATAGGCATCAAGCTGTCATGTTTTAGGTGTGAACAGATGCATTTTCCCCTGCAGCAATTTTCCTCTGTAAGAGTAGTGATATTATTAAAATTTGCCCAGAGAGCATTTTAGCAGCTCATTAAACACAGCTGCATATTTTGTGTAGCATTAAAGCAATTCACTTACTAATTAACGTAATGTGTAATGAGACATTTTAACTAAAATTGTTTTTCTCATGTGAATACTTTTCATTCATCTCATCTAGTGTCCTATCTGGAGGATAGGATCAACTGCCATAGAGAGTCTCTGAAGGTGCTGCATAGCCCTGACTGGCTCTTCTTCTGAGTGTGTCAGGTCCCCCAAAGCAGCCATCCACCTCTGCACTGGACTTGTTAGCCTTCTTCCTCTTATCTCCATCCTACTTCTTCCAAATACCTATCTTGATATTTCTCCATACTTTGCCCTCCTCTTTTGGACATCTGTGTTTTTCCTCATGTGTCCATAGGTGCCATGTAGTTTCTCCCTTTATATAATCATAGAATAATTTTGGTTGGAAATTACCTTGAAAACCATTGAGTCCAACTGTTAACCCAGCACTGCCATGTCCATCACAAAACCATGTCCTTAAGCACCACATCTAAATGTCTTTTAAATGCCTCCAGGCATGGTGACTCAACCACTTCCCTGGGCAGCCTGTTCCAGGGCCTGTCTGACAACCCCTCTGGTGAAGAATTTTTCCCAAACACCCAATCTAAACCTGCCCTGGCACAACTTGAGGCCATTTCCTCTTATTTTATCACTTGTAACTTGGGAGAAGAGATAGACACTCATTTTGTTACAATTTCTTTTCAACTAGTTGTAGAGCCATAAGATCTCCCCCTCAGCCTCCTCTTCTCCAAACTAAACAACTCCAGTTCCCTCACCTGCTCCTCCTAAGGCTTGTTCTTCTGACCATTCACCAGCTTTTTTGCCCCTCTTTAAACATGTTCCAATACCTTAATGTCCTGCTTGCAGTGAGGGGCTCAAAACCACACAGGATTCCGAGGTGTGATATCACTAGTGCTGAGTACAGGAACCATCACTTCCTTTCATGCTGCTGCTTCTCTTTTTATCAAGGGCTCTCTGGGTAGTTTTGCAGCCCTATGAATTCACCCATGTCTCAGAGCAGCTCTTCTGGTGCCTTTGCTCCCCGGAGCTGCTGGATGGCAGAGCTAGAGCTGCTCTTTGCTGTGCAATGGCCTGAGGCACCTGGGAGCTTTGTTGAGCCAAGGCCCCTCCACACTGGGACCCATTGGTCCCCTGAGCTTCAAGGGATGTATTTGTCATTCCTTGCCCTGCCCCAATACTGTCCTCAGCTTCTTCAATTGCAGTGGCCTAGCCCTCGCATGCACATGCATGGCACATAAGAGGACACGTGTATCTTCAATTTCGAGCTCGTAGTGCTTGCTGCAGGTCATCACCAAGACCTCAATTGAGAAAAGCAACAGTAAATAGTCTTATGCTACATAGCCATGTGTTTTCTGCCCTTACATGTGACCAGGTCAGTTCTAAAGCTTTTCCAAGGCTGGGATAGGATTAAAGAGTCCCCATTTGGGTCTATCACTGGAATCTTTTCAGGTCTTGCTTAGTGCATGTCAGGTTTTTGTGCAGCCTGGGTCCTGTCATCCAGTGTCAGGAAGGAGCTCTTGTGTGCTGAGGGAGTTCTTCTCCCTTCTTCCCTAAGCCAGCATCTGGCCAGATAAGCATTATAGTGGCTCTTCTGGGGTGGCTATGGCATTAATTTTGCACCCTGAGAGAGGGTGACCTCAGGGACACCTCAGGGCTCTCAACTTGCTTGGGACAAGTTGAGTTGCACCAGGTCCTGGTGTTGGGCAGCAATGTGGTGCTGCAGCTCCTACAGCAATGGGGAACAGCAGGTCTGCTGCAAGGAGGAAGCTGTGGGATAGTCTCTTGCTAGGCCAGCAGTTTGCAGGCAAACCATCAGGATGCAGAGTCATGGACTGTGGTGTGTGGGAAGCAGGACACAAGATGGATAGGGAGGGCCCAGGCCATTCCTGCAGCTCGGTTTTGCAGAGCAGCCAGATCTCAGGTGACCTGATTCCTCAACACATAGGAAAATCTGCAACAGATTCAGGGAGGTGCTATACACACAGAGTTTGCTTCTTTGCCCTAGATGGAAAAAAAGGGTTCAGCATTATCTGCAGAGCAGCCACCATGAATCAAAATTGTAATTCACTTGTTCATAAATAGTGGTATGACTTTGGTTTTCCTGATAAGTAATATGACATAGGGCATTCACTTGAAAAAAATGGAGTAGTTAATACACCACAATGTCCAACATTCCTAAAGATACCTGGGATACTCCCTAAATTTAAAACAGACACCCCCTAACCTTAAGTAGAACCAAGTATATAATATATATATAATATGTAATACTAATATAGTTTTTAGTAGCTTCCCTGTACATTGCTTTGTAACCACAGAATTACAGTTGATTGGTGTAAATCTTATTTTGGAATATTCTGGCCTCATCCCAGAGTAATTAAAACAAGTTTTATTTTGTCCACTTCCACAAATACAGAGCTTGTGTGATGTTTGTATGGGACCTGGAAAACTGGATCAACCTACATTTCCTTACAAATAGTTGGCCATAGACTAGCATCTCTTTACCTTGTTAGTACAAAGTATCCTGAAAAGTTCAGCGTTAAGTAGAAAATAGAGCAAGATGAGGAGCTTGCCTCATCTTTTGAGCATTTAATGTTAACTTTGCTGCTAGACTCCTCTCACTGGATTGTAAAATGATGGTTTGTGTGTTGGTGATGGGCAGTAATGGGATTACACAAGAGGCTTCCACGTCACTGCTTACTGTGCTGCTGAGCAGGAATCTGGGAAAATGCCAACCATGATCTTTTCAGGCACTTGCAACACCAGACTGGCAGTAGAGCACTGTTGATGGACACATCTTTGAAATATCTCCAACGTCAAAATCTGCCACCCACAAATGAACAGGGAATTCAAGGGATTATCACTAGCAACCTTCCTCTGCTAAACAGCTTAATGAATTTCAATAATGTCTACTGGGAGTGGGTGAACTGAATAACATGAATATTAATAAACATTTTTTTTCCATGATCCCTAAGGTATTATTTTTCCTTCTTGTTTAATGTAAGGAAGGTGCTGTGTAACTATGGAAACCTTCAAACCCATTTCACCCAAGTTGTCAGCTGGGATGCAAGGGCAGAGAAAGTGGAGAAGAGATGCTTTTTTCTTTGGCAGATTTCCCACAACTCCCAGATCCCACAAAAACAGGACACAGGTTCTCTTAGGGGAGGGCATTTATCTTGTTCTGTGAACAGTCTAATTCTCCACCTTTGTCTTTATGTTCCGAATCCTTCCACCCATCTGGCTCAGCCTGGGGTTTCACTGTCTGGATGCTGCACAACTCACTATCCATGCAGGAAGGAAACAGTGGGAAGGGAATCAGAAGAAGAATCAAAGTTGTAGAGGCTCCTACAGCCTTGCTGGCAGACTCATAGCAGGAGCAGAAGCAGGAATTAGTTCCCTCAGCCAATACATCCATTTATGCATTCTTACTTTCATCCCAAAGATAGTGCTTTTGGTCTTGCCAGTCCCTGTGAGATTGTCAGTAGTGGAGACTGTGCAGCCCCTGCCTGCTCTTTGGGCAAAGGGGGAGAAGATGAAGGCACTGACAGGCTAGGCAGGATTGGCAGCACTACAATGCATGGAAAAAAGCCTCCTTTGGTTCAGGAGACAAGAACTGAGGTACTGGTGAGACCAGAAGTAAAATATCCTGAGAATACAATCACAGGAATTAAAAGTGAGCAAAGACAAAGGCACTGCTGTTTTCTACTTCCTATCTCAGCTGTATCAGCAATTTGGGTCGAAGGTAGTTCTGGCCCAGGACCCAGGGATCAATCCCTGGTTATGATCCAAAGATCAGAAGATCAAAGATCATTGCAGCCTAGTTGTGATCAAAGAGTAGTGTTCACACCAGCAGTCATACAATATGCTGTTTGGCACATTGGTACTGCAACTCTGGACAGTCTCTTTAGTCCAAACCCTCCTGCTTAGGTGGAGTATGCAGGCATATTATTATTATTGTTGTTGTTAAATTTTAATTCTATATTTATAATCATCATAATAATAATTATTGTATAGAATTTTGAAACTGCATAAAAAGTTGTACAAAGGAAGAAGTCGATTAAAATGAGACATTACAATGTGTGCATAACTAGGACTGGCAGGGCTTAAGAGAACAAGTAAGGAGGTCTCTGAGAACAGTGAGCAAAAGAGAGATTGTAGTGATGGCACAGGCTGAAGAGCAGGCAATGGAAATTATTAACTATGTTGAAAAAAAGGCACATTCACTCATACTGCGTTTTTGCCTTGCCTGTCTTTAGAGTGGACCGAGAGATTGCTCATGTATCGGAGCAGGAGGAAAGATTTTGTCTTTATTACAGACAAACATATTTAGATCAGTAGACCCCAATCACTTGTACCCACAGGTCTAAAACAATGGCTAAGGAGACATTCCAGCTCACCGAGGTTCATTCTTCACTGATACTAGAATAATTTCAATTGGAAAGCAAGCAGTTTTGTCCAGGACCTTAGAAGATCACCTAGTCCAACTTCCTCAACACAAGCAAACACTCTCAAAGCTTTTCCAACTAGAGAGGGTTCCTGCAGAAGCAAATCTGGAAGCAGTGGAGGAGCTTACAGAGTCTGGGACACACCAACATTTTGCACATGTGCAGATGCTGAGTGGAATGACCTGGTGAGTGCTATCTGATACAGCAAAAAATATGGGGAGTTGAAGAGGAGATTGGAGTCATGTGGATGAGATTAATAATTAGTGGCTGTCAAAAGGGTCTTCTGGGAAACAGGTTTGACATGGGTTTTCTTTTTAAGAGAGGCAACAGGTTTCCTTGGCAACTGCAGGCATTTGTATGGACCAACCACACTTTGCCTTTGGGAGCACAGTAAAGTCCTCTGCAGCAGTTCTGTGAGACAGCTTGTGTGAGCCAGGTTGTGCTGCACACCCCTTGAGTGGGTGAAGTGAGAGTGAGGAGGGGCCTCAGTGCAGGCCGAATGAGAGTGTTACTCCCAGCTTACCCTGGAGTATTTACATTCCTGAAGAGCTGATTCAAGTCAATCTCATCTAGCTGCTGAGAGATCCACAACTTAAATAAACATTTGAGGCAAAATAGGGAACATCTGAAGTTTGTCAGGGATCTTGTACTGTGTTTGCTGCTTTCGGGCAGGAACCTGTTCCCATCTGAACATGGTAGTGATCACCCCAAGCACCTTCAGAGCCCTATGAGGCCAGCACTAGGCAGATGTATGCCCCATCTCTGTCTTTGAGGTCATCTAGCAAGAAGTGCTTAAACTCAAGCAAAAGTCCTGATGTTGATTTCAAAACGGCATCACAAGATAACAATATCTGAGAGTCTCATGAGTCCACAGAAACACCCTTACCATTTGCTGACTCGGGATCCAGTTGCTCCTTGTGGCAAGACTCTCCATTCCATCAGCTAGCTCAAATGCTTTTAGGAGGTGAGAGAGATTATCTGATTTCCTTATGATGCTTTCACTGCTCAACCCTGCCAGGCTATGGCTTTCCCCCATGTTTTTCTGGACTTTCATCAGCACTACAAATAGTTTTGCCAGTTCTGTATGGGGAGGCCTATAGTTCAAGAACTTCTTGTGAACCTATTATAGGTCAACACTTGCCATTCTCATAATGTCTGGAGCAGGTTTTTGCTAGCAGCGTGGATAACTCATTTTTCTATTCCTTTGTTGTTCCTTGCTGGTCTGATGATTAAACCATCCTTAAAAAATGCATTATCTTCAGGATAAATTTAGACAAACTAATGGTTTCACTTCTCAGCAGGTTCATTTTTTTATTTCACTGTTGGTGATATAGCAGAAGGTCCACTGGTTTTGAAGCTAGTGCTATATTTAAATAATCCTTTGAGTCTTTTAGTTTTCAAGTTTCCAGTATTAATATATTTTCGTGTTTGTAATTTTCTGTGCTGCAATGGATGTCTGGGACTCTCTCATTCATAGGAAGAAGAGGAAGATCATCAAAACAATTTTTGATACATGGTTTTTACTGATGGTCAATAGGATTGGGAGACTTGGTTCCTTATAAGGCCTTTGAGACCTCCATAATCAAGCCTGATCTCCACCTCCTGGTAATGTTTGTCAGGGAAAGACTCAGTCTAAGGGTTTATCCTCTCCTACCCTGGTAGGAAACAGACATTCTTCCATAGGCCTTTTGTTCACACACTGAAGGCAACGTATCAGCCAAATAAAAAATAAAATAAAACCTAGATTTTGCTGTTGGCTTCCCAAAGCAAAAGGCCTTTGGCTCATTTTCCTTGGCAAGGAACTGCTAGTTTCTGAAGTCAAGTGTTCAGCTTCATGCCTTTGTAAGGATATATATAATTACAACATTTTCTCAATGGCCATCCAAAGAAAGAGAAAAAAACTCTCTGTTTGCTTCTGCAGCACGACCACACAACCACTAGAACTTTTTTCATTGGTGGTTGTTTCTTCTGTGAATCCTTTCAAGTGGCCTGAAGATAGAGACTGAACTAAGATCTCTACACAGACTTCCTACTGAGGATACAATGTGCCTTCGTCAGGGAAGACCTCTATTATTTGCTAGATGACAAACAGTCACACCATAGGCCATCTGGCCTAAAGATCACCCACACCAGGGTTTATCCTGCACTTCAAGCCCTGAAGCTCCCAAAATGTTATCTCTCCAGTTAGTGGTCTTGAGCTACTCCATGGCACTTTATGCCTGAGGACTCTATGGGCACTTACACTTCTCTACCATTTCTTCCCTTGTAAAATGGAGGCATTTGCACACCCTGAGTGGTTGCAAAGACCTGCATTGACTGCAGACCATGGACTTGATGAATTGTACTTGGTTTGGTTATTAACTTGGAATTTTTCCCTCTGAGGCTGAAGGATCCTTTGTCCCACAAATCAGACAGGGCTTCCCTGAGGCAGGAGGAGGGAGGTGAAGCAATGTAGTCAACGCAATCTGTAGAGTTAATGGGGCTATGCCATTTCTCATTAGTGAAAGATTTGGCCTTCTGTGCTAGTAGTAGTACATGAGCAGAGAAGGAGCAGGGCACTCCAAACAGACTGTTAAAAAGGATATCTTACAATTACTTACATAGGCTGAAGCAGCTTTCTATGCAGTATTTAAAATATATATATTCACTGTAGCTAGTTTAAACTGTATTGCTTTAATTGGGGTGAGGTAAGGAGGGAGGGAAAAGTTACTGTAAGTAGTTATTTTACTACTTGCTATAGACACTAAAAAAAAAAAAATAGTATTATTTTAACTGAATTTGGAGTTCCAATGAAAATTCTGAACATGGAAATTAAACCTCTTTCTTAGGAAACTGTAGCCTTTCTTCTCTGGGCTTTCACAAACTCTTCTTTTTTTTCCTTAACCCCAGTACAAACCTAAAGGTTCTGCCTTGTAGTTTGGCTCTTTTTCTGAAAGAGACCATTAGCGTCAGTAATGCTGTCTTGTTGTAGGGATGCTTTCAGCTGTGCCTTCAGGAGGTGCTGCTGTTACTTCAGCTGCCTATACAGCATTGTCCACAACTAGGCCAGACATCATCTTGACCTTCAAGCCCTCATCAGTGGGTTAGACTGTTCATAGGTAAGGATCTGTCAGATAAATGCTGAGGAGCAGAAAATAACCTAACTTCAGGAAAACTCAGCGTCTCACATGCTTTGCTTTCTTCTTCTTAAGTGTGCTATCTCAGACTGCTGCTGAAATTTCATTTGTTAATGGAATATTTCAACAGCTTCTTTAGAAGAATGCCAAGCAAGCAGAAAATCAAAGCATGCATTACGTATGTGAAGATACAAGTTCTCAATTTTCATACAAATGCTTGGATCAAATCTTGACAGGATGTAGCTGTGAAGTTGTTCCACTGATTTGCCATCATTTTCCAATGGCCTAGAGGTCCCAGCTTGTGAAAATGTATCACAGCATCAGCCAGGGTCCCTCCAGGAGTACTACCTCATGGTTTGGGTAAACCAGCATTAGAGATAAGAAGTGGAAAACACAGACAAGTAGGGAGGAAAGGAGAAACACATCAGCAGACTGCATCAGAAATTTTGCAGCTTTCTGACCCTGCTGTGAATCTTCCCCAGTCCATTCCACTGCAGAGATAGGTGGTCTCACCAGCCTCCTCTCCCAGAGTCAGCTGCCAGGCTTTTTGGCAGCTCTCATCCATGGCTGGATTTGACTGTGGAGGTGTGAGTGTGCCTTGAGCACACCTGGGCTATGACTTAGAAGTATTTCCTAGCCACAAGTTCCAGGCTGCATCCAGCTAGGCTGAACAGCCCTGTGGTTGACCTTGGCTGGTTGCCAGTACCCACCAAGCTGCTCCATCACTCCCCCTCCTCAACAGGACAGGGAAAGAAAAACACAAAGAACAGCTTATGGATTAAGATAAGGACAGGGAGATCACCTCCCAGTTACTGTCACAGGCAAAACAGACTCAACTTGGGGAAGTTAATTTAATTCATTGCCAATTAATAACAGGGTAGGATAATGAGAAATGAGAACAAATCTAAAAACACCTCTCACCACTCCCTTATTCCCAGGCTCTGCTTCTTTTCTAACCTCCTCCTCCCAAAGCAAAGCAGGGGGATGGGGAATGGGGGCTGCATTCAGTTCATAACACTTAGCCACTCCTCCCTCCTGATGCTTTTAACTTGCTCCACCATGGAGTCCCCTGCTTCAGTTTGTAACCCACAGATACAGTCTTTCACGACCTTCTTTAATGTGGGTCCTCCCCATGGGGTGCAGTTCTTCATTAACTGCTCCAGCATGGGTCCTTTCTATCGGGTGCAGTCCTTAAGGAACAGACCACAGGTCCCCAGCAGGGTCATAGGACCTTCCAGAAAACCTGCTCCTGCCTGGGCTCTTCTCCACAGGCCATGGTTCCTGCCAGATGCCTGGTCCAGCATGGACTCTCCACAGGGTCAGAGCTCTTTCAGGACACATCCACCTGCTCTGGTATGGGATCCACCACAGACCGTAGGTGGATATCTAATTCACCAGGGACTTCCATGGGCTTCAGGGGGACAACCTGCCTACCATGGTCTTCTCCTCAAGCTGCAGGGGAACCTCTGTTCTGGCACCTGAAGCACCTCTTCCCCCTCCTTCTTCACTGACCTTGGCATCTGCAGAGTTGTTTCTCTCACATTTTCTCATTCCTCTCTACTGAGGAGAGATGTTGTACAGCATTTTCATCCTTTCTTAAATATGTTATCAGAGACAAGCTACCAATGTCACTGATGGGCTCAGCTTTGTCCAGCAGCTGGAACTGATTCTGTCCGACATGAGGGCAGCTGCTGGTATCATCTCACAGAAGCCAGCCCTACACTTTCTACCAAAATCTTGCCACATAAACCAAATACAGGCTCTGTTAAGTCCCTGAAAGTGGTGGGAGTGGCCAGCTCCTGGAGGTGCCCAGACAGCTCATGTTCCTATTAGCACTTTCCCTGGATACTGCTAGAAACAGGGGACAAGGAAGATTTTTTTCCTGCTCTGCAGGGAATTGGAAGTGCTGAAGCTTGCACTGGCAGGGTAGCTTTTCACATCCTCTTTAACAGTGTGATGATCATGCTTGCTTACCATGCCCAACAGAGAAGGGGCTGAGATTCCCCTCCAGATGCTGGGATGTCTGAGGTAGAGAACAGACCAGACTCTGCCTATCTTTGTTCTGTATTTCAGACCCTGGCATAAAGCAGCTCAGCTGCCCTGGCTCAGATCATTTCCACCAGTTCATGGGACCTACAGACAGGAGAGGGATGGGTTTTCTTTCATTTTCTGATTGTTGCATTAATTTTAAATTTCCTTACATTCTGACATGTCAGGGAAGGAAGAAAGAAAATCTCATCACCCCTTTTCTCTAGGAATGCAGTTTGAAGAGGAGATTACAGTATGTTTTAATCTTTTAGAAGTTCTCTCAAGAAAAATGAATATTTATTTTGTGCCTGAAAGCTTCAATTTTCTGAGCCATAACTTCTAGTCTCTGTAATTCATAATGTGGCCTTTGGCTTCTTGAGATTCCCTAGCTATGCCCCAGTCCTTGAGAACATGTCATTTATTAGGGATCATTTCTATTGAACCTGAGTGGTTTCTGGGAGTACACTGCATTCTTCCTCAAAGTGGCAAGGCAGCCTGGCTCTCATTGTTGCTGTGAGAGATGTAGTCCTACAGTACCAGCTCTTACTGCTCCACTCTCTTCATTTTATGCTACTAATGGGGGCAGCTGACACAACAGTGGACTTTTTGCGTGGTTCTTCACTATATCTGCTATGTCATGAAGGAGCCTTTGGCACGTAAGTTGAGCTGGGTGTTGCTCAGACAAGTCATGCAGACAGGAAGCAACTGACCATAAGATGCTTGGCTGCCAGATGGCAGGACAGCCCTGCAGAGCAGCCCAAAAGGTGATGATCTTTATGTCGGCAAGTTCCTCAGCTCATCATGCATCCTTGCCACCAGCACAGGAAAGAGGCAAAACCAAGGGACTAAATGCAGCCTGGGTGAAAACCCTTTTAAGCTGCCTTTATCTGCTGGCACTGTGTCACCTGTATTGGCAGCACTGACTGCTAAAGCTCACTGAACAACCTAAGCATATGCAACAGAAAGCTGTCCTGAGGATCCTGGAGTCAGTTCAGAAACTGAGATACTGCAGGTAAATAAATAACCTGTGGTCTGACATGCACAATTCAACCATAACAATAAGACGTGTATGAGGTGACTCAACAACAAACACTTGCTTTTACGTAAGTACAGTGTTTCTAAAGAAAGCAAAGACCATAAACAGTCAAAGGAGCAATTCCAATTTGGACCCTGTAGATTTAGTGCTAGTAGTGAATGCCTTTATCCTGCAGAGCATTTCTCCCTTCATTGGGTGTAACTGACATCTCTCAGAATGACCAGTATCAAAGTTTCCAGTCCTGTTCTTTGTTGTTTATACTCATGTGCCAGTTAGAGGCAGGACAAACAAGAGCTTGCAGCTTTATTTAATTTACTGCCTCCATGTGACAGTGGCATCAGCAAGAAAATCTTTGCAAGAGGAGATCTGCAGATGTGAGTGTCCAGCTGCTATTCCTCTATGATTTCCCACTGCACCCTCTAATTCTCTTCAGCTCCCAGGGAAGTCAAGTGCTGAACACCTGTAGTGAAGCCTGGTGTGAGGATGCCCTGTGAGTTCCTGTTCAGTGATGATTTGTGGTAAAACCCTAGATTGGTCAAGTCCACTGTCACTGCACTAACCCTGCCAGAGGAAGTGTCCACATCCCCCAACTATGCTGCTAGTATGCAGTCCAGCAGCAGCTCTTCAGAGTTTGACTCCACTGTTCATCTAAGTGCTAGCAGCTGGTTTCTGGAGATAGCAGCCTTCTGCTTAGCAGATCATAGAATCATAGAATGGTTTGGGTTGGAAATTATCCCATGTGAGGCAGGTGGAGCACTGTTTGTTACTGCCAGCAATGTGAAGGAGAACACAGAAATTATGTGAAGAGTTGCACAGTTGCATTGATTGCTACTCCTGTATCTCAGGCTGCTACCATACAGAAATCAATTATGATGCATTTGTTGCCAGGTGGCAATAATAGTTAGATCTCAGTGGAAATGTGTATTTCTTTAAAAGATGGAGCAGTACTGTCAGATGAACATTACTCTGGCTGAGAGGTATCTTTGAGCAGCTTTCTGGGCCTGCCAGACCATGCTTTACATATACGTTTATTGCCCTGTATAACTGATTGACTTTTCCAATTGCACAGCTGTCAAACCAGGTCCTTGGCTGTAACCATCTGTTTCAAGAGGTATGTAAATTATCTTCTGTCCTGCCTGGAATTCAGAATACCTTAATGGAGCTAGCCACAGGAAAGCTTTGATCTATTTCCAGCCTTCACTTTGGCAGTTTATTGATGTGTAGCACTGTACTTGAGCAACACTAGAGAAATTATGGCAGTAGTCACATTAGCCTTTCCAATCAGCTACCTGCTGGTGTCACATTGCTCTGTTAAGAGCCTGGACGTGGCTTTTGAGACTCACAGATGCCTTCTCAAAACAATTACATACCAAGGAATGTCATTGGTGAAAGTCACATAAAAGCAATGGCAGAAACTCCCAGGTATCTTCAGAACTGCAAGTCTGTGTATGATATTTTTTTTGCTTCATTAGCAATACTGCTGCACAGCTGCATGTTAACTGCTATGAGTGGCCAGTGCACCTGCTCGTTTCCCTGTTTGACTCTGGGCAAAACCAGCAGTTGCAAGGCCCATGCTGACCACCTACATATCACAAGCGGAAAAGTATCCAGGCAGAGCAAGCAGCAATTGCTCTAGGTACGTATGTTGGTATGATTTGGTATTGAGAAGAAGAGAAGCAAGGGTTTCACCTGGTGCCACATCACCTACTGTTGTTTAGAGGCAGCATCACTATAGCTACTACAACTCTGTTTCATTTATCCCTGATAATGTGGACAGCTGGGATTCATGTGTTGCCTCCTCCATAAGACTGATGCTTATGTCCAAATAATAAGACAAGTCAAGCACCCAGAAATGTTGAAGAAAACAAGTGATCAGCCAAGTGTGAGACTCATGGAGTTAAAAAAACTGCAAAGAGGCAGAGAGCAAATACTGACCAGGCCAGGAATGTTTCTGACTACAGTTCACTGAGTGGGTGTATTAAGCATTCAATGAAGATTTCAAATTACTGAAAGCTGTCCAGTTTCAGCAGCTATGCAGCTTCTCCAAATTAGTGAAGAGCTGTATTGTATTTGTCTCCTTGGTAGATGATCTTTGGTCCCAGAGATACACTTCTAGAGTGATACCGAGGCTTTACAGCATGGGAGTCTCCACAGACTGACACAGCAGAGAAGGGAATGATACACCATGCAAAACTTCAGGCAGCAGCAGAAAGGTAGCATTTATGCAGGGAACAGCTGATTTTGCTGGCACAGAGCAAAGGAAGGAGTGACCACCTGGGAGATGGTGTGCCCCAGTTACTCCTGACTGGATGAGGAGAAACACAAGTTCTTGGCAGAAACCCTAAAAACACTCTGGCAGCAAAAGGCAGCAGCAATCTCCCAGGCACACACTCACATCCTCATGGATACCGCTGATGTCCTTGCCCTGGCTCGTTCAGTGATCCCTTCCTGTAACAGGATCCCTGAAGGTGCTCATCAGACCTCAACAGGCACAAAAGCAAACTGTTAAAGTGCAGCTTTCCATGGGGAATGTATTACGCTTTCTCTTCAGAAAGGGTTCAAGACACCAGCCTCTTGCCTGCTGAAGTGAAGTCCTTCTGACTCCACTAGGTCTCAGAGCTCCTTTTCTCTATACATACTTTTTGCACTTCTGAAGTTCCTACCAAGGAGGAGCCAAAGCATTGTCATGCACTTAGTTGACACTGCTTTTACAATGGGATAGCACACATTGGGGAGTTACTTCAAACAACAGAGATTTACAGGCAACAAGCCAGGCAAAACAACAGTGTTTATTTTAATCAGTTGTTAAAAATTATCAGTCTTGCTGAAACAAATGAGCTAGATTGAGACTTTGCTATTATTCAAAGATAGGAAAACCCTAATCAAATCACATCTCCTCTGAAATTTTCAACTACTGGTGTTAGAGTGCACTATTCATCCTTCATTGGAGCAGACAGCCTGCCTTTGAATGGTCTATTATCAGCCTGCATTGCTGTCCCTCCCAGTGGCAGCACTGTTCACACATCAATGACTAATACAGGCTCAAATCTATTTAACTGCCAAGTACAAGTTATCACTGGTGAAAAGATTGGAGCAAGGAAGGTTTTCTCCAAAATGTAAATGACAGCATGTCCAGAAAGGAGTCTTACTGTCATTTTTTTCAGTTCTGGTAGGTTATCAGTTAAGATGGGATTCTTTCTCTACCCTGAAACAGCAAAGAAATAGCTGATAACATCACTTTGCTGAAAGTATTCCAGTGCTGAACAGACCTGCCTCACAGGAGAGCAGTGGGATATTAAAGCACCAGGCTGCCTGATGGATACCTGTGGAGTGGGGCTGTTTCCACCTCAGCTTCTCACCACAGGGAGAACAGTGGCTGCTGCACCCTGCTGTTTTAACAATCAGCTGATCCTCCTTCTGGGCTGATCCCCCTTCTGGGCTGATCCCCCCTCTGGTTCCTTTTCCACACCATCATTTCCTGCCTGCCACGACAGCACAATGCTGGCACTAACCAGGTGCTACCAGAGGCTCAGGTCACACGCTTTCTCTCTAGCTTCTTGTGGCATCAGCCACACCAGCTTCTTGTGCAGCAACCAAGCACTAGGACTAGGTGCTCTTCTGGAGCCCCAGCCCTAACATAAAGACTTTTGCAGGCTACTTGGCACGAGGCAGGTGGGAAGGCTTAGCATGCTATCTCCAGTTCTAGAGAAAGAACTTTGGGTTCAACCAGGTAAGGTAACAGTAATCCAGAGCTAATGGAACTTTGTTGTTTGGTGGGCTTTTTTTTGTTTTGTTTGTTGTTGTGGTGGTTTTTTTTAAGAGGGTCTAAGTGAAACCCCCAAGCCCTCAAACCCTAAAATCATTGAGTCTATTCAGAACTTCATTACCTTTTCAGACTTGGAAGGTTTTGCTCCAAGGTGATTTAGCCTTCTGGGAAGTCTTTTCTTAAAATGTAGGTCCATTTGAGGATGAGGGGAGAAAAATAATTGTAATAAACCCCTCTGACAAAGGAGGAAATTTGTCCTCTTTGAGTTGGATCTTGAAGCTGAATGACCATTAGTGAACTCCAGGAACTGGCTTGCAGGACTGCCTATCACTTTTTCTCCATCTTTTGTAGTCTGTACAGCATACTGAGAGACTGGCTAATGCATAAACCAATTGCCACTGACACAAGACAAACCAAAACCACACTGCTGGCTGCCACTGTCCAGCTGTAGCTGTGTGACAAGTTACAGTTGCTAAACAGCCATTTCACTGGCTGCAATTTATTTTTTTCCATGTAACAAATTTGTACCAGGCCAAGTCTTTCTCTCCAGTAAATGATGCAAAGAAAGTGGCATTTCCATTAGATCGCACAGTGCATAAATAAAAAGGAGAGTTTAGTTCTCTACATGACACAATTACTTCCAAAAGGAAGAACTGGAAATAAACACTGCAGTGAACATATCTGCAGGAATTTGAGGTTTTGTAGTTGTTTTTTATCCTTAGTGACACTGTCAGGGCTATGTCCTGAAATGTGTGTGTTGTGAGAATGGGCATATTTAAAATGCCTCAAGATAAGATAAAAATCCTGTTTAAAAGATTATGTCTTGCATCAATTTTCTGCCAGCAGCTGGGCTGTCAGCACAGCTTCTTTACAGCTTCTCAGTGCAATTTTGTTCCATAAGGTACAAAGCAATCCTTGTGTTACATGTTAAATGTATGACAAATACTGAACACATCGCAAGTCCTTTGCTGCTTCTCAGTAATGCAAATTAAGCTATTTGTTATCTCTGTAGTCTTTAATAGTGGAACCAGTACATCAAAAGAATGGTGATACAGCGTATGAAAACGCCTGTATTGCAGAAGGCGACAGTCAGACCAATAACTCCACTGGCTTTGTCACACAGGAGGGAGAAAAATAAGAAGGAAAAAAAACCCGCAAAACTGCCGTGAATGATTTCCAGCCAAGCTTTCCCTGCCCCAAAAACCTGTTCTGAAAAGGCAAGAATTCTGCCACTTCATTCTCGATATAATAATGCCCTAGGGTCACAGTGGCAGGCCCTGGGAAGGAGATTAGGAGGTGGTTCCAGCTCCGAGAGCACAACAAAAGCTAGAAGGTATGTGCAGCACTTTGACCTGCCCTGTAACAAGGTCTTGTTACAGTTCCTGTATGAGTGGGTTCAGGGTCTTCAGCTGCTGCAGTTTAGAGCTGTGGGGAGACTGTAAGCTAGCTGTGTTTGACAGCACCACTGTCAGCAGCGGGGGTGCCTTTGAAGCCACTAAAAAAAAGTTCACTGGTGCAGGAAGCAGCTTCTGCTGCAGCCCCTTCTGATCAAAAGCCCCTCCAGCAGCCGTGCACCAACAGCAAGCAGGCCTCGGCTGCCGCCCCGGCCGGCCGTGCAAGGCCACCCGGGAAAGGCCGGCTGCCAGAGGCAGCTCCTGGCAGCGGGGGGCACCGCGCGGCCGAAAGGGAGCCGGGAAATCAGCCGTGGCTCTCGGCGAGGCCGCAGGCGCTGCGGGCGGAGCTGGTGCCCGTGCCCGCGTTGGGTCCGGGCCGAGCCGGCACCGGTGAGACCCCGGCTGCAGCCAGCGCCCCACGGCTGCCGGCGGCGGGAAAGGCCGAGGGGGGCGGTGGCGGCTCCCGCTTCCTCCCTCCCTCCCTCCCTCCCTGCCGCGGGCCTCGCCGGGCCGGGCGGCCCTGGGGCGGGAGCGCCGCTCCGGGCCGGGCCCTGCCGCGGGCCCTCCCTGCCGCGCTGCTCCGCCGCCTGCCTGCGGGGCCGCGACGGGGGCAGCTGCCGGCGGGAGGCGGCCGGGGCGGCGGGAGGGTTCCCGCGCGGCTACGGGCGGCTGCCAGCCGGTCTCCTCCTCCGCGCCGGGCCCTTCTCCCGCCGCCTCCGCTTCCCGCCTCAGGCGGGCGGCGGGCAGCTCGGCGCGGCGGCCCGGAGGGGGCGGGCGCAGCATGGCGGCGGTGGCGGCGCTGGGCCGCGCCTGCAGCTCTGCCGCTTTCCGGGCGGCGTGGCGAGGTGATGGGCGACGCGTGGCACCGGGGGCTGCTGCTCCGGGGAGGGGGGGAGCCGGGAGCGGCTGGCGGGCCCGTCTCCCGTGGAAGCGGCGCGGTCCCCGGCGGCCGCCGCGGGAGGCAGGGCCCGAGCGGCCCCGCAGAGCCCGGGGGCCGCGCACGGCGGTGCCGCGGGCCTGGGTGTGCTCCCGGGGGCGGGAGGGGGGTTTGCCGTGTCCCTGCCGCCTCCCCACGGGCTGGGGCACGGCCCGGGAGGAGGGACCGGTTCCCCTGGCGGCCTGTCGCCGGCCTGCGCTGGGCTCCCGCCGGCGGGGCTGCGGGGGGTGTTCCTGCGCTGCTGGTCGTGGTCGTGTAGGGGTGGCTCTTGGTGCGTGTGTTGGTGTTTTGTAAACCCGGGCACCGATCTTTCCTTCCGTTGTGCTTTGCCGTTTGTGGGGCTCGGCTCCATCAGCGAGACTCCACGGTGGGGGCTGTATTGCGTACCTGGAGAGCAACCCGGAGACAAGCGGGAGCTGCTGCCTCTGCGTGGATCAGCACACACCACAGCCACATACGTTCCCCCTGTCTCTGGGTCCTACAGGAGCTAGATCTAAATTCTGCTTCCTATCTAAGCAACGCTAATAGGACTTTCTAAACAAGCCTTTCATTTCAAAGCCTGCATTTTGAACAGCTAGTGTATTTGCTTCTGTTTGTGTTATTTTTCTCTAGGACAGGAATTGTGATAAATACATTATGAAATCTAGCTTTGTCATCAGTGGACCAGGTTGCTGTTGTCATTATTTAGTGGTTTCTGTATTTCTTTCTTCACAAGCATTAAATGTACTTCAAATGGGCTTTATGCATGCAGATCTCACTGATCATTTGGGTTTGGGGCAGGCCAGCTGTGCTTTTAGAAAACCCTATCAGCCATCTCTTATCCCTTCAGAGTAACTTGGGCAGTAATATATGCTTCAAGATAACAAGAGGTGGTTTGCTTTCTAATTCAAGTATGTTTGCTTCTCATTCTTTCTACCTTTCTCAAGTCTTCCAGGATATTTTTAGTCAATAGGAATCTAAGTTTGTTTTCTAGACTTCTCTCATTCCTCAATAGCTATTTCTTTGGGTTTTAATCCTCCGCAGTCACTTTTCAACACAAAATGTGTTGTTTTTCACAGTGGAGGTAAAAGGATACTTAGGAGGAAGGGAGAACGTGTATTTTTTCCACTAAGGATCAGAGTTGACTTTGGATCTGTCCTTCAAAAGTTGTGGTTAGAAACTTGGGAAAATTGTCTTTTGATACATGAGAAATAATATCGTATAACAGAAAACTTCTACTGGGTGGCATTTGGCAGGTTGGATGGGGCTTTCAGCAGCCTGCGTGCTTCTCAGAAGAGAAAATTTAAGCCCTTTCATTAAACAGTGCTTTTATGCAGTGGATACTGTTGAGGTTTTGACACAAGCCGTAGGCAGTATAGTTGTCGTGACTGCAGTGCCGTGGGTGCCTTAGTGTTTTGTGTTGCTCAGTGCCTTCCATTTGCCCTTTTGCTGCCTGCCTTTCAGCAGCTCTGTCCCCATTCACCCACCCTGTCTTGGCATTGTTGCAGAGCCTTCTGGGTAGTGTTTTCCCCTTGTTCTGACGCTGTTGTCCTTATGGCCTTGCAGCTGTGACTCCAAATAGTGTTTGGTGGGTGCTTCTCAGTAGCAACTGGCAGCAGCAGGAAAAACTTCTCTTCCTCCCTTTACTTTCTTCTGGATTGTAGTTTTTACAGTCAACCAGGTTTAACAGTCAGCCATCCTACAAATATCCAGTGAGAGTGAACAGTGTACAAGGGTCCTGATGAAAAGTATACACACACTATGAGAAATTCTTATGGGGATAAATCATCTGCAGCACTGGAGACTGCCTTGGGACATGACACTCTTTCTGTCTCCTTTTGTTTTTAATTTTCTTCCAAAGTGGCTTCCATCATTAGAATCACTGTGCCACCAGCTGTGCACCCTGCTAATAAATCTCGATGAACGCATCTCCATTATGCAGTCCTTTATACAGCCTGCAATGTATGCACTGAACTTCTAGGCAGAATTCTTACTGATCTACATTAATGCCTGTGTGTTTTCCATGGAAGCTGGCAACTGAGGTGGGAAGAAAGGCCAGATTACATTGATAGCAGCTTGGTATTAGAACACCTGGAAGCTGGGCATGTTTTTTTGCTTTCATCAAAGGATGTCCCTTGTTTCTCCTCCACCTTCAAAGGCAAAATAAAGCTCTCTAGCTTTGTTTAGCTTATGCAGTCTTCTAAAAACGTTCTTGCATCTGCTCCTAAAAAAAAATAATCTGAGCAGTTAATGAATTTTTGCACTCTTTTCTTTCTCTGTGCAATATATAATCAAGTGATGTCCATTCTGTAGCCAAAGTGCAGTTAAAGCCTGAGCTTTGAGGGAGATTTGAAAGCAGACTAGTGGAGTTTCCTCAGTGAAGGAAAACATTTTCACTGTCTAGACACAGAGTATATCCTAAAAATACATGTACTTCTTCCAAGTAGACCAGAAAAAGTAACAGGCTGCAGCTGCTCCCAAATAATTTCAAATAATCAGTGTCTTTTCAGTTGTGACCCTCTTAACTCTTTCTGATTTGACTACTTTGTTGTTCCAAGCTTAGCCCAGGTAAGTGACTCTTTCTGTGTGCTGTCATTTTAAATGCATGGTTTTTAGCTTGAGGAATGAAGTTCTTCACATCCAAATTTTATCAAGGGAGGTAGAGGGTTTTTTAGAAAGCAGTTTGTATCAGTGCAAAGATTCCATTACTCATTTTAATTCATTTTCATGGGCCTTTCTGGAGTAATCATGAGAATGATATGAAAAAAAACAGTAACGAGTCTGAAGTGTGTCTCCTGTTGCGGTTGTTTGTATGAATGCGTTGTTTCTGTGCATAACAGTTTCATTTGAATAAAAAGCAGTGAGCAAATCATTAAGCAGAAAAAAACAGGCAAAAATCCCACAAATTTCATTGCCCGCTAGAGGCTAAGTTAATAGAGCTTGGTATCTTTAGAGCTGCAATTTTGAATTCAATCAGATCATCTCTGTTTTATTGTTTGTAAACCTTTTGAGAATGTTGTGATCATTTCAGCCTAGAGCCTCACATGTGTAAGTCTGAAACTATACTTGGGCAATTTTGCCAAAGTTCTAATTATAACCACACAATAAGCATCTTGATGGCTTTTTTAAAATGCTTTTTTATGATGCAGTTCTCACTCCTGAAACCGGCTTCATGCAGTGTTTCTTTCCCTTGGGTACAGAACTGAGTAAGATCAGTTTTCTGGGTTTAGTTCCTGTGGAAAATAATTACAGGAGTAGAAGGGATTATTAAATTGTAGCCAATTGTTTTTAAAAAATAAAATTAGCATTCAGGCTTGCTGAACACTGTATTCACTGGTACATTAAATATGTGGATGTTCAGCATGCCTGCTTTCAGAGTGTTAGTGATAAGAGACCAGCAAGAAAAGTGGCAACACATGCCAGTTTTGGGCATCGTGTGTATGTCATGACAGATGCTGCACCCTGTGCATGAGTTTCATAAAGGTGCCATGTTAAGCCTTTATGTAACTGAAATAAAGGTTAGGAAAGTTACATGAAACAGGTAGAGTAAATTAGTAGACTTTTATATGAACTAGGGTGATGGTTAGAAAGAAAACTGTTAGGGATTTAAGGTTTACAGAAGTTAGACTGTTAAGCTGTTAGGTTTACTTTTCCACCTATCTTGAGATTCATTGTTTTGTTGCATCTTGTGAGAAGAGTGAATTTTTTTTATAGTGGTTTTGTTAAGTGAGTTTTTAGGGCTGAATGTATTTATGTAGATTTATACTTGCATAAAATTTTGTATTTAGCCTGTGAAAGACATCCTTGAAAAGTCAGTGCAGGATTTTAATTGTAATATTTGTAGCAGAGAAGTAAGTATCTCTGAAAAGTTAATTTTATGTTAACGCAGACCACAACTTAAATATAGTAAGCATGCCCTTTTTTTTCTACTTTGTTGATATGTCTTTTGATGGTGGCAAGACATCAGTCCAGAATTCATGACCTGTCTTGCTTTTATGAGATTCAGTTTTGAATACTTTACTGTAAGAAATATTTTAGATTTTAAATAAAGATCCCATCACAGATGTTTGGAGGATGTACAGGGAACGGAGGATATGATGCATTAACTGTACATATTTATGTGTCAAAGTGCTGTTTTATTGAGGTGTGACATTTCAAACTGTTTACATTCCATACATATTTTTATTCTTTGCTCTCCTTTCAAAGTGTCTCGTCCCTTGGTAGCAGCATGTGTACAGAAGTGTGTGGATATACTTCATAAAATACCAGCATTCAGTGTTTCAGACTTTGGGAGTCATGTGGGTTTGTTGTTTGGTTGGGTTTTTTCCCATGTCTTCCTCCTCCCTCTTTTGTCCTGCTGCAAATAGTCTCATCTCCCAGTGTTCAGAATATGGTCAACATAGCCCTTGGACTTTCCTATACATACAATTTTGATTGTCATCTCAGAACTGTTATTCTCTTACTGCCAGTCTTAAAAGTATAAATTGCTCTGACTGAAAAAAAAATAAAATCCTTATAGAAGATTTGCCACTGGTTTCAGTCCTACATCCTGGGATCTCACACTGGGCTTTAACAACTTCTGTTATGAATTGTAGTAGTCAGAAGTTGTACTTATTTTTAAAAATAACTTTGGGTTGCCATACTTCTTGAGATCAGAAGAAGGCCTTCTGAGTTTTTCTGTCACATTAGTGCTTATTTGGCTTCTTCTTTTTCTGACATTTGAGTTTCTTTCCTCTTTTGTGACTCAGCCATTCTTTCAGAATTTTATTTCTACAGGAGTTATTCGACTGATTCCAGCGTCACTTGATTCTTCTTACTCTTGTCATTTTGTCCTGTCTTCGATTAATAAGGAGCTCCTGGACAAACTCAAACTAAAAAAAGGAAGCCTACTGAAGGTGGAAGGAATGACAGATAGACTGGGAAGAATATAGAGAAATTGAGCAGCCAGGAATCAGGTTAGGAAACCTGAAGCCCAGATAGAATTAAATCTAGCCAGGGACATCAAGGGCAATAAGAAAAGCTTCTACAGGTATGTTGGTGATAAAAGAAAAACTAGGGAAAATGTGGGCCCTCTCTGGAAGGAAACAGGAGACCTGGTCACACAGGACATGGAGAAGGTTGAGGTACTCCATGACTGTTTTGCCTCCATCTTCGCCAGCAAGTGCTCAAGCTACACTGCCCAAGGTGCTGAAGGCAAAGGCAGGGACTGGGAGGATGAAGCACCGTGCAATGTAGGGGATGATCAGGTTTGAGACCATCTGAGGAGCCTGAAGTGCACAAGTCCATGGGACCCAGTTAGATGCATCCATGAGGGAACTGGCAGATTAAATTGCTAAGCCACTATCCATCATATTTTAGAGGTTGTGGCAGTCTGGTGAAGTTCCCACTACCTGGAAAAGGGGAAGCATAAAATCCTTTTCAGTATTTCCTCTGTGCCCAGCAAGGTAATGGAGCACATCCTGCTGGAAACTATGCTAAGGCACATTGAAAATGTGGAGATGATTGTTGACAGTGAACATGGCTTCACTAAGGGCAAATCCTGCCTGACAAATTTGATGCCCTTGTATAATGGGATTACATTGGTAAATATGGGGAGAGCAACTCATGTCATCTACCTGGACTTGTGCAAAGCATTTGACACTGTCCCACACAACATCCTTGTTTCTAAATTAGAGACATGGACTTGATGGATAGACCACTTGATGGATAAGGAACTGGCTGGATTGTCACACTCAAAGAGTCGTGGTAAGTCACTTGATGTCCAAGCGGAGATCAGTGACAGGTGGTGTTCCTCAGGGGTCAGTACTGGGACCTGACCTGTTTAACATCTTTATTGGTGACTTGGACAGCGGGATTGAGTGCATCCTCAGCAGGTTTGCTGATGACACCAAGCTGTGTGGTGTGGTCAACACACTAGAGGGAAGAGATGCCATCTAGAAGGACCTTGACAGGCTTGAGAGGTGGGCCACTGCCAACCTCATGAAGTTCAGTAAGGCCAGATGCAGCCTGGGTTGGAGCAATCCCAAGCACAATTACATGGTGGGCAGAGAATGGATTGAGAGCAGCCCTGAGTAGAAGGACTTGGGGGTGATGGTGGCTGAGAAGCTCAACATGAGCCCACAATGTGGGCTTGCAGCCCAGGAAGCCAATAATGTCCTGTTCTGCATCAAAAGCATGGCCATCAAGTCAAGGGAGGTGATTCTCCCCCTCTGCTCTTGTGAGACCCCACTTGGAGTATTGTGTCCAGTTCTGGAGTTCCCAGTGCAAGGAGGACATGGATTGAATTGAGTCCAGAGGAGGGCCATGAAGATTAACAGAGGGCTGGAGCACTTCTGCTATGGAGAGAGGCTGAGAGAGTTAGCGTTGTTCAGCCTGGAGAAGAGAAGGCTCTGAGGAGACCTTATAGTGGCCTTCCACTGCCTGAACGGGCTACAGGGAAGCTGGGGAGCCTGGCGCAGACAGTGTTGTTCCTGATGTCCTAAATGTTGACCAATTTTTTATCTTGGTTTAGTTCCTATAGGTAACTCAAAGTGAATGTCTTTAGAATCAGTTTAACAAATGGGATGTAAGAGGAGCAGTCAGAGATGGCAAAGCAGGGAAACTAAATTAAGTCTTCGCATAATTAGTCCCTGGAAAAAGAAATAAGATTTCCATATGGTACCCTGTGGTGTTGATGGTAGTGAGAGCAGATATTTCTGAAATTAAAATAACTCTGAAGAGGTTATGGGACATACCTACAGGATGATCATTAGCAGGATCAGAAAGTATTCACAAAAGAATTCTCAAGAGAACTCCAGGATTAAAAAGATTAATTATTACTAAGAGTGGGTAACCTCCCCTTTGAAATTTTTGCTTTTGTACCTGAAGAGTGAGAGGTGGTAAACGTGGCACCAGTCTTTTTAAAAAAGCTTGTAGAATAAATGTTGATTAAAATATTATGCTTGCCTTTAGTAATTAAAAATTCAGCCTTACTAATCTCTTAGAGCTTTGGTGTGTTTGTTGGTTTTTCTGATCGACTAAGTAGGGTAATGCTGACCCAGTTAATGCACTGTGTGCATGATTTCCAAGTGGTTTTAGCAGGGTCTCTCACCACTGACTTTTAAGAAGTTCAGCAGATGTGGGATATGAGAGAAGGGCCTGGTGTATTTAAAGAATTTGCTGAATGGCAGGGAAGGGTGTTGGGCCTCTTTTGTCAGAGGGAGATCACCCGTGGGGTTCCATAAACATCTGTACTGGCTAACGTATTCGTAAGCTCACTGTAAAAGGGGTTGAGCAGCAAGGTAGTTGATTTTGGTGGTGGTACTAAGTTGTTTAAGTACTAAGTACTACTAAGTAGAAAAAAAGACTGATTGGAGAGTTACTGAAGGTTGAGTGAATGTGTGTAGTGGGTGAATTAGTGTAGATAACTAGGAAGTGTTGAAGTTCTAAGTCCCTTCGTATCCAGAAGACTAAATCACAGAAGACTGATAGATACAAAGGGGACGAGTCACCAGCAATATCATAGCTACACCGGAGTAGACTGGGACTTCTCAACCTGGAAGAGGCTTTCTGGCAAAGTATGAGAGAATTCTGGTAGGTCACATGTGGAGTAGGTAGACATGGACTCTCTTCCAATCTGACAGTTAGGCCATGGAGCTAATAAAAGGCTGAAAAGGATCCTAACTTTAAAAAGGATCTGGTTCATTATATTGTGAGTAGTAGCTGTGTGGAGCTTATTACCAAGGAGTACTGTCGATGCAAGATGTCTACATTGTTCTGAGGAAATGAGCTGTTCTGAAAGTAGTCAGAGACTGAGAAAATACAAAGGAGGACAGTATTGTACATACTCTCTCACTTTTTTCTCTTCCCCAGGCAGCTGTTTATAGCGCTTACTGGAGACAGAATACTGAGCTACTTAGGCCACTAACTTGAAACAGTGCATCTGTTCATAAATGTCTAGAGTTTTAGTTTGTTGTTTCTTTGTTTTTTCTCAAAAGGGTTTTGAGGACTAGGAGTTAAGTCTTTGTATTTAAAGAAGCTTTTTTCAAGGAAATTATCACTAGACACGCTCATGTCTGTCAGGTCATCATTTATAGGCTAACAGGAAGTATGTGGAGTGGAAAAAAGTGAGCCACTTCAAGTCATGTTTGAGGTATGACAAAATTTGCAAGTGCATGAAGAAGACAGGATTAGATTTTGCAAGTTATTTTGAAGCAGTTTCTGGCTGGAGGCAATTAAAGGTTTCAACAAGGGAAATTATAAATACTACCACACAATGCAGTAGATACATGATGTTGTATTTTTAAAAATAACTTCTTTAATTGCGTGCCATTCAAAAAAATAGATTCATCTCACATAATTTTTGTGAAAATTATTCTCAGATGAACTATTAAATTAATTGTGGAGATTAGCATTTTGTCATTAAGTGCATATTAAAAATAAAAAACAGCTCAGTGATACGTTCTGCATTCTTTGTGGATTTAACGAGATATTTACTAACCTTCTGGTTTTCCTTTGTTGTTTCTAGGCTGCTTTTTATTTTGCAAAAATCAGGTTTTTCACAACATTTTCATAATGGAGTTTTATTGTCGACTTTAACTTTTCATAGGAATAAATGACAATAAATTTACATTTTAAGGCAACTTTGAGAGGAATTTTTTAGAACTTCCAGCTGCATTACCCCAGCTGACTGAACTGATTGTTATTTGCCTAGAAGGAGCTATGGTCCTGACTTCAAAAAATGGATTGTTGTTTTATTGATACTGGAAAGCAAGAGAACATGACAAAAGTCACACTTATTTTCTACTTTTAAAATCTAGCTGAAAATATTTAATTTAAATGGAGTTTAGGAAGAACAACATTTTTTGGTTTGTATTCTTTTATTATAGTTTTCTGAATAACATGTTGAATAATTTCTTTCAAGATAGTATAGCCCTGTTTAGTTTGTTGAATATGCACACTGTTTGGATTGATTATATAAGTAGGCAAAATATGGCTTCCTTCTGAAAAACCTCTCTATGCTGGTCAGTAAATGAGACTACATCTTGCTTTCATTGTTGTCAGGAAGCACCTGAGCCTCAGCAGTTACAACTGGCCACTAGAACAGTATCCTTTCTGTATTGGTAGAGCAACCTGGCAGAAAATGCATCCCCGTGCTATATTGAATTAGTATGTTCTGGAGATGTTCTGGAGCATGTCAAATTAGTAATAATCAAATCTGGAGGTACATGGGGAAGGTACTTCTGGAAGTACATTCTCCTTTTAGGATGCCAGAGTAAGTCAAGTTCACAAACTCGCAGCATCACAGAAGTTGAGGTTGGAAGCCTCTGGAAATCATCTAGGTCACCCTCTCTACTCAGAGCGGATTAGCCAGGACTATGTTCAGTTGAGAGTAAAAAAAATATTTTCTTATGTTCAGATGGAATTTTGTGTTTTTAAATTTATGTCCATATCCACGTGTTCTGTCACAGAGCTCCAAGGAGAAGAGCTCGGTCTTCTTTTTACCCTCCCTTTAGGTATTCATATACATAGGTAAGATCCTTCCTGATCCTGCTTTCCACCAGGCTAAAAGGTTCCATCTCTTTCAGACTCTCCTCTTAGGAGAAATGGTCCAGTCCCTTAATCATCTTCATGACTCTTCACTGGGCTTTCTCATAGAATCACAGAATAACTGAAGTTGGAAGGGACCCAAGAAGGTAATTGAGTCCCTGCTTCTTGAAGGACTACCTAAATCTAAACCATATGACTAAGAGCATCATCCAGACACTCCTTGAACTCTGACAGTCTTGGTGCTGTGACAACTTCTGTGGGGACCCTTTTTGAGTGACCAACCACCCTCTAAGTGAAGAACCTTTTCCTGATGTCCAGTGCTGCAGTATGTCCACATCTCTCTTGTACTGAGGAGTCCAGAACTGGACACAGTGCTCCAGGTGTGACTTCACCAGTGCTGAGCAGAGCTAAAGGATCACCTCCCTCAACTCACTGGCAACAGTGCTCCCAAAACAGCCCAGGCTGCTGTTGGCATTTTTTGCTGCAGGGACACATTGCTGGCTTGTGATCAACTTGGTGGCCAACAGGACCCCCAGACTAAGCTGCCTTCCAGCTCTTCGGCCCCAAGGATGCATTGTGGTTCCTCACTGAGTGCAGGACTTTGCACTTGCCTTTCTTGAACTTCGTGAAGTTCCTGTCAGCCCATTTCTCCAGCCTATCAGGGTTCCTTTGGATGGCAGCATGACCCTCTGGGGTACCAGCCACTCCTTCAAGTTTTGTATCATCAGCAAACTTGCTGAGGGTACACTCCGCGCCACCATCCAGATCGTTAATGAAGATGTTGAACAGGGTTATTGGACTGATCTTAAATTTGCACATAGTAATGTGCTATGATGTAGCACATTTAATTATGTATTTATTTATCACTTGTGATTTTGTCTGGGAACATTATTTCACATTTTGCTGCTCGAGCAATATTTTCACTTTATGAGGTGCAGTCTCACTGTAATAGCAATATATTAGAAGCTTTCTGGCCTTCTTCGCTTTGTGCCATTTTCTATTGCAATATTTCCCCCATTCTGCAACTTGCTTTACACTTCAAGGCAGAAGGTTGAAGTCTAATTCCCTTTGGAAACTATGCTGTGTGAGTAAATATTATTTTTTTCTTGTGTATATAGCTGCAAGAAATGCTGTTTTGAAGAAGAAAATATGCTGTATATAACACCTTTCTGTCTTCATTCTCAGGGTTTGCTTCTCTGCCGGTGAGAGGGAGTTGCTGTTCATATTCTAGCCTGGCTTTCCAGACACGGTGTTCCATCTCTGCCCCCTGGAATGTGACAATCAAGCAATGCAGAGAAAGCAGTTTCTTCAATTCGTGTAAGTCTTGAGTTCAATTAGAGTTATTGTCTGTAGTAAACAGAAGAAGGAGAGAAATTTTTGCTTTGGAGAGTTACAGTAATGAAAATCTAGGTGCAGGAGCTTTTTGTTTCTACTCTAGTTACATGTTTCCTAAGGTTGTACTTGCAACTACAGCTATTGACAGAAGAATGTGCACAAGACAGGGTTTGATTTATGTTGCAGTGAATCCACCTAATATCCATCATTGGGTGGAGGGGGGAAACACCTTCCCTTCTGTTTCCTAGTCCTTTATTGAGAATATAAATTGTGCATTTATTTTGCAAATTATTTTTGAGCCACATACCAGACACACTGTTCAAGCTGTGCTGTCTCAAAAATGAAATAACTAAAATGCAAGAATGTGTTAAACAAAAACTGTTGATAATGTCCTGTTAATTGTCTGGCCAGCTGCAGGATTTTCCTCCAGTCCTGAAAGGAACTGCATACATGCTTGACATAACTGAGAAATGGTGGCTGTTTAAATTCATACTTGAGACTATCAACCAAGCTAGCTGAGGGGCCATTCCACCTGTTGTGTGATTCCTTATCATATTCCACCAGGCAAGAGAAGGAATAGGAAGATCATAATCTCTGGAGGACATAATTAGAGCAATTTGAGAGTCAAGGTTCTTTAACTGTTTTTGATCAGTAGAGTATTAGACCCCTGCAAAATTAGGCTTTCGGAACTGGTGGTGTCTTCATATTCTTGACATCTGAGTGGCAGAATACTGTATTTGTTTTCTTTACATCTGTAAAGGAAATGGGATTTAAGCACCCTTGACAGATTTTAAACAACTGAGAGTAGAGACATTGACCTGTAAAAGGCTGCAGCATGAACCAGAGGCTGTACATGGTAGAGGTTTTATAAGGATGCCAACTACAGGAAACATTCCTTTAGAACTTTTTCTTAGACACTCAAGCAGTTGCAAGGTAAGAATATGTAAAGGCTAAACACTGTTGTTATTTTGTTGATAATAAATTTAAAATATAGCACTGCAAGTGATTGCAGTGTGATTACAATTTGTAGATTAGATGTTTCCTTAATTATGCTCATGTTAATATTCACAAAATCTAGATGAGGTCTGTTTTACCAGGAATTTTCCCAGCTATCTTAGATGATTTGATTAAAAAATATTTGCTAGATGACTGAATTAAAAATGTTTGTTGTGGTGACGTCCCCATTGTTTGACTTAATAAAAATTTAAACAAGTTATATTTAGGCAAACAACCTTAAACTATTGGGTCAATTAATAAAATATACCAACTTGGAAGAATTTAAATGGGCCTCCTTTATATGTTGAGTAGAGATAGTTGCCGTCAGATTCAGAAGACTGAGGGGTTTATATTTCAAAGTACAGTTATTCTAAGAACCATTTATTTAACCAAAGTAATAAATAAATAAATTCAAAATTCAAATTAAGTTGATACTAACAGTATAAATCACTCATATCCCCTAGTAGTGCAGTTGCTCCAGAAGTGATAACATTAAAGATGGAGATATGACCATTTTACGTGAAACAATTTTCAGCTGAAATGTCAACCAAATTACAGTTCTTTGTGTCTCAGAAAGGTGACTGTACTGTTTTACCTCATTAGTAAAGATTTACTTCTCTTCCATCATACTTCTAAAATAATAACATGATCTTGTTAGTAGGGTTGTTTGTACCTTCAGCTTAACTATAAAAAATGGTTTAACTCATTTAAACAGAAGGAATTGGTTTAAATAAGAGGAACTGTGATTATCCTAGACAGCCTGTGATCCTTACCAAGATAGCGTCTCCTGCAACTCTTAACAGAAACATATACGGGGTTTATTCTTGTCTAATGACGTATTTCGGGGAGTTTGTAATCAAGTAATTTAAAATTATCTTGTTATTCCAGGCTTAGCTTCTGTCCCTCCCTCTCTTCCCCTTTCCATACTCCCACTGTGGGAAGCAGTTTGGTTTCCATTTACTTAACAATTTCACATGCTTATTTAGATGTGAAAGGGCCTGAGGTTTTTCACATCATGTTTAAAAAGTGCATAACTTCCTTCTGAAAAGTCTTGCCACCTTTTTCAGTGTGTTTCAGTAGACCTAGTAGTTGTAGATAATGTCTTGCTTGTGCCTTTTTCAGTCCACCTTTTTTATGAAAGGATAGGACAGAACTGTTTTCCCTCCTCTTGGTACATTTACATGCTCTTACATGCAGGCACACAGACTGGGAAATCCCACCAATCCAGATTTTCTGTACAGATGTTTGAGCTCCACTTTGAGCTTGAGAGGTATTGATAAAATGTGCTGTAGGTTTAATGGAAGAAGTATGTACCAATCTGATGAGGAAGATGCGAGATACAGACTATTTAAGTTTGATAGCCACAAAATTGGGTTGGAATATATGGGCTCTTCTTCAGAAGGTTAGCAGAGGCACACAGATGTGTCATGAAAACTGAAAGCATTTGGCTGTCTCCCAGCCATAGGAGTTGTCTTTGACCCCAGTCATCCAAACCATCAAGCATAACTTTCTCAACATCCCTGCCAGAGTGTACGTGGGAATAAAGAAAGTTTATTTGATACTGGACTACATAAATATTTTGCTTTCCTATTTACTATATTAATTCCGTTCACTGCCCTTGGGAACAATTGAAAAGAACTTAATTTCACTGTTGCTAGATGACACTTGTTCTTAAATTAGAATCCAGACTAAGGAATGTGAAGATTTTTCGGAGGTTATAGAAGGAGATTGTAACAATCAAGGGAGAATCTTTTAGACTAACAATATAAAATCATGCTCGGAGTAACACGTTTTGTCTCTAGAGGCTTTGCTTACTGGAAACATTTGTACTCGTTAGTAATCTCTGTGTTTGTGTTCCTTCTTGTAAACGTTGGTTCCTGAAAGCCTGCTCCTTAATTACCTTGTATATTACATTTTTTTAGTCCTGTGTGAGTTTTCCTTGGATTAAATTGTTATTTTTTTTCTACTGCGCTGAATTTGAGGATCAGAATGAAACAAATATTTTATTTTAAAATAATTTTTCTTCAAGTATGAACAATCCAGATAAACAATTACTAAGTTACCATTTGTCATTGTCAGTAGTAACATATGATGAATATTGGTGTTTTCAGCATTAAGAGCTAAATATACAACTGCTTTTTTTTTTTCTTTTTACAAAGGAGGTGCTTCTGTGTGCATGTGTGTTGAAGAGTAGTTGGTTAATCGTTTTTAGTCACAAAAAGGGTATTTAATATTAAATTGTACTTAATCAGGGCCTATTTAGGGTTTTGATTTGTTGCTGTGCAGTGTAACTTTTGTGAAGGCAATTGGCCTCTCTTTTTCATTTCAGTTTGAGGAAATAAACCAGACCAGTGGTAGTTAGTTTGCAAGCCTCACTCAGATCTCTGTTCTCCGTATCCAACTGGTGACACTGAAGCCAGCTTTGTATTATTTAATATTTTAAATAACTCAACCAAACAAAAACAAAACTCCAAACGAAAGCTTTAATAATGAAATCAACTTTCAAAGGATAGTAGCATTTACACCAGAATTTTTTTGCTAAATTAAGGTCCTGGTTTTTTAACAAGATGTTATGAAGAAAAAACTACAATTTCTCAGATGTTTGTCAGGATAATTTCAGTTCTTTGTTTAAGCTACCCAGTTGTTAGTCTGTTAATGTAGCTGGATTTATTCAGGATTTGAATAGTGATTAACCTCAAATTCCTGTGTCTGCAGCTTTCTGCTGACATTGTGCTAATTTGCCAGTTTTAAAAAATGTGAAATTGTAATCCCAAGTGCACTGTGAAAGTGTGCTAAAGGTTTGTAGTTAAGTGGAGTTATTCACTGCGTCTATGTAGCAGTATGAATGCATTATTCAGAATATTTTCTAGCTCCAGAGGTTATGTTGTAGTGTCCTAAAACAAAGAGAAGCCAGAAAGTTTGTTAGTAGATGAATTTTTTCCTGTTTCACTATTGTGGAAATCCAGGTAGCAGCAAGAAAAAGCAACTAGCTGAAGTTTTCAGTGGAAGCATTTAATGAATGTTCAGTTCTAATTTTTTGTTTGTGTAGTTCATAAAAAATCACCCTATATCTGTCCCATGGTACTAATCTCCTATATGGCCTCAGGTTCTTCTTTGTGGTCTTCCGGTAGCCCTTGTCTTCCTCAGACATTTTCAGTGTCTATATTCTTGCAGTTCCACAATTAGATACCACCTGCTGTCAAAATCAGTTTTGAGTGACTCAGAAGTGGGCTCTCTAGGCTCAATGCTTTATATTCTTCACTACCTCCCAGGACTGAATAAAGGCCTTGTAGAGCTAACAAGTAATATCCTCAGATGATGACATCTGAAGAGAGTTGAGGCAGGGTTGCAAAGAAGAACATGTCTTTTGCTCAAGCAGTCCCCTTGTTTAAGGCATCACTTTTGGGGAGAGTTTTTTGTCTCCTCATTATGTTTAAGCAGAACACAGTATCAGATACCCATTTCATACACTTCAATTTCAAGAATCAGGGGTCCATTTTGCAGCTGTAGAAAACAGTGTTTTGGGCATGGTCACTCAGGAAACTTGAGAGTAATGCAGCATGTCATTTCTTATGGATCCATGTTTTTCTGCTAGTAGACTGGGATTAGACAGGGAGTCAAGAGCTCTGATGTCACATGATGGCAGACAGTTACAGTTCAGAGGTAAAGGAGGTAGCAAGGGCAGTTCTCATTTGGGATGAACACACAGATTTTGTTGAAACTTTAGAATCTTGCATGTTACAAGTAATCCATCCAGTATCAGTGTGTCATTTTTCCATTTTTCTCTTATAGATAAATCTATTTTTAATCTCATCTGCGCAATATTTGCTTTTTGAATTGTAGAGAGGTCCCAACCTATTAGAGGAATTACATAGATTCCGTAAGTATCTTTAAGCAGACTCACAGAATTTTTCTTTTAAGATCATAAAGTCTAAACATAACCTAAGTCTGCCAAGTCCAGTACTAAAATCATGTCCCTAAGCACCACATCTATGCATCTTTTAAACACCTCCAGGGATGGTGATTCAACCACATCCCTGGGCAGCCTATTCCAGTGTTTAACTACCCTTTTGGTATAGAAATTTCTTCTAATACCTCCCCCTGGTACAACTTGAGCCCATTTCCTCTTGTTGTATTGCTTGTTCCTTGGGCGAAGAGACCAACCCTCTCCTTGCTGCAACCTCCTTTCATGTAGTTGCAGAGAGCAAAAGGTCTCTCTTCAGCCTCCTTTTCTCCAGGGTAAACAACCCCAGTTCTCTCAGACACTCCTCATAATCCTTGTTCTTCAGACCCTTCACCAGCTTTGTTGCCCTTCTTTAAACACACTCCAGCACCTAAGTGTCCTTCTTGTAGCGAGGGGCCCTAAACTGAATACACTGCCATAGTCCTGCTGGCCACACTATTTCTGATACAGGTCAGGATGCTTTTGGCCTTCTTGGCCACCTGGGCACACTGCTGGATCATATTCATCCAGCTGTCAATAAACACCCCTAGGTCCTTTTCCTCTGAGCAGCTTTCCAGCCACTCTTCCCCAAGCCTGTAGTGTTATATGGGGTTGTTGTGACCCAAGTGCAGGATCTGACACTTGGCCTTGTTGAACCTCATAGAATTGGCCTTGGCCCATCAATCCAGCCTGTCCAGGTCCCTCTGCAGAGCCTTCCTCTCCTCAGGCAGATCAACACTCCCTCTCAGCTTGGTGTCATCTGCAAACTTACTGAGGGCGCACTTGATCCCCTCATCCAGATCATTGATAAGGACATTAAACAGGAGTGGCCCCAACACTGAGCCCTGGGGAAGACCACTCATGACTGGCCACCAACTGGGTTTATCTCCACTCACCACAACTCTTTGGGCCTAGCCATCTAGACAGTTTTTTTACCCAGCAAAGTGTACACCTGTCTATGCGAAATTTATCCAGTCTTCAGGAGAATGCAGTGAGAAACAGTGTTGGAGGTTTTACTAAGATCCAGGTAAATTACATCCTCAGCCTTTCCCTCATCCACTAAATGGGTCACCTTGTCATAGAAGATTAGATTTGTCAAGCAGGACCTGCCTTTCATGAACCCCTGCTCACTGGGCCTGGTTGCCTGCATGTACTGCATAATGGCACTCAGAATGATCTTTTCTATAACCTTCCCGCGTGCTAAGGTCAGACTGACAGGCTTGTAGTTCCCTGGATCCTCCTTTCATTCCTTCTTGTAGATGGGGGTCACATTTGCCAATCTCCACTCTACTGGGATCTCACCAGTTAGCCAGGGCTGCTGGTAAATGATGGGAAGTGGCTTCATGAGTGCTTCTGCCAGCTCTCTCATTACCCTTGGGCATATTCTATCTGGCCCCATAGACTTGTATGTGTCTAAGTGATGTCAACCAGTCTCTGAAACAGGTCAAAGTTTGCCTGCCAGAAGTCCAAGGTGACAACTATGTCCTGTTCTACAACTGGAACCTCTAAGAAGCAAAGCTGTATGAAGAAGTGACGTTGCTTTCCCTATTTTCATCCTATTTCAGCTGTGCCTAGGCACCAGCTCTGAGAGAAGGTAGGCCCATCATTTGCTTTTCATACCTATTTAATTCTTGACCTATACTTAATCAGTCCTCAGTGCTCCCAGTTGTGATCAGGGGATAGAAACATGTGTTTTCTGAGGACTTACGAAGTCAGTACTATTTTTTCAGCGATATCTTCCAGAAAAAAAACCAGATCCTGAATACGAAAACAATACCTTACAGTAGTGTCTTAGGGGAGCAAGTTAAAAAAATAATTTCTAGAACATGAGAAAAACCTTGCCTCATCAGACCAAATGTCCATCTAACTGAGCACCCTGTCTCCAACAGCAGCTGATGCTATGGGAAGAAAAGTAAGAATTGGGTGAGCATGTAATGATGCTTCCTTAGGAAAACCTCTCAATCTTCAGTGGTTTGTGACGTGGAATGTTTAGAATTTGTAGCTGTAGGTAGCTTTTTCTTCTAGGAATCTGCTTGGCTGCTTTTGAACCCATATAAATGATCTAACAGGAATTCATTCGGGTTTCTGTAGAAGGGTAAGCATGGGTTTGTCAGGAAAGGTCAAGAAAATGCCCTCTGCGTTTGAGTGTAGTGAGGTTTGTGAGGCTTGGTTCCTAAAAGAGCTGATTCTTAAGCCTTTGACCTGCCTCTGAGAAAATTGTCTCCTTGTGGTAATTAAGCAGCTGAGTCTAGACTGTGTAATTTATCATGCAATTTTTAATAGAATACATAAGCAGCACGTTCCCTTAGCAGATGCTTTTTCATGTTTCATGTGTGTGAAGTATTTTTTTTCCAAATCCTATGGGGTTTTTTGGAGATGGTGGCAAAAGCATTAGTGTCTAGAGAAAGAAGGGATGGAAATATTGTACCTTTTTAGAATTCCTCTGCTAATGTAAGTATGTATTCTGAGCTGAAACCTGGAAGAGAATGTTAGTGATTGAAAATACCTTACTAAGTTCCTTAAGGTAATATAGATGCATAGATGTAATAGCATTAGTAGGCAACAGTACATTGAATGAAAGAAGCATGTTTATTACAACATGTTCATTAGTCATTTCATTGTGTCATTGCTATTACTGTCTTTATGTCTCTGCTGCTGTGCTGCTACAAGGCTATTTGTCATCAAAAAACTTAAGGAAAAATTGCTTCTAAGTCGAAGAAGCGAGACTACTCAGTTGTTTTACAAATTTGGTTCTTCGCCTTTTTCTTTCCTCATTTTCCAACTTACTGCTATTTGTCTTTCTTTGTAGTTTATATTCTAAGCAAGCTGGGAGCTCATCTTGCTGGAAGCAAAGAAATCTGCTTTTAATCTCAGTTTATCAAGATCTAGGGTGCTGTTTGCTGTTATGGTTTACAGCAAGTCTTTTTAGTAATACTTGTGAATTACGGAGGAGTTGTGTGATAGTAGTCTTCCTCTGAAGTACTGGGGCTGTTTGGTTCCTGAAATGCAAGGATAGTATAAAAACCAGATCCTTTTCAAAATATTACAAGCATCTTTTATATTGATTAAGGAAAATGGAGTGTTGTAATACAAACTTACTATTAGCAGTTGTTAGCTATCAGCTTGCATAAAGCATGCTTTCAGCAAAATTCAGTACTGGATCTTTTTCTAGGTCATAAAATAAAATGACAGATTTCTTTAAGTTTTTTTTCACAAATTAGGTATGTACTTTTCGGTAACAGGCTAGAAATGTGTGGTGGCTTTTATGACTGGGTCTGTTTTAGCTCTGGAGGAATGGATGCAGGCAAAACAAAGGTAAGGCCACAAATCACTATAAGACTGCATACCTTCTGTACTGTCTTCTGTGATCTGGAGGACAAATCCTCTGAGGAGAGGCTGAGGGAATTGGGATTGTTTCATTTGGAGAAGAGGAGGTTGAGGGGGGACATCATTGTCCTCTACAGCTACCTGAAAGGAGGTTGTAGTGAGTGGGCATTAGCTTCTTCCCTCAACTAAATAACAATAGTATCAGAGGAAATGGCCTCAAGTTGTGCCAAGGGAGGCTTAGAGTGGATATTAGGAAAAATTTCTTTGCTGAGAGAGTGGTCAGGCACTGAAACAGGCTGCCCAGGGAGGTGGTGGAGTCACCATCCCTGGAGGTGTTCAAGAAACGTGTAGATGTAGCACTTCAGGGCATGCTGTGGTGGGCATGGTGGGTTTTTTGTGGCTTGTGTGGTGGTGTTGATTTTGTGGGGTGTGTGGTGTTGGTTTTGTTTGGGGATCTTTGGGCGTTTTTTTTTTTACTTCCCCTGGGTGATCTTAGAGTTCTTTTCCAACTATGACAATTCCAAGATTCTGTGATTTGAGAGCATTTATGCAAGTCTGAAAAGCAGCACAGTGTTCCTCATTTCTGTTTGGGGTTATTTCCTCCAATACGATAGATCTCACCAGTCGTCTTGGTGCTTTGCTGCCAAGTCAGATTGACGTTTCTTATGGTCAGTTTTTTATTTTCTACATTGCCATGTCGTCTGTTCTAAGCAATGTCCCCAGCATTGCAATACTCTTGACTGCAGCCTATCCTTTCCATATTCCATTCTTGTCATTTTGTCTTAAAGTCAGTGTAGTATCTGCCATCTTAGAAAGAATTCCCAGTTCTATTGCTTTCAGGCTTTTCATATGTTATATTAAATTCAGCTGCTTTCCAAACACATGATGGTATTATTATAGACTGACTGGATGAACTGCACTTAGGTATCAAATGTGACTTTTTTCTCTGGTTGAATTTTGTCAGAATTTCTGCAGTGCTTGAGGCCAAAGCTTGTCTCAGTCTGACCTCTTCTCACTGATCTGTTGGCGTTGCCTGATCTCCTTTGGTACAATAACAATCTCCCTATTCTGTGACTTTTGCTACTTTCCTATATTGGGATTAAGTGGTGTTATCATAGAGATATATAGAATACAGCTCAAAGTGCTGGGGTTTTTTTGAGTGTATGAGCAGCTCAAGAGCTCCCTGTTCTAGTCTCAGTTGCTTGTTGCCATCCCTCTGCAGCCTCCTTTTGTATCTGTTATGACCCTTTATGAGACCACACAAACTGCAATAGACTGGGGAACTATTCCAGCTCAAAAATAACCTTGTCAAGAAAAATGCAAATACCTTTATTGTAATTCCGTGTATGCAGCCTAGCAGGCAGCCAGGATTATAAGGAAAAACAAAACAAAAAAAAAAAAAAGAAATTGCTAGTTACAGTGTTTTCTGAATAGGCTAAGAAGCTTAACGTGATTCATCATCAACCTTCCAACTCACGCAACAGTCCTATCATCCACTTTAAAACATGAAAAGCTGCATCATGCATTACCTACTTACCACAAGTCTTCTTCTATAGTGAACATTAGTGCAGTGTTATCTTAGGATAATAATCATTATTAGTAGGCACTCTAGTACCGATCATGGTTTGGCTTTCATCAAAAGTAACATGTTGAGCCACAAATGAAGTTTTTCTGTTTGAGTTCTGTGCAGCTAAAGATGTATTTTTTCCCCTCCTTCATTTGGCACACAGTACTTCTATCAGTTTGATACACTTACTGTTTGTGGAGCTTTTTTAACCATGAACCTGTTGATATTGGAATTTGCTTAAATGTCTAGGAAAGACAGGGTAGTTTCAGATAGAAATTCTTTTTTTTCAGGAACTGAAGCCTACCCAGGAGCAAGCACAGTTCTTGCCTCACATCATATGAAAAGTATGATAAACATTGCTGTTAGGGATAATCCATGGGTATTTCTACTTGTCTCTAGTACACAATTTCCATTTGTCTGTAGCTCAGATGAAGTCTGTATTACATACTTTGGTTTATTGTACTATTCGTATGATATGTTACTTGGGTATTTGGGTATTAATGACTTTCTAGGCCATTCTGGTCTTGCCCATCTTAAGAGAATACTATTTTGTAGCTTCTTGGACTTGTGGTGTTGTGTGTCCTTCCTTGTATGCTTGCTTTGCAGTGTACTAGCATTGATTGCTTGATTCAGGATTGTACTTCTCAAAAGAGAATCACAGTTATGTAAGGAAAAAATTGTAAAGGAATTGAAAAGGAAATTGAAAAACTGAAAAGCATTTTTTATGGAAAGGATGGGCATCATACCTTCAGAAGAGCCACCTTGACACTATCTACAAAGTTATGCAATACAAAATAAACCTGGACGCTTAGAGGTGCCTCTAGAAATCATGCGTAGTGCCTGTCCCTCATCGCATTGTCAGCGCAGCAGTTCCAACACATTTGCCAAGTCTGCAGACAGGATCTCTCACATGCACAAATCTAACAAGGATTAACTGCTGTTGAAAAACTGTAGTGAATTGAACATAGTTACTTTAATTCCCCTGGTTAAAAGTGTTTACTGAGTTTTCCTATTACTTTAAATAAACAAAATCAATTTCTAATCAGAGAAGAGATCTAAAATTACATAGTAACAGTGTTCCTTGGCAAAGTATATAATTGCATTAATCTGTAAATATAACAATTATGATTTATGTGTATTTTGTGGTGATAGCCATCTTGTGTGGACTGACAGAATGAAATACTGTCTGTGGTGTCTTCAGATCATCAGTTTCATTTTAATGTACCTTTTTTTTTTTTTTCTAATTATGAGGATACCCTGTATTTCAATCAGTTGGGCAAAGGGTAGTTTGAAGTTAACTACTAAATACAAACTTCTTAAGTCTTGCTCTCATTTGTCGAGTGAAATATCTTCAGAGAGGGGTTGTACCGTACAAAGCCAGTGAGTGAGGAGCCCTGACCAAAGCCAGAGCTCTTATGAGGCTGTTTAAAGTGTCTTACATTCCTTTACATTTATACAGGCAATAAGGGGGACTTTGTATTTTATCAGAACATGGCAACAGCAGCAGGTTTATGGTTTTGGTAAACTTTTGTGTTTTGTGGCTTTTTAAAGCAGGCTAATCCTTGAATATTTGTAGGAGTAAGTCTAGTTGACTGTCATTGATATTTGTGCTTGGATAGGTACTGACAGGTATTGTTACTTTGAGTTACTAATAACAATTTTCTTTTGGTCACCTGGGAATTAATACCTTACTGGTTATGAATGTTTGCCTTTAAATCAATTTTGAAAATCTTTTTAAAAACCATGCACCTGGCTGTTTGCCTATGTGATTACAATAATCAGGAGTAGAGGCACGTCTGTAACAGATACATATCATATAGTAGGAAATGCCTTTCTTAGCAAGGCAATAATCCTACAGTTTAAATTCCACCAAAGATCAAGTAAGGGTTAATATTTCTAGGTTTTTCTCATTCAGCTTCCAATATAAACTGTACTTGTATGTTACTTATGAAAGCTTTTCCATTGCAGTGACAGCTGATGAGCTATGGAAAGGAGCTTTGGCAGAGACTGGTGTGGGAGTAAAGAAAGGAAGAGGAAAGCGAAGAAAGAAAAAGCTAAGAAAGAATCTCAATAGAGGCCAGGAGATCGGTGAAGGTAGATTCACAAATGAGGGGCTCAAGATATGTCTTGTCCTTCTTGTGCATAGAGTTTCTTGATTTGATAAATTGGCAAATTGCTGTTAATTTCTGTGGTATCAGAACCACTTGAGATATTTGTATCTTTAAAAAAAAAAACCTGATTTGCTTGTTTAATGTTATTCTTGGTTTTTAAATACAAATTTTCTATCATAAAATGCACTTGAAATATGTGAGAGCCTTCCATTTTATTGCATTTTTCCAATATGCAGGGTTTCAGTCCTGTTGGCATCAAATCTAATTTTTCTCTGTTATTTTGAAGGACGTTCTGGTTTCCTCTGGCCTGGTCTTAATGCTCCTCTCATACAAAGTGGGAAAGTCCAGGCAGTTACTCAACGAAAAAAAGAAGAACGAGAGAGAATTCAGTCTGAAATTGTTCAGCAGAGAGATACCTGGGAAAAGAGAAGAAAAATAAAAATTAAGAGAGAGGGAGGATGGAGTGGAAAGTGTTGGGGAGGTGTCATTCTGGATCCTCCTGACCCAGGTCCTAATGGAGGTAAGAAAACTGGGTATCTGTTCTAGTCTTTTTGATAAAGGGCTTGGAGTATGTGAGATCCAGACTTTTCCTATAATTAAGGGTCAATTTTCTTTTTATTTCTGTCATATATGCCCATACATGAAGCAAAGAAGCTAAGTGAAAGAACAGGTTGTGTATACACAAGTGAAATTTGTTAAATCACTGCTTAGTTTAATACAGCCATTAGAGTATTACAGACTGTATGATGTTTTACTGTATTTCAGAGTAGTGGATTATGTTGTAGGGTGTTACAGGAGTCATAAATATGGAAATATTTTTCTGTGTTCAACATTAATTTTCTTGAGTACAAAATACAGCCATGGGGTTTTTTATAGTTTCTTAAAGGATCCTATGAGATAAATCAGGCTTTTTTTTTTTTTTAGTTCATGTAATGAAAGACAGTTAAAGATGATGTTGTTTGAATGTAGCTAATAGAAGATATTTAGTTATTTGCTGCCTAGTTAAATATCATAATGAAGCTAGAGTTCTGGTACGTTAAATGGAGAGGTGAACTTAACTTTTTTTACAATGCTGTTATTCAGACCATTTGAAAATCTGTAATAGCTTTGTTTAACATTTAGAAGCCTAATACTTTTAATCTAACTAAATATGAAAATGAGCTGTTACTCATACTCACTGAAGTTTCTCTCATGAAGCACTTAATAATGTGTGTATGTTTATTGTTGTCTTTCTGTAAGCTTTTGTGGTAAGATGAGCTAAGGAAGACAGTTGATGTTTTCTAGCACTGTTGTTTCAGGCTTGTTGCAGGGTCTAGTAATTCTAATAGTTAAATTTGTTCATGTTTTCGGAGCTCTCTCCAGGAATATTTTCTTCTAGTAAAAGTTTGAATCTTGGAACGTATGTTGCACCAAGTCAACATAAATGGGAAATTACATGCATGGAATCACAATTACATTGTCTGATCTTCTTGCAGTCACCTTTGTATCCCAGTCTGCCTGATGGGTTGTTTGTTAATATCTTTCTGTCTGTGAATATTATATGGTTACATTCTATTGGACAATAATTAAAAATTCAGACCAGCTTTGAACCAAGCTATAAGGTAGTGAGATCATTGTCTTTTCAGTGTGATCTAAGGCTTTTTGTCTGCAGATTAAAATTATGCTGGCATTTTGGTAGCTTTCTGGTTTATAAATCTATGCTGTTGTTGTTATCTACTACTTTGTTCCCTTACCAAGCTTTCCTTTCCTGCAGCTGCTATAGCTGGCATTGTGGCTTCTGTTGCTGTAGTGCCTGAGATCTGTTGTTTCCCTCAGGTTTACCTTGTAATTTTCAGCAGTTTGCCTGCCAGTCTTTTTTGAGTGTTTTTTGGTTGTCTCCAGTTTTAAGAGCAATTAATTCTATTTTAATATCAGCATAATACCTCAGTATACAAATTAAAGATTTCCTGTATTTACTTCCCTCCTTTTGATTTTATTCCATGAAAGCAAAAATTCCACAGAAGGCAGTGATGTGACAATGGACTTGGCAGCCTGTCACTGAATCTTAAAACTGAAAAACAGAGCTCTGTGGTCAGTGACAGATGTGACCCAGAAGTAATCTTTATTTTATGATGCAAAATCCTTAACTGCTACTAGACAAAATAAATGAAGTTGTAACTGTATTTGATGGCAAATACATTTGTTTTCAGGCAGAATTTGAAATTGAAAGCAAACAAAAAATGAAGTCTGGCTGTGTGATTCTTGATTGTTTGAAGTGTCTATGTATTGTTTTGGTTTGCCCCTCCACCTCCCCTCCTTTCTGGAATTTAATGGAAATATATATCAAGGAATACTTGCAGTTTCTTTGAATCCCTGTTGATTGTCAAAAACAAGTTTCAGAATATTCTGAACAATATTGGATAGTAATTTTGGCCATGATGGAAGTGACCCATTTGGTGATTTACCTTTTCTTTTTTTTAAGCCATTTACAGCTTTTGCTCTGTGTATATGAAATCTGGGGTTCATTTACAGTTTTAGAGCAGTATTTAGGGAAGAATACAGTTTACACTGCTAGCCAGTGAAAAACCAAAATATTCTGTTTACAAGATACATTGTGGATAGTTATTTTCCACAGCATCTCTGCTGTAGGAAAGAATTAGGAAGAATATAAAATAAAAATAAAATGCTTCAATATAAGTGATGAGTTGCAGTTATTTTCAAAATAAAGTTTCAGATTTAATTTGGAAAGGATATATAGCTTAGCTTGTGATCAAAACATTCAACAGTTTCTGAGGGTGTCTATCAACTTTTCTTTCTGTGTGATGTTCACATAAAGCAGTTAAATTTGCATGTCTTGCTTTACCATTTAAAAAAATACTTCCTCCCTTTTTGCTACTCTGGTTATTTACATTGAACAGTCTTTGGAGACTACTTCCGTCTTACTTCCCTGCATGTATGGTACTTAAAAAGATGAGATCTTGATTTCTGTTGAAGATTGGGGTCCCTAGTAGAGCACAAAGAATCTGTTTAACCATTGTCATCTCTTAATTATAATAGGAGCTGTGTTGTAATTATAATGAGGGCAGTATTATGCTTTCTTTGAAGTTATAATTTTAACTGGATTTTTGAAGCTAGTTTTCTTCACAAATGTGGATTTTAATGAAGAAATGAAAAAAACCCACAGTATGCTTTATAAATAACTGCCATATGCTCCTTTTTCACAGACCTTATTATAAATGAGATTGAATGAATGATTTGAATTTAAAAAAAAACACACAAACCAAAACAAACCACCAAACAAACAAACAAAAAAACAACCAACATTACTGAAATCTGTTTATAAGGAAGCAACTAATAAAGCTCATTTTAGGTATAGTTCAAAATTTTCTTACCTTTTTTATTTACTGCTGAGATTAATTTATAAATAATAGTTACATTAATATTGTGTTCTTCTTAAATTATACCACCTACAGGAAGCTCTGCTTCCTGTATGTAAATCATACAAGGAAATGTAATACCTTATTTTTCTCCTGACAGAAACTTATGAAGATTTTGAAACAAGGGTCATTGAGGTAAGCATTACAAATCTTTTCAAGGACTTTAAATAATTATAACTATTTTATATTGAGTTTGCAGTTATTTCACCAGTCTTTGCTAGGTCAATCTTATAGCAAGAGGAATTAGTTTGGTATTCTGTTTCAACTGCATTACATAATCTGTAATTCTTTTCATTAGGGCCTTCTCTGTTGAGCAAGTAATATCTAATTCAAAAGTGGTTTTGAATAACTCTGAAGTGGGAAAAGCCTGCAAATAAAGCTTTAATAGTTCACATACAGCCATATAATAGGGAACCTACTGAAGTGTTTGGGGTATTTTTTTAGACAAAACTACAAGTAAGAAATTGTATAATCCTGTTTGTAAAATAAATAATTCATTAAAGGGGGGGAACAGCAACACCAGGGCCAAGTGGGATGAAGATCCCATTTGGTGTGTCTTTTAAGTAATAAAATACTTGTCCTAGATGTCCTAACCTATGATAATTTCCCATTCATAGTTTTGTATCCACTTTGTGCTTATTGACAGAATAAGGATGGTGGTTATGACTGGATTAATGCAAGTTTTGTTTCCACCCTCATTTCTAAGCAGATTATATTGCATCATCTCACTTCAAAAATATCTGTCAACTAGTAACTGCCAAAAAATATCTGTGTTCTAGTATTTTCTTTGTCTCTGTTTTTTAATAAACAAGATCTAATTTAAGCTGTAAATCCTGCTGTCTTTATTTCCAAGTAATAAGGTTGATTACCACTTGCTTATCTCATGAATTCACTCCTGGTTGGACATCACATGATTATTGTCTGTACCCTTGAACTCTCTGGCTGACTGGAGCTTCTTAATAGAAGTGTGGAATATTTTAAGGACCAGCATATGTTCTGAAATGGATTTTGCATGCCCTAGTTAATGAAATCAGTGAATCACCTTAGGGTAATTTTATAGTGGTAAGTGAAGCTACAGAGATGTAACACCACTTAATCCCTTACATTTAATGATGTTGTTACCTTTTTCAAGCATACAGTAACTTTCCGGCGTGTAACTGGTTGCATGCAAACCTTTGGTTGGTGTGAAGTGATATTAGCTGACTACTAAAGGCAAGCCATTTACTGACTTGACAGCAGAACTTCAATTTAAAGGTTGCAGTCTATAGTGCTGCCAAAAAAGAGTTCTTTAGCAACCCAAATTCCTAAGATTTCAGCAGAAACACCACTATAAAAGTGCTCAAAGAGAACACCTATTTCAGGTAACATAAAGGTGGATTTTTATTTGAAAACTAGGTAAGTCTTTGGTAATAATGTTTTGCTGGTTAAATGTAAAGTGTTAGTAGTTCAGATATGGGGACCCATGCTACTTCTCAATGCCATTACTGAAGAAGGCAACTTGCAATTCATTCCAAAGCAGACCGTTACCAATTAGTGCTACACACACACACACACACACTATTGCAAGATATTTAGGCTTCCATTTATCCTACTAGTTGTTTTTTTTCATTTTGAATACATGAGTTACTGTGGAAACCATAGAGGTAGTATAAGCATTGTTGGGGGGGAATAATGTTTTCATAAATAAATTGATTTCTTGTGACTAATTTGCTTCCAGTCCAGAATAAGGTGATGCACAGCATCCAGAAAGAGTAATTCTGGGGGTGAGAACAGTAAATTTTTCTCTATTCTTGCGTATTCCCTTCTTTTCTACTTGTAGTTTTAGTGAGACTTGTGGTAGCAGTGGCCAAGTCATTTCCAACTCTGTCTGTGTGCAGAAGTTTGTTTTGTAGAAATCTCAAATTTATTTGTTTATTTCTTTAAAAATCTGATGTGTTACAAGGACTTGATATTTGCTGTAGTGATCATCAGCAAACTTACTTGATGTGCGTTTGCCTCCTGCATCCAGATAATTTATAAAAACATGGAAAATCCCTGGCCCTAAAATTGAGCCCTAGGGAACCCCACTGGTGACTCTTGCCAGCCTGATGTAACCCCCTTTGCTATAACTTTGAGCCCAACCCTTCAGATAGGTTCTCTCAACTTCTTCTGCACATGTGTGCTGGACATTTTTTGCAGGATACTGTGAGAGAGAGAATCAAAAGCTTTGATAAAATTAAAAAAAAAAAAAAAATCTGTTGGCTTTCCTTGGTCAATTTGATGGGGGACCTTGTAATAAAAAGTTTAGTTGAACAGAACTTTCCATCATGAACCTGTGTTGGCTACAACCAATTGCATAGACTTGTCACGGTAGAACAATCTTACGTTACTTACTCGCCTACAGATGAAGTTGCTTCTTAGATTGATGTTCCTTTCAGGATTGTAATCAGAACTTTCCATTTGCCATTAATGTTTAACTGCTTTATCACTGAATGACTATACTAGTCTAGCTGCTGCTTTGGAAAAGAGACTTCTCTCATTTTTAACCCTGATCTGAGAGCCAAGTTATTAACCTGAGTCAATACGTGTTCTGTGATAGATAGATGCACATCAGGCCTCTTTGCTTATTGTGAATGTTGACACCTTTTTATCACTATAAGATAAAGTGACTGTTCATTGAGCTGCTGTGTAGTTTTAAATGGGTAAGGATGACTGTTCATCACTTTCCTAGGGCTTTGCTTACCAAACAGTTCTATGAAATATTGTGTATATTTTTTGCCAATATTTTTTATACATATGTCCAGACAAGGTATTTGTTCCAAAGTATTGTGTTTGAGTTTCTGTTTAACCACTCACAGCATATCTTCATGTGTTCCATTACCTCAGCTGCTCTTTTTGGAAGGAATCCCACTCTGTCTGTCCCCTACCATGCACTGTCATATACTGTTGGAACAGCTTTTTTTCCTTCATGCAAATACTTTTAAAATCCTTCGTCTGAAAAAACTGACAAGGAATAACATGTCTTTAATTAGTAGGATATACTTGAAAACAGTTGTTCTGTCTCAGGATTTTGCATTGTGGTTATAGTAAAATCTCATACTCAGATTTTAATCTCTTTGAGATTACTTTAAACTTTTTAAATAAACTTTTCATTGCCTTGCTGCCTGGGTAAATTTTTCTTGAATTAAGTTCTCATAATTTTGTTTTATTTTTAATTTTCTTGTGCTGCAGCACTCAGAAGATGAGTACTTGTAGGATTCCTGCTGTTACGCTGACAAAGTGTTTTATGCTTTGGACATGATCACTGTTTATTTTAAAACTCCATTGATATTTAAGATCAGCTTTGACTTTTTACAGTTTTTAACAGAATGTGTGAAGTGGTACTGGTATGCACAAGAACAAATGAAATTAAAGTGTGTTTAATGAGGGGTATCTTTTCCATTAATGAATGTATTCACTTGAAATCTTAAGGTAACATTTATCAAAGTATCTGACCTTTACTGGCACTTAATGTTTAATGCTCTATATCATAGAATCATAGAATGGTTTGAGTTGGAAGGGACCTTAAAGATCATCTAGATCCATCCCCCCTGCATGGGCAGGGACACCTCCCACGAGACCAGGTTGCTCAGAGCCCCATCCAGTCTGGTCTGGAACTCTTCCAGAGAGGGGATATCTGCAGCTTCCCTGAGCAACTGGTGTGCTTATGGTCTAGACTTCCCCCAAAACAGCTTTTAGAGGATGGTATAATTGAAAGAAAACCTGGTGATCATCTGATCATATCTACATGGGTCATCTGATCCACTTATTTATCAAATTCCAATTTAATAATATTTTAGGGATTATGTTGAGAATCATAAATGCAACAAAATTTAACATTTATATGAGCATTAATGAGATGTCCTGAATTGCACCATACAATTATTGTACATTCTTATTTTAACATGCAAAATTAATCTGTTACTCTCAGATTTAAAACCACATGTGTGTGTGGCTTCATCTGAGATGCTGGAGAATCAGAAAAGCCTTCTCTGTGTTTTTTTTAATTCCACTTAGATCAGGAGTAGCTGTACACACAGTAGGTAGTTGGGGTTTGGAAAACCTACACAATTTGGTAAAGCTCCTTTAAGTAAATGAGGTTTTGTAGTGGACTGGGCACTCTCAGCTTTGATTCTGATGTAGCAAAGACCGTTTGCACCATCTTAGCTGTGTCTGTGCTGGGAGGCATCTTGTAGTAGGTTACATCCATGGGCACTGCTCATAAAAGGTGATTTTTCTTAATGAGCCCTGCAGTTGGCATTGCATTTGGTTAATTGGAAGGGCACATCACAGAGAAGTAGCTGGTTTGTTACTTTGACATGTTGCAGCTGACTGTCAGTTTGGATACCAGAGCAGATATTTACTACAGTTGGCCATTCTGTGCTGGCATAATTATTTATAGCCACATTCACTAGATTAAACAACAAAATAAGTTGCTATGCAATGCTTCCATGGGCCATAGAAGTCAGTTTTGCAGCTTTATTATATTGTAATAATAAAAAAGCTTTTAGAAGCGGGCTGGGGCTCTGCTGTTACATGAGATTGCCACAGATGTGAACTGAGAAAGAGAAGTATTTTCTGCAGAAAAATAACAGCAGCAGCAAAATGTCTATATTCAAAGCCAGCAGTGAGCCTGAGATAATTTGAGAGGTATGATTTTTCTGATAACCAGTATGAGTTTTGAAATAAGCATTCCTGTTTTAAATAGATGGCATAAATGATGCTATTTCTATATGTCTTTTCCATAATCTTTATCTTCACTACAGAACAAGAGATCAAAGTAATATTTGCTGGGAAATTGTATTTTGCAGCAAGAAACAGAAAGCCCGTTTTTACCACTTTCATAGTAAAAACAATTAATTGGTTCTTCCTTAAATACAATCAGTGAAAGTCAGTTGCATTGATTAGAGAATTGAATGGATATTGTGAAAGCACAAGGATGGTATTTTCTCAGGAATCGAGTTAGTGATGTGCTGTACAGAAAGCCTTGGAGAAGAAATACATTTGTCTTATAATCAAGAGGGTGGATTCTAGGCTGTCACCTAACTCTTCCCTCTTTTTTTTTTTTTTTTTCCTGTTACCTCCAGTAGTATTCTTCATAGAATTTATTCTTAGTTGAATTGACTTCAGATTGAGTATGCTCTACAGAGTTGTATCATAGTATTGGCAGTTCATATTCAAGTCCTGATGTGCCAAGGCTTCGTGCTGACAATTTCTGTCAAGTGACTTTGATCTTTCCTTGTTTTGTGTAGACATTTAGCTAGGTTCAGGCATGCTTGTTTTGATGGTCTGAGACCTGTTTGGATGCAGCATTTGCCTCAACTGTTGTATGGCACTTTGGATAAGCAAGACTGAAGAGAACAATTGCAAGAAACCAGTTTGCTCATCAGGGTCTGCACAACATGCATCTTAATATGGGTTGTGCTACCCATGTGCAAAGTAGTGTTAGGTCTGTTTGGATCGCTCAAATGTACAGGGCAGCATAGTCTATAATTTAAACTTTATTTTATGAGCTTACTAGGAAAGAAAACAAGCAAACACATCAAACAAGCTCTCAGTCCCCTTTGTGCTAACTAGTTCCCCCGTATCCTACCAGGCAACACGGAAGCCTCAGCAGTTTGGCTGCTGTTGGATCCACTGCAAAATCTTTTGGGGTAAGCTGATGTATCTATACCATCCAGCTTGGAAGTTTGGTCTATTCCATTGCCATGATTTAGGGCATTCTGAGGAAACTGCTAGTCAATCAGTATGCAAGGTTGATGGCTGCAGATGAAGTGACTGCATAATGACCTTTAGCCCTTCCTGGCCATCATGTTTGCCTACATGTTGCCTTCAATTTGACCTAATGGAGCTGCTTCCAGCATCCATCAGGCCTTAGCATGAGCCATATGTTAGCCAAAATCTGAGCAGGAATAGAGTGTATAGTTGTGTTCCTAGCTGGAGAAGATTAGCAGAAGCTGAATGTTTCAAAGTTTATGTTCTTGCAGTTAAATGTCACCTGTACTTACTTAATCATCTGAATACAACCCTTGGCAAATGTCAGTGGTGAAGCAGAGAAGATTGGTTTTTTGGGGACTCTCTTTCTTTTCTGGGACTGGTCAGGGATGGTGAGTCTAGGAACAACTAGACTTTCTTTACCAAGCCATGGAGAATTGACTTGCCTTAGGAACCGTAGCTTTATATTTGTATGTGGAAAGCAGGAGTAAAGTCAGAAAAACAAAAGTTAAGTATTTCTAAATGTATTGTTACAAAAGTTCATGCAACTGTAGAGAGCTATCTGTAGGGAATATGAACACAGAAGGGTGTTGTAACTGCATTGCTCTACAGTCATTTGTTGTGCATTCATTAAACAAATTGTTTAGATGCAGCAGGGTGTTGTTAATTGAATATAAGGCCATGGTTTCAATTTTCCTCAAAATAGCAAAAAACCCACCAGTACTTGGTTGGTTTTAGACAAGAATTAATCTTGGTAGACTTGTTACTTTTAACAAAAAGAATATTTATTAATACACGGTCTAAAACCTTTGTTTCTTTTTATAAGTCATTGGAAATTGTTTTCTAGCTATTGTTTTTGCAAAGGATGCAATCAGAAAGGCTTGTGAAAAGGAAATGCTGCATGAAATTATAGTATCTGAGATCTATTGTTTGATATCCTTGACTGATAAATTATATGGTATACAGAATACTCTCTGAGTAGTAATTTCCTTCAAATGAGATGTTGGCTCAGAAGTACTTTTGGGGTGTTGGAGCTCTAGATTTTGCTTTTAGAGCTACAGGCAAGTTTTCTGTTCCCACGATGATACTGACAATGTCTTTAGAGAGTCAGTTAAAAATTTCAGACAGCTTTTAAGATAGCTCCTGAAGCAAACTGTTACAGGAAGGAATGAGAAGTCAGGAGCTGTGCATTAGAGTTTATTTCTGATATTCTTGGAGTACTCAAGAGTTTTTGCCTGCCTTTAAAGTAGAATTTAGAGATGCTAACTTCAACTGTGTCTGTTGACTAAATAATTACATCTTTTTGTTGCTTTTACCTGTCAGCCTGTATGGATGAAATAATCGGTATTTGGAACATTCAAAAGCTTTTAAATTAATTGTAATTTGGCATAATTATGGATCATTCTTTGAAAAGGAAACAAAGCCATTTCAGATGTAGTGTGGCTTTGAGCATGCACTATTGTGGGGTTAATCCAAAGGATCTGTACTCAGGTGTGAGCTGTATTATGAAGCCACATTTAGACACATGCTGTGTCCATAGGGCATTTGAGCTATGTTATTTTTCCTAGTGATTATGAGAGTTTCATACATGTGACAGGAAAACTATCAACACTAAACATGGCGTAGTCGGTAGTTTCTCTGCAGGCTGGGCTCATTACTAATTTGGATGAAAACTGCAGTTGGGGTTTACCCCAGAGCTGTCATCAGTCAACCTATATGAAAAACACTTAAAAGTATCTGGTCAAAACCTTTGATCTGTTTTGCTGAGTGGGGGATAGAGGAGCCCAGATTATTTTCTGTATTGCCATTTCTCTGCTTACTGGGTCCTTCAGGGGTTGATGCACTGTGGACGGGATGGCTATTCTAATCTTCCTGCTTCTCAGAGGTATATAGCTATGGAATCCAGTTCTTCAAGAGAGAAGTACTTTCTTTATGCTACTGATGGCCAAGATGGAGAGAGTACTGACACTTAGGTTATGTGACAAGAGGTCTGTTTGCCCACATAAAAAGGAGTGCAGAGGCAATAGCAGGTAGAGGAACGGAAGTAGCACTCTGTGGGCTCTACTCCCAGGCCCATCACAGGAGAGCCATAACTGCATCAGTGGCTCATCTGAACAGACATGAGGAGCACAGAGGCAGGCAGGGGAACCAAAATTACAGACTCAGAGAGACAAACACCTTGTTTCGCTCCTCCTGAAGCTGTACTGGGGTAGCCTTAGCCCTGTGGTCCAGGGGTGACATCTACCAAGAGGAGGCTCTCCAGAGCACCTCACAGACTCAGAAGGCGTTTACTGCCAAGGGGTAAGGGACAGATTATGAAATGCAGGGAGAGAGCATTCCAGTATTAGACAAGACTTAGGGGATGTCTACAGCAGGAACCAAAGGGAGAGCAAGGAAGGAATCTAGGTGATCTGGAGAGGCATAAATGTGGGAAAATGGAGGGATAAGAGCGTATAAAGGGTGGCTCACATTTAAGCAGGGCTGGTCATTATGTATGTCTTGCCTTAACCTGTGTCTGATGAGTACAGTCTGTCCTGACTTCTTATTAAACTCAATTTGTAACTATCTTCTTGGGCTAGAGACTCTTATTTACTGTGTACATGTGTGTGTATGGGCAGTGGGGGGGGGTCTAAGTTTCAGCAGCTGGGGTATATATATATTTCCCACTATTGGACCTTCATCCTGATCAGTCAGAGAGAGGAACAGGATGACACTATTAGTGCTGTTTGTGTTTGTCTGAGTTTCTGTTTGTGTTGATCTGCAAGGCTTGCTGTGTAAATATGCTTATGTGGTGTATAGATGCATTTATGTCTGTGTCCACTGAGATTGCATTCCCAGCTTTCTGTAAGGCTACATGGATGGAGAGAGCATCTCCTTTAAGGCTAAATGCTTAAGTACCTTTTCAATGTAGAAAGGGGATAATAAGGGAAAATCTGTAAAAGAGAACATACAGAGAGGAAACCTGACCAACAAGCTAAAAGGCAGACAGTAATGAGAACCAAACCTGGTCAACTACGCTAGTTGCTAAGGGCATGTGAAATGTGAGGATCTTTACTTCATTAAGACTGTCTGATAGAAGTCCAGCGGGATGCTAAGGAAAAAGGGGAAGCTGTAAGCAAAATCTGTGGAAACACAAACCTAGCAGAGAGGCATAATGCAGGCAAAGGAAAGAAACAGCCTTTTCGGTTGCACACGTTGGTGGGCTATCAGAAAGCTATGGGGAAATTTGCAACTGATGAGGATGCAAACCTGAGGATCCAGGATGTTGGAGAAGTGGCACTGGAACTGTGCAAACTGCTGAAAGAATGTGCAGAGGAAGGGATAGGAAAGGAACAGAGGAGGAATGGAGGAGAACGGAGAGAGAGGAGGAGTATAAAAGGGGCTGGCTGCATTTAAGAGCAGGCCAGTCAGTATGCTTGTCTGACTGAGCCCTACGACTGATCACCACAATCTTTTATCTTCTTATTAAATAAATCCTTTTGTAATTATCTCTCTGTCTAATCTCACCATTGCGTGTGTGTGAGATCTGCAGAGACTAAATGCAAAGGCTTCTTGGGGGGACTGGTATGGGCTGGGCTCCAGTGGCCAGGCAGGACAAGGTCCCAAACTCGGAACTGCAGGAGTTGGTGTCCATTCCTGACATACCTTAGCACCTTGCTACTTGTTGGACCTGGGAGCAAGGAGCCATGGCAGCCTCACCTCTGCTGGGCTACTGAATTCAGCCCTCCCTAACACTAATGTTAAGCATCAGTATGGTCTGATAAATTCACTGGCTTGAAGAGGATCACATAGATACCACAGCAGAAGACAGACTGATTTGCTTGCTCCTGAAGCACTGGCCTTGTCACTGCCCACCATGTGCACACTTTGAGAGGAACCATATGACACCCCTGTCACTTGTCAGCAATACTAGTTCTGCCCTCCAGCTAGCTTGTGCAATTTCTGATTTTTAGCTACTGCTGGGAGATGTTCTGTCACTGGTGCAAATCTGCTCTGCCCTTGGTGCTGTTCATGGGGAAGAGAAGGGTGATCTGGACATGTACGAGCTAGCATGGGCTTGATTTTTATTTACAAGTTTGTTTCTAAATTCTTTTTGGTAACAGATTTCCCAAGCCTTTTAGCTGTGTCCCTGAGACTCTCTAGGCTCCACTTGCATGGAAGTGCAAATCTTTCAGCACTGCGCCCTGCTCTCATTTTTACCTTGTATCATCTTGTACCTTAGAGAAATACTGGGACCAGATGTCCTTATGCAATGAAGTCCTTATGTGCTAACAGCAGCAAAAGAATAGCAGCATCAAGAGTGTGGCCCAGAGGTAGCAGGTTCCTAAAAATCATTACTAGAATGTGATTTCTAGAAAGGAGGCCTTTCCAAGGGCAATCAATTTGGCCTGTCATTCTGCTTTTACAAGAGCAGAATCTCTAGGGAAGTGTTGGCTTTTTACCTTTTTCTAACAAGAGTGCAACAGCTGGTAAGTACTTGAAATCATAATAACCTCTAGCAGCCTGTCTCTGACTGTAGCCTATTTCCAGACTTTCAACTGCACCTTTGAAACTTGCCATTTATCCTCTTAATAAATGTTTGAAATGTTTTAATTTTGTATTGGAGAGATGCTGTTCTTCTCTCAGCTCTTGAAAGAAAGCTAAAGTTGTGTTATCACCACTGGGTAATGAATACAGGGAGACAGTCAATTTGGGATACACTGATTAAGGTTGAGCGTGCATCTGTTTTCAAATTTTAAAAATTGGCTTTAAATCTGGCTTGAGTGGCAATCTAGTAAAAAGAGGTAATTGTGTCTTAGTTTAGTCACTTTTAGGAGGTCATGCTGTTTTAAAAGTGGCACATTGTTCATTGTGTATTAATTAATTCCAGTGCAGTTTAATGATGGGCTCTCAGCTGCATGCTTCATTTCCAAGATGGTTGGGAAGGACGGCTGAGCGTGCTCCAGGAGAGCACTGCTTGCTTTGATGTAGGAAGGCACGAGGCTGTGGCAGGGAGAATCTAAGGACAATGTTGTTCCAGCAGTCATGGCTGCCTGTGCACATTTTCAAGCTTGAAAGGCATTCACAGCGTTTCAGGAGAGATTAAATAGCACTGACTGTGATGGGTGACTGAACACATTTTCCTTCAGAGCTGCTCAGAAACAGCTGACAGGAGCAGTTTTAGGAAGGCTTCTAGAGAAGCTCATTGCAAGTGTCTTTATTGCCACCTTCTGGAAAGGGAGAATAATAACTTCTGAGAAGATTTCTACTAAAATCACAGCCTTTTTTTTTTTTTTTGACAGTACACATGCCAGCTTTTTTATTTTTTGGTACAAGTGTTTATTCAGATTGTCTATAGAAGACAAAAGTATCTGAAAAGCAAAAGTAATGGGCTTTTGATGCTGCTGGAGAGATCATTCTACTTCACTCTTTCATCATTATTTTGCAATTTCTATAGATAACCTGTTTTCTACAGGCACTTGCATCTTAGGGGATTGGGGTTTTTTAGCTTGTTCTTCTAAGCAGTAACATGGCAGAAAGAAAAATAGCTTGAAATAAGCAATTAGCAAACCTTGTATTTCTTTGAAGTGCTCTCTAGAATATATGTGCCCCATGAATTTCACAGCATCTTTGTTTTAATGAAAGCAAGTTGGAGTTTTTCAGAAGCACTCATTCCTAATCTGCACCTATGTGGTTTTTTTTGTTGGATCTTTTGTTTTGTTCTGTTTTGTGGGGTATTTTTTGTGAATTGCAGTAAGAATGTTTTAGCCATGGCCAATTATTTGATAATAATCTGCTTTCAAACGTATAACATTGCAACCAGACTAGCTTACTGAAGAATTGCATATAGGGAAAAGGGAAGAGCACTACTTAATTCATGTATTAACAATGCATGTTTATTTTAGCTGTTACTGTAATTTATGGAAATCATACTGAGGCTTCAGGAAAGCAAACCATGATGCATTTGAAAGGAAGGGGGAAAACGGACTATGAAGCAAATTGTGTCTTTTGACTGGTAATTCTGAGACACAGGTACTAACACAGTCAAGCAATATCCAGTATGTTATTTTTATCTGTATTTTTAATGTATTTTATATTTTTATATAGTGTCTATATGATACACAGTATATAAAATATATGTATAGCATATGTGTATATTTACATAAACATATATTTTAATATATAAAAAAACCTAAGAAAGTAGAACAGGAGCTAGATGGACAGCGGGTCTCAGAAGATGTAATAAACCATTTAAGAAGGGAGGCTATAAAGCAGTGACTTGCCTATAGTCACACAGAGGAGTCTATAGCACAGGCAGAAGCAAATTTAGATTTTCAGAATGTTAACCATGAGGCCACCTGTCTCCCCTATTGTTGTTTTGTGTCCTCCACTCCAAACTCCGTATCTTGCGTGCATCTTTGCTTGAATTTCTTGCAGAATTTCTGTAAACATTTCTAGTTCCAGGAACAAGATACCATTTTCTTCTTCCCTTCTCTTAATTTAAGTCTTCCTTTTAGCAGCTGTCATCTCAGTAATGAGACTGCCTTCTGCAGTCAGTGAGTAGATTTCTGTCCTAAGTTTTAACCCTTGTAAAGCAACAGCATGCCTTGAGCAATTCCTGAGAGTGCTTCTAAAATATGTTAAAACATGAGTGAGGCAGTGAGATAGTATTTTTTCCCCATGTTCTTTCATCACAATTGAAGTCACACATGAAGGCAGCAGCATGAGAGGGTTATGTGTTGCACAGCTAAACACAACAAAGAGGATATTTTAATGAAACTACACTGAGGTAGCTTCTTCCATGCCTGAGTAGAGATTTTTAGCAGCCTTTATGTATTTAATGCCTTCAAGCCAGTGTCCCACTGCAAATGATACCCATTGACAAAGACAATACATATTGTAAGGTTTCAATTACAAACCTCTAATTCCTTTGTGGTAAACTGACTGTCTTTTTTTTTTAAAAAAAAAAAAAAAAAAGTACAGACTGCCATAACAAGGTGCTTTATGTTTTTTTTCCCTCAGGTGAAAAATGTTTTTTGTATGAAGGCAAAGGAAGGCAGAAAAAAATCAATACGTGCCCTAGTGGCTATTGGAAATGGTAAAGGGGCTGCAGGTATGTTCATTTACTGTATGAGAAAGATGACAAATTAATCACTGTTTGTAATATGACTTTGGGAGGTATGGTGATTTCCTCTACAAAAATAAGCTTTATTATCAAATTATGTATGTATTCATTGGGACACTTCATTTTGTGTTAGGAAAAATATGGGGAATGTAGTAATAGGTGATTAGGTTTGCAGCATATATTATATATTATCCAGCAGTAAAAACTTGTTTATTTTTAACTCCAGAGTGATGGATCTGACCACTGGTAGATCCTATCAGAAGGGATCATCTGTGCTTTCCTGTACACATTTTCTCTTTACTGTAGCTACTGTTTATGTTTAAAATTAACTCCAAAGTCTGGAAGTATTCAGCCATGCATGCATATCTGCATTTGTTTCAGCTAGTCTTAGGCACCCAGCTGCAGATTGTAGCTGTTTACTCTCATGAAAGAGAAGAATCAGGCACGCACAGAAGGTATCTGGAATTGCAGGTGAGCTGACGTGCCCCAGGAAGTATTCGTGCCTTGCACTGATGTTGGAAGAAAACTCAGCTGAGTGTGCTCTTCACAGAGATACCTGTGCTTGACTAAAAGGAATCTGGGCCTCTGTTGTGAGTAGGGCAGATAAGGGTCATAGGGAAGTAGGGTTCAGTGGACGTGAATTGGTTTTTCTGGTTTTGAAAATCACTTTCGTGTTGATGGTGTTCTTGGGGTTTTATTTTTATTCGCTCTAATAGCAGTGACCACTTTGCAGCAGAGGGCAGCATGATTGGTTGTGCATTTTCCTGGGTTATTTTCTAGCTAGAGTTAGTATTTCTAAGTAGAATTAGTATAAATCTCAGTTTGTTTTTTTCTTCTCCTTAAGTCTCAGGATAGTCTATTGGAAGTATTACTGCTGTTATTTTAAAAGTGCTTGTTTACTGATAGTCCCAGCTAGCATCTTGATGCAGAAATTGTTAATGAATCTGTCAAATCAGAAGACCCTAAATTTCCTTCTGGTTCACCCTCTCTAAGAAGCTTTCTTATTTTATTGAAATTAATCATGGGCTACCTAGAAACACTATATTCTTACACTTTTAGAAAAAAATAGAATACTCAAGAGTCTTTTGAGTGTGGTCTCATAGTATCTTCGGTGATCTGTGGCTTGACCCATTTGTAGGCTTTCTCCATTATAACTCTTATAACAGTCTCTTCAGCAAGCAATTTGAAGTCTAACCACAGAAATGCTGTCTACAGCATAAAGTAAGTAGAACAAATCAAAATAAGATTATGAAGTATCTTATAATATGAGCTGTGAGAAGAGACATTTTTCCTTCCACATCAAAGACTTGAGAAAGAATATTGGTCAGAGACATTCAGTTTAGTTGTGATTTCCTTGTAACAGAACTCTAAGCACAATTATGTATGCAGGGTAGTGATGACTGAGCTATCTCTAGATAGATGTGTTGGCCAGTGGGTCTAATCCCATTGATTTTTGGACTAGGCTTTTGAATACAAGGTAATCTACACCCCAGCTGACACAACAGAAACATCCAAGGATGCTAGATCTGCTGATTTGAAGTTAAATTATTGTAATTCGTTCTACCTTGACATTGTTAGACTACAGAGTTTGTAAAAACAGTTGTCACACCCTCTTATTCATTCTGTGCAGTCACTTGATGCCCCACCCTGAGCTGACTGCAAATACTCCAAGACTGCTGTGAAATCTATTCATCACTACCACTGTTCACGTGGTAAACAGGAGTAGGCCTGAGGGTCCAGAGGGAATTAGGTGCTAGTTTGTAAACTGGCAGTCCATTTTTTCTCTATTATACAGGCATGGGTTTTTTGCAAATGCACTGTTCTGTTAAACCTGGTTTTCATATACTCTATTTCACTAATAGAAACCCAGTCTCCTTTGCTTTTAGAGTCTTGGAGCTACTCTTTGTACAGATGCAGTTGCAACTTCATCAGCTTCCTTTTTTTTCTTCATTCCCTTCGTTTTTTTTTAAAGCAAAAGGCTGGACTTTTTTTTTTTTTTAGTTGAAGCAGTCACCACTATTCAGTTTTTTGGAAAAAGTTTGGACAAATGCACAAAAGAAATAACTAAAGCCTTTATTTTTTCATTTGACAACAAGCAATTGGAATCCAACTGTTAGATATTCATAACACCTAAACTGTTACTTTTTGTGTGATTTTCTCTGGACCATTTTCTGCCTACGATCTTTGCCATGGAGTGGAAATGGGAGGTACTAAACTTGATTGTGTGAAGTTCTCTGTTTTTTCCCTTTTGTTTTCTGAAGGCCTTGCCTCATTTATTTTTCAGTAATGACATTCCTTTTTTATCTTGCAGGTTTTGCAATGGGAAAAGCAGGTGACAGGATGAATGCTTTACGGAAAGTATGTTGAGTGAATTATTTGTTCCTTTTAATTTTTTTAAATACTCACTAGCTTTTGTATTCTATGCAAAGAAGCAAGTCCAGGTATGTAATTTGGCTATTTTGATAAAAAAAAGAGATTTCTCTGCAATGAGATTGTGTTAATACACTTTCATTTCTTTCCCTTCCCTTTTGTGCAGCTTGTACCCATCCCCACCTTGCTCAATTGTTTCCAGTATCTATATAGCATACAATCTGGTTATGAAGTTACTCTGTAGGACTTGTTCTCTTATACATCCTAAAGAACTTGTTAAGTGTCACGTGAAGACAAAAAGGTGTGAAACAGACATGCAACTGAACAGATTGATGTGACACAATGTGTGGGAGGGACACCCTCCCATTGAAGCCACAGGATTTCAGACTACAGTCCCTTGCTATCCAACAAGGAATTTAACCTCTTCTGACTCTTAGACTGGGGGATATCTAAACCCAGACCTCTTAACTTTTCCCATATGTTTCTCATAGGATGCTCGACCTGGTCGGGGCTCTCTCCACCGATTACTATATCATCAATCTACTGATACACTGTAACACCCAGTGAGAGGGGAATTTTTGCTACGACTTCAGCTAGAGTGTTGTGAGCAGTGGTAGGGGAGTGCTTATACCCTTGGGGCAGCCTGTTAAATGTGTACTAAACCACTTCCCAGGTAAAATCGAATTGAGCCTTGTCACATTTTTTGAGTGGAATAATGAAAAACATGTCTTTTACATCTAGAGTGGCCATCCACAAGTGGGATGCTCCCTGAATCTGAATTACCAGTTCTGAAAGATTCAGCACTGCAGCAGTTAAAGGAGCTGTGTTAAAATTCAGCTGTCTAAAATCCACCCTGAGCCTCCACTGGCCATTTGGCTTTTTAACTGGCCAGATGGGAAAATCATAAGACGAATGTGTGCCTTTCCTCCAGGGTGGTTTGCTACCACCTTGTCAATTCCCAAGTTTGTGGCAGATGGCAGAGGGTATTGCTTTACTTTTGTGAGTTTCTACAGGGGTAGAGGCATAGATGCCTCTAGCAAATTTTTAATTTTAACCATGTCCCTGTCAGGTTTTTCTCCTCTACCAGCAAAACTCCATACACTGCCATCAGGAAGTTTTCACATCCTACCACACAGTACATCAAATCCCAAAATGTTAGTCTTTGCAGCACCCACTGAAGCTTCAGCATGAGTGAGCCTCTGCTCACTGGGCAGCCAATTTTGGCTGTGGGGCATTCCTTTATGACCCCATCAATCTCTGTGTAGCCCACTTTCCAGGGTCTAGGGATAAAGTTTAAATCCCCTGCCATTTTGTTAGTAACAACTGACATTTGAGAACCAGTATCAGTAAGGAAATTTACACAAATTTTATGTGGTCTTACTGGAATGTTGATAATGTTTAATTGTGTTTATTTGTGAACCACTGTAAAACCAGGACCCACTGAGAGGAGGTGGCTCACAGCCCTTCCTGAGGATACCCATTTTGTGATGATGTAGTGTTTAAGTCTATTAAGTCCTGTGATGGGGCTGAAGGCTCCAGAGCTAAAAGCTTGGGTTTATTTTCTGCTGACTCTCTTGACATCCTGCTGGAGAGTTAATTTTTTGGCTTAGTGATTGTACCAGCACTCAGAGGTCAGCAGTGGATATGCCATTTAGTGCCCTGCATTTCACCCCCAGCTCCAAGGCTCTGCGCCAAAGATCATTATGTTCCCTATCAAACTTTACTTTAGAATTGGTCCGAAATGTAGAGTTACGGGGATGGACCTGCCAAACCTGCCAGGGAGGTTCCCATCGTGGTGGTTTGGGAGGTTTTATGGGAGGCAATCCTGTCCAGCCCATGTGACAACCAAAATTTATGATGTCTTGCACAAACTCACCCCAGATGGGTATGCTGGCAGGCAGGAGTGGGGGACCAGTGGCTGCTGGAGTGGCAGCTGCTGCTATGGTACTGGAGGCACAGGTAGAGATGTAATCAAGCTGTGGGGGGGTGGTTTTTGGCAGCTGAAGGCACAGTAGCCTCTTGTATGTGATCTTGAGCATAGTGTTTTAAGGTTTCCAGGAGACCATGGAGAAGAGAAGTTAGCCTTGCATTGTTGATACAGGCTACTATGAGGGAGTCTTGCTCTGATCTTCTCTCATACATGGCTTGAATGCAAGCTGCCTTTTGCACAGCTTGGGCAAGGTCTGAAAACCCTGCAGTCTCAATAGCAACAGGGTCACCTTGTTCTAAGGGGTCAATCCCACCAGCCTGATACACTGCCCAGGCAGTTAGCCAGTGGTTGTGATCACCTGGTATAGTGGTGAGAAACACCCCAGGGCCCCAGTAACCTCTGGCTTTGTCCTCACTCAAAAGTATTTGTTCTCCCCCTGTAAGGGAGACTTTCCAGATATATTCAGTCTCAGATTCCTCTGGGCACCTAGAATATTTTTCCTGTAACTTTGCCAATTCAGCAAGAGACGACGGGACACTTTGTACAGTAGTACAAGCAGCGTCTCCTCCCTCAGCTGCTGTTTCAGTTTTAATTAATGGTTGTTTAGATACAGGTTCTGGGGCACAATCAGAGTTTTCTACTGATTCATCATTGTTCATATCACACCAGATGTCCCCATCCCAGGAGTTAGGTTCTCACACAGTGTACCAGTTTGCAGATTTGATTAGCCAAGGTAGTGGATGGCAACCGGCTTAATAAGAGCTCTGATTTTATGTAGTTCCTTTTCTCACCTTTCAGCCATGGCCAATAGCCTGCTGAGTTCTCTTTTTTCTGTTTTTAGATCTTGATTTTCAGTGGTAAGGGTCTACTTTAGCAGAGAGGACCTCTGCTCTTAAAGTAGTATAACCTGCAACTGCAGTCTTTTTGGGGGGTGGGGGCTCTTGGATCTCCTTTTGTCCTCAAGATAAACAAGCCCCTAGGATAGCACTGACAATTCCTTTACTTCCCCCTTCTGCACTTTTGCTCACTCCTGCACTATTTGTTCGTCCACTTTTTCCTTCATTTTGCCAGTATTTTTGGGCCCATTCTATTCCTGCTTGAGATGGTGCACGTTTATATTGTTGTAGCAGTTTATCCATGGCTGTCCTGTCCGAGGCAAATTTACTGTCATGTGAAGGCAAAAAGCTGGGGGAAGGAGGTGTGAAACGGGCATGTTGCTGAACAGATCAGTGTGACATGGATGTGTGGTTGAGGAGGACCCTCCCATTGAAGCCACAGGATTTCAGACTACAGCCCCTTGCCATCCAACAAACCTCATATACCGGGGTGCTGGGGGTGGCTGAGCTGCAGTCTTACATGCCAGGTCTTCATCGACCATTTATGTCTAAAGGATCACGTGTGTTTTTGTGTACAACCACTCACCAACATTGTGTGTCTCTGTGTCCTCAAGCGAGGCCTGCTGTGAGAACATGATCCCAAAGTGGCAAATACAAAGTAGTTAGAGGTAAATGTAAGGTTATTTATGAAGGTGACAGACGTAACAAGCTTGAGATAGCCATTGATAAATGCGCCGACGACAACAGCGCTGCTAATAGATGTTGACGTTGCTAGCAATAATAATGACACAAAGTACAGAATACATCTGGGGATGCTTTCACCCCTACCCAACAGGTGAAAGCTGTGATATCCTACCCAAGGAGGTATGGGGGCAGAAGAGTGGGTCAGGCCCATCCAGGGGAGGTGCTCTTCTCACTCAGAATAAAGAATTCAAATACTAATTTAACCCTTATTGATGAGGTAGGACTTAGGTCATAACTAGCATATTGGTTGGTTCTTAACAGACTTATGTTTATTAGTTAGGAAAAAGGTAAGGGAGATGCCCAGTGCCCACTTCACATGTAAGTTCAAGCTTGGTTAACTCCCAGGGCTCACTTGTCATGCAAATCACCAGATGCAACCTCTGACAGCAGCAGAGCTCTCACTTGTTTCACAAGCCACATGCAGTCCTGTCATGGAGCCACCAGGCACCTGGGTTTGATGATAAGCAGACAAGGACAGGATGGATTTTTTCCAGCCAGTGAACTGGGCCTGTCCTCCCTACCAGACACAGATCAGCCAACTTGTTGGGTCCGAGGCCAAATGCCCAATCAGGCACTGCTCATCTCACACTGCTCTGCACAAGTCCTTCCAAGAAAGCTAAACCAAAGCACAATAGAGGTTCTGTTTTCCCACATTAAGGATGCTTTAGAGCTCAAGATGTTACTTGTCCATCTATATTAATCTAGTTTGTGTTGTAATGCTCAACTAAACTACCTAAGTAGCAATCCTAAATGCACAATTTGATAAAGTTGATGCTATATTCAGAAATTTTTTGAAATATTAAATCTGTTAGGAGAAAGCATTTCTTTAAAGGTAACATTTTCATTTTCTTAATGGTTTAACGTGACCAACCTGTTTTCCTGAGTTTTCTTGCGTTCTTTTTTTTCTCTGTAGTTAACTGAACAATGGTAAATTTCAAATACTTTACAGAAGAATTAAAGAAAAAAACGGTGTTTGCTTTTGTTCCCTAGGCAAAGAATAAAGCAATACGCTGCTTACATTTTATAGAGCTGTACCAGAACCACACAAGTAAGTGTTATGATTCTTTTAGACTCCTTTAACTTTCAATATTTGCTGAATATACCAACAAGAACTGGTTGCAACTTGTTACAAAGCACTGTATTATTATGCTTTGTGCATTACTTTGTTTCCCCAGCATGCTGTATGAAATCTTAGCCCCAGACTGTTTTAGCTAGACAGTGGTCATGTCAGAACACATAGTCTGTCAATCCCTCTGTAAAATAATTCACTACTACCTGGAATTAATATGTGGTTTACTCTTTACTTTCACTCAGGTTTGTATCAACAGTTGTAGGGAAGGTCCATGAAAAAATATTATTATATACCAGGTGGTGGTGTTAAAATACTGAGGTCGATCTCCCTTCTTTTCTCCTGCCTTTGGCATGTTTAAAATTTGGCTACTTAATCCATATTATTTCAGGCTTTTTAAACATGGGGGTGGTGGTAGTAGCAAGATTAGATCTCTGCTGGTGCAGTTTCAGCTAAGGAGGTCAGGTACAGGCTGGGCATCTTCTCTTTGCAGTGAACTCCCCTTTGTATGCCAGAGATTACACCATGTTAGCTCAACCCATGTAAGCTGACAAAGCCCAGCGTCTGGGGAGAATGAGGGCTGGAGAAGTCAGTCTGATGCTGCATGGTAGCTTTTTGTTAATGCAATACCATGCAAGCACTCTCTGATGTCAGATGTGGCACTAGCATACCAAATAATTCAGTTATCTTTCAGAAAAATTGTTGAAAGATAGTACATTCCAGGGTATATGAATATTTAAGTCAATGTGTAGATGAATATTCAGTATAATAAAACTTCAGCTTACAAATCCAAAACTGCAGTTGTCCTCATGGGTCCATTGCTTGAGCGTTTTTAATTCGCACTAGCAAGTTGGGGATTTAATTGAATATTGGTGCTGTTTCCACCATGCTTTTCATTCGACTCAATACAGAGGTCCTCTCTGAGCCATCTTGACTGCAGTGCTAGAATCCACTGTGCAGAGATTGAGTCACATAATCAGATGTATGTAACAGCCACCCACCCGAGGATACGAGTTTGGGGTTCCTTTTGAAGCAGAGAGAAGTGGGAAGAGTGGAATGGTAAATATTCCGTGTGGAAAATCCAAGAACCCTGAAGCCTGTGGAAAAATCTTAAGTTAAAAGCTGAATTACCAGGAAAATCTGAGTATGAGGAAAAAGGTTAAATTGTATCACGTGAACTCACTTCAAAGCTAAGTGAGGATCATAGGAGGCATATAGACACTACATATTTTTCAAGTGAAACTTGGTTTTATGTACAATAGCAACATAGTATTTACAGATGTGTAAACATTCCTTTTCTATACCAGAAATTTACCTAGATTAACCTTTGTCTTTAAAGAAGTCAGAGGAAAGTAAAACCAACTTCCCGTTCAGTTCTGAAAGATACTCCTTAGATGTGCTGAACTAAAACTCTTCTAGAAGAAAGAATTTAGCTGTCACACTGGTTTTCTCTTTCTCCCCTCCAGTTTATCATGACATTGCAGTGAAATTTAAAAGCACAACCATCCGCATGAAGAAGCAAAACAAAGGTAAGGAAAGCTGCTTGGAAATGTTGGAAGTTTTATTAATGGTATTACCAAATATATGTCTTAGATTAAGTTAAATCTGTGCAATGTCTGTTTACTTAGAGTTGGATCATTTGGTGCTGCTCTACCATGTTTTAAATGTTGAAGATGACTATTTTTCATTAAGAATGCCTAATGTTGATGACAGGGCTTTGTTATTGTAAATCAGGGATTTCTCCTCTTACACTGATGGGAGTTCTATTCCTGGTTTTCTCTCACGCTTCCTAAGTGTAGTTCCTTCTGCTCTAAATTACCTAGATGTGGAAAAGTCTAATAGCATAGATGTTGGAGACAAAGGCTTTTAGAAGAACCCTATAGGTTTTTCTCGCCACTGTATGCCTTGCTGATGCTTTTGAGAACTGATAGGTTCATTCCATTATTTTTCAGTGATTTTCTTAATTTCTGTTTCCAAGAGGAGATTCAGAAGTGGTTTAGTATGCATTAGTGGGAGTGCTTCAAATGGGAATCAGATTGCAAGGTGCATCTACGTGCCTAGCCCTCCTAAGCCCATACTCAGGTAGCATGGGCAGACCTTCTCCCTCAACTGCCTCAGACTATCTGTGGTCCTGAGCTGGAGCCAGGACAGCATCCAGCCTGCTACTTCCTCAAGACCATTTCTGCTTTGTTTTCCATAAAATCAAATCTCCAGTGTGGAGAGTAGAGGGATTATCTATCCTGGCTTGCTGTCCTACACCATACCAGCACTAAGACTGTCTCAGGACAGGAACAGTGTGAGTAGTTCCATCTTTGCTAGCTGTTCTTCACTTTGATCCCAGTTATAGTACAGGGAAATGCTGTTTTTTGGGCTCCTGTAGGTTAGATGTGAGTAGTAAGCAGTGAGTCCATGCCTTGTAGCTCTCAGCTCACAGGTCTGTTCTTCCACAAAGCTACTGTTAAGTGATGTTAGATGTGCATCCACCTCCTCCAGCTGCTTCAGCCCAGGACCCTCCTGCCCAACCAGTGGAGCCCAGCCCAGGGACCAAGGGCCTCTACCCACACTGAGGGATGCAGTTGTCACTTCCCCATTTGAAGGTTGAACCAGAGACACACATGCACACAAGACTCTGACACAGCTGGCCACAGACAAGGGCACTGCTTTCAGCAGTGCCTTCATACAGGACTTGCATAAACACAGACAGCCAGGTCAGAGATAGAAGATTACTAGTGCAGGTGATGTGTGTTATTAATTGAAGTAAGTACAATTTTGGGGGGAAAAAAATAACATAAAAGATCATAAGGGACATGCAGAATAAAAATAGAGCTTACATAACAGTGAAACAGTAAGAATTAAACAAAACCAGATTCCAATTAGATAAAAATGCTCTTCAGGTAGTCAGCAGCCCAGCCTTTAGACAGGCCTGCAGGACTCCTGCTGGACAGATGGAAGGGATGGAAAGGAGCACTCCCCACAGCTTGTCTTGGTTACAGCCTTGAACACTGTGGGGAAGAACACTGAGTAATTGGATTCACAGTATTAACATACCATTAGTATATTAATGAGTCATTAGCATACTAAAATTCACACCCACAGGCTAGAGGGACCCCTTCGAACAACAAGGCCCTCACTGAGCAGGTGCAGTGAAATTCTTGAGCATTGCCACTTGAAATGGAAGCAAGGATTGAGTTGACCAATCGTGTGTGCAAATGAGAGAATAATCTTAGAGATAAAGCTCTTTCTCACATTTTGTGGCATGAAAGTGGCACTTGTGTTTCGGGAAGCTGAGCTTGCTTTGTACCACCCTGCTCCCTTTTCTGTGCAGAACTGGATATTGGAACAAATATCTCAACTCCTTGCACACCAGGAGTCACATCTTCTTGCACACCAGGTGACAGACCCCACTTTTAGGACAACAGAGGAACACACAGCACTTCCCAGGTTCACAAACACACACACATTTGCAGATCACTTTAGTACCAGCATGGTCCCTCTATCCACTCAGCACCCCTGGCCAGATTGTGGGCCCTCCTGCTCACTTCACCGGTCCCTTACTCGCTGGCTGGTCCAGCTCAATGCTTGGTAGCCAACACAGCGCACTCACACACTTGTCCCTCATGCACTCCACATTCACAAGTCCCCCTGGGTATACAAACACAGCACCTTTGCCCACCTGATACCCCAGCCAAGATCTGAGGCCCCACTACTCACCCACAAGTCCAGCTTAAAGTTTGCTAGTGAAAACACATGCACACAACACACACACCAGGACTGGGGATGAAATGGATGCTCAGCTGCTGCAGCAGCCACCAACAGGCTGTGACTCATGGTCCTGCCTCAGCCACTGGAGAATTTAGATGGCATTTTCAATTCCCACACCCTTCCCAGTCCATGTCTCCCCTCTTTTACTGTCTTAATGGTTGCAAAGTCCAAATTGATCTTCCTGGAAGTGGCACTTGTTTCTTGATAGGCCATCAACTAGTGGCAACATTGCTTTCTTGTCACAGTCTTTATGTTTGGTTCATGAGTTCTGTGTCTCTGTGGGTTTTGTTTCTGGTTTCCCCCTTTTCCCTCAGTTTCCCAGTTGACAAGGTCCCCAGTCATCTAACCTTGCTAGAATAAACATTCTCACACTCTCACATGCTCTTATCAATTACTATGTCTGACCAGGTTTGGTTCTTATCACTGCCTCCCTTATCATTTGTTGGTCATATTCGTGCCCTCTATGTTCTTGTCACTCTCCTTTGATACACCCTTAGAACTACCAGTGGACTGGAAGTGCTTGCAAATAAAATCACTTTGAGTCACTTGTCGCTTGTCAGTAGTTGAAGTACAGCAACTCGGTGAGGTGTCTCTAACAGCTGCCACGTGAACACTGACCTTCTGAAGACATGTCACTGTCTTTCTGTTGTCCCTTTCCTCACCTTGAGCTCTATTACAGTATGTGCTTTGCCAGTCATTTACAGGGATACATCCAAAGCAACCTTGCAAACTGCTGTCATGTTCTTCAGGATTGCAATGTAAAAAAGTTTTAACATTACTTATTTTGGGGAGCTAAATATTCAATTATTTCTAATGCATTGCAGTTTTCAGTGTGACCCATTTTATTTTCTGGGGCCTTCCTGTTTTGAAGACCTACAATGATAACATGAGGTGCCCTCATGGAAGAACAGCAGGGAGTAATACAGGGTCAGACAAGCTTCAGCAGTCACTCCACATTTGGGATCCAGGTCCTTGGCAAACAGCAAACTTCACCTCTTCCCCACAGCAGGGAGTTGCCCACTGCTATTAGTCACTGCTTCCTCCCAGTGGTCTTGCATTGTTCAGGGTCAGTTGACCCAGATGCTTTGTTTGAGAACACATCTGGCTCCTCAGCCATCTTCTTACATAGTGACAAGCTTTTAGGTGGAGCTGGAGATCTCTTGGGGCCAGAAGTCACTGGGTTCCATTTTTCACCTTCCCCAGAGGTTGCATTTGCCATTCTACTGGACTCTGCCTGTGTGCAAACTGCAGGTGGGGTCTAGGCCTCCTAAAGCTGTTAACACCATTGAGCAGCATTTAACACATACAAAGCCCATATGGAAAAATATCTAGTGTGTCTTTTGTTCTGGGCTTCCAATGTGCAGGATAACGTGGTTGATTCTGGGGGCCACAGGTTGTGATCCGTTATAATCCCCAGCTTCTTTTTCTGTTGCTGTTTAGTCAGTCTCCTCTATTTTGTACGTGTGCTTTTGATGTCTCAGCCAAGCAGTCTGCATCTGTCTTTGTTGAATTTCAGTGTTTTGTTTTCAAAGTGTTTTCAGTTTGTCAAACCTACACTGACTTCTTCTGACCTCCAGTACACTTGCAGTCTTTCCCAAGATGATGTTCTCAGCTCATTTTTTGAAGTCTCTATTCCCCTATACAATTTTTTAATGAAAATTCTTGTAGGTAATAAAGCCATAACAAATCCACAGCTGGATTATATCTGGAAAATGCTCTTGGCCTGACATCAGACTGCTGGTAATGGAGATATATACTTTAGTGATGATTTTTTCTAGTTCTCATTTTCCTAGGTTTTTTCTGGAGAGTATCGTGTTGAATTTTGTCAAGAGTGTAAGTCCTGTTCTGTCAATATTAGCACCTTAGCCTTGGTAGCTTGTTGCTGCCAATTTTGGCCTGCTAACCTTTTCAGTTGCACAACACATTCACACATATGCAGGTATCCTCCAAAAACAGGAACCACTTTTTCAGTTAATGAATATTTTCACTGTTTTGTAACTGATGTAACTAGATTGTGTGTTTCCTGAAGTGGCTTTGATATTGCTTAAGAAAAAAAGGTGTTTATGTGTAACGTGCTCTGGACAGCAGGTGTCATTGGTCTGATCAGGAAGTGTAGTGATAGGTCAGTGTACAAAATTTTATAGATTAATTGTGTGTGTGAGAGAGACTTCATTATGTGCTCATGAGCAGAAAACAAGCTGTAATGTTTTATGTCTGTGCAAAATTGAGTTTTTAGGGATGGTATAAATAAAGCTCTTGCTGATTTTTTCTTAGTCCCTGAAAGGGTTTTATGTTCTACTCAGAGGGAAGGGTTCGTAGCAGCAGTGGGAGCTGGCTGTAATTTTAGAGCAATTAAATGACATGTGGACATGCTACAGCATAAGATTTAACTTGAAGCAGGCCCTGGACATCAAGTCTGCCACCATTCCTGATTGCTTCTGTTTCTAGCACACAGCAGCTGAATGGAACCTGCCAGGGGTATGGTTATCTGTGCTGCAGAAAATGAGTGTGGACAGCTCTTAATCTTCACCTCCGACTTGATCTTATGATTCAAGTAGTCATGAGCCACATTGATACATCTCAAAGTAGCACAGATTAGTTCCCAATGTGAATTAATAAGGGGAAACAGTTTGTCATGACAAATACACTGACGTGGCTGTGAAGCCCAGCGTTCCCTGTCCTTCATGTTGTGCCACAGTACAGTGGAGTTCATGCCACTTGCTGGGCCAGGAGAAGTGATGTCTCTGCACAGTACCCTGATAATCTGTGCTGTCTTTCTTGATAACGCAGAGCATGCTGCTGGCTTTTGTAGCCTGAGGAGGACAAGCAGATTTTTTTTCATGGCTGGTGGCTGTTTTATTTTGCATAGACTGTGAAACTGGTGAATCGCTGTTGGTGAGTCAGGAGGCCAGTAACTGATTCACATTTTGGAGATCAACTACAAAGTGTGAATTTGGTCTGTGTGGGTGCATTGATGCCTTCCTCAATTTGCAGGCAGCTCCAGTCCCACTTCTGCTGCTTAAAACTTTGCTTATCAAGAGCTGAATAAAACAAAAATGTGGTAGGTTTTCTTTGGCTACCCAAGGGCCTGTGAGCAGCAAGACACGCCAGCGCCAGGGGCCACTCACCCGGTTTCCCAGGAGCTCTGTGTTTAGACCAGACGTTTCTGTTGGAGCATTATTGCCCACAGACTTACTTGGACTTCCCTTCTCGTTCCCTCCCCCATGTCTCTCCCTGCTCTGTGTCTGATAGAGGTCTCCAGTGCAACCTCAGGCTTTAGGAAGGCACTGTGGGCCTTTCCTATCCAGCAGCAGTCAGTCTCCCTGGGAGTGAGAGTCACTGGCATTGCTTCTACGGCAGGGTCCTTCTGGGAGGAAGCCCAAAGGACAGCAGTGCTTGAGCATACCAGTTGTTTTGAGCAGTAACTTCACCAATGGAGCCAGGACTTAAAAGTCAGATTTACCATCATTAGGAGTTACTGAAGCTGTCATTCAGCAGTTTGTCACCTGAAATTGCAAAGGAAGCTATTTTGAAGCTATGTAGGTATTGCTTTTTAGAAGAGACAGCCTTGGTCAGGGTCCAGTTACATTTAGGTCCTCTTCCCTCGTAGTGGCTTCTTTTTAGTACTCATTAAGTAAACTTATTGCCTTGCTTCTCTGCTACTATTATTAGCAGTAGTAGTCTTGGGAAGTGCTAGAGTTTTATTTTTGTGCTGAGCTGAGAGAGAAGAAATTGCCTTTCATTTGGTGAGTGTTCCCAGGGGTGGTGGAATACGTTTGTGGAAGATTCTCCTAAAGCTGCCAGTGGTATGTCTAAGGAATGCTACCCAAACCTGTGGTATTAAACAGTTAATTCATGTTGCATTTTTTATGGTTTTATGTTTTGAGTTTATAGGGAATGTTATTTTCATTTTGTTTTGGAATATGTGAAATAATGTATCTTTAGTATAAAAAAAAGCCATTATCTTTATGTTAACGTGGCTGCAAAGACTGGGAATAATGGTCTTCCCAGAATGGCTTGGCGATGTTTAAGATACAATGTGTTCTAACCTGCTAGGTAACAAAAGTACCTAAGAAGTGGTCTTAGTTCTCTCTTTTTCCTTGGCTAAGTTGTATACTTACAAATCATCACGTAATGCTTATTTATATTTTTTCTCTCCAGGGTATGGTCTTCGTTGCCACCGAGCTATCATCACCATCTGCAAACTAATTGGCATTAAAGATATGTATGCCAGGGTTACTGGATCCAAAAACTTGATAAACATTACCAGAGCTCTCTTTAAAGGCTTGACTCAACAGGTAGATGGCACTCTCAGTGGTTCTATACAGCAGGTCGAGGGACGGAATGGATTGATATTGTAGTAGTTTGTGGTCAAACACTTTATATTCTTTATACATTTTATAATTTTCCAAAGAGCAAACAGAATCAGCATGTGAGGAATTCCTCAGCAGCTGTATGAAGTTATCCTGTCAGGAGCAGCTGTATGTAACTCTTGCCTTTTCCACAGCCAAGGGCCTCTAGTAGACCTCAGAATTTCTGGGCTTTTGTAGTATTTTTGGTGACATTTGAAAAATCATTGGCAGAGGAAGCCATGGCCCAGCTTTGGTTGCTGGTGCTTGTTTGTCTGCTTTCTAAGTTTTCATTGCCTTGGGACTGAACATCACAGCTGCTTCTATCACTAGGATAAGTAAGATCTCTGAAATAAATCAGGGAGTTGGTGTCATTGCCTCTAAGTCAAAGCACACACACAATGGAGACGCTTCTCTCTGTAGTTGATGGAAAGATCCAACATTCAGCATTTCATCTCACTTCCTTTGAACACAGCCTTAGAATGAGTCAGTCCTTTGGAAATTCGTGGTTATCTCATTTGGCCATGGAGTCTTGGTAGCTACCAGGATTTAGCTGCATACATTCCCAACAGAGCAAACCTGCAAACCTATAGTTGTCAAATCTGTCACCCTGTCCTACCCAACTTTTTCAGTTTAGCCTTGGGAAGGGCTTTGCCTAATGAAACAATTCCAGATGCTTTTCAGTGTCTGAGATAAATCAGACTGGAGGCTGTCATGTATTTTCAATGCATAGTCTCAGAGAGGTCTTCCACAGAACTAACAGAAGGATAGAAGAAGGGCCTGCTTTCAGACATGTACATTTGGTGTTATTTTCTTGACTGCCCTGAATGGGAAAAATCCCTATTCCCAGCAGGTACTTACTCTGTAAATTCTGAGTGTTAACAAAGCAACTTGTAAGCAAGGAAGAGGACCAGTTGAAAATAGTGTTAAATTCATATTACATTACCTGTCAGGGCAGTAATAAGCACTTTACTGTTGTCAGAGGAAAAATGTATATCCATATAAAGGCATAAACACATTCCTGTATGGTACTAACATGCCAACATGCATCCTTATTAGTAGGATGTGCCTTTTCTGGCCAGATCCTTTCCAGAAGCAAGTTCCTGTAGGATTACATAGTAATGTTAGTGTATTTGCAGTCTGATTACCTGAATTCCTGCTGCTTGTGCATTTAGCTCATTTGAAACCCATGGGTATGAGCCTGATGATTCAGTTAATTTATGCAGTGTTTAAAATGTTTTTTAGTAAATTACTTCTTTTATACTACCCCATTTGCCACTTAGTGTTTTGACCTAAAGTAAATCGACATGGTGCATCATTGCTTTGGTTGTCTTTTCTCTTTCCTGCTCCCAGGAGACTCACCAACAATTAGCAAACCAGAAGAGTCTCTATGTCGTGGAGTTCCGGGAGGAGCAGGGCCCGCTGCCCATCGTTGTGGCACTGCCTGAGGGGACTGTCCGTGAGGATCCCGAGCCTGAAGATGAGGTTCCAGACACAAAGCTGGAGTGGAGTGAGGTGAAAGAAGCTCAGGGAATGAAGAAATCTCCCTGGGCAAATGTCCGACGGACAGTATGGTAAAAGCTTCAGTCCCTCTGTCTCTTCTGCTTGGAGATGCAACTGGGAAAGCCCAGCCCAAATGGACAGGTTGTCTAGGCTTACATTTCAGCGGAGGGCACTGATAGCTCTCTCATGCCATTTGCATTCCTGCTCCCATTGCTACCATTCTGTAAGGCTGTTTGCTTTCCCACATTCTTCTGACCACTGTTTGATGAGGGACATTCAGATGGAACCAGCGAGTGAACACAACTTTGACTTCAAGCATACATTTACTTGATTCCTGAAGATGATGTTTGATTGACAGATCCTGTTTCTTTCACAAGCTCTTGGGAAACTACTGAAAAGATAAGATTGTGAAAGCAATAAAGAATCCTCAGAAAGGAGTTCAGTGTTTGTTGGGGTCTTTTTTGCAAAATGCCGATGTCTGGGAGATCTTGAAGCATGCAGCAGCAGTGGGAGTTAACGTGTGCGTTCTCCCATCTCCATCCCTAACCTCACTTGTTAGGGCAGGGGAACTGTGAAATCAGAAAGTAGAAGTTGTCTCCTGGTGGGGGTTAGGGAGGCAAGGTGATGGTGAGCAACAGCGAGAGTTTTGCAAACACTATTGATGCAAGTGGGGGAGTTCCCCGGATGAGGCAGAGCCCAAATATCTGAGGACAGCCACCCCACAGTCTCCCATGGGATACTGCAGTGTTTTGAGTGGTATTGAAAGTCCAGTCCAAGACCTGCAATCCAGCCTTTCTTACGGTCCTGGGGTAACACCCAGCTTCATATTCTGCCTGTTCGGTACTAGACAAAGCAGTGTTTTGAACCCTACCCAGAACTCAGAAAGTGCTACAGCTGTCAGGGGATTAAAGGAAAGAGAGTCTATGATACACACCAGCCTCTGACTGGAGATGGAGCAAGCCCCTTCATTTAGTGGATCTCCAACTGAAGCACGCAGAAGCCCATGCCAGATAGCTCACTGGTTGGAGGATCCATCATCCAAGTCCCAAGAGAAAATAACAGACTGCATCCATATGCTGGGACCCTGCTCTACCTGGCAACTCCATGGTTTTGTCTTGGGCACAGCAAGACAGACAGTGGAACCAAAGCCAGACAATGTTTTATCACAAAGTGTTACAGCAATTCAGGCTTAAAAACAACGCAGGAGTGAACTTCTGTGCCTCCCAGCCTGTGAGTGTTTGTACATTTCTCTGTGTGCCAGCAGATCATAGAATCATAGAATGCCAAGGGCTGGTAAAATACCAGGCTGGTCTGGAAGTAAAACAGGTAGTACAGGCATCTTTTTAGGAGGAAATTCTTCACTGTGAAGGAGGTGAGACACTGGCACAGGTTGCTCAGGGAAGCTGTGGATGCCCCATCCCTGAAAGTGTTCAAGGCCAGGCTGGATAGGGCTTTGTCGAGCCTGGTTTAGTGGGAGGTGTCCCTGCCCATGCAGGAGGGTTGGAACTAGATGACCTTTAAAGCCCCTTACAACCCAAACCACTCTATAATTCTGTGATTCAGTGCTTGAATCTCTTAGCAGAAGAGACACCAACGAGCAGGAGGGTACCACAGTCTCAGTGCAAAGATCTGAGGTGGGGAATGGACCACAGTTGGGCCAGGAGAGAGGGAGGCAGATCAAGCCAGCCATGAATCAGACTCTGCCACAGACCTACGTGGAGTTTTGATCCCTCCATGGAAGTTTCATTTCCTGTTTTCACAAGTTTGTTATTGGTATAGATGCTTGTACAGGTGTTCTACCCTACATGCAGTTTGCTCATCACTCACAGGTAAAGGTGATTGTAAAATGAGAAACATCAGCAACTCACATTTTCCATGGAGCTGGCCATAATTTTCTATTAATTTACTTTGCTTTCAGACAAGGCAAAATCTTTTCCTGCAATTCAGGAGAAGATGAAAGTGCTTCTAACTCATTGCTTCACTGGAGGCAAGGTATCCAATATACAAATATTTGGGGTACAGGTAAGCTATTTATATAGGGCAAGAGCAACCAAGATCACAATCTGTATAGTTAATGAATAATATGTCTGTAATCTTGTTTTTATCACAGGAGCTGGGGTTTTTTCCTGCCTTGAAGTGGGTAGTTTAACTGAAGTCTAATTGCCTGCTCTCTAGAGTATATGCCTGGAGCCCTCCTTGTTTTGCTGAGGGACCTGGAGAAGAGCAGAGATGGACACTCCAGTCACACTACCAGTTGAAACCTGGTGGTGGCTGTGGGGATGTGATAGGCCCACTGTTCTTAAGAGTGTGATGGGACTTTTAAGTGCTCTGAAAAATGGTCTGATTTGTGGCTTTTTAAATGGGCTGCTGTGTCTGCAAGGAAATCCCAGGGATGGGAAGGATGAGTGAAATGTCCTGAGGAGGATGCTGTTGGAGATGTGGTGCCAGTCTGGGGGTGGATCTGGAAATGTCTGAGCAAAGGCAGAAGCAGGGATGTAACAGCCCCATGTATTGGGCCAGGCCAGGAGGAGCCCTTCAGGCAAGGACTGCAGGTGCCTTGTGGTCAACCAACTGCAAGGGCCAATGGTGGGCAAGCAGAGCCAGGGTCTCGCAGCCTGGGAAGCTGTGCTACTGCACAATTAACCCCAGACAAGTATCTCCATGGGAGAAGGATCAAGCCTGCAGTGGTCATCATGCCTGGTGTTTCCATTGAGGTGGCAGCAAATCCTCAGGGCTCTCTATGGGGGCAAGACCTGGTGCCCATATGGTAAATGGTGTGTAGGTCCTGGGAGATCCTCTTGAGTTCTGGGCAGCTTCCTTCCCTTCAGAAGCACCGAGCTGTGCCATTTTTCAGACAGCTACCTTGAGATTCCCAGCTTCTAGGGCCTGTGGGTCTTCATGGCTGTATTGAGATAATAGGAGGGCTGGGCATAACAAGCAATGGAGACCTCAGGGTGCTTTCATTTTGCTTCCTAATTAAGTTTGCTGATGACACTAAGCTGGATGGAAGTGTCAATTTGCTTGAGGGTAGGAAGGCTTTGCAGAGAGACCTGGACAGACTGAATTGATGGGCCAAGGCCAGTCGTATGAGGTTTAACAAGGCCAGTGCTGGATCCTGCAGTTTGGTCACAACAACCCCAGGCAAAGCTACAGGCTGGGGATGAGTGGTTGGAAAGGTCCATGGTGGAGAAGCACCTAGGAGTGCTGGTTGACAGCCGACTTAACATGAGCCAGCAGTGTGCCCAGGTGGCCAAGAAGGCCAACAGCATCCTGGCCTGCATCAGGAATAGTGTGACCAGCAGGAGTAGAGAGGGGATCGTGCCACTGTACTCAGCACTTGCGAGGCCTTACCACAAATACTGTGTGCAGTTCTGGATCCCTCACTGCAAGAAGGATGTTGAGTTGCTGGAATGTGTTCAGAGGAGAGGAAAGCTGCCAAGCTGGTGAAAGGTCTTGAGAATAAGTCTTATGAGGAGGAGGCTGAGGGAACTGGGCTTGTTTAGTTTGAAAAAGAGGAGTCTGAGGGGAGACCTCATTGCTCTCTACAACTACCTGAAAGGAGGTCGCAGGGAGGTGGGAGCTGGCCTCTTCTCTAGTGAATAATGACAAGATTGGAGGAAATGGCCTCAAGTTGCACCAAGGGAGGTTTAGACTGGATATTAGAAAGAATTTCTTTACCAAACAGTGGTTGGACACTGGAACAGGCTGCCCAGGGAGGTGATGGAGTCACCATCCCTGGAAGTGTTTAAAAGTAATGTAGATGTAGTGCTTAGGGACATGATTTAAGCACTGAATGGGTAGATTAGGTTATGGTAGAGGGATTTAGGTTATGGTTGGACTTGATGATCTTCAAGGTCCTTTCCAGCCAGGATGATTCTATAATTCTATTATTTTCTTTCTTTTCCCCCTTCTTTCCACCATGCAGGGAACATGCATATTGCTGCAACCCACCTGGCACCTGACAGCTCTAATTCAGCAGCCTGGTGCAATAAAGCCACAGCTCACTGTGTCACTGTCCTATGCTGGGGCCTAGCAGCCCTGGACCAAACAGGGACACTTGTTCACCTGCAAGCTGTCCAGCTGCATGGGAGTGAAGATGAGGCCACACTGGGAGGGTTTAAAAATCGCAGCACTTTGTATCAGTTTATTTGGATGCTCCTGACCCTGTGGTGGCCCTTGTCTCTGGCCAGCCCTCCCCGAACAAAGACTTGACCCAGGTTACACTTGGGTCACAAGGTTATCTCTCCCAATACCATGTCCACAACCTTGTCTCAGCCCACTCCCCAGCTGCACTGGGGCTGACGAGCACTCCTGTGCCAGCAGCACCCGGCTGTTATTTTCCAGTGCTGGTTTACAGAAAGGTTATGCTATTGCTGGAGGGCAGGCATCTCAGCAAACTAGGTGGGGCCAGAGGGAAAGGGCTGAGCAGCTGAACTAGTGCAGCCTGGTGCAAACTGGGGGGTGGTGGGGAAGGGAGAAGCAAAGGGCAAAGCAAGGCAGAAAGAACTGGGGGAGGAGAGATGGGAGCCCTGCCAAGACAAATGCAATGGGCACAGGGTATAGATGTGTAAAGGGATGTGAGGGGATGTAAAACACTGCTTGGTGCAGAGGTGCTGGCCACACCTGGGTGCAGAAGGTGGACAGAGATGTCCCATCCCAGCGTCCAGGGTGTGACCGCAAATGTCAGCCTTTGGAAATTGACCAAATCAGGAAGGCAACTCTGTGTTTTCAAGCTAAATTCAGGGGTGTTAAGGGAAGCAGGGCAAGTAAGGGCACCAACACACACACCTCCTGATGATGTGACATTGAAACCAGTTTCAACAGGTGCATATTTAAACCTTCAGAACTAAGTGCCTTTGTCCAAAGCGGTGGTTTCCAAAGCCTCCCTGCTCTGAAAAGGGGTTCCTTTTCCTACCTGTGTTGCAATCAGCTCAATTTTGTCACACTAACAGATGCAAACAGGCCAGACTGGTTTTCAGCAAGGTAAAAACATGAAAAAAACCCCGTATGGTTTCCTCACATTGCAATTAAAAGCTTCCACCCAAACCCTTGGTTACAGCTCAGAAGCCCCTCTTGGATCTGAAGCAAAAGAGGTGCCTCCAAGTCAGCTTTTACTTCCCTTCCATTCCCTAGTCTTTGTTACTATCTGGGAAATTCAGACTGAAAATGGAAGCATTTTTTGCCCCACAAGCTGAAAGAGCTAATTTGGTACTGTTTATTAGACACCTCTGACATGTGAAAACACCCGTTTTTTGCAACTAAGCCACATTTAAATTAATTCACTGTTGTGGTTTAACCCCAGCAGGTAAGTGACCAACCACCAGCCACCTGCTCACACCCCCCTGGTGGGATGGGGGAAAGAACGCAAAGGGCAAGAGTGAGAAAATTCATGGGTTGAGATAAGACAGTTTAATAGGTAACACAAAAGCCACGCACAGAAGCAAAGCAAAATAAGGAATTCATTCATCACTTCCTATCAGCAGGCAGGTGTTCAGCACCTCCAGGAAAGCAGGGCTCCATCACGCACAGTGGTTACTTCCGAAGACAAATGTCACAACTCTGAACATCTCCTCTTCCTCCTTTTTTTCCGCCAGGTTATATTGCTGAGCATGACATCATATGGTATGGAATATTCCTCTTTGGTCAGCCAGGGTTAGCTATCCCAGCTGTGTCCCCTCCCAACTTCTTGTGCACCCCCAGCCTACTCACTGGTGGGTTGGTGCAGGAAGCAGAAAAGTCCTTGACACTTTGTAAGCACTGCTCAGCAGTAACAAAAACATCCCTGTGTTATCAACACTGTTTTCAGCACAAATCAAAAACATAACCCCATACTAGCAACTATGAAGAAAATTTCCCAGCCAAACCTAGCACATTCAGGTTAACACACTGGAGTGATTTATGCATTCAGATGAAGATCACTGAGAAGACTGAGAGAGGATCTTATTAATGTATATAAATATGTGAAGGGTGGGTGTTAAGACAGAGGGGCCAGTCTCTTTTCAGTTGTGCCCTGTGATAGGACAAGGGGTAACAGATGAAAACTAGAGCACAGGACATTCCACCTCAACATGAGGTAGAACTTCTTTACTGTGAAGGTGACAAGAGTGGCAGAGCACTGGAACAGGCTGTCCAGGGAGGTTGTGGAGTCTCCTTCTCTGGAGACTTCCAAGACCCATATGGATGCATTTCTGTGTGACCTGCCCTAGATTCTGTGGTGGTCCTGCGCCAGCAGGGGCAGGGGGTGGATCTCCAGAGGTCCCTTCCAACATCTAACACTCTGTAATTCTGAGAGATTAGCCTGAGTTGGTTTATCCCCCAGGCCCACAGGCTCCCATTGCCAGAAAAGCTCTCTCAGTCACGCCCAAGTCTGTGCTTTCTATTCTGGCATTGCCCTGTTGCTGCCCAGTGCTCCTGAGGCTGTATAGGAGTGTGTACCTGTGTGCAGCAAAGGGAAGATAGCAGAAATTACTCTTGCCTGTTTGCAAAATCACAGCAACCCCATCTTTTTTTAGCAGCATAGTGCTGGGGTATGTGAGAGCAGCCATGCACTGAAGACAAGAGTTGATTGCCTCTGCTTATTCAAGATGTTATTCTAATAATCCATATGATTTTTCTACAGTCTACCACGCACCTTCAGGGTTGGATTTTGAAGGGGTATTTTTGACAGCGGTCATTTCTGGCATGATGGTTGTGCCTCATAAGTCAGCAATACCCTTCAGAGGTTGCAATGGCTCATATTGCCCCTGAGGGAAGCAAGGTATTGTCCCAGTTTCTCATCACAAGTTAGAGGAAGCATTTGCAGAAACTGCATGAATATGTTCTTTTGGCACAGCAGGTTTAGGGAGGGAAAGAGGCTCACATGGATGGGCGGCAATTAAAATGACCCGGTTTCATACTCATGCTCCTTAGTGCTGGTTGTTCAGGCTTCCCCTGATAGCAGTAACAACCCTGGAGGCATAAAGGTGTGGTTCAGGGAGATTATAGCACTTTGATCCCAACTATTCTTTTTAGAGCTGGTCGTTTTTCTATTTGGGCACCAATTACCAGCATAAAACTGTACCCAACCCAGAAGAGGCTGAACGGGAACGGATCATGCCAGGAAACAGCTTTCCCTGGCAGGCTCTTTGTCTTCAATGCCATAGTCCCACATGAAAAGCTGCTTGTTTATAGTATATACATTACAAAACAAACCCCAAACCCAGTCTGGAAACTGCAGTCATTGAAACAGCCTTTGTGTCCATGGGGTGACCACAAGACACTTGCGAGAGGAGGCTCTTAGGATGATTTCCATCGCAGGAGTGAGAACACCTTATGGATCACGTACACCAGGGTAGCTAAGAATGCAAACACCTACAATGGAAAAACACATCAGCCAGTTAACTTTTTATTATATGGTATGAGTTCCTGCACTGAGCAAACACCTCATGAGGCATGACATTTCTGTTAACTCTTGCATGCTTGGAGACCTTGATGCGTAATAGGACTGGGACAAGGTTCTCTCCCCCCTCCCTGAATGGTTGGTGCAAGGTAACAATTAGGCCTTGGAGCCACTCCACAGTCACCTTCTCACCTTCCTTCCCCTGCTTGCCCCTGCTTCCCCTGCTCACCACAGCAGCAATGTTTTCCCTGTAGATGGGTGCTACCAGAGGGTTGTCAGACACCAAGCCGATGGCATAGGTGAAGTAGGCTTCCAACACAGCAGCACTGAGGTAGAACAGAGCTGCTGTTGCCTGGCAGATGGCATCCTAAGAAACAAGGATCACACAGTCATTTCCAAGGAGAGAGCACTTTGCAAAGAGGGGAAAAAAAAAAAAAGGAACCCACTCAAGCAAGCCACAGCCTGTGAGTTGGAGTGCAGTAGCAACAAAGGAGACAATTGTCTACCAGTGATACCAGGGAGGGGAGAGGCCCTGAGATTTGTCACATCCACTTACCAAGGTGACCCAGGAGCTGCTGCCTCCATGTGCCCCGCAGAAGTAGAGGCACAGGAGAGTGGTGGACATGACAAAGCAGAACACAGAGACAAACATCACCCAGCCTTGAAGGATGGGTGATGGGACCCTCGAGGAAGCCACCAGGATCCAGACAAGGCCCCCAAAGATCTGCAAGAGAAAGTGGGAGAGAAGGCAAACATGGGATAAATTGGCTTATCCAGAGCAGAGCCAAAAGTCATGCACAACTCTGATACTAGCTCTGCACATGGCAATGACCCAGGGATGCCTCTGACTTCTTCCCAGCCTCCACTTGAACCCGGGTGTTTAGCTGGGAGTATCTGCCTCTGACCTTGATCCAAAAATGCTTTGCTGTAGCCCTGCCTCCTGGTGTCACTGCCATACACACCCTCCCCACATCTGTGTGCTCAGAAGGCTGGTTCTGACATTTTTGAAGGCTGGTTTCCGATGAGCAGGGAGGCTTATTTCAGAAGGGCACGTTTCCTTCACACCCAGTGTGGCAGGTCCCTGAAAGGAGTAGTGTCAAACCCAGCTCACCTGCACAAACAGCACAGACATGGCCTCATGAAGGCCACAGACATGGCCTTAATGAAGGCCATATGCAAATGTCACCCTGAAAGGAGAGAGAACAGGTTGAAGAGAGGTAATATGGCCAATTTTACTCTCTGATACAGAGGAAATAAGGTTCAGGCTCCCAGCTCCTCCTGGGAAACAGGGCGTGTATGGCTGTTCCAGCCCTTTGGCTCATCCTTTGTTGGCTACACCAGAGCTGTGCAAGGCACCAGCTGCTGGTCTGGTAGCAAGTGAGACCCCATTCTTCTCAGCCAGCCTTGGGAGCTTGCTATGGGTTTTCTGGTGCGGTGGAAAACACAAGGACAGCTAGATCTAGGCTCCATCCTTTCTACACCAGCAGATTCCTGCACAAGAGGATCATGGAATTACAGAATTGCCAGAATTGGAAGGGACCTCTAGAGATCATCTAGTCCAGTTCCCCCACTAAAGCAGGATCCCTTAGAACATTACCCAGGACTGCATCCAGGCAGGTTTTGAATATATCCAGAGAAGGAGACTCCACAGCCTCCCTGGGCAGCCTGTTCCAGGGCTCCATCACTCTCACCATAAAGAAGTTCTTCCTCATATTTAAATGGAACTTTCCATGTTCCAGCTTGTGCCCATTGCCCCTTGTCCTGTCACTGGGAACTACTAAAAAAAGTCTGGCTCCATCCTCCTTGCACCCACCCTTTAGATACTTGTAGGCATTCATAAGGTCTCCCCTCAGCCTTCTCTTCTCCAGGCTAAAGAATCCCAGCTCCCTCAGCCTTTCCTCATAAGGGAGATGCTCCAATCCTCAAATCATCTTTGTTGTCCTCCGCTGGACTTCCTCCAGTAGCTCCCTGTCTCTTGAGCTGGGAAGCCCAGAACTGGACACAGTATTCCAGCTGTGGCCTCACCAGGACAGAGTAGATGGGGAGAATGACCTCTCTTGACCTACCAGCCACACTCTGCCTTATGCACCCCAGGATTCCATTGGCCCTCTTGGCAGCAAGGGCTGACTGGTGGCTTATGGACATTTTACTGTCTACCAGGACTCCCAGCTGCTGCTCCTCAGAACTGCTTTCCAGCAGGTCCACCCCTAACCTATATTGGTGCTTAGGGTTCTTCCTCCCCAGGAGCAGAACCCTACACTTGCCCTTGCTGAACCTCATTGGGTTCTTCTCTGCCCAGCTCTCCAGCCTGTCCAGGTCACACTGGATGGCAGCACAGCCCTCTGGAGTGTCAGCCACCCCTCCCAGTTTAATATCATCAGTGAACTTGCTGAGGATACACTTTGTCCCCTCATCCAGGTCATTGATGAAGATGTTGAATGAGACCAGACCAAGTATTGACCCCTGGGGGACACCCCTGTCTACAGGCCTCCAACTCAACCCTGCTCCATTGATCACAACCCTCTGAGTTCTGAACACAGCCAGCTCTCAATCCACCTCACTGTCCACTCATCTACCCACACTCCCTCAGTTTCCTGATGAGGATGCTATGGGAGACAGAGTCAAAAGCCTTGCTGAAGTCAAGGTAGATGACAACTGCTGTGCTCTCCTCATCCAACCAACCAGTTATGTTATCATAGAAGGCTAGCAGGTTGGTCAAGCATGATTTACCCTTGGTGAATCCATGTTGACCACTCCCAATAACTTCCTGTTCTTCAACATGTTTGGAGATGACATCCAGAAGAGTTTTTTCCAACACTTTACCAGGACAGAGGTGAGATTAACCAGCCTGTAGTTCCCTGGGTCCTCCTCCTTGCCCTTTTAGAAGGCTGGAGTGATACTGGCCTTTCTCCAGTCCTCAGGCACCTCTTCTGCTCTCCATGACTTTCAAAGATGATGGAGATCAGCCCAGCAATAACATCTGCCGGTGCAGGTGCATCCCATTAGGGCCCATGGACTTATGGATGTCCAGTTTGGCCAAGTGGTCTCTAACCCAGTCTTCCTCTACTGAGGGAAACTCTTCCTCTCTCCAGACTTTTCTCCTTGCCTCCAGGGTCTGGGATTCATGAGGAACAGCTTTAGTAGTGAAGACACAGATGAGAGCACACTGTCCAGTGGCTTTGCACTAAAATGCGCTCAGCAGCTTTTCTCTGCTACAAATCAGCCCAGTTGTTTCTTGAGCCTGTGCAGTTTGGTCTATGCCACATCCTAGGATGAGAAGCCCCTTAGCTGAATCCACACTGTGTGGACACCAGTGCTGCTGTGGGGACCTGTCCCTCAAAACCTACTGGTGTTGGATTTGCAGGCAAATCTCAAGAGGTAAGAGACCCTCACTGCCTCTAAGATCATTCTGATTGCCAGTGTATCCCAGGCCAGCCTTTGTTAGCATCCAAGTGACAGCTCTCACCAATCATGGCATTTCTGCTTCCTTGGAGGCATTTTGCAAGAGGAGAAAAATGTTCTGATTTATGATACTAGGAAAATGTCACATTGTTTGTGTCACCCCACGTTTGTAGGATAGTTAATCAGTTACATTATGCAAATTGATACATTAATTCAATTATGTGGTTGAGACCTTGCTGGTAGCTGAGTGAAAATAGGTCACCCAAAGTGCTGCTGTTTTGGTGCCTCTCGTAACAACCAAAGACTGGTACTTGAACAAATCCCTGCAATAACTCTTATGCTGACACCAGGACTGGGTTGCAGCTGCAGATCCTGGAGAAACCTTGCAGTTGATCCATTAAAATCCAATACAGCTGAGGTGAGATATGAAGTTGGGGAAGTATCACCTCTCATTTGTTACCACTCCCCATCTCTCCTTTCTGTAGGATGGGTTTTCTCACTTGGGCAGGTATGTTTGGCATGGCTTGATTACTGACTTAGGTTTTATGGTGCTGCTGTTCAGCAGACTCATAAAAGTGAGGGAAGGTTCAAGAGGCTTTCGGTAACAATCCCACAGCAGACTGGGGATAAAACTCTCTTTTAAATAGCCTTTAACAAAGCAAACAGATCTGTCTTCAGCTTGTTTCAGCTTTTCTCCATAGGTCTGACTATCCACCCATGCCAAGAATCTTCAAACAGAACAGATTACAAGAATTAAACCCAGTCTCACAGAACAAAAATGGTAGTTCTTAGTTAGCACATCCAGATGTGGCAACCACCTGAGCTGCAGCAGGACCTTCTGGCATTTTTACAACTGTCTTAGCATTCAAAATGCCAACTATTTTTATTTTTTTAGTTACTATATTAACCCACTGCACACAAGCCCAGATTCCACTAAAGATTAAGAAACTCCATCCTTCTTGAATGCCGTGATTCAAGGCAGCCGCCCCCTTTGTACACAGCAGAGATAACTTAGTTGCACAACCTAGGGTCAACCTCCCAAGATGGCAAAGACCAGTTATGCCACATTTCTCTTTCCCCATGTGATTCCTGAGCCTTTAGGATGCACATTTCCAGTTCTTAACCAAAACAAGGATAGGGTGCTTACTTTTGTCTCATTAAGCAAGCTGCCTTGCCAAATTCCCTGGAGACAGGAATTACAAACAACTCAACTGAACAGCCAGTATTGCAAGTGTGCCAAGACCAACAGCAAGACCAGCACCAGGACTAACACAAGCCAGTGGTAGGAGCGGTTGGCAAGTGACTGCCCAGTCAGAACCTCCACCTGCAGAGTCTTTGCATCCTCCTTCATGCAGCTCCAGGAAACCTGAGCTTGGTCTCAGGGCCTGGGCACAGAGACCAAGCCCTAGAGCATACTTGGAGGAGCTGAAGTAAAGCCTTTCTCCACATATGGGTAATTCCTGCTTTAACCCAGTTCATCTTCACTATCACTAGGAGAAGAATGTAAAAAAAAAATGCTGTAAAACCCAGGACTGTGGACACAGTTGGGAGACAGGGAAGGATTTGGTCCCAGATGGCAAAATTGAAGTTTTTAGCCTGAAATAATCTGAATGTCATCCTACAACACTCAGACAGACTCCTCAATGCTGGATGAAAGTGCTCAGGCTTTGGAAAAAGTTTCTTAAACTGCTGTGAGAAGAGTGGGTTTCATGGGTAGGAGCAGAGAAGACAGGAAAAAGGTTCTACTTGAAACCCTCCATCCTTCCATAAGTGCTTACAGCAACTGCTTTTAATCACCTGTGCCACATCCATTAAGATTATGATCTTCTCCTGCTCAATGAAATTTCAATACAGGAAAAAGTTACAAGGTGTTTGTTCACCCTTTGCTCACCCACTGTTGCCCACACACCCAGGTCCTGCACTCTGCACCTCCAGCTCAGGAACACTGCAGCTGAGCTGCACAGCATTGGCAGCCTGGGCTCTTGGCTGCTGTGAACAATTACTTCATTAGGCTTTACCACCTACTTTAAGCAAACAGTTTATCCTCTGCCTGTATCAGTTGCTAAAATAATCTTCCAATTAATTAATTAATTGGCTCAACTTGGCAACCTAGCTTAAACCCACCAGCAAACCCTTCAACATTTGTTAGGCAGGAAATTACAAAAAAATTCAGAGGCACCACAGAAATCCCCAGCAGACTGAAGAAGTGCTCCAGAGCCTTCAGCTCAGGGCTTGCATTTTCTGTGAGCCTGAGCAAGGCATCAGGGACTGTCCCCAGACCCTTGTGGCTCAGGAACCTCATGTGGCTCCTGAACCACATGCTTGGTGTCAGGTCTCTTCCCTCCGACACCTGCAGCATGAAGTGTGCTGGATGCCCCACAAGCAGCACCCGCCCTCCCCAGGGAAAAGCCAGAACTCACGAATTCAGGGATGAAGAGCACATCTGGGAAAGTTGTCAGGACAGCCAGGCCGCTGGGCAAAGAAGCAGTGGAAGTTGCTGAGGACATTGCAGGTCTCTCCCACGGTGACTGTCAACTGCTCTAGCTGCCGGAGGTAGCTGCCAAGTGCAGCCTCCTTCCCTCTCTTCCTCCTTCCCTCCCCTTCTTCCTGCTCTTCCTTTTTCCCTCCCTCCTTCCTGCTGGCAGGTGAAGAGAGCTGTGAATGGCACAGGAGTGGCCAAACCCTGTAACCAGGGGTTACTTGATGGGTGATACGCGATTTCCTGGAGACCTCGGCAACCCTGAGGCATTCTGAGCAGAGCTGTGTCTACAAAAGGTTGAGAAATCAGGGCAAGCCCCTCCGTGTCGGTGGGTGGCACTGGCTGATACCTGAGAGCAGCAGTGAAGACCTGTATCCATCCAATGGGGCAGCCTCTCACCTCCTTTCTTTGCACAGTAAGTCAGCTTGTGCCCAAGCCACATGAGCTGGCCACAGCAGCAGGCACAAGGGCAGCTGGCAGCCAGGGCAACCCAGGACATGTCAGCTACTGGCAAACAGTGGGGCTGAGGAATGTCTCACAGATGGAGATGCAACCCAAGACAAAGACAAGGGCAGACAAATTGCAGGGTGAACTTCTACCAACTCAGAAGGAGATTGGATACACTAAAGTAAAAAAATAGCTGAAAAAAAATAGCTGAAAAAAAATACAAAAAATAAAAATCAGATTTTTCCAATCCATTTGGCTTCTCATTTTGCTTTTTGTTTGGGGATTTATTTTGCATTTTTTTAGTATGGAGTCCATGGGAATGAGTCATTCCCCTCTCCCCAACATGCAGTGCTTACCTCTTTTTAATATGCTCGCTTGGATAACCAAGCCAGGCCCAAAATATGGTGCTTGTCTTTCTGCAGCTGCTCCCATGCACAAGGCTTTGGTGCAGGCTCTGGAGGAGGAGATAGGACTGCCTAGTTCCTAGCCCCACATGCCCAGAACATGCAGCTCCAGGAACTGCCACTGTCAGCTCTGGCCCAGAGCCTCCACCCAGCCTCCTGCCAGCCGCAATGGGGGCACATTCAGTCACTCCTGCTTTGCTCTCCATGACTGCAGCAGCTGGTGTCCCAGCTCTAGGGCAGGAATGGGGCACCCTGGGCAGCATCGTGTGGTGGTGAGACTACAAGAACAATGGTGTCATCTGCACTGTTGGTGTAGATCCTTCTGGCTGGGAGTACAAGGGGTTGATTTTGCAGCAGCCTGACAGACAGGAGGAAATGGGGAGAGCTGTGCAGGGAGGAAAGGAATAAACACACGCACCCAGGGACACAGAGAGACTGGAGGCATCAAGTGCAAGAAAGGAAGACAGTCTGAAAACTTTCTCTTACAGAGGAAGCAGTGGAGGAGATGGCTGGAGGAGGCTGCAAAATAATAAAAAAAAAACCTGGACAAATTTTAATAAACAGATTAAGTAAGGGAGATAGTCCACACTTTCAGAACCTCCGCACCTTATTTTATACAACATGCCCAAGAATGTGACCAGAAAAAGAAGGATCCTCTGGATGTGCCTGAGCCCAGGTGGTCTGGACTATCAAACCCATCTGAAATACACTAATTACTAGGACTTGCTATAAGCATTGTAAGGACAATGACCACCTGCAAAGTCCTGGGCAGCTAGATCTGCCATATTTCTGTAGGGCATTCGTGATTCCAGAGTTTGTGTAGCTGGTATAGATTTGAAAAGGGTCATAATGTAGGTGGATTTTTCCTTTTCTTCTTCCTTCTTCACATGAGTCTGTGACCTGTGACGGCAGTACCCCTTGGTCTTAGGTATTCAGTCTTAGCATTGTGCTTTCCAGCTTTTTTTCCTCTGTTGCTAATTGACACAGACAGTTAACCCCAGCCTCCTGAAATCAGCCTCTTGCATTTCTGTTCCCAGAGAACCCCCCGTGCCTTGGCCAAGGCCTTCTGCTCTCTGCTCCTTCCAGCAGAACAGTTCATTTCTGTTAGTCCAAAAAAAAAGGCAGGCTGCTTTGCCCACCTGTTACGTCCAACTTACCATAACACACCTCTTTTAACTGCTCTGTCCCCTTCTGTAAGCGCTGATCTCTCGCTCTCTCTTGGAGCTCGCCACAAAAGCCAGGTGATACCATTCCCTATCTCTCACTGGGCTCTTCACAGCTATGAACTGTGAAATTATTGCCCTGTTCTGTGAGCACAGATATGATATAGCTCTTTATTTACCACTTCAGATTATTGCAAACCTTTGCCCTTTCCCTTCTGGCCTCCCTGTGAACTCCATTGCATTTATGCATTCACTGCATCTTTCTCCAGGACAGAGCCAAACCGGTCTCTCCACTGGGACTGAACTCCTAAGGACAAGGATTCCAGGCCAGATATTGGCTGGTAAAAGCTGGTGGAGTTGTACATCGTAGGAGTCAGAGCTGTAGTAGTTTCCAGTCCTGAGACAAAGTACTTTTCAGAAACCCATTCAAATTAGGCATTTATGAAGGCTTAGAACAAAGCTGTTTTATCTGTCAACCTCACCTGTCACTTGTAATCCTGTAAAAGGCTGCAATCCTAAGAAGTGATGGAGAGAAAATGTTAACCTGTTCTTGAAAAAGGCCTTCAGTTTGTTTTAGTAAAGAATGCCAAGGACTTTCTTCAATGAGGAGCCCAAGAGAAGCAAAATCCACTGTGTGTAAAATGCGTTGAAATGCTTTTTCATGTGACCTGTCAGCGTGAAACTTAGACTTACACCAGCATACCCATTTCTAGAGATCACAGTCAGTTAAAAGTTTTATACCTCTTCCAGACTACCACTACAGCCTTGCTCTTCCTTTGAGATTCTCCTTCCCTTGGGAAGATGTTACAAAAGGTGATGCCATGCCACAGAACTACGAAGAGAGGAAGAGGCTGGTCTCTGCCCAAGGCACCTGCTGTGAGAACTGCTGCCCCAGACGACACGTAAGAGTATTTGCTACACTGGTTTCTCCTGTTCCCCTCTCAAGGCATCACACCTTTTCCTTGAAGAATTGTCTTGCAGACATGAGGAACAGGCTCCTGCATGCCCCATTCCATAGAAGCTATTAAGATATGTGGATTTTCCCTTCATTTTCTTGTCTTAGTTTTCTTATCTTTGTCAGTATTCACCAAGAGTTGCACTCACACGATGTGCTCTCTCCTGCAGGCAATCCTGAGCTCAGCACCATCTCCTCTGTGTCTTCTGCCAGCTTCCACGAGAACAGTCACAGCACACACTGGTGTACTTGCTCCTTCCCATCTGGGAAGGGTTCTTCTGAAAATCTAATATGAAACAGTTAAGGCACCACTGGGCACTTATTTTAGAGTCACTTGTGCTTCTGAATTTGTCTGAAAATGCTGGGGTCCCCCAGGAAAGCAACAGGATTTAGTTTACAATAAGCCCAGCCTCAGGGTGCTGCCCATAAGTCTTCTGAAAAAGAACCTCCTGTGCCACGAGACTATTTCTGGCCAGCTTTCTGAGAGATTTTCATGTATGCCAGGTAGGCAGGCCAGATTTAATTACTGTGAAAATTAGAGAGTTCAGAAACTCAAGACTTCAGTAATTCTGTAATTCACACTAGCAGGATTCAATACACACTTTTAAATGTGCTGGGTGTCTACCTGCCCTTGGCACCTACAACATACGCAGTTTGTTCCGCAGCTCAACTGCATGAGCTGGGTGTGAAGAACCACACGCCTTTGTTTCTTTTCTTTCTGCCAACTCATAATTTCATGTAAAGCTCTCACTCCCTTACATTCTGAGGTGCAAACTCTGATTCCTTCTTTCCCCATCTCTCCTCTTCAGTGATGATATCACAGATCTCTTTCAATCTGCCTCTGAATTCTCCTTCCACAACACCTCAACTGAATTTCCTTTGCTTCATTTCAAGCCCATTCCTCCTTGCCCTCAATACAGAGAAGTCAATTCCTTTTTTGAAGGCTTCACCATACCACCCAGGAGGAGTGCTACACCATTTGTGTTTGTTTGTTTGTTACAGAGTCCTGCAGTGTTTGGGTTTTTTGGGAGCTCTGCACCATTTATTAGTTGGTTTTGTCAGGTTTTTTTAAGCCTCCAACCCAGGGCTTATTGGGAGCTCTTTCATGGTTTTGCTCTTTTTTGGAATGCTACAACACTTGGCATTTTTTGAATGCTTCACTGCACTGTTCTGGAGGAATGCATCAATGTTGGGTTTTCTGGGAGTCCCTCAACATCAGAGTGTTTTGGAATTCCTGCAGCCAAAGCCCTGTCTTTTTTTGAAGCTCTCCATATACTATGATGTTTTTGAGCTCTCCAGCCTGGGACTTTTTCACAGCACTTCAATGTTGGGATATCTTAAAGTGCTCAATTGTGGGGTTTCATAGGAAGCCTGGGGCACCACCTTGAGGTTTTTGGGAGTTCTGCACCCTAGGGCTGCACCATCCCAAAGATATGTGTCAGAGTTTGTATTCTTTTGAGAGTCCTGCACCATTTGTTTTTTGGGAGAATTGCTCCTGGGGACTTTTCAGGAGCCCTGCAACCGGGATTTTATTTTTTTTTAATGCTTCACCATTTGTTTTTTTTTTGTTTTCACTATTTTCTGGAATACTACAACACCCAAAGTCCTTAGAGTGCTTCACTGTGTCCTGCCCCACCCCCAGAGGAATGGATCAATGTTTGGTTTATTTGGAGTCATTCACCATTTTATTTTTTGGGAGTCCTGCCCCATTTGGGCAGGTTTGGGAATCCTGCCCCATTACAGTTTTTTATAAGCTCTGTACCCCAGGGCTTTTTTGCAGTTCTCCTCATACTAGGATTTTTAATGCTCTCTATACCAGGGATTTTTGGGAGCTCTACAGGAGGCTTTTGCAGCACTATCCATATGGGCATTTTGGAGTGCTCTATCCCAAAGCTTTTTAAGAGCCCTCCATCACTTGGGTATTTTGAAGCTCTGCACCCTGGGGCTTATCAAGTGTTCCTCAACCCAGGGCTTCTTTGGAATGCTTCACCATTTTGGTATTTTGGGAGCCCTTTACAGTCTTGCTATTTTCTGGAATGCTACAACACTCAGCATTTTTGGAGTGTTTCACTGCACTGCCTCAGAGAAGTGGATTATGATTTGGGAGTCCTGCACCATTTGGTTTTTTTAGCTAGTCCTGCACCCTGCAGCTTTTCTGAAGCCCTTCATACACTAGGAATTTTGTGGCTGTCTTGGTCATCTTGGGAGCTCTATAGCCTGGGGCTTTTTGCAGCAATTCAGCATTTGGATATTTTGGAGTGCTTCTCCATGGGGCTTTTTCAGAGCCTCCCATAGGTGTTGGGGCTTTGGGGAGCTCTCCACCCTGGGGCTCTATACACTGGGGCTTTTTTAGAGCACTTAACCATTTTGATTTTTTGGATGCCCTTTAAGGTTTGACTTTTTTCTCAGAATGCTACAAAACCTGGCATTTTTTGAGTGCTTCACCACACAGCCCTGGAGGAATGCGTCACCCTTCAGGGTTTTTTTGAATGCTTCATCTACCAGCTTTTTTGGGGACCTGTCCATCACTTAGATCTTTTCAAGCACTTCACTCCCTGGCTTTTATTGGAGGTCATCACTGTGAGTCCCTCGAAGAGTGCATTGCATTGGGGTTTTTGGCTCTTTTAAGTCAGTTTCAGTATAATGTCTCTTAGATTTGTAGATATTTGGAAGAATAAACATTATATAATGAAGGGAGTTCTCTGAAATTATCTGACTTAACTAGTGTTGACTTCTAAAATTGTCTGAGAACTCAACATTTAATGTTATGGAAAAATAAGGGTGAAAATAATTGTTGGGGGTTTCCTTGCTTAAGAGTAGTAGTGCTGTGTTAAGTTTTAAGGACAATTTCACACTTGTGCCTAGGATTGTAAACTGTACAGCCATTAAGAAGCCCACTGGTGATTAATGTTCTGTGCAGCTTCTTTTTTGGTCTTAAAAATTCTACTCACTCCTTGCAAAAGTGTTTCAACATCTTCATTAACCTTGCCTTCTGAACTTGGCTCCCAGTCTAATCTTGCTGTCTGAACTTGGCTCCCAGTTGAGTCTTCAAGAGTAGGGTAACACTCCTCTTCATCATCATCTATCAAGCTTGCATTAAGGTTGTATTCATTTGGTTCATAATCATCACTGTCACTGTCTTTCTCCACAGCCCTTCTTCCTACAGGGAAAAACCATCATGTGTTCATGAAACAAATAAAGAACAAGAGTGACATCCCAGAGATCTTCTCCTCAAGAGAGAGTCAATTTGGGTGTTGATATTCAAGACTGTCATGAAAATCTGTGCCACCTCTCTCTGACCCTTACTGCAGCACTTACCTATCTGATCACTTAGGAAGTTTTCCATCTTGGCCTTAAACCCAGTCTCTTGTTACAGAGGAGCCAGAAGGTGATTTCCTGTCTCTCTGCAGCACCTTTTATTTCTTTCCTCCTTCTCCTCAAATTTTCTCTAGCCTAGACTACACTACCTTTACTCTCCCTTTCAGCTCTCCTGCCTTTTTCCTGAGCATCTGATTGCTCATGCTCTCATCTGGAACTCAAGCCTTTTTCACAAGGTCATGGCCCAAACAAAGCTCCAGGTAAGGCACTGCCCATCCTAGGCAGACATAATGTACTGTTGCATGGTTAATCTACACTCACCTGGCTAATAAAATACATCACTAGGATGACTGCTTTTTGTAACTGCTGTTCCTGAAATACAGCCAAAGAACGTTTACTTGTCATCTACTGCACCTTCAAGACCAGTTTCTGCAGTACAGTTTTGTAAAAGCTAATGAATGACTCCCAGAAAAACAAAAGCTGAAGCACTCCCAAAAAAGACCCAGCAGCGAAGGCCTCCCACACTGCACTCTGCTCCAAGGTGGTGCAGTGAAGCATTCTGGAAACAAGCCCCCAAGGTGGACACACCCCCAAAAAAAGCCCCCAGGGAGGAAGTACCCCAGAAAAAAATTCCCATGGTGGGGCTCATTTTTTTCCCCCATGTCCATCTGCATATACCCTGCCAAGAGCCCAGGTTCTTAAAAACATGGCAGAACTTTGCTATTTTTGTTCACAGGTCCAACACCCATGAGATCATCTTCTTGAGCAAAAAAACCTTCAATAGTACACAGCTGCTGCAACTTTTCAGTACACTCAGTAAGCACATAAATTTATGGACTGAGCATCTGGAACAGATATACAAAATCCCAGACAAAGGAATAGAGTCTGAGCAACAGGCAGCCTTGCTAAACCTGTGCTTTCCACACCTCATGGCTGATTCAGCTCCCTCCCATGGCAAAGGGATTGCTCTTTTTAAAGAACTGGGCAGGAAAGAAAAATGTTGAATCTTTTAACCTTCAGTTTAGGTATTGCTTCCCTTCTTCACCACTAGCAGTAGTGGGACTCCTTGGCCAGCTGGTTGTTCTCTGGACCAGTATGAGTCAGGGCTCATAAAAGCCAGAAAGGAGGAACAAAATCTGATTAATGCAGAACACCAGCTCCTTCAGGAACAGCAGGCTAACAACTGCTTAAGGGCATGTTAAGAATGTTAAGAAAATATTACTTGAAATCAACAATCTGAATAAGTTATCCCTTTGCATCCTATTCCATCTGGGTTATTAGCACTGAAGGGGCTGTCACAAGTTCGTAAGAATATAAACTGTTTTTGTTAATTGCAAGCAAAAATCTCAAAGAAACTCATGTAAGAAAACACGTGTTCATTTTTTGTTTCACTTGCACCATAAGTGCTCCAACTCCCAGCCTTTGTGACGATGAGGTTAACAGCAATGGCCCGTTTTTCCTCCTGTCCCCGTTTCCATAAGCAGGAGCCTGAAACCAATTCCTTCACATGCAGATTTCACAAAATGTAGCCCATTTTTCCATCATCACTGCAACATGATCTATCTAGAAATCAAAACCAGTGTACAATTGGGCTGCCCATTTATACAAGTGAACCATGACAGTGGGATTGTATTACACAGGTCTTCCTGTCCTGGTGAACACCCAGCTGACCATGAGCCAAAAATGTGCCCTTGTGGCCAAGAAGGCCAACGGCATCCTGGGGTGAATTGAGAAGGGTGTTGCCACGAGGTCAAGGGAGATTATCTTCCTGCTCTACTCTGCCATGGTGAGGCCACATTTAGAATACTGCATCCAGTTCTGGGCTCCCCAGTTCATAAAGGATAAGGAACTACTGGGAAGAGTCCAGCACAGAGCCAAGAGGATGATTAGGGGAATGGAGCATCTGCCCTGTGAGCAAAGGCTGAGAGAGCTGGGGCTGTTGAGCCTGGAGAAGACTGAGGGGGATCTCATAAACACTTGAAAATATTTGAAGGGAGGGTGTCAGGAGGATGGGTCCAGTCTCTTCTCAGCAGTGTCCAATGACAGTACAAGGGGCAATGAGCACAAGCTGGAGAACAGGAGGTTCAAGTTAAACCTACAGAAAAAACTCTTTACTGTGTAAGCTGCCCAGAGAGATTGTGGAGTCTCCTTCCCTGGAGACATTCAAAACCCATGTGGATGTGTTCCGGTGTGATCTACCATAGGTGATCCTGCTCTAGAAAGGGGGTTGGACTAGATGATCTTCAGAGGTCCCTTCCAACCCCAGCCACCTTGTGATCCTGTGATTTCAGAAGCAAAGATAAGCCTACAATGCTTATATCTACACACAGTCACATTACTAAACATATACAGCATTTTTTCAATGTCTGCTCTGGAAAACCATGTAAGGATCCTGATTCAGAGATTCAGATTGCCATATATGGGGAGGAGTTCTAAAAAACCCACCAACCACTAAGTCAAACTGAAGAAGTACTACATAACTAAACAGGAAATAATTGCTACTGTTTCTGTGACAACAGTAGAATATCAGATCAAAACACTACCTGCAAAACAACCACCAAAATCCAGAGTTCATTGTTATTCCATCATACAAAAATTCATTAACCAAAATGCCTCACAACTGGAAAAGCCTTATTACTCTGGAACTGAGCTATGGAGTGGAGCAGAACTGGGATGGGCTCTATTGGGAAACACCAGCCAAGCAAGAGATGTGCAAGGTGTGTGTCTGAAAAGGAAAGGAGGAGGAAAGCTAGCATCTAGCACTGTCCCTAATATATGGCACAGTAGCAGATTCATGAGAAGAAGTCTATGCAGCTAAATCAGTAGAGACATAAAATCCAAGGTCCAAGGAAGTAAATCTCTTGCCAAGCTTATATTTGTCCTTCAAATGGAAGCTGGTAATATCAAGTGTATAAAACCAAAGTCTAAGACAGTAACAACAGGGTGCTTCTCCTTTTTACTATTACCTATGCAAACTGTTGAACAAAATGCAGTGATCTCTAAACAAGTTGCTGCTTCATGGTATAACTGGTCCCAGGGCACAGACAGGCTTCCTAACCTGCATTACGTCAGCTATTCAGGAAAAGACACGCAAATGGCTTCCCAATCCCCTAGCTCCCAGCCCTACAGGCCTCCCCTTCAGCCTCTCTCAAACCCACACAACTCCCCCAGGAGCTGATTCAACTCCCCAGCCAGGCAGAAGCCACTGGCTTCCCTTTTTTTTTTTTTTGTTAGTTTTCTGTCAGGTTAGCTAACCACGCTGACCCAGGCATCATGCTGAGTGCAGAAGCTAACATGAGGTAAGCTGAAATACAGAGCTTTCAAAACAGACAATTTATTCCTAGCAAAGTCATAAGGAGGTTCAACAGCTATGAAGTCAAATCAAGAAGAAATAAAGATTAAAATGCCTATCAAAAAGCACATAAATAGAAGTCCATTAATATTTCAGAAGCAGCAGAGCTGTAGAAGAATTGATGCCTTCCTGGATCACCCCAAGAAGGAGAAGCAAGGGCACAGACGTAGAGAGACGAGATTTGTACGTAGGACTCTGCAAAATGGGAGATGACTCAGGGTTATCTGTTCTTCACACATTCTCTTCCAGCAACACACAGGAGCAGTACCAGAAACCAGAGACTCCAAAACACAATTGAGAGTAAAAAGCAGTAACAGTCACCAGGTGTTCCCCAGAGAGGTCCACAGAATCCAGGAGTTTCAGTGTGAAGCAGCTGAGCTGGTAGATACACAACTTCCCTCACCTCATGCCAAACAGCTGGAAGCAGAAAATCAGGGTTTTTCTTTTTCAAAATGAGACCTCAAGCAAAGCACACCCTACAAGAGTTCTGTGTCTGCGTTTGTTAAACAGCTGAAGCCTAAATGACTGAAATAGGGCAGACATGGAATAACAGATACCTTTGCAGGAATGACAATCTCACTATTTATCACAACTATTTGAATTTCAGTGAAGAGGAAAGTAAAGGAAGGGCCTTTCCTTTTGTAATATGTTGAAAATCTTTGGAAGGGCCCACCCACACTTGATGAATGACCTGTTAGATGGCAAATGAAGTTCAGCCTTCATTAAACTAAAGCAATGACTTGGGTTTTTTTTTCCAAGATATGCTGTGATATAAATTAATCATATGAAGAAAAGAAATGGACATACAATCACCCTAGAATATGCTTCAAAGCAGTTAACACCCAAACCAAAAGTATTAGGATGCAGGCAAACAAGACAAATTATTCCTAAGTGTGCAACTCTTGTAACCCAGACCTTAAAAGAATGGCATAAATTACAAAGGTCCTGGGAACAGAGGTTATTAGAACAGCAATTACATACTAAGAGACACAAAAGTCTTTGTAAATGAAGATTAGGTAAATACTAAGCAAACAAAATTAAGCAATCATCTCATTTAACTCTAGGAATATTTCCTGAAACTGGACAGGACAGGATGTCTTTTCCACAACCAAAAAAACCTAACTCTTCTTTTACACTTTGCTGATCTCCCTACACAACTGAATTATTTGCAGCACTGAAATACAGAAGCAGGACAGAAGTTACATTTTCTTCTCTGGAGACATTAAAAACCTGACTAGATGTGTCCCTGTGTGATCTATCTGTAGCAGGGGGTTTGGACTAGATGATCTGAAGAGGGCCCTTCCAACCATGACAACTCTATGACATGCAGACAGCACAAACTAATTTTCACTCTTTCTAGCATATGTCATTTTGGATGAGAAAATTTGACAGAAGATAAAATTCAAGAATTTTTGAGACACAACTGCAATCAGAAAAGCAATTATGCTATCAGTCTCCCAGCTAGACTTTAGATGAAACTAAATTACTTGACGAAAAACAAAACCATGGAAGTGAAAATATGATATGCAACACTGAAGAATGCTCAACCCCCCCAAAAAAGCCATTACTAGCTAATTGTCTGTGTTTTGTTATATCAACCATTTTACAAAGTAGTCACTCGATTTCACCATTACTTTTAGTGGTCTTGAAAGAAGACACCTCTGGACAAAGAAACAGATTTTAAGTCCTACAAGAACTTCACTAAAAAAATTCTTTGTAAACTGAAACATCATCTGTCTTTCAGACTCTCACTGAAAAGAACGTTATGTCTCCTGATTATATCCCTAGGATACAAGAAGAACTAAGCAACACAGATGAAGCTTCATCTCCTGCAACAAATTTGCACTGGTGCTAGCTAGGTTCAGTCCACACCACAGGCTCTTACTTTAAATTCTAAGATGTCCAGAGTAGAGACATGCTTGCTATGGAAAGCACACGGATAAAGTAATGCTTCCAACAGGCAACAGACAACTTTTTTTTTCCCATCTTCCTTATTGTGCCCTGGGAGTAATATTACACATGTAAATGTTGCAACGAATTAATACAGAAAATAGTTTATTTTCCACACTGAGAGATCTCAATAGCTACACTTCAAATTAATCAGAAACTAGGTTTAAAGTAAAAGACTGCATGGTAAAGCATACATCCAGCCCTCAAAAGGAGCTGGAGACTTCATCAGATAAGAAGTGCTTCCTAAAAAATACTGCTGAAAGTAAAAATCCATTTACATTTGGTTTTGTAGTTCTGCAAATAGCGACGTGTCTCCCAAAGAAACTCCTCCCAACATTGCGAGGCTCTCTCTCATTACAGTATTTTAAAATAAAAGCATCTGAAACACTAGTAGACATCTTCCACCTCTCCTAAAAGCCAAAGAGAAAAGCAGTGCCTTAGGACAGCCAACAAAAGTGAGGTGAACTAACAAATGGCACAGGCTTCATTTGGATCAGCAGAGTTCCACCAGATCACTGCCATGCTGCTTTTCAAGTGTAATCAGGATGCAAGTTCACTTTGGCATGGTGCAAGAAAGCTACCAGTTCCCAGCAGCAGAGGTCTTCCTGTACTTGTATATGAAAGCATCTGTCTTTCCAAGGCTAACCCCATAGACACCATCTGGCACCAGAGACCCAAAACGTGTCTGTCGGCTGCTGAGAAGGGATCCTTCAACACCATTCCCCAAGGAGGAATTCCCATCAACATTCAGAGCTTTTGCAGCGGCGGTTTCACGTGCACCTTCAGAAGTGGCACTAGAAGAGTCCTTTTCAGCACACCTGGTAATGCCATCCATGCACTTATGGAGATCTTGACTCAGCAGCAACACAGCAGTGCCTCCAACACAGAGTACTCTGCAGCAAAAAGAAAGGTTAAGTGTTCAGCCTGCCTGGCATTCATTCATCTGTGCAGCACTCAACACTGCTGGCATTTCAGATGTCAGCTGCTTTCAATAAACCACCTAAGCATGTTCAGGGTCATGGCTCAACTCAGTAAGCTATGTCTCCAAAGGGAATTCAAATTTCCTGCTGTCATAACTCTTCCTAAATGAGAGAACTGGGCCCTGTCCTGACTCCCAAACATTTCTGACCCCAGGAGTTCTTTCCATTGGGTTGGCAGGGATGATGGAATCAGTTTTTTCCCTCTCAGTATAGTTCCAATGGTTTGAGGGCAACATCACCTGCAAACTCTGTTTTTGGGTCACATAAGCCTCCACCAGTCTTCAAAGTAACAACTTCCCAGGGCAGAAAGAGCTTCTCAGGTAGGTGAGGCAATTCCAAAGCTGGCCTTTCCCTTTGGAAATTTTAAAAGCTCTGTCTTTCCCATGCTCCACTGATTCTTAATGACTTTCAGACTCAGGGAACAGAGGAAAATTAACCACTGTTTGCAATCCATTTTCCTTAGCACATGAGCAAACACTACACTGGGCTTTGAAAGAGTGGAAGACTATCCTGGCTCTGTTCACAGCAAGTGGGTTCAACAGTCTTAGAGGTGGGACTCTCATGGTAATGGTCCCTTCCTCACCTCCACCTCTAAAGGAAATATTTTGCTTAGGATGGCCCAACAGAGCAAATGAAAACAGAAGACAGGCATAGCCAGAAGGATGCATAGACTGGATTGGGTGAGCGAGGTCAATCACCCACAAATGAACAGTCCTATAGAAAGGGCTTGTTTTCAGCCAAGAAAGGAAATAAAGGGACAGATGGTTTGAACTGCCCCTTAGAAGCAGCTCACGATTAGCCTGGCTCAACTCTGCCACAAAATGACAAGGTGAGAGATGAAAAGAGGTATCTAAAAGCAGAGCAGATGGCTAGCTGGGTATTTCAGTATATACTAACAGAAAGGAAAACACATACCACCAGTTCCTGGTCTGATTCTTCCTGCTAACGCAGGCTGCTAAAAGCTTTGTTGTGAACTCCAAACAAAAGCCTGTAACTTTATACAAGCAGACCTTAACCAAGAAAGGCTTATTGATTTATTTGCCTGGCTTGTGCTGCCATCAGCACTTCCACAGCTTGCAGGTCAAGCCACAACAGCCTCTAAGCAAGGAGTCAAGGGCTCAGAATTTCACAGCCTGCACAAGATCAGGCTACAGAGCTGCAGACTGTTTAAAATAAAGCAAACCTGAAGCTGCCTGAATGCTTAGGATCGCAAACCATCATGACACTTAGACCAAACCCAAGCATGTCAAAGGCCACACATACCTCTCCATTTCCTGGAGAATATCTGGCAGAAGCTCTATGTCTTTTGTGATCTTGAACTTCTTCCCAAACGGAATATCCGAAATCACAGCGTCAAAGCTTTCTGAAGGCAACGGCAATGCTGCAGAATAAAGGCAGGTCTTTACATCTAACTCTCTGAAAAATGAACAGCAGTTACGCTCCCATGCACCTTACGAAACTGTTTGCCAGCTCTTTTGTGGGTTACACCCCCAGGTTCATAGCTCCTTCTGTACTTATCCTCACCAACAGCACTACAAAGCCACCAACCCCGTGCAGAACAGGAAGAGACACATGCAGGACAGTGGGGTTTAGCTTGCAGATTCCCTGTTCCTGCTGGTATGAGAGTAAGGCTCTCTTAAAAGGGAACTGCACGGTTCCAAACTAACTGCTGCTTCTCAACATCTTTACAAGCAAAATGCAAAAGATGAGCTAAGCTTGCAAGTACTTAGCGCAGATGTTCAGATGCACACATATGAACATCAAGGACCTGCAGGTTCAATTCCTCTCCTTTTCTCTTTTCCCTTTTCTCCTCTGAAGAACCCAGTTACAGCCACCACCTGTGGGAGACTGTCGGTGCCTGTCGCAGTGACTCTCAAGTATTGCCACACACTCTCTGCATCCTGGGAACACTGGGTTCTCTTGACCACTGTGCATCCTTGTGGTGATGAAGGACAGGCACACACCAGGCTGTGCTGGCCACAGTGTAGCCAGCATATGAAACAAGGAGACTGTGGGTTCTCCACCCCTCAGAATGCTCAAAACTCAACTGGACAAAGCCCCAAGAAATCTCACCCAGCTTTGGGTTTAGCCCCCCTCCCAGAAAACTGCAGGACTACAGATCTCCAGCAGTCCCTTTCTCTCCTAAACCCTACTGTGACTCTATGCCAGCCTTTCCAGAACTGGCTGGAGATGGTTCTTGGACCATCCCTGGATCAACACTTAACAGCACAACTTTAAATCCATTTTATTTACAAATGGAAGGACAAGTAACCTACAGTCCTTCTCAAAACATGCAGAAATAACAGTTTGACAAAGGCACCAGTTACTTTTTCAGTATTAGAAAAGCTTGACAGAGTACCTTCTGTTATCCTACAAGTCAAGCACAATCACGCCTTTTAAGTAAGAAATAAAGATATATATGTATATATATATATATTTAGCAAAAGGAAAGAATAATATTTCTTAGTATTCTGGTAAGAAATAAATATTGCAAGGTAAAAAAATACACATGTGTCATTGCCCATGCACAGGGATAACACAGCCAACTTCTGTCTGTCATGAATTTCATAAAGGACAAATTTAGATTCAGGCTTTGAGGACCAAAACAAGGTCATACAATTATCACCTTCTCCCCAGACTAGCTCATTCACTGAAAGCAAAGAGATTCCCTCTTCCAGGAGGAAGGCATCATCATTTAAAATAAGCCTACCACAAAACATCAACAATTCATCTCTGAACTTCAGGAGTCCTCACTATTACTCATTTGGTACAATCAAGTGTCAACTGACATTTTATCTGGATTTGTCCTTGTTCTGTTCCCCTTAGAAATAAAAAGCTCTCACACGTGTGTACCCTTAATGGTAAATTTGTGAATACCACAAAGACAGAATAACTGCCTTTATCTGACAATTATTATTTTCATTGTCTTCTGCTCAGTTTATTCTTGCCAATGTTCATATAGGGAAGTACAAATAATTATCCATTCACTAGCACTACAGAGTCACTATTCAGCTATATGTTAAGAGTTACCACTACTACACATCACCTCAAGAGAACCTACACTATCTGTATAATGCCAGAACCACAAAAAAAGTCAAATACGTCTCACTTGGAAAGCCTACAGACATACCTTTCACAGAAGCTTTAAGTAACTCAATCTTATCCATCAAGCCTGCAGTTCTAATATTCACATCTGCACCCTCTAACTGTGAATCACTTATATCAACACCCCAGTAACAGGCTTCCTGTTCAGAGAAAAAGATAAAAGTAATTTAGTTGACAAATGAACCTTTCTCAGAACAACCTTGATGCACAGGCCTTCTACCACAAACCCCTTTCTGGAAGATCTACTACCATTACAGAGTAATACACAGACCCAGAGGACAGCAGAATGAAGTCCATGCTATCTCAACTCCATGTTCTGATCTGCTCAAACCACTTGTAAGTTACAGAAGCACTGAGGTTATGTTCTTACAGCAAGACCCCAGCTAGCTACAGACAGCCACACTGCCTCTGACACTGACAACTGACTGTACCACCACACCAACAGCTCTGCTCCCAGGATAAGCCCAGACAATTTTAGAACTCCACGGTTGCCTCACACAAACCCCACAGTATATATACAGGGCTGTCAGCACCCATCTGCACAAATATGCAGGATGTGGATGCACGTTCCTCTGGAGGAAGGTCTGTACTAAAACACTTCTAACTGCCTAGGAAGATCAGTTTGGTTCCACTTTCCAGTAATGGACTTTGGTGTAGCTGTGGGACAGATTTTTCTTGATGCAACTTGCCATCTTGCAAAGGTCCCAGCTGTTGCCACTGTGATACTCACAGGCCACTCCTTAGCAGCTTCCAGCAGTATTGTTCCTACTCCACACATGGGATCCAGCACAAAGGCACCTGCCTACAAAATTAAAGGGGTCATTGCATCCCAAGCCCAACAGACTCCTCTCCCAGGACACAGCTTACTCAGGGATGTACAGATCACCTACAGACTCCCACTGAATCCTGTGCAAGTAACAATAATCACTGGTTTACCAGGTCAAACTTGCTTATTAGAGTATAGTAAAAAGAATTAATGGTTTCACTAAAGACTATGCATCCAATCTTGAGGTGACATTTAGAGAAACAAATTATGACACTGCTGCAGACAGATACTGGTACTAAAATAACATGTAGAAAACATCAGATTTGCTTCTGTCTCCCTTGGGAGAACAACCCCAAGCCAGGTTTGAAGGAATAGCACCTTCCTGAGAAGGACCTGAGATTACAGCAGATATCTGGTTGAACTGCAGGTGACAGCACACTCTGATCACAGATAAGGCAAATCCTGTCCACAGGCGTTAGCGTATGGGGCATTAAAGTCACCACACTTCTTCAAAGACTCCAGCTCCAGCCCTGACGAGCAGCAGCCTAACCCCCCCCCCTCAGGACTCCACATTTTAGCCGTGGACATTCACTTACACTGATTTCAGCCAGAGATGCCATGGTCCACGCGACGGTCGATCGCAGCCCCGCCGCCTTGATGTACTCGCGGTTTGCCAACGGAAGCCTGCAGACAGGGAAAAACCAACACAAGATAATGGTATAACCACCCAGAAAAGCTCATGCAATATGAAAGAACAAATGAACTGAACAGACAGAAATCACAGCATGCTTTTATCCATAACTCACTGCAAAGTCTGGCCTACATGCTCAGATAAGCTCCAGACGCGTCATCAGACTAACAGGGGAGTCCAGTGAATACTGAACCAGAAGGCAAATACTCACAGGGCACAGCAAGACTATTTAGAAATTATGTCTGGTCTGATACTGCCAAGACAAATCTGGTGAGGAGAATGCCTACCTGAAAAGAGGAATCCCCACCACAGAATAAATGTCATTAAGATGTACAAAGACCTGAAAGAGGAAAAAAAATACCTTAGACACACTCAGCCTGGCACAACAACAGCTTTATCTCATTTAATCTAGACACAGAAGATGATTCTACAAACTTCTGATCCCAGTTCTTAGGAAAATACACATTGTAGACAATTATGATTAGTTGACAGAAATCACACTATATGATCCGAATGCCACTTTAAAGAGGATTTAAAATTTAAGCAAGCTGAGAAGGGAATTTTGTCAGCCAGGAATCCATCAGCAAACAACTGAACCTTTCAGGGAACCTATTTTTGTAACAATGGATGGATATTTTTAATTATTAAACCATTTACTCTAAGCAGGAACAGATTATTCCCTGTATACTAGCACTCAGCTATTTACACACACAAAAAACCCAAGTGCCACTAAGCAGCATTTCAGACGGAAGGCAAATGTGGTGAATCCTTCCAAAAAAATAGGCAGCTCAAAGGAACTGTCCTCCTGTCCCATAGAGAACACTCTAAAAGTTGACTGAGCTCCCCAACAGGTCTTGCATAACTGCAGTCCCTCCCCAGACACCCCAAAGGGACACAGGATGCTTTTGCAATATCCCAGTCCTCAGCACTTGAATGGTTCCAGAGCAAAAATCTGGACAAGAACAAGAGCCCCGCTTAAGACTCAACAAAGCTGTACCTGATGCACAGCCTGAGAAAGCCAAAGGCAGGAGATGAACTTTGTGCTTATACAGAAGGCCTCAGACCTCCCAGCATCAGTGCTGAGAGCAGCCTCCATAGGCCAAGCACAGGGATGGATAAACAGCTTGTCAAGAGCTATGAGTTATCTCCAGACTCCAGACAGCTTGCACCATGGAGAGTGCCTTAAGCGAGCTGTTTGTCAGGGGCAGGGCCTAGGAGGAGGCTCTTCCATAAGCAGAATTCTCAAGTCCAGTTCCTTGAGAAGACGACCTTGCTGCTTGCTCTCTTCCCCTACAGAGGCTAAGAGAGCTGCCCAGTGCCTCAGGTGATCTCCACTTTCAACACAGGCAGAGTCCTGCAGTTTATAAGCGTGCCAGATCCTGAGACATCGCCTGTCTGGATCCCTGCCCTCACGTTGAGCTCCACACTGGCCTTTCTGGTATTTATTTAAGTGCCCTGGAAGGCACACACATGGTGGCTACCAAAAAGCTTTGTTCAGTACTGCTAGGTGATTTCTAGCTAAATTCAGCTGAAGAAGGACGAACAGGGAAAGACCAAGGTCCCGAGTGCAAAGGGAGCAGAGAACAAGACAAAATACACAAGGGACAATTCCAGAAGCAGCAACAGGCCATCTGGCACGCAAGCACTGACTGCTACCTCCAGGTTTGGGTTCCGCAGATCTGTCCACCATCCAAACTGCTTCATGAGTGCTATGCCAATGGCTCTTCCAATCTCCTGCAAGAGGGAAGCACAGTCACAGCAGGAAAAATAACAGAATTAAGAAAACTACAGATCACAGCCTTGACTCCGCAATCCTTAGAAATAGCTGGGAAAAAGTCTCTCTTTATCCCTAGGAAAACAATTTGTACAAAGACCAGAAGGGATGCAAAAGGGCAGAGCAAGTGAGCAAGGGGCAGAGCACAAACATCACAGGACAAAATTACTACCACTCAGCTGGAGCACTGGAAGCTGAAGCTGAAGTCCTGCCCAAAGTACAACAAAAGTTGTTATCATTTTAGCATAATATAAAATGCACAAAATATTTCTGATGGCTGTAAATTTGATTACCTAAGAGAAAACCTGAGAACACACAACTGCAACTCACAGTTTTATTGCTTTTATGGCACCTAGAATGCCCTGACTATCTTCAGAATATGACAGTTCAAATGTGCAGTACAAATTTAAGCAAATATTCATGTTGGCCAGCTCATTTATTCCACCTTTCCAAGGCACCAGCTTTGGTAGAGGAAAAAAAAAATCTAGTTAAACTACTCTTATCTTCAAGTAAGAGAGAGTTGCATAATGTGAAGCTACACAGAGTTTCTTTTTTTCTTTTCATCACAGTAGAAAAGTATTATAGATGGAAAGAGAACTGTATGGAAAAGGCCACTGGAAGTGTCCACATCACTATTCCCTCCCACGAACCAAGACCCACACAAGCCCCCATGACACATTTCAAGGCTGAGTTCCCCTCCTGGGGAACAAGTTCTCCCCAGTACCCAATCAGAGTCCACCAGAACTGAAACATTCTGGTTTTGAGCTTTCTTTTACATTGTCTGCCACGAAGGCATTAACTTGAAAAATATTCAGGGTAACAATGCCCAGAAATGAACAACAGCCCTTGTGTTTCCATTTGTTTAAGGTAAATGCAGGTTAAGGGCTTTTTTGAGAAAATACAGAAAAAGCTGAGATTAGTTTCTTATTCTAAAACATACAACAGAATTTAAAGACAATGAAAGGACACATTGTCCTTCACCTTTGTTAAATTATTTTAAAATATTGATACATTAGCATACCTGTGAAGTAAGTATTTTGGCAATTGCTCCACTACAACGACAAGAAACTCTGAAGCTAAGCTGCTCATTTGCAATAGGTTCCTCTCCACTGCTTTTGGAAGGGTCTTCTAAGGAAGCCTTGCTTTCAGTTGAGCTGTCCTGGTTGCTCTCCTCTGGTACCACACACCTCTCTCCAGGTTCCATTTGACATTCCTCAGATACAGTCTTTCTCACTTGTTCTGTTTTCTGCCTTTTAGCTGCAGGATTTGTTCCTTCTTCTGATTTCCTTTTCAAAGGCAGCTGGCTTTCTTGAGAGACATCTTCTCTCCCCTCACTCCCATGAAGGTTTCTCCACATAGAGATAACATCTTGCAAATACTTCGGTTCCCCAGTGACAAGGCTTATGATGTCATGCAGCATTTTCCCTGGAAGAAACAGCAGTTCCAGGTTAAGTAGTTCAGCCTCATTTTATTTTCCTGTGGATTGAGAACGGCTGTTAACAGAGACCGTGTTGAGATTTCACTCATGTGTGAATCCAGGAGCCACAGCAGCAGCAGCAACAACCGCAAGAGCTGAGCTCTCAGCACCCACATACCCCACCAGCAAGACACCCGGGCATCCCTCTGCTTACAAACTCTGCAGAACCGATGCTGAGCCGTTCGGGGGTTGGATGCTGCAGCAATACGCAGCAGCTCGAGAAAGCCAGGCCACCTCTCAGCGTGCCGTACCTTTATTTCTAAAAACCCCGAGCGGGGGATGCTTCCTCAGCAGCAGAAACAGTCTCTCTCCCGACTTCAGCTTCCGCAGCTCGCCCAGCTCCGCCCCTGTGCTGAAGAAGACCTTTCCCGAGACGCAGGCCACCTCGGGGGAAAAGACAAGACAGCGGGCCGGGGAGGTGTTTCAGGCCAGCCCTGCCGGCAGCCCCTCACACCCGCAAGGCCCCGCGGCCAGACCGCGGCTCCCCGCGGCGTGCTGCGGCGGGAGGCGGCCACCCCGCGGCAGGGCTGGCACCCGCCGCTCCGCAGGCCCCTGCCGACCCACGCCAGGCCCGGCCCGGCCCGGCCCCAGCGAGCCCGCGCTCCCCACCGCACCGCACCGCGCCGCACCGCGCCGCGCCGCAGCGGGCAGGGCCGCCCCTCACCTCCGTGGCGCCCAGCCGCGCCCGCACCTCCCGCGCCAGGAAGGGCTCCAGGCCGCGGCCCGCCGTGCAGAAGTAGCGCCCGGGCCCCGCCGCCATCTCGGCCCGCTCCCGCCTCCCGCAGCCCCGCAGGGACCGGCCCTGCTGGGCGGGGCCGCTGCTGCCGCCGCCGCCGCCGTCCGGGAGCGAACCTCCGCCGCGGCGGGAGGCGGCGGCCCGAGGGAGCTCGGTGCAGGCGCCGAGACGCGTTCGAGCGGCGCGGCTCTCCCGCCGCCCGTCTCGGCAGCGGCCCCGGCCACCGGCCCCGGCGGGGCGGGCGGGGGTCGCCGTGGCGCCGAGGGGCTGGGTGGCTGCGTCGGCGCCACCCGGGAGGGAAACCACCCCCCGTGAGGCGTTCAGCATCCCCAGCCCCCGAGGGAGCAGCAGGAGGGCTCCTTCCCCCCGCCTCGCGGGGCACCTCCTCTGCCACAGGTGTGCAGGACTCTTGTTCTCCGGACTGCTCTCTTGTACGGGGCAACGCTCTCATCCTCCCTCCCTCCTTACTGAGGGGGGACGGAGCCAGGGCGTGAAGTAACACGGGCCTCATGGGTCACGTACAGCCCCGTCTCTGGGTGGGCCCAGAAGGAGACGCTCCGAATCAGGAGTGAAGCTGTCTCAGCTGCCACAGGTCTCAAGTCTCTGGGTTGGTTGAAGAACTGTAGCCCCCCCCCCCGGGTGGAGCAAAGCCACCTGTCCGCCAGACCACACTGGTCCACAAACGCTCAAAAGCAAGAGGTGGTGGCAGGATCCAAACCCGCCAGAGAGTACAGATTTCAGCAGAAAATTCAGACCAATCAAAAATCCTCACACTCTTGGTTCCCTTCCCTCAAGTCAGCCAGGGACGGGTTCCAGCTTTTTATTTCTCTGTAAACGGATTCTGAGCCAGCCTTGGAACACCAAACACCAGCTGAGCACCCCACAGCACACGCCCAGCCTGGGCTACTCTCATGGGGAAGGGGAGGCCACCTCCAGCGTAAGCAGTTAATGAGAGCACCTTCTGGAAACAGCCACCAATTTAGGTTATTGAAATGTCTTCGCCTGAAGATTGTTACACAAACCTCTCACACTCAGAGGAATACAGAGGTCCACTCAAGAAAGCCAGTCTTTCACTATTTTTGTTTTGATGCCCGTTTTAAGTGAGCTGGTTTACAGCTAGGGGAGAGCCAAGGAGACAGTTCTAGAGGAACTGGAAGTACTGAACAACCTATACAACGCTATTTACACACTGGCTGAGTGGCAACCTGACAGCTGCCTTTCAGCAGGCAACATGCTTACTGTAGTGACCTGCTGCTGCCATGCAGGAGCAGCTGCCAGAGCAGTCAGGCTGCAGAGTCGTCTCAGGCAAAATCCTGCCTTTCCAAGGAGCCTTTACCCCAGCATCAGTGAAGAGCAGATGTAAGTGCATGTGAGGGTGGGGGCAATGGAACGATTTCACAAGAATACCTAAAATCCTCTTTGGCCACACCACAGAGTTTCCCTCCAAGAGCTGTACATTCAACAGGCAAGTCACTTTCAGGATTTTTTGCTCCTTCCAATGAAGTCTCATAAACCTCAACCCTGGCCATTTCAGCATAAGGCTTACCAGCAGCTGACAGGACAGCCACAGAGCAACACAGATAGACACTCCAGTCTTCGCTCATCACCATGGCATTTCCTTAAAGGAGAAGTTTTGGTACGATACAGTTGAACTAACTCCTCCCACCAGTCCCCACAGCCCTGCTCTTTGGTCCCCTCTACCCCTGCTGGATTGCCCTGTTGACTGTAGCTCAACAGCCACTGCACGTGCCCAGGCTGTGAGCCCAGCTCCAACAAGTGACACAGCAGAAGAGCTTGTCAAAAGGTGGTCAGGTTTGGAGCAAGTTACCAACACAATTTACTTGTAAAATAAGGGAGTCAGCAAGAATACACTGAAATTGTAGCATTGCTCAAAACTATCTTGTAAAATGATCATCACAGCGGGTGTATTTATTTACAGGCAAATACTATACTCTGAGCATCCAAAGGCTGGTAAACAAGTTTTTAAGGGTACCAAGCCCTTCTCAGCATCACATGATTAGTCTGAGAGAGTGCTTCATACAGCACAACTTTTAAACCACCTTCACACAAAACAGCTCTCACGTTCAACATCTCTGTGGATGCAGTCACTGCCCAGCATTCATGAGCAGTGACTCACAGCTCTGGTAAGGGCTGCACATCTGTTGGAAAAGCCCTTGAGACCTGTCAAGAGAACCTGAAAGCAACACAAATTAAAAAATAAATAAGTAAATTAAAAAAAAAAATCACATAAGTGAGGACTTCCTGTATCAGGCAACAACCACAGGTTCCTGATGCCAAGAATCAGGTTCGGTGCCCCCTCCCTCCCAAAAACACAGCTCACACACTTCCAAAATTTTGGTTTCTTTTTTAATTATTATTATTTTTTTAAATAAAAGACAGCTTCCAGATATCTAATCATTATTGTGCTGTTTGTGCAGGACAAACGAACTTTAAATACTAAAATGCACAGGGCAAGTCGAAACAAGCTGTTTGTTTCAAACTGCTCAGCGGTGCAGGCTTCAAGCACTTATTTGCAATGGCTTTACTCATTTGTATAATCAGTTCTATGTAGCAATGGCTGTATATAAAGAATATAGTACACGCTATTGTCTTCATTATCAATTTACAAGAGAAAAAAAATAAATATTTTCCATTCTTATTATACATTAACACTTCAGTAGAAAGTTACAGCTGTTGTGTTGGCATGACCTGCAACTTGAGGAAGAAAAAGGACATGCATACCTATCTATTAAGAACTCTAAACTATGACTTTGTAATAAATTAGAGAGGAGAGATACCAGTCAACAGAATTACTGATTATCTGAATTCATTACATTTGTGATTCTTGCTCTGATGAAAAAAAAAAAATAATCTTGCAAAATACAAAGGCTAGTAGCTTGTGTTATGTAAATAAGAGAAACCATGTATGGTATAGCCTTTTCTTCACCTGTTTGTGGATAATAGGCTTGTGGTTTTAGGCAAAGAAGATTAAGCAGTTGAGTTAGTCCTTGCACCCTTCACACATAACTAGCACCATAAAGATGCAAGGACCTCAGCAAACACCTAAATTTCATGCTCAGTAACTGAAGCATGCATTTTATAGTTTGTGCATGGTACATACTCTGTTTATTAAGGTTGCTGTGCAAAAAAGATTCTCAACCACTGAAGATGTTTCTGCAATTCTCTCAAAATTATTAGTAATATTTCTAAGTTTAGCAGGCCTGAGATTTAATGAAAAAATCATACTTGTGGTTTGCCCTCGACTACTATACACAGACACTGTACCAATGAACTGGCAAAGCAGAAAATAATGGCAGTAGCCCAAGTATCCAATGAAGTGGGGAAAAAATGAGCTAATATGCATTGCAGCTTACTTAAAAATATACACATTTTTAAATGGCACAGAGCTTTGTACAGGTGGATCTATCAGTGCAAATAACATATATATGAGGTACCAATTTATTCAGACCAGATCTAATTATATGGGTCTTACAATCACACTCAGTTTCCTGTTGTCTGATGCAAGCTGACAAGCTGCAGCATTGAAGTGAAAGTCAAAACAATTTTTCAGCATACTCAATATGAGAAATACAATATCAGATCATTGTAATTTCCCTACAGTTTTGTTTCTGAGCTTCCACTCCACAGTCTACTTATTTTTTTTTATTTGTAAAAACACACTTAGCATTAATATTTTATTTACTTTTCCAAATTTTGAGACTTAATTATACGAAAAAAGTTAAAACTGTATATGTAAACTGGAACTATAACTGGCTGAATATTTTAACATTGTTTGAAATTTTAACAAGTTCTGTCAGGAAGGAGGAACATAGTTATTGCTATTTGTGGACTTAAAAATAAAACTAACAAATCAAAGGCATTTACAGCACTGTTCCAATGGTGAAAGTTAAATAGATACAAAACAACATTCTACCTAGATTCAGTCCTTTTGCATTTGAACACTCTTCAAGTTATCTACAGCTTTCTCTTCCAGGCAACTATGATGACATTTACATGGAGATATGGATTTAAAGTGGCTAACTGTGGGACACACACAGCTTTTCAACTCTGGTAATTCATTCTTGAGACGTTCTAGCTGCTCCACCTGGAATATATTTGGTTGTTCAGGATTCGAGTCATATATCCTGAATAAACAAGAAAAGAAAAATCACTCATCAGTATAACCTGAAAATTCACAGAAATGCAGACTACATGAAACAACTGCTCTGTTTTTTTCCCTACTAGAGTAAGATTAGTTATCAGCAAGTCTACAGAAACAGAATGTTCAAGATTAGTACCCTAAGTTTCATCTGGCAATATAACATGGTATTCCTTTTACACAATGGTTAATATTTCATTGGACATACTAAAAAGCGACCCACTGGCATCTACCTCACTTAAGTCTCCTGAAAAACATGGTATTATAGATGGCACGAAGCAGTGAAGAAGAGTTCCAGGCTTCAAACTTAGAAGCTTAAGAAATTTCAGAGCCCTGAAATTATCTGAACAGACTGTGAAACACTACTTGTACATAATGCCAAATGGAGTTTATATTTACTGTTTCAAGAAGTATTCTATTTTGCCCCTCCTCCCCCCCAATTCAGAATAATTTTTAAAAATTACCATTACAATATTAGGTGAAGACTGAAAAACAGAAAATCTGATCTTTGTCATACCTAACGCAAATTTAACTAGCCACGCTATTTTAGACAGTATATCCTCTTCTCACTTTCATGTTTTCACACAAGTAAACAAATCTGCAGGATTTGAATTGTCAACATTGAGTTTGACAGTGTAGGCACTGAGCTTAGTTCAAATACTATTTTGGTGTAATTATAAAGCAAAAACATTAACGTACCTGTAACTTAGCTTTGGTAAACCCTTCCTGTGACAAGGATATACTCTGATCTCTCAACATTTATTTCTAACATCAGTATCTTATTTGTATTAAAAATTTAAATCCTGGCATCTGATTCCCCTCACTTGTAGCTATTGTGCATATACAGTTTCAGGTACTGCAGGTCTGCAGGTTTATCTCCTTCAAAGGAAAACCTCTGGAACAAATTACTGTGGCTCCTGCCTTAAGTTTTCCATGAATATTCATGATTTGGTATAAGATTCCTTCAAGGAAGTGGTTTGTTTTATCTCGCATCACCCTTTCTCTTTTCATAACATAATTTCAAGGCATGTCCAAAAGGAACAAAATACCACAAGCAAAACAACAGACTGCTGTATGATAGATACAGTGCCAGGTGCCTTTTTCCCCACTAAGACAACTTCTGAACAGCTGCTAAGTCCAAGACATCAAAAATAATATACAGCTCAAAGACTGACAGAGTAAATGAGATTCAAATGAGGAAATGCTGCTACAGGAAATCTAGATCACATGCCCTACCTGAAGACCAAGGATTGTTTTTGTAAAGAAACTCCTATAAGTGAGGACAAATGCTGTCCAGTTTTACGGAATATAAATAGAAGGCACAGCAATTGAATTTCTTACACAGCACCTATAATCCAATACAAGCCTAAGAGATGACCTGAAATTGCCTAACATAAGATATCTGCAAAATAGAAGCCCAACCATGCTTCCCTGCAGGTATTATCTGTGTTTTCTTCAGTTAGCTTACACTTTATGAATGAACATACAAGACAAAACACTGAAACTAGAAGGTAGTTTTCTATACAGCAGTACACCTTAGAAACTGCAAATCTTAAGGTCTTCCCATCAGTTAAACACTAGAAAAGCAAAGGCACGTTTCTAAGCCTTTTGTTCTTAGAACATGGCTAATCATGTTTCTAAGCAGCTTCTGGCAGGTATTTAATTATTTCTTTACGAGGGTAAGCATAAATTCTAATTCTTGCTTCATATTCATTCTGTTCAATTGAGATTTTGGCCAAGTCCAACCCTCCAAGCTCCTTTCAGACTGTTCACTGGAGCCACTCTGCTCTGATACATATGTATTATTTCTTCTACACCAAAAGCAGATAAGTCAATTTGAAGAACAGCTACACGTGTAACTCAACATTTCTCGTCCCCACTTTTCTTTTGGGTCCATTAAAGTATACCAGCAGTTTGCTAAAACAGAGCATAGCTCCAGGACTTCTCTTATGAATAATTTCCATCATCATCACCAAAATATGGAATAAACTCTTACGTCCTTTAATTTCATTCTTCAACAGGACAATTATTGACAAGTAACTATACCCCAAAGTTCCTCCATTTCACTTCCTATGAAGAAGCCCCACAGAAGACTGAGAAGTCCCTTGTTACTTTAAAAAATTATTTTCTACAAGCAGCTTTGCAGGACATCCTAGGGTTATGCTGCAGGCATAGGACTGATGTGTTTGGCTCCTATTAGGTGTTTTTGCAACACATATATCCAGCAAGTCTCAGTCACAGCTGTTTTTCTTTGATATTGCTTGGTCCAAAACCGAAGAGTCAGCATCAGCAAAATACTGTTTTAATGCTATAAAGTTTTAATCAAAACTCTTCATTTTTCTTTATATCAAGGTACACTTGAGCTTACTTTGCAATTCACAAAACAGGAAAGACTCAGACTGCCATTGCATAACATTTTAATTCAATAATGGATTAGATTAGTTATAAATCAACTAATTCTACTTAACCTCCTACATATACCCATGCTGTTATTGATTTAAACAACACTCTGTTTCAGGCAAATAAAATGGTGCAGATTTAGACAGTCTTCTAATTTTTAAAAGTGTTTTGAATGCTTTTGCCTTTATTGCTAGCTAAATTTTTGTTAGCTTTGGAAAGTTACTACCAGAGCAGAGAGGTTTTGTCTGGAGTCTGCAAATGCAACATGCAGCCATAAGAAACTGTACTGTTTACACATGAGCCAAACACACTGAAAATTCTCACAGAAAAGCTTTCAGCATAAATGTTTGAGGATCAGTGATTTAATATTTTCATGCAGCTGTATGATTCAACAAACAGAATGCGGAACATGTAAAGTGAATTAAAAAAAATAATAATAAAAAAATGCAAGTCTAAGTTAGCACCCACCCTGTCTCCATGTTTTTATTTAACACATACCCAAGTGGTGTAAAAACGTAAGACTGCATTGTTCCTAACCAAGTTTAAGTATACTCAAACACAGATATATTTCCTGGACAGTTTACAAAGCTTATCCAGAAAAAAATACCAGGCAAATCGCCCCACAAATCCTGCTTTAAAATTCGTAAGTTTTGCCAGTCCAGAGAACTTCACTGCAGTAGGATAAAGTTTATTCTCTAAATAAAAATCTAAATATCAAACTAACAGAGCATGAGATTCAATTTTCTGTGTGAACAGAAAACATCTATTCACGCATTTAAAGTACTTTTCCAGATCAGGGCCCAAACAGAAGCCTGGAGGCAAAGGTGGCATCTTTTCTGTAAGTTGCCCTTTTAACATAAGTAGTGTGGATATTTTAGATGCTGAGATGAATTCTGGTTGGACATAGTAAAAAAGCAAAATATTGTCCTGGCAACTGCACTAGATCATCCATTTGGTTTAATGACTTTGGGTATGTTTAATATTCTGCAGCCCAAGTGGAGAAAAGACTGGACAGGGAGAGGAAGAAATTTTAAAAAAAAAAAAATAAAAAAAATTTCCCTGCCCCAGTGAGATAATTCTTTCAATAGCATTGGCATTTGTAAGCTTCCCAGATTTAGTCTTGCAGTTTTTCTCCATGCAAAACCATGTCAGACTCCCCTACCTGCACACTTGGTAACAGCAACTTTTGGTATTCAGGACACGGTTTTTCTGCCATCTTCACAAGTGGCTACAAAGCTTTGATCAATTCTACATAGATTATTGAAGTTCAGAAAAAACAGCTTACAGAAATAATCTCTACCCAGACAGTTCATAATCTTTGAAATAATTACCGCATGCAACAGCAGTAACTCAGGGCCATCTCCAAACAACCTAAAATTCACAACAATTCCTAGCTTATTCAGACAAATAAAACTTAATAAAATGGCTTAAGCAAAAGACTAATCAACAGCAACACAAAACACCAGGCACAGCAATTTTTCATAAATATCTGGACTTGGGCTTAAGTTAAAAATTCTGCAGAAGCCATGGATGAAGCACATCTTGTTTCAACCCTGGAAATATTCTGGAATTTGAAGATGCAAGAGTAGCATAAACTGGCTTTACTCTAATGAACAGTTTGCAGCAGTCCCCACTGATTTCTAGACCTTGCAACAGACATGCACAGCTCACTCTCTAAGTGACTTCTGCTTCACAGTAGTTTCAAATTTATCTATTTCTAAACTTCACAGAACAGGGTATGGATGAATACACTATACCTATTTGAACTTCTGACAATGCAAACTCTTTACATTAATTTCATACTCTCAAATTATCTGAAAGACTGCGTCTTTATCCAGCAGCTCCAGCTGTTAAAGGAAACACTTACTGCCAGGTTTTACATTTAGACATGCCATTGAGGACTTGTAGGTACTACCTGCATTTCAAAATGTCCTGCTTGGGATTTCTGATGCAATTTTCAGAAAGTATCATGTTCCTTTTAAGGAACTTACATTAGGAACAAATTTAATTCTATTCAGACAATTAGTAAATTTTGAAAAACAATTAGAAATTGTAAAGGAACAGTCTTTTATTTGTATTGGCCTACAGGAAAAAAAAATGTCAATGACATTTAGAAATTCATGAGCTCACAACAATTATACTAACAATAAGACAATTGTTTGCTACTCAGCTGCAGTTTGTAACTTGAAAAATAAAGAGGAAACACATCACCAAACTACTGTATTTTTAAACAGTTTTGGAGTTAATATATATTTTGGGGTTTTTCCTCAATGAAGTGGAAAGGTATCAACAAGGAGGAAGAAATACAGGGGGCAGGCAGTTGGAGAGATAAATAACACTAAGAATCTAGATGGTCTAAATATTGCAAAAAGGTTAACAATTTTTTGTTCAGTTAAATCCACAGGGAAATCAGCCTGTAAGCAATTCCAAAGAATTGGTTAATTATCAAAAGGTGAGATAAAAGGTATTCTGCTATCGTACTGCAACTCAAATCACACTGAACAGTACAAAAGAGAACTTAGGATAACGTATATCAGATTTGCAGCCTTGACATAAATGCAACATTATTTAAGTAATGTTGAGGGATTAAGTATCTAAAGTAATAAAACTAACATGAAGTCAATAATGTTTTCACCTGCTTTACTATTTTACCATAATACTACATATCTATTACATCAGGAGTAATTAATAACTCGAGAATACTAGATTAGAAAACATCAGATGAACAGCCATTTCATAAGAACACTTTTTTGCAGTAGTATCTGATTAAAACACCCCACCTGTGTACAGACCAGTAATTTATCACTTCAAGTTATGCATACCAATGGATCACAGTTCCTAACAAACCTATGACTCTATGCTGAAGCATCAGAGCATGATTTCATCTGCGTACTAATCCAGAGGTATTTTTCATAATCTGCTAAGGGTGTAAGGGTGCCTCACTTGAACTGCAGGAGCAGCACTGCTGTGGCAGGAAAGAGGACTTAGGTTTCAATGACCAGTGTGAAGCTGATCCTCGATGTAAAAATCCTGCTATTCCTTTTTACCATCAATGAAAAAGAGGCATATGATTCAGTACAAGCAGGAAGACCTCCAGCAAAAGACCACAGAAGCACTGGACCCACCACTCTTGAAGGACTCTCAGTAGTCAATAGCTTGAAGGGAGTTAACTCCTTTTTACACCAGGAGCATAGAACTCAAGAACAAACATTGGATTTCATGCCTCTTTAAGCTGACTCTCAGTTTCCACTTTATAAAACAGAGCCCTTGACAATTTCTTGACTCTGTCCCTACCCCCTTTTTTTCAGGTAAAACAATATGCAAAGCAATGCCCTTGCTAAAGCAAAAGGTTTGAAGGTCTTCTATAATTTAACACTTGAGTTACACTTCACGCTTTCCCAACTCCACGTTCTTTGCAATCCATCAGAAAGCCTAATTTAATACAGCTTCCCAAACTAATCAGCATCTTGTAGTAATTATGTTTTGAAGTGACTTTCTGAACTTGGCAGTTTGCCCTCAGAGTCACTGTAGGCTAATTTTAATGAGTGCTGGCAAAAAAAAAATAGTTAAATCATTCCAGTTGAGTTAACTATTTCTGTAACTAAATATAGAAAACTGAAGATTTCAGCCAAACAGTTAAATAACATTGTCCTTGCCACATCATGCACAAATTACCACCAGGAACATTAACAGCACGTTGAGCGTGTAAGCCATACACTAGTTCTTAAAAGGATCAAATTACATTTACATTAACCTCAGCAGAAACAAAAATTACTTTGCTTCATACATACATACGTACAGCTGAAAGAGCAGGGATTAGTGTTAGCTTTGTTCTTGAGCTGGCTTATGGGCTTCTTGTATTTAATAGTACTAAAGGAAGATATTCTGCACCCAGTCAACCAAAAAGCAATGCCAAATTTCACAAGAATCCACATACAATAGTTTGTCAGCTTCATTATTATTATTTTTAAAGCACGATTAAGTACCTGTCATATATTAGCCCATGAACGCCATATTCTCTCAATTTCTTCCTGTTATCTGGGTCATTTGCATCATCACCCCATGAAAAAATAACTAGGCCTTTAGATTTGGCCCTTTTAATAAAAGATGGATTCCTCAGAAGGTCTTCAGAGTGCACATTAATTCCCTGAAATACAAAAGACTTGAATTAAAATGTGTGTTTCTGAAACACTCACATCAGGTTTTCTCATTTTTTTACATTTGCTGCTCCTTACAAATTCATCCATAATAATAAAAAATAATTTAATACAATTACAGAGTTTACTGTTAGCTCTATTGTGAAACAATGTATTAAGCAGACATTCAAAACAAAGGACATTACTTTGGTGGTTGCCAAGTGTTAGCATATTTCTTTTATGAGGTTAGTTATAATTTTAAGCATGAATGCCAAAACCTGTAGATTTACACCAAATAGTAACAACCTCGTCTCATTTTACTGCAGCGTAATACCAGAACTTGTCAGCTTACCAGCAAGTTTTCAAATTGTGCAAAAGTAATGGCAATTGGAGTTGTACGAGATCTAAGATCCATAAGTTCTGGATAGAGTTTAGATTCTCCTTGGGTGAGAAATAACACAGGATACTTATTTTGCTTATGCCGAACCCTGTTAGAAAAAAAAAGCACAAGTAGCAAATGTGCTAAAAAGCAGGAGAATTCAACTCTACTGTTTGAGGAAGGTTATGCTCTTGACTGCATGTTGTTCTAGCTCTTAACTGGTACAACAAGATGGTACTACGGTTTGGTATCAAACTATGTGACAAACTGCTCCATAGGTTCCTTCTGCTGCCATTAGAGAGTAATGCACAGCTTAAGGGAAGCCAGACCTCCAAGTTGAACTCAGATCCACATCCTCAAAATGTTTACATAAAATCCTTGAAAATTCAATTCTGTAATTTTCTTCTTAAATGCATGTTAGAGTAAAATGAAGATTCATATGAATTTCTAAACCTGGTCAATATAAAACACCTAACCTTACTAACTTATTTGTCAAGCCAGATGCCAGTACAGTGATATGAAATGACAACAGATGGAAGCCAAGTTTTGAGATTTGAGATTTGATTTTGTTCTTCCCATTTACCCTTCAATGGTATTTTATCACTTAACACCCCCCCCAAAAAAAAAAAAAAAACAACAAACCCAAACAAAAAAAGCCTACAAAAAAACAAATCAAACACATGTAGTCCAAAGCTGTTTCATTTTCTGTCCTTTTAAAAAGGCAGATACGGTAAAAAAATTATAACAAGATTATTTTGTGTGTAAGTTGGCTTGCATATCCTTCAAGTATGACTGAAAAAGACTTTGTGATACCAGAAGAAATCTTGACATTTTCTACCGTGTCAAGAAAGACTGAAGCATCTAGGAAAGCACTTGGCAAAAATATCTACTTTGACTTTGTTCTCCTAGTTTATCTTTGGCACAGCTCAGATAGCAAAGTGGTCTCGTTTCTCTTCTGAACTATTTTGTCTCCTAATGTAATCAAAATGTGTTGTTTCCCATTGTATATCCTTATATCCAAAGTAAATTTAACAAAATTAAAAAAAGAAGAAAATACATTATTAACTATTCTTAACTTACATTGTACAAATATCTGCATTAAAAGAAGAAAATACAATTCTTCTTCTTCCAGCATTCATCAAAACAGTTTTTAGAATAATATCTAGAAAGAGGTTCATGTCAAAGTAAGTTGACAAGTTGCCATCCCACTGTCCATCCTAGAAAAAGAAAGGTCAAGTTTCAGCCATTTAAATTAATGCTTACTAAAATTACTTCAACAAGCAATGCTCTCTGTACTGAATGCCAGCTACACCTCTACAGGACTGTCAGTCTGCGAGGTGCAGCTGCACTCTAATAGCAGTGAGATTCACTGAAAAATTCCGTCTTCCCATCAAAGGAGAGAGTCTCTATGAAGCCTTTTCTGATTTCAAAACCAAAAAGGAATTGCATGAAAAGATCACCAAAAGCTATTATGGATATTTTGTATTGCTATTTCTAAACACAAAAAAGGCAACAAGATTTGTAGGGAAAAAATGCGATATTCCTTTGACTTTCAGAACAGCAGGTATAATTCTTTGTGCAGATGACACCTCCCCGAGAGCATTAGCAAGTCTCTACACCTACAAACTACAACCCATCACCCTGCTTAGTTTCTTCCCTCCACTGCACACTTCCAGTTCTAGACATGACAACTTTCATTCTCGATGGAGCACTAAGCAATCCAGCCGAAGCCACAGAACTGCAGACTAGAAGGAAACAGTTCCTTTTATTACTGCACCACGTTGTAGGGAGCAGCTCATGCACCAGGCCAGAAGAGTTTCAACTTCTAGTCACTTCTCCCATGTACAGCATGACTGACCTCCTGTGATTCACTGACTTGTAAAAGGGTCTTCTACTAAAAGCAATCTGAGCTGCATAATTAGCTCAATCCTGTAAGTACTTCCTATTGTTTTAAGAGTACATTGGTTCATTGGGTAGCGCGGTGCTATTGTACTCCCAGTTTTAAAGACAGTGGTTATAATAAGAGGTTATAATAAAGAGGCTATAATAAAAGAATCAACTTTAAAAAAAACCAACAAACGGAATTATGCTTTGTAACCCATAGATTGCCATGTCAAATTACAAGCTTTAGCCATGAGAAAAGTATTCAAAGTAAACCACATATACATTTACCTACCCTTTGTTGGCAGATCCATTTTATTTCTATGTTGAACCCAACATCTTCAGAAACAGACTCCAGGACCTGAAAAAAAATCATTATGAAGAGAACCCACAGCAAAGGAGGACAACTAAAAGCACAATGAGTGTATTTACTGAGAGACTACATTGAACCTTAAAGTTAATGGGGTCTAACAGTAAAATAAACACCTAAGTTGTTAACTTTAACACACGATATATATACAGATTTTTCTACTTCAGTTTTATTATTGGAAACATACAAAGATGGATAAAATATTAGGGATAAAATTTTGACACGATACAAATGCAAGTCAATTCACCCTAATGTGTAAGAAACACCCCATCTGCATATTTTTTACTTCTCCACAAAGTTTTTTTTAATACAAAAAGTCATAGCCCCAAATATGAAATCCATGAGCTTGCCATTACGGTAAGGACAAAAGAATGTGAAATTCTTTAGAGAATTAGTTGTAAGGTGACTTCAGATCACCAGGTGAAGTGAACAACTAATGAAATTGAGGAAATATTGATAGATTATTCTTTAACCTTATAAAGATTAGATATAGAAAAGAGTAACATACCCCTTCTTGAAGGAAGAAAATTCAATTAAATAAAATTAAACTGAACCTCAGTCTATTATTACACAAAGTTCCCTATTTTCTACAATTATGCAGTAATCTAATTACCCAGCAAAAAAATACTGTGGCTCATACCATCTGTAAGTGACGGATATTTTATACATGCTCTGACATAAGCCTATAAATATCTGTGTTTGGTCAACAAGTGTCAGTTGTTTCTGTGAAAAATAAGCCAACACAAAGGCTAGAGTTGGCAGATAGTCATAAATGAGACCATACTAAAAATTCATTTAACCTTTCCTTGTGTAGCTCTACTAGATGGCCAAGAGTATGTAATGAACTGCCAAAGCCTTTTTTTTTTTTCAGAATTAGCAAATAATTGTTGATGCACTGAAGTGCAATGTCCAGATGTTAACCAGCTGTAAACCCAAGTATATCCTGAGCTATACATCTTGGGTTCATGAACTAGGAAGCTTTAAAGATGCCATTAAATGATGAAAAGGCTCCAGTGGCCAACAATAAAGCTTTTCTTCTCAGTTCAGTATCAGAGGTCTAAAATAAAAAATGAATATGCCCTGCTATGTGTGCAAAGCTGAATGATAAATGCATGTTTTCGTGTTCCTCAATCATCGTAATTTCTATTGCTCTATATTCACTGCTTACTCTCTGTAGAGAAGGAAATGGCTGGGTCTCAAAAGCAGAGTTTTCTTCTTCTTTAAAAGATGCTAAAAAGAAGTAACAAATACTGAATCAAAACAAATAGCAGCACTGTTAATCCTACCAGGAATCAGGTCTATCATTTGATTACCTAGGCCTTCACCCAACACTGATGTACCCCAACAATGGTGTTGGCAATTCCTATTATGGCAGTGGAAAAATGTTCTTATCCCCACTAAAATCCTTGCCAAAGTATTTATCAGAAACAGCTTCTCCCATCCCTCATGGTGTCAGTCATCAAATCTGACACCGTAGAAGCAGCCTTGCCTGTCAAGGTTTCTTATTGATTTTGTCCTTTCCCAGACAGGTAGGATGCATGAGATACTGTGCCAATTTGCCGTCCCTGTAAAAGGGATGAATTAAGGCCAAAAATTTACACCACCCATAAGACACACTACAGCAGCTACCAAGGTTCTTGTTAGCAATTCTGAAGAACTGCCAAAAAGGTCCAATTAGAGAAGTGTAAGATGGAAACATTAGTAGAAATTTTATTATGAATATTCATTAATATGCAATTATCTATGCATTTATCTTCTACTCTCCTGCCCCCTCTTCCCAAAGGGAGTAACTTCTGTCCAGGTATTTACTTCCTAGCAAATAACTCTATAGCATGCACAAAATTGAAGTAACTACAGTTAACTTACTTCTAAGTGTTTAGAAATGTTCAGGAAGAAGCCAAATGTGATTAGAACAAGTGAATGCAACCACAGGATATATATGTCATCATATGGTAATTAATAAATCTCAAGACTCTTACAAACTAGTACATACCATTGTGATCTTTTACTTTCAGGGCAGTCACATGAGCCAGCTAAGGAGCATAAGAAGAGTAAAATCAACAAATACTCTACCCATGGAAATCTCACTACATGTAAAATGTAACTAATTTTCCTTATAACTAGCTTTTGTTAAAGTTTCAAGGTCCATTATAAACACAGTTTTAGTAATTTGTAAAAGAATAAAGGAAACCCTAGTATACATCACAATTTTCTTTCAAACTTTAAAATACAGATTCTAATGAAAGCTTAAAAACAAACCAGAAATATTCGTACTGAAAAATCAGAAAACATGCTCAAGGATAGAAACACAAATAATAGAATTTAACATTAACATGTGAGGAAGTCTGAGCATTAAATCCTCCTCTGTCAGATGTCAGACTCCTGTGTTTCCAGTGAAGTGCAGGCAGAGGGCCAACAGCAGTTTTATGACACAGTCACACACTGAGGTAGAATCAGGCCAGGCATAGGGACACCTCCCTTGCTCCATTCAAATTCTCTCTCCACAAACAGTAAGAGACCAAGTAATCTTAAGTAAAAAGAAATAATAGTTCTTGGGCCAAGCAGGTGCTCCCTTGGGCTGAGGACATATATCTCAGCTGGGTCTTTAGTAGCCCACTCTCATGCCTTGACCCTCCTTTTATCCAGGCAGGATATTTATGTTTGGAAGATACTGTGATATCTAATTAAAAAAACTACAGAACTATCAGTTCTAGACAGTTTGCTCAATCCATACCCCTGAATTAGGGACCCTGTTACACCTCCACATGCACCTCCAAAAAGCAGCTCAACGTAATTTGAATCTCCCTTGCTAAAAGGGTAGCATTTGAAAATTAGATAGACTTTGGGACAAATACTTTTCTTCTTCAACACAGACTCCAAAGCACTGGCTTTCAATGAGCCCACCACCACCTTCACTCTTTCTTTTTACAAATTATCAATGCTAGCATACTTACATAGATCTACACAAGTTCTCACACCATCTTTTTATAAGATACAAGTAAAGAAATTTATTTAAGTTGCAAAAACACCATTCTTACAATTAGTTAGTTGTTACACTTTTACAACTTTTAAAACTTGTGCTCTCCCAAAGCATCTACAGTTACTCCAAAAATAAGTAAGCTTCATATACAGTTTCAAATTCTACATGTAGCGTATCGTACTAGCCCAAGCAACAATACCTTCAACAACTGCAGCTGATCAAACGTGAGTTCTTTGACTGCAATCTCAAACAGTTCCAAAGGCTCCGTATCCAGTTTCTTTCAAGAAAAACAAACCATAATTAAGCACCACTGAAAACTACAAAAAAGGCTATCTTCTTTTAATATAGCAACATTAAAGCAATAACTTTTTCTCTTTAATTGATAAAGATAACATGTGAGCTCTTAATAGAATATATGTAAGATGATCAATTTTTAGGAGACAACACAGGCTCTGAGAAGTATAGAACAGGTGCCAATTTATATAAAAACAGAATCTGATCTTGCATGCAAGTCAGAGGCTTCTGTGTTTTTTCTTCAGAAAAGGTTAGCATATTTATTCTGCAAAAACTTCATCAGTTAATATATTCAGGAAGAAAAGTTTGCAAGTAAAGAAATGCATTAAAATAGTTCTCCAAGGCAGTTCAGTTCATTACTGTGTATCCAATATGTCAGAAACAAATTTTAAAAAGACAAGTGTCCTGGTAAAACTGAGATACACACCCCCTGCCCCCCAAATTAAATATGGTATAAAAAAATTCTGTCGATCCATTTTTTAAGAAATTTCTACTCAACTAGAAAATACTGATTCATTATACACCTTCATTTCCACAACTGTTCAAAACCAAACTTCTTAAAACTGCAGCATCACAACAAGTGTGAGTTTGATGACACAGACTTAGTAACAAGGAGAAAACTTATTTTGCAGGCTGCCATCCCATGCTATCTTTTTCACTGCCAGAACTAGAAAGGAAGAAAACTAGAAGAGTCCAGCTTTTTGTACTGCTGCTGAACGCAACTATTCTGGTCTCAGTGGAGAACATGCAGGAGACCAGATGGAAAGGCACCACAGTGGGTTTTTTTGAGTCCACTGGTCCTCATGCTTATGGTTCTCCTGTTATTGAGTATCGTGACACTTTACTCCAATAAAACACTCAACTGTGATGCTTCATAAAACTTGGGTATTTAAGAGGTATTGTGACAGTCTGTTCAGAGAACCTTTTAAGGAATGCCTAAATGTATGCACAAGTAACAGTATTGTTCACTACTGCTTATATACTATTGATGCTTACAAAAACAGCAGAAAAGAGGTTTTGGTTAAAAAAGAAGGAACAATTGCAACCTCATGAAAGGAAAGGAATAGGACACTTGCTTTTAAGAGCCATTTTCCTGCTTCTAGAATATGTCTGAACTCCTTTTCTTTTATTCCACAAACAATCCAAAATGGTCACATTCAAAGATAAAATACAGATTACCATCTTTACCTTTTTCATGGCCATGCAACATGTGAGATCATGGTACACAATAGGCACATGATCTTTAGAAAGATGTACATCAAATTCCACATACGCTGCTCCCTACAGAAAATTGAAGAACACACAAAACAAAAACACATTAACTATTTATGCATCAGGACTACAGAACTACAGACAAGCTGCCAAGTATTCACAGGTCCTAGACATCAACCACAAGTTGAATGCAACTGGCTATTACCAGTTTAATCATACTAAACAATGGATTAGAAAAATAATTAATAGCATTAATTAATTTAGCTTGGAGGAGACTGAGGGGTGACCTCATCAATGTTTACAAATATGTTAAGGACAAGTGTCAGGAGGATGGAGCCAGGCTTTTTTCAGTGATGTCCAGTGATAGGACAAGGGCCAATGGGTGCAAACTGGAGCATAGGAGGTTCCAGGTAAACACCAGAAAAAACTTCTTTCCTGTGAGAGTGACAGAGCACTGGAACAGGCTGCCCAGAGAGGTTGTGGAGTCTTCTTCAGTGGAGACATTCAAAACCTGCCTGGACACATTCCTGTGTGATGTGTTCTGGGTGATCTTGCTCTGTCAGGGGGGTTGGACTAGATGGTCTTTCGAGGTCCCTTCCACCCCTAAGATTCTGTGATTCTGTGGTTAATAATTAATAATAAGAATGGAAAGAATTTTAATTATCATGATGCAGTGCAGCTCTGAGATACACATACATATGTATACACAGATGTATATGGCTTGCTTAATCTTGTAAACCTTCTAGTAACACTGAAGTATTGTAAACTTGATTTCAGGGAAAGGCTAAAATGTTTTTGAATAGATGCCTTTGCAGTGCCCTTCTTCTCAGTGCTCCAGCAAGAGACAAATGATTGCTACAAACTGGCATACCTTTAGAGAGTTGCTCCGTATATTCAGGAGCTTTTGGAGTCACTGGTGACTTGCGTTATGCGTGCAAGACCAGAAAGCTATGTCATGTACTATCCTGTCCTTTCAACTGTATGTTATTTTCTGTTAAGCTTAAAAAGGAAGAAAAACCAAACAAGAGCTCCAAGTACAATGTTTTTGAAAAGAGGGAGGGCCAGAACAGAAGAGAGAGAAACACACCGAAATTTTTTTTTTTTTTTACTTATTTTGACTGTCTGTAAAGCATTCCTTTGAAAGTCAATAATCACCCTGACTCACACACTCCTTTTCAATCAATACAGAAAGAAAACAGGACAGGCTTTTTGTCAGTCCTTTTCACAGCAGAAGTATTTCTAGACTGGTGGCTTTCAGCATATTCATCTGCAAACAAATGAAACTATTTTTCTGGTGATGCCTTTGCAGTATTATTTCTTGTGCATATTTTAAAAGCCTGCGTATTTCTTGAGGGCTTTTTAAAAGCTGTCTATAAACCTGAGTGAACACGTAGAAATCAAGAACTACTGTTTAAAAGGAGCATTTAGTAGCTGTAATTTTCTTTGGCTCTATCATAAGCAGATGCTCCACACTCTCCACATCCAAGTTTATCCAAGTTATACTCTGACTCCCAAATGAAAGAAAGCTCAAAGTTTTTCACATCAGTGGTTTGATGTAATTTTTATCAGTGCGATTGCCAGTCATTGTATCGAGTCATGGAAATTAAGCACACCAGCCAAGCTAGCTTTATACAGGTACAATGCATGTGCAAATGTGCATACATACATGACTAGCAGCATTCCTCAGAGAGGCAATAGTGTTCTCTTGAACTTTAGCAAGTCTGAAATAATGGCAAAAAAAAGGTTTTGTTAGATGCAGCACGGCACAAAAGTCCATTGAAACAATACGAATCAGGAGTCTAATTTTAGAGAACACACACATTTGGTATCAAAGTGACTTACATGATTATGAGTTGCAGCTTCTCATCAGCTGATGTCTGTGAAACTAAACATAACCCCCCCCTTAGATGACATTACAAATTAACTTACTTAGCTGTTGTTGTAGAATTTCCTGCTCCCCTGTGTCCAACATCTAGAGTTGTTCTTGGTTTCCAGTATTTTGCATATGAAGCCTTCATATCACAAGTGTATCCCTGGATTGGCTTAATAATTATGTAGTCCACTACAAGGAAAATACCAAGTGTGTCACACGTCCATAAATAATGGATGACTTCCAGTAAAGTTATCTACATCTCTTTGCATCAACTGTACCTCTAACTTTTCCAATTGTCTTCCTTGGATTTCTGCTCATAATAGCAAGTGTAAGAATTCCAGCACTCTTTCCAGGTTCAGCAATTGTGGATGAGAGGAGGCAGGCAGAACCTACATGACCTGGGAGCACATCGCCTTGTACCACCTTCTCACCTAAATCTTCCTATAAACAACACAAACAAAAAAACCAGAACACTACTGTTATATGTAGGTGAGAATGCTAAACAAACTGTTCTTAGAAACCATGCTCCTCAGGAAGACATATACAGAAATTTCTTGTGTGTTACAGAAAACATTCGTTTCAGGCTAAAAATTGCTTCTTAATATTAATACAACTGTGTGCTGGAAGTTACGATCAGGAATATGAAATCATTGATGGAAACCTGTGAAACTGCATACATTTCTCTTTGAAAACTCTTAGGATTTTATAAGCTTTTCCGAACAAAATCACATTCATGAAATAGTCTGTCTTCTGAAAAGCCCAAGTCATGCTGAGAACAAAGATGAACTGGATATATGCTTAAAATAACATGATATTAACTTGCAGGGAAGGAAGAGGGCAACTAGCATGCAGAACATACACCTCTTGACTGTCATCAGGTTCAGAACCTAGGCAGTCACATTACAACTATGAACAGAAGCTATCCTTAGGGTATTTTTAGACCAAAGAGACAATGCTTAAAACTTGCTCCTCTGTAAGTAGCAGGATGAGACAAAAGTTGTATCCTTTTAAAAAGGACTAAATATTAAACTCTTTCAGGAGTAAAAAATAGTGCAAAATAACAGATGTAGTAGGGAATATGCAAATATCCAGTTTTCATTTGCACTATTTAGTTTGGATAAATCTCGTTTAGAACTTAAAAATGAGTATCAAATAATTGTAATGTAACTAGCTCACACACATTGTTCAGATTTAAGAAAGGTAAGCAAAACTTAGCTCTGATAAAGCATAAAGAGCAAGACAACCTAACTACATGCAGTACTGCACACTGAGATTCGAGTCTCATTTGTACTGACTTCTAAATAAGCAGAAACTGCAAAACTTTCTGTGCCATAATGAGAAGATTCATAACTTGTTTACAGAAGTCCAGAAGATTAATATCCAGCGACAGTCCTATACCAACAGTGAACTCTTCATAGTAATTGACCCTTATCACCAAGAAGCAGCTCCAGTCTACCTTCAGGAGTTGAAGAGACATACCTCAAAAAAATCAAAGATTAATTCCAAGTTATCAGGCTCCATGGTTTGTATGGTGTATTCTATCCATCGGTCTGGCTGCAGCGCATAACCACAGTCTGGCTGAGTGTGTCGACATTTATACTCGTTGTTACTTATTAAGGAGAACTCCACAGTGTTTGCCATTTTCTGAGGGACAGTAGGAGATGTTTTTTGTTGGCCCTCTTCATCATCCTCATCTTCCTCTAGGCCTTCTAGCGTCAATTTTACTCTACTCAACCAGAAATACAGAACAAATGGTTAAGTCACAACAGTGTCTTTGTAAACACTACACAATTAAGACAGACCCCTAACATTCTGTGATTCTGTAATACCTGAATGTTGGCTGCTGATAAGCACACAGATAACATTAAGTCTCTCTGAACACCAGTGAGGTGGATAAACGTATTCCACTAGACATAAACAAGATGGTATGAAGTAATTAGTAATTCCCTAAGAAATCCTAAATGATCATTTAAAAGTCAACTGAATGCCATTTCTGAAAAATGATGACCGAGAAGAACAAGCCCCTCTCCAAGACTCAGAATAATTTATTCTCATACAGAGCAAACCTTCCACACCGAATGAATTACGCCAGTGATGGAAGCACATCTATGAGTGATCCAAATCCCTTTCTGAATCATCTAAGCAGTAGGTTGCATAAAGCGTTATCATTTAGTTAGAGGCCAATTCACCAGTAAAACTGAAGTTATACCTCAAATAAACAATTACAATAATCAATCCTTTACACTAAGTCCACTACACAGATGCTCCACAAAATTCAAAAAGGACACCACCATAGCAGGTGGGAGCCACAAAAACTACCTGGGCAGATCTAATTTTTTAGATAGAACGCGGAAAACAGAGTATATAATGAATGTATCTGGCTTGTCAAGTTTGGAGCTCTACATGCTACAACACAGAGAAAATTTTCAAAACTCTAGAGAACAGAACAAATATTTTCTTAATATCATATTTTACAGTGAGACTTAACCTTCTCCTCATCAGAAGAGTTAGGGGGGGGAGCAAGGAAATAAAAATAATAAAAAGAAAACCAAGTGTCAGACCATCAAAATCAGGGACACAGTAAAGAAGCAACTCCCAGGTTAACTGAGTGTGGTGTGCTGGAAGTTACTCATATGTCACAAGCTCAAAATCTGATTTCTGGCAATTAAATACAAAATTGTTTGGGGTTTTTTTATGCTTTCCATTTAAGAAAACAGGGAACCATAACCCTGTCCAAACAAGAAGATGCGTTGTATGTAAGATTATGAGTCAAAGGATCTCAGAACTCCTACTCCCCTCTTTCCCATTGGTAAGACATGGCTAACATACTACCAAAAATTGCTATTGTAAAAAGGCACTTTTGCTTAGAATTGTTAGTAGTGACAACTGTCATGCATTCAGAGATCTGTCAGGCTCTAGTTAAGGAAGAGCGACTTTTCTGTATGTCTCTACTCCCTTTTTCATTGTTTCACAAAAAAAGACTGTGCAGAAAACAAGCCTACAGTGTCACACAGTATAACGCTATATTCTGGGATAAAGTTTGCCAAACACGGAGATCCAAAAAAGCGCAGGAAGGAAGGAAAAGGGCTTTGGGCTGAGGTGAAAGGAAGGAGGTGAACGACAGCAGGGAAAACAGAACAAGCTCCAGATTTCAGAAACTCAAGAGCGGAAGGAGATCAAACACCCAGGGCAACAGCACAGTCCTCAAAACATAAGGCCTAAGCTATCCACTTCTGTCAGTCAATATATATATATATAGTTGTTATAATAATGTCTGCTTTTTGAGACACCTTTACAGATAAAATCATCAAACTCATCTAAACAGCAACACAAGTGACTTAAGAATGCTATTATCTCCACCATCCATGTTGACTGGAAATATGTAATGCCAGTGGATAATTAACCATACATTATAAGGAGAGAGCTGTTTATTTTGGCAAGGAGAAAAAGCAGTAAGCAACAAAAATCCAGACCCTTCCTTTACCCCCAACACTCCCTTCCATTCTACTCTTTTTGAGAAGAACAACAAAGAAGAAAACTGAAAGCAATAGCAGAGAACTATGTAAAACACTATGGTTCCAGCCAAGAAGCAGGAAATACCAAAGCAAGTATGGGATAAGTATTTGTGGAAGACACCTCTTACCTACCACTACCACATCTGCTTTATACATATGTATAAAGTAATACACATACTTAGTAACTACCAGAAAGGCAAGAGCAGAAAAGTATTAAATCAGCAGTGAAACTGTTTGTCTTTGTCGAAATAGAAAGAACTCTTTTGACATCATATTAACAACACGAAGTAACTGACAAACACACCACTGATAAAAAGTTATCCCCATATTTTTAAGAAACGCTTAAACACCTGGAAATCAGCGTGACAGTACAGTCCTCTTAGCAACTCAAAATTAATGTAAAGGCTACATTAACTAAAAAAGATACACCGGTATTGATAAATTACATGCAACAAACTGCAAACTGAGATGAGCAGGCTCTTACCTGAAACGTGATGTTTTAAATTTCTTCTTAGATATCACTACAGGTGATTTCTCAGAATAATGCAGACGTAATCTTATCTCTGTCTGACACGTCAGCCATCCAGCATCCACAGTTTCTATACCATCTATCAAAAATAAAACACTTTAATAACTTTATTTTCTAAAGGGAGATGCCGACAGTTTCATGTACAAAGTATGAGTTCCCCTAACACCATTTTCCAGACAATCCTCCTTATCACCAGCCTTATTTAATACTACTTCCAGAACAACTGTTGAGTGTGTCCTTTCATCCATCTTTGCTGAACTACCCAAAACATATAGTGCAGTTGTTTGCTGGCTTTAAAGGGGATTAAATAACAGAATCATAGAATGGTTAAGGTTGGAAGGGACCTTAAAGATCATCACCTGGAGTACTGTGTCCAACTCTGGAGCCCTCAACACAAGAAGGGCATGGACCTGTTGGAGCATGCCCAGAAGAGGCAAGGAAAAAGATCAGAGGGCTGGAGTACCTCTCTTACAAAGACAGGCTGAGGGAGTTGGGGTTGTTCAGCCTGAAGAAAAGAAGACTCTAGAGCAACCTCACAGCAACCTTCCAATACCTGAAAGGGGCCTATAAGAAGGCTGGAGAAGACCTGTTCACAAGGGCATGTAGTGATAGGACAAGGGGTAATGGTTTTAAGGTAGAGAAGGGTACATTTAGGTTGGACATTAGGAAAAAGTTCTAATATGAGGGTGGTGGATCACTGGGCCAGGTTGCCTAGAGAGGTGGTGGAAGCCCCATCAAGGTCAGGCTTGGTGGAGCTCTGAGCAATCTGGTCTAGTTGGAGATGGTCCCTGCTTATTGTAGGGGGGCTAGACCAGATGACCTTTAGAGGCCCCTTCCAGCTCAAGTCATTCTATATGATGGGGAAACAAAGCACAGAAGACAATCCTCAAACCTCATCATCAGGACAAGAAAAGCCTACAAAAAGGCTGACCAGAAAGCACAAAGTGCCAAGACGAGGTGTTGAAGCAGATCCTGCAATTTTTATGAGCTCCTTACAAAACATACTATTCCGTGAGGATATGAGGAGTGGAAAAATGGAAAAGCTTTAAGATGATATGTATGAAACATAACAAAGAGTTTCCTTAGATGCCACAGGGCTGAGCATTAAGCAAGAGGTGGGCTAGAATGCCAAAAAGTGAGAAGCACAAGAACATGAGGTTTGAGCTTATAAGGGGTCTTGGTACTTATATGCCTGCCTCACCAAAGAGGCAGACTGTGGATGTTTAGTACAAGTGATATTTTTATAGCCAGGAAAAGTTTTTTTTAAGGATAGGTTTTAAGAGAAAGCTAACAGTCTACTCTGTATTTCCTAAAATACATGCTCAAGATCTAAAGTTCTCAAATTTCAACCTTTCACACTGACAGTATTTCAACTCTTCCTAGCAGTCTTTATTAACATTAGAAGGGATTACAGCCTGAGTACCTATTCAGAAATGCCAGATACAAAATTAACCATATAAGCAGAGAAAACAAACACTAACAGGCAATTCCTGTCAAAATTAACTTAGCAGCTCAAAATATTTTACAGCTACAACACTTAATCTTGTTAAAATTAAACGTGGCGAAGAATAAAGATCAATATATCTCACTTACTACGGATTCCGAAGTATCCATCGTCAATAGTAGTTTCATCTTCTAGAATTAAAAAGGAGGGGAAAAAATTAAAGAAGCTAATTAGTATTCACATTATAAAGAAACACCGCCAAGTTAAATCAATTCTACTTTTCCACTTAATTTCTAAAAATATTTCTAATAAAAAAGTAGAAAAACTGAGACAAAGAACAAGTATGTTTATTGCAACCTTCTATAAAGCTTTTACCAAATTTATGCTTTTTCTTAAGTTTCTGGAAAAAAAAAAAAGTAATCAAAACCTGAGCTGTCAAAAGATGTTTTAGCTGAAGTAATCTAAACTGAGAAAAGCAAGCAGGTTGCACGATTTCCTAGTCTTCTGCAGTATTTTGCTGACTTAGTAGAACTTAATATGCTTTTCTTGTTAGTGTTAAAGACATTAGTTTCTTGCAAACATACAAGAAAACTGTCCTCCTGCACATGTATGGCTTCTATTACAAGTTAGTCACAATTAAAATGCTTATTCTGCCCACATGACAGAAAACAACCTAGGGTGACATATTCAAAACACTAATTTCACAGTTACTTTTATCCTTACCCCCTCCAAAATGTTAATAACTAAAATATTAAGGCACTAAGTAAATTCACCAGCATTAACAAAATTGCAGTAGACTAAACAAACTACACATTTCTCAAAACATAAATCTTAAAAGTTTCTCTCTACAGCCATTAGTCCTATTTTATTTTTTTTCTAAGAATCACAGGCTTGCTCTCTATTTTTAATAACCATAGGCAACAATTTAGGATCCTAACGACAAAATGCTAACATCTTGGTTTTGCTGCATTTTCTTAAAGACTGCTTTATGAAGCATTGAGTACTACTTGGGAAATAAAACGAAACAACAACAAAAAAAATCAAACTCAACTATTTGGAATTAAGTTATCTAAATTTAGAGATAAAGTCTAGATCCTAACAGAGGGTAGGCTGCTTCCCTAATTGGCAAATACGTAAGCATTTTACAGGAATAGAAACACCTAACTAATTCAATTTAAATTTAAAAAAAGGGCAGGGAGGGGGAAAAACAGTATGGTACTATACATGATTAACGGTTTCTCTAATACCAACTTCTTTCTGAAAGACATTCTTTCAATGTATCAGAAAACACTGATTAGACAAACTTCTAAGTGTGGAGGAAATAACACTTTTCATATCCTAGAAAAGACAGTGCATAAAACATGCCATCCCACAGCAGCGTAAGAGATCTAAGTTACAACCTACATTCAAAGGTTCAGCCACTCTTAAAAAACAAACTTTTCCCCTGTTCAGAAAAGCATTACGAACTTGTATGCAAGTGTGCATGCCACCTTTTCTTCCAGCAAAATAAAACTGTTGAGTAAATAAGCCCATTCATGTTTCTACTTACATTAATACACTTACTTAAAGAAGCCTAATTAAGAACTTTTGCTGTAAAATCTTATTAATTAAATAATAGTTAAATAAAAACAGCAGTGACTTGACAACCCCCCCACCCTCCATTTGCTCTGAAAAAATAATATGGATCCTTAGTCTCAAAGAATTAAGTTCACAAAAAAATATTACAAGTCCAAATTAATAAAAAAAAACATATCATGTTGATGGCAGCAAGGAATTTAACTTCCCCTCCTTTTTTAAGACACTTATTTATATATGTATTTTGAGAGTAAGGCCCATGTTGTGCAAAGAAAAAGTTTATACCTCCAACTTATTAATAACTTAAGTATTTTAAAGCTATAGTTATCATTCCCTCTAAACCAATGTGCAGCATATTAGCAATCATATGCATATGCCTCAAACAGATGCAGTTGATGCCCATACCTAAAGGGGTAATTGATCGTGGTTGTAGATGAGTCTCCCACGTGTGAACTATGACTTCGCAGGGACCATCGATAGTCTGTAATTTAAAAGTTAAATGTCTGCAATAATTTCTTTTGTTGTATCTGATTTTCTACCCATGAAGCTGTTTGGGATGGTTGTGAACTAAACGTACAGATTGAAGAAAGAAAAAAGATGAAGGAGAAGAAGAGGGATGGAGGGGAGAGAGAATATGAAAGCGAGAAAACAGGTCAGGCTCATTTCTTACCCCTGCAACTGCTGCTGACACTATCAAATTATTAAATCTTTACTGTTTATAGTTACTTCACTGTAATACTTTAGGTCCCTACCAATAAAGAAAACCAAACAATCAAGTGTCTCTGAACTCATTAAGTGTGCTTTCTTTTTTCTTAAGACACTACAACACCAATTTATGAAAAACACATATCCCACATCTCTAATTGCAAACAGTGCTCAGCATCTACTCATGCAGTTCACAGTTGCAGGGCTGGGTTCTCCCTCAAAGTTTGCTTTAATAAGTCAAAGTCTATAAAACACAGTTATTTTAGTTGTGGTAAAGAAACCAAATTTTACACCATCTAATTAAAACATAAACACTTGGAAATTTGCTGCCTCAGAATGAGAAAGGCACTGATACAATCCAATCAGTCAGCAGTGAGCAGGATAAATTAAGACTCTTCCGCCAAAAAACTACTGTCCCTCTAAAGCCTACATTTGTTGACAATCACAGCAAGACTCAGACAGATAATCAGAATAGTTAATCTCTTCTTTCAGAACAACATAAATTCTAAACAGGTGAAAGGTTTTAGGTAACCACTTGCTAACAACATATGCCTGATTCCCAGCTCACTCAGCTGAAATAAGTTTCCTGTAACATTGCATCGTTACTATCAGTCATATGAAGCACTGTCAAATAACTGCAGTTGGTAATTTTGGCGTTTTGGGCCTAAGTAAGTATTATTATCAAAAAGATCTGCTAGTATTGCCCACCTGAGTCATATAAACTTCAATGCCAACTTGTCCCAGTACTTCTGGTTTTTGTTTAAATAGATTTCAGATCAACAAGGACATCCAAACAAGCTTCAAACTCAGCAGTATAATTACACAGTATCGTAATGCTTTGCTAGATTACAGCTCACTGAATATATTCTTCAGCAGCAGATGGGATTTCCTGACATGTATCAGATTTTATCTAGTATGCTTTTGGATGAGTTAACAGCAAACACCAAGTATTTTAAAAGCACTTGGTAAGATGGGTTTGTTCTGCGAGTCTTGGCTAAAAGCAATTTATTTTTTCTAATTAATTCTGAGGCATCTATACTTAAGGGTCATGTCAGAATAAAATGCGTACGCATAAAGTTCTGCTTTAAAGACAGAATGCATGTAAATATAAATAAAACTATACTAGTGTTTTCAGTTTATTCCTAATATAGGGCAGCTTTAATTCCTATCTTCTCTGCTGCTGCCACAATGATTGCTCTTACGGACTTCTGTAAAAGTAAACCAGTTATTTCCAGTTCCACACCTGCATGTCAATCTCAGTTTCTGAAGCTGAAACCCATGTTTGCCAGCAGGGAGGCTACCATTTCCTAAGACCATGCAGGCCTGCAAGCTCTCCAACAGCAACTCCCATGATCACATACAGAACCTGCAGCTTGTGAACTTGTCCTGAACTTGCACACCCGTCCTAACATGAATTCAGCAGTTTCCTTCAAAAGGTAAGCAAAGGTTTGTCCTCATAGAATCCCCCAACATATTGTATTAAATTATCAATAACAGTTAACTTCTTACACTACTATAGTTGTACATTTTAATTTGGGGTTCTGAAATTATGAGTAAGAACTTGAGTAACGTTATCCCAACAGTAAGTACCACATACTGGATACATTAAGGAAAATGTCATCTCCTGAGAGGAATGCAGTGAGATGATTATGCATTTAATCCCAGGAACCCTCAACACTTTCTATACTAAGAAGAGCCAGGCAAGGCTACCTGGAAAAAAAGGGGGCAACAGATCAGACAACAGGCACAGACACGACTCGGAGCCCTCTCACAATCCCTGCTCTTTGTATTTATAGGCATATAAATAATCTACAGCTAAGATGTTTTAATGACATGTAACAGAAGCCATTGTTACAATGAGGTTAAATTACTGATGTCATTTTAGTGGCATATACTGACAGCACTTGAACAGCCCAGATCAGCCTATAGCAGAAGCTAATAATGTATCATCAGTATTCACAGTATGGTAACATCTAAAAAGTCAGCCTCTGCTAGGACAGTCTTCAAAGGGCACCTATCCTAATGTCACATTAAGTATCCCAGTTGGCAGTACACTAAGATTAGAGTAAATGGCACTGTATGGCATGGATCCTGCTCTAGTAACACAAATTTGGTTTTTGCTTTTTTTTTTTTTTTAAAGCAAATACATAAAAACTGATTCAATTTTAAATCTCTTAAAGGACACTCAAGAATTTTCTAAAAAATCAAGTCCTCTTCCACTGTCAAAAACTGGAGGGTCCCCCAGTAGTCATTAGACACACTCAATATGAAGAGCAAAGTAAAGAGCATAATGTTCTAGAGGTTGAAAGCAATCTGACATACACTGGGCATGAAGTTCTTGGGTGCTCAGTAGAGTTAAAAAATTAAAGCACTTCTGTGGATGTTTCAATTATTATTTAGAAGACCAGCTCCAAAATCTGATCCAAGGCAACACAAAAGAGTAACCATCAGGAAAAAAGGTCTTGAAAGTACCACACATAACTACATTTCTCCAGCTGCACTTCTCAAAAGCTGTGTTTCAAGAATATTTATCTACCTCATGAACGCGAAACAACTAAATGACTTAGATGTAACTGCTAGTGCTGGGTTTCTGACAAAAATCTCACTGGATTTCTGTACCATGTAAGAGATAACAACTAAGCACAAAACTAAATACTCAACCAAAGCCAGCATAACTAACTTTGCAGGCAACTCCACTTTTAAGTTACCTGTCATGAAGTCCTGAGATCAACAGATTGTATAGCTCTGGTATTGCCATAACAGTTTAATACACAATCGGCTACCTCAGCGCAGTCATGGCAGAGGGGAGGGGTTCCTCTCTTATTATCAGGGTAACCATGAGTTATTAGTCTGCAAAGGATTTTTCTAAGACATTACTGAGTCTAGACCTAAGTTTCACCTTTATTACTATACCCCAGGCACTAAGTGGGTTTGTTTTATTTTTATTGGAAAAAATATAATCCGAAACCTCTAGAATTAAGCAATATTCTTACAGGTGTGAGAAAAACCCACAACAAATTATTGACCAATCCAGTTTTAAATGTTCTGCTACATACAAGGATAGCTTAGTTATTTTACACTTCCCTTGAAAGAAATAACTCTAAACTTGCATGCTTATTTATTGTCAGAAAAACAGATTTAAAACAAAGCTTAACAAAATAAGGCATGTCTTTTCCTTACTAAGGCTTTCAAATACACAATATGCAAACAACACATATCTAAGCATTCTGCTCAAACATACGATATACTCAAGGCTTGTATTCTAGACAAGGGGGTTTGGGTTCTCACCCTCCCCCTGAACACACAGACAGTATGTGTAGAATAAAACATGGGAAGATCCTCACAGTAAGGTAACTGCTACTGGACTATGTGGAAGAAGCCTCATGCAAAATAATTTAAATTACTGTCTTATTTAATTAAGTGTATATATTTACTTTTCCTTTAAAACACTTAAGATTACTCTTATCATTAAAATGTTTAAAACATAATAAAAGCTCTTGCTTTGCAGAAGCTGAGATTTACATTAATTTACACATTTATTTGTATTCCTACAAATATTCTATAAAATTTAATATATATATAGATATAATATTTTAAAATGCTATTTACATAACCATAATCTGTTAATGTCAAAAAGCTTCAGCAGAAACAAACCAAACTTCCCATCACATTGTACTATCCTTCAAGCAGAATAATTTAACCGAGATCAAATTAATGGCTTTTTTTTCCTAAAGGGAGGTGAAAAAATTACTTTATTGGGTTTTTTCCCAAAAAATGTGAATCATAATGTTTTGTCACATCTATTCAGTAACATTATCTTTAAGATAAGAGCTGTCACTTCTCTGTATAAACATGAATCAGTCCCAGCTTTGCTACCATGCCCATCACAAGCATCTTCAAAGATGCAGTGGTATAAAAAGGAAGGGAACAATAACTTAGCTGGGTGTGTCTTCATCATGATTGACTCCATTATATGGTGTCAAATTCATCTAGTCAGACTTTAACATATATTTAAGACTAAACATGTATAAGTTATCCTACTACAGGCCACGACACAAAAAACTGCACTGATTTAAATATCTAACAGTGTCTGAAGGCAAGGATATGGCAAGGATATCAAATTTAGATTAATAACATGCATTGCCTAATAAAAAAAAATTACCAACATAAAAATATTCAGAATCATTTAATTTAGAAGTATCTTTTCCTTATCAGAGTTGTTAATGCTTAAGTCCTCCATATACTGTCTCATTTGCACTATACTGTGCATTATATTCCTGTTAAAATCAAGGGATCCTGCTTTTTTATTGTTCTTCAAATAATTTACAAAAAGAGAAGAAAATATTGTAGCTGGATTTATTTTCTTCAAGGACTGTATGTTATGAGAAATAAAGTCCTGTGCACTTAGCAGGTACAGGCTAGACACTGCTAAGTGTATAACCATGTACTACAACAATTAATATACTTTGTTTTGTAGGTTGGTTTTCTTTTTTTCCTCCTTTTTATATACAGTAGCTCTTCATGCTGTTATTCCATAAAATGTATACTTACCTTGGCAGACTCTGCATCACACGGTACATAAAGCGTGCACGATACAGAGCACCTACTTAAAGAAACACACTCACCAATACATATTGTAAACTTTTTCAAATAATAGAAAGAAAATTGTCTTGTCTACGAGGACATTTTTCTGCCAGCCTGCTCTTGCTAAGCATGTTTTTTCTAGAGTGCTGTTGCTTCCACTTTAAACTTATGGGCATTTGAGAGAAACAGAGCCCCATCAGAGCTGCTGGGCTGTAAAAACTCTACTTTTGGCCTTAGTTTGACCTCAGAAAAAGAAATCTGTTATTTGCCTTCCCTTCTTTTGCCTCAGAACAACAATTCACACATCACTTTCAGATTAGACTATTTCACATTCTGTAATGAAAAAACAGAATGGACTCTCTTATGTTTCATTTAGTATTAACATCCTTCACTGAGATGGTACGTCTATCAAGTATTTTTTTCAGTGAAAGAAAGGCTAGTCCAGCTGATAAAAACTTACACACTCTTGACAGTAATTTTAAATATTTAAAAGATATAGACCAGATGATTCTATAACTCCTTTGCACATTTAGCTACACCCTTCATAATCCCAATTGAAGAACTAAAGCCCAGGGTGAACAGCTACATTATATTGAGTAAGAAAGACAACAAAGACAGCTTTAAATGGGTTATTTCTTACAGTTACTACTTGTTATTAAGAAAAACAATTAAAGAGTAGCTGCTTATTTTCTCAAATTAGTCCAGGTTTTTTTTTGGATGCAGTCTCATTCTTAGTCTGAAGAAAAGCCTCCCCCTTACCCTAGCATTTCCACAGACCAGTGTACTGCCACATAAACTCAACTCAAACTTTGACATCAATACCTGCAAAAACACATCTGTGCCTGTTTCTTGGGCTTCCCCACACCCCCCAGGTCAGGCAAGTACCTATATATAAATCTAGAGAAAACACTGGGGTGCCTCATTCATTTTACATTTTCACTCCAAGAGATTAACATGTTAATTACGCAGCACAAAAGCTAGTCAATACTTCTCATGCTTAGCCAAAAAAATCTGCACTAATTTTTAAAACTGTAGTAGATCAGGCAAATTTAAAGACACCTGCTCACACTAACCACTTTTCTCCTGCTATTGCTTGCTTCCATGCCAGAGATGCTTGCCCTGATGAAGTCCATATTCAATTATAAGTACAGAAGTTGTTACATCCTCACTGTAACTCCTAAGAATTTCACCATAAAATTTAAGCTTTCAGGCATTCCACTGTCACTGGAATTTTAGAAACACGCTAGTAAAAAAGAGAAGACAATTCAACAAAAATAATTAAAGTTAAAAGTATATGGTCATATATTTCCAGAAGTGAACTGCTTGTACTTCCACAAGTGTTTGCACTTTAGCATTTATTTTTAAAAACTCAAGTTTAACTCAGAAAATCTTTTTTACTTCAAATAAGTGAATTTTTACTAGGGATGAGCCAACTTAAAAAAAGAAAGGGTTGTACCTACCTTAGGTTCTAGGAAGTACCCTTTAAAATACCGATACCAAACAGGAACTCCTCTAGGAAGCTCTACAGTAGCTTTCCATAATTGACTGGGAAAAAAAAAACAAAACAGTTTCAAATGCAGCCTAACAGCCACCTCAGGCCTATGTCTGTCCTAAGTGATATTAAAAAATTAGCATATTGCTGCAAGATAGGTTTTTACAAGCTAACTTAGCCAAACATGCACAAAGTGCATACTTAGAACTGAAATTGTACTTTCTAACCTACAGATCTGAGGTGCTCTAACGGAGCAAGAATTCTCATCCTCATTTAAATATTTCAAGGTCTCATCCAAGATCACACAGTGAATCACTCACAGAAATATAAATACATCCTATGAGTTTCATATTCCTGCATCATACAAACAACAACAGGCAGGGCACCACTTTAAGAAAACACAGAACTTCTCCACTGTATTTAAGCTTTCCCCATACACACAAACCGCTGATGTGTTTTAATGCAACTCATTTTAAATATTCTTTTCCCCATCTCTCTGTAGCCACAATAATAACTTGCAGAAGTTAAAAGAAAGTAAACACTATAAACATCTCCTATGAGTTGCTGTACAGTTGTAGGACTGAGAATTATCCCCAGCAGTTTTTATTCAAAATATCTACAACTGAACTACCGAAATATGCCACCCACAATGGCAGAAGCATCATATGTAACTAGAATAAACATATCCAAGTAAAAAAAATTTTCTTAGACACTTCCCTAAATATTCAAAATGTCCAAGAGCAACAGAAGAAATTCTGGAGAGTTTCACTAACAGCAGGTGTAGCTCAATAGTCTCCAAACTCAAAACCAGAATAAATGTTGTTGCTCCAGAACTCCAGCTATTACAAAGGAAAGAAATAAAAAAACAAACCAAAACAAAAAACAACTTACTGATCATCGGTTTGGAGGACCACTGCAGCTTGTGGATTCCAGCTTCCCAAAGCACTGCAGCTCCCACATATTGCAAAAACCTCCCCTAGAAAAACAAACAAACAAACAAGCCCCCCCCCAAGTCATTATTATTCAAACCTATATGGAATTAATAAATACAGCCTACATGGTCAAACCTTTAAATATTTTAAACACGTATCCAAACTCCCTCTTTTTGTTTCAGAAAGGATTTTCCTATCCACTCAAAATAAAAAGTGTTTTCTTTTCCAGCATAAATAAGGACCTCATTGAGAGAAGCACTACTGGCATTCCTAGCCCTTAAAAGGGTTGGCTTCCAAATCTACTAATACTGATCAAAAATCTCTGCAAGTGCAGCAGACAAATTTTCAGGGCAAAACAGTTACTGTCAAGATGAACCAGTTTTATCCTGTATATTGTATAGCATTGTTATTATATATGTGTGTATATATATATATCATTTTACATATATATGTCAAAAATATGTCTCTGAAATTCATACCAATAGAAAGCACACATAAATGAGAGGTTACTAGCATCATTATCAAGACAATAAATCCATTTAATGTTACTCCTGTGAGGAGTGAAATTAATTTTGCTGCTATGCTTTCTGGTTTTCCTTGGCCATAAAACCATAATGCTGTTACACTAAAAAATGCACACTGAATTGTTACACTCTGTCAACCCTAAAGCATACATATATATGGAAAAAACCTAAAACATTACAATAGTATAAGAATACCTGATTTTGGGTTAACCAGGAGTTAAAGGTTAACCTTGCAATTTATCCTTATTTTAATACAAAACCTATAAATACATGCATGTACATATCTGTAAGAATAACAATAATAATATAAAAAATTGAAAGGACAAACTAGTATTTTGTGTTTATAGAGATTTTCAACAATATTTTTAGGCACATGACAAATATGTGTTGTAGAAGGAGAAAATATGAAGTTTTTAAAGTATATTTATGCACTATCTTCTTAACCGTTTAGTCTTGCTAAGTGAAATGTAAGACCTACCAGAGTATTGGAACTACTTTTAAATAAAATGTAATACCAAAATAATATTGAAATTTACTCCAGCCTCTAATAAGAAATTCCCAAATGCAAAGTTTCAAAGTCATCCTTAAAGCAAAGGAGACATGAAGAAGTTCATCTAAAGTTAAATTAGCCTCTAATGGAAGGGCAGGGGACAATACCATTTGAGAAAAAGGGGTCAGAGTATCCAGAACCATCCTACATGCCTCATCAATAGGAAAAGCAAGGATCAAACTGACAGCTGAAAAAGTAGTAGTCTTATAAAAGGCAAAATTCAAGTATCAGAGATGGTGATTTCATGTTCTCAAGCTAGGAAAGCAGTAACTACAGTGTTGCAGCCACAATACTATGAAGATACAAAGTAGGCAAGCTAGATAACAACAAAGATAGAAGCTCTTATCAAGTCAAATACCACAGCTGGATTTTGGGAAAAAACTGCTTTGCGGATGTACTTATACCTCTAAAACTGTGTCCTTTTTCTCCAGCTATATACACAGTGCAATCCAAGATAGGTTTGTTTGTCACCAGGTTTGTTTATGAAAGGAAATCCTGCACACAAGTTTTCATAAGCCAAGAATTAAGTAACATAGTTTGTTCCTAAAAATGGCTTACTGAAATATTCTTTGAGAGCATCCTGAACTATAAACCATTCTTTAAATAAAATACTTTATTCCAGTTAATTTAAAAAAAAAATAAAATAAAATTTAAGGTGCTCACTGTAAGCATACAAATGCAGATACAGAGAAGCTAAAATTCTTTTAATATCCCTTTAAAATAGCAACAATCAGTACCTCTTAGTGTACACATCAGCCAGTATCCGAAGTGCTAAAACTAAGTAACATTCATCTCAGCAGCAGCTAGCCAGAAGAGCTTTCTGGTCTTCTTCAAACAAAAATGTGTGAATAATTCAGTGGATACTTACAACCCAGGAAGGTACAACAAACAAAAGCCAACATTTGGACAAGGTGCTCAGTGACCCCTAACCTCACTTTAACATTGCAAGGCTGAATCAGGACTTTTAAAATGGCACTTAAGACTACCCCAAGAAAGGCAGAAGAGAAATGCAGGATAAACCGCAACCGCCTTTTCAAACGCAATTCTAAACTCAGCAGAGTTTTGTTTTGCGTTTCAAGCTCAGGGATCCTCAACTTCTCCCTCTGCTCTTGCCAGGGAACCCAATGCTGCTACTGGGTAGAGCTATTTTAGCTACAGCAAAGAGGAAGCTACTCCATCCCTTCTGCCCAGTCTCAAGGCAGCCTCACTGATGTTGCAATCCCTCTGGTCTGGCCAGTTCTCTTGGAGCAGAATTTCTGTGTACAGTTAGGACCTAGAAGCTCCATTTTTTATTTTATATTAACTAGTATTTGGGTACCTAGCAGTCCCTTGGTATGGGACTGTGCCCTGATAAAGACCTAAAGGAGTCAAAGCCAGTAACCAGAGACCCTCTTCCACTGCTAGCGTGAAGCAAAAGTGAAGCACTCCATGTCACAAGTATGTAAAAGCCTAGACCAGTGTGTCAGGCTTCACCACCAATGTTGACTCTAGAAGTGGCTTGGCTAGAGGGAGAGAGTCAAATCACCTTTCCTATGCTGGTGATGCCCTTTTATCTTGCCTGGGAACTACTGGCTTTGACAGCAACAGGAGGGGACAGTGATGAGGACACAGGGAGCTCATTAGTGCTCCAGGTGAGGATTCTTGTCTCACCAACTAGCTACTCACAGTGGTACATCTGAAAAAAATTGCAAATGACCTTTCTAAATAAACTGGAAATGCTGCTGTTTGTAGAACTGCTGATTGCTCTGAAAACCTAACCCCTCCCTCAGAAGAGTACATCTTGCCACTGCTGCATTTCAAAGCTCTTCTCACCAGCCAAACCACAAGTATCAATACTGCCCTAAGCAGAAGCAACCTTCTGTGTCACCTCCAGGTAATTCTTTGTAACCAGCCACTGAGGCAGGATCCAGCTCTCCCTAATACTAATTTTGGTTGCAGTTATCAACAGGAAAAGTTACACATGCAAAGTCAACTTTGCTAGTGACAGTGCCATCACAACAGTGGAAGCAACACTGTAAAAAGGGCAAAAAGAGCATGGCTTGCAATACTCAAGTGTATAGTTATACCAGTGCTGTATAGCCTTACTTGATCTAAGGTCAATTTATTTTAAAATTTTAAAATTTTCTCCCAAATGCTGTAAAAACACTAGTCCTTTCTAAAGGCTTCATACATCCAAGTTGTGTGTCAATGTTCAGTTCCTAAATTCCCAATAAAATGGGAGAAACACAGGAGAGGTCTAATATGTGGCACATGTCAAAAACTTTTTAGACGTTCTTATGGGTTATTTTTCCCCAACAACAACAGACACCTATGTCACCTGCTATCTGCCTCTAACAGCAATTGTGCCAATTTGTACACGTTCCCACATTCATCTGTTTCTGCTAAGTAATCTCTAATTTCTTTTTTGGTATCCTTCCTTCAAAGTTCCTAAAGATTAATGTGATCAAAGTAGCAAATATAAAATCTTGGTGCTGTACATGATCTGACACTCTTGTGCTCCTCATTTAAATTATGGAAGTTATTTTACACATTTTTGCACACATAAGACTACTGAATTCAGCTGCATATTCTTTCTGTCTTTAACTCCGAGTAGAGGTCACATCTCATTATATGAGGAACTTCCAACAGGGATGCAGAGAAAATAAAAAAAGACCAACCACATCAATGCATGACTGATTATCATGATGCAACATGCAAATACTCACTCCCATAGGAAAAAAAGTTAGAGACAGAACATTGATTTTAAAACAATCATAACCATATCTGCTCACATAAAAAAATTTCTAGCTCAGTATGAAATTGTTGTATGAAGAAAAGTGTAAAAATTCCCAAGTATAATTTTCAAATTCCTATGAGAAATTTCTTAATTATTTTCCAGGGACTTATCATTTTGATATTTCATCTGACAAGTTTTTACCTCTGAGGAAGACAGACAAGACAGCCTTTGAATGTTCTTTTTTCAATTTTCTTCTAGCTAAAACATGCAAAAAGGAGAAAGCATGATTTGGGTACCTGGTACTGATGGTCCTCTTACTTCAAAAGTGACTTGAGAAGAGGTCATATTTGCAGAGGTTTTGTCTTAGGATAGTTGAAATCTCCTATAGTGGGAGGAAAAAGACAGTACACTTAAGGAACAATACACTACATCTGTTGCTGTCCTGAGTAAGATGAAACACAAATCCCACCAGTTGCAGTGAAGCAAGCTGCTAGTGATGTTCCTGTTTGAGTGAGCAGTAAAAATAGAAAGTTCTTTCAAACCAGCAGCAGCCTCAGAAAATGTCATCCAGCTGCAGAAGACACTACTGCAACACTGGCATGAGAAAAATACTAAATTAAATATCATATGGAAGTATCAATATAATGCAGCATTAACAAGTCTTAAGCTTTTTCAAAAACCTCTGTTTTGACTAATTTTGCTCCCAAAGAGGACAAGACATATAAGCAAGTAAAACCTTTGGACTGTCATCCTATGCTATTTTTCAGTATCCTCTTCAATACGTAAGAAAGGTTTCATAGACAAGCACTACCACCTTGAAGGAAAAAAGGGAGGAACCCATGACAGAAGACAGACAAGACATCTGTTGTCACAGGCAGCAAGTTGTTCATCACCCTGGACTGTGCTCCCCTACCAAGACTTCCAGCCTTTCCTTCTGCCAGGAACTAGAAAATCCAAGCAGTCTTATCTTCAAACCACCATAGCAGGAAGGGTCTGTAGCCAGGACAGTAGTTGGAGGATTAATCCTGCTTCAATTTTCTACCCTCCTCCAATACACTAAATTGACGGAAAAAAGCTGGCAAAATCCCACTCTCCCCATTACAGCAGAAACACCACTGAGGAAAAATATCCGTTTACATTATTTATGAAAGTAGTAGTCATATCAAAGTCTATGTCTGGATGTTGCTAGACTAACAGTCATCACCTAAGTATAAATTTTGGACAGAGGTTGCAAAATAATCATACTAATTATATTCACATTTGACTTTACAGTGTTGTCAACTGATTCATTTATTCATGTGAGTTTATTACATCACTGTGGGTTTGTTGTTCTTTTCAAACCAAGCAAGTAGAACGCTTTTATTACTCTTTTTCAACAGGACAAACAACACTTCATCTCAGTACAATGTTGGTCATCAGTCCTTTAGTAACAGCTTTAATTATAATGCCAAGGATAACTAACAGCACAAGAGAGGCATCTATCTTTCATTAGCACTACTGCCCTTCAAAGAGCACAGGGTAGTTTAACAGAAGCCTTGAAATCAAGAAAAGCTAAAGTCAGTCAGAGATCAAGCAGGAAAAAATAGAGGAAAAAAAGCTTATAATCAATCCCCATTCTTCCCAGGGAATCAAAAAGTTAATTTGAGGTCTGAAGTTTAAAGACCAAGATTTTTTTCTTCTTGATCTTCTCTTCCTCTCTTATTTACTCCTTTTCTCACTATTGCTGTCCTTACTTTACACTCTTCTTCCTCCACCCCTGGTGCCCCTCTCTCCATGTCAAGGAAGATGTCTTTTCAGTGGTAAAATTAGAGCAAGAAAATCATAGCAACAGAGATGTTTCCAGTCATATACTCCAATTCTGCATGTAATCTTTTACAAGTAACATTTCTGTAAATAATATCTCAGACTAATTCCTTGAAGGGCACATGCTTTATGAACTTTGTCACGTGTGCCATTAGGTGGTCTGTATGTTAACAGTGACACATTCTAGCATTTATATTTAGCAGTCATTTAGAGACACAGAAGCACAGCATGCTTCGGTGCTGATTGGACTTGTGAAACTAGTCCAGTATGACACACAAATCTCAGTTTCAAGCAGAGAATACAAACTAATAATGTGCATTCATGAGGACACTGAATAGTTCAAGGCCTTGTTCACCAACTGTCCTTGCTTGGACAACCTTTAACTGAAAAGGAAGAGGAACCTAAGGGGAGACAAAGCAGGCAAAAATGCATTGCTAAAGACAACAAAGCAAATAAGTGACTGCTGAAGCCTGAACCCAGTTCCCCAAAGCAGTAACAGGCTTTTGCCTTATAAAAGAATCTGATGCCAAAGCCAATGAAACATGACACAATACTAAACTTGACAAAAACCAGAATGTCTCTCTTACTCCCAAATTAATTAACTGCCCATGCATTCCTAGAGAAAATCTGAAAACATGTTATTAAGCTTTTAGCCATTCTGGTAAAAATTCTGTTTAGCTGCTTGCAAGACGTGGGCTTTTCTAAGCCACCTAGCAAAAGAATACTACTCTTTATATAATAGCAGTTAATAGTAAAGAGACTTTCATAAACTACCTTTCTAAAGCTGTCAAAATTCTGCTCAAAAGACATTTTATCTTCAAGAAGTACTCAACTTGCCCAAGGATGTATATCAGGGGAAGAAAAACTCTAGTGTACATCACCAAACACAGGGATGATTTTTCTAGAGGAGCTCCAGCTACAGGTATTGCACTTAAACACACAGCAAGGAAAAAAAAAAAAAAAAAAAAAAAGAGAGATCCACTTTTTGTTAATGAGCCAAGCCGATGTTCTACATTATCATGCATTTACAAAGCATGCTTTCAAGACATGAGACAAAAAAATTATTTAGATAAAACAGCATAAGTTTAACTGTCCCACTCTTCTGATGGTTCCTGAGAAGAAGGAGTGATTTAATCGCCGGAGAAAAATGGCAAGAGATCCCAGATAATCAAACCTTCTGACCAGTAGGTGTCAGGCGATCTTTTAAATCCTATGCTCCTTCCTTCAGACTTTCAGTACTGCCTCACCAAAGAGGCTGACAATAACAAAATTCTCTCTGCTCCCCACACTTGTAAAGGTAAGAATGCTTGGGTGAATTTAAATAATCCTCTGCTCAGAGGGGTCATAACTGTCTGCTCAGCAGAAATGAAACAAGTTAGAACAGTTACATCAGAAAAGTTTAATGCTACCAAATCAGCAAATACTTATGAACTAGAAGTCCTTGTGTGACAATTTTTAAACAACCTTTGGGTTCAAAACTATTAAAGTTTAATTCATATCTGCTGCAACTGCATATAAGCATAGAATCATAAAATTGTTGTGGTTGGAAAAGACCTTTAAGATCATCAAGTCCAACTGTTATCCCAACACTGCCAAGGCCACCACTGACTGATCCAAGTCCCTTAGCATCACATCTACATGGCTTTTAAATCCCTCCAGGGATGGTGACTCCATCACTGCCCTGGGCAGCCTGTGCCAGGGCCTGATAATCCTTTTGGGGAAGGAATTGTCCTCAGCATCCAATCTAAAACTCCCCTGGCACAACTTGAGGCCATTTCCACATGTTCTATCACTTACCCAAATGATAGCCTGGTGTGCAAACCCCTAAAGGCACATGGAAGAAAAGACATTTCAGACTCTCCTTCTGGCATAACACAATCAACTACTGATTTATCAAAAAATACCATAGTTTTCCTCTAAAATGAGGTAACAAAGTTCATCGTGGATGGGGAAGACTAAGATAATTTTCAGTTGTAGGCAAAATATACCAGAAGGTGGATTTAAATTTAATAATTCCAAGATTGAAGTTCATTTGAATCTTCTGTCTTACATGTCTGGTACTATGTAAAACCCCTTCACAACCCTTCAGCTTTAGTAGACAATTTCTGCTCCCCCTGCTCCCCTTAATTTCCTTAACATTTCCAATATATTTTTAAGAGGTTTTCACTGTTTGCTGTCCTGTATCTTACACTCAGTGTTTCAGACTTTGATAACTACATATCAAGTAATCTGGGACAATCCTGGAATACAATAGCCTAGCTTGCAAAGACTGAACAAATTTTAGACTCATAAAAATTCATTGCATTCATAGAGTCAGATGACATGTTCTCTCTCTATAGAAGTGAGATTTTTTTAATAGCAACTCAAATAGGCTTGCAAGGGTATGACTTCTAATGCTCTAAGGATAATGTTCAAGACATGCTTGAAGTACGGTGGGATAATTCTTTTCTCCTGCAGAGACTTAAAAGCCTGAAGACCCTGAAGTTTCTTTTTGTTGTATGGACAGGAAGCTTTCAAAATTACTCAGGAAAAACTTTAGGCAATGAAATTAAGACAGATACGAATGAAAAGCTTACTTTATCAACTCTGATTTGGCTTAAAGGGCTGAAGAATGGCTGGTTATACCTACCACTAGAAGGAATAAATACACATTGACATCTAATGGGGGAAGAGAAAGGAGACAAACAAACTAAGCCTCACTAAATTCCAGGTTATCTTTTCAAACTTGGAAGGGGGCAAAGGGAAGATTTCTATTGAAAATGATCAGAACTCACAACTAAAATAACTCCAAGAAGAAAGGAGAAACAAAAGGCAGCTCTTCCAGTACATGATGGGAGCCCAAAGTTTTTTAAGGTCTGTCCTCTCTAGGATGCATCTGAGTGCAAACTGAACCAACTTCAATTAAGCTCCTAGAAGTTAGATGACCAGGATCATTTGAGAGCTTGAGCCTTTGCATGGACTTAGTCCACTGAGGATAACTGGTATTTGACAACAAGTCGAAAAGCAGTACTTACACCAAAATACACTGTGCCACATCTCTCCTCCTCTAACCCCCAAGAAGACCCAAAATCTTATCTAATAAACTATTAGTAGAAATGTTCTATATAAAGCTATCAATTAAAAACTCTCTTGGATGACACTATGTTTAAGGAAGACTGGGTAATACACAGCACAGATTTTTCAATGGGGAAAAATACAACTTATTGAAATCTCTTTTTAATAGGTGATTTAAGATATTTAGGTATATACATTTTTTGTAGGTATTTAAGGGGACTTTTCTAAGGCAATTGGACAATTAAAATGAGACAGCTAGGTACCTAGGTGCTGTGATATTCCCATAAAGCATTTTAATACTTTCAAACATCTGGTTCTTAATGTAAGAATATTTTTAACCACTTTATTGCTGAATTCACTTAGTTATCTACAGAAAAATAAAGACTATCTGTGCACTAACAGGCTCTTTCATACCATTAGCACACATTTCATCACAGACCGCAGACTACTGGAACTGCAAAAAGTAAACATATGCTCAATTATTTCAAAATACCACTCCATTTTTTTTTTTTTCATACAAAGATGAAAAGGGCAAGCACTAGAAGGCTGCAGTGTTGCTGCTTTTATTTTTCTGATTTTAAAGCAGACATTCTCCACCTTAAAAGTACAGACTTGTAAGACCTATCAACAAGGAGAGGTCCAACTCCAGCTTGCAGCAGGGGAAAGGTGCCACAGTTCCAGCCAAGTCATCAGACAGCTGATAGTGCAGGCTGGCAGGAGCAGGGCAATGCAGGGCACCCCAGCCTCCTGCAGCCTCCCTCAGGAAGCCTGCACTTCAGCACCACCGTGCACTGCAGGAGAACGTACTCATGCACATTTTACCTTCTTGAAAGCTGTACTACACACAGCAAGAGTATACCCACCATGCATCAGATCTGGTGCTATGCTGAAGAGAGATATAACGCTAACCACAGAAAAAAACTGCTGTTTTAAGACACGGTTTTGTTATTTTTACTCATAGCATTAGACTCTCAATCCTAAAAATATCCACTTGTGCTATTTCAGACTATACCTTTAATATTTAAATGGTACCTATTAAAATCCGATTAAACTTGTAGCATGAAGAGCAGATTTTGCTGCTTGTGGTTGTTCCCAACAAGGTATCAGAATATTATAAAGTATATGTAAAGTTACAAATTAGGTATGTAATACAATTAAGTAGCAATAGATGACAACACCTGGATGTTAGAACAAGGTCAGAGGATAAGCTTGTCAGGACATTCATTCACGCTAACAACTGGAGGAGAATTTTTAGAAACAGGCTACTGCATCAACTCCTTCATTTTCACTCAAACAACCAGAAGGTTCTTCCTGCCCCTCCGCACCTTGACTGCATGAGAAAGGACGGTCACAAAGTCAGCAGCTCTCTCATACTGCATTGCAGCATTAAGACCGGACAGAAACAAACTTGCACACAAGATTTGGACACACTGTTCAGATTCAAAGGCTGGAATTTTTCCAATAGGGTTATGCTGACATTTAGAAAGCAGCAAATCCCCAGTACTATTTCTGCAACAGCAACACATTTGTGTACAGCAACAGAGAAAAATATCCTTAAGATGCTATTTCCAGTATCAATTTAACTACACTCACCTGCAGGACCAGGACAGCCCTAGAAATCAAACACAAGCTCCCTATCTGACATACCATGTTAATCTGTAACACATCTGCTTTCTTTTAAATAGCAAGAACCTAACGACTTCCAGCATTTCTTCAATACCTGTCCACATAGCAGGCTCTCCTCTCTTAGCCCTGTCATAGCAGTTTTACAGAGTTTTTGAAAAAGACAGGAAATGGCTGGGGCGTGTTTATTTGCAAGTAAAGCAGAACAGCCCGAGTTTGATTTTTCTGCTGAAGTGCTGCTCGTTATTAACTTGCAGCTGACAAGATCCTCGCCAGGCAGGAATTCAGCTCTTTGTGATCACACTAACATTCCTCGCTTAGAAATGACATCGACAAATAACAAGTATAATCCTCCCCAAAGCTCTCAAAACAAGAAAAAACTGCTTTTAAAGAGGTTTTTCAAAGCCTGTACCCATTTTACCGAGGAGCAACCTGCTTTAGATTAATCACGTGGCAGTTTACACTACTAGCTTCCATTCCAGACAAAGTTTGCCCCGGTTTTTTTTGTATTTTCTACAGCTATTTTACAGGCAAGACTGCTAAAATCGAAATACACGTAGAAAAACGTATTTTATAATAAAAAGTAACTGCACTTATCAGCTATGTCGAGATGCCACTGACGTTTAAAATATCTTGGAAGGCTAAATCACCACCTACCAGTTAAGGAACCGACACCCCGCAAGACAAGCTGTTGACTGACAAAGAAAAATGGTAACAATCATTAAAAAAGTAAATGAATCTGTGGCTCCTGCGACTGCCTGATGAGGAAAGAAACAAGGAAGTTAATAGCGAGTGGTCTCATTAGCCGCCAGGAGACCAAGCACGCCCAGCCAGGAGCCGCTAGCGCCACCAGAGCCTTCCTGCCGACAAAACGCGGAGCGCCGCGCACGCCTCCCACCGCACGCAGCGCCGCCCGGCCCCGCAGCCGCCCCGCACGGCGCAGGCCGGGCCGGCCCAGCCTCCGGCCCTTTCCGGGCCCGCCCCGGGCGACACGACCCACCCGAGCCGGCGCGGCCCCCGCCCGGCCACGCTGGCCGGGGGGGCGGCCACAACCGGCCGCCGCCAGGCCGAGCGGCGCCCGGCCCGCAGCCTCTCCCTCCCCGCCGCGGCGCGGGGCGGCGCGGGGCGGGCGGCCATCCCGCGGGCACGCACCGGTCGCCCCCGGACACCGCACGGCGCCGCCGCCACACCCGGACCCACCTGGCCGGGAGCGCTGCTCGGCTCCCGCTGTGCGTGCGCGGCTGCGGGCTCCGCCGCGCGGGCCGCCGGCCCCTGCCCCTCCTCCCGCGGCCGCTGCCCGGGGCCGCCCGAGGGCGCGGGGGAACGGGGGGGGGGGGGGGGGAGGGGGGCGGCGGGGCCAACCGGTTCCAGCCGCCGCGCCGGGGCGGGGCCTCACGTGACCGCGCCGTGCCGACGCGCCCCTCCCGGTGGCCTCGGCCCCGCCCCCCCCGCCGCAGCCAATAGCGCGCGGGCAGGAAGGGCGGGGCGGCCGCGCCGGTTCCTCGAAAGCCGCGGGGCGGGGGCGGGGCTCGTCTCCGGTCCCCGGCGTGGGGAGCAGCCTCGTTTCCCTGAGGTGCTGTCGCACCAGGCCGGCTGGGAGGTCCTGGGACCAGGGCCGCGGTGCCGTTTCTCTCTCTCCTCTCCTTTCTCTCTCTTTCTCCTTTCTCTCTCTCTTTCTCCTTTCTCTCTCTCTTTCTCCTTTCTCTCTCTCTTTCTCCTTTCTCTCTCTCTTTCTCCTTTCTCTCTCTCTTTCTCCTTTCTCTCTCTCTTTCTCCTTTCTCTCTCTCTCTCTCCTTTCTCTCTCTCTCTCTCCTTTCTCTCTCTCTCTCTCCCTCTCTCTCTTTCTTTCTCTCTCTCTTTCTTTCTCTCTCTCTCTCTTTCTCTCTCTCTCTCTTTCTCTCTCTCTCTTTCTCTCTCTCTCTTTCTCTCTCTCTCTTTCTCTCTCTCTCTTTCTCTCTCTCTCTTTCTCTCTCTCTCTTTCTCTCTCTCTCTTTCTCTCTCTCTCTTTCTCTCTCTCTCTTTCTCTCTCTCTCTTTCTCTCTCTCTCTTTCTCTCTCTCTCTTTCTCTCTCTCTTTCTCTCTCTCTTTCTCTCTCTCTTTCTCTCTCTCTTTCTCTCTCTCTTTCTCTCTCTCTTTCTCTCTCTCTTTCTCTCTCTCTTTCTCTCTCTCTCTTTCTCTCTTTCTCTCTCTCTTTCTCTCTCTCTTTCTCTCTCTCTTTCTCTCTCTCTTTCTCTCTCTCTTTCTCTCTCTCTTTCTCTCTCTCTTTCTCTCTCTCTTTCTCTCTCTCTCTTTCTCTCTCTCTCTTTCTCTCTCTCTCTCTCTCTCTCTCTCTCTCTTTCTCTTTCTCTCTTTCTCTTTCTCTCTTTCTCTCTCTTTCTCTCTTTCTCTCTCTTTCTCTCTTTCTCTCTCTTTCTCTCTTTCTCTCTCTCTCTCTTTCTCTCTCTCTCTCTCTCTCCTTTCTCTCTCTCTCTCTCCTTTCTCTCTCTCTCTCTCCTTTCTCTCTCTCTCTCTCCTTTCTCTCTCTCTCTCTCCTTTCTCTCTCTCTCTCTCCTTTCTCTCTCTCTCTCTCCTTTCTTCCTTTCCCTGCCGTGTGAAGGGGCTGGCAGCACACCTTTCTTGACAGGCTTCGATCCCCATGGGTTTGCGGGTGCCACCTACCTCCGCCTGCGCGCTTCCGAGGTGTGCGGGTGTCCCGGCCCTGCCGGCAGGCTGTGGCTCCTTGTCACCCCCTGAAACGCAGAGCGGCAAACGCTGGTGCCCCTTGTTCCCCACCGTGTAGGTTCTGCCCCTCCCTCTGCTCAGGTCTGTTTGCCCCTGTGCCCAGCTGCATGAGCAGAAGGGCTGTCGTTCACGGTGCAGCTAAAGACGTCTTCACAGGAATGGCAGCAGGGCAAGCCGCCGTGGGAATGCCCCCGGCAGAATTTCAGCGTGAGACTTGCCTCTCCTTCAGGGTGGCTGAGGTTGCTGGGTGAAGACCTCAGGAAGCTTTGCTAGGCTACAAGGTAGTGTTGTGTTTGGGGTTGTGGCCTTTTGGCCCTCTGGAGACCTGATTTTATGACAAAAAGGCTCTCCTACTAGAATTCACCCAACCGAGTAATAGCGAAAAAAGGGGAAACTATTTTCCTCTATGTTTTTGAGGGAGCTTGTGCTCTCTTTTGTAGCAGAGCTATGGAGGGGTGATAATGTGACCAGACCTTTCACTTTAATAATACGCTTCCATAAACAGTTTGATAAATAACTTGCTTCTGGTTTATACAACTTGTGTCAGCTGACAAAGAAGCTGCTCATGTTGTGTTGGGAATCAGTGCCTTTAAAAGTATGATGCTTTATGCTGTCCTTCTATCTGTAATTTAAACAGCAGGCTATTTTCCATTCATTCATCCCTTGCAAATCCAGCCATGTTTGTAAGTAATTTGTGACACAGCCCTGGATGTTGCAGGGAAAAGGAACGTTAGTGTCAGATGTTCTATACCAGAAAATTATGTAATACTTCTGGATTGCTGAGTTCTTCATGTGAGTATTGCAGGACTAGAGTATGCTGCTTAAAGGGAAAAATATGTAGAGGGAGGTATGTGTAAAAAGAAGTTATATCTGAAAGCAGTTTATTTTGAAGCCAAAAAGATAAGAGGAATTCCTCTCTGCAAGGAGGAGGGAGGGTTGGTGGAAGGTGCTTGTTGGAAAGTGAGGATCTTTTTAAACATGAATGTGAGCTACTCTAGTTACAAACCCTTAATAATGAAGTAAACATTAGGAGCCATCACTTCTACAGGTGTAATCAGCTGTAAGCTGAAAAAAGAGGAAGAAGAAACTCTAGAGAAAATAGTATTTAGAAAAGTCATTGCCTACTTGTTTTCTCTTGCCCGTTTTCAATGTTTTTTAGTTCAAATCTTTTGTTGTAAAGTTGGAATGGAATAGAACATTTTCACACATGCTTTGGTGTGTTAATATTTTTTTTTTAATTATCTCTTATATGGTGCCAGTCTTGTTATAAAATAGTACCTATGAATTTTTGTTTAAAATTATAAGTGTAACACTTGGTCTATTTCAGCCCTGCCATTTATTTCAAAAAATGCCTGTATCTAGTTAAAACTATTATTGCATTTCCTACAGTAATTCATTATAGCTAAAAATTGAAATTTAGGCCCTAAGTGGATTCAAGAAATCCTCATGTGTTCATTTTATTAAAGATGAACATTTCTCGATTTCTTCACTAAGATAATCTAATATAATGAACTCAATTGAAATACTTAGTGAATTCTTTTTCTTCTTGTAAAAACATATGTGGTTTATTTTGGATAAAGCTGAGATTCTGTTGAATAAACCATTTAAAAATTATTCAGTTATCTTAAAATAGTATATATTTATTAATTTGGAAAGAATGTTAATAGAAATTTCTATGCTACATTAAGAGAAACAGCTGATTTTAAAGAGCATAATTGGTCATGGCAAGTTTCAAGGACTAATTTTCTGTTTAAAGGTAACTCGAGTTTGTAAAAATCAAAGACTATGTTCTTTATTCTGTAATTTTCAAAGGGAAGATATTTCATTTATCTGTATGACTTTTCTCTAAACAGCTGAATTTACCATGATTGCATCAGTAGGACTGCTCTTTGGGTTGAAGCAAGCAGTCTGCTCTTGACTCTGCCTCAACCTGTGAGATCCCCATCTTGCTTTGTTCTTAAGCCTTTCACTGAAATACAAATGTTAATAACTTTACTCCTGTAAATAATTCCACTGCATCTTGCTGAATGAATCAAAACCAGCTAATTAGGAATGATGATTAAGTTTGTGCTCAGTGCAGAGCAAGTAGAAGAAAGGAAGGGATGGGAAATATTATGCCTTAGCTTAGCCTGAAAAAACTCTACATTTAATTAAGCTTGACAGTGTACTTGTCCTTCTTTTTTTATCCTTAAAGAGCTGCCTCAATATGGTTGGATCAGATAAGGTCATATTTTGCCATGACGCAGCATGCAAGTCTCAGCTAATCCTTAAGATAATATAAAACTGCAGAGTCATTTGTGCATGTAGATGAGTTATGCAACTCTTAAATGTCTGTCAAAAAAATTGGTAGTCAGCTTTTAATGCTTTTGTAAAGAGAGGGGGGGGGAAAGAAAAACAACAAACCAAACCACAAAGGAAATGGGATTTTTATCTCATAACCTGAGTTGAGTCAAGTTGCTGTTTGTTAAAAAAAGTCCCAACGAGATCCAGAAAGACAAGATCTGTTTTGAGTTTGCAAACACAAACTGTGTATTTAAGCTCTGTGTATACATGTTGGACAGCACGTTTCCCCTTTTCCACTATAGCAGTCCAATACAAATTACTAGAACTTAGCCAGTACTATTGGGCAAAATGTTTTGTCTTTGTTCTGGCAATGATACTGTTGTGATGAAGTCAAAGAGCTAAAAGATGCCACGTGAACGCAACCTCCCCAAATACCTTGTGAAATCTGCCTTAAAGCTGTACTTTGCTCTTAGCTGTGACACAGGGGACAACGGAGGACACAGGTGTTCACCACAGGCAGAACATCAAAGTAGCCTTGAGGCTGTGCTAGTAGAGATGTGCAGCTCAGTGGGACTTACGCAGTGTGGTGTTTGTAAACAGTGACAAGAAAACTTGCCTGGGTGCAGAAAATAAGTGGTTGAGGCTAATGTATAGATTACACCAGCAAACACAATACAATAGCAAACCTCTACTACAGAGGCACTAGGAAATGCCTTCCAGGTTTTATGTCCTTTTCTGTAGCCAGTGTTGTATTTTCTTCACCTGACAGAATTAGAGATTCAACCTATGTATCACTCATACTATCAGTCGTTACAAAGATAATGAAGATCAAATTATAGATGTGCTTCTTCCTTCTCTGTAGTTTGCATTATCATTTCCAGTGAACTGGTTATACTGACGCCAGTGCTCACAGCTGATGAAAGCTGCATGCATTTAGATGAATTGTGCTCCTCATTATACTGCATTTGAGTTTTCTGCACTTGTCCTGGCTCTGATGGGTTATTTTGAATAAAAATAGCTGGCAAATGGATGCACAGCATTAGGCATGCAGTATGTCATTAGCTATTTTTCACACTCTTTGTAGTATCTCTTTTTCTTGAAAGCACACCACTTCTGACTCCTTCTCTGACACTGAGAATATTGCTGTATCATTACGTTATCTCATTACATTATCCATTACATTATCTAATGTGAAATTTGGACAATTTACAGGTGCTAAGAGACTGGAAAGTATCAAACAAGAATGAAAACTGCAAGACACTATCACTGCTATTAGCATGGTAGAAGCCTCTTAGTCTCATGGAGAATGATGAGAAAGGATTGTTACAAAAAGGCCTGAAGTGCAGTGGCATGTTCCCTGTAATGTATCCTATATAATATATCTTTCTCTGTGGACAAGTTAGGCTGGGATACAGAAACACATCAGAGAAGTGAGTGATAAGAATTAAGCAAGAAGTTAAGGCTGTGTTCAAAACTTTTTAAACACCTACAGTAGGTAAGCCTAGAAGGTGAGCGAAAGGTGTGGAGGGAGGGGAAGAATGTTACTCTGCATTTGCAATAGCTCGAATTTCTCTTTGACTAGGGGAAAATACTGCCTAACACAAGGACTAGGTGTGCTGGTAGCAAATGTGACAATGTATCAGAAAGGTGGATGAGAGAGAGCATCACTAAATATTAAATAACAAATATAAAATGAAACCCTTATGTGGCTACTACTAACAATTATCAGATTTATAACACGGAAAATATTATAGATATTTCACTTTCTCCTGTAGAAAATTCAGTCATTTTCAAACAATGCTAACTTTCATGTATAATCTGGCACCAGTGGAAGACAATGTTACAGCAGAATATTTTCCCCCAAAAAATGCAAGTGCTAATACAAGGCAGAAATGAGATTTGGATTAGAAATTACACATTCTAATCTAGTCTTGAGGGTGCCTGAACATGATTTGCTTCTTGATCTAAGCTATTTTATAGTTTCCAAAATATGTATAAGATAAGCTTTCTTGTGAAGCACCCAAGAAGCTCAAGTACCACACCATCAAAGGACTACATTTAAACTGGCCAGAGCTGATTACAAATATGAAACTTTCAGGGTTGTTTTTTTTTTAATAACCAAACAGGTTACCTAGTCAGTTTTATGTGTGTATATAACTTAAGTGATATGGTGAGTTATATACGTAACTTTTTTTTGTTTTGTATAAATGAATCTGTGGTATTCTGTGAACCCTCATCTCTGTTTGCATGCCCATTATAAGCCATTCTCGTGTTCTTAAACAAAATTTTCTTGTGTTCTTATGATCTCCATCTCATCTCTGAAATTGTATTCAAGACTTCCCATGCTTCATTAGCCAGCAGCACCCCTTGAATTTTGTCAGAGTGGGTGGTCAGCAAGCTAAGAAGAGCAGCCTTTGTGGTATATGATAATGTTGGTTGGTTTGGGGGGTTTTTTGTGGTTTTTTTTTTTTTTTCTTCTTTTTTCTTTTCCTTTCAGCTCAACACCTGCTCTAAGATAGGGAAAGTCAGGGTTTCCTGTGACAGCAGGAACATTTGACTCTGGTGCTGTTCAAAATACCATTTCAAAGGTCGTGTTTGTGCTTTAAATGAAATGTCTGGCTGGATTTTATGCTCTGCTAGATAACAATAGTAGTGATGCAAGTGCTTCCTTTGGACTCCACAGGTCAGGGCTAAGGATAATGTGGGGTTGTGTTGTGGTGGTGCCCAGTGTTCTCCAGGGGAAAAGGACAGTGGTGCTGCCAGTGCCCATCTGAACAGCAAAGGGCTTAACAGGGGCAGAAATATGCTACTTCTTACTGTCCATTGGAGCTCTCTACTTCCAGACTCAGCATTTCTTGAAATGTACTGGTACAGAATATTCTGACATGCACCAAGTTAAGAGGGAGACTCCAAATTCAATAGAGGAACAAGTTAGCTTTTCATATTCTCTATAACTTCCATTCCTCCTCTATTTATTACATGTTCCAATGCTGATGGAGAAATTTTACGTTTCCCTTACAGACATGAAATTATTTAAAAGTACAGACTCTTGTCTGTGACTGACATTTCATCCTTTTTATACTTACTAAGTAGGTATCTGTTCTCATGCAGTAACCCTAGGTTTACTGCACTGTTGTTCCCTGGGCATGCAGCTGTACTCCAGAGACACAATTTCTTTCTTGTCAGCAAAGCTCAGCCTGAGGAGAAGCTAAGAGTGTGCCTGGCCTAAGCCAGCCTGGCTGCAGCATTTTGGCTCTGCTACACCTCCTCTTGCACTCCTACATGCCCTTTGTACTCTCTCTGGCCCTGTCTAACCTTTCATTGAGCTATAGAAGCTCCCTGTCAGAGAGGTTTTTTTGTTTTGTTTTAATTAGGTTAGTTCTGTGTTGAGTCAGTGAGCTGAAAGAATTCAAGGCCGGGTTGGATGAATGTTAGAAATGCTTTGGCAGGAGTTGGGGCATCAACAGCTACAAGTTAAATCCTTTTTAGATATCAGGGAACTTCTTGTTGTGAAAATGGAGTTGTGGGAAAAAACAGCTCGGAGATAGACATCATTTGAGGTTTAAAACACAGACAGGTATCACTGAGCAACCTCAAAGAGGACTTCTGTAGGAAAACAGAAGAACATGGCAGTTACTGTACACCTACTCTGTTTTTGGCTGTCTCTGTCACGCTTAGCCAATAGCCCTTGTAAGCAGAATATGCCTATTCTGCTAATAACATTGAAAGCATCAAAACATGATTTTTTTCTTAAGACTAAGAAGATACAAACCAAGAAAACTTTTGGAACAATTCTGACACTTATTCTCTTTGCTGGGAGGAAGTAAGAACTCCCATTTCCAAACTTCTGCAGATACATACAGCATTTGTAACTTTAAAGTTGACAATTTTCCTTGTTCTACAAATCCAGATTTGCTTGCAGGGTTGTTGCTCCAGCTGAGTCTGACAGTTGTTGGTGGCTGTCTCCACCTGAAGTTGTTCACAAGTTTGCCATTCACATTTTAGTCAAAGCTTTAAAAATTAAGAGCAGCCACTAAGAAAATACATGATCAGTGATAAAAATTACATGCTGTACAGCTGAACAATGCATAGCATTTGTGTAACAGCAGCAGAAACTGGTTTATCAAGTTCACCTCAGGCATGTAAAGGGTAGATAAACTTTTGAAACAATACATAATCTATTGGAGTATTGGCTGATTTTCTCACCAAAAGACTACCAGGACTAATGGTAGCAAAATAAAAGCTGCAAAATCTCGGCTGTAACTGCGGTGAAGTAGGAAAAACTCAAGACTAGCTTGTTGGTTGGTGTGAATGCCCTTTTCTGTGAACCACTGAAGAGTGCTGAAAATAACCTCAGCTGCTCTCAGCCCCGAGACCAAAAGAGGTCAAGGTGTGCCAGAGAACTGGCCTGATCCCAAGCCTGTGCACAAAGGCAGCAGAGATAAAGCTACGGACAGGGAACTGATGAGCTAAAATGTGCAAGGCTCTGTTTTGTGAGCACTGGCAGCTCTGCTGGCGAGATTGCAGTCACACAGCTCAGCTGCTGTTCACGGTCTAGGGAAGCTGCATGTTGCTGGAAAACAACAACTGAAGGAATAGCCCTCTGAGCTGTCTCTCAACTCTTCCTCTTGGGACCTGACCCTGGGGAGAGGTCAGATGAAATCATGATTAAAATAATCCATGGGGAAGGCTTCCAGTGAGGAGGGGCTATGCTGCAGTCCCAGGCTGAGTTAGGTCAGTGTGAACCCAAAATGCAGCAAGCACGTTCTCACTGGGTGCTAGTGGCAGGAAAGGGGGCACTGTTGAGGTGTGACCGCCAGTCTCATGAAGACTTGCGTTGTGTGAAGTTACTCTAGAGGACCACGTAGGCAGAAAATATCTTTTCGTATCATGTATGTTACACTTTGCATTTCTCCAGGCTGCAAAAAGTCCTGCTGACTTGCAAGGAGATGGTGTGGAGTTCCTACCAATTTTGTTAAGGATTGCCTTGAGCTGAGACTGTTGCAGAGAGGTATGCATGCTGCTTCATAAACACCACCCACCTTCTTCCACAGTGGAAAAGTACTTGCCTTTAAAATTTGCTAGTGTTGAATTAAGGCCAGTTATGCATTATATAACAAAACTTTCATGTTTTTAAAGTACAAAAAAATAGGTTAGGATGAGGAGAGAACAGAAATTATCTCATTTAGTGTTAATAGGAAGCCTGTAGCAGTTTCCTGCTCTCTTCCAGAACAAGATACAGCTGTAATTATTTCTGCTGTTTCCCTTCAAAGTATTGCTCCACAAATAGTTATAACCCTTAAAAACTGAACCTATTTTTAACATTATTCTATGATTCTGGAGTCTCCAAACATCGACTGTTTTCAGGGATGCTGTGACACTCAAAAGACTTTTTGGAGACTAAATATCCTCCTTTGTTCAGTGGAATTAGAACCACAGAACAGATTCAGTTGAAAGGGAACTTTGAAAATCATCTAGTCCAACCCCCCTGCCATGGGACACCTTCCACTAGATCAGGTTGCTCAAAGCCCATCCAACCTGTCGAACTTCCAGTGACAGAGCATCCAGAACTTCTCTGGGCAACCAGTTCCAGTGTCTCACCACCTTCATTATAAAGAATGTTTTCCTTATGTCCACTCTAAATCTACCCTCTTTAATTTTAAAACCATTGGCCCTTGTCGTATCACTACAGGCCCTGGTAAAAAGTTTCTCTCCATGTTTCTTAAAGGTCCTTTTAAGTATTGAAAGGCTATGGTGAAGTCTCTAAGGTTCATCCATGTTGATAATCAAACAATAGAAACAAGAGTGATCTTTCACAAGGTTTCTCTTTTTGGGTTCCGGGACTGTGTGCATGCAGGCAAAATCTGCAAAGGTTCTTAGATGCTGTCTGAAATGAGGAGTCTTTTAGGGAATGGGTGTTAAAAGGCCCCTCCAAAATCCATTATTTTTATGGAGGGATGGAAGTACTGGGGGGTTTTGAATTAAGTAGTCTGATTCTGAGACAGGGGGCTGCCTTGCCTCAACAAATTGGTATATTAGCTTTCTAATTCCTTTATCCCATGGATCTTCTGCAAAGGATCCAGAACCAAGCCAATGGTCAGGCTGAATTTTATCAAAGTAATTGAAAAGACAATAAATGAGCCAGGGTTTTACATATTCTGAAACACAATTTGTGGCTTGTGCATTGGAATCATTGCCTCCAGCTGCAGACCTGAGATAAAAGTTTATTTATTCAAACTTTTAAGGACAGAAGGGAATGATTCAATTAAAGCAGGAAAGGAAAAGCAGCAGTTAACCAAAAAAAAAAAAAAAAAAAAAAGAGAAGAAAATTCCTGGAAAAAAACCACAATGGGAAAGGATACAGTTTAAAGCTAAATCAGGGGGAACTGACCTTAAAATATTGTGGCTACTCAGTCACTTATTTCCTGTTTATTTCTGTTTACTTTGTTTTGCACTTGCTCCAGACCTTTAATATTTTCTAATCTAAATAAAGAGTTATAGTTTGTTTTGTCAAATAACTTCACACACAGCAGATGTTTTAGCAGAAATGCATATTCAGAAAATGCTTTTTGTTTTAGTAAGGAAGGCAGTTTGCAAACTATTATAGAAACCAAACAAAGATTTCTTGTTTTTTCAACTCATGCATTTGCACAAAATTACTCTGGTTCTCAGAGATGGCTTTATATTTATTAACTGAGTTAAAACATTCTTTTTTAAAGTGTTTTTAAATTAAATATTACAGGCTTTTAAATTAAATATTACCAGGACACTATGAAAATAAAAATAAAAGCTGACTGTCAGCATCTCATTCCTCCTTGTGTGTTTTAAAGATTAATTTCATGCTGCAAGTTTCCCTCAGCAGTGGTACAGGAGCTCTCTGTCTCCTGTGCCAAACGTGCACCTCATGTCCTAGGTCATTAAGATCCTCTTCTGTGCCACTGGGAGGGTAAGAAGGCAAGATGCTGCAGGGTTTTCCCCAGCTCTCAATAAGAAAATCCCAACAACAAGCAGCATAATAAAATAGCTACTTTAATACAATAGAATAAAAATAGGAAAGCAGACAGTGATTTAACCTTTCATCCCTTCAGGTGCCAGGAATCTGGCTTGCATATGGCATGGGACAGACCCCGGATGGATTTTCCCACAACCCGCTGTGCAGATTCCGCTGTGAAGAGGCTCTGCCTCCCTCACATGCCACAGGGCCTTTTAGTTTGCATAACAAACAAAACCAGGTATCTTCTCATGACAGCCTGGGCTGCCATCACTCTCATAACAGCCACTGATGCACAGGTCATCACAGGACACTCCAGCAGCTTCCCTTGCAGCAGCTACTCTTGCTAATGTACAGGCTGCTCAAGCCCTGCATATAACACCTGGTAGGGCAGACACAGTCTGTTCATGGTCACTGATTCCTCAAATACATCTTCCATGAGGCTTCCAAGGCAGATCCCAAAGGCTCTTGCCACTTTGTCAATATTGTCCAAAACCGATGGATGGATTAAAAATGTACTAGTAAACAGCAAAACACACAGCCTAGCAACATAAACCTCCATTTTCTTAGGAAGCCTGGCAAAAGAAATTAAGCATATTAAAAAGCAAAATTGGCAATAGCTGGGAAGAGAACAGGGAGAGTGACTTGCACAACAATAACACTGAGCTCCTGCCAAAACTTTATGCTCTGGGTGACATTGTCATCTTTATTTGCCTAGTTACAGACAGGTTACAACCTCGGCCATAACTTTTTGGACCAATATAGAACCATGGCTTTGCACTAAAAACAGTTTAGCTCATAAGGTCAGGAAAACTTAATGCCTTGTGATTCATGGCCATCCTGACGTCATTATCTGCTTATTTCTAAACACTAATTAATGGTTGTAATATCACACTTTGTTTACTCTGCATCTTATCTCAGGGCTTCATCCTACAGCCCTTAGTTGTATTGTAATCCTTGTGTTCAATAGGACTGTTTGCATGCTAGAGGATTATTAATTTATTAATAAATTAATAACTGGAAAGTATGTGTACGAGGCCCCTCTAAGTACTCCACTTGGCTATCTCCAGCTCAAGAAGTAATTAGTTATTTGCTAAAGGCCTGATACACCATCTGTATCCATCAATGAGTATGTGTTTACTTCACTATGCTTTAATTTGGGCTTTAATACTATGGTCTGTAATCCTCTGGGACTTGGTAAGGCCTTCTGCACTGAATGCCTGTTTCCTGGAAGGCAAGGGTTGGGAGCATTGTGGAGACAGTAGCCACAGCTGGGGTACATGAGGGAAAGGACTCTGTCCTCGTCCCAGGTCAGCAAAACCTACAAGGCCAGTGTTAAGTGCCTATGCACTTCAAATTTAGCATGTTCCTAGTGTTTTGCCAAATGCATTCCTAAGTGGTGGCAATTTCCAAGGGGGTCACACTTATCACCCCGTGGCCCCTGTTTATTTACACAGGGGTGTTGTTTATCTGTAGACACTTTCCCTCATACCTCAAGGAGAGCTGACACTGTATTGAAAAGAGAAAGAGCAGTGACACATGGGACAACAAAATAAGGAGCCATTTGCCTTGTTTCCTGTGTTTTCTGTGGAGAAATGCTGGGGTGAGTCCTGCAGCCCTCCTTTGCTCTACAGAGAGTCCTGCCGTGGGTGAATAACTCACCTGGCAGAAAGCCTGGCCCCATAAATCATCTTCTGAATCTTTTCTCAGGAAGCCGCTTCAGGGGTGAAGTCACAGCCCTTCTATCAGCAGTTTCAGATAATTTGATCAATACTGCAGTGGGCTGGGGTTGCATGCATAACATCAGGTTAGAGCACAGAAGTGTCAGGCAAATACGTTCCTCTGATGCCCAAGTTTGCAAAGCAGTTGAACGCCCTCCCTTGAGCCCCATGCCAATAAGTTGCACAGACTGGGGGCGAAGCCTTTGGATCTGTCACCTCTGTGTCATGCTGCCCATGTCTTTCTCATCTTGCCTGCAGGGTACCTGTGATGTCTGTACTGTGCTACACACCCCATTGGGAGCCAGTCCCACCCAAGAGGAGAGCAGCTTGACCAGGGATGAGATGGAAAGGAAGTGAGAGGAAATTAAGGTAATCATGCTAGAATGTGTTAATATTATTTGGTACCTTGGGATCCCATCAGTGTTTATACAGATAAAGCAGCCTTTCTTCATCTGTCCTGGGCAATGGCTGGACACCATCCTGTGTAACCAGCTCTAGGTGACCCTGCTTGAGCAGCAGCATTGGCCCAGATGATGTCCAGAGATTCCACCTCATCCCCTCTGTGATTGTGTGATCTCAAAGCCAGCTGTTACAGGTTTCCCTGTGCAGGAGAGAAGTCCCAGCTGGTTCACTAAGTCAGAGAAGTGGTGGTTTTTTCCATCTGTGCTCACAATGCTAACAGGGAATGTGTTTAGGAAGTGAGAACATGCAAGAAATGTGGAGTGGAGCTCTGCTGCACCGGCTCCCACCTTTTATGCAGTGACTTGGGGAGGTGGTACTGGTTGTGGGGAGACAGGAATTAATTCAGAACTAATATCTTTGGGCAAAGACAGATGAGTTAGTTTCAGAACGTGGCTCGGATACCACAAGGATGGGCTGCTACATGTGGAAAAGGAGGTAGAGATAAATGACCATGTCTTTTCTGGGGCACAAGAAGGATGCAATGAATGCCTCTGTCTAAATTTAACACTAGCATAAGCCATGTTACTGATCATTAATTTAGGAAATAGAAACAACACATTCCTTTTTAGATCTTAACTTAATTTTCTGATGTTTAGATGCTTCATCTTTCGCTATGCAAACATATCCACATTAACTGCTTTATGAGCAGTAAAGTATCACTTTTATTGCAACTGCCTCTATTCAGAAGGCCAGAGGAAGTAATTATCATTGTTTACATCAGCCCTGGCCTTGCAAGTATTGTGTTAAGAGAACAACTCCTAAGATACTCAGTGTTTTATAACTGTTTTTTCCTTCTAAAGTGTCTAATCTTTGTGTCTTCTATTTCTTGTGGTGTGACCAAGTCTTGCACAAAGGCAGATAAAATCTTCAAGTTGGGAAATAGGTGAAGAGTTTGGGAGAGCTGAGTTTGGAAGGAGCTATATTTGTTTGTTATCATATTCATATTGCAATGAATAGACACGCCTTTATTATTTTCCCAAACAAAGTGTGACATCATATTTTGCAATTCTAAGTTATCTAACATAACAGTATCTTGAACAAGGATAACAAAGGTAGCATGTGATATGAAGGCTAGCTTATAAGGGAAGACCAAAGAACACAGAATATTCTTCAAATAGAAGAAGCAGTTTTTCTGGATAAGTTCATTTTCTTAATTACTCATCACCACAAAGTGTTGAACAATGGTAAGTTTTAAAGAGAATTTGGTAAAAATCTCTGGAAACAGAAGTTACTTGTCTGAGATTCCACATTATACTTTTGCTCAACAGACAAAAAAAATGTAGATGAAGTGCCTGGTTCACTGGGGAAATGTGTTCTGCTCTTCATCCAGGAGCAAGATGAGGTAATTTTCAGTCCCAGAGCTATGTCACAGCACAAATACTCAGTACCACTTTAAGGATGAGCAGAAGTACAAATCATGCCCATCCTCTCAACATTAAATATGCACGTTTTTTTATTTGATTGCATCATAGAGGAGTGTACTTCTATGGATTTTGATAGTAGTTTCACTCTTTTAATAATATTTATATTCTTTTTGACCCACAGTCAGGCCCCTTGGATGCCTCTGCTTCTCCAGAGCAAGGATGTAAACAAGCAAAACAACCTGCTTCTCAAAGAAAAATACACAAACCTTGAAAGGTAAAGGGAAAGCTAATGTGGTAAGTAGGCAGTGTTTAGACCCCAGAAAGCTCAGGAAATCTCATTAAGACTCCTTCTAGAAATCTTAGAGCTTCAATCCAGCACTTGGACTCCACAGCTCCGGCTGTACTGAGCCAGCACTTGAGAGTGGTGTCCTGGACACTGTGCTCTGTGGGCTTAAGAACAGCAAGTAGGGTATGAGTTGTAGGCAGTGATGTCTCCTCCTCTTGCTTTCTGCATGTGACAGGTATGTGGGTGTCTGGGTGTCTCCGTTTTTCACAAAGGTTTAGAGACAGCCTCTTTGAAGGCTTACTCATGGTGGGTTTCACTCCAACTATAGGGCAGTATTTCACCCTGAGCAGATTTCTGCTCTGCAGCAATGCTGTTGATTTTCCTAAGGGACTCTTCTTTTAAAATATGGTTTATAAATACCATCTCCTCTCTGCTTAAGGGGATTGTACTTACACAACGTGTAAAAAGCTGCTGGCAATTTTCTGTAGAGAGGAAGCTGAAGATGGAAGAAGAATGTTAGGATTAGGATTTCAGTTACCACTGAGACAGGCTTAGTAAGAACAAAAATATAGAATTTGAGTGCAAATTTGTTGTGGTCCGTCCCACAACTGCTGCATAAAGGCATATTCTTGTGGGTACTGGCAGTGACAAGTACACCTGAAGAAGTAAGGAAATTGTCCTTGATTCTAGGACTCAAGTGTATTATCAGCACAAAATGCACACCTTCAAGTCCCAGGAGTTCCCTGGTGCAACAACTGGCAAGTTCCTTCAGCTGCAGGGAAACTGAGTTGATGGCGAGCTAGGGCAGAACCTCTCAACACATCAGTCCTTTAAATCCCCAGTTCAGCCTATCTGCTTGCTGTGGTGTTTCTAAGTTTACTACCTTCAGTCCTTCCTTGTACATCCAAAGCATGAAATATCATTTTCACCTTTTAAATTCACCAGTCAGGAAACAACTGACATTTTGTTGGCACACTTTTTTTGCCAGTTGAGTGGCAGAGACCTATTCCAAAACAGGAAGCAGATTCCCACCTAAGTATTGCTGCAAGGAAGTTGCTAAGTCAACACTGGCAAGGTCTGATGGGTGTTAACTTGATGTGATAACGCTTGTGAGCAGTAGACACGTGGGGCACACCTGCAGAGGATCCTGCAATGAGTGGCCAACAGTCCTCAAGAGAAACTATGCCTCAGTTTCTGGAAGCTGATCAAGGAGAGGTCTGAAATGTTGTCTGCCAGATAACAAAAATGAGTTAGGGGTAGGTTTTAAAAAAACGTCATACATTCTTCTTTGCCCTGAGCTGGAGTGCTGGTGAAAGACTGCAAACTTGAGAAAGAAAGACCACTTTGAGGAGTGCTGAAAGTGTCACGCTGAATTAAACAATTCTGCTTCTCATGGAAACCTCAATCCTATTCCTGCTGAGCTCACTGTTAAAACTCCCTCTGCTTCTAATACGGACCAAAACTAGCATCAAACATGTGTGCGGCCTTGCCACGGGGCTGTGTTGCTGGAAGTAACTGCTTTCTGATACAGTTCCCACAGAGGCCCGCACAATTCCCAGTCTGAAAGAAACCACAGCTACAGCAGAGACCTTGTTCCAGCAAACAATTCAGCTCTTCTGGTTATTTGAATAGGTAGTTACCTAGGCTTGCAGTCAGATATACACAATTACGAGGGAAACAGATGAAGACAGAGGTTCAAGAGGCTCGAGTTTACACAGGGAGGGGAAACAAACCAAACCAAACAACCCCCAAACCCTTTGTTTGCATTTGTTGTCTGTCTACACATCTTTGGAGTTCAGTTGCAGGCAGCTAACATCTAAAATTAGGATAAGTTCTTGTATTTCCTTATATTATTTCAAAGCTGTGGAAAGGGTTCAGATGCCCGTGGATGTAATCTCAGCAACAGATTTTTTTTTTTGCGTTCCCACCATATGTAACAAAGGCAGATGTATTTATAAATAGATTTTCTTGTTGTGATGGATGACTTCAAAAAGCATGGTCTCTCTCTGTCCCTGGGAATCTGCTGCTAGCTGATTTTATTCTCATCCTTGTGGAGCAAGGGAGGAGCGGCAGCCTAGCTGGCCAACTTCAGAAGAAGAATTGGAGCTGCCAGACCCAGGTCAGTGCAGTTCAAGCCACTAATTATAAATGTTGACCTTTTATGTATTCAGGGAAGCCATGACTGTTTTCTTGACCAAGAGTATCAGCTGCAGTTTCCTGAAGCCACAGAGATATTTTACACCTCACAGGCAAAACAACCCTGAGGCAGGTGGTGATCTTGCCACACTTCTCCTAGGGACAGCACAGGGCACAAACATCATTTCACCCTGGAAGAAAAGAGATGCTCTTAAGGGTAAGATTTGTTCCACTGCAAATAATACCTATCTACAGTCAAGCATCTCCTTTACTCTCCTCTCCTGATCAAGGGAGGAGAAAGCATTCCTAGAATAGGGTTATTCTGATTTATTTAGGTGTTTCCCTTAGTTTGGAATGAGCAGCATTGTGCTTGTTGCCCTCTATCAACTCAAAATCTGCTAAAATCTCCCCTACTGTTCCACAAACCCAAAGCCAAGCTCGTGGCAAGTCTGAGCTCAAATGTTTCCAAGATCAGTTATGTCCTTGCAAGTTGCTCAGGGACCCGGTTTCCAACAAGAAAGGTGGAAGAAACTAGCCTATGTTTTAAGGAGATTATCTTCAACAAAGATTTGTCAAGCTGAGGCACAGCAAAGGGTGAAGCCAAGGCACGTGCTTCTGTGACCCAGTTACCTTCAGGAAACCCAAGCAGGACAGAGAAGATTCTGGCTTTCAGCTACAGGAGAGGAGCTGAGCATTAAGGTGTAGTAAATCATCATTAATTTATTCCCCAAAAGGATAATTACCAGCAATTTTTCATTTTTTCTTTTTTTTTCTGCAAAGTAGCAGCCTAATATTGGTGCTGATTTAATTAACTAGCCAACGGGAGGCAGGATGGGCTGAGAAGAGATTTCATACAAAAGTTAATTAATGCTCCAACCTAGTTTAAAGTGTTGCTTAAGTGGAAATTGGGGGGAAGTTGACATCAACCAGTTATGGATCTTTTAGTATCCGTATTACCGGTCATATAATGACTCCTCCCACGTGATCCACAGCACTTCAATTAGCAACCCAGAAGAAATTAGTGAACTCAAAAGAAATAAGGAAGTAATTTCCAAGGCAAACATAATTCCTTCTTCATGAACACGCCTGAGTTAGAAGAGGAAAAAGCCAAGCACCTGGTTTACAGCTGAGCTCAGCTCAGAGCACTGGATGAGTGATGCAGGCTCTGCTGCTCAGCCAGGAGGCAGGTCTGAGTAACACCAGTCCAGCTGAACCACAGAGTGGGACCAAGCCAGAGCCCAGCACCTGGGAGCAGAGCTCGATACCTTTTTGCTCAGTGTTACTTTGGAGAACTGTACTTCTGGGGGACAGTATTTTGCACCTCATGGAAAATGTGCTGGGTTTACAGAAGCATCCTAATCATAGCTCGTTATCTCTTTAATGAGACTGTAAGCTACCTCTGGGTTTTTTCCTTTTGCTCTTCCCAGATCTGTTTTAATCATATGTGTCTCAGATTAATAACTTTTGCTTTGATTTATTTTCCCCATGACTGAAAATAAGACACTTCAGGATTTTATTTAATCTTTTGTTTGTTTGAGAAATAAAAGATGGTTTATCTTACTGATAATTTCTAAGTTCTTCATATAAAAGCAGATTTCTCCTTATCTCCAGAAACCAGAGCCCTCTGTGATTCTTGCCTTGAGCACACAGCTATTTATAACCACCAGATCACTTTTGCATAGTGATACCAAGGAATGCAAGACGTTGATTATTGTATTATTACTATTCCTGGGCTATGTTTTGCTTGGCATTGCCCCTGTCTTGAAAAGTTAGCAATCTGAACAGGCAGAGTAATCACACAGTGGGAGAAATGAGGTTTTAGTTCAATCCTATTTCACAAGCAGGAATCTGAGGCACAAGGACATGAAATGACCAAGGTCACACTAGTGCAGAGTCAAACCATGCCATCCTTTACCCATTCCTCAGCATTACAACATCTTCCTCTCAGCTGGAAAAGTGCAATTCCAGCAAATTATTACTGTTGGAAGGGCACAGAAAGATATAATTTTAGAAGCAGTGTATCAAGTTAAGTATAGTCTTGCAAGAAACTCTTCCTTTTCATAAACAGCTCTGTCAAGGTGGTTGGGAGTCAGATCCTGTATCCAAATTTTGTGAAACATTGACTCATCAGGCAGGGAGCTCTGTTTGAGTCACTTTAAATCACTGAATCATTGAAGCAAAATATTATCTGGCGGCTGAGCATCACATCCTTGTTTAGGTCCCTCCACAGATAAGCAGTGGCTTATACACTCTGCTAGTGGAACCTCACAGCCTTTTCTAGGTCACTTCACAAAAAACCATACAAAATTACTTCTCTGCAAATCATAGCCTGATGTTTTGCTGGCAGCCTGAGGCAACTCCTTCCTGGGAGGCAGGATTTACATAACCCTTGGTATCTCACTTCTCCCTAAAATGCATCCCAGTCTCCTAGGTGGGGAATAAATGTTTAGACCTTTCTGAATCCTACTAAAAATACTTTTTGTCAAGGATACACCAAATATCTCTTTTCTCATTTTTCTGTGGGAGTGAGTAAATAACACATTGTCTGGTTGGTATTCAGAGAACACCGAGGTTGGAAAGAGTTAATGAATTGTGTCCCTGCTTGTAGCACCTGCTTGGGGTAGGGAAGACAGGTTCCTACAAGATAAGGGAGAGCTGCATACAAGTGTCTTAAGGAATTGGTCAGTGCTGGGCTCGGGAGAAGCTTTAGCTTTTTACTGCTGTGATTTTGTCCTGAATAAGGGATCAATGGCTTTCAAAGAAGATCCTGAAGGACTTGGGTGCTAACTCCTGGGTGGCAGGGAAGACAGGCTGCCCACCTTTAGTTATCTATTTTGCTCTTATTTTCAATATTGCTGCTGTTCCTTTTCCCTTGCTGTGTTGAATATTCTACCATTTTACCTAGTTTTTCTCCATTTCTTCCCTGAATAGAGATGTTCCTGCTGCCTGCTTCTGGTTCCCTTCACCTTTCTGTCCTAGGACATGGCTGAAGACCAAAGCTGTGCTGTGTGTCTGTCTGTCTTGGTGCAAGTGGATTCTGGCCTGTGCTTTGTTATGCTGCAAGACTCTGGTCTCCCATGTCTTGATGCAGGTTTGATTTCCATCAGTTCCTTCTTCCTGTCCCCTGGAGGCACAGGAGAAGAGGATCTGACCTTTTGCAGGGCCCTTCCCCTTGAGGCTGTGCACACTGAGCAGGATTAGAAGTCATGTCAATATGCCCCTGCCATGTCTAAAAGGAAACACTAGTTGTTCTGATAGCTGGTGGCTGCCCTCAGAGGAGGTGATATGTCTGCACTAAGGAAAACAAGACATGGTCTTGTTGGGCACATTCACTTTTTTGGTGGAAGATTTTGCTGTGGTAACGACCCTTGGAACAAGATATGTCTCATCTGCCAAGTAGGTAAGCATGCTGCTGAGACCTCTGCTCCATGGGTCTGCTGATGTCCTACCTTGCACATCCCATCTCTCCTCTTGATTCCTGCCTGCACACTTTGCACACTCCTCCCTTCTCAAGAAGGGCACCCTGTGAGCTCTGTCACTAAAACTGGAAAGCATTGAATAGTCAGAATTACAGAATTGCCAGAATTGGAAGGGACCTCTAGAGATCATCTAGTCCAGTTCCCCCACTAAAGCAGGATCCCTTAGAACATTACCCAGGACTGCATCCAGGCAGGTTTTGAATATACCCAGAGAAGGAGACTCCACAGCCTCCCTGGGCAGCCTGTTCCAGGGCTCCATCACTCTCACCATAAAGAAGTTTTTCTTCATACTTAAATGGAACTTTCCATGTTCCAGCTTGTGCCCATTGCCCCTTGTCCTGTCACTGGGAACTACTAAAAAAAGTCTGGCTCCATCCTCCTTGCACCCACCCTTTAGATATTTATGGGCATTAATAAGGTCTCCCCTCAGCCTTCTCTTCTCCAAGCTAAAGAGTCCCAGCTCCCTCAGCCTTTCCTCATAAGGGAGATGCTCCAATCCTCAAATCATCTTTGTTGTCCTCTGCTGGACTTCCCCCAGTAGCTCCCTGTCTCTTGAGCTGGGGAGCCCAGAACTGGACACAGTATTCCAGCTGTGGCCTCACCAGGACAGAGTAGATGGGGAGAATGACCTCTCTTGACCTACCAGCCACACTCTGCCTTATGCACCCCAGGATTCCATTGGCCCTCTTGGCAGCAAGGGCAGACTGCTGGCTTATGGACATTTTACTGTCTACCAGGACTCCCAGCTGCTGCTCCTCAGAACTGCTTTCCAGCAGGTCCACCCCTAACCTATATTGGTGCTTAGGGTTCTTCCTCCCCAGGAGCAGAACCCTACACTTGCCCCTGTTGAACCTCATTGGGTTCTTCTCTGCCCAGCTCTCCAGCCTGTCCAGGTCACACTGGATGGCAGCACAGCCCTCTGTAGTGTCAGCCACCCCTCCCAGTTTAATATCATCAGTGAACTTGCTGAGGATACACTTTGTCCCCTCATCCAGGTCATTGATGAAGATGTTCAACAAGACCAGACTGAGTATTGACCCCTGGGGAACACCCCTGTCTACAGGCCTCCAACTCGACCCTGCTCCATTGATCACAACCCTCTGAGTTCTGAACACAGCCAGCTCTCAATCCACCTCACTGTCCACTCATCCAGCCCACACTCCCTCAGTTTCCTGATGAGGATGCTATGGGAGACAGAGTCAAAAGCTTTGCTGAAGTCAAGGTAGATGGTATCTGCTGCTCTCCCCTTATCTAGCCAGCCAGTAATGACATCATAGAGGGCAATCAGATTGTTCAAGCATGATTACCCTTTAGTAAATCCATGCTGACTTCTCTGATGACATTCTTTACTTTCACATTTTTTGTGATGATGTCCAGAACAACCTTACCTGGGACAGAGGTGAGACTAACTGGCCGGTAGTTCCCTAGATCCTCCTTTTTACCCTTTTTGAAGACTGAGTGACATTGGCCCTCCTCTAGTCCTCAGGCACCTCTTCTGTTCCCCATGACCTCCCAAAGTTGATGGAGAACGGCCTAGCAATGGCATCTGCCAGCTCTCTCAGAACTCATGGATGCAATGTCCATATATACATGGGGAGCAATGCTCTCCTCTCTTCTTTCATGGGTACTTCACAAACACTGGACCTTTACCCCATGATGCTGGTTTGGGCTGAGCTCCACAGCAGTCTCCTTCGCCATGTCTTTGCACAAGTTTTCTGTGAATATCACTGAGCTAAACTGGTCCTGGAAAGATACATGCTTCAGTGATGCTACTTGATTTCACTGCAGGTTTTGATACTTGATGAAAGAAAATAATGAAATATTATCTCCCACCTCTCCCTTCCAAAAGGGATTTGGGGGAACTGAATAGGCAGCTGTCAAGAGATTCCTGGCAGAGGATCTTGCCCTTGGCACCCTGACTCAAAGCACGTGATTGTTTGGCTCTGTCTACACGTACACCCACTTGCATGGATGCAATGTGGCTTGTTTGCAAATACCGGCAACTCCAGCTGAAAGCTGCCAGGTGACCACAAGCATCCAGCAGGATGTTGTTGGTGACATCCTTAGTGAAGAATGTCCCATCAGTGGTGCCAACAACAAAGTCCCATCGTGACCAGGAAGCAAAAGGACAATGTAATAGTATCCTCCAACTTCTTGAAGGGCAGTTGAAAAGATGACAGAGCCAAACTCTTCTCACTGGTGGTTTGGTAACAAGCAAAGCAAAGGTCACAATTTATGGTGTGGGAGGTTCAGGTTGGATGCTGGGGATAAACGTCCTCATGGGGAAAGTGTGCAGCTGTGGGATGGATTACCAGAAAGGTTGAGGGAACCTCCATCCTTGGAGGGGTTTCAAGTATCTCCTGACCTGATTCTGAGCAGGAGGTTGGAATAGAGACTTCCGGAGGTTCCTTCCAACCAAATACCCATATGATGACAATTGCCTGTCGGCATACACTACTGAAAGACCCAGGATGGAGCCTGTGGATTAGTGGCTGGCAAGTCTGATGAGCCCATGTAGTGGGAGGAAGGAAGAACTCAAACAGCAGCAGATACTGGCTCCCAGGGAGCTTGCATGCAGTCGCACCAGGAAGCAAGCACTCTGGCCTTTCTTTAGACACAGGGCAGCTGCAAGAACAGATCTGTGTTCTGAAATCACCCTTTGCAGTATGGGGTGCACTAGAGCTACAAACAGACAAGATATTTGCCCACTTCTGGTGCTGTCATCAGGGGCAGGGGAGGGAAAGAGCTTGCAAAAGTCCAACTGTTGATTAAAACTAATTGTATAACTCTTACCATCCCTGTCTGTATCTTATCCGTTTGTCCAGTACCTATGGGCATGAACCTGCTTACAGTTTATGCTGACATGTAATGTATTAGCTTCTATCCACTGGTCAAGGCTAGTGACTGCAATAATTCACAGGTTGTATTACCTCCAGAAATGGAATACCATCCCCACAGGTATGTGACACATTATCTTCATTATTACTCTGGGCTTAATTTTGTTTAAAAAAATGTATTTAAATGCATTTTAAAAAAAATAGGTATCATATTCTATTGTTAGAGATTGCTAGCCTCTTTGGCATTCAGTGCCATGAATCAACAGTCACTTATCTCTTGGCAGGGAAGTAAAATTACTGTCTTGAATCATATTTTAAATAAGACAGCATGTACAGCCTAAAAGCTTAATGGGCAAGAGATTATGTAAACAATGTATCATTTAACTTTTCTTTTTGGTTGCTGGAGGTGGTGGTGTAGCTGAATTTAAAGTGTGCTAGGCCTCCGAGGAAGGAATTGGAGCACTACAGAGGCAGCTTGTGTTACTGAGAGGCAGTTGTATGCTAGTCCTTGGTTTTGGGAAAATGAAACCTTATCTTTAATTGAAAAGGCTTACACAACACAAAAGTGTATTTTCAAGGGGGAAATTCAGATGAATCTTGCATCTTGTAGTTACACAAGGGAACTGGATGGGTAACTGCTATTAGTGCTAACATAAAAATCCACCGCACTTCACTTGATTCAGGGGCACATAAATGATATGTACCATTAGCTCAAAAAAAGTCTCAAATTAATTAATTAGTATTCATGCCTGTCCTCAGTGAGGTAAGAGAGATAGTGCTAAATGACAGGATCAAGGAGCAAGGTCTGAATGGTGAGGGTTTGTCCCTCTGATTCATACCCCAGGCAGGAAGGGCGAATTTGGGCAGCTGTTCGGATCAATTCACAGCCTTCAGTGCAAGAGGTTGCCTGGCACCAGCATTTGGACTGTGGAATTCCACCCTTTGCTCACTTGTTGGCCCAATGTAGCTGTGTGTCTTCTGGAGCAGGCATCATGCATGTCACAAGGGGCAGGTGACTCAGGTTTGACCCTGTCTGTGCTGCTTATTCATGCAGTTCACAGCATTTTAGGGGAGAAGGGGCAGATTGGCTGTACTCTGCTCCCTGCTGAAGCATTTATCCTATCTGTGACAGTTCAGCAATCTAACTCCTAAAGCCTTGGCTCCTGCATTTGAACCCAAGGTATTTAGTTTGGTGTTTTCTTGTTGCCTTCAGCAGACTTTATGATCCACTTTCCTGCATGCCATGTAGCATGGATATCCTGAGCCACAGTAAATGCAGGGTCTAAGCATGACTACAAGGTGTAAGCAGGACTGCAGGGGCTTAGCTCCTGGGGCTTGCCCACCAGCAATGGTCCAGCAAGAGCACTCAGCTGGCCAATGTTTAGAGATGACATTGCTGTGCTGAAGGGTGAGGTCCTGCAAGACACTGCAGGTGATGAAATGGTTCCATAGTGCCAAAGAGCTTCTATCCCCAAAGTCGTTTTTCAGCCTCTCTAACCCTTTGTGCAACCTCTTGTGCTCCACAGTGAGCTGGTGTAGCTGGCACATAACTTACTTGCTGTGGGAGGAGAAAAGCTGTGCTGGTGATCCTCACACCAGGAGGCTGAAGGAACACTGGAGTGGGTGCAAGGAACAGGGTGCGCCTGCTGGTTTTGGTGGCAATGAGCTGTGAAACAGGCTTCCCAGTGTGAGATGGCACCCTATAGCCCTGCGACTGATGGGGGGGCTGAGATGCAGCCAGGAATGCAACAATCCCATATAATCCTGGGTTGGACCTGATGCTGGAGCTGCTGGAGACACATGTGAGGTTACAGCCCTCTGCCAGCATCTCTTGCTGCCATGACCCCTGTTTTAAACTGGGATGGCTCTCCCACTGGGACTATCTCCATGGTTGTCTTTAGATTTTTAACTCCTTATGATTCCAGTTTCACTTCTGTGCTAAGAATGAATGGGAGAGACTAACACCAGCCCTGGTATTGCAATATCTGTGGACAAGATACCTATACACCCCTGTAAACTTCACAGTAGCTCTTGGTGATGGGAGGTTCCACCCACTGAGAAGCATTAGGCCTACTCCTTGTTTAAAATATTTTAATTTTTTTCCCCTCCCCTTTAAAAGTTTTGATTGAAAATTACTTGGACACTCAAGGAAATACCACTGTTATCATCCTGTGGGTGGAATATCTTCTTTCTGCTGTCATTAGGGTTAAACTTTGCTTTGAGTGATGCTCCTACTAATATAGGTGGGGTTCTCTTACACAGAAGCACTTTTAAGGGGCATTAAGAGTTGTAAATAGAGCTTTTATTCATTCCTGAAGCCTTCTTTATACTGAAGCCCATGAATCATGCCAGCTGATACCAGCTTGAGCTCTGATGGCCAATGGTTTCAGTGCTCCACTCTGCAGGGAAAGTCCCAGAGATTGTGAAGTTTTAACATCTTTTTTCACAAGATTTTGGATGGATTTGATCTTTATGTAGATGCAGAAGATAACCACAGTTGCTGTCCCTAGCATGTGTTCTGATCCCAGTCACAGTTTTGGAATTCAGATCTAGTCTGGCATTTTTAACTGTGGCTTACAGATTTCTGGATGCTCTACTTAGGGCAGGGTTTCTAAAAGGAATACTTTTCCCATCATCTCTCAATGCTAACAGGGGGTTCCCAGCAGGGATATTCCAAGGATATTTTGCATTTTTGTGCTGCTTCATATCTGGTTTAGTTGCCTTTCAGTCCTCAGTAGTTCCTAGAGTCTCATTTAATATCCTTTGCTATGGAAACTTGTATTAATGCCAGGGAACTGCTAAACAAATGCCAATGCAGAGTTTAAGAGTGGGAGAGAAGCATCATGAGATATGATGTTTATAAGGAAAGTGAAAGGTGGAATTCCTTTCATTTAAAACCAAAAAACTGCATCAGTACTTCCATTGTATCACATTGCCACTCCTCTCCTACTCTTTCTCAGGTTCCTGTAGCTTTGCACTTTTGTTAGCATGAGTATCTGTGTTCTGTATGTATATTTAAAAAAAAAAAAATTATGGGATTTTCTAAAGTAATAATGAGGATACTGTAAAGGAAACAAAGCCTGCTTTGCCCATGCTGTTGTCTTCCTCAAAAATTGGTGGATGGATACTGGAAGGGGGTGGGGGGAGCTGGGAAAATGAAGGAAGGTCGGATATACACATTGCCAGAGCAATTGTCTTGCAAGAATCATGTAGCTGTTTTAATTTCTGTAAAAAGAAACACCCTGTGCTCTCAAATTACAAGATTTCTTTCCTAACTAATGGAAGTTGCTGTTATTTAGTAATTCCAGGTTACCCTGACGGCGAGTTCCTATTAAATTTTAAGAGTCATGAAGATGACAGCCCTGTGGAGATCCAGTTTTGATGCCTAGTCACCATATCCCTATGTGGTATCGACCCTCTGAGCAGTCCTGGCTACCTAAAGTGACTGATTTAAGGCAATACAGTACTGGTAGGTGGAGAGAGCAGATGTGTCTTGAACTCAGGGACAGATCCCACCAAAATTAAAGATACCATTGCTCTAATTCTGACATAAAAGGTTAAATGAAAGTAAAAATACCCACTTGGCACTACTAAGCTACAGATGCACATGGTTTGGCTGTGACAGTTTTGCCATGGTAAGCACTACCACTTAATGCACTAGGTAACAGAATCACAGAATGACAGGGGTTGGAAGGGACCTCTGGAGATCATCTAGTCCGACCCCCGTGCCAGAGCAGGTTCACCTACAGCAAGTTGCACAGGAACGCATCCAGGTGGGTTTTGAATGTCTCCAGAGATGGAGACTCAACAACTGCTCCGGGCAGCTTGTTCCAGTGCTCTGCCACCCTCAGAGTAAATAAGTTCCTCCTCATGTGTTAATTCCTTTTTGGTCTTCCAAAATACATTACAGATCTCTTGGCTTGCTTGTCTGGTACTGGTGCTGCACTTTGGAACGAAGCCTTGGCTTGAAACTTTCAGAGTTGCAGCAAAAATTGCAATAAGTGGCACCCACTCTCTGAGGCTGAGCCCTGAGTTACCTGGGTCAGAAGAACAGGACTAGCTGGAGCTTCTAAGCACAGCAAAGCGTATTTTTTTTCTCTTTGGTGTAGTTGGGGAATAGTGTTTTTCTTACAGAGATTCATTATTGCTGTGATCATGCATCAGAAGCCATCATGTAGACTGTTTTTATTTGAGATTATTAGCAACAAGCTGCTAAGCTTATCTTTGTTAGGTTGACTTTATATATATACATTAATTACAGAAGTTCATCTAGTCTAATAGCCCCTTGAAAAGCTACAAACCTTCATCCAAAATGTCTGCATTCCAAAAATTCAGCATGTTCTGTCAGCACAGCCACCATTAGAGTTGGAAACATTTGATTTGGTATGAAAGCCTTGCAGTGCAAAGCTGCAGTGACTGGCAGCATAGTTTGATCTCTGTGCAACTACCAGGCAGAATTGTGGTGAACAGGCAGAAGGCTGCTGTCTTCTCTACCTAGATAGGAGATTTGTGTGAAGCTGAGTGCTTGGGATCCAGCACAGTTGTCTCTATTGGGAAGAAAAATGGGTACTAACAGCCTGACACAATTTTTGTGGGCTGGTAACAACAAGCCAAGACAGTATTTTATGAATACAGTGGGGTTCTCTTTGCTCAGGTAGCTGAGTAGCAGACAAGCATATCCTACTTCCCAGCTGTTTCTGATGCCTCTAAACACAAACACTCCAGACTCTCTGTTTATTCTTGGAGCGGAGTTGTGGTTTGCCAGGGCCTGTAGCTGCCCTCCCTTGGTTTTGAAGACCTTTCCTCTGGAGATCAGGGACTTGGTGACAGCTAATGGAAACCTTCAGCAAAACAACATGCAAACCTGGTTTAAAGAGTGCTCAAGATACTCTCCTGGGGCGAACAAAGCATGACAAACTCCTTAGTTCCCAGTCTTGTGGTTCCTTAGTAAAAACACAATGGTATCCTTGTCTGGGCATGCCTCCATTTCCTTTTCTGTGTAAGGAAGGAGTGCAAAAATTCCCCAGGCTGAGAAGTCAAGCACCTCAGTTAGCCATGCTTCACCCAAGCCTTTGCAACATCAGCTTGGATGAGGCACAGAAGAGGGTCATGCCCACATAAAGGCACGGTTGTGTGGTTCTGTGGTGCCCCTCAAAGGGTCTTGTAGGACCATCTGAGTTAGGGTTGCTGAGAAACTGGCAGTGGGGACAGGAATGAAAGTCAGCACAAGTGGCTTGTGTTGTGCTGAGAAGAGAAGGCCAGTGCTGGGAGCTGGTCATGGTGGTCCAGCAGGTAACTGCAGCTGATAGCTTGTTTCTATCAGCAAACAGATTTTTTTTGCAGAGGAATAAAGAGTTCTCCCTGCTCCCTACTCCCCTGCTTTTTCAAAGGAAACGTTAAAAGTTTAAAGTTACATTTGAAAATAGAAGAGGAATATCCACCTGCCTGTCATTGTAACATAGCCCTGAGGCACATGCCAAATTCTACCTATGGCAGCCTGGTTTAAAAATTGTTGAGAGACCAGGACTTGCAGATTGCATCACTCCTCAAAAAGAGGTCTCCACCAGGAGAATCAGCTCTGTTCCCACAGTAAAGTGAGCCAGTGAGTGAGTCACTTAAGCTTTGATATTATTTTTTAATTTTTTTTTTTTTTTTTTAATTAAAGGTCTCAGATCCCATGCCTGCCCAAGCGTAACACTGTGATCCAGTCAGTAGAATATGAACCTGTATGATATAACTGCAGATAAAGCAGAGCATGCAGCACTGAGACATGTGAGCATCAAAAACCTTCAAGGAAGTAGGCAGGCAAAGGGCATCAAGCAATCTCTTAAAAATAGCTAATCTAAAAATAACAGATTAGGGAGGGAGCTCTCCTGAAGAACACTTAAGGAGCTTAGGTCTGGAGACTAAGGACAAAGAACAGTGCTCAGTCTGCAATGTTATCTTTGCTTTTGCAGCTGCGAGGATTGAAGCTGGAGGTCCATGTGATAGCTTGGTGTTCCTGCTGAGGCAGTCATGTAGATTAACTGCACGATCGCATGTTCTCAGTGTTGGTGACACTGGATCAGGGTAGCTCACATGAACACTTGCAAGCCAGCTGAAGGCTGCCACAGACTGAGGGGAAGGTCAGTTTACTCATTAATGGATCACTCTTCCAGGTTTCGCTTTGCTTGCCTATCAGTCTCCAGGCTGGAGGACAATTTCCATTGTGCTTCTACTCTTTTGACAGCTCAGAGAAGGAAGGCCCAAAACCACACTCTGATTGCTGAACAGCCCAAAGCAAAAAGGCAGCAGTGAAAAGTGGCCTTTCTTTTCCTCCTGATATAACTGCTAGGCCTCCTAGGGAAACCAGCAGGACTTTGTGAGCATTTCACTGCTCAGGAAAGAGCCCTGCCCAGGTGTAGTAGTGGAGAAAAGCTGGAAGCCAGCATCCCTCTGAGCATTTTCTTGCCACTTTCCATCAGCACGTCTCTGCAGACAGAGCTTTACAGTGTCCCTTTCATTCAGGAGCACTGACAGACACCTGGCTTTTGACGGGCTTTAGTCCTTTTAGCTGTGACTCAGCCACAGCAAGGCACTAGAAGTGGACATTTCTTGAATGGACCTTAGCAGAAATCCAGACTTGAGCAGCCATAACCTCATAAAAATAAAACAACTCTGGGAGAAGTGTAACTACTCCAAAACAATCCCCAGTCATCCCACCATAGTATTTGGGGCAGGTAGTAGAACAGTAATCTCAAATCAAGATACACTGAACAGGTTAAGAATGGGGCCTCTCTTTTAAGTTACAAAGATGCTCTCCAAGGACTGATGTGTTAAATTAACAACAAAGCCATTGTCAATCCTATGTCTTTTGAATGAGAATTCAGTTAAAGTAAAATTATATGCTGACAACTGCAAAAACTAGTTAGAAGCTCCCTGAAGCAATATGGTGTCTGGATGCCTTTCTGAGTGATCTGCCCTAGTGTTTTTTGTTTTTTGGTTTTGTTTGTGTGTTTGTTTTGGTCCTGCTCTGGCAGAGGGGTTGGACTTGATCTTCGGAGGCCCCTTCCAACCCTAACATTCTGTGATTCTGTGTTTCTGTTTCATCAATCTGGATGTACTAATCCCAAGTTACTTTTGAATTCTTTGATCAAATCTGATTAATAAGCAATGATCTCAGAGCTGAAGTGCTTGCTGTAACAGATGTCTGTTACTAGACAGGGAGAGAACCTAGCAGTGTAGAAAGTCAGTGGAGGTGGCACAGCTCCTGAGCACTGGAGGAATTCTAGTGTAGAGAAGTGCTTGAGTACTGTAGTTGACACTTCCTGATGGACCTCCATACTAAATCAGGCACTGGAAAAGGAGTCAGACTTATTTCCTGTTCTCCTGGGACTATTTACGTAAAGTAAGGCTGGAAGCATCTTTTGGAAATTCCCTGAAGGCCCAAAAGCATGAGAACATGACAAATCCTTGTCGATATTTATGTGTATGTAGACATATGTAGGTCCAGCTGTAACAATTTCCATCCAGATCCCAGGAGTACAAGAACTGGAAACTCAGACACACACTCCCTGCCAGAATTGAAGGAGTCTAGTTGCTGGCTGGTGTCTATGGTGACTAAGAAGCTGAAGAGCCTGTAGATCACTTGGTTCATAGGGTAGAAATAAGAATTAAAGGGGATAAACAACAGAGGATAAAACAAGGCTTAAAGGGTTATTTCACCCCAAAGGGAGACTGAGAGATGAGCTTAGATAAGACCTGTTCTGTTACTCCAAATGTCTCTGCTCTTCCCATGTGCTTCTTGCATCATGGCTACAAAATGCAAGATTGCCTTTGGACAGCAGCTGTGTCACAGGGACAGGCAGAACAATGAGGATGTAAAAAAATCACTGGGTAGCAGGAATGCAAGGGAAGAGCGTGGGTGTGGAGACTTAAATAGAAATACATTAGAAGAGGGGAAGTCAGGAAGAAGGATATAAAATGCTAGTTAAGACAGACTCAAGTTTTGCTGAGGTGCAAGATGACAGCTAAGTTACAGTGTGCTTCGTGTCTGCCCTTGAGTCACATAATGCTTTTGTTTTATAGTTAGTGAAGATTCACAGAGGCTCTTTGTAGGGAGGAAATGAGGCCCCACAGAGCCCATGTCTGCCCCCACTGTGCCAAAAGTTTGAGCAGAACAAGAATACTAGTGTTGGTATCCTAAAAAAACCTTCCTTCAAGGTGGATTCAAGCAGATGCAAAGGAGGTAGGCCAAAATGTAAGAGAGGTAATATCAATGGGAGGGGTAGGAGAGATGCTTCTGTGCCGATTCCAGCAAAGGCTCTCGAAGTAAAGAGACAGGATTTGGTACAGGATTGTAAGAGAAAAAATTTGGCTCCTCGTTGTACTACAATATTGCCAGCATTCACATTTTCAAGCCTTTGCCACAGAAGACTACTTTTTGAAGGGAGAGCAAGTTTCTCCTGAAATCACAAAATTCCAAGACACGGTATTAATACATGAACTAGCTCTTATGATTTCATGTTGAATTTGTAAGTGGCACCTTAAAAAGTCAGATACTGCTGGTAGATCCACAGCCACAGATTCCCACGAGGGGAAAAAAAAAAAACCTAACTAAAAAAAAAAAAAGAAAAAAAAAAAGTAAATTTACTGGCATGTGTTGCAGCAGAACTAACATTTGTTCTTTGAAACTTCCTGTACCTTAAGGCATTGATTACAGCAAGCAAAGGGCTTAAACTCCAAGTTACTGAAGGAGGAAGCATAAAGCATTCCTTGTCTTATGGCCAAGGAAAAGAAGGCAAATAATTTTTCAGATGCCTAGCTGACCCACTGTTTGTAATGCAGACAACTGCTTGCTGTTTGTAACCTTATCCTGTCTTGAAGAGAAGTACGGCTACCGGAGCAGAGTTTATGGGGCTGGGGTAACTTGGCAGATGCCTACTTGACTATGTATGAGACAGACAAGTAGGAAATCTTATATGTTGACTTCAGTGTTAAACAGGAACCTGAATCAGCAGTAAGTGCTCTGTGATAGCTCAGTCCAAACTCTGCAAGGCATTAGCCCTGCAGTTATCACTGTTGGGAGATAGCAATGACAAGGAGAGGTAATTCAGTTTAAGTGGAACTGACCCTTTAGAGGGAGGTTTGCTGGTTTGAATGTCTTTGATGTGGCAAAATATGAAACACAATTATTTTTATGCAGTCCTGGAAACTTACCTGCAGCAAATCTGGGGGGACTGGTAATACCTCCATTTGATTAGCTAATAGAGTTGGATAAATTAATACATTTTAGGGCAACCAAACCTTTTATTTTGGGGTTGCACAGGTATCGTTTCTTTTTTTTTTTTTTTTTTCCCCTAGGTAAGCAAGTGTATTCCCCCAAGTGTATTAACCCAGGTCTGACCTTGGTAGGAATGGATAATATGCCTAGACCTAGGAGCCTGGAGACACTCCTTGTGTGCCTGCTGTTGTACTGCAGCTTTTACGTCTTTTGCCTGTGCAGGTGAGCTGCACCTTCCATGCTGTACTATGGTGGGCACACAAGGGACACCACTGAAGGTGAAGGCAGGATCATACAAAAAGTTACCTGAGAATGCAGGTCTTTTAACTTTCAGAGGGTGGTGAAAAAGTTCTTCCAGTGTTCTTCTGCCCTTTGGTATTTGCAGTACCACCAGCAAACCTCACTGGTCTAGGAACAGTGACGAGTTGCCTGCTGGAGTTTCTCATTTCACATGTTCAAAGAGCTGTTTCTCAAGCCTGAAAGCCTGAAGCTTAAAAACACTCGTTCCTGGGGTAGCTGCAAGAGGTTTTTCCAGAGAAAAGGTCACTAACACACTGTCTGCAGGTAACGAGGGGAACTACAGAATGGGAATCCAGCACAGCCTGATCCTCCATCCATTTTAATAACAGTCTCTAGAGCTTGGAAGTAAAACGCATGCAAGTAATAGTTTAAATATACTGATATTATTTTGTGCTTTCAGTTTTGAGAACAAGGGTCTAGTTGGCTGTGAGGAAGTGAAATCAAAACGCTTAAGTATACAGACTGCAAACTTTGGTTTAATCGTTTGTACTAAACAACAGAAGAGTCTTTGCACAGAACAATTCAACAGTGAGAAAATCAACCTTGTTTTTGTCTCCTTAGCATCACTTCTGCCCTGAGCACTTCCTGCTGAATAGAAGCTATTCAGCTGTTACTCTGTTTTTGTGTACTAAATTCACTTTTAGCTATTGTGAAAGAAGGAAGTGAGTAGATAGAGTTGCTCCCCTGTGGTATGCCAGTGGGAAAGAACTGAAAAGACATGAACTTGCTAGTTCTGCTGCTTATGAAGACAAACTTTTAACTTCATGTTAGGTATTAAGTTTTTAAGATGGTAAGTTGGCAGGTACACAATAGCTTCAATGACATGAAATTGTACAGCGTAAGACTCTGGCCCCTGCAGCTGTCAACACTCTGAAAACTCACATTGCAACAGCGCTGCAGTAGTCAGAAAATGTATTTCCTTTTCCCCATCTGTGACTCTCAATAGTTTCATCTTGGTAAATGTCATGTGTGGGGTTTAATTCTGCATTTCCTGGCTCTAGTGTACCTTCCACTTTAACCAACTTCAGACACAGCTGCTGGTGTAGTTTTATCATGTGCTAACATTAACACACTGATAAAAACAAGGAGCATAGTACGTACTTGCAGACTTGTCTTAAATAATGTAGGCAAATGTAATATTTTTGCTGAGAATGCAGTCCATAAAGGTATAGTATAGATTACAATGGCAGGGGGAGCAGGACAGTGCACTGATCTATCAGCAGGGTGCAAGATCTCTCCCTTCTGGTGAGGGAGAGCAGGGAAACTAAAGTAAATTCAAAGATTTGGTTGTCACCTAGTATGACAAATTGAAACTGGTAAACTGGAGATGTTTGTTAATAAGCACTACAGCTTCCTTGTCAGTTCTGTTTGCTGGAGCTCCTTACTTTTCCAGAAGCTAGCAGTACCCACCAGTGATATTCCCCACTGTCAGAGCTTTTCTAATGGCAGACACTTGGGCTGATCCAGTGGGCTGAAATCACAGAGGTGGCTGGTTTCTGGATGCTGTAATATTGCATGTGCTCCCATAGCTAAAATAAGGCAGCACAGCTTATGTTTTGCATTTCGCAGTTCAGCTTCAGCCCCACTCCCCAGAAGGAAATTAAGTTCTAGGGTGCTGCCTTCCAGGTCACAGAAAATGTGCCACCCCACCTCACTCTGCAGAGGTATACGTAGTTTTTGGGGCAGACAGTGAATGGCAAGAGGTAGCGTGGCACTAGAGCAGCGTCTGGCTTTAGTTAGAGCCCAGGAGGTAGCTAGGTTTGAATCTCTACTTGCACAGTGACCCCAGAAGCCCAAGCCTGGCTCATTGGGAGGCTGTAAGTGCAAGGCAGTGTCACAGCTGCTGTGCCTGAAAAGCAGATTCCAAGGCTCTCCCAGTGGGAACCTCCCTCGGGTCGAGCCAGCTCACCGGGGAGGAAAAAATGGCTTTCTTGGCAGCCACGGGGCTTCCAGTTTATTTTCTTCTTTTTAACAACTTCCTTCTGAACACATCATTTTGCCACCAGTAACTTTGCAAAACAAAGGCTCTTGGAAAAACAACCAGCTCCTTTCCAGTCTCACTAGCAGCGTGCTTGCCAAGAAACACAGCCAGCTGTCCTCTGGCAGCACTTCTCCTCGGCAGGCCAGCCGGCAGCTTTCCTCCCCGACTGCCTTCCTGGGCAATAATGGGCTGCTCCATGAACTCCACTGGCAGCGGTGTCCCAGGACATCCAGCTGTGCCACACACACTCCATCAGGCCACGTGGCAATACATTCTCTTTGCTGGGAAAGCAGCAGGCACGTGTTCGGGGGCACTGGCTGCACCCGCTAGCAGGTCAGAACGTCTGTGTCGCTCCCCCATGACAGCCGCTGGGGTCCTTGCGTCTGTTGCAGCCCGTGGCAATCGTGCCATGTGCCAAAGTGATGCGTATACTCCAAATTCAGCGTGGTCTGTACCCTATCTCACAGCAGAGTTTATGACACTTCTACTGTGTGGCCTGTTGAAGTCCTTGCTGCTGTGTGGGAGAGCGCAGACACCCTTGGTGCTCAGCAGCCAACCACTGGCCTCCCGTTTCCTCCACCTCCCTACGAATTACTGTAGCAGACCTCTGTAAGCACTGGGAGGAAGACTCACAGCCTCCTACAGCCTGCTCACTGCCTACGTCCTGGGCGAGAAATGCACTTGATTTTATTTTCCCTGGGTCCCACTGTGGTGTTGCCACTTCTCAGGCCCAGTGCAGCCCTCTGTTCAGGGCTTTTCCAAGCTGCTGCGTGAGGGCTCATACAGCAGGTGTGTAAAATCACCATGTCCTGAGCTGGAGGAAATAAAAGCCCCTGTGCCAGGCGGCTGCTGGTGAGGGGCAGTGGTACTGTTACCGTTCTAAGATAGCTCCTGAAATGCTGACAAAGAAACTACCTTTAGGAAGGAGACATTGTTATTTATTGCAGGGTTATGCAAAGCTGGGTGCTTGGTGCCTTCCCACAAATCAAGAACACAAAGCCAGATTTGTCATTACATATTTGTACACAAAACTATTGAGTTAGAAGTTTCCAAGTCCATCCTCCTTATAGAGATTACTTAGTGATCTACATATAGTTACATCACTTGTTCTGCTCTCACGCATGCTCAGGGGAAGGGTCTTCACCTGGGCAGGGATCTTTTTGACCTGGAGGTGTGATTTTTAGTATTATAGTGACATTACAGTAGGCTAAGTTCACCAAAACGACACAGTATCACAACTTCTACAGCTTCAACTAAGTGTCCAAGACTGGCTTAGCTGTAAGTCTTCTTGATTTTGGTTCTTCATTAGCTCCTGCATTCCTTAGGTCCAACTATCCGTGGAGACCTCAGGTCTTCTCTGCCAAGTTGATGATTTCCATGACACACACTCCCTAAACCTCTTGATTAATTGGCTTCTTCAAGGCCTAGTTACTGCAGGACGTCCTTGCTCAGTGCCGTGGTACTAACTGTGTGCCTCTCCTGACTAAGATTTTGAACTTGCGGCACATCTTACACAGAACAACCACATCGCTGCCAATTCTGGAGTTACTTCCCAACAGCAACAAGCCCTCTGCGTTCAGAGCGTAAAAAAAACAAAAAAACAAAAAAAACCAAAAAAACCCAGCTAAACGTGCTTCGAGGAAAGCCTGACTGGAAGCGGCTTCGCCGTCTCCCCCGTTCCTCTGCCCGCACCTGCCCCTCCTGGTTCTTCCTCCCCACACACGGCGGGTACCTGCGGGGTAGCCCAGGGCCGGGTCCCGCCAGCGGGGCCGTGTGCGGGGCCGCCGCTGTGCGGGGCCGTGTGCGGGGCGCTGCGGGCGGCCCCTGCCCGCACCCAAGATGGCGCCCGCCGCCTCAGGCAGCCCCGCGCCGGCATGGCGGGCGGCAGCCGCGGAGGGAGGGGCCCGCCCGGCAGCAGGAAGGCGGGCCTGAGCCGGGGCTGGGGGGTGCTCCGTGGGGGTATAACCTGGGCGGTTGTGGAAATAAGGCGTTTTTCTGCCGGTAGGGAAGGGGGAGAGAGGCCGCGAGTACAAGAGCCCCCTCTCCTGGCCCCCCCGAAGCCGGCCGAGCAGGGCGGGCAGCAGGCTCCGTGCGGGGCTGGTGCGGTGCTCTTCTCTCGGAAATTTCCTGGTAGCAGCAGCACACTGCCGCTGTTTGAGGGTGGCCAGTTTCCTCCGGAAAGCATGCATTTCCTGGCTGCTCACTGACAATAACGAGGTAATGGCAGAGGGTGGAGAGCAGGTCTGGGTTTTGTGGGCCCGTGGCTGGCTCTGCGGGCTGGGTGACGTGGCCCTCTTAAAACGCATTTCCTGGTTGAGGTTTGATGCAGCGCAGGCCGTCAATCCAAGTGTCAGAGCACTGCTAGATAAACCTGTTGGGGAAATACCTGCTCCTCTGCTGTAATTCACTTCTCAGCGTTACAGGTTTTGAATAAACAGTCTGTCTGACAGCTTCTTGTAATCGAAACCTTGGCTTTATTTTGTAGTGTACCAACCCATTCCCGGGAGGTCTCGGTCACTGTCAAAAGATTCAAGGGATTTACTAAATGTGCTTTTTCTGGTTTCTAGAACAAGCTTTTCTCTCTGCCAGACCCGACAAACAGCGGTATGTATGATGACTGACTGTTGACATTGGCAGGCACATGTGTTTTGAAAGATCACACCGGCAGCCCAATCAGCTGATGCAAAGCTTGTAACCAACGTGTTTGTTTCATTCTAGGGAGCTGGGATTGACAAACCCTGAAGGAAAGAGGAGAGAATCCTGAAGCAGTAACAGACCGTTTGCTCCCAGGCTCTGTCGAAGGGGACTGCTTCCACATCGGTGCTGTTCCCAGGTACGACACAGAGGTAACAGTGTCTCTCTCACATGCCTGAAGGCCCAGGGCTGAGCTGAGGTCTTGCTTAGCCTCACAAACACATCTCAGTTTTGGGAGGAGGATTGCTTTATACTTGACTCGCGCAGTCAAACTGTACTGTGAAATTTTTGATCCGACGCAGACTTTTTATTTAAATAAAATGAAAAAAAAAGGTGTTTTTCTCTGAAGCTGGTCATCACATGGCTGCACATGTTGTTAGGCCTGTTGTGGCAATACAAGGAAGGAGGCCAGCAGAGGCAGTGGGCAGAAACAGCCAATATCACAGCAGCCCATATCAGTGCCAGCCTTAAGCTGCTGTGGTACCACAGCAGCAGCTCCTCTTGCTGTAGTCTTGCCCTTGAAGGGATAGGACTGGTTGGATTTTTGGTGTGGCGGTTTTTTTTTTACCAGACCAAGGATTGTCAGTTTTATCCTCTAAAATATTAGTCTACTTAAAAGTAGCACAAATAACTAAAACAATATTTGAGGAGAGTTTGTTGTGCTCTCTGTTCATTATGCACAGATCTGTATTTTGGGACATGAAGAGCAATGGAGGAGAGGCTTCCCTCTGAAGGGACTGTTGGGGGCAGACTGTTGTGTGCTTTGTTTTGTTTTCAACCCTCCATTCTCTTTTCCCTGGGAACTTCTTGTGAATGCAGTGACCTCGCTTGTCCCTCCAAGGCAAGGCAGCAGGTTGTCTCTGGTATCACAGCCAGCATCTCCCCTCTGTTCATTAGTGAGTCAGCATTCTGCAAAGGTCAGAGGTGCAGCATAGCTACAGGTTTTCTCAACACATAAGCATCTAAGGAATGGTGGTTTAAAATAAACCACAAACCAAACAAACCAAGCAACAACAAAAAACCCAAACCAAACTGCATGGGGGTATTTACCACATTTTTCAGTACTAGTACACTTTTCTTTGGCCTCTGGCTGTAACATTCCTCAGTTACACCACCGCTGAGATTAAAGGGTGTGCCATCTTCATTTTATGGAAGAGGAAACAAATGGGAAGCATTGTCTGACCACTGGATCTCGTTCCTCTGTCTTATCGCTCTTTACCGATACAGCTGGTGGAGGGGGCAGCACAAATACCCATAGTCTGGGGTTTTTATTGCATGAAAGTAAACAAAACAGGTGAAAAAAGAAGATAACACAAAATCTCTTGGCATCTCTGTAAGAGCTAGGAGTGAAATTCACATTTCATGAGAAACACTCTTATTCTGTCTGTATGTTTTTTTTCCATGAAAAGAATCACCTGTTACTTGAGTGAGGGGAAAAAAACTGATGTCTGCTCACATGTACGTCACTCAATCTCATCATCAGTGCTCAGTGGACTTACGAGTGAAACTCCTGTCTGAAAGTCCCTCTGGCACAAGGCCTTGCAGTGAGGTTTGTGTCAATTCCTCCTCTGATGTTGCTAGATGTGTGAGCTGGAGTACAACAGAGCTCTGCTCAGAGCCTTTACTGTGTTAGTGGAGAGTTTCAGCTGCCTGACAACCAGTTGTGAAGGGTGGCCAAGGGCTAGTGGCTGAGGTCTCAGGTGGAAGATGAGGATGTGTGGGGCTCTTGCACATCTTTCCTTGCAACTATCTTTCTTTGAGGTCTGTGGAGAGCCCCTCTTACTGAGTCAGTGCTACTTATGCTTCGGCCCAAGAGTTCCTGCTTGCTCCTCTCTGTCATTCTGTGAGCTCCTGCCCCACCCAGTTTTTGCCTTTCACTCCTGTCCTGCTCCAGGCACTTGTGTGGCTGTGCTTGGAGCTGCTGGAGTGGAATGCTTTAGTTTCATTCTCTCCAAAATAATAGCCCATTCACTGTGGCCCTTGGTGTGGAACTGAATAGCACCAGCCCTGCCCTGCTCTCCACCCAGCTGTGTGTTCCTCTGCAGTGGTGCTCTGGTTCATGGAGCTCAGGAGAAGGGTGTTTGGATGTGGGTATGCTTCAGCTGCAGCTTTCCAAGGTGCTATGCACAAGGTATACAACACATCTGTCCTGAGGTCTCCACACTGGGAAATCCTTTCCATTCCTGTGGGGTTGAGAGTACCAAGTTTTAAGATGCTCTTTCCTTCTGCTAGTGATGAGCCAGGAAGGTTGGCTGTAACTTTTGGAATCTAGAAGTATCAATGGACAGGGATCCTGAAGAACATATTTTCTTTTAAACTGCCCACATACCCTGAAGGGTATGCAATCCATAGCTTTCTAGTGTTGAGGCCTAAATCTGTACTTCTGGGAAGCCTCTAAGGATGCCAGATTTTTTGTGGAACCCTAGTTATCCTACTTAAATCTGAGGGCTGTTTCCTTTACATCTTTATATTTGTACTTTCTTAAATGAAGTATCGATATGCTTCAACAGCTACTCTCAGCTCATAAAGCAGTGGAAAAATGCCAGATCATTTGGGTTGACTTCTGCTTGGATTTTCATGTTCTAAAAACCCAGCTGAATTGCATTTGTGTCTCTGCAGTGAGACCATGGAAGGAAAAGAGACATCTCCAAGTTCTGACCTGAACATCTTGGATCTGCCCTCTGTTTGTGACCTAGCTGAGCACTTCATGCCTCCACACAGCTCTGAAGAGAACAAAGAACTTTTTTGTTCTGTGGATACTTTTCCCTCTCCACCCACAGGTAACAGCTTGTGCCTCTCCATGTGCTTTTCCTTTGGCCGGTGTGTTATTTGATTAGACAGTGTGTCATCTGACTAACAGCAGCTTGATGCTGGTGCATCAGAACTGCAGTCAGTTCCAGTTCCACAGGTCCGGTGTGAACTGTAAGTCCATGAGACAGGGTAGAGGAGTTGAGAGGATACTATCAGCTGCTAGTGTTTTGACCACATTGTTTCTTCATGTTTATTGTGTTTTCAGAGCAAGAAGGTCACTTGAACTAACCCACACAGCAGTCCTCCAGGCATCATTAGGATATACTGTCTCAAATTAACATAGTCAGTAAGAAGTGGTTTTAAACTTTTGTGTTCTTCATGTGTTCATCGTGTGTCTTCCACTCAGGAGCTTAGGATGTGACTCTGCAGCCAGATTTTTAGCAGTGATTGTTTTCTTGTGCTAATGACAAGAGGTGTGATGAGAACTGCTTCAGTTCAACTCTTGGGAGACAGCAGTTTCCTCACTTGAAGGAGGACTGATTCCTGCAGAAGTAGCATTTTAGGTCAGCCACTATTTCAGATTCTTAGGGGTAGTGGTGTATCTGAAAAGATGAAGGGATAGCTGGCACATTCTCATTACTACACCCCTCAGCCCAGTCAGTGTGACTATATGGCAAGAAGTATGAAACTGAAATGCACTGGCCCAGTGGCACTTCTTGCCATATATTCTAGTGGCTGGCCTGAAGGTCGTAATAATTATATTTAGTATTGTAGGGGAAAATGAAGTCTGACTAGCAAAAAATGTTTGGAGATGGTTTGTCAAGGCACCTGAGCAGGTGGAATGTCACTGATGATATTTCTGATGGTTTGGAGTCTCAAGTAGTGTAAAAGTGGTACTGGCACTGGTACTGTTTACTTTGGCCTAGTTCCAAGAAATCAACTTGGAATTAGACATGTGTTTTTTCAGCAGAAATTCCACTATTCTGCATGCTAAACAGGTAAGCAGTGGGATCTGCCAAACCAGTGTAGCTCTGTTCACGTTGACTACTTGCCTGTGCAGTTGTCTTCACCTCTACTTGTGGGACATTCAGAACTGTAATGAAATCTGGCATCAGTTGTTACTAATCCTTGCTTGGGTTTTCATATGCAGACCAGGAAGTCACATGTCTTATGTTATTCATGTTGCAAGTCTTAAAACATGATCAATTAAACATGATTGATTTTGCCTTAGAGCAATAGTGTATCTGGTTTGAGGCTTTGCTTTATTTTTTGCACATGAGTGGTGACCACCACTGCAAGGAATGTCCTGAGGAAGCCTTTTCCACTGCTGTGGGATAGGAGGATGGGGAAGTTCCTCTTAACAGTGAGACAGGCTGGGGGGTGTTTGTCTGCTCAGATTTCACAAGCCCTTTGTCACAGGTATGAAGAAATCGTGGGAGCTGTTCCTCCAGTGTTGTGTAGGGCAGCTTAGTTGCTCAAACACTATTTGTTGTGGTTGCTCGGGACAACTGGACTTGGTTGCTCTGATAGGTGGACACAGAAGAACTGCATGGCCACTCATCAGTCCTAAGACTGGTCTGAGGCATAGCAGCAGTGACATCCATGGAAATGAAGATAGGCAGCTCTAAACCCAAGTGACAGCATTGGGCAAGTCATTGACAGTGTATGTGTGGAATATGTAGCTGAAGCTCAGTAACAAGGTATACTGAGAGGCCAGATCCTGCCTCCTTGCTGTCTCCAACACCCCATGGTGTGTCACTGGGGGTTCCAGGTGTGCTGAGGAGGGCAGACCAGGCCTGTGAATGCTCTCCTTCATCCCTTGCTTTAGAGACCTCTTGCAACTGAAACCACTTGGCAGTAACTGTGGGATGCATGCTATAAAATGGTTTCATATGTGCTCCTGGGAGTGAAATTACCAAACATCTGGTTTCCTTTCTCCTTGTAACAGTATCAAACCAATATACATACTCACTTAAATGCTTGTTTTTTTGTGCAACTTCAGCTTTCTACACTACTGAGTTTAGTCTGATGGCAGAAGAGGCAGGAGGATGGTTTTTAAATTTAAAAAAAAAAAAAAGTCTGCCTGTGTCAGATGTTCTTGGACAAGCAAGTTCTGTCAAAAATACCTTGGAAAATGAAGCTCCTTTGCTGACTTGTTTTCTCAGGAGATGTAACTGCTGCTGTGTCACAAGATAAATTAGGAGTGTGGGGGTGGCTATAGCTTGCACCCCACAGTATGATCAGCAGATTGTATCCTGGGCCTTAGGCAGAATGGGTCTTCTCATCAAACTTGAAACATTTTTATTAAGAGTGGGGATCTTCCTTAGTCATTCAAAAGCACTTCCAAGAGGCCATTAGGTCTCTGGAAATGTGACAGCTTCCTTAGCAAAGAAGCAGATGGACAGTACAAGCTGTATCTGACATCTGTCACGTGAACTGGACTGAGACTAACTGAAATGCCATGCCATCCCAGCCTCAGGAGTTGGAAATACAGCAAAAGATAGTACCTATTGGCCATGAAAAAGAGGCCCTATGAAAGGAGGCATCCCTTGGCAAGAAAAAGTAGTCCTGTGGGAATACTACTAAATGTCTATGTTACGTATAAATAAGTGGGTTTACTATTTGTGTGGGCATGAGGGTTCTGCTTTTGCAACAAATATGTATATTTCTAGCTTATTGTCAGAATTCAAGTATTTAGGCAGTGGTAGGCTGAGAAAATTAAACTGGATCAGTGAACTTTTTAGTATGCTTCCTTTTGTTTTTACCCCATACCAGAAAATAATAATTAAAAAAAAACATTTAATTTTTAAATGTCATCTGTATCACTTGGTAGCAAAATGTTGCTTACTTCTTCCTCTGCATTAACAAAAGTTGCCAGCAAAAGTTTTTACCTGGCAGTAGTCAGGTGTTAGTATGTGTGTGTGAAGTCATACGTTTTTTGGATTAATCTTTGAAAGGTTGTTTACAATGAAATAAGTCACTGGCAGTGTTCCCTTTTCTTGTAGGGTACTCAACCAGAGCATACCAGGGACAGTGGAAATGTACTCTTTGCCTGGAAAAATTGCAGCCTAAGAAAGGGTTAGAGAATAGACTACAGATGTGGTTAAGGCAGGGTCATGGGTTCTGCCTGTGCTGTGTTGTCTGACAGAGCTGTGTTTGCCCGCAGAGCCCTGGAGTGATCCCACCAAGCTTGGAGACAGCGTTTGAGAGCTCAGCTGTGGCACTATGCCCGTCTGAAGCATGGGCAGAGCTCAGCCCCAACTGCTGATGTGGCTGTTCCCTGGGGCTAGTGGTTTTGGGGAGATGAGCTTGTTCAGTAGCTTCTCCCTTAATTGCCTTTGTAATGAAAAGTAGTTAAAAAGCTGTGTCCTTAGGAGGATGGATGGGTAGACAGTGGAAAAAGAAGGTATATGGAAAGTGTAGTATCACAGGAGCAGAGAAAATAGAGGAAGGATGAGAGTAGGAGAGGAAGGATGATGCTAACGAAATGGTTTGGTGAAAGAAAACAGAGTTCTCAGTGTGATTCTCTGCCTGTGTGTATCTAAAAGCTGGCTAGCTTTAAAAATAAATAAATAAATAAATAAATAAATAAATAAATAAATAAATATATGCCACTTTGAGAGGATAGAGGTGTTCAATCTTCAGCTGCCTTTGCAAAAGCACTACTAATTGTTCCTGCAATTTGCTTCAGGTTTGAGCCCAGGCTTACCTTCAGTTATTTTCCATGGACTGCCCTGACCTCTCTAATACAGTTAGAGTCCCAGGCTGTTTCTGACCTAGCTCCTTATTCCTGCTTATTCTTATTCCTTAGCCCTGGTACTTAGGTGGCCACATGAGGAGTCAGCTCAGAGAATTGACCCAGCTTGCTGTGCAGCCACGTGAATGTTTGTGTGGATGAGATAGGGACAGCTGCTCTCTCTGGCAGCAGCACAGGTATACGCCAAGATACAGCCGTCTGCCACGTGTCCTGGCTTTCATGTGGGGCTACAGTCTTTGCAGAATGGTGGCTTCTGGAAAAGGTAATGTTAGAGTATTAATCACTTTTCTGATGCGGGGACCCTTTTGATTGATCATGGGTTTTGTAGGTTTCCTTCAAAAATAGTCTGTTAGGAAGAAGTCATGAGAGTTTGGGGGAAGTGGAGAGAACCATTTCACTGGAGACTCACTGGTTCCAGGTAAATCAGTCAGTCTGGGCCACAGCACTGCTTCTGAAATTGCTGCTCACATCAGGAGGACATGTGACCCCAAGACTATCCCAATTTAAAAATAAAAGCCATCGTGATTTTTGGACTGCTCTGGTTGCTTTTTGGTTTTTTAGTCAACTAAGCACGTATGTTAAAACAAGCAGAGATATCCAATCTATTAACACAGCTCTCAGTTCTGTAGGTGATTTCTCTGAAAAAAAAGCTACATGTACCCAGTGAATTTACACGCTTAGTTTTGCAGTGGTTTGTTATGTGTTTTATTAGCAGCTGAGGAGTCACTTTAATGTTTGTGCATGTGTTCTGACTTGTCCTTAAATGCTCCCTCATGTTTACCATGTCCACAGCCTGTCAAGAGTTGCTTAATCTCTTCTGCAGAAGTGGGTTGTGTTTACAGAAGTCTGGCTTTTGCTGTATGCGTGTTGTGCAAAAGTGCTGACGTAGAAGCTGAAAATGAAAGGAGCAGCCTGTACTTGTCATGTCAGCAGTAAACTTTCAGGGCTGGCACTTGGGGGGATTCAGTTCAGCCCAGAAATTATTTATTCATTCAGTACTTGGTATTGAAATTATAGCATGGCTGCCTCAGCTACAACTGTTACCAGAAGTAGCCGAATTTCCAAAAACGTTTTTTGTCTGGCCATACTAAACATCACCTGCAGCCTCAAGACCTTTATGCAGAGTCTCATTTGAGAGGTCTGTGTTAATTTTGTAAATCCAAGACATGCATGTATTTTAAATCACTTTCAAACAGAGCCAAGCTGAGCTAAGAAGGGCTTGTAGTTGCACTCTTGGCTGTGGTGGTTAGATACAGAAACTTCTGATAGTCTCTCTCTACCAAAAATTAAACAGGAATATTTTACTTTTTGGCTTGATGTGGAGGTGAAGGGGAGGGTGCTGTACAAAGGTGGTTTTTTTTAGGTGTCAGTGAGGTGACTCCTTTGGCTGCAGGAAGTTGACGTGCTCTCCCACTTGCAAACCCGCGTCAGTTTGAACTGGGATCCCAAACACCATCGGAATTAGTGCTGCTTTTTTAGGTAGATAATCTATGCTTAACTACCTCGGCCTTGCTTAAGATCGTGGCCCCTATTTCGACAATTAGTGGATTGTTACTGGTTTTTTTGTTGTTTCCTGCTGCCCTCTAGCGAGCAGTGTGACCCGTTTCTGATGCCACCAGCCGTCAATGCTCGGAACTTGGGGGGCTGGTGAGTTTTGGGTTTTTTCAGCTGGTGGTGGGGATGTATGTCACTGGGTCTAGTTTAGCCTTGTTTTAGTTTACTGTCTTTGAGAAATTACGCTAACTAATACCCACGGCTGATGTGGCAACACGTCTGAGGAACGTTGGCTGCTCATTGTTATCTGCATGGATCTTGACAAAAGGTGGCTAATGTTGCCTGCTGGTAAAGTATTTATTATGGTCTGGGAATAGCCTTGCTACTTCTGTCTGTTACATTTACAGCCATGCTGGGATCCGATTTTGTTACGGAAATGAAGAATCTTCAAAGCTGGATTATATTAGGCTTTTTTGGGTGCAACTGTCATTTTTTTTTAGCCTTTCAATAGGTTCTGGTTTTAGCAACTTTCTCTTTTGTTCCTGATACTGGTATAGAAATCAATTTTTTCGTCAAGGCAGGGGATTTATTTAGCTTATCAAAAGCAAAGAAGCACTTATTTTTCAAGTGAATGTGGGGTTTTTTTAATGGATTATTTTTAACCAAGTATGACGAGTCCAGAAGAGGGCCACGGAGATTATCAAGGGCTGGAGCACCTTTCCTATGAGGGAGGCTTGGAGAGTTGGGGCTGTTCAGCCTGGAGAAGAGAAGGCTCTGGGGAGACCTTATAGCAGCCTTCCAGTACCTGAAGGGGGCCTACAGGAAAGCTGGGGAGGGGCATTTTACAAGGGCATGTAGTGAGAGGACGAAGGGTAACAGTTTTAAGCTGAAATAGGATAGATTTAGGTTAGACATTCGGAGAAAATTCTTTAGTGTGAGGGTGGTGAGATGCTATCACGGGTTGACCAGAGAAGTTGTAGAAACCCCTTCCCTGGAAGTGTTCAAGGCCAGGTTGGATGGGGCTTTGAGCAACCTGGTCTAGTGGAAGGTACCCCTGCCCCTGCAGAGGGGCTGGAACTGGATGATCTGTAAGGTCTCTTCCAACCCAAATTGTTTTGTCTTTCTATGATTCTGTACACTCTCAAATATGATCAAAATACTAGAGTTTTTGTAATACTTTAGTCTTCTCTAGAGGAAAAAAAAAGGCTAAATGTTTCACACCCAGATAATTTTGTACAGATGTGATCCAATGGGGCAGATGCTCTGTGGACTTAAATTTGTGAAGCTCCACTGAAGACATGGGCAGGCCCTTTGGTCAGTTAACTACATGGCTCTGGTGAGTTTGGCAGTGTTCACTTTCTAAGCCTCTCTTTGTGGCCAGTTGTACTGAATATTGATGAAGCTGCTAAGTGGAGTTCATGCTACTTTACATAAAAGGAATACAGGAAAACCACATGACACAAAAAATAAAGCACTTATCACCACTGAGTTGCTGAAGATCTTACATCTTTTTTAAATTAGTGTGTTACATAAAGCATCCAGGCAAAAATAAATCCTGGAAGAGAAAATGACAGTGCTTTCTTCTTCACAGTCTGAGGAAGAAAACTAATCCTATTTTAAGGAGAGTTAGAGCACTATACTTACAACAGTAAGGGAAAAAAACTGAGACATGTGACTTGCTTCTTAAGACTTCAATGCTTCAGAGTACCTCTGTGTTCTGTGAAAATGAACAGTTTGTACTAAACCATTAATAATTAGAAATCAAGTCCAGAGAAAATGTTTCAGTAGCAAATACAAGGAGTTGCACATACACACTGAAGTTGTCTGAAGGGATTCTGCATTTCTGTGCATAGAGTTTGGGAGTTGGTCTGTTGGAGATGCTAATGAGCAACTGTGTAGTGCGACAGTGGGCTATAGTCTCAGGCTTTGTATTGGCTTGTTTGGAGTTGCATCTTTTACTCAGAGTCAGTTTTCTTCTGCTACTTGGCTCATATTTTTTTCCCAGAAGAAGAGGATTTGGTAGGTTTACTCTTCTTAGGCACACAGTCTCAGCTGTATCCACCAATCTAGTTACCAAGCCTTTCAACATGGAAAGTAGCATAAAATGTGTTCGGCATGTTATCCCTGAATCCTTAAAAAGTTCTGACACAATGCAGAACTTGGAATTTGTATACTTGAGGATCATTTTGAGGGACCATCACCATTGTTTCTTTTCACTGATAGTTTTTAATTGAGTGTATAGGCTAATTAAACCTTTGGCAGCCTCTCTGTGTAGAAGCAGAAACAGAATGGGTTGATTTCCAATTAGGGATGCTCTCATCAAATTTTAAACAGTGAAGTGGTTTCTAAGTTGACCTGAATGTTCTTAATTTCTAGGTGTTTCTAAGTGGTTTTAAATGTTCACAGGAGTTTTGTTTCTTCCCTAAAGACTGTCCTAAGCAGTTGCCTATCAAATTTGTAAGTGAATTCTGTAGCCTTGTACTGAGAACTACTGCATGATTTCTGTAGAGCTAGGAGCTGGGGGCTCATCTGCATGGCAGCTTTAGGAGTGGGCCTGATCTATAACAGATTGATATTGCTTAATGAGTCACCTTTTGTAAGTAAGTGCAGCAGACTAAGTATCAGTGGAAGGCAAGGAGTTACTGGTTTGGGCGTTCTCTTTAATGATACATATATGCCTGTGTTTATGGTTCTGGATTTAGAGCTTCTCCAGCTCTAATAAGCATGACAGAGATGAAGTTTTTGTTTCTGGTACTGGGCAGTAACTTTCACAGGTAGGGACTGATCCAGAGCTCCCTGCTGATGCCAGCTAATACTGCTTTGGGTCTCCAGAGCACAGCACTGCAGAGATCAGAGTGACTCTGCTTCCCCTGATTGTCCAGGGGGCTGGCTGCTGAGCTCCCTGCAGGACTGAAAACTTTCTGTGCGTTACACTGATATATTTCTTCAAGCTAGCAAAACATACCAGCTTTCTAGTATTTAATGTTTAGCCCTGATGGGAGGAGGGCATTGAAACCTTGTGGTTGAAGGTGCATGCACCTTAAGATTGTTCAGGTGAAATCTGATAGCAAGGGACTTACAAAATCTGTGATCTGAGCCGGACATCCAGAGGTATTCTTTTTCTTTTCTTGAAATCACCAATCTGCAAAGATGTTGCTATGTATTTAGAGGGTGATAATGCTGGAATTTCTGTACCAGTTAATGAGTCGAAGCAAACAAATATGCCACACATTCAGGACTGAATATGTTTTTCAAAGCCAAATTCTGCTCTTAGCCCACCTTCTTACAGTCCTGTTCCTGTCAAGTTGGTCACACTGGCTGCTGCTGGTCTGCTCTGTGATCTTGGGTATGGCTCTTCATTGCTGTGGTCTTTGTTTCTTGTACCTATGGACTCTGCATCTCACTTACATGGTTCATAAGCTCCATGGAACAGCAACCAGGCTGTGCTCCACAGCTGTCAGCTCTACAGGGGACAGTCAAGTCTCTAACTGCCTTCTGGCATAACAGACCCCAGAAGCACCTTCTACCTGTCTGATCCAGGTACAAAGAACCCGTTGTTCTAGGCTTTTGAAGGAAGTTTATGTAAGCCCTTGTTTGGTCACAGAGGGTGAAACAGGGTTCAGAGTAAGAAGCAGTAAATACTTCCAGTGGAACTATTAAGCCCTGAAACAGAGAACATGTTTGTCCAGTTCACTGTTGAGAACAAGATGTCTTTCTGAGGTAGGCTGTATACAGTTCACCATTGTCCAGTTCACCACTGAGAACAAGATGTGTTTCTGAGCTAGGCTGTATACTCTTCCATTTTTAATATAAAGTCCATCTGTTGTGAAGATCATGCAGTTGCTGTGGTGCATTATATGATCTAGCGTCTGAATGCTGAGTTGCCAAATCTTCTTACACGTTGCTAATGGAATGTATGCTGCTGCATCCCTTACATTGCTGAAAGATTTTTAGTGAGGTATTGTTTTCCTTTGTGCACAAGTGTGTTGGATTATTTTATTTTTTCAGACACCATTCACTTTGTGGAGATTTCTCTTAAAGGCTTCAGACTCCTCATTTGCAAATACTGAGCCACCTTGCCAGTAGACACAGGAGTCTAATTGACAAGGCCTTGCACAAATGAACTTTGGATTTAAGCAGTTTTGTCAATTCTAATTGACATGCAATAAACCAGGAAGTATCTCCAAATAGGAAAATTCAGGACAGGGTAGTATGAGAATGCCCAAAGTGGGTCAGAATGGTGAAGATGGCTTGAGTGGTAACTTGTCTTCAGCAGCAGGTAACAGTGATATTTAAGAGCAGTACAAACAGAAGTGATTCCATTCCTGCAAGCCTTTAGCTTCCAGGATTTCTGGCTTAGGAGCCACAGATGACATATCACTGTGTCACTAGCTCCTGATAAACGATCCTTCCAGGAATTTGTCTAGCTGCTTTTAAACCTCTCTCTCTTAATATGGGAGTTGTGACTCTGAGGAACCACTGCTTTGTTTTGCATCTTTTGCTTCCTTTGATCCCCTGAATATCCTGAGTTCGTGCAGGCAAAGAAACAATGTGTATGAACACTGCTGTTTCTTAATCCAAGTCATTCGTGTTCTCACAATTTACACATTCTCCCTGTTATATTATTCTAGGCTTAAGATACATGGTGTATTTTATTTTTATCTCAAAGAAAAGCCTTTCCAGGACTTTAGGCAGCTTTAGACTATCCCTCTGTGTGTCCCTTCTAGCTTATTATCTTTTGGAGATGTGGGGACAAGAACTGTGCACAGTGCAATGTTTGTAACAAATTCAGAGCAGTCAGTCCTTGCTTTTAGTTCTTTGTGTGCTGTTTTGCTAGAATTTTTTCTGTTTCTCTCTTTTTCTTCCCAATCTGGTAACTGTACAGGGGGAAGGGAAGGCTTTCCTTTCTGGGCACTGCACTATACCTGGTCTAGTACGGTGTTCTGAAAAGGGTGTTCTCTTGAAAGGTCCCTTATTACCTACTAACAGAAGTCTAGGATTCCTACAAGAAAGTCAAAGTTGACTTTTTACTCTTTTCCTGGTCTTTTTGTTCACTGCGGTCTGTTCACATGTTTTGTTCTCTTCCTTCCTTCCCTTACAATATTCTTTCTTTTGTGCTTTCAAAGCTTCCTTGTTTCCTCTGCTAAATTGTGGTAATGTTTTTTCCCCTACATGTCTCCACTGTCCATGTACAGCCACCTACCTGCTGTGGATTCTGGGTCCTTTTTATCCCCAAAAGTGTACAGACCTTTCAGTAGATGGTCTTCAAAACAGCATGCAATTATTTACTCTCTGAGCCTGTAATTAAAGACTACAAGTCCTAAGTGCTATCCTCCCACTGTGTGCTGTGTGCTGAGTCTGAAACATGATCCCTAAATCAACTGTTATTGCTGGACTTTTATTTCAGGAAACTTCATGTTTTTTAATTTATTTTACTCCCCAACCCCTGCTGGCACACTTTCCAATAAAATGTTTGTTCTGCATCTTGCCTTTGATGTTTGCTGTGCTTGTAATCCTTGTATTTTCCAAGGTGGTTTTCCAGTCCTTCCTAGTTATAAAGCTCAAGGGTTTGGCTTAGACTTGAAATGGCAAAACTAAAATGTGAAGACAGTGTTTTAGTGATTTAAAAAGGTCAGACAGGCCTATGAGTCAGGGTCAGGAAAATAAATGTGATGCTACATCAGTAGCTGCTGCAGGGATTTACTGAATGTCAAGCGCAGAGGGGAAGCTGCCTATCTATATGAAATGTCATGATAGCAAACCATTATTGTCATTTATTTCAAAAAGGAGGCTGCACAAAAGCTCATACCTGCTTTCAAGATGCCATACAGCTTATTTCATTGTTATAACAAATGCATTTGTAGCTTTTCTTAAAGCTCCATCTACTGGAGATGACTGACAATGAATGCTTTGCTTTACATTTGACAGCATTCTGGCTGTTAGCTATAGAATGCCATAAAGCTCTAAAAAGTGAACACATGGCATATAGAAACAATATATATATCTATTTGAGATCTCATTATTCTTGTATCAGTTGTCTGGTATGACTAGACTGGTGTCTAGTTCATTTGCTGGCAATAACAACCATGTTGTCAGGGCACATCAGTACCAGACAGTGGGACTGGGGTCTTTTAATCTCATCTGGCCCTGCAACTGTAGTGTAAAAGTCCCTGTGGGCCAGTTCTTCCTTATCTTTTTGTAAACTGTCATTCCAACCTGGGCTTTTATTTCTCTCATCATAGCTATCAGTGTTTGTCCATCATTGTGACCTAATCTAATTCAGACTGCAGTAATGTCATTATGGCAATTGTTCCTGAGGTGTCTACAAGGCAATTTTGTACGTACTTGTGCAAATGCTGTCATATCTTACCAGGTCATTCAGTGTGTTAGCTGTTTAAATAAGAAGCAATTATATCCTATAAAAAACGTCAGAGAGCAAGATTTTGTTCAGTTCTTTATGAATTATTTTCCATCCTCTGATTTGCAGGTGTGGACTCCTTTGAGAGTGTGTTTTACAGAGGAATGACAGCCAACTTTAGACTTTATAAAGCCTGTGCCTTTCAGCCATCATTTGTAACCACCACAATGCCATTAAATATTATGGGGACAAATAAGAATTTCTAAGGTAATACAGTAAGACCTCAGGAATTCTTACTGACCAAGATAGAGACTGATAGCAGGTTGGGATGGGGGTGTCTCTGCGTAGCTAGATGCTACGGGCTCTGTAAAACTGCAAAAATAGTGCAGACATAGCTGAAAAGCTGATCCTTGCTTTGGGTTCCTCTTTAATGGGTGCTTCCTTGGTCTTCCCTTTTCTGTAAACAGGTTCTTATAAAATATGTAGTGAGAAGTTTCTTCTGGGCTTGAAGCTTTCTTTTGTAGCCCTACTCAGCTTTTTCAAAAACATTAGCTCTGTTCTTCGCCCCTTGGAGTCATCAGTGGAGGTTGATCTGTCCTGGAGCAACTGGGTACCAGATGTTGGCAGTCAGCTGCTGCTGCTGGAGAGAACAGAGTGCTTACAGAAGTTATAGCCCCTGTAAAACAAAGGTCCACTCTGGTTGGCTACCTTCACTATCCTGAGCTCCCTTCTGAAACCAATTTGTCCATAAATTGTTTTTAGTTTGGCTCCAAAATCTTTTAACAGGTCCATGTGGCATCTGGTATGTCTCTGGGTAGCCAGCATGGAAGCCATGGCCTTGAACAAAATTGCAGCTAGTAAATATCATTACTTGTCTAGTCTTTCAAGAACCTGACTTCAAAATGTATTAGAATCCTAGAATCACTTAGGTTGGACAAGACCTTTAAAATCATAATCTTTAATGCTCATGATACCAGTTTCACACACTGGTTTTGGTGCTCTTCAATGTTTCTCTGTATGGCTGCAAGGGATTTACTGAATGTTCCTGAGTGATGTTGTCTGGCCTGCCATGACATGAGCCTCTGGCTTGTCACAATCAGGGAGGCAAGGGTTACAAATCCTTATTTTCTTGTGGTGGTCATTTCAGTGCAAAGCTGTAGTATAAATTCTTCAAGTTCCATTAGATTTTTATAAAAGAGATAAATGTCTTGCTTTGCCTCATTGGCTTGATCTTGCCAGGGACTGTTTTTACCACCTGCCTTTGAGCAAGCAGTGGGAGCAGTTTCCTGCACCTGATTAGAATCAAAAGCAGAGACTGCTCTTGCAGAGATCTTCATCTGCATCACTGCCCAACTCTGCTCCCTTCAGCAATATTGCTGCTCTCTGCAAGGATGCTGAAGTGCCAATAAAAAGGATATGAGTTGAATGAAAGTGTAAGATTCAGGAAAGGGAAACAGGAAATTAAAGCGTCTGAGGCCACGAATCCTGTGCAAAATATTTGTTGGGTTTGTCATTCTTTTTTTGTTTAATCTCTAGCTAATCACTTTTTATTAATTTTGTTATTATTTCAAAGCTGAGGAGCTCTAGGGACAATCACTGATGTAATTGTGGGGCTTGGAGGGTATGGGAAGATGGGTAGCAATGGCAGTGATGGAGAGGATCTTCTACAAATGTGTGGGAGGTGGGCAGCATTCCCTTTTTGCCTGTCACCTTGTCTTGCCATTTTCACTGTAGACCATTTCCTCTTTTTCAGACAAGTTACATCTTTATATGCTGAATTCCTGGGTAACCTTCCATAGCTGAACTTCTTAACATTGAGAAGTGATAACTGATTATTGTGTTGATGTTTAGATCCAGTTATCCAGGAGGTATTTCACCAAGGAAAGTGCAGAGGGCTGGGAGAATGTCCTCTGCTTTCCTGATGTAGCAGTTTATTTGGGTGCCACTTGTGTGCAGCAGAATGACACAATCATGATTTTTTTTCTCCCAGGTTTCTTTGCAGTGTCTGGAGAGAGGCCATGCTGCCAGAATACAGTCTTTCCTTCTCTGAAGTGTTGTTTCCTAGCTTTGAGAATCTCTTTACAGAGACCCATAGGAGAAGATTTCATAAAGTGACCCTTCTTTGCAATGTTAAAGCTTTGACAGGATTTCCCTGTGGTCTGATGTACAGAGGATGTGACACCTGAGAGCAGATCTCAGAGCTGAACACATCCTTTCAAATCTGCTGGACTAGGGGTGCCCACTCCCCACAGCAGACTAAATGTCTGATTCCCTGCACCTCTTCTTTCTGATGTGAAATCCAGCAAGTGTTCCATCCCTCTTGCAATGCTATGTTCCTGTAATAGTTAGGTTGGATTTTTCACACTGGTATATGTCTAAACAAAGATAATAAGGACCAGATTTCAGCGTATGTCTGAGTAGTGAGTGCTCTATGTTTGAAACATTGAGAGGCAAACAAATAAGTTCACTTTCTCTACTACTGTGGAGAAGATTTGGTTTCCTTTCTCTTTAAAATATCAGAACCTCTAGGGTGTATTTTTAGCTTTAAAATCATGCAAGAGGTTTGCTTTAAAAGATTCACAGACGTGAGAGTTACACTAGGGGCAAAGACTGCAGAGGAGAATGGGAACACAAAGAGATCAAACTGTAGCTCCTCCAGATTCTGCTGTAGGGTGTCCATGTTAAACTTGGCCCCTTTTTAGTTCTCCTTTTTAAGAAAGAGAAGCATCTTTTGTATTAATACCTGTAAAACTCCAATTTTCTTAACAGCTGGAGTGACGAAGCTGCAAAGTAATCATAAGGCCTGTAAAGCCAGGCAATGCTTTTTTATAATTATAATACAGTAATTGCCGCTGTGAAACATGCTGGTGGATACATGAATGTTTCTAGTCACTTTGGAGTGTGGGTACTACTGTACAGCTGAAATATCTCCACCAAATTGTTTTTTTGTTAAGAACAATGGAAATGCACGCCATGAATCTCTAATTAATTGAAATAACTGGGAAAAGTGTCAGGTTGTGATTGTTCCTGTTACCTGGACGCTCATTCATGGCATCTTCTCATCAATGTTAGATTCTTTTGTGAGGGGCTCCCATGATGTTGGTTCCTTTCTTGTATAATAAAGCTGCTCTTTGCATTCTGGAGTTCTGGTCTCGTTACAGTGCATATACTGAAAAAATAACCCAAGACATATATGTCTGTGTTGAGCAGCCAGCAAATGGCAAAATATTAAATGACTGTGATAACATTGTTATGTAAAACCAGCATTACCCTTCCCTGCTGTCTGCAAAGCGTGCCTTGGTGTCTCAGCTTGTCAGCTGCATCACTTATGTGTGGGTGGTAAAGATCTGTGAAAATAGCTTAAAAATTGCAATTTAAAACATAAAGGATGTCTGGCTATGACAGAACAATGGAAAAAGGGTGAATTGGCTTGGAAAGCTATGCTGAGGCCATCCTGTGCCAGCCTGCCAGGATGTTTGTTTGATAGCATGGTGCTCTGTGGGTCACCGGGGTTAGCATGGGCATTTGAGGAAGCAGTATAGCTGCATTGGCCTGAAATACAGCTGTGCTCAGGGCAGAGAACCCAGATGATGATGCTGAGGAGCTTCCAGTTAACCCTGAGCTTCACACATTTAGTCAGATGCTCCAGCATATATCACCTCCAGTCCTGTTGTGAGCAATGTTTGTAGTTTAGAGGGCTATATGATACTCTGGTGATATGACACACAAATAAGAAATGTGGCTTCTCAAGTCCCTTTAAAAACTGTTTTCCATGTTTGCTCTCCTACGTACGCTGTTTTGATGGCAGTGGCTTTCATTTCTGCCTGATTTTCTGAAGTGTCTGCCTCTTGAGTGTATCACCTGGCCTGCACCCAGCCTTGCTGCTCATGTTGGAAAGCTTTGCCTTCTGGTGCTGTCCATGGGAAGACAGCGGTTTGCATCATGCCACATGTTGGAGCATGTTGTACCGGAGTGTTCCTCCCACTCCAACAGTGCTTTTATGTAATTCATCACAGTTACTGCTGAGGTAGCAAACAACCCCCTAGAGCTGCATAAATAAATAATCAGAAAATGTTCTTGTATTACCAATTTACAGGAATAGCTTATGTAAGCAACATGTGCCAGAGCACTGTGTACTGAAATAGCGGTATCTCTTGAGCATGTCTGAATGTCACTGAGATAAGGTATTTGAGCCTGTGTGAAGCACCTGCATGGTCCAAGCAGTGAACTTGTGCAGTTATGAAGAATATTTATTCATTACTCTGTTAGTGAGATTTTTTTTTTTTTTCTTTTTTAACCTGGTCTGATTCTAAAATAAGAGGTTTAGGAATTTGTCAGATTCACCCGTTTTGTGACACAAAATACCTTGGTGGACCCTCAGAAGCCTAAATTATCTGTATGAAATCCAGCCTTTTCTGGGCATCTGTTACTCCAATGATCGTTTATGCACAGCCTGACTTTCTCCTTTCCACCAGGAGGCTTTCACTACACATCCTTCTCTATGATTCAAACCTCTTCTCAGGCATATTGCATGACTATGTGTTAAAGAAATGAACTAGAGTTTATTGGACCCAAAAGGCTCTGCACTGGCAGTTGTCACTGAAGTGCAGCAAGAGAAAATAAGATACATCTGCCCTGATTGCTGTGGTCTCTAATTGCTTCTGAATTTATTCCCTGACTTTGAAGCTTCTTTGAAGCTGCTGTGAATTGGCAACAGAGAAGCACATCACAGGTGATCCTCTGTGACTGATGGCAGAGAGGAGGATAAAAAAAGGATGCTGGATGCTGTGTTCTTTGATATGCTCCCAGGACCCTGCTTAGTGTAGAGGCCACTTGCTGCAGCTTGTTCCTACCTAATGCTGCCATGGCAAATTTGTAGTATGAACTTAGTGGGAAGCTGTGGGCAGGGATGCCTTCCATTCCTGTTTTGAAGTAGAGCTTATGGTGAATCCAGTGCCTGGAGCATTGCAGGGGCTACTCTGTAGCTGTGTGATGAGGTAAGGACATAGCACTACTGCCTGGTCAGCCATTACCATCTTCTGATCAAAGGTCCCTGCTCTCTGCAGTGATGTGGCTTGGATTAATCCCAGGATTGTGGGAATCATTGTGGAGTTTTTTGGAGGTTTTCTGTGTAGTTATTTAGTCCCTGCCTTTGCATTCACATGCTGCTCTCAACGTCTTCTTGCTTCCCCTCTGTAGCGTCTGGCTCATACCACACCACATGGATTTGGTCCAGATGAAATATTCCTAAAATCTCCCAGCTTAGGCACCTCTCACAAAAATAAATTACCTAAGTAGGGGATCTGGCACTAGATTTAAACTAGCTCTCTGTGTGTCTGAATTTGGGCCTCATTTTTTTGCCTGTTTCTCTGTTTTACTTCATTGAGCTCATTCGTGTGCAGCTGATGAGGCTGCAGCATAAAAGCACAAAAAATAGTGACTCATAACCCTGTAGACTGCAAGTATAAAACATAGCACACTTTCATCATCCACAATATTTTTTTTAAACAAAACAAGATAGGCCAGTGATTCAGCATCAGTGCGGGTTATAGTACGTGAAGTTTTATCCTGGAGCCCTCCTGCATCTGTTTTCTTCCATCATTTCATGAGTTTAACAACCCCCCACCACACCCCACTCCCTTTTATGCTGTCGATTTCATAGTAGCTGAGCCTCTTGACTGGCTTATGCATGCACATATAAAATGTGTCCTATAAAATCTCCTCCACAGACAGATGGAATGCTGTCAGGCTGGGCAATGCTTGTGTGTTTATGGCAAGCCTCCATGCTAAGGTTATATGTGGTAGGTAGCAGGCAGCTGGTTATTTATTGCTGTAGTAAGCACTGGCAAGCACATTACAATATTTTGCGCTATGTGCTGCTTGCTGTTCTTTTCAGCATGTTGAGGGATTCAGAGCTGTGATCTGTTTATGTTCATTCCTGGGAACAGGTGGATGCAAGTGGCAGCTTGAGTTTTGCAAGTTGACTGTATTTTATAAAGATAGCACTGCCTATGTTATAGATCATCTGATTTCAGAAGTTATTTGAGTTTGTCAAGGAAATAAGCCGTTCACGTTCCTACCTTACGTAAATGCCCACAGACTATTTTATACATTTCTAAGTAATAACCTAAGCCATGTTATTACTAAAGGAGATCCCAAAAAAAAAAAAAAAGGAAGAGTAGGAAAGCAGGCAAGTACACTATAATATACTCTAGATAAACTGGGGCTTTGGCACTGCCATGATAGTCCATTTTATATGTGTACTTCTATCTCAAAGAATTATGCTAAACTTGTTTGCTTTTTTTTTTTTTTTTTTTAAAGTTAAATCCAGAAAACAGTAATGAACTAGAGAGGAATCTAGGAATCTGAACATTGGTGCTGTATGTTGAATGACAAGGAAAAGGAAAGGTGGTTGAATTAAAATCAAGTACTTCCTTATACAGCAAGTAATTAAATTCTAAAATGTAGTGCTACAGGAAATTATTGAGGCCAAGAGCTTACCAATATTAAGAAAGGGGGTTATACACTGATTTGGATAATAAGAACAAGCTAAGTCAGTAGTTCTTGCTAACAAGAATGTTGCTGCGATACTAGATACATAGGATGCTGTTTCAAGGTTTGTACTAATCTCTGCCTAATTTCAAGTGTCAGATCACACCTAGATATTGCCACTGCCACATTTCCCTGTTGTCACCTATAGCAGACCACAAATGGAGGGAACATACTAGACCAGATACACTTCTGATCTGATCTTGCCTTGCACCTCCTCCGCTTCCTCTTCAGGAAAGGGGAAGTGATATTCCCGTTCTGCAGATGACAAAGCTGGTACCAATGTTTTAATGCATACAACTCTTGCCTTCAGTAGTCTGTATCTGTTAAGTACTGTTACTTGAAAATAAATCCTTGGATAACCTACCCAAAAGCAGAAGCAGGAGGGAAACTGAAGCAAGGGATTTCTTGGAGTAGAAAAGCAGGCAATGGAGAGTTGGAGTAGGGGACAAACTGTTTTTTGGACCACAGCTTAGGTTATATTTGTGCATGACTAAATTTTACAGTGTTTCTTTAACTTTGTTAATGGATAACCCACAGATAGCATACTTCAAAAATACAGTAACTTGTGCAGACCTAAGGAGTACTGACCCATAATGTGCTGACCCAGTGCCTAGCCCCAAGTCCTTGTGTACTATTCATAGTATAAACTTACTCTGAGTGTAATGATTCAAGCAGTTATGGTCTATAAAGATTACAGAGAAATATATCATCTTTACTCCTGGTTGTGGTGAGTACAAGCGAGATCTGGTTTTTGGTATCTTATAATCTAGCAGTAATTTCTTGAAGGAGGGAGTGAGCTTTCTACTGAAGTACTGAATTAAAGCAGAACCTGATTTACAGAGCTACCATCTGCAATCCCTGCTGAATTTAACATTGTTCTACATGGCTTCTTCTCTGATTGTCTAATGAGGTTATTCCTAGGTTAATTCTTCTCCTGGTGCAGTTTTAATTAAAATATAATGAAGGCAAAAGAAGATGCAAAATAAAAGAACTTGAGAAAATTCATTTCATGCTGCACCATTGCTTTGTGGTAGGATGTTTGTTATTGCCACTAATTATTATTTTATATGAGGCACTTCTCTAATAGCACATGTGTGTGTGTGTGAATCATCTGCAGAGCCTGTGGCAGCATTCCAGAAGTGAAGTTAGCTCCAGTGGCTGAGTCACTGAGATTGTGCCAATGGATTTCATTCCTGTGTTAGACTGAATGTAAGGAAATACTAGTATTCTTCAGCCCAGCAGTCGTGGAATATAAAGGGAAATATTTTTGCATTGTAAATAAATCATGTACTGCTGATAGCTTTCAACAACCTGCTGATACTTGATGAAGACAAGTGATTTATTCCTGATGAGTATCTAGCTCTGAATTTTATTTTCTTAAAAGAAAGAAGAGGAATCATACTTTTGGAGAGGATGAAAGCAAAAATGAGGTTGAAAGTTGGATTCAGAATGTAAGCATCACTTTCTGTAATTAGCAACTGTGAAATGTGTACTGACCAGGAGGAGTTAAACTGTGTGGAGAAAGAGGGCAAACAAGTGCTGTTAGCAAATGTGATTCTTCACACAGTAAACAAAATGCTGATTTTGCCTGTGCCTGCACTCATGCACAAAATAGTAATTTAAATTCTTCATGTCTTCTCTCATATTAATACCTGGCAATGAAATATTTTTAGACAAACGTTCCTGGTCAAGTAGGGATTAGTCAACTGCTATCTCTACAGCATGCTGAAGAGCTGGTCACAGAATGAGGTGATATAATTTTAATGGTGTCTTTCAGACAATATTTCACCTTTAAAAAGTATGATTGGCTGGTTTGAATACTTCAGACTAGTAACCTCCTTTGTTACACTCTTAGTTTGCCAACATCTTCCTTCCTGTAGCAAAGAACACAACCACTGTGCTGTTTCTAGATGCCAATGTCTAACTGCATTTGTGTTGAAGTGTTGTAGTCCGCAATTTTGGGATAACAGTAATGGTTTCCCTGCTCTAGATCTTCCTGTTAAGAAAAGAAAAAACAAACCACTTCTTAAGAGTAAGATTATTTCAGAAGGAAATCCTTGTGAAAGGATCTGGCAGGAGTCTCTCCGGTTCACCTTCTCTCAGCTGTGCACTAAAACTAGAATTTGCCTTTCCAAACTGGTACTAAATGGATGTGTATTGGTTAAACTTATTCTCTTTGCACCTAAGTCACAGAAAGGAATGCAATATTACAGAGTTGTATTGCTGCACATAGAGGCAAATTTGCTCTCCTGGGGAATACTATAATTCTATGTATGTGTAGATCCTGCTCATCTCAGTTCCTTTGGGGTCTTGGACTAGATATTAGTAAGACCAGAGTGATTCCAAAACAGTGGGGTGGCCAAAGTTGAGAGTCTGGGAGCTGCTGTGTCTTGCCAGATAGATTGCTACCATTACTGTATGTTATGTCAGAACATAACTAATTAGGAAAGAGATAGACTACTTAGGGAACTTAAATAGTGTCTAGAACTACATGTAATTGGTGATATCTCTCTACAATTTTAATATGGTTTTCCCTGGCTCTTCTTTCTGCTGTTAGTAACCTGGATAAGAGGTTATTGTTCTCAGTTCTGCATCTGTTAGAACATCATCTGCGTGACTGTACTGATTTAACTCTTGCTTTGTCCTTTTCTATAAAGCTGCCTAAACCCATCTTTGTTTTTCCTCTGGGAGTGTTTGCAGGAACATCTCAGGTTTCATCAATGTTCACAGGAATATTCCCTAAAGCTCAGTGCAGTCTTTGCAAAATATCACTGTCCCAAATGTGCTTTGTTGCATGTTAAGTCCTGCTTAAAGGCAAAAAACTAAGACAAAGGAGGTGCAATAAACCATCTGTTGTACCTGAGCTATACCTTGATACAAAGAGCACTCTTGGGGCTGGATGACACAGCATGTGACACTCTGCAGAGCATGTGCATCCAAAGGAGAACATGGAAGTGAGTTGTATGGTGTCTTAATCTGTGAATGCCTCCTGAAATCATACTGCCTAGTGCATGTTGGAGAAGACTTGACAGGGATGGTAAAGTTCATTCAGTGGATTAATCTGAATAAATAAAACCTAGTGCATTTTTCCTACTTGTGTGGAGCTCCAGCTACTAAGTGCACAGCAGATAAGTGCTGGTAGAGGGGCATGGGTATTGGTGCTTGGAGGAGAGTTCAAGCCTTGCTTGTGAGATAATTAGGTTTTTCAGGAGCAGCTGTTAATGCATTTTGGAACGATGGTCATGCACAGCTAATGCTTGTGTATGTCAAAACTGCCAAAACTGGTGTGCCTGCTCTGCCTCAGAGCTTGGACCTTGCGGCTTACCTTCAAAATAATGGTGAGGGCAAATAGGTTTTGGCTCAAGGTACTCGTGGGAAAGTATTCTTCTGCTTTTCTGAAAAGTCTGGTAATTCTGCTTACTAAGGCTTGGCTTTTTCTTCATAGTCAACTCTTGTGCTGACCCTATGGCCAATCCCTTGGGTTGGAGCTGGTGTGTTCCCTGCTCCTTAGACGCCTTGAGTTCATGGTAGAACAGGTGCTGGTGAGCTGGGGTACAGTGTTGCCCTATGAGAAATGCAGCAAAGAGCACACTGAGAACAGGGAAATCTTAGCACTTTCCAGGCCAGAGGAGGCAAATCCAAGGGAAGTAAGGGCTCTGCCAGACGATGCAGGAGCATAACAGCCAGCTGGCATGCTGGGTTGTAGCCAGCCGTTTCAGTTAAATAGCTTGTGAGGCCAGTGATCTAGGGGAGGGAGCTTGGGGCAGTGTTTTAAAGGCTCAGGTTTGCAACCCTGTCTGATGACTGAACCTGTGGGCTTAATTTATGCTGGCCTCTGTGTCTCCCCATCTCATTGACTGCTGGCTCTTCACTGCAGTCTGCTTTGCTTTTACCAGAAGAAGCCCTCAGCCCAATCCCACTGCCAAGGTGGCCAGTGTGGGAGCACTGTGAAGTCAGTGGCTGCTGGGGAAGGTCTCAAGACCAAGGTTAGGATGGGCTGGAGTAGTGCCTTAAACTTCTGCACTGATCCACACTTACTGTAGGATGATACTGCACTTTTCTCACCACTTGCTACTTCCAAGCATGCAGAGAATAGGATATCTGTGCTGTAGTGTGCAGTGATCTGAGAAAAAGCATTGGAACAGTTGAAATGTAGATGTTGGCATCTCTTGCTGAATGAGTCTGGATTTACAGTATAACATAACATTGTTACCTAGGTGCTCTGCACTTTGGGTAGTATTGCAGAATGAAACAGCAAATTAGCTGTAAGAGAGGATTGGATTAAAATATATCTTAGCTTGTTTCCAGGCAAAAAACTTCAGAAGTATTTTCCCTTTTGTATGTGCTTAATAATCCGTTCATCTGTTTTCAGTAATCTTTTTAATATTTTTACGAAGCATAGGTTGTGGTGATTTTTTTTCTTAAAGGAAATTAAATTCTGTTTTCAGCTAGGGGCTTTCATTATACTTAGTCTAGTGTGTGTCTCTAGCATCAGGATATCCTGATACTGGGCTGTAATTGAGTTCTGCAGTCTGTCTGAGCAGAGTTAATCTCAAAACCTAAAATCTAAAGGAAAAAATAATTTGTGCAGATGGTCTTCATAAAACAAAGGCAAATTAAATCTGGAGCTGTCACAGAATTGCTCTTACAGATGCATCTGCTGCAAAATAATTACCTCTCTTGAGCCCAGTAAGTTAATCAGTGCCTTTTGTTTGTGTCTGCAGTGAAAACAATTAAAAGCTCATCTCCTGTTTTTTTAGGTAAACTTACAGATTCTCTGATTTCTAAGGGTAATTAGATTGTTCTGATGTGTATCATAGTCCAAAGTGTTCCTGTTGGACAACTAGCTGTCTGTAATATAATTTACCTGTAGCCAGGATGCAATTTCTTTTAAATCACCTTTTTTACCTTGGGCTGTGTTTTGCTGAAGAGTACAAAATCCTTTTGTCTCCTTTCAAATAAATTGCATTTTAAAAGCTCTATGTACAAACATAAGAACTGCCATAATTTGCATGTATTTCAAATTTTATTTAAATTCATGTCCTGCAACATGAGGGGAGATTCTATAATGTAGTTGAGAAATTAAGCACTGCTCCTACCTTGGTTGTAATCTGTGAAGGTGTCTGTGTTGAGAGTCTGTTCTCTCAAACACGGTGAGACACTTGTGCAGTATGTAAGTGCATATGAGTAGAGGGGACTCCACTGAAATGGTCAGTGGACATTAGAAAGCAACTACTGATGGTGGCACCTAAGTCCTAGAGGTGAACTGTCACTGTGGGATTTCCAACAGAGATTTTCCTCAATGTGATTTGCTGAGTCCATCAGTATGACTCAGTATCGCTCTGGGGTTTCCCGGGAGTATAAATCCCACCACTCCATGTTGAAATTACTTGTGCAGGGTGGACAGTGGCGAAACTGGAGAGAGTTGCTTCCCTTATGGTCCAGAGCAGCAGAGTGTTCATCCTCCCCAGCGTCACAGCTGCCAGGGCAGGCACAGGTAGTGATGATGTTGTGAACCTGTTTTCTGCTTCAAAAAGGTTCCCTGGAGCCTGGACCAGGAGAGCATCATGCCTCACATGCATGTGCTGTTTTAAGCATGGGAACATTTATCACACAGTTGACCACACAGGGTGAAAACAGCCACAAAGGCAGAGGCTTTGAAAGGAGGCAGCATGGGCTGATGTCATAATTTCTGCCAAGCCTCTCTGCAAGGAGAAACATCTTCTGTCTTTCTTCCTACTTTGCACAGCCCCTGCTCCTCCAGGACAGACCAGTCCTTTGCTTTCTTCAGATTGACTCTGTGCTCCCTGTAGTGTCAGTTTTTTGTTCATCAGGAGCAGATTTAAATACCTTTTCCTGTGTCTCCTTTTCCTTATGGCTTGGTAGGAGAGTGAATAAGCCTTCATTGTTGTGCTGGAGTTTAAAAAAAGAAAACGAAAGAAAAAAAATCAAGGTCTTTTAAACTCTATAGCGCATGGCAGTGATGATGCAGGTGTGCTTGAAAAGAACAGGATCACACCCCATAATTAACCTTGCATGCCTTCTTCAGGATGTCTTCACTTTGTCAGCTCTTTGTGCTCTGCTTGTGCTTGTGTGTTGGCATTAGATCATAAGTGTTGCTGTCACTGAAATGTACCTTTTGTCTCTGTTTCATAACCTTAGTCTCTGTGTTCTTTCAAGTCTGTGCAGAAGCAGACTGGCCTCTTATGTTATTATAAAGAATGAGTGACAGTTGTTTAAAGGGGGACACTAGCAGCACAACTGAGCCTCTAGGCAGACAGACAGGTATTTGTTTTATTTTAATTCTCAGTGACCTTTTTTTTATCCAGATTCAATTGCTTACTCAAGGGCACCAGCCTTTTTTGTGCCCTTCATGCCTTCTGGCTAAAGGAAGCTTCAAGTATATCTTCTGTTTTCTTAAGAGTCACGATTAACCTTCAGCAGTGAATGTAACCATGAGGAAGTGGAAGAATGTGAAAGTGGAAAGTGGGTTTGTTTGCAGAGTGGAGGAAATAAAGAACTCTAGCACTATGATTGTAGAGGTTTTAAAACTTCAGAGATGAGGATCCCCTGAATGTCAATTTTGTTTTCTGACAGCTGCCCCTGACTTGGTTTAATTAATGAGAAATGCACCTACCCACCTTATTTGTAAGTTAATAATGTTCAAGTCCAAGTCGTTCTTTGATATGAACATTTTCTGGTATGTTGTTATATCTACAGCTACACCTTCTTTCAGAGACAGAAATGTCCTCCCTTATGAAGGTACTGAGGCTTTGGGGGTGACTTAAGAGAAAATGAAAGAGATTAAGGAAGCAGGTTGTCAAGGTAGTGGAATACAAATTAATTACTTACGTCCTCATGTTGTCTGCATTTGATGTGAAAAAACACAGTTAAGTAACCTTTGAAGACCAATCCCAAAACTTGAGATGAAAATGTTGTCTGAAGTCCTTGCTTCAGAATTTCCCTTCTTTATTTATAAATAAAACAGATGTATTTACTACAACCACATATGCCAATCTGTTTTAATAGTGTTTTTCTTTAAGTCCTTTAAAGCAAAATTCTTAAGCTGATCATAAATTTTGTGGCTTAAAAAATTTAAAATACAATTACCCAAATGTATGATCAGCTAGATTTTCTGGACTGTCAAATCTCACCCCACCAACCAATCTCAAATATGAACCAGGAGAGTTTTGCTTTTAATAGAACACAGCTGTCAGGAATATCTCCACCTAGATACAGGAAACTGAAAAGTGGCAAACTTACAATTTTATTTGAAAAACAGAATCTGCCTTCACTTTTAAGGATCTGTTTTATGTAATACACATATCATACAGAGCAAATTTTATCATTGGATAAAAATGCCCAATATTAGGGCATTTGTTATGTTAAATATTTCCCTTTTTATTTTAATGGTTAAATGACTATATTAGTATAACTAAAATTGTTAATTATGTTTGTATTTATGTTTGCCAGGAGTGTTAATCAGTGGTGACTTGTCATTAATTCACTGATACTTTTAAAAGAAGAGGAAATATTACTCAAAAATACCTGGGAACTTCCATTGTTAGAACACCTGTCTGAAAATCAGATTTGATAGCTGAAGCTGACAGCTATTTCCATTGCTGGAATGAGTGAGTTTCACAGTTGGATGAACATTATCTTCTGTTTCTTGTATTAATTTTACCACATTATAATTTGACTACTAGTAGTGAAATCTGAAATGGCCCATCAAAATTTGCACAGCCTCATCATGTCAAATTTCTAGGTGATACAAATTCTCCTTTCTCTGTCACTGAGAAGTGGTCCAGCTGTCCAGTCTGTGCATGTGGGTCTGGAAAACTTACTTGCTCCCAGACATTCCCTGAACAATTTCAGGGCCTAGATTGGTGCTGCTTACTTAGGAATTATAAGCTTCATGAATTTTAAGCTATTTTGTTCATTAAGCTGAGTTTTCAAGCTTTTATAACTGTTTTGCTCCATGTCTCAGTGAGATATTCCACTTTGAAATGGCATTTTCACCTTATATAGTTAACTGGCTCCCAGAATACTAAAAGTAACTAAATACAGCTGTGATGAGGTTTAATTTATATAAACTTCTGCCTTCCATATCAGAGTAGACTCATTCAAAAACGTGTTCTCTTTCCAGATTATTTTCTCACATGGGCCAGAAAGCCATTCTCACCAAGTAGAGCAATATTCACAAGCATGCTATCCTTCCTTGTGCTCTTTAAAATGTATGTCCAAAAGCGAGATAGTGAGGTAACTTCACTTCACCGGTTGAGATCAGAGTGAAAAAAGCCTCAGCTTTGAGCAAGGTCACATATTGAAGGAATTTGTTGTTTAAGAACTCTCAATACTTGTCCAAGGATACTTCTAAACCCCTCTGGCTGGGGATTCCTGGTGCAGAAAGCTGGTTGCATGCCTGGATAGCTGACTTGTTCTTAGTTTGTGTGTTGTTTTTAGGAACAAGGAAGAGGCTGAGGTGCTTAACACCTTCTTTGCCTCAGTCTTTAACAAAAAGAATAGCTGGGAGTACTGGTTGGCAACCAGTTTGAACATGAGCCAACAGTGTGCCCAGATGGCCTAGAAGGCCAATGGCATCCTGGCTTGTGTCAGGAATAGTGTGGCCAGGAGGAGTAGGGATGTAATTCTCCCCCTATACACAGCACTGGTGAGGCCTCACCTCGAGTACTGTGTACAGTTCTGGGCCCCTCACTACAGGAAGGACATTGAGGTGCTGGAGCTGGTCCAGAGGAGAGCAACAAGGCTGGTGAAGGGACTAGAGGGAAAATCTTATAGGGGTAGGCTGAGGGAGCTGGGGTTGTGTAGCCTGAAAAAGAGGAGACTCAGGGGGGACCTTATCACTCTCTTCAACCACCTGAAGGGAGGTTGTAGTCAGGTGGGGGCTGGGCTCTTTTTGCAGTGTCACAGTTTGGCTCAGGTTTGACAACAACGCTCTCGATCCCCTCCCCTTCCCATCCAGGTAGGGAAGAAGAGAGAGAGAAAGAGAGAGACTTGGCTGGATTGAAAACTAAACTACACAGCTTTAATTAAACACTAATGATATAAGAAAATATATACAATTATATACAGATATGTTCAAGTATGTGCAAGATCCTCTCGCCTCCCCCCACCCCCAGCAACTCCCACAGCACTCCCCTCAGCTGGAACAGTCCTGAGAAATCCCGGAGCTGCTGCTGGAGAGAGCACAGAGCGATGAGGGTCAGGAAAGCTCGAGCCTAAGGGTTGACAGTGCTGGATGGACGGAGTCCTCCCTGGACGCCGGTCATGGATGGAAGAGAAGGGAAGAAGAAGCAGGAAGGAAGTTGTCTTCTGTGTTACCTGACCTTCCTCTGAGCTTACGTATATATATGGAATGGAATATCTCTGGCCAATTTTGCTGTCTGTCTAATTCAGCCTCCTACGGGGGGGGGGGGTATCATAGATCTCCCTGTAGTGTCTGAGCCAGCAGAGTAAAGCCTGAAGCCCCAGCAGTTACAAAAACATTCCAATGTCTTACTAGCTTTAGTTAGAACACATTGTTGCTAGTTAAAAGAAGGCTTACTGAAAAAGAAAAAAAAACAATTAAAAAACATTAAAAGGAAAATTGACTTCATCCTGGCTTAAACCAAGACACCCAGGCAACTAGCAACAAGACAAGAGAGCATAGCCTCAAGCTGCTCCAGGGGAGGTTTAGGTTGGATGTTAGGAAGTACTTCCTCACAGAGAGGGTGATTAGACATTGGAATGGACTTCCCAGGAAAGTGGTGGAAGCATGGTCCCTGGATGTGTTCAAGGAAAGGCTGGATGTGGTACTTGGTGCCGTGGTCTAGCCAATGTGATGATGTTGGTCATAGGCTGGACTTGATGATCTGAAAGGTCTTTTCCAGCCTTGGTAATTCTGTGATTCTGTAACATAATTTTAATGCATTTAGCACATGTGCTGCAGCCCCTGGTGGTCTGGACTCAAAACCAGTCTCTTTTAGTTGTTGATTGCCTGCTTGTTCAGCTTTACTCATATTTAATTTTATAGTTTTATTTCTTGTGTGTGTTTTTTTTTTCCCCTCTGTTATTGTTTTGGAGAGAGGAGCAGTTGCATGTGGAGACCTGTGTTCTCATTCATATGACTAAAGAGCAGTGGGAATTGCTAAATGTCCCAGTAATACTGGTTGCTTCACATTTGGAAAAAGAGCCAGGCAATTTTAAGAGTCTGATCAGTAAACTATAAGTTTTGACCTTACTTGTGTTTCCCAGTATCTGGGTTTCTGTTTAGTCTCTCTAGCCTGTATTCAGAGAACAAATTCTAAACAAACATGATCATAATTCATTTCACTACTATGTTGAAAGTCATACAAATGCTCTCACATCACCTTGAAGAACAGTTGGGGTGTTTTCTTTACTATTTGTAAATGGTGCAAATATTTACACATGCAAAGATTAAGATGGACTGTGAAAAACACATATTACAGAGTTGATAGATCCCTGAAGTAAGTCCTAATACTCGTATGTTTTTAAAAGGAGTTTTATCTTTTTCCCTACCTTGCTACTTTGTGATTATTTTTGAATGATGTATTTTCATTTAGGCAATCTCATGGCCTGCAGTGGGTGAAAAATGTTTCCTTTAATAAAGGAACATTTGAATTGCTCTATCTTGCTCTGGTTTATCTGTCCTTTTATTTCTTTTTGCAGGAATTAATTCCTTTTTCTATTCACAAGTATTTGTGAACCTAACAAGTTGTTTTGAAGCTTTGTTTGGTGATGCAAGATCTTCTGTGTCATAAAAGTGTGGTGAACAAACATTATGTGGTTGCAATAACTATCACTAACCACAGTTCGTCAGTAGTCGAAGCTGTTACTGAAAAACTGTCCAAGCAAGTGGTTCACACACAGCACCAGGCTCTTTCCTGATCAACTATGTGCAGCCTCTCAGCAGAGCCATCCCGGTGCAGAATTGCTGTGGGGTAATAGTATGAGATGGGCAACATGGAGTTTGCTTTTTAAACAGGATTTGGGCTCTCATTGACCTTCGTAGTTTACCCAGAGTTGTGTCCACTATTAATTCAGGTGAACTGTTTGGTTTGGGGCAGAACTATGAGGTTTGAGTGCACACAGATCGGCTCATGGCTAAGTAATTCCCTTCAAAAGCATGACTAATAGGCTATCCAGCCAGCTGAAGGGATGGAAACAAATCTGATGTGACTGAAACCTTTTAGCAGTTTGGCCTTTCTGGGCAGAGCTGAAATGCCTGTATTGCTTTCTTGTAACTGGCTGATATGACAAAGTGAGGAGATAGGAATGGAAGACTGCTCTAGTTGCTTGCTCAGTGGTTTTTCTCCTTTTTAGCTTATAAAGTCATACTCCTTTTCAAGAACTTTCTCCCTTCTGCTCTGCCTTTGAGTTGTTCCAGTCCATTCAGAGGCATATAGAGTCTCTACAGCCATGACACCACCTGAGAAGAGTTTGGCAAGCAAGTGCAGCTCATTAAGGGCATGAGGATTCACTTCCAGTGCAACTCTTACATGATAACCAATTTCAGTTTTGGGGTGCTTGGTTTATTAGCAATACAGCAATTCCTGCAGAAAGCTGACTGATTAAATGGCAAAACACTTTGGTTCAAAATGTAATTTTCTATTAAGCTGATTCTGATCGAAGAGATTTCCAGTGATTTCCAAAACAGCATGTAGATAATTAAGAAAAAGCCCTTGTGGTTCAGAAGCCTCCAGCATTTGTGAATGGTCTATAAATGTGCCTATTGCTCTAGTCCAATAATCTTTCTACTCATTACTTGTTTTCATGTAGTACTGCAGCAAAATGAGATGGCTCAAATGCTTTTTCAGTGTACTTTTAAAGTGACGAGACAAAATGTCAAAAACTAGTGATGAACAAAGTTCAAGTTATTAAACTTGTATATCTCGCTTGCTTTTATTGTATTCTGTTGAAATTATATTTTCTATCTCTTGAAAATTTCCTTTAAGACTGTTTGGTATATCTGACTCTCAGTTTTTTTCAATAAGAGGATGTTTCGTTTATTAGCCTGTGGAAAGCTGATAGGTGGAGATTGGTATCTTGCTTCATTCTTATTTTTTTTGTCTGGTTTTTCATTTTATATATATGTATCTGATGCACAAGCTTTGATGGCAATGCAGGAAAAACCTGCCCCAAGCTGTCTGATTCGACATCCCGCACACTGGGGCTGGGGAGAGGACAGACTTGTAGACTCATTGAATGGTTAAGGTTGGAAGGGACCTTAAAGGTCATCAGGTTCCAACCTCCATGCTATGATCAGGGACACCTCACATTAGACCTGGCCTTAAACACCTCCAGGGAGGGGGCATCCACAACCTCCCTGGGCAACATATTCCACTGCCTTAGTACCCTCATGCTGAAGAATTTCTTCCTGATATCTAACCTAAATCTCCCCTCTTTAAGTTTAAAACCATTACGCCTTGTCCTATCACTGTCCTCTCTGGTGAAAAGCCCCTCCCGATATTTCCTGTAGGCCCCTTCAGGTACTGGGAGGCCGCTATAAGGTCTCCCCGGAGCCTTATCTTCCCCAGGCTGAACAGCCTCAACTCTCTCAGCCTGTCTTCATAGCAGAGGTGCTCCAGCCCTCTGATCATCCATAGGTCTGCTCTTTCTGCCAAGGCACTTTGTACTGGCTACATCTCCGCACAGCCTGTTCAATACGCACGTCAGGACTACAGGGAGACTGGGAAAATGCCTCAATCTACCTTCAGATCTTCACCAGAAGACTGGTAGATTTCTTTACCTTTGTACTTGCTCTTTTCCTGTGCTTTTTAAGATGATATATTTGTAGGTTTTTTCTACTTGTGCTTCTAAAGGAAGCCTTTCTGTGCTTGTCTGACGTGCAGCATATTTTTAGGAGCATGGAAGAGACAAGGAGTGTGGTTTTAAAATCATCTTACTGCATATAAATCCAGAAAATGACCTCTCCAAGTGTTCCTCTGTTGTTCTTAGTGAAAGATCAATCCTTACTGGAGGTAAAGAGCTTTGATCTGAAGAGAGACAGACTGCACACATTTCAGCTACTTCTATGACATCTGGAGAGAATCGGTCCATCTGTAAGCATTAATTGTGGTATTCCCATGCTCATGCTTCTGGCCTTAGACAAAAACAAAAGACAAAGCCACACAATCTGAGAACCAAAAGGCATCTCACTTGTTTTTCTGTTGTACAATTTGTAGTGTTCTGCTGCTGAAGAATTAGTAAAGTTGAAGCTGTCTTCAGTTGTCTTCAAAAGAGCTAAAATCTCTACGGCTTCTTTTAAATTTGGTGAGAGCATCTGTGTATTCAGCACTTCTGAAAATCAGTCTACTGATTTGGGATCCAAACCTAAATAGTAAGTTGGTAGAAAGTTGAACAAACTCACACAAATACATTTGACTAAGAGATGTGAAGAGGTGAGCAGGTTGTAGAAGTTAAAGAATTGGGAGGAAGTTACAGTTAAGTCAACCTTCACCTTCATCTGCCTTACGTGACTCAGTTTTCAACCTCCACAGTTTTTAGAGTATTTTCTCTTCCCCACAGCAGCTGTGTCACACTAGATGCCCTGTGGTACCCAGTCATCAATTCCACATCAGGATTCAGGCCTCCAAGTGCAGGCCCTCCCATGCAGATGGCTAATGGTAGTATTATAGGTCATAACCTTCTCAAAATTATTTACAAATAGTATAATTTTACCTAAAATTCAAGAAGGATGTTTAAAAAATATCTTGCTTTGTGGTATTTTCTTTGTCTAGAAACTGCCTTTCTGCTTGTGGTTCTCAGGTCAGTTGTGTCCACAGCTGTGCATAGCTAGTTGCAAACAGAGCTGAAATGCAGTGTAAACTGTATGTGTGCTTGTAGGTGTTAATATTGTAATGAATTAGTCTCTCAGGTGCTATAATGGCAAGGGAAGGCAGTGTACACTGAACAATCCCCTCCCACACCTGTCCTTTTCAAGTTCACACAGTCTGTAAATAAAGCAAATCTTTTGCTAAATTTTATATTCTATTTTATTCTTCATAAAGAAATTCTGTCATGACAGGCTCTTCCTCTTCCATTTTAGCTGCAAGAAAAGCATCATGTTTTTGTTTTTCCAGGCAATCTGTCATGCATGTCTAGCTGCACAGAGATGCAGAAGGTAGAATTTTTGTAAACTGATGATAAAACTTGAGCTGTTGATCTCCAGTGAGAGCTGTCTGCTTGTTCCTGTTCCTGCCAAAGGCATCAGCTGAGGATGGTCCGTCCTCTTGAGTACTGAAAATGTGTGACTCTAGATGAAAAACAAAGTATTTAATAGATCAAGAAAGGATATTGCTTTGGATTTTATTTTCTCTTTTATACTTGCAAATACAGTGATATTGTCTTACTCAGTAATACTTGTAATCTATAATTGTTTCCTGTCATTGGAAGTAGCCATTAGCGAACATTTCAGAATAAGAGGCAGCTTCCCTCGCTTTATTTCATCCCCATCCTCCAAAATGGGTGTGCTTCCTACCTGTTGGGCCCATTCTTGCTTCAAGCAGAGGATTTCTTACAGCCCTGAAGACTGGGATTGAATAACTACCAGATATTTTTTTTTTACTACACTTGTCTATGGTCACTAATTGTCATCTAGATAGATGTTCAGATCCTCTTTTAATTTCAGCTCACAGCTTCATCAGTTCTGCATGACAACATCTGCAGAATGTCCAGAAGTTCAGTATCTTTCTTTTGTGTGTCTTGCCAGAAAGAGGAAGGATTTTTCTCTGCTCATCTTTCACCTTAGAACTCTGAAGAATGTTGTCTTTCTTCAGTCCCTCTTCATCAAGAGATCTTCTTGGATGACTCAGGTTCTCAAGGGACTTAGCTCCTTAGCTGAAAGGATGAACATAGCAAATAATTTTCTAAAATCTGGAGTTAGCTAGTAACCAAACCCAGAGGCTGAATAAAAATTCCTTCCTTCTCAGTTGATAAGGGTTCTTTGGGAAATTCTTCGTATGTCAGAAAACCAACAGTTCATGAAGACCCGACTACAGAGTCAGCTGGGAAAAAAAAAAGCAATTAAACAAGACTGGATTTTTTTTTTTTTAGGCAGACAAAAAATACAAAGGGGAACAAGTGCCATTTTGTGTAGCTGTGCAATGTGAATAAAGTGAGGAAGTTTCTTCAGGCACCATAAAACAAAAGCCCCAGTTTTCCCTCCTACAATTCTTTACAAATTTTAAGCAGTGAAAATCAGATGGGCTGAATTGTTTCTCACTGATTTCAAGCACCAGACTTTTGGTTTTTTTCTGAGATAGGATGAGACAAATATGATCTGGAGCTAAATTAGAGCCTTCTGTGTATAAAAAAGCAACACTGCAAGTTACTGATTAAAAGAAGGAAAAATAAATCTTTACAATAAAAGCCTTCTACCTCCTGTAAGGAGGAAAAGCATCAAACTTGATTCAAATGGTGTAAATTCTCCCTGTGGAGAGAGCAATGCTGTGATCCTGGTGAGCAAGAGGCTTGACATGAGAAGATGGTTATTACTTTAACCTACTGAGAAGGCAGAGTCTTGGCTTGAGGATGCTTGTGTTGGGTCCTGTCTGTCAGAGACTGAAAGCCCATTGGGATGTTTTGTTGCAGCTAAGGAGAGGCTGGTCTAGCACAACACTCTTGTGTCTGTGCCCATGAACATGTGTGGTGCTATTCTTGTAGTTGTTTCCCTGCTCTCTCCTAATACCTAATTGAAAGCTGAGCAACAAGCTTAAGAATTCCTGTCACAGTTTATTTTTGGAAATAAATGCCTTTAGTGTAATGTAGGCAAGGTGAATCTGGCTGTCAGTTCCCAAGACTGCATATGTAATAGGAAAGCAGCAGATAGTTGCAGTTTAATAAAGCCCCTTGATGCTCTTATCTGCCTGATAACCTGAATTGACAGTTAATGTCTTCAGCTATATAAACAGGGTTTTTTTATTATTTATGTTCCAGAGAAAGGTTACTCCTGATAGTAAAATCCTTAATATTAGGTCTTAAGTAGCTTTTTTAAAATCACAATTTGAGAAAATTGGGATGCTCTAAGGGGTTTTGCTGGCTACAGATTAATGTAAATTAATGTAAATTAAACCTCTCTAAATATACTTGTTTGAAGAGTTCTTAACTTTGCTATTTCTATTTTTAGAATGGTGATGAGCTCCCAGGTGGCAACTTGCCTTCTTAAAATGAAATCTCAGGCACTCCAGTTATCTTGCTGTCCATCTCTTCAGAGATACCTGGGGTCTTTGCACAGCTGGACCGTGGGGCCTGGTTGCTTAGGAACAGGTCTGTGAGATAACAGTAGTGCCTACCTTTTGGCTTTCAGCAAATAAGGAGTGTTGATTTGTAGGAGTTCATATTGTAGCTGTCTTGCTCTGTGGTTTATTAAATCCAGTGTGTTTAACTAGTGTGTTTTCTGAAATACTTAATTTAGCTGAATTTTCCAGCTGTCTTAAAAGTATGGTGCAGCAAGCATCAGCTGTGAGCTTTTGGAGCAGGGCAGAGCTTAATACCAAGTGTGACATTTGGAAGAGTGTCTAGGGGAATGCACTATGCCTGCTTATTGCATTTCAGAAGCACTCTACCATTTGCCAGGCTCTTTATTTTTTTTGAATTTCAAATTCCTAAGGGAGTTAGACAGAAAGGGAAGGGCTTATTCTTCCCCAGAAAATGTCTTATGTCTTGTCCCACACAAATTAAAGCCCCCTACTCCTAACTTTTTGCACCACAAATGTGCAGCAGGTATAAAAAAAAGGCAGGGAGCCTGACTCAATACTGGGCTAGACCCAGTGCTATTCCTCCATCACTGCCTCCCTTTTCTGTTCTAATCCCCAAATCCCTCCAGCCTCTTCCTCCCCTTCTGCTGCCTTTTGTCCACCCTCCTACACTCACCTCCTCCAGGTCTCCTGACAGAGGAGCCAGCATTTGCACAGCTCCCAGCCAGCTCCTCAGCAGTTGGACACAGCAACATGTGCTTCTCCCATGGGATGGGGAATGAAGAGTATGGCTGGTTACGTCATGTGTAAGGTTTCTCAGGTACTGTCTTGTCAGCTATAGCTTTCTGCATACTGTGGCAAGAGAAAGCTGGTTTGTGTGTCATCAGGGAGACAACAAAGTAGCAAAGCTTATTATATTCTTATTTTCACTTTCAGTTCACAATTTAAATACCCACAAGGAACAGATTTTCCCAGTTTACAACAGTCATTTTGAGTGATAATGTCATTGCAAATTCCATTTTGCCTTTCCTTTAAAAAGTGTCCCAAACAACAATGCAAGAAGAAAACAGCTGTTTTCTGCGAGGCAGAGATGTATGCAGAGAAATTGTAAACTTAACCATCATTCTTCAAAACTGTGCAAGACAGGCTTTAGGATCTGTCAGTTTACTCAAAGTGACAGATGTTTATACAGCACCTAGCAGAATGATACTTTTTTTTTTGGTGCTATTCCAGTTTAATTGTTAGTAATGGGAACCATACAATGCAAATACATTCCAGTTCCTGTAAAGGGATGTAATTAGAGTTCACACATGAGTTTTTAACTGTCGTAATCAATGAAAATTTTATTAATACCAGTAAAGGGAGCAGGATTTGGTCCCAAAATGTCTAGCTTTGCAATGCTTGAGCACTCTGGTACACGATTACTGCCAGGCTACTGGGGTATATACTGGGGTATAATGAGCTCCTGCTAAATTATGCTTCGATTTCTTCTTTCTTCCCAGTGTAGTGGAATTGCCATGATGATACACGCACTCCCACTGGAAATCAGCCAGATGCAAAGAAAAAAGAAGATATTTTTCTCTGCATTAGCTGTCTTCAATGCTGTACACATTTAATTATAAGGTGCATGGACATGTAGGGAGTTCTCCTGTGCAGATAGATACATCCCTCAGATTATGTGGTTTGGCACAGATTTGCTGTCATTTGGGAGTTCTGCTCAAGCCCAAGTAGTATTGCCTCTGCTTGAGCATTCCCATGACATATGGACATGTTTGATGGAGAGGCAAGAAGGGATTTTCTGGGAGTGGCCAGAGGGCTGTAGCAACCCTCAGAGATGGCATCTGTGTGCACTTGTCCTATCACTGAAGAGCAACCACAAAATTAGGGATCCTTTCTTATTTGTGGATGACTGCTTTCACCCCAGGTAAATCCTGGCAGGTTGATGGAAAAAGAGGAATAATACAATCTGTGAGAACTTCTGAATGGCCCTTGTTTAATAAACCAAAACAACTGGTAACTTTTGTAATTCTTGTATGAATCATCATTGCCTTTGGATGTTGAAAATGTATTGACTTTAGCTATAACAAGTCACAGGGAGGAGAAAACTCATGTAGGTGGAAAGAAGGCATACTGAGGTACAGGTGGCAGGGTCCAGGGCAGGTGGGTTGTCCAGAGCAATAAATTGCTGCCTTTGTGATTGACAAAGGAGACTTTTATATCTTCCTCTCTGAGGAGAAGTTTGGGAGCACAAATTAACTGTAATGTGCCAAGAGGTGGGATCCATGGTCTCTTGTAGATCTTGAACTTGGCATAAAATCATGGTGGTGCCTCAGGAAAGGCAGTATTTCAGCTCTGTTGTCTGAGTCCATAGCTGGAGTTTGGCTCTCTAGCTAGAACATGTCTGCTGCTTCTGCTCTTCAGCTACTCTGAAAAAGAACTGTGTTCAATTGAGCTTGGCCCCATCTACTCCCAGGGAGAGTAGGTAAAGTATTGATGACTCTTGGGATAGTCTCACCCAAGGAAAGAATTTCTCATCTAGCTCTATAGTTTGTTTTTCCTTTTCACTGTGTTGTTGCTGAGTTCTCTGGTAATCTTTGTTCAGGGACATTTGTGCAGACAAGCTGATCCAAATGGTCTCTTTGAGCCTTCACTGTCATCAGGATGGCCATAGTGGGAAGCAGGCATGTGTTTTCTCAGTACATGATCTCAGAGTTGAGCACCTAAGTAATCTTTATCACTCTGAGATTCTCTGGATAACAGTCCTGGCATTGGGTTTACAACATAGGTGTGTATAGATGTGCTCTAGTATCATCTAACCAACATCTGGTTGAACATCAATCACTACTATGAACATAAGGGCAATTTCTAAGTCTCCAGTTCTATTAAAAAAAAGTTACTTGTTTTTCTCCATCTCATGGTTTTCTTGGTCCTTTTTTAGGGTGGCACAATAGAAGAACTCAGAGAAATTCAGCCCTTGCTCCAAGTTGCCCACAGTATATGATCAATCAAATGGCTGAAAGGAGTCAAGAGCTTGAACCATTCAGAGGTGTGGCTTTGTTGCCCTTGTTGAATGTGGCTGATCCAATAGTGTCAAACACCTGAGAGCACCAGAACGGCTCTAGTGTGGATATGGGATTGGCATTCATTTTGGTAGGCTTGGACTCTGACTTCTATCTGTGCCAGGGATGAATCATTCCTAAGCCCCAGGGCAAGTTATTCCTGCCCTAAACCAAGCAATGTAATTGCCCTTTTCACATAACTGCTGATGACAAACACTGTCGTTTAGCTCTACCATACTCAGATCTAAATGGTAAATCTCCCAGTCCCTGATAATGAGATGGGCCTTTTTGGACTGGGCAGGAGGGGAAGCACATGTCCTACAAACAGGGTCCCCAGAAGGTGATCAGACAGTGTGGGAGAGGGCAGGAGGCTTTGACAAATCCAGCTACAGGTGTTGCAACTAGAGAATTGGCAGCAGCTGGCATCCAGCTAAGCCCCTGCAAGGGGGCAGAGGCAGAGGTCACATCAACCCTAGCTCTAATGAAGCAGTGGCAGCTGCAGGTATTGCAGCCCAGCTGAATTGGGGGCATTTCTTTACCCAGAAAGCCAGCACTGCAGGAGCTCTGCTCTGCTGTTAAATAAGACAGGGATGTCTTATTTAACACTCTGACTGTATGTGCTTGAACACAGTTATATGGAGACTCAAAGCGCTATGTGATCTGGGTTTGTAGAAGTGCAAGTACTAATATTGCAGAGTGGTTGCAACACTGGAAGTGGCCCAAGTCCAAAGCAGGATTTGGTTGTGTGCTTTGGGCGGTAGGGTTATGTGCTTGTACCAGATGGAGACTTTAAATTTTCATCAGCAGGTTTATAAACACAAAAAGTATCCTTTTATCAGCCCCCAGGTCTTTTACTAATAAGCTGCAAATGCTGAACTTCAATTAGCATGGAGTGGAGGCACAGATGAAATAATACATCTTCCTACTGATGATTATTTGTCATGTGAGGATGAAATTGAGACATGAGTAATGACCTGTTTCAGGTTTGGAGGCTTTGTTTGTTTGTTTGTTTCCCTTTCACACATGCCTTGTAGTAAAATGGGTGAAAATTGCTAAAAATAATTTGGGCCAGATTCACTGGTGATGAACTCCCATCTCAGGCAGATGGAGTTCAAGTTTTCAGTCCTGCTCATCTTTGCATTGACTTTTGTAGGTGATGGGTCAAGCCAGCACATGGGTGTGTGACGGCTGTGTTGTTAAGTTTACCATGGAAGAATAAAGACCTTTCAAAACTACATTTTTCCTGCTGCTGAGAGCTGCCCAGAGAGGTCTGAGCTTTGAAGCAATACTGCTGTGTGTGTTACCAGGGAATCCTGGCTTTCTTGAGGGGTGCAGGTGCATGGAGAGGGAAAGGGATTGATTAGTTTAATGCTTCCTTTTTCATTATCAGCACATTTGCTGGTCTACATGGCATGATTTTGAACTGTATGTGTGCCCCAGCTGGACCCTACAGTCATCCAGCTACCGGGCTTGTGCCCTGTGCTTTGCAGATAATTCAGGAGATTTGTGCATTACAGCTGCAGTATCAGCTCTTCTGAGGGTGTCAAGGAAGGACCTCTGCCTCAACTGATACCTTTTAGGGAACAAAAGGGTCAAGTGTATTTGTAAAGATCAGTCTTGGCACATAGTTTGAGAATGTATGGTGAGGTTATTGGGAAGGCTGAGAAAAGATGCAGCTTTGTAGGATCTTTGTAGGATCTAGATTGACTGTAATTCTGCATCTACCTTTTCATGACTTCCATTAGGAAGGCTTTGCTGTAAAATTAACCCACTAAGAGGATAGGGCCTGCTGTTGAAAAAGAGAGATATGTAGATCTGAATCAGTAGCTGAAAGAAAACTCTTCTCCCAATGAGACAATTGAGTACCTTTTGACTAATCAAACCCCCAAATATACCCCTGAAATATTTACTGGTCACTTCTTTGATGGATTGTGCTTCAACAGAGGATTGCTGCTTTATAGGTCATGCTGGCTTATAGTCATGGGAGAAGGGCAGAACAGCATTGCAAAGGTCTCCCCTGACACCATGAAACCAACAGGATTTTGCTCTTCTCGGATCATGTAGGGTTGCAGTACAGAGCTGGAGGCAGCTGCTGCTTTTGACAAGGTGTGGCTGTGAACTGCACGTAAGAATTAGCAAGATGACAGCACAACACAGGGGTCTGCAGTTGCCAGAGGAGCTGGAGTGCAAGTGCCACTTGATTGAACTGTCAGAGATGCATGAGGCTTCAGTCTTAACATGGACACCAAGGCTGAGAGATTTCTGAGGCAAAATGGACCTTTTCTCTTTGATTAGCTCCATTTGCTACTCTAATGGCATAGATCAATATTAAAAGAAGACCTCTAGGCTTTTCTTTGTACTTAATTGGAAATGTCATGTCACAAGAGGAGGAAAAGTTTTATGTAAAATTGAAGAATCAGAGATTAAGTGAAATTGAGAAGAAAGATCAAAGATAAAAAGTAGGGGGAGGAAGAAAGAGGCAATGTACAGTATGGCTGCACAGACATCTTAATTTCATTTTAATGAATTTCTGACCACTCAGGAAGGGGAGGGTAACTCTTTGTGTACTGGGAGGGAAAGAACAGCTTTCTTCAACCATGCTGACATTTCCTTTGATCATGGTCTCTTACCAAAATGAAGGACTGCTCTGCTTTGTATTTCACAGAATTAGAAAAGACTAAGCTATTTTCTGATTCCCTACGTCCTGCTTATGTAACTTGCAGATGATGCTGTGCAACCTCTGGCTGAGCCCTGGAAAATTTTCTTGTTGGTGACTCAGGTGCTTGGCAAACAGGCTGGTGCAGAAGGCTTGAAGATGAGATTGCAGTTAGAGTCACTCCCTAGCTACCAGAGCTCAGTTCAAGGTCCTTTTATTGAGGCTTTTCATACTAAAGGCTGTGCATGGCTTTTTTACTGTCTCAGTGACATTATTGCCAAGAGTCTCTGTGCTGATGCTGTATTAATTATGTCCAAGTACAAAACATCTCTCTTGATTACACTGGAGCAGAAGAGAACCATAGCCCTGACTGTTATCCAGACATGTGGGTCAGCAACGAAGGAGGAACAGAGCAAGGCAAGAATGAGTCCTTGGCCTTTATATAAATGTTATATGTATAAATTCCTGCAGGAAGTGGGAAGAGTGTTTAGTGCAGCTGGGCTGCAAAAATAGGACTTCATGGGGAAGCACAAGATCCCCTTTTGCAGACCCCATTCCCAAACTTCATGCAGTCACTGTAACAGTGTTGGTTTTGAGGCTCTAGACCTGGCTGACGGCTAAAGGACAGGACTGCACATTGCACTGCAGGAGTATAAATGAGAACTATGAAAAAGGAAGAATTAGATCAGAGGATGAAGGGAGAAAAAGGAAACAGAGGCAGATCTGCTTCAGTTGCAAACTTAACTTTCCTGTGGGTCAGCTATTGTCTCAGCAGCAGATCCCAGTTTCCACCTCTTTGGAAGTATGGCTGAGAGGAGCTAGGAGGTGCTTACTACCAAGTAGGTTAAATTAAATTGCTGCAGTACAGTGAGGCTGGGACAACTATGAGATCCCCAAATACAGCCCATCCCGTATGAATTTGTGCAGCCAGCCCTACAGGCAGTCCAGCCGAGTTTCAAGCAGTATTTGACTCACTCCTGCACAGAACCTGTTTTTCAGACTGCAGTGAGGGGAAACAAAACAAGGTTTTGCCACAGGGGTGACCTGTTGACTAATGAGCTTCATTGATCTTGTGCTTGCAGGACAGAACAATCTACCCTCTGCAGTTCCTGCGAGCTTTTCTGCTGGAGGCTCTGAGAAAGCAAATGAGAGATGTTATCCAAAAGCAGGGCTGTGTGAGCCCACTGAACCTAATGATGCTGCTCTCCCATGGATGTATGAACATGACAGTGTGAAAGATAACAGCGTCAGGGAATCTCTTGATGGCTTCTACAAAATGTATTGCAAAAAACGGCCAGACAGATTGGATTCCACCTACGAGGCTGCATCACAATGTCTGTCCCAGAAGATTTCAGAGCTAGCCAACCAGGATGGAAAAAAATACGTGTTGCGTTGCCTGCAAATGGCCCAGGTGGTCTTGAACAGAGATGGGTGTAAGATCTTTCCAAACCACCCCACTACTGCTTGTTTTTCAAAGCCAGCTGAGGGAGAAGTTGTCTTGGAACACAGAAAGACAACACCTGGACTCTCAGATGATGTCCTGCAATTTCTCTTGAAACAGACATGGACAGAACATAGCCCAGATGTACCACATATGAAATGAGCAGGATGTGGGGGTTTTTCTGTCATTGGAGCTTGGCTTTCCTTCCAAAAAGAGGTGACTTTCTTGGAAAGACACTCAGCATCAACTTCAACACCACATAGTCCATGGAGGAATTCATTTGGAGCAGACCTTGCCACCTTGTCCTCTGCACCACAGAAGGAGCATTTGTAGTCCTAATGTAACTGCTTGGGACTTGTTGACTAATTGGGATGGGGTAATGGGTGATACAGTGTTTGTTTCTGGGACATTAAATATGATGATTTCTACATTCCAGGCTTTTAAATTGGCCTTTATCCCTGCCCCATATGAACATTGGCACAGCCCAGGCCCTGCATAGTCATGGATGTCCAAGTGCTCTTGACTCTAGCAGACTGATGGAATGAGCTTGGGAGGAAACTTAAAAGATTTTTTTCTGTACCTGACTGATACTGTCCCACCTATCCCTCCATGGGAGTGCCTGAGAGCTGTGTGTGTTTACCAACAGACATATGATCCCACAGATCAGGATTGCAATGTGGGTGAGCTTTTTCAACAGAAGTGTGTTTGTGCATGAGAGAGAGGAGCTACAGCTTCTGACCAGGTTATTTTTTTTTTTTTTTAACAGGAGGGATAAAAAAAGAGAAAGAAAAGCTTTATTGCCTTAGTGATGTTTCTAACACTTCAAAGGCACCAGCTTAGCAGACTGGGGATTTTTTCCTATCCAAACAAGCTATAGGAGCAGCCTGAAATAGGCTAATGAGTAAGGGCTCTGCAGAGGTGTCCATAGGGAAGCTGCAGAGTTGGTGTCAGCTGCCGTGGTAGCTGCCTGCTGTAAGATGCAGAGTATCTAAGAGCAGCAGAGCTCACATCTCAGCACTCCCAAGACTGTGGGTTGCTTGGTTGATTCTGAGGGGTTGAGGCCCCTCAGCTCAGTGTATGGGAGTCCTTTGAATGTGTCAACCCAGGAGCAAGCAGAGCTTCTGATCCCTCTCTGGACATGCTGTCAGTAATTAAAGCTATTCTTTACTTACTGCAATTGTTCTTATCAATGTTCTGTTCTTCAGTTTGTATCAGGCTCTAAAAGAGATGGGTGGGAGAAGACAGTTACATGGTAGTCCTTATAAGGGTTGCTGCACCCACTTGTTTGATGTAGGTTTTGCTTTCTTTCACAGCTTGTTTAGGGCCTTGCAAGTCAAAGACACCTGCTGGGAAAATTCTGAGCTTTGTCTTCTCCAAACTTTTATTGTTAGATTTTCCTTAAAATTTTGAATCAACCTAACTATTTTATGGCAGATTTTCATATTTTAGGTATTTATAGAAGCAAAGAGGAGCTCAGCTGGATAAAATAGGCTCCAAAATCCCTTTGATTTTTAATGATAAGAAAGCAAGTTAAATGTTTAGAGGAGTCTGACAGTCAGATATATGGTATTAGAAGCCAAAACATTATAGAGTTTAGAATACCTAATCATTCCTGCTTTGAAACTTAACAGCTCCATTTCTGGAGAACCACCTAATTTTAGGAGGTGTTTCACAGGGATCTTACAGTTCAGTCACTTTTGTTAAGTTAAACAAGACTGCAGCACAGAGAATAACACTCATCAGTCCTTTTCCCACTCACTGCTAATTAATTTTTTAGAAACCTGTGCTGGAAGCTGCTGTATGTATTTCCAAGTCTGCTGAAAGCCAAACCCTTTGTATTACTCATTTCCTTGATAAACATCTCTCCTCGATTTCCTCAAGACACAAGAAGATGAATGCGTCCCTCCCTTTTGCCAGGTGTTCCAAGCAAGAGTCACCGGTTGCTTTGGACAGGCTGTACTTTCAAGCAGCACACTCCTGTTAGGCACTTTATGATGCTACATAGAAGAAATTGTAGTAACAAATATTACCTCTGATGAGCAGTAGCACAGGGGGACTAACTTATGTCTATTTGAATTTCTTGAGCTGATTTGCATTGATAACTAAGATGTGTTGCTTCAGATTACCTAAGTTGGATTTTTTTTATCCTCCTATTTTTGTGGGTTCTTTGCTTTTCTTGTGTGTGTTGCTTTTTTGACTTTTCTCAGCCTAATAGAGGGGAGTCTACCTGTGCTCTGGATCCACTAAACTGTTCTTTCGCAGGCTCTTTCATCCCATTCTTGCAATGGAGTCTTCAGAAAGGTGAAAGCATCTTTCAAGGGGCAATCATCTTAAAATGTATAGGATTGCCAGGATGCTGTCAGACTAGTCCTGGGCACTGCAGAGTGGGTTGGCTGTGTAGCAACACTGAAACACCTCCCACCACTGCAAACACAGCCACAGGTGCCTTGTCTTATGCTGGTAGTTGTAGAGGCACAAACTTGTCCAGAGCCACTGCCCCCACAAAGAAAAGTGTCCAGCCATTGATGGGAGAGAGAAGGACAGACCCCAGGAAAAGTGAGAACATAGGCAGGAGGAGGGATTTAGCAGGGGGAAAACTGCTCCAGGTGTGCAGATGGATGAGCAGGTTCCTTGGGTTGAACTTTTGGGCAGCTGCTCTCCTGGATGTTGTGCCCCTACCCCAGCCACTCACCCTGGGGGTGACTGGGGAAGGAGGCAGCTCTTCTCTGGGGCAGCAAGGCTGTCCCAACAGGTTAGAGTGCTCCCAGGCTTCTTCCTCAGCCAGTTTAAATGCAGCTTGACAGCATTTCTGTTCTGTTTCTCTCCCCCACCACCACCCCTCCACCAACCTCCAGTTCCTTCCTGTCTTTCATGATGGTGCTAATGAGATCCCAGGGGTTTTCCCTTTAAAATGGAACAGATCTCTCTGAGCCCAAAGAGCCTGGTGTTGGTCAGCAACAGAGCAATGAACCCACACACAGCCACTTAAGATCTCTCACTTGAAGGCCTTCTACCTCCTGGCTCGGTAGCTTCTTTGCTGCTTCACTCCCTTCCAGGAAGATGTGTGCCTTTGTGCATGTGTTACACTCACTGGTTTGTCCATCAAAGGGGTGGTTTGCTGTGCTGATGTTGCTCAGTGACTGGGGAGGACATTCATTCTTCAGTGTGGACATGTTCAAGGAAGCATAAAGAGCACAAGGAAAGGCTATACAGAAAGTGACAGCATAAGGCTGAAGAAGAAAGGACAGTTGGGATCTCAAAGCTCAACATGGAGATTCCCAGCTAATGCAGTTACTCCAGTACAGTCAGACTTCTTTCACCACTTTTACCATTTAATCTCCAGCATTTCAGTTTGGAGATAATTCTTACTTTGTCAGCCCAGCAGCTTAGACCTCTCATCTATTCTTTTTCACACTGGCCAGATCCCAGCACCAGTCTTTGTGTTTCATGCACATCAGACTCCCTGCTGCAGTTTCACATAGGGCTGCTATTTCTGCCTTTCTGCCCCCCGGCAGATTGGCACAGCTGCTGTGCAGGTGCTTCCAGCAAAGGCAATGGAAATTTGACTGCAGACTGTAAAGCAGAGCAGGAAGAGACCCTGCTGGTCCAGCTGGCTGCAATTTATGGCCAAGATGTTTGGATTTGGTGCAATCTCTCTTTGCAAATGGATTTCTGCTGGGACTGTCAGCATTTAGGTTGCTGTCCTTGAGTCATCATGAAACTGATATTCTTCTGGCTTCTTGGTGGTTCTGCTTGACGTGTTGTTACTTGCTTTTATGGCAGGGGTGTTATACGTGTGCTGGAGGGCCCACAAATACTGGACCAGACCCTCAGCTGCTCCTCCAGCTACTGAAGTTAATGGTGCCGGAGGAAAAAAAAAAAGGACTTGAGCTGAGCCTCCAGCATAATTTCTGAGGTAGTAATATATCTGCAGGTTTCAGTCTGCAAGAATCCAGAGAAAAGCATCCTGCAGGCAAAAATTAAGGAGAAAGATAATACCAACTGCTTCAGCAATATATGGAGTTGAAAAAACAAGCATGCTCTTGAGTGTGCTATCTATAATTACAGTAACACTACTAGCCAATCTCTGCCAGCTCACATTGCTTAACCATCACAGGTCTGTCATGACTACAAGGGCATTAATACTGACAGTTTTAAGGAGCTATTGCATCTGAGTCCTTTCAGTTTCTGTCTTTCCTTTGGTGATGAATTGGCCTATGCTTTGGGTTAGCTCTAAAACCACCTGGTCTCCTATTCAGACAAAAAAAAAAGAAAGAAAAAAGAAAGGGAAAGGGAAAAAAAAAAGCACTAAACCCATACTATTTTCCCAAAGAAAGTTCAGAGTGGAGTAAGTTCCTGTTCTTTAGGAAAATCCTACTGCTACTGATATTTGAGATACCTGATGGGTTTTGACGGAAAAGAAAAGAAGCCCAAATAGATTCTATTTTGACTGTAGTTTGGCCGCAGAGCCAGAAGTGGCCTTTCCCACTCATAACAAATGTGTGGTGTCTGCCTGGAGCCCCTCTTTGGGACTGTGAGGAGAAAGGGTGCGTGCAAGGTGCTTCTCCTGAGGCCTGAAAAACCTGAGCTGCTGCTTTTTTGATTTGAAAAACATTCAAGGGAATAACTTTTTATGTGTTGTTAAAGGGTTTGAAATGACAGCAAAATGAGGCAATCTTAGTTTGGACTAGTTTGCACAAAGTTAATCTGTGGTCCTGCTGTGGGGGGGGCTGTGCTGCTTCTCTACACATCAGGGGCTGGTGGGGAGAGGAGGCACCTCTGTAGAGGTCATGCTTCTGCTGCAGCTCTTCTGGGCTTTGGGGCTGCATAGCCATCACCTTTTAAATCCAAGCTTTCTTATTAGAAATTTTTCATGCAGGAAGAAAAGGAATAAAAAGACTCATTACTCTTCAGTTCTTTAGGAAATCAGATGCAAGCAATGACAAAACAGAGAATAGGTGACTGCTGAAGAGGGGACCATGAAGCCACTCAATTTTAAAAAGCAACGTAGGTGGAACAGACTGGATGCAGCTGAAAATTTTGGACTATGAATCACATTGCAAATCTTGGCTGGCATCTCACAGAGGACATGGTAAGCTCTGTGCTAATGAAACACAAAGTCTTTGGAAAAGTTTGCACCCCTCGTGGTCAGGAGCACCTGTAGTTCTTCTGTGTACTGCTCACATCCAGGTATGACATCCAGCTCATGCCAGTAAGCCTGCCAAAAATAGATGTGTCTCTCACACTGAGACAGAAGGAAGGGCAAAGACAGAGCCCCTTGAAATGAGCATCTCTGGAGCAGGTGATAAATTTGATATCCATCTTGCTTAGAGGAGAAGGGTTTTGACTGTATTTGGTTCCTTTGCAGTACGAGTCTGCTTCCTGCGTCTGCATTTATTTGCATAGCAGGTGATTGAAAGGCTAAGTTTTGAGGAAGGGTAAATTGCCTACAAGGAAAATGGATAGGGGATATCTCTCCGGTTTGGTGGGTTTAAGCAGGGTGATATTTTGGCATCCTGGGATGTGGTTTGGGAATAGTTGGTCAAAATGGTTCTCTTTGTATGGTTGGAGATGCTAGTGCAAACCACTTCTAGGGTCATTGCCTGAAGGCCCGCACACTTGTTGCAAAATGAAGGAGAGGAAACTTTGTGAATTAAACCAGAAATTATGTACTTGGAGGACCTCCCTAGAAAACAAATGATAGTTTAAGAAGCTTGGGGATGGGAAGGAATCTACATCTAGGATATCTAAGTTCAGATAGTTGTAGCAGTTACATATAGAAAGGCCTTGCACTGTGGTTATTTTTCACCTCCTTTGAAGTCAAAGACATGAGTCAATGCATGCTCTTACTCCAAAGGCCCATTGCTTTTGAAGTGACCTAACTCTCCCCACAAAAAAGGATGAACACTTCCACACAAATGTTTCTGCCCTTAGATATGTCTTGTCCCAATGTTCATGTCCCAGCTTTGCTGCTGCCTCGACCCCTGATACGCCGCTGAGTTTACACTATCTGGGTATCTGTTACGAGGCAAAATACCTGCCTTCTCCTTTCATGTTGCTATTTCCTGAATTTCAAGTATTTCAAGAATTTTCAGTCCTGCTGCTTTTTGGGTATATTTTTTTTCATCATCTCATGATGCCTCCTTTCAGGTAAAAAACAACTTTTTCTGGATGTTCAAGTACCAAGAGTGATATGAGGCCCTCATGAAAATGTCTCACATTCTGTACATTTCTCCCCAGTCTGCAATAAACTCTGGGAAATTGCATTTCTTTCTGAGGGGTGAAGTGCCTGACTTGCACTTGACTTAGCTTTTACGCTTCTCTGGTTTCAGCACTCAACAAAGTGCAAATCATCTTCTGAGAGGCCCTTTGCTGTTGTTTTTTCTGCACTTGATTATTTGCTTCTGTGACCCACCCCATCATTTTTTTTTCTCCACTGCATTATTTAAGGCAGAAAATAACCTGTTTCCCCAGAGGCGAGGAACCAGGTGATGCTGGGCCGCTTTGTACTCAAACATGCTCCACCACTGTGAGCTCAGTAGACAGCTGGGCTGCTTTGGTTCAGCTTTCAAAAGCAGACTTAGCTGTAATGGCTGAAAATACAGCTGCCAGGCAAAAAAATACACCCAAAGTTACATTCTCCTTGAGACTCTCCTGTCAGTTGTTGCCAGTGCTGTGTGCACGCGCTGGGCAAGATGGCTTGCAAGTGGCACCTTTGCACAGTAGGAAACATCCCTCTGAGTTGTTGGTTTTCCCTTGCTCAAGCCCAAGCATGACTTGCTGCTTAGCAGGGCTGGCTGTATGATCCCAGGGCAGAGCTGCCCAGCAGGGTGATCCCGGGCACTCTCTGTGCCCTCCTGCCCTCTGCTTCCTGCCTGCTTCTGGAGCTCTAGGAGGGAATTTTCCCAGCTTTCCCTGAATCACGCTGCTGTAACTCTGGCAATTTGCACAGAAGAGAGAGCAGGGACTCTTTGATTCCTGTTACAAAGGTTGCAGACATGTAAGCTATTTGCTTGCTCCCTTGTTGCAATGACGCTGCCTGAAGCAGCAAAGTTATCTCCTCCATAGCCCATGTTCCTTCTACCCACCTCTCCTCTGTCTCCCTGCATGAGCCCTGGCAGCTGTGTGCCCTGCACCATCACAGGGCTATTCCCAGTAAGCCATGCCTGAACTTTGGGCTTCCTAGAAGCCCACTATCACCTCTTTTCATTCCCCTGTGCACTCTAGTAGCATGTGGAGGCTGATTTTGCAGACGCATTTGGTGCCTTCCACTGCAGAACAAATCTATGGGTTTGTTTGGTTTTTTTTCATTGTTCAAGAAAATGTCCTGGCTCACTGCAAAGGAACAGTGCTCTGAGCATGGGTTAGGACAACACCTAGAACCCACAACAGCCTTCTGGGCTGTAGGTATACAATGTTCCACAAGATCTTCAAGTGAAATAAAAGATGGAGACTACCATCATCCCCATAGGGTACGACAAGCAAGGCTGAAATTAGCACATCACTGCCAAGTAGGAGGAACACAGGACTTGGTGAGAACTTGCCAACCAGTGCCCAAGGCATTTCCCTTCTGTGCAGCCCAGATCCAAAGTCTACCTGAGGTCCGTTGGAGGTACGTCCACTTTGGCTTGGGTATTTTGTGATTCTGTGATTTTCCAGCTGAGCAGGACCAGAGTCCCTCAGGGTCTCAGAGGGGCGACTCATGCTGCTGCAGGCACAAAGCCCCCTGCCCATGTGCACCAGCTGCCTGGGTTGCCTTGGGGCTCATCTTCAAACTAAGTCTGGCAGGCAGCGAGCGCTGCCTCTCTATTCCCAGAAGGAATCTTGCTTAACTGCCTGATTCAAACTCTTTTGTCATCCTTGATGAAACCTCCTGCTGTTAAGTCATTCCCCACTTTCCTCAGCTCAGCTCCTCCAGGATGTTTGGTATTGATGGCCTTGCTGATGCCTGCTCTGACAGAATTTTTATTTTCCCTCCCACACAGCGGCTAGTGGGAGGCACTGATTCATACAAACAACCTGCCTGATCCTGGAGCTGAAAGGCAGCCAGGGGGAGAGCTGAGCTCCTCTGACACACAGGTGCCAGAGCAGATCTTCAGCAGGCATCAGTGAAATAGCTCCCAGCCTGTGAAGGATCCAGGGCCATTTACACCAGCAGAGGATCTTTCCCAAGGAGTCTGAGGTGTTTTGTATGTGTGGTTATATCGGGACTTATGGTTGCTAAAATCAGTGTACAACAGGCAGTATACATCCTATGTCAATGTGTCTATTTCATTACTGAGTGTAGGTGACTTTGTGTGGGGCATATGTTTTCCCACAACACAAAAGTTCATTTTAAAAATACTCTGGTCTGTAGGCTTTCCCCAGTGACTATTTTTCCCCACGCAGCTATTAGCCAATAACATATGTTAGCATTTCTTCCTTAAAAGTAAAAGCTGGCACATAACACACAGACCATGAAATAACAAGATGTGATTAAGACAGTAGCTGGAGCCAACCAAAGCCAGAAAACTCATGGCTGAAAGGTCAAACCTTTATTTAAATTGCTTTTGCAACGGCCAATTTGTTTGCAGGTGCTGTGAATGAAGAGGGAAAATCTTGTAATTAAAGAACATCTGGCATGGAAAATCTCACCTCAGTTCAAGCTGAACAAAGTTTCACTCGCGCTGGAAGGTATGTTCTTGTCATGGGAAATGCCCATCAATCTCAGGGCAGGTGACACTACCCAGTGTTATCTGTAATGAGGGCATTTCTGGGTAAGATGCAGTACATGGGCCAGGAATGCTGCTAAATGGGTGCTAAAATCAGCACCTCCCGCCACCAAAACAGGATGATTCTGTGATTAAGGATACTGAGGTGGTGACAGGGGAGATGAGTGCTATGCCCTGCAATGAGTTTTCAGTGTGATCTTCACGAATTGTTAGTTCTGAGTTCCCAGCAGCTTGGTCTGGGTATCTGAGAGCTTCAAAGAAAAAGTGAGAGGACAGGGCATTTACAGCCACATGGTTGTCTAGCAGCAACTTCCCTTAAAAGGCTGCATTTAGAGGTTGAAATAATAGGGTTTTGTCTGTGGTCCAGGTCCCCTTGTTTAAGAAGCTTTTAGCAAGTGCTCTGTGAGGCTTGGCTTGGTTTTGTGTCCTGGCCCCTCATCCTCCCTGGTCCCTGAGGGAGCATCACTTCTCTGGGCATGGGCTGGGGCCCAAGAGAGTTAGAATACAGCCAAAGGCAGTCGTGGGATAACTGCCTATGTGTTCTCAAAACACTTCTTCCTTCCACAGGATGGCTGGAACCATAGGGGTGTTGCTTTGTTTTGTGTTTTGGGATGGCTTTTTTAGTGGTCCGAGTTCTCACTTCAGTAAGTAAAGGTCAGTCTTACTATTGAGACGTGTTGGTGGTAGAAGCAGAAAGGTGCCCATGAGGCAAGTACCACACAAGTCCCATGTCTGCGTTTATGTCACCATGAATGTTAATTCTGGTTGTCTGGTGTTGAAAAATAAACTTGGTTGCATGTGAATTACTAAGAAGAAAAGCTTCTGGGATGAGGAAATGCAGACTAAGACTAAAGGCTCTTTTGAAGGCTGGATGAGTCTTTCTAGGGGCAGCAGTGGATCAGGCTCAAAATGCAGAGGTATGCTGGACAAGGGTCAGACTGATTTCTGGTTCTCTTCCTGCTGTTCCCACTACCATTTGGTACCTCTGTGGCACTAGCACTTGATGAGAGGAGATGAAGCTGATTACATGCAGTTGCTTTTTGTTCAGCATTTGAGTGCAGCAGGCACCCTCCACAGCCCTTGGCCTGGGTCGTCCTCAGAGCTACTCAGCCTGGGTGGGACAGTCACCTATATACACTGCCCAGCCAGCCTTGGGTGCAAGGACCTTGCACAGCACCTTGAACAGAAGTGTGCTCTTAACTTTGTTCCCAGTGTAAGTTCGCCACGCTTGACCAGTTTGAGCTGAAATATTCCCCCCTGTGGCAGCCACCTCACATGGATCTGCATGAAGGAGGAGGTGTGCAGAAGCTGTCTCTTCCCAAAGCCAGGGCATGGCACTTTGCAAGCTCAGTATGCCTCACATGACAGCTGGCAAAGCCACTCAGTATGGCTTGCTATTCCCCATGACCTCTTTCAGGGTCACTTTTTCTGCTTTTCCTGCTTGCTTCACCAACTAGATGCTGGGCCTTTCGTCAGGACTCGCACCAGCACATATCTTTTTTTCCAACCAGAGTGTTTAAAATGCTTTCTGCTTAGGCTTTCAAATGTCATGTGGAGTGTCTGGAGTCAGTCACCCTTAAGGGCCTCCTGTCTGAGTGTGGCCTGCACCAGTGGCCAGCAGAATAAGGCTGAGATACAGAGTCAAGCTCAAGGGAGCAGGCATGGCCACTTGTTGGAAATCCAGAGAGACTGTGCCCAAAAAAATGTCCCACACGTGCTTTTCAAGAGATAGGCCTGAGGACAAGGTAATGGAGCATCAAAAATGCTAAGGACCCCAGGCAGAGCTGGGACCATCCTCTTCCCATGGAACCTGGCACCTGGCTGATCAAGGCCACCTTTGCAAGGTCTTGAAAGGGAAGTGATGGCAGGTTCTTACATTAGTACCCCTGGATAATGTGTCACAGCTCTTGGCATATGTTGATTTCCACCTTGTGAGGATATTTAATCTTGAAAGAGCTTTGCTCTATATTCCCTGGCAGGCTGTGTGCTGGCTCTACATCCCTGGCAGGGAGCCTGCAGCACATCACAAGTTTTTTTGGCTGGAAAGCTGCAGAGACAGACATGTGTGATGGGATTTTGAATGTCAGGAAAGATGCCTGTTGCTTTCTGCCTGGTCCTGCCTGTAGGCTGCCAGGTGCCAGCTGCAGTGAATCTCTGCTGCTTGCAGTAGGTGCTACTCCTTGAAAATTGGTGTTCTTCCAACAACAGGAACTCAATACCTGCTCTCAGGCAGCCACAAAGTCATAAACTTTTCATTGAGACCAGCTAGATGGATGGGATGATGAGTGAGTGACAGGGAGTGTGGAGATGAGTTTCTACCATGTCCTGGTTTGAGCCAGGATTAAGCCAATTTTTCAGTAACAGGACATACCAGATCATCCTTCTCTCTCTCACCAGGGAGAGATCTTTGGAGAAGAGGTAGAGTGGTGGCCTTGATGTGCCACCATGGGATCCATGAATAGTAGCATCTGTGCTTGTAGCTTTGGTATCCTAGTGCTGCCTGGTTTATTTGTACAGAGGTGGCAAAGCCAGAATGTTTGTGACCATCTGTATTTCAAGAGAAGAACCTAAATTAATGTTACTGGCAGATAGATTGAGAGATTCAAATTAATGCCTCCCTGAGGGAAGGACAATTAAATAAGTCAGCTCATGTCCATCCTGCCAGCTGTCCACACAGCACTTGGCCTGTTAGCTGGTCAGCACTTGCACAGCTGCAGACTGTACCATACCCAACCAAAATTGTTGGGAAAAGAGGGAGGGATGTGGGGGCAGGGTACTGGAGCAGGTGGATGGCCAGGCTGGCATGCAGGAGCAAGCTGGGAAGAAAGGGGACACATTCAAAATAACTTAACTAATGTGTCATTAATTCTGTCTCTTTTATAATAGCTCCTCTACTCTGAAAAGATTCTGATTGTCCCTGAGAGGATATTCTGCTTTCTTGGTTATTGTAGGATTGGAGGGAAGGTTTAGGTTGCATTTGAAAGCCTTCATGTCTACAGTAAAGCCTAAAATGACAGACCAGGGATGTGCTCTCTGGTCCTGGCTCTCAGCTGGTATCATCTGAATGTAGCCTCTGAAGTTGATGAAACTAGACAAATTTACACTGACAGGGTATCTGCCAGGCATTGTAGTTCCCAAGGCTGCCTTTAAACTTAAGCCTCTTAAGCCTTTTTTCTAAGAACACAGCATTTCACACAGAGAGCCTAAAAGTTTTAAAATCAGGGTGTGAAAAGGGAAAAAAAAAAAGGATTTTCCACTGGGAAGAGATCTTAGCAAAAACTCCTCTTGCATTTTGTAGGTTTTGCTCCCTCTTTCATGGGGTCTTTTTGCAGCTGGGTTTCTGGTTTTAGTGCCAGTGCCAGTTGAAAAGAGGTGATTGAAAATTTCTTTGGTGATTCCTTTTGCTGTGCTGGTGTCAGGAAAAAGATCTCTTAGCACTGTGTTTTCAGTCTGGAACTATGTGCAAGGGCATAGTGAGATTTTATTTTTAGTGTAAGTCTTTCAGCAATAAAAAGTTTCCTATTAAATTGTTATGGCCTGTTGCAGAAATCTATATATTTTTATCTTACAAAATTGAAATGTGCCTCTGAAATTTCCATGACACTATCAACCACAGAAAAATATTGTTCTTACCAAACAGAACCCTTGCTGAGAGTCAAAATGCTGTAAATATTTAAAGAAATAAATTACTAAGTAAGGCAGACCAGTGCCCCAGTCTATAAATACGAAATGGAACATACACAGTTGACAAAATGCAGGCAGAAACACTGAATGGGGCCATTTCATTGCCTAAATGAAATTATTTGCACTGCAAAGGCAACTGTAAAAGTAATTTCTGCTTAGTGACAAGCAGCACTCCAAACACGAGGAGTTAAATCAGCATTTTGCTTGCTGAAAGAAATTTCCATCCTGTTTTACAGTCTACTGCACAAGCCCCAGACTTTTTCACCAGAGAGGTTAACAGTGTGGTTAATTGCATACTTTAATATAAATGTTGGGGGCGTTGGGCAGGGGTTGTTTTGTGGGTATTTTTTGGGGGGGAGAAAGGAGGAAAGGCTAGGTGTGCATCTCCACTGTGCCCAGAGTGGAGAGTGAGATGCCCCCATAGCTCTCAGGCTGCTCTCTGGGCATCAGCTGCCTGTGAGCTCTGGTCCTGCAGTGAGGCCAAGCATCCAAAACATGGGCCAGGAAGACGTGCTGGCAGCTTTCGGGACTGTTTATTGTCCAGGAGTTGTTTCTGGTGGGGACAGTGTTGGGGTGCTGTTACTTTCCCCCTCTCAGAGGAGGAGGCATCTGAGGCTGTGGAGGTTGCTCCTGTTGCCAGCAAGGCAATTTCATTACAGCTGAGGCTAAGAGGGGATTTAGTCATAGCCAAATTCATAAAACCATGAGTAATCCGAGGGCTTTTGAGCTCCTGTGGATGCAAAGCTTCATTTTAGCTTGGTGATCGGTTCATCTGGAATGGCAGGTTTGACTGGGACTCCAGCACATCATTTTGTGGCAGCAAATGTTGGAATTCATACCAAGGTGAGAAGTGGCAGCACAGACAAAATGAAAACTTGTGACTAAAAATCCCAGCAGTGCAACAGTATTAGGCAAATTCTAGCTTTCTCTTGTAGGGAGGGCAGGAAACTTGCATGTTGTTTCACATCGATGTTGTCTTTCCTGTTGATGATGTACCAGTATAAGTTCAAGAGCCAAGCTGCATTTACTGCCTGGAGCAAGGAAGTTTGGTGAGTTGCTGTCAGGGAAGGATGTAGGAAGTGGCACTGCTTTTTAGTGATAATCACGCTGACAGTGCATTATGGAAAAACTGTCCTTTGTTCCCTAGGCCCCAAAGTCTGCTTTTTATTTTATGTATTTACTTTTGTATTGCACCATGATCTAGTTTTCTCCCATCTGAGCTGACAGAGAGAGGAATGACTGGGGGGTGGGGCATGGAGATGGTGTGTGAAAGCAGCATATGTAGAGATGTTCATGTCAAAAACCTGGGATGTCAAAGAATTGGTTGTGTTTAGACTTGGTCTTCCCTCTCGCACTTACCTGTATCTTGGGTTTGGCTTGATTTTCTGTTGTTTGGTTTCTGGTTGTTTTGTTTTGGGTTTGGTTTGGGTTGGTTTTTTTTTCATTCTGGTGATATATTTACAGTTTCTGTATTCTATGAGTTTATCCAGAGGCTCTGATATCAGCCAGTACAGGGTTTTTCTAGAAGACCCTGTATTTTTAATGTCCCTTAACAATTCTGACATGTCTTACAGGCATATTTTAAACATCTTTTCAGCTTGGCCATGTAACATTTGACCTCATCTCTGTGGTATATATGACTGAAGAGCTGGAGCTGGAAGGATCCTGCATGGAAGAGGGTTACGAGTGAGCAATGTTTTTCTTTTTTTGAAAGAAGGCTGAGAAAGACAAGTCTAGAAGAGTTGACCTGATTGAGATTCTGTTGGTTCTGAAGTAGAAATATCCTCTGGATTCTTTAGATTTTCTTTGAAGAAAGTCTTTGAGACTAAAGACTAGCTGTGAGTTTCTAACAGTTGTTACTGTACTGCCTAAGAGCACGTGGCATGAACAAAACTGTGTGAAGTTCTATACAAATACAGAAAGGAAAAAAAAAAGACAGTTGCCCACGCTAAAGAAATACACATCTGTGCCACACAGAGTCTCTTTGCCCTTCCTCTCTCTCTGAATTGGAGCTCAGTTTGCTGGGCAGTTAATTGATACCATACACTAAGGCCACAGGCAATGACAGGCATGCTCAACTTTACGGGAGAAATGACCCAAAAATATTTCATTGGAGGCAAAAGATTCTAGATTTAAATTGGAAGCTGGTTATTGTGTAAATGCAGAATTAGATGGGTTTGTATTTGGGTGCGTTCGGGTAATTTGCCTCCTATGGACTCGGTTCTGCTATGAGGGTGCATTTTTTATTACTACTGGGTTTCAAATGATGGAGAGGCTAAACCAAATGTGCACACTGACCACCCATTACAAGTAACAAACTGTACCAGCCCAATCACCCAAGCACAGGCTGCTTCCAGGTGTGCTTAGAAGCATTTTGGCTTATCTAATAGCAGTCTCATTTCATCTCCCATAGATTCAGCTCAAGCAGACACTGTTCCTAGTACCTCTGTTCCTGTCATTTGTCAGATTCTCCTGTAGCTAAACAAGCAAACTCCATTCATCAGCATCACTGCAGGTGCCTGGTAGAGGATAGCCTTGATTCAATAAGAAGGAGGTACTGACGAGAAGACTTGGAGGTATTGGTTGATGAGAAGCTCAGCATGAGCCAGTAAAGTGTGTTTGCAGCCCAGAGAGCCAACAGCATCCTGGGCTGCATCAAAAGAGGTGTAGCCAGCAGGTCGAGGGAAGTGATTCTCCCCTTTACTCAGCTCTCGTGAGACCCCACCTAGAGTGCTGTGTCCAGCTCTGGAACTCTTGATAAGGACATGGAGCTCATGGAGAAAGTCCAGAGAAGGGCCACGAAGATGATCAGAGGGCTGGAGCACCTCTCCTACAAGGACAGGCTGAGAGAGTTGGGCCTGTTCAGTCTGGAGAAGGGAAGGCTCTGGGGAGACCTTATAGCCACCTTCCAGTACCTGATGGGGCTACAAGAAAGATGGGAAGGGACTTTTTACAAGGGCTTGTAGTGAGAGGACAAAGGGTAATGGATCAAAACTGGAAGAGGGGACATTTAGGTTAGACATTAGGAAGAAATTCTTTAGTGTGAGGGTGGTGAGACACAAGCCCAGGTTGCCCAGGCCCTAGAAGTGTTCAAGGCCAGGTTAGATGGCGCCCTGAGCAACCTGGTCTAGTAGGAGGTGTCCCTGCCCATGCAGGGGATTGGAACTAGATGACCTTTAACATCCCTTGCAACTCAAACCATTCTGTGATTCTGTGATGTGTCTGATGGATTTTAACTCATCTAAAGTCTCTCACCATATGATCAAAGAGATGAGCCAGGCACATGATCCTACCTCACTGTAGAGCTACTGATAATTGACTTCCTGGGACATGGTTCAACTACGTGTTGCACCAGCTCTAAGCCACTGCAACACTTGGTATATAGTAATGAATAATGACAGCAAAACCTAAGCATCTGTGGTACTCCACTATCTGTTATGTTGCAACCAGCTTTGCATATGCATAAGAATTTTTGCTGCCATTAGTGAAGTTGGATGGTTGATGTCCCTTGAGGTGCTGGCTTTTCAGATTTGGTTGGTGTTTTTCTCCAGATCCATCCCCTTAGCACCTTCTGAATGAAAGATGAGTTTATGAAATAGACTGTAGGATTTTCATTCCATGAAAATTAATAGGCATCCAGGAACAAAGATAAGCCTACTAGCACATGTAATTAGAGGAAAGCAATCCTGATATTCCCTGAGCAGTCTTCACTCAATTTAGAAGGAGCTCAGACACGGAAACTCTCTTGTCAACCTTTGAAGTTCTAGCTTCTAGGATGAGCTAAACACGTATTTTCTTTCAAAGCATTTGTATTTGAGAGAATCCAGGAGGATAAGTACTGTTTATTTATAGACTCCTCATGTGTCACAACATTATGACGCATGTAAATCACTGCAACTGAAGTTCTGACACATCTGAGAATGAAGGTTGGAGTGCGCCACTCACAAAATACACCACCGCCTGCTGTATCCTGATTTGATAGTCACATCTCTTTCCTATTCTGAGGGGAAACTCAAGCCAGCTGATACCTGGCTGTAAAAGTCCATGTGAAGCAATATTGTTTTGAAAATACATGCTGACTTAATGAACTGCGGGTCAAGTGCTTGGATTCTCTGTCTGGTTTTCCAGCTCTGGCAGAAAAGTCTATGGGATTATGTTTTTTGAAATCCTGCCCTCGGGTGCTGGAGATGGAATTAGATATACTCCATTCCAGTTTGGTTCCTGCTCCTGTGACAGACCTCTTGGATGACCTCCTGCAAAACTTGCAAATCTTTTTAGCCTTGATTTTTATCAAATCTGAAGGCATTAACATGTGCTCCCATGTAGATCCTGATGTAACTCATGGCAGAACAAGCCCTGGCAGTGCTTGAATAACTTCTCTTATCTATGGCAAATACAGGACTTCTTGATTCTTTGGGATCAGTCTACACAATGCTGAGGTGAGAGAGTGTTTCAGAGAAATCCTACAAGTCAAAACCGAATAATCCACCCAGCACAGAGAAAACAGCCGTGAAGCCCCAGTGTTTGCTGTCGTGGTGCAAGGGGTGGATGAAAAGCCACGTGAGGCAGAGGTGTAGGGCTCCTTCATCTCAACTGTCTGTTCTGCAGCCAGAAAGCTTCTTTAGGGGTGGTTGTACCGACTGTCAACAGGACTTGTGCAGTACAGGTACTTAGTACAAATACCTCACAGATACTAAAATAGCTGGCTATTTTTATTCAGCATCTTTGTATCACTTGTCCCCTTTGATTGTCACGTCCAAGATACGTATAGCCAGGCAGAGCAGAGCAGTTTCACAAGGATAACCAGAGAGTGCTCTTTAGACGCCTGGGAAAGCAGAGAACACTTAAATGACAAATGTTTCGCCTAAAATTCTTTCTTTTGAGCAGCTGAGGAGGTTGAGGTCAGGCTGAATCTTCAACAGGTGGACATGGGGGTTGCAGAGCCAGTGAAATTCTTCAGTCTTTTGGCTCGGGCTCTTGACTTCCCACAGTCAAGGCTGATAATTTCTGAAGAAGTATCTGCTTGTGGAGGTGGGGCTTGTATAGGTGACAGGGAACAACAGCGTGCCGGAGGGGGGTGGAGGAAGCAGAGAAAATGTTGCAGTGTTGATTTGCTTTTCATGGTGGCTGTAACCAGGTCATTTTGCAGAAACTGGACTCAGAATGCAAGGTGACCAAGGTACCTGGCATCAAAGGTTATTTGCTGAATCTTCACAAGGAGCTGAAGTGCCTGGCTTCCTCTACACACAGATGAAGCTGCACTGTGAGTTTTGCTGCGGTGTTTCGTCCTTGTGTCCTTTTTAATATGTTTAAAGGATATAGGGTAATAGTAGCCTGATATTGTCAAAACAGAATATAATAGCACGCAGAACAGTAATAGAGATAACGGCCATTTGATGTGTAGATCCATTGTCCTCCATGAACACTGGCAATTAAAAGGCCACCTGCTTAGCACTGAAAAATAATTAAAAAGAACAACTGAAAAATGCACATAATTTGGAGATGGCCCTCTAAGAGTTAATGAAGAGCAAAACAAGTCCTGGGCTTACAACATCTTTGCCTGGTTGTGAAGGGAACTGGGATAGTGTTCAGACTTGCTCTATGGAGAGCTCATCAGTGGTTCTCAGTCGTGCTTTCCAGTCCACCAAAGACTAGTTGAGATAGTGGGGGCTATTTGAGAAAACTGTTTAAAACTTGATTTCTCTAGGTTTGCTCTGGCTCCCCAGAGCATCATCACAGTAAATAAGTGGTCAGGCTGTGGAGATGGATGCTAAGAGCCCTGATTTCCCTGGTAAAACTCTTGAGGAACACTCCCCAGATGACATAAGTATGGGAATCACTTTCCAGTCAGTCTCTGTGTTTATTATGTGCAGGAAGGGGCAACGATTTGAGTGGAAGGCACAGAAACCTTGCAGGAAACAAAAAGGCTGCTGTATAGCACAGGCTTTGGAAAGGCTGTGATCAGAAATGAACGTGGAAACGCAGCGGTGGTTTCTTGTGAGAGCTGCTCCAGAGGGATGCTTTGCCGCACCTCCTCCTTGTAGGTACAGCCTTAGCATCCTCTGACGGTGGGAAAGACCCAAAGGTGGTTAACACATCCTCCGAGATGGAGAAAGGGGCAGGGAAACCCCGCTTTTCTCCTTTTCTGCGGGGAGGGCAGGGCTGAGGGGTGTTAAAGGGGCATTAGGGATATTGAAGCTGTGGGCAGGAGGACGAGATGTGGTAGTAGCAAAAGAAGGGAAAATCAGCTCGGCTTTCCCAGTCTGGGGGAGAAGCTTCCCCCGTGCTGGCCAAGCCGCGGGGGCCGGGGTGGAGGGGAGGGGGCGAGGGAAGCGGGCTGGGAAGCGGGCGGCCGGGGGGTCCTGCCGCTGCGGGCGGCGCTGCTGTGGGGGAGAGGCCGGGGGGGAAGGTGGGGTTGGGGTGGCGGCGCCGCCCCCGGGGGCTCGCAGTGACGCAGGCTCCCGGCGGGGCCCCCCGCCCGTCTCCTCCGCCCCCGCTCCCCCCTTTAAATAGCGGCGAGCGGCGGAGCTGGGGCGAGCGGAGCCGCGCCGAGCCGAGCCGAGCGGAGCGGAGCGGGAGATGGGGCCGCTGGCGCTGCTCGGCCTCCTGGGCGCCGCCGCCCTGGCAGGTGAGCGGGGCGAGGGGCTCCCCGAGCGCCGGTCCGGCGGAGCCCGCCCTCGCCCTGGGGGAGAGCTGGCCCCGGGGCCCCGGCGGGCGTGGGGTGGCTGGGGGGAAGGGAGGGGGGCGGTGGCTCAGGACGAGCGGTGCAGCGCCCCGCTGCTGGAGGGGTGACGCCATCGGGGGGGGTGTGACGCCATCGGGGGGGTGTGACGTCATGCCCGCTCCGCCACGCGTCACCCCGGGCCCGGCGAGAGGGAGCGGGGGGTCGGGGCTTGGGGAGGGCGGCAGCGACACGGCGGGGGCGGAGGGGCCGTCGGCTACTTCTAATCGATCTTTCTCCCCCAGGGCAGGTCCTTTCCCCAGCGGCTTCTAGGTCTCATGTTCTCGGAGCGGTGCTGCGGGGTTTTTGCCAGCTAGTGCTTGGTGCGGGGAGGTGGTTGGGAAGTAGCAAGTCTCGCAGCTGCAACAAGCAGAAGGGCTTTTCTGGGCATGTGGTGTTAAATATTAAAGCCACGCGCTGTGAAATGAAGATTAAACGCAATAGGGTGAGGGGGTTGCTTGGGTTTGTAGCTGTTTTTACGCATAGTAAAAAGAAAGAGCTGCTTGAAAGAGCTGGTGTTGCTCTGGGTTGAGGTGTTCAGCTTTGTGTGTGTTAGAGGTTTCCACATGGAAATGCTTCCAGGACTTTATAGAAACTGTATAATAAAGTCGATTACCTTGATTGTAATCAAAGGGGGGGGGGGGGTGGCAGGTGGGGAGAGAGCCCCCAACCCAGAGAAGCTCATTGGACTTAACCCACAGACCCCATGGGGATTTCTTACCAACTGTTTTTACCTGTTTATCCCATCAAATGTGTCAGGTACCTCTTCGTGTCCTTTTCTGCTGTCTTGCTTTCAAACATCAGCCAGTATCAATGAGCTAAGGAGTTTGGGGCTAGGAATCAGCGAAACATTAACTTCAAGAACTTTCTAGTGCTCCTTCTGCAAATCAATATGCCGAAGTTTCCATGATCTTTCCCAGGAAAGGCTTTTGCTGACGTTTTGGTGAGCAATGGCACTGCACTGAGTCATCGGCATTAACGAAACAAAGCCACGTGGGGATTTCATCAGGGACCCAGCAAAAGATCTGTCCCAGTCTTGGAGATGCAAGCCAAAGTCACATGAATTTGTCCTGCATTTCTCATCCTTTCTTGTGATCATCATCTCTCAGCTCTTCTGCAGAATCAAATACTCTGATTGTAACTGCCTGGGCAGGTTTGGGAAAGCAGAGCCAGGTGTGGGTCTCTGGTCTGTTTTTTCTGCAGTGAAACCCTGCAGTTGTACCATCTGCTGTGTTGTTGCGAGCTGGGCGGGTGGGTGTCCTGCTGCCCAGCTGTGTTGGCAGTGCCAGGGTGATGGCTCCTGAGCACATGTGGAGAGGAAGGCAGAGGTGTTGGCCAGCTGTCTCCAACTGGCAAGTGGCCCCTAGGGAGCTATTGCCAACTGGCTTGGGCTAGCGCTGCCAGCACTGGTGTTAAGTGAGGCATGCTGGCTCCCCGTGGGCTTCCTATCTCTGCTCTGCCGGAACAGCTGCTGCAATATTATTATTTCAAGCTCTGGAGTGGATTGGACACTCATTTTGTTCCTCCTAGCAGGTTAATAAGACATATGTCCAACACCATTTGCTTTTTCTGACATTGTTATGATAGCCTAATGCTTCCTCTTTGTCCGTGTATGTCAGCTTTCATCATTAACCAAGCACTTGCTTAACAGTCATTAATCTATCTGTGAATCTCCTTGGAGAGGCAGTGAGTACAACCTGACTTTATATTCCTGCACCACTGACATAGTGCTCAAGAGGTAGCCTGAAGCTGACATCTTTAGTAGCAAAAGACATTCAGAAGTTTGTTCTGTGCTTTATCACATCAACTGGCTGTAACTCAGAGATGTGCTGTGACAGCATCACTAAAAGGACAAAATCAGATGTTTGCCCTTGTGCGTGTCGTGGTTTCTCATGGACTGGAGGACCAGAGGGAGACTCAGCAAAAAGAGGCAGTGAAGTGGGTCAGCCCCTCTGCTTACGTGACTGTGAGCAGCTTGTGCCATTAAGAGCAGCATATCCAGCTCCTGTGGGATTGGGAGACTGTCCTTTTAGTGGAGAACGTTTTTATTTTTTTTTAGTAGAATGGACCTTGCTGCCAGTTTCCTGCCCCGGTGTGTATGTACGTCCTTATCCTCCGTGCTCAGATGGAGGATGCAGGCAGGTTAGCAGTGTCAGCACTGAGCGCTGTGGTAGTTATGTGCCTACTAGGTTAGTAAATAAAGTAACCCAAAGCCTGGCTCAGGCAGTGCTGAACGCAAAAGATGGGGGAGAGGCTTGGCTCCGTATAGCACCATCTCCCCCGCACACCACCTGGCGTTCTGGGGAAATGGTGGAGTGGGATGTGGTGCTATTTTAGGGGAATTCCTTCTGTGCCATCCTCGTGTGGGTTCCCTGCTCTGACCACGGTTGTATATGCAGAGAAGAGGCAAGGGCTGGAGAAGCACGTTCCTACATATGTGTTTGGGGGAGCAAAAATAGAGGACAGTAGAAATATCAAGAGAGTTATTATTGTGTTCAGTTATTACACACTGATTCAGTGCTGACGGGGATGCCTGCTTTCTCTGCAGACACAGAGAATAAGCAAGATGTTGTTGCTCTCAGGAGTGCAAGGCTACACACTCCTGTCTGCTTTGCAGGGAGCTTCCTTGGGGCCATGTTAAGTTTTTCTGACACTCTTATGGTCAACTGACCCCCTTCGTCTCCACAACCTGCTTTGTGTTCATCTATTACAGAAGATCTCTTACTGTCCCAAGCAAGCAGTATTGCAGAGAGGGTGACAGGTGTATTTAAGACTATCCTGACTCGTGCAAGAACTTCAGAACTGCACCCCAAGATGTATGTTTGTGTACTGTGATTATACAATGAGCCTTGCTTCTGCATACTCGAGTGTGGCTGGCAGACTTGCTTAACCTCACTTCTGTAATTCCAAAGTGTGTGAGAATTGACAAGGTTTATTAATAATACACAGCAGCCATGCTCATTAACCAGCTGGAGACATTGCAGCAGTGATGGCAAAACAAAGCAACTTGAAGGTTTAATTTGCAACAGCTTCTTTCCCAACATGTCCTCAGGACAGGCAGAGGTGACAGGTTGTGCCACTTCCTCCAGGAGAGTTTCCCACTGGGATTTTATCTTTATTGCTTATTTATTGGGGTGGTAACAGACCACTCAGTGAATGGAAGTTTTCCTGGCCTTTCTCGTTCTGTCCTTCCCTCTGAGAGCTGCCTCTCATCTAAGCAAGACAGGATTTCTCTGGTAGGATGGGGACAATAGTTGTTTCAAAGCCTTGAGGAATGGTATCCTATTGGGGAAGTGGTGGGGGGGCACCCAGAGCCCCTTGCAGAAGCTAAAAGACTCATGGAGTGCAATCAGGCCTTGCTTGTTTCCTGTTTTTTACCACCCAACAGGTACAACTACATGAAGACCTAACTTGCAGTAAAGTTTCGGTCTTGGACTTTAAGCACCTTGGTTTTGATGTATGTTCTTTTTGTGCTAGAAATGTCAACACGCCTCTTCTCTCCTGCTAGGCTGCAACTTTGCATTTCTTTTCCATCCTGAATGAGAAAAGTTGTAATGAAAAATATGTCTGGTGTACTGACCTGACAACCCAAAACTCAATCCATCTCATGCCACCAATTTGACTGAGGGCTCCTGTCAGTGATGCATGTTGCTAGGATTAATGAGTCTGTAATAATTCTTTTTCTAGGTGTAAGCACAGTTCCAGTGGAAAAAGACCATGTTGAAGAAATGGTGAGTAGCTGTATGTCAAAGCACATTTCAGAAAATGTCACATGCTCTCCATGGTTTGACTTTAAAAGCTCAGGGTAGTGGTTTTTTTCCATAAGGGTAAACTCTTAAGAGATGATCAGTGATGCAGAACTCAGAGTCCCTTTAACTGTCAGAAGATACCTGTACGCACTTCAGTGCCTTTGATGAAAATGGAAACTAGCTTCTTGGGTCACTGTGGCACTTTGGAAACTATGTTGTTCAGCTGCCCAAAAAAATTATCTGAAATATTATTTGCCAGTACATGTTACTGGGCTGTAAAAAGTGAAATGGAAACTTTGAAGAAAGATTAAGTATTTACAGTTACCAACTATGTAATGGATTTTCTAATGCAGTCCTCCCATTTTCTGCTTTGGAAAGAGATTCTTAACCTGTTGGCTTAAATAAATGCCATTAGCTGCTCTCAGCATCTGTAACCTGACATCATACCCTCTCCAGTTGCTGATTGTGTGAACATTTAGGTTAATAAACACCTGGTAATAACTGCAAAACATTTAAAAGATAAGCAGCTGTATAAATGTTTTATTGTCTGCTCCCATCCAGATTGTCATCCTGAGACTCATACCCCTGGTGATCTGAGCACTTGCTCACAACCAACAGCTTCAACACTTGAAAATCATTTGTGTGAATTTGTACAGAAGAGCTACTTTCCTAGCACTTAGGATTAGAGGAGGTTGTTTCCTTTTCTTCCAGAAGACTATCCAGTTTAACGTTAAGAGCTAAGACAAGCAGGGCTTGCAGCAAACATACACAAAAAATGTGGAGCACATCACTTATAGAGGATATAAAGGTGTTTTTGGTTTGTTGGCAATCCAGACAGTACTTCTGATAACACCTTTGCAGCATCCTCCTGTTTTGAACATGCTTCTCATGTTTTGAACAGTGTTGTGTTTGTTATTTTTTTGTAGGTGCCGTTACCACATGTTGTTTCACTCTCCTTTGTACTGAATAGGGTATTAAATATTTAAAAATGTACAAAAGGAGCCTGTTACCTATGCAAGCAAGAGGGGAGATAAAAAGAACTAATTACTTTCCTCTTCTTACTGTTACGGGAGTGAGGAGCAAAGCCGTTGTTGCCCAAAGGCACAGGAACTTGTGATAGAGCTGGGGATTACTCAAAACTCATTAATATTAGCCTAAACTCTAATCCTAAACTAGCTTTCCTCACTAACTGTGTCAGAAGTAGGATTTCCCTTTTTACCATGAGAATTTTTTCTCCTGTTTTGTTTCTTGTAGGTAACACGGTGCATAGTGGAAGTCCTGTCCAATGCTCTCTCTAAGCCAAATGCACCACCAATTAATCCTGAGTGCAAAGAAATCCTGAAGAAGAGTAAGTACAGCACGATCTGCACTTGTGAAAGGACTTTGTTAGGTGGATTATCACATTTTGGAGCTGGTAAACTGTTATTTCAGCCTGTGTGAAACCAGTGTTTCCAAATTTTAGTGTCAAAGTTCTGGTTTCCTTCTGCGTAGTCTGTCTTACTCAAAGAGCAAACAGCCTGACCTGGTAATTCTCAGGAATTCCTGGTTAACAGGTGTGGCGCTCTGCTTTAGCCACCTGGAGAATCTGGGGGAACTTAGACAAGCTCTTCAGGTAGCCTGAGAAGTCAACAAACGTGACCAGGTTTGGACCACATGCTGAATGCATCCCAGAGGGTTTGGACCACATGCTGAATGCATCCCAGAGGGTTATTAGAACTGGCTTCAAATCACCACCACTTAAATCAACAAGGCTTCTATGCCTGGTGGCAACTGAATCCGCGTTGAGCTCAGGAGGGGGAAATCTTGCTCAGCCCAGGAACGATTAAGTTTGTGGTACTGATTCCAGAGATCTGGAGATGTGTGCTGAAAGCTCCCTGTGGGAGTGCTCCTTTCAGATGAGCTCATTCTTCCAGCATGCTGCTTTGCTGCCTCCATGTCGAGGTGGAAGCCTGCTCACATGCTTCATTACTGTCTGTAGTGAAGTGTGGTTAAGTTTGGTGCTGTGCCAGGCTGCAGAACCCACATCCTTCCTTTCTGCCCAGTTACATTTATTTGGTTACAGAACAATAAAAAGGGTCTTGAACTTAACCTGCCAGCAAGAAGCAATAATGAAACCTGTCTGTCTCCTGCTCTGTAGAGGGAATGATGCATGACCCATCAGAAGAGGGTGGGTTTTGGGCTTTGGAAAGACATGTAATTGTATGTAGCTCAGTCCCAAATTTATAGCAGGTGCTGAATGCTATCAGCCATCAAACTTTTTTTATGACGTTGTGAGTTTCAGGAAAAAACTTGTGTATTTTCCAGGTTTTGGAAAATAAAAGAACACTTACTGGAAAGAGGGTATGGACCATATTTTTGCTTTTTTTTCTCCTCCAGAATGTTGGATAAGAAGCTTTTCAGAATTAATGAGCTATTTTAAAATCTGTGCAGCTATTGTCTGAAAACTCCTAGGATTTGTGTTTATTTCTAATGTTGCTCTAAGACAAGTGAAGCAGAAATATCTTGACACAAATACACTGTTTCTATTGTGGGCAGAGTCAGACTTTCATTTCGTGTTTTGGAAATTGTGGAAGGAGCATGATTTGATTAAATATAACTATTGCAAAACAACAGCTTTCCCCCCCCCCCCCAGTCAATTTAGAACTTTTAAAATGTGCTAAAAGCCCCAGATATTTTTGAGTAGTTTGAAATAGGTGGTTGTCTTTTTTTTGTGAATAAGCATATATGATGGATAAAGCCTGGCATTCAAAGAACTGAATACAGCTCCACATCCCAGTGATTTTAATGGGAATGAGAGTTAATGTAATTCAATACTAAACATGTGATCACAAAGAAAGAGAGAAACTAAAGAGGAAAAATTATTCTGGAAATTTCAGTGGATCTTAAAAAATGCCTAATTAGTTCATGTTTTTTCAAGGCAAACATACAAAATACTAGGAAATGGCTAATTTTAAAAGTAAAATTATAAAATCTGTCCAAATCTTCTTGCCACTTTGGGAAGACTGTTATCTACTTAAACTGAAATAATGCTTCATTGGAGAGTTGGATTACTTAATTATGCTGCTTTTGTGATTGCAGGTGGGAAAAATGGCAGAGAGAGAAGTGAAAACAAACCAATTGAAGTGGGGCATTTGAAAGACCCAGCAGAGATTGAAAAGCATCATACTGGGAGTGTGGAGAAAGAACACAGTCAGGCAGAAGAGGAATCTAAACAGTACATGAAAGGAGATGATGAGGAGAGACTTGCTCATGAGGAAGGTAAAAGTGAGGAGGAGGAGGAGGATGGACACCACACACCTATTCAAGAGGAGAGACTTCATACAGAAGAAAAGAAAAACTATGAAGAAATTAGAGGCGAGGAGAAGAGCTACCACACTGAAGAAGCAAGCAAAGAGAGCAAGCTCCATGATGAAGAGGTAGAACATGCTCTTCTCCACAAGAAGCCTCACTCTGGAGGCAGGAGCACAGAGGAGTTCCCTGATGGGAATGATCAGTACTCCATGGGCCACTGGCATTCAGAGGAGGGCGTACAGAGCCCTTACAAAAGAATTCATGAAGGTGAAGAGGGAGAGGCAGAGGAAGAAAGAAGTGAAAAATATCACCACGAGTCTAAGGAACGTGATTTCTCCCATCAGCAAGAGCATGAAGAATCTGATGAGAGTGAAGAAACAGAAGAGGAAAAGCAACCCTACAGACCCAAACGTTACCATGGGAAGCAGAGAATGGGTGACTCCTCTGAAGAGAAGCGGGGCCATGGTGGTGAGAAGGAGGAACTAGCTGAGGAATCTAACACAGAGCAGGCCTATCTCTGGGACAAAAGGAATTACCATCAGAAACATAATGAAGAGTTTGAGCAGCAGCGTAAGGAGAAGAGTGGTTATCATGGGAGGCATGGGTCTGAAGAGGTGGAGGAGAAGAGGCGTGCAGGCCAGGGAGGTGAGGAGTACAGAGAAAGGTGGCAGCAGAGTGAGGAGAGCAGCGAAGAAGAAAACAAGAGGCATGGCCACAGTGAAGAGAGTAATGAGAAATGGCGCGAGGAGAGGAGGCACCATGATGGATCAGATGAGGAGAGGAGGCACCATTCTGAAGGAAGGACGTATCTTGGAGATGAGAGTGAGGAAGAGCTGGACAGGTATCTCAGCAGTAGCAGCAAGGACAAGCAGCTTCATGCTGGAGGGAGATACCGTTTGTGGGATGATGAAGATGAAGGGTCACAGAAAGCGTATGCTCGAGAGCGCAAAGGGCAGGCCAGAAGACACTACTACAGCACAGAGGACAGTGTAGAGCAGCAGCACTACCCTGGCAACAGTGAGGAGGAGGAGGAGGAGGAGGAGGAAGTAGAAAAGAAGCATCACAGCAGTGATCAGCTGGAAAATGAGGAGAATATGGAGGAGGGAAGATACGCAGAGAGGGAAGAGTACAGAAGCCATCTCCCCGTGGAGAAGAGAACCATGGCATCCTACAGCCCTTTCTACCCACTGCTGTGGTGGAAAAGCCAGCACCTTGAGAAAAGGGACGGTGCCAGAGAGCAGCTTCTGGAGGGCAAAGAGGAAGGCAGGCCTACCCTGAATGAGAAGAGTCTTTTCCCTGAATATAATGACTATGACTGGTGGGAGAAAAAGCAAATCCTAAGTGCTCTGAACCACAGACGCACTGACAAGAGGAATCTTGGCAAAATGAACAGATATGATACAAAAAACCAATATAACAAGATAGATGAACTTGCACAGCTTCTGAGTTACAGGAAAAGATCAGATGAATTCCCAGAGTTGTACAATTCTGGAGAAGATGTGAAAAGGCGTCATGTCCTCAGGAATGACAGAGGAGGTCTGAGCCAGAGGCCTCTGACAGAAGAGGAGGTGTGTGTATCTCCTTGAAAAGCAAGGGGAAGCTGATGTTACATGCACATTTCTGATTCCATTCCCAGGGCAGCTGGTAAACTGTTCAGGGAAAAACTCAAACAAGATTGTCACGTGAAGAGCTAGATCTTCAGTGATTTAACAGTCTGGTTTCTTTGAATTTATTTAGTGGAGCTACCCCAGGGCACAGTTTGTAAAATAAAGACAATGTGCATCTTCATTAGCCTCTGTCTGCTGCAAGACAAGAAGAGAAAGGAGATTTTCTTTCTCTTTGGGCCCTACCTCTCCCTCTAGGATCTTACAGACTAATAAAGATGAGTCTCCACCCATCAGCAAGATGCTCCTTGTGTATGTCAGTGTATCTGTTGCACAAAGCTGGGATGGGAGCAGTGGAGGCTTCATATTCATTTATATAGAGGTTAAATGGCATTAGCAAGTCATCATCATAAACGAGAATTGGCTGCATATGTTTTTTCCCCTTAGCAGCTGGTAAGGTGGAGTGTTCTTGTTGTACACTGTACTTGCTGTGTATTGTAAGCCAGGACCACTGTGACGACAGGGTTGTAGCCTCTGAACAGACTGTCACCTGGGCAGAAGTGACTGCAGGCCTCGTGGGGCAGCAGCTGCAAGGTGGGGTGTTACTACTAGGTAACGGTGCTTCAGAGCTAAAAAGATCAAGCTGTGGTTAGGTCCAGCCCTCAGAATGAGTATTTTGGTACTTTCCCCAGCCCTAATTTGGTTAAAAGCAGGAAATTGCACAAATCTCCCAAGTGTGTGCTGCACTGCTACTAACACCACCACCCCAACCCCCCTCAGCAAGCTGCCCAGAGACTAGTAAGTAGCAGGGGATGTCTGTCTCAGAAACTGCTTTTGTCTCTCACTTTCCTGGAACAAAACATTTGCAGAGTTCTTTGTGTAAAACACTCTTCATGTTTTCACAGGAACAAGAACTGGAAAACCTGGCCACTATGGATTTGGAGCTCCAGAAAATAGCTGAGAAGTTTAATGACAACAGGAGAGGCTGAAGATGATCGGCTTTGGTGTTTCAAAGCTAGATGTAGCTGTCCTCACAATACCTGTTTTTTGTGGTAAATTCACTGCCACTTGGAATGTTGTTTGCCCTAAAACCAGGAAATACTATTTACTGTCCACTATAGTGTAGTGATTTATACAGCTGAAAATGTCTTTCATTTGCTATTATGCTATTGAGATATGAATAGCATGAATTTTAGTATTACAACTTTTCATGCAAGGCAGATATTTTTAATATGCTTGTGAAAATAATGGTGTTAGTGTTCTTCAGAAATATAATTGTCTGAGTTTAAAATAATAAAAATCATTGATCTTGGACCAAACTTTCTCCTTGCTTACTTGGGTTATTTCAAAGTAAGCTGTATCAGATGGATAGGAGCCTTGTGGTTCACCAGTATTGTGTTGTGGGTTTTTTTAAGTTACAAGGAACATATCCATGCCTTTTATTTGCCAGTTAGCAAGAGCATGAGGTGAGAGAATCCCAAATAATTTGCTCCAGTAACTCAGAAATGTCCTGTGAATTATTTAGTTCTGAAAATTGGTCTTTAAGGAGCAAAGAGGTTGCAACACCAAACGGATGCTTGTTAATTTGGAAGGCACATGGTGCTTCACAGTCAATGCGTTACATAGTGGATTGGTTTTCCTACTCGTTTGGTCTCAGTGGTCCCATTAATTTAATCACCTAACGAACGTGCTTTGCTAATATGTTCTTTCCACCTACTGCAGGCAAGCAGGTCATGGTGGGAGCCTGTGCTCTGTGCTGGAGCAGGACCCAGCTTGCACAGGGCAAGTTCCTCAGCAGCTAGTGAGTGGTGGCAGGATGGGCTCTGGGGAAGAAATGGAACGATGTCTTGTGAGGAAGGTGATGTGTGGCAGGAGCCATTTGGTGATCTTACAACACTACAAAGCAGTAACAGAAATGGTCCCATAATTAGTTTTAATTACTCCAAATATCTGGGGTTCAGTTAAATTAAACATTCCCAAACGTGTTCTTTTACAGACTTTCTGCTGTGATGATGTCTTCAGTTGCTTGTATGACTTGGTAACCCATTTCATCCACCTGCTTATTAAATTAAAACACAAACATACTCTCCAATTAACTATAAGGCAATACAAACTGGAGAATGCTCTGTGAGATACTAATCTGTGAGTTGTGGGAGCACATCTTTGCCTTGGGATTTTGGTAAGACCACTCAAATGTTTCATCTTGTTTGGTTAAGGTACATGAAGATCAAATCCTGGCTCAATGAAGCTGACAGAATTTTGACTTCAGCAGGACCATGGTTTCACCAGAGTTTTCCAGTGACAATAAGGAAAGTTAGAAAGTGTCCCAGCTGCAGAAATACTTTGCTGTCTTCAACTTACAATACTGTGCAATTAAGTAGTGCAGCATGGTGCATTTTGCCAACAGCTGGTATGAGAGAAGGTGTCTGTGTATGTAAATACCTAGAAGCAAATTTAGTTGTAGCACAGAAGACTTTATAAATTGTTCAAGTATGTTACTTCAACAATGATTTTTTAATGATTTTTTTTTTAAAGCTCATCTTATGCAAACATGCAGTCATTAATCAGTCATGTTCTGCTTAAAAACATGTTCCTTGAAAGGCTTCAAAACCAAACATTACTCAGTGGCTTCCAAGAGCTTTGTGACAGTGGAATTGCTGCCACAAGCACTGAGAGCTGAGTAGCTGTTGGGACCATTCCTGCCTGGTCCATTTTTATCTACACATTTGCCTCACCTGTTCAAGATTTTTTGATGGGTAATGCTAGATTATTTTTTTTTTCTTTTAAGTAGCCAATACAATTTAGATTAATTTCCATTACTTAAAGGCAAATTGCCTGCTTTTGGCATTAAAGCTGGGTGGTACAATTTAAAACAAATATTGGTGTATTAAGATGCATAATCTTGTTCCAGGAAATCAAGTGAGGCAGAAATGGTGGGTTTGGCTTCTGAAGAAGTGTTGCACCTGGTTAATGATTAATTTGATGAGTAGTTTTAGTAAAACACAGGAATGGAAAGCTTGGTAACTGCTTTTTTGATCTGCTCCTATTTTCAGTGAATTTGCATAATGAAGGCAGTTCTGCTCTGTGCCTAAAGGTAGGAATAAAACCAGCTCCCCCATCTCTTAAGTGCAGCGATACCTTTACCAGTGCAGGCCCTGGCCCTCCTCCTGCTGCACCATTCCTCACCATTCCAGCACCAGCCCTTCTGGCAGCACATGAGCCCCAGCAGTGGAAGCTGCCATTTCAGCTTGCCCGTCCGCACCAGGTTCTCTCCCTCTTCAAAGGGATTGTGTCTGCAGATCTCAGTGGCCTGAAAATCTCTGGTTTAATATCCATGGCCTTTCCACATTCCTTATCTACACATCATTGACCAAAAATTAGAATATACTCACTTGTTATGTTTTATGCCTCTGGACGTGAAAGTTATTGGACGTGGTGCCTTGAAGGTCCAGTGATCACCAGGTTCCTGAGCTACACTTCATGGACACTAAATGCAGGTATGTCAGCGTTGTCCTCACCCGCCTTCTGCCTCTCCTCTTAGAGATGCTCTGTGTTACATCCGTTATTTTCAACTTGCCTTAAGACCTTACAGGATGCACTCTCTTCTCAGTTGTGCTGGATCTTCCCTTACTTGTCACTTGGCAAACTACAAAGGCTCCCTAGTTTCAGACAATTGTATTTCAACAATGTGTCTCTCATGGTAGACTTTGACTCATTCACGTTTCAGTTAGAACAGGAAGAGTGCTGCACCGAGATGTGCTCTTCCACTAGTACATATTGAGTATGCTACATACATTTGAAATGCTAATCATTTAAAATACTTGAACAATTTCTTGGTTTCTTACTTTTATTGGCACAAGCATTATCATGCATTTAAAGATTGCAGGATGGGATTCAGTACTGAGGGCATTAGTATTAATGCTGGAGAAACTGAAGCCAGCTTGGATTTGACCTGAAGTCGTTTTTTCAGGTGTTCCAATATTGTTTATTTCTCAAAACTGAGCTTTTGGTTAGACAAATACAACAGATTTTATTTTTTTCCCCTCAGGTAATTACTTTTAGAACATTATGTATGGTAAGAATTTAAAACCTAACTTGCTTAACCTAACATTTGCCATAAATATGGCAGCCAAGTACCTCTGCCTGCTTTAAGTAAGGAAACTGAGGCAAGAGAATTTTTGAGTATTAATCTCCTGGCTGACGCCGATTTCCTAATTTTCTTGCCTTTCCCTAGTTTCCAGGCTTCTACCCATTGCTCTAATCTAGGTTGCCTCAGAAATTCATCATATACTGGGTGTTGGCAGCTTTCAAAGTCTCAGTCTACCTTCAGCATGTACAGGTGGGACACACAGCAGAGGAAGACTTCTCTTCCCTCACCTGTTTCCCCACTAACTCTTGAAAGTTGAGAAATCCAGAACTTAAACCTTAGTGAAACCACACATCACCTTTCTGTTCCCTGCACGTGACTTGCAACACTTCCACTGGACAGAATGGTGAGAGGGGCAAAGCATGTTTTTCATTTCCACTTACTTGCTGGAAGGCAGAGGAGCTGGTGAAACAAGTTTATGGGTTTTTCATGCAAGCAAGAGGAGAGAAGCTTTCCATAAAAAATGGGAAAAAAAGGGAAGTTACAAAAAGCAGGACAGAAACCTGAAGATACACTGTACCTTAAGAAATCCCTACCTGCTGCTTCACACAAAATATAATCACTGTTTTATTTTGAGCTGATGGTGTCCTGAAGGAGCATTATTCTTACAAATACACAGAATTTTACAGCTTTATGAAGTCAGATGTCTTGATCCCAAAGCTCCAGATTCCCCTGATGACTAAGTTCAACCACAGAAGTCAAGTCCTGCTGGCTGTACAAGCTCACATATGGGCCTAAAGCTTCCCACTGGGATTCAGGTGTGGGTACAGCCAGCAAGGGTATTCTCCTCCTAAAGCCTCTGCTAGACCTTTTTACTTCCAAAGAAGAGGGAAAAGTAAGAAAAAGAAAGTAAATCTCATTAGGAAAAACATCCTGAATTTAATTGAAATGGCAAATGCAAAGTTTAAAAAAATAATTAAAAAGATACACATCATGAAAGATAAAAGAGGAGAATAAATATATATACAGCAACCAAATTTCAAAATAGTTGTATCTTAAAATATGTAACAACTCTCAGGAAAAATGACAGGCAATACTAATGGAGACATTGTTTAAATATTTGGTATTTTAATTTATGAAGGTACACTTTATTTCAGGAGAACATGGGGTCATGCTGTGAAGTTCTGGTATGAGTAGTCTCTTATTGTTTCTTTAGAAAGAAAAGTTTGTGAATGTTGCTGCATGCTTTCTTATATTGAACACAGTTGGGTCCTGTGTTCAAAGGAGACAATGTAGAATGTTTTACCATGATGCTGGTCTGGGAAAATGGGAAGTTAAGTTAGGTGTGTTGATTCGGACTCAACTTGTCAAAAATCTACTTCATCACACCCACTTTTGGCAACAAACAAACAGAAACCCTTCACTGATGCTTTAGCTACTCCTGATGTTCTTTCTGATGTGTGTTTTCAGTGTGATGTTTGCTTCCAAAGGTTTTTATTCTCATTCTGATTATGGAAACTGGTGAAGAGCCAGAGGAATCCCCCCTGCCCTGTGCAGTTCTGCTGCTTTTTGCTGGCAGGTGTATGACAGGTACCATTTCCGTGCTGTCAGGAGCACAGAAAGTACACTTGTTATTTTAATAACAGCAGGACTCCTGAGATTTCAAAACCAAAATCAATTCTTCAAATATTAACAGTGAAGGTCTTGAACTTTGCATCTTTTAGATGATGGCTCTTCCATCTTCAGGGCTTCTGAATCACTGGAGTCAGATTTGCTCTTATCCAAGACAACAGTTATACCAGAGAGCAGGTATCCTCCACCTCCGCTCATTGTCAGTTTTGGGTGGCTTCGATCTGGTAAGACCTTTAAAAAATAAAACCACAACAAAAAAGCAATAAAAAGTCACATTTGATGTGCACATCAAATGGTGTAATTTAAGCTTAGAGTATAAGATGTAATTTTTTTCCCAGGCATCAAAACAAACAGCCATTTGGGAAGTGTGTTTATCTTGAAGGGCAAAGTATCTGCATTACAGTTATAGACATACATAAGAATAGAGGCTGCTGCCTTCCTGATTACTTCTCAGTGGAATTTCTAGCAAAACTATAAAGTCAAGGTTTGGGATACATGAAAGTCTCATTAATGTATTTGGAACTGGTGTACTTTGCAAGAAACTGCAGCTGTTCTAACACAACAGCATTAATAGATACAGTAATTTCCAGTTCTGTCTCTCTAATCTTTATGTAGCTACTCTTAAGACATAGCAATGAACTATCACTTGCAGCCAGGTTACAATTTTCTGTGAACACTTTCTCTTCAGTGATGCTCCCTCCTTGCTTTGACTGTTGTCACAGGTCTAAACTGATGTATATGTGGCCAGGAGCTGGTGCAGTATTGTTCCTAACTGCACCGAGACATGGTAACCCTTACCAAGCCTCACTTGTGTGAACATCTTCATCTATCCATCTCCTACTCATTCCCAGTTTGGTTGCCTGCTGAATGCTTAGTGATTGTGGCCACCCTTGAATTAAGACATCCCCTAAACAACACCTCCTTACAGACTCCAGAAGCCTATGGGTGAGGAGAAAGTAAAATGCAAGAACCTCTTCAGAGGTGGCGAGCTGCTTAGACATCAGATGTGCTTCTGCCTCTACATAGCTGAGAGGGTACTCCACATTTGCAAACATGTTGTTGAAACACAGTTAGTGGAACTGACATTTTTCACAGTGGAGATGTTTTCCCCCCTCTCAGCTGGTTTTCACTGTTCAGTTCCCAGATGGGATAAGTTCTTGTTAGTTAAGTTCCAGGAAACATGTTATTTGAAGACACTGACTTAGAAAGTCACCACCATTCTCACCATTATTTTTTTTTTCAGCTATGAAACACACTGGAAATGAATAAACACTTGTCATTTTTTGCTACATCTCCCTTACATTACATTAGATTGTCCTTCACTTTAGGCTAAAGCAGCACAAATATTGCATTAGTCAGAGTGCTACAAACACTTCAGCAAACGCTTAAATGAAATGCTTTGTAAGTAGAAAAAGTATTTCCATCTGAAATGGTTGCAACGCAGCATTAAGACAGTATTTTTCCCATTGCTCTCAGGTAAAAAAAAAGAATGTGCTTATTCATAGTTTCAGTCAGTCCAAAATGCACTTATTTCCCCAGAACTCATGCAGTTTTGCACTTACTGCAATCCTTACCTGGTAGTTTCGTAGCCAGGTTTCAGACAGCTTTAGGTTAATAACACCGCCTCTTTCCCGCAGCTTTGTGTAACATTCTAATAGTGGCTTAAAAAATATAAAATAGTGGGTTATACAGTAGAATAGACTCAAACCTGAACTGTAACAGCTAAAGTAACATACTTGATGTACCTCTTTATACTGGCAGTAGACAACAAAAGGCCTTGAAGGAGCAACAAATTCCAATAAAGAAAGTAATAAAGGAGTGGGATGAAACTTGCTGGCTACAATCAAGCTGCAAAAGAAATTTCACAGGTTAGTTTTCTGCTTCCATCAAGTGCTGTTTTCTCCTACTTAGCACAGTGATCAATTATAGCTTAAATGTTGCCAATCAGCGTGTTTTCATGGCTCCAACAGCTCCCCAAATATAAAAGCAAATCAAGGTTTCCTACTTAATTAAGTAGGATTTAAGTAATTTCCTACCTAATTAAAAGGACAAAACAGTTGCTCCCTAAAGTGCAGTATATTAAACACACTGCAGAAACACTAATTTCAGCTGTGTTGAGCTCCACAGTAACTCTTGCAACTCAAGAATTTTCATGCTGCTTTCTCTACCCTAAGACCACTGTCCAAATATAGTTTAAATTTTGTCACTGCTAATTGTTGCATAGAACGTAACCTCAATTGTGATTCTTTAAATTGGGTATTCTTCATTAAATACATTTTTATATTAAAAAGTCACTATTTAAAGAGAAAACAATCCCTAAAATATTTTTTAAAGAAATTACGCCCTTGCCAACTGAAAGGCTTCATACTTTGTTCTTCATCCTCATTTTAATATCACACTGTATCTCATGTTTATACATGCTTAAGGTTCTTTACAAGTATCTTGAGTTTTTAATATATAAAAAAAAAATCACTGCTAAACTATACTGCAATAACTGTTCAAGACTCAATATGTTAATAGGTTGTATTTGTGCAGAAGAATGAGCTAGTTAAGCTACTTGTCCAGGATACAGTTACTATATTAAAAGACCAATCCGTTAATTATCATTTTTTCTCCAGGGGAACATACAGCACTGGAGACACCGTCAAACTTACCTAAGGGAGGTAAAAAAGGATGTTCAATTTTCTAAACACAGCAGAGATAAAGAGATGAAGCAATTACTTTACAGTTTGCTATTTGGTTTTGTCTGCAATTTTAGTCTTGCAGGATACAGATTTAACCCTAATTCCAACCTTCAAAAAATGTGTACTCAGTCATTAAGTGAGTGGACCAGAAAGAAGAAAGATGGCAGGCTGTGCCTCAGAAGGTCTGGAATGCTGCACTACCACTGCAGGAGCTCTGCCAGACAACAGGAAGGTAAGTGAGAGATGAGAGACTGTGAGAAACCAAATTCTCTTCTCCCATATGGCAGCCCATATTGCTGCCAGCAGGTAGTCTGGCCAGTCGCAGAATTAAAGTAACGGGTGAGAGGGGAGAAGGTGGAGGTAGAGGAAGGGCAGGGAGGGGGTGTGATCCAATTCTGAACACACGGTTGTCTATAAACCAATTGCAACTTATATCATAGAAATTTAATGGTCTATCTGAGAATCGTCTTGAAAGAATACCAAATCCCTAAGGAACGTCCTCCTCTTTCCCCTTAAAGACTTAGGACAGACTGCAACTCTACTCAATGGAATTTAACAAATAGGTCTAGTAGAAGCACTGGTTTACCACGTCAGGATTTCCACAAGATGGAAATTTTATTAAAATTGTATCTTATACATAAAGTAGTAAATATTGTTAAATTCAGGACCTCAGAAGTCATTATCTAGAAGTTGGTGCCCATCTTTACCTAACAACCATTTTTTCTTCACTCGAAGTCCTAATTTCCCTCCCCACTTCCAATACTAACCAGCTTCTTACCTATCCTTTCCCTGTTTCTCTCTTGCAAAACAAAGTAAATCCCAATTTCCCTGCCTGCTTCTACTCACATGCCAAGTTGTTAGTTGGAATAGTTTCTTTATTCCATGCCAATTTTCCCTGGCTTAGCAATATATGTACCCTGTGGTTCTCGATCTAAACAGATGATGAACTAGAAAAGGCAGATGTCTAAAGAAAGGTGATCCTGACTGACCCATCTGGGACAGTTCCTTCAGGCAACCACACACTTCTCTTTCCCCCCATCGTGCTGAAGTTTTCCTGAAGCAAGAAATCACTCGTCCCTTTGAGGGTATGATTTTTTACAGCTTTCATGCATTATGAAGGACAAAAGGAGGACAAAAGTGACTGAAAACCAATGAACAAGATACAAATACTAAATACTCTTCCTTGAACTCAATCAGCAACCAAACATACTATTTAACACTACAGGAAGAATCAAGGAAAGTCAAATATTAATTTTTGCTTTGCCAGACCATGCACAGACTTTAATTATAATGATGGGTGCAGGACACAGCAGTAAAACCAGAAAAAAACACTCCCACTGCTAAAGAAGTTTAATCCCCAGAGGTGCTGCTGCTGCCAAACAGACATGCAGTGCTTTGAACAGACCTGTTTCATTGCTTTGGAGGAGGAATTACCTGTGTGCACCTTTACAGAAAAGGCTAATTCTACCACTTAAGTGTACTACATGAGATATACTAAAATACGAATGAGCACAAGTTAAAACATTTCATAATAACAAAATGTATACACAAGCATTAAAACAGAACCCATAAATGTGTATTAAAATGTATCTGAGCAGAACAGCTTTATTCCCAGTGAGCCAATATTTGTAAGAGAGGAAAAAATGAATATGTATGTTATTAAATTAACTAAATCAAGGTTATTTGATTAACTCAAATCACTTCAGCATTTGCTAAGAACATTAATAAAAAAGTCACAACCACTAAGTGCTCTTATACTATAATGGAGCTGAATTTCTAGGAATATGCTTATCATATTTGGTTTAAACTTCTGATATTAAATATTGATGTTAAATTGTTTCTTAGAAACAATTGATCCTGGCCAAATCAGGTAACATGAAGTTACAGTTCTTCCTGTGTACAAAAGAAATTATTTTCTAAAAAACAAACCAGACTAACCCACAAAACAACACTTATTTCCAATTCAATAAATTTAAAACCTCAGTTTTTACTTTGCCAGTTAGAATCTGCTGATTTTTATTAGCAATAGTTTACTACTAAATTCCACCTGGATTCTGTTTCTCTTTGGATAGAACACATTTTTTTAATATATTTTTTTAATGTTTACTCATAGCTAGTCAGGAAACTGACTTTTAGATCATGAGATTTCAAACTATTTAAATAACAGAAAAAAATCTCAACCAGGCAAAAAACCAAACAAGACCCAAGACACACCTGAACTGACTGCTTCCTTTTAAATATTAAGAAAAAATTAGAGTATTTTTAAAACAAAGCTTTTACTTCTTTCAAAGGAAATTATCTTCTGTAGGTGTGTTTTCAAATAGAAGACCTGCCTTCAAACAAACTCACCCATCAGCATTCTTGTCTCTCAACAAAGCAGCAGTTTCTATCAGCTTTTTCCTTCTCTCCCACTGTTTTCTTTGCTTTTCCCGAACCTTTGAACAATAAAACAAACAGTTTGCACTTTAAATGGTAATTACATATTAGATCACTATTGCATCAACTGAATTTTCATTTTTTCCATCTTAGATGGCTTCATGAAAGACAAGAGTCAACTTCCAGAGTTCCATTTTAACACCTGAATAAGCTGTATTTCAGCATGTCTGATTCAGACAGCAGAATTTTAAGTATGGAGACATTGTAAAACTTGAATAACCAGAATAAGTATTCTTACATTTTCTTTATTTTCTTTTTCTTTGTTGTCTTTAAATTCTACATCTTCAGCATTTATATCCATTGTCTCTTGTTCTTCTGTTTGGTTAATCTCCATAGCTGCTTCAGTAGTAGATTCCTCCTCTGTTTCCTGTAGGGAAGTCTGCTTCTCATCAGCCAATCCATTGCTTTCTTCTCCCACTAACACACCATCTTCAGGTTCTGAGGGAAGAGTCTCTGTAGAAAATGTCCCAGAGAGGAGACTATCTACTTTGCTGAGGGGAAATTCATGAAGATTATCGAAAAAAGGCTTTGGAAATCCAAAACAACTAGTAGCAGCTCTAACAGGTCCTCCTCCTGGATACATCTGAATAATGGATCCATAGCCTGTGAGAGCAAAAGAATAAAAAACACATTGGAAAGCCGGGGTTTGAAGAACACATTTAAGAATAGGTGAGTAAACTGCCTGCTCTTAATCTGTCACCAAATTTAACAGGCTGTTGATGTATGCCTCAAGGAGGAGACACCTCAAGGTGTCCTTATTGGAAGGACAACAGTTACTGCAACTCAGAAGGGCAAGGTAATTATGCATGCATTAAATACACATTTAGGATTAGCATAGAACATAAAAGCACTGACAAATTGTTAGATAGACTAATTTAATGAAGAAAAAGACCAATTTTCTACAGTAATTGTTACTTACAACTGTGGAGTAGTTTTAATAAAAAATTAAAGCTTATTTAAACCACATTAGTAGGCAAATAATTTCTTCAGCATCCAGACTGTCCCTCTGAAGGAAGAGATGTCAAATGCTTTAACACACTAAAAAGAACTTTTCAATAGTTGTACTGAAATTGCATCTTATTTAATTTACTTCAGCAAGTATCCCTATGGTTAAAAGTTGCTGAAACAAAAACAATGCATAGTGTAAGTGCCCGTGGGCTTCTCAGCCAACAGACATCACATCTGGGTGCACATTATGTCACACTTCCTACCTTTCCAGGCTTCTGGAATATAATTGTCACCTCTGGTGTCTTTGACTGACTTACAATGAAACTAATTCACTTAGCTTGAGAAATAAACACATCAAACTTCTAGAATGCGATCAAGAAAATGTCATATACTACTTATAAATACACACTTTGCTGCTGTTAAATCTCTGGCACTGACCAAAATGAAAGATACCATTTTCAGTGCTGCAGGCTGTCTGAATTCCAGTGTTACTATTTGGGTTTTCTGCCATTCAATTCCCTGGACCTCCCAGCTGACTGGTAAGAATCTGCATACAAGCTTCTGTGTCACTTACCTCCCATGCGCTCCATCACGGCACCCAGCACAAGGCCTGCACATGTTTCCATGACAATCATCTTGTTGCCAGCACGGACATTTCCCAGAGTCAACATCTGAGCTAGGGTGTCATATCTCAAGTGGCTGAAGACAGAGGGTTTTAAGAAATACCAAATTAAGTTTTCTTACAGTTAGAAATACTGTGGATTAGCTCAGGAGGGTATAAAATGTTGCATTACAGGTAGATCTTCAGGAAGAGCATCAGAGTCACCACGCTGAGACTCATAATTAACCAACTGGTAATAAAGAAGCACTAGAACCAGAGCTAAGAAGAAACTAGCACGGAATAGCAAAAGCAGGATATGAAGTAGTGTGCACATATTGAAGTGCACATCTCATGCTGTGTCAGACTGAAAAAATAGGTTCTAAACTTGTCAGTTATTTTCGTTTTCTCTGACATGTCAGTTTTGTAAAGAACAAATGGCATTTGAATGCATTTCCTAACCCAGTGATTGATCCTCAGTGACTTCCATCCATTTCACAGCAGCACCCACCACCTGCAATTTAAAGCCTAACTCTACTGACTGCAGCACCTGTGCTGAAGAGGCTTGGTGATGGCCAAGGAACTGACAACTAATCTTAACAGGTAAATAAAGCCAGGTGAAGGAGATGGGGGAAGGAAAAAGGTTTGAGAAGCCTCAAATAACATAAATTTGAGGGTTTTTGAGAAGCCTCAAATAACATCAATTTGAAGGCTTTTAGTCTCAGCATCTAGATCTACTTTTACTGCTTTAAAAACAGTAAATGGGTCTATCTTAAACACTGTCTCTAACAATGTATCATTTACAGAATCAGAATCCTCAGGCTTGGAAAAGACTTCTAAGATCACCAAGTCCAACCATTACCCAAGAAAAACCCCACCATGCCCACTACAGCATGCCCTGAAGTGCCAAACCTCCATGTTTCTTAAACACCTCCAGGGATGGTGCCTCCACCACCTCCCTGGGCAGCCTGTTCCAATGCCTGACCACTCTCTCAGTAAAGAAATTGTTCCTAATATCTAGTCTAAACCTCCCCTGGTGCAACTTCAGGCCATTTTCTCTGGTCCTAACTTTTCACTGGGGAGAAGAGGCCAACGCCCACCTCACTACAACCTCCTTTCAGGCAGTTGTAGAGAGCAATGAGGTCTCCCCTCAGCCTCCTCTTCTCCAAACTAAACAATCCCAGTTCCCTCAGCCTCTCCTCAAAGACTTGGTTCTCTAGACCCTTCACCAGCTTGGTAGCTCTTCTCTGGACACTCTCCAGCACCTCAATGTCCTTCTTGTAGTGAGGAGCCCAGAACTGGACACAATATTTGAGGTGCAGCCTCACCAGTGCAGAGTGAAACTCAAAGTCAGCTAGCACTCTGATGTCCTCGCCCCCCAAGTCCTGCCCCCAGTGTTAACCACATGTTCTGAAATTCTGAAAACTTCTAATTGAAGAAGATTTTGAATCCCTAACACATTAAAGACAAAAATTCCTGCATCTGGTAGGTGGCTTGTTATTTTGATTACTGAGCCAGAAAACAGAGACGATGTGCCCCTGACCAAAACCAGGTAGGAGGAGACCTCTGACAATGCAAAGAGCCTCTGTCTACACAAGCAATTAGCAAGTTGGCAGTGGTAGGGAAATGGTAAAAGTTGATGCTGCATGCAAAAGTTTTCCTCTTTGCTGCAACAGCATAATGATTCATTTTCTAGATCACATTTTTATAAATTCATCTGCAATCTTTCCATTAACAGGAAAAAAAGAAGAAACATATACTCTGGTATAATACAGGTAATTTGAAAAATATTTAAATATCTGTTATAATTTGAAAAAAGAAACTAAATTAAAACTTACTTTATTTTTCCAGGTTCCCTTGCGTAATACATTGTTGAAAGAATGCGAGTGGATGGTTTTACAATTGTAATAACTGCCTCATATCTGTAAGAAACACATAGTCATAGTCTTATCTTCACCAATGAGAGAACTACTAAGTATTTTGCACATTTAAAAATCCACTTACTTTTTTTTCTTCTTCTTTATGTATTTATCTTGAGCAAACTCTGTTTTGTCTCTGAATGTTGTACTGTTCTCTATTAACTGTTGAACTATTTCCTTGGAAGAAACAATTTATTTTTATTATAACTGGTATGTATTTCTCATTAATTTCATATATATAGTATTTTTTAAACAAGTACTGAAAATATTTTCTTCAGTAGAGGCCTGTATACCATTAACTTCAACTAACATCAATGGCAAAGTAAATTTCTATTAATCAACATGACAAGCAAGGTGCTACCCTAACCATGCGCAGGAATTTGATCACATACTGTTGCCTCTAGGTGATCTTTATCTACATAACACCAGTGTAAAATGATAAAGCTGAGAATGCTTATCCTGAAAAAGGGGTATCTGATGCAGAGGGAGTCTGGTAGATGCCAGGACTAACTCATGAGAGAGGACAGACTCTACTGGAGAAATGAAGAACGGGCAGGATCGTTCCACTCCGGAAGTCATTCATTCTGCTCTTACTGTGAAGCCTCAGTACCTACATATTCTTAGCCCATGCCAAATGTGAATGAGAATACCCTGCTTTCTCTAAGTGATTAGGTATTTTTCATGAGGCAGAGTTTATGTTTCTTGGCAGTTACTATGGACCAACTGACACATACTCTGTCAGTTTAACATGCCCCATTGGAAGTGGGTTGCATGACAGTACCCTAAGTCCTGTGTGAAGCTATACAGGCAAAAATCTTTTACAAAAACAAAACAAGGAACCTGATGTCATATGTAATATTTACTTTAATCCAACTCCCTCTTTGGGTCTCTTATCTGACTTTAGCATCTCTATATATAAGGGTATCTGTTTTCCAGACTCTCCTAGTTCTTCCTCTATAGTTGGACTATTTATCAGACATCTCCCTTACCCACTTACTTTATTCTGCTTCCCAAATTGTGCTAGACTTCTGTACCAGTTCCTTGCACATTGTCAAACTCCTTAGCATTTACTATTTCCTGCAATACTGTCTCTGACTTCCTCCTTCTCTAGCTCCCAGTTTTTCCCAGAATTCCTAGTTTTATTTCCTGATCTCCTTGTTCTAATCTCTCCCCTTTGCCAATCCCAACTCCTCTTCCTCATACTTTCAGGTTCCAGCTGGAGGGAACATTAAGACCTCCAATGGAAAAAAGCTGTCCTTTCTCAGGGTTTGCCCCTGTGCCTGCAATACAACAACAACTGCTGCATAGTTCTGTTTTGGCTGTTGTGATCAAAGTAGTTTAACTGCTAAAATTTAGTGTCTCTACTGAACATGTAGGAAGAGTAGTAGTATAACCTGACCTCACAGGAGTTTGGAGAGGTGGTGGGGAATGACAAAATGAGTATTTTCAATGTGGACACTGCATCTCCCATTGTGCTTTATGAGCATGTTCCAAAACTCACTTGCTGTTGCTGCTTTTCAAGCCATTATTTCATTAAGCCCCTCAAATACTTAAAATGTACTATTGGTGGCATCAAACAGCGTATCTTTCTTTCTTTGCCTTATTCTCAGAAAAAAATTAATGCAGTGTCTCGGTTGTTTGATTTGTTATTTGTTTGTTGTTTTTTTTCCCAGTAAACTTAACATTGAGGAAAGGGCAAAAGCCAAAGGGAAGCTGTGGCACTATGCAATGCCCTAGGAGTACAGGCCACTTCATGTGTTCATCCCAACACCTATCATTCCTCGGGCCAAGGAAGGATTTGGAAAGCAATGGGAAATCAAACCCCATTAACACTGAGGTTGCTTTATTTCAAAGGACAAGCTTCTTTAAACACAGCCTGTGCCGCAAAGACATGCCATTCACAAACAGGAGTTCAGATTTTACCAGACATTTATGGAAGAATAATAATATCTACAGCTGTGAATACAACAGAACCTAAAATGAGTATTCAGCTACAGCTCAGAAGGCAGAGTTAACAAATAAGATGTTTTAATAACCTAACAGTATGATAGATGTATGGCACAGACATGCTGCTGACATACAGAAAAGCCAAAGTGATCTTCTGCCACGAATAAACAGAACAAACAGACAATATCAAAGCTGTCAGACTGATTAGTACATTCTTTTCAAAGAGGTAACACCACGAGCAGCACAAGCAAACAGAAGAAATACCAGTCTAAACTTCTTGGTCCCAGGCATTATTACGCAGGCAAAAGCAGAACAGCTGCTCTAAACAGGAGCAGCAACCAGCAAGATGCAAAGAGGAGATGAACTTGATGTGAGCATAAGCGATGTCTTATTTTTATTAGAACGGGTAAATCAAAATGAGGGAATTTTGACTGGTAATGTGTACAGAACAGAACTGGCTGCAATGGTTTATTTACATGTAAGACAGCCTCACTTCTTGTTGACAAACTGTGGGGTAAAATCCAATCCCTTTTCTAACAGAATGGAACTGATCTCCTGAGAATATTCTTAGCTTTTAGGGTGCAGGTGAAACACAGACATCACACGTGTTCAGCAGGTACCACCTAGAGGCACACTGATAGCCCTTTTGTTACACAGTGTTATTTGTTAATACTTGGGTGTTTATCCATGATCCTTTCCTATGCCTTTAATAGTTTAATTATTGCATTATTTCAATATGTCTGTGGTATAGAAATAACATTTTTAGTCTTACAAAGAAACCAAACTAAAAGGTGATGATGCGAGCTGTATTTCCTCAAAGGTTTTAACACTTCTTTTTGTCTGTTAGGACTTTTGATGCCATAAAAATGCATACTTCACTCTATTGACAAATCTGCCAACCTTACATGAAGTTTTCTCTGAAAATAGCCTTTGCCTTTTTGTAAGAACAGATCTTTAGGAAAAACATTACTTGAGCAGAAGAACAAAGAAAAAACACTGAAGTCTATGCACAGATAAAAAGAACAGCCTATTTTGTAAACTAAAATATAACCATCAAGGTAGCACAGAAATGACACCAAAACCTTATTTTTACCTGTCCTTTAATACCCTTGTCCTTCAAAGCCTTTATGTCATCATGAGTCAGTTTTTGAGACTTTCCATCGTCAACTATGTTACGATTATCTGTACCTGCTTCTTTTGTTTCTAAAGGAAAAGGATATAGATTTGTAAAATCTAGCTCTGAGTATCTTTAAGTTGGAGAAACACACAATTTTAGTTTCACAGAAAGACTTCTCAGGATTAAGCCCACATGCTCCACGGCCTTACAAACTACTGCCTAAGCAATCAATCAAATGTAGTATGTAAAACACACCTTAGTATATATGTTCACCCAAGCTAAGGTTAAAATTTTCTCCCATATTAAAAAGCTTATTTGTTACAGAACTAGTGAAACAGCAGATCAAGACAAAACCATGCACCTTTAAGACAGAAATAATGTAAGTAGTGTTAAAATATGATTAAAAGAAAGCTTTTCCAATACCTTTAGTATTAGCAAAAGAACAAATTAATTGGAAAAAATCTGTCCAAACACCAGTCAATCCCCAGGAATACCTGTGGTAGTCTCTTCCACTTCTTGCTTGGGCTGGAGGTTTCCACCGCTGGTTACCTCAAATGTAGTTCCATAAATATGTCCAATGGCATTATCCAGATAGAACCACTGCTTCTCAAAAATAATTTTTCTGAAACAATAAAGAAGTTAATGATATTAAAAGCATTATTTTTACTGTGTCTGAAACCCACAACAGTTGAAAGTAAACTATAGCTTCATACATGCCATTTTTATCTACATTCTTAAAGAAAAGCATAAAAAGTGAACTTAACCACAAAAAACACATTAAACTGAAAATGGTTAGGAAAACAAAGAACCTAGACTGAGCACACAGTAAGAAATATAACTTGTTTTTTCAGCTCAAAAAAATTCTAGAATGACAGATAAAACAAGACTAAAGCACTTGAATTACATAGTACCAATTTTGACAGAGAAAGTCAGAACAAGGCAAGGAATGAAAGTAATCTGAAGTGCAAAAAGATGGGCATAAACCTGTATTTTGAGGAGCTCCTTTGAAATAACATTTGCCAAAACACTATGAAGAAAACAGACAGCACAGAATGTAGTGTAATCCTAGAAATGTTTAATAAAAATAAATTTAAAAAGAGGGTATTTTATTATCCCTTCCATTTTGATTGCACTGAGAGAGGTTTGCATTTTGCTTTCTTCACACAAAAAAGGATCCACAGAGCCTGTAACTTTCAGGCTGACCTACAAAGGTTTCCCTGCTGAACAGGGACATTACTGATCTTGTTAAATGGAAAAGGTACCAGTGTATACGCCACACTCACATTTCAATCAAAACTTACCAATATAAGCTAAGCAAAAGGTTGAGTTCTTTGTTATTTCCAGTTTTCTACTGACTGAAGTACGCAATTCATGCATATATTTTAAATATTCTATTATCCTTATCCCCAAATACAATCCAGAATTTAAACAAAGCCTAAGGATGAATTTTTGTCAAGGACATTACCAAACCCTCTTAATAAAAAATTAACTACATTATACTTGCTCACGTAAAATCTATTAATGCCTGCTAACCCAGATTTTAAAAGACTAATAAATTATTATAAAAGACTTGAAATGACTGACAATAATGTAGGTACATACAAAATAGTCTGCATGTGCTCAAATTTCATTTTGATGATCATTCTAAACAGAATACCCAACCACAGTTACTGTCACATGTTCTTGGAGTGTCCTTATTCTTATCAGATTATAGAAAAAATAATGCAGGAGTTATTTAATCTCCTCTGGCAATATTTACTCTTTGACTCTTTTAATTCTTTGTTTTATGAAAGGGGTTCCGAACAAAAACTGAAGAGGAACCTATGGAACAGACTTTGGCAGTGCTCTACAGGGTAACAAAGTAACTACCTGACTTTGGTGCCAAATTTTACTGGTGAACATTAAGCTTGTCCATAACCAGCACTCCTGAATTCCTAGGTCTCAGCTATGCCATTTTAAAACCAGTCTCATTCAAGCATAGTACCTTTAAATCTCCATGCTACTGATTCAGATGTTTGGCCACATTGCCCAATACTGACTTCTACACATGGGTCTACAAAATTGTCTGCTGCAAGGGGAAGAGCCCAGGCTGTATCCACTGATTACAGTATTTCCTGCGGGGGTGCAGGCGCTTCTTGCTATGCCAGTTGGCCTAGGAAAAAAAAAAATAAAATAGGAGACCTTTCAGAGCATCCCCTCCAAAGCAGTAACTATCCAGAACTGAGATCTTCCTGTGATCTGAAAACTGAAGTCAGTCCCTGTTATTAACAAGGCAAGGCTGCATCTGGCAGGAGTTACCCACAGATGACAAAGATTCGCTCCTCATGCTGCTTCAACTCTTTTCCTATTCAATCGGCACCAGTTTGACAACGACAGCAGAAAACTACATTAAACGCCTTTGAAAGACTTGCCGGAAACACAGCCAGGAGATCTCCTGGGCCTTGGGGTTTCTGTTTCGGTCACAGCAACCGAGGCAGCACCACAATCTTACCACCTGCAGCGAGGCCGTCACTTCTGACCGGCACAGCAGGAAAGCTGGGGGCCACATCTCCCCACACCGGGACACACACACCTCCCCACACCCTCCTGCTTCCCCTCAGGGAAAAGAGAGACGTGACAAGCGAGGGCTCGGAAGCCCCGGGATAACCCCCCCCCTCACCTCCGCCGCAGCACGGGTACCGCTTTGAAGACATCTTCCCGCTTCAGGACGGCGCAATCCCCCTCACAAATGCGCGGGCCCGGCGCCCGCCCGCCCTCCGCCGCCGCCATCACCGCCGGGGCGCCCGGGAGGGGCGGGCAGGGGCAGGCGGCAATGGCGGGCGCGGCGCGGCGCGGGGCGGGCGGCGCCTGCGCACTGAGGCCGGACCCGGCGCGCGGCGCGGCCGTTAAACGGCTCCTCCCTCCGCCCCCCGGGGGTGGCGGGAGCGAGGTCGGGCCTTTCCTCAGGTCCTTCGCTCCCAGCCCTGCGGGCGAAGCCCCCTCACCCCCCCCCCGTCAAATAATTTAAATGAAGCCTTTTCTGAGAAGGAAAAAAAAAGAAAAAGAACTCTTTCTCGAGCTCGGCTTGCCGTCACGTCCCCGCAGATGAGCAGGGAGCTCAGAGGCCGGGGCTGCGTCCGGGGAAGAGGCTTTCAGGGATGGCGAGGCGGATGGCGGGGCGGATGGCGAGGCAGAGGCCAGAAGGGAGACGGGAGGAGGATGTCTGAACAGGGTGAGTCGGCGCCTGTTTTCTGAAGCCGTAAGGCTTTATCGCTGAGGCAGGTGTTGGCCTCCCGCTTGTCGAAAGGACAGTCTGAGAGGAAAACTTAGAGAACTTAAGTATCTGCATTGTTTTAATTCCCATTTTAATTACTTTCTTTTTTCTTTAGTGAGGTCTCGACTAGTTCAATCGACGTTGGACCAGTATATTCCCTATAAGGGCTGGAAACTTTATTTCTCTGAAGGTATTTTTAGACCAAAATTATATATTTTATTCCTTTTTTTTTTCTTTTTTTTCTTCTAGAACTGGTTATAAGTAGAGGGGTAAGCTCAACCTAAAGCAACTGAACTTTGTTACATAAATACTTCAATACAATAGAGATTTTGGTTTTGTTGCATCTTGTAATCTCTGAGCTCCTAAACTTGGAAAGCCATCTTGAATAGTGTAAAATACATGCTTAAAACCTATGCAATTAGCCCCATACAACCTGCATCTGACAGGCTGGAACTAGATACCTCTGCTGTGATTTTTTTTGAGCCTTTGTACTTGTCCTGTGTCATCTTAGACAAAGTTCTGGCTTGTAACAGGTCTTAAAACATTACTGTGATACTCTAGAGGTCTGTCATCTTCCTCAGTTTTGGAATACAGACAGTGGAAGACAAATTGCCTGTTTGGGTTATTTTGTGAAATTGAATTAATTATGTATATCAGTTACTAATGCATTGTGTTTCTAATTAGCTTATGTTGAGAAGTCTCCTTTTGTTCAGAAGACTCAAGCCTTTGAAAAGTTTTTCATGCAGCGCATTGAGCTTTATGATAAGGTAAAAGGAAAACAAAACACCTCCCCCTCCCCCCCCCCCCCTCCCCCGCAACCTGTTATTGATACAGTAACATGACAGGTTTTAGGTATTTTCTCCATCATAGGTGTGAAAAGTTTAGGGAAATACTTGGATGTGTTATGTTTATAATTTGAAGTGTAGCTAATAACTTAAAATGTTCAACAGGATGAAATAGAAAGAAAAGGAAGCATTCTTGTCGATTATAAGGAACTGATACAAGACAGAGAATTAACTAAATCAATACCAAATATATCTACTGAATTAAGGGATATGCCTCAGAAAATACTGCACTGCATGGGTCTGGCAATTCATCAGGTAAATGCAATGTTCTAATACATACAATTGTAATTTTCACAATGAAAAAACATCAGTGGAACTAAGAGGCAATTTTCTTACAAAGCCCAACTCTGTTTTACTGTCTTACAGAAAGTTACTCTGTATTCAAACTCAGACTCTTTCATCTCTCCACTATTTCAGTGTGATCTAAAAAATCGTGTTTTGAAAATGCTTCAGTTTTTGGTGCATTTTGCTTATTTGTCATCAAAGCAGTTGACTGAAACTAAGTGTAGTTCTAACATTTATGTTACTCCCTATTGGGAGTTCCAGTTCCTGTTTTTTGTTTCGTTGTTTGTTTGTGGTTTTGTTTTGTTTTAAATTTACTGTCAATTACCTGTGCTGTGTGTCCCACCTCATGCAGCAGAACCTTGGCTCTGGTTAGTGAATGGTGAGCAGAGTCAAGGATTTCTGGCTTTCTTGACAGGCAAGGTGTCAGATGTTTGTGCTACAGTCAAACAAAACTCCACACGTTAACCAGCATTAAAGGTTGCTGTGTGGATTCCTTTTGCCTTTTTTTCTTAATTTAAGAAGCAAACACAAAAATATGTTCATTTTAAATTCCATTTTAAATGAAGCTTTAAAGTGTTCAGAAGCAGAAAAACGATGTGTAGTGGGGGTGACTGGACAGCAGAGGGCTCTTTAGACTTCGCTTTAATAGGAGGTCTAGCACAGGGGATGGTAATCAAACTTAATAGCAAACTGAATCCATACTACGTTCTTGTCTGCCCTTCTGTTCTGTCTAGGTGTTAACAAAGGACCTTGAAAGGCATGCTGCAGAGCTGCAGGTGCAGGAGGGATTACCACTTGATGGAGAACCTATAATAAATGTGCCTCTCATTCATGCTAGGTAATGGGTGTTGAGTCTGTTTTGTTTTCTGAAGGGTATATTTGCCTCTTGTCTAATGGTTGTCAGCCTCCATGCACGGTGCTGAAGCCTTACTTATTTTATGGAGAGACTTGCCACTGTGAAGCTATGTCCAGAAAAACTGTATGTTTTGCTTTTTATCTTCACTGTGACAAAGGCTAAACTGTCACTGTGAAGACAAAAACTAAATGAAACCTGCTTGTAAGCTGAACAAACAGCTTATAACTAGAAAATCTTATAAGTAGAAAAGTAATTTATAAGTAGAACAACTACTCCTTGAAACACTGATTAAAACCAGAGAAATGTATTTCAGTTTCTGTTGCTTACTGGGGAAATTGGGAAGGCATTATGATCTAGCGTTTTGTTAGCAAAAGGCTTGTCTTCATGGGAGGCTGATCTGGAGGGTGTAGACTTAAACTATCAACTAGTAATATTAATTATTCCTTTGATGGATGTTTTGACAGTGATGTGTAAGAATTTGTTATTTCATCTTAGCTTACATGTATAAAAGGATTACTAGTAGAAAGTCTCGAGAATACTAATTTAATTTATTTGACTTTAATTTGAAATTAAGCTGAGGCTATACTAATTCTGAAAAAGCATGTATTTACAAGAATCTTCATTACTATTATTTTAAAAATGTGATTTCATGTGAATTCTTAATGAAGAAAACCCCTAGCACAATTATTTATTTTTTTTTTCCTTGTCAGAAGTTATTGCATCTCAGACTTAAGGGATCTGAGGGGGACTGGGACTATAAGCTCTATTTCAGTTTGGTTTGTTTTGATTTTTTGCTGCTGATGCTGGTTTGGTATGGGAAAGCAGCATGTTTTGGCATGGTAGATTTAATTTGGGAGTTCGTCACACTATGACATATTTTGAAGTTTTATTTATTATAAAACTGCACCCTTTTAATTACACAGTAGAATGTGTTTCAGAAAAAACTGTGGCCAAAAAAGGTATATACAAACTCTCAAATCTAAAAGACAGTTATGGATCATTTTCCTGTAGAGGAAACGATTCAACAAGTCAATGAAACATCATGCTCAGAAAATGGTTCTGCAGCGTAGGCAGGATTGAACAATGAGATGGTGGCGTTCAGGGTGCTAAGCAGATATAGCAGGGAAGACCCTGGATTTCTAGAGCCAGACTCTTCTCGTTGGTGCCCAGTGGCAAGACAAGGGACAGTGAGTACCAATTAAAACACTTAAAGTTCCATGTGAACACAAGAAAATGCTGTTTTACTGTGAGAGAGATTGTGTGGTCTCCATCTGCAAACACATTCAAAACTCAACTGGACACTTGCCTGGGCAACCTGCTCTAGTGGGTGGACCCTGCTTGAGCAGAGGGGTTGGACTAAACAGTCTCATGTGGTCCATTCCATGATAAATGACTCTGATTAAAACTGGTTATTTGGAATTATTTGGCTAGGTATTTTTTTGTCATCCCTGACAAGGTATAGTGTGTTGTACCTGATGACAAGTTCATATGTCCTGGAAACAAGAAAACTCACCCTTCTTTTTGGAGCACAGTCATAATAAATCTTCAATCCTTTTGTGTCACAAGAGTAAAGTCTGCTCTTAATCTGAAAAAAGTCAAAGAGACAGTTATAGATGACTAGAAAGTAATTTCTGTTGTATTGCTAGTCTCAGTTGTTTCCAGAAGAGAGGTGTCACTATATAAACAAACTGTACAGCTGTTGAGGTGTATACACTTGGGGAATATTAAATGTTAGACTGCTTTCTAGAACAGGAATCAAGGACTATGCCATGGGTCCACAAAGTATTTCTAATCATTGCTCAGGATTACTGTAAATAATTAGTGTGTAAACCTTTGTTGTTGGGTGTGGGATTTTTTTTCTTTGGTTGGTTTTGGTGGATTTTTTGCTCTGCATTTAAGTATGGTAAGCTTTCAAAATGTTAATGCTTAACTTTTGTGTAGGGTTTACAACTATGATCCAGTAACTCAGCTGAAAAACGTTCGGGCCAACTGCTATGGAAAATACATTGCCTTGCGTGGCACTGTTGTGCGTGTCAGTAACATTAAGCCTCTCTGCACTAAGCTGGCTTTTGTGTGTGGCTCGTGTGGAGATGTTCAAAGTGTTCCTTTAACTGATGGAAAGTATACTCTTCCAACTAAGGTAAGTTAAAATCATTTAACTCCATACTTTTCCCTTATCTGTAGTGATTTAACAAAAAGCAGCACTACTGGTATGAAAAGAAAATAAACCTAATGTTTAAAGCTAGATTAAACAACTGTTGCATTAGAAATAATTAAACTTAACATGCAGCTTTGTAACATTGCATATGTTATCTGAAAAAATTGTATCCTGCATGGAAAAAGTCCAGAGCAGGGCCATGACGATGATCAGAGGGCTGGAGCACCTCTCCTACAAGGACAGGCTGAGAGAGTTGGGGTTGTTCAGCCTGGAGAAGAGAAGGCTCAGGGGAGACCTCATAGCAGCCTTCCAGTACCTGAAGTGGCCTACAGGAAAGCTGGGGAGGGGTTTTTTACCAGGGCATGTAGTGAGAGGACAAGGGGTAATGGATCAAAACTGGAAGAGGGGAGATTTAGGTTAAACATTAGGAAGAAATGCTTTAGTGTGAGGGTGGTGAGACACTGGAGCAGGTTGCCCACGGATGTTGAGGATGACCCCTTCCTGGAAGTGTTCAAGGCCAGGCTGGATGGGGCTGTGAGCAACCTGTTCTAGTGGGTGTCCCTGCCCATGCAGGGGGGTTGGAACTAGATTATCTTTAAGGTCCCTTCCAACCCAAGCCATCCTATGAAACGAGCTGTATGTAGAAACTCTCTTAACGTTAGGAAAAAGAACAACCACCAACAAACAGAACTCTTTTCACTTCCATTTCACCAGTTATGTTTGAAAAACCTCCTTCACCTTGCTGAGGAGGTTTTTTATGTTTAGATTGGATTTCTTGTGAATTTTGTATAGAACTTTCTATTTTAATTTTACCAGTTCTTATCTGGATTTAAAAAGTCATTAGATACAGGAAGATGCCCAGTTATTTTATGTTACCTAATGCTTTCAAGTGAAAAAAAAAATTATCCTCTGCAAGTATTTAAAAAAGAAACAACCCAGACAAACAAAAAGGAACCACATTAAAAAAAAACAAAACACAACAAAAACAAAACAACAACAACAAACAAGCAAAGCCCCCACAAACAAGCATCCATCACCTTCCTCCCCAGCCCAAAACCTTAACCTCAAACCAGTTCACCAAGGGGATCATACAAGTCAGATGTATTTGCACTAAAAACTACAGCTCAGGGCTCAGGGGTCTGTGCTTGATAGCACTTGATTAGTTATGTATGTCCTAGTTTGTAGTCCTAATGTAGCTAACTTTTTTCCTGCAATGGTGTTAATGAATGCACTGCTTTTTTTTTAAATCAAGTAAGGCAATTTCAAATGTTTATTTTCAAATAATGTTGAGAATGAATCAGAGTTACTGTTGTTACAGTGTCTTATTCCTGAGTGCCGAGGCAGATCCTTCACAGCTGACAGAAGCTCTCCTTTAACCACTACAGTGGACTGGCAGTCTGTTAAGTAAGCACAACTTCCCACCTTCTGCACAAAAATATAATGTAACAAGAGTAGTCAAAAAGTGACAGGATGGCTCCTTCTCTGTTACACTGTGTAATTTTAATAATCTTATTATTGTTTGACAAGCACTCTTCAAAATTCGTGTTGCAAGGCAGTTGTGTTATCTGAGCACTTGTATACTTTTTATGTTAAACCTATTCAGTATAATAGAATCTTGGAAATCCCTTCTACCATGACTGAGTTTTTTGAGAATTGCTCTGTTTGTGTTCTCTGCAGCTTTTCTCAACAGTTTCTAATTGCATCTATTATTTAATTATTCCTTTCAGTGAGCTAGAAAAGCCCTATTAAATTACATTGGTATTGCTTATAAGGGCTAAGAATTTGGCAGAAAACAAACCCTGTCATGTTCCAGTCAGTCCTCAGGTATCAGAGGGGTCAGGGGCAGCTGGGCTTCTATTCTGAGTGATGCCTAAATCAACGTTAATAGTCTGGTCATGCCCAAGGTATATATTGGACTACCATGAGTCCACATGCACTACTAACATCACACTGTCTGCCTAGTTGCACCCCACCTGCACTAGCATGGCCACGTTTCAAAGATTTGGTCACGTTCAGGGACACCTCTCATGGCTAGATCAATGAATAGTGTAACTTACTGAAGCAACAGATTCACAGATTCTTTGGATTGATGGTGATAAATTAGCTGCCTACAAAGCAGGTGCAAATACCAAGAATATGAGTAATACAACCTGGCTACTGACACAAAGTGATAAGAAAGGAAAAAAAAAAAAGAAGAAAAAGGAAAAGGAGCTCTAAAGGGGTTTCTGAGTTTCCCAGAGGTGCACTGAGTGTAACTGACTGTTTGAATCTTACCAAAGACATCTTTATGTGGGGAAAGAGAGGCTCAGCCCATCGACTGATCGCAGAAGTCAAGGGTAATCCTGGCAATGGTATCTTCTCTGACATCCTTCCCCCCTTAGGCCAATTTTATAGGGTTGTTATCTTACAGGTGGAGCTTGAAGGACTCTATAGTCATATGTACCTTTGTCATGATTGGTGGAAAACTGTCTCGCTTGGCTTTTAAAGGTATAGACTACATAAAATTCAGAGCACATGCTCAATGAGGAGTGGTCAGCCCTTGGAGGCAGGTAGCTTTTGGGATGGAGGTGTGTTTTAGTATTGTAATGAGATTATAGGACAGTCTTTTGTCAAAAAAGTGACAGATTGTTAGCCAAGAGTATCAAATGTGCAACTTGTCAGTTCTGTAGGACCTTCAGGTCCCCATATTTATTGGATAGTCTTGCCAGGATGTCTCCAAATGTGCAGCTTAGCAGTTCCATAGTACCTTCAGGTCCCTGTGTTTATCACAGAGCCTGACCATGGTGCCTCCACTCCACCCTCTGTACAGTGTCCGTAAGAGTCAGCACACCAAGCTCCCCTGAAGTTGCCAACAACTAGGGTTGCCTGGGGAATTATTGTGGTACAGACTCATTGCACGTTAGGTGCATTCCACTCTATAGGTTATGTCAGTTTTGTACCTTTCCTCAAGGGTGGATGTTGGTTTGTTTGAGAAATCAATGAGTTAACTCTGGGCCAGCAATTAAACCAATAGCGTAAGATGTTTTCTCAGATCCAAGCAGTGGCCTTGGTTCTGCATACCATTCTCTAGCTGTAAGTACAAACATCGAGTGTTATTCCTAGAAGCAAACACTGTCTGAAAATATGCTGTTAATTTCAGCAGCTGCAGCTACTTAGAATGAATTTAGCTGAAAAGCAAAATTACAAGAAAGGTAATTTGTTCTATCCTGGCTCAAACCAGGATATACTTCCAGCAATCATCTCACAATTGGCCAGTTGAATTAACTGGATGTAAATTTGACGGTTAAAAATAATAGTTTGGAGTAATTTTTTGTCTCCCAGTCCTTGAGGTGCACTCAGTAGAACGAAACGGTGGTGCACCTGCCCATTTATCTGCTTTCTATATCTAATTAGCAAGTGGGGATGCCTAAAATGTTTGAGAACTTTGGTATAAAGGAACAAGTTACTGTTTCTACAGAAATTAACAATGTTTAAGTGTAGGAAGGTGGATGGTTGACCTGGTTTTCATTGCTTCCATCCTACTATGCACTATTAGGGTTCTGACGATCCTGTCATGTTCCATGATACACGGACAGAAAAGTTTGTGTTATTTCTTGTCCATCCCATTAGCTTACTGCAGTAAGGGTCTCAGCTTGGAAAAAGCAGGACTCTTTTTCCCACTTCTTAGGTTCAGATTCTGTAAGTTCATGTATTTGTCAGAAGTCTTATTGTTATTGTGCCAAATCACATTGTAAGTATGTTTGGATTTTATTAACGTTCTGTAATAAGTGATTTAAAAATTCATTTAAAAAATAGTGCTGACGTTCTTGTCAGCAGCTCTAGAGGGTGCCGTTGATCACAGCTTGTTAAGAAAAGCTTGACTGAGCTTCGAAGAAAACTATTGGATCTCTTAAGAGCAGAGTCACAACTGTGACCTTTCCAATAACTTGTTCGTTGTTTGCCTTTTACAGCTATACAAAGAGTGAGCTACCGTTCTTGTTACGGTCTGAGGAATTTCTTGGGCTTTGCTAGGGTTACAATGCCATTTAAGCATTCATCAGGCCTCTAGTGTCTGAACTCTTAAGTTTTTTTATACATGAGGTCCATCTTATTCCATGTACTGTACTTATTTCTATGTGAACATGCTCATCAATGCTCAAAAATCTGAATTTTTACTTTATTATTTCTGGAGTTCATAGTTACTGGCTTTCTGGGGTTTATGCATTATGTGTAGCCATTTATTAAAGCCTGAACAGAACAAGTCCATTTTTCCAAATTTAACACTGCCATTTCTAGAGTTTATCAGGGCATTTCTGCTGCCTTTCTTTTCAGTTGGGGAAAGGATTGGTTTGAAGCACACAGCTGCAGGTCTTGTGTGCCATCACTGAATTGGAAATGTTATATATGGAGTGTCTGCTCACCTTGTGTTTTGCAGGGTGCAGGAACTGATGTCAGATGATCAGCGAGAAGCAGGTCGAATCCCTCGCACAATTGAGTGTGAATTGGTTCAAGATCTTGTGGACAGCTGTGTCCCAGGAGATATGGTCACGATTACAGGGATAGTAAAGGTTTCGAGCACTGAGGAAGGTAAAATACATCATCTAAGAACACTTTTTTCCTAGGGTGGTGATTTTCCTAGTGATTACACAAGAATAACAGCCATGCCCCTTAATCCAAGCTCTCAAAGTTGTAAACACATTAAGTATATATATCTTCAGAAGTTCCCAAAGTTCTATAATGAAGAGTATTTTTGAAAAAGCCAGAAGTGCTGTCCAAGCTGTCCGAGTGTCTCATGTCCACTGATAAGAGGTTTTGATAGAGGAGGTTTTGCAACTCACTGGTCACCTCCCTTTACTGTCTCCTTCAAGTGACAGGAGATCTGTCACACTGTTGTGAAGGAGTATTGTCTGTCTTAGCTTGGTCCTCCCTGGAGAGATTTTACGACTTTATTCTTTTTTTTCCCCAAAGTGAAGAAATATGTTTTCCACAGCTGTAATGGAATATATTGCAGAGAACTGCAGTGCTGATTTACTGTGAAATTGCATTCTCTGCCAAATAGTCATCGGGTGGTACAGAAAATGAATAGTTATTGTTACATGTCTAATTCTCCTGCACTGTGTGGGTTTTTTTGCTATTAATACTCAGTGGAAACATTTTACATTCAGTTTTATTTGACTAGAATAATGCAATAATTTTAAAAATTCCTGGAAAGCTTCATTTATTCTGGGAGATTATCACCTCTGTACACATATACCTTCCTAATGCAGTAAAATATTTTGTTATGCACCTAACTGGAGGGAACCCAAAGAACAAATATAGCTAGAAAATAACTTTGCATCAATTTTTAAAACTGCAGGTGTTCATGTATTTGAACATTAACATTTTGTACGTTGCTGTACTTAGTATTTCTGAATTGCCCTGTGCCATTTGTGAACAACATCAGTACTTTGTGATAGAAAAATCATTCCTTCATCCTTTCTGAATTTACCTACAGGAACTTCTAAAAATAAGAATGACAAGTGTGTGTTCTTGTTGTACATTGAAGCAAATTCTGTCAGCAACAGTAAAGGACAAAAACCAAAGAATTTTGATGATGAAACTTTTCAAAGATCGTTTATGGAATTCTCACTTAAAGACCTCTATGCTGTTCAAGAAATTCAAGCTGAGGAAAATCTGTTCAGGCTCATTGTGAAGTAAGTTGTGTCAGACCTAGACTAGGTCTAGGATTAGACTTCTAAATCCACCTTCAAACACATGTGACATAAGCTGATCTTAAAACTATGATATCAGAGAGATTTAACAGACTTTAGTGGGCAGGGGGCTTGGAAGCAAGTAGAAGTTTTGCAGTGGGAATTACAGAATTCTGGGAGGGATTTAAGGATACAAAGAAGTCGGGAGTAAAAAAGTAATTAATTTTGCTCCTCACTGAGTAAATTCCACTCATGCACTGTTTTGTTCTCTGCTCTGCTTCTCTATAGCAGAGAAAAGAGGTGTGCAAACTGAGCAGATGAAGCAAAAGACCCTCAGTCCAAACTGAGAAGTGTTCTTTTAGCTGCAGGGTCCCTCAGGCCCTGCCAGGGAAGTCAAAGAACACAAAAATAGCAGTTTTCAAAGGAACGTTACAGGTACTTGATTAAGATAAGGGATCCAAAAGCCATTGGGAAACTGGTTCTCTGTTTGTGTGTGCTCAGGTGAAAGGCTTTTCTTATTTTAAGCATCTGAAAATTGTTATCTGAAAATTTCAATAAATTTGTTGCTGCTGATTCAAGCTGGTTCTGTTGGAAATTCAGCAACAGCTTACTGAAGGTTTTATGTTTATGGAAGCAATTTGTGATGAGAGACAGAACAAGTAAATATTTAATAGTAATACAAGACTTACATTCTCCTTATGTTAGTATTCTTTGTTTTTCAGCTCTCTTTGTCCTGCAATCTATGGCCATGAGGTAAGTAATTTAACAACTCTGCTTGCAACTTCAGTTTGAAGTGTTTATGCCACAGTAAACTAAAGGATTTATAAAGTTTATCTGGGGTGGGAGAAGGGGCAGGGACTGTGTTTATAGGTGACTAACTCACGGTCGCTTCCAATGACGAGGAGGTGGCAGCCTTATACCCTTAAGTTCAGCCATCCAGAAGGAAAGGGTTATTACAGCCATTTCTAGGGAGCTGTCAGTACTGGTCACCGTGATCAAATACTTACTAGTGTTTGTATGTGCCACTACAGATTGTAAAGGCAGGTTTGGCCCTGGCGTTATTTGGAGGATGTCAGAAGTTTGTAGATGACAAGAACAGAATCCCGGTGCGAGGAGATCCACATGTTCTGGTCGTTGGAGATCCAGGATTAGGGAAAAGTCAAATGTTGCAAGTATGGATTGATTTTCCATTTTCTGATGGTATTTTTCTCGAATTCCTTGCTACCTGGAGTTCTTGCAAGCATGGTAAGGTAGCTGTGCTAAGTCCAAAGGGTTGCTTGAGCCTGGCTCGAACTAGCTTTTCATGTAGGATGCCTCAAATATAGGATAATACCCAAAGGATCCTTGCAGAAGGGATCCAACCTCTTAAAACACTTACCAAAGCAGGTATAAGTGGCCAAACCTGTGGGCTTTCAAGTATAGACTTGCTATCCTGCCCTATATATAAAACTATTTTTTTTTTTCACCAACTGTAGTGAGGAGTTTCACTTGTATTTTCATCTAGTTGATCCATTGTTAAATAAAACAAGTACACTCTTGGAACTAATCCAACTTTAAATACCACGGCACTCAACTTCTGTGAGGTTTAACTCCATTTTCTTTTATCCTACTTCTATGTTGCTAGCAGAGATCTTGGCTTTTTTTTTTTTTGAAAAGCATCTGCTGCTGCATTTGAGTTTTAATCTTGGTGGGCATTTCTGCATGACTATGACAAAATCAGTAATAGAACTTTTTGTCTTAAACTGAATTATTTTAGTTTTCCATGTCTCTTCCCATGGTTACTTAGAAGTGAAATAGGGACCAAGTCTGGGTCTCTAATGTGGACGTGTTCTGTTAGGATATGACTTGCACTAATTTAACCAAAGTGATGTATTTTTACGGAAGCATCTTGGCAAACAATTTTTACATTATTTTTTTGTTGAATGTGGACTCTAGCATATGGTAAGTGATTTGTTTTTTCACATTGTTACTAAATAACAATGTCATTCAAGAAAAGCTAGTAATCTGATTGTTCTTCAAAGAAGACTCTGAGACAAAGTTCCTCTCAGTCATCACTGTCACAAGCAAAAAAATCCCACAGACAAAACCAAAGCTGAGTAAGAGCGAGGGTTTTTTGTTTGTTTTTTATTCAATACTCTGTGCCTGTCATATCTGGCACTGAACAAATATGCTTTGGGTATTTTAAATAAAACAGAGGCACCAGTAACTATAGAGATTTACAGGAAAAACCTTGGGAAGGCACAGAAACTATGTATCTGTAGTTCTCTGACAAGTAGCATGTCCTCAAGCATTTCAACATACATTGAAATGTAGGTGCTGTGCCCAAGGTCCTAGTAGTTTTGGAAACACAGCAGATGTGGCTGTGCTGCAAGTATTGCAACTCAAGTTATTCCTACTGTTTGCAGAAGTACGTCTCTTGATGTTACTGGGAGTTATAACTTCACTGTTGGGCCACTTTAAGTAGAAGGAAACAAGTCTGGGTTTACTTTTGTTTCCCTAGAATGAGACTTATACAATTCTTCACTCAGGGGAAGGATAAAGCATTTATTTCTCTTCTAGGCTGTGTGTAATGTTGCTCCTCGAGGTGTTTATGTTTGTGGCAATACTTCCACCAGCTCTGGCCTGACTGTTACACTGTCTAGAGATGGTGTTTCTGGAGATTATGCCTTGGAAGCTGGTGCTTTAGTGCTTGGAGATCAAGGTAATACATGAAATGCTATGGGTTTTGTTTCACCGTATGTGAGGGGCAGGGATGTGTGTACTTCTGAGTCTAAGATTAACTGCAGTGCTTCCACAACAGTGCACTAAAACGGTGAATTTGAAGTATGATATTGGCTTTCCACACCTTGGGAAGTTCTGAGCTTCTCCAGTGACTTGTCTGGAGGTGGTTCCTGCTTTCCGAGGGCTTAGGATGTATATGAAGCTGGAGTTCTGCAATTTATGTACCATCCTTACTTGATCTGTCAAAGAGCTAGGATTTCCTTGTTGATAGGTCTCTGACTTAATGACAGATGACAGGACCTTACTGGTTTTGAAAAACAGCTGGCTTATAAGATTTGTCTTCCTATTTTTAAAAAGCTTTTTTTGTGATCTTAATGTATAATCAAGCCACTGTGTCTGCGAGCCAGGCCAGCTTCATAGTGGTTCAGCTGGAGCAGCATGAAATGAGAACAAACCTTGCTGAAACAGAGACTTGGTCTGATGTCTCCCGCAGTCCCTGAGATGTTAGGTTGGACTCCTGATGACATACAGTCTTACCAGATTGCACAATGATCACTGGATTCTATCATACACTTGTCCATCAGTTAATATGTTTTGTAATAAGTCTTTGTGTTAATTGCTTCCAGGTATTTGTGGAATAGATGAATTTGATAAGATGGGAAACCAGCATCAGGCTTTGTTGGAAGCCATGGAACAGCAAAGCATCAGCCTTGCCAAGGCTGGCATTGTTTGCAGTTTGCCAGCTCGGACATCTATTGTCGCTGCAGCAAACCCAGTTGGAGGACACTATAACAAAGCCAAAACGGTGTCTGAGAACTTAAAGTGAGCACTTCCTGAAATGCTGCTTATGTAGTTCATGTTCTGGAGTGGATGTTTCTGGCAGTCTTGTAGCTTTTTAGTTTTCTGAAGCTTGAACACTAAGTATAATAATTTTCCATGGCTTTTGAGAGAGAAATTGCTGTTCTACTTTAGTCTGAATGAATGGGACAGGATTCTTTCAGTGTCTTTGAGGTGGACCAGAGTTGCTGTAATTTTTTTCACTTTTTTTATGAGCACTGCATGGTTTTGTTGTCTTCACTCTAGAATGGGGAGCGCTTTACTGTCGAGATTTGATCTAGTTTTCATTTTGCTGGACACCCCAAACGAAGACCATGATCACCTGCTGTCTGAGCACGTCATGGCCATCCGAGCTGGCAAGCAGGCAGCATGCAGCAGCGCTGTTGTGACTCGTGCCAACACACAGGATCGCTCTGTCCTCGAAGTTGTTTCAGATCGACCGCTGCTTGAAAGACTAAAGGTAGGACCTGTCCTGTGACTCCTGCTATGCTCCTTCCTGTAGTGTTCCTTGCATTGGTGCCTGGCAACCCTGACCTGCTGGATGCTCTGTCGTCCACTCCCATCCATCTCATGATAATTGGCTCTGAATTAAAGAGGAAGCATTTAAGGCTCCAGCCAGCAGTTTCTACTGTCTGTTGTAGCTACCCACCCTGCTGGAGCTGCTAATAATGTGTCTCAAGCCATCTTTATCTTCACACAGAAAATAATTCAATAGCTGAACTGGTTTGCTGATTTATTGTTTGTTTGTTTGTTTTTTTCAGTTGCAGTAGTGAGAAGACACTGCATGAGATGCTCTAAAGCAAATTTGCTGTGTTAGATTTAAAAAAAATTACAGAAGTGGACTGGAGATTATAATTTGTTATAACACAATGTGCTTTGAAGTATTGCATCTGAATGAAGCAGTGTAAACAAATCTGCAACTCATGACAGATTTGGAGATTATAGTAGAGGAAGCATATTTCTTTTTTAACTTAAGTGATCAGATTGAGGGCTGATATCATCAAATACCAGGTCTTGGGAGAAATTTCCCCTTCTGGAGCTAAACCTATGCACTTTTGGAAATGTGATATCAGCAGTGATGGTTTAATCTCATGTGGAGCTGTATCTTACAAAAATTGGGACACTGGATTTTCTCTTTTTGAGAAAGAATTCTTGATATTGTTAAACATATTTGGCACTTCTTATCATTGCAAATGTGAAGAAGCTTCTGCTGTTTTTTCTGAAACGGCCAAGCATGTTTAATTACAAGTCCAAGCATAGTATATGGACTTCCTCAGTACATGGTTCATATAGGAAGCACTGAGCCGTTACAGTGAAGATTTCACCAGATAAAACATGGAAAATTAAGATGTTATGTTAAAATGTGTATTGTATAGGATTCTGACAGACGGAAATCTAAGTTCCTTGTAATTGGGTTAGATCTTACCAGGAGAAAACTTTGATGCCATTCCCCATCAGCTGCTGAGGAAGTATGTTGGATATGCTCGGCAGTATGTTCACCCAAATTTATCTCCAGAAGCTGCTCAAGTCCTCCAGGAATTCTACCTGGAGCTCCGGAAACAGAACCAAGGAGTAGACAGCACACCAATCACCACGAGGCAGCTGGAGTCACTGATTCGACTTACAGAGGTAAATGCAAGCTGTAATACTTAAGGGAGTGAAAGCAAAGAGATTATTCCTAAGCTACTACTGATGTCCTAGGATTTTTGACAGCTTATTCAATTCTATGGGGTTTTTTTGCATTTCAGTATACTTTACTTCCTCTGGCTCCCTGGGGGATGCACCTGTTTTAACTTCCAATTTGTTGTGTTTTAAAAAAAAGAATACAAGAGACATAAAAATGATTAAGAGCTACTCTTGCTTAAAGCCTTTTATAAAGTAAAACACCCTTGAGGGGGTGGGAAGAGAATATATCACTTTTTCCCAAAAAGAGAAAAAGTAGGTGCAGGCAGTAACAAGCTGCTGCCCTTTTTGAACATCAACTGCTGGAGTTTTCCTAAACACTGTGCCTTAATGACACTGTTTATCTGCTGCTTCCCGATAATACACTCTTAAAAAGCAAATAAGCTCCAAGCTATGGGCTAATAATGCAAGCAGGAGATGACAATGAAACTATCGAAAAAATAACAATCTTCCTCAAAATCTTGTAGGCTCAGGTTCCATCTCTACTCCTAGAATTTCTTCCTGTTGTAGGGTGATAGTAGCCTTTTTTCAGATCAGCTGTAATATATCTTAAATATACCTTTTGTGGGATTTTTTGTTTTGTTTTAAGGCACGATCAAGGCTGGAATTAAGGGAGAAATCTACCAAGGAAGATGCTGAGGATGTAATAGAAATTATGAAATATAGGTAATACACATTGCTTTAAAAATAAATAAAGCAGCATGATGCTGTTCACTCCAAGACTTTTTTTAATAGATATGCAAGCACAGTGGAGACCTACTTTATGAAGTTTAGGCCCATTATACAAATATTCAGATTTGTTATGTCTTCTCTAAAAACTGACAGCAGCCCTAAGTTTAATACAATCACTTAGACCTTTGAGTTGTATCATCATAGCAATTATGTATGTCAGTGCACAGTAATTTAGACAGGAGGTGTTGCCAAATGTTTTTTTCTCTTGTGTGATTGCTCTCAGTTGTGGTTGATCAATTTAAGTTCAAAAGTGATTTGGGCAGATGCTTAGTCTAAGTTTCCTAGGTAGTGACTTTTATTATGGGATGGTTTCCTTTGTGACTTCTGAGAACTTAGTTTCTCAAGCAGTTATGTTCCAGGAGGCTATTTAATGCACTCTTGCTTTTACTTTCTGTTGATCTTTTTAATTTTTTAGCATGCTGGGAACCTACTCAGATGAGTTTGGAAAACTGGACTTTGAACGTTCACAGCATGGGTCTGGGATGAGCAATCGGTCACAAGCAAAAAGATTTGTTTCTGCCCTAAACAGAATTGCACAGAGAACTTACAACAATCTCTTTGACTTGCAACAGCTTCGACAGATTGCAAACGAGCTACAAATACGAGTAAGTCTGGAAATGAGGCACTTCTTCAGCAATAAACTACAGGATCAGTCAAAAGTATTGATTGCAAAATGGAAAGGCACATCTGTTTTACCTCTTTCAAGTGAACAGAAATAAGCAGTGATGACTACTTCTAGGCTGAACACTCCAGAGCTGCCTTTGTAAGATTTGCTAATCTTACTGTTTGACAGTAACAACTTCCTGCACTAGTAAGGGCTGGTTCTGCTTCTGAAGCTTTATTTTGTGAAAGGCAATTTTATTTTTGTTACACTTTGCTTCCTCTGGCTCCCTGGGGGTTGCCCCTATTTTCATTTCCAAATTTAGACTGCTGCAGTGTCCATGTTCTATTTCAGCAGTGCAGTGACGTTTCAGCTGGGCCTTCTCTGACCCAAATAGGCCTTTTGGGTTTTCATTCCTGCTTCAAGCATCCTAATGTGTTAACTTGATAGGAATATTATGTAGGACAGATGGCCACAAATGTGTTTTATCCTGCAATGGATTTTCATTTTGTACTTGGGGGGATTTGAGCCAAATAAAATTATCAACAGCTACTTTTTGCTTCATGATACAAAGCTTAAATGCCAATGTAAAACATGAATTTCAGTGTAATGAGTGAAAAGTAGTGGTAATGAGTTTATCTTTATGGAACTTATTACAGGCAATAAAGCTGCTCTTTTTGTTACCTAGTTAGTCTGATTTGGCCTGCTGGGATAAGATAACTTCTGTTTCAAAACCTGTTCATATGCTGACTGTACATAAGTCTGGATTTGGTCTAAATCATGTCTGACAGAACATGTTACTGCCAGCTCCCTTCTCACATAAGCATTCATTCAGAGACTAGTTACTTCAAGCTAATTAAATTCTCATTTTTCCCTTCATATATGGAATATTTTTTGTCCATTCAGAGTTCTATACCTGTAACAAGTACTTGGAAATGAGTGAGAGTGGTAGTAATCAGACTTTCCTTTGGCAGATACTTGGGTTTCAGAACTTGAATTTATCCATAGATTACTCCCTATACTTTCTGCATCTCCTGAAGTGGACAACACTTGTTCTATGTCACACCACAGTAAAACCAGTGTGTAAGAAAGCACAAAAGGGTGCAGCTGGCTGTATGCCACCTATAGGTCAACTGTTTGCTGAGGAAACTCACTATTGATAGCTCAGTTTATTTCACTGAGTTCTTTTAAAAAATGTTTATATTGCTTTCCATCAGATAAAATGTCATGCTTCCAATTTTATATTAATTTTTGCTTTTCTCTTCCCAGGTATCAGATTTTGAAAGCTTTATTGGATCCCTAAATGATCAGGGTTATCTTTTGAAAAAAGGTTCAAGAGTTTATCAGCTTCAGACTATGTAAAAAATGCTGTGATCAACTTCCTTGTGACGTAGTTGTTACATCTGGAATGACCTTCATGACCAGCAATGAACTGGGCTGAGCTGCAGTCCAACACGGTAGCCAATGCACTGCTGGTGCTGTTGCTTCCTGAGATGTGAGAATCCCTTTGAGAAACTCAGTGCCCACAGGCTTGCTTTAAGCTGCCATAGGGCAAGCTGACACCTGGTACTGCTGCTTGACTCATCCCATAGCTCTGCTGGCCCAAATGAGACTGTAAAACAAGCGTATACCTCATCATTCTTGAGGACTGGAAAGTGTGTTTTAATACTGATCTTCTCACAATGCCATAACAGATTTTACATCTAATCTTGGTGACATTGGACCTACACATTTAAAACTAGGAATCTTTCAAGAGAAGATGTTGAGTTGTGGTTTTACTACTATAGTTCATTTGAGGAGTTTGAAGTATGGAAATGATTCAGAAAATCTTGGGAACTTTCAGGTTGATACAACACAGGTTAATAGCTGTGAGAAGTGACACCTTACTGAAACTGACTTAATTTTCTGCTTTGCAGCTCTGTATTTATTGGTCTTCATAGCTGAGATTTTATTTTAAATGCAAGTCTGATTTAAGAAAATATCCTTATTGCAATATTGAGTTTGTAAAATAGGAATTGGGTTTTATTTATGTCTTTCATTAAACCTTAAATATGAGAAATCTGTGGTTTGGTCAAGTGTTATACAGTAACAGTGAACACTGGTGTGGCTGTTAATGACCATTACATGACAAGAACATGTTAAGGATGTTTCTATGTAACTGTTCCTGCTACAGAAGAATGTGTGTCGCACAAGAGTAAAGTGTGGAACATTTCCTGACTTTTATGACATCAGAAGGAATGTTTCCTGACAGGAATGTTTCTTATGACATCAATCATGGTCTAGTGCAATAAAATGGCCTAGGAGGAGCTTTCTGTGTAAGTATTAAACTGCCGCCCCACTCTTTTTTTTTTAACAAATTCAAGAATGCATTCTTGATACTTCTGTCTTCCCCTTTTTATTTCTAAGGTGAGATGATACATGCAGTGTGAAATAATAAGCTTACTTACTCCTGCTTTTTATCAACATAAGGATCTGATCCACATTATGCTTCTATAGCAGTTTTTGTATGAAAATACAAGCACAGATTTGAAAGAACATCTATTGAATTTCTTGATGCTCCCTCAGTGGGGTGTGAATCTACTGCAAAATACTGAAACAAAAACCTGAAAACTAGTTTGACAGATGAGAGACTGAAGACAAAACAACAAAACTATAGCTCTACATATGAACTCTTTTTAGTGGCAAGCAGCCTCCTCTTTCCAGGTGTTTTTTTGGGGGTTTTTTTGTCATTGTGGTAACTGGTTAATGGTGGTTTTAAATGTATGACCTGTCAGTGGGGGCATACAGTATTTGTCATCTGTCCCCGAGTGTTAGTTAGCATTTAGGCAGCATAGGAGACACATCTTGCAAACTGGGAGTTAATCCTACATGACAAGGCAACCTGCTGTGTCAGCAAAGGGGAAGTAGGTGTTAGACATTTATATGAGGTTTGGGGTTTTTTTTTTTTTGTTTTCCACATGTAAGAAATCTGTGTGTTCTCATAGTTCCAACTTCCACAGTATAACTGGGGCATAAGAGTTAGAGGACAACACTGGAATTTCAGAAGAGGGGTTCCAGCTTTCCTCTGGAATTCTGGGGCCTGTGTTTAGAACCACAGCATGGCAGAAGTGGGAAGGGACATGTCCACCCTGCTCAAGGAGCACCACCTCTGGCCCTGGTACCCAGGTCCATGTCCACTTGGGTTTTGAGTATCTCTGCAGCTGGAGCATCTATTCTCTGCCTGCAGAGGCACTTCCCAGTCAGGAGTTATCCTCACCTGGCTGTAGGACTTTGCACTTTCCCCTGTTGAACATCCTGAGGTCCCCATCAGCCCAATTATCCTGCTTCGTGAGGTCCCGCTGAAAGGCAGCATGACCCTGGTCTTTCAACCTCCCACCCTGCTTTTATAGCACCTGGGAACTTGCTGCTGGTGCACCTTGTCCCAGACAGAAAACGCCAACTAGCTCTGATTTGTTGTGGTAAAGGAATGAATAAAGTATCAAGGGCCTACATATTTTAGCTAATCTTTCAAACATCCATGAAAGAGGTAGAGTTAGATATTCTATGCGTGATCAGTTATTTGGTTCTTGGCTTTGTTGTGGGGTTTTTTTTAAGCCTCCCTCTTTTTTGCCAGCTATTGATTGCTGTCACCAAAGCTGACTGAACACCTGGGGGGTCAAGCTTCAGCTGCGAGATAAACCGGTGTCGGAAATACCAAAAATAACAATGCTTTAGTGTTAGGTGGGTAGGAGCAAGCCTCAGAAGGAAATAAACGATTGCACTTGGAGAAGTCACCTCTCCTTTCCCCTCGAGCTGAAGTAAACGTGGACGAGGGACGGTGAAGAGTAAGCACCAAGAACAAGAGACTCCTTAGGTTCTTTGAGAAGTCACGGTAAAACAAACTCTCACGTCCCTCCGTCAAGGGAGGGAGCAAAAAGCGAAGCCGCTCCGCCGCGAGGAGGAGGGCGGCGAGGCCGGGCAGCCGCCCGCCATGGACGCGGCCGCCCGGGGTCTCCCGGGGCAGGGCGCCGGCAGGGAGGCCCGAAACGGGCGGAAACGCGGCGTTCTTTCCCCGCCTTTCTCCTCTCAGCGGGGACGTGTTTTTCCCTCGGCCGCCGCGCCCGGCAGCCTGCCGTAAAGCGCGCGGCTCGGGGGGCCGCCGTAAAGCGCCGCAAAAAGCCGCACGTCCCCCTTCCCCCTCGCCGCCCAGGCGCCGCCCGCGGCCCGTCCCCTGTCCTCCCGCCCCGCCAGGCTGCCGGGGCGCCGGATGGCGGCGGGAGGCCGCCCGCTCCCGCGGGCAGGGCCGCAGCGCGCGTAGGCCCCGCGGGCGGGCAGCCGCCACCCCGCACCATGCTGGCGGCCGCTTGGCTGAGCAGGGGCCTCTGGGGGCTCCTCCGCGGCGCGGGGCGGAGGCGGGCGGGCGGCGGCGCCAGGCCTCTGGCCGGCCGGGCCGGGCCGGCGGCGGCGGCGGTGTCTGCGGGGCGCGGCGGCGGGGCGGGCGGGCGCCGCCATGGCAACGGCGGCGGGTCCTGCCTGGCGGCGGCTCTGGCGGCTCCGGCGCCCGCCCTGCGGCAGCGCCAGCAACGGCTGCTGCGCGCGGCCGGCCCGGGCTGGCGGCTGCTGAGCGGCGGGGCCGGGCCGCGGCGGGCGGGGAGCGCCGGGGAGCGGCCGCCCCAGCAGCCCCCGCCGGAGCGGCGGGCGGCCGGGCGCTACGCCGAGCTGGTAGGTGACCCGCCGGGCGTGTTGTCCGGGAGCGCGGCAGCGGCGGCGGCGGAGCTGCTCGCCGGGGAGCGGGTGTCACGCCCGGGTTTCCCGGCGAACGGGGGCTTGTTGGGCCTGTCGGTGGCGGCGTGTTTTCCTTTGCGTGCCTTGCGCAAGCGGCAGGCTGCTCCCGAGACGTGGCAAGGCTGTCTGGCCAGCTCGACTTTTTAAGTGGGTGCTTTGCCTTGAATCCTCCTGCTACGTGCCGAGTAGGGGCTTGCCTTCCTGGCGTGACGTTTCTGCTTTCTTGCTTTACAGTATGAAAACCCCTGGACGATCCCCAACATACTGTCAATGGCAAGGATGGGTTTGGCGCCGGTTTTGGGCTATTTGATTGTTGAAGAAAACTTCGATGTTGCACTTGGTGTCTTTGTTTTGGCTGGCGTAACGGATTTGGTATGTTTACATCGGTTAGGAAATCCTTTGGGGGTAGTGTGGGTTATGGTGATCCCGTTAACGTGCTGGAATTTGGATGCCAACACAGAGTGGAAATGCCTGAACAGATGAGTTTTTGTGTTTTCCTAGAAACGGTATATACATGCTTGGCCACATTGAGAAGGGAGCTCGCAGGTAGCTGAAGGGGGGACTCGGTGTTGGTGGAGCAAATGGGATATCAGGATAATGCCATGGGTAGGCATTATCCAGGATCACAGAATCGTGGGAGTTGGAAAGGACCCCTAGAGGTCATCTGGCGGCTTGTTACCGTCTGCAGGTGCACCCATCATAACAATAATCCTGTGAAATTTAGAGCACCAATTGTGTTCCAAAATCTGGAATGTAATGTGGAAAAAAAAGGTATAATACAAATTATCGTATCATTGTAAGGTGGGAGGCTTCACACTTCATCTTAGTTAAACTAGGTGTATTATGTGAAGTCATTCATGGAATATCTCTAATAGTAACAGAAACCTAAGAACAAAAATAGCTCGTATAACAGAGAAACCTTGAACTTTGTTTTTCCTAGTTGGATGGATTTATTGCACGAAACTGGGCTAATCAGAAATCAGCTTTGGGAAGTGCTCTTGATCCTCTGGCTGATAAAATTCTCATCAGTGTGCTCTATGTGAGCCTAACTTGTGCAAATCTTATTCCAGGTGAGGACACGTTGTTACTTGCATGTACTGTATAACGTATATAAACTTAATTGTATGTATTCTAGTATTTCCTGTGTTTCTGGAAGGAAAACTATGTATAGCTGGGAACTCTTTCTTTGTCACTTGCGCTTTGCTATTTGTTCCTATTAAACACTTAAAAACCAGCAGACCCCATGAAAAACTGCCCCCAGCAGACCTCATGAAAAGCATCTGTTGCCGTGTACAAAAGCAACTAGCATATACTGCTATTTTCGAATTAACGAACGAGTTAGTAGCTGTATCAGAAACTTTCACATAAACTGGATTGTCCAGATTAAATTCTTTCAGAAGTCATGTTAAAAATCTTCAGTCATACATAAAACTTGTTCAGAGAGTGGTTGAGAGTGATTCGTATTTTGTGCTCTTCTGGTTTTGTTTTGGTTTTAATCATGGACATGATTTTTCACTAGATCCTGTTGGCTTGGTTTTTCAGTTCCACTTACTTCCATGATTATTCTGAGGGATGTAGCGCTCATTGCTGCTGTTTTTTATGTGCGGTACAAAACTCTTTCTCCACCGGTAAGTGCAGAACGTTAAACAAAATCATATAAACATGTAATCATCTTATTTTGGTTCTGTATTTTTACATGTACAAAAGATGAATAAGCCGTTAACAAAGTTGTTAAATTTGCTGTTAACAAAGTTGTAACCAAGAGATTTTAATCTTGAGACTTGGTGGTTGCTCAAAACTTGGGTGGGTAGGCTAAGATGTAATGTTGTGCTTGTTCTTTTGCCAGATAGATTTGCAAGCAGAACAGTATCACCTAAAATAGTTTTCATAGAGGTGTGTCAGAGCTACTGATAACTTTTTTATGTGCATGAAGTATCATAAATCGTGTAAGAGCAGTAACAGTGTAATTCTTCAGTGCTACAATTGACTTCTCTTCTTCAAACAGGTATATCAAGTTGAATATGCTATAATTGCCTTTTTTTTGTCTTCTCTTTTCTACCACAACAGAGAACCCTCAGTAGGTATTTTAACCCCTGTTACGCTACTGCCCAACTAAAACCAACATTCATTAGCAAGGTAAGAGAAGTAACTTTTTACGAAAGGTAACTTGGGGTGGTGTCTTGTTTGGAGGGAGGGGGCTGTTTACTACTACTGCTGAGTGCAGTTTCACAGTAGTGCCAACTACTTCAGAGGCAACTTAAATACTGAGAGACCTTTCCACTCTGTGTTCTGTCAGAGCACATGCGAATTTCAAGTGTGTAAGATACTTCATTAAAAGAGGTCTTTCAATATTTTTTTCTGCATATAGACTTGAACCAGTAATAAAAGTGTATATTGGAATTCCTTGCATAGCACGTCTTCATTTTTGTGACATTTCCTGTTTTGCCTTTATCAGATGAATACAGCGGTTCAACTGATTTTGGTGGCAGCTTCTTTAGCAGCACCTGTCTTCAATTATGTGGACAGCATATATCTGCAGACATTATGGTAACTTATCTCTAAACTTTTTTTCAGATACTTGAATGTACCCCTAAAGAGAGATTAATGTGGTTGTGTGGAACAAAAATCTGTGCCCAGACTATGTAATAAACCCATACAGCTGAATTTTTACACATTTATTCTTCACTGGCACAGTAACTAGGTATTTGTTGGTACTTCATTTACTATACAAGCAAAAAGTAGTAAAATGAAAGTAGTTAAGATCCAGGAATGATAGCTAATAAACAAGTCTTCAGAATAGACATGGTGCACACAGGTGAAGAGTAAATCCAGGTTAATAGAGTGTGAAGAAAGGCTGTAGGTTCATTACTTATTCATACTGTAAGTGTCCTTGAAAAATGAATCCTGATACCAGTAAAAATAAATGGGAAGTGTTTTCTTATTTTTGCTTTATATTGTACCTGCTATCTTGAAATCTAGGTTTCTGAAGCCTCTTTGAAAAGCACCTGAAGAAATCCAGTGATTCCTGCTAGACTATAGGAAGGAAGGGAGGGATTGAATGAAAACAGGCATACAGGAGTGTACCTTCTTAAATAATGGCTGTTCCTTTCACTGCTATCGTTGGAGATCTGAACTGTGTCTGGATCTGAACTGTAGCTGAGGGCAGGTGTTACAAGTGCAGTTATTTCTCCTGAACAGTTAGGTAAGCATTTAGAACAAAGAGGCTGAATAGCAGATAGCAGAGTTACTTAGTAACTTAGTTTAAAATAGTGGAAAATCCACTATTACTTGTCTTTTAGAAAAAAAAAAAACCACAAAACTTTTCAGGAACTAGGAATGTTGATCTTAATAGTCAGTGTGGTTTTTCATCCTGTTGGAAAGCCAAATTTGTAACTGTGTCTGTGAAAGATGCTTCCCTTGATGCTTGTCTGGGACTCTATGAGAGGGGTTACCATGTTGTGAGGAATTGGTAAGTGCTGGGTATTGCTTACCAGGGTCCTCTGTAAACAGTCTTCAGAATTACCCAGATGAGTCTGGCAGTGCGTCCAGGGAGAGCAGCTGCAGTAGAGGGGCAGGACTGTTGCAGCAATGCACGCCTGCACAGTGTCAGCCTTTGACACAGAGGAGCACTGCTCATTTGGAAATATATATGGTTGTTACCCAACTTCTGGGAAAGGAACAGAAGAGGCTGAAGCCAAAACATGGGCTTTAGCTTTGGAACTTGGTGAAATGCACTTTCATGCTACCAAGGCACAGTATCTCTAATCAGTCAGTTCTCATGCTGGTGAGTTGTATTGGCTACAAATACTGAATCTTTTGTCTTCCCTTCTCTGAAACAAGTGATAACATGGTTAAAAGTTCAGCCTAGTATGCAGTTAAACAGAAGTATGCAACTGAGCACTGGATGTCAGTTTCTTTGTTATCTCACTTAGCACTGAACTTCAGCTTATAAAGCGTAAACTGCATTTCTGTAGGACGTAGTCTGTGACTGTGCGTGGAAAAAAGCAGGGAAAACTCTTAAAAAACCCACTTCTAACGATTGTACTTAGACTCAAAGGACTTACAGGAACTGTTTTCCCCCAAGGTGCATCACAGCTTTCACAACGGTCACATCTGCGTACAGCTATTACCACTATGGCCGAAAGACGGTTCAGGTGATAAATAACAAATGAAGTATTCCTGCCAGGTCTCAGCAGTGGGATGTGCTGTGCTGCCAAAGATGGTTGTAAAGCAACTCACTTTTGGATCAAGAACTCTTGTTTTTCCGCTGAAAACATAGCGTCACAATGAAATGAAGTTTGAACATGTACTGTGTATATATAGAGACTTCTCAATGTATTTTTAATTTGTTTAAAAATGAGGTTGTTTACAATAACAAATAAATAATATTCTTAAAGACACAGGTTACTGGTTGCTGCCATGTGCATTCTGAATAGCTGTATACTGTTTTTTGAAGCCAGAATATGCACTTTTCACCAGCTTTTTGTGCCATCTTCATGCAAAGCACTAAGGTAGACTGAAATCTGAGAAGAAGCAATTATGAGAACAAATTTGTACCTCAACCTAGGTCAGTAAACCAGCATTGCTCCTTAGGACTTAATGACATACGTCAGATGGCAGCAGAAGAAATCAAGTCATCAAGGAACAGTATCTTCAGAAATTTCAACTGGAGCAGTAGAATTTTACTTTATATTCTGTGGTGATACGGATAAGCCATGAAGAGTTACTACCCGACTCCCTTTTCTTCTAAAATGCAGGCTGCCATGAACCTCACTCATCAGAGAAGAGTTTTGAGTCTCAGAAGGGTCAGCTGTGCAGTGACGAGTCTGTACCCACATGGAGATCTTCATACTATATATTCATGTTTAGTGATTGAAAGAAACTCTCCTGTATCTCCAGATTCTTTAAAGCTTCTAAATATGCTGTTTACCGTGGAAGAAGAAGGACATTTTAAATGTTGTCCAAATGAATGGAGAGACTTAATTCTTCCTGTGCCTCTAGTTTCAAGAGGTGTATGCTCTGATCTCCCTCAGGCAAGGACAACTTGCAGGTGGTCTTTGCCTGTTCTCTACTTAGAATAAAATGCAGAATGAAGCACCAGGTAGAACAGATCATATTGATCATAAATTTATGTTTTATATTTCCAAGCAACAGGTGACTTCTTGTATGTAATAAAAAGGTGCAACTGTGAAGGGCTTAAATAATTGAAATGGGGGTGCTATGTGGTACCGCTACATTATTATAAAAAGAACATTTACTGTAGACGTCTCTTGAGAGCACACAGTCTCTTTTGTGACTGCTTATATACACAAAGCATTTTAATATTTTTATATTAAAACTTACGTGGAATGGTGCACAGAAAAAACCCTTGATTTGTATTGGTACCCATTTCTTAACTGTCCTCGTGTTTTGTGGTCTACCCTGCATAGCCCAGTGAAGGCATAGAGAGCAAAGCCTATGGAATTTTCTTTAAAGTGTCTGATTATTTAGTAAAATAGAGTACTTTTTCTTGAAGAAACAGGTTAGAAGGCAGGAATTGTACCCAGTCAGGTCATTCCTGTTTGGTTTTGGTGAATGGGATGGGGTTTTGGTCGGGTTTTTTTTGTTTTATTTCAATCACGGCTACCTGTGAAGCATTGTATGAAAGGGCCGGGGCCCGGAGGAGCGCTGGGCAGCGAAGGCTCCGTCTCGGGGCGTGTCATTAGTCCTGCCTGTGCTGATAATAAGTTAAACGTGCGGTTCCCCGGTGGTGCCTGCTGAAATGTGTTAAATAAAACTGGCCGGGACGAGAGAGCCCCGGCTTTCCCCACGCGCGGCTTCGCTGCTCGGTAGCTCCGCTTCGGGCGCCGAGTGAGAGCTGTCCCTGCGCGGCCGCCGTACGGGCCGCCGCGGGTGGGCGGGGCCGGCGGCGTCTCCCCCCGCCCCCCCGCCCCGCACGATGGCGGCCCCGGAGCCGCCGCCGCCGCTGGAGGGCTCGAAGCCGCTGGGCGGGCTCCTCAGCGGCATCGCCCAGGCCGCCTACTACGGCAACGCGGGCATCACGGAGGAGCTGCTGCGCGGGCAGCTCTACCCGGAGGCGGCGCCGGAGGAGTTCCGCGCCCTGCGCGCCAAGATGAGCGGCCTCCTCCAGGTACCGGGGGCTTCCCTTGGCGGGAGCCGCTGATCTCACCGGCCTCGGAGCGTGTGGCGCGCCAGGACGAGCCTCTTCCTCCCCGGGGCTGTGGGTGCTGCCGCGGGGTGAAACCGGCCCCCTCGGCCCGGGGCGGAGGGGCAGCCGGGGCGGGGCTGGCAAGGCCCCGAGCACGGCCCGGCCCTGCCCGCGGGCGGGCAGAGCAGCCCCGGCCCCCTTTGCCTTCGTCCCGCTGCGCGGGGAAGGGCCGTGGCGGCGGGGAGCCGGGGCCCGGCGGGGGTCGGGCCTTCCTCCTTCGGCGGCTCCTGGGGAGCGGGAGCCCGTCGGGCCGGGAGGCCTCGGGGGGTGGAAGACGATCCTTGCGTTTCACGCTCGTGGACCGCTGCTTTAAGAGCTTTCTGCGGAAAGCTGCTGTGTAAAACACGGTTTTGTTACGGGCAGACTGCGTTTCGGGAAGAGCGTCACCCGCGCTGAAGCACGCTGTTTTAAACAGCAGTCAGGTTTTTTGCTCTGTGTGTAAGAGAGGAGAGGAGGCGTTTTTCTCCAGAACGGCTTCCTTCTGCCGTCCGCTTAGAGCGAAGAGCGCGGCGTGGTTCCCGGCAGCACGGGGAGCCTCCAGGCGGGAAATGCTTGGGCGGCCGCTGCCACCCGGGGGTTACATCTGCTGCTGTTTTGCGGGCTTCATACGCTTGATCGGAAGGTGCTTGGTACGCCCGTGTCAGGAAAAAAAAAAAAATCTACATAGTTTTGTCTGAATCATTTTTCATGCCCAAGCCGCCGTGTTTAGCAGTGAGCTTTACATGTTGTCTTTTCCCCTTTCTGTAGTGTCCTTTTTACGTTTAAGTAAAGCTCCGAATGTTTCCTTGCTGTCCTTTCCCTGTCACTGCGTGTTGTTTTTACTGCATGCTGTTTGTGTTGCTGTAGATAAGTTCTTCTCAAAGCGTTATCCTTTAAGTTGCTGTCCTCTAAACAATACTTAAAATTACTTTGTGTTAGTCTGTATGATGAGAAGGATGTCAGAAAGCTTAAAAGGAACTGGCTTTGCATCCTTTCATCTGTGTTCTTACTTGCTACAAGGTCAAAAGTAAGTGTGTATGTTCTTTTAAAAAGAAAAATTAATGTAAAACGTTTTGGTGTTGTTTTTTTTTTTAATCCTTATATCACTGCTTCTGTATCAGGAGTCAGGATGTTAGAGCAGACATGCATGTTAGCCCGGCAGATGAACAGTTAACTGCTGCTTTAAATGACCGAATTGTTAAGTGCAGTGTCACCAGACTTCGGCAGAGAACTGAGCTTGGTCTCTCTTAATTACCCTGTGCCCACATAAGGAACCGCACATGTGGAGCACAGCGCTTCAGTTTGATGTTTCTTCATCGTTGCTCGTGCCTGAGGACAGCTGCCTGGGTGGGCAGAACATCTGCCACATGTCCTGCAGGATGCAGTATGCCAGTTAGGAAGTACATTATTGCCAAAACTGGGGGGGGGAGGTGGGGGGAATGGGTCAGTCTTGCCCCATTCTTACCTTTTGACAATTGTGGTACTCTCTGGACTGCTCTGTGAGCTGACACTTCTCTCTTGAGTAACTCAAAGGGAGGAAGAAGAAGAGAATTACTGCAAAGTTCCTGAGTTTGAATTGTCTCATGGAAAGATCTGATGAAGGTCAGAGGTGGTTAAAGAAAACAGTTGGGACTGCATAGCTAGCAGTGAATGGGAGTGGGAAGCAAGATGTGCTCTTTCTTCTGTAGCCAGCTATTTTGCTTGCATACTGAAGTAAACTCAAATCAGTGGCTGTTGGTATACTGAGCTAGAGTTTCTCAGAACTGGACACACTGCATGTTCTCTGTTCCATCTCTTGAGGTGTCACTGTTTGACTCAGGACCAACAACAACACTCTTGATCCTCTCCCACCCAGGTAGGAAAGGAGAGAGAGAAAAAGAGAGAGGCTTGGCTGGATTGACAACTGGACTACACAGCTTTAATTAAACACTAATGATGTAAGAAAATACATATGATTATATACAAATGTGTTCAGGAAATGTACAAAGCCCCTGTTGCCTCTCCCCACCCCCAGCAACTCCCGCAGCATCTCCTTAGCTGCAAACAGTCCTGAAAAATTCCAGAGCTGCTGGAGAGAGAGCAGAGTGATGAGGGTCAGGAGGTGCACAGCCCAAGGGTTGACAGTGATGGATGGACGGAGTCCTCCCTGGATGCCAGCTATGGATGGAAGAGAAGGGAAGAAGAAGCAGGAAGGAAGTTGTCTTCTGTGATTTCTGACCTTCCTCTGAGCTTACGTAGCTACATGGAGTGGAATATCTCTGGCCAGTTTTGCTGTCTGTCTAACTCAGCCTCCTATGGGGGGGTCACAGATCTCCCCATAGTGTCTGAGCCGGCAGAGTGAAGGTGCGACCTTGGAGACCCAGCAGTTAGAAAAACATTCCACTGTTATTAGTCTTAGTTGGAACACTCTGCTACTAGTTAAAAGAAAGCCCGCTGAAGGAAAAAAAATCAGTAAAAAGGAAAATTGACTTCATCCTGGCTCAAACCAGGACATGAGGTAATGGTGACCTGTGTTACCAGGGCTCAGGAACCAAAGCCCATTGAGTATCAGTGTCTGAATCCATGGCTAAAATCCAGGATGTCTGGAGTTCTACCTGACAGTCTCAGCATCACTGAAAGAAAAACCCAACAACTTTCTGCTGTATTATATTGTTTTTGAAAAATATACTCCCTACATAACTTTTTTTTTCCCCCCCCTGCTGTGTATTCTGGCTGATATTCACTGCTGATTTTTCAGGTTGACAGTGATGAAATTATCACAAGAAATGTAAGGGCAATGAAGAGTGACTTCAGGGCCCTAGGACGGCTAGTTAGGGGGTCTGGTGCGCAAGTAGTGTTTGCCTCCGTCCCTCCTGCAAGATTGGGTGGGGAGGTATATAGGAAGAGTTTCCAGGTCAATGAATGGCTAAGAGATTGGTGTCAAAGACAGGGTTTTGGTTTTTTTGATCATGGGATGCTATATGAGATACCTGGCCTGATGGTGGCAGGTGGGATGCACCTGTCCCAGAGGGGGAAGAGGCTTTTGGGGAAGGACTTAGCAGGGCTCATTGAGAGAGCTTTAAACTAGATGTGAAGGGGGAAGGGGAGAAAACTGGGTTTGTTAGGGACAAGCACAAGAGGAACGTACCAGGGCCTGAAGGCAGATGGTCTAAGGAAGATTTAGTCCCACCAGTGGGCTCTGTTTGTTTCCTGAAATGCCTGTATGCTAATGCACGCAGCATGGGGAATAAGCAGGAAGAGTTAGAGGTCTGTGTACGGGCTAAGGGTTATGATCTGGTAGCAATAACAGAGACATGGTGGGACAGCTCACATGACTGGAATGTGGCCATGGATGGTTATGTACTTTTTAGGAAAGATAGGGCGGGGAAGCGAGGTGGTGGAGTTGCTCTTTATGTGAGAGAGCAACTAGAATGTATTGAGTTTTGTGCAGGGACTGATGAGGGGCAACTTGAAAGTCTGTGGGTAAGAATTAAGGGGCAGGCTGGTGTGGGTGATACAGTTGTGGCGGTCTACTACAGACCTCCTGACCAAGGCAAGGAGGTTGATGAGGCTTTCTACAGGCAGCTGACAGTAGCCTCACAACTGCAGTCCCTAGTCCTCATGGGAGATTTTAACTACCCCGATATCTGCTGGAAGACTCACACAGCCAGCCTTTCACAGTCTAGGAGGTTCCTCCAGTGCATTGATGATCCCTTCTTAATGCAAATGGTGGATAAGCCGACTAGAAGAGGAGCGCTGCTGGATCTTGTATTAACCAACAAGGAGGGCCTTGTTGAAGCAGTGGTGGTCAGTGGCAGCCTTGGCTGCAGTGATCACGAGATGGTGGAGTTCAGGATCCTGTGTGGAAGGAACAGAATACCCAGTAGGACCAGAACCCTGGACTTCCACAGGGCGAACTTTGGCCTCCTCAATCAACTGGGAAATCCCATGGGACAGGGTGCTGGAAGATAAAGGGGCTCATGATAGCTGGTCAACATTCAAGGACCACTTCTTGCAAGCACAGGATCAGAGCATCCCAAGGGTTAGGAAATCTAGTAAGGGAGCTAGGAGACCAGCATGGTTAAAAAAGGAACTACTGGGCAAACTTAAGTGGAAAAGGAAAATCTACAGATCGTGGAAGGAGGGGCTGGTCACTTGGGAGGAATATAGGACTGTTGTCAGAGAATGTAGGGAGGCAATTAGGAAAGCTAAGGCCTCCTTGGAACTTAACCTTGCAAGTCAGGTTAAGGATAATAGAAAGAGCTTTTTCAAATACATAGCTAACAAAACTAACACTAGAGGCAATATTGGCCCACTGAGGAATGAGGTGGGAGCCCTGGTGACAGAGGATATAAAGAAGGCAGAGGTGCTGAACACCTTCTTTGCCTCTGTCTTTACTCCTGCAGGATTTCCCCATGAGCCCCAGATTCATATAGCCCCAGAAGTAGTCAAGATAGGTGAGGACATAGTAGATGAGGATTGGGTTAGGGATCAGTTGAGTAATCTGGACATCCATAAATCGATGGGTCCAGATGGAATGCATCCAAGGGTGCTGAGGGAGCTGGCGGAGGTCATTGCTAGGCCACTCTCCATCATCTTCAGTAAGTCATGGGTAACAGGAGAGGTGCCTGAGGACTGGAGGATAGCAAATGTCACTCCAGTCTACAAGAAGGGCAAGAAGGAGGACCCGGGTAACTATAGACCGGTCAGCCTCACCTCCATCCCTGGAAAGGTGATGGAACAACTTATTCTTGTCTCTATCTCTAGGCATATCAAGGACATGGGGCTCATCAAGAGCAGTCAGCATGGTTTTATCAAGGGTAAATCATGTTTGACTAACCTCATAGCCTTCTATGAGGAAATTACTAGGTGGATAGATGATGGTAGAGCGGTAGATGTGGTTTATCTTGATTTCAGTAAGGCATTTGACACCGTCTCCCACAGCATCCTTGTAGATAAGTTGATCAGGTATGGGTTTGGTGATCAGGTAGTGAGATGGATTAGGAACTGGTTGATGGGAAGAAGTCAGAGAGTTGTAGTCAATGGGGCAGAATCTGGTTGGAGGTGTGTGACTAGTGGAGTCCCTCAGGGGTCAGTACTGGGACCGGTGTTGTTCAACATCTTCATCAACGACCTGGATGAGGGTATAGAATGTACCCTCAGCAAGTTTGCTGATGACACCAAGCTGGGAGGAGTGGCTGACACACCAGAAGGCTGTGCTGCCATTCAGAGAGACTTAGACAGGCTGGAGAGTTGGGCGGGGAGAAACATGATGAAATTCAACAAGGGGAAGTGTAGAGTTTTGCATTTGGGGAAGAACAACACGATGTCCCAGTATAGGTTGGGGGCTGACCTGCTGGAGAGTAGTGTAGGTGAAAGAGACCTGGGGGTCCTGGTAGACAGGAGGATGACCATGAGCCAGCAATGTGCCCTTGTGGCTAAGAAGGCCAATGGCATCCTGGGGTGCATTAGAAAGGGTGTGGTTAGTCGGTCAAGAGAGGTTCTCCTCCCCCTCTATTCTGCCTTGGTGAGGCCGCATCTGGAGTATTGTGTCCAGTTCTGGGCCCCTCAGTTCAAGAAGGACAGGGAACTGCTTGAAAGAGTCCAGCGCAGAGCCACAAGGATGATTAAGGGAGTGGAACATCTCCCTTATGAGGAAAGGTTGAGGGAGCTGGGTCTCTTTAGCTTGGAGAAGAGGAGGCTGAGGGGTGACCTCATCAATGTTTACAAATATTTAAGGGGTGAGTGTCAGGGAGATGGAGTTAGGCTCTTCTCAGTGATTGCCAGTGATAGGACAAGGGGTAATGGGTGTAAATTGGAGCATAGGAGGTTCAAGGTGAATATCCGAAAAAATTTTTTTACTGTAAGAGTGACAGAGCACTGGAACAGGCTGCCCAGGGAGGTTGTGGGGTCTCCTTCACTGGACACATTCAAAACCCGCCTGGATGCGTTCCTATGTGATGTACTCTAGGTGACCCTGCTCTGGCAGGGGGGGTTGGACTAGATGATCTTTCGAGGTCCCTTCCAACCCCTATGATTCTATGATTCTATGATATTTCAACACTTTTTTTGTAGATTCCTGTTCAATTCTTGATTTGCTTTTCAGTTTTATTTTTGAAATTAGTTTCCTTTATAAATCTGTGTAAGCCAAATTTTATTGTGCTACCTATTCTCCCCCATTCTGGTAGTCATTTTTCAGACCTCATGATTATACCCTCTTTCTTTTTTTAAAAATCTGTTTTTCTTGTTGCTTCTTGTTACCTCTGAGAGATGTGTCAGATAATTGACAAACACAAGTAGTATTTTTCTACTTATTTCAGTGCAGTACTGGAGTAGAGTAACTTCAGATAAATGATAACCTTATATAAATAATCAGTTTGCAGAAACAGGTAGCTCTTTAGCCATCACTGAAATGTGACAGCTGTTCAGCCAATAAAGTGTATTTGATTGCAGAAGACAAATCAGTGCCGCATCTAGAGGAGGTAGCTAGAGGAACTTAGGTAGACAGATGTAGTTCATAGATTTGGAATTTGGTGAGGATGCTGGCACTTACTTTCTGCTTTTATGGAGTCCATTGTTTCTTTAATGATAAAATTCAGATGATGACCTGAAAACCCTGAAATTGATACTGTCAGTTCAGTCATAAAGACTGATTCCTGCAGGACTTGAGACTCTGGTTTTGTCTGTGTTCTTTTTGTTTGGTTTGGGTTTTGAGTTTTTGTTACTTTCTTCAAAAAAACATCTCTTATTCTAGGACTATTGAGATGTCACATTCTGGACATAATGTTAATTCAGGCTCCAGAGAGCACAGTTGATTAAAAATATTGGATACTTATAAATTGTTTTAACATATGCATGTAGCTTAGAAGGATGGAAATATGTTGGGGAGAGGATATCACATTCCTCATGTGCTGCTTTAAGAACCAAAACTGGTAAGAACTCTGGTCTTCAAGGTCACACCTTCCAATGTAAATTAGAATCTCGCTGTTATTAGGTATGTCTCATGGTCTTCATGGCCACCACTCTTCTCCTCTTACAATGCAATTTCTGGGAAATAACTGAAGTTTATACAGTTCAACACTTCAAAGTTGAAGTTTTGAGCTAAGCAATGATCAGACTGCTTTGTAGATACACTACTTCATGTCAAGTATGCATGAATGTTGGGGTGCCTTAAAGGAAGCAACACTGAAGCCCTCTGTTTACTTTCAGGATTTCTGTTCCAGAGCATCCTAAAAAATCCCTTGGCTTTCTGGTAATTTTGAGGCCCTTCTCTTTCACACCTCCCAATGTGGGGAGGAAAGGTTATTAGAATTGTGCTTTGGAAGTAGGGGGGCTTAAACTTAACTTTCCTTCCATTTAAAAATCCATTGTCCTAGCTGTTGTTTATGGTACTGCCTTTTCCATTCTCACAGCTAGCCTACAAATCTCTGCCTCTTGCCTAATCTGACTTGTCTGAAGCCGTCACATAGAGATATGATGTGAGCTGCTTCCTTTTGTTTGAACAGTGGGGCAGGGGGAGGGTGGGGGGAAAGTAGTCTTGTCCCTACAGGTTTCTTAACTAAATCTTTTAGCAGCTGAGAACTCTTAAGACACACTATGTACGTACTTCATAGAGTTGCCTGAAATATTTTTAATATCTCTGAATTTAAAATGGGGTTTTTTTGTGTTACATCATATTTGCTGATAACTGCAAACTTCAGAAGTGTTGCTCTGTGCTTATAACCTCTTGGTCTTTGGCCACATATCTTCATAGAATCATAGAATGGTTTAAGTTGCAAGGGACTTTAAGATCATCTAGTTCCAACACCCTGGTTGGTCAGGTACACCTCCCACTGGACCAGGTTGCTCAAAACCCCATCCAACCTGGCCTGGAACACTTCCAGGGATGGGGCTTCCACAACTTCCCTGGGCAACCTGTGCCAGTGTCTCACTACCCTCACACTAAAGAATTTCCTCCTAATGTCTAACCTAAATCTCTCCTCCTCTGGTTTTAATCCATTAGCCCCTCGTCCTATCACTGCACACCCTTGTAAAAAGCCCCTCCCCAGCTTTCCTGTAGTCCCTTCTGGCACTGGAAGGCCACTGTGAGGTCTCTCCTGAGCCTTCTCTTCTTCAGGCTCAACAGCTCCAACTCTCTCATCCTGTCATCATAGGAGAAGTTCTCCAGCCATCTGGTCATCTTCATGTCTTTCTTCTGGACTTTCTCCCAGAGCTCAGTGACCCTCTTATGTTGGGAGCTCCAGAGCTGGACACGGTACTCCAGGTGGAGTCTCACGAGAGCAGAGTAGAGGGGGAGAATCACCTCCCTTGACCTGCTGGCCATCCTTCATTTGATGCAACCCAGGACACTGTTGACTTTCTGGGCTGCAAGGGCACCTTGTTGGCTCATGTTGAGCTTCTCATCCACCACCACCCCAAGTCCTTCTCCTCTGGACTGTTTTCGATCCATTCACCTCCCAGCCTGTATTTGTGCATGGGATTGCCCAGACCCAGTTGCAGAATCTTGGATGCTGGTGTTTCCTTAGTACTTGAAGGAGGAAGTTCCACTTGAAGATCTGTGTTGTCCCTTCCTTGTCAATTGTCATGTGAATTTCTAAAACAGATTTGTTCCAGTCTTGATATTTAATTAATTGAGAAAAATCTGCATTATTAAAATGGTAACAGGAATGTTTGTGTTATCTTTTTGTTGTTTGATTTTTATTATTGTTCCCTTCCTCCTGCTGGAGGAAGAAGGGGAGCAAACACAGTAGCAACAGAAAGTGAGAGTACTTATTGATGCAGCCATTACCCTTGTGTGCAGTGATCTGCATCTGAAGTTCAGAAGAAGATGGGTAACTTTTATATCTCCATTGATATAATACCTAGTCACACCAAATACATTCTTTTGGGAGGTGACCGTACTGTACTGTTTACTTTCAAATACCTCATATAGAAGCTCAGGTCCTTTGTAGGGTCAGTGTGGAAAAGATTAGATGTCTTACAGTATCTTCTTCCCTATACTTTATAGGGAATGCAAGCACCTAAATCGGATGGGGTGAGTAATGCCTCATTTCTGTCTCTTGAGGATTTTTTTTCTTTGACACCCATATTGATGGTTAGAAACAGAGAGGTGCATTGCCCATGTGACTTTCAATTGCTGTAGTACTTCATGTCCTTTAAGTAGTAATCAGATCTGTACCATAAATCAACCGCTTGCTTGTATTAGAGTGGAATATTAATAAGGTGAAGGAATTTCCTGTACCCTCCTGCATTCCACCTGTGGAAAGTGTGGAGATGAATAAGGGCCATAAAAGAGTATCTTTGCTGTATTTACTGCAGCAATAAACATGTAACTGTTTCTTTTTCCCTGGTTTATTATGTATAGAGTAGTCCTGGGTTTGTGTTTATTTAAGATACCCTGATGCTGTACTTCTTAGAGCTGTTTATTTTCCTGCCCATAGATCTGCTTAATGTGTGTTAATCGTCAGCCCTCTTTCTAAAATGCTGAACTTATTTCATAGAGAAATCATTTTACCTTACTATGTTTGCCTCTAGTGAAATTTACTTCTTTAAAAAAAAAAAAAAATCTTATTTCATGTGTGGAATATCTGGGAAGGTAGAACAGAGCCCTAGGAAGGCTAGTCTTGGAGTACTGTACCCTTTTAGTGTTCTGTTGTCAGTTTTTTTTAACTCCTCCTTTCATACTTCTCAGCTTCCTAACCCATAAGACTTCAGAACATTGAGAAACTGGGATGATCAGCTTTTGCAATTTCTCACCCCCAGCTTTTTTTTTTTCTTTATTTGTTTTCAAGGACTTCTTAATCCTGATTAAAATACTATATTTGTCTCCTCCTTACGTAAGTTTAATTTACTGTATTAATTCCTCTGGTAATACAAGTTACATTATAGCTTGAGTAATTCCATCCTTTTCCTTTTGGTGGCAGTAGGCTATTGGAGTTACTGAACATGAAGATTTGTTGATGTGTTGGAAGTGTCCTGGTTCACTCCTCTGCTGCAGAACAAACTGTATGTTGGCTAAATAAAAATCTTGTCTTGAGGAATCTAAATATTTTATTACATTTGATTTATAAGTATTTATTTTCACAAGCACTGAGGGTGTTACCATCTGTAGTAAATATGTTGGTATGTCATTGGTAAAATACTCAACATACTCTACGTAAGTAATTTGTGAGAACCAAGAGCTTGATATCCAACATATAAGATACACCCAAACTGTATTCAGTAGCCCTCTCTCATTGGTTGTTTTCTGCCAGATTTTTTACTGACTGTCGTATTTCATTTCAGTCGTTCAGCCAGGAGGCTGATGATACTGTTGTTATTTGGCTCTGCTGTGCCACTGGCATGGACAGTGCATCTAAATCCCATCTTGCAGCTGTTTCTGTACTGTGAAACATCCAGCTGTTTTTAGTGATTACTTTTCTTCATGCCTTTGGAGAGTATCTCTTGAATAAGAAACCTTTTGATCAAAATCTGATCTTATGCGGGGCAAAACGCGGTGCAACTAGTGGATAAAATGACTTGGTGCATAAAATGCTCTGGAGAAGCACCAGCAAACTGTGGGTGATTTGGAGGGTGATAAGTGCCATTACCATGTGTTATCCTTAAAGACTGACACTCTCACTAGGGACCACAGTCCTTTCCCTGTGAAGTTACTATTGTTACCTAGACAGGAGATCTTAAAGCATTACTGCCCCTGCTTGAGAAGGAAGTGACTTGCTCTTAATAAATCAGATCTGCCCTTAGATGAAAAGTAAGAGCAGAAAAAGTAGGGTCCCCTCTGTTGTGGAGTATAAAGGCCTTTGCATCTTCTTCAGCAGGATTTCTGCTGGCAGCCACTGGTGGGAAATAAATGACTTGCATTTTCTAATAAGGGAAGAGAATTGTCATTCTTTGATCTCCCCTGGATACTTCATGATTCCTCAAGTATGTGGGCGAGTCATAAACTCTTGAGCAGTTTGCAGCTGTCCAAGCTTCTGCAAGGCTGAGAGGCAGAACAGCCTCAGTCTGATACCAAGGTAAAAGAATTTTGCAAGAGCTAATAGGAGAGATGCTTGCTTTCTGCCATTTAGACTTGCAGTTTTGCCTGCGTCTACTTACTAAAAAGGTCACTCAGAGAGCACGCTGATTCTTCCCAATTCAGGTAAAATGAAGCAAGTTGCTGGTAAAGCAGTATCAATGAGTACCGTGTCTATGTGGGGCGCATTCTACCCAAATATGTGTCCTACCTTTTAGCCCAGTGACTGTGCTTGTTATGAATACTTCTATTTGTTATTTTGCTGGGCAAAAACATACTAACAATAACTTTGCACAGAATTTTGGGAGGGAGGGAATGTCTACAGTGTTATAATTGGACATAGATGAGAAAATTATTATTATCTAAACTGATGTTTGCCTGGAACAACTAAATAACAATCCTAGCCTTTTTTTAATTTAGCAAAACATTCCTATTATATGGCTCGTTAGTCTTAACAGAGCTCAGTTGCCACCTCTGCAGTGTCTAGTGTTGCAGCATACATTTTCTCTTCTCAGAATACAAACCTACAGTTACTGCTTCTTTTTTTTGCCCTATTTCAGCATCATTTTAGAAAATTGAATGCTTACTTGAATTGCCACCTGTTGTATTGCGGTGCTGAAAATGCTCATGAATACTGCCCCAAAGCATTCATAACAGTGCTTCCAATAGGAGTTATTTTAGATTTTAGGTATGTGTATGCACAGTCAGCTTAAATAAGCACTGGTGCAGCTGGCAGTTGTAGAAATAACATAAAGCAGAGGGGAAGAATTCTTCAAAGGAATCAACTGGAGAGGAAGGTTGGCTGCAGGATGTTACCTGGTTGAAGAACATTGACAGGAGCAGTAAGATCAGTGCTTCACTGCCTGGAGCAGCAATTTATTTCTTGTGTGTGTCAGCTAGAAGGAACAATGTACCTGCTTCATTCTGGGTTTTTTAATACTCTTTTTTTTTTTTTCTTTTTCAATCCAGTCGCAAAACTTCGCATTTGTGTTGTTAAAGCCTTTCATATCTGCAATACTGTTTTGATTGCTCTTGTAATTATTGAAGAGGTGTGTGGAAGTGGTGTTATTGCTGGTAGCTGTGGGATGTAGAGGTGATGGTATTCTGCGCTGTGAGCAGTTCCTGTACTAATTGGGCTGCTGTTTAAACAATGGGGTACAAGCAGGGAATTCTCAAGTCCACATTACAAACCTCATAGTCTTCCTACTGCTGTGCAACTACAAGTTAAAATCCTGAAGGCAAGCAGAAACAGGAAGGATCCCACCATTATAATGTCATTCATTTAATTAGTAGCATTTTTTATAACTCAAGCGTGAGACAGAGGTGAAAGGTCATTACGTAACGAGGCAAATCCAAAACTCATTCATTTGAGATTATCAACATGCAGTGAAAATGGTTTACCTTACGTTTAATGGTTTATTTGACCTTTTCCTTTTGTGTCATATTAGTTTTTATATTCTTATCTATGGAAAAATGGTAAATTAAAATAAATTGGCAGACCTGCGTCATTGATCTCTAATAGGTGTGGTAAGCACTGTATTGCCCAAATGAGAAGCAAGTCTCTCTCTCTTTCTCTGTTTTTCCTCAATTACAGTGTTGATTATATCTCTGCAGGTAGAGATCTTGTTGTATTGTCCCAGCTGTGGAGGTGGGGGCTGCCCTGTCTGTCATGTTTAGAGCAGGCAGGTCAGTGCCAGCTCTTCATGTTTATAATGACTCTGCGTTAAGTATTAGTTTTATAATGCCCTACTGAAAATCTGCTAATTGTGAGTTAATAGACTTCCAGAACAGCATGCTGCTGAGAAAGTTGAATTCTTTGGCAGATGTGATGCTTTGTATCCTGTTGACTTTCCTTTTCCCATCCAATTGTATGGTTCAGTTTGTTGCATTTGTGGAACTTTTGCCAGTAAGTAGTATTTTCATCATTAATAACACCAGCAAGCTTTGAATGCACTCTTTCTTTTTTTTATTTCTCAGAAGAACAACTCCACAACAGATATGATTAACATAAGTGACATATATATGTGCGTGATTAACATATTTTGTGTGTACATACATATGCCGGTGTATGCACGCACACATGCACAGAAAGGCAAGTATTTTGATTATTCTGAAATTCATTGGTCCAGTCTGATCCCAGCAGTGTTTCTCTTGACCCTAACAAGAGGCTGTTCTGATTGAAGACTGGAGAGTTGGATCTTGCCTTGGAAGTTCATTACCACAAATTAAATGCTTCTACTATACTTAATTAGTATTCATCAAACACATACTGCATGGAGTATATTTGAAAAGGGAAGAAGACTCCCTTAGGCTTCACTTGTAGTTTCATGCCTTTATTTCAGTAACACTGCTGCTCCATTGACTATTCCCTGAAGTGTGGGGGAGAAGCTGAAGACAGTAATGAAGTTCACTGCCATCATCTCAACACTGGTGATTTTCTAGACTAGTATGAGTTGTCTTTCCTCTTTAAATGTGGCTTATGAAAAAGGGAGAACTTGAGTTGTCTCTTCTTCAATTTAATGCATAAAGAAGGACTAAAAGGAAAGGCAAGGCTGTACACTGAAATTATATATTCTTTATTGTGTGGTACTTTTAAAATTGCATCTGTTCAACTGGCTGGGGGACTGCTTGAAAGAGTCCAGCGCAGAGCCACAAAGATGATGAAGGGAGTGGAACATCTCCCTGATGAGGAAAGGCTGAGGGAGCTGGGTCTCCTTAGCTTGGAGAAGAGGAGACTGAGGGGTGACCTCATCCATGTTTACAAATATGTAAAGGGTGAGTGTCAGGACGATGGAGCCAGGCTTTTTTTAGTGATGTCCAGTGATAGGACAAGGGCCAATGGGTGCAAACCGGAGCATAGGAGGTTCCACGTAAAGATCAGAAAAATCTTTCCTGTGAGAGTGACAGAGCACTGGAACAGGCTGCCCAGAGAGGTTGTGGAGTCTCCTTCACTGGAGACATTCAAAACCTGCCTGGACACGTTCCTGTGTGATGTGCTCTGGGTGATCCTGCTCTGGCAGGGGGGTTGGACTGGATGATCTTTCGAGGTCCCTCCCAACCCCTAGGATTCTGTGATTCTGTGGTGTGAAGGAAGATCAGTGATTGCTTGCTTCAAGGAAATACTGATGCTGGCAACAGAGTACAGTCTTATTCCGGCCTTGCCCGTCTCATATGAGGCTGCCACACAGCTGAGCAGATAATAGACTTATTTCTTTCTTCAAATATACATATATTTATTTAATTGCAAACAAAGATTAATCCTATTAGGAAAAAAAGACTGGTTAATGGATCCTTTACACTGGGGTGAGCATCACCTCCTCTACTAATAGATACATCCTCATTTCACAGAAAGTTCAGAGCAAGAGGAGAGCAACAGAAGGAGCTCTTGATGCACTGAATAACCACCACCCTATCAAAGATGCAGAGCTGTGATATTCACTTGAGCCACTGAAGTTCACAGCTAGTATATGAAATGTGGATAACACAAGTCAACCTTTTTACAAGGTGAACATCTGAAATTTTCCATTCCTGGTAACTTAGCAGCTACAGTCTTGGTATGATGTACGTTAGTTTTTCTATGGTACTAATTTGTAGTAACTGGATGGACTATATCCAACAACTTGTTAAAAAAAAAAAAAGGTGGATAATATAAAAAACTTAAAATGGTCAAAGTGCTGTGTGGCTATAAGTATTTCATTTTGCAGCTTCTACTCTCTGGATTCCTTTCAGTCTGGTGACCAAGTATGATGGAATCTTAAACTCTTCAAGATGTTTGGATGACATTTGACATTGGTTCTTGCAACAGTTTATTTAATAAACAGGTGCTACAATTGCTACATGAAATCTTCTGTTCATTGCTGGTTTAGTCATTGAGGCCAGTGGGACAGAAGTTGTTAGGTAAGAACTTCTGGCAACTTGCTTTGCAGTCAGAATGGCAGGTCTGGTTCCCTGTGAGTCCCTCTGGGTAGGAAGGGTTGGCAGCAACTTACTAAGAGGCCTCCAAGTTCTTCCCTAGAGTATCACTGGATGAACTGAGTGACTTTCTTTAAAGGCAGAGCCTAAAATAGCCCCTTTTTAAAATTTGCTCATCATTATGAATATATGTTTGTACACAGTAATGTAAATTTTTTTTAAAGGGATTTAGTATATGGAATAAGTCAGAACTGACTGGTAAATGGGAAGCCTCCACTGTGAAGGATCAGGAGTTCATTATTGGGAAAACCAAACTGGTTTCTTATTTTGAGGCATTTTTGTTATGTATTCTGAACATCTGAAGCTAAAGTACAGTATGTTTTCTGTTGTACCCAGTAGTCTTACAAATGATACAAGGAAACCAAATAATTCTGTACTTGTTTTAGCCACCCGGTGATTTAAAATTGGAATGTTTGAACAAAGCAAGCAGGATTTACCTTTCACATTGTTTACAATGCGCTAGCACCTGTTTATAGCTGATAGTCCAAGATCTAATTCAGAGTACTCGGTCTCTTACAAAGTTGGTAGGTGTATATTTTTATAGCAAGCCTGTAACTCCCTCCTTCTCAGCTTCCCATGGAGTTTGATACCTGTTCTCCTTGAGGACTGTGTGTTTCACTTCTAAAGGTAACATTGATCTTGGTACATGTTTTTTTTTCTCCCTCTAGTTCTCTAGCATCTTCTACATTTACCTCTTATATGATTCCACATACATAAAAATAGACTACAACAGAATCTCACTGAAAGAGACATAAAATATACAGTCAAGAGCGAGTGTGAAATAATATTCAACTTGTCTAAACAGTTTTTAGACTGAAATTAATTATTTTTAAAATATTTCCTGTAATTATCTCATTTTGCATAAGCAAATATTTATGAAATAATAATGGTTTTTGTATCTCTCTCCTCTAACAATAAAAAGTGGCAATACAAATATAGTTGAATTAAATTCTGTGTTTTTTCCAAATAAGGTTAGATTTTTTTTCTGGGTGAGATGTTTCAGGATCTCTGCCAGAAGATTCCTACGTCAGCTTAGTGGGTAGTTTTTTCTTTCTTTTTGGTCTCTACAAACCCTGATGCCAGGATCATGAAACATGTTTTGAAGATATATGCAGACACTGAAGTGGTATCTGTGTAAAAGGCAAGTGATCAACAGACATTTTTACTCCTTGTCTAACATTTACACATGGCTTTGTTGTCTCTTTTCAGGTTGTTGCATCAGATGTGCTGTTCTACTCCTTCTGCCATTTCTGGTTCAATAATAGTTTATATTCTAACAAACTGTTTGTCTTAAGTATCCTTTATTTTTACAGGGTCAAATATGGTACAAATATTCTATACATTTGAATTAGTTGTGATTTCCATTTCCCATTACACTCAGTTTTTGAGAACAAAAGACACATAACTCCCTTTTTCTGCAGAAGCAATGGCGTGTTTAGGCAGTGTGCTGTTTTAGTAGTTGTTCAAGTATTCGTATGGTGCTCACGTGTATGTTTACAAAATACATATGTAGAGATAAGAGGAGAGGTCAAAAATAAGTGTCCTTCTAACACCATTCAGTGACACAGTTTTTATACATCACCTAGGATGAAGATGATAAGCTGTGGTTCTGAGGCTGGCTGGGGTCTTGTAGTATGGCCCACAGTTTGTTTTCCATTGTTCTGGGAGAGATGCATGGGTTACTTGGGCTGCACTTTACTGATGTGTCCTCAGGAGTCTAGAGGCTGTTATCCTGCTTCAGACCTCTTGAGACCTCTTAGATGGTCCTCTCATGAGGACTCTAAGGAGACCAGAGGCACATGATGCCTCTTTGTATGTGACAAGTACCTGTGTGTGTGCCTCTATTATGTGTCCATTGTGTAATCTCCTGCATGACCAAAATAAAGGGATTTGGCTCTGGCTTGTTGCTTGGCAGGGAGAGTGCTTTTGTTCAAGGGATTCTTTTTATGACATGTCAGTTTATGACAAGTGAGGAAATCTATGACTGTAAGAGAAGTGTAAGAGAAATTTTCCATTTGTGTGGACAAATGGTAGGGAGTTTATTAAATAGCAATAGCCCCCAGTTTGCCCCCCAAAATTAATTGAATTATTTTTGATGGCATGGGCTGCAGAGTCTTGGAGTGTTTGAGTGCTGAATTTTGTAGCTGTTAAGGTCTCTGATGGTGAAATCTAAAGCTCGATTTTGTTTGGCAGCAAGCAGGTCTCACTGGTGGTGTGTGTCTGCAAGCTCTGCAAACTACTGTTGTGCATGTGCAGCTCTCGAGAGTAATGCACGTTGTATGTGGAGGCACAGTGGTGAGGAGTTGTTCCTATAAGCTCACTGGAAATCCTGATTACTTGGCCAGCTCTCCCAATAGATGACATTGTCAGGAGCCTAGTCTGATAGAAATAAAGAACCCCCTCTGGGGTAATTAAGGCTGTCATTAGTACTTAATGTGATTCTATTGGAGAATACTTTCAGGTTGATGTTTTGGCTGTTGTATTAAGTCTTTAGCGTTTTTGGTTTTTTCCTAAGAATATTTATTACATTTAGCTCTAAGAGCATTTTTTATAGAGCGTATGGTACTTAAATCTGGTAAAGTAAGGGGTGGTTTCTTCTGAGCTCCCTGGCTTGGGCTTTGCTCCCCATTGAGTGTTGTTTCTCAGCACCAGGGTGAGTGTGAGGACCTTCACAGAGCAGTTGTGATTCCTACAGTGAAGTGTTTGACCTGTTTGTTCCTTTCTCCTGGTAAAGACTCAGCTATTGACAGCCACCATGGCTGCTAATAGTTTGGGGAACGTCTTTCTTATTGCACTGAGCTGACAGGAGGTAAAACCATTTTGTCTGTACTGAAAGGAAGACCTGCTGGCTGGTATCCTGCAACTGGAAGTCTACCTTTTGCCTGTCAAACCTGTCAGTGTGTAATGTGAGATGTCAAAATAGGTGATGAATGACCAGATGGTAAAGTACTCTCGCTTGCTTCCCTTGAAACTATGTAGTCTGTGGACTTGTCTCCTTCACTTACTGATCTCTGCTGCTGTGAAAGGTGTCTGCAAGCTTATGCGCTAAGGCAGTGATGCACTGTGGTGTGAGCCTGATTTAGGAGAGCAGAAACCCTTCTGCTTCCAGGTAGGAAAATGTAACTCCAGCTAATGCCCAGAATAGTACAGGTAATATACAGTAGTGCTGTGAAAGGAAGGAAAGCAGAGCCTGGAGTCAGAATTTGGCTCCAAATCAGAGTATATGCCAAGATGTCGTGCAGGTGAGGGGTGTATTGCTATAAAGGAAGCTTATGTCCAAATGTAAATGAAGGCAGAAGTTAGCCGAGTTAATTATTAACTTTTAATATGCAAACAATCAAGATACACTGAGTAAAAGTGAAGATTAATTTATGATGCTATTTCCATTTTCTGTGCTTGGTTCATAATAAAGCAAGTTTGGATTTGCCTGACAGGACACTGCCTGCAGAGTGCTACAATAAGCTCTGATAATGTCTGCACTTAAGGAAGGGCTACAATTTTTTTTTTTTTTCCATGGACCTTCAAAATATGAGCTGCTCCAACTGCTATTTTTAACTCTTCTGAGTGAAACGAGATTAAACATGAAGCGGCAGTCTGTGGCAGCAAATAATTTTCCCAGAATGATTGTAGAAGCATGATAAACACAGTTCTCTTATTTTATTGTAAGAGAACAGAAGAGCAGAAAAAAAGGCTGACCACGTGGTCTCTTAAGGGAACAACAGGTCATGTCACCAGTTCCAGGACGGTCACTGTGTTTGTCCGTCTCTTCCTGCTTTTACTCCCTGCCTTGAGTTCTTTTGTTATTTACCATCTGGTATTTATTCTATCCTATCTGGATTTCTCTCTGCCTTTTATTTTCCTCTCTGTCTTTAGCAATACTGCATTAAATGGCTTCCATCTGTTGAGAGTTCTTATTTTTGAACCCAGCTCCTTCAGAGGGACTGAGGAAGAAACCATTTTAGACTGAGTAACATAGCCTGCAAAGGTTTATACATTCTCCAAGGAAGCAACTTGCTTATTCTGAAGCATAGTTCAGGGAGCACATGTATGTATGTTTGTTTTGAAAAAAGGCTGAACCTGTCAAACTTGTCTATAATATGGCTGCAAGTTTAAAAACTACTGGAAATGTGACATTTCTTTGCTTCCATCCCAAGTGCTTTCTAAACTGTAGCAAACAATTTGTCTCAAGCAGGGAGAAAACTTGATAGCAAAGCCTGGGAGTTTTTTTTTGCTGTAATTCAGTGGAGTACAGGCCAGAATGGACAATTTATATTTTTAATATATTTATATTTGTAATTCTCCTGTTTGACCCCTGTAGTTGCAAATGCATCTGCTATTAATAGAACATTTCCTGGTTTTTTTGGTTCCCTGTTTCATCTCTCTCTAGCCTGTCCAATTCCTATCTGTGCTCTCTGAGAAGTGCTCTCCATTGCCTTTTTTCTCGCACATCTCTTCCTCTTTCTATTTTAAATAGTTGAAGTAGTTTGGAAACTGTTATTCAGGAAGGGGGTGGCACTTCCTTTTTTATGTTTACTGCTTAAAATCCAAGCTTCTAGTATCTGTTTGTAGGCTGAGTATGCAGGCATCATTTGGAGATCTAGCTATGGCTAACATTATTAGTGGGTTGTCTTTATTTATTCTTGTTCTGTAAGTGGTATAAAGCCTAGACAGGGTCTTTAAGTAGGTCCAGACAGAGTAATCCCAATGATTCTCAGTTTTCCTTTAGCTAAAGATGTTTTTTAGGATGAGGCTGGAGTGGGGGAGCTCAGCACAAGCAGGTTTGCAGGTAGTAAGATCTGACCACAGGAGTGTGGCTCAGGTTGTGGTTCATCTGGTGACTGCCTATTTTATTTAAACTTTCATCCTCCTTGTCATCCTCATTTGTCATCAAATCAGTCTTCATACCACAGAAAAATGACACCTGCAAATAAATTTAGGAAGTGGTGTTTTATGGAATTATGTGTTCAGACTGGTCATTTGTAGCTGACACATAACACTAATGGCAGAGGCAGGCTGGAGAAAAAAATATTATGGTCACTTCAGATGCTTTAAAAAACTAATGCCAAGATCTCTTTTGCATTAAATTGTAACCTAGGCCAAAAATAGCTGTATATCTACTCCCCTGTTATTATTGAACTTCATGTTCAGATGAAAAAGTAATTTTAGCAGAGAACATTGCGTTTAGTGAGCTTGTATGCAGAAAAATAAGATGGGGGTTTTGGGGTGTTTCTGCTTGGTGGGAGCCTTGGGGGAGAAAACGCAGGAGTCTATCAAGAAGTATGGAAGAGACCCATTGAGAAGCGTTTTGTCTTCCATGTGTGCATCTGGAATCAACCTTAATGAAATTAGAAATGTAGGAAGGATGTAATTTTGTCTGAAACTTCATAATGCACACGCATTTTCCCTATCTGCAGTAGCAGTTACGTAATTTTTTTTGTGGCTGTGTGTTGCAAGTCCTCCTGTTCAGAACAACTCAATTCTGAATTGGAATTCAGAATTGATGGAATGGAATTCAGAATTCAGAATAACTCAAAAATATTTGCAAGTCTGCTGAATGTCCACTGACCTGAATAAAATAAATTTGTGTAATCTCCCATGGATTAGGTGAAAACTTAAAGATTGAAGTCTTTCTGCTTTGATGTAGAAATACTAAATGTATTGTTAAGATCACTTGTGATTTCTGACTTGGAAATTTAGGGGAGGGTGTAGAGGACTTTAGCTTTGGGGATTTTCCGAAAGATCGATCACCGTTTGCAAGTGCAAACAAGCAGGCTGTTAGATCTAATTTTATCTTAATTCAAATTCTCAGGAGAGCTCTTGGACTCTAATAAACAGTGTTTGTGGAGCACAACCTACAAACTAGATGAAAACCTCCACTATGTCCAGAAACGTGGGAAAGTCTACTGGACGCATATCCAGGGGACATCTATGGAAACAGCTCATTTATTACAGAACTGGATATCTCAGCAACCCTTGGGAGAGAGTCTGGTTAGTACATACTTACAAAGGAGGACCCAGAAACCACAGGGTTGCAGAGATGTTCTCATATTCCTCCTGTCTGAAGCTACTATTTGCAGAGGAACACGCTGAGCTAACTTTGACAAATAGCTTACTGTCACTAGGACTCGTGTGTGCCCAAAGATGATGAGAGCTGCTTCTGCTCCCCTTCTGCTTTCCCAGAGTTGGCTTTCTTTTTAGATGAGGAGAAAGAAGCTACACACTCCAAAGCTGCATGCAGCAGGAATTCCCTATTTGCCCCAAATCCCTAAGTGAAAGAAACACATAGTATCCTGATGCTAACAGGAATTGGCTTTGTGTGATCTAAGTGTTTTGGCTGAGCAGGGTTCCTTGGCACATTCCTCCTGTCTGCAGCTGTCCCCCCTCTCTGTGCATGTGCTCCAAGGGTCTTAAATACAAGGGTAGCCTCTTACCCCCACCTACCAAAAACCTGAGGAGGTGAGTTCATTAATATGGTACATGACACTGAATTATTTGCTTCTCTGAGCTTGTGTTTTCTTTGTGCTTCAGGCTGGCAGCAGCCTGCAATTTCGAGGGTCAGCTGGAGAAAATGCCTACACATGCTGGCATGGCCAGCTCCTGGAGCTCTTCCATAATGGTTGACAAGTAATGCTTTATTTCTGGAAATGCAGTGTGTTCTGTTTTCCCAGTGGGTTTTACCAATTGTTGTTTCTTACTAGTATTGCATGCTTCTTCGGCTTTATTTCTCAGAAGAGATAATGAATTTAAGTCTGTTTTCCTGTTCTGTGTACCAAGGCACATGTCTAATGGATCTAATTAAGCCCATGCAAAACTCTCCAGATTATCAAATATTGTTCCATTAAGGAAATAGTATTTCAAGTCATATTTTTATTGGCTGAATTATATTTTAAGACATAGTGAACGGTTGTTGAAGGTGCATACAAGAAGTCAGTATGACCAAATCTGTTTCTTGTCATTTAAAAGCAGCTGCCCAGCCTCTGGAAAGAAAGGTGTAGACTGTTGCTGAGGATGGGATTTCTGTTTGTATTATGGTGTGCTTTCTATAAGCTGTACTTCCTAGAGGAAAAAAGGAAAAAAGCATGTTTTAACAAATCTCAAAATACAACCCTTTTCTCGGCTTGATTTTATAACCTCTAAATATTTAGAATCTGTAAGTATTTTCAGTGATTCAGCTGTAGGAACTGATGGACAAAATAGGTTTCAACACCTCTAAGTCCTGAGTAGTTTCCAGCAATGATGCTAAAATGTGCCTGTGTTGTTTATTCTGGTAGTGAAACCATCTGCATCACTGCTGTGGGAACTGGACAACAGCTGGTCATTGTCCTGGTGTTGGTAAATGCTCATGCAAAGCTCCTAAGGTTTAAAAGCATGAGAGGGAGACCTATAATCAGATATATTTCATTTGTCCTTAGTTACGACCACAGAAGAACCCCATATCTTTTAACTTTAAGTTAATCTTTAGGAATATCAATAAGGTGTGTTCATTGTAATTTGATATTCTGTGTAATGAATGAGCATTGTTGAAAGTAACTGGAAGAATTATTTGTAATGCTGTGCAGAATATTACTGGAAATAATTGGGTTTTTTAAATTAAAACATTTCCTCGAGATTAAAAAAGTCCCAACATTTTCACTGTGGTCATTCATACTAGCAATGGCATAGAGCTACACTTGTTTAAAGAATGAGTTAAGTAATTGTTTGTACAATAAAGGAGGAAGATCAGCAAAGACCTAAATTGTTCTTTTGTTCTTTGTAACTTACATCAGGTTTCCTGTCCACAATAAAATGCTTCCAACTTAAGATGAAGAAGAATATGAAAATTATTTGCATTTCTTCTGTGATCTGAAAACCTTCAAAGCTGGCTTGTTTTTTGTTGAGGAATTTCAAAGAAAACTCTGTTGGGGTGCTTATAGTTCATAAACGTACAGAGGTTTTAAATATAGCTTGTGCTGGATCTTAACTAATCATAAGTCTGCTGGTGATCTTTGTCAAAAAGGCAAGTTTAGCTGTGCTGTAAAAGCCCTAGTAATATTGTTTTGTCATCTTTATGCTTAAAACTGCAAGCTTAGCATAAGCTTCCTCTTTCAGATACACTTAGAAGTCAGATTTGTATCATGTCAAGCACAGTAGGGAACTTGTGTGTCTGTTTTTTGTCAGCTTAGCAAAGCACAGCCAGAAATCTTGCTGCATCTTGCAAAAAGAGTTGTGAGGTTAAAAGAAACCCTTAAAATAATTATAAATTAAGTATTTGAAGGTTATAAAATCAAGACAAGAAAAGGGTTACCTGGTTATTTGATCCAGTGAATCTGCATTAGCTTCACATTTAATGAAGATTAGATGTCTCTCCTTGACACCTTTGCTTCATTCAGTGCAGAGGATGCAGTCTATGTTTTTGGTACCTGCACAGGAATAAAACAGAAGGCAATTTTCTGCGCAGCTGAACTGAGAAGGAAGTCGGCATCTCAACTTGATGGTGGTCTTTACAGGCCTTACATAAGATGCTGGAGTCTGGAGTTGTTGATTCACCTTTGTTCCACCCCCTGGTTCACATAAACCAACACAAGAGGTGTATGTAAGTGGAAGGTGGTGTCGTACAAGGGTGCAAATGGATCCACACACACTTGTAGTGATAAGAAAAATATTAAACCAGAAAATATTCCACACTGCTGTTAATAGACAGTCCTCTTCATGTAAGACATGCATGTAGGATAGGACTGTAAGTCTAAATAGCTTTTATTTTGAAAATGAAAAAAAAAAGCTTTTATTCAATTGCAGCATAATTAGGTATTACAGGATAATTTGGTGATTTGATGACCATGACGATTTTGTGATTCTGTAATTGCCTCTTACATTAAATATCTTCCTGATAAAAGCAAACAATTTATATGGATATGGTGAATGCCCTATAGAAAAGACAAAAGTGGTGCACTAAGCATCTCAAATTTTATAATAAATAGCCAGATGCTCTTATTAAGCTGGAAACCTGATAAAACCAAGCAGTTACTTTTGGTGTGGATTACCATTTCTTTTCTCAGTCACTTAACAGATGGCAGCTAATTCAGTGTGAGAGTGAGGGAGGGCAGCACGTCCCTCTTAAAAACAAAACAAAATCTATAAAAGCTTTAGGAGAGTATCTTATGCAGTGGATGATAAAAGGCAGCATAGCAATTGTGACTCGCAGTTGGTTTTCTTGGAGGGGGGCAGTGCTTCTGGTTTGCCACTTTCTTAAAAGAGTGGGGGTAAGGGGGATGTGGTGGTACATCTGCTGAAGGCTGAGCACGTTGCAGTGTGGGCTTCACTCACAGGGTGGTCAGGGTTGGAAGGGACCTCTGAAGGTCATCAAGTTCAACACCCTTGGCTAGAGCAGGATCACCTGCAGTAGATCACACGTGAACACATCTAGATGGTTTTGGAATGTCTTCAGAGGAGACTCCACAGCCTCTCTAGGCAGCCTGTTCCGGTGCTCTGGTACCCTCATATAAGGAAGTTTTTCCTTATGTTTAACTTGAAATTGCCTCTTGTCCTGTCATTGGACATTGCTGAAAAGGGACTGCACCCATCCTCTTGACACTCACCCTTTAGATATTTGCAAGTGTTTATGAGATCCCCCCTCAGTCTCCTCCAGGCTGAACAGCCCCAGCTCTCTCAGCCTTTGCTCACACTCCTTTCAAAGCAGCAAACCTGCTGCTGTTCTCTGTTATTTGTGTGATACATATGAGATCTTTGTTTTGGGCTAGTTCTTGTGGCTTTTGTTTTCACCTGCCATTTTATTTCACACCACTCCTGGTGTGACTAGGATTGTCTACTTTGACATCTGTCTGGTCTAAAGGAAGGTGGCAAAGCCTGCTGGTTGTTCACTGACAGTTTTAGTGAATCTCTGAGGAAATGGGTGGGAGCAGCAGATCCTCAGCAAGCTCGCAGAGCAGTAACCCATTGGTTTTTAGGTAAGTGACACTCTGCTTTGCAAGCAGGCAGTGTGGAGAACACTGTGTGTGTCCAGCCATAAGCCACATGGTGTCACCCCCTTGGCTTTAGGAGCAAGCTTATCACTTGCCTGAACAGAGTACAGCAGTAGGAATGCCATGTCAAGGAAATGTAAATTGAGGCAAATCCCAAGGATTGCAGCATTGGCCACACTTCACCTTGCTGTGCTCCACATAGGCACGTGCTTGGAGGTGGCATGTTCCTTTAGGGTAAGCTGCATCCTTTTTGGGTGAGAATGGAGCAAAAGCATTTGCTTGAAATTATGATGGGAAAACTTAGCCACAGTTTCCTCTCTCCACCTCTCATCTTCCTCTCCCTTCACAGCCATATTTAGCAACCATTTCCAGGCAATGCAAATTTGAGGCTGTAAGATTATCAGCTTTGGAAGAATGTGTAAAAATTTGGTATCTATTTAAAAAGGAGTTTGGGAGGAATAATTTCTGTTGTTGCTCAGGGAAGACCTGACCCTTTAAACTCCCTTGCAAAACAGAAATGTAGTATTTAGCCTGACAGAGTCCGCTGATGCTCTGGAAGAAGCTGCGGTTGCATTCTCAGGGACTGCTCTATGCACATGGACTCTCCCTTGGAAGACCCGTGCTCTGGCAGCTGCAACCAGCATGCTGCTGTGGCCTGTGCTGCAGACTCTGCTTTCTTTACTGGTGCAGCACTTAACAGTTCTGCTTCCTTGACTGTGATGCAGAAGTGTTAGATGAAGCTGTCAACATTGCAACGAGCTGGAACGTTTCCTCACTTGTTTCAAACTTGACTGAGGGCTTGTCAATACATGCCCCAGCTTTCTGACCACCAGAACAGCAAGTATCATGCCAGACTCCTGACCTGGCTCCCAACAGACTATCCCCAGCAGTAACCAGTTGGGTATGCACAGGGCATACTGGGGCCAGGCAGGTAGTGAGAATCCTCCTTATCCCTTCACCAGTACTGCATTCCCACAGGCACTTCCAATTTTGTCATCATTGTCACTGTTCCATTATCCTCCAGCTGTCCTGGGGTAGGAATCTCGGATAAGTAATAGGCACTAGCAAATGGAGTTTTAATGAAAGTTGTCAAGTTATTTCCAAAGCTCAGCTTTGCTTGTGCTTCCCCCTTAAAATTTGGTATTTGTAAAACCCTAAAGATGTGACCTTTTGGTAGACTGTTCAGCTTAGACTGTTAAAGCGCACTTTGAGCAAGCTTTTCCCTTTTTCTCCTCTTATTTTCCCTACAGTCAATTGCTTCCGCAGACATGGATTTGAATCAGCTGGAGGCTTTTCTCACTGCCCAAACCAAAAAACAAGGTGGCATCACATCTGATCAAGCTGCAGTCATTGCAAAATTTTGGAAGAATCACCGAATAAAGATCCATGAGAGCCTGATCAATCAAAGCCGCTGGGATAATGTCTTGAAAAACATGAACTGGCGAGTGGATCTGAAGTCACAGTCAAGACACATCAATCAGATAAACACTCCTGTTGCAATAGTTGAAATGGAATTGGGGAAGAATGGGCAGGTAAGCTTTCTTTTTCAAAATACATAAACCTGATTTAGCTGTATATGTGCTGAGACGTTTTACTCGTTGCTGAATTCATTGCGTTCAAATCAAGTCAGTCCGTGTATTTTTCACCACCAGGCCTTTGATGTTCTTGAACTTGTGGTCTATCTTGGGATACAAAGATGCATTCTGGGTGGTGAATGCAGTTTTTGCTTATTTTATATCTTCATATCGTCCTGATTTGAGCCAGGATGAAGCCAATTTTCCTCTGTACTAGCAAGTATTTTAAAAGTTTATTTGTATTCCATGCACTGTGAAGTCAATTAGGTTTCTTGGTGTTTTTTTTTCTAATCAAATATGAAAATTAGGTAATATCAGCAGAGTAGAAAAGTTCAGAAATGATGATGATCAAGCATTCCTTGTATTTTGGAACGAATGAGGGGAAAGACTCCCCCTTAGTTTACGTAACAGCTGTTTCATGTTGCAAATACATCTTTATTAGTAGTCACATCATGTAATCTGGTCATATCTGCCTGAAAGAGCAGATACATAGCTCTGTCTGCATTTCTTTTTGATCTTTATAATTCACATGAACATACAACCAAAGGCATGGCTTCCTATCTTCAATCTTCTGTCTTTTTGACAGGAACTACGCTTCAATTTCGTATCTTTTTCTTCTGCCATGTGTTAGCAAATCTTAAAACCTCATTTTCTTAGCAGTAGCTACTGCAAATCATACCATGAGCTAATCTGGGGATTTTGATGTCAATAGTTAATGTTTAGCAACTTTCCTTTTATTTCACAATATTTCGGTAGCTTATAGCAAAAGATTACCTGGATTAGGTATACCTAAATTGCACACACATGTGCACACACACACACCTGGAGTATACCTATGCACACTGAATGGTTTCATTGAAACTGTGTGGCTATACCAACACCAGAATAAAAGGACAAGTAAACTGGGATCCTACTGTGACAGTTTATAATGTTGAAGTTATTCTGTTAGTCCACTTTTCCTTTGAAAACTTACCCTTCCTAAGTGCTGACCCTCTGCCTTCCACTCACGTTTCTTTGCAGTGACCAGTACAATAATGCTGTGTGGTTTTAGGTTTTTTTCCTAGCCTAAAACACGGTGTTTTCTGCTCAGGATCTTGAGATTGGAAGTAATTCTATTCCATTAGTAACAAATGGAAAAAGCTGAAAAAAATATTACAGCGAGTACATTAGAAAGAGTACATTAGTGAGCAAATGGGAAAAACAGCCATGTTCATGAAAAAAAAATCTGCAACTCAGAGCCACTGTTTCACAAGGAAATTATGTAGTTAGTGACTCTTCTTTTGAAATTGTTTTTTCCCCAGTAATGTATTATTATGGTAACATCAATCAGCAAGTACATTCATATTTCTTCCACACTGTGCAGCAAGAGAGAGCCAATGTGAAAATGAAGGAAGAATACACATTTCTAAGAAACTGTAATTTCTCTTACTGAAGAGCAGCCCCACAACAGAACCAGAATTAGTTATTTTAGCAATGCAGCTTTGTATTTCAAGTGTAACAAGGGAAGGTGTTGTGTGGATGTATTTTTTGAGCTGCCACTTGGCAGAACTTTTCTCTCCTTTGCTGAGGACAGGGCAGTAGTGAGCAATTGGCAAATCAGAGCAACTAAGGGTGTTAAGACTGCTACTTACAGAAATAATCATGGAGAAATTAGGATTGTCACTACTTGAGTCGAAATTGGTGTTTATTTTAAGGAGCTGTGGTTTTGCATGGTCTCTAGCTTTGGATTAAATAGGTTATCTGCTGAAAAGCTTCTGGTGAAGGCAGTCACTGCATGCTCCTGTGATGGGCTGAGGCAAGGGTAGGGGGGGAACCTCAGGGCTGGAACAGCAGCAAGTGGCTTGTTGCCAGAAGAGTTCATTTAGCCATCAGCCTTTTCCCACCTGTGTTTGGGGACCTCCTGGAAAGATGGTCACAAAGGCTTTACTGTTGAAGGTTCTTGCACACTGGCTCCAGCCCACAAACTTAGAAGCATCATCATATTTTGGAGCCTTTATGGGTATTTCTGCTTCATCGTTAGCACATTCATATCTGTTCTAAATACCAAGTGTTGGTATTTGGTACGTGCTGGGTTGGTATTTGGTATGTGCTGGTACCTTTCTGACACTTTCTGACAGAGTGTATACGTTTTCTAAAACATTGTCAGTCATAGATGTGATTTGGTGAATACTGAATTTCTCCTGGATTTGTAGAAGAAAGCTGGCTTATGATTCAGGAGTAAATTATTCATAACAGACTGTTTTCATTTGGACACTTGATAACAGGGGACTATACAAATGCATTGATGTCTAATCAATTGACATTAATATTTCATATGTTTCAACAGAAGCAAAGAGATACCCTGTAGAGAATGTACATTTCCAGAATTTAAAGTTGCATTGATTCTTCTCAGTGTGTCTGGACTAGATTTAGATCTCAGCCAAAGGCCAGGCAGTTTAGTGAAGTGTCTGCTTCTTCTACTTCAATAAGTAACCTTGCTTTCTGCTTGTCATCTGAATTTTAATCAGTCAGTTCTTTCACGACAGAAAGGATATCTGTGTAAGAGCCAATATGGCTAGAAATTGATGTGACTAGTTCATAAATGTCAGTACACTGAGTTTAGATGAATTATGTCAAATTTCATGAATGTTTTCTAAGGGAAGGAAGATGTTTCTGTGTTTGAGAATCCATTATAACTTGCATGAATTATTCTTACTATCCTTGGCAATACCGGTAATAGAAAAAAATTAACCCTTTCCTCTAAGTGCTCTTAAAAACACTTATGATAAGCATTCAGAAATACTGCTTCTGCAGATGCTCTGGTTCAGCATCTGTAACTTGCAGTTTGAACTCTTCTTCAGTAAGTATTTTACAGCAACATTTAAAGTTTCCTTTATGCTGGTGATGTAGTCTTTATACATCCTGGTTAAAGGCAGATGAAGATGCTAGCCGTTAAGTACTCTGGTTTGAAAGCCCTTTTTCTTTAACAATATGACTAAAAATAAAATCCTGAAGCTGTTGCACGTTAGCCTGCATTTGCCTTCATCTGCTTGTGATACTCAGCACTCATCGCTGCCAGTCCATTCTTTCCTTTCAACAGCCCATCTTTTCTTTTGCACAATGGTTTTATCTCCCTGTATCTCTGCACCTTGCTGGCTTTCTCTTAAAATATCTCTAGCTCCCTGCACCCTTCTTTATGTCCTTTTTAATCTTATTCTCCCTCCTTGAGCATGGCTGTGAAGCTCTTTTGGCATGAAATTTCAACCGGACTCAAATCTGCCAGCAGGGACAGCGGGGTGAGCTGGAGAGTCGCCCTTCTCGTGCCCTTCCTGCCCTGCTGCATCAGCGCTGCTCCAGATGGCCAACAGTCACTGCCACACAATGTCAGGTTACCTGCAGATTTTAGTCACAGATTTATATCTGACCTTGTCATTAAACAGAATGCAAATGCATTGGTTTTGCGCTGTGGCTTGGTATTAAGATATATTTAAACCTGTTTTTTGGACATTGCCACGTTGTTTTGCTTATGAGATGTGCCTCTCCCTTGGGGCTGTGTTCTTCCCACTACTGTTCTGGGTTGATTTGCCAAGAAGTTTTACTTTCTTGCAGCATTATATATTTAGGAGTTTAATATCTGAGACTGGTCAAATATTATATATTAGCCTGAGTATTTGCTTTTTGCTTTTATGCTTGAACTTGTTTATTGTGAGTATTTTCACATGCATTTCAGTGTTTAGAATAATCCATATAGTGACACTTTCATTGGAGTTTTGCTAAGCGTGTTTTATGAGCAAAGAATATTTAACATGAAGTCTGGGATTCCACTGCAGGATTCTTCCTGGAAAGACCTTAGGAAATCACATCAGGATTATGGATTAGAGGGGTTTTTTTCCCAAAGCATGGTGTATTTCTTCTCTTTCCTTTTTAAAAGCATCTGCCTGACAGAGGTGTCCTAAAACTTAGTTAATGGTATATGGTAGGTAAATACTACTATATAGGAAATACTAAAAACAATGCAAGTTATGATATTAGGAAGATTTATTTCAAATTTAAGGGCAAAGAGCAGCCTCTCATTCCATGTAACTCTTCTGCAGTCTGAAATCTCCAGAGATGTATCTTTTCACATAAAACAAGCATCTTCCTTTAAAAAACAGGCAAGTATTTGTAACAGTATTTTGACAAATTTAAAAGTCTAATATTTCCTAATTGTGAATACATTTTGATAGCAGTTTTAAACTCACCAGTGAGATAAATACTTTATGATGGAAGGATTTAGTAGATTAAGTGATCATTTGCCAGTGCAAGAGTTTACCTGATACTGAAAAAGTAAGAATTGCCAGCTCAGGATTTGCCTTAGGTATATCACACATGCTGTCTGCTAATGACTGGGTCCAGACCATGATAATTCAGAGAAAATAGTTATAATTCAGAGAAAATAGTTATAATTCAGATGTGGAAAGAATTAATAATGAACACAGACAACTGTCATGTGCTCTATGTGGGAGGTAAAATGCTACTAGCATTTTGAAGGTCTGTTGTTTTGAAATTTAATCAACTTCATAATCATAAAAATTATTTTGATGTTCTGGGAAAGAGTGAAGTTGGTCTCAAAGTAAACTTTTGGGAGATCAGAATTGTTTCTGACTTGTTAATTGTGTGTATTTAGGTTGTAAATTTTGCCAACTGTGCTATAAACAAATTAAAAGTTCAATTCATACACATTTGCAAATGCTAAAATAGAACAGGCTTTCACAGTGTAGTAAAAAATCTTAAGATTTAGCTTCTATAAATCTCATCACCTTGCTAGAATTACAGAGTGAATGCCACTGAGAATCTGTTGGTGGTTTTGCACATTTTTGTAAGCAGGGGTCTCCTGGTTTCTTGAGGCAGTGGTTACCTCCAGCACTACCTTTCACTGCTGAGGAAAGGTTAGATTAAGAAAACATCATGAGTAAACTCATGCTATTGGGAGGAAGGATTATGACTGAGCTTGCTTTTGCCTCTGCTTGACGCCAGGTCAGGCTGTTTCAGAGCTGTCACTGAAAATAACTTCAGATAATGGACTTCCAGTCCTTTTTACGTAGAATGTGTTCTGAAAAGACAGACTGCCTTTTGTAGGATACTGGTATGGGCAAAGACATGCTAAGGGAGATGAAAAACAGTTATAGGTACCCGAACCAAATAAGGGTGGCCTGGCCTGCAAAGGGGAAGGAAAAACAGCTACCAAACCATTTTTCGTTTCTAGCGTTAATCCATTTCAGTCTTTGTAGTTGCTAACATTATTGGAACTATTGTTCCAGTCAAAAATGGGAACATGCAGGCATTTGGAAGCCCAGTTGATCAACTGAACCACAACGGGCTTAAATACTTTTATGTGATTAAAAATATAAAACCCAGTAAGTAGAAGTTAGTAGGAAAAAAATCACCTTTGTGTCCAAGCTGAATGTAATTGCTTCAGCTTTTGTTCACCTTGGAAATTTATGAGCTGGAGGGAACAGTTACATAAGACAGTACAGTGCAAAAGCAAATGAAAAACAGAGGGCAACAGGTCACTCAGTGCAGAGAAAACTGGAACACAGTTGACTGACTTGACTCAGTTATTTCCTTAATCCTCTGCATGACAGTCTCAGTAGTCTTCTGCTTTGACAGTTCAATTTTTGTCACCTCCTAAAAGCCAAGTGGAATTTGGGGAGCAAGAAGGGAACTTTGTGGACATTGGGATTTTTAAGTGTAATATGGTGCAGAGCTAAGAATGTTAAATTGAGGTATTAGTTCACTAACTGTCTGACTTTAGCTGTCATTTTTCCACTGTATATGTTTGACTATATTTTGATTAGTATCTCATCTGTTCATCCTATAAGAAGAAAGGATATTCTACAGTTAGTGGTATTAAGAGTCTTCATCCTTGGTTATTTGTGCCATGTACACACACATAAGGTTGTGCTTGAGCACACACACAAACACGCACATTCCTTGCCAACTGCTTTTACTATGGAAAAGGATATGCTGAAGTAGTTCAATAGAATAATTTAAGTGAGACATAAATATTTCTGATAGTAGTTGAGCACAGGATATTGCAGGGAGAATTCTGGATTAATTGAAGGTGAGCTGTGTGAAAACAGATGTTATCACTGGTTTACTGCCTTGTGTCTGCTTAAATTCAGATACAGTCCTGGACCCTTGAAATTTTTGCTTTCTCAGAAAATATACTGAGGTCTTGGACGTTAGGACAGGGAACTTGCCGTCTGTTATCTCATGCAATCAGCAAATATTTTGCAATCTAACAGCAATCTAGCATTTCCATGCAGTGATAAAATGTTGCGTTAGCTTTGATCTCTTGCAGCCTTGCGTTGCGGACTATGATGAGACTGGGTTGAGGACAGCTGGGTTCAATAGACTTGTCTGTTGAAAATTTCTCCAGCAAATGCATTTCATCAAGCTGTTACACCTTTTTCTGGAATCGGCGCTAAACATTTACGAGTTATTAAGAAGGATCTGGTTTTCCTTCTTCTTATAATCCCTGCATTATCCCTGTCAGCTCATGGCTTTTCTGGAAGTTCTCACCTTGTTTTTCTACCAGCTCCCTGCCCCCAGCAATGGCTGGTACTCTGTTCACACTGTACCATGAGCTAACAGCCCTTGGTCCTCACCCTGACTCCCCTACAGAAAGCTTTTCTGTAACTTTGCAACCTTTTCTTTAGATTCCTGCAGTGCTGCGAGAGGTTACCCTGAGAGTGTGTGAGATTGCATACTTTGAGATATACAGGACTCAAGCTGGATAAAGTCACTGCAGTCAGACTTTCAGTCAGGGTCACCACCACAACAGACGCGAGCATTTAGCCCGCAGACTTTCCGGTGAAACAGATGGTTTCATGTTCCTTATTTAATCCAGTTGCTGTATGCATTTCAGTTCCATCTCTATTTGCCAGAGCTCACGTGGAAGACTGAACTAAATGTGTTTCTGTTGCTTTTGTGCTTTCTTCTTTAGGTCATTTTCAATGCTTGAACTTCTGAGTCAGGAGATTGGGAGTTTCATTTCAGCAGACTGAGCGCAGTTGGTTGGGAACTCTGACATTGAATGTTGTGTTGAGGGGGGACACATGGAAAAACTCACCGTGTTTTAAGAGCACGTGTTGCAGGGATTGGAAGCACTTGGTGAACTTTGAAACCGCCACAGCTCTGGTTCTGTACTCGAACAAAAAGGCTCAAGTGTCACTAGTGAGCTTAGAATAAGAATGGTTATGAGTTTCTTGTGCTTCCTCATCATTAACTGAGTAATTCAGAGATCCTAAATTATATACCCTCCATCACCAAAGGAATTGTTTGGTTTGAGGCAGGTTGGCACAGCAGTTTCAGGGTAACACTTGCAGTACTGCAGTCATGTAAATAATCACAGGTGACTCTACTGTCCACGCAGTGGCCCACCACTATGCACTTGGAGCTATGTAGAGATTGTCTGCAAATATGCAAATTAAAGTGTGGCATTTGCAGAAAATGCCAAATGCAGACAGGTACCTTTTGGTAGCTGCATAACCCTGCCCTTAAACAAGCCTAGGCAGAGCCTCTGCCTGTTTCAGAGCACATCCTGGCCTGGGTTGCTGCCGGAAGGCAGAGGAGCAGCTCTTCATTTCCCATATCTACCAACCAGCTAGAGATGCAACCTTGCTACAGCAAAACCAGGCTTCAGTGGAGGCAAAATGTAGTGTAAGGCTTGAAAAGATGGAGCTTGAAAGGATAAAGTGGAAGGTCTTCGGAGATTTTCAGAAGGTGAGATAAAACTGAAGTGGAAAGGGTAGATTAAAAAATGCTGCCATTTTTCATTGTATTTGTACCAAGTGTGAGGCAGGAGGCAAAGGGGACCATGTCTAGCCAGTGTGATTGCTTCCTGGCTCATTAAAAAGCATCTTTGCAATGCAAAAATTGGATCTGTTGGCTGCCATGTTGCTAGCTGTTGAGGACCCAGAGAGTGCATTTGCTGGTGTAAGGGGTAAATAGATAGGAGTTAGTGATTTCTTTTGACTCTACCCACCTTTTGTAAAACCAGCAGCGTGTCATTTGGGTGTGACAGTGGATGTGTTCTGTTTTGTGAAATAATTAATCTCAATTTATAAATCCCAGAATAAATATATTATATGAAATATATTTACCCCAGGAGGCCTTCAAGGAAGGGGGACATGCTTGAAGGACCCAAAATTGTAATCTGCACTGTCTTCTTTTTAAGAATTAGTTGGAGTGTCTGTATATAGCAAATCAAAGCAACTGGCCTCTTTGACTTTTAGGGTCTCCTGTTGCTGGCCATCTGCATTCTTCTGAGGACTTGGATTTCAACATTAGCAAGTAATTTGTTCTTGGAACACTGAGGGGGAAAAAAAAGGAGTTGTTACGAACTTCAGTGCCCACTGCATTGGCTGACACAGCATCTTGTTTTTACAGCCCTAGCCTGGCCAAGTGCATTTAAAATAGTTGTTTTGCCTGTGTTGGCCAACCTTCCCACTCCTGACAATATGCCACCTTGCATCTGAAAAGCACTTTGGAGATCCTTCAGATTTGTCATGGTCTCTCTTGAGATCCCCGAATCTTAGCATTCAGGGGTGTGAATAAGAACAGGTTCTTATTTTATTTTATGTTAATTAGGAGAAGAAGAAAGTATCAGAAGATACAGAATCAGAAAGCTGGCACATAATTTTGGAGAAATGCTTGTAATTTACACCCATCTTTGCTGCTTAATAATTTGGATTATCTTTATTCTGTCTTAAATAATATATATATTTATATATTCTTTATAAAACCTGGACTCCAGCTCTGGCAGTACCAGAGTTGATCCAACAAAAATCCAACACAGTCCACAATACTGAAACAAAATCACTGCAAGCTGTACCATTAAACTTGCCATATTTCTCTGCGTCTATTAATTTTTTGAGGGAGGAGTGAACATGTGTAATTTCTTTTGAGCAGCTTATATGTTATCAGCCAGCAGCTTTCTTTTTTCACCTTTCTTCACAAATTGAATTCCCACATGGTGAGCAGTTCTATTAATACATTAGGCAGCTGAAGGCATGGGCAACAGGAGAATGCAATTCACAGGCAGTCCTCAGTATAATCTTTTTAGTGAGGAGATAGTTATCTTCTGATTTCTAACAAGCTGTGGCTTTCTGTCCTAGTGCTTCTTCTCATGTACCTTGTCCTAGTTAAAAATGTAAAACATACAGATATATCTTTTTTTCCCCTTCCTTTTCTTCTTATACCATTTACAAAATCTTTTCACTGAGGGATTTCGCTGGTAGCTGCTGGAATTTGCTGGTGTACAAAACTGTCCTTGGCAACTGGTAACTGAGTGTTAATGCTGAGGTATTCTGAGCTCCCTGTACAGAAATGTAGTTAATCAACATGTGAAATGCTTGGACTACTAGTGCTATGTTTGTATAAAAGCAAACTCTCATTCCTGCTGCAGCTGCTGCTGTCAATTTATAGTACTAGCAGTGGTACCCAGGGACTTCTAGATGATAGCAAAAAAAATTTAGGAGATGGTCATGCCTCTTCCCAAGGGAGTGAATGAATACTGTAGGAAACAAGGCTCTTTTTCCAGATGCCGACTTCTGTGTTGTATTGGTCAGGTTTTCAGGAGATGACTGGTGGGAGTTTGCACTGAAGAAACCCAAACGTGTCATCTGCATTCACAAGTTCACTTACGTTCATATTAAACTGATTCATCTTACAGGTGCATGTTAGGACACTGGCCTTTGCTTCATCTTGTTAAAAACACAGACTGAAAGGAAGGCAGGAAATAGAAAAGCATAAGTGGGTCTTCGGTGGTAGTTTCAGGTTACATACAGGTCTTTGTCTTGCAGTGATGTGAACTTAGACTTCCTGAACTTTGGTACTTGTTCTCACCATTGTGCTACTCCTGTAGTTACGCATTTACAGAGTTGAAAGTTGAAAGTGGTTGAGTGAGTCCAAATTAAATTTTCTTTTGTTCCCTCCTCACCCTTTTTCATTTTTTTCCCCAATTATTTTCGTCTGGATCAGTTTGTTGAAAGGACAAGGTGAGGGCAAAATTCATAGACTCATAGAATGGTTTAGGTTGGAAGGGACTTTAAAGATCATCAGGTTCCAACCTCCCTGCTATGAGCAGGGACACCTCACACTAGAACAAAGCCCCATCCAACCTGGCCTTGAACACCTCCAGGGAGGGGGTGTCAGCAACCTCCCTAAATGAACGAAAGAGTTTGTGAACAATGCCTTGCCATGAAAAAATGCTTATTTAAACATATGTGTTCCAAGGATCACCCATTTTAAAACTAGCTAATGGTCTCTTGAACAACTAAAGCAGCTTTCCTTGAGTGCTCAGGAAACCTGGGTGCCAGCTTTTCTTCAAAGAGTGGAGGAGGAATAGCAAATGAGAGGCATGGCTGTTGAACAAGTTCAGGATTTTAGACTTTATCTGGAGAAGTGTGAAAAAGGTATCTGATGTGAAAATGATCATAAATGGTATCTGGAGGTGGAAATCTGCAAAGACTGCCAGAACAGAGAAATCCTGGTATTCTAGGAGAATTTGGTATTCTTTGTGTCTAGAATATTTCCTAGCTACAGTCATTAATGAGAAATATGATTGAAATACTTGTCCTGTTACTTGTCCAATTACTTTCTCCACTGTTAGGTGAGAAATAACAGCAAACTGAACCACAGAGTTGGCCGAGCTGCTGGAATTATGGGAACAGCGAGGTGTAGAGCTGAACAGCAAGCACATTCTGATTTAGTCACAGCTTTAACAAATCAACTGGTTTGTTTGTTTTTTTTCATAGAGTAGAAGTCAATCACTGTCAACAATTTTGTCATTAAAATAGCTTTCCCTTTTCCCTTTTGTACTTTTCCATTTTTTTTTTCCTTTTTGCTTATTTTGAGAGTACTGACTGAGGCAGTGTGTTGAAGCCTAAGTTTCCCTACTTTTCTCTGAAAGGAGGTGGTTGGGAGGAGATCATTGGCAGTGCTGGGTGAGACATCATTGTCCTATCCACTGCTTTAGAAGTTGAGGAAATGACTACTTTGCACGTAATTCCAAGAGTAGGCTCTCTTCATTTAGAAAGAGATTCTCATTTTAGCTTATAAAAGATACAAAACAACCCTTTGATTAAGAAACCTCTCTAAGCTGTAATTTTGCATAGACCTTGACACAAGCTGGTTTTTTTCTGTCTTCCTTTCAGATTGTCAGTAGCAAAACTCCACAAAGATAATCAGACATGCAAATATGTGATATATTTTTAGTTCAATTTGCTGATGTATATTCATTAATATGTTAATAAGACAAGGAAGGCTTAATTTAAATTGCATATGCTTAATTTGGTTAATAAATACTTGAGATATAAACCTGCTTTTAAAAATAACCATACAAATTATGCCACTTTTTCAGGACTTTTTCTCTTAAGTCACAAGGGGGGTATAAAGCCTCTTAGTTTAGTGACAAAAGTAAATTTCTAGTGCTTTTTACCCTGATCCTGCACAACCAAAGGACCTTTGTGCTGAATTTTGGTCCTCCTTGTATGCTTTGTCAGATTCCCAATGATGCCATTGTAATAAGTTGTGACAATAGAGACATGGTGAAGATTATTGCATTGCAATTTGAGTTCTCAAACTATATTAAGTGGGGTTTGACAGGCAGATACAAGATGGAAAGATGAGAGTTTCCTTGTATTCAAATACAGCTAAGCTCCACCACTGCAAATCTGGGATGTGCCTGCCCTATATTTAGTTTGCAGTGGCCTAACCAAAAGAGATAGTCACAAATTACTTCTGGAATTAGAATAAATTCTCTGACAGCTTCTGAATCTTGGTTGCATATGCTGAGCTGCTATAGTATCTATTTCTTTAAACCTCTGAAATGATATTTGAATGCTTACAGGCGATAAACTTTTAAGTCAATTGATTCAATTTCTTTTGAATTACTCTCAAAAGTGGAGCTGTGCTTTAAGAGCTCTTAAAAAATTCATTCAATTTAACTTGTAAATATGCCATAGAACTTGAGATAATGGCTTTTCTTTTTTTTTTAAGACTTCAGCCTGGAAGGCAACATCTTAAAAAAACTCAGCATTGAGGAGAGTCTAACATATCCAGTTACACTGGCCCGACTTACTTGGTCTGAAGTAATGAGGCATGACAGATCATGAGTGCAGTGCATCATGTTCAGAACCAATAACCCCTTTCAGAAAATTACAGTTCTGCTCTCAGCAGTCACTTTGAGTTATCTGAAGCTAATTTTAAATAGCCTGCTTTTATGGAAATGGAACACTTTAGTTTCTCAGTAAATACCACTGTGATGCTCAAAGACGGCTATAAAGTGCGACTGTCTGGGAAAAAGCTCAAGTCTGATCAAACTTAATTTTACTGGAACCCGTTCCTGCCTACAAATATCTGGATTATGCAATGAGAACAAGCACAACACTTGACAGAAAATTGGCTTTTGTGATACCTGCTGCTGTAAGGATGTGAAGAAAAGCTGTTGATTCACATGCTCTCTCTCTCTGAAGGTGCAGGCATTGGCAACAGCATCTTCATGTGTTGTTTCTCTTCTTTCTGGCCCTTTCCACTAGAAGAGAAAAGATACTGATTGAATCCAATCAACTTCTGTGTGTAGTATAACATGTTTTGTTTTGTTTTGTTTTCCTCATTGCCATTGCTGCCCTGTGGTGTTTAGGTTGCCACCGTTGGAGTTTGAGCAGTAAGCCATGTCTGCATTCTGTTGGTCACCCAGAACTCACCAGGGAGCATGCAGAGAAACCCAGGCTCTTTGAGGGAGTGGTAAATTTTGTTCAGTTTAGGTATCTGCCTTGGACTATTCCCTTGAACCTGCTTCCATGGACTCCAAAGGCATAAAAGCATTACTAGTTCAGCTCTTGGAGCCTGAAGTTTGGTGAGATAGATCTCACCCTTCGTCTGAACCACATACCGACCAGTGGTGGCATAACAACCACTCTTCTCAGATGAAAGGTATGGGTAAAACCTCATTGCTTAGTTCAGCTCACGGCACGTGAGGCAAACTGTCTCAGCCTTTGTTTTCTAGGAAGCAAAAAGAAGAGAAAGGCAGCTCCTCCATTTATACTGGGGGAACAGTAGTCAAGTGAATGTCATTAGACTCTGTCAGCCAAAAAGTGCAGGCTGCTAGGTGACAGAGACCTGCATTTGCATTAAATCGAAACTCTTGGGGTAAAATTTATGAGAGATAAATGAAAGGATAAAGAAACCCTCTTTAAATGTGTGTTTCTTTTTTAAAAGTCGTCTTAAACAAGCATTAAGTTTGCAGAGCGCAAGTACTTGCGAGTTTAAAAAGGCCAAATAACTATGCGTGACGTTAATGGTGCTGAAAAGCCTTGATCCAAACACACTGAAATATCATGGTCTGGGTACGATATGTGACTGAGCCACTTTGGGTCATAACACTTTCCTCTGCAAACACACTGAGTCAAGCTTAGTGGATGCTAGGGCAGAATAAACAGAAGAAAGACAATATCCCCAGCTGAGAGCCAGGATTTGAAAGACGATAGATAAATAGATCAGTTTCAAGGACTTGAGGCTTCTCTCTTGGGGCTGGGAGGGGAGAGCAAAAAGGAGAGGCTTGTTTTTCCAGGCACAGAGCTTGGAGATCAAAAAGACTCACTCACCTCTGAAGGAGACTGTTCCCCTGGGCTGTTGGAGGAGAGATTGGCTGAGGGACTTGTGGGGTTGGTCGGTGCTGACATGTCCTGGTGGCTTTGGAGTTGTCTGGGGGATGCTCGCTTGACATGTTCTTGTGCAGGAGCAACCTGGTAAGAAAACTATGTTTAGCCAATCTTTGTATTTTATACTAAACCACAGAGTTTTGCTCTGCACGGGTAGTACTTTATTTCAAAGAGCTTTGGACCTTGTATTTCTCAGTCATTGCTTTTCGGAAAAGGATTTCTGGAAGGGGTAGTCCAATGTGTGATGCTGTGGTCCAAGCCTACGACACAACCCTGTTCCTTCTGCCCCTTCTTGCACCCCCTGTTTGCATGACAACATGCAGAGCTCTCTACAAGCTCTTCTGGCTCCCAGTAAAGATTTAACTCATACATTTCTCTCAGGGCAGCAAGCAGAGCGCTGGGCCAGAGAGCTGAGTGTTGCAAACACTTTAATATACAGATGGGGTGTGAGAAATTTGCTGTCAGCCAGGAACGTGCACATGACTTCAGTTGCTTGTGGTGCTCTGGGTAAGCCTGGCTTGTCATCTCACATCCTAAAAAGTGAGAGCCATGTCCAACAACCCTCCCTCCACTTGGAGCACAGGGCTTTTTCCTTCGGGCAGGGAGTTGCCACCAAGGCTCTCCTTCTGCATTCCAACTGCCTTCCCTGCTTGGCACCATTCCCTGCCTGACTGCAGCTCCTCTACACCCTCCTTTCTTTTATGCCCCTTGCTTGGCTCTGGTTGTGTGTTTGTTTTCTCTCCCACACGGTCTCTTTTTCATTCACTTCCTAGAATAATAAGGGGCTTGTTGAAAGGGTACAGTGAAGTAGTTTGTCTTCTTCATTCATTCTCTCAGTTTTTTTTTCCTATCCTTTTTATTCAACGTTTGTTTTCAGCATGCTTTGAGTATGAAATGTTTACTTCTTCATGGCTTATTTTCACAGTATTTATTATTTTGGAGGCTCCTATCCAAAGTATCTTACTGCCATGAAAATCTCATAAATAGTTCTAATCAGTTATGATGGTATTAAAATTCCCATTTCAAGGGTGAAGTCTGAAGAGAGAGAACATAAAAGTATGGCTTTCCACTAATTTTGGTGTCCAGTTTGAAAACTCAACCTGAGTTCTGGGGGTGCTGAGCCTTGGTCATATAGTCAGTGTACGTTTTTGATCACACACCCAAAGCTGTGAAGGACAGCAGTCCTGCAAACCAGGCTCCAGGTGCCTCAGACTGAGCCTGGTCTTTTAAGGCTGCCTGACAGCTGAAATTGTAATTTTCTTTATTTTGATATTTTTATGTTGTAGTGCTCCTGTTCTTTTATACAGTTTTTAAGAATGGGATTGGAAAGACTTTTGTAAGATTATGCACTCAGAAAATCCTGTCTTGGACTTCCTGTATGCACACAAGAATATTTACCTGTGGGCAAATAAATTTACTTAATGGCTGTGTGCAAATAAAGGCAGAACACTCACAGTATTCATAAGGCACTGGAGAAGATATTAGTGGGATTCCTCCAGCAAAAGAAAGTCTGAAGTGGAGGTGTATTGGAACAGAATATTAATGCCTCCCTGTTTGAAATCTGGGAAATGGCCTTTAGTGCTTCTCTCCTCTTTTCTCATTCTTAAAAAGTAAGCCAAACGCTGCCTTTTATTTGAAGTGGTTTGCATAGGGACTTGTGCTCCATGTGAGCACATGTATCACACAGTCATCATGGTTGGAAAGGACCTCTAAGATCACAGAGTCCAACTGTCAACACAAAAAAACCCACAAAACCTTGGCCACTAGAGCATGTTGTGAAGTACCAAATCTACATGGCTTTTGAGTACTTCCAGGGATGGTAACTCCACCACTTCCCTGGGCAGGCTGTTGCAGTGCCTGACCACTCCTTCAGTATAGAAATTCTTCCTCATATCTAGTCTAATCCTCCCCTGCTGCAACTTGAGGCCATTTCCTCTGGTCCTATCATTATTTACTTGGGAGAAGAGGCCAGCACCTGCCTCACTACAACCTCCTTTCAGATAGTTGTAGAGGGTGATGAGGTCTCCCCTCAGTCTCCTTTTCTTCAAACTAAACAACCCCAGTTCCTTCAGCCGCTCCTCATATGACTTGTTCTCTAGATCCCTCACCAGCTTGGTAGCTCTCCTCTGGACACACTCCAGCATCTCAATGCCCTCCTTATAGTGAGGGGCCCAGAACTGCACGCAGTACTCGAGGTGCAGCCTCACCAGCGCTGAGCACAGGTGCATGTTCACTTCCTTACTCTGGCTGGCCATGTTATTCCTGATGCAGGCCAGGATGCCATTGGCCTTCTTGGCCACCTGGGCACACTGCTGGCTCATGTTCAGCCAGCTGTCAATCAGCACCCCTAGATCCTTTTCTGCTGCGCAGCTCTCCAGCCATTCATCTCCAAGCCTGTAGTGTTGCATGCGGTTGTTGTGACCAAAATGCAGGACCCAACACTTGGCCTTATCGAACCTCATAGAATTGTCCTTGGCCCATTGATCCAGCCTGTCCAGGTCTGTCTGCAGAACCTTCCGATCCTCGAGCAGATCGATACTCCTGCCCAATTTGGTGTCCTCTGCAAATTTACCGAGGAAGCACTTCTCCTCATTCTTTTCTTAACATCCTCCCTTTTCCAAATTCGGAAGTGGTAAGCAATAGCATTTTATTCATAGTGAAATGTCATAATGATTATATCGTAAGCACTCCAGTCAGTAAGGTGAGTCTCAGGCTTAAGTAAAGGAATAGGCACTCATGAAGAAAAATTTAGGTTCTACTGGTGTAGTAGGATAGATGTCATGCACTGATGTTTTTGGAAACTAGAGCCTGCTCAGCTGCAACTGAAATATGTTCAGGGCAGATGCTGCCTTTTTTCTCTTGGCTGAAGTGTGTATTTTGCAAGGCTGGGAAGCTAGGCAAAAAGCATGTTATAAAACAACTTGTGTTGGGCTGTGTTTGTCCAAGGAAGGATCTGTCATCTTGGACAGCGAAGAAAGGTCATTTTCTTTGAAACATCTGTAGAAGGTCGTTCTGCATGTCATGTTGATGTGCAGGATGTACTTTTGAGATACTCTGCTGCTTTTCTAGATTATAAGCTATTGCTTGAAGATTGTCCAGGCATCAGTTATGATAGGTTTGTTGGTAGACATGGCACTATTTTCAGGGTTATCTGTTGAATAGGGAACTGCTCAAGAAGGGTTAGTTGGGAGTGGGAGGCTTTAGCAGAGTTGCTTTCTAAGAGCCCAAGCCAGAGTCCCAGAGGGGGCTTGGACTCCAGCAGGTCCTGAGATTCAGCCCACCTCTCAGCAGCAGCAGCATTACTCCTTGTTGTTTGAATCTTCATATTTCTCCCTTGCCTTTCTCTGACAGTTCTGCTTTTGTTTCTTCTGCTTCTTCCCTTTTCTGTTCAGCCCCCACACCCTCAGGGGGCTGCTTCCTCTCTCATTTCATTCCCTTGGCTTCCTCCTTGCTCCCAAACTTGGTGCCTTGTTTCGTTTCAGCACAGCTGCCTAGGTTTTTTTTCTTCATCACAGTTGTGCAGCTGTTGCCAGCTCGATGCCGAGTCTGTCAGGATGTTTCCATGACTCCCCCCTACAGTGTGGAGGGCTTTTGAATGAGACCAAGGGTCACACGTGGCAGTCGCCTCTCACAGAGGAGCGGCCGCTGCGGGTCCCACGCAGGAAGCGTCCGAGCAGGCCACCCCTTTTCACCTGCTGAACTCGCCGCCTTTTATACCCCCGTGACTCCCCTGTCCAGCCAGTGTCACTGCCCAGAGCCAACTGGCATCCATGAGTCCCAAGTCAGGGTGGTACCTAGCAGGGGTAATGCATAACTTGTTGCCCATCCTTCCTGCCTTGTATCACACCCGTTGTTTTGCTTTTGTTTGTCCTTGAGCAGCAGGCCTGGTTTTGGTCTGTTAGCTGGGTATAATCAGCAGAAGGCCTTGGATGACTTAAAAGGTGTTTTGTTTAGGCTTATATGGGGAAGAAGAAGAACCGTTTCCCACAGCAGCACAGCAGAGGGCCATGAACCATCCCAGGTCAAAGCTGCCCGTGACCATGTGAAAGTACGGGTGCTCTCCAGAGGAAGGTTTGGATTTGCATGATGTCTCCACTTGCTGTCTCTCTACAATACTGTACTGAGACCAGTGCTGTGTTAAGGAAACAGCGTATTCTTTGTGCTCTGTGACAAAGCTTATTTTTCTAGGAAGCTGTAATAGGTGATGTTGTGTTCTTGGAGTTGTGTGTGGTTTTGGGGGTTTTTAAGCAATGTATGAAATCTTCATTTGAAACTGTGTGTGAAACTTCTTTTCTATAATTTTTCCATGGATTAGTGAACTGCAGTATCAGGGAGAGCTTTAAAAATGAGTATGGAGAATATAGGAATGACTTGGCACCTGCATGTTCTAATGTATTCTAAATAATGAGCTTTATGTGGTAAGTTTATGTAGCTGAGCTGTATTGTTTTCTTCATGGTGATAGTTATACTGCGAATCAGCTTTCCTGGTTGAGATACACATGAACACAACCCAGGCTTATTACCTTGGAGACTTGAGCAATAGTGCTGGGACTGGGTAAAGGACAGCTTAAAAGTAAACATATTTGCATGTGAAGCGAGCTGTAGTTGCTATGAAGGTATGCAAATAGCTCTCAATCAGAACTGTACATCAGACTGTACAAATGGTACTGCAGGCTGATGCTTCAACATGTGGCTCTAAGGCACGTGAGGATTCTGGTTTTTCTTTCTGATGTTTTTTTCCCTTTGGACTAGTGGATCACATGGCAATCTCAGCTTCAAACAGGATGCCATCAAGGTTTTTAATAGAATTACCTAGAGAATTGATTGTGCACGCACTGGATGAAGCCTTCAGATGTCTCATAAAAGGCCATCATCTCTTCCCCTCTGTCTTCCTACTTCATCTGCCATCTGTTTGTAGTCTGCACAAAGATTTTCCTCTTTAGACCTTTTGAGTTGGACTTAATTGAAAATAAATTCTGAGGACTGAAGCTCAACACACGTTAACAGATGGGTCCATTTATTTAGACTAGCTCTGTATGGGAAATAGATTTGCATAGGGAAATAGATATTTCTTTTTTCCCTTTCCCCAGCAGTTAGGATACTTCACACTCCAAGCATTGTTAGTGCAAAGCCCATCATAATGTTGACTGACACTTAATGGTATTTTTGATGGAGGCAAGGTTTGGGTCACCTGAGTGGGTGGAACCTGATTTTTTTGTGCTGAAAACAAACATTCATATCTCTTACACTTGATATTATGAAGATGCATTTTGTCTGTAGTTTCTCTCTCCTCTGTACAAATACATCTTTATCTGTCAGGCAGGTGTTTAGACTTCAGACTTGGCTGGTACTCATTAGAGACAAACCAGGTAGAAAGCAGAGTCAGATGTTGAGGAAAAGGTTTGGCCATTTTGAATCAAAGCGAAGTGCTTTATCTATACAATCTAGACTTCTGGACAAACAAGAGAAGTTTTTCATGTGCTTCCAGGGGTTTTGTGGGTATTAAAGTGGTAGTGTAAGAACCTAAATAGAAAAGTACATCTTACAGTTAGAGGTGTATTGCATCACCAGTGAAGTTGCTTTCATGCACACTAAGTACTGTGCTGTATTGTTAACAGACTTTTGTGCTCATGGGCAGAAAAAGTCATGTTTTACAAAGCTAGTGGCATATCTCAGAGCCTCTGATAAATTCTGAGGGTATTTTTTTTTTCATATGCTGTTGGCCATTTGCATAAACACCTGGACATAGCAAGCTCTTCTGACCTTTCCTGCCTTTCACTTTGTCTCCCTTTCCTTCTTACCTCTGATATTTTCACTCTGATTTGAGTAATTGCAATGTTTTGGATACTCTTGTAACTCACCTTCTCCCAAACATACATGCCTCTGGACTTTCATCTTTTTTGTTTTTTCTTTTTTCTTTTTAATTTGTGTTCAAGCTCTCAAGGCTTCACCCTGTACGTAGGTGTGCCAGGAGCAAAATATCAATTACTGACACCAAAGGAAATTTCCAAGGTGGAGGAGGCCCTGTAGATACCCAGGGAGTGTTTCTTCTGAGTTTCCTGCAAGGCTAGAAATCTGTTTATTTCAGTGGAAATCAAATAGTCACTAGAAATAAATGTAGAAGTCTGCTTTACTCATGTGAGTACCAATGCTATGTTCCCTTTGATCTATTTTTTATTTCTATTGTATTTAAAATGTCACACATGGGTAATAATTCTTACCTATCCCAGTAACAGGAGTGGGATACAGACAGTTGTATCTGTGTTAGGGATAGAGATGGGGGAAGCACAGAGCTTATAATTTGCTAGTTCGTTATCAGAATCAGTGTTTGCATTAAATATTTACCCTAGGAGCTCTTCCCTGTCCATATCTCTTAGTGTTTGTCCTGTTCCTCCCAGGAGAGCAGGGAAACACAAGTTCTTCACTTCTTTCTGGATGTGGAATAGAGCTGGGTTAGTCCCATATATCATGTTTATGAAAGATCAATCACAGTCCTAATCTTTCAAAGATGCTGTTGTGTACTATATTTATGAATTTTCAGAGATTTTACTTCTCATATAGCATTTAATTTCTAGTAATTTCTAGGTTAAGGGAATGTTTCAAGGGGAGGGAAGAGGAGTACATATTGGTTTAGAGTACCAAACTGCTTATTAGTGTAAGCTGCATCGCCCTGTAGTTTTTTCATCCCCAGGGACTCTGAGCACAATCACCATCACTAGGTTTTCTGAGTGCTAAAGGAAAGAACAATGTCTCACCCCAAGTTGCAAGGTCTCTTCTCTTGCAGAAAGTTAATACCAAGAATATATGTTCTTTGTGCACTGGCCTCCCCTTTCTTTCTCCACTCAAGGAAATCTGAATCCAAAGGGACTTCTGGAAGCCTGTCTCATTTGAAACACCTCCAGATTCCTGGCTTGCTGTCAACTGTCAGCATTGTGACAGTGCTGCAGTCAGGTACCATGGTGATCTTAAACACTGTCACACTGCCTGCATGTACCTGTCAAATAATTTTTATAAGGTTTTTTTACTGCTTTGATTCCAAGATCATTGAACAACAGGCATATCTAATTCCCACTGCAGTGTCAATGCTATTTACCTTAGAAGAAATGAATTTTGAATTATTTGCTTAGTGCTTATCAGTGCCTTATTCCTTTGTACTGCTGTAGCTTCAGGAGAACAGCTGACACAGGAATCTGCCTGTGTAAAAGTGCTGTTCACTGAAATACAAATGGATCCTTATTTCTAAGAATGTGTTTCAGGTGAACACTGGTAAGGAATTGCTTTGTACTTCTACTTTGAAAGTAGAAATACAAAATTACACAATAATGTTGTAACTTCCCTGGACTTCAATTTATTCGGGAAGCAGTTCTTAATGGTCTTGTTCTGAAACCTGAAACAGTATTTTCTAAAATTTGGGAAAATACATTACATAAGACCTCAAAGCCGTGGCTGCAGGCACGAGACCAGAACCAGCTCGGAAGTATGTTTAGACATTCACAGAATCACAGAATCCTAGGGGTTGGAAGGGACCTTGAAAGATCATCTAGTCCGACCACCCTGCCAGAGCAGGATCACCCAGAGCACATCACACAGGAACGTGTTCAGGTGGGTTTTGAATGTCTCCAGCAAAGGAGACTTGGCAGCCTGTTCCAGTGCTCTGTCACTCTCACAGGAAAGAAGTTCTTCCTGATATTCACATGGAACCTCCTATGTTCCAGTTTGCATCCATTGCCCCTTGTCCTATCACTGGACATCACTGAAAAAAGCCTGGCTCCATCGTCCTGACACTTACCCTTTACATATTTGTAAACATGGGTGAGGTCACCCCTCAGTCTCCTTTTCTCCAAACTAAAGAGACCCAGCTCCCTCAGCCTTTCCTCATCAGGGAGATGTTCCACTCCCTTCATCATCTTTGTGGTTCTGCACTGGACTCTTTCAAGCAGTTCCCTGTCCTTCCTGAACTGAGGGGCCCAGAACTGGACACAATACTCCAGATGCGGCCTCACCAAGGCAGAATAGAGGGGGAGGAGAACCTCTCTTGACCTACTAACCACACCCTATCTCATGCACCCCAGGATGCCATTGGCCTTCTTGGCCAGAAGGGCACATTGCTGGCTCATGGTCATCCTCCTGTCTACTAGGACCCCCAGGTCCCTTTCACCTACACTGCTCTCCAGCAGGTCAGCCCCCAACCTGTACTGGTACATGGGGTTGTTCTTCCCCAAATGCAAAAGTCTACACTTCCCCTTGTTGAATTTCATTAAATTTCTCCCCGCCCAACTCTCCAGCCTGTCCAGGTCTCGCTGAATGGCAGCACAGCCTTCTGGTGTGTCAGCCACTCCTCCCAGCTTGGTGTCATCAGCAAACTTGCTGAGGGCACACTCTGTCCCCTCATCCAGGTCGTTGATGAAAATATTGAACAACACCGGTCCCAGTACCGACCCCTGAGGGATTCCACTAGTCACAGACCTCCAACCAGATTTTGTCCCATTGACTACAACTCTCTGACTTCTTCCCTTCAACCAGTTCATGATCCACCTCACTACCTGACCATCAAGAGCACACTTCCTCAGTTTATCTGCGAGGATGCTGTGGGAGACAGTGTCAAATGCTTTACTGAAATCGAGATAAACCACATCTACCGCTCTACCATCATCTATCCACCTAGTAATTTCCTCATAAAAAGCTTTAAGCTTGGTCAAACATGACTTACCCTTGGTAAAACCATGTTGACTGCTCTTGATGACCCCCGTCTCCTTGATATGCCTGGAGATAGTGCCAAGAACAAGTTGTTCCATTACCTTTCCAGGGATGGAGGTGAGGCTGACCGGTCTATAGTTACCCGGGTCCTCCTTCTTGCCCTTCTTGTAGACTGGAGTGACATTTGCTGTCCTCCAGTCCTCAGGCACCTCTCCTGTTGCCCACAATTTACCAAAGATGATGTAGAGCAGCCTAGCAGTGACCTCCGCCAGCTCCCTCAGCACCCTTGCTGATAGCACTAGGGGGTGATAATTTTCCTTCCCTGTTTGGCAGTCTTTCCTGTGATTCCAGAATCTGGCATAGGGGAATTTTCTGGGAAAGGGGGGAGGACCTCTCTTTGGCTGTCCTGTGTCACTTGAGGCCCTGCTAGAAACTTGCTCCTAAGTGACGGTGTTTGCAAGCTGGCTGTGATGGTCAGCATTCTGAAGGGTTCATCCTGTCTCTGAACCAGTGGTGCTGTAATTACTAGTTCTTCCTAACCTGAAGCATGCTTTCTTTTCAACAATAAAAATAAGCTAAAGATATATTTTGAGGGGCTGTTAAGTTTGGTAAAGGCAACAAACAAGTTAATGAGAACTTAAACTAAAAACATATAATAATTTTCTTCTTCTTTGTTTTTTTTTTTCCCCTCCCCTCCTATTCCATGGGTCACATAAGTAGCAAGAGGCCAGAAGCACTAAAAATTAGCTTGCTGTATACCAGGAAGCTGAGGAGGGGAGGCCGAAAATAAATCTGTTGAGTGGGATAGCTTTCTCCTGGGAGAACTCTAAGAATACAAACATTGAAGCACAGAAAATCCGGTTCTGTTGTATCTGAATAACTTGTCATGTGGGCTTGACAAAGGCTAATTTTCAGTAGCTAAAGTGAAAGAGGCCTTTTACTGATTTTTGGGAGGGTTATTTGTTTCTAATCTCAGGATATAAGGTTCAAAACAGTTTATTTTCTCCTCCTTCAAAAAGAGAGCCACAGGCTTGTTGCCATGGGCTTGATGAAAATAATTCTGTTGGATTTCACGGAAAGGACCTTGCTTTGCTGTGGATTTGTGAGGATCTTCGAAGAGTGAAACAAGTCATATTAGCAATAATCAGATTCAGAAATTGAGAATTATACATTAAAAATCAGCCACCCAGAATATATGGAGCTGAGTGACTATATAGATACAAGTAAAAGATACCGTGGACTATCTGCTAAAATACTTTTCCAGCAGAGAAAATCTAAGAATTAGTGTTGCTCTATCCCTGGTGTGTGCCAGAGTCACAGGTTTGGAGGCTTTTCCCAGGGTTGACACCACGCATTTGACAGCTATTATAGAGAAAGGCACATAGAGCTTGGCCTCTGTTCTGTTGGATTGGGTGAAGATACAGGGTGCTGAACGTGAAGAACAGAGCATTTAATATTTAAAATTATGAGATAGGTGTTGAGTTCCTTGCAAAGTAGCCTCCCATAAAGGGGTTTCTAAGATGCTGGCAGCCCCGCTGAGTTATTTCTCCTGCAAAGCTCTGACAGAGCATGCAACACCTGCCTGGGGTCAAGCTTCCTAGGGCAAAGCCCTGGGAGTTTTAGTTTGTTCACCTAAAGTAATGTTATAGATGAATCATAAAATTAATTTGCTGATCAAATGTGAATGTATGTAATTGAGTGTTAAGCTGCAATGTTTGTTAAACATTTGTAGTTATGTTCTGTTATATAATGGTTAATGTTGGAAGTTATACCTTGTTATGTAATGCTAAATGCTGACAGCCATATCAGGTATATAGAACTATGGGTTGTATAACCTTGGTGTATAGAACCATAGGTTGTGTGACATTTTGATTGGCTGCGCGGGTCCCGGAGAGGAGCGGCAACAACGCAGAGGATGGAATTTTCCGAGAGAGGGGTGGACCCCTCCCAAAACGGCGGGGAAAGGATGAAGGGGTGGACCCCCCGAACGGCGGGAAAAAGAACTGTATGAAAAGGACCCCGCGCAGAGCCGCTTGCGCGCCGTTGGCAGAGCACAGACTCTCCGGCCGCCCAGCGCTGTTTGCTCATTTATCTCAAATAAATTATTTAATTTCTAAATTCTTTTTTCTGGCTGATTATTGCCGATTACAGTAAGGATGTCCTTGCTTTCTGTAAAAGAGTACAGAAAGAGAGAAGAGGCTCTAGGTGATAAATTACAGGTCAGTTTTACTAGTGGCTTGGATTTCACGGAGGGCATAACTGAAATGTGGCAATAGCACTTGCTCAAAGAGATGTTGTCACAGCAGGAATTTTGAGAATATTGCATTAGTTTATTTACTTTTGTGAGGACTTCACTTCCAACTTTTCTGTGTGATGCTCCTCTTCCTTAGTGTAGCCTCGTTACACCAGCTTGCCATTTTCCTTCCACCCAGGGGCTTGGGATAGTGTCTGAAAATGTGAATTATAGTGAAATGAATGGAATTACTTGGGTTTTAGTTTGTTCTCTCTCCTGCCAGCAGCTGAAGGAGAGGATTTTTTTTCAAAGTACAGTGCCAGAAAGTCAGTGAAATTTCTGATGAAAGCTGTTCTCTTTTCTTCAGCTTGGCTGGACCTGCAACAAGCTTCATCTGCAATTAATGTGGGTTTTTTTCCTCTGTATTAGGGATCCTGATACACTTACAGACCTTTAGGTTTTTGCTTAAAGTTTGTTGATAGTGGGAAGAGGTTCATGGAGCTTGTATCCAGGGTGCCAGAAATAACCTTGGACCGTCTGAATAAAAACAGTGAACAAACCAACAGCTAAATGAAAAATTCAAGCAGCTGTGTCCAAGAAGTGAAGGGTGACAGCTGGGAGGATTCATTCCCTACCTAATCTTTGGTGACCAAAATTGCTTCTGAACTGTGTGTGTTGAGTCTTGTCTCTGTAGGTTCCTTGTTAGTCAGGGGAGGGAGAGGCTTCTCCAGGGAGTGTCTCAAGGGTTGATTCAGAGGGTAAATTTAGCCTGAAGACTATCTTAAGCACCGCAGCTGTCTGAACCTGATGTGAATACTCCTCAGTGTGGTTTATTGTGCAAATATTTGTAACAGACTGTTGTTGTTCAGCCAGCATCTCAAAAAAACCATCTTGCAAGTTCAACTGATGCAGTAAAGAGAATTTTCTTTGTGATACTAGTTATGCGTGTTTACTGTTCATCCTTGGTGAAGACAAGCGTTTGTCAGCTTTTCCTATCCTGTCCCTTCTTGATCTTGTCTTCCTCCAAAATCACCCACACTCATGCTCTGGGTGGCAGCGTTTTCCTGCGTCTTTTTGGTAGCTCAGGCTATTTAATCTTTTTGTCGCTGGTGGTAAAAAGGGGGTCAAAAGGAAGGGTGTGCAAGGAAATTCTATTGAGGTATTTGTCTCCTGTTGGTTGTGTCATTGACATTGTAATAGCTGGGCCTGTAACCTCATTCTTAAATAAAAGCTGAGAGCTTGCTGATTGTTACCCTCCAGTGTTGGAAGGGTGCCCTGTTTCATTCTGTGCAAAGGGATATTACTTTGCCTCTTACACTTTTGACTTCTCAGTTTTTAAAACAAGATGGAAATTCAGGAGCAATTTTGTGAGAAAGTTTACACATTTTTAGAGCTTGTAGTACAAATAATGGAGAAATGGAGAATTTGTTCCTCTAATGCTCTAAATGAAACAAAATCTTAATCCATAAATTGATCAGCTTTTGGCAATGGAAATTTTTCTGTGTGGCTCTGTGTAGTTTTCCAAACTTGCAACCAAAGATGTGAACACTTCCACAAAAACAACTAAGCCTCTTTAATCTGTTTTCCTTTCTTCTTTTGCATGAGACTGTTCTGCTTTTATTAAGCTTTAGCAAATCTATATTGCCATCATAAAAATATGGAATAATTAAAATTTAATACTTGATCAATATTTTCACAATGAATGCCAGTTATAGTAAGAAATATTTATTATAGAGTTAATGAAATGACTTAAACATTCTGTATTGTAAAACTGTAGGAAAATGTGGTGTGTCACAGTGCTCACTGTAGTGTTTAGGGCAGGAGGGACTTGATTTTTTGACATCATAGCTATGAAGACAGAATTAAACCCTTTTCATTGAAAGATGTCAGTGGATCCTAAAAACAAACCATTTCTTCAGCTTTCAAACATGATCTACAGTAGTAAAATTAACTTGTTTCTGTCTGACCGGGAAGTGGCCAACACTATCTACAGAGTTTTCCCATTAGGGAATAAATCTATAGGAATGCCTGCTGGCTTCTCTGCGTCTTTGAACTTACAGCTTGACTTGGTCTAGTTTGTCTGTTGTCCTGTGGTCTCCTTGAGTAAGGGAATTTCATGACAGAGAACAGCCCTGCTCATACTTAGGACTTAGAAACCTCCTTACAACAAAAATAAAACAAGTAATTGCATAGGTCAAAAAGAGGGTAGTTTTAGTCAAGGTTTTATTGGTAGTTTTTTTGTTATTATCAATTGCCAGAAAAATATTTTGCATTAATAGTAAGCCAAACAAAAGGTGTTGTGTACTTTTGCTTCTTAGGAGATATATACATACAATTTATACATAAATATACTTATTCATCTTTGAAACCAAGTATCAGCTTATTCATTGCTAAGGGAAAAACTTGCTGGATTTTATTGTGGGGTTTTCTGTGGAAGGAGCTGTCTAGTCAAATCATGTAGTGCAAATGATACCAACTTGAAAAGACTTTTCAAATTCTCACATTTCAGTATTCTCAACCGAGGCAGAAGGAGTGCTGGCTCAAGATCTGCAGTGTAGGTCAGGCTGAGGAGTTTCTCAGCACTGAGCTCTGAGTTTCCCTCTCGTCTAGGTTTAGGGGCAGCAGCGACCAGAGGCCTCTCTGAGGGACTTGCTCAACAGTCTGTGGTTTAGGGCTTCCGGTGGCAGGAAAGTCCGTCCTCACCCCTGCTCACACTGACGCAGCCTTGCTGTTCAGCCCTCTCCCCATGTGTTGACGGAGGAGCTGTACCCATCAGTTTCATGCTGCCTTCCAAAAATCCATGCATCTGTTGTCATACTCGGCGTGTATTTGCATGGCTGAAAGAACACAGAACCCCAAAACTAGAAAAAGGTGTTGAGGTGATGGCTGGTAGCTGAGCAGTGCAGCCTGGCAGGGAGAAGTGATGTGTTTGGCTTTGGGACCTGGAGGGCTGCATTTCACAGCAACCAGTTTTTAAACCTTCAGGTTTGTTTCTGTTCTTCCCAGCATGTGGAAAGCTTTGTTTTTGTAATGTTTCTGGAGAAGGACTAAGAAGTAAGGTTAAATTCTTTCAAGACAAGTTCATTGTATCTGACCTGGGGGGGGGGGAAGCCTTTTGTGCTTATCTCTACAGTGCATTTTAAATTAAAATGAAGGACAAAAAATAAACAATTAAGAAGATGGGGCTATTTCTGCCGCTTGATATTCTGTCTTCTGTCCCATGCACACATGCTGCAATTCATCATAGTTTGTGCATTCATAAGGTTAGTTTAACACCAGGCTGTAAAACGTTTATAAATTAACTCTGCAAAAGGTGTGTAACGGTATGCACACGTGCACAAAGCTTGGCAGGGAAGCCGAGGTCTTTTTCCTTGTGTCATGGCAGCTGTGCAGTTGGGTGTCGGAGGAGTTTCTCCTCTTTCTAGCAGGGAAAGAGATGTTTGCTCTTATGTTGGCTTGCTCGGTGCCTGGTGAAAGAAGAGCAGCAGGGGAAGCATCTCTGGAGGAAGAACTGGAACATCATCTCCTTTATTTTCAGTGTTAGTGCCTTTTGGCTTTGCTACATGAAAAACATGGGCCTGATGGATAAAACTTAGCTTACCTTACACTTGATTTATTCAGATTGCAGTTCAGCTCATTCACATGGGAAGGTTCGGGTCTTCTATTGTGTTCTGGGCACTGAATTGCAGCCCTTGTTAGAGTCCCTGCCTGCGAGGTCACATCTCCCAAGAAAGACGTTTTTGTCTGGTAAAGTGCAGAAGGCTGAACCCTCGCCAGCAGCAGGGACTGGCCAGCTGGGCAGCAGCTGCAGACACTTGGGTTTTCAACCAAAGTTGACTTTTCCTGCCAGCCTACGATGGGGGCTGTTTCCAGCCACTTCTTTCTGACTTGTCTATCAATGTGCTGATGCTTGTTATATTTTACAAATGAATCACTGAAAAAGATTTTGGGGCAGGGTATGTTTTCCCAGGCATTTTTTTTCCAAGGTGTTGTCTGCCGTGCTGTTGCACCAGAGCTTTATGCAGATGTTGTGGTAGCCACCCATGATGTTCCCATGTCAGGATGCCAGGTGGCTCCTCAAGCATGGTATATCCAGGTCACTGGAAAAATTTTAGGAACATTTTGTGACCTGGAGTCATGCTCAGAGTGCGAACCAGCCCCTCATCCTGGTGTCAGGGCCTCAGGCATGTTCCTGGCTTGCACTGCTAAGAGAGGAAAGCCCATAAGTCTTGCTGTTCAGATAAACATAATTAGTTTGGAGTTTGGATTTTTTAACAACACGCATTAATTATGTGGCAAGGCTTTTATTGGCAATTACGTGTTTGCTTTTCCCTCATGAAGTTACGCACACGCCAGTACAGCCCTTTGGTTTAAGAGACAAATTTACTGGGGAGAGAGAGTATATTGCCATTTTCTGAAGCTGCTTTAGACTCACTTTGGTGGCAGAGCCTGCCTCTTTGTTTGGAAAATGTCTTTGGCAAGATGGCAACCTGTGTCACTCGGTAATGCTTCTTCCTCTTTTTGTGCTGGGCTGAAGTCTTCCACATGCATTTTGGTGCACTGCTTATTAATAGTATTCAAAGACTCTTTGACATCCTAAAGGAGTTTCCATCAGTGTCCTGGGGTTTTGTTGTTGTTTTACTAACAACAGAAAAGCTGAGGTGAGCTACACTTTCTCATACCATTTCCCGGTTTTTGTGTGTGTTTAGGTTTCCACACTGCTGTTGAGAAAGAAAAATGAAAGTATCTGAAATTTCATTATCTGGCTACTCCAGAAATGAATTCAGTAACCCTTTTCTGTCACAAACCTGATAGGAAGTTAGTGGTGAGCATTGAAGATTACAAATTCTTTTTAGCTCATGGTGTGTTTTTCTCAAATGTTGGCTGTACTGCACAGGGACTGCTCCATTTCAGAACAGTGGTTTGGAGCAGCAAGCACAACACTGCCCCTCAGCACCAGCACGTATCTGGTTTGAGAAGACACAAGAGATGTCCATCATCTGTCTCTGAGGTTATAACCTTCATTTTCTAGGAGAGGTTTTTAATACATTTAGAGACCCTTTATAGTCATGTGTTAAATACATTTTTTTGTTTCCTGTGGCTTGCTTGACACAATCCTGGAATCAAGCTCTTACATGTCATCTTTGCCACTTGTGTTATTCTGTTTAAAAATATGCTATTGGTAAGACGGGCTTCCTTTTTATTTACTCTCAGTGAACAGTTTGAAAAGAGAATCTTTCTTCTTGAAGAAGTAAAAAATGTTCAGGAGAGAAGTCAAGGTGCTAAATTACATGGAGGTGCTGGCAGTGGACTTGCTCACTTTATGGCATACTCCAGCACATGTGTTAAAATGCACATTTTGCTGCTGAAACTTGTTAACTGTTAGAGCATGGCTCCTTGTGAGCTCAGTAGGATGCAACACAAACCATTAATGCAGTCTAAGTGTAATACTTTTAATAAAATGTATTAACAACACTTAGGAGAAAAGCAGATAATTTAAACATGGATATTTTAATGAAAAGCCTCCTTGAAAGTCGCTGTCTTTTCTTGCCTTCGTTCTGTATTTTTCACAGTTACTTCAAATATTTTCAATCTTGGGTTTGCTCTCGAACTTATTTGGGATGCTCAATGACAAGCTTCAGGGGAAATATTTGTAGTCCTGTGCTTTGATGAGAGCATCAACAATCAGATAATCAGAACCAGGAGTTCAGGTTTAATCTGTGGAATTGTTGACTGTAATATATCCTACCCTTTCAGATACTTGAAGAGCTAATTAACCATTTTCTGGCTTTCATTTTTGATACCATATCGCTCAGGCTGCTGCTCTTTTCTGAGCTGAAACTTCTGTTACGTGCTTGTAGGTTTGTAGCTTTGAGGAACATAAAACTGCTATTTTTGTTTCTAATTCCTTTGGTAGGCATAACATTTGGAGGATAAGGAGGAAACGATGCTTATTAAAGGGGATCATTTGTTTTGGTCAAAACTCTCAAAAGGGCAAGCTATATTTAGAGCTTTATCTGCAGCATGAGTTCACTGAGGTGTTTTGAAGCTCACTGTGACAGGAACAGGGATTGTTTTAGCAGCAAATGTGAACAACTTTGTTTTGTAACTTGAAATCTGTGTTTAGTTGCTCTGCCAGTGTTTTTGTGGATCACAGTTGTGAGAAGATTCAGGATGTAGATAGCAAGGAAAGCTGCTAAAACAAATGTGCCCAGGGAGCAAAATTGAAAGGGTTGTGGAGATGTGCTGTGCCTTTTTTTACATTGATTGTTCAAAATAACTTTGTTTTTCGTGTTGCAGAATATTAGTTGTTTTCCATAATTTGCTAATGATACAATAGCTCAACTCAGTTTCACAGCGTGTATGAATAAACTGAACCCAGATGCAACATCAGCCTCAATTAAATATAATAAGCCTTTCATTAGCAGATTGCATAGACCTCCCTTTCCTAAGTTTTTTAGAACAAACATCTTCACAGGCATCAAGAAACAGAAGTTATGAAAAAGAAATGCTGAAGCTTTTTGATGATGCTAAGCTAATTTCTTATGTGCAGAAGGATGAGCTACTTGGCTGGGGTCATGACAGGGTCTCATGAAATGAAACCAGGGGGTTTCTCTTCCCTCTCACTGTGCACTTCTTAACCCATACACTGAGATTTCCAGGTAATATTTCATGGTTGAGTTTACTACAACCCCTTGAAAGTTTGCACATCCAGTGGTAAGTGGATTAGGATATTGAGTGCCTTGTTCTGTCAGTCTTTAACCAGTTAGATTTTGCAAGTAATAGTGTACGGTTTCTTCCTAACTGACATGTACTTCAAGGCTTAAGAAAAACAAGCTTTTGTAGCTTAGAAAAAGTAATAGTAACTAATTAAACCTTCAAGTGAGAGTAAAATGCATCAGAATAAGGCATTTCCATGCTGGCATTACTTACTGTATTGAGAAGATTCAAGCCTTGAATTAAATCAGGATTGCCAGATGTAATAGCAGAAGTTTGTAGTCTCGGTTTTGGATTGTATTTTGGTTTTCTGCCTTTCAATGGATGTGGAAAGAGCATTAGAGATCTAATTATAAAACCATGCACTGTAAAAACTGAAAAACAGGAGAAGTCCCTTTGTCAGAATAGATGCTTTCCTCATAAGTACTTCACTGGTGCTCACATGCACCTATAAGCATCCCTTAAAAAAAGAATAAAAGTAAAATATAGGTGGAAAGGACTTAAAATTCCTTCAGGCTCCTGGAGGCTCCTGGAACAATGTCTGGAGCTACACAAAGGAGCTGGTCTCATTGTTTTTAGTTTTGCCTGTTATTTCTCCTGCTCATTAGAGGTCAGCCCTCCCCAGTGCAGAGAGCTTCAAAGAGCTGCCACTTGTTTTGTCCTTCATTTGGATAGTGGGAAGGATAGGATTGCTTGCTGCTGTAGACTTTAATTTTTAAGGTGGCAAGTCTTAAATGTAATTTTTTTTCTGTAGATTTGAGGAGCTGAAAGGTTCCCTGGCCTTCATCTTGAGTCTTTCAGATCCCTTCACTTCAGGTTTAAAGATGCAAAGCCTATCCTTGCAGTTCTGAAAATTCACCTGCACTTGAATTTGGCAGTTGGCTGCCATTGCCGGCTTGCATTGATCCCTTGCTAAACCATGACCATGAGGGGAGACCTCATAGCAGCCTTCTAGTATCTGAAGGGACTACAGAAAAGCTGGGGAGGGGCTTTTTACAAGGGCTTGGAGTAAAAGGATGAGGGGTAATGGCTTTAAACTGGAAGAGGGTGGATTTATGTTAGACATTAGAAGGAATTATTTTAATGCGAGGGTGGTGAGACACTGGCACAGGTTGCCCATGGAAGTTGTGGAAGCCCCATCCCTGGAAGTGTTCAGGCCAGGTTGGATGGGGCTCTGAGCAACCTGGTCTAGTGGGAGGTGTCCCTGCCCATGGCAGGGAGGTTGGAACTGGATGATCTTTAAGGTCCCTTCCAACCCAAACTATTCTGTGATTCTTCATAGCAAGCATCATCTCATCTCAAACATTTTCAGGTGCTTTTACTTACAAAGAGGGAACTACAGTGACATTTTTTTGAAACTAGATTATAGGCTAGACATATTCATCAAGATGAAATCCGTGTACAATCTGGTTTCCTTTAAAGCTTATGCAACAGATTGGCCATCTTATACAAACTGTTCTCATGCTGAGTGTGTTATGTTTTTATAAAATATGAGTCTGATGCTGTGTCTACAATTTTTAACACAGAGCTGGATAATCCCTGAGCAAAACAGTAAGGGCATCGGAAAAATGGAAGACTAATGTCTACCAATGGATTACTGATTTTCTCATTTTGAAACTCTAAAAGTAGTCACTTGCCCTGTGAACTAGCATCTCTGTTTCAGATAACCAGACTGGCTCAGGCATTAAATCAAGAGTTTTGGGTGAACTTCCTTGCTGTGGTAGTTCCTAAAGGATTCATATTATTCAATTAGGAATACTTATTTCCTGTGCAGTCCATGCAAATAGAGCAGAATATAAGATTCTGTGAATAAAACCAGTTTTATTTGGTAATAAAATTCTAGTACTAAATATTCTTGGTAATACAAAGTTCTGATAGTAAAACTGGTCCTTGATTAGGTATTTAAAATATATCCATGCCTTACTGTTTTCTTCTGTGAGCAGGGTGCTTTGTACTTGCCTTTCTGCCTGTCCATTTCCTAAGCACTCCAGGCACATTGCAAGGCAATTATAAGAACTTGTGTTAAGCAAGAGGAAACTTCTAAGAAGCAGATGAGGAAGATCTCCAGCAGAGCAATTCAGTGTTGTAGCATCCTGCAGTGGGAGGTGGCAGATTCCTGATAGTCCTTTCTCAGAAGGAGCCCTCCCCTCCCAGCCTGGAATGGTGTTTTATCATGAGGAGCAAAATTCCTGAAAGGTCTGATCATGTTTTTCTGATGCATACCAGGTAATAATGAATACTTTAACACATGAACAAACCTTCACAATCATGCTAAGGTATTGAAAAGCATATCTGAGATAGGAGTATTTGTTTAAAGGCTGCTTCATATTTTGTGTTTCAGTCCTAAGTTGTATTGTGCTTCATGGAAACCAAGTTTCAAGTGGCTCATTTAGATGTCCTGTCACATCTGCTTGTTCACTAAAAGAAAGAAGAAGAAAATACTTGCTAATTTTTATTTCTTCAGACAGAAGTCTTTTGTGTGTGCTAGGCAGCTACATCTGTAGGGCCTGATGTTAGTGATGTAAAAGGAGCAATAAAAGTTTTGCAGGGGCTTTCTTTCCTCCCAACAAGAAACACTTCTGTATTTATTTCAAATAATGCTGCCTGGTTGTGTCACCTTTGAAAACATAAGATGAAAGGCAGGAAAAATCCCTGAAAAATTTTTTTTCTTCTGTGGACCGATTTAATAAGTTGGAAAATTGTAGTGGAGTTTTGTACTGACTGACAAATTATCTTCTCCCCAAAAGGAAACCATATCATCCTTCACTTACTGTGAGCTGCTACAGTTATCAGCTTTAAGGGTGGGCAAGTTCTCCATTTTTTTAACTCTATCCTTTTCCCTAACAACCTTTTTATCTACTATTGTTACCTTTTTGCTGCACCTGTTCCTCTTCCGCTCTTCATGAAAAAGCACATTAATCATTAACATACATAAATGTGCCTGAAAAAGTATCTTATAAAAACTGCTTTTAGCTGAGGTATAAATATTAACCAGCAGATCCACCATTAGCTGTAGAACTGCTTTTTAAATCCTGCTGTTATTAAATGCCCCATATTTGTATCTGAGTGTTCCTAGTCTGGTGTAATACACTTGGAGATGCTCAATCCATGGATAATGGACCCAAAAAATGAATGGCAGTGTTAGGGACAGAAGTGGCATGATCTCAAAATTAGTATAGCACATGCCAGTATTAAGCCCCCTGCCATTTAATGTAGTCTTGAAATTATTCCTGTAGCATGGGATCACCGTTTTTGACATGTGGAACCCAAAACATTTTGTGGAGGTACAGGATCCTTTGGATGTGTCACATGTGGGTGACTCCAAAGCAAAGCTATGAAATTGTTTTTCTTCATTAATTCTCCCTCGTCTCTTGGAAGTGGTTCAAGGATCCCAGGATCAAACCTGCTGCATTAGGCATGTTGAAAACAGGTTGTAAGAAATTACCTCTAGCTACCAAACTGCTAATGGAAAACAGCAAGGGAAGATTAAGAGAAAGGAACACCGTTGTTTTTGGTTGGTTGGTTTTTCCTTTTAAATAACAAATGCAGATGTTATGCATTATTTTTTCTTTCTGCTGTCTTTGCTGTGATCACATAGGCACCCTGGTAGAAGTAAACGTTGCATTGTGATTTGAAAGTAAAGATGGCTTCAACGGATACCAAAGGCTGTGCCAAGGAAGGGGTGTTGTGGTCAAAGCAGCAACTGGTGGTTTTCTCTGTTTCTGCAGAGACAGAGAGATGAGATGTGAATCAGGAAAGCTAAAATAGAGAAGCTTGCAATATTGATGATGTGAGTTGGAGACCAGAGAAGGTATGCCACTGGCATGAAAAAAGAGGTCGATGCATTAGATTTAGTGTTAGATTTAATCCTCAGCCAGCTGCTTACTTACACTCTCATTATGGGATGTTCTGGACTGCAAACTGAAGTGTGATGGTCGAACCAACAGAAAGAACAGCAAGCAACTCTTCTCAGGCCTCATCATACATTTATAATGTTTCAGTGCTTTTAATGCTGGCATTAGAGCTGTTGCTCACTGCTAGAAAATGCAGTCACAGCTGTGGTGCCAAGAAGTTACCATGGGGGACGTTTCAGATATAAATTGAATGTAACACATTCAAATGACTTATTATTTTGGGGGTGCTGATGTCATCTTTTCTGAAGAAGAGTGGTGAAACTCAGTTTTGTAGAGGATTTTTTTTTATTTTTTTTTTCTCCACTTATAAAATTGTGTTACCTGCTGTCAGTGAAGAGTCCCAAAATGCCTGCTCTGGATCGCACTGAGACAAGCCATGTCAGAGAGAGTCTAGGACAGGAGGAAAAAGTAGATCACAGACTTAAGCACAAAAAGTTACAAACTGAAAGGTATCTTTAGGGGAAAATATCCCCTGGGCTACATGGTCCAGATTCCCCAAACCTTCCTTTGAGGAATCAAGCCACTTTTTTTTTGTTTTCTTTATGTGTGTAAATTCAGCCCCAAGTGTGCAGCTGCATGGGCTGCTTACCCTGTGGAGGAGCTGTCAGCTGATGGCACATGTCTGTGCCCGCAGATCTCACTGCGGCAGCGTCTCTCGCGTCACTGAGGGCACCGGGGAGGGATGATGGAACCGAAACGCCAGATGTATGGTGGGTTTCGGGTTTTTTTGGGGGGTTTCCTACAAAAAGCTTAACTCGGTTTTGCCCTTTGTAGCTAAAAATGAAGAGGAGGACAGTGATTAGAGGTTTTATTCAAGACAAAAAATTAGTAAAGCTGCTTTTCTGACCATTTTACCTAATAGCAATAAATCTCATCACACAGAGTGCATCTGTGCTTGCGGATGCTGCTGTTCTGAGACTGGAGTACTTCAGATGGTGCTGCCAGTGCTTTTAGACCCAGGTACCAGGGTCTATTTGCTTCTGCAGTGGGTTCATTTTAGTGTGTGAATGCGTAGAGCTTAGAACAACAAATGTTGGCTCCTCTTTGTAGTCAGATAAATGGATTATACCTGGGGAAAAGTATGGTGATTCATTTTTTAATGAAAAGAAATGGCTTCAGTTCTGTTCTGTTTCTGGCAATACACTAAGTGTGTTGCCTTGAAAAAGTCTAATCCTAGTTTTTAACAATACTTTTTTAAAATTTGAACTTACTGCCTTCGTTTTTCAATATGAGTATTTCTCCCAGGTATTATTTTTAGATGCTTCAGACTTATTTAAAAAAATAAATAGTATGTAGCTTGGAGTTTAATGCAGCCAGGTCACTAAATAAGAATAATTTGTCAGTGATTCCTTCCCTCCCATCCTCCCCATCTGGAGCTCCTGAAGGGGATCTGTATTTTTATTGTCCCTTACTGATGAAATTGTCTCTAGTTATTATACCCATTACAAAGGGGTGAAGGGGTGGTCCAGGCAGCCTTTATTGTCTCCATTCTGTTCATGAATGATTCAAACAACAGTATCCAGTTCCTGGAAGCTCTAGGGCTTCATTTTTAATTTTGACTAATTGTTTTCTTGAAATAATGAGCAGAGATGACTCCAGAAAGCACAGTCTTCTGGCGCCCAGATCATTAATGACTCACCATATCTTTAGTAACTGTTAAAATATGCTCCACCACAATTTTTAAAAGTCCTGGTTGTTTTGCTCACAAGGATGTACAGCATACAGCTGAGATGTTGTATTTGCTTATTTTTTCCTACTCATGGCAATTTTGAGACACAGAATCTGAGGCAACCAAAAACTAGGAGGAAAAAGGGAGTTGCGCTGGAAGACTGGTCCAGATGGAAAATACTGTCTGCAGTATTTATTTAACTTGGCCCATGACAAAGTCACGGGCAGTTGCCCTCTTGCCTCCTCCTTAACTCCTCTAAAGTGATGCAGTGCAAGTACCGCTCTGTGTTTTTGAGGTTCATCTGTAATGGGAGCACTAAAATTAGTCCTCTGTTCAGGAAAACTTTGAATTTCTTGGAGATTTCATGGTGGAGATTTCATCGCGTGCGTTCCTCAAGAGCCCCACTGGAGGACAGTGGAGGGAGGAGAATGTGTTATTCACCTACGTTTGGCAGAGGTTTTCAGCAAGGGAAATCCCTCAGCCCTTCTCTCAAGCACTGAGTGGGCGGGTCAGTTGTCATCCCAGCTTGGTTTTATCCTTGAGGAAAAGTCTCATAGGGCCTTATGCTGTCTGAGCTTCAAATGCATCCGTGAAGTTGCTGCTCAGGATTGGCAATCGAGCCTTTCCTGCTCAGGGTGTGACCACTCTTTCCTAGGCCCAGGTTCCCATGCAACGGGCCAATGGCTGCCCTAAATGAACACTTTCAAGCTCTTAGTCTCTCATCCAGAGTGTGCTTTCCCAGGTGCCGATTAAACTTTTGGTCAAGTTCTTCCCACAGTGCTGGCCACCATGTGTACTTCCAGTACTGTGATGCCCTGAGGGACAGTTGGATGTGGGTTTGGAATCAGATGATCTTTTAAGGTTGCTTCTAATCCAAACCATTCTGTGATTCTAAAGCCACCCGACACAGCACACATGAAAGCTAGTCAGGGATCATACAGACACCAGAGCTTGATGCAGAGAGGTTATCATGTCAAAAGCACAGCCTTTGGCATGGTTTTCACAAAGCTTGGTGGTGGTTATGTGATGGGAACAGAGAATAGCTTTTTATTTTCACAGGGAGTGTTGACTGGAAGGAAGCTTGGAAGTGGAGGCAAAGGAATGTCATTCTGGGATTTGATTCCCTCTTGTATCTCGCTGAGCAAAAGTTGGTGCCTGTGGGTATACGTTTGTGAGTGCATATATTCAAAGTCTGTATATGCACAGGCACCTATTTCTTGGTCTATGTCAGCTTTTGCTCTTACGAGATCCTGAAACACAGACTGTCTGAGTCAAAAAGAGGTGATAAACCGAGACAGGGGAGGAGACATTCAAGGTGTAATACAGGACAATGTCAGAGCAGATGTGAGTGCATGAGGAGTCTGGTATCCAGTGTGCTCAGGTGAAGTATATATATTTCTGTGTATCAAGGCAGCCAAGCCAGTATACTCACCTTTAAAGACAACCATTGAACAATTTATCCAGCCTCTCTTCCCTCCAACATTTGCAGTGTGTTGTGAAATTGCATTGAGAAGAATAATGGGATAAGATAAACCCAATGAGGTTAAAAAAGAAAAAGCAGTCTGATGTTGTCTGTAACTCTTTTATTGTTTAAAATGCAACAGTGTCCTGAAATCTGTGTCATCCCCTTTACAGTAGCACAGGATGCAGCAGCAGCACATTAGAAATTTCTTCTGTAAAGCATCTCTGGGATGCTTTTTGGTGAGGGTGCATGGTTCTATTTTTGTAACACACCAAAGATTTAGTTGATTTCTTCTTGTGACTGTTTGTCTTCATTAAAAGTTATAGTGGAAGTTACTTTTTTGGAAGTTGCTCTTTAATGCAGAGGGTGCTCGTGGTGCCCAGTGTCTTCCTCTGCTCTGCTGCCACAACAACAAAAAACCCAAACAAAAATCTGTTGCTGCCACCACATTGGTTTGAAAGGAGAAGCTGAGGTCTGTAATTTCAAGATAAGGTATTTTATCAGCATTTAATTACAGCCCTTTGTTAAATGAAGTAGCACAAACCCATTTAATGGTAATGCTGATTTCTCATCAAGAACTTGTTTATTAGAGGATCGGTCAAAGGAGGGCAAAAATGCCATCTTCACTCCCTGTTTATTTTGGCAGCTCATTTTGGCACATGCACCTTTTTCATAACCTGGGCTGATGTTTTAGAAAATAAAACTGTAGTAAATTTTTTGTTATGTGTCTTCAATTAGTTTCTAAAGCTGTTAATTGAGCCTGTGGGGGAAAAGGCTGTTCCAAATACAAAGCTGCTTTCCATCATACTCTGTCTGAGGATAATCCTTTTATCCAAGGAAATTAAGGCACATTTAATGAAGTCCAGTAGTACATCACTGAGCCTATAGTGGAGCAGAATGAATGCAATAAACCCAGCATGCCTCTGTGTCAATTTTTCTTAGAATTTCTTTGCTATTTATCAAACTTGGTTTTCAATTTATGAGCTAATTTAGTCCTCCTGGAAATGAAGCACCACTTTTGGTTTTGCATCAAGCATAGCAAGGCCAAGTGCAAGGTTCTGCACCTGTGCTGGGGGAATCCCAAGCACAAACACAGCCTGGGTGGAGAACGGATCAAAAACAGCTCTGAGTAAAAGGACTTGGGGGTGTTGGTGGATGAGAAGCTCAGCATGAGCCGCCCATGTGTGCTTGCAGCCCAGAAAGTCAGCAGTGTCCTGGCCTGCGTCAAAAGAAGCATGGCCAGCAGGTCAAGGGAGGTGATTCTCCCCCTCTGTTCTGCTCTTGTGAGACCACAGCTGGAGTAGTGTGTCCAGCTCTGGAGCCCCCAGCATAAAAAGGACATGGAGCTCCTGGAGCAAGTCCAGGGGAGGGCCACAGAGATGATCAGAGAGCTGGAGCACCTCTCCTATGAAGACAGGCTGAGAGAGTTGGGGTTGTTCAGCCTGGAGAAGAGAAGGCTCTGGGGAGACCTCATAGCAGCCTTCCAGTACCTACAGGAAAGCTGGGGAGGGGCTTTTTACAAGGGCTTGTAGTGAGAGGACAAGGGGTAATGGTTTGAAGCTGAAAGAGGGGAGACTTAGGTTAGACATTAGGAAGAAATGCTTTTGTGTGTGGGTGGTGAGACACTGGAACAGGTTGCCCAGGGAAGCTGTGGATGCCCCATCCCTGGAAGTGTTCAGGCCAGGTTGGATGCTCTGAGCCACCTGGTCTTGTGGGAGGTGTCCCTGCCCATGCAAGGGGGTTGGAACTAGATGATCTTTAAGGTCCCTTCCAACTCAAACCATTCTATGATGCTGTGATAATGCAGGCAAGATCATTCAGGCATCCACCACACAGCCCTGCCAATTCACCTCTCTCTTCATCTGCAGCTCCGCTGATGCATTGTCCTGTGCTCTTCCTGCCAACTTTGGCAGGCCCCAAGAAATTAATCACTACAGTTTTGTGGTAGATACAACCAGCTGACATGGGTTGAACCCAGCTTTTCTCAGTACTATAGCCAATATGAGGGGTTTTTTTAAATCTCCCAAGAGGAGGCAGAATGATGCTTTGGAGAAGGAGTCGTTTGGATTTTGTAAATCTCTCTGAGCTCTGAGTGAGCTGTAAAGGCTTCTGAAGGAAAGGAAAGCTGGGAGTGCAAGTGTTGGATGGTCAGTGAACATCCCTGTTTGGCATTCAGCAATGGTGCAGATAAAAGCAAGCTTAAAAATGGAAGAAAATCATAGATCGTAGAACGGTTTGGGTTGGAAGGGACCTTAAAGATCATCGAGTTCCAACCCCCTGCATGGGCAGGGACACCTCCCGCTAGACCAGGTTGCTCAGAGCCCTGTCCAACCTGGCCTTGAGCACTTCCAGGGATGGGGCAGCTACAAAAATACATGAAAGCTGTTTACTTTTCATACAGCCTCACACTCAGAGCTGCTGTTGGCAGGTTACTTTGAGAAGATGATGTTCAGCCTTGACAGAGGAGCTCCATCTTCCTACAAGTAACTTTATAAAACAATATAAAACAAAATATAAAACTTCATAAAACTGAATACAGGGATGCTGAAACTCTTCTGCAAGGAAGGTAAGCTAACATAAAGCCAGAAAGGAAATTTTAAAAAGTGACAAAGGGTTAATACCATCATTTCAAGTACCCACAAGTATAAACATGAAGATTTAATTCTTTGCTGCTGCTGCAAAATCTGGGCTAGCTCTTGTCTTCTAACCTTGAAGAAAAATGTAATAGACATAAAAAGATATAATAGGTAGTAGTCAGATAAGGAAAGATGTGAAAATTCTGCAGGCAGAATGGGGAGGTAGATGTTACCTGTTCTCATTGCCATTTTTTTATTTTATATGCAGGCCTCTTTTTGCTCACCCTGCCCCCCAAACAGTCCAAGCCTTTCCTTACAATCATCCCAGCCCTTTAGTAGGACAATAAGCAAGGAAACTGAAAAGCATGGTATTTAAACCAGAAACAAGTGTTTTTATTACTACAGTTAGTCCTGGGTTTGTTAGTGTCTGTTGGTCATGAGTGCAGCAGAAAGATCAGCCATTGGTACAAACCACTAGGCTGACAAGATTTAAAAGATGTTGTGCTTTGATGTTTGAAAGGAGAAGAGACAGGTACATTTAAGGACACAGGCCCATTAATGAATTTTATTATACTTGCACTTTAGGACAGCTGTCTAAAACCAGGAAACAGCATTGCATGTCCACCTCCTCTTCCCTGCTTCCTTAAGTAAGGGGGAGATTTGGATTTTATAATATTGCTCTTCTCACTACCCTAAATGACAGGCAATAAATTTCTCTTTTATTTGAGAGCTGCTGCACATTGTGACTTGATTCTTGTCCCTCCACTCAAGAGCTGAAGTGAGAAGACATGAGGTGGTGTCACTGCATCCTCATGTCCATGATGTGCCAGGCCAGCATGAGGTCCATGAGACAAGGTCCTCAGTGTTGAAGTTAGTCTCCCAGAAGGACACGTTTAGCCTGATTACAGGAGCTGGGAGAAGGTGAAATGCATGCTGTTTCTCACAGTGCTACAGCAAGAGCGATGACCTTATGTCTGCCAAGGGGAACCAGTCACCAATCTTATGTTTTGTTGATGCAGGGAAACTGCAGCATTACAGATTTACTATCCATGAGAAATGTGTCTGTTCTGCTAAATGCTGATGTCCAAACTGTGGATGCAGACTGAAAAAGAAAGGTTGCCATTGTGCAGGGAAAAAAACAAGATAGACTTCTCCTCTGCTTCAAAGACATGGAAAGCAGAATGAGCTGTTCACATCATCTCCATTTTCCTCTGGAGAGGTGGTTAAGTTCTTTGATATTTCATTGCCTTCTTCTCCCCTTGTTCATGGGCAGAAAATGAAAGAACTAACCAATTAAGTATCTGACACGGAGGAGCTGCAGCCTTTCTTTGTGCAGAGGTATTTCCAATTCTCACGTGCTTATTTTCATCTTCAGCTTTCATATGCTGAGCAGATCACTTATTAATTGTTAAATGACTACTTTGTAATTTAGTTATGGAAATGACTTCTACTTTAGTACCACTTGCCCTTGAATTGAGAATGAGAGGTTAACCAAAATTAGATAACTTTTCTTTGAATCTTCTCTCTTTCTAAAAAAAGTGTGGTTCAACATGGTGTCTGTGAAGAAGACAGTGAAGTGCTGTGCATTAAAACAATCTTCATGTCAAGGCTGGTTTTGGGATCATGTTGGGAACTGAACTCCTGACCTGTCCTGATTGGACTTCCAAACAGCTGCATCTGGGTGAGGTGCACTGACTGTAATGCAGAGTAGTTATTATATTGCCTGTATTTGTTTCTAGGATGAATTTTGAAACTGCAGCTTGAATAAAACAAAGTTGTAATATTAGCTGAGGCAGAGAGCTGTGTGGGCAGAAGTTATGGGCCCCTTGACTTCAGTGGGATTCTGCACAGGCATAAATGTCCTCCCACACTAATCCCTTTGCAGGATTGCACCTCCAGCTTCAGCTTTCATTGTGAGCTTTTACTTTTCCTCTTACACAAGGCAGGAGGCTGAGGAAGAAGAAAGGAGTTATGTATCATGCAGCAAATGTTAGCAAGGACATATTCTGTATTAAAAAAAAAAAAAAAAAAAAAAGTCAAAGAAAAATGCAAATCTGTAGCTTTTCTATTTTTTTCAGCAGAGAGCTCTTTTTCTCCAGTGTGTGTATATTCCTCCTGCTGATATGTAATGCTGATATTTTAGTGCATTTGATCCAAAGGTCACTGAATTCTCTGCAGAGATTCCCACTATCTTTAGTGGGCTTTGCACCATGCACAGCAAGAGCTGCTGGTTTTGCCTATAAATCTGAGTGCAATGCCTGTCCTGGGGCTTCTGGACAGTAACAGCAGCAGTGGTGGAGGGGCTGTAAAACAGGGTGGACTGAATATGTGGGTGCCCTTCGTTCAATGAGAGGTTTTTCATGGCAAATTGAAAGACAGGAGTTTGTATTCTAAAAGAAATGGGGGGAAAAAAATACAAAACAAAAAAAACCCCAAAAAACACCAAAACAGCACAACAGCTTTTTTCCCCACTTAGACTTTTTTCCTCTTTTAACTTCATACATTTGATTTACTAAAGAGTGTAGTTATTTTGGTCCCACTGAGAATGTGTGTTTGAAGTAGCAACATAATAGCAACATAAGTAGTCCCTTTTGTCCCCATAATTTCTATTTTCAGATCATTGGAAAGGGTGTAGATAAATGCCCTAAAAATAGCATTAAAAAAAAAAAAAGAAAAATCCTGTTTGGCCTCACCACTTTGTCTTCCAGTTTCATATTTTAAGAAGGAAAACCCAGCTGAATGCATGCTGAACTGCAGGCATATTTTCAAGGTTTTGGTACACTGTTTTAATATTTTTAGATAAACCCTTCTGCTCAAATGAGATTATTCACTCTCCATTTAGAGGCATATTCGTCTGTAATTCAGGATTTGTGTGGTGTGGCAGGGACAGAGGGTTCATGTTTTGGGGATGCTGCTGGTGGGGTGTGTGTCTGCAAGGATCTGATTTGCCAGGCTTTGTACTGTTCCCCTCTAGGTGGTAAAATACCCTGGAGCAAATGGATGCCTGGCAGGGCTGTGATGCTGTAAACACAGCCAGGATAGATGTGCATGAACCAATGCCCTTGAAAAATTATTTTATGAAAAATGCCATTTTGTGGGCACAAATGTATTTGCTCTAGCTGGGTCATGCTCATCTAAGAGCTTGGGTGAACAAATACAGGAAGTTTTTGAATATGAGACTTTTTAAGATAATTGCCAGTCGTTGTTCGGAGACACAAACCAGCAGAGCATTTGCGTGGCCTTTACAAACCACTTGTGAAACTTGCAGCAATGAAAATCAAAACTCTTGTAATTTTTGTTCTGTGTGTTGAAGTTTTTCAGCAACATACCTTGCAACCCCCTCTTCTGCTCTGCTGTTTTGGGCAATCCAGGTGCCTTTTAGACTGCATGGTACAGAAAGGAGCAGAAAAGAGGGTTTTAAACAAGTCTTATTCCATAATGCTGATTCAAAGTAATTTTAATTTTTGATCTCTTCTTTGATCAAACCAGGTATGGTCTTGGCTGAAGACAGACTGGTAAAAAAGCCAAGATCTTCTAGCCATTGCCATGAACAGGAGCCAGGATTGCCTGCTGTGATGGGAAATAATGCCACTTGAACTGTCTGAGGATATTCATTTTCACTCAGCTTTTATATTTGGTCTAATACTTTCAGGCAGGACATTAATGGGCACTTGAATTCTTTCTGTAACAGATAAATGAAAACATTTAAGGAGCTGCAAGGGAGTGGGAGAGATCTGTTTTGGGGATGCTAACCAAGTTATTAGCCTGCAAGCTGATAGTGCTCTCAGCCTGAACATGCCAGGATGCCAAGTCACGCGGCCTCCTAAAGGTCAGGTATTCTCTGCTCAGGTTTTGAATGTATTATTTGACTGTGAGATTATTTTTAAATGCAGGTTACTTAAGCTGTGTGTATCTAGTTGGTATAAAAGTAATTCTTAACCCCTTAACTCATTCCTGTTTTCCTGCCAGTATATTTTGCAGTAATAGAGAAGAATGTGGTTGACTCTGATTTGGTTAAATAAACATTTAAGTTAAAAGTGCAGAAATTTCCTTGTGTAATTAAGAGTTAGTTAAATGCATAGTCTGCAAACTGCAGTCTTGGCGATATCCTATAACAAAAATATGCCCCAGTGGCACAAAGTTTTGATGTTATACAACACGGTGCCTTCTGATACATTTAAAAAAATGGTAAATAATATCACAAAGTAGTTGAAGCTTGATTCTGAAAAGGAGTGGGTCTTTGTTTGTTGTTTTTTGCTGAATGACTCCCATGTTAGATAATAGGGAGGTTAAAATGTGATTAATATGAATTCCAGGTCTGATTAATGTTCTCACTGGAGAGGCTGAATATAGGGTAAAAGAAAAGATCCATTAAGGGCTCTCTTTCTGAGACTAATTTCCTACTGCAACTAAGTGCTACAAGACTGAAAAACAGACACTAGCCTAGATATTTTGAAATTAAACATGTAGAGAGGAACCTCTAGACTGATATTTCAGCTCTGTGAGCAGGCTTTAAAAAACCCAACCAAACAAAATATAGCACAAGGAAATAAGCACATTTGTCAAACCATATAGAATAGAAACATGCAGACCCACACAGGAAGGCAACAATCATAACAGAGTAAGGACATTTACCCTTTAAAGTCCCCTTCAGGGGACTTTTGGAGTAAAGTACCTCATCTTGATGTGGTTCCACTGAGAGACTCTTTATTGGTTAAGAGCTGACCCAGCAGAGCTCAAATAAATGATGATGGAGCTTCTAGTCTGTGGTACCCTTGTGAGCACCAGCAGTGGAAGGACTACCAGTGGTGGGGATGCTGAGAGGAGATGGAGAAAAATGTGGTTAAGAAGTAAGATGAGAACCTGCCAGAAATATTGTGTCTGTTTCCTTTAGACATCAATTGCATGTCTAGATTTAAGTCACACAGTGATACAAAGGTGGTGGGGGTTTTTTTGGTTTATTTGTTTGGTTTTGTGGGGTTTTTTAATGCTGTCTTTATATGCTTCTCCGTACAGTTTGGTAACATTTTTCTTTTCAAACCTCATAAGCCCTGCCAGATTTCTGCCAGTATGCACAGTTCACATAAAGATAAATACAGATGTTAAACATAGTATTTCAGTCTCTGTTCCCTAAGATTGCATCCTATGACAGATACTGGAATTGCATAGGATCCTCAAAAGCTTTCTTCTAAAGGAGGAAAAATAATGTGAAACTTTCAGTCTAATTTATATTTTCAGGATGACTGGGAACTGGCAACTGTGTTTGATACAGAATTAACACGATTCAATATAAAGCTTTTATGTAGCACCTCTCAAATGGGTGGTTAGACCAGTGATCACCAGTCTATGAGGGTAGATTCAGTCTAGACATAAGGAAAACATTTTTTACAGTGAGGGTTGGGAAACACTGGCACAGGTTGCCCAAAGAGGCAGTAGGTGCCCTATTGCTGGAAAGATTCAAGGTCAGGCAGGACAGGGCTCTGAGCAACCTGATCTAGTTAAAGATGTCCCTGTTCTCTGCAGAGGGTTGGACTAGATGACCTTTAAAGATACCTTCCAACTGAAACTAGTCTATGATTCTGTGATTTCCAAAAATTGACCACAAGCACCAAAATAAAATTCTCCCTTCATAAGCCTCGACCTTGAAGAGTCCCAGCTCTGCAGACTTGTATTACCTCTTTCTTCTTGTTTTAAGGAGGAAAGGGCAGTGCCTGTAGGACAGGGGAAAAGCAGGGCTTTCTCCCTAATATGTGCATGAAGTGATAGAAATCTCTCCAGCCCTTCTGCACTGAGGTCTTCTAAGCTTGCCTAATGGAAACAGTTTGTGCAAGGAAGGCAAATGCATTTCTTAATTGGTGAATTTACCTCCCTGCTTGTTTACACCTTCTTCTACATAACAACTAGACCCAGCCAGAGTAGGATACCAGCATCACCAAGAAAGTGTCAGCAGACTAAGCAGGTGAGGTGATTTATTTTGCATGCTGTTACACCTATTTGCTTAAAGCCAGTGAAGCATCATGAGAAAAATGCCTCTGTTAAATATTAAACATCCAACGCCTGTTGTTTTAAGGTTTGAAAGAACTCTTGACCTTAGCTGTGCTTTCAGAGATGCTGGGGTTCAACTGAAAACAGTCTTGATATGTTTTCTGTGTCAAAATAGTGTCCATAGGGGCACAGAAGAGTTGGGGGAGATTAATTTTTCATTAATTCTTAAAAATCAGTTTGGATACGGAGCTATCTGACTTCGTTTCTGCACCAGGAGCTAGATCATAACACTTTTTGTTCTCTTGCCACAACTCCACTCCCATTTAAAGATGGCAACAGTGATGGCAGTGCCTTTAGTTGGGTTTACCCAACCCTGTAGTTGGTGGCCTTCAGCTTTGACTAGCTTACATGGTTAGCATTTCCCTTGCCACGCTGAATCCTTCCCCAGACTGGTTTGTCCATCTCCAAGATCAAGACTAGGAGGGAAAAACATTCTGGGAGCTTCTCCGTAAGTACCTTTTCATATAGGAAATGCCATAATGCTTCTGGGGCAAACTCTTGGTGCCCTTATGAGAAAAAATTGCTTTAAAAATTTAGGAGCCTCTGAAAATCTTTATTTGTGCATCCTCGATAGAGATCCAGCAGCTCAATTTCTAGAGGATTTTGCCTGAATTGAGCTCATTCCAGAGTGGAAATGCAGCCTCTGGAAGCTCTGAGTGCTGCTGCAGATACCCAGCTCTGGGTTCAGGCTGAGGAACAGGCTATCCAAGGGTAGGACACAGGGCATCACCAGAAGGCACAAGACAGTCTCATGTGTAAGACAGTGAAATGCAACCTCCTGGCTTATTTCAGGCCACAAAGCCCTGGCATGAGGCTTGGTGAAACTGGGAGTAATTTCCCAGTGAGATGTTCCCCATTTTCTAGGTGCCCAAGGCAGGTGCAGGTAAATCTGCAAACAGCCATATGCTTATAACTACAGGTGGTCAGAGCCATGTTGAAAAGACATTAAAAACACTGCAGGTTTCTGAAGAAGGAGGTAGAGATTGTAAACTGGCTACACTGGAGGGAATTTGGGTTCTGCATCTCTGCCTGTTTGCCAAGTGCTAGAATTCAGTTGATGCAGCTTCATGGGGATGATTGACTTTGCAACCTTAGCAGTGGTGCTCAGTGTTAGGATGTGGGACTCAGGAGGACAAACCAGGCTACTTGTAAACAATGCTTGTTAACGCATTTCAGTCACTCCTCGTTTATGAGACTAGTTGACTGTGGGGAGAAATCACTGGGAATTCCCTAGCAAATGCACAGTTTTAAAACTAGGGACTTGAACTGTGAACAGACAGGAAGCAGGAATACTGTATACGTTATATACATTTCAACATATGCTGCTCTTCAGCAAAGGAGAGCCATGAAGGGTTTTCTGTTCTGTTAACCTCTCGTGATGGCCGATGACCGTGACAGATTTGAAAAGGCATGTTACAGGATAATTTGAATCTCAGCTACTTGAAGACACTGTAAAAGGGTGTTGGAGAAACTGGGTAAGCAAGCTTAGCAAGTGGCAATCAGTCAGATAAGTCCACACAAAAAGTTACAGGTATAATTTGCAAAGAGTGATGGGTAAGTGAGAAATTTGTCTTTTGTGAGCATAACCGGGTCTTTTTTTCTGAATTGTGTGGGTACCAGCAGAACTGTGGCTTTAATAACTGTTCCTTTCTGGCCACAGCAAATTGCCAGATGAGTGACTCAGCATTGGGGTATTTGAATGTGTTTTGCCCTCACAGGAAAGACATTTGCGGTGTTTTCTCTGAAACAACTGAGGGCTTGGGCCAGTCATCAATAATGAATGAGCAGTGTCCTAGCAGCATCTGGAACACAGCAGTTATGACTGAGCACTCTTTCAATAATGAAAAGAAATAGGAGATTGCTAATCACAAACACAGGGTGATTACCTGTGTTAGACATCCACCGTTTGTTCATTGTCGACCTCTATCTTTATGCATTCTGGTATAACATTTGATAATGGAAGTGTGGAGAAGTAACCCCTGAAATCCAGAGTTCGTGCAGTGGGAACACCCAGGACAGGATGCTGTTCTCTGTGTGGGATTTGGGGAATACATAAGGCTAAAACAGCTCAAAAAAGGAAACACATACAAATCAAAGTGATTTTTTAAAAAATAAAAGAGAGAGGATGGTGGAAGGCTTACAGGAACCAATGCAGGTTAATATCACCAGTTTGAAAACAGCATAGCCATATAGAAAGCATATAAAGTTTGCCTTATACAAGTATTAAGTTGTCTTTTTTCTTATTAATTCTTAAAATAAGATTTAAAATATTCTTTGGGTGGGTTTTTTTTTGCCTTTAACACTTTTTCTTTTTTGAAAAGAAGCTGTGCTTCAAGTCCAGCTGGTTAAAGCATGTGCATCTCTGTAGCCTTAAATAGTCATTGTTCATGCAAGATATAAAGTACTAGATGGACTATTTTCAGTAGCTTCATATCATAAAAGCTTGATATGCAATATCAGAGACCTAGTCATATGCTCCTGGAATTGCTCCAGTTTCTACAATCCTCTATCTATTTAATCTGTGATATTACAGGCTTGGTGATACATTAAAATATTAAAAAACCTGCAAGCGGGTTAACTTTTTTTTTTTTCCTGTGTGGATGTAATAATAATTTGCTTAAGAGATTCTTGTTTCATGTAATACCAAAATAACATAGAAGAATTAGAAGGCACTTTCAGTTAAAAATATTTGTGCTTTATTTAATCCAGTATTATGGAAATGAATTGCACTTTATCTTAGAGTTTTTGAAAGCCATTATTATAGGTTTGTTGCAAAAATAGCTCTGAATTGAATTATAAATAATGAATTTACTATTGTCAGAAATGTGGTCACATGAAATCAGTGGGTTGCCATCCATTCCAATGTTTCTGGAATTATCTAGGCTACGCTGTCATTATCTTATGCACAACTGTATCTTGCAGAATATTAATGAATCTAAAAATAACTTCTGAAGTGTCCACTGGGATCACAATTGATGCAATGTGATAGGAGATTCAGTGTGGCCTCTTGTAGTTTTATCACCCTGCATTGGTTTGTGGCAGTCCAGGCTGTGTTGTTGGTTTTTTTCCTTTTTACCACTTATCAGGTGTCCCTAATCTGAGAGCCTGAACAGCAAAAATAAATTGCTCTCATAAACATCTGACGCAAAGTGTTTCCACTTAGAGTGAATCATGCTGCTTAATGTGGTATTGTCCTGATTCTTGAAGAAGTACAAATAAGCTCAAATCCAATCGTTTACTTGTTTTCCTATTTTTTAGAACATTGTCATGGTAATTAATGCATTATCTTTTATTACTGAGGGTTTTTTTGCATTAATTACGCAGGTAATTTCTGTCTCACTCTCCTCCTAGGCCTGCTAGGATGACATGAGCAAGAAGCAAACCTGGAGCACTAAGAAAGTTCTCCGTGCTGGGAGGATCTTCCACCCTGCTGGTCTGTGATAAGACCAAGTGTAGCTTGCTTTTTATTTTGACATGTAGCAGAACAAAACCCAGTACTTCTTATCAAGGCAGCTTGGTTCACTTGTAATGTGTGTGGCTTTATATATCCTTGCATTTCTTCTGACTATAAGGCACATATTACTCAGAAGTGTAACTGTGCCTGAAATCCTCCAAAGGCAGTTGTTCTGTTGTCATTCTGTGTATTTCAGTATTTTTTCCTGCTACAAAGAACAAGCCTGTTCCAGCAAGATGCCGGGCACCTACCTTTGCAGCAGGAGGGTGCCTGCAGCTAGATTAATTTGCTGGGAAGTTGGCAGCATCCATGGAGGTGTGGTGAAACCCTGCTGGGCTGGCAGGGGCTACCTTATCTCTTCCCAGGTTCCTGCCGAGCTGCCACACACATCCTGCCGCAGGTCAGCACATGAGCCAGATGCAATCTGCAGATAACTCCTGGCCCCTTCTGCAGAGGAGACCAGGGCAGCTGTTCAGGTGCACAGCTGTATATGGTTGTCTCCCAGCACATTACAGTAGAGTATTATATCATTTTGGAGCTACTCTCTGCTGGTTTTACTATCCAAACTCACATAAAATGCGGAGAGGTTTGACATTCATGACTCCAGAGTCTTTGTTCACCAGCAATCCACTTAATTACTTAGGTGATATATACTTGGTGTTTTTCCTGGTTAACAGAGGAGGTAGGACATTTGCTTGGCTGCACAGTACTCAGTGATCTGGAAGAAAAAGTAACACGGAGTAGTAAAAAATTGGTATTTATTGCTTAGTCATGAGGAGCTCAGAAGTTGCTAAAAAGCAACAAAATCAATTTCTATAGGAAATGTTATGCCAGAAATGTCTTTGATTCACTCTTGCACACATCTGGCTAAGAAGTGAATAAATAAGTTCTGCTTTATTTTAATCACATCACTGAATAGTTGGGCTTCAGCCCCCCCCAAGAGGCAACACTTCTGAGCTCTACTACTTTTGTTAATAATTTTATTGACATTCTGGCTTCTGCAGTTCTTTTAATTAAGACAAATACTCTCCATAATTAAAGCACTTTACTTACTGCAGTATCAAAAACCGTTAATGAAGATAATGGGGTTTCCTTCCTAGCAAGCTGTAATGTAAACTGCGGATGTAAAACTGTTTTATCAGTTAATCCTTTCCAAAACCACTTAATGTCTTTGTTGACCAAAAAAAAAAATAAATAGGGAAGGCTGCAAATGAATGTGGGTTCTTAATCACAGTGAAAGTTACCAGGATGTTTGAAGGCAAGTTGGGTTTCTTGTAACATTACATATTTGGTTTTTACTTATGCAGAGGGCAGCTAAATCTAATGTCCTAATCTTAATGCAAAATGTAAGCCAGGAGGAAAAAAAAAAAAGCTTCCAGAGCAATGAAATTACATTGAATCTTGGCCTCTGTGGAGCAAATGACTGTGTTGCCTGTATCTAAGACCCAAGAAGCCACAATACTCCCATTGTTAGGGGGAACAACTGCCTGAGTACAGAAGTCCATGTGTGTACCTGTTCATCTGTCTGCCTGTGTTTGCACACAGGCATCAGAACTAGTGCTTTTTCACTAGGTAAAGAGTTCATTTTCCTGATACTTCCTTCCAAAGTACGTCCACAGTGAGGGGAAGGAGGGAAGACTGGATAATTCCTTTGCAAAGAGCCATTAATGCTCTTAGGAGCACTGTGTCAAGTTGAGAAGGCTTTTATGCATGGGACTAGCACATTGGCTGGTGGTTGCCCATCATGGGTTGTCACTGAGGTTTCTTCTCCACCCCTGGTCACTCAGCACAGTCTCCATGGGTGAGGATTTGCTTTCTAAAAATACATTTATTTAAGTGTAGTTACTGAGATACAGAAAGTTGTGCTTCTCTTAGTGTCTCATATAAATATTTTTGCAGCTCTCTCTTATTCTTGCAAAATAAAAAACCCCTAGAAGACCTAACCCATGGCTGGGGGGGAGTTTGTGTTTCTTAAATGTTGTTTTGCAGCTCCTTTTTATAGCCCAGGCTCAGGAGGGAAATGGGAGGAGGGGTGGAAAAGCATGTGGGGAAAAAAACCAAGACAGTTGCAGGACAGAGACGTCCATTCCCACACCTTTCTGAGAGCACTGAGCTTGACTTCCCAACCTGAAGGTGGGGATGCATGTGCTGTTTCCATTGCACACATGTGGGCTCGACACACGCGCCTTTTTCGCGAATCTGCGTCCATCTCCATGAAGGGCTCAGCCCAGAGCTGAGCCCAGATTTTGGTCTGGTTGGCAAGTGTGTTATTCTTCAGGGCAATGAATGACTCGTTCCGTGGCAGTTTCACTTAACTACAAGGGATCCAAGTGGGCTGAAATTTTTTTTAACAATAGGAAGTGTCCCAAGGGATGCCATGTTTCTTGCTGAGAAGGAGCAGAGAAACCAAATTTGTCCTGCTCCTGGAGAACACCTTAGGGGAGTGATAGGAAGTTTTAATTTCACAGCTCTGTCTTCTCTTTTCTTCCTTTTTTTCTTTTTCTTTGGAACTTTGTGGAGGATATAAACAAATGAAGCATTAAATAAAAGTAAAGCCCAATTCTGAGCAGCCTGATTTACAGCCCTCAGTCGTGTTTTAGATTGGTCCATGCAAGAGTGTGATAACTGCTTAGATACCGTCCAGTCCACATTGGAGAGTTTTAGCTGCTTTACAGATAAAAGTATGCTTTATGAGCACTTCTGTAAAGTGGCTTGAAGAGACTCAGTCTAATCCAGGAGTGTCCTTTTGCTCCATTTGCATTCCTTTTAACTGACAAAACCTGATTAGGAAAAAAAAAGCAAACCACACCTCCTTATGCCTTAGGCTTGTGCAAAAACATCTCCACCGAGCTGGGAACGTGGGTCTTCTCATGTCCTCTCACACTGTGTGATTAAGCCGTTAAATCAGCTTATGCAGATCTCACAGGCTGCACGGGCAAACCCAGGGCTGAGGAAGTCTTGATGGGCTCACGTGACTTGGGGTGCACCGTCATGGCTGGAAAGCCATGGAAGTCAGCAGGAGTTTGGCCTGTGAATGTGTCCTGTCGAGGACTATGACCCAGGGCTGCAGAGCACGGTGCTGCCAGTCGTTCCCTGAAAGGTCAAGTTAGAGATTAGTTGGTGGCTGTGGTGCACATGTTGAGGAAAGAGAGGTCAGGTTACAGACAGAAGAGCTGTTTTCAAATGTTGTCTGTGAAACAGGACTTGTAATATGTTACAAATGCTGGGATTATTTTAGATTGGCAAGAAAAGCTTTGGCTTCTACAATAGCTCTTCTGTAAAAGTGAACTCAGAACTTTTTTTTTCTGGTCAGGCCTGGGAAAACAAGGATGCTAAAACCTGGGGCATTTAGCCAGAGGAGGTGAAGAGGCATTGGCTTTGCAGTCCTGGTTTGCAGCAGTTGCACCAGTTGGGCTCATGCTGCCCATTTCTGCTGATTTCAGTGAAGAATGGTTTACTCCAGCAATGGTCTGTGATCTGGTTTCAGCACAATGCTTCACAAAGCCTCAGGGGTTAACTGATGGATTGCTTGAGATTTTACTTTTCCAGTGCTTCCTAATCAAGGAATGTAGAGAGATGTTTCAGGGCTTTGTTCAGGCTTTGTTATGCAATCTCCTGCAAACATCTTCTTCAGGCAGATCTGACCTAGGTTTTTTTCAGTGCACTCCTAATCAGACAGACAACTACAAGAAAGCCTACTGCCCAATAGAGTTTAGCTGTCAAATTCCTCACCAAACATTTTCTTTCTGCATAGTGACCAGCTGTAATTATGCTTTGATGTAATTAAGCTTGAAGAGCTATTTTATACAAATTATATTCCATAAGATGTGTTTGTTGATAATCGTTCCCAAGGACAAGAAAAACAGTTTGAGAAAGCCCTTGCTTCCAAGTCCTACACTTCCTATTTATGGTATTGATCTTGAATGTTTCATGCTTCTTTTGTGATGTTTTGGAATGTACTAAGTAATATGATTGAGATGAACAATTAATTTAAAAAAACCCCTCACAGCCTACAGTAATAGTTTCCAATAGGATGCTGTTTATAAGTATAGCTGCTTGCTCAGATGAAGGCCTGTCCTAATAATAATCTGTATATTCTAATTGGTGTATATTTAGTTGCATGACTGTAACTGAACTTCACTGAAACTTCATTCAGTTGAAGTTCTCCATTTCTTATCAGAAGCACCCGTTTACTAAACACATATCTTGATATCTGCACGTTGGTTTCTTGGCTAATTTGGTCACTAGTGGGTAAGATAATAAACATTTCAGGAAGACAGACTCATCCAGTGTAGCTGTGGTAAGTGACTGACCAGGACAGTAAGTACCAGCATTAAGGGAAAGAAAATGATACTTGAAGGCAGAAGAAAGTTTAACATGCACACCACTCTCATTTGACCAGGTCTTGTTTCTTAGAAAGTGTCAAGTTTTAAGGTTTAAGTCACTGTGTTTCTGCCATGAGCTGTGGTAGTTCCCCGTGTGACTCATGTCCAGCGCGACCTTTCCATGCACTTCACATGCTCAGTTTCCTAATTACTTGGCTTCTGGCACCTTGTTTCTTCCCCATTAGCGTTTTGCTGGCAGTGCCTTTTGTGGTGACTGCACACAAAATTATCCCCTTGCTGCCTCTGTCAGCGTTTTGGTTTGTATCTCTTGCTGGCTTGGTCCTTACGAGAAACAAAACAATGCAGGAATCTGTGGGAGAAGGAGAAGGTAAAACTATTCCTGATGCCTGGGGGAAAATGCTTGTCGTGGTTCTAAAAATGTACTTAGTAAAACTTGATGAGTTTAATTTGTCCAATGATGTTATCCTTGTGTGTTAAATATTAATTCCATAAATGTAAAGGATGAAGTTGTGGTGGTTTGGGTAGATACTAATTACATGGAAAAAACCTAGTTTGAAATAGTGATAGAAATTTTAGTCTGGTAGAAAATGGGTAAGATCTGGAGATTCCTTCTGCTTTTGTAAGCACTACAGGTTCTGTATTACCTATAAAAATTCAGGGGATATACACTGATTCTGATTGCTAAAACTATTCCAGTGTCTCCCTCCATACTAGCTGCACTTTCATGTTGAAATATTTTGAGTTTGTTCCTCTATCAATGGTGTTGCTTCACTTGGAATGACCTTTAGTATGCAGTCATGCTCCTGACACTATCAAAGGTTTCGTCGGGCAGACTCACCATAGGAAATACTTTGTAACTACAGACATACCAATAGGTAAGGCTAACAGACTGCAGATCTCAGGAGGCGTTTTCACATTGGTGTTTATTTATGAGTTCCATATTGTCCTGGTTTGACCCAGGATGAAGCCATTTTTCCTTTTACTGTTTTGGTTTTTTTTTCTTCCTTTTCTTTTATCATTACTGTAGTTTAGCTTTCAATCCAGTAAAGTCTCTCTCTTTTTCTCTCTCTCACCTTCCCTACCTGGGTGGGAAGGAGAGGGGATTGAGAGCATTGTTGTCGATTCTGAGTCAAATGGTGACACATATAATTTGAACTTTATATACATTTATACACAGACACACACGCACACATAGTTATGTATGTATTTATTTATTTATTTATTATATTCTTTATTTTCTGGTCCTCTGACAAGTTCCTTTTATTAAATCCCAATCTTCATCTTGTCAGAGAATAACTACTTTTTAAGATGTGACAGAACTTTTCAGAGCAAATCAGTGCTGCTTCTCAACTTGCTTCTAAGTTTATATTGACACTAGAGCCCGTGTTTAAGAGAATATAAAACGCTCCTGAATTTTCAAACTGGAGTGTCCTGTGCAAGACTGTGTTTTGGATTCTTGTTTTCCCCTGTATAAAATCTGGTTTTTCCTACATGACAAGCTTTGCAGTTCCCAGCATTCCCAGCAACAGCTTTGGGGATCACAAGATGTGAAAGGCTAGTCGAAGTCTCAGATGTAATTACATTTCTACAAGTTTTGCAAAAGCAGCTAAGAAGAGACCCAAACCTATGCCTACATTGAAGGGAAAGGCAGGCAGAGCTTATCCTTCATGTGCCCTCTTCAGCAGCCGCTGGCTGCCCTGCTGGCACAACCTGTTCTTGCTCAGTAGGTGTATGGCCAACCTCTGGGTCCAGTGAGGTTTTTTAAGTGGTATCATGAAAAAAGGAAACATGGAACACAAATAATCCAAAAACCAGAGCTCACTATCCTGCATCCATTGTGTGCCTGAAAAGCCATTGTCTTTCTCAACTGTTGTTCTTGCAATTTTGTTTTGTAGGAATCGGAGTTTCTCTGTCTGGAGTTTGATGAGGCCAAGGTGAGCCAGATGCTGAAGAAACTCTCGGAAATAGAGGAGAGCATGACTTTGTTGACTCAGACCACTTAACCAAATAAAGACATTGCAACTCAGAAAATGAATGACCCTCAGTACTTCTTTGTAATTCCTGTTTCTGCCCGTAAAATCGGTGATGATTGTCAGATGCCAATTATAACTGCACAACGCGTTCACAGCCAAGTATGGGCTAAGTCACACTGTGAAGCTTTCTCCATCCCCTCCTCCAGGCCTGTTCTCCAAGGTGGTGCCAGTATTGTTTGCATAAAGCTTTGAATAATCAGGCCTTCAAGTGTAATGTAGATTTTATCTTTTTCCCCTTGATCAATTTTTGAGTCTCCCAGATGCTATAAATACTGGGCTGGATGGACAGCAACGGTAAATTTGCCAGTTGTGGCAGAGGAGAAATGAGCAGAAGAAGCAGGCAGACTAGAGGGGACTCATATTTATCCTTCCAAAGCATGGGATATATAGGACAAATTCTCCTGTGTGAACTCTGCCTGCTTAGAGCTTAAAGCCTGGGAGAGTACAGGAAGTGCAGCAAGTTTAGGAAGCAGAGACACAACCATACATTTCAATAATTGTGAGCCGCAGTGCTGCTGAGGATTAAATGGTTCTCAAGGGTGTGAGGTGGCCAAAACCTTGCTGGCCCATTCACTCACACCTACCTGATGCCATGGGGAAGCAGGGAACAAACAGGGGAACATCTCTTGGGCTGTGGGAGGTTATACTGGTTTCCTAAATGGCGAAGCTTTTCTGCATGTGCTAAGCACCTGATTCAGCACCCTGCCGGTGAGCCTTCAAAGCCACTTCTGACCTGCTTCCCCAAAGGCCTTCCATCTTCCAGCTCTCAGGCTGTAGTGGTGCAGCCCTGGCACTGAGCTGCACAGTGTATTCAAGAGGACAGTGCTTTGTCAGGGCACAGTTGGCTGCTCTTAGTCATGTTTGTCACGCTGTTTGTCTTGAACTCAAAAAAAGCCCCAGGTTAAGCCCAGGATTTCTAGTGTGTGCCCTTGACAATCTGGCAGGTTAAAGCCCTATCAATAAAACAGTTGTGTGAAGAAAGCTGCCAGAGGCAGATAAGGTACATACAGGTCTGCATGATCTGAACTCTGCAGTTTGCTGCAGCTCTGGGTTGTGGTGGGCACCCACATCTCTCTGCCATGACGCCAGACTGCAGAGCAACCACTGCCCTTCTGCCTGAAGGGGACTGAGCGGAAATGTTTTCAGTTTCAGATGTTTCCTTTCAAGGGTGCAACCTTGTTGGCTTTTCCACAGCAGGGTGTGTAAGCACGTCTACTGGCTTGTCAGTGCAGCAGGACCTGGAGGGGCTGTTCTGAGCAGGCTAATGCTCGTAAGGAGCATGATGATAGTACCTACTGGAAAACTGCCCAATAGTCCATTAAATGGTGATGGACCATCTGGAGGTGACATGGACTTGCTGTTTTGCTTTGTAGCTTAATGAGAAGGTGGACACACATATTGGGTTGGAGGCTGCATTGATTCTTTCAGTTTTATTTTAGCTTCATAAGCAACCTCCTCCTGAGCTAAAATTATCTTGAGGACTTGTACCAAGATAGAGATGACAACATAAAATGTTCCTGTGCCATAACTGAAGTACTCCTCATTGCTTCTCCTTGTGAATTTATTGCTTGTGGAGTTGCCAGATTTTACTTGGGCACAAACGCTCTTCAAACCAAGGGAAAGGCACTTTTTCCCATCTGGTCAGAAGGGAAAGCATCACTCAAGCCAATTTGTATAACTGCATTGGGAATTAACGTTTCCTTTCCTCTGCCTGTCCCACTGCCACCTCGTCTCTGATGGCCACCTGGTTCTCCCCTCCCTCTCATGGAGGGGCTGCACACCCTCTGTCTTCTTGCTTTCCTCATCTGCCTCCAGCTGATACTTGTCAGAGTGGAACTGGACTTCGCAAACTAATCCTCATGTTGGTCTCCAGGTAACTGTTTGCCAGCACTGGTGTGAAATGCTGAGGGGTTGCTGGTTATCTGAGCTTTCCACTTGCCTCTTCATCGAAGTTTATTAGAATGTTCTGCATTTTAGAGCAGGTTTAAAAAAAAAACAAACAACAAAAAAACAAGGTCAGGGAAGGATCGTGATCTTAAGTAACTTGCACTGTGTCAAACATACTTATTGTTTTATTTTAACATGGTCAGAGGATAGGAAAATATGCTATAAATGGAAATTAAAAAGAAACAAACTGGGAACAGATGTCAGGAAGTATTATTTCATGCAAAGAATAAGAAATATGTGAAATGGCTCACCAGGCAAGGAGGCTGAGGCAAAAAATACTGCGGTCTTTTAAGAAATAGTTAGATAGTTTCCTAGTAGAGGTGAGAAGTTAAAAAGGGGCATGTTTTTATGGGTGGCTGCCTCTCTTCCTAATCTGAGTATCTAATGATCTTTATTTTCTTCTTGGTGCATCTTTGTAAAGTACTGTGCAAAATGATGAAAAAAACAAAAGCCTGAGTGTTTTGAGAATCACACCGTGCCCAGCCCTTGGTAAGGGCACAGAAGTGTCACTGGGCAGCAAAATCGTTTCTGCCTCATGAGGTTTGACATGGGCAGGGGAAGGGGATGCTGAGCTTCCCCAGGCTGATGTAATAATGCCCCATTGCTGCTGGGTCACAGGGAACAGATTGTCCCCGCTGAGTGGGACTTGGCCTTCCTACTGGGATGGTTTGTGTGTGTGTGTCCATCTGTCTGTCCCTCACTGTGGAGTTTTCAACTCACTGGCCACTCTTGGCTGAACTTGGTGAAGAGGCCTCCTGTGCTGCTCTGTTTTGCTTCCTTGAGTGAAGAACTAAAGCACCTGTGATTTTTTTGTTGGGATTCATAGGGATGTCTTGGGATCCGTTACTAGCTGTCAGTGGTCCCGCTAAATATCTCCGTGTTGTTAAATGAAAGCTGCAGCTTACACGCTTCAGAAGAGATTTCAGATTCCTTCCTCAAAGCCAAGATGTAAATCAAACTTGGCCAGGCAGCTTCTGCTGTGCCTGAGGCCATGAGTGGGTGCTGGCTTCCTGCGTGGGTCTGTCTGAGCAGACATCCCAGCACAACCCTGTTGGCCACAGAGGCCAAGGCAATCACCTCCACCTCCTCTTCCTCCTTCCCTCAGGGGAGCAGCCAAGTGGCACCATGCCCTGAGCCACCAGTCAACCTGCCAAGCAGTTCATAGAAGTATGGGAGGGACACAAGCAGTTCAGCACAGCCAGAGGAGGAAAGTGAGTGAGAGAGGGAAGCAGTAGGAGGAAGGGCTGAAGGAGGGCCCCTACCTGAGTCCTACCTGGGAGAAGTTTCCCTACTTGGTCCTCAAAAGCAGCCATGGAAAAAGCTGGGACAAACTCAAGCCACGTTCCAATGTCCTTCACCTCAGAAAGGTCCCCTTCACACCCACCCCTTGCTTGCAGTCTGCCCAAGCTCCGTCTTTCCTGGTTTATTAACAACTAAAAAACACTTGTGAGTGGGACCACCATGTGCCATTAGGCTGGGGCAGGCTTGGTTTCAGTCAAGGCCTAGAGACAGTGAGCAAGGGCTGCTGTTGCTGCAGCTCTGGCACTGTGTACGTGATGACTGCAGATGTGCGACTCCAAATGTGCCACCCATCCCAGGTTCTGCTGCTCCTTACCGAAGACTCAGAAGCAGCAGCCACGTGTTGTTACAGCCTTCAGCTGGTTCTTCCTCAGATGTCAATTTTTGTGCTGCTTAAAACGCCCTGCAATTTATTCATACAGTTGCTCCTTGTTTTCTGGGAATTCCTCCAAGTTGCCTCTCGTTCATGATCTGGTCCTCCCTAAAATATCTGCAAGTTCTGTTGCCTTCAATCATGCATTACAATTGCCAAGCCCTGCACTCACTCTCTGCTTGGCAAGGCAATGCCTCTTAGCACAATTTTCTTTTTTTCTTGGTCCATATATTCCCAGAACTGCAGAACTTTTGGAGTATTTTCTAGGCATATCTGTATTTGAAAAAAACAGTAGTTTAGGCACACCATGTTTTTCCAAATCCAAGCCGAGCAAGCTCTGTGTTTCATAAAGCCTTGGGCCATGAGAAGTGGCAGATGACAAGGCATACTTTTTTTTTTTGGTGTTGATTTGATTTCTCACTGTTCAGGTTACTTAGTCTTAATTTTATTTTACATTTCTTGATTTATTTTTTCTTTCTTTCTTTCTTACAGGTCTTATTTGCAAGTGTAAATATCAGAATTAACATTGGTGCTTTTATTGTCTTTCACAGGAGGGCTTTTGCTGGAGTCCGTGACTTCCAGATTTTATTGTGCTTCAACTTTTTGATAAAACATTTGATATTCTGAGAGGGTTTGTTTGTTTTTTTCTGTACATCAGTTATTTGCTGTCTATTGATAAAATAATTGCTCACTGTTTTTCTGAGGAGATTTCCTGATTTAGGTATGAACTGACAATTTGTAGATTCTCAAGTCTCTGAGAAGTTTTACCTGATGACTCAACGCTTTGCCCTATTATTGCTTATGGAAATGTTTCCTTCCCCTTCTGAGGAATTTCAACAGTTTATTCCTTTATTCCAAATATTTATATAGAGGCACTCAGTTGGTGCCAGGGACAGAGGAAGCCTTTTTAAGAAGAAAGTCCTGCACAGCAGTGGCTGGGCAGGGGTAGCACAGCACCCACTGACAGCTTTTTCATGCATTACGTTTCCTGTGGCTTGCGACTGGAAAAACAGGCAATGACTCCTCACCTCGGAGCCCAGCCTGATGAAATCCACCTCTTAAATTATTCCCAAATCCTAGGGAAGGGGGACTCAGGGTACTGTTTAATCCAACATGTAGGCCAGATTGTGCTCCTGGGCCTCCCTTGCAATGTTGGGAGGTAAAGGTGACGGCACAGGGAGATAGGCAGCCATCACCATCAATGCTTTCTCTCCTCAGTACAGCAAAATAAAGTTGTTTCTACCCAGAAAGGTCACCCTGGTTTATGCAAGCCTCACCAAAGCTGTGGGTGAATCCCCCCTTTCCTCAAAAGGGATGCATGTACACCAACAGAAATGCCTTTTCCCAGTAGCATGAATCCCATGGGTGATCCCCAGGGCCACTGGAGTCCCCAGAGGTCCTCCTGTGTGCCACCTCCCATAAAAGGGCAACAAGGGTGATGAAGCTATAGCCTCACCATGTGCAAATCCACCTCTGAACTGCCAGTACCACTTGGGTAGGATTATTTCGGGATATCACCTGAGCTTGTCATCCCAGCACAAAATCTGTAGGTGGTAGAGGCTGGTTGGTGCTATGAAACTTTCCTCCCAGGCATAATGAGGTTGGTCCTCCCCATAGTCAAAGACCCAAATGCCTTGCCCTTCCTCCTTCCTTGTGGTGGTAGAATGGCAGATTTGGAATGCAAGAAATTGCAGGAAAACAGGTTTTAAAGCATGTTGGGGGGAGGGGGTTGGAGCAGCCACTGAGAACCTGCCTGAGGTGTTTGGCCTCAAGGGCATTTTGCAGTTGGCCCTTAGTGTTATCGAAGCAAGCAGGACCCAAGGGGAAGTCTCTGAAATGCAGCACTGTCAGAGGACATCAGCCAGCAGGGAGGTATGAAATACTTCTCTGAACACCTTTTTTTGCTTCTTACCTCCCCTGAGTGCAGGTGACCTGGAGTTTGCATTTTAATTCACTTAGCAGCTGGCCATGCTGGAACTCCGGCACTGACCCATTAGCTTTCATAATGAGATGGTACTGGAGAATATGTAAAAGCAGGTAACTGAATAAATGGTGTTTTGGGATGTGGGCGAGTGTCTCAGACCCTGGAGGAGTGGTGTTTACAGGGGTGGATAGGAGAAAAAAAGCGATCGCAGCACAAAACACAAAGCCACAGTGCTGCTGAGTGGAGCCTGGGGGGAAACACTGATCATTTGGGTTTGATGATATGTAATTTCTCTGCCATATTTCCTGAGCTTTCTGGCCAGTTGGCAGCCCTGGCTGAATACAGCCTTACCAGGAAACGATACGATATAGCACGTTTTAGTGGTAAGTGGCACTCTCTCCCTGCCTTGCAAGTCAAACCATGGAGAGCATTAGAGTCTCCACAGCATCTCTGTTCTTAGCAGTGAAAGAAGAAAATGAGCAAAGCCATGTCAGGAGAAGATGGTAGGCTCAAGAGGAGAGAGGTGTCCGTTTGATGCCAGCCACTAGCTCATGGCTCTCCCTATGCTCCCAAAACATGGCAGCCAGCCCACCACACCCAGCAAAATACCTGGTGGCTTGGTGAGCCCTGGCCTCCTCCAGGCATCCCCTAAAATAAATTTGCTACGGGACAACCTCAGGATAAACCTGCATTTTTCTACACTCGAGGAGCACGATGCATAAAGCTAATCCCGTGCTCCCAGCTGCTGCAAGGCAATGGCATGCACAAGGACACTGAAAAACGCCATCAAGAAGCAGCAGCCAGGAACCATAAATACCTTTCAAGTAGTCCTTAGGCACATGAGGAGACTAGCAAACAAAGCACTGGAATTTATAAACTTACATAATTAATTTTTCTTTGTGGGGAAAACAAAGATTCACATGTTCCAGCTCTCTCAGGGCCTTTGACAATCAGGCTCCTTCCTATAATGTTATGTAAGTTTCTATCTTTCAATTAGTGCTTGTTCTGGCCTCTCACAGCCCAAGGATGTTTTCTCTCCAGCTTATTATTTAGGCTGGGGATAGATAATTTTGCCTTGGTGCATCTATAATGTGATTTAAATTAAGATGCTTGCAAGCAGCATAATAGTAATGAAACGGTCTCTGGAAAACATTGGCATGTCCCCAGTGAGAATGAAAGAGAGAAATGAACTTTACATTGCAGTGCCCAACAAAATGTCTGCACCCTCCTCTGCAGGGTTGGAGCAGGATTTCTCTGTCCAAGGACACTGACTGGGAAGGGAGAGTGCTCATACCTGGGTTGTGCCACGGGACCAGTGGTGACACATTGTAGTGGCCATGGATGTTTCTTTTCCAGAGGAGGAACATCTCCAAGTCATCCTACAGCCCTGTTAACTACAATGTGCTGCAATCAGAGCCAACAGAAATGCTTAACCCCCATGGCTTAATCCCCAGCCACTGCAAATTAGTACAGCTCCATTAACTTCAGAGGACTGTTTACATGGGGGAGGTTAAATATGTACAAGATCAGGCACAAAACCTGCAGCGATTTTGTACATGGAGCAGTGGCTTACTAATTTACAAGGCTAGATCTCATCTGTGCTGTGTGCTGGTTTCTGAGGTTTTATTTATTTATAGTGAGCACATCCATGTCAGAAGGATTTCTCCATCGAGTGGCATGAAGAAAACCCTTCATTTACTGTGATTATGTTGCTGAACTCAGTCCCTGTCGCAGGAGGTATCTTCCCTCCAGGTCATTTTTCAGTAACCTGTAGGTATGGGGCTGGATATTAAAACCAGATATGTGGATAATTTAATTTCCGTTTGCTTTGGTTTTTATTCCTGAGGTTTATCTGCAGATCCTACAACAACAAGATAAAAGCTTGCTGATCTCCTTCTTTGATATAGTGTAATTCTGATATGCTGAAGGCCACATCCTGCACCTCGGGTGGTACTCCTGGCTCTGGGTGGTAATGGGTGTGTGCAACTGAGCAATGCAGCACAGCAAATGGCCTGTGGCCGCTCAGGTGGCTTTTAGGAGCATAAATACATGTAAAAAGGCTACAAGGGATCCATGGGGCCTGGGGGAAATCAGGTGAGCCTTGAGTGCCTCTGAGAAGCCATCAGCAGCTGGATGGTGCAGGGCAGGAGCGTCACGACTGGGAGCAAGGCCCCTAGGTACATTGCAAACTGGATATCCAACATGCCAAATAGGTGCCTGCAAAGAGGATGTGGGGAGCAGTGGGGCCAAAACCAGGGCTTGTAACTGCTGTTCTGCCAGGGTCTCCAGAGAGCTGATGCAAAAACGAGGATGCCCCACATCTCCCTCTGGATAGGGCCTGATGCATGCCTCGGAGGGAGCTTGCAAACATCACAGCTGGGTCCCATTCCAACCTTGCAGACCTAGGAGCCAGCCACTGCTGCCCCTCTGAGACAGGGCCACTCTCCTCACCCTGGTCTTGGAGACCCTCCTGCTCATGTCACGCCAAGGAGGAGCCCTCAGTGAGGAGTGCCAGGCCCGAGCCCCAGTGGTGAAACACTCGCTGTGCTACCCCTGCTGGTCTGCAGCCCTGTGGGCTGAGCAGGGTTTCACTCCAGTGGTGGCTGCAAGCACTTTGCCAAACTGTTGGGAGTGTCTTGAAAAACCTCCCATGCACAGTGTTGGCTTAGTTTTCTTTGCCACCCAGAAACAGCCAGCTTGGATGTCAGCACCCTTCCAGATACCGGACTGCTTTTAGTTGGGGTCAGTCCCCTTACCCAAGCTTGCACTGCAAGAGTCCAAAGGAAATCATGCAGCAGAGCCTCATCCCAGAGATGCCTGAAGTAAAAATCTAAGTTACACAGGGACTGGTAGTTTTCCCGCAGCTGGTGTTTTGCTGGTGCTTTAAACTACATCTGCTAAAAAATCAAAGCAAAATAGAAGAGATTCACCTGAAGTGGGTCCAGCACATTTTTTTCCCTAAGTGCAAAGTTTTCTCACCTTCAAAGAGACACAGCTGCAACCTCTGCTGCCTGACAGTGTTCAGTTTCACAGCTCTTCAGGTCTTGCTGCAAAATGCTGTGGCAAGGAGAGGCTTGTGTTTCCAGGACAAAAAAAAAACAGTGTTTTGTACATAAAAGGTGCTTTTTGTTGTTTGCAAAATAATTATTGTCCATTCTCTGCTGATAGAGAATTTGAATTTCAAGTGGATTCTTCTCCATTGCCTTGTCTGCACTCCTGTGCCTTCTGTCTGCAAGGAAAAGGAGCCTCACTGGGAGGAAACTGCTGTTAGTTAACTGCAGCCTTTGTCTGAAAAAGGTAGGTATGTCCTTCTAGATCAGGGAAACACTGACTTTACTCCAAGCACCTCAGGGAATAATTGTTCTTGGCAAATGTGAATCAATATGAGTGCAGTGCAGCTCTGCCCACAGCTTGCAAATGACAGCACACGACGTGGCAGGGCTGAGTTTCTTGCCACCATCACTAACCTGCCCTGCTTTGCCTGCCAGTTGCAACACTCCAGGAAAAAAAAAAAAAGTGGTGCTCTGGGGGATGTGGATGGATGTGCCAGTCTCTTCAGCTTTAGTGGTTTTGCCAAAGCTGAACATACCTCTTGCATCTCCCCCTCACACCAAGGCATGAAAGCAAAGGGAAGTGGAGCAAAACAGCTCTGCAGGGGTTGCTTTTACTGTGCTGGTTTGCATGCATATGTCAGGGGGAGGAAAGGGAGGTAAACTACTGTGCGAGGAGACCACTGAAATGTTGTTTTCATGTCACTGACAAACCTCACCTACCCTGAAAGATGTTCTTCACTTGGCTGAATTACAGGCTCAAATGTTGGGGTGGGGAAAAAAAGGTTAATTCCTGGAGATGTTCCAGCTCCCATTGCATAACATCTTTGCATTTTTGGGTTTGTTGTTTTTTGTTTTTTTTTTTTCTTATCTTCAGTGTTTGAAAATCAGGGCTGCTGCTGAAGTGCTCACATGCCACAGGAGTAATCTTTAGGCTCTGTTATTATTTAGATTTTCACCCCTTATCTTGTTCTTATGCACCTTGGTCACAGAAGCACACTTAGGTTAGTCCCATGCTTTCCAGGCCACACCAGTCTGTCCACAAAAATCAGATAGACCTGTGTACTGGATAATGATAGGATTATAGAATGGTTTGGCTTGGAAGGGACCTTAAAGATCATCTAGATCAAACCCCCCCACCATGGGCAGGGACACCTTACACTGGACCATGTTGCTCAGAGCCTCATCCAACCTGGTCTTAAACACCTCCAGGAAGGGGGCATCCACAGCTTCCCTGGGCAACCTGTGCTGGTGCCTCACCACCCTCATACTAAAGAATTTCTTCCTAATGTCCATCACAGGAAATTAATTCCAGCTGCACTGGCCTTACGGGGAGTATTTGACCCAGGAGAACTAGATGAGTGTTTACAAGAGGGAGGCTGGGAAGAATTTCAGCACATGTGAGTCTGCAGCCAGCAGTGTTTTTGGCCAAGGTGGCAGGTGCACACTTTGGAGCAGGGACTGTAGTGCTAATAGGTGTCATTAATATTATGGGGTGCAGTGTGAGGGGTCTGGGTGAAGCACTTCCTTAATGTTAATGACTAACAACTGTGCTGGACTTACAGATGCTCCCTGTGGATAGGAGCTAGTGGGTGTTTCAATGTGACAGGTGCTGGTCGCTTGCAGTGAGCTCCTTGCCAGGGGGGAAGGCGCTGACCATGTTTCACAAGGGTGGCTGCAAGCAGGTACCTGGGAACCCTGGTACAAGAGAAAATCCAGTGTCTGCTGCTTTCCAGTAGCTGGGGGAGGATGTGCCTGCTGCTGCTCCAATAAGCCTGGGAGACGTGGAAGGATGGGACACGCCATGATGTGGCTTGCCTGGGCCAGCAGCCCACAGCCCCCAGGGGCCAGTGCCCCACAGCCGGGCCCTGTCTCGCTGCAGCCTGGCTGTGCCTGACTTCCCTTGCTCTTGCTTTGCTGCTGTGAAACAGGAAGAGCAAGATAACCTTGAAGATTTTATAACCTGGGACTTGTTCGTACTCCTTTGCTCCTGGCAATGTACCAATTATTTAATTAACAGGCCAGTGCTACAGAAGGTACATAGCTCGTCTCCATAGCTGTGAATGCAGTAGCCCCCCCACCAGTGAACCCAATTGCTATTAGACTACCTGTCTCAGCATCTGTATACAAAATCCTCTCTCCCCACAGGCCCTGTCAACGCAACAGCATCAACAACAACAGCAAAAGCCTGGGAACAGCGTGTCTAGGTGCTGTGAGGAACCAGTTCCCATTAATTAAAGCGTAAGACTGTATCAGGTCATGACACAGGATGATGGGGCACCAGGTGGATTTGTGGCCTCACTTGGCAGCATTGCTTTCTCCCATCTCGGCGGCTGTAAGCAACAGGGCCTGCTGAAAAGGGAGAAAGAGGTACAAATAAAATAAACTGCATATAAATCTTAACATGACTGATGTGCTTTTAAACAGGATATATCCCCCTTAAACCCTGGTGAGGGCAAGGACATATGGGAAGATGTCTCAGCCCGGAGCAAGAGTGTGTGGGGCAGCAGGGAAGGAAGCTTCTTTGGAGTGAAGCCTGAAGGGAGGATGTCACAGCAGGATGGGACTGGGGAGGGGGACACGGACGAGGGGAGCTGCTTTGTGGGATCGTTTTGTGTTAATGAGACTTTATTAAACCTGATGACTGACAGAGGAGATTTGAGTTTAGAGCCGGAGCCGTTTTCACGCCACTGGAGCAGTCTGAGGCACACCGAAGCCCTGCAGCCCCTTCCCCAGGATGGTGCCAAGTTCACTGTTATTAGTACCGGGACCTGATAATTGGCAGCATCAGGTAAGAAGCCTCCCTGGGCTTAGCACTTTGGCTGGCACGATGCATGGATTCGGAGAAGGTCGAGCTGCCTGCACTCAGGGGCGCCAGGCTGGGCAGTGAGCTCCTGCCTTACCCCTTGCTGAGGTTTCTAGGGTGCAGCTGCAGCAAGCGCAGCAGAGGCATCGCAGTTAGGCAACGGTATGAAAATAAATACGCGGTGCTTGGTGGTCATCTGGGCTCTGGGTATTTTCCCCCCTTTCAGCTGATCTTTGAGGCTCAGCTGCCAGTTGGATTAGGGAATCTATTTGGATTAGAACACCTCCCCCTGTCAAGGTTACCTGGTGCAGCCCTGTGACCAGTTGAGTTGGTGCGATTAGAGAGGAGCAGGCACGGCTGTGGGACAAGCAGACCATTTCACCATTGTCCACACTTTTCGACTGTCATGTGTTCTGTCAGGCTCCTTAGCACTCGGTGTTCTGTGACACGGTGCTCTAGTTTGTCTTTTTTGTTGTTGTTGTTTTGTTTTAAATTGTTCTCAGAAGATCCTGTTATGAAATCTCCTGTGCAGTGGATCCAAGCCCGTGGCTGCCAGGTGTTTAATTCTCCTTTTGAGCCTTGTGTTACTTGATGGACAAAAGATGCTTGCCGATTTAGGGTAACTCCTCTCTCTGTTGTCATCTTGCCACTTGGATGAAAAGGAGAGCTGTACTCAAACATGAAGTTCGTACATGAGTATCTTAAGAGGAATGAAAATATGCAGGGTCCCTCCCGGTGCATCATGGATGGGGATGTTCCCTCCAGACTCCTGAACAAGATCTTGGAGCAGCTCCAGGACCCTCACTGCGGGTATTCTATGGGCTCCAATATTTAATGGCAGAGAGTATGGGAGCTCAGTACATGCTGTGGATACTCTCACAGTGTTCACCAAACCAGTCATGTCTGTGGCTGTGCACATCAGCTACCGAGTCTTGGTGAAAATGAGCACTGTTCAGTGCAAAGATGTGCATTTTCATGGATCGTGGAGACACGCTCCTCTCTCCCTTTGGAGTGAAAACAGTTTTTAAATGACTGTGCCAAGTAACACTGAGATAATTGCTTTGCTTGGGCCTCTCCTTATACTGGACTGAGAACGCAGGTGCTAAAAATAGAGGCAAACTGAATCTGTTTATTTTCTTCCTGTATAGGACAAAAAAACCGGTGAGGTTCACAGTTCATAAGAACTGTCAATCTATCTGCCAGGTGCTATTGATCTGGCCATGATGAGACTGAAGACTGTACTCCTTGCTGTAACAGCACACACGTTATTTCAGTAAGCATCTTGGGTCTTGGGAGATTTCTTGTTTGTTTTAACAGGGGTGTTTGGCCAGGATTTGTAGCCTCATCAACTTAGCAAGTAAGCAAACAACAACAACAAGAACCCCACGAGGGTTAGTAATGAGTGAGTCGTGCATGATTAGTATCAGCTCTAGAGGGCAAATTTCCCAAATCTGATTTACCAACGGGAGGCACCATCAGCCTAAACCAGTCATTTTCTTTCCCCCCCTGGACTCAGTAGCAGAAGCTTTGAGGACCACTACATGAAACTGAGCTAGCTGCCACCACCTCGCTTAAAAAGGAGACAGCCTGGGGGGTGGGGGAGGAAGTGATGCAACCCGGCACGTTTCAGCGCGGCTGGGGGTCCTCCTCTTGGCTTGGTGCAACGTGGAAAAAAAAGAACAAGGCATGAACGTTGTGACAAAGAGGTTCTGTAGCTGCGCCCAGCTGCCCCTGCCGACTGTAGAGGCTGCAAGCCTGTAAAACTAGGAAGTCTTTTCCTCAGAAAACATGTTTCTGCTCTTGCAGGAGGGAGGGCAAGAGGGGTGCCCCCCTCGCCTCGTCCCACCGGCGAGCCCGGCCGATGGAAACGTGCCGGTGTTTCCCTTTCCCGCCGAGTGCAGCGCAGCTCGCTCCCTGCGGGAACAGCGCTCCTCTTGCGGGGGGCCCAGGGGCCGCCCTCCCGCGCTCGCGGCCCGCGCCGCTGCGTCCCGCAGCCAGCTGCGGGGTGTCCGCGGGCGCCCAGGGGACGCCGATCTCCCCTTCCCAGGCTGCTCGGCCTCAGGGAAACGGGGAAGGTGTCGAGGGAAAACATGGCGGGCGGGAGGCGGGGCTGCGGGCGGCGGCCGCGAACAGCGGGGCGGGGAAGGCGGCGACGGGCGGCCCCGCGAGGCGCGGGAAGGTGGCGGGGGGGGGAAACGTGCGTCCTGCCGGGGGCAGGGCAGGGCAGGGCAGGGCCGGCCGAGCGGCGGTCCCGAGCCCGCCCCCCCCGCAGACACAAAAGGCCCGGCAGCCGCGGGGCCGCCCGCAGGGGCTGAGGGGACCCCCCGCCCGCCGGCCCCGCCCACGCCTCCCGTCCCGCCAATCATCGCCGCCCGGGAGCGCGGCGCTCCGGGCCGCCCCCCCCCCCCCAACTCCCGCCCCCCGCGCTCCCGCCGCTCCCCGCCAAGCAGCAGCGCGTGCTTGCGCGCGCCGCGGCGGCGCCGGGCGGGTCGGGCGCGCGCGCGTGACGCGCGGGAAGGCGGGCGCGCGCGCGGCGCCGCCGCCGCCACCGCCACACAGGGCAACAAGTGAGAGAGGAGGCGCTTCCCGCCCCCCCACCCCCCCCCCCCCCACCCCACCGCCGGAGCCCGGCCCCGCTCTCCCCGCACCCGCCCCGGCCGCCCGAGCCCCGCGCCGCCTGCGGGGCTGTCTCTCCACCCGCCGCATCCCCCCCCCACCCCCCCAGGCTCCCGCTCCCAGCCCCGCAGCGGCCGGCCCGGAGGACAGAGCGGCGGGGGCGGCGGTGGGACGGGACCAACCCTTTGGTGTCCACCTGGGCGCCGCCCCGGTCTCGCCCTCAGGTGCGGAGCACCCCCATCCCCCCGCCCGCTGCGGGGGCAGGCTGCGTGGAGCCCCGGCGGCGGGTGCGGTGGTAGAGCGCCAGGCCGGGGCGGCAGGAGGGACCCGCAGCGCGGAGAGGCGAGCGGCCGCCGGGCAAAAGCATGGTGGATGTGGAGGCGGCGGCAGGAAGAACTCCGGCGGGGCCCCGCGGCAGCCTGGCAAGGTGGGTGCGGGAGGGGGGCTCGGCTGCCGCCCCCGCAGCGCCCCCGGAGCGGGGCGGCGGGGATGGGCGCTGCCAGAAAGGCCCGGCAGGGACGGCGAGAACGTTTAAACTTTGCTTTTTTACCTCCCGTTGTTTTCCAGAGCGTGCGGTCTGTTGGGTTTTGTGGTGGTTGGGTTTTTTGTTGTTGTTGTTGTTGTTTTGTGTTTTGTTGTTTTTTTTGGGTTTTTTTCCGTAGCCCCTCGTTTATTTCATGCCCTGACACCTCCGAGCTGAGGGCTGCAGGTCGCGCGGTCGGGAGATGCATCTATTGAGTTGAGATTTGGGGGGCTTGCTGTGTGAATTGCATCCCCCCCCCACACACACCCACACCCACCCACTCACCTCCCGCCGGGGCAGGTGGGAGGCGGTGGGAAGGGTGGGGTGAGAGCAGGAGGCGGCGAAGCCCCGGCCCCGGCTCCCGGGAGCAGCGGCACATGTTGCAGCCAGCGGGGAGGGGAGGACGGCGAGAGGCGCAGCCCGGGGGGGGCGGCACGGGCGGAACTTGGGGCCACCTGAGCCCGGTCCCACCACCGTATGTTTGTCGTCGCTTTTTTGGTTTCCTTTCTTGCCCTTTTTTTTTTTTTTTTTTTTTTTTTTTTCCGTAGCGTGGGGAGGCCGAAGCCGTCAGGTTTTGGTTGCTTTTTTTTTTTTTTTTTTTTTTTTTCCAGCGAAAACCTGAGGCGTGGGGCTGCTGCGGTGCTGGGAGCTGCTGCCCTCCTCTCCTGGGCTGGAGGAGAGGGCCCGGCGGGCGTTCGTCGGGGGCTGCTGTTGGAGCAGGAGGACTAGCGCAGCTCCTGGGCTCAGCTCATTAGCAGGCTGCCAGCAAGTAGGTTAATTATTGGCATCTGCGTGGCGTTAGGATTTTGCAGGGCTGAGGCGCGGCGGCTCTAACGTCTGGACTTCGGTGGGCCTGGGAAGGGGAGAGCTGAGATGTTTGCTAGAGCTGACCCGAGTGTGTGTGTGTGTGTGTTCCTTCACGAGATGCTGCTTTTTAGTCCTGCAGGGCTTCCCGAGACATACCGTTCCCCGTCAGGAGGGGACTTCAGGTTACTCACTGTGGTTTCGGCCCAACTGCAGCTCGCAATTCATTAGTCATCCTGCAAAAATCTGTGGGGAAAGTTACTTGAGTAACCCTGTAGTCTGACCTCCCAAAATGCGCAGTGCTCTCGGAGTTGATTATTAAGCACTAGTGTTTAGTTTTAACTGCGCATCAAGAGTTTCCTTGGTTCGGTTGCCTTTTTTTTTTCTTTTTTTCCCCCCCCCGTTTTGTTTTAAATGTAACTAGTTTGGACACAGTGAGTTTAGGCAAAGTTTAATCTGGCCGTGCAAGGATGTGTGCGTAAACTGACATGCTAAATCTATCATCCGAAAGGTGCCGCGGAGACGTGATGATGGCGTTCTCGGAGGAAAGTTCTGGTGAATTACTCCTCCCCTGCCTTAAAAGAGAGGCAGCCTCGAATTCAGCCCCCTTTCAGAGCTGCTGAAAACGCTGCACTCCGTGTGCGGCGTGCGTGCGGTTCCGCTTCACGCCGCCGCGGAGGGGCGTGTGTGCGGGGGCGGCGGGTGACACCGCGGGGAGGGGGACGGTCGCTGCCTTCGGGCAGGTGAGGAGCGGAGGAGCTGGCTGCCTGGTCGCCTCAGTGGCCCAGCCTAGTCAGCGCCTGTTGAAACTTACCGGAGGCGTTGAAATAGCTCGGGATTATTACCAAATGCGTGGAGGTAGGTAGGAGAATTAGCTTTTCTCGTTCAGCAGGTACAGTTTCTAATGGTTTTGTTGTTTTTTTTTTTTTCCTGGGGCCGTGAGCAACTTGAGGAGAGAAAATAGGCTCTTAAGAAACAAACAACACAGAAAAGCAACCAAAACAACCCACAGTATTGCAGTGGAGATGAATGAAAATACAAAGCGTTTGTCATATATTTAAAAATATGTTATCAGTTAGAAATCTTTTGGTTTAAAGGAAAACCTTTTATTGCTGCATGCTTTGGACGTGTGACTTTCTACCTGAGATTTGTCCAATACAATTGTGTGGCTAAAAGGAAGCTGCAGACACCACCTAAAGTGATAAAAAAATTGCTATTTGGTTGAAGGAATTGCGTCTTCTATATACTGGTTTTGCTTGGGTTTTTGCTTGTTTCTTTTCCCTATGTACTATAAATAGACAAGGAAAATGGAGGAAAATGAGGTACAGCAGCAAGGTAAAACTGCTAAAGGGACTTGTTTTGAAGGTCATGCTTTAGATGAGTGGGAGTGCTAGCTAGCAGCTAGCTGATGCCCTGTGTCATAATAGATGCAGCTCACTGATCTCCCTAGAGGTTGTTCCTGATGAACACAACGTGGGGGAAAAATAAATAAATTACTGTTTCCTGCAAGCTCCTCTAAAGTTTTTTAAACACTTCTGGGTAATGAAGATGCTGCTGAGGACATCAGTATAAAAGCAGTGCTTGCTCAGAAGCACTTTGATGGGAAATGAGAAGTGGATATAAAGTTTTTGTGTTCTGTGCTGACAAATACATGCAGTTGTCTGCATGAATAAATTACACTGCATATGGAGTAGAAAAAAGTGCAGGATTTGAGTCTTCATCTTCTTGTCCACCCATCACACTCCTTAAAGAGTGAAGTCTTTCAGAGGAGTGCTCCTCCATGGTGACTTGTCAGTGCCAAGACCTTAGCAATTGTAATTTTACTGCCACCTGGTGCAGCAGTTTTTCCAGAGAGACTAGCTCTGGTACTGATTTTTTTCCCACTGGCTGTGTTAAGCCACTTGAAAGAGAACAAACGGTGGTGAGAAAAGACTTGTCTGTATCAGTGCTGATGGTGTTGAAACATGTGACGTAGTCATATGTCTGCTACCACAGCCAATATTGTAATGATCATAACAGTCAAGAAGCAGGGATGGCTTGTTACTGATGTGTGTGCTTGACTGAAATCTGTATAGCTGTATTTCACCAAGTTAACTGAAGGAGAGGAAGAGGATTGAAGTCAGCCAGCTTCTTTGGTAACTTGTTCTCTTTCAGCAGGCAACGTCATTTTTGACAGCTACATGTCAAATTATCTTCTAAAATCTTTACTCCAGACAGTGTGTGAAACTTCATGAAGTTAGTTACTTGATGGGCTTTTTCTGTTTGCTGTCAAGCTTGTGGGTTTTGACAGAAGGTGACTTAGCAGCTCTGTCAGAAATACATCAAGGGTTGTTGTTCTAGGACTGTATGTTACTGTATTCAGTTATGTTTCCTGCTGTAAAAAGTCCTATTAATTTATTCTTTCTCAAATGAAGCGTTTTTACTGTACATAGTATAGCCTGGTTGATTTCTTCTACATTTGTCACACACTTAAACGTTTTTTTAAACTGTATAGTACTAAATCTTGCCAAGAGCAGGCCAGAGGGGGGTGGCAGGAAGCTGTCGGCAAGAGTATACTTATTGTGGCAACAGGGTTTTAATAATCTGTTTTATTTAGTTTGGGGTGTTTTTGTAGAAAGCATTGAATACAAAAAGATGATTTAGTTCATTAAAATAACGAGCCTTTTAATGTGTCTGGTTTTCATGTTAATGTTTCTGGAAAACCATTAGGATTGATCACCTTCCAAAAGCTTTAAATCATCTCTGGCTCTTTCAGAGGTTGTCAGTTTGTTGTTTTGTTTTGTTTTCCTAGTATGTCTATTTATCCTATTTTTTTTTTAATTATACAGTAGCATATATAAGTAATTTTGAAGCAAGTAGGAATCCATTTGCTTTTCAAACTTGAACTTCTGTAATCTTTTCCTGATGTACCTCTTTTTAAGCCCTAGTGGTTGTTTATAAAATAACGTTTTCAACCAAAGTGTTAGCAACAAGTTTAAGAAGGTACAGTCATTATGGTTGTGTGCATGAGAAATCACCAGATGAGTGTGTGATGTTTCTAGTGCGTTGTAGGCTGTATTCAGACAAGTGCTTCACGTGGCTTAGAGAAGAACTTGTGCCTAGGAGTGCAGTTAACAAAAATTACTAATGTCATCTCCCTGTTATGCCGTGTTTTCACCTCACAAATGCATATTTAAATGCTTTTATGGGTCTGTCACTATTTCACAGATGCATTGCACAATCCTCATGTGCTCAAAAACCAGCAAAAAATAACTAGAAAAGATGATGAAATAATGAAGTTCAGGCTCTTCCCAGTATTTTAGTAGAGAACGAACAAGTCATAAACAGAAAGTTGGAGAATAAATATCTCTGATCGATTCAGGTACATTTTACTTTTTACACAGGAAGCACTGATAGGTGTCCTGCTCTTGATCCTGTTTCTTTTCTACTGATTTAACTGGGCATTTTTGGGACTGAAGAGTAAGTAAGGCTCCCCAGGTCTCCATATCATCATGTAAAACCCAGTGAAAAGGCTGGATCATTAAAATGTCTTGTGATGAACCGTGCAAAAGAATGATCGAATTTATGTCTCAAGAGAAGCAATTAGCATTTAAATAAGGAAGAGAATCCCAGTGTGAGATGGGTGTGGTGCTGAGCTTTTTAAAGGGAGAATTGATGAAACAATTTCATCAGTAGTTGATTAAGAAAGCTTTGTTGTTCGAGAGAAATACAATAGTGAGAGTTGAAAAGCCTTTAACTTGGAACTAGTTTTGTCCATCTTTGTAAGTAACATCTGAAATTTAGCAGCTGCTTCATCTTAAACTCACAAAAGAGTTACTCTTGAGTGAGTTGATTAAACCACTTAATTTGTCAGTCAACTGTCTAAATCAAATGAGCAAGAAATCTTGAGGTTTTTTAATTATTTTTTTTTTTGGTGTATGACTCATTAATTTTCCACAAAAGATTTAATTCTCGAGGATATACGAACCGCCAGAGGATAACGCATATTTGTATGAGATTTATACAACAGCAGTGTGGTATTGAAAAGCTTATGGGCCCCGCCAAGGTGTGTGAGTGAGCCTGCGGGATGCTCAGCTTCCTGCTGCAGGCTCCTGCCGTTCTGCCAGCACCGGGTTCCTGCTGCCAGCATCCCGCTGAGGGCTGGAGCAGCTGTGAGGCAGGGTGGCCGCAGCAGTGCTCCTGTCTGCCCCCCGGTCTGCTGCCCTGGCATGGCTGGTTGTGTGGCTGTGTTCCGAACTGAACTGAGGAACCAAAGGGATTGAGCAATAACCTTGCTGCTCGCCTGTCTTTGGTGTTGCACGTGATGTAGTTCAGTGAGCTGCGCAATTATTGGAATCCAGGGACTTGGGAAGGGTGGAATTTTTTTTTAATCCAGTTTAAGGAGCAGTGCAGCTGAATGTCAGGCTGTACCCTGAATTTAGTGCTGTTTCATCTTAAGCAGTATCTTAAAATCTGGTATTTGAATGTTAGAAAATGGTAGTGCAGGGCTTGCTTTGGGATGGAGAATGCTATTGCAAACTTACTGTTGATTTGCTTTTGAATAAAAAAACTGAAAGACATGCAAAACAGCTAAGAGTTGATTACTCAAGACACTCTCAAATGTAGTGGATATTTTGCATTGGTGTGCAAGTAACAGGTATGGAAGAGGTTCCTGCTTGGATTTAGAAGTCTCTAATTGGGTTAGGTGCTTATCTGCCATTAAGAGAAATGGGAGTTAGCTGCCTAACCTGCTTAAAGATCTTTTACAAAATCCTCCTGGTACTTAGATACTTAGATGTGTGTTTAGCTGCCTCAAACTGCTGAAGAAATTGTCCCCTTTTCCCTAAACTTTGTAAGCTGGAGTGAGATCTGTATCTTACATTTTACAAGTTTGAAGGAGGAAAACTAACTTCCCTGCTTACAACTCCAATGTTTTTCTGAACTTCAGATGAATTCTTCGGAAAGATGCAACCCCTTTTTTACTATACCTGTTAATTACCAAAACTAATTAAAGGTGAAAATCTTTTCATGTCTTTGCATTTTTAAATGTAGGTTTTGAGATCTTAAACATTTATTTAATTCACTACTGTAAATCCAGAGGCAGATCTCACAGTTCTAACTTGAATATTCACAGCGTGAATTCGGTTTGAATTGACTTTTGATTGTCTCACTGCATAGCACTTGCAGGGAAACATGACTTGAACTGGCTGGTTTATTGTCCCAGCTGTATTATCCCACCACCCAGCAACTGTCTACAAAGGAGGCATCTTGCGGAAGTCAAATTGAAAACCAGTGTCTGTTCATCCCAAAGGGAAATAGTCACTGGGGTAGTAACCTCATCAAACATAGGAAGTTATAGTGTCCTTACTTTTGAAACATAGTTTTTAGTAGCGTGTCTTATGTCTGACAGTCTAACATGTACGGGAAGACAAAGGAGAGGTGCAATTTTGATGACTTGAAGTATGGTGCTGAGTGGATAGTTCTGTTAGTTGACTAAATAGTGAATGCTCTCCTATGCAGATATAAAGGTGGTTGGAACATGTAGTGATTACTGGTTTTAAGATGAAGCTGGAAGAGATGCCGGGAGGAGATGAATTGTTTAGTTTGTGGAAGTTATAGTTATCAGCATCTTGAATAGGTATACCGAATCACCTTTTTATTTCAAATACAGGATAAAAGTATGAAGTCGGTGCCTCTCCAGTAGACTTTATCTTTTTAAATGTCCGTTGCAAACCTGACTAATGCTTTCAACTTGTTACCTATTCTTCATTCTTTATCACCAGGACTAGCATGATCCACATGCTCAATATCTGTGAGAAAGGTAGTTCACTATCCACTTCTTTAGCTTTCTGCTAATTACTGGAAAATAACACTCAGGTAAGATAACACTAAGATAAGGAAGATAGCACTAAGATAAGCAGAGCACACTGAGATAAGCAGAGCATAAGGAGTAGTCGGAGTGGGTGCTAGTTCAATAGCTAACCCACTGACTTGATTACAGAAAGTGAGAAATTTAACCCAAGGGTGTATCTTGTTCTGGTGGAGGTTGCTTAAAGGCTAGTTGCTTCTGGTGGACCCGTGCTGGTGGTTGTCTGGCCCTGCTTGTCTGGCCTCTGAGAGTGAAGATGGGAAGATCAGCAGTGGCAGTTTGCTGTTATCTGAAAGCTTAAGCTGATTGAAAATGAAATCTGCCTTGGTCTTGGCTTTGTAAGCCTTCCCTTTTCTGCACTGCTACTGTTGTTTGGGTAGCACAGTGGCAGGCAAATCTAGTGATGTGAGTCAGCTGAAAACTAATTGCTGCTTTATTGCTAGGTTCTTTTATCATCCTCTAGCTCCCTGAACTGACTTAACACAGTCAAACTGGTGGAATGGTGGGATGGGGCTGTGCAGTTTATAGACAAAGGACTAAATTACAGGAATGTATCAGCCATGACTGAAACTGTTTTAAACTGTCTTGAAACTGTACCCCTCAACTTGAAGTGGATGTGGTGAATGACAGTTCATTTTCTTCCAAGAAATATTTCCCCTCTGCCACTCAGTTAAACCTCTTCTCTTGATTCTTTATAATTTACTATTTATTCAAGTTGAAGCCTTCTCAAAGGTACATAAAGACTGAAGTTCGTAAATCTGAAACTGGCAGCTTTGAGTTATTCCTAACAAATTGCACAATGTCATGCTTCTAAAGCTTCAACTGCCCTTAGAATGACACATGATTTCTGTGTATGTGTGTTTGTACTGGTTGGGGAAAAACAGGTCACTGCTGTAGGCCCTCAAATACTGAGGTATTAAACATTGTTAGCTTTTATAGGAAGTTGAGATCACTGACTCAGTTGTCAGTGTGAAGTCTCAGTTCCTAAAAAAAAACACAAAACAACCCCAAACCAACAACCCAAATCCTTTTTACTCTTAGGTAAAGAAGTCAAACTTTTAAAATCATGTGCATGTGCAGTTAGGAACACCTTCATAGATATTTAGTGTGGCTACAGGTATGCCAGTATAGAATGATAATATCAGCACAATGTACTTATTTATAGGTACACTGCCATGATTTAAATTGTCCTATGCAGCATGGTGTACATGTGGAGCTCTTTTGGTTTTTATCCCTGTAGAAAATAATGGCCGAGCTCTTTGAGTTTATATCAGTAGAAAAATTGGAACATACACAAAACAACAAAACCTGGGTCTAAGTTTACAGAAAACTTTTCATTGTGACCAGAGAGCTTTTCTTGCATATACCTTGAACTTCTATAGGAAGACTTGAAACAATACAAATATGAACTAAACATTCTTTCAACCAATTCAAAGATACAACTTTAACAGGTAAAAAGAACAACTTAGTCGTAGCTTGCAGTGAATTAAATAGCAATTAATTTAAATATCTTCTTAATTAAACCCAGACCTTTTGTGATATACATCTATAATAAGTTTAAATATACAAAAGGTTAGGATGATCTGAGTGGTTTACTAGGTAACTGACTTTCTAATTAAAAATGGATGAAAACTCTGCAGTTGAAGATTTTGTGACTTTATTAGTTTGATTCAAAGTTGGAAGTCTTCAGGTTGAAGTAGTAGAGATCCAGTGGTGTCTCTTCCATCTGTAACTATTCTGTCAGGCAGGAATTTTGCATTAATTGCTTTTAATGAAGTTTAAAATAAGTTTTTGTTGTCATTAATTACTTTTTAAAGATAACGATGCACATTTGTGGATGTTGCTTCAGTATTTCTAAGCAGCAATATAAAGTCAACAAAATGTTTGTTTCAGAGCTGTTATTTTAAGTAGCGTACCTTAAATGGTGATGTTGTGGTAAGTTCTCTTTCCTACTGGAGGAGCTAGAGGGAGGGAAGCACCTGGATTTAGTCAAAATGGTGACAGGAAACATATCAGTAGTACAACTTACTCTGAAGATTTTTGGATTCTGATTTTCAGAACTTACCATTCAGCAGTCAATTAAAGGACTGTTGTGTCTCTGAGTCAGAAGCTGATGTCAGTAGTCTCAGAACAGCAGCCAAGTGGGATATTTGGGGTAGGGAGTTCTGGATTCTCATTATGTGTTTGTAAACTTTCATGTAGGAGGCATTTCCATACCTTTCTGTAGCAGCTTATAACAAGTTAACTTCTTGAGTTTCATCTTAACATAATTGCTTTGAGCTATGCCTTTAAATGTTGCACATTACCTGATTGCTTGAGGAAGCAAGGCTTGCAGAGATTAAGCCTGTTGACCTTAGATAGTAGTACTCTGAGAAATTTAAACATTTGTAGTACTTGCAGATCCCTTCATATAGCTGCAGGGTCTGTCTGCCTTGCAGCTAGAGGAGCCAGCTTCAATGATAGTTGATTGTCTACTGGCAAGCTTGTATGATGGTGTTCTTGCCTAAAGAAGGCTGACTGTTAATGCATGTGACTTGGAGTCTTCATGAGACATGGTGATGGAATGTGGTCAAATTTGGCTTGTGCTGTAAGAACCACCTTGTTGGAACATGTTCTCCCCACTTGGTTGTGGTTATGACTTGGATGAGGTTTGAGAGACTTCGGGGGGAGTCTTGCATCGATCTTTCACTTCAGAACTAGTTCATGCTGGGTGCACAATGACTTTATTGTCTTTGTGCCTTCCTTCTCTAGTATATGCACAGTTTTTCTGGAAGAATTAGACTAGAATATTTGGAAGTTGTCCCGCAGGAAATATGAGATGGTATAACTGAAATAAAAAGCCATTTTTGTTGTATTCACATGGTGCCAGATGACAGTCACCATTACCCTGTGTGGGGAAAAATATTTACCTGTTCTGCAGTTAAAAGTAGTAACTGCAGTAAGCCAGCAGTGCTTCACGAAACTGGGCTCTGACTTACAATTCTAGATTGTATTTAGAGAAGATGTCATGTATTTTATGGACTGCTGCACTTAAAATTCTGTTAAGTATAAAGTTATTTTCTTGCATTTCAAATATTTGTATGTTGCATATTAACCTTCATAAGACATTTCAATAAAATATTTTTTATTTATAAAGTAATAAATTCCTGTAAGAATGAATGGGAAAGGAACTGTTCAGATCAGGACTATTGCTTTAGTGTGTGATCAAGTCAGTCAAAGATTAGAAACATATCCTTTCATTTTCACTGTAGTTTTTCCTTGGATCATAGCAAAAGTTCAGATTGTTGGAAATTGTTTCCAGGCTTCATTTTGATCACTAAAAACAATGGGCCTTGTGAGTACTACATTACAGCATTTTAAAAGTTTTTATTCAATTAAATTACCATTGGACTAATGAACATGTACTTCAGGTCAGCCTGTCTTCAGTATGTTAATCACTAAAGAGAAAAAAATTAGTTTCTGTAGGATACTGGATTAAATGCCTCCTGGAGTAAGACATTTTCTCTGTGGGGAAGTTGCAACTGTTTGTCTTTTCCATATTTTTTTTTTCAATGATATTTCAATTGGAAACTAAGGTTTTTCATCCATCTTTGTACAGTAATTTTTTTTCAGCATATTTTTAGAAGCTGGGTCTAAGCTTTTATCCCTGTGACTGCAAATCTGATGTGCCAAATGAGTTGAGAATGAACGGTGCAGTTACTTCCTGAAGTCTGTAGGTAGCTCCAGTTTTGCCAATGCTGCAGAAGTCGTTGTTGAAGTCAGAGGGGGGAAATATATAAACTTTTTGTAAACTACCAGTGAAGCTGAGAGGTGTTATTTCAAAGCAGGAAGACAAGCATATTTGAAAACCCTTCTGTAGGAAAAGGGCTACAAATGGGCTATCAGAAAAGGAGAGACAGCGAGAGCTTTGTCACCATGCCTAGGGTAGCTCCAGTGCTTGAGGTTTTGAGATTGTTTTCTTTCATGAAAGATGCTTCAACCCTTCTGTGCCAGTGAAAAGACAGTGTGCCAATTGAATTTCTAACCTACAAGACAAACCCCTGGCAGAGCTGCTGAAGGCCGGAGTTTATTATTGTAGCGACTGTACAGCTACTTTGTGAAGCAGCTGAATGCATGGATCAGGGTTAGTGGGAGTGCAAAATAGTGACCTTTAAGGCAAAGGGTGAATTGAGCAGATGACATTTGTTTCACTGGTCATCTGCAACTGTCTAACAATCCTGTGTCACACTGGCAGTTTCAGATTGATTTTAATATTTATGGTATCTTACTACTTTGTTTTTCATCAGTCCATCTCAGAAAAGAGAGGAGCAGAATCCATCTGAGAAGGGAGTTACTGCATGGGTAAGATGAGCAAAGTAACATTTGATGTGTAGCACAAAACTGATGAAAAAGTCTATGATTCTGTGCAGTGTCAGCTTCGTGCCCTGAAGTTACAGGCCAAGGTGTAGGAGTAACTGAGTTAGTTGTAGTATGAGGAACATTGGGGCTTGAGGTCCAGTTAATCTTTTCAGTAGGCAGGCAAAATGAGTATCCATTGGTGATAATTTTAGTGGTAAAATTTCTGAATGCTGGAAACTGAATCAAGAAGATTCAACTTTGTACAGGGCATGAGACAGTGATGACTTTCCTGAAAAATTAAATGGCAAAAGCTCAGCACCGTGTACCTTCCATGAGGGTCTTGGATAACCAGTTGCATATGTGGATGCTTTAAATAAGAACTTTCTAAGCTAATGGGAATATGCTGAGATGCATGGGGGAAATAATTCTTTCTCAAATGTTGTTATTTTGCGAGTAATTCTCTCTCCTTACATATACTGAGACTGAGAATATTGTCCAGCTTGCACCTTATATCAAGCCCCATTGATAATATGGCACTTAAAAAGTCTTCACGAATACTTATCTGTGGGCTTTAAGTACTAAATGATTGTTTATTATGCAATATCAAAGTGACCTAATAGAAAGGGGGTGGAGGGGAAAAGACAAGGATAGTCAGACATGCAAAATAGTTCCGGAAATAAAATGACTAGGTCTTCTTATTGTGGCAAAGAAGGAACAAAAGACAGATAAAAGTTCATTATATAGCTGGTGTGGCAAATGTACATAGAGAAAATAAAGGTAATTTTTTTTTTTTATGTTGTATTTTCTGAGGGTTCCCCTCATGTGGTAATAGAAAAGCAAGTAATTTTAAGTTCTTGCTGTGTGGCAAATTGAGGGAATTAATCACCAGTGGAATTCATAAGAACTGAAAGTATAAACAGATTAAGGAGGTTACATTCAATAACACCAATGAAACATAGTTCAGATTCAGTTCCTGGCCCTCTAATGCCTTACTACAGAAAACCAGGGGAGTCTTACTATAGAAATGCTTCCCTGCACTGTTGATTTTATATATAAGGGGGGATTTGGTGGGGGTTTTTTGTTGGTTTTTTTATTGTTTTGCTTTTGGTGTTTCAGGTTTTAGTTGTTGTTTTTTGTAGTGTTTTTTGAGGTTGGTTGTTTAGGGTTTGGGTTTTTTTGAGTGAAACATGCAAATGTGTTCAATATAACTATTGAGAAACAAAATGTGCAGTTAGATTTGCTTTTATTCAGACTCTTTAGTTCTTTAGGCCTCAAGCTGTGTTTTAGGAAAATAGAAGCATATCCTTCCCATTCTTGCCATTTATTTGGACCTTGAAATTCCATACCCAAGTTGCACTGGTGTCTTTTGGTATTAAAATATTGCAACAGTAGAATTTCTCCCAAAACTAAATAATACACTGAAAGATTGCTGAAAGCAGGTATATGCAATTAATTAAAGCTAATGTTAAAGTAAATACTAACTGCTGTGAATTTCCTTGCACTTCTTGGTGCTTTGTGTAGTGTGGTGTTACCTTGGTAAATTTCCTCCAACTGGAACATTGTTTCAGACTGTCAGTGATGTTTGAAGAATGCAGAAAACATTGACTTGCTCAGTGGTAACCACTGTGGTGTGCTTCTGCAAAAGCAGAATGCTGGTATCTGTTGAATATTTGCCAGGTCTTAAGATGTTCTTAACTCCTGTTGTGTAGAGTTCTGAGGGGAAAAGGAGATAAAATTGAGTGTAGTTAGAAAAATAGAATATTCAAGTTCTTTAAAGCTGGAAATAGCACAGACTTTTTATAACAGCCTGGGGCTCTTAACAACATCTTCATGTTCTAAAACTGTATTGTGGCTCAATCCAGGGATCTCTTTTTGACTCGCTGGAGAAAACTGAGATACTAGAAGAACTGATGCCTTTCATAGGAGGTTAGAGAGACAGCATATGGCTTGTGATGTATTTAATAATAGCAATAATTTTAAAAAGTATCTTCAGAACCATAGTGTTACTATTGCATGCATGATTATTAGCACTACCAGAAATTGTGCTGCACGTACAACTGCCGTAAGGGATATCAGGGTTGAAAATGAAGTTACATAGTGAGATCCAGCCACAGTTATAACTAGAATTTGCAAAGGGAGAAGGGTGGTAGTATTTGCTAGATAACCTCAATTACAGCTTTGTTTTGCCAAATTCCTTATTGTTTAGTCCTGAACCAGTAGAGTGGTTGGTGTAACACCTGCAGGTAGCATGGATTATTTTCTCTTGTCAGCCCCCGTAAGTAAATGGACTTTTAATGCTTGGGTTTGGCAGTCAAATAATGCAGACAGGTTACTCAGCCCTCTTAGAAAACACAGCATAACCTCTGTCCTCAGTAGAATAAACAAGTATTTGCAGTTAAAGGTCTTGGTGTCTGTCATACTTGTAGGAGAAGAAAAAGTTAGGTGTTTTATCTTGCGTCTGAATCATCTATTAAAAGACTGGTGTTATGGGACTCTCTGTACCAGGGTGTAAGTATAATGTCATTGCTTTGATGCTAGATGGCCTCTAGGCCATCCTTCTAGGGTGGAAGAGTATGGGTCCAGAACCAAGGCTCAGTTCTTGGTGTGGTATGATCTCTGCCCAAGAGGAGAGATCTCTGCTCCTCATCTCTCTGCTGTATGCTGCCTCTGTAGCTGATCTGGTGCTTATCTGGTGTGCATCTCTGGTCATTGTTAGTTTTCTGCTGGATTAGTGATGTGAACTGGTTTATGGAGAGGCCTGACAGAGCACCAGAGCCAGTGCAAGGGAGGGATTGGGCCCGAGTTCTTGCGAGTCAGAAAGGGAGGAGGAGAAAGTCTTAATAAAAAGGAAGGGTCAGGCGATTATATCGGTTCAAATGCTTGTGGATCCACAGCCTGGAACTGCTGCAAGAGGCAAGGGTTGAGGATGGTTAAACATACTGGTTTTATTTCATTCTGGGATTGCATGAGCGTGCATGAGTTTGGGTTAGTGCCTTGAAGTATGGATTTGCTACTATGGCTGCGTCTGCTGTGGAGCACTTTGCTGTTGCAGAAATGCTCGTGTGGGTCCGTGCTGTGTAGGAAGGAGCACCACCTAAGGTAGTCTGCGTCAAGTTATCTGGTATTTCTTTCCCAGATGGATTGTTAGTCGTCAATACTAAATATTCAAGCTATTTTAAGGGAGTTCTGCTTTGTGTAGTCTGCTTAGCTGCAAATTCAGTAGAACCCTGAACTTGGAAATGGCTGTTGTCTTACCTATCTCTCACTCCCTGAAGCTTTCTTTCTTTTTGTAGTAAGCAGGAATACTGTGTTTCTTAATCTTTCTGGAAGAGTTAGTAGGTATGCCCGTGCTCTGCAGAGGAATGCAGAGTCATGGGTCACTGCTACCGCAGGCTACGTTGCCATTGCACGCAAGCTAATAATAATAGGATCAGAATATACTGAGTTGGATGGGTTCTGTCAGGATCACAGGATCTGAGGGGTTGGAAGGGACCTTGAAAGATCATCTAGTCCAACCCCCCTGCCAGAGCAGGGTCACCTAGAGCACATCACACAGGAACGTGTCCAGGCGGGTTTTGAATGTCTCCAGCAAAGGAGACTCGGCAGCCTGTTCCAGTGCTCTGTCACTCTCACAGGAAAGAAGTTCTTCCTGATATTCACATGGAACCTCCTATGTTCCAGTTTGCATCCATTGCCCCTTGTCCTATCACTGGACATCACTGAAAAAAGCCTGGCTCCATCGTCCTGACACTCACCCTTTACATATTTGTAAACATGGGTGAGGTCACCCCTCAGTCTCCTTTTCTCCAAGCTAAAGAGACCCAGCTCCCTCAGCCTTTCCTCATAAGGGAGATGTTCCACTACCTTCATCATCTTTGTGGTTCTGCACTGGACTCTTTCAAGCAGTTCCCTGTCCTTCTTGAACTGAGTGGCCCAGAACTGGACACAACATTCCAGATGTGGCTTCACAGGGGGAGGAGAACCTCCCTTGACCTACTAACCACCCCCTTTCTAATACACCCCAGGATGCCATTGGCCTTCTTGGCTACAAGGGCACATTGCTGGCTCATGGTCATCCTCCTGTCCACCAGGACCCCCAGGTCCCTTTCTCCTACACTGCTCTCAAGCAAGTCAGCCCCCAACCTGTACTGGTACATGGTGTTGTTCTTCCCCAAATGCAAGACTCCGCACTTGCCCTTGTTGAATTTCATCAAGTTTCTCCCCGCCCAACTCTCCAGCCTGTCCAGGTCTCACTGAATGGCAGCACAGCCTTCTGGTGTGTCAGCCACTCCTCCCAGCTTGGTGTCATCAGCAAACTTGTTGAGGGCACACTCTGTTCCCTCATCCAGGTCGTTGATGAAAATATTGAACAACACCGGTCCCAGTACCGACCCCTGAGGGACTCCACTAGTCACAGACCTCCAGCTAGATTCTGTCCCATTGACCACAACTCTCTGACTTCTTCCTTTCAACCAGTTCATGATCCACCTCACTACCTGACCATCAAGAGCACACTTCCTCAGTTTATCTGCGAGGATGCTGTGGGAGACAGTGTCAAATGCTTTACTGAAATCGAGATAAACCACATCTACCGCTCTACCATCATCTATCCACCTAGTTACTTCCTCATAGAAGGCTATAAGCTTGGTCAAACATGACTTACCCTTGGTAAAACCATGTTGACTGCTCTTAATAACCCCCTCATCCGTGATATGCCTAGAGATAGTGCCAAGAACAAGTTGTTCCATCACCTTTCCAGGGATGGAGGTGAGGCTGACCAGTCTATAGTTATCCAGGTCCTCCTTCTTGCCCTTCTTGTAGACTGGAGTGACATTTGCTGTCCTCCAGTCCTCAGGCACCTCTCCTGTTGCCCACAATTTACCAAAGATGATGTAAAGCAGCCTAGCAGTGACCTCCACCACTTCCCTCAGCATCCACAGGTGTATTCCATCCGGACCCATCGATTTATGGATGTCCAGACTGCTTAACTGATCCCTGACCCAATCCTCATCGACCAAAGCAAACTCCTCCTTCATCCTGACTTCTGGGGCTCCTGGGGAGAGTCTGCAGCAGAAAAGACAGAGGCAAAGAAGGCATTCAGTACCTCTGCCTTCTTTATATCCTCTGTCACCAGGGCACCCACCTCATTCAGCAGCAGGCATATATTGCCTCTAGTATTAGTTCTATCTGTGATGTATTTGAATAAGCCCTTTCTATTGTCTTTGACCTCACTAGCAAGGTCTAGTTCCAAAGAGGCCTTAGCTTTCCTTATTGCTTCCCTACATCTTCTGACAACAGTCCTATATTTCTCCCAAGTGGCCAGCCCCTCCTTCCATGATCCATAGACTCTTTTTCCACTTGAGTTTGCCCAGCAGTTCCTTGTTTAACCATGCGGGTCTCCTGGCTCCCTTACTCAATTTCCTACCCACTGGGATGCGCTGATCCTGAGCTTGCAAGAAGTGGTCCTTGAATGTTGACCAACTGTCTTGAGCTCCTTTACCATCTAGTACCCTGTCCCATGGGACTTCTCTTAACAATTGATTGAAGAGGCCAAAGTTGGTCCTGCGGAAGTCCAGAGTTCTGGTCCTGCTGGGTATTCTGTTCCTCCCACACAGGATCCTGCACTCCACCATCTTGTGGTCACTGCAGCCAAGGCAGCCATTGACCATCACTGCTCATAGATCACAGAGTCCAACTCCTGTCCCTATGTAGGGTACCCCAAGAATCACACCATGTGCCTGAGAGCATCATCCAAATGCTTCTTGAACTCAGCCAGGCTTAGTGCTGTGACCATTTCCCTGGGGAGCTTGTTCCAGTGCTCAGTCACCCTCTGGGTGAAAAACCTTTTCCTGATACCCAGCCTAAACCTCCCCTGATTCAGCTTCCTTCCATTTCTCCAAGTCCTGTCATTGGTCACAGGAGTGAAGAGATAGTACCTGCCCCAGCTCTTCCTCTCGTGAAGAAGCCATAGACTGCAATGAGGTCACCCCTCAGCCTCCTCTTTTCCAAGCTGAATAATCCAGATTACATCAGCCACTTATCATAAGTCATCCCTTCCCACCCCTTCACCATCCTCGTGTCTCTGCTTTGGACACTCTCCAGTAGCTTGATTCCCTTTTTATATTGTGGTGCCCAAAACTGCACACAGTACTCAAGGTGAGGCTGCATCAGTGCAGAGTAGAGTGGGACAATCCCTTCCTTTGACTGGCTGGCAACACTATGCTTGATGCACCCCAGGACACAGTTGGCCCTCCTGGCTGCCAGGGCACACTGTTGGCTTATATTTAGTTTGCCATCAACCAGGTCCCACAAGTCCCTCTCCACCATGCTGCTTTCCAGTCACTTGTTCCCTAGTCTGTACTTACCTCCAGGGTGGCCCTATCCCAGCTGCATAATCTGGCACTTCCCCTTGTTAAACTTCATGTGGTTGGTGACTGCTGACTTGGCTGGTACTCTTACATGTAACTTGTTCTTGGATTTGACCTTGAGCTTGCCATTCTCCAAATGTAACCCTTGTCTTTTCTCAGGGGGCATCATGGCCCCTGTTTCTGTAAATTACTGCCTCCAGAAAAGAGTGTCTCATATAATTAATTTCTGGACAGAGTATGCATACTTGGTATTCAAGAATGTTGGTCTTGGATAAATGGTTTAACTTTTAGGTTGCTCTGTGTCGGGTCAAGAGTTGGACTCAGTGATCCTCACTGAGGATCCCTTACAGTGCAGGAGAGTGATTCTGTGATTCTACTTAATACCAACTCTTCTAGACTTCTAGGTTCCTTACAGGCTTTTGGAATAAATTCACTCTTGAGATAAAGTGTAAAATAATACTGTTTGAAAATAATGTGTGAACAATTTCTCACTTTTTTACATTAATGTTATTTGGACTTAAAGATTTTGTGTGCAGTTGGAATATTTTTTTGTAGCTCATGGCTTCTTTGTAATACCTCTGTTTCTCTGTTGTAGTTCATCTTGTTTTATTGATTGCTGCTTGGCCCTACAGTGAAGCTGTTTTTCTTCCCAGGTTCTGCTGGCTTGCCTTTTCCATCCATCTCTTGATCTCAGTGCTGCTTTTGTGGCTGCATAAATCTGTTGCCTTCTATTAATACCTTAGTTTTGATGCAGTGAAGTGTAGGGGTGGAGAGGAGCTGAAGAGGGCAACTCCTCCTTCTTTCCCCCTAATTTCTGCAGAATCAGTCTTTCCAAATCTTTGACAGAACCTTGGTTTATCCAGAGTATGGTTAATGTTAACCCTTTTTTTTTCTAGCCACATGGGTGTTTTCAACAGGCTTTGAACAAATGGACTTTATGTATGCAATGATACCGATGAGTAACTGTGCAGCAGGAAGTTGCATAAGCAGAAAAATGGTGATTTGTGCAAACTTGAACTGATTGCTAAAAAGGTGTCTGTATTTTAGTGTAGCTGAGAAGCTGAAAACAGGCATTGAAAAACTGTGTGTCGGATTGCCTTTGAGTGTAGGTAACTCTCTACTTTATTGACTGAAGTTGAAATAAATTTCTGCAAGATTTTCTGTTCCTGAGGTTCTGTGTGTACTGTCATTTACTGTACCAATGTATAGGATTTTGCTTTTGTGTTCTGCTTTTTCTGCTAACTGTTCTAACATTTTCTTTTTTAACGATTAAAGCAGCAGGAATGTTTCGTGTAGAGCATTGCTTTGTATTGCTCATCTCTGTTCTCAACAAAACTTGTATAAAAGTCCATCAGGTAGATTTTAGTATGAATCAGATGGCTTTTAGCTTGTTTTTGGCTTCATTAACAGATTGTTCTCAGCTGACGAAGGAGGCAGCTGGGAATTTTTGTAATGCTAATGCTGATAAAAGAAGATAGGAGGAATTTCCTGTGATCTGTCCAAATCACTGTCAGGAAGCTGTAAGTAGGAAATGGGTGCTGTCTGGTGCTGTACAGTGCTGCTCCTTAGCAGGCTGCCCAGCACACAGTATTTCCGTTGTGCTGGCACTGTGGTCAATCACTGCAGTATCAGCAAAGCAGATGAAGAAATTGGATTTACCTTGAGGCATAGGCTGTGCTTACTTAAAAAAACCTAAAACAACTCAAAAGAAAATAAAAATCCCCAAACCCCCACTAGCAACGACATTACAAGTGCAACATGCCCTCTACCATTGTGATGAAGGTTGTAATACCTCAAAATATCACCATTTTGTGATAAATCCAATTCATTTGGTATGAAACTGCCAAACTGGCATCCTTTTATCAATTCCAGTATTCAGGTGTAATCATTAAAGCTTATACGTACTAACTGCAAAACTGAGGACTATTTCAATGTATAGAATAGCCTTTCTGAAGTCTGTTTTCTATTTGCTTTTAGTTCAGGAACCTTTTATCTAATGCTGTGAATAAGTGTAAATGCAGCCTGTCTTTAGTTTAGAAAGAGGACACTTTTTAACAGAGCAGTTTTGATCCTTTTTTACCTGGTATCCCTTAGTTTTGGTTTGATACTCTGAACAAGTTAAATTTTTAACAAATTGAAAAAAACTCATGTATTTTGCTTTTGATTACAGAATACTTTCATGCAAAATTTTGGGTGGGTGTTGTGTCTTATAAAACTCTTACTTGTATTGATACTGAATGTCACTTGTTACCTGTCTCTTCTGAGAAGTATTTATTTTATCAGCAATATTGAATAGCTTTTTATAAAGGAGACTGAAAATTGTAGTGGAAGTATGTATATGTGGGACTGATAGCATTTTTTGTGCTTTGTGTGATGGAACCACTGCCATCATGCCAGACTGGTAGTTTTTCTGATTGAAAGTTCTACCAAGTCTAACAGTACATCCTGTCTCATTTGGTGCAAGTCTAAAAGAGAAAACCAGGAAGATTAAGGAAGATCTTGTTACAGAATTTAAATATTTGAATGATTTTGTTAGGTGACTGAAATAAAGTCTTTGCAAATTTTGTCTCGTGTTCAGAACAGTCTCAGCTCAAGCTTCCAGATGACTTACGAGAGGTGTGGAGTACTCAGCTCAGTAGCTGAGGGTTGTAAACAGAGTGCTAATATCCTGAAAATCAGGCTCTGGCTGAGCTCTCCACAGTCCTGCATGTGTTACCTATTAGTAAATGGGAGCTTCTCACCCTGTTGTCTTGGGTGTCCTGGGATCCTAGGCCAAGTATCATGTTGTTTGTTGTTCTAGGGAGAAGTGCTGTAGAGGACTGGGTAGACAAACACTGATACGCATGCTGAACTGCATGGAATAGTGCAAAACGTGGGACAGCTGCTTCTCTGGTATTTTTGTGTGTACTAAAAGGGTAGTGAAGGAAAACAGGGTGTAATGATCTGTTTTTACTGGTAGCTGCTGTAGCAGTGGGAAGAGGAAGATAAAGTTTCTGTTCAGCTTAAATGATGGCACTGACCACAACTATGTTTTTGTCTTTGAGGTACAAAAGATAACTACTTGAAAATTAGAACAGCAGACTTCATAGCTGGCTTTGAACAGGACACTAAATAATGTAGATCTGACCTGACCATATAAAAAGATAAATATGCAGATAGTACATGAAGTCAAGTGAAGGAAGAGTAGGAATTTTTCTAGAAGTAGTTCATTGTTTCTAGGAGTGGCTTTTTATTTAAATGCAAAAATATTTCTCCCTCCAGACATTTGGTTTTAATGAGAGTCCAGAGGTCAATTAAGGAAAAAAAATTAAAAATAATTGATTAAGTTACCTGCTGCTTTCTTGTTAAATGTTGTGTTTAACTTGCTGAGAAGTAATTAAGACTAGTCAATCCAGAAGAGACTAAGTGTCAGTCTAGCTTGGTTGTCTGGTGATGACTGGAAATAAAATTAAAAGCAAGGACAAGATACACTTCTCGAAAGTATCTTCCTCTCTGCTGTTGCTCTGTGACTTCAGGACCTCAGAGGCAGTGTTTACAGCTGGAATTTAAACAGTGATTACGAATCTTCTATTTCATTAGGTTTTTCGTGTAGCTTGTACATCGATATCCCCCTGGGCTAGTAAATAGTTTGATAAGCATTGCTTTAGAGGAACACAGTGTTTTCATGTTGCTGCTTGTATTGTGCACCTTTCATTCTGACAGCTGTGGAAGAAAGGGGGATTGATCCATTTTCTCTCTTAGTAAGTACTGGAGGTTGTTCACAGAATAACCTTTGCTACAACAGAGAGACATACTCCTGGTCTTAAAAATATGGGAAACCTCTCCTTGTTTCATCTCTCTTCAGGTTGTTGTTTGTTGTTTGTTTTTTTTTCCCCTTCCTAGGAATAATTAGACTTTCTGTGCCCCTCATTTCCTTTTCCAGTTGGAGAAAGAAAAAATACCAAAATTCATGTTCTCTTTTGTCTGCAGAGATCTGAATACCAGCAGTGCAGCTGGCCAGTGGTGTCAGTCTCTCTCTCAAGGAACAATCAAGTAAAATGGACAGAAAAAATTGTGTGCTTTAAAATCCATCTCTGCCTGTTATGTAGTTGGAAGGTATAAGAGTGCAGGTATAAATGCTTGAAACAATTTAAAAATAACTGACCTTTTCACATAGTAATATATTCTATATCCTTAAGCTTACCTTACTTAGCAGAAGAAAAAGTCTCTGCCTGCCTCTGCCAATATGAGAGCTCAGATTCTAATGATTATACAGTCGGGTGTTTCAAGGAGACTTAAATGAGGAGCAAAAACTGCTGGCTAATTTTGATGCACTGTAAAATGCTGTGTACAACTCCTAAGTACCAAATGGAAATTTTACATTCCTACCAGCTTCTTATTTGCTAATGAAATCCCAAACCCTTACTAGCTGTAGGTGTGCATGTATTAGAGTGAGATTAGTTTTTGCTTTTTTGGGGGTGTAGGAAACTGCTGGTTTTAGGCTACTGACTTGCACATTCTTAGTCTGAAAGTGGTCTGCGTTTTTATGAGATCAAGAACTTGACAGGAAGAAGGCTAAAGATGTATTTTTTGTTTTCCTCTTTCCAGATATGAGAAATGAGTGTTGGACGCAGAAGATTAAAGCTGCTGGGAATTCTGATGATGGTAAACATTTTTATTTATGTGATTGTGGAAGTCTCAAAAAGTGGCAGCCAAGAGAAGAATGCAAAAGGCCGTGTTATTATACCACGCAGCAAATTTTGGAGAAAATACACTCCTCACAAAGCTTATTGGAACAGACAGCAGCAGAAGCTTGAGCTGCTGTACAACCCTATTCTGACCTTGCTTTCCAACATGACTGTGGAAGAGAACTTAATTTCTAACTTGAGTGTTCTCAGTTCCTGTGACCCTGACCCATGGGTACATTCAGAGGTTAGTGACTTTGCAAGCTTACCAGACAGATTCAAAGACTTTTTGCTTTATTTGAGATGTAGAAATTATTCATTATTAATGGATCAACCAAACAAGTGCAAACATAAACCTTTTCTGCTGCTAGCTATTAAGTCACTTACACCCCATTTTGATAGAAGGCAAGCAATTAGGGAATCCTGGGGCAAGGAAATACAGTCGGGAGATGTGACAGTCAAAAGGGTCTTCTTACTTGGACAGACCCCACCAGAGGATAATTTCCCTGATCTTTCAGACATGATAAAATTTGAGAGTGAAACCCACCAAGACATTCTCCTCTGGAACTACAGAGACACTTTCTTCAATTTAACTCTGAAAGAGGTGCTGTTTCTTAAGTGGGTCAGCAGCAGTTGCGCAGATGTCCAGTTTATTTTTAAGGGCGATGATGATGTTTTTGTGAATACCCATCAGATCCTGGATTACTTGAAGAGCTTATCAAAGGAGAAAGCCAAAGACTTATTTATAGGCGATGTGATCAAAGATGCTGGACCTCATAGGGAAAAAAAACTGAAGTACTACATCCCAGAAAGTGTTTATGAAGGTTCGTATCCTCCATATGCAGGGGGTGGTGGGTTTCTGTACTCTGGTGATCTGGCATTAAGACTGAATAATGCATCTGACCAGGTACTCCTTTACCCTATTGATGATGTTTATACTGGAATGTGCCTTCAGAAGCTTGGGCTTGCTCCGGAAAAACACAAAGGCTTCAAAACATTTGACATTGAAGAGAAATACAGAAATAACATGTGTTCCTACACAAACTTAATGTTAGTACATAGTAGAAAACCTCAAGAAATGATTAAGATTTGGACAAGCTTGCAAGATCCACACTTAAATTGTTAAAGTAGTGGGAATAAATGTCTTAAGTCCAAATAACTTTCCAGGTTTGGGTCTGACTTTCTTGGTGGACCATTGAAGCTCTGTTTAGTAGTTTAATTTTCTCTCTCTGGAAACTTTTTCCCATACTTTTGAAAATGAGGGTGATACTAAAATTTGAGGGGTTGGCTTGAAGACTTGGTCCTGACTTTTCCACTGTTCCGGTGGTCATTATGTTTCAATATTTGTCTTCAGATTAAAAAGGACTTCAAGTATGTAACTAGCTGTAAGTGACTGGTTAGCTGTCTTGGAAACAGGGATTGCCTACTGCAATGCATCTTTCATTAATTGTGATGGTGGAAGGTAATTTTTCGTTGAGTACTCTGTGTGTGGAAACCACTGTAAATCGAGAATTCACAAATTGGGAGGACTCTAGTTTTACTTTAAGTATGAAACACTCTTATGAGACTTAAACTATTGAATTATTTAATTTATAGTTTTCAGTCTTTCTGCACCCTGGAACAGTATTTTATCCTTTGCTTACGATCTTCTGTGCAAAGTGTGCCTGTGTCTGAAGGATTTACCTTTATTAGATGATGCTTGGTTGGTTATTTTTTACAAAAAAAAAACAAACATAATGCTGACTGAAACACCCCATAAAAGAGCTGAATATACAAGGAGAAGGAAGAACAGGTTTTGATTGGGTCTGGGCAGTAGGTACAGTTAGGTCTGCCCCCAGCTTGTGTGAGGCAAAGCTGACTTGTTGCTCATGTTATTTATGTGAAAAGCTACTCTGGTCAGTCCTTGTTTTCTGTTTTGGCACTAAATGTGATTGGGTAGCTTGATTTGATGCAAATAACTGAAATTTGCACATTGCTTATGAGAGCATGGTTTGGATCTCCTGTAAAGCAGTAGCAAATCTAGAATTGTGCAGATCCTAAGAGTTTTGAAACACACTTTGAAGTTGCATGATGTCTCATGTAGAGTTAAACATGTTCTCAAAACTCAGATTTTCTTCTGTATTTCCACATCTTGCTTATAAGAGTTATTCTAAATAGTGGTTGCTTCCTTTGTATATGTAGAAGTGCCTGTCTATTTATTGTTCAGATTGAAGACCAAAACATTTTCTTAAATATATTTTGTGTAACATTTTATTTGTATAGTGTTGTCACTCAGATATTTAAATAGAGCATGATATTTTAAATCTGTGAGATGTGTAACGTTAAATAAAGTTAATTGTTATTTTTGAATTTGAAAAATAAAATGTGATTTAAATACTTCTTGTAATGCTTCATCTGAGACACAGTGTTGACTTACAGAGCAGTTGTGATCTACTGCGTGGCATTCATTAACAATACATTTCATAACTTCAGAAGCAAAAGGCATTATTTGGCAACTGTCTCTAACACTTATGTAGTAGACTATCAAGAAAATGTCACAATTGTGCATGGATTTGTTGGAAGCTGTAATAGATGGACAACTCTAGCAAAAGTAAGGGAACGTTAAGTGCCCTAGGAAAAATAGTGTGTGCACAAATAATTAGCTGCACAGTAACACATTGAAGGAGTAAAGGGATGGATTGCATGGCTGGCATTTAAGTTTTTGTTTAAATAACTTGGCTGCTACAACTCTTTCGGCTTCTTGACTGCTTTCTTGGTCTTCGTTTACCTTGAAGAACAGATGTGGTGGGTTTTTTTTATATTTGAAGAGAGGTAAGGTCTTCCACCTTTCTGTTCTGTAGATACTGACTGTCAATCCCAGGATAGATTAATCAAAGAAAAGCTGTGCTCTGATATTGTACCATGATGTTTGTCCCCTGTTCCTTCTCATTCCTCATGAGAAATTACACTTTTCTTAAATATATGCAGGTTTTACTGCGCATGTGTTGCTTCCCACTTTGCTCTTTCGAGCTATGCCAAGGACCCTGTTTCTTTCTGAATGTTCGTGGGATTTTTGTCAAGAGTTTGGGCCAAGTGAATGAAAAGAAGCTGTGCTAATGTTGGGGAATGCAAGTAGAGATGTGATGTTGAGAGTCTTCATGGAATAGAGGTGTTTCTACTTATTTCAATTACTAACCAACATCAGTTAGAATGAGGAAAAGGAGGGTGGAGAGGGAAAGAGGAGAGGCTCCTGAGCAGTAAATGTTGCAATGAGTTTCCAGGGGAGGGTCAAACACAAATGCAAGCTGTGGAAACAAAGGGACAGGAAAAGAGCCCAAGAATTAGATCTTATGAGTAAGATGGGGTGGGGTATGTAAGCAATACCAACCTGTTGGTGAAATGGGTGGGATTGTTGGAGTGCCAGCACTCCAACTTTTTTTTTTATTTACTTATATACTTTATTTACTTTATACCCTTCCTCTAACCATGAGATTAAAACCAGGCCGCTCTTTAGGACACAGTTGAGAATAAGGAAAACCAGGCCAAGTGGTACTTCTCAAGGAGAAAGATGCAGTGAGATGGCATCTGCCCACTTTATGGAATGAGTAGAGAAGAGGAAAGCAGGTGGCCCCAGTGGCCTAAGTAGGGAAAAGGTGCTGGAGAAGAAATTAGGCCAGTCTTGTTTACTCTGGGTGTGCAGAAGCACCAGTGACTCTGATTGGGTCTCTGATCCACTCCCGTGTAGAAAGAATTGTCTCAACAAAGAATCGAGTGTGTGGAGTAAAGAGTAAGTGAAATAAATCAGATACAAGGAAACAATGCAACTAAAAGAAACAATATGTGGTGAGAGTGGGACTTGGGGACAGTTGGAAAGTCTTTAAAAGTGGATACAGTATTAAGTTGTTCTGTCTGGGTTGGTTTGATTGTGTTCTGGTTTGTTTTGGTTTGTTGTTTTTGGTTTTTTTGGTTGCCAGTTCCTGGTTTTTGAAGCATTACTTGAACACTAGGTACTTTAAATGAAAAATATGTAATTAAGTCAGGGTGGTATATTTTTCATATGGGTTTATACCCTAGGAAGTAAATTTAGAGTTGAAAAAATGAGAAATTGGTAACTACTGTAAAATAAATACATGAATGGCTTTTTTGGAATTACTTAGTGAAAGTGATCTGGGAAATACGGGGAGCTAAAGATTATTTTTCTTCTAAATTCAAGCAAGAGGAACGTCTACTGAGATGAAAGCATGAGAAAATTTTACTTCAATGGGAATAATGGAATCTTAAAACTGAAATGAGAGGTAATTAGAGGAGACAGTTTTGAATGTGGATTCAGTCTTTTTTATTATTATTTTCTTCCCTGAATGCAGCAGGGAAAATGGAAGTACCTCTGTGATTAAATGACATTGCATCAGGGTAAGCCATTAGAATCCATTAGGTTGTTTGCATAAAGGCTCAGATCTTTGCTTCTAAACACAGTTGGGAGGAGGAAATACAGGCCTTTGGATAAGAAAGGTAAATGAGCTATAACTAATGCACAAATGATGATGTTTATCTTCTAGAGGATGGAGTCCCTTTTTTTCTAAATTAAAAAAAATATATTCCGCTGGTTGGTTTCTTGGACTGTATGCACTTACACTTGGATCCCTTCTTCCTCTACCCAGTTTTATTTTGTGATGTAGACTTGAGTGAAATGTAGCACTTGACTGGTGGTGACAGAATTCCTGGTGATCCTGTCTGCTTTTCAGTGTTGGAAGCACTGAAGGCAAACTTGACCAGAGTATTGGCTGGAGAATACAAGAAAGATGCATACTAGAATTTAGTCTCTTAGGTATGCAAATTCAGCAAGGATCCACATGCAGGTAGTTCGGGCTTTGTGATGTGGTAATGAGTAACCTAACTCTTATCTGGTGCTACTGTTGTGCTGATCTAGCTTACAGTAATCAGTTTACTCCCTGAAATCTGGCCTCCTTTCCCCTTACATTACACCTCATATGCATAAGATTTCCACTGTGGTTGTGTTTGCCTGAGGGCACCAATCCAAATGAGTTCATGTCTCCACTGAACTGTTTGCTCCTCCCATCCCATAATAATAATGAAACCAACTTAACAAGCAAAAAGGTCTGGGAGGGCTACTTAATGAATCCCTTTTACAGACAATGCATGGAGGTGGTCTGGAAGGAAGAATGTCCATCAGCCTGAGCACAGACCATCACTCTACAAATTCTCTTTAGCCTCTTCCTTGAACTTACTAAAGTTCTTGCCCTGTTCCTTGTTCCTGGATGAGGATGACAACAGGAGTGGGAGTGAGAACGTAGTAAAGCAAAGCACGATTCTGGTAGCCAGGTCATGGCCTACAAGCCCCATGCTGTGCAAATGCAGACACCTGCTAGTGGCTTTCCCAGGAAGGAAAGTTGAATAAAGATAGGGTTGGAAAGAGCCAGTCTTCATCTCAACCTCACAGGAACATTTTTATTTCTTGTTTTCTTGGAGCTCCAACTCACACTACAAACTGCATGCTGAGAGATGCAAGCAAATTTTCTACATGTCAGGGGTGATGAAGTACCGAGCAGGTCTCTTCTTCGGTTGTTTTGTGGTTGTGTTTGTTTTTTTGTTGTATTCACACCAGGTCTTTGGTTGCTAATCAAAGTTTATAATACTTATATTGGCCCAGACTGCTCAAAAGTAGTATTTAAACAGCTCTGGTTACACTCTGCTGAGGCATGGCTCAACCAGCACCTTTGGGTGTTTGCATGCAGCCTTTTCAAAAGATTTAATCATTGGGCTTGGTCATAAAGGTCGGTTCCGAACAAAATGATTCTATGATTTACAGTCTGTTTTCATTTGTTAAACATTTGTACCCTATCTAAGATCTGACTAAACAAGGTGAGTTGAACCTGAGCTGGTCTTTGTGCATGTCAGCCTTCTCCTCAGGGTCTGTTAACATTTATGTAAGCACAAAACAAACCCATGATTTCAAATGTTGCTCTTTTCTGTATTTGTGTGTTATTGCAGTTATCTTTTGTCTTTTTTTTTTTTTTATAATTGCCCTCCAGCCTAAGGACTCAAGGCCATGAGTAGCATGTGTATAACTCAGCACCCTTCCCTGCTGCCGGGGCTGGGGCACTTGGCAGCAGGCAGCATCTTTGCTCTCTTGAAGAACTGTGGAGGAAGGCCTTAGAATGTTCCTGTGTAAGCTGTAGCCCACATTTGCTGTTAAGGTCAGCCAGCAGCATGTCTGTTACGTGGTTATAATTGCAGAGGCCTCCCTAGTGTCACTCAGTTCAGACCTTAGGTGTATTGTGGTGTCAGTTTTGAGGTGGCACAAAGGGAATTCAGCTGTGAAGGACAAGGGAGAGATGGGATCTCTGCTTTTGGGACCTCTCCTATTGCTGTTGGTTGAGTTCTGTATAAAGTTACTCATTGTAGGTCAGACCCTTCTCCCTCTCTTACACCACTCACTTCTCGGATGGGGATTGTGTGAGTACATAATGAATTTCATACCAAAGGTTTGTCAAGGCAGAAGTTTGCACAATCTCAGATTTTATAGAGAGAAAATTCCCAATCACTCTTCTCAATTTCTTGGGTCCTTGACTTACCTCTGCTTCTTCAAGCGGTGACCTGCATCGCTTTTTTCCCAGTCTTTGCTCCTGAGCTCCCTATCCAAATGGATTCATCTTGCCTTGTTGGCATGTCTTTGTTCCCTCTATCCCCTGTTATCTCAGCTCTTGGTGGAGAGAAAAGTTGTTCCTTTTCCAGTACACCTCGAGGTTTACTGAGATACAGAAACACCTCTTCGGATTCACTGTAATGGGTGGATAGCCCCTCTCTAGCAGATGGATTTTTGGTTTGCTCAGACTGAATAGTCTTAAGGTACTTGTTTTTTGTGGTTTCATGTTCAGTGACAGACCCTTGGAATATGGAAAAAAGAGACAGTTTGGACAATGTGCACTGAGAATTCACCAACTTTAAAAAAAAAAAAAAAGAAAGCTGACTTAGAGCCTGATTCAAAGTGTTTTGGTGGATTAAGTGGGGGCAAAAGGCAAGTGGTGTCCCTCAGGGGTCAGTACTGGGACCAGTGCTGTTTAACATCTTTTTTGGAGACATGGACAGTGAGATTGAGTGTACCCTCAGCCAGTTTGCTGATGATACCAAGCTGTGTGGTGTGGTTGACACCCTAGAGGGAAGGGAGGCCATCCAGAGGGACTGTGACAGCCTGGAGAGGTGGACTAGTACCAACCTCATTAAGTTCAACAAGGCCAAGTGCAAGGTCCTGCGTCTGAGTTGGGGAGGGGCTTTTCATCAGAGAAGATAGAGACAGGACAAGGGGTAATGATTTAAACTGAGAGAGGGGAGATTTAGGTTAGATATTAGGAAGAAATTCTTCATTGTAAGGGTGGTGAGGAACTGGAATGGGTTTCCCAGGGAAGTTGTTTGATGCCCCATCCCTGGAGGTTTTTAAGGCCAGGTTGGACAAGGTTTTGTGCAGCCTGATCTAGTGGTAGGGTTCCTTGCTCATATCGGGGGGGTGAAACTTGATGATCTTTAGGGTCCCTTCCAACCTTAATGATTCTATGATTCTAAAAAGTGCTGAGATGCAAATCAAACCGTAAACTTCCTCATTCTGAACTTAGCTTTTCTAACTGCTATTGTCAGTTCTTTAAATAAAACTGCTTTGAGCAGAGTTGGAGAGTTTCTACAAGGGTTAGAAATAATCCCTAAATATCCCCAGTTAGCTTTTAAAACCAAGAACTGCAGCTTAGTATTTGTTGCAGCTGCATTTTTGTGTCCTATTCCTCTCTGCCTTTATCCCCCGGCTAAATTTTGACTGAATTCTGCTTTCTGCTGTGAAAGGGGGATGTACATGATGAATTCATTTGTATTTCCTCACGCGGCTGAAATGTGTCATCTGTATTCTCCCCACTACTCCTACCACTGCCACTGATATTCATCCTCTAGAAAAGTCAGTTATCTCATGAAGGTCTGAATTTTGTCTTTTTTTGGGGACACCACACGAGTTATGTCTGCAGAGCAGCAAGAAGGCATGTGATGAGTACTTGAAAACCCTCCCTAAAACCTGTGACTTCCTTTTAACAGGACAGGCCTTTCATTTCTAGAATAAGTTGTAGCTTAAGAAAACAATGTCATCCTTCAAGTCTTCTCTTTCCTGTTTTTTTTAGTTGTAGAACCACTCAGTTTCTTAATGTTTTCATTACATTTTCTGCTCTTTTTTTTCCCAATATTTCTGTACCGTTAGGTTGTTAGCTGTTGTGATGGAGCTGGGAATAGTTGTGGGATTTATATTCAGTATATATATATATATTCATGTACACACTCAGCCAGGTAGGAAGACTAGCATCTGTCAACCCAACAGAAATAAAACCTGAAGGCTCACCCGAGGGAGTAGAGGCAAGATTTAAAATATCTGATTTCAGACCGAAATTTTAATGAGATTTGAAATATTCCTTAATAAAGTTATTGAAGAAAACAGAAGTACATTTGTGTACCTAGAGATTCCTTGTGGTTTTATGCCTTTCGAAAATCTGCATTGCTGCTTACATTTAGTATTGTCCCATGCTCAAGCATATATAAGTAATATATTTAAAAGAAAAAACAGAAGAGAGGCACAAATCGGCACTACAGACACTGCAAAAACTTCCAGGTAAGCAACAGCCAGAGTAGGAATACTAGGCTAAGGTGAAGGAGGAAATGACCCCTTTCTAAGATGGACCCTATGCATAGGGTGAAGTGTGAGGGAATATTTTTTTGAAGATGTAAAACCAAAGGAATTTTTCTGGTTTCGTTTCCCTTCAATCTTTCTAGTATGGGAGGAAACAGACTTCTGCTTTAGATGTAGGTTTGGCAGCTGCCCAAGAGACTCGAGAGAGAAAATTTCATCATCTTGTTAGTTGTTGACAACTTTACTTCTGTGAAAATAAGTGCCGGAGAGTCCAGTGAATTGTGTTTTTCTTTAATATTTCTTACATGGTTTTGATACAATCTCAGGTGATCAGCAAAAATGCTAATGACATTTAGATGAAGATAATGATTAATAACGTTATCAAAAAGGTTGAAACGTAAGCCATGCTTAAAGATACTTAGAAACTGGATGAGTTTCAACAGAGATGAGCTGCACAACCTAGTTGTGCTTGTGCTCTTCAGATTTCAGTGAGGTTCCTTGTTGAAAGTAGTCAGAATTTATTATTAGAGCTGTCATCTGTTCTCTGTATAAATATAACATGGATTGTTCTAACTTACACTCTAGGAAGAGCTGTATTGGGCCAAACCAAGGCCAGATTAGTCCTTCAAGCCCCCCAGATGAAGGACAAATGTTTCTGGTAGCTCTTTTCACCATGATTACAAGTTGCTTCTAGACCAGGGTGGTTAGTGACAAGCAACACAAGTATCTTCCAGCAATTTGTCTTGGGGATTTTTGTCTTTTGTTGGTTGGTTGGTTTTTTGTTGGTTGGTTTTGTTGTGTTTTTTTTCCCCCTGCATGCTCTGGCAAAGAGCTCTGTGACATAATTATTTGCTGTATGAAAATTCAGTATCTGGACTGCCAAGAATGAGAAAATCATGTCAGCTGTCTCCTCCCTTCCTCACAGTTTGGAGTGGACACAAGTACTAGGCCTCTTTCTGTATCAAAGCCAGAAGAAGCCTGTGCCTAAAAGCTTGAAGAGTTGACTTGAGCGGTACAAACTGGCTTCTTGCTGTTAGAGCTGAGACTCTTAGGTTTACAGGTCTCTAAACAGGGTCTTTGAGCAAAACACTGTGTTTTGTGAGAACTGGTACATCTGTATAAGTGTACTCTGCTGTTCTGCACCTGCTGTCCCTTCTCAGTAAAAGCCTTGCAGGGCTCCTGAAGCCCTATTGGTGTGAGTTAAAACATCCACTGAGGGAGGTGTTGCCCTCTTAAGAGTCCATCAGGCACACAAATTTAGCATGAGAGGTATCTATTTTACTATATCTTTTTGGAATGGACCTTTCCCACCATCCAGAGTGGATATTAGTGACCCAACGTAAACCTGATGCTCTTGTTATGTTGTAGTAAAAATTAGTTTTCTTCTAGGGAGTCAGTTATCAGTTGCATGAATCATTGACCAGAGCTATTCTCCCTCCATGAATTGTATCTTCATGTGATGTGTGTCAGCAATTCTTATTCAATGCTGATTATCCATTTATTCTTCTCTAGCTTCCTGCTTTTTAATTCCTGTCCTTTCTTCCCCACCAAAAAGCAAGATAAACCTTTTTAGCTACATGTGAAAGAATATTAAGCATGAGAAAATTGGGTTCAGAGCTGCTGGAAAGTGAGTGCCACAGTAGGGGCATTATGGAGGAGTTGTCTTTGGACCTCTAATTAAAGCATTTCAAATTAAAAAAAAAAATACATTGGTTCTAACTTTGGAACTGACTTCCCACTATTTGCTACACCAAATTTGCATTTGCATATGCCAAAATCTGTCATATTTTCCAGCTCTCTTGTTGTGTTGCTGGAGCCATAGTGTGTGAGGTAGTTGCAGCTGCTGGCTAGAAAGTTACTCTGCTCAAGAAGTGAAATATGTGTCTGTATCTTGGGAGGAGGAACTGGCATGGGCTCAGCTTAGTAATTCTCAGCTGATGCCTGGTCCTTTATCCCACTTTTCAGGCAGTTCCAGCACATGTGAGGGTGCTCTCACTCATGCACATTCTTTTCCCCTACTCTTGAGGTTATTTTAGGGCAGTCACGAACATGGACCTCCAGGTTCTGCTCTCAGTTGAATGTTTAAGAGTCTAATATCATTTCCCCTGGTTTCTTTTTGCTTGTTCTCAGGTTGTCTGTTTTGGATTTTCTCTGTTGTAAGATGTTTGTAGTATGTAGCTTGTGTTTGGTGCCAGAGAGATCTGAATAATTCAGTCAGGGTAATTAATACTGACCTAATTACACAGGTAAGTTTTGCACTGAAATTTTTAATGGTACTTAATAATTAAAGACTTTGTCATTCCACACCTTTATGATTCAGTATTTTGCCTTTCATACCTCCAAAGAATAAGGGCACTTGATGAAACTTAATTCCCTGTTTATTTTGAGTTGGGTAACTTTCAGACCTGTACCTCCTGTCTGGAGATGCAAGGGAAGTCGATGCAGTTCAACCTCTCCTCAGAGAAACCTATGGCTGAATTCAGTGATGCTATATTGTCCGAAACCCAGAGAGGACATCAATGAACTTTGATCTCTGTTGGAGGTTGTAGAAGTAAATGGGGATAGGGAGACTCACAGGCTACAGTTCGGTCCGTGACTGATGTGGACAGCACAGCTTTCTGTTCAGAAGATCCTTAAGCTGTGTTCACTAAATGGGAATTATGTTTGAGAAGATACATCTGTGTGTGCTGTCCTATTTACATCCATCCCCAAAGTGTCTGTCTAGGGTGGAGACTGGTGCGTAACCCTGTAGAGTTACCCTTTACCTCACTGATGAGTGTGCAGGGCTGCGTCCTAAAGCACTGCAGCAAACAGGAGAAGCCCAGATGATAAAGGCAACGCCTCTCCTGGTTCCAGTAGGCTCAGGAGAACAATGTTAGAGGCCAGCCTGACTCCAGACCTGCATTGACCAGCAAACCAGCTCGGCAAGACCAGTGCTGGTGCTGCACCCGGTCTTGTGTAGATCAGCTGAAGTGGTGTGAAGGAGGGACTTCACTCACCATGCTCCTCTTGCCAGCTGCAGTGACCTCCCGTCCTCCTCTGCAGTGGAGGGAGGGAGGGAAGGAGGGTACGTAAACAAAGATTAAAAAGCTCAGTGTGGGAGTGTTTTTGTAAACGGAGGGCCTGCAGTTGGCTGAGGGGCAGCCAGGGTCATTGGAGCTGGAAGGGTTTCACAGTCAGCAGCAAACCAGGAGCTGCAGGCAGGAACCTTGACCCCCTCCTGCATCCCGGGAAAAGCCTGATGAAAAACCTGGTGGAAAACTGATGCAGATAAATATTTAAGTGGCTTTTTCCTTTCCCCTTGGGTCTGTATCTCTTTCATGATTTCAAGTGAAGCTGAGTGGTTTCAAAAACACCGTGGATAGCTTATTTCCAGATACAATGTATGTTTACACCTTGCATGTCTCCAGCGGCTAAACAATTGCCAAAATACCCATGTGGCTGTAGTTCTGTGAGAGTGAGCAGATAAACATGGTGCTTTGGGGCTTGATGTTACTCTTTCAATCCCCAGAAGGGAGAACAGTGAAATGAAAGGGCCCAAACTGTGCAAAAGAGGAACGCTGCAACTGACATTTCCTGTAGTCACTTGGCATTCGCTTAAATACACAAGTGCTGCTTTTACATCATATTAAGCATCCCTTCCACCTACTTCTCTTTAAATTCCCCCTGTGTTTCTTTCTTTTATTTCTGGTCTGTTCTGAAAATCTCAGTGTCTGGAATTTGTCTTTTAGAATGACACACAGTGTGGCATGACGCCAGCCTCTACCCTGGGGAAATTTTGTTCATGTTAAGATCTGAAAATCTTTATAAACACACCCTTGGAGGAAAAGTAGTCTGGTATTTAAGATAATAGGATAAAGAGTCAGAGGAGCTCAGTGCTCTTACCAGCTGTGTCATATCCTCCTGGATGACGTTTTTTTTGGGAAAAAGGATGACTGTTGAAACTCAGCTCCAGGACGCTTTCACACTGACTCATGAAGCTACTGCAGAGGAAAAGATAATTTGAGATTTGCTGTATAAATACAGGTAACAATTCAGTGAACACCTTCTTTTCCCTAACCTCTTGGGCACATATTTGGCCCTGCTCTGAGAGTAAAAAGAGTAAAAATTTGAGAGATGAACATTTTTGAGAAGAGCCAAATGGTCCCTGTTAGAAATCTGACCTGTTATTTGGGTCTCACCATCTTCAGTCCTAGACAGGTGAATATAGAACAATTTTTTACAGGAACCAAGATGATCATCAATGTATTCATGCTGAACTGGAAATGAGCAATGTAGTTTCTGAGGGTGGTGGTGATGAGGACACAGGCAGTCTGGTGGGAGTTCAGAAGTGCTGTAGGAGGCCAAGTACCATGGAACATAGATGTGAAGGAAGATAGGTAGAAGGTGACACAGCAGGGGAGAAGGTAGTGTAACCTGGTGCTGCTCTGGAGCAGGATCTTGGGGCTGCTTTAGGTAGTGGTGGGAAGTGGTCAAAGCCAATTGCATGCTGAACACAGCAAGAAAAGGGATAGAGTGTGTCCTTATGGCACTCTTAATCCACAGTCCATCCATACCTTCAATAGTGCACGTAGTTATGCTTTCTTGTGTAAAAGGCCAGAGGAGAACTGCCAGAAGTGCTGAAGGAGACAACCAGGGTCCACACTGAGCATCTTCAATCTGTGTGAGGTGTGAGCATTGAATTAAGAAAGAAATAACTGCAGAGGGGTGTGACAGAGGGCTACAAAATCATTAATAGCCTGGAAAACAAGAAGCAAGGGTCCTCAAATGAAGCCAGTCAAAGCCAGAAGCACAACAAAAACTGGTGGTTTTTTTACATGCAGTAGGCAATGGATCTCCACCTGTGGATTTTTGGATGCTAAACATTTACAAGGTTTCGAAGGAAAAGTGGACAAGTACTTGGGAAAAGGAGTCTAATTCAGGAGTGTGTTATCTGTGCTGTGGGTGTCACTGAGCAGAAACCACATTTGGCTCAGCAGACATCTGAGATGAAACCAACCGAAGGCAGGAAAGCACTTTGGGGCAAATACCTCACATGGTTGTCTTGTTCTTACTCTGGCTGCTGTTGGAGGTGAAGCCATGGCTGGATGGATCTGGATGGCCTGACCTGGTACCAATGCCTATGTTCACGTTCAGTAGCATTTTCAGAAGCTGGCCCAAAAATCTGTGTTTTCCTAATATCCAACTTATCTAGCTATTACGAGCCGCATAACCTGCAGGAGACCATCAACTCTGTAATAACTGCTGAGATTATTATTATTTTCCTCATTTTCACAAGAAGACATTTCATGTAGGTAGTGCTCATTTACTTTGTTGCCTTTGTTTTGATGAAGCTCCTCAGAATGACAGTCCTAAAGTTCAGGCTTTTGAAGCAAGAGTAACTGACTCTGCAGACAACTTGCTAACTTCTTGAGTGAGAAAAAGTGAGTGGAAAAGGGAGCTGGTATTACTCTTTGGTAGCCATGTTCATTACTTGTGTGTTTACTGTTAGCTAATACTTGAGGTTTATGTGAGTAATGCTTTGGTTCTTACTCCATCCTTCCACAGGAGACCATACCCTTGGAGAAAACAGGACACGCCGTATCTCAGCTGTTTTGCTGGCTGTGTAACTGCTCAGGAAGGAAAGGCCACTTACAGAATCATAGAATGGTTAAGGTTGGAAGGGATCTTAAAGATCACCAGGTTCCAACCCCCTTGCTATAAGCAGGGACATCTCACACTAGACCAGGCTGCACAAGCCCCATCCAGCCTGGCCTTGAACATGTCCTGGGAGGGCACAGTCTCCCTGGGAAACCTATTCCAGTGCCTTACTACCCTCATGGTGAAGAATTTCTTCTTGCTATCTAACCTAAATCTCCCCTCTTTCAGCTTAAAACCATTACCCCTTGTCCTATCACTACTCACTCCGATGAAAAGCCCCTCAAGTCCTGGAAGGCCACTGTAAGGTCTCATCAGAACCTTCTTTTCTCTAGGCTGAACAGCCCCAACTCTCTCAGCCTGTCTTCATAACAGAGGTGCTCCAGGCCTTTGATCATCTTGGTGGCCCTTCTCTCGACCCTCTCCAACAGGTCCATATCTTTCCTGTGCTGAAGGCCCCAGAACTGTACACAGCACTCCAGGTGGGGTCTGACCAGAGCAGAGCAGAGGGGCAGAATCACCTCCCTGGCCCTGCTGGCCACACTTCTTCTGATGCAGCCCAGGATGCAGTTGCTCTCTGGGCTCTAGCACACAATGGTAGCTCATGTCGAGCTTCTCATCTACTACCACCCCCAAGTCCTTTTCTTCAGGGCACCTCTCTAACCATTCTTCCCCCAGCCTGTGTTTGTGCCTGGGGTTGCACCAACCACTGCGTGCTTGGACCTCCCCTCAAAGCCAGGTACATGGGGACAGAGCAAAGCCTTGAGTGGGCTTCAAGTCATAGTGAACACATTTCAATAAATTATTTCAACAATCTATCATCTCTAAACCCTCCCCTTCCAACCAACACTGCTGGCCTGTTCAGTAAATTTTAGATTTGAGACTGAAAGTCTTTCTCTCTGTATATAAAATGTTCCTGTCTTCTGATTTTACTCTATTAGGGCAAAATGCTACGTAGAGAATCCTATTTACAGGCACGAGGCAGCTGCATTTCATTAGGATCCTTTGCCATAAGCCCAGCTGTTGAAATACTTCTGCATGTAAAGAACGTGGTCGACTGTCCCAGCCTCTCTGCGCCATGGCCAGCACCCTGCTGGGGCAAGGCTGGTGTTGGGCAAGCTCTTTTCAACCAAACTGGGGCTGGAGACCTCAAAAGCTTTGGACGAGGCCCAGCTGAGCACAAATGCCCCCAAAGGGGGGATTTTTGATGAGTGATGGTGGCTAAGAGACACCAGGCAGCCTCACCAGCGAGTGTAAAGTCCTGTTCCGCTGCAAATAGACCTGTTTGTTAAGGGTATGTATATATGTGTTATCAGATTGACTCCTGCAGTTATGTCTCTTGCACAAGATCTTCCCTGGCCTGGCGTGGATGGCTGATGGAAGCAGCCTCCCCTGTGCCAGCACAGACACTTGCAGTCCAGTTGCTTTGGACAGAGACCCAGGGTCAAGCTACCTTTTTACAAATTATTTTCAAAGCCATGAAGGACTGTGACACTTGCTCAGCCTATTTTTTTTTTTTTTTTAATCAACCTTCATCCTGATTTACTCCAGGTGGGATTTTTCTTTTTGGCTGGGGAGTCACTGTGGCTGCTGGAAGTCATTCAGCTAACACAAGCTGTTGCTCCACTGAGCCTTTGCTCCTGGGCTCCTTCACAGCCCAGCCAGCCAGGAGGACGGGGAAGTGTCACACAGCAGCTGCCATCTCTAACATCTGGATTTCTTAATGTGAAGTCATTAGCAGACGTAAAAGAGAGTTCAGGCTGAAGGGAAGGGAAATTCTCTTTTGATAACTCTTCCAGTCTGCTGTTTGAGGTTGTTCACATTACTGGCATCATTTGCATGTCCTGCTGAAGGGATTGGATGTGTTTCTGATTTTCGCTGGAAGAGCTGATATTGAAGGTGGTGGCTGCTGCCAGCACAGACCTAGTCAAGGTCTCTGCAAGCACACACAAAGCACCTGGGATTTAGACTTTTCAGGGTGAGCTCATATCTGCCTGGAGATCAGGCAGAGTTTTGCCACTGGCTTTTTTGAACACCCTCTGCATGCACAGAATGGGGTTGCTTTTGAGCAGCCCATTCCCCAAGGGGTTTCCACCAGAGTGTTGCCTGAATTCTGGCTGAAGCTGGAAGTGTGATGGTTCATAACTCAGTGGTTTCCCAAGATGCTACCACACATGACATTGGTAGCCATTTGCTCCCTGTGTGTAGCAGTAAGACGGTTCCATCTCTTTTGTTGGCTTTGCTGCTCTGGCCCCTCAGTGGGTCCATCATGTAGGATTATGGAACAGTGTTTCCTGCAGACTTTCAGACCTGGCCTTTGCCTTCACTTTTATGATTTGTTTGTTGGATTCTAAGCATTTCTCTTGCTTCTCATCTGTGTCAAAATTGTCAGCAAGAGCAAGAAGCAGAAGCTTTGTACCAAAAATGTCATCATTCTCCAGAACTGTGCACAATTAGAAGCACTCAAGGAAAAATGGGTGACGTGTTCTTGATTTGAACTTTTGCACTGTTTCTTAAACCACTTCCTGACTGCTACATCACCCTCAAAGTGCTGGTTTCTTTACTAGCATTGTGGGGCCTTTTCATGTCCCAGCTGCCTTCCTCCAGCCCCTTCCAGTCCCAGCTTTGCCCTGTGCCCAGCAATGCTGGTGGCAGTGGCAGCACATTAGAAATGAAACCTTGCCCCATCCAGTGAGTCAGAAGGCAACAGCACTGCCTGACTCCTGGAATATCTGCGGACTATGGTGAGACCAAAGGAGGTGGGAAGAGAAGGAGTTATCAGCCCTGATAAAGCATATTTGAATGCACCTGGTGTAGGTAGGTGCCATGCATTGGGTCACAGCCTCTACCTTCAAAGCTCTTTGGCCTTGCACACCTGTGTGCGGGCTGATGAGCATCCCCTGCAGAACCCACAGCCAGCCCTTGCTCACCCTTGCACCACAAGCTTGGTGCACACATCTACTGAAGGTTTCATCAACGTGCCTCCCATCCCTACCTGCATGCCATGAACATCAGAAGGAAGCATGTGTGTAACAGACCTTGCAGAGATGATGGGGTGCATGTTAACCCAGGACAGATGAAAGCTTGTCTGACCAGAGCTGTGAGGATCCATCCAGAGCTTCAGGAAAGTACCTCTTCTAGGGCCTCGTCTTCATGGGGTGTTTTGCTCTGACACCAGGCAGGGTCACCAGCCCTGCATGTAGCTGCAATGGGCCAGTCCTTGTGCAGACCTGCACATCACCCTGGCCACTCTGACTTGAAGTGAGGCCAACCCAACACAAGGAGCCCCTGTGCCTGCCTGCACCAGGGGCAGGAGGGGACCTGTGCAGTCCCTCTGCACCCCATTCCTGAGCAGGGTGCAGAGGGACAATTCCCATCGTCCTGGGAGCAAATCACATCAATTTGGCCACAGCCTTAGTCCCTTCCCTTCCCTTCCCTTCTCTTCCTCCTTCTTTTAAAAAGGAGGTTTTAACAGGGAGGTCAGGGTTTATTTTCCCCTCAGCTTTGCCATAATAAACCAACATGGAGAAGAATGGCAGAGGGTGGCAGCCATTTCACACCCACACGTGCTGCTGTGAGAAAGTGACAGGAAAGGAAACATGCTGGGGAAGAGGGGGTCCAGCTGCTGAAATTACAAGTTTCTCAGCACATGGATGTAAGGACAGTCACTCTGAACGTTTGCAGTGGGAGCCAACACACCGGCTTGCTACTCAGTGCTGCACTGGCATCACACTGCCACCTGCCTGAGCCCAGGAAAAGCTATTTTGGGGCAAAAAGGAGCAATATAACTATTTTGTTTTGTTTTGTTTTGTTTTTTGTCAGGTCGGGGAACTCCCCAGGACTCTGGGTTTTTTCCTAGGTTGGCAACATCAATGCAGAGACACAAGGCTGTGTTTTCCCCTCTGTGGCAAAATCCACCCCTGGCTGTGGTGGGAGCCAGTGTGGCAGCGAGCCAGGTGGGAAAGACCAGGTTTTGTTCCTGGCTCCTGAAGTGTGGTTGCCACAGAGGAAATGGGCCACGGTTTGGCTGCTGCCAGTGTCTCCTTTGATGCTGCTGGTGCTTCTCAAGGCAAAACACCTGCCTGCAGACCTGGAAGGATAGACCCACCCGAGCTGGGCAGCTGCCCGAGGAGGACAATGGGATCGGGATTCGAACAGAACTCTCCTCCAGCAATGTTGCCACCCCAGAAAACCCCAGACAAGTGCCTTCTGCTGCCTACGGTGGCTGAAAACAGCAATTATCAGCAAAATAACAACCACCGCTGCCTCCCTGGGGCTCGTTGCTCCCGGGTGGTTCAATTAGCCCTCGCTTGCATAAAGCAGAGGGGATAATGCTGCTCTCAACCCAGCTACATCATTATTTGTTTTCCTCTGTTCCCCACAGATCATCACTGCAGGATCACAGCAAAAGGAGGGGACACAGGAGCTCATCCTAGCAGCGGTGGCCCCTCCGTCTGGGTCCTCGGTGCTTCAGAGATGATTTTTCCACCACAGCTGCTGGGAAACACAGCCCCGTGGGGGTTTTTGTGCCTGGCCACTGCACGAGTGAAAATATGAGTCATAATCCTACAGCCTGTAGAATTGCTTTGGTCTCCCTGTTTAGGACAGTTGTTATTGATTATTTTTAGCTGTAAAAGGGGGCAGGGAGGAACGAGCTCGGACACAGCTCCCCGCTGCCATTTCAGGGGATTTGTTAGGTTTGCAGCTGACTGCTGAGAGATTAATAGACAAACCCCAAATACTTTGGTATTGTGTGCTCTTTATTTTTAATATAAATCACTTTTGCAGTGGTTTGCAGGACACAAAGCTGTCTGCAGCCCAGGTTTCCTCCCACCAGAATGAACAGCCTGGCTGGATGCGTGGGTCAGCAGCTGGGGCATCATTGCTGCAGGGTTTTTGTTCTGCCTCTCTTTTCTCCTGCTGCTCAGAATGTGCAGAAGGTGTTTCTGCTCTGGGAATGGGATGAACCTGTCCATGCCTGGCTGGATGCAAGTGCTCCCAGGTCCAGGTCCTCCAGAGCTGGTCTTTCCAAGATAGCCTTGGCTTGAGAACCTTCCTTGGGCCAGAGAGATGGCCACTAGCCCTCTTGTCCACAACCATCCCCTCTGGTCTGGGACAGAAGGACAATGTCTGCCCATGCCAGCAGAGACTAGGGGGGGGCATAAATCCTACTGGGCTGGTGCAGAAAAGAGGCTCTGATCCTGCTTTCCTGCATCTGTCTTGTCCCAGCCCTGGATCTCCTCTCCATTGTCACCAAGCAGAAATTACTGTTGCTGGGGTGATGCTGAGATTTATTTTCTCTGATACCTTCCATCGCAGCCCCAGGAGAGGAAAATTCCACAGGGATCCATCCTGAGCACAGGCTGGGATTTGAGTTTGAACTAGAAGGTTAAAAAAGAGCTGTACTGTCCTGGATTGTGGGTTGATGTGACCGCGTGTCTGAAAACAGTTCCAGTGGCTTACAGGGCTAAGAAACAAGAGGGGCATGGAAAGAGTAACTTGCCTTCTGCTTTGTAAGAGCATTTACTGAGCATCACACCCTCTGGACCATGAGGCACTTTTGTCAAGCAGCAGCTGGGCAGTGTAGGTGCTGACCTGGGATCTGCCTGGGCTGGGATTGCACTGAGGTGCTGATGCTCTTGGTGGCCAGGAGCTGCTGCTGGTTGCGTGGGCTGTTTGTCCTCCTCCAGCCAGGCTGTCTTGGGGGTGCTCTCAAAGTTCTCCCTGAACGTCACAGACACATGTCCCTGTCTAGTGCCCTGGCAATCCCCTCTCCCTGGAGACAGCCAGCCAAGCAATCTGGCTCAGTGTCCTCACATACTTGAAAACAGGGAGAAGGGCCTGCTCCAAACACTTTTTGAACTGAGCAGCACCGCCTGCATCCAGGCATCCATCCCCAGATCCTTTCTGGAAAGTCTTCAGCTGCCTGGGGAGCCTCATGTTCCTCGCTGGCTCAGCCCATGGTCCTTCCTGCTCACCCTCCACATCGCCCTCTCCTCCACCGCCCAGCTCAGCAGCACCTCCTGCTCCCTCAGTGGTCTTTCCCCATTTTGGTAGGGTTTTTTTGTTAGTTTGGTTTCCTCCTGAGGAAGACAAGCCCTGCTGCAGCCTCATGGGTGATCCAGAGCCACAGAGGGGCAATTCAGCAATGTACTTCCTTTCTCCCAGCCCCTTTGTGTTCACCAGCCTCCTTGGTGGCTCCCAGCAGGAATGCTGTGATTTTTGGCACCCTGCACATCAACAGCTCCACTGAAAGCCTAGACTAAGGCTTAGGGAGGAATGAAAGGCTTCACCAATTTTAGGTGAATTGCTTGTGATGCTCTTTAAAACAGTTGATGGGGAAATACCAGAGCAAAATGCTAACCCCTGGCGCTGCCGGCAGAAGAAAAGCTCACAGATAGAGTCGTGTCACCAAAAAAAGGACCCACCTAACAGGAGGGAAGGTGGCCTCTGCCTGCTGAAGAGAAGTGAGGGCTCCGTTTTCTTCTCTTTTTGGGATTCCCTGCAGAGTCCAGTTCCCCATGCATCCCTGTGGATGTGTGGTCTCTCTTATAAACCTGCTTTCCTGATGGAAAAACTGGCCTCAGGAGCTACTGGCAGGGAACGAATGCCTGTGGTTTTGAAAACAGTTTGTCAAATTTCATCCAGCAATTCTGAATTAAATGAGTGAAATAAGTCAGTCAGAGTGCAACAAAGCAGCAGTTCACATGCTGTATGTACAGGGTGCATAAGCTTTTCAATTTTTAAAACCTTTAATTTAAAAATATTTCTCTAGGTGTTTATTTCCATCATCTCTTTTCAAACCTGTTTTACTATGTGTTCTGGAGAGCAACTCATTTGCCATCACGTTGCTGTGCTTTAAGCTGAAAAAAGCTGGAAATCTCCTTTTTTCTTTGCTGCCACCAGGCAGGCTGTGCCACCTCAGCCACCAGCCCAAGCGAAACCGCCTCGTGGCGAAGATGCTGGCCGGGTTGATCATCACCTGAACTCAGCCCTGGGCACCCAAACTGCTGACTGGGGAGGGGGGAGGACGTTTCCTGAATTTCCGAGGGAGCCACTCCTCCGGAAAAGCCCCGAGCCTGGTGTGGGAGGGGAAAAAACCTCCTTGGAGATCAGAGAGGGAATGGGGGGGGTGTGCCCCTGGTGAGTAACCAGGCTGGCGAATTTCCGAGGTTACTCATTAACTGTGGGCGCTGATGTGGAGATCGGTGTTTGGTAACCACGGCGTGTTTGTCCCTCTGATGTGCCCCGGCTGGGAGGACAGCCCGGCACGGGAGGTGGCACCTCACCCACCTGCCGCCTCGGGCCGAACTTGCAGCTGGAAAAACCAGTATATTCCTACCAGACACAGACTGGGAAGCATGCTGCTTTTTCTCTGTGCTTTGCCTTTCTTTTTCTTTCTTTCTTTTTCTTTCTTATTTTCCTCCCCTTCCCTCCACCTTTGCCCCTCTTTAAACGATTTTTCATTTTCCTCCTCTTATTATTTTCCTTTTCTTCTCCCTCTTTCTCTCCTCCTTCTTCTTTTTCTCTTTTTTCTTCTTTCCTTTTTTCTTTTTGTTTTTTTCCTTTCTCTCATTTTCTCCTTATTGTTCCTGTTTCCACCATCCCCCTTTTTCCTCTTTTCCCTTTTCCCCTTTGTTTCCTCTTCCCCTTTTCCCCCTTCTTTTTTCTTTTTTTTTTTTTTTTTTCCAGACCGTGGGGAACAAAGGCACCATTTCTCTGTAGGGAAGGTGTTGGTTTGGGACCAGCCCTCCCCAGCTTGATCTCAAAAGGGCTACTCTGACCTTACCTGCTGGGCAGGTCCCCAACAACCCACAGTTTTTTGGAAATCACCTGGTTTGTTCACAGGGCGTTTCCACCTTGGTGCCTCAGCTGGTCTGGGCTAATTAACCAGCTGAAGAAATGACCAGCATCAACGCAGGAGACTAATGGCCCTTATGTCTTCATCACATATTATTGCAACTGGAAGAGGGGACTATTTTTGTCAGCTTCCTGCTGATGTTGCGTCCCCCACAAAGGCTGGGCTAGCTAAAAGAGACTTTAAAAAAATCAGTTGAGTTGAAAAATAGTGAAAACCAGTTTTAAAATTAATTTTAAAATAGCCTTGTAGAGCCCTAACTCATCCCAGTGCTGGTCACTCTCTCCAGCTGCTGCTTTCATAATATCCCACACCAGCCTATTCCACTGGTGTTTGGAAACGACCCAACATCCCATGTTTTTTCCCTTTGCCACCACCTGTTACCCTATGTGGAATCAAGGGCCCTTTGCAGGGGGGTTAGGGTAGTGTTGCAGCAAAGTTGGTTTTGTCCAGGCTCTTATGACCTGCTTCCCAGGGATCTTCCTGGGAGGATGTCACACCTTCAGGTGGCAGGAGCTGAGGCTGCGCTTGGGTCTGAGTTGACAGCAAAAGCTGTACAGGAAAAGCACTTTTTGTGCAACTTTGGGTGCTGCTCCCCAGCCTGGGACCTTACACCACTGACAGAGGAAGACCTAGGAAGAGAGTTTGCCATAGGTATGTGCCACAGCCCTGGTGGCTCAGGACGTGGACCCAGGAGATGTCATGGACCTCAAACACAAAGCCCTGTATGACCAGCAGTAAGTGCTTCGGGAGGGGGGATAAACTGTACCATGGAATACAGGCAAGGCAGAGATGGGGACAAAAGCCTCGCTACCCCAAGCAAAGGGAGGGCAGGGGCTGCAGGAGCCCTGGGCCAACATGGTTAAGAGGTCAGCTGGCCAGTGGGGTTGGAGGCCTGTCTCCCACCACTGGGCCCATCTGCTGGGAAATGCCTGCAAGCAGTAGGTTTCTTCACAGGCAGTGACATTCATGTCCATCTCATCTCACAGGTCAAAACTCAGAAGATTGTGGTCTTTCAAGACAGGATGGGCTTTAGGTGTCCCAACCAGGTACCATCTTACCAGGTACAAAAAAAGAGCAAGGGGTGTGCTCACTTTATACAATTTACTGTCATCTTCAGCACTGTTTATGCTGGTTTAGGCACATTACATCTGGGCATAGTCACACAAACAGCTGAACACAAACATCTGGGCTCAAAGGGCTACAAAGATGGGCTCCATGCAAATAGGAGATGCTCTGCAATCAAGGATGGGAGTCTTTAAATCAAGACCTACATTGCACATGGATCCTGTAGTTTTCTCCCACTGAGGTTAAATAATGGTGTCCGTGGACTCCTGGATCAGGATAAAGAAGGAACAGGTGCCTTTAAGGCATCTGAAAGCCCAGATAAATGTCACTTTAGCTCTCCCATGCAACACATCTTCTTACACAAATCTTGCAGGTATGCAATTTATGCTATAGTCTGTAGAAATTCCACAAAAAGTGAAGTCTAAACTCTGTATCAGTTTTATTATTACCAGCAACATGGGTAGAGCACTCATCATGATAAACCGGAATGTGATGGCATCACTCATTGAAGACATCCCTGAGCACACACAAGAGGATTAGCAGCCAAATCAATGAAATGCAGCTGTGATCAAGGAAAGCCAATTCCATATTTAAGGAAAACACCAGCTCCTGAGAAATCCCTTACATTTAGTTGTATCTAAGAGCATAATTGCATCTTTGGCCCCAACAGGCCTCAAATCAATCTGGCTAATGTGTGACACAAAGAAATGGGAATTAAACTGATGCTTATCTCTGGTAACTAAATACAGGGATCTTGTCCTACATAATGTATATATAAATAATAGAGTGGCCCCTGCAAGCACCGCACTGCCAGCTCACTTGGAGGGACAGAGCCATTCAGATGGGCTCCCAGGATACATCCCTAGGCATTTGGCTGGGAGCCTTCCTGAGCTGTAAAGAATAACATGACTTTTGAAACCTGTTAAAAAAAAAAGAGCTTATCGGTGGCATTACTGTTTTTCCTAAAAAATACTCTCACCTTTGATAAAAACCTTGGTTTTGCAGCAGCATTTAGCTGCTGACCATGTTACCCTTTTTTTTTTTTCTTAATTATTTCTAGTTAGCATGGTCATGAGTGAGCTCCTGATTTCTCATCCTCCTTTAGCTCTTCCCATTTGCTTTTGGTGCTTAAGAGAATAATGAATAGTTGACAGAAAAACATGAAATTCTTCAGTCACTATGATTTTCTAAGAAAGAAAAAAACCCAACAACTAATGCCCAGCGTGACTTTCCCTCTCTTTTCATGCAGCAATGCAATCACTAGAGGGAGGTAGATGGTAAATTTATCAATTCCAGGCTTTCAGCCACTATATGCTGCCTTATAAATGACAGCAGAGCAGTTGTAAGTAGGCAGCCCTGGTACAGAGCTGGGACGAAATTTGAGCACTTTCTGAAATTAGCTGGATTTTGGTGACTGTCCCTTTGATGGACCTGCCTACATCGGTGATCCCCAAGGTGGCTCAGCAGCTTTGGAGCTGCCTGGATGCTGAGGGTCATGTCTGTCAGGTCCATCAGTTTGTCCTGGGAGAGATTCAGCCCAGTCCTGAGAAACCAGGAACGTAGGAGCGGCTAGAGAGAATGAGACCCATAATTTGGGGTTTTTGACCTCACGGTGCTGTTTGTCTGTACAACTTAGCACAGGCCAACATGAATGTGCCCACCAGCCTTCCTCCAAAGGATACTTTTGGGTCAGATGGCCCCAACATAAATAAGAAAATCAGTAACTACTGATGTGCTGGTTTGGTGTGGCACCAGTTTTGTAGTGGGGAAAGGGCACCTGTGAGAAGCTGCTGAAAGCTCCCCCAGCTCCAAAATTGCAGCCACACCTCTGGCTAGGGCCATTAGAGACAATGGATTTGTGTCTGTGATTAACATATTTAGGAAGGGGAAACCCTTCTTGCTATAAGACCTCAGGGCAAAGGAGAGGGGGAGATAAGAGCAGAGGTGAGAGCAACTCAGCATAGATAACAAGGTCAGTGAGGAAGGAGGTGCCCAAGCTGAGGTTTCCCTGCAGCCCATGGTGGGGCACAGTGGGGCAGCCTGTGAAGGATCATGGTGGGGCAGATGTGGACCTGCATCTGTGGAGGACCTCGTGCCAGGGGAGGTGATTGTGACTGCAGCAGGCTGGGACTCTGTGGGAAGCCCACGCTGGAGCAGTCTGCTCCTGAAGGACTGCACTTGGTGGGAAGGACTGATGTCAGAGGGCTTCGTGGAGGACTCTCTCCCTTGGGAGGGGCCCCGCAGTGAAGCAGGAGGGAGACTGTGAGGAATCCCTCTCCCTGAGGAGGAAAGACATGCAGAAAACAACATGTCATGACCTGACTCTAAATGCCATTCCCTGTCCCCTGTCCTGCTGGGGGGAAGGAGGTAGAGAAATCACGAACAAAGTGATTTGGGCTCAGAAAGAAAGGAGGGGTGAGGTATTTAAGCTCTGTTTTTTGGTTTTGTCTTTGTCCTGTTTACATATGATTAGCGATGAATTACATTGATTTTTTTTCCCAAGTTGAGTCTGTTTTGCCCGTAATTGGTGAGTGAACCGTCCTTGTGTTCTTGTCTCGACCCATGAGCTTCTGGTTGGCTTTTCTCCTCCCCATCCCACCTTTGTTCTCAGCTGGGCCTAAACCATGACAACTGAGCACAAGGATTTAGTCAAAAGGGCCGAGCAGCCTAAGAGACAATTTATGTTTTTATGGAAATACTTGCTGTAAAACTAAAAAAAAATAATACATAGCAAGCAAACAAACAAACCCTATACGTAATAATTGCTCACTTAAATACTTACATACTGGCAAATTAAAAATAAACTCAGCCTTACCATATATTTAGTCATCTCCACCATCTCCTAAGCTAAAATCAAGCAAATGCTCCTGTTCTTCTCGAAGTCTAAATGATACTTTAGGGATCTTGCCACTTTGCAACAGGGCATCCAGCCAGGATGCTTATCTTCCAGGGTTTACATCAAGGTCACACAACCCTACTTTGTGTTCACAGGGCAAACCCCATTTACATGGTGAGTGTGGAGGGGAGTTTGCAGGTCTGTCCATGCCTGCTGTAGGACAGCGAGAGGGAATCTGGGGCACTGTGGACATGTGTAGTTACAGACACATGGTCATGGGAGGAAGAGGTTTGTGTTGCAGGAAGGATCACAGCCTCTTGCTGGCCATTTGGCCATGGGGACCACATGTGGTATGGGCAGGAAAGCTTAAAAATCAGGAGCTGGGACCTGGTCAGTTGCTGTGAACAACATTGCTGTGAACCCTGCACAGCTGAGAAGGTTTGATGTGCTGCTTGTTTTGACCCACAAAAAGAAGATGTATTTGTCCCTGAACATCCATCAGCCTGTCAAGCTGTGATGACTTAGAAGAAAGAAAGGATTTTTTTTTCTTTTATTTTGCTAAATGATGATTGACATTTAAAAGGAATATTGTCAAAGTCACATGTCAAACAGCCTGTAACGGCCTTATCTGCGTGGCCCCTAATGACAAGTTAGACTACTACAGCTGAAAGAATTTTAAGCATCTAATAATTTACACATCATCACCTGGGCTATTTGCTTTCCACACTTCACTAAGTGTAGATGAGGAGAAGACCTGCTTGTGTTTCAAGATGGTTTCACCTGCTTCCCTCAGTCCTGCATCAGGATAGTGCAGCCCCAAGGGAGATCCCAGCCTTCAGCAGAAGCTAATTAAAATGTTGGGATGAAAACACTCACTTTTGATTAGGGTGCTTTTTGGTTGGTTTTTTTTTTCCCTTCAGTTTTTTTGTTTTGTTTTGTTTTTAAAGGACAGGCAACTTGGACCCTGCTTCTGGGTCAGGTTGGAGTATCAGCATCACTTCAATTCCAGTTTATATAGTGTTACACGTTATAAAGGAATAATGCCTTCTCAGCAGAACAGTCAGAAACACTGGATGGCCAATTGGATGAGCAGGTCTGTTCCTAACGAGCTATAGCTGGCCTCATTTAAATGATTTGTTAATTGCTATCACAGGGTAGAAGGGCAGTATATGAGTGAGTGTGCTCTGAGACTCACCCTTTTGGTGCAGGGATGTGTTTTAGAGATGGGCTGGGAAAGTTGGCGATTCTGGATTTGTTGTGTCTGAGGGAGAGATTTTCATTTTCTTTTTTGGTGTCATTTTAATGCTGCATCTCTGGAAAGCCTCTGCAATGAAAATCTTGCCCTCCTTGATGCTTCTGACCCTGCTTCTGGTGTCCTGGGTGTGGGGAATGGCTGCTGGAGGGCAGGCTCCGGGGCTGATGCTGAGCTCTGGTTGCAGTGCTACCAGCTGTGGTTCTGCTGCTGGTGCTGCCCCAGGGGTGAGTGATGGGAAGCAGGGACTCAGTTCCCTATAGGAAACTCCCTTCCTGGGTGCAATGTCCAGCCTGATTACAAATCCTTTTCTATTCTGCATGGCCCCTGTGGATTAAAGCCTATTGGGGCTTTGCTTGCTACATTTTGGGTTTGGGTTTTTTTTTGTACTGATTGTGATCTAACAGCATAAATCAAGCAATGCTTCTGAAGGCAGGGAATGGTGGGTATTTATCACATGGGAAAAATGAGGTGGCCTAAGGGCTTGGTGCAGGTGAAACACTAAGCTACCAGGGCACGGTGAACTTGGCTCTTCCTTCCTATTGAGTTTAGTCTGGGATATCTCTGAGGAGTGTTACAAGCATGGACAGTGGTACTGAGGTCTGCAGTCAGACTCTCTTTTCTTTACAGGCATGTGGGTCCTCTGGGGAATATCAGAAGGTTAAACCAGGTAAGAGTTAAATCTCAGACCAAGTGTTTGTTTGTTTGTTTGTTTTGTTTTTGTTTTTTCCCCCAGCCTGAACAAGTCCTTTCTAGAATTTTCTGGGCACATCCAGCCATGGAAAGCCAGGAGCAACAGCCTAGCCCCAGGCTGGCATGGAAAGGGAAGGGAACACAGCTGATACCAAGTGCTGGGGAAGGGAAAAAAATCAGTGCTACTGTGGGAGATAATATCATAGAATCCTAGGGGTTGGAAGGGACCTCGAAAGATCATCTAGTCCAACCCCCCCGCCAGAGCAGGGTCACCTAGAGCACATCACACAGGACCTCTATGTACCTCTGTCTTACAGCTGCCAAACCTCTACCATAGAGCAGGACCCTGGAGGCAGGAGCAAGTGTGCTGTAGCAATCACTGTTGGGTATCAATTAAAACAAGTAGCAAAAGTTAAATCCAAACTTTAATCGTGCTTCTGTGGGGTAAACCTATTGCTGGCTTGTAGCTCTTCTAGCTTTCAGATAGTGGTTTGGAGAACACCCTGTTTCTTCCTGCCTGAGGGAAGGTGTTTCCCACTTTGAGGGCTAAATTAGCTATAGTGAGATGTTAATGTTGCTCATTCTAGTGAGGCTCTGAGGGTTTTTTGCTTGACTGAACCCTTTAAAGCAGGGGATGAAAACACCTTCGGGGAGCAGTTCCTCCCAGCTCTGCAGGTGTAGAAACAACAAACGCTGCCTGTGTGCTGAAACCAAACTTATTAAGCAATTGTTGCTTTTGTAACTTGTGCTGATGTGGCAATTCCCTGAGCTTTGATCCTGAAACCGCCTGACCCTGCTGATGGGGACCTGCCTCCCTTGGACCAACGTCCCCAGCTGTGGGGGTGTGCTGTGACCTCTGTGCTCCTGCACTGCCATGTCAGGGGGGACTTAGAGCATGAGCATGCCTTGCTCTGGGGTGGTAGCAGTAGGGGTACAGCCTGGCCTCTTTGTGGGGCAGGAGGTGGTGGTGGTGGCCAGGGCTTCTCCAGCTGTTTCAGCCCTCTGAATACTCTGGAGCAGTATGTACTGGTGGGGGAAGCACTGATGGGGAGGGGGCTTGGGGTAGGTTGCTGGCAGGTGTGGATGGAAACAATCTCTGGGGCTGGAAGGGCAGCAGTTTTAGGTGCATCCTGGGCTGATGCATAGGTGCATGCTCGGGTAGCCTCCTCCCCTTGACCTCAGGACCTGACACAAGGTTCCTTGTGTCAGGTTCTCCTGCTAGAGGATTTGCACTTTGCTTACGAAATGCGAGTGGGAGGTAGCAAAATGGGGGGATAAGAGGCTTGAAAATAATATCTAGATGTAAGAACTACTAGCTCTCAGAACTAGAGATGGAGGAAAACTTGAGGTTGTTGCACTTTGTCTTCCAGGGTCAGAGTTTCCTTGGCTATTGGCACATGTACCTATAAGAAGCTGCCACAGAGTCCTGAAGGACAAGTACGGGGAGTTTTCTCCTCCAGCATACCATGGTGATTCCCCCATAAACTTTTGGTGCAACTGGACAATCTGGGCAGGCTCCAGAAAACATATAATCATTTATATCCAGGGCTTTATCACTAGGGAGAGTTGCAACAATAACGAGGACAAAATCCTATTTGAAGGATTTTATTCACTGGCGGAAAACAGTGTGGTTTATGCTTGCTGGAAAAAGGAGACATATGTTTTTGCCACTTTTGCTCAGGCTGTCCAAGTTGTGTTGCTGAAGAGATACTTGCCAAACTGCAGGGAGATGCAATTTAAAGGGAAGTACTACATCTTCCAAGACCAGGAAAGTGAATCCTCCTCCAGAGATGGTGTGGTTTCTGAAACTCCTTCTCTAAAACTGCCAAAGCAAGATGGTATTTTTCAGTCTGGATGGGCTAGAGACCTTAGAGATGTTCTGGGCTTCAAGACCACACATAGCGCTGGGAGCCTTGGCAAGACCATGTTGTTGAGCGATGGGTCACTGCAGAGAAGAGAGAGCATGCTGGATAGTGTGGCTTTTGGAAGTCCTGTTGAGCTTTTCCCACGGGAAGGTGCAAGGGCACTGCTCCTGGAAACAAAAGCTCCTTATGTGCTGGGGTCTGAGCTGCAAGGAGATCTGAGATGCTGCAAGGATGCTCAAGGCAGGGAAGAACCTCTGGACATAATTCCTACTGCAGTGCAGGATACCTGGGGACAGAGTCTGCCTGTGACTGGGGAAACTCCATTGCTTGGTGCCTTGCATGTAGTGGAACCTTTTTTGCAGTCAGCAGACGTGGGTCTGGAGAAGAGGCAGTCTGTCCTGCACCCTACCCTGAGGCCAAAAGTCCTGGGAGACCTACAGTTTGCTATTAAACCAACACACACAAGTTGGCTGGACTTGACTGCACATCTGGAGTCTTTGTCCCCTGGCAGAGGAGAAAGCAAAGACAGCATAGATATCACCATGTACCAAGGGCTCAGCACCATCAGCTTAGAGAAGGATGAAAGCCATCCCAAACTGAGTGTCTTGGCTGACAGCACAGTGAGTGGTGATGCTGATGGCCTTGCAAAGGGCCTAATGCCCAGCCTGAGTGGCCCATATGAAGCGGTAGACAGGGACCACTCACATCTGCTACCTGAGAGAAGCCAAAGATGCCAAAGCAGTTTTGGGGATTTGTCCATGACTCAATCTGAGCTGGAAACAACCAGCTTCCAACATATGAAGCTCATGAGTATTTCCCCTCTGGAAAGTCTTAGGGGAGTTCTTCAGGACAAAACAGTGCTGCATCCCATAGCACTGTGGGACAGCCTCCAAGAGCATCCTCATTTGCACGGCCAGAGCAGTCATGTCCTGCAGTCAGCCCCTACAGACCCTGGTAGCCTTTCTGAAAATTCCCAAGCACATGACTGTCCATCTGCAGAGAAAGTTTGTATGTCTTCCTTGGGTGTAAAAAGCTGCTACCACCAAAGTGACCGAGCTGCACAGCAGAGGTTGGTCATACCCCCTTTGCCAACAGGGCTGAAGCATCTTCCCACAGCCACGTCCACCCTAGGGAGAGAAACAATACCCTTGCTTGTGGTCTCCTGCTCAGAACCTGTCCCTGCAGACTTTGGCTCTACCAATTTAAACCCTGAATCACATCTTCCTCCAGAAGTGGGGCCCATGTCCAGGGCTGTCTTCTCTCCACCAGCTACTTTGAATTTGGACCCCATCAGCCTCAGGAAAAGCGCAGGCATCTCGCTGGCAAGCCCAGGAGAACAGGAGGTGGTCTCCCTTTCACCACCTCCCCATCTGTCAGTAGCCTCTGAACTGGGCACAGATGAGTACCCTGAACACCTTGGCCCTGGGATGACAAAGCTGGTGCTGAGGGAGGCAGATGGCCAGCTAGGAGAAACCTCAGCTTCTGTGGGCTTGGTGGCCAAGGTTTCCTCCCTAGCCTCCATCACTGTACCAAGGCCTGGTATGGGGCTTCCTTGGCCTGACAATAAGGTGAACAGTGGCTCTGAGACAGCACCAGCTTCCCTGCCCATTACCTGGGAGGTGAGGAGAAAGGAGCACAAGGTGCATCAGGGCACGGCTGCTAGCAAGAAACCGGCTTCTGCCTCCGTCCTTGAGGAATTTAATATAGAGAAAACGTTCAAAGCTCTTCAAGAGGGTGCAGAAGAGCAGAGAAATGCCTCCCCCAGAACTACTCCTGCACACCCTGGTCCTCCTGTGGCCTGGTGGAGAGAAACAACGTCAAGAGACCAGAAGCTTCAGGAACCCTCTGATCCTGTATCCAGAAACACCCCAGTGCCAGGAGTACAGCAACAGAGACATGCTGGTAGGTCTCCTAGTACTCAATATCTTGTTGTAAGCCATCTTTAGAAGGCAGAAGTGTGATCTGGGGGTAAGGACAGGGCTGTGTTTATCACTTGCACTCCAAGCCTGGCAAGTGTAGCCCCAGTTGTCTGGGGAGGGGAAGACTTCCAATAAGTGGTCCTATTGGCCAAACCCCCATTGGAAGCCAAACCACTTAATTCAAGCTACTGAAGGCTGGATGGGCTGCAAAGGACCGGATCCCTGCAGAGAAGCAGGGAGCTTGGGCTCAGCTCCAATGGCAGAACTGAAGTGTAGCTGAAGCTATAGAATATCTTGCAGCAGGGGAAGGATTTAAAGGGGAGGTGTCTTCTGTGCAATTTGCAGTGCTTCTAGAAGCTCTTATATCCATGTCCTAGTGTGTACAATGACCATTGACTATGCACTTCCTTTCCCATGTGTCAGAGCTAGGACGTCCCTGGGCAATGGAGTTCTTCCCTCTCAGCAGCTGCCACCTCGTCTTCCAGGATAGATCTGGGGTGTTTTACCTGCCACTGAATGCTGACATTAAAACCAACATCTGGTGCAACTGGACCATCTGGGCAGGCCCCCAGAAGCACATTGTCATCTACATCTGGGGGTTCCAGGGCAATGAAGGCTGTGGCAAAAATGAGGACAAAATAATCTTCCAGGGGGTCTCATCAAGTGTGGAAACAAAAGTGGTGTATGCCTGTCACAGCCGAGGTACTCTGACCTTTGCTACACAAGCTACTGCAGTCCATGTACTATTTCTATCAGGGAGTGGCTCCCTAAGCAGTGAATATGGACATTTTAAAGGGCAGTATTATGTATTCAGAGACTCTGAAGCTGTGGGCTCTTCAAATTACACCATAGCCCCCCAACCTGTCCAGGAGGTCTCCAAAAAGGGGAGCTGGAGGACAGTGGTAACAAAAGGTTTATTGCCCATGCTGGGAGTCTCTCCAGGCCCATCAGCTGCACCTGCTGGTGACAGGATTCAGCCTGAGCTTGTAAGCCCAGATGAAGAGGCCCGGTACCCTCCAAGTCTAATGGAAAATGCTCAGTCTGGTGCTAAATTCAGTAAGCTTGACCTGAGTAAGCATGATCAGCTGCAGGATGAAACTAGCCTGGAAAGACAACTTAAGGATGGTGTCACTGAAGGCAGAGAAACCAAAGATGACATGTTGGTGGAGCTGGCTCCAGCTGGGCATAAAGCTGAGCCATCTGCCTTGGAGACTGCAAAGCAGGGCATAGACCCAGTGTCTGCTGTGGTCACTGTAGTCCCTCACTCAGTGGGTACCTCTTCCTCAGAGGCACCCAGCCACCATGTAGGTGTCTCTGTGAAATCATCTAGCCTGGACCAGTCCAGCAACGGCCTGTCAGAAGAAGTGGTTGGTGCTGCACATCACACACAGATGCCAGTGCTGGAAGAGCCACTGCTAAATATGAGTACAAAATCTTCTCTCTACCCCTTTCCTGGGGTGGCTGCTGGAGATACTGTGTCTCTGGGAGAAAGGAATGAAGAGCTCCTTGGTAAGTTGTTTTTTGGGCTATTCGTGGCTGAAGTGATACCTCACACTGTGCAATTTCCATTTCCAGTCATACAGCACACTCTTAAGAGGTTTTATTTGTAGACATGGCTCTTACTTTCAGTTGCTTCATGTGGTAGCACTCTTGACTCCTTCTGTATCCAAGGAAGGTGGTATTTGAGAAGACAGAGTTCTCTTCTAACATGGATGTATATGAGATGATGCTCCTCTTAACACAGAGAGGCTAGTTCCTAATACAAGTGCTCTGAATTGTCCATGGAGGAGCCGGCCTCTCAGCTATGACTTTATACCCAAAGCAGGCTGTGAATGCTGATCTTGGTTTTAGACAGCTCTGACTTGCACTGACTCCTACGGCTGTAGCCTGGCACGGTGCTTCTAGCCATGAAAACTGAGTATGAGGTCCAGAAGTTAGAGGGAGGAGGGGAGAAAAAGAAAGACTTTTGTCTCCTAAGAAAGTTTAAGAGCTGATGGTAGACTTCTTTTGTTGAAATATTTAGCCAATGCTATGTGTTAATTTCTGCCTGAAAACAGAAGAAAAGGCATTTTCAATTGGTCTTTCCTCTCCTGCAAACTGTTCTTGCCCCTTCATTGTTGATGTGGGGAAGAGCTGATTAAGTTATTTTGCAGTTGCTGGCATCTAATACACAAGATGCTTTGTTCCCTTGTGGTCCAGCTCAGCTCTGTTGGTTGTAGGAGCTCTGGTGGCTTCACAGGGTTAATGCTTCATCCCCTTTCAGAAAGGGTAATGTGGCTTGTTGGGTAACTTCTTTCTAAAGAGCACTCCCCGCTGTAGAGCAAAGCAGACTGTATTTAGAGCTCGATATTTAATTTTGGTACAAGGAATACAGGAAGGAGTTGGCACATGTCACTCTTCTTGCAAAGTGACATATACCTAATGTACTTCCTGTCCCCAGTCAGCATGCTGTGGGTAGCAGCCTGATTCTTTCCCTTGCTCTGACAGATCTGGTTTCTGCCCTGGCGTCTCAGGAGAATGACACAGCACTGCAATCCCAGCACCACCCTGGAGGTGAGTGATGCAGAGTTAAACATGTCTTAAAACACTGCCTCAAGTTGTGTGCTGGTTGGTGCTATGAGTGGGCATCACCTGCTCATAAAGTTTGGAAAGGAGTGAAAGGTGCATCTGAGTGGTAACTGCTCTGAAGATTTTGGTTTTTAATAAAACACTGCTACCCTGCAGGTGTGCTTTGGCCACTTTGCACTTATCCTGGAGAAGCCTGAGCGCTCATGCTAAACCTGACATAAATGCTGGCTTGTTTGAATTCAAGCATTACTTGTTGGCTGTTTAAAGATTTTTTTTTTTTAAAGATGAATGAACCTTGCTTCCTCAAATATACTCTAATGGGTGTCTCATGACTATCTGAATCAGAAACCTGCAGGAGTTGTGCTCCTCAGACTGGGGAGAGAAGCCAAACCCGTTTACGGGAGCATTAGCAACTAAGCAGCACAATACTGGGTTTGTATAGTAGAATAAGCCACAGGAACAGTTTGCAAAAAGGAGTCAATAGAGAAGGAGCCTGAGCTTTGAACAAGAGAAATATTCCTGAATAAATTGGCTTTAAACAGCAGACGCTGATAAATCTGTACCAGCCTGGATTTAGCCAGAACATAGCAGTTTGTCTAAGCTGATCCAAAGAGAGATGGGAGAGAGAAATGGGCTTTTAGACTCCATCAGAAATTATTATGATACCTTTGGAAAAGATAGTAGCTAAAGCAATGTGAATGTGATTGGATACACGTTAATGCTTTGTATACTTTTTGCTCAAAGATCAATTCCCATATTCAGCACCAAGCATTAGCTAAGGTTTGTTTTCATCTGTTACTCCACAACTTGTTCTATGTGATGCACTGTCTTACACAAGTGTGTTCTTGTGAAGCTGTTCTGCTGTTGTTGATGTTTAAAGACTAACTTGTTTAAAGAGCCTGTTTGTGTTACACAAACTTAAACATGCTAGGATCTTGTATCTTCTGGTAGATGTGCTGTTTGAAGTAACTATTGAAATCAAACCCAAGGACTGGATTCCTCGTGGTGGAAGTGAGCTCCAAAAGGGTCTTCTTGAATCTGTGAAAAATCACGTAAGTCTGGGCACGAGGAGGGGCAGAAAACCAAATATTATGTTGCAAATCTTCAACTGCTAGAGACCATGCTGTGCCCTTCTTTCCAGGGATTTTCTGTTAAAGGCACATGATGAAGCAGCATCCGAGTTGCTTGTGCTGGTTGTCATCTGAGGCTGATGGTTTTTAGCTGCTGCAGCCCTGCCTGGGGCTGCACCATCACAAGGCAGCAGAAAAGCATTGCAGAGAGAGGGATACAACAAACCCAGGCCTGTAACTTTCCTCTAGAAACGGGGCAGCCCTAGAAGAGGGCAAATGTATGAGCATCTGCTTTCAGGGCTACCCCTGAACTTTCCTTTCTGGATGCAAACAGGAGAGAGACCAGGGTTTCAGCCTGGTGCCTGGCCTAGAAAGCTGCCATCCATCCACTGCTGCTCTGTGATGGTTTAGAACCCAAGCACTTACCTGGGGCTACTATTGCCCTTCTTTTACCCAAATAATCTTGTGTGCTTGGGGGGTTGAACTGAAGCTAAGCAAATGGGAACAGTTAGTATTCTCTTAAAGAAAATGTAAGTTCAGAGCAGTGGGCTATGGGACATCTAATGCATCCCAAGTGGTTTGTGATGGGGAAGAAGGTGGGGAGGTAGACTGAGAAATGGAACTGTTTGCTGCCATATTCCTGCCTATCAAACATCAAATCAGCACTGGTCACTCTTCCTTTGCAGATCCAGGAGAACCTGAAACTTTCTGCCAAGAGAGTCAATGAAATAAAGTTGAAGGAAATAAAAAGGTAGAGTTACTGATGTGCTGCTAGCTTGGCAGGTGACTCTGCTATAAGCTGGAATACTTCTTGGTTAGCAGTGGCTTGGGCTCTTATTCTCCTTTCCCAGGCAGACACCCAGCCTTGCTCCTCTCCTGTTGCCTGTAACTTGTCCTGAAAGTAGAAAAAAATTATCTGCTTTCTAGAGGAAAGGTGATGAAAATTTGTGTTTAGTGCTGGCTAGAGCCTTTATAGGTCTAAGATGGATTTAAGCTCTGGACAAAATTAGGATACTCACACCTGCTACCACAGTGTCTGCTGGAGAAAGCTGCTGGAAGCTGTCAGAAAGGTCCCTGCCACAATTCATGGAGGCTGACCCAGAGCTGCAGGTTGCCATGGCAATTCACTTTACATGAACACCTAGTCACTTCAGCCTATCTCTAAGTAAGGAGCCATTACTGGGCTTTCTTGTTCTCTTGATCCAAGTACAAAGCTGCCTCTTGTCACAAATAATTTGTACAAGAGCCTGCAGCACCACAGTCTGTGTGGGTGGGAGGTCAAAACGAGCTTTCAGAGCCAGGCCCGGTGGTGATGCTTCCTTCCCACCTCACCCTGGGCCCTCTCCTGCCCGCAGGACGAGCGATGCCAACCTGCTGCTCACCTTCTGGCTGCACCTGAAGCCAGAGGAGAGAAATGTGTCTCTGCTCCTGCACTCCCAGCTGAAGGAGCTGCTTGGCACCTCGGTAGGAGTGGAGAAGCTGCAGCTTCTTTCGCTGTTCATTGAAGGTGGGTGTTTAACTTTTCCCTGGGATAAACCCTTTCTATGCCAAGGCTGACTCAGCTCACAGGACCTGTTATTCCCCATTACAGATGTAAACGAGTGCAGTGCCGGGGTCAGCCTCTGTGGGGAGGGGGCAGAGTGCTTCAATGGCGTGGGCACGTACCTCTGCCGCTGCAAAAAGGACTATGAAGACCATTCTCCCACCAAGTCTGGCACCCTCTGCATCCGTGCTCCACAAACAGGTAGAGGACAAAGTAGCAGCTATGCCTTCTCCTGCAGCTGGGTGTTTTTCTTGCGTGTGTGAATGATTTGTACAGCACTGCAACCTGCAGTGAGCACATCAGGGTAGGGGGCTCTCTCCTCACCTGGAATCCTACCAGCTGTGCCTCTGCTAACATACGCTGCATGTGATGCTTCACAATGGCATTGCTACTGGAGTGGGGGTTTTAACGTGGATGTGGGAAGGACATTGTAAGGCTGTTTCCAGCTGGTTGTCTCCTTAGGCTTCCTCCTTTGGCTTTAGGAGCTCTTCTCTGGGAGCTGTTTTCAGATATAAGTGAGGCAAATGTGATCCTTCCAGAAACTGAGGGGAGGGAGGAAGAGTGAGGTTTATGCAGCATAGGGGTCCAAGTCAGGAGGAGAATCTTATGCACAAAAAATGGTCTTTTCCAGACACCAAAGGCACCAGCTTTCAGAGCTTAGCTTAAATAGGCATTCAAGGCATCAGCCACACCAGTTAACCAAGTCATGTTAAAGTATCTCTTTGTTGGGTGTAATTCAGTGTGATATCTGTGCTCTCAAAGGCTCTCCTTCAGCAGTACCTGAAGTTCTAATGCTTGCTGCTGTTTCTGGGCTCCTCAGTAGGAGGGATGTGGACATACTGGAGAGAGTCCAGTGAAGGGCCACAAGAATGAGGAAGGCACTGGAGCATCTCTCCTATGAAGAGAGGCTGAGAGAGACGTGACTGTTCAGCCTAGATAAGAGTGGTTTCAGGGGGATCTTATCAATGTGTATAAGTGAGGGTAGGGTGGAAAGTGTCAGGCTCTTCTCAGTCAAGCCTAGTGACAGGACCAGAGGCAATAGGCATGGACTGAAACAAAGGAGGTTCCCTTTGTACATCATGAAACACTTTTACTGTGAAGATGACTGAGCACCAGCATTAGTTGCCCAGGGTGGAGTCTCCATCCTTGGTGATATTCAAAACCTGTCTAGACATGGTCCTGGGCAACTGAATCTGAGTGGGAATGCTTGAGCAAGTGGGTTGGATCAGATGACCTCTGTAGGTCCCTTATCACCTCAACACTTCTGTGACTGATTCTGTGATTTCCCCCTCCCCTGGCCTACCCTGCTCGAGGAAGGCTGTATATGGAAACTCTTGGTAAGGCTCACACTTCTTGGGACCAGTGAGTTAATGCAGCCACCATCACTGAAGCCTTGGAATATTTAGCAGGTGATTAAATTCTGGTGGTTTTTAAGCCACTTGGTATTTGCTGCCATACTCTGCTCACTGGCTGCATTGGCACTTCCAAGTATAACCTCTCCATCAGGCTTAGCCCCTCTTTTTCTAGTCTGTCCCTTTCCTTCCACTGAGGTTCAACTTAGCAGGTGTGAGCCTTTATTCTCCCAGATCATCTGCAGCTCCTGGCCTTGGCTGCTCAGAGTTTGCTGTTATCAGCAGAGCACAGCCAAGGGTGATTTGAGAGTTACCTCTGCTGTAACGTATGTGATCAGCAGACTTGGTCACTCTTTGGAGTGCCCAGTGGTCTCCTGTCACACTGTATAGGTCTTGGTGAGAAAGACCTTGGTGTTCTTGGTTTACACTCAGTGCTCCCCTGACATACTCAATACAAGGTCACAGTCAAGAACCATGTGCCATCTGCTTAATCAGAGCTGGCTAATCCAATTTACCAGAGTAACGGAGCCTCCCAGCTTGAAAAACACTAGTATTCTGCAGTATGTATTCAAAACACTGCTGATACTTTACCAAAGATACTGCTTATCCCTCTGACATTGGAAGTGACTTAAACCTGAATGTGAGCTTGCAGCCAACTTGTTTCTCAGCTCCAAATTCATTAACCAGTTACACAGCCTATTCTGAGGGTCTGGATGTGGTGTTATATTCATCTGTAAATACTTTTATAAATGCATATTTACATCTTGGGCCAAGGAAAGGGTCCCTTTAAGTCTGGGTGGAATTTGGCAATGGCTTTGCTGGGGTAGCACCAGCTCTCTGCTGTTTCTGTAGGCTGGATCTTGGTCTAAATATTTTTTGGGGATGGAGGTTTGGGAGTGATGCTTTGCTCTGGAGGCAGCTGTGAGGGTTTCTGGAGGGCAGCAGGGGAGATGTTGGCCCCTCCTGGAGGAGCACCCACAGCTCCAGGTCTCAATCTCAAGCACTGTGGTCATGATGTGGGGGATGTGGCAGACTTGGTGAGTACAGTGGGGCCACTGGGGCAAGCAGGGTGAGGCTGTGGCCCTTCTCTTTCAGGGATTAGCTTCTTCCTCCTCCATGCTGACATCCTGGTGGGGGCAGCCATCGTGGCTGGCCTGGCAATGCTTGTGGCTGCTGGTGCCCTGTGCAGGTCAGCCAGGTGGGGATTGCACCCCAGGAGAGACCTGAGCCCAGAGGAGCCACCAGCGAGAGCCAGGGAGGAGCCAGAGATGGAGCTGCATGACCTGGAGGAGTGTCTGCGCCTTGACCCCTTCCAGCTGAAGCTGAGGGCCAGGCCCCCTGAGTGGCTGTGGGGAGCCCGGGCCCAGCCTGGCCAGTCATACCACGTCTTCCTGGAGCAGTCTCACCAGCTCTGAGGGGGTCCTGAGGCCCCTCCAAGTTGCTTGTGGCCCTGGTGACCTGTACAGTCACTCCTGTCTTCCCTGGCTGTTTCAAGCCACCAACTGTGCAAACCCTTCTGGTGTGTTTATAGACCACAAATATCCCACAGTCTTCCTCATCTTATAATTTAATTTTTTAAATGTTCATTCAGTTTGGGAAGCAAAGTGCTTATTCCTCACCATCATGCTTCTCCCAGCTTCCCCCTGCAGTGCATTGGAATTAAACACTTTTTTTTTTTTTAAGGAAAAGAGGAAATAAGATGTTTTGATGCTTAATTTCAGAAATTAAAGATTATTCTTGCACCTGTGCTTGGTGCTGCAGAGCTCTACAGGAAGCTCTGACAAGACCTGAGGATCTGTGGCAGGGAACTTCTTGCAGCCTGGCTGGGAAACGCTCCCAGGCTTGACTTTGATTTTCTGGAGGAAACTCCTGGACCCATTATTGCATGTGGATCCCCTGCACTGAGTGATGGGGACAGCATTTTTGGTGCTTGTATGGATGTTGGTTACTGAGATGCTGGCTGCAGAAAGCACCATTACCAAAATCCCACTACTGGCAGTAAAGCACAGCTGCTTTCCCAGTTTGCCCCCTTCCCACCTGCAGGTTTGTAACTTCTTTCTCTGCCTGGTTTAGGGCTTTTAAAATTTGAAATACTTTCCTTCCCCCCCCAACTCTGGGCAGATGTGTGAATGGTGTGGTTGCAAGTGTCCCACTGGAGGGCAGTGTCTGCCACCAAAAACCCGGCAAGGGCTGCTGCTGCAGAGCTGTGCCCCTGAGCAAGGGCTGCCAGCTGCGGGGCACAGCTGGAGCTGGGCGTCCCTGGCTGAAACGGGACCAGTTAGTGCAGCTGGTCTATTCGCGCTTGCTGGCCAGCTTTGGCCAAGACGTGCTGCGGAGGTGTGGGGTGAATGAAGCTGCTTGCACGTGTTCCCAGCTCAGCATTTCGTCTCTGGGGTAAGCTTAGAAAGGGGCTGGAAAAGGCCCTGCTCTTTTTCTCTGCAGGGAAATGGTGAGGATGCTGGTGAAGGAGGAAAAGGAGACCTCAGAGAATTCCCTAGAGTAACACTTTTCCATCCTTCACTCCCTGAAAGCAATTCCTATATCTCAGGATGAGATGAATCACGAGAGAAACAATATTTACAGCATGGAAGGGGATATGCCAAGGAGGGGACTGCAGTACGAACTGGGGCATTATAAATGCCACTGTTGTGCAAAACCAGGTGGAGAGCATGTTACTTGCACTAAGATGATAAAGGAACAAGCATCCCTGATGCTTGGCTGGCAGCTGCACTGCTCCTCCTGTGTGGGGCGGCTCTTGCTCTCCAGTAACAGGCTCACCCAAATCGGCTGATGCTGACGGGGCCCTCCTGCCTGCAGGGATATGCAAAGTAGAATGAACACCTCCCTGCACATGCTTCTCCAATGGCAACTCACTCCAGTGCTGTTTATGGCCATCCAGGTTGGGGTACCAATAAGATAAGACAAAAATAGGCCTCGCAAAGACGTCCTGATCATCGCTTCCTTTGACGTATGTGGAGCAATCAGCTCCTACTGACCGTTTGCTATGCGTGGTTTTCAAAGTATTTTGCAAATGGCAGAGAATTAAATGCAAATATCTCCCTGGGAGACAGATAAGTGTGTGTAATTTTCCATCATAAAGAGAAGGAAACCATTAATGGGTTTGCACAGTGTGTTTTTTTTCCCCATTGAGGTCAAACAGAAGTAGCACAGGCTAAAATAACACTGTCCTTGTCTTGGCCTTGGATTTGGCCAGCCATCTTCTCCCTTTCTCCCTCTTTGCTTCCATGAAGGGGGCCTGGGGGCTTTTCAGGTTGGAAACACCTCTCTATCCCAGTAAGGTAAGGTTTGGACCCTGAAGCCAAGCAACTAATGAGCAGATTGATGCTTCTGCTGACTTCCCAGCTTTTCTGGGAGCAAGGTGAGCCCCACACTGTGCTCCTGTGTGGGAACTGACCTCCTGTAATACTCTGCAGGGCAACAAAAGTGGTTGTATCTTCCCAAGCATGTGGTGCCATCCAGGAGGGAGTCAAAGGTACCAATTTACTGTCCACAGGCCTTTTAAGCAACCATCCCCATGCCAGTTACAAAACCAGTGCATCCCACTCCTTCCTCCAGCCACAGCATATTTTGTCCCATTTTAAGAGGTTTCCTCAAGTTTGAGTATTTCCATCACAAAGCTGCTGGAAAGCATAAAAAGCTGGGTATTTAGTTGCATGTTCACAGTGGGCTGGAGGAAGGGGTGACAAGCATTGGGAATCCAGCTGGTGCTTTCAAGAGCTCATGGCAGCACCACTGCCTTGCTGCTTCTGTAAGTCAGCGCTTCAGACCCAAAGGACTGCTTATATATTTAAAAATACATGTACATACTTATCCATATCTGTCACAGGCACATGATGTGAATGTAGCATGTGAAATAATTCCTCTCTAGGTGATTCCCAGCAGCTTGATCTGAAAATTGCCCTCAGGCTGATGCAGAGCCACCACAGCACAAGGGGGCTTGGGAATGACCCCAGCTGTTTTGGCATGTGCCATTCCCTGGCTTGGCTTGTTCCAGATACAGAGAGGATTTAGGGCTGAGCCAGGCCAGGCAGCACCTGGGCCCTATTACCCACCAAGGAGCTTTCAACAGTGCTTGGCAGGGTGGGCTGCCCCAGCAAATAGTGGGCAGGGAGAGATGCTGTAAAAGGTGATCTTCTGCTGTCTTTAGGGCTTTTCCACTCTCTTTTGAGTGTGCAACTCTGGAGGGAGGCAGCAAGGTGACCTGAGGTGGAGAGGGGCTGCTGCAAGCCCCAGGCCCTCAGGGTTTCCAGGTCTAATTCACACTGTGGTTTCCTCTGTGATTTTGAAGATGACAATGTGGAGGTCTGGGACAGGCATTGAGAGAAAATGCAGACTTACAGATGAGCTTTGTGCTTGGCCTCAAAGGAGCAAGGTTTCTTCTCCTGCCCATGGGCCTGGGCAAGGCAAGGGGTCTTCTCCCCAGGACTGTGACTGCTCTGGGATGAGCAATCCCTGCAATCCCCAAAGCAGGGGTGCCCTGTGGGGGTGGCTAGAAACCCATGTTTGAAGGTGTGTTACAGCTGCAAAGCAGGGATAAATCCTGCAGCATCCCCTGCTGTGCAAGGGAGGATGGGATGATTGCCTGGCAGCTCTCAGTCAAGGCATCAAAACTTTGAAATATAGATATATATCTTGTATACGCACGGGCACATACTCAAGAAGGTGATGGGCTGGAGGCTTCCTGCTCTTCAGGGGGTGGTTTTCTTTGTTTTCTTTAACTAATGCCTCAGAGAAGAGACGGAGTGAAAGCTCTACCCCTGATTTGACTGGGTTTTGGTGGGTTTTTTTGGTCACAAGGTATCTATGATATCATGGATATGAAGTGTTTTAAGGGCTTAAAACATCAGATCTGCACTGTACTGCTTGTCAGCCCTGCCTGTTGTGACTGTGTCATTAATAAGCTGCTCATCTTCCACAAACAGTGTTATGCTACTGCAGAGCACAGCTGGGACTTCTGGTAGCGCTGTGGAATTATCTCACCCTTAATGTATCATCTCCATTCTGGCATTTAGGCTGGGAGGCATATCCTCAGCAATATTATGGCTTACCACAGAGGTAATAAATCCAAGGATGAAGCTGATGCTTCTGCCTGGACCCTACGCCACTTGCACCTGGACCAGTGCATGGATAGCACAACCCCATGAGTGCCTGGTGAGCAAAGGAGGAGATGCAAGGATGGAAATGGTTTGCTTGGTCTGCATGCTATGAGAAGGAAAGAGACTAAGTCATTCCCCAAAAAGACCATCAGCTGAGCTGTCACTTATCAAGGACAGGTTTCAGCCTGGATGTGTGTGGCACAGGCAGCAGCAGAAGAAGCAGACTGGAAGAGTTTCTGTTCCTGGGTAGGATGCCAGCCAGCTGCATCTTTGCTGGCTTTTTCCCATGTGTAGAAATGTAATGTAACCCTTGCCTAATGCAATTGGATGCCCTGCTCGTAGGTGTAATCCCATGCTCATGTGTAAGGGGTTGCAGAAATGTAAACTGTTTATCTCCTCCTGCATGACATCAGACAATGCTTTTCCTGATGTAAAGCAAATGGTGGTGCCTTTTACAGCGTACTGTTTGAGAGGCCAGTGGGTTTCTCTGAGATTTCAGGTGCTTAGGGTGGCTTTTGGGGTCAGCAGAGCCAGAAGATGATGGCTGGGCAATCTTGTGACCGGCCTCTGAAGCAGGTGTCTTGGAAACGCTTGTTCAGCCAGGCTTGGGTTGCATCCCCAGCAGGAGATCACCCCAAGCAAGCAGCTTCCAGGTTTGGAGGCTGTGGCTTCTCAGGCAAAGAGGACAATGGGCAAAGTTCTGCCTGCTTCTGCTTTGCCCAGCACACAGCTTGCTCTTCGGCCCAGGAGTGGGGAATAATTAATGCTGTGAGGAAAGTCCCTAGCATTTATTTTACCTACTCCAGCCTATTCCCATGCACTAATGTTGCCCAGAGAAGCTGTGGATACCCCCTCCCTGGAAGTGTTCATGACCAGGTTGGATGGGGCTTTGAGCAACCTGGTCTAGTGGGAGGTGACCCTGCTCATGCAGGTGTGGTAGAACTAGATGATCTTTAAGGTTCCTTCCAACCCAAACCATTCTATGACTCTATGACTTCTTAAATTCATGCTGTAAAGCACTGAGGGAAATCCTGTGACTCCCACTGTGGCACAGCCAGCTGCTGCGGTAGGATGGGACTACTTAGACTTGGTGGTCCAGTGCAAGGATGGGAGCTGGCTTCAGCTCATCATTTTGGATTTCTAGCTGTTGCAGTTTGCACTCTATTCTAGGCACAAGGCTCCTACTAGACCATCTTTCCCTGCAAGCCTTTCATCCAGACAAAAATGTCCTACTGATGCTCATACACTGGCCCAGCAGGAGAGGGGAAAGCCCTGCACAGGAACTTACCCAGGCAGGGCTCACTGCAGCCAAACCCTCTCCAGCAGTGGGTCCACCTCTGCTGGTGTGAAAGCAGGAGGTGGAGGTGGAGCTGGCAATCTGCCTCTCTCCTTACCGGGTGCGAAGTGACAGCACCTGCCTCCTCAGGGCTGCACTCTGGACAAGTGCCAGGCTTTTATTGGAAGCATCTCAGGTGCAAGTGTGGTCTGTATGTGAAACCTGCAGGGCTTAGATCCAGACATCAAGCTCATCATATGCAAAAGGTGTTAACATTTCCTTGTTGCAAATATCTGCTGTTTCAGTCCCAAATAATGTTGCTTTTTATTTTCCGCTGAGGCTGAAGGAGCTGCACACAGCCCTGCTTTGCCTCATGAACTCCAGGCTGGCTTTAGGAACAGCCATTCCTACTTGGGGGCTCTCCTGTCTCAAATGAGAAGGGCTGACTTTCTTCCCTTTGCTGGAGGTCAGGCATTGTCATCTGCTCTTCTCTCCTATCTGCAATGCATTAATAGACAATAAAATGAGGCAAATCTGCTGTATCTTTACATTTGAATTCGGGCACTGCATTCCAAGATTGACTGGAAGCACTGCTGCTTCTGACATCCACAATGCATTTGTCATCTTGCTGTGCAGTGCTCTGCTCGAGCACAGGCCCTGGCCATATGAAATGACACATTCTGTTGATTTATAGGCCACCAGGTATGATTTTTTTTTGCAGCAGGAACTGCTCATACATTATTGCTGAGTTACTGCGGTGTGTGCAGAGGTTTCAAAGAGTCCATGATTAACTTGGAGACTGGGAGATGTGCTAGGAGCTGCAAGGGAGGAACAGTATTTGAATGTCAGCACATTTAAAAATTTTTTTTAGACATTTACCAAGCCTTGGTTGAACTCATTCTTCCAAAATGCTTCAAGCTCATTGATTCTTTTTTTCCTTGGGTGTTGAGGCAGGCAGGGCAAGCCTCATCTAGCTGCAGAGCACTGTCCTTGGACGTGAATCATCAAGCTAGGGGAGACATGGAGGCAGTTCTTTGTGGGAGACCCTTCACTCTATCCATTTGCACCTACCTCATCAGAAAAGCCATGAGAAATGGGTGACACCTCATTCAACATGTAGTTGCCATGGCTGGTGCCTCTGACTGGGTAGCAAAAGCAAAAAATAATGTGTGGAGAGAATCATTGTGAAGGGACATGCTGGAAAGAAGTTTGGTTTCCTTTCCCACAACCAGGAGAGAAAGGGAAAGAGATGTAGGAGCCTTCAGGCTGCTGGGACACCACTTGTGTGTCTTCTGCTGCTTGTGAATGTCCGCCTGTTGGTAGAGGCTGGGGTAGGCCTGAGGTTATTGTCATTCTGAGGGGGATCTCCAGAGACTCATCGCTGTGTGCCCTGGTAAGTTTAGCAGGACAGCTCCTCTCACTCTCCTTGTCTATTGCATCTGTGTGCTGGGGAGAAACTTAAGGCTTGGCTAAGGCCTCATTCAAGGTACTAGATGGTAGAGCAGTAAATGAGCCATGAGAGCGCAAAAAGGGCATGTTCACAGACAGATGAGGACAGATTATATATGTTTAGGATTGGGGAGGAGATCAGAGACCTGAAAGATGCTTCAGCTCGGCTGCTTCTCCCCTGCTGAAACAAGGATCCTTGCAGAGGACCAAACAAGAAGGTAACAAACCTCGAGACAAATGTCTATGGAAATACTAATCCTCAGAGATGTTGGCTTGCTTCTCCTTGTAGTTACTGAGTCATATGGGTAGTACATTTTCAATGGTTTGGGGATGATTGTGTAGCCTGTGCTCCACAGGGCAGGGGCTACCAAGGAGTCTCCAGGGAGACTTTTTTCACTGGGCAAGAGTTTTGGAAAAATACCCAAGAGGAAATTGTATGCAGCACATCTAAAAAAGAGTGCTGGGAGAATGGGGGGGAAATCTTCCTTCTTCCTCTAGGTGTTTTTGAATGCCACTGATGCTTTACTCAATTGGCCAACCACGTGGTGATGTATTGTAGCACTGCTGTTGTATAAGGCACTCCCTGCCAACTGGAAACTTCCCTGGCTATGAACTTCACATGCAGTATACATATGGGATGTCCTAAGCAACTCCTTGTAGTAAAGGAGGGCATGGAGGCTCCAGCAAACCCCATGGAAGGGATGGAATAAGCCCTCCCATAGGCAGATGAGGCTCATAGAGAATTGTCTCTGCTTGCATTGCAGATGACTGAAACAAAACCGAAGGCTGGAGCCCAAGATAAATGGCAAAATGGCTTCAGCTGTTCAAAAATGCAGGCAGTCATGGGACTGGGTGTGTGATGAAAATTATTACTGTTTGGAAGGGCTTGTGGATTAAAAACTTAGGGATTAGTGCAGCTTTGTTTAAAGGGAAAAGAAATAAAAGGCTGTGATGGTGATACATACCCTAACTGGTTTATCTCATGGTAGAGGAATGAGGGGGGTGCTCCCTGAAAACAATTAAACTCATAAAGGAAATATTTAAATAATATTATTTTTTTCATGCAAAATGGGGCAGTTCACTCACAGCAGATACAGCTGAGAGCAAGTTCTGCAGTGGGAGATAGGTATGGGGGCAAGGACTGAGGACTACCCATGGTTACATGAAAATATATGAGGAAGGAGTGGAAAGTCTCCTGCTTCAGGCCATAACTGGTGGGAACAGGGAAGGGATTTCTTTCCACAGCTAACTAAACCACATGGGGCTGATGTTCTGGCACCTTCATCTGGGACTGAGCTGCATAGGGTCATGCCAGCCAAGATCAAGAACAGGATCAGTTGTCTGACCAAAACATGCCTCTTTGCGAGGACAGGTGTGATGTTCTGTGGTGGAAATGCCTCCTTGTTCCCCACTGAGCATTGGCACATGCTTTTGGATCTTTGCTGCATGCCCAGGGAAAAGTGGAAATGTGGCTTTAATGCTGTGGTTTGAATGGCACTAGGCTGGTGAGACTGTAATATAACCACAAACCAAGGACAGTCCCTTCTGGAGAAAGTATTTTTTAATGTGTCAGCTCACGTGGAGAAACTGTCCCCATTTGAGTCAGGATTAAGCCAATTTACTTTTTACTGATTTTTTTTTTCTTCAGTGAGCTCTCTTTTCACTAGCAGTAAATTTTCCAGCTAGTGAACGGATAATGCTGGAACGTTTATGTTACTGCTGAGATGCCAAGGTCATTTTGCTTTGCTTGTTGAATCTGCAGCCTCAGATGCTACAGGAGCAGAAGAGTCATATCTGCAGCCCTCCCACTGGGAGGAATGGACTAGATGGACAGCAAAATTGACCGAAGTATTCCATTCCATGTGTCTACGTAACCTTGGTGTAAGATCAGAGATCACAAAGGTCAAACCCTTTCCTGCTTCTTCTTCCCTTCTCTTCTGTCCATGCCTGGTGTCCAGGGAGGACTCCATCTCTCCATCACCACTGATCCCCAGGCTCATACATCCCTGACCCTCGTAACTCTCCCCTCAGTTCCTGCCTGCTCTGCCGCTCTCTCTGGCAGCTCTGGGACATTTCAGAACTGCTCACAACTCAGGAGATGCTGTGGAAGTTGCTGGGGGTGGGGGGAGGAAATAGGGGATTTGCACATTCCTGCACATATTTGTATATAATTGTACATGTTTTCTTATAATTAGTATTTAATTAAAGCTGTTGTCGCAAGCCAGTACTGGGGGGCTACCACTTATGTGGGGAAGAAAAAGAACAGTTTTCCACAGCTGTCTAGGTTAGTTTTCAATCCAGGAAGTCTCTTAATTATCTGTCTCCTTCCCTACCTGGGAAGTAGGAGAGGGAGGGGATCAGAACATTATTGTCATTGGTTTAATCACCAATCCTGAGTCAAACAGTGACAGAAAATTTAGCAGTATTTTGTTGACTGACCTGGTGATACCCACCCAAGTGAGTGATTGCATGTGGAAAAATGCAGTAAATATGGCTAAGAAATTACTTGGGGATGCTAGGGGAAGCCCCAGCTCCTGGAAAGCTCAGGCTGCTTCTGAACAGTGATTTCCCACTGAACTTCTATATACAAAAAAGATACAGACAGGCTGGAGAGGGTCCAGAGAAGGGTCACCAGGGTGATCGGACTGGAGGAACTGCCATATGAAGAGAGGCTGAGAAAACTGGGTTTGTTCAGCATGGAGAAGAGAAGGCTCTGAGGAGACCTTATTACCATGTTCCAGTACATAAAGGATGGCTACCAAGAAGATGAAGACTCCCTGTTTACAAGGAGTCACATGGAAAAGACAAGGGGTAATGGGTACAACTTACTCCTGGGGAGATTCCGATTGGAACCCCAGGAATGTTCACCATGAGAACAGTTAGACATTGGAATAATCTCCCAAGGGAAGTGGTGGATTCCCCTACATTGGACAGTTTTAAGACTCAGCTTGGCAGGGTACTGGGACATCTCATTTAAACTATATTATTACTTAGGAAAGTTGTACCAGATGATCCTTGATATCCCTTCCAACCTGGCATTCTGTGATTCCCTGGGAAGTCCTTTGAGAACCAGCAACAGCAGTTAAAATGCCCCAGTGCCAGCACTTAGGCCATGAGATAGCTATCCCAGATGTACAAAGGCTTCAAGTCACCCCAAATCTCTCAAAATCAGTTGGAGCTAGGTTGCAGGAGAACGCACAAGTAGGGCCACACAAGGTGGCATGCAGGAAGGTAGCAAATGGGCATTTTGGGAAAGGGGTAAGCATGGGGAGGGCAGGCTTGAAAAGCCTGTGGCTTTGCATCTGAACAGCTTCGGGGCTGAAAGCTTTAAATTAAGACATGCCAGGTTTGAAGATGGACAAAGTGGGAGATTGAAGTGGGTTCCAGTTAGGCACCTCCATGCCAGGATGGGAAGCATAGTGGATGTATTAAATATAGATACAGCTGCATCATCTTCAAATTAACCAGGCAGAGCAGAGAAATGAAGCCTGCTCTGTTGCAAAAAGATGGTGTTCTTCCTCTAGCCTGATTCCCGATTTAAAAGCCTGTTGTCTTATTTCCTATGTCTTCAGAGGCAGCAGCTGAGGCTCCCCACCCACCCTGTGGCCAACACATGAGAGTCTGATTTCTTCATTTTAGCTGCTGTCAGGTACACAGTTATTACCTGCAGATGTATGTGTGTGTGCAAGCATGGGCTCTGCATGGAGGGACTGAAGAAGCTGGCTTTGTGGGAAGCGATAAGCACTGGCTAAATAGTGAGATTTCCTGGAAGAAGGCAGCACATACTGCGAATTGGGTCTCTTCCCAGAGCATCTGAACTTGCAAGTGATTAGCTGTTAATTATTATGCTATAAATTATTTTTAAAAATTAGTATTCTTCACAGCACCTTTTGTACCACATGGCACCTGCTAAGCTGTGTGAAATACATATAATTACTGTAGCAGAAATGTAATTATAGCTCTTCCTCCCCAAATTCTTGTGCAGCCACCAGCTGAGGCATGGGTGCTTAGTCCAGGGTGATGCACAGGCAGGGCCACCATGCACCACCAGCCACCTTGCACCACCTCCAAGCTTGCTTTCCATTTTCCAGGAAACACCAAGATTCAACCTACAGAAGGCAAAGAAAGCCATGCTCAGCTGACATTGCCTGGGTTTCTACCTCAGTGTCAGGCTTAAAAGCGCCTACTCATTGTAGTTAGCTTTAAAAAACATGATTTAAAAAATCCTACAAAACATAGTAATTTTATCCCAGTTTTGTTTATAGGTGTTTTTGCTTTAATAGTCAAAATTCCAAGGAAGAGTGCTTTTTTCTCCTGGGGTACTTAAAAATGTTTTTCCAGTGACCTAACTTTGTTTACAGCCCTGAACAGGGAGAGGTGGAGTCTCTTAACTGAGATCATCAAAATATTTGTGCTGGTATGTGCTTTTTAGACCTGCCCTTGAAATTATTCAGCTTAGCTGTGGCTTGGCTTGTTTTAGGCATTTGAGCTTTAATTATTCCCCCCCAGTTCTTGTTGGTCTGACTTGTGGTAATTGGCTGTGGGACTGTGTAATTGTGGGTTTGGGTGTTTTCAGCTGGTATTTGGGGACATGCAGTGGTCTGAGCTTGCTCAGAGGTGGAAGGGGAAATAGAAATGGAGAGTGCAGCAGAAAACCATCTGCATGTGGCTAAGTACAACAGCTTAAACTTATTTAAGATGTTTTCAACATATTGAGCCAAAGTGCCTTTCTGAAGGGTGGGCTGCACATGTGAAAGATATTGCAGTAAAGATGTGCTTGATAATGCTAACTGTAGTAGGGTTTTGGTCTTAGCTTCTACAGTTAAACTACATGGTCACAGTGGTGATAGGCAATGCTATTCTAGAATTTCTATGCTCCTCTGTATGTCCCTCAGACTTTGTCATGCTCTTCTCTTCCCCACTCTGTAGATAGATCATGGAAAAGACCTGACAGGGCTTCATAGGTACAACATGGGAGCATTTAAAGATATTAATTTTTTTGAAGGGGATGCTAGGCACTTCTTCGAGAATTTAGATCTCTTAAAGTGGGTGGCTGAAGCCAGTAGATCCTGCAGAAGGAGCCTCGTGCTGTGTCTCAGCTGAGAGGGCGTTCCCCTGTTGGCAGTGTGGCACACCAGAAACTGCTGCAAGGCGATTTTGTTGCTAGTCCAATTTGCTACACGATTCACCACTTTAAAATCTGAGTCTGTTTGCTCTTGATTTCTCCCAGTCGCAGAGAAAGAGGAAAATAATCCCTTTTCTATTGTAGCTGGCTAGCAGCAAGCTATGTGACACCCACCCACACTGCCTCTCCCTGTGCCTGTGCAGGTTGTGCAGAATCTATTGCTTCTCCCCATTGACAAGTTCTGGTGCAGTCTGTTTTTTGTTGTTTGTTTTTGGGTTTTTTACCCATTTTACGGAGAATTAAGGTGCCCGAGATGGAGGGTTTAGATGACTTGGGAAAGTTCAGCAGTGAATGCAACTCTGTGCTTGCTCTCCTGCTATAGCTTCTTCATAGGTTGCAAGGGATCAGGAAGCTATCAACAAGAATAATAACTACTATTTCTTTTATTTCTCTTATTGCTAGCAAGAGAAAAAGCTCCCCTGCCCCTTTTCTGGCTGATGACAGCATAGAAGATACTACCAATATGTTTTCCCCCATTAAAAGATTCCAGGCAACAGCATCCATGTGAGTACATGCTGCTGAGTGAAGCCAATGGCTCTCTTTTTATTGGTTTCCAAATCACACTGATGCAGCAGCAGAGCAAACGAGACTGTAAGCATCTGAAAAGCACTGTCACACATCTAACACATCAAAACCATGCAGAAGTGAAAGCAAGAACAAACTACGTGCTAGAAAGCCTGCAGGGTATTAATGATGTATAGTAAATGGGTGCTAAATAACAGGGCTGTCACTGCAAGGCTGCTTTTGTGTCAGCATATACGTCCTAGCTGAAGCACTGAACCAGCTGTATGTGCCTGTTCTGCATACAAACAAACAAGCACTGAGTTTTCCAAAGGGCTGAACTGAATGTGCCTGGAAAAGTACTTAATTCCCATAAAAGTATAGGGAGAGCTGTGTTCTGAACATCCTTCATATGGGATGGTGAGCTGACAGAATAAATCGGGAAATACTGGATTATGCAGGGCATGCAGCAAGCAGGACTGGCTGAAGTCTTCCAGCTTTGGGAGAGAAGAGTCCATGATCAGCCTTCAGACCCAGAATATCACTTGCTCACCAGCTGATCTCAGAAGTACTAACAACAAAGCAGTAAAATGGCTCAAAGCACTGTGCAATTTCTCTAAATGTCCTGATCCTCTAAGCATGAAGAAGAATAAGAATAAATTATTTATTTTTACAAGCTCAAACCATTTATTCAGTGGGACAATGGGCAGAGCTCTTACCTGAAAGACATGATGTTTAGAGCAGGATGATCTTTCTGCTCTGGTTAGGAAACGCAGCCATAAAACTGGCAGTCAGCAGTGTCAACATGACAACCTTGGCTTTTTTTCCCTCTTGGAAAATATCCTCTCTCCTTTTTTTCCCTCCCAATTGTTTCATTTTTTATGCTTGAAATAGGGAAATAGGAATTTTTGAGTGTCTGGGTGTCTGAAAAAGACTACAGTGGTGCAGAGAGAAGATGAGAAGGGTACCAGGTGCCATTGTTTGAAGTCACTGGTTTTCTGCAGATGTCATGAGAAACAAATTGTACCTGCCCAGGTGCTGGGGTGAGAGGAATACAACTGTTTTCTCTCTCAAGCAGGATGATGTACATCCTCAGCAGCACTTCTAAAGCCCACGTGCTTACTCTGGTTTTGCATTCAGATGGATGTAGTGGTAGCATGAAGGCAGACAGGCCACAGAAGACCTGCTCAAGCTCCTGTCACAGCTGGTGACCACACTGGGCTGGAATAATAGCAACTGGCTACCAGCCAGCACTAAAAATTCAAGCTGCTGGCTGCCTGATTAACTGCCAGCAATACAGCCCAAAACAATGGCAGTTGGCCACAGGGTGAAATTAAAAACACAAACTCTTCCTTGGGTCCCTGTTGAGGGTTTGTCTTTTTCTCAGTCTTAAAATCCCCACTGGCAGAGGCTGGATTTCAGGCTGACAGTGTTAGCCTTTGCATTTGTTCAGCTCTGGCATGTCCCCCTTCCAGGAGAGTCCCAAAGCTGCTCGGTGCCCAGTGGGGCAGGTAGGAAAGGCCCCTTGGGGGTGGAGATGCTGAGGGAGGAGTGACCCCTCAGCCCACTGGGTGGGAATGTGCTGGCTAGCAAACTTGGGTAGCTATGTTGCTGCTCCCTTGCCTTCCCAGACCAGCACTGGTCCTTTAGCAACATAATTGAAAGCTGTACTGAGAAATGTGAGCACAGGCAAATGTGTCCCATCCTACTCATTGCTGTTAGACTGCTTTGTTGCTGGTGATGTTTAGGACTGAACCAAATCCCTGTTTCAATGCATCCTAAATAAATCCTTAAAGACCTTTCTTTGGTTGGTGTGTTTTGTTGTTTGTTGTTTTTTCATTTCCAATCTCTGTTATCACTGTAATACTTCATGCTTTATGCTTCTGGAAAAAAGTTCAATATTCAAGAACAAAGCAATCCAAAGCTTTCCTTCATTTCAGTCTTCTGTATCCTAGGGCTGTCCTAGCTCAATAGCTGAGATTTTATTGTGTCACATTTCACTGTCGCTGACTGCAACCAGCCTGGTTAATCCTTTTGCTGCTGCCTTATTGGTGGTTTTTGTAAATTATTTTTTGTCCATTCTACTTTCACAGCTCTTAGGGTTTTTTCTTGTTTCCCCCACCCCCCAATTCTATGAAATTTGTGGCTGCCCTCTGTTATTTCTCTGGTAAGGGATCACACACAAAGACAAGGAAGTAGTTAATATTCGGAGCTTGATTTTGGCAGCTGCCATCGCATTTTCTCTAGTAAGGAAAGAGGAAAAATTCAATATACTCTTAAGCTGACAAAATGGAAATATTTCCATTCCTGATAGGAGTGGTGGGGTATGGATCAGCACATGCATTTGCACACATGCAGAATGCTGACCTCTGGGGTGCAAGTGGTGTTTACCTGCCAATACCTGCCCAATGCAGCATGCAAGCCCTGGTGGCAAGACCCTACTTTTTCTAGGACACAGGTTGCAGCTGCTGCTTTTTCCTAAGTAAAACTGCATAAAATAATAGCTTTAAATTCTCAAGCTCTGACACACAGTCAGGAATTCTGTGATTCTGTGGATAGCGGTAAAGGCAATTGTAAAAGGACGTTTGTTTACAGAAATACAGATTGCACTGTGCTGATCCTCTGCTACCTGGGTACTCCCACATGAGGGCAAGCACCTTCATGGCAGGAGAAGCAGTTAATTCTGCTATCTATCAATCATATAATCATAGAATATGCTGAGTTGGAAGGGACCCATTGAGATCATCAAGTCCAAATCCTGTTCCTATGTAGGGCACCCCAAGAATCACACCATGTGCCTGAGAGCATCATCCAAACACTTATTGAACTCAGCCAGGCTTGGTGCTGTGACCGTTTCCCTGGGGAGCTTGTTCCAGTGCTCAGTCACCCTCTGGGTGAAAAACCTTTTTCTGATATCCAGCCTAAACCTCCCCTGATTCAGCTTCCTGCCATTTCTCAAAGTCCTGTCATTGGTCACAGGAGTGAAGAGATAGTACCTGCCCCATCTCCTCCCCTCATGAGGAAGCCATAGACTGCAATGAGGTCACCCCTCAGCCTCCTCTTCTCCAACCTGAATTTTCCAAGTGACCTCAGCCACTTATCATAAGTCATCCCTTCCCAACCCTTCACCATCCTCGTGGCTCTGCTTCAGACACTCTCCAGTAGCTTGATTCCCTTTTTATATTGTGGTGCCCAAAACTGCACACAGTATTCAAGGTGAGGCTGCATCAGTGCAGAGTAGAGTACGACCATCACCTTCCTTGACCAGCTGGCAATGCTGTGCTTGATGCACCCCAGGACATGGTGCAGCTCTATCAATCAAAGCAGCTCTATCAAATCACTGGACAAGCTGTGATTTTTTTTTTTTTTGGCAGATGAGAACAATTCCAGTTTTGAGTAAGTGGATATTTAATAATCCCTCCGACTGGCTAAAAGTTCATGTGTGTATGTAATGGGCAGTGCTCATTTGCTTGCTTAGCACAGGACTGTAGACGTTGCATAGAGGGGATTATTTTTCTACATGTGAATGATCCACATATATGTTTTCAGGTGCAGGGTACTAGTGTTTTGGTGCCTACCAGCACACGATTCTTATTTTTTTTAAAGTGTGATTGGTTTATTTAAAAAAAAAAAAAAAAATAAAAAATTGCCCAACTGAGTAATGTTTCTTTTCGATGGGATTCATCAGCTGAGGACATTTGCTTTCATCACATGCTTTGCAATGTGGCACACCCAAGCTGGTCACTGGCAGTCCTGCATTGCCTACTGTTGCTGCTCCTCACCAGGTGCTCTTGTTTCTCCTGGGCATGAGGAGACATGTGCTAATTGACCAAAGTTACATCCAGGGCATTCCAAACAGCTGTCTCCATTCAGCCCATTAATTCTGATTTCTGAGTTTCTTCAGTGAGGGCTGTGAGACATCCTGAAGCTGTTCCCAGCTGGAGTGAAGCCTCAGGCTATTTAATCGGTTTTCCCCTCTGCAGGAAAGTATGCTGATCTAGAGATAGCTTCTCAGGGGGGAGCTGGTCTTTCTAAACTGTTCTGGCTTTCAGGTAAAGTCTGAGGTAAGTGTTAATCTGTTTTTCTTTCTTAGGAGTATTGCTGTGTCTTGGCTAAAAGATACTAGTAACTTTTAGAGGTATGTTTCTAACAGTATGATAACCTTGAAACTTATCTACCATTGCAATCTGTGTTGAGAGAGCTTAGCCTGAGGGCTAAGTTTAGAGGGTACCCTGTGCCATCATCACTGCATTTATGCCACTCAGGGTGTTGGGGATGCCTGATAAAGTTGCGGGCACAAAGCCTCTGCTGTATGTTGAGGGTTTTCTACTCCCTTCAATTTTGGTTAATCTTCGTGGACTGCTGGAATAGTTTGTGTGCCTACTGAAAGATCCTTGGTAAAACACTTCTTAAAAAACTGTTCTACTCTTTCCTGGGGTTTTATATATGCTCTGCTAATGATGTTGACTCATTTGGGGAAAAAAAGAGCTTTAGGTTGCTCCAGGATTATTCAAGGTGTTGTTCAGAGACTTGTCCAACTACTCCTAGCTGCTTTTATAGAGGGAGGTTTTCTAGCATTTCTGGTTGTGGTAAGACTTTTATATCCAACTGAGGTCTTCTAGAAATGAGCAAAAAAAACTTAAATAAGGAATTTTCTAGCTATGTATTTTAACTGCTGACTTTTATGTCAGTATCTTGCAGTCACACAAATACTTGGATATCTTCTGATGGGCTCCTGCAAGCTTTAACCCTGTGATAAGGTCTGTGTTTCCTGTGCAAAAGGCCATGGGAGCAAGGGTAAAACAAACAGAACAGATGTTCATGCTAAAATCCTTCCTGTAATTCAAACAGGAGATCAAACACATTGACTGATACGAATCACTCTGGATTGACACAAGTGGTAGGTTCCTTTTTAAGCAACGGGGGACTAGTAGCTGCATGGGTCAAGAGGTTCTGTTCAAAACTCCAGCCTGGCATAAGCTTTCTCAGTATAAAGTAGAAAGAAACTAATCTCCTCTGGCATTAGTAATACTACAAGTGCTTAGGAACAGGTACATCTGATCTTACCTTAATGAATTCAGTTCATGGCATGGTTTCCATAAAATAAGAACATGGTAACTAAAGAGTGTTCAAGCATTTTTTTACTGAATTTTTCACTTGGAAACAGCATGGGTCTGTCAGTCTCTCCTGTCCCTTAAAGAACAACAGTAGCTTCTTTCATAGATTGCAGGAACTCCTTCCTTGAGAGCTGCCTTGAACAGCCAGTATTAGGGAAGTCACTAATACTTCCTAAATTCACCAGGGAAGCCACAGGTCTTAGCATGGTTGTGTTTGCAGCTGCCTGCCAGACTTCTTCCATTTCTCTCTACAGTTCTCTGCAGTTTTCTCTGTGGTTCCCAGGGTTTTTTCCAGGTTCCCAATACTTTAATTTCAAACTTGGCCTGTCTGAATAAGAGACTTTTTTTTTTCGGTAACAAGCTGAAGTTGCATATATTTAATGAATGTGGTGGAAGAACAATTCCTCTGAATCCCTGTGAGACTTCAAGCTTGTAACTTAGTACTTATTTCCTCTTAATAAATCCCCTGCTTCATGTACCCAGGGGCTCCTTCAGTGGCATCAATCATCAATAGTTCTCCATCTGTGCTGTGCTTCTTGAAACTATTTATTCTGTTACAGTTTAAATTATTCTTGGTCTTACCAGCTGACCTGCATATAGTACTTTGCTTTCCTCCTACAGAAGACCTGTTTTTGCCTTTGCCTTAGTCGAAGCACTGAACAAAGTCCTCTTTAATTGCTGCCATCTCATCTTTGTCCTGGAGAAACAAAATTTTGTTTTTCAAAATAAATGAATCTCTGCAGCCTTACCCAGCTATCAAATATTACTACTAGCTCTGATCAGTGTGTAATGATGCCAATTGTACCTACTTAATTAATTATTTGAGGATTAACACTACATCTACTCTAGGTTATATTGAGACAAAGACGAGTGAAATGTATGATCTCATTCCTCTGGGTGCAATTATTTTAGCAGTGTGAAAGACTGAGTTGTTGATATAGAAAGGTTAATGCTATACTCCGTTTTTTATGAATTGTCTTTTTATCAAATCTGTGCCTTATCTCATGTCTGCTTTATCAGATTGCTTGAGTAAGGTCCATAATTGAAGCCTCTTCCAAATTTAATTCTCCCTTCTCAGAAGTCCTGCAACTATTAAAAAAAACCCAACCTTTTACAGAGTCTATTTCAGACAAGGAACGCATGTTGAGTTCAGGTATTAAAACTCAGCAACTCTGCCCTTGAATATAAAATACTCCTTATCTCCAAGTTGACCAATAACTTTAAAAAGAGCATTTTAAGATAATTTGCCCATCCTTCATTTCTTCAGTTAAAGGAAATTTGCTGGTACAAGCTTCCTTTCAAATTGATTGTTGACTGTTCCTAATAATAATTGTTGTTAAATAACTGTATCTGGACTTTTGCTATTCAAAAATCTTGCTAATGAAGGGAGAGTAAATTAGGCAGCTACCTAGATAAAAATAATAAAACTGTTTTGCGGTTTTCTGCAGAAACCCTAGTGTGGCAAAAAACTGCTGTTGTGCAGCTTGCATTCAAAACTGTCTAGATGCTGCTCAAAGAACTTCCACTGGCTTCCAATGTTCTTGAGTTTCCTCCTTTCACCTTTTCCATCTAATCTGTAGAGGGGAGGGGGAAGTCACTAACCCCCCTTGCTCCCCAAACACGTGCTTTCCTCAGTCTTAAATTCTCATGTTCTACTTGTGGATACTTCATACTGCAAGATGAGTGTATTCTTCGTGTTGCAGGATAACATCTGCTCATAGCTATCTGAATAAGGGGAGGAAGAGGGTCTGTGACGGATTGTTACTTTGTTTGCTGTTTGCCTTTGAAGTTCTCTACTACCTTTCAATGCTTCCAGTCTGTTCTGGCAATTATTCCATTTGGTTTATGTTTTATACTTAGTATGCCAGTACCTTCTGCAATGTTTTTCTTCTTTTACTCATGTATCTCTCATGTTTTTCCTTCCTTATGGCTATCAAAAGTTTCTGATGTTTGCTTTTACGTGTCTGAAATTGACTGCTACAAGTGACTAGTGTATTTTCTGCTTGTTTGATGTCTTGCCAGTTCTTGTGACATTTGGAAACTGAAGGAAAGTTTCAGTGTGATTCTCTACTTGTTCTGTTTTCCTAAGTGCTCCTGTAATTTTCTTCTCCTGTCTCTGGGTACACAAAGAGTAGGAAACTCATGGAAAAACTGCAGTTGTAAGCACTGAATGTGAGTTCTAGATGCTTGCAGGCCTTCTTCATAATTAAATGTTTAAGCTGGTAATGATGAAATAAAAATTGACTAACAGGTCTGTTAGGAACCCTGAGCAGAGAGAATATAGAGATCTTGAGTGTATCAAATATGCTTCTGAATTTACATGACAGGCAGGGTTTCTACCTGAAGCATTTCCAGGCAACTCTTTCTAACAGTGTTTCCCTGAATTCTATTTCCTGTAACACCACATTGATGTTCTCTCCCTCTTTCTCCAGCAGAGAGTTGTGTCTCTCTGCATCTTTGGCTCTTGATAATTGCCTTGCATGGTAATTTGATCTTCTAAGTGCATTATTTCCTTATCACTAAAAGCAAGGATTTTGAATCAAGTTTTGTGGCCTTAGCCTGGAGGCCAGTTCCTTTTTGCCAGCACTGATGTATGGTTGACACTTTCAGGTTTATGTTGTATTTGATGTACTTGGTGACTTAAAAACCTTCCCAGCCATTACACTATCAAAGTCTTTTGTGAGATTAAGTTTTAACCTTTTCATGGCTTTACCGGAAACAACCAAAGGATATGCCATTTTCTAGTTAGGGCAAGAGACTGGATTACTACAGGTAATCACTGTCTCCTCAGAGCCTGGCTTGCTGTATCATCTCGGTGTACTTTCCTACTCATTTCCCATAGTGGGCCTTTAATAAGGGGAACAGCCAAGCTCCATGCAGAGCATGAGGGATGTCACCTGCCCTACTGTCTTTTCTAAGCTGTTCTAGTGCTTGTCCTGCCAATGATACCCAGAGCAGAGACAGTCAGCTGGTGGACCTATGGAAAAGATGCTGCTTTCCCTTAATGTCTGTTATGTTAGAAATATTATTGGAAGGCACTGAAAACTAGCAGTGCTCAGCTTCCATGCTGCATCATTACCCTGTACTTCCCCAACACTCAGGTTTTCTTAGTGGTAGATATGAGCTCCTTGGAGGTCTACCCTACATCCTTGGCCAGGAAGAGCAGCTGTTGGTGGTAGTCTCATTGTATTTGGGCAGGAAGAGGCAGCTCTGTATGGCTTAAGAGACACTGAAACATCTGAGTCACTGTTCACAGTCACAGGAGGAAATACAGAATCACAGAATGTCCCTGGCTGGAAGATACCTCCAAGATCATCCAGTCCAGCTTTAGACCTAACACCGCAAGCTCACCACTAACCCATGTTCCTAAGCACAAGGTCCACATGCTGTTGAAATGCCTCTGGAAGTGGTGACTCCACCACTTCCCTAGGCAATCTATTCCAATGCCTGACAACCCTTTCAGTGATAAAAAATGTTTCCTAATATCTAACCTAAACCGCCTCTGGCACAGCTGCATCCATTCCCTCTGGTCTTATTACATGTCACTAAGCAGAAGAGGCTGTCCCCCTCATCACTCCAACCTCCTTTCAGGTAGTTGTAAAGAGAGATGAGGTCTCACCTCAGCCTCCTCTTCTCCAGCCTAAACAACCCCAGCTCCCTCAGCTGCTTCTCCTAGGACTTGTACTCCAGGCCCCTCACAAGCCTCAGTGTCCTTTTATGGACAGCACTTTTCCAGCACTTCCAGGCCCTTCTTATAGTGACAGGCCCAGAACTGAACACAGTATTCAAGGTGTGGCCTCACCAGTGCCAAGTACAGTGGGATGATCACCTCCCTGTTCCTGCTGGCCACAGTGTTCCTAATACAAGCCAGGATGCCATTGGCTTTCTTAGCCCCCTGTGTGCACTGCTGGCTCATATCTAGTTGACTGCTGATCATTACTCTCAGGTCCTTTTCCAACCTGCTGCTTTCCAAGGTATCTTGATGTTTTCTGTTTGGCCTGTCAGGACCCATCATGCTATCATAAAGGATCCTACCAAGCTTCTTCTGTAAATCAACAACCCTGACCTTGGCACTCTCCAGTAACATAATCGTGGTTGACACAAAAACATGTGCAATGTTCCCAATGAATCAGTTAATATTTTTTCAAGGAGTTTCTAACGCTGTGTTATGAAATGATGTAACTTCTGCTTAAACCTCACTGTCTCTCTTGCAAGCTCTGAATACGGGGCTCTAAATGTTTAATATAAAATGTTAGATGCTCTTTGAGATTCTCTTACAGAAATCTTTTTTCTGTCCAATAACCAATCCAAGCCAGTAATTGGTTTAAAAAGACTCTGCCCTTTTTCACTGTAGACCCATCTTTATACTTCTTTAAGCAGCTGGGATATTTGTGCCAGCTCAAAATTTATGACTCTAGCTCTGCTTGAAGGAAGACTTTGAGGACTCAGATGAAAAATTTTAACTTTGGTGTGTGATTTTTTTTTTCTGTTGCTCTTTTTTTTTTTTCCTCTAACTGATGACCCAGACATTAAATACATGCAACATATCTAGAAGAACAGAGATAACTGGTATAATCACAAATACAATGTATATAAAATTTATTGTAAACAAAATAATTCTGTGCAAACAGTGTGTGGGGGGAAGACTTCCATTAAAAACACCACATGACTTTACAAAATGTAAAACCCATCAAACTCACTCTGTCAATACTGTATGCAGTAACAGTCCACAAATAGTCCACTCCAGCCAGTTATGTAACTGGCTTTGATTTTTCCTGCAGAGTGGAACTCTGGTCCCTGAGGCTTAATGTTCATTCTTAAGCAGGATCTATTTTGTTAATATCTCTGACGTAGGAAGGTAAAGAGCAACCCAACAAAACACAAACAGAATTGTAGCAACAAAAGATCCCCTCTGTTAGCTTCTCAGGCCCTCAGTGTATGATCCCCAGCCAGTACTTGTTGGGTGACCCTCCTCAGCATGGGCCCCTCCTGGCCATGGAAGCTGCTCTTCCTTCTTCACCCAGGCTGTAAAAACCAGGCACAGGATGCTCGTCCAGCTGGTCAAATGCATTAAGGTGGAAGCGAGTTGCCAGTTTGTTTACCATTCTTTTCAGGGTGAAAAATGCTGTAATGGCTTGAGAGGTGAGGAAGAGGGCGAAGATGATATTGACCACTCGTTCCAGTGGCTGAATGTTCAGACCTTCATTAAATAGCAAAAAGCTAATCATGGGCAACTGCAGGAGGAGAGTCAGGAGCCAAAATGCAGCCAGCTCAGGGATCTACAATAGGGAGACATCACCTATTAACTGGCAGTTTAGAGATTAAAAAAATCCAAAACTTAGTGGAGAAAACAACATTTATTTTAGCTTCCCAAACCACCACATAATGTAAAATGGCAAAAGTGAGGTAATGTTCTCCTATACTGTGGTTTTTAACTGTACTTTTTTTATCTGACTTAATGCTTTTGGGGAGCAAGAAGGTTCTCTTTGGAGGAAAAATTTTTTGGAATGCAGAAAAGTAAAAACTGATGCCAAGGGAACAGAGGGGGCAGACTAACTTGGAGAAAAAAAACACCAACTTAGGTAAAATAGTCTGCCAGTTCACTACGTTCAACTCCAAAAAGCTCTCTTATACAAAGTAGTATGTACATGCAGTACAATACCTTCACCTGCAGATTGCCCATGTATCCCAGGTAGAGTCGAATGACTTCTATTAGAGAGGCCAGAATCATGACTGTGACCAGGATGAACTTGTAGCCATCTGACAAGATGGGATACTAGAGGGAAGAAGAGATTAGAAGTTCTATTGTGCTGTCTCATAACATGCTGTTTGTGATTGCATGAAGATAACACATTACTGTAAGCTGACAGTGTTATATTTGGTTTCAAATACTCTTGAACCTCCAGTTTCAAGGAATTCCCAAATAAATCTAATAACCTCTAACTCCAGTGAACTCTGTAACAGTACTAGGTGTTTGATCAGAAACATATATTACATTTGCAAGCCATCACATTCCTTCAGGACTCACCTTCAGATAAAGCATGATGACTGTGCAGAGCCACCAAAACGGGGAAAAATAAACGTTGAAATAGAGGGACATCTGCAGTGGTAAACTGGGAATTATTTTATCTGTAGATAGAGAGAAAAGTCATTATCACTCCTAGTTTGTTCCATACTTCCATAAATATGACAAAGATATTGTTCCATCTTAGCTTCTACCAAGGTTTTAACACTCTTCCTAGTCAAACTAAACATTATGAAAAATAATTTTATATATCCAAAGGAAAACATCTACCATATCTTAAGTTACACCATATCTTAAGTTACACCATTTCCTGGAATCTAATGCAATTCCCAGTTCACAGGATACAGAATTTTTATCACTTAGTTGTATATTCATGTTGACAGTTGATTACCTGGTGGCTTATGGCTACTCTACAATGTGACTGACATGCTTAGTTCAAGTAGTGCTGCACACTGATACTGAAGAAAGAGTGATATCATTGCTGCTCCTAAGGGGCTGGCCAAAGTTTAACTGAGTACATACTGGATTATGATTATTGTATAGATGACCCTCCTTGGTAAGGATTTTCTGTGAGAGACCACATCTTCATTGCCTACTCTTCATTTTAATTTTCAGTATTTTAATAGACATTTGGATGGAGGCAATGTGAGAAGCCACTAACTCATCTAGTTCTTAAGAGCCAACAACTTCAAGTATGTGTCAAACTAAAACTTACCCTTTGAAGCCTGGAGATAACAAAATGCATTCATGCAATGTAGTGAGAGGCAAATATTGAACTCTTAACATGCAGGTAGGAAGTTCTGTATTTAGGATTTAACAATAGATTGACAAGATTAGACTTAAAACAAGGAAAAATTTAAAAGAGCATTCTAAGGAAAGGATTAGAGTTCGATGGGTGAAATTTTATTGCCATATTCTAATTAATGGATACTGCATCCATTAACTTCAATTACCAACCATGTCCTTTCTCACGTTTTCCCCAAATGAAGTCTGTAGGCACAGAGCAAGTTTAGAAAGTATTCATTGTGACCTGCTGATTTGTATTCATGTCCTGTGCCACTGTCTCTCACAATGGTGATACTCAAGCAAAGTCTATACAGTCACACTGTCTCACTTCCAGCCTTGGAACCGCCTCTCTTCTGACATTGCCTTTTTCCTTCCATATTTTCCAACCATTCCCATACCTGTCTTTGTTCCATCTCAGTCTGTTTCCAGTCCAGCCACATGCAATCTGGTACAGTCTGTTCCAGAAGTCTTTATGCCAGTTGCAGGAGTATTCATGGTAGCTACTAGACTAGGTGGGAAGGGATGAGGGTGTGGGGACAGAAGTGGGACAGACCTTAAAGGCAGGGTGTTAGGGGCAGGGATTTGTGATACTGAAATAGAAGGAGCAAGACAACCAATAGTGTTTTTAATAATCCCATTTTTAAGCATCAACACTTTCTTACACCTGCAAAGGAATGAAAATCCTCAAAACAAGTTTTACTATCTACTTAAAATTGTCCTAGCTGTCCTAATGAATTAATCTTTTGAACATGAGGAGGACTTCAGAGGGCACTGAGACACAATACTACAACACTGTTTTACCTTTCAAAAAACACGACCATCCAATTACATGTAACTACATTCTTGCCCTCTGTGTATTAGATGAAAATTTAATAGTTTGTGGCCCTGTTGCTTAAAAACAGAGAAGCCAACAGCTCTAGTATCAACTGTAACAATAAAAATGTTTTAGGTACATTAAAGGCTTCATTGCCACTGCACTGATGTTTTAACTTCTGCTCAAATGTTAAAACTCTGTTTTAGATGAATCTTAAGCAATATAAGCAAATTCTAATTAAGTCTTTCTCTTCTGAAATTGAATTAGTGCTTATTTTCTGGGATTGCTAAAATTCATGGAAATGCTAGACAGTATTGCAATGGCAGGTTCTTTGGTGCCAGGGCACCTCAATCTGGTATTTCTATATAAACTTAATTCTTGAGATTTGCATCTCCAAGAAGTTAATGGTACACTTGCAACGTGTTTCAATAGGTTGGATATTTATGTAGGAGTTCTATGATGGGTAATGGAAAAGAAATTACAAAAAATGTGCCATTCTTGTAGTTAAAAACATTTCAGTGTTTGATAAATTAAGAACTAGCAGGAGTCAGAAGTACAACTACACTGGCACAACCACACAAATGAGAACTCCTATCTTCAAATATTACTTTTGTATTAATTTTGTCAGCTCGGAATGGGTGTATTAGTTGAAATTTGCATGCTAACTTCTAAGAATATAACATTTCTATGTAGATACTGGGTATTTCCACGGCTGGTGTCACTCCAAAGACGGCGAAAGAAGGCACGTCTGCCTGCAGGTTTGACTGGCCATGTCACGAAGCAAGTTACCAGTCCTTAGGACAGACTTGGGAGGAAGGAAGAGAAAGCTGCCCTAGGGCGAGCTTCAGTTTTTGCTGCCTAAATCTAGCTTAGTGCACCTCTCTCTTCGTGTTTTAAGTGTCTTGGCGTCCTAATCGTGCAAGACTAGTGAGCTTAAAAAAGCAGCTCCGTCCTTTGACTTGTTCTCAAGTGTCCTCCATAAATAATCTATACTTTTTACCTTGCCGCTGGCGGAGTGCCTGGTGTGCGAGTTAACAGTGGATTCCACCTGCAGTACTTGAAGCCACCTGGCTCGCTAAGCTGTGAAGCCGGGCGCAGAGCGTCCTCCCTGCCTGCTTCTACATCGCGCCGTTTGTTCCCCGTTTCACATTCGAAGCACAAATGACGGTTGGCGCCGCCATCTTGGTTCCCCAGGCGCTCCCCCTCCCGCCGCCATGTTGGCCGCCGGGCTTACCTGCCCGGCCGCCCCGGTGCCGCAGGCCGGTGCGGTCAGCGCCGGTGAAGACGGTGCGGCTGAAGGAGCTGAGCTGCCGCCTCAGGGGCTCGGGGAGCGACATGCTGCGGCGGCGGGGCGGGGCGGTTGCTCCCTCAGGCAGCCGCGGTCCCGGGGGGGGGGGGAGGGCGGTGCCGCTGCCCGGCGGTCCGGGGCAGAGCGGAGCAGCCTGGGAGAGGTACCGGGGTACCCGGGAACTTGCGGTTACTGGCGAGACGTAAAAGCCTGCTGACTTGTGCTGCGAGGGCAGTCACGGCTGCCTTCGTTCTGCTTGCTCCCGCTTTCTTCTGGGTGCGCGGAGGGGGACGTCTCTGCTTTGTCATACACCGCTGTGCGAGCGCGGTGCTTTCCTGTCTGATCTGACTCTCCGTTGCCCCTGGAACACGAAGAAGCGGTGCCCGGCTGGCCTGTCGCCCCGAGCTGTTCGCTGGTGACCGCGAGCCCGGCCTGCAGGAGCTGTCTGAAAGGATGTCCTGTCAGCCCCGAGCGCCTGCCCTCAGCTCCTGCCTTGCCTTGGTGCCTTTCTGATCGCGGGCAGCAGGGTTGTTTTTCTAGTCTGTGAAGGCAGAGTTTGGGGTTTTCTGGAAAGGTAATTAGGAAGCTCTCTGGTCCAAGGAGAGCGGCTGTAGGACTTCCCTGCTTCTCTCAAGGTAGATCCAGGGGAATGATGGTGCTTGATGATGGTAGGGGGGTAAAATAAAGATGGATATTGACACAGCGTTTTATTGCTTGAGGAGAATATAAATGATCCTTGTTTGTTGAGAAATTGAGACATAGTTGAACTTAAAAATACCTTTTTCCTTAAGGAATCCTGTCTGTGTCACTGAGTTAAAAGCAGTGGTGAGTTCAATGCAGCCTTTTTGTTCTAGTTAGTTTTTGTCCCTTACAGGAGGAGGCCCTTATAGCATTATGTAAAGTTAATAATGTAAATACAAGTTCTCCTTGTTCATCTTTTATTTGGAAAACACAGTCCTCCTAAAAAGGAGGTAATATCTTCACCAGGTTTTTCAGCTGCCTCAGGGTCTGATTCCTTCAGAGAAGGAAAGATGCCATTCTGCAGTGTGCAGAAAAAAACCCCAAAACTCTTTTCTGCGTGACCAGAATGAAAGTAGCTTGTGCCTTTTGAGAACTGATAATATTTGTGGCTTTTACTGTACCTAGTATGGCATGTCGTCTCCCTTTTCCTGCTGCTACTCCCTCCCAATCATATTTAGCTACTTCCCTGGGTGATCATTTTCCAGTATGGCTTTCCAGACTCAATTATCTCTGACTAAATAATTTAAAGCCTAGTATAAACTTAATTTCATTTTGTCCCACTGGGACAACTGCAGAAAAAGATGGCTAAACAAGCAGGCATGCTGAGAAATCAATTTGGCTTTTGAGCTGATTCGGTATTGACACCAGATACCTTTAAAGAACTCCAAACATGGGTATGACAGGAGGAATCTGTATATAAAAAAAAACAGAACAAACAACAAACAAACACACACAACATAAAACAAACAAGAAACAGTTGAAGACCTTCAGAAGAAATGAAAAGGATACTATTTTTAAATAATAGCAGCAGATTGGAAAGGAGAAGGAATCAAAGATATCCCAAAGAGATTCTGGGCATGTCCTCTTAGAGGCAGGGAGGGCAGCAGGCTTTGCTGTGTTAACTGCTAGAAAATAGTTCTAAGCACAGGTGAAGGTCATCCCTGTTTTACAGATACGACAGCACAAGGAAAGTTGAGTCCTGTGAAATGCTGTTTGCTGTTTGTGTTGAAACCTACAGAAGAGGGATTGGAACACCTGCCTTATGAGGAAAGGCTAAGAGACCTGGGGCTTTTCAGTCTAGAGAGAAGACTGAGGTAGGATCTAATTAATGTCTATAAATACATGAGGGCTGGGTGTCAAGAAGGCAGGGACAACTTCTTTTCACTTGTGCCTTTTGCCCTTGATGAGGGGCAATGGATTAAAACGTGAGCACAGGAAGTTCCACCTCAACATGAGGAAGAGCTTCTTTACTGTGAGCACTGGAACAAGCTCCACAGAGATGTTGTGGTGTCTCCTTTTCTGATGACTTAAAAGACCTGTCTGGATACCCTTCTGAGTGATCTGCCCTAGTTTTTTTTGCTCCTGCTCTGGCAGGGGGGTTGGAATTAATGTCCCTTCCAACCTCTAATATTCTGTGATTATGCGAAAAAGGCATCTAATTCTGCATGTCCTGAATGTAAGCAGACAGATGTGTACTGAGAAATACCCTTTACAAAGTGTCAAAATAAGGTAAAAGAAAAGAGGTGATATAACTTCTGTCATACAAGATGTGTCTGTACAGCAGTGACCACAGCTCAGCAATGCTACCTGGTCTACCTTTGTACGAGGAAGGTACAAACTAGGTACAACTAGGAAGCTCAGCCTTGCTGGCAGGATAGCTCTACAAGTGAATAATGTAGTAAGGGTAAAAATTCAGAATATTTTTCTGCTTTTTTGACCTGACTCCATCTGAAACTATGAGGCTTCCATCATAATCGGCGTAGTGACTATGATGCTTACAATAGCTATCCTGTTTGTGGGGGTATAGTCACACAAGCTGCAGGCATAGACATATGTGTCATGTGTCCTAGCCAGATGAGGACCCCAAAGCTCCCAGCTGTGAAGTCACTAGAAGTATACCACAGTTTCAGTGTTAAAAATCTTGAGTGGATGCCTGCTAGTTGGCTAACTACCTAATAAATAATAGAAGAGTTTAAAGTTTGCTTTTATATTTGGGAAAACATTATGAAAAATGACATTGTTAGATAGGTGTCTGAACTTTTAAAAATGCTGATTGTTTTTTGTTTTATCTTGCCAATTGCCAGAAGGTGCTAGAATGTATTTTCTGTGTGCTCAACAGCTATACTGGTGAATTTTGCACTACCAAGCAGATCTCACCATAAAGTACTTTGTTATAGGCAGTGGCAAGATGATGAATCTCTGCAAGATTTCCAACGAGATTGCCTGAAACCTGGTTTTGCTGTTGTTGCCTTGGTCTTCATCTGGCTAACACCCTTTATATGAGAGGAATACAAATCTCATACTCTCAGCTGATTAGCCACAAGGAACAGGTTTATGTGAATTAGAAGCATGGTGTGGTTTTGATGAAGTCAGATATTAATGGAAGTCTGGTTTTGGTTTGTTGGGGTATTTTTCACAGTGTAAGCTGGTGGCCTGTGAAAGTTCAGCCTTCAAGGATTTTCCTTTTGATTACTTTTTTCAGAATGAAAGAAGGGGAAAATTTTCCCTGAACTGCACAATGTTATGCCTTTTCCTGATGCCATGGCTTAAAGAGGGAGCACTGATCTCCCAACCACTTTGATTTTTCTTATGCTCCCCAGTTCTGAAAACGTGTCATGCATACAGTCAGGGATCCTGCCAGCAGCTCTGTGCCAGTCAGTGGGACTTGGCAAAATTGAGATTTGCTCATTCAAAAACTATGAAGCAATCCAGCTTAGCAGTCAGTGGAGTGTAAAACTGAGGCAGTAGGTGAAGGAAAGGCCAGTGGAATGCAGACACCGCAAGAAATGCATGGGTTTGCCATGTGAACTGAATTTCCATACTCTAGGTGTGAATCTGTGATATTTGGCAGCCTTACATTTTCAGCAGATGGCCAAGCACGTCCCCACAAAATAAAATTGTGCATGCTTTAATTTAATATTTTTGTCTACATGGATGCTTAAAATATTCCTGGAAGATAGAATATATCCTCTTTGGTTTCACTAATCTGTTTAATTTTCTTTAGTCTGAGGCATACAATTATTTTTTTTCAGCTGTAATGAACAGAATTACGATTTTCTGTAGACAGGGTTGAGAACACCTACTCTAGTTTCAAGCAGAAGAGAATCATAAAACCTGAAGGATCAGAACACCAGGCCATCTTCACGAACAAGTCAAAGCTTCCTGTAACAGGATATAAATCTGTGCCATAAGGAGTTGAAGAAGGAAAAACATTTAACAGTTATGTGACTGTATAAATAGTCTAAGAGTCTAGCTTTTGTGATGAAACTGTATTTGGCCCTTTCGCTTTCTTAATGGGGAGGCATTGCACGGCTCAGTTTGTCTATCCATGTATGAATAGACTAAGGTAGAAATAACCGGATTTCCAATTTCTGTGCTTCAAAATAAGCTACTGCTGCAATGTGAAACTGAAAGAAATAGGCCTGTAATTACACAGCATATTAAATGACTGTTTTATTTCTCTTCACATGTGCTACCTATAAATAAAACAGAAGTCTCTGAAAATATGCCTGAAAGCTTTAAATCAGAGGAATATTGGATCTTTGTGTATTCACAGTAGTCCAGCTAAGTTGGTAGACACTGGCTTGGCTCCCAGACTGAAACTCCAGGGGTTCTCTGGCAACAGCACTAAGCCATAAACACCAGATGCAGTATATCTAACAAAATTAAATATCAGCAGTTTTTTACAGTTGGCATTTCAGAAACACAGAGTTCATTTAGATGGTGCCAGTGGTTTATCTTTGCACTTGAATTGCAATTGCTGTATTTCTGAATGTGCTGGTGTGGAATCTCAAATGCTGTTTTACCTGGCATGCATGTGCTGCTGGCCCTTATGTGTAAGTGGCCAGAAGTGTGTAAGCAACAGAAATCACTCTCCTCTTTACTTGCCCCTAAAACACCTGCCCAGTGTTTTAGCAGAAGCACTGTAAAACGTGTAAAAAGTGCTGGTGAGCTAAAGTATGTGCAGGCAAGCAGAGCACTGGCTTACTTTCTCCTCATGTCCTCAGAATGAAGTGACAGATGAGTTTTAACAAATTGCAAATGCTATGAAGACTCTAATGTGTGTGTTTGAAAGGATCTGGTGGTGTCTGCCAGGGCAATTTCACAGCTATGCTTCTGGCTCTTAACACCCAAGGACAATATTTTCTGTGTGTCACTGGTACACTAGTCCCTGGTGTTCATTTAATACCTACAGGATATTTGTGCCTGGTAAACAATTATTGTTGCTGATGAGATTTATTCCGGGCCCCTGTTTCAAGTATTGCATACCCCTGCAGTCATTCCATGCTTTAAATATATCTTGGTTATTTTAGTCTTAAAAAACAGCACAAAAAACCCAAACAAAAAAGCACAACCTCCCCCCCAAAAAGGACAAAACAAAACAAGGAGACAACAACAACAAAAACCCCCAAACCACCAAAATAAACCTCCACTACTAATTGCTCCTGTGGATCAATTTTCTTCTTGGTATAGTTGGCATTTAGTTAGAACCACTCACTAGCTATTAAACAAGTTGTACTGTTTGTGTTGCAAAAGTAATCAAGATTTTTGTGATGTTCAGGGAAGCTACTGTGAGTGGATGGATTTTTTGAACCAGATTCTTGCTTCTGGGAAGATACTTGACATGCCCTTAAAGGACTCTCTGCATGACCTGGCTAGTGCCTTAATTTCAAAAGATGGATTTGGAATAGCGAGGAAATACCGAGTTATAACACTGCAAACAGGCTGGTTACCTTTTTTCCATTGTCTGATGACAAGGTTTCTCTGCTAAATGATGTTCTTCCTTTGCTTCCAGACTTTGATGGGGATAAATTCTGCCCCAGTCACACCTGCAAGTCTGAACAAGACTCAAGACTTATTCAGGGATGTGGTGGAGGCTTTCAGTAATTCTCAGCGAATTGTGTTATGTCTGGTGTGTGGCTGGAATAGCTGCCCTGTTCTCTGTGCAGACATGTGCACTGAGAATCCTGCCTTAGCTCTAGAGTCACTTTGCAGTCCTCTGCCCCTTGCGGGGAGTATGTGTTGGAGGATTTTAACAGCAGAGAATCTGATGGCTTCAGCCTTTGTCTCATCTTTGCTTGCACAGGTAGACAAGATTATCTTTTCTGCAGTAATTTTAGCTGTCTAAATATTACTTGTACAATCTAAACTAATTAAGAGAGGCTTCACCTTTGTGGTGGGTTCCCCCAGAAGGCTGTTCAATGGAAAGGAGTAATGCACTTTCTGCATGTGTCTGTTCTTCTCTACTGGTTGCTGGTAGAGTCTAGTGGTTTTGCTAAACCAAGGTGCTCAGCTAGTTGAAAACTGAACACTTTACAGAGAACTAAGCTTTCCCAGAGGTTGTTTGGTGGAGCTGAGCTCCTCTGGATGGTAGGGCTGTTTGTGTTCCCTGGGCATCACACCAGATGCTATACCTGTACTCACTCTAACTCTTGCAAAATGCTCCATGGAATGTGGGGCCTTAGAGTGCCAGTGTGTTCTGTTTTTATTGTAGAATCCAAAGATGGCACAGTATTAAAAAAATTACCTTCAAGGTGGCATGCATCAGGGTGATCATAAACCCATGTAAGGGCAGGACCTATTTTGCTATTGCATGCTGCTGACAGTTACCTCTAATAGCTGTTTTTCATATCCTTTGCAATTAGTTCAAGAACAAACCCTGAGTGGGCGAGGATAACATGAGTAATTTGGTCATTTAGGAAAAAAAAAACCATAAATGCCACAAGGCAGAGAGGACTATTGTTTAGTTAAGGAACTAATCGCAAGGTTGGGTTTTTAACTTTTAGTTTCTAAAATCCTATTTGGAGAGTTACATAAATGCCTAATTTCAAAAGTCTGAGAGTGTCAAAACTTCAATGCCACTTACGTGGGAGCTACAGCAGCACCCTAAATTGAGGCCAGATATTTGGATTCTCTGATATGCATTTGGGTGCCTAATTTTGGATCTCTAAGCAAGACCAAACTCCCTCAGCTTTGAAGTGTACTGAATATAAAGGTAATTATTAAGTTGAGAGGGTGTCAACAGTGGGTTTCCTTTATCTGTTCTTCATGTCCAGGCCAACACTTCCTCCTTGTGAGTGTAAAGGATTTTGAGAATGACTGGAAATCCCACAAATCTTGCTGCCTAAGACACAGAAGCAGAGTTTTGGTTCAGAGCCTTTAGCTTCAAACGTCATGGGGATATTAGTGCAACACCGCTGCAATCTACAGTATCTCTCTGCTGGAATGTGGATTTGGCTCCCTATTTATTTTGTTCTATAATCTGTTAGCTTTAGGCTCTTTGCTGTGTTTCCAGACAAAGCAAACTTGGCTCAAGTTCTCATCAAGTAGTAAGACGAAAGAGTATAGTGACTCTGAAGTTCCAAAGGGCACTTAATTCTTTCTTTATTACATTTTCAATTGTTTACAGCAGAGGCTTCTTATTTGTGGGTACCTGTTGGCTACTTCCACCATTGTCTCCATCACAGCTGTGATATTAGTTGCTGTTGTAGTATGCATGATAATTTTGAACTTTACAGTCTGCTGTCTTTGAAATGTAAATTCATCATTTGAAGATGGGATTTCTCATGTAACTGGTGGTGTTTAAGGCTGGAGAAAGTCTAAAGGGATTTTTACTCTAAAGATTTTGCTTAAAATCAAGGGATTCCTTTCCTGCCTGCTGTGTTGTTCCCATTCATGGAGGGTAGGTAGGCGGGAGGACTGAAAGATCAAATCCAACTTGCTTCCTTGTCCTCTCATTCCTTGAAAAGCTTCTTTACAGGAATCAAGAGCAGATTTTTCCCTCAGACTTTTTCTATGGGGTCTTGCTGCCTTTATGAAATACTGAATTTACGGCTGCAGGGTTTATTACAACAGTATTTTAAACCATAGTATGCTGCAGTAGTAGCTCCAATTAGAAATGCACTGAGTGCAGGACTGTGGGTGAAGTGTTTTTAAATTGCAGCATCTACATCCAGAGGCAAATGCAGACTGTTTATACATGTTAAAGGGACAACCAGAGGTATTGGGGGAAAAGCCAGAATCTGCTGTGAAGTGCCACTGTACTGTAATTTATTTCTTCTTTAACTTGAATTTAGCACAGCTTGGGCCAGAGTCTCTGCCTCTGTAGCATCACTTGAGTTGCAGTGGTTTGGTTGAGATGAGAGACCTGTGCTGAGGTGCCATAGGCTTTGTGTTAATGGTGTGACAAGTTACGTACTTTGCCATTGTGATAAGCAAGAGTTTTTATGTACACTGCAAATTACCCACTGTGGTAGCAGACAGCCCTCACTGATCACGTCTGAAGAATATGTTCTTTCCTTGAACATTAAATGTGGCAACCCACTGTACTAGGGCACAGGATTAATATTGCTGTCCTGCAAGGATAATTAGGAATTTACCAGCCCAGATTAACAGATGCCTTGAGAGATGTGAGTCTGATTAAATTCATAAATAAGTATTATGAAATCATGGGCAGTGTTCTAACTGTAATGTATTTCCCCTGAAGGAAAACAGGCCTGAGAAAAAAAAATTAGAACTTGATGCCAAATGCAGAATGAAAGGAAATTCCTATAAGGTTGGAGTCTATCAAAGTGTTTTTGAGTGGTCTTTTCCTATGAAGAATCACATTAGGAGTTAGTCCTGTTACTATCCCCTTATCTCCCAGCTCTGTGGCAATTTCCTAAAACACACTAGCATCTATCATGTTTATATATAACACAACATTGCCTAGGAGTCTTGTTACTGCTTTGTGGTCACTGCAGGTGAATTTTTTTTATACAAAGGCAAGAAGCATAAGGAGTCAATATTTGCCTCTGCCTTAAGTAGGTTTCTGAGCATGTAACAGTATAAAGGAGATGAGTTTTCTGCGAAGATGTAAGACCAGAGAACCCTGGAGGTGAATTCAAGTGGTCCTCATAAAGATTCTTTGTTATAAAAGTCCCAGTTATCAGATGTGGAGGGCCTTTAATATGAGGTCTGGGTTAGCTGCATCAGTTTGCAGATTGGTCAGTACCTCCAACTTGATGTTTAGCCTTGCCTCAAGGAGTCCTAGTTAAGAGCAACTGAAAAAAAAAATAATAATGGTAGTCCCTTCTCGGCAGTCTGTCCTGGCAGAAGATGATGTGTTTATTCCCAAATCCTGCTGACCCTTGCTTGTGTGAATGCCTGTTGGCAGCAGATGTGACAGAAGAGCTTACAGATTGCTTCAGCTTGCACGAGTGATTGGTCCTAGGATCTGGCAGCCATAGATTAGAGTTACACAAAGCTGCCATAAAGCTGCTTCACAACGAGGTGTGTTCTGCACTGCCAGGAGGGAGGATTGCAGCCTCAGAGCCTGGACTGACAGCACTGTATTCCAGACATTATGTCCCAAAATCTCATCCTGGTGAAAGGTGGAATCAATCAACGGAATAACTTATTATTCTGTTACTTCCATTCTGTTCTCAGTGTTTCTTTACTCTGCAAGAGTGAACTTCTGCTGGACATATATCTTAGAGCAGCTTTTTCTGTATGCCTTTCAAAGAATAGAGAAGTGCCAAATTAAACTAAACTTCAGAATGTCAGATTACATGGGAGACAAACTCATCAACTAGAATTTTCAGTGCATTGGGTAAAAAGCTGTAATTCCATGGGGCTGTCTTATTTTTGCGAAGATCAGGCAAGTAGTGTAACCATATTTTCAGTCTTAAGTGTGATCAGGGTCCTGACAGCACTAGGCACTCCACGCAAGTGGCTTAAAGATGTGGGTTATTTTTTTTCAGGTAAGGAAGAGCTTTAACCTTTCAGATGAAGCACACCATACAACTTCACTAGGCACTTCACAGTGTGCTTTGTAACTCCTAATGCAATGAGAGCTTGTTTCTTGTCCAGTCTTGATTTAACTGGGTTAAGCACGTGTATAAGAGTGTTGTGGAGTCTATGCTGAGAAATACTTTTTGGGTAGGAATGCTGCAGAAAGGATAGTGACCACAAGAGTCTGGGTAGCAGCGAAGGCTTCATCCTGCTCCCATTGAGCCCCAACTTGACTGGCTTTGACATTAGGAGGATGTTGAGATGTAGACTTTAGTTGAAGTAGACTTTTTCATCCAACAGATTTGTTTACTTGTTTTTTGCTCCTTGCCACCTGCCCTATTTTGCATATGTGTAGCACTTTTCTTATCCAGAACAGTTCAGATAAATTATAATTTTTAAATCCTTTGCTAGCTACACCTGAATTTTTGGTCAGAATTTTCATTAAATCTAAGTGCTATTGAGTTCATAAGTGATGTCTGATATTCAGGATTTTGGACTGATTAATTTCACATGCTGTTTTTTGGAAACTGAGATACTCTGTGGCACAGGCAAGTATTGGCCATGCATATGAAAAATGGCTGGTGATCCAGCTTCTCTGGGGCTCCCAACTAGAGATGCATTAAAAAGAGCTGATTTTCAGAGTGTCTTCACCTTCTGAAATGGAAAGTTATTCTTGGATTTTACCAAGGCACTGGGGTCTTTAAAATCAGTGCTGAATTTAGAATACTCATTGATCATAAATGCTCTACTTTGTCCTCCAGTATTACTCATCTTAATTATGGCAGTGGGTTATAATCAAGTAGTGTTGGAATAAAAGGACTAATGTGCCATGCAGATGCAGCTTGATTCTTGCCTGCAGAAGATACCTGAGACTGCACAAGTACATGGTGCTCAGCTGGTAGAGCTGTTCATGGTATGCCTCTATGTTAATTAATGCTGGAGGCGTTCCTTACCTGGCATCAATCTTTGGGCTTTTGGAGTAATCCCTTATGCACACCACCAGTGTGCTCAGAATGGTTTCCTTCCTGCTGGACCAAGGCTGAAATCATCTAGGACTGCTCCCAGTGGTAACCAGCTGGTGTTGTGAGCACAAGGTCCTCCAGCAATTAGTGTACTGCTTAGGCATGCCTGTGACCCACAACTGATACAAGCCACGTTGTCAGTAAATGTTATGTAGATAAAAAGTCCTAGGACTGCAGCAGAGCGTGTCAAATTAACCCTAAGCTTCCCCTCTTTATGCCATGCCAAGGGGTATTGTAGATGCACAGTCTTGATCCAGCTGTGCTAGTGTGGGATGCTGATGATAGTAGAACATACTGAGATGTACACATAGAAATAATTTAGGCCAGATGCTAGAAAGAGAGCCCATGGGTAACTCATGCAATCCTGCTCACTTCAATTTGGCTGTTTGTCCAGCTGTGGATTTGCAAAAACCTGTACCATAGCAAGTGTCACTGCCAAGCCACTTTCAAAGTGGCCTCTGTTCTTTGTGGAAGTGGTGAGGGACTTCCTCAACCTCATGGTGAGAAGCCAAAAGTCAGAGTAAGTGGTTTTATTTTTGCTTTTTGGATGGAGTTTGTTCTGACTGGATAAATCTTTGTAGCCCCAGGGAAATTTTCTGGAAAATGTTAGGTGTCAGTGGCCTGAAACATGAAGTCTGGGAAATGTGGGATTTAAAGCACAACAGACAAAGCAGCTGCTTAAAAATTTGCTCTGTGAGAAAGTTGGTAATTTTTTCTCTCTGGTCATGTAGCATGTAAAAGAAGAGAGAAAAGTAAAAGTTGACTGTTAAACAGTTTAATGCAGAAATGACTCAGCACTTGTTTTTTCTAAGCTTGAAACCAGAAAAAGTGTTCTGCTCTGTGTTTTCACCATATCTATAGACAGGGTAAAATGTCTAGAGTTTTGAGAGAAAGCTAGTAAATTTGGCAGGTTACCAACCTCTCCTAAGGTGCATGCTTCCATTGCTTGAAATCCCCAAATGCTTCCATGTGTGGTTGTTTGGAGCACCGCTCTATTCAGCAGCTAGACACAATTACATGTAAAGGTCACATAGGAAATACACATTGTTTTCCCATTTGATCTTACTGTTCAACCTTGACAGTTGAACTGTAAGACAGAGGACAGCAAAATTGTTAGTACTATAGGAGATAGTGTTTTCTACATAGTCAGCTATGCAGATTGGCACAGCTTCCTGGGTTGTAAAGGAATGATGCCAGGTTATGCCAGCATGGAGGTGGGTACATCTGTGACTTCTCATTTATTTTATTGTCCTTGCTGTAGTGAGAATCCAGTAAGACTCTGTTACTTTGATTTGTACAAATACAACCAAAGCCAAGTATGAAGAGTCCTCATCTCTGCAGCTGTTAAATTTATAGAAATATGGTTTCTCAAATGGTACGTAGAGCTGACAGTTTGACATATTAGAATGTCTCTAAAACTCTAGACTGTTACATATAATATCTGTAAGACATCTCTGTTTTGTCTTTCTTTCCAGATATCTTTCAGGAGGTGCTTTATTATATGGCTGTCTTGCACCAAGCCAAAGTAGGAACAACTGTTCGTTCTAAGGTAAAATTTTGATCCTACTGAAAGCAAGAGAAGTTGTCTTGGTGGGAGCCAGACTTTTGGCTGGTTTCTTACAGCTGTTTTCTACAGCGTGCTTTGCAGTTTGTTTTTTGGATATATCCCTGAGCTTCCTTAGTAAGAGGTGGTAATTTATACATCTGGAGCTTGAACGTGCTTCTGGTTACCACCTACAGTCACTATTTCTGTCTGTTCTGCATGACTTCAGGCACTAGAAGCCAATGTAACCAAGGGATCCAAAGGGTATTCATGGTTGTTGAGGCAATGTGATCTAATGATTAGCATGCAGGATCAGAAGCATACTATCTTCCACAAACAATATTATATTTAGGTTGTTTTGTGGAGTGAAGAGAGGATGAGATTGCATTTACAGTAAGTTGAAAACTTCATCCTGACATATAAGCACATATATGGTCTGGGTGGCTTTTCAACTCAGTCCAAAAAAACAGAGTTCATCTCCTGTCTGAAATTATTAAAATATATTGTTTGTTTTAGACAACCCTATGAATCTCTACTCTTACCACATCTGGGTATAGATGTAGGCTTGTTGAGTTTTGCAGCTGAATATTTTATTGCCAGAGTTCAAAGGCTCATGCAGAATGCTCTGGCTAGTATCAAAACAGGATTTTGAGTAACTTCTCTGACTTAAAAAAAATCTGCTGCTTCATTTGGTCTGAGGAGTTTTTACTTCAAGCTACATGATTTTTCTCAGCTGTGTTTTTTTTTAAGATGGGTGTTTTATAATTGTTGGACTCATCCCATAATGATTTTGGCTCTCTTCTAAAGGCCAGATGTAATCTGGGTCTGTCTGCGGTGAAAGCTATGGAAAGTTGAATTCCGTATTCTTGTCAGTTACTTTGTTGCCCAATGCATTTAGAAAGCTGCTGACAGTCCAGCTGATTCATTTCAATGGGATATCTTGAATTTTTCCATTGCTCTTCTAATTTATTTATTTAATTCTTGCATGCCGGGTAGCATCTCAGCATGGGCAGCAACCTCCAGAAGAGCTATTTCTTCTGCCTTAGTCTATCCCAAATCATACCCTAGTGTAAACACTCATTGCAAAGACTTCATTTGTCTTAGTTGCAACCTCATTGTTTGATTGCTCCTCTTACTTGCTGAGGCTGTCAGAGACCTACTATTTCTCTAGGCATCTCTCTGCTTATATACTTAAGGCATTTTATAATCTTTCTTCTGGCAATTTAGTCTCCTGCATATTTTCTTTAATATATCTTTTTCATTTTTCCTGTCAAAGTCTGTTCCATTGTATTAAGGACACATGAACTCATCTTAAGGTGCCTGAAATATTGTTTTGGCCCTAAAACTCACTCCCTGCCACAACACTGGAAATTATTGTAACTTTTCTGTGTCTTTACTTAAAAGATCCCATTGAACTCAGGAAGGCGTGTGGCATTTTTTTAGCCAGAGAATATTTATTTAATCCCCTTGTAGAGAAGCAGAGAGTGCAATCCTAGATCCATTCAAATCCCTGGGCTTCAGTTGATCTGTGCCTTAGTAGCCAGATTTTTGGTCTATATTGGCCTTTCAGTGAGCAGAGATGGAAAGCACAAAGCAGGATTTTCACTCCTGTATTCTGGGATGAGAGGCTGAGCTACTGCTTAAGAGCTTGCTCTACAGCGAGAGGTAGAGGACCTGAAGGACCAAGTTGTCTTCCTGGTTTTTGCACTGGGCTCCTAAAAGATGGTTGCCTGGCTGTAAAGTAATAAACTTACTCAGCAGCATAGTACTATTTGGATGTGTAGTTTTGCTGGTGTATTGCAGTTGTATTTGAGGTTCTGGAGATGCATGTCCATCTGGGACATGCTAAGCCCATAAAGTAACAGATAAGCTTGTAAGCTGCAGGTGTATTCAGGTGCTTAAGTGTGTTGCCTGCATGGGGCCTTATTTATTCCCTGTGAATTGTGGTGCTGTGTCCCAGTGGGAGTCATCTGGTTTAGTGACAAGCCCCACTTATTCTCCCAGCAGAGAAGTTTGCTGAAATAAGGTGGGTTAAAACAGTTGCCCCCTCTTCCGGTCCCCAGTTGAAGACCAATTTAAACAGCGAAAACTGTCAAGAGTGCTAATTCAGAGGAGCAATGTTGGAAGCTGAAGATAAGAGCATTTATCTTCATGTCAAAACTACTCAGTGTCTTTGATGGACTCCCAACACGCTTTAACAAGGAGCTTAGGCTGGAGTCACTGAAATGCAAGGAGTCCAGGGGGTAGTGTTTATCCCACTGAAACATGGCATACATCAAATCAATTACACGGTGCAAGCGTGTTTCCTGTTGTCACCAGCCAGCATGGCAAACTGCAAGAAAATATGTTCTCCTAGGCACTAGAGGAGCCTCCTCCCTTAAGATGTTGATTTAATGTGAAATGTATATTAAAGGGGAGAAAAAGGGGGAGAGGGAGACTCTTGTATGTTCTGCAGCAGATTGCCACATTGATCTTGTCATTTAGACAAACACAGCTAGACCTGAGGCTATGAGTCCGTGGGATGTGCTGTGTTTCTGTCATAAATTATCAGCCTCAGAGAAACACGGGAGAAAAAGAGGCACTGTAACAGAGTAGAAAATGTAGTAATAAAGGGACCAGTAAGCCATTTAAGAGCAAATCAAAGCAGTTGCCATTTTGGCTTGTGCTTGCTTCCAACTACTAGAAATGTGCTCTGTCCTAGCCCCCTCCTCTCAGTGATGAGAGGAGGCAGGAGTGAGGGCAGGACTGGTGTTTCTGTCATGGCTGCTGCCATCCATGCTGCCCGGTGGGAGTTAAGGTGTTTGGCATGACCATGTTCCCATGGTACGCATGAGTACCAAAGGAGGCCTCGGCCTGTGCTGTGCCTGCCCTTGTGCCGCTCGTGCTGTGGCTTGGCAAGCCCTCCCTGGTGGCAACTCTGAGCCAGCTTCTCCATGACCATTTCTCCTCTGAGCCTGCAGCCTGAAATTACAACCTGTATTACAGATCGCTGATGGCCAGTTTGGGAGCTGATAGGAGCACACTCGGGTTCTGCAAGGACTTAATCCAGGATCAGAAACTTTCCAGGAATAGTTCTTCCCATCCTGAGTGTGGAAAAGCCTGTTTTCATTTAATAAATGATGCTCTGGGAGGCATTGTGCTGATGGAGGTCAGGGGGGCACAGCCACATAGTTGAAGTGGCTTCCACCAGAAGGTTCAACCAAACTAACTGGCAAACTCTTCCTAATTAATAGCAGACCTTGGTCATCCCTCTGCCTGGATGTTTGTACCATGCTGTCTGGAATGATGTCTACACCTTGGGATACTTGTGTTTCTCCCAAGCAGAGCAAAGACACTAGAGAGCGCCACGTCTTTACAGATGTTGATTTGGGAAGCTGAGTCTGGGTACGTGAGTGCTCCCTGAGGGGAGGAGGTGGGAGACAAACTGCTCTCGCATGCAGCCGGGGCTTGCTGCAGTGTGCCGTTCAGGGGGAGTTGTGTATGGAGAGGTGTATTCCCTCCAGACACGTGGCACTGCGGTTGCAATGTAGCTTTGCATGTTCTTCAGCGAGCACTTTGTCTTTGGGGGAGAAAAGGCAGTCTTGCTGTCTGGAGGAAATCCCCTTATTCTCCTTGCTGGTAGAGGTGATGTGTTTGAACCACCAGACCTTCTCAGCCTTTTGTGCAAACCTTTTGTCTCATCATCTTGAACACAGCAACCAAGAGAGGGTACCAGGAGAGGTCTGTCCAGCAAACTCTCATCTTAAGGAAAGTCTCAGAGCAGACTAGGGTGAAATGTCTTGAGGCAGTTTTGCAGGAGGATTGCCATTGCTTTTGAGCTCACTCTTTCCAGTCCTTGTGAAGAAAACACTTAAGTATTTCAATACCTAAACCATGTTTAATATTTTAGCATATATGAATGTCTGAGTCATTACTGTAAGAGCAGGGTGGAGGTGGATTATTTTGCTGTCTCATTCCCGCTCTCCCAAATGGCATAGGCTCTATGTGGGGTCTGTCCTCTTCTTCCTCACTAGAGAGTGAGAGCTCATGCCCATTCCAGCAGTGCTGGAGAATGAATGTCCTTGCTGTTACACCACATAATATCCTGTATCTTCTCCCATCACCCAAGGCCTCCTGAAGCTTCTCTCTACCCTAAATTGGTAGGGAAGCAGTCTACATGGTATCATGCTCCTCTTAATCACTGATCATGTGATGATAATGACCAAACTTACATTAGAATGAGCTGGCTTTTTTTCTCTCCAATGAAATGTTTCCTGCAGGAAAAATGAGGCTTCACCTAAAACAGGATTTATCTTTCAGAACATACCAAACTCTGTATATTCTGGAGAACATTTTCAAGAAAAACTTCACGTTTTGAAAGGGAGGCGATATGTAGATATTTCAGAATTTTAAGTTTGCTCTTTTTCTCCTTTTTTTTGTGCTACTAAGTCTAAAAGGCTAAATGAAGTCTTGAAGTTATTGAAGTAAAAAAATCCAAGAGGCTGGTATGGATGAGCAAGCAGATCTTAGAAAAACTCAGACTTAAGAAAGATGGATACAGAGGGTGAAAGCAAGGGCAAGGTGCCCGGGTGGGATTACAGAGAGGTTGCCCGAGCAGCTAGGGATCAGGTTAGGAGAGCCAAATTCCTGCTAGAATTAAATCTCACCAGGGATGTTAAGAACAATACGAAAAGCTTCTGTAGGTATTTTGGGGAGGAAAGCACAACCAAGGAGAGTGTAGGCCCTCTCATGAAGGAAACGGGGGACCTATCTACACAGGATATTGAGAAGGCTGAGGTCCTCAATGACTTCTTTGCTTCAGTCTTCTCTGGCAAGTGCCCCAGCCTCATTGTGAAGGTCACAACAGGTGAAAGCAGGAACTGCAGAACAAAGCAACCCCCACTGTAGGAGTAGAGCAGGTTCATGGCCATCTAAAGAACCTGAAAATGCACAAGTCTATGCGACCCGATGGGATTCACCCATGGGTCCTGAGGGAGCTGGCAGATGCAGTTGCTAAGCCTCTGTCCATCATATTTGAGAAGTCATGGCCTGGTGAGGTTCCTGCTGATTGGAAAAAAGGGAACACGGCCCCTATTTTTAAGAAGGGGAAAAGGAAGACCAGGGAACTACAGGCTGGTCAGTCCCACCTCTCTGCCTGGCAAGGTCATGGAGCAGATCCTCCTGGAAAATCCACTAAAGCACATGGAAAATGAAGAGGTGATTGGTGACAGCCAGCATGGCTTCACTAAGAGTAAACCATGCCTGACCAATGGCTGACCTACACAGAGATGGTGGATGGTGGCAGAGCAACTGACATCATCTACCTGGATTGTGCAAGGCATTTGACACTGTTCCACATGACATCCTCGTCTCCAAACTGACAAGGCATGGATTGGACAGATGGACCACTCAGTGCATAAATAATTGGCTGGATGGCTGCACCCAGAGAGTTGTCTGTGTATAATAACCATTCTATGATTATTCCTAACTCATATTTTTTTATTATTTTGTGGATGTTTTATTGCTATTTCTGAAAACATTTAATACTGGAAAGACTCGAAAATAGTAAAAGAGGAAAAAAAATTATAGCAGAGGAAAAAAGTGGTAGTGAAAATGTTTAGAAGGAAAGATTTTTATTGCAGTTGCCAGCAGGAGGGAAAAGAATCATAGAATCATCAAGGTTGGAAGGGACCTTAAAGATCATCAGGTTCCAGCCCCCCTGCCATGAGCAAGGAACCCTACCACTAGACCAGGTTGCACAAAACCTTGTCCAACCTGGCCTTAAAAACCTCCAGGAATGGGGTGTCAACAACCTCCCTGGGAAACCCATTCCAGTTCCTCACCACCCTTACAATGAAGAATTTCTTCCTAATATCTAACCTAAATCTTTCCTCTCTCAGTTTAAAACCATTACCTCTTGTCCTGTCACTATCTTCTCTGATGAAAAGCCCCTCCCCAGCTTTCCTGTAGGCCCCTTTCAAGTACTGGAAGGCTGCTATAAGGTCTCCCCAGAGTCTTCTCTAGGCTGAACAGCCCCAATTCTCTTAGCCTGTCTTCATAGCAGAGATGCTCCAGCCCTTTGATTGTCTTGGTGACCCTTCTCCGGACCCTCTCCAACAGGTCCGTATCTTTCTTGTGCTGAGGGCACCAGAACTGTACAACCTCTGTTATTTATATATTTAGACATTTAATTGAAGAAAAAAATCATACCTGAGTGTATCTGTATGGATACAGTTTTTCCTGCCCTGTTTTGACCTTCCTCAGTTCTCTTTGGCATTACTGCTAGCTCTGCCCCTTAGGCTGTGTCAGAGGCATCTGGAAATAGCAGATAAGAAGGAGCCTTGGGGCAGCACAGCTTGGGAGAAGCAGCCACTGGCTGGAGGGCAGGAGGCATCTGTGTGCTTTGGGGAAACTATATGGGCATGAGGAGCTGCTGTGTGCTGAGAGGAGTTCCTTTCCAGGGGGAAGCTAGCAAAGGGGGTGAGTCTGCACCTATGTGATTTGAGTACAGTCCTCTCTCCTTTCCATGCTAGGGGGAAGTCACCTATCCAGCACAGATCTAGGCTGGTGCTCACCAAGAAGGTAGTGTGCCTGGCAGTGGGCAGGGGGTTACTGACTGCAGAAATAACTTTTCACAAAGTCCCTGTCGAGATTTTATCTATTTGTTTGGAGAACGCTGTGTCTATGCAAATCCCTGAGCACAGGAAAGAAAACAACCCTGGGCACAGGGATCCTGAAATGAAGAAAAATGAACCCTAAATTAGAAAAATCAGTGAAGCATTTGGGCCCGGAAATACATTAGAAAGGAGTGGAGGTGTTGAATGTAGTTTTGAAGGTTCCTTCCCATTCCTTAGTGCAGTGCTTGAGACACACTGTTGGGAAGGATGGACTGCTGTCTCTGAAGGCTCAGTATCCTGTTAAGTGCCCTGTGTTATCTGTGTAATATCAGAAAATCATTGCTATTTAGGCAGAAACACTTCACACTCGGCACCCAGTGAATAGTTTACTGTGCACTTACACATGCAGGTATGAATTGCACTTACACGGAGCATATATGAGTTATGTTATTCTGATCTTATACTGCCCATCCACTCTTTACCCTAGAAAGCTCTGATGTTGACCAGTTTTGATCAAATTTGGCCAAGGGGTAAAGGTCTGAAAAATATTTTTTCCTTGAATCAATGTAAGGAAATCTGATTTCCTTAAATCAGAGTAGAAGAGGCCTGTAGGAGTGTGGTCCCTTAGGAAGAGCAGCCCCATGTCTAGTCTGAGAAGGAGGTAGTTTCTGGGATCCTGCAGCTTCTACCTTTTTTATCCAAGGAGTAGTAGTAGGAATAAAGATAATAGGAAGAGCTGGAAGATTTGTGATGGGCATATTGCCAAACTGCAAATATTCTGCAAATATTTGGCTGGGGGAGTAAGACGTATGATAGAAACCTTCAGAAAACCAGATTTCACAGCTCTACTGCTCAGTGAACAATGTGTTTACTAGGAATGTTGCATTAAAACAGGATTTATCCATCAACAACTGTGATCAGTGTGTACTGTGTTGTAAGTGGGCAGGAGACTTTTGCCTGCATTAAATTAAGGAGTGCAGTGTTATGAATAGTTTCCTTACTTAGAATGGCATTACTCCAAGCCTCAAGGTAATTTATACCTCAGGTAGTCATGCTGTTGTTTAACAAGGCTAAATATGGAGAAATGAGAGCCTGATGTGGGACCATATGCTGTGTAAGCAACAGCAGAGTTTAGGATGGATAGCTCAGTGTTCTTTATATTGTAATAACATGCATAAGCAGATTTTTTTTTTAATTGGATTTTGGGACAAAGCTTTAGCAGGAATTCAAATGCTGCTGCTTATTAATGCAGCAAGTGATCATTTGCAAGTTCTAGTTTTTTCTTTGCTGTTTAATGCTCTGACAGCCATAGACTTACATAGCATTTTGCAAACATAAGATTTTTAGAGAAAATCAGTGACTATTTCTTACAGCCTTAGAATGAAGGTATTTTACCTTTGGAAAGTATCTAGCAAGGCAGGAGAATTTAGCCGCAAGTTGGTAAAGGTAATCTTGCATCCTCCTTGGGAAAGAGTGGGTGGGAAGCAAGAGAGACAGAGTAAGTATCCTTATGGTCGGTGTAAAAATAGCAAGTTGGAAGAAAGTCACACACACGACTTAACCATTTTTCTTCTCTTTGCTTAAGAGAACTGGTAAAAAAGTGTATTTGGCAAATGAGGTATCATGTCAGCCCCTCAGGAAAAGAGAACCCTTTTGAGCAAGAAAAGAACCATCCTTTCTCAGTTATTCTGTAGGGTTTTTTAGTGTTCTGGGAATAATGGTAATTTGTGGATTTTTTTAAATTTTGGGGTTTTTTGGTTGGCGTTCTGTTTGGTTGGGGTTGGTTGGCTTGTGGTTTTTTTCAGAGAAGAAAGGAGGGAGGGTGTAGAGGCATTAACTGTTTGCTCCTTCCCTGCTTCAAGATTTCTGATGGAAAAAGAAAACCCAGTGATCATCCTTAGTCCACATGGGCTTTATAGTATTTGGCACAAGGCAGCACACAAGATGAAAGTGTGTCTCTTGACAGCCAGCTTTGTGTTGGCAGCCTTTACTCCAGGCAACAAATTAATCCACTCAACTGTGTTCTGCATAATTGTTGATACTGTCTTAATTGGTACCATACGTTTCTCTGTGTCGACATGTCCATCATGTTAATGTCTAGGGACTGTTGTTTCCTGCCAACTCGGGAACAGCACAGCCTACTCTGTCCTAACTGAACTCCTACCTAAAATGCCTCAATAAGAAATCTGACTTCATGGCAAAAGGAAAATGTAGAGCTATGTTAGGGCATGACTCAAAATTCATGGGGAAAAAATGTGACTCCTGATTTCAATAGTATTTGGAGGTGACTGACCTTTTCCAGGGCTCTCTAAAAGCAATCCAGTTCAGCTGAAGTCAAGTCCAAAGGTAAAGCTTATGCTCCTGCTCCCAGGAAATCAGTAGTGGGAGCTGGCAAACACTACCAAGCGTGTCACAGTGGGGTATCCAGGGCAAGGCAGTTGCAGAGCTAATTGACCCCACTGCACTGGTGGTTTTGTGGATTGGGATTAGCATTTTGAATTTCATCCATTAAGGAACTGACAGCCAAGGCAGAGCCTGGAGTGCAAGTGCAGTCTGCTCTCCCTCCAGGTCCTCCGTAAGCTATGGTAACAGGGGGAGGGAGGAAGGAGGAGGGAGAGCTGGGTGCAGGCCAGGGTGAGGTAGCTGTGTGTGGGCATTGATACTGTCAGCTCCTGAGAGGAAATGACCATCTCATCACTAGGCAAAGGCATCACTGATGCCTTTGGTGTTGACAGGGTGGAGGCACTAGGAAGCATTACTGGATGCAGTTGTCTCTTCAGTCAGCCTCCAAAAATCACAAATTAGATGCTGTATTAAAAGGGCCCTTCTGACCCTCTCTGTGGCTACTTCCACATCTAAATAAGATATACCACTACTTTGTTTCACTAAGGAGCTGCATGGTTACAGCCTTTAAAGTTTGCAAGCAGTCAGGATCTATAGGATAGTGTCATGGTTTGGGTCCAACATGACCACAAAGAAACAGCCCGTGGCAGCTCACTCAGCTCCGCCACACACACACACACTCTGGGATGAGGAGGACAAAGCTGATGGGTCGAGACAAAGGACAAGGAGGGTTCTTAACTCCTTAAGGTCCCAGGCAAAACAGGCTCAACTTGGGGAAAAATAATAATTTCACACTAATCAAATACACACAGGACACAGACAACACACAGAGCAGGGCTTGCATATGTTACCCACCCCTCCCTTCTTCCCAGGCTCAAATCACTTTGTTCCCGGTTTGTCTCCCTCCTTCCCCCCCAGCAGCACAGGGAGACAGAGGATGGGGTTTAGAGTCAGGTCACAGGCTGCTGGTTCCTGCTGCTCCTTCCTCCTCAGGGAGGAGGATTCCTTACAGTCCGTCCCTGCTTCCTCATGGGGTCCCTCCCATGGGATAGAGTCCTCCACGAACTTCTCCTTCATGAGTCCTTCCCACGAGGTCAGGAGCTGCTCCAGCCTCGGCTTCCCACAGAGTTATGGGCAGCTTTGGGAACAGCCACCTCCCCTGGCGCTGGGGTCTTCCAAAGCTGAGCAGAGTCCACTGGCAGCAAATCCTCTGGCCACAACATCCAAGTCCAGTGGCCAAGTTCACCCCTCTTGGTGCCTTCAGGGAATGTTCCACCATGTTCCTTCATGAGTGCAGGAGGACAGCTGCCATCTCACCATGGGTTGCAGGGGAACTTCTGCTTGGGCACCTTCTTTCTCTTCTTCCTCACCAACCACCAGCACTGCTCTCCTTCCCCAGCACCACTCTCCTCCTCCAGCACAACTCTTCTCCCAGCAAGTGCTTCTCTGCTCAGGTGTTAGAGCTGTTCTTTTGTATGTTAATCGCTGAGGCACATCTATTGTTGCTCTAATGCTTCTTTGGCAGGGTTTTGGAGCAGAGGGAGCTTCTCAGCTTCTTACTGGAGCCACGCCTGTGGCCCTTCCCCCGCTACCAAAAAGCCCACCAAACTAGAACATTCCACCCCTTGCCTCTGTGAATCACATACAAAAGAATCATTAGCAAAATCTACGTTCAGCACAAAAGTTTTCATGAGCTTCACTTGCACTGCAAAAAAACCCTCACATCAAAATAAAGATAGCAGCAGGATACCACACGCAAAACAGTAATTTACAGATGATCCACCGCTCTTCCATTTACTACAATATTAATGAAAAGTTCCCCATAATCATGCTTTAGTCCATGTTTTGCCCGTTACCTCTCCTTATTTATATCCTAGTCTCTGTCCCATATGGGTTGCCAATAATGTCATGGTTCTTTGTCTCTCTCTCCTGGCTGGCTCGCCATTAAATATCGTGGGTTGGGCCCAACACGACAACAAAGAACAGCCACATGGCCACTCACTCAACTTCCCCAGCAGTTGGGACCTACAGGATAGGCATCTCACTGAGGGCTATATGAAAAGTGAATTAGTTCTGTGTTCAGAGGAGCGCTGGCACCATGCACAGTACGTAAGGCATGAGCCAGCAAACTGACTGATGGTGATCAAATGTTGAATAACTTTTTACTCTGTTAGTGCCACCCATGCTAAGCATTGAATTATCTGGGATGGAAAAAATGGCACGTGGTTATTAAATGTGAAGCTCTATTATAAGGTAAAAGTGCAAGAAGGGCAAATAATGTTTGCACAGGCAACCTCACTTTGAACACCTCCTGGTGCTAAGTTACTTGACTTTGCTTCTGCAATGGAATTTTTTGCTGCTTTATTGCCAGTGCACATACACACTTACATATGTGCTCTCTCATTTCCTCCCTCTGCTCCTATAATTAATTGATATGAGCTACACTTTTTAACATAATTTTATGTGCCTTCTTGTTCAAGCTTTTGGCCAATTTTAAGCAACAATATTTATGTAGAGATGAGAGAAAGAAGGCTTCCTATCCTTTTGTAAAGCTGTCTCTGAATATTTAAGCTACTGCCAGTGTATGGTTGAAAAGCTCATTTAAGAGAGCAGCCAAAACATGTAAAAATGTTTTGTGCAGGTTTTAAATTCTAATATTGACATTTGGATCTGGAGAAGAGAAAAGCAGGAGTGGAATAAGGAAGATCTTTGGCATAGATTTTTTTTCAAGTGTGTCTAGAAAACAGAAGTCTACTAAGCTATAGTGTTTTATTTAAGAGTCCTGGCATTCTTAGAAACCTGTTTTTGCATGTGGAGTGCAGTGGCAATATTGGTAATAAATATGCCAAGAGAAATGGGAAAGCTGTGGGCTGCCTTGCCTTTTGTGGTTCCCAGGAATTAGTATTTGGAAATTAATAAAAGCTGCTTCAGCAAATTGAAATGAAAGGCAGATGAAATGGCTGAACTAAAGGAAAACCTTTATGGAAAAAAAGAAAAAAAAAAAAAAAAAGGCAAACTAAGTCCTCCAAGCTATTTCTGGCATCTCTCTGTACACCTTTGGTGTGCCAAAGCACATTTGCAGTGCTGAGAGTGTCCTGCCTGATGCAACTTCAATCTCAGAATCCTGCATTCCCACAGCTTCCACCCCAAATCCTTTCTACTCTCAGTACTCCAAGGGTTCAGGGAACAGGTAAAAAACACATTTCTAGGTGGCAGAGTGAGGTATAGGCTTCATGCATGGTGGAATTATAGTCACTAAACTGTCCTAATAACAGAAATGGCTCAATAAGTGGTTTGAGATTTCACAGAGTGAGTGGGCTCAGCAGCTTGTCTGCCACTTAGAGGCTTCCCCCACTCCCGGGAGCAGAACAGGATTTGGCTCCAGCACTGCTAGTGCTTGTGCAGAGGAACCCCCTCCCTCTGTTAGTGCTGGCAAAGTCAATGCAAGTCATTGCTCTGATGCCAGCATGGCTGGGAACAGGGAAACGGGCAGGAACTGCAATTCCAGGGCCATAATCACATGTGTCTTCCGAGGGAGAGCCCAGCAAGTGCATTCCACCAGATGCCAGGACCTCTGTGCTGTCAGGTGCTGCCTAAATGTCCTTTAAGCATCAGTTAGTGCTGACTTGCTTTAGCAGCTGGTGGAATTGTGGTATAAAATCAAACTAAGAATCCTTGAGTTGCTGCTAGCAGGGACAATGTGTTTCTGAAGGCAGAAAACCTGTATATTTATGATTATTTTAAGAGCCACCCAGCCCTCCCAATGACTCCTTATAAAGCAGTGTCTGGGGGCCTTTCATTTCTACACTTGTCTTGTGTGCCTGTGAAGAAATCATCTTAGCCAGGCTTTCTAGAGAGCTCAGACACTTCTCTGCACTTACGCTGTAGCAACAACTCTGTAAAGAATCCTCAAAGATGTGATTAAGTCTGTTTTGTCATCTTGAAATGTATGTATATATATAAAATCAAGTCATAGCAGTCTTCCATTTCATAATGCATATCACTGCGAGGGAGACTTGAACACTACATCTGCTGATCAGATTCATAGTGCAGCGCTGCTTTGTTACCCTACAGCTTTAATTGCATGTGGTAGCAGTTTTTTAGGACAGGAAGCATATATTTATCCAACTGAATCTTTATTTAAGTTAAGAAAGGAGTTGGAATTTGCATAGGGTAATGTGTCTAATGTAGTTACTTGAGCATTTGGAAAGATCACTTAGGGACCTCAAATGATAACAAACTGGGCTGCTCGATGCTTCTAAATTAAATGTTGCTTTCCATGAACATTCTCTTTAAAAAATATCTTTCTATTATAAAATAATCAGGTGTGTATTTTTTTCCCAACTAACTAAAACGCAATTTTGTTCTCCAGTCCTATTTTTCAAGATTTTTTTGCAGTTTTCTAGGAGAAGAAAAGGTCTCAGGTTTGGCTCAAACAGTACAGCGGCCTTTGGTTACTTCTGCTTTTGACCAAGTCTAAACATGGCTTATCCCCAAAAGAACTCACCTCTGTAATAGGGAGGCTTATTGCTGGCTGAGGGAGGAATGGTGCCATTTTCTTATCACTTCATGTAGGCTGTAACTGTGGATGCTGGGTCTGCCAGAGACCTGAGAGCCTTCACCCTGCCTGTTGGCTCCTGTCTTGCCCTCCATAAACACCATCAGCCAGTCCATCCTTGCTCAGCTTCTGAGGGATCGGTTTCAGCCCAAGCCAGAACCCTTGTAAATCACATATTTAAAATGTTTTACAAGCCCATGTGCTAAATGGGAAACATGCACACAGGGTGCATTGTTCATGTACGCCAAAACCAGCAGGAGAATGGGACTGAGGCCATGTAAAAACCCAAGGGAAAACAGTTACCAGTCGTGCAACTGCACAACCATGGGCCCCTTCACAGGTTGCTGGCTGGTTGCTGCAGCTGCATTCAGCTCTCAGAAGCCTCTCTTAATTAGGATACATGTTAAGGTGCCCCAAAAGCACCTACGAGCCAGACAAATTCAAATCCCTAGTCACTGAGCAAAGAGGCTGCTGATGGTAACAAAGAGGAAGGGATCACCTTCTCCCAGTGCTAGGAGGAAGGGAGCAGGGTCCAGGTGGAGGAGAGCAGGGGCTGCTGGATGAGCTAAGGGGGGAAAGGCAGCCAAGCACCTCGAGGGATAAGATGGGCAGTCTCCCAGGTTTGCAGGATGAGGTTGTTCACCAGGGAGCCACAAATCAGCATGACCCCAGAGTCAAGAGGAAAATGTCCTGAGGACTCACTACAGTGGCACAGTTTTGGACTTAAAACCTGGGAATGGGTTTCCCAGTAGCTGCAGGCATCGATGCAAGTAGCTGGGCTGCTCTTGCCCTGCAGCAGGAGACCTTGCACCCTGCCATTTAAATTAAACTGGCACAGGCCTCAAGGCATTTTGTGCTTTCATCATGACCCAGCTAAACCTTGTCTACTTCTGTTTTTTGTTTTTTTTTTCAAGCATGCAGACAAGACTGAGGACTTGTTAAATGGGGATAAATAATCTTACATTCAACATAATTATAGTATTTATATGTTAAGAAACAACTTGAAATAGTTTAAATGTATAGCTGTAAAAATTACTTACTTACATATTTTAGATGGCATTGTATCCATTCACACGAGTCTGTTTTTTTCCCCCAGGTTAAACTTGAACTTCATAAGCACTGATGATGTGAAAAGATACAATTGAATAAACCTATCTAAAGAAATTAAGTGCATTAGGATGCTGCCAAGCTTTGTGCAGGGCTTACTTCTCTTACATTTTCTTCACTGTTCCATCTAGGCTTTCTTCCAAGAGCTTTTACACCTTGTGCAGCTTTCATGGCCTCACTGAAGCTGCATCCCAGCGTAAGGTGGTCTCAGATGTAGCCATGGGAGTTGAACCTCTGATCCCTGTGCTAGAGTCTGTGCCTCACTGGGGTGGTAACATCTAAAAAGACAAGGAAGCATAGCATAAATGTAAGTTACAATTTTAAGAGCTGATTTCAACATCGTGTTGAAAGACAGAGCAGGGTGCAAGAGATCTAGGCTTTTGTATCAGGATTTAGGGCTAGGCATAGTGGGGTATCTAATTCCAGTTTGTATTCTAGCTTTCCTGGCAGTTAATTGTTAGGGCTAGGATGGTTTTCAAGTTGGCTTTTGTCAGCTGATAGTGGTGCTGACCACCTGTGATTTTGCTGCTGAAGTGTGTTTTTGGCAAGCAATGATTCTTCTGCTGTCCTGGTAGCTAATAGCTGAGGACTGCACTTCTCACCAGGGAGGGTCTTTACTTAAGAGTTGTGCTGAGATAGGTGACTTAGAGAGGTGTAACCTGCAGTTGCTGGAAATTCTCAGTGGTGACAACTTGGAGACCTCAGACCAGGATTTTCATTAACTTTGTTTTATGAAGGGTGTTTTTTTCATTGTTAAATGTGTTTTTCAGCCTTCACGTTCCCCAGATGAGTGGAGGTCAGCAGGAGCACCCTGCAAGACCAAGCTGGGCGCATTGGGCAGTGAGATGTGATTTCTAGGTAGTGCTGCTGAGATGTTTTACACCTTGACATCAAGCTGCTGATCTCCAATGTCTGCAGCTGCCCAGTGCTGGGAGGGTAGTCAGAAAGCTGACTTCTTGGAGCTAAGCCCACCATATTTCCTCCCACAAGGGAGGAAATTGTTAAAGTTGTTAGAGGCTGGAATGCATGGAGGAGGGGGATCTTGTCAGGAAAGAGTGTGCAGGGCAAGCAGAAATGATCCATCAGAGTCAGTGTGACTCCCTTGGCTCACTGCTGGCAAGAGCCATCCTAATGGTGGCCACAGAGGAGCCTCTGGTTTTGTAGCCCAGCCTTTGCAGTTTCTGTGCCAGGAATCTGAACTGGCACTGGCTCCTTTGCTTTGTAAGCACCAAATTTCAGTCTGTTCTGTGGACTTCTAGATTTGACAAGATGAAGCTGGTCTTTAAGGTAACTTGTACCTGGTTCAAGACAATTCCTAGGTCTAGTCATGTATTTCCTAGGTGCCACTTGGCTGAGGGCTCAGTCAGCCAGTACGGTGGATTTGGTGTCTGTGACAGCCTGTGGATATACTGCTACAGGAGACAGACAAGAAAAGAAATAGTGGGAAATACCTTGCTCAAAAGTGCCCTTTTTGGGTTAACCGAAGAATGACAGGATAAAAGAGGCTAGTGGGACTCTCTGCATGTTTCTACTCCAACCCCAGCTCAACAGAGGTCTAACTGGATCAAGTTGCTTGGGATGTGTTTACTTAATGTTTAAATATCTCCAAGAGCAGAGGTCCCACCACCTATCTGCACTACATTCCAATGTTTGGCCACCTCATGGTCAAAGCACTTTTCCTAATACCCAAGTAGATTTTCCTATCTTGCACATTGCCCCTTGTCCTTCCCCTACACACCTCCAGGGGGAGCCTCACTCTTTCTCCACCATAACCCTCCACCAGTATGGGGTGAACTGGGCACTTGGCCTGTTGCTCAAAAGCAAGATGAGGTGAGTGAATAGCTCTGTAAAGCCAGCCTGTGTTCTGTGCATGAGGACAGTGAGGTCATGCTGATGGTGACAGTACTTTGTGTTGGCGAGTTCATTATTAATTGTGTTGTTTAGATGTTAATGCTCTCTTTGTGGTGCACTAAACAACTGATGTTTAACAATGTAGAGCCCTCTGTCTCTGGGTTTAGAGAATCCTTCTGGGTCCTGTCTTTCATTAAATATGTTCTGCCATGTGTGCACAGCATTCCTTTCCACTTAGCCAGCCATCCTCCTAGGTTTTCAAGCAAGCCAGGCCATTAAAATATTTACATTTTTCTATAGCACTTGGTCTGTACACAGTCAAACAAGCACGGCACTCGCTGAGAAGTGGTGGGACTTGGATTCGGTGGGATTCACCTGCTCATGTAGAAGTGTGTCTGTTGCTATGAAACTTCTGAGCAGGCCACAGAAGGAGGCAGTGTGTTGGAACAGTGTATCTAGATGTCATTCCAAGCAGCACATAGTTAACGTTATTTTACTTGTAGGAAAAGTTCTTTGTTTTAAAGACAGGTGTGGTAGTCATTCAAGATGTGTTTGACACAGTTAAAGCCCACTACTTAGCAAGATTATAATAGATCCCCTCACCACTGCTTCAGGCTGCCCAGGTAGTGTTAGAGGTGTCTTCTCTCCTGAATCAATGTTGATCCTTCACCCACTCCCCTGCGCTCTGCTTATGTCAGCTCTGTGATTGATGGTGCAGAATCTGGCCTTTGGGGCTTATCTTGCTGAGCAAAGGTTTGTTGCTTCTGTGTGCACGTTTGTTGTTCCCTGTTCTTTGTACCCCAGTTTCAGAGCAATCATGGCAGCCAGGGGGAAAGTGAGCTCAAGGGAGCAACCAGGCCGTGGTGCAGATAAACCTAGGGCACATGCTCCAGTCCTACAGCACTGTAAGTGCTCACTGGTGCAGGGTTTTGCTGGAATTTCCTGGATCCAGGTGTCGCAGTTCCACTGAAATTCACTGGGATTCTAGCTCCAGGCACTCTGTCACATGCGCCGTGCTGTTACAAGTGAGGCTTGAGTAGCTACAGAGATTTTCCAGCATGCCTGGGCACCTCAATCCTGTTAGTGTCAGTGTAAGGTAGCAGCCTTGGCGTGTTTGAAAATCCCTCTAGACATTTACAGCAACACTCCTCAGCCAAACCTCTCAGCTAGGCTCCTTTTCCTTTCAGCTGTTCTGGAATATCCCTGGAGATAGAGGCAACAGAAATGTAGGAATCAAGCCCCAAAACTGCTGAACTGCTACCTAGTTGACCTGAAATAAAGTAAATACTCTCCAGATGTTAAGAAAAGTAGCTTATCTGTCTTCCTCTGTTACAAGGGAAAACCTTGGACTGAATTTATATCAATTTATGAACTTGTGTTGTATAAATATATATTGGTGTAGCTAGGCAGAGTACATGTTACACTGTCTGATGTGTCCACTGGAAGTCAAGAAACAGTGTCTGTAGAAGCGTTGCCCTGTTCTACTGAATGAATGTATGAATTTGATTGTATATATTCTTTCACACATGAGTGTGCATCTAAATGAAAAAATACATCTCTGTAGGCTATTATCTATGATTCCTATAGACTCCCATCTGACATTTCTATTTGTACTGTATGTATGATCTATTTCTCTGCACAGTGTAGCTTGTGAGCATTGCTATATGCGTCTGATATATAGAATGGTAAAGTGTCTGTGGGTTTTAGAAAAATATTTTTTTTATTTTGATGCAGATACATGAAGTGACTTGTCAGGATGACCCTCTGAGGAGTGCACTTAAGAGCTCTGGAGAGCTTGAAGGTGGTACGTACAGAGTGGGGACACCTCTGAACTGCCTTACCATCCCACTGAAGCTGACGTTGATGTTAAATGACTTGATGCTGATTGCATTATTGCAGCAAATACTAAATGATTCTGATGTTGAACGCTTTCAGTCCTACCTTTCTTGATAACTCTATGTTAATATTAACATTAATTATTCCTGACTTGCAGTGCTGTTGAATGTTGATAAAGGCTGAATTGCTGCTTGAAATGCTGATCCTGACAGTCCTGTGGCAGGCGCTAAAATGTGATTTCCAAGTCCTAGGGGAAAAGAAAGAATACATTACTACTTCTGATTAGAAGGCTTCAGAAGAAACATATTCTGGTCACATCTTGTGGGGCACTCGCCCGAATCCCTTCTGCTTTCGGTAGCCGATGCCTTTGCAGAAGACATAAAAAGGAATATACACTTCACTTTTTTTATTTAAAATTTTATGGTGATTGCTGATGTGCAATCAGTTCAGCATGTATAAACAGTACCCTACAAGAAAGATGCTGTGTGTACATGGAGCAGTGGGCATTTCCTTCACCTGTGAGACCTGACACATGAGAGTAAAGCTTATGGAGCAAACACAGGGACCACTTCTGCTAGTATTGCCTTCCCTGCATTTTGGATCTGAACTTTTTTGCTGCTGATTTTCTTATGGCCCATTTGTGTGCACCTACAACTTATCTCAGGTGTCTCTTGTGTAACACTGAGATTTTTGTGATGTAAAGAACGCGTGAACTGCACACAAAGTTGAAGGCTGCCAGGACAGGGAAAACACAGTCCTTAATTTCCCAATTAATTGAATGAAATATTGGAAGGAAAAGGGTTTGCAACGCAATTAACAAAAGACCCTGAGTAGCTAAGGAAGCCTCAGCCATAAAAAAATCTCAGTGGTGACCTCAAGTACTGCCTCTTTCAGCTGGGGGTTCCTGCGTAGGCAGATGCTCTAATGAACACCCATTAAAGGCTGTATTAATGCAGGGTCCCATCAGCTACGTTCAGCTGAGGTCCTCCAAATTCCCCTCAGCTTAGGTGCTGCAGGAGGAAATAAGAAGCTGTGACATCTCTCAATACCTTCACCCCTCCGCAAAGTCTGGATGACCTGTGTGTCGGGAAGGGATGAGGAAGAGTTGAGAAATGTTCATAGAGTGGAGTTTGGGGGAGGAAGGGATACCTTCTTCCACTGTCCTGCACAGGCAACCACTCTGGCCTTCACTGTAGGAAAACAACCCAAACATCTCGTAGAGGGTGTTTGAGGTTTCTGTTTGTTTATTTCTTTCAGGAAGCAAGCATCTGGCATATGTGTGCAAATGTTAATGAGTCATTTAAAATATTCTCAGTGTTGGAGTAGTGAGGCTGGGACCTTCCAGCTACAAGAAGAAATGTGATGGAAGGGAGCAGGCAGACCCTGAAGGGCTTCTTTCCAAGCATGGGGAAGGGGGACATGTACCTCCCTCCTCTTCGCTCCTCAGCTCCACTCCTAAGAACATTTCCAGCCCTCTAAAATGCTTCAGTGAGGACTTTGCAATCCAAGTTTAAATGAATCTCTTTGAGACTGCTCTGCCCTCCATAGAAAGCTCAGTGCTTCCTGGTGGGTCTATCCAAGAAAAACAGCTTATTTCCGGCACTGCACAAGGCCACAAATAGTCTTGCCAGTGGGGAAGCAGAAGTGTGGGTTGCTCTAGCTCTGTCCTTTCCGCTGTGTCAGCTGGCAGCTGGAACCAGTGGAATAAATTAAAATTCATAAATATAAAAAAAGTAAAGCTCTAAGAAGACTCAGCTGCTTTCTCTTAGGTTTATGAACAGCACAGAAGGCTGGGAAGCTCTGACTGGAGCAATGTTTGAAGGCCACCAGACATGGGGATCCATTGCAATGCTGGGATTATAGAAACTTCTGGAGTTTCTTTACAGAAGGCAATTTTTTAGTATAAATGAAACAAATAACTGTCTGGCAGCATAACACTCAGGGAACTCCAGTTTTGGGAGCAAGACCTCTTCATGCTTTAGATTTGTTTCTGGGAAGGAGGTATAAGCTAACTCTCCCACTAGGAAAAGACACTCTTGTATCAGTTTACACTTTCAAGATAAATATCTGTGGCAGTATGATTATGTTGTGTTGGTTGTGCCAAGCATTTTCCTTCTGTAAATAAGCCCACGTGCTTAAAAGCTATTAGAATTAAGCTACTGTGCCATATACAAATACTTCATCTTGTTTACTGCTTAGATTTGTCTATTCCTGCTTCTCAGGCCTTTACTATAGAGAGGGAAACAAGAACTGAAGTAACTGCAGCACCTGGGGTGTGTTTAAGAAATGGAGAAGACTGCGTGATTCAAGCATCTATGGAAATGAGCCCCACACACCCAGGGAGACGCTCTCTTCTGTTTCTTCTCTCTGTCTTAGTGAATTCATTAATCTTCCCAATTGCTTCTTGTAGATGGCTACTAAATCACACGTAGACACATTCATGGGAGGGAGAAAAAAAGTCTTCCTCAGGCAGTGCTCAGCAATAAAGGGTGGTTGAACAGACCTTTGTGACTGCTGCTGCAGAGTAGGCTCTAGGCATTGCATGCAGGTCCAGCACCTCTGTTTATGGAAGTAATTTGCATGTGAATAAAAGCAATATCTTTTTAATTTATTCTCACTTCAGATGCTTTAGACAGATGCGGCTTATTTCCTTTCACCTTTGGAAACAGCCGTGCCGATGTTGTGGAGTTACTGTGGTACAAACTGTGTCATCTCTAGAGGTGTTTCATGCTGCAACAGTGTGCAGATAAGCCTTCCGCATCCCTCCATCTTCTGGTGTCCACAGTTCCTTGTGGGCAGCTGGGTCCAGGCTCCAGGATACAAAGAAAAAGCATATTTTTATCTGTCAGGACTCTTTTCATAGAAGGGATGCAGCTGCTTGATCTCCCATGATGGACCTCAGATGCCTCCCAGAGACTGCTCCTGGATTTCTTCAACATCCTACATGCTTTGAATAGAGGATGGCTTGATTTTGTCCAAGATGTTTCATACTTCTAAATACTGCATGCTCTAGAGTGCTGTGTGGCTGGAAGGTTAGAACTGAACCATGCAGAGATGTATGTGAAGGATCGATGAGGCACCTTCTCAACATGGTTAATGAAGAGGGAACCAGGGTGCCTGAAATGGGCCGATGTTGCAGGGAAGGATTTTGGTGGTCTTCTCTTGTAGTGCTACTTGGGAGCTGAAAAAGGACCAATGCATGGGCAAGAGAGAGAGCAAACAGTCAGCTACAGAGCTAGAAATATAAGAGGGGTGGATGAAAGAGCAGAAGAACAGAAGTGGTTGCTGAAGGGGCCACAAAGTGTCTGATGAAGAGTCTGTCTGCAGAGACAGTCTGAGTTTCTGCATCCAGGCTGGTGCGATAATTAATCTTTTGTGATTCTGACAGATCCCTGCAGAGGAGCAGAAACAAAAGATCATGGTCTGACAGTGATTAATGCATCATTAGTTGTCAGACTAAGATTTTTGAAAGCGGATAAATAAGCCGTAGGCCAGGCTGTTGATTGTGTTTGAGAAAACTGCAGAGTATTCCTGCATGGAGGGAGCTGGGCTTCAGCACTTATTTACCACAGGCACTTACTGTGTTTTGTTACTTCTCTGAAACCACCCTCTTCACACAACAGGAGGAGAACTGGGCATGCCATTTGTGAAACAAAGCCTGCCTCAAGCCTTGTTTATACTGAAAAAGTGGCAAAAGGCACAGCTGATCCCAGCCTGTGTTGCCCTGGGATCTGTGCAGGGTATAGGAAGAGGCTGAGCAATGGCTGCAGTTTGCTACTTTCATCTAGGACACTGCGACACTGCAAAGTATCTGCAAAGGAGGGAAACACAGCTCTTGCTGTATGTTCATGCACCTGTGGATGGCTTTAAGGTAAATGCAGGCTCTGCCATGCTGGGTAGTCTGCTGGAGAATGCTTCGGCTTGGATCCAAGTGAGGCTTCAGAGCAGCTGAACACTTGGCGTCCCTCGCCAGGTGCCAAGGATGCTGTGGCAGCGTGAGCCAAATCATGCGCCTGGGGCAAAAGGGCAAGGCCCAGCTCCCTGCCTGGGAACTGCCTGGGGGCAGCCAATCCTGCCCCCAGCACCTTCCCTACGATCTTGCAGGCTCCTCCTCCCTTTCCTCTCACCATGCCCTGGGGCTTGCTGTGTCTTGCTCCCTGAGAGGTGACTGGGGAGGGGGCTGTTGGGGAGCTCCTTGCGCTCCATGGGGCAGGTGGGATGGGATCTTTGTGGGACAGGATCCCCATGTGGATAGGATGGGAGCTGTGTAGGGTAGGATGTGGGGTCAGGTGCTCTGTGGAGCACTTGACCGCTTGGGCTGCTCCAGAAAAAAAGCATTTCTCAGGGGATGGTAGTGCTCTCCACCATGTTTCATCTGCATCCTACTGCAGCACCCAGGCTGGTCCCTGCTGGGGAGAGAGAAGGCAATGCCAGCCCAGAGCAGTGATGCCAGACTCTGGCAGCACTCAGGTGCAACCTGGAGTGGAGATGTTTGGACTGGAGCAGCTCTGGACATTCTTGGGAGGAGGCTTACAGCTGCCTATGGAGTCTGAGAGCTGAACCAGGAGGTAACAGACAAGTTCAGGCACCTCCAGGGCTAGGCAGCAGCTGGAAGGGAGTACAGAGCTGCCAGATTGCAGTTTTCAGCCAAGGTGCCCAAATTATGCCAAAATCTTGCTTAAAGTGCCTATGGTATTAGCAGGTTTTGTTTTTATTTTAATGGTAGGAGCCTTTAATCTCTGTGGCTTGTGTTCTTGTGTAATACAGGGTAACTTATGCTCAGCCCTGTTTTGCAATGAGCGCTGCCATCTCTGGATGAATGTTCCTGTAGACAACCACAGTATTTAACATACAGCATTGTTCTGTGGCTCTGCCTAGTTTTTCACATCAGTTTCTAAGCTTCTTAATCCATATACCTTGGATCTGAGATGTTTCTCAGTGAGTTTTTAGAAGAGGGATTTGCTCAGGAGTGAATCTCCATGAAGGGCTGCGGAAAGATGGCTGTAAACGCTTGTTAACCTTAATTAGTACTGCGTGAACAGGGTGGGAGCTGCATACATCCCTTTACCTCAGGCATCCAGCACTGCACAGGACCTGCTGCTCAGCACTGAGCACGGAACTGACACTGAAGTATTAGTTATAGTTGCATATTAGTATCTTGTGTTTGCTGATTTTATTCTGTGTCTGAGTGGAACTGCTTTAATCCTTTCAGTTCTCGGTATGGAAAGCTGTTGACAACCTGTGTCTGTCCCATGGAGGTGATGAGTATCATGACCCAGTCCTGCTTTTCTGACTGCCTGCATTGGAGACTCTCCTGGGCCAGTAGCAGCTGTCCTCCAGTCCCAGCACCCAGTTCAGTACAAAAATGTTGGGTTTTTTTTGTGGTTGGTTTTTGTTTTGTGGTTGTTGTTTTTTTTGTTGGTTTGATTTTTGTTTGTTTTTGTTTGGGTTTTTTTTGCCAGACATTTCCTCTGGTACTTGTGTTGTCATTTACTGTGACTAGTACTGCTCTGTTTCTTCTCCAGAGTGATGTAAAGCAAACCAAGCCTCCCCAAATCCAACTCCTTCCAGGCAGGGCTCGATGCCCACAGGGGCATCCAGCCTGCACCATCAAGAGGCTGCTCAAAACCTCCCAGGACTGAGATCCATGCCATGAAAATATGGAGCCACATTCTTGAGCTGATGTAAACTGGTGTAGCTCCGTTGATGTTGATCCAGCCTATACAAGCTGAAAATATGGCTTAGAGTAAGTGAATCATACTGCTGAAATGTAGCCAGCTCCAAAGCATACCTGTCCCATGGGTATGCTGAGAAGTTAAAGTTGCTTCCACCCTTTTTGGCTGATAATCCACAAATGAGCCACAAATCTGGCATGAAAGAAAGGCTGCAGTGTAACACATGAGTCACTTTACCCACTACAAAATGTCACTGGTTCTGGAGAGAGATGCAGCAGCTGTTTAGCAGAGTGTAGCCCAGGTGGCAGAGATGGTCCTGTTATTATACAGCTCTGTAAATGAACTCACTGTTTTGCAAACTAACAGGCCTTCTTTGAGCAGTTTCCAATGCAACTCACTCTGAAGCAAAGTGGGGCTGGCCTCCTGTGAGCCTGGTGATGTTTCAAGGTAAGTCCTAGCTGCTCTGGGGGCCTTAGGAGGAAGTCCTGCAAGAAAGTGTGGTGTCACCAGTTGGGCCACAAATCTGTGGCAGTGCACCAGAAAGGAAACAGGTAACTGCCAGACAGGGGGAAGTAGTTACCTTCAATGTGGCTCCATCCACTTTTAGTCCTCTGTAGCTTTGCAAAATGTATCTGTCAGGCAAGGCTTGCCTTTCCTTTTGCTGTCTTGCAGGAAAGACAAGGAAAAGAAGAATTGCTTCATCTTGCAGCTGCAGATGTGAGATGTGGAGGTTAAAGGCCAGATCTGAAACAGATTTAGACCTAGGCAAAACGAGATGCCCCAAGACAGGTTTCCTCCCAGGGGCCACAGCTGGCATGGCTTCACTGCAGGGAAATGCTGCTCAGGACAGTAACATTTCTGTTACTAGAGCTAAGGTAACATTTTTCAGATTCCCCTGTATTCAAGCATTTGTGATATCTGGTTACATCCATCTTTTGTCTGTCTTCTTCTTTTTTGAAATCCCCTCTTTTCTCACTTTCAGGTGCCAGAGAGCTTTTCTTACAGTGAGGAGTAAAGCTGCAGGACCATGGGCTCTGAACTCCACAACAAAAGGGAGAAGGAGGTGGAGCAAGAAGGACGGCTACTAGGCACGGTGAACCTGGGCTTTCTCCAGGGTTGTTCATGTACATAATCACAGGGTTTTTCCCTGTGATATGAACCACATCAGCAGCCACTCTAGCTGACAGGGCAGGAGCAAGCATTGCCAGCGCTGCAAAGCTGTGCCCTGGAAAGTGCTGCTGTAATCTGAAAGTGGAGTTTATTAACTCCAGATTTTTCCAGTGTAGCTGGCATGCCAACAATGCTGTCTGAACACAAAGACTCACTCGCAGAGATATTAATCAGGGGAAGGCATCTCCAGAGGCTCCTGCTAGCCTGAGTCACGCACAGCCGCTGTGCCAAGTGCCAGCTGCTGAACACCAGTAGGCTCACAGCTGGGTCACAGGCACCGAGCTGGAGGGGTGGGAGGGCATTACTGATTGCCTGATTAGCAAACCTACTAAGAATGGTGACTGCTTTCCTGACTGCAGAGCACAGGTGTCATAAACGGTGGGCTTGTTCCTTCCTTACAGGCAAAGGGAGCTTGGGCTGGCTAGTGAGTCTACAGAGGAAAAGGAGGAGGTGAGTTATCAGTCCTGTGGTGGCTCAGGCTTTAGGGAATAGGTAAGGGATTTGCCCCTGGCAAAGGAAGTAGGGCAATAGCTATTATTGTCCCAACCATCATAACCCTCTGCCTGCTTTGAGATGTTTGGAAATGCTTCTACCATATAATTTTGTCTACAGGAACAGGTGGAAAGGCTGGAAAGGTTACCTTCTGCTGCTGCTTGATGCTTGTCCCTCAGCTGGAAACAACCACCCTTGGAGCTGAGCCGGTAGGGTGAAAATGTGCATTCACCCTTTGTCTGCACTGGCACAGCCAGTGGGGAAGAGCTGGAATCTGAGAGTCCCTTCCTGTTCCTGCAGTGGGCTTGAAATGGCCCCTTAAGCCATTAAATGGCCATTGAGCCCTTTAATGCTCTTCTAGCTATGCTTGGAAGAGAATCTTTCATCTTGTACTCTGTCCTGAATAAAAGTTTAGGAAAGGATACAGCAATAACAGGTGAGAGGATGGGGAAAACACCAAACAGGTTTGCAGGCAACTCTCTTCTGTGTGATATAATGTTTCCCTCCCTTCAACTCCCCTGCAAATGCTGCTTGCAGTCATTAGCATGTGCATCATTTCTGGGAGGTAAATGAGTAATTGTTTTCTTGTTTTGTGTTTGTTTTTTTTTTTGCAGAGGAAAGAACATATTTGGGGCCTGATGTTAGGTCAGAATTGGAACTGGAACTTTGAAAACAAAGCTTTTTTCCCCCAAAACAGTGCTGTAAGCTAGTCCCTCAGCTAGCCTGCATCAAAAGAAGTGTGGCCAGCAGGTCAAGGGAGGTGATTCTGCCCCTCCACTCTGCTCTTGTGAGATCCCACCTGGAGTACTGTGTCCAGTTCTGGAGCCCCCAGCATAAGAAGGACATGTATCTCTTGGAGCGAGTCCAGAGGAGGGCCAGAAAATGATCAGAGGACTGGAGCACATTTCCTATGCAGACAGAGTGAGAGAGTTGGGGCTGTTCAGCTTGGAGAAGAGGTGACTCTGGAGAAACTTTATTGCAAGCCTTTCAATATTTAAAGGAGGCCTATAAGGAAGAGGGGGAGGGACCTTTTAGTAGGGCTTTTGGTGATAGGACAAGGGTTAATGGTTGTAAACAGAAAGAGTGTAGATTTAGCCTAGATATAAGGAAGAAATCTTTCACAATGAGGGTGGTGAAACACTGGAACAAGTTGCTAAGAGAGATGGTAGAAGCACCATCCCTGGAAAATTTCAAGGTTAGATTGGACAGGGCAACTCTGAGCAACCTAATCTAGTTGAAGATGTTCTTGCTCACTGCAGGAGGGTTGGACTAGATGACCTTTAAAGGCCCCTTCCAATCTAAACCATTCCATGATAAATAGAGTAGGACTCAGAATATTTTTTTTCTGTTCATGTCTGTCCTGTACGTTCTACTTCTCATAGTAACTTCTCATAATACTTCTTTAAGTATCATATTTTTTATGATACTTTAATGGATCATATCGAACATTCCCATCTTGCTTGGAAGGTGCTTTTCATGGGGGCACTTTGCTGTTTGACCCCACCGTGTGGATCATGGTGTTAACTTTTGATTGAGACCTTGGTATTTCTGCAGAGTAAAGAGTTATCAAATATATTCAGAACTTAAAATTCAGATGAGAGCAGCTTGTGCGGGTGCAGGGATGTGCATAGGAGAGAAGGGCAAAATAATAGTTCAGTTATTTTATTTTTGTGCTGCAGGACAAACCTTGCAAAACCATGGAGGCTTTGCAACATGTTTTCTGTAACTGGCCAAATAAAATATTATGTTGTAAAGCATTCAAGGTCAGAGAAGTAACTTGGTCTCTGGGCTTTGCATTTTTTCTTCCTCACAATAGCTTCTGCTGAATTATAATCTTTAATCTGCATGTGGGGGGCCAGAACCTGACTGCCATTGCATCTGCTCCGCACTGCTGCAAAAAATGCAGAGCAGGCAGAAAGTTAGCCTAGCTGGATTGCTGGAGATTATTACCCTGACCTAGTTTGTCAGCTGTGGTGCAGGAACTGGATGCTGTGGCCAGAGTATAGCAGCAGGAAGAGGATTTGTTGCAATGCTCATGTGTTTGAGTATGTGTTGGATGGAGTTGTGCATATCCCCCCCCCATTAGCACCTCAAGGGTGAGATGGTCCCTAGCCGCTCTTGCAACAGGGCTCTGATGCTTGGCAGCAGCCAGAGCTATGGCTTTGATTGGTTTCCGGAGATGCATGTCGTTGCCATTTGAGAAATGCCTGTGTCACATGCAGTGCAGCTTTTACGGCTTGCTCTTGTGTATGTTTCTTGACGCAAACGGCAGAGTGTTTTGTTGCTAGATAGTGATCTAGAGCAAGCACCGCAGCTGGGGTATTCCTGCTGCAGCCTCCCCAGTGAGCGAGCCTGGGTACAACCACACACATTTCTGTCATGAAGCAATCTCCTGTAAATGTTTCCCGGAGCTTGGTTTGCTTTCAGCAGCAAGCAAGGACATTTGCTGTATTGGAGGGCCACCCTGATGTCTAACGCAGAGCTGGATTCTACAAACAGTGGAAACTTTCTGCATTTAAACGAAGAAAATCAAACTGGAGTCGGCTGGAGCTATTTGTAGAGCTTGCTGTGTTTGAGTAAGCCAGCCTTTTTTGTTAAAGACTCTGGATGGATGATTGTATACAGGGTTTTTTTCCCACTGTTTAAAATTGATATGTTGTTTTAACAATAATTCACTCTTGGCTAGTTTGTTTTTTAAAAAATGTCTGCATCGAGTTTACCCATGATTATTTATCTCTGGAATTCCAATATTGCCTATTCTCCATTTTCTTGCAAATTGAAAATACTCTGAGCTTTCCTCAGAGGCACGGATCCTGAAACAGAATAAGGAGAAAATCTCAGTTTTCATTGCAATGCAATATTAAAATAATACTTTTTGTTTTGTAATGATGGAGAAAAGATTGAAAACAAGAGCTGAATATACTCCACAGGCTCAGGAACCAGAAAATAATAAATATCCCCAAATGTATTGACATTTTTTGTTTGCTTGGGTTTTTTTCTGTTTTTAAAGTAGTAACAGGACTTAAGAGGCACCATTTGCACATTTATCCTTAGCAGTGGGCAATGCTGGGATCCTGTTGAATACTGCAGAACAGCTGCTCCAAATTGCTCTGCGTTTTGCCTGATCATTAGTCCCTCAACCTGCTCAAGGTCCTCCTCTTTCTACCCTGATCCAGTTTCTCTTTGATTTTGTTTACTGAAGTCTGGAGAGCTCATGTGTGGGGGGAAGCTCCCTTTGAGTTTGCTTTTGCTGCCTCTGTGTCCCAGAGGAGCCTGCAGCATGCAGGATGGGTGCCTGAGGACTGTGCCTTCCACAGGCATTCCCCACAAGATGTATGTCCATCCTGGCTGCCCCCAGAGTTGATCACTGCAGGATGTGAATAGATTTCCTTCATGCGTCCTTCCAAAACTGGGTGAGAAATGGCCACATTTGGTGAAAATACCAGCCTAGTTTGAGGGCTGCTGGTGGTGGAGAACCTCCTGGGCTTGTTGGCAGGACTTGTCAGCATTTTGTGTGTGCTTTTGCCTGATTGTCCACCTGACTCATGCAACAGAAGTGAGCCTCAGGCTCCCCTTTGGCACCAGGGATCCCCAGGGCTGCAGGAGGCTGCCTGACCCCATGGCCAGAGGCAGCTGCAGCCAGGGGACTTTGGTATGATGTCAGAGTGCTGGTGTCTGCAGACTCCCTTTTTGGTATGTGTCCTGTTTTAACTTTATGGCCTGTCACTGCTGGCTCTCCTGAGCTTTTGAGAAGGTAGCCCAACATGTTCCTCGTGTTTCCTGCTGGGCTTTCCAAGGCAGCAGATGGGGAGAAGTGCTGTGACTGAAATGACTTTCCTGCAGAGAGGCAGTCTGCCCTGGGGAGCATCCTCTTGCCGTGGGCTGAGCCCGTCACCTGCCTGCATGTGCTGTGATACCTCTGCCATTTGGGCTACCCTGTGTGCCAGGTGGCTGTGAACTACAGTGTGGGCACCAAACATCTCTACTGATACAGAAAAATCCCAGGGAAGGAGGTTAAAAGAACAGGTACTTTCTTGCTGCACCTTAAGACCCTTTTGCCAGGACTTAACTAGCAGCAAAACAAAACTATTTTCTCTCTCCTCCCAGATTCTGCAAGTACTGTTCCCTACTCATTTCATGCATCCTGCTGTGCGCCCAGTCAAAGCCGCACTGAGGAGGAGCAGCACTGACCCTGGAGCTCTTGTTCCTACCACCATCCATCAACCAGTTGGGCTGCTGCTGATGCAAGGAGGCACAACTCCACCTTCTTTGCTCCTGAGCGCTTTCTGCTGTTGGCTCTGCCTCTCTACCTGCTGTTTATAGTAAGGACTCGTGACAGCTGTAAGCTCATTAGTCACCCCCAAGCCACACTTCCCTGATGCCATTTATAGTGTCTTCCCTCTTTACTCATTTTCACAGCTTCCACCTTAGTCACTTCTCTGTTCTTGGCATCTGGGCTTTGTTTTTATTTAAGCTCGGAACTGATAAAGCATGAGAAAAGGGGAAAATTCCAAAAGGCGTTCCAGCATTATATGCACAGTGTATGCAGGGTACATTTAATATTGGACTACTTGGCCTAAAGTTTTAGGGCAGAAGACAAGCAGCAAAGCTATTGCTTTAAATGAAATAGAGACCATTTACCCTAAAAAGTTAAGAGGCACAGGACAGACAAACAGGAGGCCTTTCATCCTCTTGGGATCTCTTGGGAATGACTAGCACTGGTCATTCAAGTGCTGGCCCTTGGCCACCACCCTGGCTGGCAGTCCCATGAGCAGCTCACAGGAGGAGGGTAAGTGACATGAAATCTCAAAGCCTCTGCCAGAGATATTTACGTGCCCAAAGATGCAGAGAGGCTCTTAATGGCCTTTTAGAAGTTCCTCAGGAGACTGGAGGGAAAGACAAGGAAAACTCCCATCTCAGCAACTGAGTCTGAAGGGCCTGACCCACCTCGAGACCTTGGAAAACCACTAGACACCTCTCTTCATGTCTAGGCTCTTAAATATCTTGGAAAATCTGCTCCAAAGTAGTTATTTTTTCTGATGAGCAGCTTCTGCCTGGCCAAGGCTGGGAACAGACTCTCAGCAGAGTCCCATCTTGTTGTATGAAACTGCTACCATATCACTATAATGTGAGGGATGAACAGATCCCAGGGAAGTCAAATTACTCCTCAAGCAGCGTCTTTCTAGCTGACATTGATTTGCAATAGGGCTGTCAACAGCAGCTGGGGAGCCCTGGAAAACAATATGCTAGTTGCCAGGATTGGTTTTAATTCTTTAATCCTTTGTCTGCAACCTAATGTGTTGCAGCATTGCTTAGAGATGAGATGTGCTGCTGCTGGTGCTTTATTCTTGCTGTTTTGGACCATGGGGCTGTCTGGCCAGGTCCAGGCAGAGCTGAGAAGATGGACTGGCTTGCAGTGCTGTGTGAAAGGTACACAGACCTGTAAGCCACTTGTATTTATCTAATTTTGTCTGTCTCTTTCTACATCTGAATTTTAAACATCCATTAGAAGGCAACACTGCTTTTAGTCGTGAGCCAAGTTTTTCTTCTAAAACACATGTTCCCTAAAGCCTTAGTACTTCATTTCCTTTGTTCTGGTTTATTGCTGTTGCCTTACCACGTGTGGTAGGCACAGAGGAGAGAAACTACCAAAACCAACAAAACAGCCCTCTCTACCCCCTCCCTACACCCCATACATGAGGATTAACATACTGAATCTATTATATCAAGAGATTCAGCGATGAACTAATTTACCTCTCATTTCTTACTGCCTGCAAATAGATATGCTGATGAGGTGTAGATTAATAATATGAAGATTATGGTAAACCAAATGAAAACTACTGTGGGGAGCTGAAAAATGGTATAGATGCTAAATCCGGAGAATGATTGTGAGATTAAAGTAAAAAAAAAAAACATTGACTGCTTTTCTAAATAGGGATTTTGTGAACATCAATTTTTATGTGCCTTTTAGTAATGCCTAAAATGGCCTTATTTGTCAAAGGGCAAACTCCTACACAAAATAAAGGCCACTTCATGGTATCTCAGGGTAAGCATCAAGCAGCTGAGGCATGCAATTGCTGGTCACTTAGGAATGAAAAAGTTGGCTGTTACTGTGAGGTTTGTGGAGCTCTTTGAGATACAGAAGTTGTATCAAAGTTTGCTTTCTTGGAGGTTGTTCAGCCTTGAAAATCAGAGAAGGCTAAATTATTTTTATTGGTATTTATACTGAAGTTAGCTTTTCCTCTGCAAATGCAAAGCAATGGTGAAGAGGTTAAGCTGTAGCCATGAGTTAGATGGACCTCAGTAGAGAAAAAAATGATTTGATACTGTGGGATGTCTTTGGTGCCCACCTTCTGTACCCTCGGGCACACTGAGGAAATGTCCAAGTCCATACCCATAACTGTGTGTTGTTTTTTTTTTAATTCACGTAACTCCTTGAACGTGTATCAGATGTCTGGTATCTTGGCCATGTCCTTGGCAGGAGGAGGTGTCTCTCAGTCACTTCGAGGTCCATGGTGGAAATTATGACCAACCTGCTGCATTAACTGTGAGGGTTTCCAATATGTAGTATGTGCAAAATCCTCTCTGGCCACTCTCATGGCTATGTTTAGCTATATGCACCAAGAGTAGAGCTGCTGGCTGGTTCAGGCCTCACCCATGTGCCATGTCAAAGTGGCTGCTACCAGCATTGCACAAGATTTTGGGATTTTGTTAGTTGGTGGTTGCCACTGAGTTCGAAGACATTGGGATGAAGCCTCTCTTTGCAGGCAGAGCATTTGTGTTTCCAGTGGCAGTGCTAGCAGGGTGCTGGGATACGCTTTCCTCTGAGATCACCATCAGCTTTAGAAAAAGTGAAGTGGTGAAACACACTGTGTCCCAATGCTCTTGTGAACATAAAGGTCAAGTAAAGCTAAGCAATCACAAGGGAAGGGATGTCCTGGCAGAGGGGAACACTCTTAATATTTGCCTTCTTAATACCTTCTTCCTTTTCACAAGCAGACTTGACAGCACCTTGTGCTCTTTCGGGTCTACTCCTATGGTTCTTTGAGCTGATGTATCACAAGCTGCTTTTCTTTGCTTTTGTTTTCCCTTTGAGGCAGGCTATTGATGTGAAGCTCGTTGTCATATTCAGGCTTGCTAACTGTGTTAGTTAACAAAGAAGAGCATTCAGAAGCCTGCTCAGAGGCATGTTTGTCTTTTTTTCCTTTCTTTTTCATTTTTAAATGGAAACCAGCTTTTCTAGCAAAGCATTTTGCAGAATCTGCTCCCTTGAAACCAGTATGAGGCAACAGCAGCAATTGCAGTGGGTTGCAACATCTCATCTTGCTAGATGGGAGGCACATCATGTTACAAGTGGTGCTGCTGGCAAAACCTCTGTGAAGGAAACCTACTGAGACCTGTCTAGCTGGGGGTTGTTGACTCATCTGAGATGAGCTAAAGACCGAATTTCACTTGGTTTCTTTAAAGAATAAGCTGTGCAGATTCCAGCCAAGTTCTGTGAGCTGAAGCTTCAGTAAACCTAGACCTGAACTGGAAATAAATTGAACTTTGACCCCACCCCAGCAAAGCTTTATGATTTTGAACATATCGTGAGGATTCAGTTAAGCCAGGAGGTCAGAGATGGTGATGACACAGGAACTCAGATCTAGTGTGGAAGTCTCACCTAAATCCTAAAGGCAAAACTGAATGCTAATATAAAAAGGTCAGACCACTGCTTTGATGAAACAGAGCACAAACACTGTAAAATATGTATCATTGAGCATCTTTATAATCATAACAATCAAATTATTTTAGACTGCTTTTAGGTCCAACCAAACAGTGCTTAAAGGAGTGTACTTAGTACCAAAGTCTTGTAAATTATTTGTACTATTGTGACTTGTGGGGTTCTTAGAAGCTTCCTCAAAGAGCAAACTCTCTTCTGTTTGGAAGGAAAAAGGCAAACCATGGTTGCCTGGTTGAAACCTGCTTGTGGGAAGATCTTTCTCAGAAAGACACAAAAGCATTGGGCCTTTTCTTGTTTTCTTAGAAAACAGGAAATTAATTTTAGCTCTGCTAAAATCAAGTTAACTTGATTTCTTAAGTGACTTGCTCTCTATGATCACTTTTGGGTTCTGGAATGCTACAGAAGTTATCTGAGGGCATTTTCAGCACTTCAAAATTAAAATCAAATTGTTGAAAATGTGCCAGCATTTAAATGAAAATTATTTTCTTTAAACAAACACTTGAGGACTTTCAATATTTTTTTAATCACAAGAGCATTCTTAACCCAAACACCTTTTCTTTGTGGTTTTTAAAGTATCCAGTCTGCACTGCTAAAACCAGATGTGTCTTCGGATGTAATCAAATTCAAAATCTTTTTAGCCAAAAACTAGATGAGCAGGGAGTGCTAGTTTTTCACACAGCACAAAGACTTCAGTGGGTGTAACTGCAAATACCATCTCTGCCTCTGTGCCCACAGAAGTGTCTGGGCAGCAATGCCAGTGCAGACTTTCGGTGTGCAGAGGGGGCAGGTGTGGGGCTAAGCATCTGGGGCTTGTGCAGCTGACAGCAATGTGCAGGAAATAATGGAGGTAGGAGATGGCTGTAAAATTTGCTGCTGTGCAGACGCTCTAATATTCAGTTTACTACACAATGGAGACAAGAGAGCCACAGAAGCTGCTGCAGATTAATGAGGGAGGATTAGCACAGTCCTAGTATCTTTGTGGGGGTTTGGTGAGTTTATACATGGCTCAGGAGTTGTTGCAAGTTGCTAGAGAGTGAGTCTAGCTATCAGGAGCAGCACCTACTCTGGAGCTCTGAAGCACTGGAGCTTCTATATGGAGCTCTTCAAACACTCAGCACCTGGCTGACTCTTGTGCTTCTCCCATGCAGTGGGATATAGCTGGCCCTGAGATGTTTTGTGGACTCTAAAGCCTCTCAAGCACAGCTTGAGCTTAGTCTGCAAATCAGAGCAGCAAAAAGCTGCCCTGTATCCCACTGTAGAAACCTGGAGTTTCTGTCACAGTTCATCTAGGCCAGTATCTCATCCCTGACAGAGGCCAGAAGCAGCCACCTAGGAGAAGAGTTTGGGAACAGGACATGTGTATGACAAGATCATTCCATGATGCTCTCTGCTAGCTCTGGGATTTCCGGAAGCAAAGGACACCTGTGGGGCTCTGTGACCCTGTCATTCTCTAAGAAGACCGCAGGCCAAGTTCTACATCTAGGCTCTGAGTGCCAACTCTGCTGCCTGTCCATGGGATAAGATTTCTAGCAATGTTGTGTGAAAGCCTGTCTCTCAGTAGAGGGACTCCTCTTGGAGGACGACTGCAGACCCCCTGTGAGCTTGTAGCCCCGCTGGAGTAAGGCCTTGCACTAGCCCCAGGGAGGTGTTTGGTTACAATTGCTGGGTGGTAGCTGGCTGTGGGAATGGGCAATTAAATCAATGTTCATGAAAGCAGTGGTGGAGGGCTTTTGTCATAATTTCGTAGGTAGAGTTGGGAGAAGAAAGAAAACACCCTCAGGTAAAGGAGGCTAGCCTGGTGGATGCCAGCTGAGGATGTGGTCCTGCATTATTATTGACTCTTTGATAGCCCAGGAGGACTGAACAGGATGTTTCTCATTTGGAGACAACAAGTAGGACAGCTTGAAGAGGCTCTGTCTTGTCTGTTTATAGCAAATGAAAGAGCCTGAAAACAGTTCCCCTCAGCAACACAAATTACTTGCTGTTATCATCTAATTGCAGATCTTGTGTGTTGGGAAAAATAAAATAAAATAAAATAAAATAAAATAAAATATTATTCCTAATGAACATTCTTCTCAATCAGGTGCAGGTCAGGGAGCCAATGCTGTGTGTATGCTTTCAGAAAGGGTGTGGAGCACAAAGCATCCCCTGTGGGAACCAGGATGCTTTTTATCTTTTGGATGCTCTTGGTTATACTGGCTCCATCAACAAATGCTTTTAAGAAGTGCTGTTGCTGTTTGCTTTGAAGGATGTATAAGTACAAGTGACCATGCAGCACATGTAATCCCAACTTTGATGTGTTTTTCCAATATATTGCATTTTCTGGTATTCATTTTGAGATCAACCCATTACAGAAGATTGCCTACAAGATAAATTTAATATAAAAAATATTCCAATATCTCCAACTTTCCTAGCCTTTTTCTGCAGCAATAAGTAAATTCTTTAATGTGGTAGTAGCGAGGGAAACATTATAAGCCTTAAGTGACCTCTCCCTATATGTGATTGTAAAAGAGCTGGATGAAACCTTTTCAGCCTTATGGACATAGCAGTCCTTCCGACCATGAATCCAGAATACTCCTCTCCGATACATATTGCCACATATTGTGGAAGTAACTCTCAGCTGGCTTCTGCCTAACTATCCAGACCTGGCTGGGGCTGGAACTGCAGGAGGTAGGATCTCCCAGAGGCTTATTTTGGCCAGAAGAATGCTGGCTTGGGAAAGGATGTGGAGCATGTCCAAATAAGAAGAGTCTGGAAGGGGGTTGTCATGGTCTGCTATTTCATTATTAGCTAGAAGATGTGACATTTCCTTTTCCAGATGAACACACAACATGTTTTGCATAAGACAGCTTCTTCTAAGACTTTCCATTTCTGCTGGTATGATGGGTTAGCCTTGCAAATTAACTGCACCAGCCATTGCAAAGGCCTTTTTCAAGTTCCACAAGCATGTTTTAGACCTCTTGATGAAGCCAGTAGCGTGCTGGGCTTTCAAAAGCACAAAGACCTCTAGAAGTATGTAAGTTATTTCTGGCATGTTGTATTCTCAACATGTCAAGGAAACATGGATTATTTTTACATAAACAAGCAAATTAGAATGGTTCCTTAGCAAGCTACCATAAACATTCTTGGACCCTGAGAAAGAAAAAAACCCAAAACCTGTAAGAAAAATAATTGCTTCTAAATTGGGTTTTTTAGAAGTTAATTTGCACCAATTTGGACTTCTGCTGAGTGATGGAGGGAGTGAAAGATAAAACAGAAAAACAAGGACCAGGAATTAGTTGGGATATTTAATCTTTGAGTGGACTTTTTTTTTCTTCTTTTTTTTTTTTCTTCTTTTTTTTTTTTCTTTATTTTTTTTTTTTTTCTGCTCCTTACCGTGAATTTATCATCAAATGTAGACTGTGACAAACTGCAGACAGTTTTGGAAGTTCTTTTTAATAGCTGTTCTTTGAAACTTGATGTGTAGATGTTGAGGGGAGAAGGATCTCGGGAGCTGAACAGACCTGTGTGGAAAGAATATGCCAACATCTTGCTGAAAAGCACAAAGCAGTGCAGGAGCAAGATTACTGGAGTACCCTAAACTCTCTTGACATTGCAGCACACAAATTAGGCGATACACTTTGAAAGTATTGGAGGCAGTTTTGGAGCTCCCTATTAAGGATTAAAATGCTGACTGCAGTTTCTAGGCAAAGGCAATTAGATATCACAGTTATGGCCTCAGCTCAGTGTTTTATGTCTGAGGTGGTATTACTGTGTAGGGTTCTTGTACATTAAATAACCTCAGTCAAAAAAATGTTATGATACCACCAAAGCTGAGTCCTGTGAGTGGGTAAAAAAAGTGCAGCCTGGTCTCAGCATTTTTTCCATTTCAGTGTAGAAAAGTATTTTCCCATACAGTGAAGGGACTTTTAAACAGAAATTAGGTGTAAAGCAGACATAAACATTGATATTTAACATGCATCCTCATCCACAGTTGTTTCTCTGGATAGTGTTTTTAGTGGACATATCCCTGTTCCCTCAGGAATAGCACACGTTTCTTGGGTTTGGTGGAGGGACAGCCATCTATATCAAGGTTCATTTCGGCCCAACTAATGTCAATAATGCTGCCATAGATGAATGTCAATAATTATCAATAATTGTGCCTTTACTCAGTGCAAGGTAGTTCTTTTGCAAATACTTTATCCCAGGAAAACAAAAAAAAAAGGGAGAAAATGGCATTTTTGTGCAATCAAAACCTGCAGCAACTGAGTGCTCTTACAGATACGTTGATGGTTAGTGCACACAGAGACAGTGCTGCTGTGTGATGTACATTGTATCTACATGAGATGAAAGGTCACACTGCTTTTTTTTTTTTTCCTTTTATTTTTAACCTTGTACTTAAAATTTGTCCTGTCTCCTCTGACAAGCTGCAAGAAGGAGCTTTAAATGTGGTGCCAGCACAACAGCAGAGAGAAACTGAGAGAAGTATCTCTAATACAATTAATAAGTCATACTGTTATTTCCTATTTTTCATTGGAAACTCAACTCCTGAGAATGTGAGCTAAATCCTAAGTTTTCTTTTTATTTCTAAGCAGATCATCCAGCAAGTTAAAACTCAGCATCACAAAGTGGTCCTAAGATGGGGTTTGCTCGAGCTTTCTTGCGAAGAAACTGTTTACAAGTTGCTGCTAAAAAATGTCAGAGAGGATGGTCGTTGCTCTGCTGTCACATGGGCTGACACAGCACAGAACCTGCTTAGCATTCTTGAAGGGAAGTTATCCAGTGCTGCAACTCACAATTTATAATTGGTTGCATATTAATATCCAAAAAAGGCAATAAAATCCACTATGTGCTTAAAAAAAAAAAAGTAAGTAGGAGTATTACAAGCTGAGCAGTGAAGATCAGGAAGACTCCTTGGCTAAAGCAGAGCTGCGTGCAGTGTTGTTTCTCCTCTAATTACAAACAATTTTAAATCATGTCTTTTCTTCAGAGATGGATTTTGTTCAATATTTGTGTTAATTTTAATCCTGCTAATGTGATACTCTCTTGGAACCTCTCCCTCATGTTGTAGCAGTAAGACATGCTGCCTCTTTTGTCCCTGCAGTTTGGGAAATGTGCAGCTACTGCTGCCTGTGGCTGCAGCCCTGGAGTTGGTCCTGTCCATATACCTCCCTTTAAAGGAGAAGAAATCAGAACAAGACCAAACAGCAGCATTTTTTTTCCCCTACAGAATTCACTTTTATTTGTAGTATTTAAGCTAAGCTGTACAAGTGCTTCATGAAAATCAGGAGTTTAAAATGTATAGGGCTGTATAGTAGTGAAAAGTGTGTTATTCAGCATACTGGTTATTTCTGAGTCACTGTGTTTAAGAAATGTCATGTAATAACTACCTCACCCCAATGCAAAATCAGGCATTTTATGATTTTGACATTTTAGTTTATAAACATATTCCTGAGTCTCTTGAGGGCAATGGTGAGAATTAGATAATGTTTTTATGACTTCAAAAAAATGATACTGAATTTCATAATCTGTAACTCTCCATCTATACAGTCCATGTTGTGCAATTCATTATGGCCTCAATGGCTTATAATACAAGTGTCAGCTGCAAGGATATAATGTAGAAGGATGGTTTGTGGAACGGGGGGGAGCAACATGGTAAAATCTTACAGTGCACACATCAGAGCCCTTGGGACAAGCTGTAACTGCGTCTCTTGGCGATGCTGGCACACCAGAATTCACCCTATGCTTGTTTTTGTTCCCAGATGGATTACAAAGGCCTCGATGAAGGAGGCTTTTTGGCCAGTGCTTGTCACTAGAGGGCAAGTTTGGGTTTTTTGTTTAGCCCTGTGTGAACCACCCCTTAACCCCAGAGTAATTGAGAGGCCTTGAATGTCCGTTGAACTCCCAGTGACAAACTGGGAGTGAGAATAGAGGGGAAAGAGGATGGCTTGCTGTACCAAGTGGGATTCTGGGTAGTCCCACATGGTTTCTGAGAGCAATGGGGGGATGCTTACCAGAATATGTGATTTCGTAATATACTGTAAATAAAACCAGTTTGATTGTTTTTTTTCTTTTGCAAGCTTGCTTGGTGTTATAAAAGTCATGAGTCATGTGTTTGGATGCTGAGAGAAATTGCTATCAACAATAGTCATCCAGCATCTTTCTGGCAAGGGGCAAGTGGTGATGAAGCAGCCACAGCTTCAGAATACCTCAAATTGTCACTGAAACTGAGAGAAAGGCTGTTGGGTGCTAGCGGCAGTAGGTGTCCAGCAGTCAGGCATCTCGCTACATGATCTGGATGGCAGGGTTAGCCTGCCCCTTTCTCACATGGAGCTGGTGTTACCAGCCTCCTGCAGACTTGGCAGCGTGTCAGAGCTGCCAGCCCACTCACACATATATGTGGGTACAGGATGGGGCCCTGAAACTGTGGTGGATCTGGCTGGGTCCTGCTTAATCTGAATGTACAGCTGTTGGCAGACTCAGGTGACACATCCTCTCCTTAGTGCTTTACCTGTCAGCATAAAAAGTTACAAGGAGTGTCATCTATCATACATTTTGCTGAAAGTGAGGAGATGATTTACCTTTTCCATATTAGGATATAATTTTCTTAATTTCAGAAACAAACCCATAGTCTTAAGGCTATCAAAAGAAAAATCTAGTTTGTTTTTTCTGTGAGCTTTTATGTTTTTTATAGTCTTGAGGTCTTGCAAAACGATGATTTTCCTAAGCTAAAGCTCTGTCGAAGGTGGAATTTTGTTAATTAAATAAATGTGAAATAATGTTTGTTACCATTCTAGGTGCACAGCTACTTGTCATCTTCCAAGTGCAAGACTTGTACCAGTAGCTAGTACTGAGAGAGGTAGGACTCATCTTTAAGACTCCATATTCTATATAGTTTCTGACTTTTCTGTAAATAAAAACAGCTGTTAAAAATGCCTCTGGCTATTATATTAAAGGATGAGCATTTGAGATACATGAGAGTTGCTCAGAGAATTGAGAAGTTTTCAGGAGAAAAAAAATGTCCTAAGATCCATTTTCAGATTCAATAGCAGAGTCCTCATATCATATGAAATGTAATGTGATTGTCCATGGCTCTAATAAAATCTTTATTTTTCCACCAAGCTTTCATCTATAAAAATCAAATTTATCCAGCATTAGTCTGCATTTTGAAAGGGACAGGGTTTTTCTGGAAATAGATATGAAAGTAATCCTTTATGGTACATTAATATAGAAGAACAATAATTTGTTACATTTTCTTCACACAGAAACAATCAGCTGGGAGATGTGCGTAATAATTGTCTTTGTCCTTCATTGTCACAGGCCATTAGCTAATGAATTTAAGCTGTACTTGGCTCTTGCTCCAATAAGGAAACTACATTAGAGATCTTGTAGCCCTGGCATGATATAAAACCTTTCAGTGGGTTTTATTTTAGTCCCACTGAGGTGATGCTGCCATGGACTGAGGAATGCATCATGGTTTTGCGGTAAGCGATGAGGTCAGCATTATCTGATGCAGTGAGTCAAGCAAGTTGAAGTGCATCTACGGTTATTGAAGTTGCCAGGTGCCAGAGTCTCTTTGGCTCCTTGTAATTTAGCCAAACTTTTCAGGCCTGCTTTTGTGGCTGTTTCAGGTTCATCGTTTGAGTAGGAAGATTGGCTAAATTTGGCTCAGCTATTCTAAGATTAATGCTAGGGAAAATAAGCAGTTTGGGCAATGCTTTAAATAAGTAATAGGAGCATATAACTGTACGTTGAGCAGTCCTACCAGCTTTGTAGTTTGCCTTCTCAACTAGAAGGCTGGCAAAATAAAATCTTGTGATGGAAGAAGTGCTTTTCACTGTCCTGACAAAATCCACTTGCATTCTGGCTATTTGCAGAAAAAGATTATATGCAAATCCGTGACAGAATCTGTTTAGCAATTTCTCTTCCCCCAGTAAAATTATTTTAGCCTACTGGAAAGGGAATTGCATTAGATTGACTGTTTGTAGTGTATCTTGGTCCATCAAAAAGCACCTGAGTATTTTAAATCTTACTTTTAATGGTGGATAAGTATTGTTTTCCTCTTGTTGTAGAGAGAACTAAGAGGCTGCTAACCTTTGGCAGAGCTGGGAATGGATACCACTTTCAGACCTTCAATCAAACTGCTTCTCTACATGTGTCCTAAGTGGCTTGGCTGGGGCCCCACCACTCCTCCCACAGATCAGAGCACACAGGAGGCTTCTCCCTGCAGCTCCATCTACCCTCAGCAGTCCTAGGCCAGCTCTTAGGAGCTGTTGTTGCTGGACTGGGCACCTGCATCCGCAGCCCAGCAGGCAGAATGGAGAAGCTTCCGAGCCGTAACACAGGCAAGTAGCTGGATTGCTCTGCTGGGTGCCAGCTGGTGTAGCCTCAAAAGGCGTGCTCCTGCTGCTGAGCCATACTGGATGACACCAGTCCCCCAGCTATGCTGTCTTTCCTCCATCTGTGTCACAGCTGGGAAATGACACACCATTCCTACTGCTTCATGGGTTTTGCCTACTCCCAGGAGAGAGACAACTCATGAGTTCGGTTGCATTGTTGCCCCTTTTTTGCAGAACAGCAGGAGTCAGAGACAAAACCCATGTCATTGTCATTTGTGTTGGGCATTTTATCAGTATCAGAAAAAGGGTCTTAAATTTCTGAGCATTACTTTGTATCTGAGGTTTGAGGTCATGGATGGCTTAGATGTGGAAAAAAATGGATGGTGAGCATGTGATACACATCTGCTACCTGCAGAGGCTCTCAGGACAGCAGTTGTGGTGTGATTCTGCATCTGTTCAGGGATTATTGTTCTGGCACAAGCTGCAACACTGCAGCATTCAAGGGATGGCTGTGGCAAAACAGTGGTCAAGTTTTGTTGTGTCATGTAGAGAGAAATGGTGGCAGACAGCTGGCAGCAAAGGCTATTTCATCTGCAAAGTGGTGTGAGAAATTAGTTGGGACTGCCCCTCCTTTTAACAGGGAACATTTGCTCCCTTACCTCTTTTATCTTCGTAACCAGTCTGAGGTGTACACGGCCTGTGGATCCCCATTCAGTTGTACCATCTGCCTACTCAGGCAAATGTTTTAATAGATAGTGAAGGAAATACTCTGAAGGCCATATCCAAAAATGTGATGCTTCAGTGTCAAATGAGCATTGCTTGCAGCAGAGTAAATGGCTGGAAAACATTGGCGCTCTGAGGTGTGCAGAGAGCAGGTGCCAGGTAGCAGTGATCACCTGTTTTTCTGAAGTGGCCACACTTACATCCCCACTGACAGGGGCTGATTCACACTAGAAGTAAATTCAATATGCATGAAAGGACTCTTGTTCTTCTTCAGCGGAGAGCATAAAGAAAGACTGTCAGACAAACTAATCTCTCTCTGGTACTTTCTTTCCAACGTTGCTGAGCTGTCATTTCTCCTGTGCTTTGCCAGAATGGTATATTCATTGTTTCCCAAAACCGACAGATTTTGCTGGCTTGGATGATACAGAAATTTTTGCAGAGAGAGGCTGAGATGCCTTTACCAGCCTCTTGCTGTTGCTGTGTAACTCCTTTGCTGAGGTCCAGAGCACTGGTTAGAGATGAAAGGAAGGTATCTTGGTGAATGGTTACATTGTGTATCACTGAGTGCAGTCATGGAATCATTCCCAGCTCTTTCCCTGGGCTGGGAGCACATTTGCTGGGGTTTTGGGATTCTACTTTTTCTGGAGATAAACCCATTTATGCCCCGAGATCCTTGATTTTAAAACTAGTGATTCAAGATCACCCCAGGCACCACTGTGTCACTTAGCTGCAGTTAGAAAGTAGCCCAAACTAGAGATTTCCTTATTTTTTTGTGCTTCTAGGTTTCTAGGCATATGTGAGGAGTCAGTAAGATTCCTAAAACTCTTCAGAGAAAAAAAAATCTGGATATCTCAAAACTGTGGGTATCTACATTGAGCAACCTCTTTCAGCTGGGCACTCACTGAGGAGTCTGCCACAGGGATACATGGTCAGTGAGGTTGTATGTCCTCCACAATCTCTTGCAGAGCAATTTAGCAAAAATGAGATGCTGAAGTGGGCACACTGGAGGAGCCCAAGCACCACCATGGTCTGGCAAAATGAGTCCTATATCATATTTGTAGTGAGCTCTAACATTTTTTTTTCTAACTGTGCTTCAACCAGCCACTCCCTAAGTTATTCTTGATATAAATGCCATCAGCGAATTTAGGTTATGACCTTAGATATTTCATGTACTTTTTTTTTCCCTTGGAAAAGGTGATTTTTAGGTCCTCAGGGCAGCCAGTGAGGCTGCAGAGATCAGGAAGAGGCTGAAGAATAGTGGTCCCATTCTGTAGCTTGGGGTGGCTGGCTTTCTGTGTAAGTGAAACCACCACAGGGATTAGTCAGTATTTGCATATTTTTTTCCTAGTGTGGGACTGCCAATATGTAGTAGGCAGAGTTTTGGGCTGTAAGAGATCCTAATTTATTTGTTAGAAGTGTTTAATGATTGATCATCAGACAGATTTCAGCCCACACCTCTGCCAGAGCATGTGCACCAGAATGCTCTTTTTGCCATTGTACCAGGACTACCTGCAAGAGGTACCTTTTCTGCATGGCATAATATATATTCTGTGGAGGACCTAGTAAGCAAGGTGGTACACTCTGTTAAAAGTAACTTGCAACACCATTTCAATCCATGTGGGTTAATCTGGACATACTGAAGAGCAGTTTCTGAGTCTGGAATTACCTAACTTGGCTGTGATTATTTTGTTTCATTTCCATATTAACTAGAGATATTATCTATTTTTGGTGGCTGCTGAGATTTTAAAAGTTGGAGTAGGAAACTTTGCAGTCAGTTTTACAACACAATTAATTGCTTGCCCTTTCAAAATGAGTTCTCTTCACACCATTTCTCACCTGCCCAACACCATGACCAAAGTCTGCAAACACTTGTCCATTTGCACATCTTGCAAATATGAATGGGTCCATGGGGCTCATTTTCATTAGCTATAATTTTGCTAACTATAAATCTTCTGCAGGACAAGGCCTACACGCCACATATACATATTCCTGCTCTGCACTTTGGGATTCTTTTCATCAAGCACTAATGTCCTATTGTATGTTCTTTGGGATTCTGGTTGTGCAAGTTGTTAGATACAAATTTCCTCTTACTCTGGTAGGAGCACCAGTTTGCATAATAGATTGTCTTATCACATCTGCAAGGTAATTGCTTCTAGACAGGTTTCCAAGAAGGCCTCAGATTTGATCTATGATGGTCTATGCATTGAAAATGTCTGTATTCCAAGGAAGTACAATTACGGTTACTGTTAACCTCTGCTACTCATGTATTGTGTGGGTGACTGATGGTGTAGATCCGAAGTTAACTAGGTGTTCTCTTTAAAGGCGACACATGATATGTTTGGGCAAAGAATAATTTCCTGCATAATCTTTAGAGACATTTTATAATTTCTTTGCCATTTATGCAGAGTTATAGAAATGCAGTTAAAATCCTTTAATTTTTTCCAGTTTGGTATTCTGATTGCGCATCCAGCTACTAACTTTCTAATAAACAGGATCCCAGAAGAAAAAATATTGTATGGGCTATACAACATTCAATCCTTGTCCTTCCCACCTTTGAATCTGCAGTTTCATTAGATGCCTCCATGAAGCATCTACAGTTGGTCAATCAGAGGTCTGACATATTCAGTGTCATGTTGAATTTGTGTGTGTGTAAGAGCTAGGAAGCAAATCTTCCTCTGAACTTGCTCCATCTTGTATTTTCTACCATAGTTCTTAGAAAACAGTCTTTCTGTTCATAACGTCTGTCTGTGGAGAAAGTCTTGCTTTCTCACTTGTGCTGCCATACCTATCTGAGATGCTTTTTCCAAATCTTAGCCATAGGTTGCTCCTGTCTTTATCTTGTCCAGAGCTGTGGCCCTTTCACTCAATAGCTGTCTGTTGGTGGTACTTTGCTTAACAAGCAATTAGGTTATGAAAAAAAGATATATTAAAAAAGAAGGTCATGTTTAAGGTTGAAAACAACTGTAGAAAAAAAAAATAATAATTATTACAATCAGAAAAACTGAACAGTTCCAGAGAATCAAGGACATTGCTCCTAAAGGGCATCTTAAATTAACAGCTGGATTATTTGGTGAGAAATGTGATATTTATTTTTAAAATAGAGGGAGAAGGGCATTCCTTACCTCATTAGTGCTACAGGATGGCCTATACAAGCATAATTATACTTTGTAAAAAGGCTAGGGAGACCACACAGGAAGGGTATTGAAGAACTGGAAAAGTTACAAGAGACACTAAGCATGATAAAAGATCGAAAGTTGTTATTTATGGACCAAGTACAGCCTGCTACTTTTTTTTCTTACTACTTTATTTTTTTAAGAGAGAAATGGGGGCCATTAAGACGTACACGATTCTCAAGGATTTCAAAAGGTGAATGACAAAAGTCATTCTCAGACCATTGCAAGCTAACAGAACTGATAATAAACTTGGAGAGAGCAGTGTTAATCCAGAGTTTTATGATACAGAATAGGGAAATGCTGTCTGTAGGGTGTGAGCTTCACCATCAATACTCCATCTTTTGTCTTGCCTCCACAGGCTCAACTGCATTGCAGCTTCTGCATTTTAGGAATGTGACTCCTATCCTACACCTTGTCAGCAGATAAATACAACGTCCCCCCTCCTGCTGAGTGGTTTGGGATGAATCTCAGCCAGACAAGAGAGGGAAGGACAGGTGAAGATGTTTTTAATCTGCTTTTTTTGAACCAGCCTGCTTGACTTGACCTACAACATTTGGGCAGAGGGGTTAAGTGAGACAGGCAGGACAAGTGCCTCCAGTGTAGCATAATGAAGCTGGTCACAGGAGAGCAAAGGGGTTGTGACATGAGGCTGCCACCGGAGGACAGGCCTTTTGGGTACCCCATCTGGCACAGAGCCTGGAGGGGAGGCACTCACTGCCTGGTTGAAGACTTGACAGGGTCTCACCACATACCAGTGCAGGCTCTGGCCACACAGCAGGAGAATGGGAGAATGAAGGAATCCATAAAAAAAGAGGTGCTGGTGAGTTAGCCCAGCCTGTCTCTGCAGACTACCCTTGGCAGCAGACCTGGTGTGAGCCTGCTGTCTGGGGGGGCAGGCCCTAGAGGTCCAGCAGGATAGGAGCCTGTGCACAGCTCAGTGCCTGTGGCTGGGAGCAGGCCCAGGCTGGGGACACCAAGCAGGTGAAGCTGGTCTGTGGTAAGTGCTTCACTAGCCTGGCCAGCCTGCCTTGGCCCATGGCAGAGCATTAACAAACACCAGCCGGCCACAGCGCATCCTAAAATCTGTTTCTTTTGCTGGTAAGGCAAGAACAAATGGTGATGTTTTTATGCCTCGTGCCTTAAGTGCAGTTGGGAGTGTTGCTGAAATGATAATGCTTTCCTTACAGGCTGTGATAGCAACTGGGCTGGCTAACTCTGCAGTGTGGGAATGGCCTTTCCTCAGCTGCCAGTCTCCAAGTCAGGCTCTCATCACACAGGTAAAACAGGGTATTCCGCCCCTCCCCCTTCTCCTCCCAGATGTCACCAATATCTAGCAGAAGGAAAATTCAAAGCATTTTTTCCTCTAGTATATAATGGGTATTGGGTGCCATCAGATTATGTGAAAAGAGAGTCCAGTGGATTTTTTTCCAGCAACAAACAAGAAATAAAAGCAGGGAGGAGCAAAAAATAAAATTGTTGCTGCATATGTTTTTATGATATGCTCTGTATATGTCTTTTTTAATTACTGCTGAGATGTGAAGAAACAAAGAAAAAAAGCAGGCAAGTGTGCTGCCACAGGACTTGGTGAGCATTACTTGTTACAGAAGCGAATTTTAAGGCATCACGTATCAGTTAGCTACATGTACTGGGAATCAGGAGGATGGCAGTTTATCCACATCTACTGAGGTCAGTGCAAGTTCTCCCCTCCCTTCAATAACATGGGATCAAACTTTTGATGGGATCTAGAAGAAAGTTTAAAATGTAGCAGATAAAGGTAACCTCACATGCATGGCCCATTGCCTCAAAAAGCCAAATGCTCTTGTAAACTTGACATAACCTGATTAGTTGATTTCCTCAGTGATATTTCTGCAGGTTCATATACAGAAGGACAGGAAAGCTGAGATTTATAATGATAGCTATTTCTAGCAAAGGTAATTGCTTTATTGGTGAACAACCTGTCCTTAGTCATGCTGATGATGAGGCACTGCATGATAAGGGAGAGGCTGTATAGCTTTAAAGCTTAACAGGCAGTAACATAAATAGAGCATAGATCATCTTTCTACTTGGACCAGGAGGCTTGCAATTACCACCATCAAGCCAAAGCCAGGAAGCAGGAGTCAAATTCCAGAAAAAAAAATTAAAAAATCAGGATTTCTTTGGAGATTGTGAGGGAGGCTGGACATTTCATTGTTGCCATAGCGGGGGAAAAAAGGGAACCACAGAGCTTGAGCATGTATTTTTTGATAGTTAGGGTGTCCTTGGTGGAACCAGCTGCTTATAAAGAACCAGGTCATGTTGCTCTGGGGACTCATGGCCTGCCCCGTCAACTTCCCAATTTGAGCAGCATCCTGCTCCATGCCATTTCCAGAATGACAAAGATGAGGGCGTGCTCAGATATACACAAATACACTTCCTCTCGGGTTTCCTTCCCAGGGAAGGAAGGCAGCAGTTTTGATAGGAAGATGGTTTAAAAAGATCGCATCATACATATTATATATCTTTAAATAGTGAAACAGCATGTGCCTATTCATCACATGACTATTTTTCCTGCTTGCAGGAGAGAAGGTCTTTGACACTGTATCATGCACTATTTTTTTCATAATCAGGAGGATCCTTCTGGGAGTTGTGAGAGCTGTTCTTTCTGCTTTTGCCCAATACTCACTTCTGAGGCCACTCTAGCATAACTGACTTTGCTTGTTTTCACTATCAACCTCATCATATGAAATTAAGTAAAAATGTGACTGTCTTTCTAGATTTTGTCTCATATCCTGAACCATGCTCTAGGGCTGAGCTATGGATTCTGCTGGATGACTGGCACAAATCAGTTGTACAGTTGACAAGACTGGTCCTGAGGTCTTCTCAATACAGCAAAGTCAACACAGGGGTTCCTTGCTGATCCATCAGAGTGTTCTGACCAGTGGAAGGGCTATGGGGTTCTTCATCCGTGCTTTTGCTAATCCCTTTTTGCCAGTCATTGGTTCTTTTGGGCTGTGAGCTGCCAACCAACAGAGGTTAAAAGGGCTTTTAAGCTGGTCTTGTCTAGGACTCAGTCCAGTAACCTGAGAATGCTGTGGTGGCCTCCAGCTTCCAATCTGCAGGGGAAGATCTCTCCCTTCTTTCCAGAGTAATTGCACACACCCTTCAAAATCTCCTAGAGCTTGCTCTAAAACTGCAAGAGCTGAGAACTGCAATTCTTAAAAACTGTAAAATAAATAGATAATCTGTAGGATAATTGCCTGTGTTACAATTATCTCCATGCAACAAAGGAAAAAGTGGCCTTATGCTGTGTACATTTTAGGCCTCATGTAACTTGAATCCGAAAGCTATGAAGGAAATGGAAAATGTTAATAAATAATGATGTTTGAAACACAAGTCATTGAACAAACCACCAGACCTTCTGTGTTTATCTGCAGGACAGAAAATGTCTATTTCAGTTTGAGGAAAATATAATCTTGGACAAAGGTATGTCTTAGGAATTAGCTGGAATGCTGTATGGTATTCAGAAGATAAATCAGAAGCTTACAGATGAACTCTTGGCAATACATACAGAATAAAGACAACTTTTGAAATAAAATCAGTAAACGGACTACTTGACATTTCCCTGGTACAAGGAACCAAAGATCTCCTTAAGGCCACTGGAATTTTAAATTATTTTGTTTGATTCACTTTACAGCTGCCAGATTTCCATGAGGTATTTTCCAAGTCAGAACCAAGCATATGTGTGCTCCAGACTGTGCGTTTGCAGTCTGATGTGTGCTGGAAATCCTGGCCTCATTTCCCTATTAAGTGCAGGTGATCTACACTTAAAAAAACAGTGTGTTGGAATTAACACACTCCCTTAAGTGTGTTGGAGTTATCCTCTGTGTGCTGACCAGCTGCAAAACTGGGATGATAATCTTAGACAAATGTGCAAAATCTTAAAATTTTAATCATAGAATCATTAAGGTTGGAAGGGACCTTAAAGGTCATCAAGTTCCAACCCCCCTGCCATGAGCAGGGAACCCTACCACTAGATCAGGTAGCACAAAACCTCATCCAACCTGGCCTTAAAAACCTCCAGGGATGGGGCATCAACAACCTCCCTGGGAAACCCATTACAGTTCCTCACCACCCTTACAATGAAGAATTTCTTCCTAATATCTAACCTAAATCTCCCCTCTCTCAGTTTAAAATCATTACCCCTTTTCCTATCACTACCTTCTCTGATGAAATGCCCCTCCCCAGCTTTCCTGTAAGCCCCTTTCAAGTACTGGAAGGCTGCTATAAGGTCTCCCCAGAGCCTTCTCTTCTCTAGGCTGAACAGCCCCAATTTCCTTAGCCTGTCTTCATAGCAGAGCTGCTCCAGGCCTTTGATCATCTTAACATCCCTGGTGAGAGTTAATTCTAGCAGGGATTTGGCTCTCCTAACCTGATCCCTAGCTGCACTGACAACCTCTCTGTAATCCTCCCAGCATACCTGCCCTAGCTTCCACGCCCCGTATGCTTCCTTCTTAAGTTTGAGCTTTTCTAGGAGCTGCTTGCTCATCTATGCCAGCATCTTGGGAGTTTCTACTTGACTTCCTCTTAGTTGGGATGCAACACTCTTAGGCCTGGAGAAGGTGATCCTTAAATATCAACCAGCTTTCATGGGCCCCTCTACCCTCCAGGATGTTATCCCAAGACACTCTCTTCAGCAGATCCCTGAGGAGGCTGAAATCTGCCCTCCTGAAGTCAAGGGTAGTAAGCTTGCTGTGAGCCCTCCTTGCTGCCCTAAGGATCTTGAACTCCACCATTTCATGGTCACTACAACCTAGGCTGCCCTTGAGCTCAGCATCCCTCACCAGCCCTTCCTCATTGATAAGGACAAGATCCAGCATAGCACAAAAATATTCAGGGAAAAAAACAACAAGCATTTCCAAGAAAATCTGTATGAGTAGTACAACTGTCTTTCATGTTCTTGTGCAATAATCCAAGAAGGAAAATCACTGCCTCTTCCAGGACAGCTCCAAATAGGCAGAAAACGCATGCCCTCTGGCAGCTCGTATAAGTAAGTCTGTCTTGAGAGAAGGCAAAGGAATGAAGAGTAACACATTAGAAGCAAAGGGCTGACCTTTTAAATAGCTCAGATATTCACCCTTTCCAAAGTAACTTTGTTCAGCTTAGGCCTGTGGCTGTCCATACAGTCATTTGTTTTCTCCTTTCACTCCAGACAACTGCATGCTGGCAGACACTATGATAACCTGGCACAGAGAGAGGCAGCCCAGGGAAGAGGAGGGAAAGAGTGGGATAAGGAGCTTCCCAGTCTGTGTATCAGGCTTGAATTCCACTTGGTTTATCATGGGAAAGAACACAAAAGAGGACTGCAAAGGCCCAGGGTTCAGTTTCACAGCTCCTTCAGACCTCTACTGCATCATCTTACTTCCCTGTACATCCACTTGACAGCTGACTTGGTTTCATCCTTGCTGGGCTGATACGTTTAGGAGTAGCTCCCACATCATCTCACACAACCACGTTATCCCGACTCTGGAATCCACTTGTTGCAAACTGCGTTTTGGAATCTAAGCAGCTGCCGGGGCACATGGAGAGGCTTCAGAAGGTAAGTGGACGTAAAGCAGAGTGGCATTTTCTCTCTGAAGCCGAACAAAGCACCATTTCAGTTTAGATTAAGGCTGGAACCCAGGGCTTGCCTCTGGCTCCCGAGACCCCCAAAACGGCCCTGCGCTGCAGGAGGAGCGCTCAGCCAGGGTGGGGAGGGGGAATTCCTGGCCTACCTCCCACGGGCATCACCCCTCGCTGCTCCCTTCTCCCCTGCAGAGACTTTTACATAAAGCTACGCAGGACATCCAGCCCCTGATGTTCGGGTGAAGTTCGCGGAGCGCCCCATCAAGTTAAACCCCTCGACGACTACCGCCCCGCCGGCCTCGTTGAGTTTCCTACCCCACTGCCATCAACTCCCCACCCCCACAAGGACTCCAGAGCCCCTCCAGGACCTGGGCTGGATGTGGGTCAGGCCTGGACCCACACCCCACCGCCCTCCCTGCCCCTCGCGGTGTCTTGCCCTCCCTTTCCCGCCGCCTCCGCTCCCTCCCGCCGCCGCCCTCCCCCTTCGCCCGCCCCGCGCCCACCTGACGGGCGGCACCGGCACCTCCCGCCTCGGCTCCCCCCCAGCCCGGCCCGGCCCGCTGGGCTCCCCGCCGCTCCTCCCAGCCCCGCAGCGGCCCAGCCCGGCTGCCGGTCCCCGGGAGCCGGTGGCGGCGCCGCGGCCCTCCCTGACAGCCCGCTCCCGGCACCACGCCCACCGCCCGGCTTTAGGAAGGGCCGCCGCCAATGGCCGGACGCTTTCCCGCTGACGGGCGGTTGCTCTCGCCTATCGAGTGGCTTCTCCTCGCAAGAAACCCGCCTCCCCCGGCGTGGCGGCCGGTCAGGAGGAGGAAGATGGGGCTGGGGGCGGGCGCAGGCGGCCTGCGAGCCCCGGCCGCGCTCCCCGCCTCCCTCGCTCCGCGGCGCGGGGAGCGGCCCTTTGGCCCGCAGGTGATTGACGCGGCGCGGCAGCCAATGGGCGGCGGGCGGCGCTCGGCGGGGCCAATGGCGCGGCGGGGGCGGGCGGCGGGGGCGGGCGGAGCGGCGGGCTGGGTGAGGCGAGGCGAGGCGAGGCGCAGCGCCGGCAGGAGGGCGATGGTGGCGGCGTGAGGCGCGGGGGGACGCCGGGCTGCCTGCCTGCCTGCCCGCCCGGCGGAGGGAGGGAGGGAGCAGCAGCAGCAGCAGCAGCAGCAGCAGCAGCAGCAGCAGCAGCAGCAGCAGCAGCGTGTGCCCGGTGCTCGCCATGAGGCTGCGGGAGGACGGGGGCAGCCGCAGGGCGCTGCCGCCGGCGGGGCTGCCGCAGTGATGGGCAGCGGCAGCGCTGCCTCTCGCCCGCCCTGTGGTGCCAGGGCCGCCCGTGAGGAGCCGGCGGCAGGTGAGTACCGCGGCGTGCGGGGACCCCCGCGCTGCCCCGCGGCGCTTCTCCTCCCGTTCCCCCTGCCGCCTCTACCCTCCTCTCCAAACCTTTCCCCCCCGCTTCCCCCCCATCTCGCTCCCCGCCTTTGGCGTCTTCATTTTTAAACCCCAACGCCTTCTGGCCAACGGCTGCGGCGGGACGGCGGGCGCTGCCCCGGCGGCCTGGGAGCTGAAGTGACAGCGGCCGGTGCGGGGCTCTCCTCCCCCGGGGGCTCCGTGGGGGCGGCCGCCTCCACGGGGGATATTCCTGGATCCCAGGCTGCCTCCTGGCTCGCTCTGGTGCCATCCAACCCTGCCTTCTCGCCAGGTGCGGCCCCCTTTTGCTTCCTTCCCCCTGCTCCTCATGAAGACGCTTTTTCCTCCGCCACCAGCAGAAAAGCTGCTTTCCTTTGGAGGAAGGAGACCCGTCTGGGTTTCTCCTCTCCCTGTTCAGCTGACGAACGTTTCTCAGCTCAGGGTGGAAAGGTATTTCCATTCCAATACGATGCAGCGAGGAAGATGGGGAATCCTGGGCAGCCAGGACTCTCTGGAAATGCTCCTTCCTATTTCATCCTCACCCTTGCACAGGCATTTAAGTAGTTACACTCCCTTGCCGATTTCTTGGCTGTTCCTTCTCCTTGGAAAGAGAAATAAGAGCGGGAGGTGTGTGTGTGTGAGAGAGGAAACAACTGTTACACCTTTTGTCATCAAGACAAAGAACTTGTCTTCGTCTCCCTGGCTCTGGGTGCATATTGGCAACACCTCAGCCACTCTGCATTGCTTCCTGGAGATGCTTCATAAGGATACAGCGTGGCCCTGACCTGCCCTTTTTTGTTGTTGTTGCCAGTTGTGATGGTACTGATAACAGGACATGTTGATGTTTCCAAACAGACTCGTGGTTTGCATTCCTGAAATTGCTGCAGCATTCTTATTTATTTGATTAATTGGAGGAGGGGGGTGACAACAGGAAGGGGGTATGTTTTTGTGGTTTATTGTAGTTGTTTGCAAGGTACGAGATCACGTGCGATTGCAGCACTGTTGTATGGAGTATGCTAACTAATGCTTTTCCCCCCTGTCTTATTTGTCTTCCAGTCCTGCAGTCTCCACATCATCTACTGTGTAAGGAATGATGATTCCATGAAAGAACTTCCTTTCAGTTACCTGCCTGCTCCTATTTCATGCTGCTTCTGGCCGATGATGAGCCATTCAGCTAGACTGGGATTTACCGTGAAGAAGGGAGAGGCAGAATGTGACTTTTAGACATCCCATCAAGTCTCTTGCTCACTGTTTTTACTGTGTCTGTATATAAATCGGCTAGTATCAAGCACACACACTCTGAAATCTGCATTGGTATTTGCAGAGCTGCTGCTGTGTAAGAGGACTGGTATTTCTCTCCATTATGGCTTCAGTTTGGAAAAGACTGCAGCGTGTTGGAAAACATGCATCCAAGTTCCAGTTTGTGGCCTCTTACCAGGAGTTGATGGTCGAGTGCACCAAAAAATGGTAAGAAGTGGCTCATGTTGTTGCACAAATGGTGGAATAAGTTGCTGGTGCTGAAATGGGAAGAATGTTGCCCATTTTGTATTGTTTATTATGTGTGTATTGGTCTTGCCTCCCCTCACTTTCTCCTGCCTGCCCATTGCAGAAGTAGCTGCATGGGAAGCTTGTCTTGATGGGTGCTTTGCTGCATACTTATCTTGGACCTGTTGGGGTTTTTTCTGCACTTTGATTTTCTTAGCTGGCACTGTTGCTGTCATGCAGAGGACAGTGCATCTGACTTAGTGGTGTGGTTTTGGTTGCTGCTGGTTTTGTTTGTTTGTTTGTATGTTGTTTTGTTTTTTAATATTTCCCAAGAGCTGTTTACCATCTTCCAACTCAACTCTTGGTGCTGCTTATTATATGCTGGCAACACTGTGAGATGACTGAGGCATTTGAGATCAACCCTAAAAATGATGGTATTTGAATCTGGGGTGGATAGCCATTGACTTTTTAACCTGAAGGTGTCTTGTCTCTCTTCCTTCCATATTCCTTTCCATCTTTTAACCATCATCATCCTGATGATCTTTAAGGTCCCTTCCAGTCTTAATGGGGAGAGGTAAGAGGCAGATCCTTGGGAATTGTCTTAAGGTATTTGTTTAGACAGACAAGAATTTTGTGCAGTGGCGGGTCAGTTGGATAGCTTTGGAGCTGACTAGACAGCACTTAACAGTAAACGGTACTATCTGGTGCATTTTCCTTCCTGTGCAAAAAGAGCTTATATAAATCTGCTAGGGAAGACTAGAAGCAGCTTCTAAATAGTCAGACAAAGGTTCTCCATTATACAAATACTTAAGTACTGTTTTATATGTTTGGATTATTGACTTTTGTGAAGTAATTCCTCACCTTAGTGTTAGCCTGCAGCGTCAGGGGACAGCAAAAGTATTTTCCAGACCTCGTGGACCAAGACGTTAAAATTGCCTTGTAATAAACTGCAGCCTCCTTTCTAATACTTGGCCTTTCTTCTTGTTGGCAAGTTTGGCACTTGTATTGGCCGCTTTCACTGGTTATGAGTAATTGCCTCTACAAATTCTATCTGTTGGAGTTGGAAATCTCTGTCAAGTATGCTGGAAGGCTGCTCACTGCTCTGTCTTAAAGGAACACTGTTGGGTTACTTCCTTTTTTTTTTTTTTTTTTTTTTTTTTTTAACAAGTTATCTTCTTGCCTAAAATGTTTGAAAAGATTACTAAGAAACAGAATAGCTTTAGAAGTTGAACTTGCTTTCACGGAATTGACTACAAATAAGAACATTTTAAAAGTTGAAAGAAGCTGTCATGATTATCTCGTGGGATCTACTGTCTAGTTTGGGCCAAAGAGTTTTCCACAGTAATTTTGGTTCATCAGATTTATTTCAGCAGTTGTGTTTATTGCTTTTTAAGTTTAGTTGTGTAAACTGGCCTGTTTTGGCTTTCATTTTCACTTCAATCCTTGCTTGAGAATTTGCAGAATGTTTCAGCACTGAAGTACAAACGCTGCAGGGAAATGTTCAGATTGGATCTGCAGCGAACTTTCACTTAATTTAGGAAAAAGTCACATACAAAAGTTCTCTTATAAACAATCTTGTTATTTTAGAAACAATTAGCTTATTGTTTAATCATAAACCAGAGCGCCCACCTAGCAAAATGCCTGTGTGTGAAGTAGTGAAACAGCCTTTCAAAACCTCAGATATGCAACTAATTTTTTAAAAATATGTTGTCTTTCTGAACCATCAGTTTACATTCTTGAATTTAAATCTAGGCAAGATCAGTGCTTTTGTTGTTTGTGATGAAGCAACAGTGTGGTGGTGAAATGTGGATGAATTCTAGGGAAAATAACAATAGGGAAAAAACTTCACTCACACAATCAAGTGATTGTAGGCTTTTCTATTCTGCTTCCTCTTGTTCAGAGAACCTTAACAAAAATGTTCTTTAAGCATGCAAGCTAAAATACAGTATTTCTGCCATAAGTGGAACTCCTATATGAAACTCCTATGTGTTTTGAGAACCTTCAACTAAATCTTTCCTTCACTTTGGAGAGGATCCAGTTTTGCACATTTGGACAGAATCACTCATTCCTCTGTTTCTTAAGCTTGTCTTTGAGCTTGGCTCATGTGAGGACAAAACAGAAGAAATGAACTCCATATGTTGTTCTTGCTGAAAGCGCTCAATATGTATTAAGTGTCACTGCTGTAGTATGGAGTTTTTTGATCAAAATGTAGTAAGCAGTAAGTTATTTTAATGTACTGGCATTTTAACAATGCCGTGTTTCTGGAGAAAAAGAATGCTCCATTCATATTTTAAAATAAATGACAATGCAGTCATGAACACAATTGAACTGAGATGTGTCTGTGAGCAAGGATTGCACATGACCAAAACAGGCTGTTTGTCTGTCTGTGAACTGCTATCTTCTGTTAGGTTGGTATTTGTCTAACTCTTCAGCAAATGTCTTAGAATATTTTTGTAATTGATCGTGTGTGGTTTGCAGTGTTGTGTGTATTTCTGGTTGGTTTTAATGCTTTTTGTCTCCTCTGGATTTCTAGTGATTTGAATTTTTTTTAACCTTGGTGTTCAGAATAGCTTCTGCCCTTGTTTGTGGAGTTACGCTGTGTGAGAAGTTGCTACCAGTCTGGTGTTTGCTGCTTCACTCTTTAAAAGGATTATCTCTAGGTACAGCAGCATTTGTCCAGCTCAGGCTGATACTCCTTTTGCTTGCTTTTTCTGCTCTCTATAATTGTTGCTTCTTGTCCCTGCTAATTGACTAAAGGTAGATGCTCTTAGATGATTCCTTTTCATTGGTGGTGCACTTAGGGGAGGGCAGGTTGTGACAGAGCTGTCATTGTTGTCACTGTTTCATTAGAAAAACCCTCTTTTTGGGTAATTAACAGGACTGAGTCACTTCTGTGGCATTCTGGCTGTTCGTGCTGACCCAGACCTAATTATTGTGGCTGCTCAGTATCTTTCAAAAATTGAGCAGTTGGTTCATTTAGAGCCTTTCATTAAAAATAAATAAATAAATGTATTATTAGTCTTTAATATGGATTAGTGACTCCTGCTACTGCGAAAACGTCATACTTTGCATTAATCATATAAGCACTTGATTTTTTAGAAGGTGCTTGGCTGGCAGTGCTGGAGTGTGTCATCCTCCACTCACCCTTGGAATAAGCTGGGGCAGTGCAGGATTTTCTGCCCAGCCTCACCACTGACCTGCAGTCCGGGTCTGGAAGGACTATGCGTGGTAGGAGAGAGTTAATTTACACCTTATCCTTGGTGCAAAGCCATTGAATAAAACCAGAAATCAGTCTCATGCCTTTTGATTAGACTTCTACCAAAAAAAGTTGCATTTGTTGCTCTGTTTTGTCTTGCTGCGGGGGATCGGAGCATGCTGGGCATCGCTGCAGGTGTAATGCTGTGACTTGTGCAGGGTGCAGTTCAGGTGCCTGAACACTGGTGTCTGGCACTGTTTGAGATGCCTTTAGATTTGCTGCCAGCCCAGCTGCCAGTTTGTAGAATCCCAGGTCTCCTGTTGATCCTGTGTCAAGCCTGCCAGTCCAGCATGCATCTCTTGCGTACCCTGGGGCTCTCAGCTGCTGGAGGCCTCTGTTCAGGTGACTGAGTCAAGGCTTGTCTGAGACACAAGCTCAGCAGAAAGGCCTCACAGGAGGAAAACACTCAATTGGACCGGATATGACTTCCAGTACTTGGACCTGAAGCTGTGATAGCTGCTGAAGCCCCTAATGCTGAACATGTGAGCTGTCTAGGATGGCTTTTATGTTTCCTTATTTTTATGTGGTCTCGCAAGTCAGGGACCCAATAGGGGCTTCAAGTGTAGTGTTCATTGGTTTCCACAGAGAACAGCCTGACTTACAGAGTTGAGGTTCCCGAGTTCCTAATAGGAAGTCCATTAGATGCTTTTATGAGGAAGAAAACTGCTCACTGAATGTAGGTGCTAACTGCTTAAAAACTCTGGAAAAGAGTAAACATTAAGAGAGGAGGCTTTTCTACAGGATTTGCCATTCAGTAGTTGCATTATAGATAAAATAATATATGGGGTGTTTGGGGTTTTTTTACAATGTTTGTAATACTTGGCATCTCCTATATGAACTGCTTTGCTTTTAAATACTGCTTAAGAATAGATTGAGCCATGATGTTCTAAAAGGGTTAAACTTTTCTCGTATGCTGCCTTAACTGAAGACAGGCTTCATTTCCATGAGGCAAGACACCTATTTTTGTTACAATTAGGTATAGTCTGAAGTAGGTTCTGTACTTTCAAATATACATATTTCTCTTTTGGAAATGAAGTAATACTTAATCTTTTTTTTCCAAAAGGCTTTAGCCATCTGTTTTCCTCTTCTATTGTAGTTTCATAACTGGATGCTGAATGAATTTTAAGATTTGGCATGGGAGAGAAACGAGATTCCATGGTTCACACCAGTCTGCTTGCCTTCTGGTCGCTGCTTTTCAGCAAACTCTTCAGTGCTGAAGGCCACTGAAAGAGCTGGAGTTAACTGGTTGCTGTAGAAATCCTTGGGGATTGCATGTCCAGGGTCAGGCTGTCGCATTGCTCAGTTCATTTTCTTGCTTTGCATGGTTGTTAAGAAGGGATTTTGTGCACACCTAAGTGCTTTTAATTATTAAGGATGATTGCATTGAAATGTGTGACAAAAAGAGATAAAGTTACAGGTGAGTTCAGGATCTCTTTCAGTTAGTTTTGCTGTGAACTGTGCTTTTTGTTGTGGGTTTGCTCTTCTCAGCTTTTCATCAGATTTGCATTTGTGCATTAGCCATGTAGGTACACTGTAACAGGTATAGCTTGTGTAAGGAAAGTGTCCTGCCACTTCTTCTGCTTTTCAGCTTTCTTTTCTCCTTCTCAATTAAATTATACTCTGTCCTCACACTCTTCATTGATGTCTCTAATTTCACACCAAATAATCCCTATCTGCAAATACAGTTCAGCATTTTCTTTTCCATTCATTTCCAGTTTTGACTGAGGACTTTCTGAGGGCTTAAATTGTGTATCAAACGTATTGTTTCCAAATAATCATCACTAGCTGCCTTCCAGGCCAGTCTTGTCCTTTTCTTCCTACATACATTAGAACATACTGTCTACATGCAAAAGCAGTTCTGCTACCATGTGTCTCTTTTCTCTTTGTATCCAAAGGAAAATACTTACTTTCAGAAATGGTAAACCTGCTCCTTTGGGCTGTCTGGCTTTTGCCAGAAGGTTGACTACCAATTCCAACTCCTTAGCACCAGCTGCTTTCATTCCTACCTTACCAAGCTAGTCTCTTGCTACGTTTTTGTAGCCTTATGTCTAGTCCATGGACCACAAATTAGGGATTTCTCATTAAAATTGCTTGTTGCGTATTGTACGGTGAAGAGGTACGGGTTCAATGGGTGAGGTACAGGTGTATGTGAAATCTTTCTTCCTGATGACTTTTTCAGATTGTCAGTGCTACATACTTCTACCCATTTTCTATTTACAGCAGTTCTTTGAGAGTATTTGGAACTCTGTGTCCATTTTCTAAAAGACCTCATTGGTAGAAGCAGGCATGAAGTTTGGTATCGATAAGGTAGATAGATTTTGGTTTGTCCTAAGTACTTGTTCTGAATTTTATTTGTCTGTGAGTGAAAATTATTTCTTGCAATTCCGTGGCATAGTTTGCCATTCTAGCAGTAAAAAAAAAATTGTCTAAAGCAGAAAAGTTTAGGTTATATCCACCTTAATGATCTGTCATTCATTCATTTAAGGGGGTGAGGATGTCTCCTTAAATAAATAAAATATGCTACCTTACGTTCTAACACAGCTTTATTTTTTTGAGAGGGAAACTGTGTGTGTAACTTCCTCGCAGAGCTTTACAAATAAGTAAAACCTGGCTCAATTCCTGCAGGCACTGTGTTGCATGCACGCAGTAAAGTACACGTACTGTTCTTTTGAACTCGGTAGACTTGACCCGCAATAATTTATTATTTTTTTTTTCAGAATTGGATCCCTGTGAATACTTTATCAACTCTTTGTGTTATGAGATTAAATAAAATGAAATATTATGACATTGTGTAGGCCTCATCTGAGCTGAGGCTTCAGTCTCTCAGATTGCTCAGGCTGTATAGTGCCAGTCTGTTGCTTCAATTAGTTTTTAATTGGTTGGAGAGAGCTGAAGTCCCTTTCACAGCTTAGTGTGAATGAGGAGAGGAGGAGGAGGCTGGTAAGGTTGACTAAATCTGAGGAAACTCTTCTTATAAAACAAACCCTTCAGTTACGGTCATAAAAGCATTCTGCTTGGGTGGCTTTCTGAGAATACGGGGGTGGGAGGGGGGGGTGGTGTTTATTTACTTTTAGAGGCTTTCCTAGTTTACTCTGAGGGATGTGTGTGAAGTGTATGTTTGTTTCCCTTGCCTCTCTCTTCTTTAACTCCTTGGGGTAGAAGCTGGCCCTGGCAGGCTGTTTGCTGCCTTGCTGTGGGACACTCCCAAGTCGCCCTCTGCACCAAGTCTGTTCTACATGTCCTGGAGTGGACTCTGAAACACAGGAACTATGCAGCTGAACTTTTGTTCTTTATTTTAAGATAGGCACACAGGAATAGGGTAAATAAAGCTATCCTTGTTTTCTTCCTCTTGTTTTCTGTATTTGAAAAATGTATTTCTGCAGCATACAGTTTATGTGAGTGCATCAGAGTCCCTCTCAGCTGGGAAGCTGTACATTTTGGCAGTTGACGTACAGAGTAGTTGTGGCTTTTGGCACCTGGAAGGGCATTGCAGAGACTTCGGTACTGTGGGTTAAGCATGAGCTAAAATTAGTAGAAACATAACTAGCATTGCTGTTGCTTAAGGCTCTGACTCATGAGGCTTTCTGAATTTAAGAGTGGGACTGAGATGTCACTGTCCCTTAGCAGTAGTCTTCCTCTGGTTTCCGCTGCCCTGAAGCAGAGCTAGGATGACAGTCAGGCAGCCTGGTGTGTTAGTGTTAACTGCCATCAACTTCAGTTCAGATTTGTAAGGTGAGCATGAGCTGCAGCAGTTGAGCATATACACCTCCCTTATGCTGCCCTGATGCAGGAGTAAGACCTGACAGAGGGGTGAGAGGAGCCACAGCTGCAGGCAAGAGCATCTTGAAGTGTTTCAGCTAAATCACTCTGATCCTGAGTCAGTGCCCTGTGCTGTCACTGTAGGGCTTCCAAGTGCACAAGCCTTTGAGATTAATCAGAAGTGCAGGCCCTGCTGAACTGTAGTTTCCAGCTGCCTGCAAACCTGTAAAGATGAGCAGTGCAGAAGTAATTCTTGTTTGCCTGTTGAGGTTCTCTTTGTAATGGAGAGTCATTATTTGGAGTTCTTCTTTTATATCTATTTTGTTATTTAAGGAGACTTACTTGAGGATTACTCCAAAGCTATGGCCAGGCTCTGCAGCTGCCTGTCTACAGCTGCTGAACTGTGATCTCTGTGGCTCTGTGTATTTATTTTAGCACAAACTCGTTTCAGGTTTTATCTCGTGTATTCTTGGTCTCCTGCACTCACTCTGTGTGCTTTGTTTTGTGTGAGCTGCTGTATCAGAGCCTAATAGAACACTAGGCAGTTTGATCTTTCACAGTATCATCATGGTTGGAAGGACTTCTGAGATCACTATCAACACAAAAAAACCCCAAACAAACACAAACAACCACACACACTCCACCAAAAAACACCCACAAACACCCCTTCCCCCCCCCAACCTCAGCCACTAGAGCATGCCCTTAAGTGCCATATCCATTTGTTTCTTGAGTACCTCCAAGGATGGTGACTGCACCACCTCCCTGGGCAGGCAGTGTTCCAGTACCTGACCACTCATTATAGAAATTCTTCATAATATCCAATCTAAACCTCCATGCCACAGCTTCAGGTCATTTCCTCTCATCCTGTTGTTAATTACTTGGGAGGTCAACACCTCCTTTCAGGTAGTTGTAGAGGGCGATGAGATCTATGCTCAGCCTCCTCTTCTTCAAATTAAACATCCTCAGGTCCCTCAGCTGCTTATTGTTTGACTTGTTCTCTAGACCCTTCACCTTCAGCTTTGTTTGTTGCCCTTCTCTGGACATGCTCCAGCACCTCAACATCCTAGAGGTTATATAGGTTAGAACCTATATATAAGAATATAGTGAGGGGCCCAGAACTGAACACAGTACTGAAGATGTGGCCTTGGCAGTGGTACAATCACTTCCCTGCTCCTGCAGGTCACACTGTTTCTAATACAGGCCAGGATGCCTTTAACCTTCTTGGTCACCTGGGCACACTGCTGGCTTGTGTTCATCTGGCTGTCAACCAACACCTGGAAGTTCCTGCCCCAAGCCTGTAGTGTTGCATTGGGTTGGTGTGACTGAAATGCAGGACCCAGCACTTAGCCTTATTTAACCTCATACAATTGGCCTTGGCCCAACGATTCAGCCTGTCCAGATCCCTCTGCACAGCCTTGCTACCCTCAAGCAGGCCAACACTTTCACTCAATTTGGTGTCATATGCAAACTTACTGAGGGTACACTCAATCTCTTCATCTGGATCATTGAGAAAGATATTGAACAAGACTGGCCCCAAAACTGAAGGACACCACTGGTGACTGGCTGCCAACTAGTTTTCACCCTGTTTACCACAAACCTCTGGGACCAGTCATCCAGCCAGTTTTTTACCCAGTGAAGAATACACTTGTCTGTGCCATGATTTGCCAGCTTCTTCAGGAGAATGCTGTGGGAGATGGTGTCAAAGGCCTTAACAAAGTCAAGGTAGGCAACATTCACAGCCTTCCCCTCATCCAGCGGGCAGGTTACATGATCATAGGAAGAGATCAGGTTGGTCAAGCAAGACCTCCTTTTCATAAACCCCTGCTGGCTGGGCCTGATCTTCTCACAGCCCTGCAATAGCCATGTGAGTTCACTCAAGATGAGCTTCTCCATTATTTTTCCAGCTACTGAGGTCAGGCTGGCAGTCCTGTAGTTCCCTGGATCCTCCTTCTGGCCCTTGTTGTAGATGAGTGTCACATTAGCCAGCCTCCAGTCATCTGGGACCTTCCCTGTTGACCAGAACTATTGATAAATTATGGAGAGAAGCTTAGTGAGCTCCCCTGCCAGCTCCCTCAGTACTCTAGGGTGGATCCCATCAGGCCTTATATTCTTGTGAGTGTCCAGGTATAGAAGCAGATTGTTAACAACTTCCTCCTGGATTATGGGAGGGTTGTTCTTCCCTCTGTCCTTATCTTCCAGTTCAGGAGACTGGACACCCTGGGGTAGCTGGTCTGACTATTAAAGATGGAGGCAAAGAAGGCACTAGGTATCTCAGCCTTTTCCTCATCCTTGGTTGCAGTGTTCCACCCCACACCCTGGCTCTTTTTTTGTTATTGATGAATTTGTAAAAACTTTTTTGTTGTCCCTTATGTTGGACAAGTGGCCAAGTTAAGTTCCAGCTAGGCTTTTGCCTTCCCAATTTTCTCTCTCTATGACCTAATCAGATCTCTCTACCCCTCTCAAGTTGCTTGTCCCTTCTTCCAAAGGTGGTCAGCCCTCCTTTTTTTCCTAAATCCCAGCAAAATCTCCTCCTTCAGTCAGGCTGGCCATCTTCCCCACCCTTTAATCTTATGACACATGGAGACAGCCTGCTCCTGGGCCTTTAAGATTTTCTTCTTGAAGAGCATCCAGCCTTCCTGGACCCCTTTATCCTTCAGGACTGTCTCCAAACGAACTCTTTCCACCAATGTCCTGAACAGGCCAAAGTCAGTCCTTCGGAAGTCCCTCCTTGTATCACTAAGAATGGAAAACTTAACCATTTTGTGATTGCTAAGCCCAAGACAGCCTCTGACAACCACATCTCCTACTAGTCCTTCTCTGTTTGTGAACAGGAGGTCCAGCAAGGCACCTCCTGTGGTAGGCTCACTTACCGGTTGTATCAGGAAATTCTCTTCCACACAATCGAGGAACCCTCTAGACTGTTTCTTTTCTGCTGTGTTATGTTTCCAGCAGATGTCTGGTAGGTTGAAGTCCCCCACCAGAAAAAGGGCTGGCAATTGTGAGACTTCAGCCAGCCATTTGTAGAATACTTCATCTGCTTCCTCGTCCTGGTTGGGTGGTCTGTAACAGACTCCCAGCAGAATATCTGCCTTATTCGCCTTCGTCTTCATCCTTACCCATAAACACTCAACTTTATCACTGCTATAATCAAGCTCTATACAATCAAAACACTCCCTAACGTATAGAGCCATGTCACTGCCTCTCCTACCTTGCATATCCCTTTTGAACAGCTTGTATCCATTCATTGCACCACTCCAGTCATGACAGTCATCCCACCATGTTTCCCTGATGGCAACTATGTCATAGCTGTCCTGCTGCACAATGGCTTCCAGCTCATCCTGTTTGTTGCCCATGCTTTGTGCATTAGTGAAGATGCACTTGAGCTGGGCTGTTGATTCCACCCCCATCCTTGGCACTTCACCCCTAGGCTTATCTCTGGTGGGCCTGGTTTTATCCCCCTCCCCCTTCAAGTCTAGTTTAAAACCCTGTCCATGAGCCCTGCTAACTCTTGCCCTAGTACCCTTTTCTCAGTGCAAGACAGGGTTTTCCCACCTGTTGAAAGCAGGCTCAATGTCATGTAAATCAAACCATGGTCAAAAAATCCAAAGTCCTGCTAGCAGCACCAGCTTTGGAGCCAAGCATTGATCTGTCAGGTCTTCTTGTTTACCTATTCATCATTCCCCAGAACTTGGAGGGATAAAGGAGAACACAACTTGTGCTCCCAATCCCTTGACTAGTTGTCCCAAGGCCCTGAAATCTTCCTTCACTGCCCTTGGACTTCCTCTCTCTACCTCATCACTGTCTACCTGAAAGATCAAAAGAACATGGTAATCAGTAATCTGAGGGTGGTACCAGACCAGGAACTTTACTGGTTAAATGCCTAACCCTGGTGCCAGGGAGGCAGCAGACCTCCCTGTGGGGAGGGTCTGGCCAGCGTATGAGACCCTCAGTTCCTCTCAGAAGGGAATGTCCTGTAACAATTACCCTCTTCTTGCTCTTAACAGAAGCAGTCTTAATGCATGGAGCTGGCTGCTTAGGCAAATCCCTGAATGGGGCTTTATCAACATCCTCATTTCCCTGGTTATCTATCTCCAGAGCCCCATATATGTTCTGTAAGGGCACCTGGGAAGGTGGGGGAGGTCTGGAGGCGACTTGCCTGCTGCCCTGAGCAGAGACCTGTTTCCATTACCCCCCGTCCTCTCTTAGGTCCCCTCCTGCCTGATGACAAAAGTGCAGGGGATCCTCTACCTCTTGTGGAACCTCTACCTGCCACCTTTTCCATAAGGATCTTTTCTAATACTGCTGTTTTGAGAAGTGACTTTGAGTTGGACCAAACATCCCAAGGGCAAAATAATTTCTAGTTCCAGGGACAACCAAATTAAAACAACTGGGGGCATTTTAAGACTGTCGTATCAGTTTTGAGTCCCATATTACTATGGTCCACATTACTACCAGTTGTTTCCTTGGTGCCACCTCCACAAACACTTGTAATGTTCAGGCACATTCCACATTTACTTCCTTCTCTTTCTTTACCCAGTAAATACGTTTTGCTTCCTTGCATCTGTCTGGTTGGTCAGAGTTGTCTGGGGTTGCTGGATGGGTGGCATTGACTGTTGCGGTGGCAGAGGTGTGTTTTGATGGGTGTACAGCTTTGCTGGAAGCATATATTTATCTCCACCAGCTGGGACAACCTTTATCACCTTTCCTGCAGTCCAGGCAGACCGAAGACATTCTCTAAGTCATCTCTGGGCTTTCTATAAGATATGTGAGTGCCTGATGCCCTAAAATGATAGCTGTCTTCAGTTGAACTTTCTTCAAGGCTGAGTCTAAGCCACTAAGGCCTGTGCTTATGATCCAATGTCATAAACTGACTTTCCCTTCCCAGCTGTGCTTGGGAGGAGTATTTGCAGAGCTGGTACTGTTAATATCAAAAGCCATATTAAATGAAGTAATTGGAGAATTTGAACCATTGAATACAGTTGGCAGCACACTGTACGGTGCTGCTCAGCATGCACTATGAACTTCCTTTACTTTCAGTGACTGCTCGTAAAGTAAACTCTGAATGTCTTTGTTTGTGGCAGTACATAGGAGGAGACTGAAAAAAAAACCCACAACAAAAACAACAACAAAAAACCCACAAAAAACACAAACAGAAAAGAGCTGTCAAAACAGCTTAATTCTTTTTTCCAGCAAAGATCTATCTCAGTAGCCTGCAAATTTCCAAACCAACCTGTTGCTGATTTTTTGGTGGTTTATTAGCAGAGCACTTAACCATGACAGCTCCTAGTAACACCTGACATGATTATAGCTTTGCAGTCACAGCTCTGGCTGTGTTAGCAGGTGGGTGAGTGTGGCTGTTCTTAACTGCTTGGCTGTATTTTTCTTCTTGTTGTACCTACTGGCTTGAAAAACTAGTGGCCTGACTCTTCCTATAGGTAACCCAAGCAGTAGTTGTATAAGGCTGTTGAAAACATTCAAGAGAAAAAGATTTTTTTAAATCCTTTTTCTCTTAAAGAGCAGATCTTAACTGCATAGAGTGCTTGAAATAAGTGTCTCAAGTTAAGTGAGTGAATATTCATAAAACTTCCCCTTGCATTCTTTTGTCTTTGACATGTAAGAAAAGAATGGGAAAGTCCTGACCAATTTTTTACCACTTCCTCTCGTACCACAAAAATCAAAATAATCTAGCTCAGCCTTACTTGGTTTTGAGGTATATTTGGGGTGATTTCTGTTTACTGTTAGCACTTTTTAAAAAATTGTTTTTTAAAGTACCTATGATGATGATGTTTTTACCCCCCTTGATTGGAAATTAGAAGAAGGAATTTGGGATTTTAGGCTTTGGTTTTGCTTTTTTGTTTTCTTGCTAAAATAGTTTCCCTTACTCCCTTCAGATAGCTGCTCTAAGCTGCAGTGTCTGAGTACCCTTTCAGAATACCAAGGCACAATCTTAGAACAGCAAAGGACTTATTTTCTTTTCCCTTGATTCCTTTACTGTTATAGTAAATGGGATCTGATTTTTTTCATTCTGAACTGAAAGATGACCAAGAATTATCTTAAGACTCAGTTCTCATAGTGGCTGATGTAATCATGGCATTTTTTGACAGAGGATTGACAAAGTGTGTGATGACCCATATTGCTAGAATTATAAACATCTAGTGCTTGAGATACGATGTCTCCTTTAGTCCATGGCTGTAAGGCTGTCTAGTGGAGGGGGGAACAAAAAGGCAACTCTTCTTTCCTGCTCTCATGCTTCTCTTCCCTCTTTTCTATGATAAATGCTGTGCCAGCTGAAAGCTAACAGCTGCACAACAGGGGTGTGCCAGGATATGGTAATGCAGAGAGCCTGGTAAAGGATGGTGCAAGGGACTGCCCCTGATGTGTCATCTGCTACCTGTGGGCCTGTGGAAGGCAACTCTGGCACACTGCCTCTTCAAAGCCTGTCATACCTCCACACCAACACTGCTGTTCCTTTTCTGGAGAGCTGGAACACCCCTCTTCTCTGAACACACAACAATGTTGTGGTTGATGAGACTGTGCTGTCAGTGATTATGACAAGTTAGCTTCCTCAGTGGTTGTTTTTGAACCTTTGGCTTCTTCCTTATTTGTAGCTTTGCTTCATAGGGAAAAAGTTCTTGTGAGATGTTAAAATGTGTCTGAATTTTCTGTGTGGTCAGCAAATTCAGCATTGAGTCGGAAAGTTTCAGTGGACAATTTCAACCCAAGCTTGTGGGGTTGGAAACCTCCAGTTATTATTTCCATGGGTTTTGTGACAAAGGGTCTTTGGATAGAAGAGAGGAGTCTTGGTCAGACCCTGTGGCTGCAGGTAAAAAGCCAGTAACTCTGCCTTTTATTAGACAGTAGAGAATACACAAGGATCAAAGCTACTGGCAGCCTGACCTCTTTCTCTCTGTCTGGAGCTATGGGTTTGTTTCAGTTTGTGCTTCTACATGACCTTTTATGCAAGAGTGTTTTTGGATCAGGGAGAGCTGCTAGATGCATCACTGTTTTTCTGCTCCCCATCTTTTATGGACCTGCCTCCTGCTCCAGCTGCCTCAGGAGAGGCTGTATAGCAAGGGAAGATTGCAGTTACCCGTGCTTCTAGTTTGTGGGTTACCTGGTCTTGGTGTTTGTATAACCCATCATCAGTAACCTCGGTACTGCTGATAGGGTCACTGTAGCATTGCAGATGACAGTGCAGACCCTAGTCTCCTTTCCTGTTGCTTTATCAGGAAACAGGAATATGGAAGTTTTTGCCTATAGGTTCAGTCTTGTTGTCTGGAGTGGACTGTATTTACAATGCACAAAGTCTACTTCCTCCTGGAAAAAAAAATGCTGACTTCAGCAAATAGAATAAATTTGTCTGAAATAAATTTTAGGGAAGTAGAGCTGTAGAAGGGAAAAGAATACTTATTTTAACACCTATTGTTAAAAGGAGGGTGCTTCCTTGATTTGCAATTAACGTTAAAGTCAATAAAGAGTAATTAAAAAATAAATAAATCTTAAGCTACTCTTGACTATAGGAAGACTGCAATTAACCTGAATTTATTTCCATCTTGTTGTTAAAACTGTCAGTATCTCTTGTGGTTGACAAAACCCCATTAAAGCCCAGAAAAGGAAAAACCTGCTGCCTCATTGCACTCCCAGGGTGAGTTTTCTGCCCTTCTCTTCCTTCTGTGCTGTACCATAGGTGGGCTCACAGGAGACTCGTTTAGGTTTGTCTCAGGTCTTCTAGGGATTTTATTTCTGTGCTGCTCAGGGAAGCCTTTAAAAAATGTTTGGTCTTCCAGCTTTTTACATGGAATATTCACTTGTAGCATTTCGGCATTGCCCAGGAATGGACACAGTCAGCTGTGAGGTGAGGAGAGCTGAACTGAGAGGGATGCAGGGGGAGTGAGGAGCAGAATGTGAGGTGCTTCTCCCTGTTTGAGTGTCTTCTGGTCTGACAGGACAGGATCTACAAGGCAGATCCCGCTAGGTTTGGACATACAAAAACAATGACCTAAATACAGGCAACCCCTGTGTGAAGCAAGCAAAATTATTTCAGATTACAGCTGTGGAGCCTTCCTCTATTTCTGCCAATGTCATCTCTTTGGTTAGCAGGTGTTTTATTGTTGGGGTCTTAACTGCTTATACTGAACATCCCTTACAGCAAAAGAGAAGTTAAAAGCAGTGGGGAGACATTTCTGGAAGCTGATAATGTGACAGAGAAGTTTGTCACCTGTGAATAGTATTTGCATATATATAGTTTAAGATGCAGTGTGTGTATATAAAGTCAATGTATGCTGTTGAACCTTTGTAAGCAGAGGGAAAGCCTGGATGCTGGTGATAAATAGCAGAAGAGGTGGCTGTCACTGGTAAGGGACAAATTTTGTCCACTGTTGGTTACCCTGGGAGGCTCCCAAGTATGCTGTTGAGCACATGGGCTGAGCAGGGCCAGAAATCTTACTTTCCTTTCAACCTCAAGCCATCTCATTGGTAAACTAAGTAGCTTTGAAATAGTGAAGTATTCCATGTTACTGAAATCCTCAACATTGTAGTAACCCCCAGGCCTCTATTCTCCTATAGGATATAATTCCTTTCAGATATAATCAGATTTTTGTGTTTTAATCAGACAGCTGTTTGCTGACCCAGGCCTTGTGAAATTCTTATGACAAAGTGTGCCCACTTTAAAATGGGAACTTACTGTGTCACGTGGAGCTTTCAGACTTGATTTTGCTGAACAAGCAATATGCATGTATGTATACTCGGACCTCATCTGTATGCATCAGCTCCACCGTTTTACTGTGCCTTTGCAATCCATGTCATACAGCACCTATTCTGCCCTTACAGAGAGGAGGCAGCAGCACAGAAGTACACTATCTAGAGATATTTTCACGGAACAGCTGCACAGCCAGTTTAAGCACTTCTGTAGCAAAATAAAGTGTGTTATTATTTCTGATTGTACCAGAATAACTATTCCAGTTTGGAGGTGCTTCTCTAAGTGAAGTACTTTTGTTGTGATAAAAACTGTCCTGAGCTAGTCTTGATGATTGAAAATATTGTTGTGCCTCTCTTCAAGTGACTGAGATGGTAACAATCATGCTGTTAAAGAAGAAATCTAAATTTAAAATGTTCCAGGAATTATTTTTGCGCGAAATGAAAGCAAACTGCATTATTTAAATATTTGTATGTTTCAGACACAGGTAGAAAAAGTCTGGCTGTTAGTATAGTATGATGTTTAAAATTCTGAGTGCATTTCAAAGGGGTTCTTTTATAACATTGTATTCAAAGGAATATTGATAGCTTGGTAAATAAAATTGCAGTACGTATCTGGCCTTCCTTAGTGTAATTTTACTCAGTACAAATTGATGTCACAATCTCTTTAACCTCTGATGCACCCTTATATTGTCACCATATTTTATTTTCTTCATTGGATCTGTGTAAGTGATTTTCCATGTTGTGGCACATGCCGGTTTCTGGGACGTGAAAAGCATAGGAATAATGCAGCATACACAAAAGGAGTACTTACATGCTCTTGCTGTTCAGTGCATTTATGCACAGTTACAGAAGGATAAGAGCTTATTTACAGTTTGGGCTTTTTGAGCGATTATTGTGTCAAAGCATGTTTTCTCTCTTTATTTGAACCTGGGAAGCTGGTTCTGTACACACATGGCTGTAGGAGTTTAATTTTCCCCTATCCCAAGGCAAGTTCCCAGTCAGAGAAAAGAAATTGCTGTGTTCTCTCTCTCTCTTTACCCAGGCATAGCCAGAAGGTGCAGAGTAGTTTTTTGAACTTCTACTGAGAATAAAAGAGTTTGCAAGGCTATGTATGGTTTTCAGTTACTAAAAGCAGTAGTGAAAGTTATCTTTATTCATTACATAAATAATTTTGTGCCAGTCAGTTTAGCACCTTTTTTTCAGAGCAGACTTGATAAATTCTGTGCAATTTCTTCTATGTAGATATGTTTGATTTGGAGGAGAAATAAATTCCTCTATGATTCTCATTTTACTAGAGAATGTGGTCTAGTGGTAGACACAACAGAAGTCAGAAAATCTTAGTTCCACACCAGATTTCCTTTCAACTTCCCTTGTGACTGTGCAGACGAGTCATCTTTTCTATCACTTCGTAATTTGTGTGCACAAATCATCTTCTGTCAACTTTCCTACAGTTTTACATCTGCAATTACTTATAAGTAGGATTTATGTCTTCTGTTAAAGGCCAGAAGGTAGCAGCTCTCTGTTCAGTAGTACTGGTGAAAAGCAACTAAAAAGACACTTTGCTGTGCAGAAATAAATAGCAAGTGCTGGCAATTTCTCTGCACAAAAATGCTGCAGCCGCACACCCCCATTATTCATTCAGTCTTACAAGATTGCTGTGTGATGGAGAAAAATGATCCTCATTTTATAACTCTAAAACTGAAATACAAGGGAATTTTTGGCAAGTCCTCTTTTGTATGAGTGCAGATTTATGGTAGCAAGACACTCTGTGAGAAGGAAACTGCAAGTTACACCCTACAAACTGGAAAAAGAAAAATGCCTCCTGTCTTTTTTTTTTTTAAATACAAGTCATGTTAATATTGAGGTAATTTGCAAGTGGCTTGGTTGTACGTGGTCAGAGTGGGGACTGTCACAGAACATTGTATGGAGGTAGAGCTGGACCAGTGAAGCAGAGTACATGAGGAAAATGGGAAAGGTAATTCTGGAGGGGAAGAGACTTCATCATCTTTGATCTACAGTTACTGATGCAGGAGCCTAAGCAAGGTTTTTGTTGTGGTGAGGGGTTTGTGTTTGTTTTCTATTTATTTTCCTTTGAATTATGTGTAATTAAGAGTGTGTGTACTGGATAAATGCCAGATCTAGGGGAAGGAAGTAATTTGTATTATGCTCTAAGTACATCCTTTCTGGATTGACATTTCTAAAATATTTTATCTAATGGTGGCAGTGTTAGAAAATTACAATAGCCATAAGGACCAAGCTCCTCTGCAGTAGGGGTGATGGACATCTGAAGTATGTAATTGCACTTGAAAGGCTACATGTTGATTACTTCAGTTGGAAAAGCTCTGGAACCAACACTGTTAGTATCAGATTCACTTGCAAATGGTTGTGACAGTCTGCCTCACAGTTCCAACCAAAGTGCTTTATAAGAGGTGTTTATGTAAAAGCTATAGCACTAAATGAAGGAAGAGAACTTGTTAAGCTTTGTGAAGAATTTTGGGAATATGGTAAGGTGAAGCTCATTTACAACTCCCAACAAAGCTGTGGCTGCACAGCAGAATATAAGCTTATCATTACTGCGATATAATCAGTGTTGTTGGAATATTCTGCTTAAGCTTGTTGACTTTAATATATACATACAACAGCTGGATTAGAATTGCTGATTTTTTTATATATTTTTTTTTCTCCCTTCCTTCCCTCTATATTGCTGCAGAACTTATTCTGTGATTTATTTTCTGCTTGGGCTTTAGGTGATAGCTTTTTCTTTCATATCACATCCGCAAAATTGGTCCCAAAATCTAATACTTCTGGAAGAGAGGAAGTGAATATTAGGGGAGAGGAAATAACACTTTATTTCCTACCCTTAAAACATGCCAAAAATTCTACGTAGGATGTTTGTTGCTGTTATTTTACTTGTCTGTTGGTCCGGTGTATCAGTCCTGTGACTTACCAGTGTAAGATGAGATTAGGGTAGCACTGAGCTGTATGAAATATTTATGAGGCTGAACTGCAAGAACCACTCTTGAGATTGGTCAGAGACAGGCTAAACTCTCAGCTCTGACTCTATTGAGAGAAGCAAACCTCTGTCACTGGTTTCAGAATTGCCAGTCTCATGGCTGATTCTTGAAGACCAGGATTGTACAGAAATTAAATGCTTCAAAGCAAGAAGAAAAAAGCATAGGTACCTGTTCTGTCTCTGGCGCTGTTATTTATGTTATCAAGCTGGCCATGTCTCATCTTTACCTTATGGATATTTCCTTTGTTTGAACTTCCACCCCACCACTCTCCCTTGGGTGTTCCAGCTGCAAGGTTCTTGGCCACATGTGATCCCTATCCATGTCTTAAGAGAGGTAAGAGGAGAAAGGGAGAGCATGGCTGAGGAGAAGAGAGAGCCTGCATCCATCTCCAAATCTTGGGGATGTTTGGCCATGTACAGGTCCATTGATGTTGGTAAAGCTGGAAATGTCCAGTGTGACAGCTTGTCTACTCATTGCCTCCTCCTGGCCTCAATTTCTACTCTGATGTCTTCTGCCATCCTATTGCTGAGGGACATGCTTCATTTGTAGGATGGCAGAGGGCTGTCAGATCCTCAGGAATAGGGGCTACACACATTGGGCTGCTTATCTTGGTTTGCCCCAGGGAAGGCTGTTGTTGTACGCTTGCACATGCTGCTGAGGATGGGTGGGCCATGTGCATCAAACCTGGCTCAGACACACTGGATTTACTGTGTATCTTTATGGAAGGGTCTTGCAACTTGGAGGCTGGATGTTGTGGAGGCAGAGTGCTTGTAGGAGCTGCTGCATTAGCTGTGTGTGAGTGGAAGCACATCAGGTTCTGGCATCTGCTGTGGGTGACCCCACTCTGCTTCTTTTGAGAAACTGAAGGGTTTCTTTGCATTGTTTCATGAAGCTAAAGGTCAGACTCTGGTTTTATGCTTTGACTTAATAGTTTTCTGCAAAACACTTGTTTTCATTGGCTTTGAAGTTTCAGGGTTTCAGTGACCCAAAGCATCTTTGAACATTAACTGTGCTGAAATGAATTAGTAGATTCACACCTCATTTGGTACTATATTGCTTGTCTGGCTGCAGAACAAACAAAACCAAACCTCGTATAGGTTAAAACTGAGTGCTAGCTTTTAAGCTACGGCAGTGAGAAATGAGTCTTGATTCACCTGCAATGAAAGAGGTTAAAGGCTTTAGTCTGCTAGGTTGCCTGTCTGCCTTTGTCCAGATCAGATCCAATTGAGAGCTGTCACGTGGAGGACAGAAGTCACACTTTCTGGCAGATGTTGTTGGGGAAGAAAAGCCCTTGGGAAAGTGTTGGAACTTGTGTGGTTACAATGTGTTAAATGTGAAGAGCTAGATATGCCAATGCTCATCTGTCAAAGCCCAGGAGACAAGGTTAAATTAACAGATCAAGCTGAGATAAGTGTTTTGTGTAAGGTCTTGTCTATGTTCAGAAACTGTAAAAGTTGAGGAGAGCTGACTTAGAGCATGAAGTATATCAATAAAGCCATGCTGAACTCTCCTATGAATACACTCATTCAGGGAATTTTCTCTTTACTGTGGTAGCCCCATGATCTTAATTTTCCTGAGCATTTCTCTGTGGGTCTGCCCATTGTTTTGAAGTGCTGATATTGCTGGAGCGTGGGCTTGCACACGCGTGTGCAATGCCAGCCTTGAGAAGGCTGGTGTTCCATCTGAATGGTCCAGAAGTAAATATGTTAAAATTCTGCAGGCTTCAACTTTTGAGACTTTTTGTTTTAAAGATGAAAAAGTACATTTTATGTGAACTATGCTGAAATATGTGGAAAATCTTATTTTGCAGAATCCAAGGAGTTTGTGCGCCCACGCATCTCTATTGTCTATGTTGATGACTCTGCACATAACTGGTTTTCCCCCTCAGTGCTCTGTGTGAACTCTATGCAGCTAAATTTGATTCCCATCCTCTTGATGGTTAGTTTACAGAGTAGATTTTATTCATTAGCCTTCTTTGGGCCTAAGTAGGCAAATGTATCCAAATTCTGATTTCAAATTTAATTCTTTAAAGTAATTTATTTTAATTTCATTTATTGTAATACCTGCCTAAAACCTTGACATGAGAATTTTTCTTTGTTTATCCTCATCTAGTGCCAGGTATTTCAGTGCTTAAGCTGGTAGGAGATTTTTGACTTTTACTGTAAGGACAGCATTCTTCACTTGGCACACCTAGGTGTTGCAGTAAGTTTGAGAGGCTTTGTCCTTTACTTTGAGTGGATGGCTTTCAGCACTTTGTAAGATTAAGAGGGTATTTTGCTCCAGGAACCCATCTAGCTTCCCTTTTTATTCACCTTTCTGCTTCCAAGGAGAGCTGCTTTTTACACCAGACACATTTGTGTTTACAGATAAAAATTTTTTAAATTAGAGTAAAATTGAAATCTAGGGTGAGACAAAATTGCTTAATCTTTTAAGCTGTGTGCCCTATGGGATAGAGGGGCTCTGTCTCTTTATCCTTTTGCCTCATTTAATAGTACAAGACTGGAATCCAGCCTGCAAGACATCAAATCCACTTAATAAAAAACCTGGACAGCATCCAGGAGTCTCTTCTATGGCTGCAGATGTTACTTTACAACTGCTCCATGGTAAGATCCATCAGCTTACTCAAGTAGCCATCAGGCTAAAACACAATAAGGCATTTCATTGTAGGAAGGGCAGGGTATGGGTTCTATCTCTTTGAAGTTGATAAAAAATAACTATGACAGCACAGGAAGAAGGGAGAGGGCCAATATAGTGACCAGGTTCAGTCACCAGTTACAATCTTGGTGTGCGATGAGTGGCAAAAGGCCTCAACTTAAGACTCTGAAGCAGTTCATACTGGAGGTATCTATATGTCCTTGCATCAGGAGCATAAGCAAGGAAAGGGCAGCGTTAATTTTCAGCAGTTTATAATCTCAAAAGATTTTGGAGATGCAGAGGACCTTTTGTACCTTGGGGAGTGTCCTTCTTCTGAGTGTTGCTAACCAGCTGTAAGCTTTTCAAAGGAGAGTAGGCACAGCTTGGTGAAATAAAAAAAAATAAAAAAAAATTAAAAAAAAAAAGAAAAAAAAAAGAGTAACTACTACTCTTAACTTCTTCTGTAGGGACACTGAGCCAAAGGGCTGACCTGGCTCTGAGGGCTCTGTTTGGAGGAGTGTCTGACTTGAGTGAAAGCTAGATCAAGCTGTAACAGAAAAAATATAGTATAGGAAGATTATTTTAAAAAATAAAACCCACAAACAAACAAAAAACTGGCTGGCTGAAAGATGTAACTTTTTTGTGCATTTTCACTATCAACATGAATGCAGCTATGCTGTAGGTTCTGCTTGTTTGCGTTTTAAATCAAAACCTGTGCTTTGAAACAGTAATATGAAATATGCTGTTAATTTCCAGCTTAGCTGATCTTGAAAGACTTAGTTACAGTCTAGTTCAAATTGCTGTTGGGCATCTTACAAACAGCAGTGATTAGCAAAATCTGTTTAGGTCCTTAGTTGTTGGTAGTTTTAGGGATTTTTTTTAACCTTGAAATAGAAATGTTTCATTGACTCTATCTGCAAATTAGAAAATTTGGTATTTTCAAAATACTTTCCAACTTTTAGAAGCTGTAAGATTTCATTTTTACATCTCCAAAGATGAACAGAGGTGCTTCAGCTAGGAATGTTTTTTTGATTTTTTTTTTTTTTTGGTGGTTTTTTAGCATATCCAGCCCCCTAGCATTGGCAGGAGATTTTCCTTTGTCTCCTCAGTATCCGTGAGTTAACACGCAATTTTTCTTAGCCAATACTTGCTGATGGATGTGCGCCAGGGGTGTGACTTTGAGGACATTAATAAAAAGGCTTGGTCAGTTTAACTTCTTAAAACTGATACAAGTTTTTAGACTTCGGATTATCCTGGAAGAAGAATTGGTGATCTATAGCTATAAATAAACAATGTTGCTTTTGAGGCTGACTTCTGTAATCAGAAGTATTAACTTCTGTTTCAGGAGTTGGTTTGGAAGCCACGTAACAACTTAGATTGAGTAAGAAGATGAGGAGTTGTTCTAATTTTGTGGTCTTCGGAACAGTTATTTAGCTGTAAATCCTGATCAAATAATTTAACTTTTTATAGCCATACCTACATCTTAAATCAGCTCTCAAAAGGCCAACATGGAATGGGGTGTCTCATGGGAAATTATAGTGTCAGTTTCTAATGATTAATGCTGGTTCCTTTGAGACCATGTATACAGACTTTGTAACTCAGGTCATGTTTTTATTTCTTAACATGTAAGAAAATCATAGCTTTAAGTCTGAAAACTATCCATGTATAGCTTACTGCTGCAATATTTACAGTGTTGGCATATTCTAATTTTTTATGTTTTGAATTAAGTTTGAAGAGGATGAAATCAGTAGAGGCTTTGGGCTTTTTGTTTTGCTTAGTGTGCAAGTTTGTGATTTTGATTGGGACCTAAGTTTAAATGCAAAGTTACCACATTTCTCCATGATGTTTTGAAGCTGTGGCTGTTTCTGGGATACCCAGTAGCTGGTGCATTGCGCCAGTGGTAACTTCTTCTAGTTTTGTGCCTCTGAAGGACGGCAGGAAGGTGTGTTACCTCCACCTGTGCCTCAGCTATTGAGAAGAGGAGGTGTGGTCCTCCTGGTAGGCAGGTGCTTTGCTGAAAGCAGGTGATTCATAGCCCTGCGGTTTTTCATACAGACAAGGTGATGCCAAAACCAGAGCTCAGAAAGCAGTTCAAGATTTCATCTTTCAATGCCCTCCTTCCCTGAAAGTGAGTTCATGCTGCTTGATACCATATCTGTTGTGGCTGTGACTGCGAGCACCTGATTTGCAAAATCTGGTCTGGGCAGAGATAGGGGAAAGGAGCTCATTTTCACTTCGCCTTCCCCTGCCCCCGTTTTTTTTTTCCTCTTTGTGATACTAATTTGTAAAGTGAAAGGAGGCTGCTGACAGATAAGAACCTTTAATTGGAGAGTTCATTGTGTATGAGCCAGGAGTGCCCATGCCTCAGAATAAATGGGGATTAATTTAGGGCTCAGTGAAGTAATTGTTTTGAAAACTAAGTATGAGTTTGTATCATACTGGCCCTTCAGCGCTGCTCCCTGTATGGGCAAAGCATATTATCAATCTGCCCCTTTCCTTACTGTGTACTTGTGTTGTACTATCCAATGTTAGGCTATAATCTTCTTCTGGAATGTAAATCAAGAGTTTGCACTGTCTTTATAGCTTCAAGTATATATTCAAGCTTTTCAAACATAAAAAGTATCAAAGAGGCAGACTACTGTATGTCTTGGCGCCCATTTGCACTTTGTAGGTATCGGTCTTTTTAATTAAAAACAATGTATAAGCACCTCAGTCCCACAGTCCAGGCACCCGAGGTAGGTGATATGAACTTTCCCTTCAGACAGACTCTACAAGCTGGTACCATTCTGCACTTGCTGCCCACTCACTGGATAAGGAACCGGCTAAATGGTCACACTCAAAGAGTTGTGGCCAATGGCTCAATATCCAAGAGGAGATTGTTACTCAGGGGTTGTTACTGGGACCAGTGCTGTTTAACATCTTTGTTGGGGACCTGGGAGTTGGGATCAAGTGCACCCTTGGCAAGTTTGCCAACCACACCAAGCTGTATGATGTGGCCGATACACTGGAGGGAAAGGATGCCATCCGGAGGGACCTTGATAGGCTTGAGGGATGGGCCTGAGCAAACTCTATGAAGGCCAAGTGCAAGGTCCTTCACGTGGGTTTGGACAGTCCCAAGCATAAATGCAGGCTGGGTTGAGAATGAATTGAAAGCAGCCCTGAGAAGGACTTGGGGGTGTTTGTTGATGAGAAGCTCAACATGAGCTGGCCATGTGTGCTTGCAGCTCAGCAAGCCAGCTGTATCCTGAGCTGCGTCAAAAGCAGCATGACCAGCAAGCAGGTCAAGGGAGGTGATTCTGTCCCTCTTCTCCACTCTCATGAGTGAAGTACTGTGTCCAGTTCTGGAGCCCCTAGCACAAGGAGGACATGAAGCTGTTGGAATGAGTCCAGAGGAGGGCCACTAAGATGATCACAGGGCTGGAGCCACGTCTCCTGTGAAGACAGGCTGAGAGAGTTGGGGCTATTCAGCCTGGAGAACAGAAGGCTCTGTGGAGACCTTATAGTGGCTTTCCAGTACTTGAAGGGGGCCTACAAGAAACCTGTAAAGGGACTTTTTACAAGGGCATGTAGGTATAGGACAAGGAGGTAATGACTTTAAACTGGAAGAGGTGAGATTTAAATTAGACATTGGGAAGAAATTATTTAGCATGAGGATGGGCAGGTTGCCTAGGGAAGTTGTGGATGCCCCATGGCTGGAAGTATTCCAAGCCAGGTTGGATGAGGCTTTGAGCAACCTGATCTAGTTGGAGGTGTCCCTAGCTGTGGCAGGAGGGTTGGAACTAGATGATCTTTAAGGTTCCTTCCAACCCAAACCTTTCTATGATTATTCCTACACACACTGAAATGTAATAGCATCAGGATGAATGTGAATTGCAAGGAAACGAGGAGGATGGAGGCATTAATGCACTGCCTCTTATGAGACTTGCTTTGTCCAAGCTCTAATGTGGATGTTGGAATCCCAGTGGAACATTGTGTTGCAGCCTGTGGTTCATCAGTTTAAACCTTTATTCTTGTATTATTGTGAATATGAAACTTGCCCAGGCAATAAGAACGATTAAGATCATCCTCTTCTTTAATTGCTATGTAGAATCTTAAAGCTATCTTAGATGAATTAAAGGAAGAAGATTGTATTGTGAATAGTTCTGTTTTCTTGCACTGTGATGTGAGATGTACACTTTTCTCTTGTTCTGCAGAAGTTGCAGGGAAAAAAAAAAATTGACTGTGTCTGGATTAACAAACAGAAGGACCTTCCATTTGATTGCTGTATAAAAAAATTAGACAAATTGGAATAGAATCTGTTTTGTAATGTGGTCTGATTGTGACAATTGAGTGCCAAGAAGCCTCTTGCATATTCTTAGTATAGAAATATATTGTTTAATGTGGGTATTTGGTTTTGTTGAGTTGAAGATACATTTCTGGCAGCAGTTATCAAAGAGTTTTATTTAATTATTCTTGTTGTACTTTTTATTGCAAGAATATCTCTGACATTTACACTTGTAGTGCTTCAAAATAAGAAGGGATAAGACACAATAGTTTAAGGTATCCTCAGTAATGCACATACATTGTTGTATGGTAATATCTTTGGTCTATAGGTAGAGATACAGGTAGGTCAAAGGCAAGGTTGATACTACTCTGTGTCTGTCTTAAATTTTACTGAAGGCTGGATAGTCAGTGAGGACAGGAGCTAGAATTTAAAGTTAAAATTCCTGGTGTACTTGCTCTGGTTTGCTAAAACTGTGCTTCTCTGGTTCTTGTTACTAATCTGTTTTATATATTTAGACAAGAGTGAACATGGTCATTCACAAAAAGAAGGGCAGGTAATGCTGACTACTTGTGTCTGCTTAAGGAAGTGGGGGTGTGGAAACTGGGTGCGCTGAGGTCTGCATTCAGTGCTTGGGTTTCACAGCAGATAGATGGTCTAGCACTTCACCTTCTTAAACCAGCTTTCAAATGCACTGTGATGACTGAGGTGAAAATGAGTTTGATTTCTAACTAGCTTGTGTTTATTGATTTGGCAGTTGTCAGGCCCCAGCTCTGCAGGGAAGAGGATCAGAACAGTGAGTTCATCACAGGTCAGAACTGGGTGGACTGTTCAAGCACATCTGGGTAGTGCCTGCTCTCCCCATGTGCTGCTCTGGAGGAGCAGTCTACCAACTCTAAACTGAAAACTATTTCTAAAAAAACATTGTTTCATTATTGCTAAGGTTAAATATTCTGAAAAAAAGAGCATAAAAAGGAAGGCCGGGCATCTGAGAGGGATCTGATTCATGGTAGCCTTCTGTGAGCTTTCTACTATAAAGCAGCAAGCTCTGATCTTTCCATTTAAGGTTTGTCTGAAAGGCTCTGTTAGCCTGTGCTCCTCCTTGCCAGTTAGCCTAAGCCCTGGACAGCCACACACAAAAACCTGACCTGTGTTTAGTGGTGATTTAAGCTCTAAGGTGTACTTGACTGGGGAGTCTGGTTTTACAAACAAACTTTTAGGAGGCCTTAAGCAGCCCTTGTTATCTGTGGGCATTGTTTGCTGTAGAGTACTGGGAGAGTTTCTGAGCTCTAGTGTGGTAGGATGTGTAGTGTAAATGTCCAAACTAATCACTGCTTGAGTAAATGTCTGCCTAAGAGGAGTGTCTATGATTGTAAGAGAGTGAGAGAAGACATCTGCTTGGTTCTTTTTGTGTAGTATTCTTAACCTGTCCCTGGGACAAGCAAGGCTAAATTGGATCAGGCAAAGAGAACGTCTACATAGAGGGCAACTGGATGTGACATAAAATTCAGGGACTAGTCAAGGCACCCTCCTTGGTTCTGCAAGAGAACGTTCAAGAACTTAACTTCTGAAGACTAGTGTCAGTTAGTGTATCCTGCGATATAAAATTCTATTACAAAAAGCTTTAAGAAAAGGTTTTGCTAGATAGTCCTGTCAAGCTTGTTTTGCTCAAGATTCTTTACTGCAATAATTCCTTGAAAAATGAAGCTGAATCTGTCCTTGTCACTTGTTCTGCATAATGGATGAGCTTGAGCTTTGTTTAATCCAGCTCATCCTGCAAACTTTGTTTGTGTTTGGTTTTAAGAAAACCAAGTCATCAGCAATACATACTACACATTCCACACACAGCCTTGCAAATAGATGCCATTCAGATTGAGTAGGTCTGACTGCACTTATAAAATAGTTGTAGTGTCTTACTTTGTACCTGTTTTGTTGTAAACCAAGTAAAGCCAGTGCTTCTTTTGAAAAGCAAAGTATAATCGTGAGACATAAATCCTGTAGAGGCCAGTAGGTTTAGCTATATATAAAAAACCCCTAAAATTCAGTTCACAAAGAAACACCTGATCTTTGGACAGCTTGTGTCTTGAAGTCTTAAAAAAATATGTGGAGACCTCTGATAGGAAGAAATACAGGAGGAATTTCCAGTGTTAAGTGTAGAAAGTGAAGACTCAGAAGTGTACCTAGCCATTCTATGATTCTGTGAAGTGGAAGGATTTGAACTATGGTGTTCTCTTGCTATGCCTGTTTTAGTGATTTCTCCTTTGAATTTCCCAGCCTTGCTAAGACTACTGGATGGTTATGGTGAGGGAAGAAGCAGCTTTGCCTTTAAGGCCTTGATGCATATTCTGCAATGAGTTAATTTTAGGAGACTGCTGTTTTGATTGAGACAGAGCCTGACATGGTACCGCTCTGAGATGGATCAGAAGTCTGCTCACAGGCCTTACATGGGAGTCTACAGTGGAGAAGTGGGAGCAGACAGGCTAGGCCAGATGAACACGTCAGCCATCCTACATTAATTTGCTGGTGGATGTGTCTTGGCATCTTGTACAACTAAACCGAACAATGTCTTTGCACAAAGTGTTTTGAATACACTTACCTTCCATCATGTAAGTTAAGTGGAGGTAGGGAAGAAAACCCCAAACCCCTTCCTGAAATGCAAAGCTTCTTCTTGTACTGTACTTCATCTTATAATTAGCTCAGATGGGTTTTAGTTGCATGGCATTTTATTTTCTTCTTGATGTTTCTGGCTTTTGCAATCAGTGCTGTACCTTCAGTCAGTGAGAGGGCTCATTTGGCAGATGCATCAACACATGACATTGTTCTTACTGCATCTCCTGGCCTGCTTAAAGCATCAGTGGTGACTTGACTGCACTTCCCAGAGTTATAGGCAGCTGTGGAGTTTCATTAATCATGACTCACAGGAAATTCTGAAGGAAAAAAAAAATAGTTCAAAACTTGAAAAAGGTGATTAGTTCCTTGGTAATACATGGCATAGTGTAGGACCCAGTGTGGAAGACTGCACTGCAAAGAGAGCTTTTCAAAGTAATTATCTGTAAAATGAAGAAAAGTAAGGTTCATCCCAAAGTAATGGTGGTGTAGAACATATTGCATTTATTTTTAAGAGACCAGTAGAGAGCCTTGGTAGCATTCCAGCAGTCATGGTGAAAGCTATGTGCTGGTGGGGAGGGAACGTTGTTTCCTAATGAAAACCTTGCATGTCATGCTGGTGTGCACAATGCAGAGGGGACATTAAGTTATTTTAAAAAAATCTTATCAGAAGTACTTTGACATTAGTCCTCAAGTAATTATTTTTATCCTTCACTAGGTGCATCTGCATGCTATTGTGCTAACACTGCTGCTTCTCTTGTTAATTATACTCTTTAAAGCTTGCTTCACAAGAGTAATCTAGCAGCCTGTAATAATTAATGAAGTTCAAATCAAACACAGTAGGAATAAAATAAGCTCATCCAAAAATTTAAAAAGGAAAAAAAAACAAACAAGAAAGAGGCAACCCCCAACACTTAGGCAATTTGATGCCAAAACCAACATGCAGGCTGTAGTGGTTCAATTAAATACAAAAAAAGTACTTTGTTACAGGCACTTGAAGATTATTGAATGTTATTATATGTAATGATGCCTTGTTACAAACAAATACTGTTACCTATTTTCTCTCACCAAAGTGTTGTCAGTAATTGGTCTTGCCATTGACTTCAGTGGCTATAATTAAAGTGCATTTGTAATGCTTTCCAACAGATTCTAAACACAAGTCTTTTGTAGTTCTCTGGTATTGAGTGGGAGATTTGGTGGAAAAATAGGTCCTGGTTAATCTTTTTCTGCTTCAAGGTTTACAAAACAAGAGCTAAAAAGATACCGATACCTTTTATGTCCCGTCACAAGTGATATTTGGAAAGTTCTTTAGTCAAAGGATTGTGCCAAATATTTCCTGGAATGATCAAACCAAACACCAGAAGACCTTGAATCTTGCACAACCTCCTTTTCAGTTGGTGAAATCTGTGGCATATAAGATGATGATCAAATGATGTTTTGTTTTGTGTTTTTTTTTCAGCCTGTGGAATGTTTTTTTATTACTTCAATTAAAAATTGTGGGTATGGCGAAGTCTGGTTCCAGTATTTTATTTTATTTTTAATACGGTTGTTTCAATGGGAGAATTGAAGATACCGGAATCGTGTCTTCTATCTGTCAGGAAAAGCAGACGCGGTTTTGAATTACAGATGTTTTATTAATCTGTATTTTAAATCTTATTTTAGTTACTTAGTATGCCTGGCAGCAGTGAAGCTCTTTTTCTGAGCCACAGACTTTAAAATCATAATCTTCCTGCTTCTTTGCTGAGTAGGTTTCACTTTTACCTTTCTTCAGGAATAGTTTATTGTGAACCACACAAAAATGAGTAAATAGCAAATACGAGTTTTTGGTAGGCTTTATAAAATATGATCTTTTGGATTGTGGCTGGATTCTTTAGTACCTGCCCCTGTGTCTCTGCCTTTCGCTGTCCCAGTGCTGCTGGCTTCCTTCCGTGCCCCCTCCCAGGGGGCTGCTGCTATTTTGGCCATGCTATGTACAAGCATGGGGTGAAATACAAAGCACCACCAAGGCAATAACTTAGATTCCAATACAATATTAAATGCTCCCACTGAAAGAAAGGTTGTTGGTGTTGAATTGTATAGACGGAAGCAATTACTTAATGTGGAGATGGAGCTGTTCAGCTAAAATGCAATTATTTCTCCCACTCCCATCCCATTGTCTTAGGTTTAGCAATATGTTGCCTCTTGCCTTAAACATACTGGTTTTGCTGGAGGTGAATAGGTAACTATCTAAAAGCTGATGGGTTTAAAGGAATGAGAAATACTGTTCATGCAGTGCAGGATTTTTTTTCTTTTTAAAATAACATTAGTATTTGTTCACCTTGCACCATAGTAGATTTTGTATTTGGAACAATCTGAGTTTACTTTGTAAACTTATAAAGGATACTAAAACTGGCCTTCAGTCTGATTCTTGAGATGGGATTTAATTTGCTTTTAGTGTTAGCTAATGAGCAGCCTAGGTTTCTGATGTTGAAGGAGACAAGTCAGAAGGAGGAAATGTTACTTCGATGCTTTAAATGAGCAAACTGCATTATGTGGTTTTGGCCATTTCCTAGCACATCACTAATAACCTTGAATGCAAATTTGCTGATTAAAAAGTGAGCTGGGCTTTTTCTTGTAGAAGTGTATTTGCATAAAAGAGCAATGAACAGATTGTGGAAGAGAAGTGTGCTCTTGACTTCATTTGTAAAACAGTTCTATGGAGACAGTTTTAAATTGTAGGATTTGTGAGATTCTTTAAGAAAATTCCTTAGAAAACCTGCTCTTTGTGCTTTGTTTCATCTAAGCATGTGGTTATACTTAGTGGGGAAACATCCTTCAGGCTGTTTTCTTCTACTTCCTCCTCTCCCTGTTTCATTTTGCTACATTTTCTGTCTCCATATTATGATAGCATTCTTCATTTTGCTTTGGCAAAATACCTCTGTGGATTTCTCTTATACTTGAAGCTGAAGGAGCAAAGTAGCAAAATACACTGGTGAAAGAGCCTAGGGGAGCAAGTGCTGGTCGAGCTCTTCCCATCAGCATAAGCTTGGTCTTCTCAATATGAATCAAGACTGTAGTTGACTTTTCAAGTTAGTGTGTTTCTTTATATCCCTGGCAGAGGGAGTTCTTCAAAACTGGGGAATAAATCCAGGCTTGGAAATAACTGTATGTGTATGTGATGCAGATGCAGGTACTGCTGGAAAACTGCACTGAAGCACCAGCTGTCTCTGACAACCTGTGTAAAGCCAGGCAAGCAACGGCATGATTTAAAATGAAAGAACTAGAATTAAATGTAAGGTCGGTTGCCAACCTGGGACCCACGCATGATACCAGTATCACAGTGGGTGATTTCCTGTGTTTTACTGCCCATCTCTGATTTATTTTAAGTCCAGATTTGGGAGGATTTATGTGCTGGAGTTTGTCATCCCTTTACATCTTTTTAATGCTACTTATGTTTTTCAAAATAACTGTGTTTTGTCTACATATAGCCTCTTCTTTACTGTGTTTGGTTTTTTTTTAGGTATCTGGCATAGTCATGGGTCTTTTCTAGGGTACCGAGTAATGAAAGCATCTGCATTGAAGGAATGCTTTGGTGCTGACACTCCTCCTGTTTCCTCACTTTGCTTCACTTTCTTGCTTCTCTTGGCCCATTTGTTGCACACATGTATAACTATTCTTGGGCCATCTCCATCAGGGTTGGCTTCCTAGTTTAGATGTTGGCACCATGTGGGGCTGGGTGTGCTGCTTCACTTTTCCACCTTGTGGTATGTTTTCCCCTCTGGGGAGATGATCTGGTGCTGTTGTAAGAAAAAAATCACTTCTGATGCCAAGATAAGTAAGATCATAACAGATCTAGAGGGCAAAGCAACGTCACCATTACCTGAGCTCAGAGCATCAGGAAAGGAAGGGACTTGGGTAGTTAGCCTCCCTCACAGGCTCTCTGGAGACCTGAGTACTTTTCTGTTGAAAACTTCTGGAAATTTGCTCTTGAAATACGTGTGTTGAAACTCAAGAGTTTTAATGATCTACTAAGTATACTATGGAGAACATCTTTTTGTCTCTTACATGTTATCTGATATCTGGTGTTCCTGTATACCTGAGTAGGCCAATACCACCGCAAGTATAGCAGCTGGGAGTCCTGAAGAGGAGCAGAGAGGAGACATGAAGAGGTGGAGAGCTGGTGACAGCTTGGACTTGTGCTCTCCCTGTTAACATCTGCAGGCATTATCCTGCCTTTTTCTACTGAAGCTCCTATTTGTGTGACACATGGGAGACAGAGTCGTGCTCTTGGAAGGAAGGTTGTCTTTGGTGTAGCCACTGACAGTGCAGAAATCATAGACTCATAGAAGTGTATCTCCTTTTAACTTTTTTTCTTTTTCCTTCCCCTACTTTTGCCGTAATTTTGTGCTTAGAGGCAAGTTCAGAATTGAATCAGTCAAGGTTAAATTAGATTTGGTTCACGAGCTAGTTTCTGAAATGAGAGTAAATCAGCTTTAAAGTGCAAAGTAAAATAATTCTGGGGAAAGAAAACTTGTTTATTATAGGCATGAGTTTGGGTTGCTCTGGAAATTGCTTGAGGGTGGGTTTTTTTTCTGATAGCACAAACTCAACTCCCATCAAAGTAAATGGGAGTGCCTGCTGACAGATGAGAATGTAACACGCACACCACCAAGTGAGCAAAGAGCTTTCGAAGTACAACAGGATGACCTCATTACCAACCAAGATTTTGTAGGAGAAGCTGCAAGCAGAGCCAACCTACAATTTAGGTCATCTACACAGGCCATCAGAGTGGATTTACCCAGTTTAAAATGCAGTAGATTATTTCACAGTCAATTTATCCCAATCTGGAAATTAGGGTACATATTAAAGGATAAGGTGAATGCAGAATATCAAATAAAAGCCCATGTCCCCATTTCCTTCCCAGGATCTGCATTTAGCTCTGTTTTTCAGGCAAACTTCAGTTCTTATGGGGTTTAAATACATGGAAGGTGATGTGTGAGTTGTATTGGGTACATCTTTTAATGAATTATTTGAGCATATTATGTCTTGAATTTTCCTCTGTAACATCCTCTTTTCCCCATGTTGTGTTTTTTTTTTGTTGTGTTTTTTTGTTGTTTGTTTGTGGGGTTTTTTTGTTTTGTTGTTTTGTTGTGTTTTTTTTTAATAGGAAGTAAGTTTTATTGTTGGCTTTAGAAATGGAGGGATTTTTACATCAGTGTCTCAAAACTCTTGAGTAGTAATTTTTTTTCCAGGCAGAGTTGCAACCTTACTACTTTAAGGTGGAGATGTGAACTGCATTGAAAATTGTTTTAGAGTGGATTTGCAGTCAGGTTTGCTGATGGGAGTTGGGTCATCAACTAGAAAACCAAGTGGGAATGGAAGGTCAGGAGCCTGCGGAAGAGGGGTCATGAATCTGGAAGTGAGACCAGAAATGTGGTCATACAATGGGAAGTGTATCATGGGCCAAAAGAAAAAAAAAAAAGTCTGCAAGTTAGGTTAATATAAAAAAATAGTTGGGTGCAATTTCAGAACTAATAAAGTAGAAGAAATAAGGCAGTAAATATGAATCAATAAATAAATCTTAGGAAATGTAAAGAGAAGATAATTTGTTCTGGAAGTGTTCTTTGTTGAGGTTTTCCATCCGTATTCATTAGAAATTAATAAAAAATTGCTTGGAGAGCTGTACTGAATTTTGGCATGCTTGTCCTGAGTGAATGCTGAGGAAGCGCTGATGTGCTGGTTTGTGGTCATCCAAGGAGATTCTGAGGAGTAAAACAGGATTCAGTTCTCTTGTTGTTTGATGTATTCAAGTAGAGAAAAGAAATTATTCACAGGTAAAAATGAATTTGCCTGTTTTCTCAGCTACTTAGTAGTACATTCTCAATGTGTCTGCTTTGAAATTAAACTAGAGTTTGCATTGGTGTTAACTTTGGGTACCAGATTGTTTCCAAGGTGTTTTGAAGAGGCTAGACCCTGTTCTCTGCCCCATGGAAGAGTTTCTGCTTAGGTGTGCTGCTGGCTCTGCGGAGATGCTCGCAGGCAAGGAGAGCAGGAGGAGAAGGATGACATTAGTGTGCAGAGGACAGCCTGTTTCTACAAATGCAACATGGTTTTTCCTGTTAAATGGCTGATGCTGAGAGTGGTTTTTAGATGAGCTATTTTTAAGAGATCATGTATCCTCTAAGGATGTAATTATGTATTGCAAGAGCTGTAATATAAATTGTTTACATATTGATCTTGTTTCTTCTTTATCTTCAACAGGCAGCCAGATAAGCTAGTGGTGGTTTGGACAAGAAGAAGCCGAAGAAAATCCTCTAAGGTTAGTTGAATCCTTACTAAGTCCCAACTTCAGTGACAAGCAGGGTCAGCTGTTTGAGGGACTGGCTTCTAGAGTGCAGGGAGAAGCAAAATAAATGAGAAATATTTTAATTAGTTTTTATAGTTTACATAGTATTTATGTTCTTTTTAACTCAGTTCAGCTGTAAAGTCTAGAATAAGCTTCTGCTGATGTCATCACTAATTTATGGAAATGCTTAACTCAGATTTCAGCTTCAGTTATTTGTTTAGCAGAACTGTATCATAATCAGTTCACTTTCAGTTACTAATTGCTAGACCTAATTAGAAAGGAGAATCTATTTCACCACTAGTGTATTAAATGTAGCAAATTTAAGAAGTAATAAAGGATCTGACATTACTGCAATAGGGAGATAGAGGCTGTTTCACGGATAGAATATACTACAAATCAAAACGAATAAATGTAGGCTGTTTCAGCCAGTATCGTATATTTGAATTAGATTTTAATGTTTTATTTCTACAAACTGTGAGGAAGCATGTGAATTTGTGAGTTATGGCTAATGACTTGGTAGCCTGAGAAAAGGTAACTTCCAATTGAATTCTGCCCAGTATTTGGGCATTCATAAATTATGGTCTTGCATGTGGTTGGGTTTTTTGTGTTAAAGTTTGCAGGCACAGTATCCCTATCTTTTGTGAGCTTCACCTTACTTTTCTTCCTTCAGTAAGAAATCTGAAAACATTACAAAATTCTTGTCTCTTTGTTAAATGGTGGTCAGTTTGTCTAGACTGCTGAATTTTACAGCTGACAGTAAGAAACAGCCTCTATGGAGCCTCTTTTGGCTCTGAGGAGAAGAAAAAGGTGAGACAGTCTGGGTCTGTGGCTTGGTTTCCATAGAAAATGAAGCTTAAAAAATCCCACAACACTCTTCATTTACACAGAGGTTGAAACAATGGCAAGCATTTCTACACCTTTGCAGTGTCTAATATGGTAATGGTGTTGTATTATTGAATAATAAGAGTAAAATCTTCTGCCAATCCTAGTAGTCAGTTGTTGTTGCCCAGTGAAATGGGGAGACTATTTCATGCGTACAGCAGGCAAGCAAAGGCCTTGGTCCTATTGTCAGATTTCTTTTGTTGCCTTGTGTCCTGTGGCATAGGGCTACCCCTCATCTGTCAAAAAGCTTTAGAAGGGCAACACAAATGAGCTGGGGAAAATCTCCTAACCACTAGGCAGGTCTGCAGGGGGAAGGAGTGTGTGCTCGTTTCCTTCCTTCTTTCCCAGGACCATCTCTTCTTCAAGATACCTCAGGTGCACTTGCTCATGCCCTTTCCCAAAACTGTTGCATCTTACCCTGGTTGGACTTACCACAAGTAGTTTTGTCTATAGAGGGGAAGTTCCAGAACTCAGCCTTTTAATGATTATTTAACACTGTGGTTAAATAGAGATGTTCTAAGCTCCTTTTTTGTGTGTGTGTGTATGCATGTAACTGTACTTCCAAGAACTTTGAGACAATGAAGAAAGGGCATGCAAAATAGAATAGATATCTTGTAATAATTATGCGTTGAAGAACTTGAATGTTTAGAAAATGTACCTTCCTACCCTACTTAGGAGAGACTTTTGGGGGGTTTTGTACTGTTATGCCTCTTTTTCTGACTTTTTAAATTGTCTTGCATATATGCTGTTTTTTTGTCTTTGGACTTGAGGTCTAAGCTATTCTGAGCTATTTTCTCTAAAGATCAGTTACTGACTGAAAGTGGCTTTACAACTGAATGCCTACTCTGCTGTGTGCATCCTAAATTCTGCTTTGGGGTATGAAAACCCAGAAGTGTTACCTGGTATGAACTTAGTCTGGCACCAAGATAATGGACTTCTGTTCCATGTTCGTAGTCGTCAGCAAAGCCAGTCAGACTTCCTCTTTTGTCGAAGGATAAACTAGCTCAAGTTACCTTGTGTTGCGAGCCGATGCCAGGGGGGCTACCGGCTGTCAGGACGCTTCTGTGACTCCCCCCCCTGCCCCTAATGTGGAGGGGTTGTTGAGTAAGACCGAGGGTCACCCGTGGCGTTCGCCTCTCCCAGAGGAGCGGCCGCTGCGGGACTGTGTTGTAGAGTGGAAGTTAGATACACCCCCACCACCCCCACAAATTGCTACTGAGACCAATGTTTAGTTTATGAATTAACCGGTTTATTAAGGGTTAACACAAACTGTGGGGTGAGGTTTAGGGAAAATGTGCAAATGGCTACCAGGGATATATATCAGGGAAGTAATGTGTCCTTCAGGAAGGTAATGCAAAAAGTGCTGTGCTCTTAAGGCGTTCTCTCCGAGAGAGGGTTGTGGATCAAAGGAGAGGGAGGGAGGAGTTGAGCCCGGGGGGACAGTTAGAGAGAAAGAGAGAGTGTGTGCGCGTGTGTGTGTGTGTGTGAATTCGCTGCCTTTTTGTACCCCTGTGACTCCCCTGTCCAGCCAGTGTCACTGCCCAGAGCCAACTGGCATCCATGAGTCCCAAGTTAGAGAGAGTGCGTGTGCGTGTGCGTGTGTGTGTGTGTGTGAATTCGCTGCCTTTTTGTACCCCTGTGACTCCCCTGTCCAGCCAGTGTCACTGCCCAGAGCCAACTGGCATCCATGAGTCCCAAGTTAGGGCAGTAACTAGCAGGGGTAATGCATAACTTGTTGCCCATCCTTCCTGCCTTGTATCACACCCGTTGTTTTGCTTTTGTTTGTCCTCGAGCAGCAGGCCTGGTTTTGGTCTGTTAGCTGGGAATAATCAGCAGAAGGCCTTGACTGACTTAAAAGGTGTTTTGTTTAGACTTACGTGGGGAAGAAGAAGAACTGTTTCCCACACCTTGAGTTTATAGCATGGTGTGTGTCTAAGCAGTAACTGCTGATGTGTGGTGTCTGTTGTGGCTTACCTTTTGTAACTTTTCAATTGTAGTTTTGTTTAATTTCTGTAAGACACAGAGAGTAAAGATAATACAGAAGAGTAAATTCAATACTTACACAAGCATTGTAATCCTAAAAAGTTTGGTGAAAAGCAAAGTATTTTTCCCTAAATTTCACTGAGGCAAGATGATTTTCTGGCAGTATGTCAGCTTTTTGGGCTCAAAGTTTTCTCAGCTGGGTCATAGAGTTTCAGGATATGTCCTCCTGTGAGTGTTCTTTCCTTTGGCCACCAGGCAGTAGAAGCAACTCACGGATAAACTGGCAGATTTACCTGGGGCTTAGAAAAGTCTTTTGCTAACTAATCAATTCATGTTTACTAAGACCCCAGAAATGTACTTTGAAAGAGACCATGTGTCCCTGAGGCCTGGACAGAGGATAGAGTTAATTTTAAAGCTTAGCTAGTTGATACAATTTGAGCTGTTTGAGTCCAAGACTATTGATCAATAAATGTTCTTGATCTCTTACGCATCCTGCCAGCAACATACTTTATACAACACATTTGTTTCGTCTAATTGCTTTCTTGGAAACAAGTCAAATGAATATTTCCTCTTATTTATTTTTGATGGACACTGGACTCAGAGAGTACAAAACATTAGTAATTGTCTATGTTCTCCAGCTTGTTTGAGAAGGAGGAGGAGAGGGATGAGGTCTTACCTTATTGTGAAGTTGTTGTAAAGACTTCTTTGGAGGTTATGATTTCTTTTCTGAACTTTTCAGATTGTTAGGGATAATGAGGGACATCCCTGTGTTCACAGACACACAGAATGGTTGAGGTTGGAAGAGACTTCTGAAAGTCATCTGGTCCAACCCCTCTACTTAAACAGAACCACCTAAAGATGGTTGTCTAGGACTGTGTCCAGACAGCTTTTGAATATCTCCAAGATAGCAGACTCCACAACCTGAGTTCATGGTGAAAAAGTGTTTCCTCATGTTCTGAGGGAACCTTCTGTTTCACTTTGTGCCCCCTGCTTCTTCTCCTGTCACTGGACACCATGGAGGAAAGGCTGACTGTCTTCTTTGCACCCTCCCTTGACCTATTTATATACATCAGTAAGGTTTCCTGAGCCTTCTCTTGTCTAGACCCAGTCCCAGCTATCTCGGCTTTTCCTCCTGTAAGAGATGATCCAGTCCATTAAACATTTTCATGGTGTTTTGCTGGATCCTCCAGATGCTTCGTGTCTCTCTTGTACTGAGCAATACAAGAGGTACATAATCAAAAAAGTGGTACAACTTGGAAGATGTTATAATGGTGCTATAGATGTATACTGAAACCACTCTACTCAACTAATATAGTCTTAAGACACCATTGAGCTGAAACCTGAGTTCCAGACATCCTTTGAAGCCCTTATTTTTATGCTTTTCTATGATTTTGATATGCCTTATAGCCCACATGCTTTTTCCAAGTAAACGACTAGAGGGGTCCCTCAATTGGAAGAAGTCATGGGAGACATCATGGGGAGTCTATTGTCAACAAGTCAGTTGTTATTTTGGGAACCATAGGGTAGGAGCTGTAGATATGTTAAATTAAAATAAGTTTTTAAGTGCTACAAATGAACAGCAATAACCATTTAGAAAGAGCATTTAAATGGCAGTCTGATAGACGGATATAGAACCTAAGTGTGTCCAGCAGTTACTGACCTTAATGCAGATTTAAGTTACTTACAGCTCTGTTCTGGGGTCCCCCCTCTCTGGGCAAGTCTGATTTTGATGCCTTTAAAGAAATCTTTCAAGACATGATGGCTCTGTATAGATGGGTGTCTTTGCGTGCCACGAATTTACAGAAGATGATGCTTTGCAGTCTTGCTATATTTGGCAGAATTACTGAGCAACCCTAGAAGCAAAATGGACTTTGAGCTTGGGGGGTGAGGGAGAAGTCACCAATTTGCTGATGCAAATGTTGACTTTCTTCAAAATCAGGTAGGTGAAGCTTGCCACAGCTTTTCCAACCTGTTGAGATGGTTACCAGCCTCCATAGTTTACAGAAGGTGGAGTTTGTAGCAGTAGCCTAACTCTTCCTCTTTGGTACCCTGCTGTGCTGGTGTGTTGCTTCCAAGATTTCAGGCCCTGGGCTTTTGGACTTGCCATTTTTTTGAGTGGGGGAGCAATGTCTTTGTTCTAGTGTAGGACAAGGGGAAAATGTGTTGCAAATATGTTTTCTTTCATTTTACTGAGATGCTCTCACTTTTCCAGGCTTTGAACTAAGAAATTTCAATTTAAATAGCAATGTTGCCATGATGTCAAGGAGGTACTTTCTGCTCTCTCTGTGAACACATACAGGCTTATGGTTGAATTATATGCCTCTGAAGAACCAAATTTGCACTTGCTTCCAAGGGCCTGTCAGAGTTATTCTTCAAAGATCCTTTTTGTGTCAAAGCTGAAAGAAGGTACCTTGCCTGTAATTTCAGCACTTCTGCAGGTTTATCAAAAACTGTGTAAACACAGAGGAGAAAGAAAAATGTTGGGAACAGTAGGACTTGAACAGTAAAAGTAGAGCGAAGAGAAACAGAGAGACGGCTAGTAAAAAGGATCTACATGTAGGGAGTAAAAAGGATCCCTTGTCCACAATGCCCAACCTTTTTTCAAGGATATGCGATCAATAAAAAAGCAGCAGTTGGGTCACCTGTTTTGCTATCCCTGGCATCCTGTTGCCTTTTCTGACTACTTTGCTGCCTGGTGCCAGCCCTGCTTTTCACTCCCAACTTCTTCACTGACGGGAGTTAGGAAGGCATGTTGCAACTCTTAACATGCTGTTGACTGCCTGGAAACAGCGTAGTTTGGTCATAGCACTCCCATAGCTTCTTGGTTTATTAGGAAAGTAAGGAAATAATGCTGGTTTTCAAAGTCAGTCTAATGACCAGCGTGGGACCTTTGAGGCATATTATATAGTCTTTAATAAGGCAATTGCAATGTTTTTCCTGCATCACTGCTGCCTCCCTAGTCAGACAGTGGCTGGGGAGAGATGAGGACTTAGTGGTGAGTGAAACTGCTTAATCAATAAAGAGGTTGGAATGTGCTTGCTAAAGATGGTATAGGATGTGAACAGAAAATACTGCCTCACTGCTATGTGGTTAAATGCCACCTTGGGGAATTCAGTTTTGTCTCATCCTCATCCACAAAGTTCCTGACTGAGGTTAGAGCATTAAAGTGAGATTTGATGTATCTTTCCATTTAGTGGGTGGCTGGGGCATGGGGATTGACTTGCAGCAGTGTTGAGCAGCCGTCATTGCACTTGAAGTGAAAAAAATCGACTTTGGAAAACAAAACAAAAGGTTGTTTCATGCTTTAGCCCTATAAAGTCAGGTTCTAGCTGATTTAAGCAGACCATGTGAAATTAGTGAAAACTTGCTATTCTTTTGCAGCTTGTAAATTGAGGACCATAGTACCCTTCTTTTTTCTAGGGATTCTGTAAAGTTAAGTTTTGGTGATGTTTTGAGATGCAGTGATGGATGTCCCAGAAAACTATGACAAAACCAAATCTGCATTCCCTTCAATTTGTTTTTTAATAAGAAGCCCAGTAGATAAGGCCGGAAACTGCTTGAGAGAAGGCAAAGAGACTCCTTTGTCTGAGCATCATCTATCATTGGCAGTGAATAAGGGAAGGTTTGGTGAAAGAAATAGCATCAATCATGTATTTAAGGAATATGTCATGAATCTTTGTGTGAAATTAAGATTAAAAAGCTAGTCCAGTGCGAGAAAATCTGTTTCCTAGTGAAAATCAGGTTTTGCTCATTTTCGAAGCTTAGCAGTCTTTGTGTAGGTTTTTAGCAGAGTGCATGGATGCATTAATTACATTTGTAATGTATGTTCACGCTGGTGAATTAAAAAAGTTCATGGGCAGACCTGTGGGAATCTGCTTGTTTCCTCACTTACTCCCAATGGACACCAACAGCAGTGTGTTGAACAAAGACTGCCTGGCATTTCCAGGGCTTTGAACTTTCTTCTTTGGCACATGCTGGGTTTTTTGGACTGCATCTTAGGGCAGAAGTTCGATGGAGCATTTTTCTGGTGCCCAGCCTCCTTAATGGGAGGGCTAAGCACAGTGATTTCAGGATGATCATGGGGATGCAAGCTGTCATCTGGAGTAAAGTCTTTAATTTGTCTCTCCCTTTTGTGATCCTGAGCTATGGTACAGAAGAAGCCATCCGCAAACTGCCGGTTGGGGTTTCCTTTGGTGTGGGGGAATCGGCAGCTTTTCCCTTTTCCAATGGGTCCGTTAGCAGCTGGATCATACTAACCTCTGGCTGTCCTCAGATGATGTATGGCTTTCATGGGACTCATCAGAGCAAATTGAAGCAATGCTCAGTCTTCACAAACTGCTCTGCTGGTGTGGAGACACCAAATGAAGGATCTGAGTGCTTAATGTCAGCTCCTCCTTTTTGAGTTTTTAATTTTAATTTTTTTTTCCTTCTTCCTGTCTAAGTGTTCTACCTGGATAACACTGAAGAAGAGGAGCTATCCTAGGGAGCTGCCCTAAGCACTGTTGGAGCCAGTTGGGCTCCTGCTTGGGTCTTGTGCCCTGAACACCCTGTCACAGAGACAAGTAGCAAAGCTGATCTGATTGTAGGCAGTTGGCAAAAATTTTATCTGGGAAAGAAGAGCAGCAACTTGCTGGCTCATTATAAAGGCACTCCTGGGGCTGCAAGTGAGACATAATGGTGAATCTGGTTCTGAGTTTTGCTTTTAAAAAATAGTTTTGAGGGCTTAGCTATAGGAACATATTTTTTATCCATAAATACATAATTTAAATATTTTTCATAATGTTTCATAATTTGCAGCAGGCTTAAAATTTCTTGATCCATTCTAGGATCTTACAGGAAAGTAACTTAATTATCCTGCACAATAGAGGCAGGATGAGATGAGGCAGTAGTGAAGATGGGAAAAAGCAGATGGCTAACATAAAACATCTGGAAAGGTAACTTCTTGAAATAATATAATATTTTGGTTTTTGAAAGGTCAGGAAAGAGGTTTTTATAGAGACAAGGAAATCTGTACATGGCAGTGAGCAGAGTTGGTCATGATAGGAATGGTGCATGTGCCAGGTCATGAAATCCCCTACGTATAGGGTTGACAGAAGTGCGTCTGTAATGTACTCTAGTTAGCTGATTTGCCTGCCTTATTTGAGCCATCTTCTTCATGATGAAAGGGTTCCTGTTTTGGGGCGGTCTTCATCTTTATATTTTTTATTGATTGTTCTGTTTATGTTGTATAATCTAGACAGTAGAATAGTGGTTGTAAGGAAGATTTATATTCAGTCTTTCTCATGTTTTATTTCTGTGTGTTTTTTTTCCCAGGAATTGGCTAGGAAATTCTGGTGTAGGTTTTTAAATTTTGCTACCCCACATCTTCCCAATAAGAGGATGACACTAGACACTGCATATATAATTGTTTATATTCTTCCTTATATTGCAGAGAATAGACAATGGCTATTTTTTAGACTGGAGGAGTGTGCTTCAAAAAGAACAGTGTTTATAAAATTACCTGGTTTGTTCCAAGTTCCACAGAAATGTATTTGTATTTTGGAAAGCTGAGCAGTGTCATCATCTTCTCCAGCATCTCTGTTAATTGCTGTCATCCAAATTTGCCTGCAGAGTGGGAGGCAGTTTTGTATATTCAAGGTCAGTGCCTGGTGAGTAGTTATGAGGCAGTGTATCAAAGGCACCCCTGGAATGAGCTGTTCTCATCTTCATTTCAGTGATGCTGGGAAATGTTACTTACACAATTAAGCCCATTCGTAATGGAGAACAAGACTTGAGTTTGTCTAATCTGTTGCATGAGGTGAGAGAAGCGTGTGAAGCTGCTGTTTCACACAACTAAAAAGTGGACGCTTACCAAGAGTAGAGAGACTGTATCTTTAGCTAAATGTTGAGAATTTGCACAAATGTTCTGGATTTTCAGGAGTGTTTCACAGTTACAGTTTGTGAGCTCTTTTTGTATTCTGTGTGCATCATCAGATGGACCGATGGACATTTTAATTATCTGGCCCTGTAAGTTGCTGACTTTGATTTGTTTTTAAAGATTTTTCCCATCTGATTGGAGCCAAAGGCCAAAACTGCAGAGGTATCAAGACTGTGCAGTTCAAGCACAGCAGAATGGTGGTTGTGATGTTCACAAAATTGCATGTAGTAGATTGCAAAGCAGGTTGGCTTGACTGCTTTAGAGAGCAAATTGAGGAAAGGTCTCAAAACTGGGTTAGGTAGTCTGAAGTGCTTCAGTGAGTCTGTAAGCTCACCTCCATGTCCTTTCTTAAACAGCTTTCTCCCTCAACAGTCATTGTTTTTGTGCCAGAGCAGTGCCAGAGGTTGGACAATGTCATTCCCGGCCCTACTGTATTTATAGGGTATTTCAGGAACCCCTCCTCTATCTCCTGTTTCCTGATTTTAAAGAGCTGTCACACTATGTCCTCTTACTTCATTTCCACTGGCAGGAAAAGTGAGGAGTTGAGTTTCTCCTTGAAATGCAACAGAGTATTCCTGCTGCTCTTTCCAGGCCATGGCTCTCCTCCCTTGCATTTAGAAGATGAATCCAGGGAGTGGAGGGCTGTGGGTGAGGCACCTGCTGCCCAGCAGTCACTTCTGGTTGGTTACTTGTCTTGGTTTCAGAGACAAGGGGATGTGGCTAGTGAAGACTAGTAGGAGAGGAGGAAAAAATGGGTCTATCTAGAAGGCACAACCCAGTGGAAAATACAGATAGAGGTGAGGATCAGGGTAAAAATGAACTGTGCAGATGCAGCACTTCATCTTGACTGAGACCTGACAGCAGATACCTGTCTGGAAGTGTTGGCAATTCTACTGTGCAGAGGTGGCCTGATCCAGCCCACATATTGGAATCAAGGCCTATAACTTGGGAGCTGAAAAGGTTGTTTGACATAGGCCAAATATGGCTTCAAGAAAGTGCAGCACAAAGGTCCTGGACATGAGAAACAGTGTGTTAGAGTAACATTTTTCATATTAATTTTAAATAATTATCATTGTTAGCCCTTTCTCTGTTTTCCTCCCTTTGCTTTTGTAGTTTTGATGTTATCTTTTTCTGTCATGCTGTTTGTGTGGTATAGTGTTTGTTTATCAAAGCCAAAGGAGGATTTAATAACATTCAGCTGATTACAGAACAGCTTTGCTTTAGAAGCTCATTAGCTAAGGCTTGTCTCCTGGTTGTTTCTCTCAGTGACATGCCTGTCACAGTCACAGAAAATCATATATATGTGTGTGTGTCTGTGTTTATTGTGTCTTACTAACTTTCCCTGTGGGAGGTGGTGCTGGTGAAGGGCTTGAAATAAAGCTTTGTCTGCACCGGTGAATGCTTATTTTCTCATTTGTTTTATAAATGGAACCAAGTGATCCTCAACTTAGCAGGCTGTCAGGTTTTGGACCTTGGATATGGAACGACTGATGTAATTGTCAGTTTTAGCCAAAACCAGCAGGAAAGCACTGGTTTCAGATGTGTTAGTTTTGTCAAAATTGGTATCTGGAAAGAGGATGGAGTGCCCCTGTGGCTACAGGAGGACAGGGTATCTGGCAGGTGGGCATGTGCCTGCCTCTGGATTGCTGACTGTCCCCGTCAGACAAGCTGAGAGCAATGTGAAGGACTATGGGTCCTGTGGAAAGGAGAGGCACAAAGCTGGAGCTCAGTTGGCTACGGTGTAGATGACAACTACTGTGGTGTGTTTTACTGCTCACAAAACATCTTTTCTTGTAAAATTCTCTTGCGGAGTAAAGCTATGAACAGTGGTGTTTGCTCAGTTACTCAGAAATTACTCCATGCCTGCTTTAGAATAATGTAAATTAGACTGAAATTCATGGAATAATAATAAAAAATAATTTTAAAATCCAGTTCTTTTAAGTTTTTCTTTTTTAAAAAAATTACTTTCTTCAGATGCCTCAGGTCATGTTATATTTAAGTTTGCTCTGTAAGCACAAAGTATAGAAACTTGCTGAAATTTCTAATCTATTTAAGTAATTTTGGGAGCTGAAAGTTTTAAGTAGAATACAAAAGATGGAAAAACTTGTGATAAAACCACAGGACAGCTGGCAATGTTCAGCAAGAAAATAAAAAAAGTGGGATAGAAATGAGCATGCTGTGTGTGCATGTAGCTGTTGGGGGCAGGTAGGTCTGTCTTCTCTGGTGGATGAGCAGACTGGATTCTGGCAGCAGGTTCTCTGTTTCTCAGCTTCATAGCTCTTCCCAACTCCTCTGTTTTTCCCTTCGTCCTTGTCCCTGCTGCCTTAGTGATTATTGTCCCTTGTAGCTAATCTGCAGATCTCTGCTTTGTGAGGATTGTGCAATTAGAGTAAGAGCGAGTCCAGCAGAGGTACCTGTGAAGCTTTAGGCTTCAGTGAAAGCCCAGGGAGTGCAAGAGGGCTCATGAAGCAGCAGGCACGTGTGAGGGGGCTGTTGGAGAAGAACCTGGCACCTGGAGTACACGTTGCTTGCAGGACAGAGCAGCAGAGGGTTATTGCCTCTGATTGAATGGGATTGTTTCACCATCTTTGGTATAGCCAAGTCACTTTTAATGTTGCCCAGCTTATCTTAGGGTGCCTGAAAACCTGTGGCACAAGTCCTAGTGAACTTATATTTGTTCTAATAGGCAGGCTTAATCTGAGGTGTTGGAAGTATACAACTGCAATGAGTGATGCTGTAGGACTTAAAAAAAAAAAAAGGGCAAGAAAAAAGCGCCAAGTTGATTTGCCTCATATAACAGTAAATAGATTGTTCATTCTTTCCTCATAAAAATTCCCTAGATCTTTAATGACCCCCATGCTGCTCACTTGTGAATCAGCATTCCTCTCTTACAGCATCAACAAATGGATTAGGTTAAGATTGGAAAAAAGCATACTTAGTCCAGTAAATGCTCACACATGGTGATTTTTAGGATTAGCTGTTAAAATGTAAATATAGACACATTCTCAATCTATTTTACTGTTGTATTTGTCATTATCTTTTCTAGGTGTAGGTATCCCAGCATATTAATTCTTAAGAATTTAAATGTTTCAGTAGCATTTAAGATGTATTATACATAATTGATTCTGGTTTTTTTTCTTAAAGCTTTTTGCTCTATTTAGGTCTAAATGTGGTTAAGCCTCTGCACTATGTGCTGTACTCGTGTTCTTTAAATAAATGTATTACTTCCTCTGGATAAAAACAAAATAAAACTCTTCTTGCTACAAAAGCTCTGTTCTTATGGCCTTTATTTTTTGCAAGGCTCAGTGTGTCCTGACCTGCGCTATGTACTTAAAAAAACCCAGAGCTTAAGACTTTGTGAGAAACAGCTTTAGTTCAGTGGAAGAAAAAAACCAAACAACAACAAACCAAAACCAATCCTGCTAGTGGTCTGAGTTTCTTTACTGTCATTCATAATGATGTTCTTTATAGTGTTCAGCAGAATCATAGGTTAAAGAACACAGCCTTTTTGGAGTTGGTGACATGTTATTTCTACCTATTGAATAATGGCCTTAACACAACTGTTTCTTGTCTTTCTTTAGGCTCATAGCTGGCAGCCTGGAATCAAGAATCCATACCGTGGGGTGGTGGTATGGCCTGTTCCTGAAAATGTTGAAATTACTGTGACACTCTTTAAGGTATGTTTTTAAAGCAAAATAATTCCTGTTTCATAAATAAAATATGAAAAAATATTTGAAAATATCAGTTTATAATCTTAAAGGCCTAGTCTTGCTGGGTTTAAGTCATTAACTGAGCAACCTTATGTCCACAGCTTACATCTGAGAGAGAAGGATGGTCTATTCCCTGCCAAAGCTAACTTTTGGTGTTTAGTTAACATACTGAAATATCCCATTGAGCTGATTATGGCAAGTCATTGGCATAGAATTTAGTACATGTGTAACTGTGCACGTAGTACATGTGTAAGTGCTTGGCATGGGTTATAGTCTGGTTGGTTTTCTTTAAATACTGTAAGCCAGAAGTTGTCTGAACACATCGCTTCCTAGACTGCCTTCTTCTGTTGCAGTGCAGTGACCCTATTTCTTATGCTATTGACTAGGAAACAGAATCCAGCTCTTAATTTCACATTATTTAGTATGCCACACAAACATCACAGTGCTTACATGATTGCAATCATAGGAGTGGATCTGGATCTGGAGTAGCTGAGTAGTACAGAGAATTGTATGATTTTATGGAGGTTGGTTTGTGGGTTTTGTTTTTTTTTTTAGGAACCTCATTTGTTCTATTAAAAAAAAAAAAGCTTATTTATGTGGCTGTGAAGCAGGAGGAGAAATTGATAGTTAGACTAGAAGTTATTTTCCAAATATCACTGGGTAAAGCCCTTTCTGCATAAAGATAAACTATGCAGATTTGCATGTCTGACAGTGTAGGAGGCTGCCCGGGAGGCTGAAGATTTCTGGGATTTTAATTCCATTAGTTCTTTCTTGTTCTTTACTCTGGTATCTCCAGCTACACTCTGGTTGATCTTATTTATAATTGCTCTCTTTACAGCTTAGGCCAACAGTAACATACTTTTTTTCTAATTCGTTATATATTTCTTTGTCTCAGGGACTTCCCTGAATAACTGCTTAGAAGTGGCTTCTGGTTACTCTTAGAATGTGAATTTATTACTTGGTTCATTAAGCCTAAAAAGGGGGTTTCTCTCCCACTTTTTTTTTTCCTTGGGTTCACCAGTGAACAGAAACAGGTTGCCACTGATGCTAACTATCATAAATTTGTCTCTCCTTTTAACGGACACATAGTCTTCAGCTGAGGTTCAAGAGTTCACTAGCAAAATTTGTTTGCCTTTGCACGCTTCAAGGGCCTCTATTTGGATTAAGAAGTTTAACACCATTATGTGACTATGCTGTGTGTCTGTATAATCTGAATATGGTTATGTAACACAGTAAATATTACTTAATATTTTAACATTTAAAATGAAGCAGAAATGTACACAAGTCTTGATTGTGTATGCGATAACATGTTAGATGGGTGCAGCTCTCTGATACTGTGGCTTTGGAGTAAAACTGTCTCTCGGCATTTTCCTGCCATCCCACCTTACCCTTTTATTCCTACCTTCATTGCTTCAGGGCTATATTTTGGAGTACAGCACAACAAACTTGTAGTTGTGCCACTGAAAGTGTGAGAGGTAGGACCACACAGTGAGGGGAGAGAAGGGCCTCTGGAGCCAGTGTTAGGTATTGCTACAGCCTTTATTTTAACCAGCACTGTGACTCTGCAGGCAGATTTTTTCGCTGGACTGCCTCCTCCTCTCTCCAGAATGAGCCTGCCCAACATAAGGGCTTCTCTGGGAGGAGCGGTAGGACCCTGAATAATCTCAAAGGCTTTGTCTTCTGGGAATGGTACACCCTGATCTCTGGGAGAGCAAGCTCAGGTTTTTATAATCGAAATGCTGAGATCACACAAAGAAGCATCATCATATTGTCAGGCAGCTTGTATGTAAATCTGCTCTAATTGATCCTCTGGCTCCTCTAAGAGTGCCTGTAAGTAGCCAAACCCACTTTTTTTTCTCTATAAGGTTATGCAGGTGTGGCACAAAGTGGAGCTTTTTGAGTAAGTTGGGTGATCACCAGGAGCACTGTATCTGTGCAGGACCAGCAGCCTGCCTGGGTAAATGAGCTGTGAGTGATAGGCAATTGTGGGCAGAATATGGTGTTAGCACAGTTCAGGCTGTGCCCAGTCCTCCAATGGCTTTTTTAGCTCAGTGCTACAGCAGCACTACAGCTGTAGCATGGGATGTGTCCTAACACATGGAGAGTTGGCATTTCTCTATCTGGTGCATTCTGGGCAAAGATGATAGCTATTTTTTATACAGCTGATGCATTGGCTGGTCAGTGCTAGAGTAGTGGGAAGTGTGTAAGAGCACACTGTAGCAGGCTTTCTGGGACCTGACTTACAAGTCAAGTATTTATGTCATCCCATCCTCTGGAAAGAGGGAGGTGAAAGCACTGAAAGTAGTAGACCTCATAAAAAGAGACTACTTGTCTTGCCTTGTCTTCTAAATCCTTTTAGGAGCCACTCCCCTGTGAAGGAGAGTGACTGTGGAATGTTTGGCACTTTGCAGTAAGTACACTTAGCGTGGCCATGTTGTTTAACAAACAGAAGTTGTCCTCTTTCATTACAATTGGAGAAGCTAAGGAAAGCTGCTGGCTCCACATTCACACTGCCAGAGCCTACTGATGGCAGCAGGTTACTCCAACGAGCTTTGTAGCAATCACAGAGAACAAATTAGCACAGTGGTGCTGTTTGAAATACAAGTGCAGGGAAGGAAAAGAGTGAACTCCAGAATAGACAGCTACGTGTTTTGGGAAATGATTCACACGGTAGTGGCTGTGCATTTGTAAGTGGCTGTTGAAATGTGTTGCTCATAGGATTAGGAGATAAGTTGAGGTTTCAAGTGCTGATGAGAATGTTAAGAATATCCTCTACTGTAGTCACCCATGGACACTTGAGAGTTGGCTAACAAAGTGCCTGTGATCAGTCAACAGACAGATATGTGACATTATCTGCACAGGCCTATTTTGTGTGTTAGATTGTTTCCAATAATATAACTAATTTTTTGGTAAGAAGAGCTAAGTACTGAAAATAATACAGCCTTCATTTAGAAAACTTTCACTTCAAATAAATAAAAACTTTGTTTCATTTCACTTAATTCTGGGCTGCTGGTAAAATTTAATAATGCTCTGGGGTCATGTGTGGAAAAACATCAAACAGATATAATTATTCAGTTTCCCTTGACTAGCTCTGCCTCCTTCCCATCCAGCCGGCTGAAGTGCTAATTACATAAAAAGTCCCATCTGTTCTTTAACTTCTTCCATTGCTATGCTCTACATTGAGGTTTGGCTATGCCTTGGATTTTTCAACCAAAATGGGGAGAAAGAAACGTTGTGAAGCAATAAGCCTATTGTGTTTTGTAAGTCCATGATTCGTATCACTTTCATGGAAAGATTCACAAATGCTGAAAAAGCTAGCTGAAATCCTATTTTTCATTGTTTCCATGGTTGCACTCCAGAAGTTATTTTTTAGAGTCCTTGCGTTAGCAAGGTTTAACCATCATATGTGAAAGCTTGTATACTTTTCCATGGCTTTATGTACAAACCCATACCTGCATCAACTGAGAGAGATGGTAAATGAGAAATATTCACCTCCAAGCAAGCCCAGTGCTTTTAGCAAAGCTAAGTAAACATCAATTGTACTGTGAGGATTTAAATTGCAACATCGTTATTTTCTAGCTTAAAAGCCAAATGAACTTCCCAAGCAAAAACGTTTGTTCTTCTGGAGTAAGCATGGACTTTGCTTCATTGGATTACAACAAACACTTGTTTTGTCAGTAATATGCATAGTTTGTCACACCAATGTACTATTGCAACAACAGGGAAGATTACCAGCTCTTCATTTCAAAGTTTGAAAAAAGCCACATTTAAACGCACAAAAAATAGTTACACGTAAAATAATAATAAAATCAATTCTAAAAGGAGGCTTGTATTGTTGAATATATTTCCATCCCAAAATATCTCTCAGAATAAATCATGTATCATTTTTCTAGAAAGCCTGAGTTGATCATGTGCTCTCATTGTAGTGAAGTAACTGGCCGTGCACTAGCAGGAACACTGCAGCAGAGCCTGCTGACTTCTAATCCCTGTCTCAGAGAAGGAAAAAAAAACAACCAAACACCCCAGACTGCTCTGATAAAGCTATTTCCCAGAAGCAAGGAACAAACTCAGGTTCAGAACATACTTGTTGCAGTTTAAGAGAGTCCAGTGGCTTGACTGAGCACTGTGGAGTGTATTCCACAGGGGGAAAAAAATAACCCATAGGCAAGACAAGATGTGTGTCAGATACAAGAAATCATACATTCAGGGAAGTGAGCACACTTGCACACTAAATTAATAAATATACAGAGTTAGTGTGGGAACTAACTGTACAAAAATTAAACACAAATAAATGTCAGTCCTTGTTGCCTTTCTAGCCCAGAGGCTTTACAGAAAGCTCAACAAAAGCTGACCAGAGTTGTATGTGATTTTTAAGACTAATCAGATCTCTATAAGCAGCGTTGAAAGCGACAAGAATTAGGTCAAATTTTGAGTCTTCTGCAGCTTCAAACAGCGAAGTACAAAAGCTGAGGACAGATGCTGGAAAACCCAGAGCATCTGCTCTCGGTCACTGGTAGAGGAAGATCACAAACCCTGTCATAATTTGATCTGATTCAGTAAGACAGTCCTTAAGTAGTTATTCCCCAAGAAGAAAGACTGAAGATTAAGGCTGGTATGAAGTGATCTAATTGAAAGACAAGCTTTGAAAGCCAGTAAAGCTTAGGGAGGAGGCATGGGGAAGGAAGGGAGGAAGAAACTTAACAGGGCAAAGATCTCCCTTACCCACTCTGGCAGCTGATGAGGAGAATGAACAGTCTCTTGTTTGCTGCCATCAATCTTTCACTCCTTTTAGAAGACATACAGGAAGAACTCTGAAGATAATTCAAGTTACTGAAGAAGAGTTACTTCAGTCTTTTGAAACCACCTTATTTGCTGTAGAAAGGATCTAGCTGTTGACAAAGTGTCTTGCTGGATGGGCTGATGATAGACTGATCATCAGAGAACAGGAAAATGTGACAGATGCGTTTCATGTTACTCTTTCCTTGCCCGAGTCCAGAAGAGTTGCCTGGTTTTGGGTAGCTGGCACATGGATGGGCTGAATGGGGTCACAGAAACAAACTGGTGGGTGGGATTGCAGAGAGGAGTTTGTAGGACTGAGCTTGTGGAGGACCAACATATACCTAGGGAAGTAGTTAACAGAGTTACTGGGAAAATGGGAGATGGGCTATTTTTTTGCTGATTGGTGAAAGTACTCTAGGGACCTTGAGAGGACAACTGAAGAAGCTGTTGTTGTCTGAGGATCTCACTGCAGGAGAACCGTAAGATGATGTCCTGTCCTTTGCATAGTTCCGTACTATTGACTTCTCACCTGGGCATTAGGTTTTTTTTAAACACTAAAGTAATCTTACTAGAAAAAAAGAAAAGACAAGGGTTAGGGGAAAAAAAGAAGGCTCTAAAACTTAGCTGAAGATACTGAAAAAGAGTCTGATATGAGAAGTGAATGCATATGGAAAGAGAAACAGGAAAATGGGCCCCGTCTCTTGGTATCAAAAATAATTATTTGCTTTTACACAATAAAAAGGAGGATGAACAACAAGACATTTGATCCATTTGCCCAAATACTTGGAGTTTTCAATTCAAGGTAAAACCATAATGAATACTGAATAGGGTGTAGTACCACATCTGTGGTATGTTGGTGAAGAAAATGAACATTATCAGAAAAATGGCTCTTGCTAACTCCCTTTGTGTTACAGCAAGGTATGAGGTTGTTTCAGACTGAGAAAAATCTTGGAGACAGTTTGCTCCTTGAGCTTTTTAGGTAATTTTCATTATCATTTGCTTTCAGGAAGGAGGATGGGAATGAGGGCTAACTCTTGTCTTCAGGTGTTTCCAGCTGTGTGTTTTCAGTGATTACTTTTATGTGCTTACAGATGAGATGAGGTTTTGTGTGCTGTATTACCAGGGAGGACTTTCATACAGTGAAAATTTCAAAGGCTGCTATAACTTTTACTTCTAGGTTTATTCTTCTTTTCAGTAGCATTTTTTTTCCTAAAAGGTAGTCAGCTTTGTATAGTCCTCAAATAATAGTTTGCTAAATTCATTGCTTGAGTTTTATGTGGGAAATGAATGGAGAATATGTGTTAGCCAGTGAAGGAAGCTTGTATTGTTAATGTTTTTTACTGGTATTTACCCTCTTCAAATCCAAAATATTTTGAAAGACTAGCCAGATTTATAGAAACATCACTTTTTATGGAGACCACATATGGAAATGTTAATCCAAAGAGTGAAGTGGTGGTTGCAATAGAAACTGTGTTGTAACTGTAATCATACAAGTATCTGTTAATGCTGACACTAATAATAAAGTTTTAAGTTAGCTAGCAATGGGACTATGCATGCTGCTCCTTGGGCTTCTAACAAAAGCATTTTAGTGCAGAGTGAAGCCACTTATCTGTCATTTTTAAGGAAATGCTGAGCCTTATGTGTATAAGCTTATTCAGGTTTTTCTCTTTCTAAAGGCATTTTAAGTCTAACAAGAAATGTGTTGTTTTTTTAAAAAAAAAATTTAAAATCTGGATTTGTCTTTTAATCTGGAATATTTTTTTGCACATATGCAATGTGTCCATATCTTAGCATATTTAATACTCTTAGAACTATTGGGAAGGATGTTCATTAGAGAAGTCTTTGAAGCTTTTAATTTATTATTTCTTTTTAATTTTTGGGTAGTTGGTAGGGCATTTGGGGTAATACACTCATGTTTTGTTTGTTTTCTTTTTCAAAAATGTTCGCAACTCATTTTCCAGTCTATGTTGAGTGTTAAAAAGTCTTTTTACTAAACAGCATTGTTTTGCTCTGTCAGCTTATCAGAAATACTCAACAGAGCACCTGATCCTGTAGCCTTCAGAGGTGGAAATTGGCTCTCCTTCCACTGGTAGAAGAGCTTTGGTTTTTCATAGGTGATTGCCTTACATGAACAAAATGACAATTGGTTTGTTTGTTGCATGGGATAAAATACTGGGCCCTGATTTTGCAAGCTGTTTTAGATAAACCTGCAAGCTTGCATTAATAGCTTTTGCAGGGGTCATGAAAAAAACTGAGTAGGGTGAAATATATAAGAGTTTAGTCACTTATTATGGAGTAGCTTATTAAAACATAAAGTGACTAATGATCCCGCTAAATCTCATTATGTCGTTTTATGCTGTATCAAAGGAAGCAATTAAACAAAAAGGTGGTTGCCTCAGGTTAATTCTTGAAAATTCAGAGTATTTAATAGCTGGATTACAAAAAATGGTATCTTTATAATTTATATTGGATGCATCAAACCAGCAGTTAGCATGCTCTTTATTTACATAATGTCGAATTCCACAAATCTGATTAATTTGATGGATATATAATTACATAATCTGATATTTACAGACATTAGTTGGAACATGGAGATATCTCAGTATAATCTTGTATGTATCTACTTGCCCTTCTGTCCTTATGGCTAATGGTACAGTGTGATTTTTACATTAATTTGCAGTATTTAAATTACGATTTCTAAAAAAATTCTAGAAAGATTTATTAGAATATCAAAAGAAATAATCAGTTTTTACATGTTTCTAGTAACATCTTTTATTTTTCCATTGAAACTACATCCCATTGTTGGGTTAATGTGTTTTAAAATGGATTTTGCATATGACACCTGTGGTTGTAGCTGATAAAATATATTGTTAATGTTAGTGCCAGCAGTATGATGTGTTGTTGAATTCCTTCTGTGAGCATGTCAATGCCCAGCGGGACTCCTTCTGCAAGGAGGGCCAGTGTTTTACAGGGGGTCTGCAGAGCAATGAACCCACTTTGCTGGATTTTGTAGGAAGGGCTGTGCTTGAGGAGATAGGAGGATTTCCTTTTAGGAATGTAATTTAGTTAATTCAAATAAGTGGTCTAGTTAAGAGCATGCTTTCCAAGTCCTTTGTGTGCTGGAAAAAGAAAAATAATTGGTTTTGCTGATTGTTTATGCTGCAAGCTTGTTACTTAAAAAATCTAGTGTGTATTTAATGAGAACTAGTTAAAAGAACTTGTACTGTGATACAGTACCTCTGCTCACTCTGTGTCTGACTTCATGGAAAAGCTAGATGAAACGAGGATGGTTAAAGCAAAGACTAGGATAAGGTGAGTTAAAAAGATTGAATGTGAGACTTACAGCATTCCGGAAAAAAAGGAAGGATGGTACTAATAGAGATAAAGCAGAAGCAAAATACCTCAATGCATTTTGTTAATTTACAGCAGCAAGATTGGATTGGTGCAATGCTTGGTGTAGTATCATGAGCAGGCTCCAAATAATAGCAAAAAAACCTACAGTGCTGAGGCATCTCATAGATGATGCTGGCAAGTGCTGATTATGTGGGAGTAACATTTATCTGCTGGCATCTATAGCCTGCAAACATCAGCAGGAAAGGAGCAATTGAGTTGTTTCTGATAACTAGAAATAACAGTATAAAATTGAAGTATAGCAAAATTAGGCTTCATGTCCATAGAAAGCCTAAAGCCACATTCTCTTAATGTGAGAAGCTGCTTTGCAAAATGAGTAAAAGTCATTTTGTTACAATTGCTCAGAACTAGGATTGGATGATAAATCAATTATATGTTTTTAAATAAGTCATTTTTTAAAAAGTAGGATCCTCAATAGAGGCATAAAGGGAACGACTTAATGTCTCCACCATTATCTTAATTTCAGATTACAATAATACAGACCACGCCACCAGACTGAAAACTTATTAAATTGGAAACAAATGCCAAATATGCAATACTCATTGTTATTTATCTTCCTGTTGGTGAAAATGCTTTCTGATCCTCACGTGTGATGCAACAGAAGTGTTGTGAAGGAAGGATAGGTACTTAAGAAATTTGCAGTGAAATGAGGTACTGTGCAGAAGATGGGACTTTGGATCTCTGCTCCTGCTGATGGAGGTTGGGTGATGCTTGCTGTAGGTGTATGCCTTCTCATGCCAGGTGGGAGCAGTGGCTTCCTCCATTCCTCTCTGCAAGCTGTCAATTTGTTGTGTTTATTTAGGAGGTAGAATTTAAGAGTTAAAGAGAGGAGTTTTTTTGGTTGGTTGGGTTTTTTTGCTTTGAAATAGAATTACAGGCCTTTATCAGAATCAACCTCACGTTTGTATCTGTAGGAATCTTAATTAAATTCTCCTTGACAGTTTTAGCCCCAACTTCCTTGTCATTTTATTGACATCTGTTGAAGCTTACATCCTAGCTAGAATATCGCCCTCTGTCATCTTCAGTGGGTAAAAAATACAAGTATATGAAAATCTTGCCTGAGGTACAATTTCTTGCACCCTGGATTATTTTTAGACTTAAGTTATCTGGTTTGTTTTTCTAGGATCCCCACGCTGAAGAGTTTGAAGACAAAGAATGGACATTTGTCATAGAGAATGTAAGCTGGAATGTTTTTATAGTTGTTTCTTTTTGTAAATGTAAGATGTAATCATTTAAAAGATTAAGGCGTGTCCAAGTGCTGGAAAGGGCTTGAGGGAAATTTGAGCTGCTGAACCACAGTAAAGCCTTGCTCTGTAGTAGTACAGGCTTATAAAATAACCATGTTACGTTACAATTAAAATACAAGAGAGAGGAGTACTACACTACACTGCTTAAATGCCTTCTCTAAGCAGTCTTCCTTACATTATTTTGCTATGAGCAACACAGTAAAAACAAGTTAGAGCTGGGTTATGACTCATTGTTTTATGGGTTATGACACATTATTTTTCTATGAGCAGGGGAGTGAACAAGTCAGAGCTGGGTTATGACATCCGTACATCCCAAATGGCAGCACACCCTGCTGAATTTTGAATGCTACTCTTCAGCGAAGAGCGTATTTCATCATCTGTGTTTTATAGGTGAAAGAAATGTGGCAGGGTGGAGAGGTGGGACCAGACATGGTCACTTAAGGGAGGAGAAAGAGTCATGATGTGCTCCCCTGCTCCCCAAGATTGCAGTCTCTCTCCACAAGGCGGGAATTGTCTTGTGCACCCAGTGGTGGCTCCTGTGAAACCCTTGACTCCTCTGAGCAAAGGGCTCCCAGAATTACACAGAGAGCTGAACTCCTGAGGACTGTACAAATAACACAAATACCAGGGCATTGTATAGAGCAAGTGCTTCATTAAGTACTTTTTTCCTTTTCCTTTTCTGTGTTGGCCTGCAGCTTCCCTTCTGGGGCTGCTCAAGCTGAAGAATGGGGGGAGCTGCTTTACCTGAGGTTTCCTTGAAGAGGAAACTTCTTTTTGAAATATATTTCAAAGGACTGTGATATCAGGACAGTGTGTTTATCTCTCATTGATATATTTTCATTATGGACTGTTTCTCAGTAACATTATTTAATTTTTATGTTGTTTTTAAACAGAAAAATATTGTTCTTCTACTGAGTCATAGTAGGACAACACAGAACTGAAGTATGGGGAAGCAATGGAATGTGCATGTTATCTTTTTTGCCTAAAAATGCTGCCTTTTCTTTCTGGTCAACACCAGAAGCAATATGGATGTCCAAAGCTAAGGTCTACTTTGATTGCCAGTGGCTGAACATGTAAAAGGGCTGAAAGCAAAGTGCTTAATTTATATTTTTGTTTTTAAATGTCAAGTTTCTATTTTCATTTATGAAACTTATGAACACAAAACACAGTTTAATTGCCATTTCCTGGAGTTTCCTTTTCTTTCTTACTTGGTTTATTTTAATCAGGGAAGTCTCCATCACCAGTTGTCGCTGTACAAGTAACTCTGTATATAAAACAATGTTAGTGTGTTTCTCAGACAACTCCTCTGGGTATAGTTGGATTTCCTGTGACGTTGCAGAAGATCGTTTTTTCAGAAGTTTATAGTGGGTAGACTTCATGTCCTGCTTTATAACACATTGCTTTTTTTCACGTGTCATCATATGATCTATAGAAGTGGCAGTAGCACATCTGCTACAGGAGGTTCCCGCTCTCTGCCTCAAATCTTCTCTGAGCTGCAGAGAACGGTGGGAGGTTGCTTTGATTGCTGTGCCCCAAAATAATGGCTTCTGCTGAAACAGACAGTTCCAATATGTATCAGTGATGGAATAACCTTCTGTTATGTGCAAATTTACTCTTTACAACCTCAGTTATGCCAGTAGTTCATCCTAGAAGAACTAGGATTGGATTAGAAGATACATCAATATTATCCTTATAATAATAAATTTAATAAATAGCTTTACTGCAAAAATTATTGAAACGTGAAGCAACTATAAAACTTATTGCTTTCAATCTCTCTCTCTCTCTTTTTTTTTTTTTTTTTTTTTTAAATCCCCTTAAGATGAAACATCACTGAGAGCTGTAGATCCTGCCCAAAAAAATCCGGTCTGCAAATACACGTGAAGATACGGAGCAACTCTTTTCCAAGAGTAACAGCTCCACTTAGTGGTGGATATGTTCATCTGTTCGAGCAAGTAACAGATGCTCCAGCGGCTGGTTCACATTTCAGAGCACAGAACAGCTGCTTGTTAAAAATCTGGGAGCAGGGGTGAGACAGGAGGTTGATCTCCTCCCTTCCTGAATTGTTGATATTTACCCCTTTCAGGCTTAACATATGGTTTTCCTGGTTTTAAAAGAATATCTTTATCTGAACTTGACAAGGATAGATAATATTTGAGAAGTGTGGAGACATTTACAGTCCTTTGGGGGCTTTTCATTTTTATCTAAGTATGTCCTCTGCCCTCAAAGGTTTTGCCCTCCTCTTTGGTTAGCAACACTCAGAATGCAAAATACTGAAGCCTGAAAAGCTTATGGATGTTCTTTCATTATGATGCAATCTGGATTCTGCCAAAAAAAAAAAATCTGAGCTTTTATAAAATTACTGTTAAAATTCAATCTCCAAAATAATTTTTTAATGCTACAGTGTGGGTAAGTGAAGGTCAGCTAAAAGAGATAGTGGATATTTGATGCCTCTGCTGACAGGTACTACCAAATTCAAAACAAGATTATTCTGGGCTTTCAGAGGAATTTTTAAGTAGCAGTGGGGTGATTTGTGCAAAATAACCACACTGTAAATTAAAATTAAGCAAGATACTTGATTTTTTGGTGGGTTGTTTGCTTTTTTTCTTGTTTTGAGTTTGGGCTTTTTTTGTGTTGGTTTGTGTTTTGTTTGGGGTTTTTTTTTAATCCTTCAAGTACACATACTTTGTGATCCATCACTGTGGTTATTATAGGACTTTTTTTCTAATTGTATTTTTAATGTCTTAGTCACTCTGTCTTTTTATTCTAGTAAGTGAACCTTTGTCATCTACTGTATGTCTAATCCATAAGTAATTAAATCATAGTGCAGTTTCTTAATATTTAAATTTTGTTATTTATTTTCCATTGTCTTCTTCCTTCACAGCTGTGTTCTTTGTATATTTACTGCTAACTTTCTTGTCTCAAATTTCTTCTTTGATTAACTGCACTCTGTGTATTTGATTGTCTGGGTTTTCTTCATGAGGCAGTTCTTAGAGTTGTCTTGGGTCTTGTGCTCTTATGAATAATAATATCAGATGTTCAGATTGGCTGTTGCAAATGGGAGAGGAAGAAATTAATAGCTAAGAATAAGACTTACCCATCTGTGAAGAAGTAATAGGCTTTCAAAATCTTACAGATTGACATTAGTTTATTTTGTCTATTCACTATAGAGCACAAGGACAGTTGTCTTCCATTTAAAAATATATGCAACTTGCTCTAGTAAGTGATCTTTCTCTCTCATTGCTCCTACCAGTAATTTGAACGTGCTGTTTCCATGCTTGGTTCCTTTCACTGTCTGAGCTCTAATTTCCAGTGTTAATATGTTCAGTGTTAAACTTCTGATTTCTCTTATGAATTGTGTTCTCAGGGTTTCTGGTGTATCAGTGCTCAACAAAGAGCTTCTGCGTGGCAAAAGGCTCTATAGGTACCAGGGAAAACTCTCACAAACAACATGAATATGAATGCCTCCATCAAACTTTCTGCAGGGTTTTACATGTTACAGCCACAGACAACAGATTCTTCTTTCTGTGTGGCTGGAGGCTCCCTCCTTTCTTCTCACCTCTGACTAATCAACCTCAATAATAAGATAGTCGTTACACAGGGGATTTTGTTTCCCTTGATTGCATTAGTAAATCATTAGCATTCTCTATCTAAGGACTCATTTGTGAGTGTTCAGTGACCTGCTCTGTTCATGCTGACCATTGCTTTCAGGGTCTACTAGTGCCCAACTCTGCCTCGACACCGTCAGCTGCCTGGGAGAAGCAGTGCCCAGAATTTCCAGGGTATTCTTATACTGAGATCATGGAAACTGAACTCGATTCGCCATCTGTCCTTTCTAGAGAGACTTCCAAAATGTTTTGATGTTCCTTTTTCGACCACTGTTTTTAACAGTGCCTTTTTGAATATTAAGGTAATGGCTGGTGAAGAAAACCATGCCAACGTTTCAGCTTTGGCAGTGATTTACATCCTCTGTGAGACGCATCCGTGCTTCCAGGAATTTTAATACTTAACCAATGAGGGTATTCTAAGTGGCTTCTCCAGAAATACACGCCCAACAAAGCTGAGCAAAAAGGGGTTAAGTGTTTGCTGTTTGTCCTATCCTACAGCACACAGCTATAAAAAAATAACAAGTTTAAGCTGAAAAATTAAATCTGTATTTTTTCTTTTGTCTATTGCTCTTGCATGGCTTCAGAAACCCTAACCTGAAAGGAGTTCTGAACTGGCCTATGCTCACATGTGAGCAAAGCCTCAAAAAAACCCAAACATTAGAAAAAGTTACAGAACATTTGATGTAAATTAGATCAATTTTATTGTTACAAGTGCATTGGGTTTTTGTTACACCCCCCAGACCCTTTGAAATACTGTTATGGTAGCTTATGATTATTTCTCATTTTGAATGCCCTAAATTGTGTTATATCACTTACAGGTTTGGAGAGATTCTTTCCCTTTCCTAAAATGCCCATCTGTTATTTTTAGGCATGGTAATACAACTAGAAGTGACAAACAATGTGAAAGTAATGAGTAAAAGAAGATAGGTGGACAGGATGTAGAAATTAGTTGGTTTCTAGTCTTAAAGCTGACCAATTTTAAATGTGATAAAGTAAAATGAGGTATTAACAAGCTAGGTTTTAATCAGATACAGCTCTGAACACTTTGTTTTCCAAATGAGGCTTTTCAAGAAATAGCATCTCATTTTAATTTGTACTGTAATTAGCCCATAATTTTGGTAAAATCAGACTTTAAAGCAGGGTGTTTAATTCCCTTCTACTACATCAGTGCTGTAGTAGAAGGCACTAACTTTACAAGAGCAAGTTTTCTTTTGCAACAGATTAAAAGCCCAGCTCTAGATGTCAACTCTTCCCACCTGTTTCTGGGCATAAAAGTTGGGAGGCAAATGCCAGCATAGCATAGTGAATTGAAATTCTGAGTACTGTCAACACTGTTTGCAGAAAGAACCTGGGGAAAAAGACTTGCATGTGGAATAAGATGATTCCTTATTTGCTGATCACTCACTATACCAGAACTTATTACAAAATCTTGGCTATCTCTTCTAGTGCATCTTTGTAGCATGTGGAAGCTTAAGTCTAAATTGGCTATTTGCTTTATTTAAGAAAAAATAACAAAAAAAGCCCTATCATTTGTTTAGTATTTTCTGCTTAAAATAAATTTGTGGCTTAAAATAAAAACCAACCAGGTAAGCCTTTTTCTGAATTAAATGTCTGCATTTAATACATTTAGAATAGAAAGCTCATAGTTCAGACATGCTTTCCTGGTCTTTTAATTCCCCTGTCATATTCTGCTGTATGTGATTATGTGAACTGTGACTGTCTGTGTAAATTAGGCTGGCTATTCTGGTCTAGATATAGCTAGGAATTAAATGCTGCTTTGTCAGCCATCTCACTCTTGCACTGCTTTAAATGTAATAGAGAATCAGAAAACTTGCTTTACTTTTAGTTTTTGCTTACATTAAATATTTAGCACTTTGTTCTAGTTGAAAAATCACTGAGATTAGGGTCTTGGAGCAAAACTTGTGGAAATCGTCATCTTGATTGGCTGCTCTGGCTCTGAAGGAGACAGGGTAGCAAATCTTTCTAGGAGGCCTGATCCTGTGTTTTTCCAGTAACACCTCACTGTTTCCTGTGTGCAGCACAACAGCATTTATGTGCAATTTTAACTGAAAGTAGAGTGTGCTCAGAGGCAGGGTCTCAGCTCTGGTAAGGAGAGGGAGAGATGCTGTGTGCAGAGTGACTCACCCCATTTTAGGGTGTCTGGGAGAGGGTGAGTGTCCTCATTGTCTGCACCAACACTACAGGGGTCACTTGCTTAAACAACACCCTTAGATCTGGCACTTTCCTTGCAAATGAGAGAAGATAATGGAAGCAGAGTGTACACTTGAGTTCTGCTGAAGAAGTTTTACACCAAATGTTGTAGGGATGAGTAAGTTACCACCTGTACTTAGTGCAAGCATTGCATGAGCAAGGGGAGTATGAGTGTTTTCCCCTCTGTGCTCTGACACACCAGTGGTCCTGGTTTGAGGTCAGGGTTGTGAGGGCAAGTGCTATGTAAGCTTTTCTGAGCAGCTTTGTCAATTCATTTCTATTCTGTACAACCTGTACAACCCTCACATCCCCACGCAAAGCTTGACAGTTGCTTGAAATGGTGTTCACTTCTGCTGTGTTACTTTATAGTCTGCAATGAATGTTTTACTTCTGACCAAAACAAGACTGTGCACAGATCACCTGAAATTGGGGCCACCACTACTCCTTTCTATCATTAATACATAATAATCTATTAAACTAGAGCTGTGAGATGACCAAAATCTTACCTTAATGAGAATTTTAGATTAATTGTTGAATGACCTTTTCATATCTAGTTAAGTTTTTACACTTTTAATTCCTTATTTATCTTGACATAGTAAAATAGAGTATGAAATATAATTCCATCCAATTCTTTTCTACTGTGACTTTTTTGAAAACAGTTATGACAGTTTTCTTTTGTTCTTTGATCTTCATCTCCCAAACGAAATGCAGTGCCCAGACTGTCCTTTAAATAATGTTGTTTCTGATGCTGTGTTAATAACTGCACTACGTGGATCTGTATCAAATATAATTTGGCAGATGATACAGCAGTTTTGAAAACTAAGTCACAGAATTTAAATTTTAAATTTTCTTAAAAAAAAGGAGACATCTTATTTTCTGATATTTATCCTACAATTGGATGAGAGGATCTTGCAAAAGGAAGATGGAGACAGGAGGCTGCTGGGCGTTGCGCAGAACAGCCTGGATATTACGCTCCAGCTTTTTAAGCTCAGTGGGTGCAGTACACTGTAACATTTACAGTGGAGTGAGTTGGATAGAGTATGATTTATATGGTTATTATTGATTGACAGTAGTAAAGTACAACTGTTTTCTAAATTACTACAAGACTTTGTTTAGGTTTTGGGGAGGGTTATTTCCTGCTAGAAGAATGTCTCTTGTATAGATGAGTCTACTGTGCAAGATCAGAGTTGCTATCAGTGGGTATTCTTTGCCAGCTGGAGGGAGGAAGCTGATAAACAAGACAGATAGCTTTGGAAACAAACCTCTAATACTGCATTAAGTATGTTTAAAACCAGCAGTGTGTTTCAGCCACTCTTAGCATATGTTTATTCATAGAAAATCGGCAGTAAAATACACTTGCTAGTGCACACGAGACAGAGTCTGCATGAGGTCGTTTCTCTTTCAGACATCAAATACAGAAGAGTGTCTTGGTAATTGTTTTACAGTGGGGTTCTAATCATACTCTAGGTGTAAGCGGAGCTGAGCAACTTGCCTTTTAATAGAAAAGTATTTGCTTTTAAGCTTGTTCATCTTGCCACGTTATTCTGGTTTTATGTCTCAGTGTGCTGTTACATTTGCATACAGTCACGGATATGTGTTTGCTCTTGATGCAGTTCAGAATATCATTATGTAAAGTGCCACCGTCTGGGGCAATATTATGATGGATAAATCTCATTTTTGACCTGGTAGCTGTATGGTGTTAAAACAGCATATGTTGCAGCCATGTAGTTCAAAATATTCAGAGTGGAAAATGGAAAAAATGGCAATGCATTTAATGAAAACTATTTTTGACATAAGTCACCTTCAAAGGCAGATAATCTGGGAGTCCAATGGAATATATTGGCTGATTTGAGATAATACCTTGCAATTGCATGAGCTCAAGGTACGGAAATACATGTCAAAAAAGAATTAAAATATCCATTATTGTGTAAAAAGTAGCTCTGCATTAAGTAACTGGATAGGATTGTACATGCAAGCAGTTGTAATTTAAGTCAGAGCATATTATTTAAAAATAGTGGCCACCAGCAGAACAGTAGCCAGCTGACAGAAAAATAAGAGTTCTGGCTTCTTGAAAACCTTTGTTATTAGGAAAACCATCTGGCAGTGTGATAGCACTGAGTGTTATTGCCTTCAGCCTCTTATCTTTGGTTGTTAGCTGTCTTAATAGAGTTTAATATAATGGAAATTAATTGACCTCCATAACTTAATTGATGCAGTTTCATTCAGGGTTTTCCCCTCCCAGCGTGTTCTTCATTCTGAATTGATACTGCACCGTCATATTGCTTTTTTTCACATGAAGTTTCTCCTTCCTCATTGTTTTGCATTATCTATGTCTGGGCCAAATTCCTTCTTGAATTTTGACAGGCAGCACAAATTAACTTTTTCTGGTTTAGCTTAAGTGTGGTGGCAACCTGAGATGAGGCTGGAAAGATTACATGAATAAAGTGCCATAAAGTGACGTCTTGCACCTCTTCAGTATTTTCTGTGGTTCCATATAAATGCATAGCATAAATATAAGATAGTTAAATAGTAATATTTCTGCTTCTGATACGTTTTATGTCCTTTTTGGGAGTGTAGCAGGTTTGCAGAATGGCAGGCACATAATGCATGCCAGGCTATAGAAATTTATTTTAATGTCCTGTGGTGCACTGCCCAAAATAGGAAACTGCCAGGTCTGGTTCTGAGGGCTTTGCCTGCTATAAATAAACCAACTTACTAGTTTTCAGATTTTTTCTTTAAAGGCCCCTCAGTTTTTGCATGTAGTTTTGATGATTTATACCATAAGAGCTTTTTGCTTAGCAAGGCATAACAATGTGGAAAACTCTCTAAAGCTTTACTCCCTAAAGCAAAAAAACCTCTACAAAGCAGTCACCAGTTGCAGGAAGGCACAGCATAAAAAAATCAAAGAATGTGTACAACATTTTCCAAATCAGAAGCAGCACTGAAAATTATGTTAACAATTATCTCTTCACTTTGTCTGTAAAGTAGATACCTGAAATGAAAAATTAATTATATTTGCATCTTTTCTGATGAAGAGCAAGAAGTTACTTGGAATTAGAGATTTGTTAGTGCTTTCCATGTTTCAGGGCTAAATAAATTCAGAAAAGAATACAGGAAGAACACAGAAATCAGTTGCCATCAAAATCTTACTCCAACGAAATCTTAGACATTTTCACCTCTGTCCCCCAACTCTGGGTTATTGTTCTGGTTTTATTTTTTTCCCATCCCTATTATTTTGTTATTCTCTGTCCTTTAATATGTCTTTGCATGAAAATAGAAGGGCAAGACCCAAGAAATAGCCAATGTTGCTGCATAAGAAACTGTTGTCTGCAACAGAAAGGCAAGACCAAGAGAGACTGTATGGGTGGGTGACATGGGCAGCAGAGAATGCAGGAGCAGAGAGAATGAGCTGTAGCTGGGCCAAGGTGGAGTAAGAGCGAGGAAAATGCTCTTGTAGAATTAGCTCCAGGAAGTGCCAAAACCCTGAATGATAGTGGCATCAGGTGCTTGCTTCCAGGAGTTGCCGCAGGAAGGAATGTGGTGAGTTAGGGGGAATTTTGTCTATATGTTTGCCAATGAAAGGACAAAACAGGAGTATTTGGAAAATAACCCTAGAATCTGTCAGCAAAGAATTAGTATAAAATTTATGTGATTGTTGTTCCATGAATCATCTGTATAAATCTTCCCCATAATTAGTCTTAGTTCATATTATATCACTTTAATTATACATTATAACCAAATAAACTCATTTATTAGGAAAGATTTGAGGTATTAAATAAATAGACTGCATAAATAACTAGTGTGGATGCTGTTGAGTAAGGGTATTGTCTCAAAGGATATTTGAGATCTGTGGATCGATTTGGGTGTTTCACCTGGACTTGGTGAAATAGTTCTAGCTTTTATGCAGCCTACTTCATCCCAACCTCTGCAGTCTCCCCTTTTGGATGAAGCAGCCATCTACTGTGTTATGGAAACCTCTCTCTCTCTCTCTCTTTCTGTTTTTTTTGTTGTGGGTTTTTTTGTGGTTTTTTTACATTTTTATTTCTGTAACTCTTATGTAGTGTGCGATACTTTGGGAAGTGGCTTAGTGTCTTTTCGGTTGGTTCTTGGTAATTTCTTAATGGGCTTTTTTCTTGTCTCTAGCTCAGTCTTTGGAAGCTTGTGTACAGGTTTCCTGTGGAGGGTCTGTGTTACAGACCTACTAGAGTGAGCAAGTGTAAGGGGAACGCAGGAAGTGTGAAGTCAGTCATGAGGGAGAACATGGGGGATTTTAATGGCTGGCCTCTTTCTGCATTACAAGTTCCAATTGTCTTTGGTCCACCACATGAGTGTTGCTTTGCAGTTGATGAAAATTTATTATTGGTCTTCACACACGTGCATTGTAACTGTATGCTTCCTCAGAGCAGCTGTGGTAGGCATCCCAAATTATGAGTGGCTGTCTGAGCTGGTAGCAGGTTGTATAGACAGACCAGATGTGGGAACACGGCTGCTAGTTTTTGGGCAGATGGGAAGGTCTCAGAAGAATTCAGACCTCATTTGCCTTGAGCATTTCTTGAACATGGACTTTTCTCTGTCACTAACACAGGAATAATATGGTTGAAGTTACATCCTGAAAAGATCAGCAGTTGTGCTGGTGTGGTAATGGCTGTTCAGCTTTTTATACTATCATGTCTAGCTTCATCAGTACATTTGAATCATATTTTCTTGATCCTTTCTTTGCAAGTTATTTTAAGTGACAGCTGAGTTTCTGGAAGTCGTGGTGTGGATGGCCATGATCTGGTGAGACACAACTGGGTAATATTCAGTCTCATTTAATTCCCACCAAGCAAAACTCTGCTGTGTCCCATGGCACATGCAAAACTTCTTTCCTACAATAGCAAAGTTGCTACAGTTTTTATGGAAAGGAACCCTTCTTTTTCATTGGAAAAATCTGTCTCAGTGCACTGAAAAGTGTGTTTGGTTTGGTATAGTTTGGTTTTAGTTGGTTGGTTTTTACCTGCCAGGTAGGGCTGAGTTGGAGTAATGGACTGTGGTTTAGAGCTGATAGTATATGTATTAGAAGAAAATGGTTAAATATGAAATGGGTTTTGACTACGGAGTATTTAATCTGTAAAGGCCAATTGTTTGGGTCAGATTGAACGCTTGTGTGGGAGAACGAACTATCAAGTCATCTTTACTTCAAATTATGGAGTAATGCTGGAGATACCCATCACTATCATTGCAGCAAAAAGCTCTCACATCATCTTCAAGCTCAGTATGAGTATGAATTAACAAGTAATCTGTAACTCAGTTTAATTTGAAACTGGGTGTGGTAGCACAAGTAATTCTATTTATTCTTCCCATCTGCTGTGAAACCCTCACCCTCCAGCACCTTTCTCTTGCCCATGCCAGTTGGGAGGCTTTTTCAGAAGTTATTAAGGTTGTTCTTAGCTTGTCCTCCAGTGCACACTGATGAGTAGCTGAACACTTGATGGCCAAAACAATCCTGGAGCCTGCTGACCCATATGGTCAAAGATCGGGGTGGTGCTGGCTGCTAGGCTGAGCCTTAGAATTTAAAAGGAAAGAAATGAAAGTCTGTGGGACCACCATATGCCAGAATCTAATTTTTTTCCAAAAGCTTTATATTATGGCAGAGTTTAATCCACCCAGTATAGTGTGTCCTGGTGAAATCCCTTGCAGAACACTAACTTTGCATAACGCCGGTAGTGTGCTACAACCACTTGATGGCACCCTTTGATTTGGTACCTACCTCATTAGCCGTAGCATAGCGCAGTGTAGCTGTAGTATTTGTAATGGAATAACACGTAAGAACTAAAGACTGCAAGGTATCTGGATAATGTAGACATGAAATGAATGAAACAGCAAGGCTAAGCTTTCCTGACCCTTCATGAGAGAATAGATGAAAAAAGGAAGAATAAGCTATTGTGCCGAAGGGAGATGATGAAATTCAAGATCCACACACATAATCTCTGGCTCAGCCTCTGAAATGTTAATCCCTGGGTAGAATTATTTGAGCTGTAGATTGCAATTTATCATCAAAATGGCACTGTGTCAAACAATACTTCTTGTATGTGTGATGTTTAGAACTATCCAATTTTAATATAAAATGGTTCACAGAGCACTAACATTTAAGTAGCAACTCATTAAGCTCTGGATGGTTTTGCTCATTTCTCTAGATTTGTGGTAGTTGTGTACATTTCTATTCCATAGATGACTCTTAGAATCTTTTACTAGCCATATCATATATTTTAGGGAATTATCTGTTTTGATCTGAGCAGTGACAGGTTATGGGACTGCTTAATAGTAAATGTAACACAAAGTGATCTGGGATGTTTATTTTGAGCTGCTCACTTAATTTTTACAATTAACAAATCTGCCCAAATTTGCTGATGGCTTAAAAATCCCCAGGATTTGAGATTAATGTTGTGCAAACAATTATTTTGAGGTTACTGATTTTTTTTTCTCACTATGTTATACAAGCTGGAACACCCTTCAGGTTTTTCTTCCCTTGCTTTTAAAGTATTACAGTAGAGGGGGTAGAAAAATTACCATCTCAGTAAGGATAAAATTTTCTGCCCTTAAGTTCAGCCCTTCTTCTTCATAAATCTTAGTAACTCTGTTACTGAAAGTAAAAGATCCAGTACCTTGAGAAAATGCAATTAGGATAGGATGAACACAGCCTACATAGTTTCTGAAATGTAGAAATGTGTGAAACAGCACAATTATTAGATATGCTATGTATTTTAAGTCTTACAAATATGTATTTAGAAATATGAACTACACTTTTTTCCCCTGGCACTCATGGCTTGTTTGAAAATCACCATGTAGTTTTATTGTTACAGCAAAGCTCAATGTGTTTTAGTGTATATTAGTGAATTCATTTATCTGCATTTATTTTTAAAGGTGCCTATATAGAAATGTGCAATTAAATCGTGTAAGGCTTTTGCAAATACAAAATACTTAAAATAGGGGTGGGGGTTGCTTCATGACTCGCCTTTTTTTTTGCCTGGAGAAGGTGAGAGACTGAAGGAAGGGAGGAAGCTGAGTGTAAACCTTGCCAGCCTGGCAAATCATAATTCCTCTGTAGAAGTTGTTTTAGAAGGTGCTGAGATTTGAAGCAGAAACTATTTTGTGATCTTCCCGTGTTTAAAAAGTCTCTTTTGGCATGGTGGTAATTAATATCTCTTCTAAAAATATGCTAGTATCAACAAGAGATTTTTAGTCTTTCACATGTTTGGTTAGCAGGTATATACCCAGCATTTCAGAATCGTAGGCCTGACTGAGCAGTCTTGATGGCTGTGAACTGAACTATGAAGGAGACATTTGTCTTGGAGTGGGACCTTTTGTGTTAATCCTTCCAACCTTTATATTGTAGCATTTTGTGATGGTATTTAGTCAACCAATAATTTGTATTGTGTACTTGTGATCCCTTTCCAGTAGAAATGAGTGACTATAAGGAATAAGTATCACTGCTAGATAAGAACTATGATTTTATTTTATATTTTTCTTGCACTGTGGTCTTTTTTCCTCAGAGGCTGGTGTCTTAGTAGCACATGTAGTTTCTAGATTAATATTTATAAGTGGATACTCAAGAGATGAATGTGGTTACATTGAGTGTGCAGCTGTTTATTTGTGCATGCAGTTGTTTTCTATGTGCCCTACATAAACAAGTTCAGAGTATGTCTGAGCACAGATATCTAGATCTTAAAATTACACATACCAGCAAGATAATTTTATGTCCACAAATGCATATGACAGTGGGTGTTTAATTTTAAAAAGCGTAGGCTAAGAGCTTCACTGCTGTCAACCTAGCCCAAACACAGAGTATATAAACACCATCACCAGAGTTTTGCTGCTTTAGAAAAAATATTTTCCTCCTCTCACTGCCTTTTGCATGTCTCTGTGGTGTGAGTTGCTACATCAGATTGCTGTTTCTGGTTTTTGCTGCTGCATCAGCCTTTGTATTTTAGCTGTTCGGGCTTGCGCTCGCTTTGCTGATGTTTTGTCTCCTGGTTCTTTATGTTACACGGAAAGCAGGCACGTTTTCAGAAAACGGGTGTTGGACAAAATTACACAAAGACATATTTCGTTTTGTAGCATCTATTTGTATTAGCTTGTCAAAGTTTTTGAAACTCAAAAGCAGTTATCCCTTAGTTGAGTCTATGGCTGTGGTTTTTATAGGTTAAAAATATGTTCAAAAATACTACATGTTTACTACAATCAAGAAAGTTATGTTTTGTTGTTTCACACTGCTATGAAAGATAAAACATGTTTGATAAATGAGTTTGGTAATAATTTTTGTATCAGATCGTTTTACCCTGAATTATGTATGGACTTGAGGATCAGATTTGATCAACTTGGTAACACTAAGCTGTTAAAGTGTGTCTTTGTTTAAACTTCCATTACATATGAGACACTTGGTTAAGATTTTTGTGTCCTGTTTTGCAGCGTGGTGGTAATTAAACATAAAATCTGTCTTTAAACCAGAAATTGTACAGAAACAAGTCACAACAAATCTTGATAGTGTTGTTTTGCGTTCTGGCTGAAAATGGTATGAAGAAGTCTCTTAAAGAACAGCTTTTAAATGTGTCCAAGATGTGTACATAGATTTCACTGTCAAGCTTTTAAAAATTATTTTCTTCTAAGTGACGATTTTGAATTGCTTTACATGAAAAGGACAAAAGAGTGTATTAGCTTCTTGTTTCTGATTATTATTTTTAAAAATAATTCTACTGTATTTTAGAGCTGCAAATGTCAGGAAAAAAATACACTTTTTTGTACAGTGCCCACGGATTTTTTTACTGAAGCAGAGCTAATGGCTGTCAATAAAACTTTGTTCTGAGCTTACTGTGATATCTGGCTTCTGTATTTCTTTATAAGGACTGTGCTAAAACTAAATAGTGGTCTCTGTTACAATTTTAACTTTGAGTTTATCTTTTGAAGGAAACCCAGGTTTAAGTGCCCAACTGAATTTTGACAACATCAAACCTGAACAGATTTTTGTTGTGCACGTTGTGAGCTTCTGCATTGCCAAGCTAATTGAATGTAAAGTGTCACATGGAGATGCAGTGTTTGCTGGCCAACCTGGACAGACAGTGATTACTACATCGAAGCTTGTTTTCTGTGCAGTTGAAGCATAACAGTGCACCCTTGGTTTTGTTTAGGATAGATCTGGATTAATTCTGGCTTACAATTATTACTCATGGGGCATTATCATTTCAGATCCATGCATCTACTTTTAAGGTACGCCAATTGCTGTAATTAATTAAAGTGCTGCAGATGCTGCTGGTTAAGCCAATTTAAAGACCAGAGCGTGAATTTCCAGTTATGTGAGCTAGATAATGGTAATGCCTTAACGTGGTAGTTGCTCTTGTGAGCCAATTACCACTCTAGATAGCTGAAGCAGGTCTGTGGTTCACTCTCTCTGCCTTCGCCTGTTCTGAGAGTACACGTCTCCTTTTTATGCCTTTTATTGCTGAGTAATCTTAGTTTTCCTTCCTGGTTGTGGGGTGGTCCAGCTGACAGCTTTTACTCTTAATAAGCTTAGAGGTAATAATCCAAGTTCTGTAGGTCACATGTACAAAGATGCCTTTTAGTTTCATTTTTTTCCTGCTCTAGTTTCGCCGAAACATCAGGCTCCCTGTAATATTATACGAGTGCTATTGCTAACTACCTGGGACTACTTTCTGATAATTGATTAATGCAGGTTTTTCATAAGTGTTTTTATGTTACAGTAATTACGAGATTGTCTGCTTGGTTTAATTTTCTTTCAATTTTTAATTTCCTTGTGGAGTATTTTTAAGTATGCATGGATCAAATATTAAGTTAATATTCTCATTAAGGAGACTCGGTATTTATTAATTTATTCTTTGATTTGTTTTATATGGCAACATGATATGTTAATAAATAAACCATTAGCAACATCTTTGCTTTTTTGCACACATGAACTTGTTTCTAGGGGAGCTTTAGAAATGTTGACAGTACTTGTGCCTGTAACACTCCAGGAACGCTCCTGATATAGCTGGAATGTGTAGAATAACAGAATGTATAGAAACTGATTATTTGAAACTGATAATTACTTTGTAACACTGATTTTTGTGAATTATATTTTGTGCAAGTCTAATAATAATAATATATGCAGATATAAATAAATGGGAAGCTGTATAAATGTGACATAATTTCAGGCTTCAGGCATACATTAGGGGACCCCTTTGCCATGAAGTATTTCTGTAGTTTTGGAGTAAGATAAATGATTGTGCCAGGTATATATGAGTAGGACTAATAACATAATCAGGAGCAGCAGCCCCTTAGGACTGTGGAGCAGCTGAACCTTAAGAAAATGAGTGCAGCTGAGTTCATATGCAAAATGGGGAGGGAGTGGAATTTTCCTAGAACTGAAGCGGAGAGAACAGGTTTTCATTCTGGATCTGTAAACATAAAGCCTTAATGATATGGGAGGCTGCAGAGAGCCTTGTGTAGATTCATGGAGAATGGATCTGTGAGAGAAACAGGGGAACATTGTTTTGTAGTACTTGAAACTTGGGCCCAGACAGAGATGGAGAAGGAAATTGGCTGCAAAGGAGAAAGAGTTTGTAATTTCTGAGAGGGAGTGGAAGAGAACAGAGTGCACTGCTTAAATGTCTCTGGCCTCATTCCAGAGTCTGGAAATAAAGACAAGAAAGTGCATGTGAGCATTTACTGATTTGCCCTTTTGTGTGCTCTTACATGACCTGAAGCAAAAAAAAAAATAATCCTTTTTGGGAACCTTAGGAAAAAATATTTTTGTTTCACTTCAGTCATCCACCGTCTGCAAGGACAGGGAGCTGAACAGGAAGATTAAGTCTCCATAAAATACTGGGGAGCCTGAAAATGCAACTATGTGGGATGACTGAACGATTCTCAGTTTGCTGCTGTCAAAATGGGTGGTTTCTTGCTCCTTCTGCTATATTCCCCACTTTGTGCTGCTGTCTCTTTGGTGCACTGACACTGGTGCTCACCTGGCCTTTGGACAGCTCATTCATCTCCCTGACCCAGGAGAAAACTTGTTTTTTTCTGAATGAGTTTTCTGCTGGAGTAGTGAGGTGAACCAGGTTGTGAGAAGAGCCAGTGAAGTGCCAGGGTTGTTGCAAGGCAGGAGCATGTGGCTGGAAAAGCAGGATGCAGGTAGGAGATGGTTTAGGAGTCGACACTATCTGATGGGTTGCAACATCAGGTAAGAGTTGTTATCTTGTGCCTCTGGTCTGGATGAAGGAGATGAGGAGAAATAGGTGTTTCTAGGAGCCCTTGTTCTCTCGTTCCCTGCAGGAGCTCATGCGTTGCACTGCGGTATAGCTGCTCCAGATGGGCCTGCTTACTTTCACCAGCCCTTTCTTGTCCTCTTACCTGCAGCATACCTGTGGTGGAGGAACTTTCCTCTAGATGGGTCGTGGGTGCTTCAAACGACTGCCAGCTAACAACTGTGTCCCTTCATAGGGAGCAGAGACCTCCCACTCAGAGACCATGCGGTAGCCTGTTTGAATCAAAACGAGTTTCCCGTCTTCTTTCCTGCTGTCCTCTCATCCAGCACTGTGGTATTTCAGGAGAGCACCAAGAAATCCACAACTTCTTAGTGGAGCACTAGCCTTCCTTTCTAAACCCACCCTGCATTGAGTTTCTCTTGGTTTGAGCTGTTTCCTGCCTCACGTTATGATAGGACTCTCCCTCTTTGATAATAAGATGGAAACCCTAAGTTTATGCTTTGGTTTTATTGATGTGTAAGAAAGACACTTAATAATAGACTTATTTTGGTGACACAGAGATTAGCGGAGGTTTTATTAAGGTGCGATACTATTGATCTTTGTTGGAAGTTTTGAAAAGAAGGAAATTGTGTTGCCTGGATGAGATTTATGGCTTAGAATTCATTGTGGCCAGACCTCCTCCTAACCTGAGTAAGGGCTGCACTTACTGCTTTACGGTTACACTAAAAATAAAACCCCTCTTGCAAAAGTATGAATAATACTCTGTGTGTGTGCACACGTTTGTTTTCGTGTGCTGTAAACCCCAAGATAGAATCTCTTGTTTTATAAGGGCTAATCATTTGTTCCCTGATTTAACAAGGTACTTAATCACATGGCTTTCTTTAACTTGATTTAATTACAAGTAGATTGTATGCTTGAAGTTAGACAGGTGTTTAAGTACCTCCCTGAACTGAAGTACATCCTTTTTGCTGTCTCTGTATCACTGTGTTTCATGGATGTGCAGATTTTATGGGCCTTACAGACAAGCTTTTGTCCACGTGTTATCCTGTGATAGCTGGAGTCAGTAACACTAGATCAGGGCAAAGTTGTTAGTTACAGCTGGCTATAATTTTCCATAAGAGTTCACCAATACATTTTCATTATATTTTTCATATAGTAGGAGAAGAATCTTGTAATTATGACTTGCTGTCTGTCCTACTTATATTTACAGTCTTTTTACTTTAATTAATTTTATAATGCAAGTTATATACCTGGAAGGGGAATGTTTAAAGAAATCAAATTGTGGGGCAGAATTTGAAAATTCCTTTTTATTTTATTAAGTATGCAGTAATTATTGGTGTTTGTTAAGACTGTAGCAGATTGGTTTGGGACATAAAACTCTTACTGCCCAGTGCTTGGTGAGAAGGGAAAAAAAAAGGAGTGTATTAAGTTTTTTGTAATTTAAAATCTGGACAAACTTGTTTAAAAAAATGTTAGCCCAAGAACATGCATCTTTTGTCAGTATAATATGCAGCCCTGAACACAACTCTCTTTATCAACAGTACAGTGTTTCATATTTAATCAACATAAAATGAAGTGCTTCCCTCACATGAATGTAACACAGATCAAGTCGCAGCCAAAGCAAATAAAAGAATGAATGCTTTGTTAATCATCCATAACTAATTTGTGCATACATAGAAAAAATGAAATCTGTTTTTGACAAGAGCTTTTTCATAGAAGCAGCAAGGGAGAATTGAACATGTAATGTGCATTAGTAATAGTGAATAGCAATGGGGAGATCTGAGATGTTTGCCTGGGACGACTTCTATTTCTTGATAGTAATAGCATTTAACAGAAACCTAAGATAAGAGAAAGGAGGATTTTTTGAAGTTGTTTGCCAAAATATAAGATGACAAACCTGTGCTGAAGCAGGCATGGGTGGGTTCTTGTATGCCTTGCCATATATTCATAAGTATTGCAGGGAACTGCCACATATCTCTGACAAACTCGGCTAATAGATAATATACAGTGAAGAAAATGTTAAATGCATTGCTTCTTTGCACAGGCAATATGATTGTGTTGCTCTATTGACAGTGTGGTTATGGTTGACAGGGCAGCTTCATTACAAACCCCTGTTTTCAGGCTATTCCAGCTTTAAAAAAAGTCACCATTGGGCTGAAATTTTTTATGCTTGTCAGCCTTGAGGTGAATTTTGCTTTAAGTGCAGAGTTAGAAGAAATCCATTTAGCTGTTTCCCTGATTGAAACAAATTTGGAGGGATGTATGGACTTTTTAAAAGTTGAGGTTTATGTTTATTGCAGAGCTGCATTTTGGAATGCTTTGCATTTGTCCTTGTTCAAATGTAGATTGTTGTTTATAACAGTTTTTATATAGAAAATAAGTAACTGCACCATACACTATTCTCACTTTTGTGTGTGCATAGGGTGTGACAGCTGAGATATCTTACGTGTTTGAGCATGCCCATATTCTGGCTTCACACAGATCTTAATTTTCAGTTACCTTCCTTTTATCCTAGTTATATACCTGCCTGTTGCCCCCTGCTTCTTCTCACAAATGTCCAATTCAAATCGCATGTCAATGGTACAGCATTGGCTGCGTCCATTGGTTGAGGTTTTGTTAGGTTTGTTCTTCCTTAGCTCTGTAGAAGGGAGCACTGCAGGCAGGAACCATCATATGCAAACCACCTGGCTCTTACGGAGACTACCTGGAGTAGATTTGCATATTCATGTTTATGTGCCTGATAGTGAGCTGCAGGTTTGGATAAAAGACATAGTTGTAAAGTGACATGGGCAAGAAAACAGTATGTCTGTAGGAAGACGTGAGTGAGAGGCAACTATTCCAGAGTGAATTTTGTGATTGGTGTCACTGCTACAGAGCTGTAAGGTGGTCTTGCAGTATGTCCTCTAGGGTAGTGCCTGGGAAATACAGGGAAAGGGAGGGAGGAGCCACCAGCAGATCCAATAATTTCTCTGAAGTTTGGGGGAATTTTCCAACTGCATTACATCCTCTTGGAGTTACATATTTTGGTGGTTTTGGCACATGCTTAAAGAGGGGTTGTTAAGCAACAGGAAGGGAATTTAAAAAAAAGGCAAAAAAAAAAAAAAAAGCACAGTCATTAATTTAATAATGGAGATACATTGGTGGTCTAATAATAAGGGAGATGTTCACTTCAAATAGTATATTGCTGTTTTTTTCCTTGAAGTAGCCTTTTAGCCTAAACCTGAGATATTACCAGAATGATAAAGAATTTGACCAGGGGCTCTGGCTCTGACAAGGAGAATAGTTGCTGTATGAGCATCACTGTTCAATACACGGCCATTGGGCATTACAAACTCTACATACATTCATTCTGTGCTTTCTGAGTTAAGGTCCAACTTTTAGTAAAAGACAGTATAATGTGAGAGTCATAATATCTTCACTTGACAGTGTTTTAAGTTTTTCTGTATCATAAGCCTTGCAATTTGTATGTCATTTAGCATTGTCCATTCAGTCCTTGGAAGTTATCATCAGATAATAACAACTGGTTGATGGCACACCAGTATTCTACAAAACTCATTTGAACAGGTTTTATCCATGTTAGATAATTAAGTCTAAGTGATGTTATATGCCATCTTAAAATACAGTCCTTTCTGGAAAGTTGAATGAAAGTAGTATATAAGGTTGCTGGAACAGTTAATCTTATGACCTTGTTTCTTTCTTAATGAATGTTACCTCAAACTTGCTTCCTTGTTGGAGATTACAAAGGAGCTGAATAGTGTGGTTACATTTGTGAGTCTGTTTAAATAATCCAAAGTTATTTCTGGCGTCTGGATCATGTGTGTCATCCTGCATGGCATTTGTTTCCTTAGTTTGCAGGTAGGCATAGACTGATAAACAGAGGTATAGACCTGTCAATGATTGTGCTTAATATTCTGTTGAGCTCATGTTAAGCATTCACTGCTGAGCTTGAGGTATTATTTCAAACCCACCTTTTTAAATGTCAAAGATTCTAGGTCTTTCTCTTGAAGTGACACTGAGAGAACAAGCAAATTTAGAGCTTAGAGTGGAAAATGAATTGAAGCTGTAAGCAGCAAAAGAGTTTTTCACATCTGAAACCAACAATAAACCGGTGACTGGTTTACCCTCTTTTAAAAAAAAAACATTTGTTTTTTCTGCTAAAGATTCTCTTCTGTTGGAGGATGCTAACTGGTCATCTCTCTTGTGAGACTATTTGAAGGTTCAGTAGCACTGTTCATGAGATACCTCTGCACAGAGCAGGTGAGCAATAGAGTGAATCAAAAAAGGGAGACTACCTGCCAGGCAAAATAGAGCTAAAGTGCCAGGCACTGGTAGGTGAGCTTAAATCTAGATTTTATAACAGGTTTTGCCTATTATTTAAAAACAAAAATCAGATAGCAACCTGTGAGTTCCTTTAATAAATACATGGAAAAATTGTGAGTTACGAGTTGCTGGGCAGTAGTCATGGGTATCAGGTCAAATTCAGTGTCCTCCCCCTGGAAGAAGGAGGTGTCACATAATAGGTGTTTCTTACTCCAGTCGCAGCTAAAAATTTAGGAATCAACTGTATTGTCTGTTCTTTCTCCCCTTCTAATATTAGGTAAATTATCTGTATTTCTACTTTGTTTTGAAGCTACTGCTACAGAAATACTATACAGTTATACAATGAACCCTTCAAAAGTAGGGAGAAAAATAAACCCAAACAAGGAGGAATACTGTTTTGAAGTGCCCCAGCTGAAGCAGAGTGCAGGAGTTGCTCTCAGAGATGAACAGCACACGGTGAAGCATCCAGCTCAGTGGCACACAGCTCACAGAAAATGAAGGACTGTTATTTTCTGCCAAGCTTCCAGCCCTGTGTGCAGTGCCTTTCGTCACCTGCCATGTATCAGCAGCAACTCAAGCCCAGACTTCTTTAAATCTGCTCCTTTGAGAGCAAAGGTTTGAGAATTTAAACTGCCAGTAGGTAATAACAAGTTTCTCTGCCAACTTCAGTCAAGCCTCTGTGAGCTTGTGTCCCACATCCATGGCAAAATTAAAATTCAGAGTGAGAGTTACACTTATAGTGTATACAATTTACACTCATAGTCTTTGCTATCTAAAAATTATTTCGTTGCAATGGCTTTTGCTTACTAGCGATTTATGTGGTAATACAGGCAGACCTGCACATAGCTGCACTGTGTACCTTAACAGGCCAAGGGAAGATGCTCACATAACTGGCTGGTATAGCATTTGGGGCCAGAAGAGGAACAGACAGTCCCTGCCATGCAACAATCCCAGCAGGAGAGAGCAAAAGGCTCCAAAAGGGAAGCAGAATACCCAAACAACATCAGGATGTTAGTGAGCTCAGCACGTTGCAGGGAATTACGTGTTTTGTTTTTTTTTTTAATTATTTTTTTTTTGTCACATCCAAGTGATACAGGATAGTCAAGTATTCCAGGACTGCTGAGCAGTACAACACAAGCTGTGTCTCTGCAAACATAAGAAAAAATTCATGTACTATACAAAGCTACAGTAATGCTTGCATAGAACATAAGGATAGATAATTCAGCAGGTAATCGAAGGCCTCTACTGTTAAATTTACACCTGTCATTAAGGGAAAATGCTAAGCTTGCACAGCATCTCTAGAAGAAGAGATCTGAAAGAGCATGGAGGAAAAAGGCTAGAAATACTAGAGGAGATGTTTCTCAACATCAGTTATTAATCTCATTCCATCTCATGCATTCTGTAGGAGAGTATTCAGGAAGTGTTCCTGCTTTACTGAACAGTCCAAAGGAGAAAGAAATTAAGACTTTTAAAATGGACACATAAAGCTGTTGCCTACATCCTTTGCAAGACTGGGTATTTCAGGGTTCAGTAATTCTCTGTTACTTATTAAAATTGTCCAGCTCACCTGTAAACTTGTCTCCTTTGCCTTTAGTAAGCATCAAGCCCACAGTTATACCTGTCCCATACACCTGGTATATTAATTAATTGCTTGACTAAAATGTTGGTCATGCACATTTTTTGCCATCTGTCCTGTAGTAGTCTAAGAAAATCAATAGTACTTTTATTAGCAAAACAGGACCTCCAAATTTTCTTGGTGGTAGTTTGCATAGTGTAGATTAATCACCTTGGTTTATTAGGTATAATTTCATTTTCTAAACTTCTTCTCTGATGTTAGTCTTTGGAGATTTCCAGAGTCTGTGAATGCAAGGGATTAGTCTGTGAAGATGAATGGTCTGTTGTTACCCACAGCAGGTTACTTGAGCACACCCAGGGTAATGTTTTTGGTCAGAAAGAACCATTCTCTCAGGGCACTAGTGAAATGTCATGAGGCTGTACTAAAACCAGACCACAAGAAGACAGTATCTGTAGTAGCATATTGTATTTTCTCTCTGCTTGCTGAAGGAGTTGTCTCTGCTGGTCCTAAGTGAGAAATGGTGTTGTGCTTCTGATATACTGATTTATCAATCTAAATGTGCTGTAAAAATTGTCATGTTCGGTTGGGTTTTTTTAAGTGGCCCTTTAACCTAAAATTAAGATATTACTAATATGATAAATAATTTGACACAAGGGATCTGGTTCTGACAAGGGTCATTTTGTGAGCATCACAAACATATATTTATATAATGAAGTGTAGCTGTTTCAACACTGATATATTTTATTCTTCCTTCCCAGCCCCCATGTCTAGGGCTCCTTTTTCTGGTATGTGCAGAATTTTTTAAACATTGAATTCTCCATTCAAATGCATCATAATTCTTAATAATGTTCTGGATACCTTGAACCATTATTTGCTTTTAAACAAGTTTTCAGCACAGACTGTGCTGCCTGCATTCGGTCCTCCAAATCTCCCATCCAACTGTCTAAATTATTTTAACTGACATACTTTCTAATTTAGTCTCTCCAGTTGAGAGAGCTTCCTGTAGCTTGACTATTTTAGCATTTAATTGCTGTATACTCTCACAAATTAAATTCTGTACTGATCCAATTTGCTCTGCTGGTGAAGCAGTGATCTTTTCATGTAAGCAAGATGGCGCTTGCAACTCAGCTGGCAGGGCTGGCATCCAGCTTTGGGAGAGGGAGAACTTTCCCGTTTCCTCTCCTGCAGTGTGGGGTGCCTGTAGGGGTGGTGGAGTTTGTGCCAGAGGGCAGCTTTCCTTCAAAATGTTCTACACTTAATTCTGAAGCAAAAGGAAAGAAATCCTCAAAACTTGTTCCTCTCAATGGGTTTTTACATGTAGAAGAATTGCTTTGTCTAATTATTTTATGCTTAAGTGTGCAGCAGAATACTCCTCTTTAAAATCTGCATATCTGTGTGGGCTTTTTAGGATTTGCTTTTATAAAACCCAAAAAGGCAGCCTCTAAAAATATTACACTGTAGATCTTCCTTTTCTGGGTTAAAAATAATAAAAACTCATTGTTTCTTTTGACAAAATTACACTATCTGATTATTAAACCTGTTGTTTGTAAACAACAGGTAATTAATTAGTAAACTTTTTTGGATGTTTGTACAGTGCTTATGCATTACTTAATATATTTCTGTTAAAGAGGGACCATTTAGTATCTAAATAATTAAGAAGAGCAGTACTTTTTCATTTAGTTTCTGCTGAATTAAAATATTTTACTGAAATATTTTCTCAGTATGTGTGTCTCGAAAGGAGGGCAGTTGAGTCTTGGGAGTTAAAGACTGCAGTACAGCAGGGATCGCAGGTTTGTATGGGCAAGCTGAGTGCAGGTGTGGAGAGGTAAAATATATTCTTCTGGTTTTTGTGGAGGGACTCTTTCCCCAGCCCAAATAACCCAGATGAATGTACTCCATGAACAAAAGCTGGCCAATATTTTGATTCTGTGTAGCTTTAGAACTAGTGTGAAGCCCGTTTAACAGAAAATACAAGCTGCTTCTTACTTATTTGCAATTCTTATATTAACCTTGAAGATGACTTAGCAGACGGTTGGTAATTACAGGACACAAGGTCATTAAAAATACAGTTTAAGGAAAGAAGGCTGCATGAAACTTGCATTATTGCATTATTTGGATCTCTTTTAAGCTAAGAGTCTGAGTTCAAACCTTTGAAATGGAGGTGTTAATCTTTTGCTTCATTTGGAAGAGAGTTGGACACTGATAGTGTGATGTGACTGTCATCTGTGATCATCTTCTGAGCAAAAACGGGCTGTTTGTTTTGCATGTGTGGTACAGATTATCTGGTCTCAGTACCTCTGTCAGAGTATTTGTAGTCCTACTTCCTGTGAAAGGTCTGATTTAGTAGGGAAAGATGGGAATGATTCCTAGAAAATGCTGATGCATCATAGAATTGCTTTACGCTATTCTCTTAGTAGAAAAAGATCAGGCTACATGGATCCTTTACATTAGGCAAATCTTGATGTAAGGGTGGCTCATTTAATGGGGTGTCTGATAACGCTCAGAGGCATGAATGTTGTGGAAGAGAATGATGTGTGGTTGCATTTTTGAAAAGACAGAAATTTGTGTGATAAGTGAGTCTGGTCCTGTAGCTGTGTCAGTAAATGCAGCTACTTTGGCTTCATTTGAACTGACTGCAGTTTGTCCAATGTTAAATTTTCCCTTTTCTACACCCAGCATTTGTAATATGCTAGTAGTTTGAGGGCATGTGGAAATAGAGGGTTAGTGTTTGGAACTGTTCCTTGGCAAGCCATCCATAGCTATTTAAATCCTGTTCACTTTGTATGTCTGTGTGCAGGTCTTCTGACATTGGCAGAGCTGAGTGCAAGATGCTCAGGTGAAGTGAGAGCTCATCCCAGCCTGGTCCTGCACTATTTGCAGATATGTGGCTTCTGATTGACTTATTTTTAGAGCAGGTTCCAGTGGACTTGCAGGTTGCATTCACATAGCCCTGCTAGCTCCTCAACCATGTGTACTGATGCAGCGTTAAAGGCCAGAAGCTGGTTAGAAACAGCCAAATCAGTAATGGCTGCAGGGGATTGCACCTCTGCTGCTGAGGTGATAATGTTTTTAAAGTCTGTATAAATGCATACAATTTGCTTAGAAATTGGGAACTGACAAAATTTATTATTACTAATGTCCTTCTGTATTAAAAAGGTAAAAAGGAATACAGCTTCTATTGATTTATGTATCATTGCTTATTTTTACATATTTATTTGTCTGAATTCAGAAATCAAAGTACTCCAGGATGTTAGGGAATCCTTGTTTTCTATATTAATTTTTGTCTTGCTAGCCTTGAGCTCTTCTTACTCCGTTTTTTTAATACTTTGCTAAATTTCCTAACATACCAAGATATGCAGTAATCAACCACCCAGTTGGCACAGAGCAGGGCCATAACCTGCAGCTTCCCTGTCTGTGAACAGCTGGTACAGCTTGGTGTAGTGCACAAATAGTTTATTTTGCCCAAAAATGTCATGTACACTGAAGGCATTTTGGGGACAAAGGAGAGTTGTAGAAGAAGACTGTCGAAAGGCATGGATCTGCTTGTGAGTGAAAGGGATAAAATGATAAAATACAAAACCAGAAATTTCCCAACACAGTAGAGTATTTGGAAGAAGTATTGCTATATGTTTTTGTGTGGTTTTGACTCTTCTTTAAGTAAATTTTAACAACCACTTTGTGAACAATATACTATGTAAATAATGTAGAGGTTTCTCAGAGCCTCTGGTCGACCTAGCACAGCCATTATTCTGTCATGCAAGAAGACAGGCTTCAGTAGTTCCTGCTAGCATACCAGCTAGTTCTTATTTCATCATTTATTGGTGATTTCTAAAATAATTACTTATTTTCCTGCTTGTCTTGCTAGAACTATACAGTTACAAACATGAAACAACAAAAACGATTGATAATGATGATCTTCACGGGGAGAACTGATCCAGATAACCAAAAGCTGCAAATGGCAAAAGTATAATTTATACAATAAATAAATATTAAGTGAAAATACAATTAAATATCGTTCCAAAATTCTCCTGCCTTGATATCCACATCCAGCTTTTGGATGCTTACAAGTTTAATGCTCTGTCCTTTATCTTCACTTCAGATTGGGCTGGCTTTATGTGTCTGCTTTGACTTTTTTAGTAAAATCACCTTAATAAGGAAAACATGCATCTCTGTTATGTTATCAGATAAGATAGTGTGTTTGTAACAGGAGAAAGTAGCTCTGCCCCAAAGACACCTTCTCTTTCTTGGGGTCACTGAAGCATACTTGTGTTCCTTATGATGCTTCCCCAGGGACCTCATGGGAGGTCTGTGTCTTGCTCTCATAGCATAGGGTGTGACAGGTGAGCCAGCACTGAGGAGGCATTGGTAGTTACAAAAGGATATAATCTAGGTCTTTATTGAATTGAGGATGTTTACAGCTGCTGGGAAGCTATTTTCATTGTCAAACTGAGAAGAGTACATTAGAGTACAGGCATGGAGTGGCTGATCAGTGATTAATCTGTACCCACATTTATGATTTGTTCCATCTAAGATCTGTTTCTTGCTGAAACAGATATACTTGTAGATACACTTGCTCTTTTTTAGAGTGTTTTCATTGATAAAGGAGAGTGAGGACATTAAAACAGACACGCATCTTCCTTAAAAAGTTAAAAAACCCTAAACACTTATTTTTTCTTTTTAAAGGAAAACCTAATTGTATGATTTGGAAATAATGATCAAATGAAGAGTCCTTTCATGCATATAACTTATGTTGCCAACTATAATGTCAGTAAGAATAACTGTGATACTTAAATACAGATTTTTAAAATGGCTAAGGTATAATCCATTTTTGTATGCACCCATAAACTCATGCCGGCTGATTTAAAGAAGGGTCAAGTTCAAACTGTGACAAATGTTTCCTAGTCAGTATAGCCCACCAGTGGAACGTTTTCCTTTGGCTTGACTGCAGATGAGGGAATACTCAAGTTAGAATCATAGAACCATTGAACAGTTCTGGCAGGAAGGAACCTGGAAAGATCATGGGGTCCAACCTTTTGTCAGAAAGGGAGCCTAGATGAGATGATCTAGCACCCTGTCCATTCACATCTTGAAAAATCTGCTGTAATGGGGTCTCTGCCACATACCTGGGGAGTTTGTTCCAGTGATTGCTCTTACTGTAAAAAAATCTCTCTTATATTGACATGAAACCTCTCACTGTGAAACTCGTACCTGTTGCCCATTGTCTTCTCCATATGTCTCTAAGTTAATTTGCAGATTCTGGTTGCTCCTGTTCTCTTCGGCAGAAGAGCACATGCACTAGCATTGCCAAGTAGTTTTTACCATGCCAGTTGCATAAATACTTACACATCATATTATATATGCCATGTGTAAGAAATGATACTGTTAAAAGATACTAAAGATACTTTTTAAAGTAACTAGGAGAGGATTAAGTAAACTTTCTATTTACCTTGACCACCACTTTTGCATCATAGTAGTAATACTGAAAATTTAGCTTTATGAAAGAAGTTTCTGTTAAGATGCTAGCTGCTTGTGTACATTTAGGTGGAGAACACACACAAAAAAGTGCAGTGTCTTTCAACATTGCTTGCTGAACAGGTGCTGCAGTAAATCTTCCATTTGGTGTAACGAGTTGTAATGTTTAGTTATTCTGAAGGTACGGTATAATAACAGATGATTGTTGTTCAAATCTGTGTAATAATTGAAACTCCCTGATCATACTTTCCATTTTACACATTGTCAGAACCTTGGACCTTAATCTCACTCTTTGACTGACAGTTGCGGCCAGGGAAAGAGCACTCTTATTGTTTGTGGTAGTCACATCTGTTCAACTTGATTCAGTTGAGAGTATTTGCATATTCTTAAGTATTTCTTCTGAGAGGGCCTAAATCCTTCTCAAGTGTTTGATGCATTTTTGAAATTCATTCATAAGGTATCTACATGCACTAATAGTTCTGTATAATATTGCTGTGCATAATCTGACAGATAAGGCTAGTTTTTTAAAGAAGGTATTCTTTGGGGATGACATATTACATTCTGACTTATTCTACTGGGCAGAAATGTCAAGTACTTTGAAAAAGGATGCTTGAATGTTTTGATTGAATTAGTATTCTTTATTCAACACAAATTGTCAGCTGTGGTAAAATGTAGTCTTATTGTGAGAACATTTTTCAAAAGAGTTAACATCAGGACATTTTGTTTTATTTTTGTTACGGGAGCTTTATTACATGTAATTGTTCCTTTGCTGCTGATATTAGATGGAACAAGTGAGATGGAAAGTAGTGCATTTTAGATTAATATGTCTGAATTGTTAAACTATGAGCAACACTTTTATCTTCAAATACAACTTAGGCTTTTATATTTCTCTTTTCTGTCTTTTCACTTTCTTTCCCTTGCAAAATTTTTGTCAGTATTTTTGGAAGTACTGTCAACCTTAATTTCAGAACCCTCACTCTCAATAGTACATGTAAAACACTAGTGAAAAGTACAGTGGCTTTAAAAAATATTCAGGCGTTGTATTTGAGTCTTGAACATGGATAGCAGTTCAGTGGATTAACTTGGTGACCTCATACTATTACCTGAAGAAGTATATGCATAATTAAAATCCGTGTCTTCCATAGGTTAGAGGTCCTAGTCCAGGACTATCCAATTTGCACAAAACTAGTCCAGATTGCTAACAGAAGGAATGGACATAATATTCCCACTTGCTTAAACGGATGTTTGCAGAGCATGCTACTACAAGCTCAAACCATTAAAAACCTAGGATCTCGTATGAAAGACCACTCATCACAATGAATAACCTTTTTTTTCTCTTTCTCCACTAATCAAGTGTTCAAAGAACCACCATTAGTGGCCAACTCGGTGTAAGAAATGGGTTTCTGTCTCTAGAAAGGTCCATAATAATCCTTGCTGCCTGTGTACTTGAAAAAAGAAAGATGCAGATTTAATAGCTGTTTTTTTGTTTTGCTTTATACACACACAGGTTTTAGCCTAACAGCACCTTTTGCCTTAGTCCTGGTTTTTCTTTGCTTTCAGGAATCTCCTTCTGGACGCAGAAAAGCGCTTGCCACCAGCAGCATCAACATGAAGCAATATGCAAGCCCCATGCCTACGCAGACAGATGTCAAGTTAAAATTCAAGCCTTTGTCTAAGAAAGTGGTATCTGCCACACTACAGTTCTCCTTATCTTGTATTTTCCTGAGGGAAGGAAAAGCCACGTAAGTTGTTTTGTTTCTTTTTTTTTTTAAACTAGATAGCCTGGTTTGTTTTGCTTTTCAAAGAATTCTTTGGATAAAGAGCTCTTTCTGTATAGAATGGCAGAATTTGAGAGTATGCTTCAGCATACTTATCAGTCCTGCCATAGTTAATTAGCTGAGTAAAGTTATTTCTTGCTCTGATTTTAGTCTTCTTCAGAGACAAATGGCATGTCCTCTACTATTGTAGACATTTGAAATATTAGCAGCTTAAAAATAGCTACAGGTGTGAAATCAGTGGGAGTGTATTTTTGTGTGCCGGTGTGTTCGTCCAACAGTATCCTTAGCAAACTGCAAGGCATGTGTGTGTCAGAGAACTTATTTCCATTTCACCTATTTATATTTCACAAAGAATGAAAGAAGGACAAAGGTGTAAGGTGAGAGAGGGATGGAGTCAGAAGTAAGATTTTGAGTTGAAGGCGTTAATGTCATGTGTAAAGAGTTCAGCTGGGCACTGATTACTGCTCCCCCTATTCACTCATTTGGTTCTTCCCCTTATTTCAACGGCCTTTGGAGGGCAGAGGGTACAGATTATTTTTGCAGATCCTACAACCTCTCCTGCAATTACTGTCAGAAGAAGATACCAGTTGTTGACAACTTCACGTGGCTGGAGGATGGTTCATTTGTCACCCGTTTGTTTTTGCTTTTCCTTTCTGTCTCTAGAATATTGAAACGTGAGAATGGCAAAATGAAAAGAGATAGATGGGAAACTACTGCTGTGGTCTTTGTCTTACCTCTTCTAAAATGTATTTTTTCTGTCCAAAAGGCTGACAGTTTAGTTCTAGCTTTCAGTATTCCCGATGTGCTTGACATTGCCCACTGCAATACATGTGCACCTAAACTGTTACATTAATAGCTTTCCAGACTGCCATGTTAAGGCATATGTTTTGACACAAAACAAGCTTTTTGTCTGCATGATTTGAAAGCCACAGATGCATTAATTACTATTAATTACTATTACTAATTTCTTTCTCTAATTAACCTGTTATAAACCACATTTTGACATACCATGTAACAATGGTATTTTGAGGTATTTAGCTGTGGTTTAACCTGGTATTGCAGCTCAAAATGAGAACAAAAAAGTCAGTTGATCACCTCTTAACTTTTTTGGAGCAACTATCATCCATGAACTATACAGTAAATAGCTGTAGTAGGCTTTTAGTCGTTTTTTAGGCCATAGTTTGTAAAGGCTGAACCATTTAGGATCACTTATACCTTCTTCCAATTGAAATTGATAAGTTTCGGACTGAGGGCAGGTACACTGTAAGTTAACAACAGGGTTTTAATATTGCACTGAACCAAGGTCCTGAAAAAAAAAACAGCTGCTGTTTGTGAAAGTATTTGTTTCCAGTATGTGTTGATAGAGACTGTCTTACTAGTCAAAGCAAATAATTCAGGTGTCAGATAATGAACATGGAGGAAAAGGTAGCTAAGCCAAGGCTTACTTACATGTTTTACAAACTATTGTGGTTCTGTAAAGTGAAATTCACTTTTATTTTATACATTTTATAAAGAAAATACTGTAAACTGTTGCTGTGCAGCACAAAAAATTGTTTTATTTCTTAAACACAGAAAAAATATTATAAAGTATGAATACAAAAGGGAAAGTAGAAAGAAGTAGTACTTTGGATACCTTTTAATTTCTAAACTTTGTTTGAATATGTGATATACAAGATCTGTGTGCTGACTCCTCCCAGCTTTTAGTCTTCAGTGCATTAAAGAGCCTGCCCATCAGTGTGGTTATAGGATGCCACATTTTTGACCCTCTGCTTGAAGAGCTTATTTAACCTATTGGTTATCAAAACAAGAAGGTGAAGCCTTGAGGAATCAGGATGAAGAAAAAGGTCTTTGTGACTTCCTCAGAGTTACTTATTTTATATTTATTGTTATTAATACTTTGTATACAAATGCTTAGTCGTCCTATGCATCTACCAGATCAGTAGTGCTGATTCCTTTGAACTCACACAGTAGGAAATGATTGCCCCAAAGGGTTTCGGATTTGAACATGTTAAATCACTGAGTATGATCCCATGTTTTAAGTGCCTGTGTTTCTGTACAGATTTGAGGCATGCTTGGTACGTGATTTTTATTCATGTGATACCTTTAAAATAATTTGTATAATTTTCTTGGCATTGTTAGGCACAAAATCTGTGCATTTGGTTTTATCATGATCAACTTCAAAGAAGACAGAATAATTCAGGTTGAAATGGACCTAAAGAGGTATCTAGTCCAGCCTCCTGCTTAAAGCAGTCAGCCTTGTGATCAGACCTGTTTGCTCTGGGCTTTATTCCACTGCAGCTTGAAAACCCCGAAGAATAGAGAGTGAACAGCCTCTTCAGGAAACCCATCCCACTGCTTCTTGGTGACTGCTCCACCTTTTTTGTCACATCAGATGACAACCTCTTTGGTTTCAATCTGTGTTCACTGTACCTCATCTTTGTGCCTTGCCCCACTGTCTTCTCAGCAACGCTGGCAGGCTGTTGCTAGGTCCTTCTGAAGCCATCTCTTCTCCAGGCCCAAAAAGCCAGTTTCCCTCAGACTCTCTTCATAGGGCAAAGTTTCCAGTCCCCAGTCATCTCAGTGGCCCTCTGCTGACCTTGCTGTAGTTTATCAACACCTTTTCTTGTACTGTGGGACCCAATACTGCACAAAATACCTCAGATGCAGTCCAAAGACTCCAAGTAAATGAGGCTCATGATTTCCCTCAGTCTACTGCTTGTGGTCCTGTTTTAATGCACCTCAGGATACTGTTTGCCTCCATTGGCTTCCAGGGCAAGGTGACAGCTCTCCTTGAGCTTGCAATCCACCAAGATCCTCAGACAGTTTTCAGCAGAGGTGCTCCCTAGCCAGACAATCCCCAGTCTGTCATATTTTCATCAGACATTCATTTGATGAAAGATACAGTTACGTGAAAGATAAATATGTATATGCAATACAGTTTAATAAGATTTTTAATTGGCTATTGATATGTATCAGGTTTTTATCTTATTAATGAATTAAGATATTTAGAAAAGGGGTTTTCATTTCTGTAACAGCATTAGCAGTTCTGAATGAGTGTAGTGATAAGTGTTGCATGCAGCTGATGGACAGTAGGTTAGACCAAGCATTTTCTCTTTAACCAAAGACCAGATAAATGCTTACTAGTGTTTCTGGGTTGGTTTAAAATTTTAGAAGCAGTCATTAAATTGACTCTCAATGCAAGGCAGCACTTCTTTTACCCTTTAGAATGTTGTTAATAGAAAACTTTCCCTTCAGAAATTAATATACATGAGTGTATTCATTTCATTCTTTCACTATATTAAAGATCAGATCTGAGATCAGAGACCTCCCTGAAGAAAAGAAAACATGAAAATATTTAAAGGATTTTTAATAACGTGGTAGTATCAGATGTGGTATTAACAGGCTGTATGTTAATGCCTAGTTTGAAATTTGTTTTTTTTAGGGATGAAGACATGCAAAGCCTGGCTAGTTTGATGAGTATGAAACAAGCTGATATTGGGAATCTAGATGATTTTGAGGAAGACAATGAAGACGATGAAGAAAACAGAGTGAATCAAGAGGAAAAGGCTGCAAAAATTACAGGTTAGCTTTGCCACAGGGAATAGTAAAATATAGTTTATTTTCTAATTGCCAGCTATGCTCCATGTATTTTATCTTTATATTGTATTTGTATTTAACTTTAAAAATCCAACCAACCCCAAATTTAGGGTAGTTTGTTTGAAGAGGGACCCATCCATAGCTCAGAAAAGTTTAATGTTTGTGAAATTAAGAGCATTGGTGTGTGTGTCTGTGTGTGTTCTTAGGTGCGAATGCACTAAGTAGGTAGCATTTTAGAGAACCAAAGAAGCAGTGTGAACAGAGGAGTAAAAAGATGGAAGGAAAAGGTCAGTGAGTGAGAAGCCAAGAGGATGAGCTGAAGTGAAATAATGAAGACAGCTTGTGGGAATAACTGCAAAATTATTTGTGACACGGGAAGGTGCTGGGGAATGCTCAATAACATGGTAATTCCTACCTTGGCAGCCTACTTCTGCCTTTTGGTTGGGGGTTTCTCAAGGAAATTAAATCAGGAGGCTGTTAAAGGACTTCAACAGAATTTCATAGTCAGGTTGTTTGAAGTGAGATAGTACAACCACATTTGAATTACTGATGAAAATGCTTAGTATGTCCAGGATAGCTGAACTAATCGATGCAAGTCAGATCAGGATGTGATGATGTTAAATTGTTGGTAGGTATTATTATGTCATACTGCTCCAGATGAGTTCTGTAGGAACACTTAGTATAAAAGAATCAGGGAAAAGGCAAGTTAACTTCTGGTTAACTTCATGCCTTCCAGGCCTTTTTAAAAATGTTGAAATAAAGGGATCCTTCTCTAACGTGAAGAAGAGCATCCCAAGTAGAGAAGTGACTTGTCAAATCTGTTCTTGAGAATCCCAAGGAATGTTGCTTCTCTGTTACTAAACATTACTTTCATCACTTCTTCTCATTGCAATTGAAAGGTTCAGCCTGAAGCAGTTATTCCTTAGTTATATTAAGTGTGTGAAAGGATCCACATATGTTTTCTCCATGCTTTATATATTCAATTAAGTCTCTGACCAAATCTCTGCTTCTGGTTTGTGTGTCTGGCCCAGATCATATTGGAAAATCCAGAATGAAATATTTGAGAGACAGAGAAATGTATTCTTGGTCAGAGAGCAGAGATGTACCAGTCTGTTCACACTGAAATGATTCTGCAAGGTAGTCTTCTCCTCCCCAGTGTAACTGGAATACTTCAAGTGCAGGTCAGAATACCAAACAAAACCTGACATGTTCACTAGGTCATCCGATAATCACAGAGAAGGAAACATAAAGGAGAGGCTACATAAAGTCTGTATAAGCTATTGTACTAAAGTGTTTTATAAAGGTATGCCTAGATACTGCACTGAGGATTGCTACAGAAAACCCATGTGCAGAAGGACAGTAGCTGAAAAGCAGCAGATCTATCTCCTCAACTTTATTGATTTTGCCGTGTTTAGCATCTAAACAAGCCACCAAATGATTCCTGAACAAGCAAAAAGCTGATAGGTATCAGTCTAGTCTGTCCACTATCCTTTGGCTATGTAGTTGTCCTGGTTTCACTGGGATGGAATTATAGAATCAATTTGCTGTTCAGGGAAGCTGCAATTTTTGAGGATACTGCAGCATCCTATTTCATGAGAACAAAACTGATGAGACATTTATTTTGTGGTCAGCCATGATATGTTAATTTCCATAGTGTTAAAGGGCTTTAGCAGTTTTTAGGTAGCCAGGTGCTAGGACTAGGAGAAGAAAACCCACGTCAGCTGACCCAAGCTGACCAACAGAAGTATTCCATACCATAAGTGTCACTCTCACTACAAATTGGGAAATTTGCTGGGGACAGAACTCTTCCTCAATGGCTACTGTTCCTGGAGGGTCTTGTCTGCCCCTCTGCTCCCAAAGCCTCCTCTTCCCATTTGCTGTGACCATTGTGCTCTTGCTGGAGCTGTACTGCTTGTGGTGTTTGACATCTCACGTTCACTGCTAAGAGCACAGAGCTCACAACCAATATATGGGCTGAGTATAACTTTGTATTTCACAGTAGTATTGGGATTAATAGTAGCTCTTTATTTTTTTTTTATTTTTTTTTTTCAACCCATGTGTCCCCTTTCTTTCTCCCGATGCCCCTTCTCAGAGGGAGAGGGGTCATCAGGTGATAGAAAAACTGCCTTAAGATAGGCAGTAGTGAACATCCCTGGAGATATATGGGGAAGGATGAGCTGTCTGATGTGCAGCACAAGGTTCTAGCTTGAGTTCTTACAGAGACATTTCATCTTTTCCGTCTGTTGTTGTAAAGGCCAAAATTAAATGTTCTAAGCAAACTTTACAGTACCTACTTGAAAGGCAGAAGAAATAAATACTTCTCAGCTACACTGTATCTGCTTATTGTTCAGCCTGTTCTGATACTACTTTCTAATTATACAGCATGGGAAGTTTGGGGTTTTTGTAGATGCATCATTAAGGGAAACTGAGGGTAGGAAAGATCAGCCTTGGACTTTTTCTTCTTGTGTTGGCTGCAACAGTTGAGTTGCTTCGTTAGCCTGGCTAACTTTTCCCATGTTAGGCAAGGATAGAGATGAAAGGGATGAAGGAGAGTAAGTGCACATACTAAATAAACATTACTAATAAAATGTAAAGGATCTATTTCAACATGTGTTCAAGAACTGATTTCATTGGCAGTTGGACTGACTACTGTAATAAATACAACAAATGGGAAAAATCTAATGAACCACAAGAAGTAGAGCTGAGGAACCAAAGGAGAAAGGAATAATTGTAGAAAAATGGGAAGAAATACAGAAAGAGGTAAAAGGAACAAAACTGATGTAGCAAAGTATTCCTTTTAAAATTTCTTTCAAAATTATTTGTGTCCACAGAATCCCATAAAGTTAATTGAGGAAGTTACATAATCCTTTTGAAAGCTTGCTGCTCCAAACATTTTCTCATCTGTTGCTGTGTTAGGGTGTTGGCAGCCAAGCGAGCTGGAATGCCTTCACTGACTCAGAGTCCCCTGCGGCAAATCCCTTTGCCTCAGTGTGCCTGTTTTCCCAACTGTAAAATGGGGATACTGGCTATAGCTAATTCTCAGGAACGATGGCTAATGTTTGTAAGGAAGCTTTGAAAAAGTAAAGTGCAAGTAGTAAAGCAGAAGGGATTATTATCCTACTTTTGACTCAAGATCTTCTTACAGAAGTGCTGAATGACTTGAAGTCTGAAACGTCACTCTTAAGCCACGGCTACAAGAGGTGCTACAAATCTTCATCAGAGACACTGTTCCTTTTTGCAGTGTACAAAAGTTACTTTTTTGATCGCGCCCAAAGTTATAGTTTTATAGATAATAATATCCATTGCTAGGAGGACAAGGGAGATGTGATGAAAGGGGCTCTAGGTGGTGCAGGTGAGTTAAGAAAGGCTGCTTCTCTTCCTTTATGTGTTGCCTAACTTTGGGTAAGTATCTGTGCCTTCGTTTCTTCAGCTGAGAAATAAGTGGCACAGTACTGACCTACCTCAAAAGCACTGTGGAATTTGGTGTGGTTGACATGCAAGCTGTTGCCATACAACTGACCTTAATATCAGGCTGAGAGACATTTTCTATTCAAAGCACCACTTTCATTAAAACAAACAAACAAAACGAAACCAAACAAACAAACAAACAAAAAAACAAAACCAAAACTCACTCCATCTCAGACTTTTCCCCTTCCCTATATTTCTTGTTTAGAATTTTCACATATAAAAGCTGTATCTCCACCTAACTATTCTGTTTCCTGTGAAGCTGAAAATTTTGTTTGTAGCTATGAAATAGGTTTCTGTACTATGTAGATTAATTTAAACCTCCCACAATTATCCTCTCCTTAGTCTCCAGTTGAAGACAAGGCATCCCAGCGTACGTGAGAAAATGTTGCTCATAACTCAGAAACTTAGAGTAGCAATAAATACATTGTTTATCTTAATGTTTTAATTGATACTTAGAGCCCCATGCTGAAGTTAATAGTTGCCTCCTGCTCCATCTGCTCATGAGCACGGTGACTGTCCTGGGACACCACATGAACTCAGCAACATGCCCATGTGCTACCTGTTGCAGGAGTCTGAATCCCAGTATATTTCAAGAGGAGGCTTCTGGAGAACAACATGTGTAACCCTTTCTTGCCATTTACAAAACCATACTTCTCATGTGAACTTCTGATACCTTTAATCTTCTTGTTAGTAGCACCAAGCTGCTTAAAAAAAAAAACAAGAAAAAAAGAATGAGAGAATGAAAAAAAGCCTCCAGTGATTTATATGACATACTTGTAGAACAAGCTAATATACATTTGTAGATAATGAGATTTATAAAAGATAATGTAGGGCATAAATCTTCAACCTACCATTTCCACACTCCAAAATATGACATAAACCATTTAATATTGTAATGAGAAGCATTGTAGTGCATATGGGTGTTTAGGTTGGCAGATAGGACCAGGTGATTCAGACCACATCAAATAATTCCCTCTTTTTAAAGCTCTGAACTTAATTTGTAATTTTCTGACAATAAAAACTGAACTGTAATGGGTTTGAGTTTTTTCACATGCTGGCATAATACATTGTAAATCATGTCAGCATCTCAGCCTGTTTTAAACTAGTAATTTGTTTATACTAGTGTTTTATAAGGTCAACTCTGTTTTATTTAAGAACAACAAGGTCTTTTCCATTGTGTATCCTGAGTCTTAAAAATTCCAGGAAGATGGTATTATATTGTTTAGATCCCTGAGGTGTATATATATGATCTATAACTGAGAAAGTTAAGTTTTGGGGCAGTTTTGGTCTTCTTTTTTAGGACAATAGTCTCATTGAAACTAAAAATAAGGAAGTGAGGAGAGTGTCATTAACTCGGTATAGATAGATATAAATGATATCCTATCTAAGTAGATTTTTACGTAAGGTCAAGAACAGTTACGAGGTGCAGTTAAGAGGAATTCAGCTGTGGCTTTGTCATTGTTAGCACAGATTATGTCTAATAGATATTGGCAGAACAGATTATTTCACTTGGTAATTTGCAGATTGGCAAAGCAGTTTAAATTTGAAGAAGAAGATTTTTAACCATACGATGGAAATACTTTTAGGTTCTGGACTTTGCTTTTGGCTTCAGGTTCTTTATGCTGTCTTTGAAGGCATGAAATTAAGAGTTGTGTCGATGTGTCAACTGCTGAAGGTATTGCCTTGTGAAAAAGCATGAGTCCCCCCACCTTGAAGTTCTGGGTGGCTATGGATATTAACATGACTGGGGACAGTCATGATACTCCTCAGTTTTCACCTCAGTCTGATATCTTGCTCCTTGCAACTGGTTCATAGAATGAAGATTAACATATGAGAGCAGTGACGAACATTGCTTTCACAAACAAAGCCGTATGAGAAGTCAAGTTCAAAACAGCAGCAAACTTAAAGTGTTATGAAGAAGTAACTTCCTGTGTACACCAGCAGTTATACACAAGCAGCTGAAGTTTAAAGGAAATCCAGGAATGATTGGCATGAGAAGTGTGCAGTAAAGGCATCATAGTTTAACTTCACAGGTGACACCAGAAGACATCATCAATTTATTTCACTGGGAGAAGACAGGAGGTGAAAAAAATCTGTCAGAGGGGCAATGATGTTCAACATCAGGATAAATCTCTCCTGCACAGTTTTCTCATGACTGTTTGGAAGGACAAGAAAAGCTGTCCCTTCTCCATAGAAAACTATGCTTGAGGCCTTTCAGAGATGCTCCAGGTTCAATTGCCATTACTGCAGAAACTGCATTGTCAGATGATGTGGATAGGCCTGCTCAAGTGGACGATCAGAGATTTGTGTGAGATCAGATTTTTCCCTTTGGGGCAAAAGCCACCAAGACCTAGTTGGTTTTTCTTTCCTTCCTTCCAGACTTATGGAGGCATCAACATCTTAGCTAAAATAAAACATTACTACATTTTAAAAGTTATTAGTTCATGGCAACTCAGAGCTCTCCAGTGTGGATAGAAGGTGAAATAGGATTTTATGAAACAGTAAGGTGTTAGTTGCACACCATTGCAGCAGCAGTTTCAACCAATATGTTTGTTCAGTATGCATTTTCATAGCACAATACTGATCATATATTTTAGAACTATTAGAGAAATTCAGCTTGGTGTAGGTCAGAATTTAATGGTGAGCAATTGTAAATGTTAAATAACCAGAGTGTGTGTGTATAAATAAATAAAATGTAGAAAATGCACATATATGTATTACTTTTTCTGTAGCCTTAAAGGTTTGGGAGGGAGGTAAATTTTTCTGGGGCTGTTTTGTGTTGATTGGTAATGGTTTAAAACTCAGGTTTTCTCCATGAACAGGAAAACTCTTTACATTTTATTTAGTGCATCTACGTTTTGAAGTGATGTCCGTACTCATCCTCATAAAACTAATTACTGTTGCTGACACCAGGGATCCAGCAAGGTTTTGTTTATGTCTGTTAACTCAGGTTTCTTGTTAAACTATCACTGAAGCACCTACACAGATGCTTTGCTGTAGGTATATCATTGTGAGGACATGTTCTAAATGTATTCTTTTAATTAACTCAACATGGCTTCTCTTTTACCTTTTCTTTCCCTCACTCTCTTTCTAGTAACACTGTTCATTCCACTTCTGTTTCATTAAATGCCCTTGCCTTACGTTTGTCTTGACTGGCTTCTATTTACAGAAATTGTAAACCAGTTGAATGCTCTGAGCAGCTTAGATGAAGATCAAGATGACTACATAAAGCGAGCAAATATGCCTTCAGCTAAATCAGCCAGTTCCTCTGAAGGTCTATGAGCTTTCCTCCTTTCTTTCTGTTTCTGATTGTCTGTATTTACTGTGACCTGTTACCTTTTGACTTCTGCTTGTATTCAGCTGTCAGTTTTATCTCTATACTTCCACACAGCATGAATCTCAGTAATTTGTAGTGCATCCAACAGGTAACAACATGATAGAGCCTATGTCCTCTACAGCTCCATTGTCATCTGGTAATGAACAAGAATGAAAAAAAATTATCAACACCCCCCAGACCTCAAGCCTAAAACATTAGTTGTGCAGTCAATAATACTTGACAAAATGTCCCCTCTCTGATTTTACTTGCATGTTACATCCAAAACTTAAAATTTCCTGCCGATAGTTAACGTGTATGTGAACAACCTTAAAGAAGTTGTTATATTTAGCTTGTTAGATGTTCTGCAACGTTTATGTAGTTAAGATAATAGAAGGCATAGAGAAGTTTCATTCATTTCACTTTTTTTTTTCTCCTTTGTTGACGTACTATTGAAGTGCATTAGCTTAGTTGTTCAGTTCGTGCCATACCCTGATGCAGTGTTCGGAGGACTGCTGATATGGGGGTTTTTGAGCTTGAAATATGTCAGATGAACAGTTTGTATCTATATTAAAGCAATGTTCCAACTTGTTTCTAGAGCTTATCAATAAGCTTAATTTTCTGGACGAAGAGGAGCAAGACCTCACCAACACTAGTACAAACCCTTTTGGTGATCCTGACACAGCAGAATTAAATCCATTTGGAGATCCTGATGTAGAAGGTAATAGATCTGTATTTCATAATTCTTCATTAATTGCAAATGCTTAATGAAATAAGTGTTTTAAATATTTTTTGTGAGTAGATCTACAAAAGAAAAATGTTGTTTTGATTAAATACAATTATTGCATGCAGTACTGAGGTAGCAATAGCAGTGATCCAGTTGCCACTGGAAAGTGGATTTATCCTTTGATTCACATCCTTATGTGTAAGCTACTTGGGGCTACCAGCTACAGTTGAACAAGGGACTTCTAGACTTATCAGGTGTGTGGCTAGTGTACACCTCATGTGGTATAAATGAGCAACACATACTGTCAAGTACCTCAGTAGCACATGGGTGCTGGTTTATATCAGAATTTCCTTCACTGCCATCTTGACTGCATCACAGCTATTCTTGGTTAGCCTAATCGTCATGAAGGCCAAGTACAAGGTTCTGCACCTGGGTCAAGGCAATCTCATGCACGAATACAGGTTGGGAGGAGAACGGATTGAGGGCAGCCCTGTGGAGAAGGACTTGGGGATGATGGTGGATGAGAAGCTCAACATGAGCTGGCAAAATGTGCTCACAGCCCAGGAAGCCAAATGTGTCCTGGGCTACATCAAAATAAGTTTGCCCAGCCCATCAAGGGAGGTCATTTTCCCCCTCCACTCTGTTCTTGTGAGACCTGACCTGGAGTACTGTGTCCAGTTCTGGAGCTCCCAACATAAAAAGGACATAGAGCTTATGGAGCAAGTCCAGAGGAGGCAACAAAAATGATCAGAGGGCTGGAGCACCTCTCCTGTGAAGACAGGCTGAGGAAGTTGGTGTTGTTCAGCCTGGAGAAAAGGAGGCTGGGGCAGGACTTTTTGCACGGGCATGTAGCAAGAGGATAAGGGGCAATGGTTTAAACCTTGAAGAGGGGAGATTTAGATTAGATATTAGGAGGAAATTCTTTACTATGAGGGTGGTGAGGCACTGGAACAGGTTGCCCTGGGAGGTTGTGGAACCCCATCCCTGGCAGTATTCAAGGCCAGGTTGAATGGGGCTCTGAGTAACCTGATCTAGTGGGAGGTATCCCTGTCCAAGCAGGGTGGTTGAATCTAGATGATCTTTAAGGTTCCTTCCAACCCTAACCTTTCTGTGATTCTATGATTAGTTATTATTATTTAATATTATTTATTTATGTTGGTGTTTTGTTTGTTTGTTTTTGTTGTTTTGTTGGGTTTTTTTGCTTTATGACATCTTCAGTTAAGCCTTCTGGTATCACACCTTGCACCATGTGGTAGCTGTTCGTCCCCTTTCCAGACCAGCATACTGTTTCTGTTTAAGTGAGAAATACAACCCTTGTAAGTTTCTAATCTGATAGGACTTTGGCCCTAGGGAGCACCAAGGCAGGAGGCATCTCTGCTCTCCTCAACTCCATGTCCAGATAGGCAGGCTTCCATCTGCTGCCTTCAAAAAAAAGGGTGTACTACTTTCTTAGTTTGCAGCTGCTTGAAATGCCAATCCCTAGTTGATTCCCAAATTTGAAGCTGTACTCAGCCTTTCCTCTTCAAATTTGCCACCTTTGACCAAATCTCAGGAGGTGCTCTGTAACAAGGATGAAAAGAAATGCACTGAGCAGGAGCAGCCCAGAGTACAGGTATGGGACTTCTGATGCCAGGTCTAATAAGGATGCATCCCTGAGCTACAGTTTCTAGCTGTTGTTATGCTTTCTCCAACCAAGCTGAATGTTTACTCACAACATGGCTTTTCTGTCTTCTGAGTCCACAGAGGCCAATGTGGGTGGTGATCTAAGCCCTGTCATACTTGGCTGTGGTGTAGTCTCACAGCTCATATTTCTCAAACAGAGACATTGCGTTATCTTCTGTGTTTGGCATTTTAAACCATATAGCCACTATCCCAGGCCTCTTCTCCCTTCTGTAAAGCTGTCATGTTTCTAGAGCTGCAGAAGTGAGTTGTTTCAGCTTTGTGGATACCAACATAAATGGATTAAGTTCTGATGTCTATATTTTGGCTGATGTCTATATATTTGCTGTCTGTTCCTCATCTGTGAATACTTGTAAGATCAAAGAAGGATGCAGATTAACCAGGGATATAATAAACCTATTCTCGTCCATCTAGTTGTCCATACACAACTTGTTCTAAGACACTCAGCCTATATTAGTTTCATCCTTCTCAGCTCTAGAAAGAAGAGCTCACTTCTCCCTGGAGAAAGCTGTACAAATCCTGTCTTACCTAAACAGCTCTCTTCCAAACCCAGCTTTTCCTTCCTTTCCAGAGAGAACCTGCAGAAAGCAGTAAGTGTTCTGACCACAAAGTATAGGGACTAAGAGTCACTTCCTTCTTGTCTCAGGGACAGGGAGTTATAAATTGGTCTTGTTTCTTAGTGCCAGAGTAGCTTGACACCTGTGTCAGGTTCACTGTGTGCAGTTGCACCCACAATTCCAGTCTGCTTACGTTCCCAAAAGACTCCCAGTATATGTGGGTCATGTTTCATCAGTCAGTTCTGGTTCCTGTGGTGGCATCTAGTCTTTACTACCGTCTTCAGCCATGGTGAAGGACACTTCTCCATTCCTCTGAACCTGTTCTGTGTACTTGGAGAGGGCTCAGACTGCCGGGTCTTCAAAGAAGTCCCATCTATACAGCTGTGGGCAGCAGTGCTGAGCTGTTGGGTGTGTGTATACCACATATTCCTCCCACACGTTGTCACCATCGTGCAGCACTCAGCATACAGCAACATGACAGTGATTTAGATAAACAGGGTGTCACTAGATTCTTCCTACTGTGACATAAGTTGTTTTTTTATTTGGGAGGGATGGAGCTTCTGTCAGGTTCATGTGACAACAGTATGTCTTCCTGGAGCACTGAACCAGGTGAAAGATCTGAGGCTTTTCAGACTGTCACACTGAGTGGGACATTTGGTGTGGCATTTTTAAAGCTTATTACATTATGATTAGTGACTCCTGAAGGATTCTTTCAGTCACCTCAGGCACATCTGAGAAGTGATGGCTCTTCCATTCCAGAGCTGTCTTGTCCCTTTAGTGGGCATTGGCTCTTTTAATCTTCCCTTGCTTAGCCTTCCTGATGTGTCCCTTTCCTCCCGTCATCTTCCTCCACAGAAAGTTGAAAGGGAGGAAAAATGGTGTTGAGACAAATTAAGTAAGACGGTTCTGGTCTTCACAACAGCAGGAACCTCCGGTGTGTATTATGGCTAATTGGATCAGTGTCTCTACATGGGGAGCACCTAGACCTTACTGTTTTGGGGAGATTTCCCATTGTTTTGGACAACATTTTGAAGCTCCACAATACTGCAGCTGTTCTTGCCCTGTTGCCCCACTGCAGAAGGCTACCCTGTTTGTTTCCCTTTTGCTTGCAGGTGTATTCCTTTATGCTTTAGGACATCTATTCTAGTTTGTGACCTCAGTGGAACTCATTGCTGCCACCTTTTTTTAGTAACCTCTTGGAGTCTATGCCTGCTTGTGTCCTTTTGCATCCTTAAGTGAATGTGACCTTTTTGGTGGCCACCCCAGGAGCTTGGGAGCGTGACAGAGTTTCAGTAGTTTAAGGCAGACTTTCTCCTACAGGCTTAAAGAGACACATTACCTGTTTCAGTTGTCTTGTGATCTGCTGAAATCAAGAGATTAACCTTCTATGCATGCAGGGATTAAGTATTTTTCTATTCGCTACATGCTAGTCTGCTTTATTGTTTTACCTGGATAAGGCAAAATTTTTAATTTAGACTTGGTGAAAGTCTTTCTGTAGAATTTGTTACTAAAATTCCTCAAAGTATGCAGAGCAGCCATCAGACGCTAGGAGGCATGACGTGCCATTTGGCAGATATTCCGGGGATATTCCTATCAAGTCTGACCTGTGTGCTTCCTGAGAGAATGCTTAGAGTCACCCAGGGTATGTATACGTATGTATTGACAGTCACTCAGAGAGAAAGGAGGATTACTTGCCAGTAGATATGTGATTCCTAGACAGATATTTCTTGTGCCTGTTCACAAACCAGCTGCTTTCCCTTTATCTTCCTAATCCCGTAGTCACCTAACCCTAGGAATGTGGGGTGGAAAGATACTAAAGGTGTGAGTTCTCCCAGCATCCATGTGGGTGCAGTGCATGGCAGAGGGTCATCAGCAAGCTGTCTCTGGATGCTGCTGTGGTTTAAAAAATCCTTAGTGTAAATGATCTTCTTACACACACAGAATGGGCATATAACAACTCATCTCAAAAAAAAATCTACAGCTGTGTTTCTTGGTTGACGTGTGCAATTGACATTTCAGATCGTTCCCTCTGTGTCTAGTAGGTCAGCTAGACGTTAGAAATCTGGAAAATAAAAAATAATCTCTTTGGACAGTATATCTCTACAAGTTTATACTAGACAGTATGTAGGTGATCATATGCTGCTTTTTGAATTGGCTTTTAGTCACGTTACAAAAGAATTCTAAAATCAGTTCATTTTTGTGCAAAATTTTTTACTTGGGAAAGTCAACATATACAACAATTGCAAGTAAAAAACAGCAACACACTTTCAGCACTCCAGATATTTTTTTATTTAGGTAGGGTGTGCAAATATTGAAGTTGTTTATGACCAGTGCAAGTTTCCTGCAACACACCTGAGACATGAGGATAAGGGAGACCTTATAGCACCTTCCAGCTGCTTCCAGGCCTGAAAAGGCCTACAGGAAAGCTGGGGAGGGGCTTTTCACCAGAGAGGGTAGTGATAGGACAAGGGGTAATGGTTTTAAACTGAAAGAAGGGAGATTTAGGTTAGACATCAAGAAGAAATTCTTCACCATGAGGGTAGTAAGGTGCTAGTTGTCTAGGGAGGTTGCTGACACCCCCTCCCTGGTGTTCAAGGCCAGCCTGGATGAAGCTTTGTGCAGCCTGCTCTAGTGTGAGGTGTTCCTGCTCATATCAGAGAGGTTGGAACCTGATAATCTTCAAGGCCCCTTCCAACCTTAACCATTCTGTGATTTGATGATTCTGTTTGCTGGCACTGCCTCCCCCTTTCATTTAAAACAGCATTTACTGTACCAATGTGTTTCTTTATGTTGTGTGTAGACTTCCTGAGCTCTCTACAGCAAGTGTTAGCACTCTTTTCTTTTGCAGTGCAGTACCAAACCCCAGAATCCTTCTAGGATAGTCCTAAGGAGAGCAGTATAAGAATGAATATAGGGGAAAATGATTACTCTTTTCCTTATGAAAAGAGTATTTCTTAATGAAATATAATGTATTGCTGGTGTGAGTATTAATAAAAGTAATAGAAAATCATCAGTGGCTTGTAGGAATGACAGTCATTATGCTTTCTAGAAGTACTGGGAAGTTAAAATTTTATTTTGTGCTGTTTTTTATGCTGCTCACATCAGCATCATGACTGTGTGCCTGCCAGTAGTGCAGTAAATGGCATAAATAAATATCTTTCACATATGGCTTGTTCTTTCATCCTTTGCCAAGGGGAAAGTGCTGTGTGTAATGTTTTGGTGGGGATTTTGTTTGGTTTCAAGGGATGTGTCACAATGTGTTTGTGTTAGAAAAGGCAAGTGGGTTGAAGGGCAGAGCGATTTCTGGTGGTCCTCTGGGAACTAGAAAGCTGATTGTGCAGATAGGTAGTGCCAGAGTCATTATCACAAGCACTCTTGCTCAGTGGAGTTATGGCAAGCAATGTTGCCAGAATCTGGCACAAGAGCAGCTGGTGCTTTTGCTGTACTGATACTTCTACCTCGCCTCTTGTCACTCCTACCCCTGTGGCTTTATTACTTAACCATACAAAATTATTGTGTATTTGACCCTTGGAGTGCCAAACTGCAAACATCATCATTTTAATGTTTTCTTTTTTTTTTTTTTTCTTAATATTTTGGTGTAGAGAACTGCAATTGAAAAAAAACTAGTTCACGCAGAGACTGGAGTCCTGTGTTTTCAGCTATGATTAATGATGAGGGGGAAGCAGGGGAAACTGTTGACTCATTAGTGTAAAATCAACTCAAAGAGTGAAACAAGCACCTTTTAAGATGTTATATGTTTAGCCTCCCAAATTCCACTTCTCAACATCATTAGGTCTTTTAGAAAATATGAAAGTCTTTGTTACAGGGAACGTAACAGTGGCTGCAGCTTCAAGAGCAGTGTTGTTGAGTCACTGTCCTAGCAATTTAATTTGTTAACTCATCACTCACAAAGTGATGACCAACACTTGTTATAAAAGCTAGTCCTAAAGTGTTTCAGAACCCCCAGGAGATAGCCTGGTTGCGTTCAGCTGGGTCCCTGCTGTGGGGACATTGAAGGAAGCAGAGGGGAAAAAAAGATAGTATGCTGGATGACAGGAGGAGGGGGAATGAGCAGGCAAGTTAAGTGGGTTTTAGTTGAGCCCCTACGAAATTCTGCCTGTAAAATTTCTTAAAAATTAAACTTTTAGGAGCTCTCTTCATTTTAGCCTATGTGTAGAATTTTGTGAAATCTTTTAATTAGTAATAAGGCAGAGGTCTCTGAGCACTGATTTGCAATGCTCTGTGTCTAAAGCCAAACCTCTAGTTATTGTTGAGCCAATGAACAAGAGAATTTTGTCCTAGTGAGGTTTACAGCACTTGATCCGTAGTGTTGAAATAGAAAGAATTGCAAAAACCATTTGCATTACCCCTTAAAATTTATCAGATTTAAACAAGCATTTAACTCATTGTTTCCAAGAGACACTTAACAGGAAATTAAAAATAAAAACTTACAGTCTAGTTTTCAGAGATTGTTTCCCTGAATGCTTTTAACTCAGGAAATATTACTGGCATTTCTTCTAGTAATATTTGTTTGAATATCACTTACCAGCAAGTTTTGCTTAGATATGATAACGTGTTTTTCTCAACCCATTCATGGGCAGGTGCAGTGATCCATATGGAATTGCATAAGCAAGTATTCATACTTGTGCACTGTCTTGATAAAATATTTTAAGATCTGAGCAAAATTTGAAGTAGCAAACATTTTTTTTTAAACATAATCAGTAAATTGCACAATTGGAACAAGACAAACATCAGTAATTTTTCTGCCTTTCATAGATTACTTTGCTTTTTTATATGGAACTATGTTTTGAGGACAGATCTCAAAAGCATTTCTACTTGGCCTAGTTCATCAAATCACTACATGTGTGGATAACATTTGAGTAGTATTCTGACTATCATGAGCTTTGTCACTCATATCTGCACAGAAGGAGTGGGATTTGGCTCATCTGATTTTAGACACTAGCAGTTTGAACATATACCTGTAAGCTTTGATTCTAAAGGGGGTCTAGCTCAGCTGCAGATACTCGTACTGAAGACATCTCAGGGCAAGCAAGGTGAACCTTGCTTGCCATGACCACCTGCAGTGGACAGTAGAAAGATGTAACTTAGCCAGTGTAGAACCTCTTTTCCAGTTTTAGCTTAAATAAATGAAAAAAATAATGTAAAATGTTGGGCTCTGTACTGTTGTATTTTATCTATAATACTGTCAAAGGATTCTTGATTGATTTGATCATATTTGTGTTTTTAAGAATTTCTGCCTTGACTGATTTCAATTGTCAGTTAAAATGTAGACCTTCAATATTATTTTATTGTGGCTTTCTCTGAAACATCTTTCTTGTAAGGATGCAGGCTTATGAACAAATCAACACACCTAAACTAGGGTGTGAGCTTAATATGCATCATGTACTGTGCAGTAACTACCCTTTCTCCCAGGATACATGCCCAATAGTTTATTCCCTTTTATTAAGGGATAAGCATGTTGTATTTACTCTGGAGTAGGAGTAAGCCCATACACTATAGCTGACATATTTCAGATACACACCCTGATTTACCCTGCAGTAGTTTGTCAGTATGTCCATCTCCTAAGACAAAGCTGAAATACTGCTTTATAATACTCAGGTGAGGCACTTAACAGGTTTAAACAGTAACAGAACCTCTTTTTTAGGTTCTGTTAATAATAGTATTTTAGTTGAGAGTGCTGTTGCAACCTGGATTACTTGTGGTTTTACTATTAGTCACAAGGATTTTGATTAATTAGCTCTTTTTAGAACACATACTGATAGTGTAAAGGCTGACCATTAAACATAGTATCTTGTGATCTCAGTCTGCCTTTGTCTCATCCCATTTTAGTGCACTGTCTGGTTTACATATCTTCTCAGTCTCCTTTTTTACTCCAGTTTTTGACTTGAAACAGTGTTAGCTGCATTCTGAAATTGAAGTAGAACAATTTATGAGGTGTGTAAGAGACAAATGTGTACTGGGTCTGTTGCTTCTTTAATACTAAGTTGGGCCATGTTGCTATGGGAATACAAAACTGCAAACCTCACCTGGAATTAAAGGATATTTTAAAAGTAATTTTCTGAATAATAACCAGAGGGAAGTCCCACAGGCACAAACACTGTGTGCAGTTGTAAGTGTATCTACCAGTTCAATCTGCAGTATTGTCTACCAACATACAAATTTATTTTGTTTCACCCAGCTGAACTCACCCTCAGTCTCATGAGTGATTTTTCTCCTGAGGGTCCACATTGGGCTTAAGTAAGATTTTGATTAATTTATTCTGTTATTCCAGCCAAACCCATTTAATTTCTACTTTATGACTGTAGAGAAGTGATCCATCACTTCAGAAACACCCTTAGAAATAACGTAGAAGACAATATGCTAACAGAGTCTTTGAGGTTCAGATGTAAAGAACTGAGAAAAGCAGCACAATAGATGTGAGGTTCTTCCTAAACCAAAATATTTCCAGTCCCTGGTAGGTCTTGGTAGCTATGAGAAGGATTAAAGCCTTTCCTGCTTCAAGCCATTTCCCTCATCTGGAGGCTAGTGACTATTCCAGTGTGTAGAAAGGTGAAGCTGCTAGCTGCAGCTGGGGACCATATTCCTGTCCCACTAGGAGTGGCTTCTGTTCAAACTGCAGATTATAGTCAGTCTCATTACACGGGGTAGGGCTTTCTATTACCTTGGCCTGTGCTAAGGGCTGGAGACACAGTACATTTTGAAGTTTGCTGACTGAGTAGAGAACACTTACATTTTCTAATAACATTCACTGCAACTTCAGTACATCATCCATCCAAAACCAAATAACAACAGTGCTGTTTCTTCTCCTGCCCCTTCTTTTTGTTGTGTGACTAGTGATTTTTGTCTTCCTCAGTATTTGCCTGGTGACAAACACACTTGGAACCCCATCTTTTTATTTTTCAGAGCCTTGCTGCAAATAACTTTTGAGTTTTTCTTTTAAAGTTAAAAGATATGCTTTGTTCAGTGCAGTAACCATACGTCTGAAAAAGAAACACTTTTCAGTAAGAATAATATGGGAGTGGTTATCACAAATTAGATTTTAATGACACTGCATTGAAGTTCCTGTTTGTATAGATTTTGAAAATACGTCAAATCCAATATTGAACTGAGCTTCTGATCATATGATGCTGCTGGAAGAGTAAGATTAACATTACTAAGTGTCTGTAAGAATTGTTGTATTGCTGTATGGGGATTTCTATTATTCAGTATCCAGCAGCCATTTGCTTTTGTGTAATTTTCTTTCTGTAGTGTCTGTTACTCTAAAGAACTGCATGCACTTCAGGATGCTGATAACTTTTTGTTGTACAGCCCAAATAATGGATGAGTAATTTGATTATCTTTCTCTTTAGGTTTAATTTAAATTCATTTTTACTGTGAGACTATGTATTGTTACCAGGAGCAGTTAGCAGTGAAAATATTTATGTTTTGAAATGTAATTACTGGTCATATCTAATAACTGATTTTTAGTTCAGTCATTTTAAGAAATGAAAAGGCCACCTATTTCTGTCACATTTTTTAATAACCAGTGAAAGGAATTTTATTATAAAATGCAGGATATTTTTTTTCTTTATTAAAAGCTCAATTTAAAAACAGTTTGTTAGGATACAAATTGGCTAATAGCTTGGAAAAATATTTCAAAATCTATTGTGTTACCATTTATGTGACAAATAAGAAAACTAATACCTAATTAGGTTGAAAGAACCTTAATAAGTGAGAAAATTAAAAATATCCAATATGCTGTAGACTAAATGACCCTTTGAAAGACCTATTTTTTTAATAAACAAGGTTACAGTGTAACGAAATAAAGCATGAAAATTCATTTAAGGCCTAGGACTTTATGTACAGAGAGTTAAGAAACAGACCTTTTCATAAGCCTTCAAAATAGAAAGATCTGATAAAATGGTTTTTAAAAAGATTTTCTGTGTTAAATCTGTTTAACAATTTCTTTTATCATTTGGTAGAACGGGACACTGAAATAGCTTCATCTTCAAAGCCAGAAGAAAGTTTCTATGCTGACAATTACAATCCCTTCAAGGATGAAGATGCCCCAGAGTACTTGAACCCATTTGATGAGCCAGATCCTGAGCCTGAAATGTTTGTAACTGTAAGAGATTCTCTTCCCCAGCCTGCAAAAAGGAAGAGTGTTAGACCAGTGGATATGAGCAAATACCTCTATGCAGATACCTCTAAAGCTGAAGAGGAAGAGCTAGATGAGTAAGTATGATTCTTCATCTTGCAGCAGCTTTGGAAGCATTAGTGGGATCCCTTACTTAATCTTGAGGTATATTGGGTTCAACTGTGGTGATCCTTAATCAGATCCTTAGGACAGATTCTTTAGGCAGCTCGGCAGCAGGAAATGCATAACCCCAAGTCATGCTATTCTGCTGAACATGATCCGTTAGGAAACTTTTCTTTGCCTCATCGATAGCAAATTACTTGATAGGGAACAAGTCTGTGTACCTTTTTTTGTACTTCCTGCCCTGCCAATTGCATGTGAACCAAAAATTAAGTAGCAGCAGAGCTTGGTCCTGCCTGTCCTTTCTGCCATTATTTTTACTACGTAAATTAATAGTTTCTGTTAATGATAATGGAGAGTTTGTTTTATGTTGGTGCAGTAGGTAAAAAGGAAGAGCATTGTGCAGTCTGCATTGTGCAGTTTTGAGACTCTCATAAAATTATCTCTATGTGGGAAAAATAAAACAATATGCAGTTTCTTCAGTTGTTTCTTTTATCATAGCCACACACAAAACTTTTATAAACTCACATTTGTATTATAGTATAGAAATCTAACAAGCAGTGAGAGCTTTTTGCAATAGCTGTGCAGCTTGGGCAGTTTGAAGGTATATATACCTGCTCCTTGTTTGTGGTCATTAGTCACCAACCATACCACTCATAAGACAGTTTATGTTGATTATATGCAAGCAATTTCACAGACAACTGTAATTAACATGTAATTTTTCATTATTTAATGAAATTTATCATGACATGACATTTGCATTGCTTTCATATTTAATATTAATACAGGTGCCATCATCTTTATTTCTCTATTATAGCTGTATTCTAGGAAATTGAAGGATTCCTATGCACTCTAATAGTAATGTATAAAGGACCCTGCAGAGTTTTTACCTTTTATAGCTCTGTGGCCAAGGATTTGTTGTTGATGTTTTTTCTGTGGGGGGAAAAAAAAAAAGTGGGCATTGGGGAATACTGTCTCTGCCAGCTCCATTCATCAGGGCTCTGCCTGAATAAACAGCACTAGATGCTGTGCCTTCAGAACACAGTGTGATCACACCCTGCATCACTGATCAGTTACCCATCACCAGAATTGGCAGGGAGAAAAAAATACCACGAAGATACAAGTGTAGAGGACAGCAAAGGCTGAGGAGAAGAAGAGAAAGAGCAAAAGTTGCATGGATGAGCACGTGTGTTAGATTTCTCAGTAGAAAGTCTTTGCTAAGGTATGGTACAGTGAGCAGTGAAGGAAAGATTTTCATAGGCAGTGCCCCAGTAGTCTTTGTGTGCCCTAAATCATGAGGTTTTTTTCCAGATGGGTATTGTTTCTTATCTAAGGTGAATATCGATGCTTTTATTGTCTACATAAGTGGTTCATCTTCTTCCAAATCCTGTTAAAGTCTAGGCTTCAGTGTCAATTTGTGACAGTGTTCCACAAAAAAACAAGTTCTTACATGAAATGTGTTTCCTTTTATTGACTGTAAATAAGGTAACTTTCCAGTCTCATACACTATCTCTTCTGCTGGCTTATCAAAACAACAATTAGTAGTATTGCATTATCTGCTGTAAACAGTTGCTGTGTTGTATATCCCTGGTATGTTCACCATTACTTGTCACTTGTCTGAGTTACATGGTGCTAACTTTTTCAATCTCTCTTCATACAGAAGTCTCTTCATCTCTCTAATCATTTTCACCGCACGTCTCTGGACCCTGTTATTTCTTCTGCTATGTATCTATTTTAAGATGTGTTGACTTGGGCTGAGCAGTGCATTCAAGAAAAAGCTGAACAACTGAGTCATACCAAAACATTAGAGAACTTTGCATATTATTTTCAACTTCTCTCCTAACATCGTGTCTTTTGATTTATTCTGTTTTGTGTAGGTTTTTATTAATTTTTCACTACTGCTGGCCCAGTGCTTTCCCCAGGAGTGGTTATGAACCTGGTAGATGGAAGGCATGAGAAACTTCACGGTCACTCAGGGAATACAATGTTGGTTTTTTTCCTTGCATCTTAAACATTTAATTGGAGTTCGCTTAATGCACTACTTGCCGTTTTCCTCTTGTGTTTTGTGTGAAATGTGACAGTGTGTCATGAGAACATGGACACATGAGTTAGCATCAGGACCCTTGTCCCACTCTACTCTGGCAGATCCCTAGTTCTGATTCTGGACTCAGAGCTTACACAAAGTGCCCCAAGAGCTGAACTCCGCCTCCAGTTTTGTAACAGTCTCATTGTAATCCTGGAAAAGGTACTTACCCTCACTGCGCCTCTGTGAAGGATTTACCTTGGGTAATTGGTTTTATTGAAACATATTTCACTAATGGTTGTGAAGGTAACGTAGGATTTCACAACACACACAAGCAAAGCATAGTCATAAGCACAAGCATAATGAGGCATTGCATGGTACAGAAGGACTTAGATGATGCAGAACATATATTCTGCTGTAAAACTATGCGCTCTCAAAACATGCTTCCTCTGGCTAAATTCTCATACCTAGGTAGAGATAAGTAACACATTTTCCTTCAGTTAGTTTGGGCATTTGAATGTTAGTGTAAAATTCTGGAATTTGGAATTTTATACATTAAAATAAAAATGGTGGGTGGCTACCTGTTAATAAAGGACAGCGTGCCTTGCTAAGTTTAATTATTTGAAAATAGGACAGTTCACAACTACTTGAAATATGATGCTTTCAGTCTTAGTGCTTCTGATTGGTAATATTGCCTGATCTTTTAGCCCTACCACACTGAAAGCTTTGTTTTTTCTCCTAAATATTTTAAATTTTTTTTCAGGTAACCAGTAACACTGATAAAAGTAATTTTTAAATTGGTCAGAATAAAACTTGCTTTCAGATACTATTTGGTTCTGTGGCTTATCTCATTAATCTTTGCACGGCTTAGAATAGAATAATGGTGTCTAATTGAAAAGAATATCAGGTTGCCATCTATTGGAGCTGCCTGTTGCACAAGAAGCCACAAGCCACCACACTGCCAGTGACAGCATAAAATTAAGTAGTTTGTCACATTTTATTTTTTTAAATGTTGTTATGGGCAGTCTAGTATCTTTAGGCAAATCATATTGTGTGGATCAATTAAATAACTTCACCAAAGCAAAAAGTATGGGGGCTAACCTCAGAGAAAAGAGCTTCAATATTTTTCAGATAAGGCTTTTTTTCAGCCAGACTTTTCCCATAGTTAGTTACCTGCATAGCCACGCAGAATCTGTTGGACCAATCTGCTGCATATAGTAGATCCCAATTGTTTCAGAATTTATAGCACCTTCAGGCAAGAACTGTTTTGGGTTTTTTTTTTCTGTATTAAACTTATTTTTTCAAAAATCTTTCTCAGTATTTGTAAGATCAATTAAAAGTGGTGTAGAGGAGAAGGTGGAAAGTAGTGGAGTTGTGTTCTACCCATACTATGACCAAAATCAGGGGGTTTAGTCTGGCTTTTAAGCAAGTTCTTCTCTAGGTAAAAAAAATGCTGTGAGTTGTCTCCTTACAGCACTTCCTCCTGGTGTGTACAGTAGGGTACAATTCTTCCAAGATTATGCACGCAGCACAGAGAATTCTGGAGCATAAAAATTCTAAAGGTGGTTCTACCAAACTTTTTACTCACATTGTGATGTTTGTTTGGTTTTTTCCTCACCCCAAATTAATTTTAACACCTTACAAATACACCTTTCTAATTCCAAGTACACAGAGGTAAATTACTTTGCTAGACATGCTGTGTCTGTTGGCTGTTCAGAAGGCTAACTTGTTGACCTAAAGAAAACCTTGTGCTCTCCTGTAGAATGCATTGTTCTTCAGCCTTTATCTCTTTTATCTTCATTTTCACCTCCCTTTGAACTTTCTGGTGTCTGAAGACAGCTGAGCTGGTCTGTCAGCTAAATTAGAGCTACTGACAGCTAGGTGCATTCTCCACTCCAGCCTCAATACCGTCCTTTTTCTACTGCCTCCCATGGAAAGCACCCGTCCATTTCTATTTAACTCGTTATTTTGATGTTGCCTTTAGTTTGATTGCACTGGTGGCTTTGAGCTTGATGGGCAGCAAAGTAGGAACACCTGAAAGTTGCCTTCAGTCAGCAGATGAGTTATTTTAGTGTTAGTCTTTCCTTTCACTTTGGTATCTGAATTTAGATCTCTCTCTCTGTAACAAGCTGTGGCAGATTCTCAGAAAGGTCTGGAGGTTTTAAGCCCTGTCATCTCTTATGTGCTTCAGTAAACTTTGCCTCTTAGAAGCCGACTTATTTTCTGTGGTGTGGATTATTAATTGTTTGCTCAGTGAAAAGAGGATGATGGTAAACTACATTAAAATAAATTCTAAAAGCAGTCCATGAGGCTGAAAGACAAATTTACATACTAAAAGTACACAAAACGGAGAGAAATTTGGTCTGGTGTGAAGGAAAACTGGATGAATTGTTGGCTTTTTGCTTGTGCCTAGATTTTACTGTTGTAGTTCTTTTTAAAAAGAAATGTGTGCTAGCTCATGACTCTTATCCTGAGAGGAAATTTGTAAAGGAGTCTAGCTGGGTAGGCTCTTGTCTAATGCTGTGTGCATTCTAGAGTTGAATTCAAGAGACTGAGGTTATTTGTCGTGATTAATTACACTTTATATAATTATATGCAGATACAGCTTTGGATATTGCAGTGACTTAGTTACATAAACATGGTTTGAGATGTATGATAAATATATCTTGCAGGGGAAGTATGCACTAGAAAGGAAATAATTAACATATCAATTTTTTAATTAAACGTTCAGTATTGGATTGCAAAATGTGAAAAGAGGAGATTATAAATAAAATAATTCAGTGCAAAAAAGGTTCCCATACGTATCCTTAGCAGGATACAAAAGTGCTGGCTGTTCCAAGGGTGTAGTAGAAGCCATTTTTTGATGTATTATTGATTGATATATGATGTGTCAAACTAATAGACCAAATTTGGAAATGCTGTGGAAGTATACTTAGGGTGGAACAAATGCAGAGGTGGAACGTGAATGCCAGAGTTAAGAATAATTCTTTGGACTTCATCCACTTGGTGGAAGATGTTTACCATGTGTCTTAAACAAGGGTTATTTAAAAAAAAGCTAGTTTCAAAATAGACAGATGATGGCTACTGGTATCTGTAGAGAGGTAGACGCAAGTCAGCTGTGGTTTTCTTATGCTATTCTCTTGTCCAAAGCATGTTCTTGAAATGGTGTGGTGCCTGTATGCTGCAGAGTTTAAAATATAGTTGATATGGATTGTGTGTGTATGGAAGCCAGAATTTGCAGACTTGGACAGCCAAGAGTGAGGCCTCTAAAGCCATGCTGAAGCATACATTTAAACTGACCTGATTATTAACTGTTCTAATGAAGTATTCTTAATTCTGTTCATTACAATATTAGACAGCCAGCAACTTTGCTCAAATGTGTTGGTATTGAGCTTGTCTGTGAATCTCATCACTCTTTGATAGATAGCTAAGTATAATATGAGTTAGTTTTATGCAATTGATAAAACTTCTGTAATTTACAGGACTTAATAAAATTTATGGAAAATTTGACCTGATGCAGTTTTAACTGTTGTAACTCACTTTTCAATGGTATGAAAAGTAGTAACTAAAAGCATGTAAAAGCAAAACATATTCTTACCTGAGATAATAAAAGCGTTTTAGTCTTTGGCTTCTCTAAACAGGTCTTATTCTTTGTTTTAATTCCAAGGAGATAGAAAAGAAATATGTTTCCCTTCTTTTAATTAGATCAAATCCATTTTATGAACCAAAACCAAGCCCTGCTTTAATTAAAGTTGCTCCACTGCAAGAACCAGAGAAGAAGATGAAAAGAAAGGCTCCTGAACCACCAAACCTCTTGCCAAAGACAGAGACAGGCATGATTGAGAACACGTCAGCTATTCCTGCATCGAGGGAGCTTTCTTCTTCTCCTAAGGTAGGTTTTTCATACCAAAATTTCATCTTCATTTTTAACAGTATCTTTATGTGTATTGTAGCCATCCTATTTATTTCTGCAGGCTGTCTTAAAATAGGCTTTGCGTATGCTTAATAAGATGCTGGCTCATCTCTATTCACCTGCTGGTTCATAAGGAGAGAGCAGCAGTAGGAGCTTGTATTTTTTTCTTTAGGGATTTACTGACAACAGTAACAGCAACTGCAGTTTCAAAGAAAAGTCTTCTAGTAACAAATGTTACAGGACAGCTGAATATGCCATCGAGGAGGAAGAAAATAGTGTTGAACAATACATGGTCTTGATCTATTGTAATACTACTAAGCCTCACCTCCTGTTGAAGAATCTTGTCTCCACATTTCTGTCATAAATTTGGATTTTAAGAGCATAGTACTGGATACTGTTTATTTATGTTGGGATTTATATATGTTCAATTCCATAGGTATGTTGAAGTAATAATAATTTAAAAAAATCTACTTTAAATCAGATTAACTGTTTATTAGGAGTGTCCAGACTAAGCATACTTACATATGGACATACATTTGTGTTTGTCAAGGGAAAGTGTGGGTTAACTTCTGAATAGGGCAAGACGTAGTGTAGGTAGTTTAGGATGCCAGCAGTTAACTTCTGTTGGTGTGAATTTCAACTCCAGTGTTTCAGCAGTTGGCACCACTTCTGCTTTTTCAAACAAAGTAAGCGTTTGATAGTATATGTTGATGGGTCTTTCTTGAAAACTAATTTGATACATGCTGGTTACTTCTTTTGAAGGGTAGGAAGATGAGGAGAGAAGGCTTCCCTTCCAGCACATCTCTCCCAGTTTATCATCTGGTTTGCCTTGTTTTGGAGCTGATGTACTTTCATTTAAGAATTGAATTAAACTACTTGTCATACCTATAATTTCATTGCTTAATTACTCAGCCAGATTTGCTGACTTGTCCTTGTTCCCCCAGGCTCTGATCTTGCTGTCATTTTACCACTCAGTCAGGGTAAAGAGTATGAGACCAGAAATCTAATCTGTCTTCTCATAACAAAACAAAACAACATAGTAAGGCCATGAGCACAATTCACAAGCTACTCTTAATATGCAAAACCATAGTATTACATTGGAGTGAAGCAGTTTTCTAATGCTGTGAGATGAGGTTCAGTCCTGTTTGCTGGAGTTTCTGTATGAAAAAATATTGCACATTATTTGATTTCTGGTAGAGTCTGGTCCTCAGTCAAAGAAAAGTGGCCAAAGTAAAGCATTCTGGTACTGCCAGGCTGAGAAGAGACATCTGTGGAGGAGATTTTATTAGATTGCTTGATGGAGGTTTTCCCCCCATTGCTCATTGTTAGAGCAGGTTGGTTTGTTTTTGTTTTTGTTTTTTTACAGATCTGCACCCAAGGAAATATATCTCTCTGTTTCATCATTGTGCTGAAATGCCAGTATAACTGCTGGGTTTGCCTGTCATTGTTTTTGTCTATGCCAGACTAAGTTTTAGATGGTTTGAAAGCTGGAATTGATTAAGAAAAGATGCATGATTGAAATTGCTGAGAGGACCATGTTGTTATGAACACAGTCAGGTAGTTCCTACTTTTATTAGTATTCCTAAATCTTTTGGTGCCTGACTGCTTGCAGCCTACCTCTCTGCCACTGATGCTGAGATCAGCAAAGGTCCAAATACTGAAACTTTGATAATCTACAGGGCCACGGGGAAAATCAGAGCTCTGTGTTCACCTTCACTAGTACAGAAAGCTTTAATTTTTTTTACAGGATTTTGGAGGCTATGAGAGCCTTAGGGAAGGCTCTAAAGCAGATGTAGTGTCCTGTTTTATTATATAAATTTAATTATATTATATTTAGTTAAACTATATATAGTTTAATTATATTATATTTTATTATATTTATTATAAAGTGGAAGGTTTTGCTGACCTGATGTGGTAAGGTATTGTACACTCACTTGCAATTCAGGAGGCTTTCTGTAAGCACAGTCTTTTTTCTGTACTTGAATTGTTTTGCTCTAAGGTGATCTAGTAATGTTAGATTAAAAGTACTTCACTTAAAATGCTTTTTAAAATTTGGAAAGTACTGGCATAGAAAATAAAATAAAATTAAACAATTGCCTCATAGCACTGTACAAAATATTCTGCAGGTAGGACTTGGACTGTTGGCACAAATATTTATTACTCAATAATAGTGACAATGTTTAGCAACTCTGAAAAAATTCCCATCAGAAAATACAGGTATTCTACAAACATAAACTTGACACACACCGTTGTGTAGGGGGAATGGTCCCAGGGAGGTAAACTTAGGTAAAAGGAGATCAAATAATGTATTTTATTCAGTGTTTTGTCTAAGTTTGCTGTGCATAGAAAGCCTCTTCTACAACTCTGACCAGAATGTAAGTGTCCTCACACATTCAATTCCCTGTCTTGGTTGTCTTTGTAGGAAATGGCTACAGAGCAGAAATGCTCGTCTTTAGACCACACAAATACAGCATTACTATGAGAACTTTAAAGTTTGAGGAAAATGTTCAAAAAATGCTTCTGCAAATCTCTGACAGAGTATTTAGAGCTTTTTTTCCCTTTACATGCTAATGGCGTTCAACAAATTTGCTGAACACAAAAAAACGCAAACGGTATTATTAATAGTTATATGTCAACAAGTTTATTGGCTGGAAATTATTCCTGAAAGATTGGATACTTTATGATTTTCTACTCAAGATACAAGTTCCAACTACTTGAAATTATGTTACCCTGTTACAAAACCCCAAACATTTTGATGTTGAAAACAGTAGTGAAGATCCTAGGATTTTAAATACCAATTTAAAAGTAGGGCAAGAAAGGTTGATATTTTCCTAAGTATACACCCAAAACTCAGATCCCTAGGGTATGGCTGGACACCAAAGTCGCTTTGTTCAGTATTCAGCTGCAATGAAGCTTCTAGCATTGGCATTGTGAGTATGGGAACACTTCCACATAAATGCAATTATGTTTGTTGTTGAGACATCATAGCCTGAATCCAACATTTTACCATTACCCAAGTAGTGGTGGAAGGTGTTTCTTGCCTGAGGGACATCTGGCTTTCCACACATATTTTTTGTGTGTGTCTGTATGTTTTCTTAGTTTATAACATTAGTCTATGGTAATGAAAGAGAAGAGTAAATTAATGAGTTTTTAGCAGTCAGCAGTCTTAGACATGCCTCACTTGGGAATAGACTTAAGCTGATGTATCTACATGGATTGCAAAAGGCTTTCTTTTAAGGGAGTTGTACTACCTTGTAACACCTAAGTACTGTTTCTAAATTTTCCTGGAATCATACTCAACTCATTACCCCTATTACTCCTGACACCAGAAACATAAACTCCTTCTAGTTCCTTTGTTCAGAGATGTACAAAACAATTCTGTTGTAAAAGTTTCATGTCAAATTTTCATGTAAACTAGGCAGAAAATTCCAGAAAGCATGTTACAGAATCATAGAATTATAAAATGGTGGATGTTAGAAGGGACCTCTGGAGATTATCGAGTCCAACCCTCCTGCCAAAGCAGGATCACCTAGGGCAGGTCACACAGAAATGTGTCCAGATTAGTCTTGAAAGTCTCCAGAGAAGAAGACTCCACAACCTCTCTGGGCAGCCTGTTCCAATGCTCTGTCACCCTCACAGTAAGAAGTTCTTCCTCATGTTGAGATGGAACTTCCTGTGTTCCAGTTTGTGTCTGTTGCCCCTTGTCCTATCACAGGCACCACTGAAGAGAGAGTGGTCCCTTCTTCTTGACAGCCACCTTTCAGATATTTGGAAACATTAATTAGATCTCCTCTCAGTCTTCTCTGCCTATTCTCATAAGGCAGATGTTCCAGTCCCTTAATCATCCTCATAGCCTCAGTTGGACTCTCTCTAATATATCCCTGTCCCTCTTGAACTGGGGAGCCCAGAACTGGACTCAGTACTCCAGATATGGCCTCACTAGAGCAGAGTAGAGGGGGAGGAGAACCTCCCTTGACCTGCTGGGGACACTTTTTAATGCACCCCCACCCTACTAAGAAGAGACAGACAAAATAACCAGTTTCTTGATGACACCTTTTTTAAGTGAATGCCAAGCACACTGCAAGAGTTGTCATCATTAATTAAGCAGAAGCTAGCATCAAGCCTGGTATTACCAGGATACAGAAGGTACTCTAGGGTGGAGTCCTGACATGGTATTAACTTATACTATTAGTTTTCAAGACATCAATGATAAGTGAAGACAGAATATGAGAATAATAGGCATTAACTTTAATAGCCATGAAAATGGTATCACTAGAGTTTGAAGCAGAGACTGGAATTTGTTGGAAGACTGACATAAAAAATTTACTGCCCAGAGTAGTATACATGATTATTGGTCAGAAAGACGAGTGATCTCAAATATGGGCAGTATTTAACTGTTATTTTTGCCTTTAAATTATCGTTCTCAACCATATCACATACATGTATGTGCCTGAAGCAGTTACAACCATAAAAGTGTCTTCCAGTATTGCAGTGCTTGTCTTTAGCCTCTTCACTCCCCAAATATGTTGCCTCACTTGGTGTGCCTTTACCATTCGTTAATAAATTACAGATGTGACAAGGAGTGCAAATGAGGTGGTTTCTGCCCACCCCAAACCTCAGGTCTTTAGTCTGTGTGAGGTTGGCTGAGCCCTTGAGCACTAGTGATTTAGAGTTTTACCTCTCTCATACTAATTCTGCACAGGGGACACATCCACTTCTTTAGTTGCTGTCATCTTTTTGGTCATTTCCAACATACCTCTCTCTGCACATTGTTCATAGAGCTGCTGAGGTGTGAACGGATCTCTGGAGGTCATCTGATCCAACCCCCTGTTCAAGTGGGGCCACTTAGAACCAGTTGTCCAGGACTGTGTCCAGACAGCATCTGAGTATCTCCAGTATTTGATCTTTTTTCAAATGTTTGCCTTGCACTGCTTCCCTTAGCAATCAATTAATTGGAGTAGCAAACTCTTTCCAAGCTCTTTAATGTCTTCCCTTTGAGCAGGCCCTTCTGGTCTCTTGGAGATCCCTATGTCATTTCTATTGGTGAGGAAGGGGCAGTTATCTGTCAGAGATAGGACATGGTCTAGCTCTTCATAAAGGTCCAGCCTCATAGCATTAGCTCAGTATTTGCTATATATGGGCAGGGTTGAAGTTTGGTTTCTAAATATTACTACCTACTTGCACTTCCTAAAGGCATATCTTAATTCTATCCTATCTCTCTTCTGCGTCTCCTCTAAAATAATCTGAGTAATCAGAGTGAGTTTGAAAATGCAAAGTCTGAAAGCCTGGAATTATCCCACAGTTAATCATCTCAAATGGCTTGAAGACTATAGTGTGCTGGCTATATTTAGGTGACTCTGGCAAACACACTCGCAAAGCCGTAATTAAGCTCTTCAATCATTGGCCTGCTACAATTCTGCCAAGCCCAACTGAAGCCTTGTTGGGCTTGTTACCATCATACATGTGTTAATGTTCTTGAATGACGAGGTTCTACCTTTCACAGAGGTGATGGAGACTTTGAAATTATTTCCAATTGTTAACTTGGTGGAAAATAATGAAGACATTGAGGATCAAAAAGTGGTATCAGACTAGTGCATAGCAGGCACATCAGTGCTCATCATTCTTTAGTTGATTAAAAATTGTACCTAATAACTTCAACTGGCTGAAGTCTCAGCCATTCTCAGTATCTCTTATCCTCCCTGTTTTATGTTGAGTTTACCAGAAATAAGGTTCAGGTATCAGTTCCAGAGTTGGCAACTGTGTCCCGTAGTAGAAGAGCTGACGCCATGTATCTGCACCATCAAGGTTTTTATTCCCTTTGTGACAATGAGGGGGCAGGAATCCTACTGTATGTATGTGCGAGGCGAAGGCTTGTTTACTAGGCAACAGGAAGAAACAGATGATCACTCTCAACTGTAGAGGAATTTTTAAGTGTTAAAAGAAAATAGCTCCTGCACTGGATTGGCATTTCTCATTCACTCTTTGGAAGGTCAGCATATGCCCTTCCCTTCAGGAAAACTTTCTCAAAACATTTTTCCTGTTACGTGGCTGTGTCAGTTTGTTGCCAGACAGCAGCTCAGGCCTGGATCTTATTGAAGCCTCTGTTGGATTTCTGAATACTGCATTTGCCATTAACCTACTGAAAGTCAAGAAGTATGTTACATTTTGTGACTCCATTCACATCCTTTCTCCAGTCTTCAGGCTCTGGGAACCTGTGTTTGTTAGACACATGCTTTATGGAGTAGCTACTTGCAGTTGCATTGGACTAGTTTTCAGCCTGAGCTTTGGTAACTCAGAGATCTGCATCTCAGAATATCCTACTCCCTGCTGGGCTACCCAGAATATTTCAGGAAATGAAACTTCTGCAATCCCATTCTTAGCAATAGGTGTTTCTTAACAATACATGATTATGTGAACAGACATCAAATAGATATTGGACCACAGGATGCTTTTAGAGCCTGTCCTTAGTTTTTGAGTTACACCTAGCAATGGTGAAAGAGTTTAGCACCAGGATGGGATGGTAAGCAAGCTTCAATCTATCATATTAATGTATAATCAATTGTTACCTTTATGAAAGTCACAGTGTTGCTGGTAGTCATGAAAACATAGGCATTGATTTTGTTGTTTGTAGACAAGAGCTTGTGATGGCCTTTTACATTGGCAGAAAAGGAGAAAACACATTCACATAATAGTTCAAAGCCAATAATAACATTTCTGACTGTCAGTGTCATTGTTTAAGCTCACTCTTTGTTTTTTCAAGCAAAATTACTTGTTTTGCAGGCCCAGTGGTATTCTGCTCTCTCATGCCAGGCATGCTAGCTGGTCTGAGCTCTAATAATGCGTATTTATAGGAAACATCTAATAAGAATCCTTTTATTACATGACATGTAATAACCCATCCAGTATCCTTTTTAATTGGTATGTGTCTGCAGTGCTTCTGTTTAGTGGAAGTTTTGTGGAAGGGAAGGAAGGTAACATTCAGTATTGTACTAGGCACAAGTCTCCAGCATCTCAGAGATGCTATAGTCTCCAGTTGCTCACTTTTTCCACTTCTGTTTACTTCAGCATTGTCGACCTTATGTGGCTGAAGTGTAGCAAGAGCTTGTCTTGAAACATGGATACAGTAATGTAGCCAAGTAGAGAAATTACATTAAAATCCAAATGGTAGATGAAAATCATTCATTGTCTCGGTATCAAAAATGTCTCAGTTTTCCATTCACATCAGAACTTCCTGGCTCTCTGGAACACCTTCTTGAATGATTTTGCTCCTTTCCAGCTTCATGTTCGCTGCAAAGGAATCGTGCAGTTCATTTGCATGAGATCTTAGTCACTTCCTATGCAAATAGATAGTTCATCAAGCCCAAGGAAGACTTGGGAGGTAGTAGACAGAATTTTAAGATACCTACTATTAAGAACTAGAACCAAAAAAGGCACTCTGAGGAAATCTGCCTTTGCCTACAGCCTGAAGACATTTCATCTTTTAATAGGAAGAAGGGCAAGCTACACACACAATCTGAACAGGGAGATAGTGAGATAATAATGTTGAAGCACAGACGATTCTTTAAACTTGCATCTTTTCAAGTGTTAAGTTAGAAAAAGGCTACCTACTTTATACAGTATTTAATCAATTTCTTATTACTGTTTATATGAGTTTTAAATGGTGTTTGTCAGCTTGTCTAGCCATGAGCTTTTTAAGAAGTAAATCGATCAATTCCAAATGCAAGTCTGTTTTTCCATTTTGCTGAAGATGTGGGCTAAAGAGTATCTTCCTCTTATCCTCAACTAATGCATGCTTCAGGGTTTGGATTTTCTGTATTGCATTCAATCCTTATCCTGACTTCTTGCATTACCCCCTTCCCTTCTCCGCCTTATGCCAGTGCCAGTACCAACTGTGAGTTATGTGAGCACCAGAAACACAGCACAGACACAGGAACACTGCAGTACAGTCCCTTTCAGTTGCAGCACCATCATCACTCAGCTGGAAAATGTATCTTTAGTGTCTTGTCAGTGTGCTGGTTTGGGTGTTTGTTGTTCTCAGCAGCTGCATGTTCTAATGCTCAGTAGAACTTAGTCTAGTACTGCCAGGAAGCAGACTGTCAAATTTGAAAATCCAACCTTAGTCTAGTCTTCTGCCACTATTTAATGTTCAGATGTCTTTTATGGTTCATATTTCCCTATGTTCATATTTGTAGCAGATTCACATTTTGAAAATCATCTAGGACAAGAGGAAATGGGGACAAGTTTCACCAGGAGAGGTTCAGATTGGATATTAGGAAAAAATTATTCACAGAAAGAGTGATGAGGCATTGTAACAGGCTGCCCAGGGAGGTGGTGGAGGCACCATCCCTAGAGGTGTTGGAAAAACAGGTGAATGTTTGCACTTCAGGAGATGGTTTCGTTTTCATGAGGGTGTTGGGCTGATGGTTGGACTTCATGATCTTGAAGGTTTTTTCGAACCTTGATGATTCAATGATTCTATGATCTAATTTCCTACCTACTGAATGTAGTTAATCTGTCCATTTAGGGAAGTTAAGCTTTAGTTTTCTGTTTTTACTGGTTTTGTGGAAGGCAGACAATAGAACAAACACAAATACATATTGTGGAGAAAATTAAGTGTTTCAATAATGCACAGGAGCAGTAAGCAGTCATATGTAAGTGTTTGCAGGGCTGGCCCTGAATAAAATGCATCCCCTTTTGAGAATGAGTCACCCAACTGCCTTAGATACCTTATTCCTAGAGGAGTCTGGTTCTCTGCCTTGGCTGTAAAAGAGTTTAGGTAAGTTAGGCTTGCTAACTAGTTCGTAGGTGTTTAAAGTTGGTGAGATTAATAGTTCCTGAATATTGACAGGCATTTGTGTACATGACCTAAAGAGTAGACCCATGATTGGACAGGAGAAAATGGGAAGATATTGCAAAAGCTTTCTCCCTTCAGCATGCAGGCATGACTGCACATAAATAGGAGATGTGGAGATGGAGTAGGAGCATTGATGGACTGAGTTTTTCAGCAAAATGGAGATCCCCTTTTTTGATCTGCCTTTTTAATTAAAGATTTTGTGAAAACTGGTTCAAGAAGTGATGTGTAACATGTGACAACCTATCTGTCAGCAGTCACAAAAAAGACCAGCAGAAGAGACAGCTTCTTACTAACCATTGGGATCCAAAGGAGTATGCCAGATACTGTATGGATGTGTTTGAGACTCATGCTTTTATGAGTAGGTTTTTCTTACCAGTGGTCTCTTTAGGCTACCAAAATGATAAATTCTTAGTTGGACATTGCTTGTTTTGTCTGTGTGGTTTTACTGTAGCATTTGTCAGTTGTAATAGTGTACTGGATTTTGTTTCTTTGCAGCCTTGTTTGATTCCCTCCCTCTCCTTGCAGGTGGTTCTATGAATTTAAATTGGTGTCTGTTGTCTTCATATTATTCTCATGACTTTTGCTTAACAGGAGTCAATTTTTAGACATTGAGAATATAGAGGAAACCAAGCCTGCCCGTGTTCTGCTGCTTTCTGCCCTTCTGACAAGTATTTTGTGCTCATTTTCCATCAACAGTGTTCTTCTATAGTCACACTACCTCTAAGAGAGATTCTTCCTTCAGAATTTGAGGTTTAAAACCAGATACATTTACCATTATTATTAATTATTACCAAATAATTTACCAATAGTTTACCCACATGTTCCTATAGCAGGAGTTATGCCCAGGTTTGGAGGCAGAGCTGAGCTCCTTCCAACCTCACCACCTTACTTCTTGCCTTGGCCTGTTTCCAAGCAGCAAGAAGTCAGAGTCTTATCCTGATGGAAACACATGATCACATGTAGGTCTTTCTGCACAACTCATGACTCATGCAGGACCGTGTATATTATTATGCAGGGAACTAGTCCAGCTTGTGTGCTGTTTGAGAGAAGGGCCAGCAGAAAGGCACTGCTTTCTCTGACAGTTAAACAACCAAATGCTGTCCTGGAGCAGTGAATATTATCCATTCCTCTGTCATGAATTCATTACGTGGTGCTAAGATAATCTCTTGAACCAGATTTTGGACTGGGGTGGGTTTATTTAAGTTCCCAGCATGATACAACCATGATAAATTAGCAGAGCTATTGGCTTTGCTCAAGGTGCTGTGCAGCTGAAAGATTGCTGCTTCATGGCACATGAAGTATCATAAAACAAGCAGTTCTCTGTAAGGTCAGGTCTTAGTTGGTTCGGACTGAGAACTCAAAAGCAACAACTTCCAGTAATTTGGAGGTAGCTTTTTTGTGGACCTCACTTTTTCTTCAGTTAAATGGTCTGCTACTTCACAGGGATGTCTGGAAGATTAAATGTTTAATCTTCTAGATTAAAATACCATGAAGATGAATACTGTAGAAAAGCCCTTTGATGAGATCAATGGTGCCATGTTCAGTTCAAGGCCTAGGGAGTGTGCAGCAGGTGAGGCATGAGGACAAACAAGTAATAATTCAGAAAAATAGGAACACTGGGTAGCCCCATTCAGTGAGGTTTGTTTGCTGAGTGCTCTCAATGAGGGAGAGCTCTTGAGGAAGAAGTACACTTAAAGATTGTATCATAATGCAAATACAGAAAGGGTACTAATTAAGATTGAATATGTAACCATAATTTTGTAATATCCCAACTTCTGAACACTTGGTTTGGCAGCTTAAAGTGCTATTTAAGTTTGCCTGTTTCTTCTTTAGATCCTTATTAGTAGGGGGGATGGAGATAACAGGTCTCCAGGGTTGTCCTAGGAAAATCTTTTTCACTGCAAATTAATACACATAATTTGCAGGATGAGAAATGCTCGGCTCTTTCTGCTATTTTAATAATTGCTCTTTAAGGTATTTTGGTATTATTGGTGCACTGTAGCTCCTGCAGAAGAGGATGGAGACATTGTCAGTGCCTGCAGCAGTTCTGGGTTTCACCGGTTAGCACTTCTGCAAAATGTCTGCAAGTAAGATTTGGTAACTTCATCAATCTTACAATATCAAAGCTTCACTTTTCATATTTTTATATTTAACTTACATTTACAAATTACAGTACTCTGATTTTTTTGTCATAAACTTACCACAAATCCTGTGGGAAAATATGCTCTTTAGCTATGTAGTGGCAGTATTTTTATATGCTTTATTTGCTCTTGGAAGTTTGAAACTGCACTGTTGCATGAGAAGAAAATCCATCTCTGGTGGGAACTAGAAAAACCAACGGGTGCAGAGTGTATTGTGTGACAAAGTAGAGTGTGATGTTGTTGCTTTGTGCCTTTAAAATGCCAGCACCATTGCATGAGAGCAAACTGCAACAACAACAAAAAAACTTATTTAATATTTATTCAAAAGATGACACTAATGCTAGAATTTCTTTAATGTTTCCCATGTAAATATATGTGATGATTTAAACAAACTTTTAAATTTCCTTGAATGAGGTCCACAACAGTCTGTCTTAGCAAGAAGTGTAAAGGTTGGTCAAATAAATTCCTAAGCCAGGAACTGCTTCAAGGCTCCAGAGGTCAGAGGAGAAATGGCCTTTGGATGGTGGGAATACCCACGCTGCCTTTTCTGGGCAGTAGCTTCCTGTGTTGGCAGGTGAATTGACTACCTGAAGCCCCAGAAGAGAGAGAGATGTGGAGAGTGACAGTGGGAGATCTCTGGAGGGAGAGCAGGGAGTGAGAGTTGGGCTCCATGTTATTTTGGGGAAAAGTTTCTTGTTGCACCCATTTCTGTGGGATCCAGAGGCAACTGGTCTCCTCGTGGAGGTGCCCAAGTTATTTGCCTGAAATCTGTCCTTTAAATATGCCTGAGGTGCATAAATGCAAGGAAGAAGGTAAGAGCTGCTAGTAGCATTAGTTTCTGAAGCACTGCAGTTATTAAATGTCAGTGCTTTCATGGTACTGTTTAGTTTCTCTCTCAGAGGACAAGCTGGGTTAGGTACAAACACTGCTGGTCAGGTGAGGTGGTCATGGCCTGCCAAAGCATTTGAAAAACAACCACAAGATTTGGGCTAGCTTCTGGGCTATGTAATCTGAAAATACTTGTCTGTGATGAGAACCTTTTATTTTCACAGAATCATAGAATCTTAGGGGTTGGAAGGGGCCTTAAAAGACCATCCAGTCCAACCCCCTACCAGAGCAGGGTCACCTAGAGCACATCACACAGGAAGGCGTCCAGGCGGGTTTTGAATGTCTCCAGCGAAGGAGACTCCACAACCTCTCTGGGCAGCCTGTCCCAGTGCTCTGTCACTCTCACAGGAAAGAAGTTTTTTTTCTGATCTTTACGTGGAACCTCCTATGCTCCAGTTTGCATCCATTGCCCCTTGTCCTATCACTAGACATCACTGAAAATGCTATTGAAGTTATTTGCCTTCAGTCCTATGGCAAAGGAGAGCCAGAAGGAGGCAGGCAGGCAGTGTGGAGCTGTGGGCTCCACCTGAGTATAACCACCTTCCTACCATTCATATTACCCTTTTCGAAGGACGTGGACTGCTTTGATCCACTTACTTGGCTTCACAGACTGTTACTTCTGTTTAGTTCAAGCTTTGTTCTTGACAGGTAGAAGAAAGAAGGAACACTTACTCTGTCATAAGACCTTTTTTAAACTCCCATAAAAACAAAAATCCACAAATCTTCACAAGAAAAACCTCTTTTTTCTATGCAGTTTTATACCTTATTGTCAAGCTATTTAACAAGAGCCACACAAGCAGAGTACTGGACAGCTTTTAAATTGAAAACTTGACTCTTCCCAGTGTTCCCTTGCATCTAATGAGGAGCCAAACACAATTTAAGTAAGCTGGTGCTATTGTGGTGGTGTTTAACATTTGGCTATTGCACCGAGCTTTACGTAGGACTGGTTTATATAGTTGAAGTCTTGGGTGCATTCTCTGCTGTCTGTGGCCCTCAGCGAAGTGCTCCATGAAGGAACAAGACTAGAATTAGACTGTTTCTCTGCTTGCCTGAAGGGTGGGTTTGGTTCATCGTGGTTGGCAAGCACCTCAAATTGGAAATACGCGTGCATGAATAAATACTCTTGCTTCTGTCATGATGAATTATGGACATATTACAGAAATAATTATCTTCCCTTCATAAATCAGTCTGATAGTTAACTTTGGTTTGCTTACTAATTCACCATTCCTGCTAATCTTTCTTTGGTTTGGGTCAGATACTTAAACATAGGAGTAAATCACAGGTCTGAGCCAGAATACATTTTTTTTTGTTTTTATTTGTTTTGTTTCTGGGTAAGAAAAATTAGTCTAAAAACAAAACAGACGACTTCTGTGAGCAAATCTACAGTAACAGAATACCCGTAAAATGAGGTGTACTAGCTGTTCTGCTTTACCTTGTAGGCAGAATTTTGCATCATTTATTTAAAATAGTTATTACCATTATTTATAGATGGGCTGGCAAATTCAATGGATTTGTGAAGCTAGACACACTGAGAAGTAAAAAATAGGAGAAACAGGAAAGCCAAATATGCCAGAGGCTAAGCTCTAGGGCATGTGAAACAGTCAAATATATATGTATGTTGTAGACATGCTAGCAAATACGAGTGAAGTGCAAATCTTTTAAGGAGAGAGAATCAAGCCAGTTAGAAGGAAACTGTATTCCTGAACTGCTAGAAGAAATATGTTGCTAATTCATATTGTGACACAGCCATGAGGACTAGAAGCTGCATAATAAAACCAGGTACTTCTGAGATAGTGCCGGCACACTAGCTGCATGTTCTACAGCAGCATTTTTTAGCCATGTTCAACAGTGTGCTTGCTATCGCTCCTCCATTTGTTGAATTCAGGATGACCTTTGCATGAATAAAGTCAAATAGGATTAAGGCAGGAATTTTCAACAATGGGAAAGAGCAACAGATGTAGCCGACTTTGAACGTGGGAGGATTGTTGATGCATCGGTTGCCTAAAGGGAGTGTCTGTGCTGACAAAAAAAAGGGGGGAGAAAAAACAACAATTTCCTAAAAAATTAACCGCATAAAAGAAAAGTAAACGAATAGAAAACAACCCAAAGGAACAAAGTGATCCCAGTTTTTATTGAAGTCGAGCTGCATGCATGTTTTTTGACTCGCTGCCTCCTTAAAAATATTTTTTCTACTCTTTCAGAAGAACTATCTGTGACTATCACAATATGAGCTATCGGAGGGTTTTGTGTGGCATAACGTATTTTAGATTCTTGTTTTTTCTGAGTTATTTTAAAGTACATAAATATAGGGGAAAAGGAGATATTGTTTCACTGGAGAATCAGCCATCTGAATACAAAATCCAGATCCTGCTAATATTTTATTTTATTTATCCTATGCAGAAGCATATAGATGGATCTCAGATGCATACACTGCCAGCACTCTATATAGAGGTTGTTACAAAAAGGGGAATAAAAAGGTTGAAAGGAAGAACACTTTCTGATATATCTTGAGTTGTTTTATATTTTATGTGCCTGTTAGATACACTGAATTTGTTTTCATCTCAATAAAAAGAGACGTGCGTGTGCTTTTTCTTGGTAGATTTGAAGAAATATTTTTGTACTTTATAAGAGTAGTTACCTTTTAAAAATACAACCAATTATTTGAAACTCACTTGGTTTCATTACTGAAAAGAGCTATTTTGCAGTTTAATAGATAGAAGCATTAATCCCTAAATGATACTTCATAATTTGTAGTACTGAATAATGCACAAATTTTAAATATAGTTCATATGTGTAATTCAGACAAATCAACTTTGAAAAGCATGCATGGGAAAAGCTTTTAAACTGTGAATGAAATAATGTGCTCTCTAGCTCAGTGAAAGGGCTTTAAAGGAGCTAGCTAGAAACTCAAGTAGTTAATGAAATAATGTTATAAATTATATGAAAAATATTGGTGTGTTTAATATAAGTTGAACTGTAATATTTATGAGCTTGATTGAACACCCACTGATTAAATTTCTTCCTTACACTTTGAAGAGGGCTATGCTGTTGAGAGGGCAGTCTCTCTCTGTAGAAAAATCTTTTGGATCCAGAAGATGTAGCACAGTAAAACATCTTCTAATACAGCTTATATTACCTCTTCCCATACTCCTTTAGAGCAGAACTTGATGAAGCCAGCCATAGGTTACCCACTAGCTGATGACGTGCCACTGTAAACTTGTCTCCCATCCCCAAAAAAGGAGCCTTTCAACAGATATTCAGAACAAAATTAAACGTAATTTAAAAAAAAAAAAAAAAAAAAAAAGTTGTCAGCTGGGATTGAAGAACACAGCTTTAGGTGCTCAAGGCTTCATTAGAATTTTTTGTTACCTTAGTGAAATACTGCGATGTTTAATTTTGGGACTAGGTACAACTTCGTATGCATGCCTGACATCATTAGCACCAAGAGCACGTAACTCTGCTTTTGAAACTGAGTGGATTCGCGCACACCGTGGCTGCAGAAAGTAGCCTTTATTTTCCCAGGAGCTTACCGTAGGGACAGATACTAAGTTCACAAATGTGTACACAACTGATCGTACATAATGTAGATAATTGATGTGTACATTGATTGCACAATTGTATGAAAGGCTGTCATATTCACAACAGCAAAAACTTTGAAATACATTTTGAAATGAGTGTTGGATGATGACTATTAGACACCTGGCTTTTTGTAAACATTCATGAGACTTAATGCAGAGTCCTCCGAAGGCAACGAGAAGTTTAAGTCCTGTAGTTGCTCCTGAATTAAGTTCCTGGGCAGTAAAATCTTTTAAAGTTTCCATGGCTATGAACTGGAGCAGGTTAGAGCAGTTCCTTAGTTGTTTTTTATATCTTTGAAGGCTACAGTCTGTTTTTCTTTGGCGGATCAGCCAAAATCTCCATTGTCCCTTGCTTCATCAACACTTCTGAGACAAGGAACTGTAATCTTAAAGCCTTACAAGGGTCATGTTTCCTAGCTTGCTTCAGTGCAAATAGGTCTTTAAAATCCAACTCAGCTAATCAAGGTTTACAAGTATCCTAAAATGTTAAACCATCTGAAATACTTGTAAATATAAATAGTGTTATATATTTGTATTCTTCCTTTTTTGTCCTCTCCATTTTTTTTCTGATTAACTGTCTTGTATTTTATGTTTCTGGAGCACAAGGAAAGTAATTTTTACTTATAAAACAGATAGGTTGTGTTTTTATTGTTTCAAGTAGGTATATACAAACTCGTATCTTAGTATATTTGTTATTGTAAAAAGTATGGGGTTTTGTTATATAGAAAGTTATGTATTTTATATGTATGCCTCATGTTATGTAGAAAAGTACAAGATATATACCTTTCTATATAACAAATATACATTTATTGTCTGTATGCAAACCTTCTTAAAACTGAATTCAGATAGTAATTTCATACACATGGCTTAGTAGATCAGGTTTGAAGTGTTTTGTCCTAGAATCTGCTTAGTTACTCAGCTATATTCAGTAACACTGTGACCCCTTTTCATAAAGTTGCCAAAGTGCTCTCAAGAACTCTACTAAAACCTTAGTTTTTATTGCTTTAAAGCAGAGCCAAGAAGTTGATGCATTTCTAAAGTGCTCATATGGCATTCAGTATTATTGGTATGTAATCTGTCATGTTTTTCATTGACAGTGACGACTCCATAACATGACGTGACTTTGTCCTTTGTTTCGAGACATGGGTGTGTAGACCAGAACCCCATTAATAGGCTTAAGCATAAAATTATAGCAAACCAAATACTGTTTCAATCCTCAAATTCTTAAAAACATATGAATGTAATATTAACATGATTTTTTTTTAGAGGGGGGGGAAAAGCCCTGCTTTTGAGGAATTTTCAAAGAAGGCATTTTCTTTGCAAATGCATTTGACTGTTTTTACATTTATTTTGAGCAAGATATTAGGCTTTTACAAAAAATAATTGTTGGGGTTTGCTATTAAAGTTAGGTTTCACTTTAGCACAATGTTTTCTTGTATGTGCATACTTACTATTATTATTGTATAATAGTAAATATATAATAGTAGCATTATATATTACTATTATTATTACTATTCGTTATTGTTTCAAACATAGAGCCAGAATGTGACATAGATATGTGTAATAGGGAATAACCAGAAGATAATGCCAATGGCAGCTTCCAAGTTGCTGAAATGTTCTTCCGTGCAACACATAGGACATTAAATTATTTGCCTCAGAGCACTTTCATCTTTTTAGGAAGAATGTTTCTTTCCTGTTTTGGAAGAAGTCAGCACTGTAACTGGTCCCCAAACAAATGAAATAAATTGCTTTGGATTTTGGGTGTTGTGCATTATTTTTTGTGCACAGGTGACACGGAATTTGCTCACCATCATTTGTCTCACTTTCACTGTGTCTGAGATTATCACTTGACCAATATTTCATGCCCCATACAAGGAAACAGAGTAAAGAAAGTGAGTCAATACAGTGCATACTTTTGGGTATCTACTTCCTGACCAGTTTTTAGCAATTTCATATCCTTCACCTCCTGTGGCTCTTGGCAGGAGTGACAGGCTCTGTGTTGAGCTCTAGCCAGGTGATGTAAATACTGCTGCAAAAATGCACATCTGCTTGGGAACTACTTGAGAAGTAGATCAACATTTTTAAAAAATTATATTTTAAATGGGATATTTTAATACTTATTGAATACAAATTGAGTAAGAGGCGGGTCATATCCTCCCATGGTCTCATTTTCTGTTTCATCCTTTTCAGGTTAGAGGATTCTTTTACAAACTGATTGGTAACTTTGGCCATGAGCGGTAGGTTTAGATTCTGTAAGAATCTAAAGGGTGCTGAGGGAGCTGGCGGAGGTCATTGCTAGTCCACTCTCCATCATCTTCGGTAAGTCATGGGTAACAGGAGAGGTGCCTGAGGACTGGAGGACAGCAAATGTCACTCCAGTCTACAAGAAGGGCAAGAAGGAGGACCCGGGTAACTATAGACCGGTCAGCCTCACCTCCATCCCTGGAAAGGTGATAGAATCCTTGGCACTATCTCTAGACATATCAAGGACATGGGGGTCATCAAGACCAGTCAACATGGTTTTACCAAGGGTAAGTCATGTTTGACTAACCTCATAGCCTTCTCTGAGGAAATTACTAGGTGGATAGATGATGGTAGAGCGGTGGATGTGGTCTATCTTGATTTCAGTAAAGCATTTGACACCATCTCCCACAGCATCCTTGTAGATAAATTGATCAAGTATGGGTTTGATGATCAGGCAGTGAGGTGGATCAAGAACTGGTTGAAAGGAAGAAGTCAGAGAGTTGTAGTCAATGGGGCAGAATCTAGTTGGAGGCCTGTGACTAGTGGAGTCCCTCAGGGGTCGGTACTGGGACCGGTGTTGTTCAACATCTTCATCAACGACCTGGATGAGGGTACAGAATGTACCCTCAGCAAGTTTGCTGATGACACCAAGCTGGGAGGAGTGGCTGACACACCAGAAGGCTGTGCTGCCATTCAGTGAGACCTAGACAGGCTGGAAAGTTGGGCGGGGAAAAACCTGATGAAGTTCAACAAGGGCAAGTGTAGAGTTTTGCATTGGGGAAAGAAAAACGCCATGTACCAGTACAGGTTGGGGGCTGACCTGCTGGAGAGCAGTGTAGGAGAAAGGGACCTGGGGGTCCTGGTAGACAGGAGGATGACCATGTGCCAGCAATGTGCCCTTGTGGCTAAGAAGGCCAATGGCATCCTGGGGTGCATTAGAAAGGGTGTGGTTAGTAGGTCAAGAGAGGTTCTCCTCCCCCTCTAATCTGCATTGGTGAGGCCACATCTGGAATGTTGTGTCCAGTTCTGGGCCCCTCAGTTCAAGAAGGACAGGGAACTGCTTGAAAGAGTCCAGCACAGAGCCACAAAGATGATTAAGGGAGTGGAACATCTCCCTGATGAGGAAAGGCTGAGGGAGCTGGGTCTCTTTAGTTTGGAGAAAAGGAGACTGAGGGGTGACCTCATCAATGTTTATAAATACGTCAAGGGTGAGTGTCAAGAAGATGGAGTTAAGCTTTTTTCAGTGATGACCAGTGATAGGACAAGGAGTAATGGATACAAATTGGAGAACAGGAGGTTTAAGGTGAATATCAGAAAAAATTTTTTTACTGTGAGAGTGATGGAGCACTGGAACAGGCTGCCCAGAGAGGCTGTGGAGTCTTCTTTACTAGAGACATTCAAAACCCGCCTGGATGCCTTCCTGTGTGATGTACTCTAGGTGACCCTGCTCTGGCAGGGGGTTGGACTAGATGATCTTTCGAGGTCCCTTCCAACCCCTAGAATTCTATGATTTTAAGAATGTCCTATTTTGTAGTGAAGTTAGTTACAACTGTCTTTGCTTACTTCTGATTTAGAACATAAGATATCTCTGGAGTTTTCCGTTACGTGTGGGCAGGGAATAACATCCCCTAAAGCCAGTGTGGAGCATGTAGGTCAGACTTCTGCTTTGAAAAGTCCTCTAAACCCATCTCTACCAGCTGCAGAATAGGTTTTGGGAGACCAGTCTTGCTTACCTAAACTACTCTTTTGAGAGTCCAGTGCCCTCCTTTTCCCCATGCCAACTTGCAGGAAAGCTATGAATCAGTAGCAGCACTTACCCTGCCACAGTTTTATAAATAAGAGAAAATAAAAATAATTGCAAAATTACTTTTAAGTATTTACATATGGTAAAAAAAAAAAAAATACTGTGAATGTAACTCATTGAGAAACTACACTATGGCTTAAATATATAGTGTGCATGCTACTTACCAACTCATCATTCTCCCACTAGTGCTTCTGAATAGTCTGTAAATGTTATTGCAACCGTAAGCAAAACTCCTTGCCTATGCAACCCTAAAGGTTGTATCTTAGTCAAGTGATGTCACTGTACTCGTTTCCTAGTCATGTCATGGGTTATGCTTCTGCTGGAAAGTGTTGCCCAGCACTCTGCAAAACTCATGTTTTTAAGATGACAGATCCTGCAGATAATTTTGAATAATTTTTGGAAGCTCATCTAACTAAAGAACAATACACAGTGTTAGAACAAATTTTGTAGATTCCACTGGAAGCCTTTTTAGAGCAGTATCAACAAACTATTAAAGATGTTGGCTTTTATACATTTATCAAAGTTTAGGAATTACAGCTAGTCTGACATGTTACCAGAGCTCTCCCTTACGTACACTTTCTCTTTTCTTTATTCTCTCCATTTCAAAGATTGTCGTAATCATTTAATCTCTTGTTATGCAATTAGATATGTTGCTACACATTTATTAGGAAACTTACTGTCAAACTAGTAGTAATGCTCTAATTTACACTTCCCAAAGCATCGAAATTCTTGTGTAGGAATGAGGGCTCCCTTTTTCCTCCTTCACCTATCCTGAGGTGCTTGTGCAGTGAAAAGTATTGCAGGAGGCTGAGATGTGTGAATGATAAGTGCTGTACACGTTGCAACACCTGGACGTGATCAGGCTTGTTGAAGATGATGTACAAGGCTGGAGCCTGAGTTTTCTGCATTTGTACTGGCTGAAACTTTTCTTCCTGTAGCTCCTTGGGGTCGTCTGATAAATCTCATCCCTCAACCCAAGGGAAGAGTGATCAATACCTTACCCCACAGTTTCTTCTAATAGCACTGATACTGCTGGTTGGAAGATGGAAGTCTTCTGATGTAGTCTTTCTGTTTAGGTGTCTCCTAGTTCTGTCTACAGACAAATATTTGGAATCATAAACAGCTCACACCAGAAGCACGTTAAGTGTTGCATCATCTTGGGACCAATTGAGAGCCTTTCTTTGAAGAGTGCTTAATTTTATTTTACCCAACCATGTATATTACGTCCAAAGGACACATAAAAATTTAACACTTCCTTCCATTTATACCTGTCAGCTCAAAGGCATAATGTCTCTTACTGATTTTCATCCATTGTATAGTAATGTAATAGGGATCCAGTGATGTTGCCTGCCTTGTCACTATGGAGTTAGTGACATTTAATGCATGGATTAAATGACCTGAATAGTGTTGAAAGACCAGTGAATAATAAATCCATATCTCTGATAGTGCTTTAGAAATACCAACTCTAAACAATCAGAAGCCCCTATAGAGTTGTCTGTTCAGTAAAACCTATCACAGTATTATCTGTATGCAACACTCATGAGTATTATGCTCATATTTAATAGTACATGCTAAAAACCCTTTCAAGTTCTTCATGTTGTGGCAGTACTTTTTCTTCTCTTGGCTTCTTGGAATATTTTCCCTATTTTAATGATCTGCAAACTTTGTTCCTTGAAGTAAAAATTGGACTTTGTCTTAAACTTTTAATATCGCTGTATTTAGTATATATATATATTTTATGTATTTGACAAAATTGTTTTTACTTTAGGGAATTTAAGCCAGAAAAATAAAAATTGCTGAACAAATTTTGTAGGGCCAAATGTTAAGCTAATTTTTTTTAATGCTGATGTAAATACTATATTGTAATAAGGAAAAAAAAAAAAAGCTATCTCTGTGGACAACATGCTAATATTTAATTGAAAAAATCTGTGAAGTAGATCCTGGGGATCATTCAGAAGCTTTGCACCTGTAAGAAATGAAACACGGAAGAACTGACTGCTGTGTGTTGCTGTAACACCCCTAGAACATGGCTAACGCCCAATTACTGCATGCTTAGACTTGGATGGTAATTACAATTGAGCTGTAAAATATTTTGACAGTTTCCAACTGTTGTGTGGTTATTAGCCAGGCATCATATGGGAATGAAGTACACTGATTTGATTAGTTTTATATCACAATCTGCTTAAATAAGGACTTTCAAAATAAGTGTGTAATGTAAAGTGTTAATCAAAGGCTGTATTTATTTATTAGCAGCCTTTCTTGACTTCTGCAGGAGAGAATTTTGCTTTCTGAAAGACTTTGATTTCTCAAATGAGACTTGCCATACCTTTATGCTTCAGCTTTTCATTTACAAGCTTTTACTTGTTGAGTGCTACAAGCATAACCTCACCAATTTTAATTTGTAGCATGAAAATTGTGTGTTTTTTTCAAGGGGATAGATTTGCTAGTGTTGAAGCTAGAAAAGCTTGTGGTAATTACATACTATAAAACAAAAAGGATATTTTCATTTAACATGTATTTCTTCTTTTAGCGCACAAGTCCTAGTAATTAGCAAATTTGAATAGTGAAGGAATTCCTGGAAAAATATGTTGGCACTTAAATTGCTGTTACTTTGACATGTATTTTTATTTTGAAATAAAACTAATAAAGCGAAAATAATCCAACTACATGCAAATGAAGCTCCAGATTGTGCCAGTCTTCTTATGTTCATTAAGCTACTGAATCCTTGAGTAGTGGCTGTTATTCCATGGGGGCTATTCACAGACTAAGGTACTATTCAGTGAGGTAAAGATAGCAATCTACCTTCACACTGCTTAAATAATGCTTGTTTGGTTGGGCAACTCAAACAAGAATGTTCAGGTCTGCCATTTCTTATTTTTTTCGCTTGCTGTATTTAATGATACCTTTTGGCTTTATATGTTGTTTATGAATGGTGTTTGTGAGTGAAGCGTTCTGTTTCTGGTGTAGAAGAATTTTTCAAGTGTTATCACCTTGTTTTTTTCTTAAAAACGAAACCAAAACAAACAAAACCAAAACCAAACAAAAAACAACCCTAAAGTTGTTCTTGTTTCCCAGTTTACTCTGCTTGTGACATCTCTGCTGTGACTGAGAGCTGGATCCAGCTGTCTTGGCTTACATCTTACTGCTTGCTTTGAGACCTAATTTTACCCAACTGTAATCAGGTGGTTTCTTTTGCTGACGCTTATCATGGATTTGACCTGAACTCTTGCCTTGCAGATGAAATAGTCTTTCTAATGTAACATAGATTTTAAAGTGTCTTTGTGACTTTCTGCAGAGATGTGCTGGATGGGAGGAAGCCTTCCTCTCTGGTAGTGTTCATGAGGAGCAGTTGGAATGGTGGGAGTGTACTTCTTCAATAGCTAGTCTCCTAAACAACTAAAAGATAACTAAAAGACATGATCTGTACAGTTGTTAATTTGAAGAATTGTATTAGCAATGTTATTGAACTCTATGTGTGTTGAGATAACTATGTGCTGTTGTTATAAAGGAAAAAGCAAAATGTATTGTACTTTTCAAGGAAATCTGATTAACAACAGGTGAATACATGTATGAGTTGCTTATGAAACAAAAAATATTGGGACCCCAACCCCAAGCTTAACTTTTAAAATGGGAAGTTGGGTTTTTTTAGTGGATGATGTGATCTGAGATGCCAGTGTGAGGTGAGCTCTTTGAGACTTCTGCTCTCTGCCAGCAGCAGCCTGTGCCAACTGTGTCCTTCCCCTGTAAGACCTAGAGTTTAAGAAACACAGAGAATGTAGGTCTGAAACTCATCTTAAAAGATTGCTTGGTGCTTCTACTTGCCCAAAGACAAGTTCAGCATTACAAAATAAAAGATTTCTTCAACCTGTTGTTAAAGACCTCCAATGATGAAGCATCTTTGGCTTTCCGAGGCTGTGTGTTTCATTACACTGTCTTACAAACTCCTTCTTCTAATGTCTGACCTGTTGCAATTTAAGCCTGTAACTTCATTTTGGTAAATGCTGGTGTGAGGGATAAAAGGTTTTCTTTCTTCAGAATTTTGCATGCTTGAAGACTTACCATGTTTCTTTCCTTTATAATTTTTTTCTAAACTTAAATGACCTAGATTTGGACCAGCTTTCTTCATGGTTTATTTTTTAACCTGATTTTCTTTGGGCTGATCTTTCTTACACTGCGTCACACAAAACTGCACATAAAAATTCTGCTGTGGCTTTCTTGATGCTGATTGGGGTGGGAGAGGCAGTACATGTCTTGCAAGCTTTATTCCTGTCTGTACATCTCAGTATGATGTTTGTCTTTTTCACAACAACCTGATGTTGTTGACTTAGGTTCAGCTTGCATAGACTGTTTCCCCCACATCCTTTTGTGAAGAGCTGTTACCTAACCAGTTCTTCCTCATCCTGCATTTATGTAAATGATTGCTCCTTCCAATGTTGTGCATGTGCCTATTGAATTTCATGCTGTTTTCTTCAGACCTTTTCTCCTTTTTATATGATTGGAGTTCTGTTGCATTTGATGCCCATCCCAGCTTCATGTCTAGTGTGTGACCCACCTTTCTAATTCAGACTTTCAATGCAGAACCCAGGAAAGATGCTTGCAGAGCACAAGAATAATTTAAAACTAGTCTTGGATATAGTTTTCTAGTCTGTTTTGCACCTATGGTATGTGAGTCTCATTGTTTTCTGTGCTTCCTTGTGGGTGCATCTTGGGAGACAATAGAGAGCTTATCTACAATCATACTATGTTATCTGCTGATTTCCCCCTCCCCTGCCTGCTTCCCTCTTACAGAAGGAACTTGGATTGGGGGTCATGATTTGTTGATGACAAATTAATTTTTGTTGCTTGTTGCCTTTTTAACTTTCACATGCTTCTTAAAGCAACTTAATTGTCTTTTCCACCTCTTTTTCATTAGCTTGCCTGCATTATCCTGATTTGTCTTTTTTTATGCTTTTAAAGACTGGAAGGGAATGTAATCTTTTCCCATTCTTCTAATATCTCACCTATCTTCAAATTTTTAAACTGACCATTCATTTTGGAAGTTGTTACATATTGGCTCTTCCAGTATTGTAGGATTACATTAAATGTGTTCAGCTGAAATCTGACCTTTTTATGGCTGATATTAGTAATGCTAATCTCCAACTTGGGTCTGACTTGTAGAATAAAGACAGATGAAGAAAAAAGAAAGGTATTAAGCATTTAAGATGTCTCCCTATCATCTATGCATAGCTCCTCCTTACCACTGAGCAATGAAGCAGTATTTTTATAAATCTCCACCTGTGACTGTTTGCATAGAATGACCTGCTGATGCAGTAGTTTATCAAGGCTAAAGCTTGCTTGTTTCCATTAAAATCTTGTTTAACTATAACTATTCTAAGTAGCTTTCTTGAGAATAGCCATCTTTATGCCTGGTGTAAAGTCATGCACACCAGCACCTCACGCAGGATTGTACAATGTGCTTGCTTTATTTCCACCCTCAGTTAAGAGGTGTACTCTGGCCTTCAGAGGCACTGCATAGGTTCTGCCATCAAGACCCATCACACACAGAGATTTATTTCCTTTGTTAGTGCAATACCTGCACAAATCTAGCATGTGTATTCTGTTCTCAAGTATTTAAAACAAATATTTCTCATAGGCAAGACTAATACTTCCAAAAATCTGCCTATGGCTGTGCAATAATAGAAATTATGCAGTAGATTTACAAAAGAGGTATCTATAAAGTTCTATGTAGCAATGTCACCTTAATGATACAACATCAGAAGATTGCCTGAAAAAAACAACATCTGTTGAAACGTTCAGCAGAGTGGGAGAATGACTTGCGTTTATTTAATGTCTAATGTCAAAAGCAATTCCTGCAAAAAGCAACAAGAGTTCACGGGTTTTAGGAAGAATTGGCAGTGACTCTCATTTTTAGTTTGTCTTGTGCTTTCTTTTAGAAGAGATTCTCGTGACCTTTTCTGACAAGCTCTAACACTTCCATTGTTTGCTGCAGGCCTTTGAAATGTGGCAGAGATAGCCTTGGGCCCAGGGAGGTGCGTTTTGCTAGTTCAGTTCACATTTAACAAAGTTAAAAGCTTTGAAAATTGCTATTCCTCATCTGTGGTTTAAATTGCTTAATTCTGGCAACCTGCCCAAAACCCTGAACGTTCCTGTCGTGGCAGAAAGCCAGGGATTGTGAACTGGCAGCATCCTGGTAGCTTGTCTGGCCTTACAGTGCAGATTACACAGGAGCAGAGGCTTCAGCCCATGTGCCACCAAGGCAACCTAGAGAAAGGAAGGTGGACACAAGGAAATTGCCTGTCTTCTGAGAGCAGAAAAATGAGGCCCCATGCCTGCATGTGACCACTTCATACTGTTACTTTACAAATGCATGTAATCATCAGAGAATGAGCTCAGTGTTCTACTCTGCTTAATGGTGTGAATTATATGTATTTTCCAGTGTTTTTTTTTAAATTGAAGACATGTCGCTCGAGACAAAGATTATGCAACTTCAGAAGCTAGATGAGCCTCAGCCAACCCTTTTATAATAGTTGAGAAGGAGCTCGCTAAGACCTTCTTTTTCATGGCTGTACTGACCATCAGGTGAAATTACTTGCACATAAATAACCAGTTCATAAAGTTGTTTCAGATTTGCTTCTCCTTTACCATCTTGTTAACATAATTTTCTCCTTGCAATTAGCTAATAAATTTAGGGTTTCTCGACCTGGTGAAGTAGCTACCCTCGCTCCTGTGTGGTACTGTTGTTCTCTCCTAAGAACATCCACAGGGGGAGGTAGTAATCTTGAAATAAAGTGTCTTGTTCTTAATTAATTCCCATGAGCAGACAGGCTCTGTGTCCTGTTGCCCAAGTGAGGAGTTTGTCTAGTAGTTGGTGTGTTGTGGCTTGTGGTTCTGAAGGTTTATTTAAAGTTCAATTGCTGAATACTTGGTGTTTTCTGTCCTTTTGATTCCCAGCAATGAAAACCAAACCAAAACTAAAAGGCTATTCTAAGAAAAAGTTACTTTGTTATTGGACAAAGTAAAAACCGAAAGGAGCCTAGCAGATGATTACAAAAATTACAAAATTTAGTACTTAGCAGTTATGAATGGCCAGATTTAAGGTAGCCTCCATTATTCTGACCTCTCCCCTCTTAGTGCACTGTATGCCAGCAGGTTTTATACATGTACACATTTCAACCATATGACTACCTACCATGGTTTACTGCTGATACACTTCCTCAGTACTCAGAGCAAAAGTAACCAGATCCTGTAATAGAAGAGGCAGCTGTCTGCATGGCTGCCATTTTATTTTTTCATAGGAGTTGGAAGGTGTTTAATGAAGCACAGTCTCTTTGTTATGCGGGGTGAATGCCACAGAGAGCCTGGACAGAGCTCGTGACATAGAACTGGTGTGAGAGAGCACGCTGTCAATTGTTTGAAGCTACAAATTCTGTGCTCCTGTCTTCAGGGTAGTGAGGTCTTTAACTCCATCTTAACTTATCCAAGGCTGGAAGATGTTTTCTTGTTGTTCTGAGCACTTCCATCTGCCCCCAGAGTCAAGAGGAGTTTGACAGCTTTGGTGGGATGCTGTTGGTATGTGCACTAGATTGATGTTAGGTAGCATTTTTGAGTTCTTGTGGTAATTGATTCACTTACTGGCTTAGGCAAGTTATTTAATTCTGTTTCCCTCTTTGTGAAATACCAATTGTGAGTCTCTTTAGCATGCCAATGTATTAATTAACCCCTTGTGGATACCCTAATATTGTGTGATGGCTATCATGCTGAAGATCATGGCAAAGTTGAAATGTTGTGTTTGACGGAGCATTTGCATCATACTGCTTAAATGAAGCAGTGTCGTACACTGTTGATGAAAAGTGATGGGCAACATTTTTTTGTCTTGAGCAGCGAGATAGGCACAGTGTGAGAAGAAATGAATAGTGATTATTAAAATTAAAAAACAAAACAACAACAACAAAAGCAAAAACAAAAGAATAACGTTACTATGTTTGTTTTTGGGATCAGACAAGTGAAAGTTTTCTGGATGAAATTAACTCAAGCACAAGGGGCTTGTTAAACCTTATAGGCTGGAACCAGAAGTGACAGCAAGTTGAAGGACAACCATTGTGTATATGATTCAGCCATGTACAGAATAAAATATGTAAGTTTAGACATGGGTCAGCGAGGGAGGATGGCAATCAGTAGAAGCTCTGGTTGTCTAGGAGAGGGAATACAGTAATGGGGTCTTGCAGTGTATGTGCTTCTTGATAGCAGGTGTTATCTTCATCAGTTCTCCCTTGGGTCCAAAGTATTCAATTAAACTCAGCATCATACAGCTTATGACATGGGACCACGTTGTCTGTCTGCCTGCAGCTAATAAAGTCAAAACATATTGAAAGCACAGGGTGGATTAAACCTTGCAGTAAACCGTTCTGTTCCCCAGCATGTCACTCGTCTCCACAGTGCTGCGACAAAGTGCCTTTTTGCAAATGGGCATGATTTGAAAAGCTGCAGAGGAGGAAAGCAGAATATCCAGACAGCTTTGCTTGCTTTCTTCTTCATCCCGGATTGAGATGGTCTGCTATACTTTTTGTTTAGAAAGTTATCCTGGCGTTTTAGGTAGCATGCACATACTCTAGCTGCTTTCCTTTTTCTTTCCAGGCAAATGGTTTGGAAACGCTCTTTCCAGCCTCATAGGCACCAAACTATGTAACAGGCATCATGTCTGCTTGGGCAGACATCGGTGCATTAAGCCTGTGATTGAACATGGATTAGTTTGGTTGTGTCAAAATTAAGTCTGTAAAATGATAAACAATAGGAGCATATGTCTAAGCCTTCTAAGAAGTTTATATTTTGTTGCAAATCCACATTAGCTGTAGGCATGATCAGAAGAACAAAGAAGGTGAAGTTTAAAGAGGAAGTGTGTTCTTGATGGTCAGGTAGTGAAGTGGATCATGAACTGGTTGAAAGGAAGAAGTCAGAGAGTTGTGGTCAATGGGACAAAATCTAGTTGGAGGCCTGTGACTAGTGGAGTCCCTCAGGGGTCGGTACTGGGACCGGTGTTGTTCAATATTTTCATCAACGACCTGGATGAGGGAACAGAGTGTGCCCTCAGCAAGTTTGCTGATGACACCAAGCTGGGAGGAGTGGCTGACACACCAGAAGGCTGTGCTGCCATTCAGAGAGACCTAGACAGGCTGGAGACTTGGGCGGGGAGAAACTTGATGAAATTCAACAAGGGCAAGTGTGGAGTCTTGCATTTGGGGAAGAACAACACCATGTACCAGTACAGGTTGGGGGCTGACCTGCTGGAGAGCAGTGTAGGAGAAAGGGACCTGGGGGTCCTGGTGGACAGGAGGATGACCATGAGCCAGCAATGTGCCCTTGTGGCCAAGAAGGCCAATGGCATCCTGGGGTGCATTAGAAAGGGTGTGGTTAGTAGGTCAAGAGAGGTTCTCCTACCCCTCTCTTCTGCCTTGGTGAGGCCACATCTGGAATGTTGTGTCCAGTTCTGGGCCCCTCAGTTCAAGAAGGACAGGGAACTGCTTGAAAGAGTCCAGTGCAGAGCCATAAAGATGATTAAGGGAGTGGAACACCTCCCTGATGAGGAAAGGCTGAGGGAGCTGGGTCTCTAGCTTGGAGAAGAGGAGACTGAGGGGCAACCTCATCAATGTTGACAAATATGTTAAGGGTGAGTGTCAGGACGATGGAGCCAGGCTTTTTTCAGTGATGTCCAGTGATAGGACAAGGGGCAATAGGTGCAAACTGGAGCATAGGAGGTTCCATGTAAACATCAGAAAAAACTTCTTTCCTGTGAGAGTGACAGAGCACTGGAACAGGCTGCCCAGAGAGGCTGTGGAGTCTCCTTCGCTGGAGACATTCAAAACCCGCCTGGACACGTTCCTGTGTGATGTACTCTAGGTGACTCTGCTCTGGCAGGGGGGTTGGACTAGATGATCTTTCGAGGTCCCTTCCAACCCCTAAGATTCTGTGAAAGGTGTCTGATGCTTGAAAAACCTGGATGTTATATACTTGCTATTAAACCTACGTAGGAAACCAATTAAACAAATCATAGAATCATAGAATCCTAGGGGTTGGAAGGGACCTCGAAAGATCATCTAGTCCAACCCCCCTGCCAGAGCAGAGTCACCTAGAGTACATCACACAGGAACGTGTCCAGGCGGGTTTTGAATGTCTCCAGCGAAGGAGACTCCACAGCCTCTCTGGGCAGCCTGTTCCAGTGCTCTGTCACTCTCACAGTAAAAAAAAATTTTCTGATATTCACCTTAAACCTCCTATGCTCCAATTTGTATCCATTACTCCTTGTCCTATCACTGGTCATCACTGAAAAAAGCTTAACTCCATCTTCTTGACACTCACCCTTTACATATTTATAAACACTGATGAGGTCACCCCTCAGTCTCCTTTTCTCCAAACTAAAGAGATCCAGCTCTCTCAGCCTTTCCTCATCTATAACTTGTTCCAGGCAGCCGGTTTTCAATATTTTCTTAATTTATGGATGGCATTGACTAGAGACATTTTGAGTAATCATACAACATGCCATGCAAACAGAGCACCAAATTTAAAGTACATACTCATAAACTGTTAAGTTTGTGTATCAGAGTAACAGGATAGCAGGACTCCTAGCATTTCTTTGCAGGAAAAGTGTATTTACTAATACTTCCATTTACCTTCCTTTGCAGAAACAACTCTAATGCCACTTGTATTTTGTTGTGTCAGTGAAGCCATCATAATGTTAGGGTGACCTGCTACTTAAAGAATAACTAATTAGCCTAAATAAAGAACATCTCAGTGCAGCTGGATCATGAGGATCTTCTTTGGAATAAAACAGAAAGCAGTTTTATTTTATCTTTGCAGACTCAATTTTCGTATTCTATTTTAGTCCTGATACAAGTTAAAATTCAGCTTTAGACTTATGCCAGACTGTTCCACAACTCAGAATAAACAAAATTGAATGTATGTTGGACATGTACAGACCTTGCCAAAGTTATAAATTCTATCAAAGGAGCCATGTTCAATTTAGAATACTCCCAGGCTAAGCAATTCCTATGGGTAGAGCCTTGTGTTGTTTAAAAAATTCTAGAGTATCATCTTGATAAAATTATCTCTTTGACTGAAACATATTGGGATGTCTTCCTTACGTTGCATCTTTTTATCACTTTTCAGACCACTCAGTTCAGCTGAGTTCCCCAAAACTTTTCTTCATCCAGTCACATGCTGCACCATTTTGTCTCACCTAGCTGCGTGTTACTTTCTTTTATCTTATATTGCATTTTTATGGTTTCACAATTTTCAGTGAGCCTAGACAGTAGTTTTTATAGGGGTAAGGGAAAATCCCTTTTATTTTTTGCAGTCAAATAAGTAAGAAACTGTTGCCTGTACTTGCTTCTCGAGAAACGTAACTTGTTTGGTGGTTTTTTGTAGGTCTTCCCTATTCTGACTTTCAGCCCTATCTCAGTCTCAGCTTTCTCTCCTCCTGCAGTTAATTACCATGGCTAGGTTCTCTCAACTCCTTTCCTCTCTGGGGAGTTGTGTTAATGAATATAGAACTCAAACCACGTTAAGTCTTCCACCCAGATTCCCACAGCTGTTTGGTACTATTTTTTTCCTACTCCTCTCAGCATCTTTCTCTTCCAGCCTTCAACACTACCTCTTGCTCTGTTCAAACTCCTTAACCCTCATGCAACCTGTCAACAAGCTCTTGAGTGTTGATCTGATTGAGCTCCTACAAACTTCATTTTGGGAACTTCATGTCTCATACAAGGTCTTGATTCACAGCCCTGCATTCCCATCACAGTTCCTGGCTTGATTTTCTTCTCCTGAGCATTGGCCTATGTGTGACATGCAGCTGAACTTCCACTTTGCAAATCACCAGTGCACCTGGTGCTGTGTTCTTCAGAGCAGCAAAGCAATTATTTAATTATTTTGAAATGTAGGGATGCAGTCTAATGTTTAAAGCTATTGTCCTCTTCTCAGCATAATGTTCTGATGGGATAATATCCCAAGAGGAAAAGTGTGTGTAGTGTAATTGTATTAATTAACATGTTCAGAACGTGTAAAAGAAGAAGAAAATAAAGAGACTTCACTGCTTCTGTTGACTGTGAAACCAAGATATCCTGAAGCTAGTGCTGACTGCAGCTGATAAATCCACCCACATGATGCTGCATCTAGATCTGAGCTAGCATGTGAGGGACCAGCTCTAGAACATCTGCACTTGCCATGCAGTTAATCCACGACTGGATAAAAATGAGTTGCATTAGATTCAGTAGCCTATTCATCGGCTAGTAGATAGAGCAACCTGCTGTGGATATTTTATGCTTTTTATTGGCATTCCCAAATGAATTCTCATGGACTGTGGCTTTTGAACTCAAAAAGCCAAGTTATGACTATCATGTGGTTTAGAAGAGTTGTGTAGTCAGTGCTTAAAAGAATTATGTAAGACAAAGCTAATTAAATTTTCATTTCATATAATGAGTTCCTACCAATCTTGTAGAGCAAATATATATTAGGAAAATGTTTTGTTTTCATTTTTTTTTAAATTAAAATTAACCTTTGTTAACCCTTCTGAAGGGATATTAAGTGCTCATGCAAAATTCTGCCATTACTCATGTATCTCCAGTGTGTCTTGAGTTGAATGTTTTTATCATAGATTAAATAACTAAAGCTTTTACTCAGATGGTGAGTAAGGGCATAACATTATCATTATATTAACTTCACCTTTATCCACAAAACATGGAGTACTAACTCTGGAAAGAAAGCCTTATATGATTTCTGCTTTGTCAGCTAGAAAAGACAAAGCTGCGTAAATGCATTAAGCACATCCTAGATCTTGCATATTCTGCATTAAATATTTGTAGAAAATCTAAAGTAAATGGAAGGACAAACATGGGGGGAAAGCCCCAACTTCAGCATAGCTTTTCAAGTAGTTGTAGTCTGGATTTTTTTAAATGGGTAATTTGTAAAGGAAAGCAAAATTCTGCTAAATTTATTTATTTGATAGCTTTGGATGTCCTTTTGTAAGATCTAGTTTTTAAATCAGTTACATCTTCAGGTTGTTAGATGTGTAATTAAGGCATTTGAATTGTACTATTGCCTAAGGCCATTTCAGAGTTAACCAGAACCTATTTAGGTGGTGAATGGAAGTTTTAACATTTCTGTAGAGTTTCAGCAAAGTGTATTAAGACTTTATAGTTGATAGCAGGAAGGTTGGAACTTGATGATCTTTAAGGTCCCTTCCAACCTTAAACATTCTATGATTCTATGGTTTGAAGAAGTAGCTCTGTGCTTTAAAAATTATTAAAAATATATTTTTCCCACACCTCCAAAATGCTATTTTAATTCTTTTCTCTCAGCAGTGTAATTGCCATATAGATATAATTTAGATAGCAAATATATTTGAAGTAATATAGTACCTTAAATTTGGAGTCAATGGTTAGATCTAAAAAAGATCTAAAAAAAACAGGCAAAAAACTTTATCTTAGTTATATCACTCTGAATTTGGAGTAACTCTCTGGCAGCTCCTAAGCAATACTTGTTTCTTTCATTAAAATCTCATACAGGGTTAAGAAAGTTTATAATTTCTGCTTGTTCTTCCCGGTTTTGTATATATCTGTTAAGATTTTAATTCAGTGTATTTAGGGCCATTTGTCTCATAGTTAACAAATTTGTTCGTGTTGATTTGAATCATTGACAGGATTCAAAACAAAACAAAACAAAAAGGCCTTTTAAACAAGCTGTTTTGTAAATGATATGGTACTTAAAATATCTCAGCAAGGTATATACATTTTGCACTTTCTAAGTGAGTTGGCAGGACTTCTATCTGATGATGAGGTAGGTATGTTTATTAAACACTTTTTAGGGCTGACTGTCACGGTAAATGAAAAATTACTTTTCTAGTTCTGTAGGTTTTCTTCCCCAGAAGCAGTGAAAACATAAATCAGTTGGTAACGAGCAGCTAATTGCTTAGCACTGCCATACTTTAGTCAAGTGGGGGCATCGTTGGTCTTTCACAAATAGGCAACATGGCCAAAAGGATTTATTTCTTAAACGTAAGTGGTCGTGATACAGTAAATTACTGGGCCTATTTTTGTCTTAATTTGGGAACGCTTTAGGTGTATGGTGCATAAACAGCATGTTTGTTGTGTGTATATGCATTTGATTATATTACATTGAAAAAATAAGTGGGCTCAGTTCTCACCCTGTAATTCAGACTTTTGATTGAAGTCAGTCAAAATCTAGCTGTTTAATTACATATAAGAAGTTTTTAAAGTGTCCATATTTTTGTGGTGAAATGCGTGCATATTTCTTGAAAGTGCAGGCTGCAATCAGTAAATTCTCAGCTGAATTTGAGCAATAGCAGGCAGCCTGACAAATGCCAAAAATATTTTGTTCCATTTTAATTCTTGTTTTTTGCCAACAAAAATGTTACTGAAAGTGTCGAAGTACCCTTTTGGGAAATGGTAATTAGTAGTTAACGATACCTGTTAGAAACCACCCTCTGACAACGATTTACAGCCAAAATTCCCTTTCCACTTAGAACTAAAGCCTGGAAGAGGAAGCTTCTTTGGGTATGCTTGGAAGTGACTGTTTAGAAACACGGTGCTGTAATTACCTTCATGCAATCATGTGCTTGAACAGGGAGAGTGCAGCCTAAAACTGTTCACTGGAGCTTATACCAGTTGAATGCATTAATCGGAGGTTGCAGACGCGGCGACTTTGATCCCCATGTCGCAATGGAAGATCGCAAGTCGTCGTAAATTCTGCTCCCGCTACGTCTGGCTTTTGATCTCGTCGCAGTGTTATCTTCATTAAAAACGAAAGGGCTTGTGGGGATGCTTTTCCATGGATACATTTTGGGAAATCTTTTCAAGGGTGTGTATGTCGGGCTGTGGAGGACTATGCCCTAAATATTTAAGCTGAGTGTTTGCACTGGTACAATTCTTGGCCTGTTCCGTGTAGATCTGGAATCCTGTGTATCTGCATCCTTTGGAGACAAATGCCAAGGGCGATGACTGGAGATAATAACTTGAGATTTGTGTCTTTTGCAAGTTACAGTCATTGTAAACTGACAGCTGTGAAGGACCTAAACTCACATCAAAGGATACAGATCATCTGGTTAGGTCAATTAATGTTAATTCTCGTCTTCCACTAAATTCTTTTATCATCTTCTCTTTTTTTTCTTTTTTTATTCTTTTTTTTTTTTTGCAGCCAAGCCCAATACCAAGTCCTGTCTTGGGGAGAAAGCCAAATGCTAGTCAGTCACTACTTGTGTGGTGCAAAGAAGTTACAAAAAACTATAGGGGAGTGAAAATCACCAATTTTACTACATCGTGGAGAAACGGTTTATCCTTTTGTGCAATATTACATCACTTTAGACCAGACCTAATGTAAGTTGTATACTCTTTACCTGCATAAACTAACTCTCATAGAAGTATGTAACATTTAAGTTTAGATAAAATCAAATCCCTGTTTGTTTCCATTTTCTTTCAAGCAGGGAACCATCCTTTCTGAGACAACAGGCTATGAATGCTCAAACTTTATGATCTCTTTACTTTCCCTTGTTGCATAAAAAATTGTTGCTCCCTTCTCTGTGATCTGTTTTTCTTCTTCTTGACCTTATACAAAGAGCTGACTTCAAGATTATTACGAAAATATTTCTGATGTTGAAATGAGATGAGAGGAATAAGCTCTTTGTACACTGACAAGGACAGATTACCTCCTGGTAAATTTGGTTGTCAAGGCTGGGTTCTAGTCCCTGCCTTAACTTCTTTTTAGATGGAAAGCTTCAGGCAATGAAATATGTAATCGGTGTGTATTTATTTATTTATTTATTTATTCCTTTAATTTTCCACACTATTAGTTTTGTTGATTGAATTGCTGTGAAATTGCTAGTTACTGTATGATATTATTGTATGTCAAATTTTTAGATTCAGTTTGTTTTAAAACTGCTGCTTTTATCAAATACTGTACATACCCACTGTGCCATTTTCCCCCTCAGTGACTACAAGTCCCTGAATCCTCAAGATATTAAAGAGAACAACAAAAAGGTAAGAACTGCCAGGGAAAAAAAAAAAAAAAGAAAAAGAAAAAAAAATACACAGCTTCTATTTTGGCTTCACTGCAGGTTTTTATTAATTTTGGGAAAGAGCAGTTGTTTTGTAAGGTCATAACTGCAGCTCACAGAAGGTATTCAGCCTCCTGTGGTTCAAATCAGATGCATTATTGACTCTGGTTTCTCATGGTCTTTAGCATTCACAACAGCGCAAGGCTGGCATTAGGGTTTAATATTTGTATGGCCTACATTAACTGGGAAAGCAGAGGAAAAGGCTGGCCAGCCTTCTGTGATCACTCCTGATTTTTTCAATCAGCCACGTAATTAAAAAAAAAAACAACAACAAAACATAACTGCTCTTGGATTGTCTGCAAGACTTCCTTTTCTGTTGCTTTAATGGAACTCCATGCTTCAGTCATGGTTGATGTTGCTTGGATGTTGCTTTTTTTGTATTTTTAAAGATGAAATTTTACTGCAGCAGCTAAGTGAAATGGTGTACATAACAAGGAAAGTTTAGGATAAAAAGCATTGAGACAATACTTTTCAACTAAAACAAAATCCTAGCAAAATAGCTTATAGCCTTGTGCTGAGCAACTGTTTTAAACCACTGTTTGTACCTTTGTGATGCAAAGATGTGAAAGGTTTCTCTGGAAGATGCAGAAACTCTCTTTGGGAATCACCAGAAGACTTTTTATTTCTGCTTACTACTTTAGACATGTTACAAGCTTTGGTTGGGCCCTAGGGACATGTCTAGAAATGATAATTTTCGTGTGAGTCACTGATAATAAAATTATTCCTGAAGATCATCTGAAAATTGTTTTTAAGTAGCTACCTTCTCAATGTGATATTAATTTTATATTGCCTTAAAATCACTAAATTGAATTGGGATGAAGGTATAAAAATATACTTTGAATAAATTAGTTAGGTTCAATACAATATAGCAACTATAACTAAAGAATATTAGATTGTGTATTTGGGGAATTCCTGGAAATGCTTTATTAAAATTAATTTGTGCTTAAGGTAGTACTGTTTTAATGTGCCTGGACACTTATGTGATAGCCAGGGAGTTACTTGTCTTTAAAATAGTACTTAAGTATTATAAATAATGAAATATTTTGGAGGTGCTTTTATCAAATGAATTACTTGGCCAATGATAGCTTTTTCATAATAATACAGGGTCTTATGGTGACCTAAGTGGATTATCCATGACATCACAGTGTTTTCTGTGACCATATGTTTTTGTACATCAAGTTCTATTGAGCGTCCAGGCTAATCAAGCTGAATTATGTAAAAGAAAGAATAGATAATTCACTAAAAATGTTAGCAGCATGATCAGTAATCTTTTCTTTATGAAACTGTGATGGCAAATGGTGAACTTTTTAGCCTGTCTGTCTAACAGGATATAGTTCCCGGGACTGGAGAAGTAATGATTGTTGTTATTGTGCATTTTTTTTTCTTTCATCACTTCGCTAGCCTTTGCCTGACAGCTGCATTGAGTATCTCAGTTGCTTCCTGCAGATTTATTTCCTGGTCTCACACAGTTCTGCCTGATAACCCTGCGTGCCCTTGGTTGGAGTGAATGCAGCACTGGCAACAATGGCTGCCTATAAATTCCATGGAGATATGTAACATATTTGAAAACGATTCCTCCTAACCAATTAAAATAATATATGTGAATGAATACTGTAATTTTCTTTGTCTGAGACATGTTTAAATTATTTCTTTTTCCCTTAGGAAAGGAAGTAAGAGGTGACTGTGAGCATAGATTAAAGATTAACCCATAAGAGTGTATCTTTTAGACCTATGTGACCTTGTTTGTATTTTAATTAATTAAAAAAAAAAAAAAAAAGAAATCTTGAGACAGCCATTTCATTGCAATTACCCTGTATAATCAGACACTGAAATGCACTGTTACAAAAAGCACATCTTTGGAGTTTCTTCATGGTGCACACTAGTCATTTGCCAAATTGGTGCTGCCTTGATGCTGAATAAAAAAGGGTATTTACCTGTGACATCTGATCTTGGCCAGTATGTCAGTGTGTTACATAGTTGGGAAATGGTTGGAATACTGCCTGTGGTGCTTGTGCTGATGGATCCCAATTGATGTCTGTCAATCAGCTTGTCAGTAAATTAAAAAAGAAAAAAAAATAATCAGGAGATAGGTAAATAGGCTTAGTGTCTTGAATATACACGGGCAGGGAAATGTAATGTCTTGCAGTTTTCAGAATGTATCTCTAAAAAAACTCTCCCAAAACCCCAAACAACTACTCCAGATTACATTAGCACCAGTCATAATTCAGATATATTTTTGGTGCATTGTGCTCATTGCAAATTCAGATTTCTCTCAGGAACAAAAGAGAAATTAAGACTATCTTGAGAACATTAAAAATACTACAGGGATACTTCCCTAGCTGATCCGACAAGTTGTGGTTCTGCCTGAATCTCATATGTATCTAACTATACACATAGTATCCACTTCCCAGTAATGTTAACTAATTTTATTTAATATGTCCATTTGATTATTAGTAAATAATAATGAAAAATGTACGCAGAAGTTCCTTATCAATAATAGAATTTTTTCATATTGCTAATAACATGTCCTGCACTTTGAAAATGTAAGCTACTTAAACTACACTTGACTGGAGCTTGGAGGGGATGAAAGGGTGAGAAGTGGAGGGCACAACAGTGTGGTTCTAATAATGAACTTCTGTTTTTAATTACTTTATTGTTTAGAGAAGGTTGTTTCATTTGAGGGATTATTGTGCAGAAATAGTAATGTAGCTCCTGGATGTTCGATTGGCACTTTCAGTTTCTGTGAGTCTTTTTTTTTGAGCATTTCTGCTCAATTCCTCAATACATTTGAACTCAAGTGATTGCCTTAACAAAAAATTTCATATTGCGAGGAAGCAATCCTTTTAAAATATACATTTAAAACAAATAATTCAGAATAACAGCAATAGCATTGATTCAAAATGGAATAAAATCTTTACCTTTTAGCCAGCAGCCGTGTTTTTGTAACAGGCATTCATTCCAGCTTCTGCTCTTTGATTCCACAAAAACATAAGCACATATTGAATTGTGGTGTAGGAGTCACTTTTTGACCTTGGTGGGATCATGCAGGAGCATAGTTAAACACACATGCAAACATTGCAGAATCAAGGCTTAGTTATCCCTCTGTTTAACAAAAAGAAATTTTACTTGAAAAATTTACTCTGTTAATACCATGTTACAAACCAGTTTCAAGCTAGTTAGGAATGCTAGGTATTTATAACTATGCTGCAGTATCAGGAAGCTCCCAGCATTACTGACAGTGAAGGAGAACCCATCACACGCTGCTATATGGACACGTACTGAACATACAATTGCTATTTATAGAACTAATGACTGTAAAACATTTGCATGCCAATCTAGATATCTAGTGTGCTTTAAAAGCAGAGGAGCAAGAATGCGTATCGTCCAGAATGGGAAGGATAGGGAATGGCAAGTAAGTAGCTGGCATCAGTGGGAAACTGTTGTGTTTAATTCCAAGCATCTCCAGAAGAACTGATCAAATGGTAAAAAGTGATTGCAGCTTTTATTGAGAATATCATTCTGAGTTCAATCCTTCTGCTGTAGTGTTACCCATTCTTAGCAAGTGCCTTTCCTGACATATCTGAAACACTGTCCCAAGCTTCATTTTACAGACCCGGGAAGATATTCTTAGGATATAGTTTTATTAGCATATAAATGAGAAATTAAAATGTTTTAAAGAGTTCATGTCAAGTCATGTATATGGGTTTTGGCTGCTGTGGACTGCTAAGCCCATTCTTAGGTCCTTTCATTCTTCAAATGGTAACTACCTTTAGCGTGGAGTAACAGGTTATTTATGCCACTGAATCAGCACTGACCCACTTAATCAAACAACAATTCCTGGTGTTACCTTTGGTCCCTAGGACAAAACAGCTGGCTTGCCAGGCTTTCATACCTAGCCAGTGTTCTGCTGGCATATGAGTGTTCAACAATTCCTGGTACCTGCCATGGCTTAGGCTGCCAACCCAAATCCTTGCACTGCTCTCCTTTTTACTCTCCTGTCTTTGTGCTCCTCATGTCTGGTTCCACCTCTCCTGTCTCTCTCTCCTCCATATCCAGCCTGATCCTACTCTTCCAGCTCTGTATCCCGAGACCATGTAAATGACAGCTGTCCCTCTTCTACCATCTGAGCTCTTTCCATTCCCTTCCACCCATCATTTTTCTGCTGTTCTGCACCATCTAGAGCTTTGTACCAGCGAATACAACAGTCATGTTTTCCACTGCTACTCCTATATCTAAGCACAGCTCTGCTTTTATAAATGGCATAACAATCTCTCATAATGAACCTTCCCAAGAACTGATACCCCATCAAAGACCAGCAATGATTTTTAGGCCAAATAATTTTGCACAGAGAGAGCCAGAAGGGCTTAAAAATAAATTAGTCAAATAATTTCTATGTCTAGATAAACTCTGTGAATCATTTGTTATAGCGATATGAAAATTACTTCACCAAAAATGCTTTGGCATGTTATACCTGAACATGCAGGGAAGCATAGAAAATTTGAGGAATATAAATTCCAGCTCTCAGAAGCAGAGTTTTGAAAACTGATTGAAATGAAAACTCTTTTACTCGTGAGTAGGGAATGACATTGTGATGGGAATGAGAGGGCCTCGTTTTCTCAGAGCAAGTAAAATAACCAGGTCCGCTGGGAGCCAGCCAGGCCAGATCTATGTTCTAACCCACTGTTGAACATTTACTAGTATGGGAACCAAGAGGATTTAAAAAATCATAATTGATTTATCTCTTCTTTCCTTCTTCCACCCCTCTAAAACTAAATAAATTAAGAAAATAGTGTCAAACTGAGGTGGAGTTGAAGCCATCCATGTATGTTACAGTTTTGTTGCAAAAGGGCAGGTTCGCATCCATGTCTTAAAGATAAAATCCAGTTTTGTTCAAAATAGTGTAGGAACAACTGTGAACATTTTAGAACCCTTTGCAAGAGGGTGAAAAGGAGCTGTGGATTTACTGGGGGAGGAGAAGTCCAAGGTCTTTAACTGAGTGCATCTACGCTAACAGGAGGCCTTTTTTAAGGCTTCCTTGAAACACAATATTGTCTTCCAGGGTTAATCCGGGATAGTAATAATTAATTGTAAATTGAGAAATGGCTTTAATTCTTTGAAACTAGAAAAACCTGATGCACCAAGCCCGCTCACTTAAAGGGCTAACAGAAAGAAGACAATGTGACCTCATAAAGTGGGAGACTTGGAAACTGTTTAGCTTTTAGACATTAAAGTTAAGTGAGAATTACATTCACTCTCCTATTCTTACAAATTTAGCATCAACAAATCTTTTGAAAATACATTTGTTTGCTCGATTAATATGATTTATGTTTTGCATGAAGTGATCTGTGGTGATGTTCTTTTTGGCTACCTGGACATCGTTTTTTATCAATACAAATCACTGCAATTACATGACCAGTAGGAGGGAGAAGGTTGATCACCAGTGATAAAGCCCACGATAGATTAGTGTCATGTTTCTTTTATCTTTGTTCCTTAACTTAAGAAACCGCTGTTAGTTGTTTTTTTCTGGTCCAACTCTTACACTTTTTTCTTTATTTGCTTGTTTCCTGCTACTTGAGCGAGAACCAGTTAAGATATTGGTAGGTTTTGTTAGTGCAAATAAAAGGGCTTTTAAGTTGCAGTTTCACGAACATCATTTTTCTCATGAAAATGGCATCATTGTGAGTAACCGAAGATTTTATTGTAGTATGGTAATATGATAAAAATAGTTAAAACAATGCCATGTTAGTGTCTTTACTGGTCATATTCTCTCGATTTGCACTGCAATGAAGATACCCTGGGAGATATCTAGAAGCCATTGGGCAAAAATCAATTAGTTCAGATTGGATTGTGCAACAAAAATTAATTACTACTGTAATGAAGCCAAAAGAATATAAGAAATAGAGTTGAACCTGTACTATTCCTGTAATACTCGGTATGTTATAGGCTTGCTTATTTTGACTGAAGCTTCCACTTGCATTCTTGAAATGTTATAATATGTAAGAAAATGCCATGTTGTAATCTTTATTTTGTCTGTTTTTAAAGGCATACGATGGGTTTGCCAGTTTAGGAATATCACGATTGCTGGAACCTTCTGACATGGTTTTATTAGCGATACCTGACAAACTGACTGTTATGACCTATCTCTATCAAATAAGGGCACATTTCTGTGGACAAGAATTAAACGTGGTTCAAATAGAGGAGAACAGTAGTAAAAGCACATATAAAGTGGGTAACTATGAAACGGACACAGACAGTTCTGTTGACCAGGAAAAATTTTACGCAGAGCTGAATGACCTGAACCGGGAGCCTGAGCTGCATCCACCAGACAGTGCTTTGGCAGACTTTGCTTCCCAGGACGACTCTGTATTTGTAACTGACAGTGGTGTTGGTGAATCTGAGAGTGAGCATCAGACTCCGGATGACCATTTAAGCCCAAGCACAGCTTCCCCTTCTTCTCGCAGGACTCGAAGTGAAACAGATCCACAAAAATCCCAGCAGAGCTCTGGAAGGACTTCTGCATCTGAAGACGTTGGGAAGTGTACCAGTACAGATACAATGCAAGCACAGCCTACGTTGGGAAGGAAGAAATTGCTGATAGCTGATGCTTTAGACTTGAGTGACTTGGCACATGTCAGTGATCAAAAAGAGGACACGTCTCCCACAGTTGCTTGTGAAGATAATGACAAGAACAGACACCAGAGCTCAGACAGTACCACTGGTTTCTCAGAGCAAGAAAAGCTGGGGTGTACTGGATCCACAGAGAGCACAAGAGCAGATCTTGGTTCACTTGTCACAAAGCCAAGTTTATCTCCTACTAAACTTGGATACCCCTACAATAAGGATACAGATCTTGCAAAGAAGCCACTTGCTTCTCCGAGGCAAACAGAATCTGATTCTGACAATGATACCAGAATGACTTTACATCATGCAGATCAAACTGCAAAAACAGCCCAGGTAAGAAATCTAAACTTCCTGTATGTCTGTGAGTGGGGATGGAGATGATAGTTCTTTCTCCATGTTTGTAATTCACATCATGTCTTCAGTATAAATGGCAAGGTCAGTGATACATTTTTATTGTTGGGCAATAAATACTTTGACTGAAAGTAGGTGATGCTGCAAAACAGCCATTACATGAAAAATTCATTTATAGGAATTGTCCTACTTTAATCTTTCCAGTCTCTCTCCAGTTAAAGGAATTAAGGTCACATTCTCAACCAGCTCAAAGATGATGGTTTCAAGGTCTTTGTCATCCTTCTTCTGAGTATTGTATGCTGAAGTAAAAATTGGAAAAAGACTTATCAAGTAATTGATCCATATTAAAAAGATATGAAGTTTTTACTACCTTAAAACATACCAAACATATTTCCAAATCTTATCTGAGAAACCACATGGCCTTGTGAACACAGTCCACAACGGTGAGGGAGAAAGTTCAGAATATTAAATGATGCTGTTCATTGAGTGGCCTCGAGCACGTTACTTAACTGCAATATTATTTTCCTTTCTATAAAGATAAAAAAGATATGCCCACCTACCTTGCAGATTTATTGTGAGGGTAAAAGTTGATTATAATATAAATTTTGGGCATTATCAGTAAATAGTATAATCAAAAAAATTTGTAAATGGTATTAACCCTGTTTACAAAAATGCCAAAGCATGCTTATAATTTTACCTCTGTGCAGAGCCTGAGTTTTAGCTTAATTCAGCTTTGTGCCATTGGCTCTGATAAGAATATATCCAGTCCTTTGGTAGTGTGGATTGCTTCTTTTTTTTTTTTACATCTTTTTCCTGAGTAAGCACCATACAGATTCATTTGATTGCAAGAGAAGCAGCCCATGGATGAGTGATAGTGGCTAAATATTAGTTCCATAGCCAGCTAATTTCATTCCTTTGTTAGTGAAGTCTCATGAAGTTTCTCTTCATCATCAACTTCGTGTATTGGATGAGAGAGGAACAATTTGGCCCATAGAGAATAACAGAGCAGGGTGAGACAGAATGTCTTCTCTACAGTGATTTGCACATGCGAGTTGTAGTAGGCCAAAAAAGAAGAAGAGATGGGTTCAAAGATGGTTCTCTGTTGTTAGTCTTCTGTGCATTTGCTCATGGCAGTAAAATCTTGGACATGAGCCCCAGTCTTAGCCTTGAACACTCAAGTGATGGTTAGAGTCAACAACCTCAATTTCCATGTGGTTGTTCTAGGAGCACAACCTACAATATCTGTCCCAACTCTACCTTGTGTAAAGTCTTCACGGTTGAACTTGACTAACTAGTCAGTGCTAGGGAGTATGTATCTATGGGAGCTGCTGATGTTGCCTATGCAAGAAGCCTCCCTTCTGTTATTTCTACCCTGCAATATAGTAAGTTGTGTATGAAGAAGGGTCTTTCTTGTGGATATTCATAAATGAAGTAGAAGCTGATATTTTTGCAGGTTTTTTGCCTTGTACCCAGCCCTTTATTTTCAGTTTAAGTTATAAATGAGTGATACCTAAATAAGTAGCCAACAAAGCATTATATTTGCATGCATATTAAAGTAAATAAGTAAACACATAGCACATTTAACATAGCTTCCATGAAGCCAATTATTTTTTTTCCACAGTTTCAGTTTGAAGGCATTAAATCTTGACAGAAATGAAGTTTTAAGGGGAGGGAAGAGAACCATTATTTACATTATAAAGGTCTATGACTTTTTTTTAATTTTACATTTTGATCATCTTTGCTTTTCATTTATATAGAATTCTCGGTTACCTCATGAAGGTGTAATGCATGTAACTCCTGACCTTTATTATATAGGAAGGCTCCTGGCTATTAACTACTGTATAAACATTAAGTACCCTAAGGCTGCCTTGCTGTTAATTATATTTCTTTATTTTTAAGCAACGAATGTTGTCAAGACAGGAAGAACTTAAAGAACGAGCAAGGGTTTTGCTTGAACAAGCAAGAAGAGATGCAGCTTTAAAGGCAGGGAATAAGCAACTAACCAATACGATCATCCCAGCCCTCAATAAGCAGCTGAATGATGTAAGAAATATTGGCCAGTATGGCAGTTTACATAGTTAAAATTTATTATATGTGCATATGCTGGGAGGGGGGGGAGGATGATGATCATGTCCTTGCAGAATATTTCTTTTCCATGCTGAATTGCTCTGATGTGTCGTGTACTCTTAGTTCACTTTTAAAGCCCATTTCTCCTGCTGTTATGGCCAACAGAAAGATGCCTTAGACTTCATTGGAAGCAGAGGTCTGGGAGCACCTTCTTTGATTGGCACTGCAGCTCATAATGGGACAAAAAATGAAAGTTACTTGTTAAATCATAGTGAAGTAATTGATGCTATTTTTGATTACTTCTTTGTTTTCAGTGAATGTAAATGCATTCCCTGAGCCTGTGATGTCAGCTACTGGCTGCTTCATAAGTGTTGTTGCAGTGAATGAAGCTGCTTGTGACAGTCTTGTGAAAGAGTTGATGGAACAATTCCTTTTTATCACCAAAGTTGATTATGCTGGTGAGATGGGAAAGTGGAGCTGGGGAATGAGCTCCAGTGTTGAAACAGCTATGGTTGCACCTCCAGTGGCCTCTGTGGTGACCTGGAAGGATGCATACTCTCTGGAGATGAAAGCTAATTAATTTTTATGCAAAAATTCGCAATGTGGGTTTTGTGATTCTAAATATTGTGCAATAGAGACTGCACTTGCAACTGAGAATGTAAATGTAACTGAAAAAGGCTCGAATCTTTTCTTATTCACATCTTTCAGAGCCTAGTCCTGAGGGGCAGATTCTAGTAAATGGGTTCCCATAAATATGGGATCACAGAACCAACAAATTAAGACAGTGATGTACATGTCTCATTTCATTCTCCTGTCTTGGATCCATGATATACTTTTTTCTTAACAATTCCCCTCTCCAAATGGACACACTCTTTTTTTTTTTTCCCCAAAATATATTCATATATGCAGACAAGTCTTATTTGTACAATGATAACATAATTATATATAAGCAATTTTTGTATTACTTTGTATTTAAGTTTTTCCTAGATAAGTTGATTTTATTATACATTTCACTCTGGATTTTTAAAATTAGATTTTCATAAAGCAAACAGCTTTAGAGGAGGGATAGTATAGGCAACTACTAAGGCGGAAACAGCTGTAATTAAAGTTGTGTAACATTCTTTATTTCAAGCTCATCTTTTCAAAGGTTTTACAATTTTTCTAGTATTTCATTGTTTGAGGTGAAATTTTCTGTGTGAGCTCTCTACCTCATGGTAACTTTTTTTTTTACACTTCAGAAAAACCCTGTTCAACTGTTTTTCGTATTAGGTTGTATAGAGCATTATTTAACAAAGTTAGGCATGTCTTAAGGGAAGAAGGTTCCATCCCCTTGGAAAATCTGTTCAAAATAATCAAAGTTGTGTTAATAGCACAATCTTGTCAGAGTGTATTGAAGTTCAGAAAAGTTGGTGTCAGTAAAAATTTACTGTATGGACACAGCACAGCAATAACATAATTTACTGTTGCTCCCCTAAGGATCAGGGCACATCCTGATGCAGATTATAATATTGGAAAGCAAAACTTTCTCTATTAGACTCCCAATTCCTGCTGATGAAATCCTAACAGGAGGAAAAGGAGCTATCCCAATGGCATGCAGAGGAGAGATGCCCCAAGTAGATGTCAAGGAGGCAGGTGACTATGTGAAGTTAGACAAAAATGAAGACACTCTCTAGGCCATGAAAACCAGCTGAAGGATAGGAGACAAGGACATAGTTTTCAGGGTGAGAGTCAAGGATTATGTAGTTCAGGCACCCAGATTATGCATGGGACCCTATTTCTTTTATTACAGAAGCTGAAAAATTAACTAGAAGCCAGGAGGAAAGGGAAGGGCAGTCCTTTAGGGCTGCTCTACAGAGCCAAAATTTCTTGCTGCCTCCATCATAAGCTCTTTTCAATGTTGGGAAAGTACCTTCAACCCAACATACTTTTAAGTGGTGAGTTCCTTGATTTCTGAATTCCAACCCAAGATATTTGGAAGTTTTGGATGCACCCAGCTGTAGCCAAGACAAGGAAAACCACACTGGCAGCAAATGTTCCTGGCCCCTCTGAAATCATGGGTGCTCTGAGCAAACAGGTAATGAACACTCTTGATTTGAGTTGACTGTAGCATAAGAATAGTAAAAGCTCAGCTCAGAAGGAAGTTGTGGAGGTGTAATTTGAAACTCCTAGATATGATAGTGTAGAGTGCCACAGAAACACTCTGGAAGAAATTAATAATTCTGTGTTCAGAGAAAAGCTTAAATAGTGCATTTTAAACAAGGTGTAGGGCAGACAGTAAATGATGAGGGTAAAGTGAGATATTTACTGAATGGCCACAAAAAAGACTAGTATCCTGTAGGAAAAAAAAAAGTGTTATGCAATTAAAGACTATGCAAAATGAGAACCAATACATGCTAGTGTAATTTTTTACATTTTATAACTTTTGAGTGCTTGACTTACCAAGCTCAACATTCTCCTAATGCATTTCAGTGAGAAAGAAGCATTCTGAGAGGGAGATGTATATGGAGGCAGGTATAGTATTCATATATAATATATAAAGTTTATTTATAATAATGTGTAAAACTTTATTTAACATATGCATGTTAAATACATTTCCATACATGTGTATGTTCTGAATGATATGTGTGCATCAATACATATAGATATAAGAAAAAACACATTGATTTCTCTTTTTCTTTAACGTAATTGATTTTCAGAGATGGGACATTTCCATTTGATGTAGTTGTGCCAGTTCACTACAGGTCATTACTTATTTGAATATTAGAAAATAGTATAGACAGTTCTATTCAATGGTTTTTGGTCATTAAGGTTAATAATAACAACTTTTTGTCAAACCAGTATTGTATGTGCCAGTGTGCAGTAATGTGTAGTAAGTAGTGTGTTATCCAGATGAGAGTTATGATAATGTATATCAGCATTTAGTAGTGGGAATTCAACTAGGCTCATTTTTTAAGTAAGAAAAATTTAAAGACATAGTCCAGGGCCAGCACTTTTCAAAAGTAACTCTTGACATTTGTGATTGCATCTTTTTCAATACCTTCACAAAAATAGCTTTCGGCAGCCCAGTCTTTCAGAGTGTGCTCTGAAAATCAGTCACCCCAACAAAGCTAAGCCTGCGGAGTCATTATTTACTTTTGAAAATCTTGTCTTGTAAGTGGTTATCACTTTACATTTTTCATATGAGAACTATGAATTGCTGTTTTCTTAGTAAACGAGTGAGAACAATATACAGTGCATGGGATTGTATTGCTGCTTGAGGTCAACAAAAAGGAGGAAATTTCCATGTCTGTTCCATGGTCATAAATAGAGGTTACTTGGTATGTGGTCACCTGATTTGTTTTGGTGAAAGTCTATTTTGAAAAAAAAAATGTTTATGTTTCTCTTTAAGCATAGAGCAAATACCTTAGACTTTCTTCAACCTAAGTCACCCTTCCTGTGGTAAAACTCATGTTATTCAGTAGGCAGGTATCTGCTCTTGCTTTTTTTTTTTCTTCTTTCTTTTTCTTTTTTCCTTCCCCTTCTGTAAAACTCTGTTTTAACTGGCCTCTCCTGAAGTACTAGCTGTTTTTTCATTACATATCCATTCTTGGCTTTTTACCTCTTTTGCTTGAGTCTTTTTTGCTGCAGTGTGCTTCCATCTTCTTACGTTTATGCTCTGGGGTTAGGCCCATGTCAGTATTCTCACTTCCTTTACTTTTTTGTATTGAATTTGCTTTTATACCTGTAACTGAATTCAATTTTCCCCTGAATCATGTATTTTTCATTCCATCCCAAGCTGTATCTTCTTCCCCTTCTTTAGTTTGTGTCATCTTGTTCTTCTGTCTCTGTCAGACTCTATTTCAGCTGTCTTTCCTGGCTATCAGCTCACCTTCTCCTTTTTAACTTTAATTTCTTAATACCTCCTTTCTTGACTCTTTCTCCCCTTAGACATCTTCCCTCTGTGCCTTCTGCCCGGTCATCTTCCATTCCCGTTTAATCCACCTGATTTAGCCCTGTTATTCTCTGCTTGCTTTCCCTATTTGTATCATATTAGCTTCTTTTCTCCCATGTATTTCCTGCTTGCAGCTTGGTACAAGTTTTCTCACTGTTAGGTCTGCTCATTTGGTGCTTCTCAGGCACACGTGCCAGCCTGTATGGAAGTATGTAAGCCTGTAGGCAGGTATTTGAAGTCTAAGAAGAGACTGCATTGATCAGAAGCTCCTTGAAAATATGCTCGTGGTTTGGGAGGATCATAGATATGGCCTTAAAATTGATGCAGCCTTTCGGAGGCTGGAAGAATTAGCTTAAGAGCTCTGTGAACAGTTACTGATCCTCCCATGGATCCCTTTCTTTATGGTAGATTTATAAACAGCTCAGCCTTTTTGCTTGCTTGCTTGATGTAGGTGTGCATGTAGTGACTCTTTTATGAGAGGCTTCTGTCATTTCCAATCTGGTGTAGCAGCTGTAATCACTTAGCTTTTAACCAGAAGAGCCTTTTTATTAGCTTACTCATTTTTATTTAACTCACCTTTTCTCATGATGAATATCACAGAGCTAGAAGGGACATATCTGCTCTCACCAGATGCTGTAAAATATCAACCTGTAGTGATGGTTGTTAGCAGGTTGTTAGCATTCCAGCAGCTTGGCTGGAATGAGATGTTGGAAAGGCAAGGAGACTGGAGCTGGTTTGTGCAAACTAAATGGCAAAGTAGCAGGCTAGAGGGGACCACAACAGGTGGGAAATATTCAGGAGTCACAGGGCTAAAAGGTCTTTCCAGCAGGGAACCCTCACTGGCATAACATGGAGTGGAATCCATACTTTTTGAATCTCAGCAAAACTCCACTGTCAGCAAATATCTGTGAAGGCCAGTGGCAAAATGTTTTTCTTATTCTCCTTTAATCACTGGTCCACATAAAGAATGGAAATTTACTGCAGCTGTCATTTACCCTGTGAACTCAAATGGCTATGGTTATGGAGTCAGCATGATTTCAGAGAATGGAATTAGGAGTTAAGAAATGCACAGGCAACTTTAATTAACCTCCTTTGTGTATGTGCATTATGATGCAGTCTTTAATTATGTGATCACATACTATTTTCCCCAAAGCAATTGTGTCTCATTTAGCTCAGAGGACTGAGGTGATGTAGAAGGCTGTTTGTCCAGAGGACTTCTGTCCTTTTGGTTGTAGAAATTGGAAGGTGTGTGGCAAACGAAGCAGGGGTTGCAAGGAGCAAAAAGATGAGGTCACGGTGTTTGAAAAAATTAAATTCATTGCTGCCTTTGCCTCAGAGTTCCTGATCAGTACTGCTTAGTCTTTCAAACCAAACTTCCTCCAAGTGGTTATTAATTGTGTATCCTTCCTTTTCAGATTGCCATTTGAGGCAAAGGTTTGATTTGCAGGTGTATCAAGGCCTGTGAGAAAAATCAATTGGAGCTGTGCTTGAGACACGTAAAGGGCTGCATAAAGCTTACTATATGGGAAAAACCCAGGTAATAGGCTTCCCAGAGTGAGCACCCAGTGTTAGATCCTTTTAGCTGGATCTCTCTGTCTCGGTTCTCATCTAACGAACAGGGTAATAACACCACCACAGGGTGTTATGAGAAGTGAATGTGATTAATGCTTTTGAGGCATTTAAATACCGTAGTGATGAGCACTGTAGAAAAGCCCTTGAAGAAATTAATAATTCTGTCTACAGAGCAAGATTTGAATATTGTGTATTAAAGAATGGTGATACGTACTGATGGGATGACATACTGAACAGTGAAAATAAATTGTAGTATTGAAAACCACTGGGTAGAGCTCAGATCTGGGCTGAATATCAGGGGATACTAAAAGTAAAAGGCAGTGCCACAACAAGGCACTCTTTATTCTAAAGGATAAAAGTTAAGGTTGTACTCAGTATTATTTCTGGCATGTCCTAAATCATGTGTCATATTGTTATTGTCATAACTTGTTTTTGCAAGGCTGATAGCTTTAATAGAGAACATAATATAGCAAGGAATTAATTAAAAATAGTGCTCATCTGATGAGAGTTGTGTGTTTTTATTGCTAACATGGGCTGCAGATTGTTCCTAATTTACTTGAACTGAGGATTCCTCCTTGGTGAATTTAGATGCAGGACTGGGCCCCTCATAAGGATTTGGCTGAAAGTTTTGCATATTTAGGATCTAGCATAGGTTCTGGGATGCAGGAGTTCAATAGTGTGACACCTGGAAGGAATTGCTCTGTCTTCTGCCACTTGTGAAATAGGAAAACAGTAATTCTTTCTTTGCAGCAGCATTCTGAGCTTCACTGCACTAAAAATTGTGAGGGACTCGATTTATACAGAAAGTATTTAAAACCAATGTGATATAAACTGAAGGGGTGTTTTTCAGAGGACAATCCTGATGCTGCTGCTCTGCTTAAATGCAGCTGTTGCTAGCCTGCTTTCTATTTGGTTTATTTATATCTGCTACCATTATTTCATGTTTTTTTGAGTTGAATGAAGGTATAGCTGCCTAAATATATACATATATATATTTATATATATATAAAGGTTTGAAAGAGCAATGGATACTATATACATCTTTTGTAGTAGAATTCACAGATACCAAGTACTTCAGTGAAAGCTGTTACTTCCAAAAATTCGAACGCTGCACACAGAGGGCAGCAGACTATACCATGAGATTGTTTCTTTTTGCGCAGAATATTGCGTTTTACTACTCCCTTGCTCAAAGGACTTGTTGCAGCTGTATCTAATTCATATTTAATAAGGTCTTTCTACTTCAGGTGTCAGTCTGTTTTGCCCGTTACTTTTCATTTTCATAAATATTTGAGTGCAAAATGGTAACTTTTATTTTTTTTGCATCCACGGTGGACTAGTGGAAATGAAAATCTTTTTAGAAAAGCTTCAGAAAGTGGCAAAATCTGAAAGATGAGCTGTATACTCTTACCTTAATTTGATTGCATACATTTGCACAGATATGGGATATGCCAGGTGCAATAAAAGAAAAGCATTATTTTAAAAGCTCAGAAGAAAGCTTTAATACATTATTCCATTTATTCATCATGTTGTGCAATAACCTGCTGGCTCTCTGAGCTAGTAAGGTCCTAACTGTCCTGCTCTAATATGTGACAAAAGACCAGAAGTAGTACAGAATGCAGATTCACAGCAGACAGCAAAAACTGGATATTTTTGTTTGATTGAAAGATTCCTTAAACTAAAGTTAGCTTTCTTTCCTCCAAATATTTTAACAGATTCTTGAAAGTGAGTACTGCATTCAGTAATTTTTATTTCTACATTAAATGAGAATCCTTACTTCTGTTCTGGATTAGGAAAGGCATTTAGCTCATCAGTGGACATTTTTTTGGTATTCTTCTCAGTTGGAAAATAAATGTCTGTGACTGAGAAAGTAATGTCAATTCATTTAAGAAAGCAGTCCCAAGTTACTCCCATCTTGTTTTTCTTAAAAAAAACAAAGAGAGAAAAGCTGGTGTTTATTAATTAAACACCTAACTTGAGTTTGTTGAGGTATAGGACTTTGCAGATGGCAACCTTGGTCTTTTAATATTAATTGGAAAATATTGATTGAAAAAAGACTAGTCTGTCATGCTGATAATTGTGACCAGATTTAGATACGATCACTAGATCTTCCTGAGATTACAAAGAAGCAGTTACCATCTAATTGGTAAAAAGATTGAACATTATTTTGGTAATCCCTGAGCTTTGGTAACTTATTCCCTGTTGTTCATTTATATGTCTTGTCTGTGTACCACTATAAAGTGGTTAAATATGGTTAAAGCTGATAAGACTATGCTGTATAGTATTTACATTTCATGAGCGTTCCAAGTTTTATAGCTGTTTTAACAATATACTTTTCTTTAAATGAAGGTTAGACCTGCTGACTGAACACTTCAAAACCTCAACTGAACTGATATTTACTTCTTTATAACGACACACTAAGGTTGAGATAGCCTGATCTCATTTCCTTGATGGCAAGAACAAACATGTTTTTATTTAACATTACTCAATATGTAAAAAATAATCTGTAACTTTCCAAGAAGGTTCTACATCTTTTGACTTCCTATTTGATATGTTTAAGCACTTTCTTGCTATGAAGTTATGCTGTTTCACTGTACAATAATAATGCAATAGAAACTCTCTGGAAAAATGAAACAACTAGTGCAAGTAAACTCATTTTTAAGAACAATTAGTGTGCACTGTTAATTTTATACCAGGAGGGATTTGATGAATAAAGTGTAGCCTTTGATAATGCAAGATAAATGTTACTCAGTTGATATAAATGCTTGAGATTCCCAGCTGGATTTTATTGCTCTTATTTCCATATCTATTTACACCACTTAAGCATCCAGCCTAAATATATAAATAAGTGGTTATTTATTATGTGGATGTAGATTCAAGGTGATGTGTGGTCTGCAGCCATAACATTAACTTGCACACTTACAGAAATAGGCAGTCAGTTTATTAACTGAATTTTAAGATCGTCCGAACAACTTAGTTCAGAAACATAAATGTCTTCTCTCAATTTATAAATATTAGCCAAAAATAACAAAAACAAAACCAAAAAAACCTCAGTGTCTCAGAGCTCTCCCTTTGTGTACGAAGCGAGAGCCAGGTTTCTTAGCATCTGGAATGCTCTTTTTCTATCACTGCTAATAGCTGTGGACGTTTTCTGTGTGGATGTTCAGTACACGCTGTTGCGAATCCCAGGATGATATCGCCATTACTTAGAGCTGTATTTTGCATTGCCTATTCTGTTATTGCTCAGCATGCACAAGGGTAGAGTTAAAATCTTTATTCATTTCATTTAAAAATGTTTCTTTTGTTCTCCTTATCATGTTCTAGCTTTCCCAAGGATATATGCCTTGAACGAAAAGTCACATGTGCATTACTAATTGTGTGCCATTGTATTTACAGTTCCTAGTGGTGGCACTGTGAAGCTACTAATTCTTTTGCTTCACTTGATGTAAAATAATCTGAGTGTCTTTGATAGCAGTGAAACAGTATTAATTGTTTTGTACGTTTCTTGGTCACTCTTCTTAGGTGGTCTTCATAATCTATTAGAACTTTCAGCCAGATTTTTGTAATGTCATGCCTCCAGCAGTGATTAAATTGGTAATTAATGAACAGTCCTTGGCAACATAAACCACATCCCGTTAATTTTCCCTTTTGAGTTTTTAGAAGTTGTCGTCTCTGTCAGAAAGCATTGCGCCACCTTGCTACGGCCCCTTGGCATGAAACCACAACGGCTTGATTTTTTGCAGCCATTAGTAGATCAGAGCAGTAATTTCACAGTATTCTGGTCAGGGTAATTATAGTACCAAGTACCGAGTAGAGTTGGGAATTCACACAAGAAGTCCAGAAATACCAGGTGAGCTTCCTTGTGTTCACTGGGACGTTATGATTAGTTTAATTGGGCTTTGTTTGATTTCAGCCGCAGAGACTCTTTGTGCCACGGCACTGCAGCCACTTTCCACTTTAGTGTTTCTGACCTGCATTGACAGGAACTGGTGCAAAAATGAACTCTTTGAAGTGGGACTTTCTGGAGAGGGCAACTGAAAAAGGGGAAAAGTGATGTGTAAATAGTTTACTGTAGCAAAGCTCAGAACAGAACTGAACACTGCATTTTGCAGGTGATGTGATTCAAGTTCTTTTATAATTTCAACGGGGACAGATAATATCTCTGCTACATTTGTGCAAATGTTTAGTACTGCATTTAAAAATGCTTTTTTTTTTTTTTAATCACTGGCTTTTATTTAGCACCTGCTGTTCTACCTTCCTTTGAAGATGCAGTTGTTTCTCCCACCAGAAATAACTGTGAATCATCTCTTTAGTCCTGCAAACAAATCTGGGCACATGCATTAATGAGACTGCAGGTGCACTTAGTAGTTCACATGTCACAAAATAGTAGGTAAATGCATTCATACTTGAGTGGCTGACTATAGGTGTAGCGGCCTTCAGCAGTACATTGTGCACATTAAAGTTTAAATAGTCACTTGCCTGTTGGCTTCTGAATGAAAGGACTGTCACTGGTCACTTCTCCTGAAGCCTTAATGAAACCAAATAGTTTGCTACGAGTTTGGGCCTAACCATTGGGGTGTTTCATGCAGTCTTGTCAGTTGATGTTCATGAATTGACTTGAACGGAGATCAAAGTGTTTCTCAAAATGGAGAAGCGGGGAGAGAGACAGCTCCTTCAATTGCACCACAAGAGCTAATCAAGCCATCAGTTCTTTATGCACTCTGCGTGCCTTTAGAATTTAATACCCAATGGTTTGTCAGGACAAATTGAAATTCAGGATGGGGGGGTTGGGGCAGTCCCTTCTCAGCCTGCTGCAAATAAAACACGCGCTTCAATCTTCTGGAGGCTGGCTTTGATAAATTTTATTATTTAATGTAAAAGTGCAATGTTGATTAAATATTTTGGGTGGGGAAAAAAAAAGTTAAGGTGAAGGATTCAATGGGCATTAATATGTCTTAGAGCTGATTAAAGATCCAGGTTCAAAGTGAAAGAGAAACTAAACTCAGTGTGAATTTTTTGTTTCTTTGATTACTAATGAACTTTTTTGCTGAAACATTTTAAATTGGATTCAGAAGATAGTTTTTTGAGTGTCAGTTAAAACAAAGTCATGTGAAAATGCCTCTCTCCTTCCCTCCCTCTCTCTCTTTTTAATTGATATGATTTAGGCAGAGGAAAATGGTAAGGGGGATTTTTCTATTGCAGAAGAAATTTTTAAGGGATTTAGTCTTATTTAGCCTGAAGGTCTTCACACTAATGAGAGCACTTAAGTTACGTCCAGGCGTTGATTAGACAGCTCATCTATCAACTGGAGCATGAGAATTTGTATTTTAGCTACCTTTTATACATTATAAATTTATATGCTTTTTTTACATTACTTTAGACTCTGTTTAAAACACAAATTTTTAATTATGTTCTTGTGCATCCAAGGTGGCTGCAAGGCAACTAACAGAGCACAAATGGTAACAAGGAAATACTCTACATTTTATGAGAAATAATATCGAAACTGTATCTGTAAAAATTGGTGTGCCGAATGCAAATTGCTACCCAGATACATTCTTCAAATGGCCACAAGCCCCCTTAAAGTCTAAATACATTAATTCAGGGAGCACAGAATTATATATATTAAAGAATACCCAACCACCATCCCCCCAAAAAACTGTGAACATTCTCTCTGCCTGTAGGGTTTTTTTGCTGTATTTAAAACACAATAGCATCTTGTTTTCTGAACCATTCTGAAAAGTACAGCTTTTGTAACTTTTTGACATTTCGGGTTTAAAAAAAAAAAAAAAAATTAAAATGTTGCCACCAGCTTGCACTATGAACAGCCTGTAATAACAGTTAAAAAAGCTTTCTGAACTATTTGACAAGATTTCTTAGTGCTGAGGCCATATGCTGTAGCCTTTAAGCTATTTCTTCCTATCAGTTTCATTATCACCTGCCTCTGAGTCTCCAATATCATCAGTAAGCACATGCAGAATCATAATTATGCCATGTACAAGTTCTTTGATAACATGTACAGTTTTCTTCTTAATTCTTTATCAAATGCATTGATCGTGGCATGTGTGCATTGATCCAGGTCCACCATCTGGCTGTGTGTGATAAGCACAGTGGCATCTTTGCATTTCCACTGTCATTCATTGCGCTACAATTTGGCTGCAGGGGAGTAGTGGCTGGGATTAGCCCTGTTCTGCTACTTACTTGCATTTTAAGTTGACACCTCTACAGCGGCTCAGACCACATTACAAACTGAAACACATACGCACGACTTAGTGATGTGACACTCCTCAATAAGCTTACTCCACTAGCTACTCAACAATCTGTAATTGGATTTGTAGGAATAACAGCAAAAGATTTCCTAAGAATTGCTGGGGACAGAAGGTGAAGTTTTCTCATTATTGGCAAAAGGCTAGGTATAGATCCTAGGCGATTGGTATTTTCCATTAAAAACAAGCTGCCAGCAGTTTGCAGGACGTTTTCAAAAAACCCGCAGCGAAATAGGATCCAGGGAGGCACAGGGTTTGCATTTTTTCTCTCCAGTCCCATCACATGCAAGAGGACTGAGATCCCACTGTCCTCCCCAAAAAAAATTAGGAGAAACGGGGCGGGGGGTGGAGGGGAAACAACTTTCCGAGGCGCCCTGCAGCCCGCTCCGCTTTGTTCGGCTGGGAGTGAACCGGGAGCATTCCTCAGGAGGGCAAGTCCTCCTCCCTCGGCATGGGGTTGCCCGCCGGAGAAGGAAGCTTCCCAGGATGGCAATTTGAAAGATGCTGCTCTGCAGCTTACGCATCCCGTACAGTTGCCAAAAGTCTTTGTTTCGTAACACCACCTTTTTTTCTTTTTTTTTTTTTTCTTTTTTTTTTTCTTTTTTTTTTTTTTTTAAATTATAAAGTCAAGTTTACACAAGAGAAAATCCCTTAAGTGGAGCTTGGCAAATGTTGACTCCTACAATGAGTAAGCAGCTTCTTTAACTTCTGTCTATAACTTGGCAGTGGAAAGGCACAAAAAAATACCGTCTTTAGAGCTATTGATCTCAGATCAGACATTATGCCCTGTCTGGATGATGACACTATTTCAGAATATTTCTCAGCCTGCACGCTTCAGCCCTTGTTTGTTGGTAATGCCAATAGCATTGACAAGCATGGTGACAGGCGTTAGATGCTTCTGCATCCCGACGCCTTAGGTGATTGTTGTCCTTAATTATACTTCCCAGATGAGGGAGAGCACAAACTTGCCTAAGCAGAGAAAATTCCAGGGAGTTAGCGGAGGGCTTTTGTGGCTGCTTTTGGTTTAGTTCGACTTTCTCAGTGATCCTTCTTGGGAGCCCTGTGGGTAAGCAAGGCTGCCCTCACATTGTTTGCCAGTAGGGCGCCTCGCTCTTAGTATCGGTGCAGGCGAGTGAGAAGAGGAGGAAAACAGAAAGTGTATTTGGAATTAGATATTTCAGTCAGTCCTTAAAACTTGCCCTTAGAGCCAAGTGCAGTGTGAAATAGAAATGCCTGCCTTGATCGTCACATAGATGCGCAGCTCCTAAAGGGTTAAATGGGTTAAATCTTATTTATCTGAATAGGACTGCAGTGCTGTTTTGTAGAATGCTCTAGCACAAATACCTATGGTTCACTTTGACATTACAATTTTTTTGTTGGTTTCTTTACTTTAAATACTTGAACTGTTAGACCTTTTACTTTTTTCTCTGCGAAAGATGTATTTGTACCAGATTAGAAAAGCTAAACTGTTTCTTTACATTGAATAATCAGCCTGTCATGACAAATCTATCTCCTTCTGCATGAGTAGGTGCCAGTTTGACTAGCTTCTTTAAGGCTCACACTGGGTTTTAAGCTGGATCCATGTGCATGACTGGCAGTGCATTTGTTGGGCCAGATCTAAGGAGCCAGAGAGCGTTCAGCTCCTTTTTTGCCTACAAAAGAGCAGCCAGACAGCCAGCAAGAGGCCTTGGATGTAGCACTAGGTGATACTTACTTAGTCAGCCATTCTTTTTTTCAAATATATATTAATTTTTTTTCATTCAGTAAAATAAGAGTTTCTCAGTTTCCCAATGACATGAGGAATTAAATTATCAATTGATTGCTTTTCTACAGCCAGCATTCTTCACACCAGAAATACTGTACCAAGTGAATTGTGGGTTTTCCAAAACAACATTATTTATGTTAGAAAAATAAATAAAGATTAAAAATAGCTGGGTAAAATTTCTTTTAAAATACTTCCTAGGTTTAACGAGAGGTTTTGCATTTTTATAGCCACACAACCTCATTTTATTGTGAATTTTGAGGGCTTTTTTTTCTTAAAGGGGACAGCTTTGTTAAGACATTGTGATTCGTCCCGTTTTAGGCCTTGGACTACTTCTGTTTTCATTCCATCTTGTCTCCTAAGTCCATCAGTGCCATAGATCATAAGCCAATAGCTGCTTCCTTATGACAAGTGATTTGGTACTTTTTGGGATATATATCCATGAAAAACTGTTTTCAGGACACTAGGTAAAAGGCAGAAAATATCCAACATGTTTGTCTTGTCTTTGCTGACCACTTCCTACAATTTGACTAGCCCCAGAAATCCAAGTGCACTTTTGTTTATGTCGAGTGTTCCCTGCTTAGCAATTCATATTTTGCTCACTACCTGTGTATTTTCAATTCTTCTGAAACAGTAGTAGAGGCCAAACATAAATGTGGTCCCCAGGGTGATCAAAGATTTAATCTGACCAGATGGGACAAACTTGAGAAAGATTTTGACTTTCCACTCTGTTTTGCAACAAGAAAGGCTGATTTATTTTTTTTTTTTCTCCCATCCTTTCTTTGTTAGAAAAGGCAGAGAGATCAGGCCATCCCCAGAGAAATGAGCAGGTGTGGCCATTTACAAGCATGTCTGGTTATATTATAAACCAACATAAGAAAAGTTTGAAATGGTTTGAAAAGATCTGCTAAACAGTTTTAATGTTTCATCCCAAATCCTATTTACTCAAACAAGAGCCAATCAAGGTCACAGTAAAATCCAGCCTGCCCAAACCTTTAAAGCTCGTGTAATTTTTTTGAATTTTTTTTATTTTTTTTTTTATTCTGCCTTCTCTACTAACTGAATAGGTACATTTTGATAATCCTTGCCTCTGGACAAGCACAGAAGTCTTTTTCTTTCTGAATAGCTAATAACAGAGCCATTCTTCCTGTCTAATGATGAAAGAGGGGGCAGTCAAGTTCTTTCTTTTAGATGTACTGTGTATTCGGGCAGACCATGGACAATTTTGAAACCTACAGCTACAGGAATCACTCCCCCTCATAGGTACAATTCTGGTTTAATTTTGTTTCTATGGAATATCACTAATTTACCACTTCCCTCCCCACCCCCCCGCCCCGGTCTATGGACACAGTAAAGGAAGTTCTTTTTAAACACTAAATAAATGCAGCTCACAGGATTATATCTTTAATAGGGAAAGCATAATACCTTATCAGACTTCTGGTGTAAACTCAATTTGGATCCTCCCAAAATTCTGCCAAAGGACGACAGAAAATTGCTTGGCAGAGGGTTTGTTTTGTTAGTTTGGGTTGTTGGGTTTTTTTTGAAAATGTGGTAAGACTGCAGAATTTTTAGTGATTTAAGGAGACGGCTTCTATGGGAGTGACTGGGTTTTTTTTTCCCTCCTGCAAGACTCTACCACTCTCAATGTTTTAATGACTTGGTCAGCTCTCAGCTTCTGTCGCTGCTGAGCAACATCGCTGCCCTGGTAATGATCTCAGAAACTGCCCTGACTGTGTTCCACGTTCAGATTCACCTTCCCAAATCCACAGCATCATTTTTGGCCAAAGTAATGTCAGTCACTGCCGTCTGCGGCGAGTACAAAAAAGACCCCCTAATGGCAGCCATTTTTATTTGTTTCTTAAGATCCAAAGGCTGCCGAAAGAACAATTGGATAAAGTTGAGGATTGGAGAAGCTTGATTTTCTTGTTCCAGTGAAATGAAACTCTCGTCCTTTTTTTTCTTCCCCTTCCCCTTAAAGGCCGAAGTCTGCTAGGGGGTTGTAGCTGTGTCAGAGCCGTTGGGATGCCACTGCTGATCACTTTAATTAATAGGACTAAGGAGGATAAAATTAAAAGTAGCACCATTGAAGCAGTGGAAGAAAGCTTGCCGAGATGCCGGTGAGCTGTGAAATATAAAAATTGCATACCAATACATTTTTATAGGAGGGAAACAAGGAATTACATTACTTATTCTTGAAGAGTTTGCCCTTAAATGGTGAAGTTTCCCTCGCTGTGCATCCGCATGGCAGATCTTCAGACCATTACAAAGTAGTTGGGGGAAAATAGCAGAGCAAACTTTAATGTCTCTTTGCCATGTCGGGTTCATATCAGAGGGTGAAAGATTTTACTGAGTTTTCTCATCAACTCTACAGGAAAAAAAAATGCTTTATGTGTTTTTGCATGGTCCTTTCTTGGTGCAGAGCTTCTCTTTATGTCTCCTTTTTTTTTTTTAATACCCAAGTTCATGCCTCCACACCTCTCCTGTGTGCTTTCCTTTCTGAAATCTGGGGGACTGATCAGCTGTTTACCTCAAAACTTAATCTACCTACTTTTTCTGATCTGTTTCATTGCTTCTTCCACCAGTGCTTCCTCTGCCAAGCTCAGTAACCCAGGGTGCAAATAACTGAATTGAATTTAAGCAAGAACTAGGCTAGTTTTTCTCTTTATCCTCTGGTGATGATTGGCTTAATCAGCACAAACACAAGCCACAATAATCTGTGTTTACTTGGAGATCCCCGGGATGTTAATGACTATGCTAATAATTCAGGATACAAGTTCTCTTTCAGGAGGAGGGGAGGAGAGAGGGAAAATCAGCCTGCTCACTTTAGGACACATTTGTCAGAAACATGTAACTGGCCTTATTTTAAAGGTCTATATTGTATTAAAATGTTTTACATTAAACTATATGGGAATCTTAATACAAATTTTGGACATTCCTTCTTAAAAGTAATTTAAATTAAACCCACAAGTTCCTATATCCCAGGAATTGCAAACAGTAGAGATCAGAGCCGTTTTATTTCATGTAAAACTCAGTGTAGTATCTGTTACCAAATACTGTGGATCGAAATAAAATTGGTTGCTGTATCAGTTGGCTGGCTAGAAATTAAATTAAATTGATCTATTGTCGTGCATAGGAGCAGGGGGGAAGCTTTCCAGTTGTCTTTCTAATGTGTACTTTACCAAATAAGTTTTAGATGGAACTGTTGCTTTGTGCTTTCTGGGAAGTTACAGGGTGAGAAAGCAAACAAAGCCAATGTGCCATCCTGCTGCCTTGCAGGGCCCAGGCAGGATTGTCTTTCCAGGAGAAGGACATTAAGAGAAAAGTAAATCAAGGCAATCTGATAGAGAATGAGGGCTCTGTCACTCAGAGACAAGATATTGTGCTGTGTCCATACACTTTGTTTACTGTAGGGTTTTATGAGTTGTAACCTGCCCATGCAAGCTGTTAATGAGGCTAAATCTTGCTGCTTGAGGATTGAATTACAGCACACCTCTGGGCTAATGGTTATAAACAGAAAGTCCCATTAGGGCTGCATTCTGATTCAGTCATTTGCATTTTTTCTATTGTGCCGAGAACAATGATGAGTAAATAGCTGCAAACAAAAAATTTACATGGAAATGGAGAAAATGTACCTAATTAGTATTTTGTGCTTGTTTTATTAACGATTGCTTGAATTAAATAGCACTTAGCAGCAGCTCTCACCAGCATCTGCAGGTATGGGATGCTCAGTTTCTGGGTTGGTGGGAAATCTGCCAGGATGGCTCTCCAAAATTAGGCCGTTTGTTATATTCCACTTAGTTCAGGTCAATTGCTTATACCTGGGTTTTATGCTGTTCATTATGTCAGTAATACCAACTTATCGGCAGATTTGATTTCAAGCCAAACTCTCTGTTGTGCTTGTGAGTGTTTCTAATATTGAGGGGAGGAGGAAAACGGTCCTAACTTTGAAAAAAACATATTTTTAAGATGAAAACTGAAATAGTTTCCCTTAAGATTTAATGTATTTTTGTATATTAGTTTAAACTATCTTTTTCTTCATGTTTTTTAGTGTGGTGGGTTAGTCTTTCCCAAAATTACATGTCAGAACTTTGCTCAGTTCTGTAACTGATGCACTACTGACTTCAGATGGACAAAGCTACCTGGAATGGTTCCTGTATGATCTCTTTAATTACTGACCAAAGCCCCAGTAATAGCGTGTTTCAAAGCAATGCAAAATCTTTTCTGCCATGGCATCCATTTGGCTTCCATTATTTTGGGGGGTTTTTTTTGTGTTTAAAAAAAATGTATCCACTGAAATCCAAGGTTTGGATTCTTTTCCATGCCTTAGATTCGATGTTACTTTACACTTTGAAGTCAGCTGAGTGAATGGAGTATCTGAGAGCAACATTTGGCTTCTCGTCTCAGTTCTGTGAGGGAATATTACTCAAACAAGTAATTCAATTTAGTAAAACCATTTTTATAGCCATGGTAAAACTTTTTGTAGTTACTGCTTTGAGACAAAAGTTGGTGAGAATTTTCATCAAGGTATTTTTATAGAACGTAATTTAGAAATATATAATTTGTATGCTTTAAATTGCAGACACTTAGGTTTCTAGTGCAATAATAATTTGGGGAATGTTTTAAAAAAAATCATGGATGTCTGTAGAAATTGTGATGTGACACCCAACTGATACCAACCATCCTATTTATAATGTGGGCCAAGCACCATGCTGTAAACCAGTTACTATCATGATGATCAGATTGAGAATGAAATTGCATTTCTGTCAATTACTGAGTTGGCAACTGTTCAATATATCTTAGCAGCAAGATGAAGAGCGGCGTCGGCAGCTGAGAGAGAGAGCTCGTCAGCTAATAGCAGAAGCTCGATCTGGAGTGAAGATGTCAGAACTTCCTAGCTACAGTGAAATGGCTGCAGAAAAGTTGAAAGAAAGGTCAAAGGCATCTGGAGGTGAGCTGAGGAACCTTGTATTCTATTCCTATGGCAACCTAGAAGCCAGAGAAGACCTTTTTGGGTATCACTTTTATTCACACTTCAAAACGTTCTTGTGGGTAATTGTTGTTCATCAGGTGCACATATCAAAAGACCTGACTGGAGATGTTTCCTACATCAATGGCGTGTCACTTAAATTCCAAAAATTAGAAGAAAGTCATATATATGGTTGAAAGAAAAAAATACTGTCTGAACAAGTAGCTCATGTCGGCCCATTACTTACAAATTTATTATCACCCACATTTTTTAGAATTTTATTGGTTAAAATATGTTCAATATTTTTTTAATATAGGAGCATGAGCATAATTTTGGGGGAAAGCAACATTAGAAATACTTAAGAAACTTTATTTTGTGTTGAATGTGTTCAAAATACTGCTTGGGAAGAGAATGATAAAGGTGGCCCGTGGGAGGTGGGGGCAACAACCTTTTGATTTTAAATGGCAGTCTTTTGACATACCACTTGCCTTTACAGGTTTTGAATTGTAATATTTCTCTAATGTTATTAAACTGACTTTGAAATGTCATTAAAATTCATATACCTGCCAGCACTACGAGCCAGAGTAATGTAGTGTCACTCAAACTCAAATGGGTGCTGAGCACACGCTTCAGTACAGGCTTCTTGCTTTTTTTGTCTCTTCTACATATTCTAAGGGGAAATTGTTTCTCCTACTAACATGTAATTGTAAACCAAAGTGTCAGGAAAATCCAGCTTTATGTTCATGATGCATGTAGATTCAAAAATTATATTTTTGTCTTGTCTACTACATGTATTTATATGCATATATATTTAAATACAGTCTTGCTGCACTCTAAACCCTACACTTCTGTTCCCTTTAACACCAAAGAGAAAAGTAGTTAGTTGTGCATCTCCCTTTGAGTCTGGTCTTCAGTTTTCCTTTCTTTGTCCCATAGATGAAGCTCGCCCACATAACTCTCTTTTGTGATAAATAGGGAGGGACTAAGGCTGAGCAAAATGGCACAGTGCTTGTTTATTAAGTAGACTATGATGTTCTTCATCCCTTTTCACAATTTATGGCTCCCCATCCTACGATTTGTAATTACTTCCTCCTCACTGTTTTGTCATGCCTGTACATAACTCTTCCTGCCATCTCTCTCCTCCAAGTAAGATACAATTTCTGGGTATATCCCAAGTGCTCAGCTGGATAGTAGTTACCCTCTTTTGTTGCTGTGACTCTCTTGCAGTGCTGCTAAATATCTTAGTATGCTGCTTTCTGGAATGTTGCCTTTGCTGTTCATATTTTCCTCTGAATTTTGCCATCACTTTTCTTGCCCTATGTTCACTTTATAAAGAGTCATAGAGTTAACTGTGCATATATCTATTTTTTTAAGTATTTATGTATATAGATTGCACATGCATTCAGAGGGTTTATTAAAGGAGGAGACAATATCAGTACTGACAACAACTTATTTGAAGTTATCATCACTGTACCTGCTGGGTTTTATCCAGTATAATAGTACCACTGCTTTCTACTTCTGTACATGCTGTGAGTTATCAGCTTGGTTTATAATTCGTACCTTGATTTTAATTTGTTCATATAGTAGGCCAAGCTATTTGAACTTCTGTTGGGCTTCTTCCAGTTTTCATTCCCTGTCTGCTTTTACTCCTCTTTCCTCTTTTCATGTCAATAGACATTTTACAGCACTCCCTTCATTCTCAAAAAGCTTTCCTTATGGTAGATCTTCCACATACTTCTACCATTCTGCAGGTAATGTCAGGTCTAGGCTAGATCTCCACTCAAGAAATGTATTCTTTTAAAATGAAGCAGTTCTGTGAAATGGCACCAACACTTTATAAACCAAGTAAGTTATAATTATTTCTGGGCTTAGTCTTTTTAATTTTTTTGTTTGCCCCCAAAATTAGGATATAATAGTCAGTCTCCTAATTACAACTGGATTCTGATTATTGCCCCTGACTGCATTCATAGGTAGTACTTTTCTCTATATAGTTCTGTATTCCCTATGCAATACCCAACACACGCTTATAGGAATATGTCCTCCAAGCTCTCTTGTCCATTATGTTTCATTAATCTCTTCTTCTGCATTGATTGTTACATTTTAATTTGCAAAAAGGGGCTGTATCGATTAATTTTCCTCTCAATTCAGTTATTGCAGCAAAAAGTAACATTTCAGCTTTGGGATTTTGGAGACTTTAAAGACTATCTTACTATTGTAGGGGCAAATGTGATTCTTTCAGTGTTTCTGTATGTTCTTTAAGAGTTTTGTGCTTTGGCTCTGGCGTTACGTTCTCCATTAAAAGGCTTTATTTTATCATGGTGTGAAAAATTCAGATGCCTATGGCAAGCTGAAACTTTCCTGGATAAGCAGCATCCTTTGCTATGAAATCCAGTCTTTTTCATAGGTTGTTTGGCATGTGAGATAGAAAATACTACTTCTTGCCAACTGCCAGAGGGTTTGGCCTGGCAGCTTCAAATTTATTAGATGTTCTACTAGCTTCAGGCTGATAAGCAAATGCATTGAGATGGGTCCAGGGACAGTATTGAGATAGGAATCCAAATAGCCTCCCTTTTCCCAGCAGCAATGGGACAAAGGAATTGACATCTTATCTAGGTATTGTCCTGGTGCAGTGGGACACCTGTCTACTCTCTTGGGATTTGGGTAGTGTGCTTTTTTTACTCTTTGGCACATCTCCATCCTTTATTTGCGATGGCATCGTTGTGAGGATGTGGCTCAGGTGGTGGTGAGGAGGCAGCAGAGAGGGTGAACAATGGAGAGGGTGTGGGGTAAGAGAAGCTTAGTGTGAAGTGGCTTTGGAGAAAAAGGTGCCAAAACCGGGCAAGACTTGGAGGGGAGAAGAGAATGAACAGAAGAACAGCAGAGAAAGATATTAGAGGAACAGGGAGGGGAAAACAAAAGCAGCATCCAATTGTATTAGAAGACCAAAAAAAAGTTTTCAAAAAATTTTGGAATTTATGACAAAAGCCAGAAAGGTGCACTGCAGTTAAAAAAAAAATTACCAAGAGAGCCAGCTTGTTTTGCATTGCATTTGTATGCTTAAAACTTTCTGGGTATGCTACAGATTTTACTTCCAAGGCAGTGATTTGGAGGGAATATATGGTAGCTCAGCTTTACTCATCATGCTTAGTCTCCAACTCATAAACCTGTGTCAAGTCCTCGATTTAATATTTTTAACAGGCAGTATTTGTATCTGTTGGCATTTACTGCTGTACTTTCTTGTCCTGACATCCTGTTTCTTGTACACGGAACTAGTAATTCAGCTTTGCATTTCTTCCCATTCTTTCGTTACTGTTCAGATACTCCTGTCACATCCTGTAGCCTTAAAGTGAACTCTGTACCTGAAAGTAAATAAACTGAATATTGACAACCTTGAGAGATTTCCCAGAGACAGTCCTGGAGGCATCTTCCTCCCTAAAGAAGTACTGTGTATGCTTTTACCTCTCTATGAAAACTGTTCCTTTTAAATTTTGTTTAGAAATTGATGCAGTCTGCTGCAACTGCTTCACAGGTGGACAAGTTTAAACCAAATCAGGAAAATATCTGTTTAACCACAATTTAAGCTTGAGCTTAATCCTTATAGTAAGACACATGATCTATAAAATGCCTCTGGATCTTCTTTTCTCTGGTATTCTGGCATTTCCGTTTGGTTCCGAAAGATTCTTATTTCACTTTCTCCAGTCCAGATTGCAGTCCAGGCTGTGTAGTTCTAGTCCATACTGTTTAGTTCTTCACTTAATCCTTTGTCTTAATTGTATTTGTTTCTTCATGACGTAGTAAAGTTTTGCTGTCATTCTAGTAGCCACATTTACATACTTCTCAAGGAAGTAGTTCTTTATTATCCTTCTAAGACGTGCCATGGTTCTAGACCAAGTGCTTTAAGTTTTTCACACTAGTAATTTGTTCTTTTCATAAAAGATATCTGTTATCTCTTTGTCATGTTGTTCCTTTTATCATTTATAATTGCAAAATCTTGTTGTAACATGCTCCCTAAACACATTTTCCTTTTTAATACACTGGAAGAACATTGGACTGGAAAAAACCTAGAGTATTTTAAAACAAGGAATCTGTAGATTTTGAAAGATATTTGAAAATTTCTGAAATCACTTCAAATAAATACTTTTAATTGAACTTTTTTTTAATGAAGTGTAAATGTCCTGATAATCATATTTAGTCAAAGCCTGCCAACTCTAAATGAAATATTAGGTCAGGACATTTTTTGACACTAGGAGCTGATGTCTGCGACATTCCCATCTCTTTTGTTACCTAAAATGATGGTGTCAAAGACAGTGCCTCTGATCTCATCTTGCTATATTAAATTAAAGAAAATCAAATAATCTAATATAAGCATTCCCTTAGTATGCAGCAGTCTTAAACCCTGTCATCTTGTTTAGATTGTTTTGACACTTCCAGCATCCTGCTGGATGACTGGGAGTTGTGAGCTGACCTTGCAAGCTGACTTGAGTGCTTAAGAAAGTCATTGCCTGCCTCTAGGCTCGAGGTGGATTTGGTTCCTCTCTGCCGTGGAGGTGTCCCTCTTTCTTTCACTTCCACCTCTTCCAAATGTCCATGGCACTTTGTTGCCGTTAGCCTTGTCATGCTTTCAGTGTGCCACTGTGCCTGAGTGCCACTGAATTTCTCTGACACCATCGTGAAGGATTTAAAATCATGTGAGAAGTCTAGCCCTTCATTAGAGAAAGTGCAGATGCTTTGAAGAAAATTCAAAACTTGGGAATTGTTGCTGTTTTACCATCCTGTTTGCAGTCTGCTTTTTACCCTATCCCTTTTTCCACTTGATGATGTCCTTCTACTTTGTTCACCTACTTTTGAAACAACTGGAGTCCAGACTACAGAACCATCTGTATGAATTCAAACAGGAGCAGAAAGGATGTTGCAGAGAGTCCGGAGTGTTTCTGTCCACCCGGTTGTACACCTGAAGCACCATCTGTCAGGTCCCAGGTCTGGTTGCAGATCCTGGTTTGGCTGAGGAGAGATGTTCTTCTCCATCCATCTGGCTCAAGCTGGGGCAGTTTGGAAGAAAGCTGACTCTTCCAGGGACCATTGCCCAGGGAAGTCGTGGCGGTCAGCTAAAACGGAGGGTTCCTACTTCACAGACTGTTGCTCCATCATGCACACAACAGATGTTGAATAAGACACTGAAATGGAAACTTCTTAGCTCCTGTCTGTCGCAGCAAGAGCCTTATTCTGAATTGGCAGAGGTCTGTGAAAGACATTGATTAATTGAGGGAGCAGCTGGTTAGAAAAGAGTAGCAGACATAAAACAGTCAACAGACTCATAAAATGGGAAATACAGGGACTGTCGAGATAGAGAGGTAAATAAAAGAAACAACTTTGAGACCTTCATGTCAGCAATGTGGGCCTGATGTGCAAACTTCAGATTTGGGGATGAGGTTTAGTGTATTTCAAAGATGATGAGTGATTAGCACCAATCCTGGTCCAAGCTTCTGATATGCATGATTATGGCATCTTTGTACCGTGTTTAGGATCCTTTTTGTTTTATGGCATTTCCATGTACCAATGTAATTATAATTAGTACCTTTTCATATCTTGAAGTGTTTTAAGGTTCCTTTAGTTGCTATATGTGTCTTCTTTCTCCAGACACACTCCAGGCTTCTCTTGTTTGTCATTTTTGCATGCATGCACACATACACAGCTAGGAAAAAATGTTAGTATAAGTCTGAACAAGTGTAGATAGCATTTGATATGTGACTTAAAAGTAAGTAAATACAATGCGACTACATGCTTTGAAGGTACTAATCTAGCTTTTATGGACTTTAATTTCATTATATATTTGTATTGAAAATGTGAGTCAGAATTTTTTCTGGAATCTGCTTCACAATTCAGCACTTGCTATTTGATCTTCCTTGGGTTAGTTACTCTTTCTGTGCCATAAGTTACCTACATCATCATCGTAATTGTAATTATAATAATAATAATCGCCTCCTTCATAAAACATTGTGGGGCTCATTTACAAGTGATATTCATAAGCTGCTCTGAGAAACTCAGTAGAAAGATCCCATAAAAATATAAAGTATAATTACAACTATTATTTTATTTAAAATGTGCATAGCTTAAAAACAATGCTGATTCAAAGTGGTGTAGTAAGAGCGCAATCTGTGAGTGTGCTCTTGCTATACCTGAGATCAGTGCTTGCTAAGCGTGATGTTCCAAATGATAGTTTTCCTCCTTGTATCAGAAGTGGTAGGAGACACTAACACCTAAGCAAGGTACAGGAATCGCTGGTCTGTGATATTTTGTGCCAAGTAAAGAGTAGCAAGTCCCAGCAAGCTGGGAACTCCTGCATCTGGAGCTGCTGCCTTTCCCAAGGGACTTCAGCTCCCAACTTCTTCTGCTGGACAGACCTATCCAAACATGCCGTGTGCTGCCTTCTGCCCACTGCATTACAGAGAGGTGGGAGCCTAGTGGAAATTATTTGGGCTTGAGTTATAAGGAAAAACACATGTGCTTTTCAGAGTCACCCAGAGATTCAGCACAGAGAGCAGCCACTGTTGAGGCCAGGTTCTACCTTTATTGTAGCAGTAGTTTCCAGCAGAGCCCCCTGTGTTTTTACTGAATTACATCAGTTTAAAGATAAATCCATGAGTGAACAGAGTTAAATCACCTTCCAGACTTATTTAATGATTTGCGTTTTTATAACTCAGCTTGTTCTCTCAGGCATTCATTATAGTTTTTTTAGTGATATGGTGCATGTATGTAAGAAAATACTAACCTTGATGCTGTATGTTCCTACAGATGAGGATGAGGATGATGATAATATTGAGATAGATACTAACGAGGAGGTTCCTGAAAGCTCTTTTACTGGAGGTGGAGATGAGCTTACTAACCTAGAAAATGACCTTGATTCAACGGGTAATTTAAATAATGGCTATTTTGTGTATTTTGCATGACTAACACTCCATCATCGTATATGTACTGATGTGCTACTTCTCTCTGTCATAGCTTTATTCCTTTGTGCCTTTTCAGGTCTTCTAAACCCTAATGCTATTCTTCTTTAATATTCTGCATTGATGTTTAGTTTAAATTTAAAACCAGCAACAAAATAACTATTTTCAACAATGGCAGATTTAAATGTCTTTTGCTGTTTGATGGGGAAGGGTACCCCATGCCAGATTTGTAAAGCAGAGCTGCCCAAAAGCACCCTACCAGCAAAGCAAAATAGGCAGGCCAGTGGAGTGAGCAGTCGTGTGGGTGAGTACAGCTGCTGCTCTCTTCACTGGCATCCTGGTCCCTGTGCTTAGCAAAGAGGAGGAAACACTTCTCTGTGTTTCCAAGTAGGTTTGATATCCCTCGGGTTCCCCTCTTGAGGACCAGTTCTTCTTGTTACACCTTGTTGCTCCAGTGGAGATGTGGAGATACAAATTTGAACAGAATTAGTCCTTTTTACTTTACGAAGTTCAAGTAATAGGTTTTTAATAACACATTTTAAAGCATTTGTATTCTTGTACAAATGCTTGTATAACCTTAGCACACACAGTCAAGTAATAATCACAGTAGTGGCATTTCCCCTTTCAAAAATTGTAATTGAGCCAAACTGGAGTTCAGGTTCCTCCATAGACAATAAATATGTCAGGATCCTACAAGGGAGAAGCTTATTTAAAAAGGGGCTAGAGCATCAATGATGTGAAGGTGATTGCCCATCAGTAAGGGGCTCCCCAGCTCACAGAGAACTGCGGAAGAAGTTTGTTCTCTGTACAATTCTGTCTGTTACCAGCAGCCCTGGGGGCTGCTGAGAGCCTCTTTGTAGCATGGTGTGTTTCTCTGCCAGGGCATTTCTGCTCCCTACAAGTCAGCTTGACCCCAGAGAAGCATGGCAAGCAGAGGGATAAAGGCACTGCAACAGAAAACTTCTTACAGCATCCTTTAACTTGATTCTACCCATGACAACTGGACCCTAGTTTGTAGCCCATAATATATTAAACCAAAAGACTTCATTTAGAGTTTGCTCTTTGTAAATTAAACTGACAATAAGGTGTATATAGGTCTTTCTAGTCTTTTTTGAACGCAAAGGTTTGAGTCATGTCCTTTTTTATTGGAGGATTTCCAAACACATAAGAAAATATTTAGTGTTTCTGGCATTTGAATTAAACTAATTTACAGCAGAGTCCTGTCAAATAATTTTCCAAGAAATATTGGTTCATTTTAGGAGATCTAGAAAATCATTAAATGACTATTCCTGTCACACAGCCCCAGTGAATTACCAACATTTATTTCTGTGGGCCGTTTTTCTTGAGAGATACCTTTGCAGAAATGCAAACCCACTTCCCAGTGCTTCATCATTTTTTACTGCCAGTTGTTGGTTTTAGATATTACATCTGTCTGTATTTGTCAGTACAGCTACCATATGCTGCTGTGAATATCTGATAAAATGTGAACCTCTTATATCATAGTTATTACATGATGTTTATGTATATAAACCCACAAGAATGAGCGTGTGCTTACATGTGAGCCTCAATTAAGGGTACCCTGACTGGGTGTACCAGAGGAAAGGGAAACTATCTTTCGTCATAACTCAACCCAGACCATTGCTACTGGAGGCAGGCATTATTTGATTGCCAGCATGCCAAAAATATTTTGACTAACATGAATGGGAGCACTCCAAGCCTTGGAAGGAGCTGTGTGGCAAAACAGTCACAGCTGCACTTCCCACATGAGCAAGAAGCTATCAGCATGCAGCAAAAAACTCAGGCTGTGCCTACAGGAAAACATAGAAACTGCTGCTGTCTCTGTCTTTGACCCAAGGCCCAGATGTATGTGCATGATATATGCAGGTGATGCTGCATTCACTGCACTTCAGGGGCGATTTCTCATGTGGTGCTGCATGTAGAGTATGTCTGGGGGCTTCTGTGGCATTGTTATTTTTCCTTCCTACCCAGGATTAGCTCCATAGATCTGCCCTGTGCTTTGTTATTAACACCTTTCTCATTATGTGTATATATGTAGGTAACTGTGTGTGTAGGTATGTTACAAATTCACATAGTCAATGGTCACGTACAGAATGAGCATTATTGGGAGGTAAAATTCTCAACTCTTACTTCTTGGGGCTCAGATCCAAGCTGTTAAAACTGATGAAAAAAAATGTGGGGGCTTTGGCAGACTTTCAATCGATCCTCTCAATGCAGTATGAAGTATTTTATGGCTCTCACATCTTCAACATATTCTATAAATCAGAGTAAAACATAAGTAGAAAGCTGCCTCTTTTGATACTGAAACTTTAACATTGAGAAACTGTGTCTTAGGATGAACTAGTAGTTTATAAACTTGAGGGGCAATCAGTACTTAGAATATATGATAAATTGTTACATGTCATCTTAAAATAAATTACTCTTTAAGTGTGTTTTTATACCAAAGTATAGGTATGTATGGGTTGGGAGTAACTTAAAGTAAACATTGTCTACTTCCTGTGTTTTTTCATCTACTGTCTTCAAGCACGTTCACTTGTTCAGCTGAGTACTACATACATTTATTTGAGAGAACTTAGGCATTATCTGTGTGTGTTACACAAATGTATGCCAATCCAAATCACCAAAAGAAAAATCCTTTTAGTTTTTACTTTTTTAATTTGAAATTATAGCAAAGTGAATTAAATCTACCTTTTAAATTGCTAAAGCCATTTGTTGCTACTCTGCATTTAAATGCATCTCACCCTGTTGTGTGTGGTATTTGCATATTTAGCAGAACAAAACAGTAAGTTGGTGGATTTGAAGCTGAAGAAGCTCCTAGAAACTCAGCCACAGGTGGCAAATTCACTCTCCAGTGCTGCTCAGAAAGTTGTAACTGAAAGCTCAGAGCAAGACATTAAGGTAAGTTTTGATTAATGCTTTTGTCTCAGTACCTGTGTATTCCGACTTCAGATTTGTACTTTGTGACGAGGAAAATTATTTCTTATTGAGTCCTTCCAGTAAGATATGCAGAAAATCTTCATGGCAGTGCAGTTGCGTAGTTTGCAATGCACGGAGTTGTTTTGCTGTTGATTAATCAACAGATTTTTTAATTATTTATTATTTTTTTTTAATCTTGATCCTTGTCATTGGTGTAAGAGATACAAGAAGTGTTTCTCAGTTCTTATTGCTCGGGTTCTCACTTAAATCAGAAATGCAGCAAGGGCTCCATCCTGCTGCTGGTGTAATCAGCAGCAAGACTCCATAACTTTAACAGGAGAAGGATTGGACTCTGAGTCATTTGCTTCCCACCCAAGCTGGACCTTCTGTTTTCTCTCCGTTAAAATTAAGCCGTGGTACACTTCAATGGCATAGATACTTGGATGCTTGACTACGAGTGCTTCTGAGAAAAAAAAAAAATACACGAGTATGCAGTGTATGCAGTCATTTTGCCTATTCTTAATGTTCACCACTTCAGCATAAAGCACACACCAATTAATTTTCCATTTCGTTTTCTTAATTATACCCCTTGTGTTCTTTTTTTTTTTTTTTTAAATAGTCCCTGTATGTCATTAATATCCCTATGGCTCTGGGGCACTTCCAGTTGGGTATAACTTTTCACCCACCTGCAGTCTGGGGGGAAAGCACTGCTGACTGAAAGGATTTCCTTCCCCAGATACAGAGATGCTTTGAAGTCCCAAAACAATGACTTTCATTGCTTTTCCCTTACACTGTCGGTTCCTATAAATTGGTGATGAAAGTGTGTGGCAGCAGCAGAGGACTTTCGGTCTCTATCTTTGAACAAAAGGAAGCCTGGATCAAGTCTGATTTTTGCGTTCAATTTAGCTTTCTGCAGTGGATTTAATGCAAAATGAAGCTGGCCCAGGAATAATACAATGTATTGAAAAGGCTAACTGAATTAGTGGGCTTAGAGGAATACATTTGTAAAGTGGCAGAAGTCCCCAGTCATAAAAAGGTTTCTTAAAATGGGATTTACTGGCTAATCACACTGATATTTTAGCATGTTGCCAGGCCTAAAAAATTAGTCATGTTTGTTTATTTTGGTAAAGACTCTGGTGTAGGCTGTCAGATGGTTATTGTGCTAATAACAAGAAAACACCTTTTATTTAACCAGAATCATAACCACCTGATTAGTGCAGCTGAGAAGTCATCCAGAGCATATGAGTGATAGTTTTTTAAGCGTAATGCGACAAACGGCACACAGGCTGCCTTGTGAGGTAATTTGGTATCACCTAACCTGCCAAAAATGGTATTTCTCTTTATGAAAAGCTTCTGTGAAGGAGTTGCTTTTTTTTAAGGTAGTTGCACAGAACTATATCTCTGTGTACGTCTTTCTAAGGAAGAGTAGGAAAGGAGCATTATAAGGAATATATGGTGTCCATCTGTTCTCATGGAGCTCTCAGCATTGAGGTGGATTTGTTTTTTAATAAAATGCAGTTTACACGTTTCTAAATGAGGCATTCTGTGTTTGTGGAAAAGGATAAACTGTTACCTTCCCTTGGGGATTGTGTATCCCCGGCCTCCTTGAGGCTAGAGAATAGGCCATTGGAGAACTCCCTCATTACTGATTGTCTCAATGCAGAGGAAGGGCAAAGTCTTGGTAGCTTTTGATAACCAGTTTCAGCATTCAGCAGGCTTAGCTATTAGTCATGCATCTTAGCCTTTCCCTATTTACTTTCAAAACACTTAATAAAAATAATAAAAGATTAGGTATAAAATGAAATATTTGTTTGGTACACAGCACCTCGGTATCTGCAGTTTCCACACACTGCGGTGGTTCAGTCTTCTGGGATATTTTGTGTTGATAGAACCATTTGAATTTGTTACCAGTATTAACATAGGAAGCCCTGGAAAAGATAATTGTAGTTTCCTTAGCTGTAAAGGGCTTACTTACAAATCTGGCTTTGGAAAGTTATAGCTGATGAAATGCAGTTCAGTGGGGTAGTATTATAATCCTACCTTTTAGCCTTCATCCAGCATTAGTGGTTTATCTCAATGGGCATAAAATTAGAAACTAGTTCTTCTTGTCATACAAGTCTGTGGGACTACAGAAAACGACAGATTTCTTTACGGGGCAGGGAGACAGGCTAAAGGGAACATGCTTTTAAAACGATACAGATCGTGTTCAGGGGTAGAGACGCTGTTACTTGACAGCAGCAGGCGCAGCACTTGGCAAATCAAAGTTACAAAGGACTGATTTCTCATTTAAAATTGGCATCACTGGCAAACGCCATTCACAATTAATAGGTCTGGCTGTTAAGTAAGTAGAGAGTCCTGCAGGAGGGTGCCCACATAGCAAAAAAGCCACATATTAAACAAACAAAAAAAAAAGTTAATCACTCTCCTCCTTTTTTTTTTTTCTGCAGCTGATACTTTCAACCTATATAAACCCGCAGCCTGAGTTGTGAAATCCGCTTTGCAAAAGCTGCGCCCTGTCCCCTCACTGAAACGTACCTTTCGAATTTGTGTCTTCCCATTTGTAAACAAAAGAAACTGTTGTGTGTCTGGTTTTCTCCCCTAGCAGAATGGAACAGAGGAACATCGTGCTGAGCGATTACAAAAAGCAGCAGAACGGTTTAGAAATCCCGTTGTGTTCAGCAAGGACTCTAGCGTCAGAAAAACTCAGCTCCAGTCCTTCAGTCAATACGTCGAGAGCAGACCAGGTAGGAGAAAATATAAAACCTGTTTTCCCATCTTATGATTTAATAATATTTAACAATAAATATATGAAAACCCGATAATGTAAGTCCACATTTCAATACGTAAATATCAAGCTTTATAATAATTTTACATGTCTTTCCCCTTTTTTTCAAGAGATGAAAAGGCAGAGATCAATACAGGAAGATACAAAGAGAGGAAATGAGGAGAAGGCTGCGATAACTGAGACTCAGAGGAAGCCATCAGAAGATGAAGTGCTTAATGTATATTAATTTTTTGTCTGGTTTCATGATTGCTGATAATTCCAAACTGTATGTGGAAATAGTGCCTTTATTTGTTAAAATGAGATGTTAGGTTTTTTTAGATGTCAATCTCCAGTGCATTCAAAGCAGAGTGAGAGGGGTGCACTGTTGAATTAGTCTGCAGTGTGGTGATAATTGTCAGATAAAAAAAATGAATTTTTCAGAGTTCCACAGCCCCAGCTTCCTTGAGACATTTCCATCAGGGCACTTCCCATAAAGAGATTCCAGTATTGATCTACCGGGAGGATTTTAATTATTACAATAGCAGATACCGCAGAGCTGCAGTTAGAGGGAAGAGTCACATGAGACCTGCTAGAATTTCTCAGCCAACCCATTTTGTTGGCTTGGGTTAATGGGTGTTCAACCTTTCCATTATCCAGATCAGCCGTGAATTACTAGCTGAATGATGTTTGCATTAATATAATATATATGGTAATTTCTTCACTTAATTAACGGGGAGGTTCAGCTCAGTAGGGGTATGGGCTGATCATGTGTAAAATTGATTTGTGAGGGAAATATTTGATAGACCGCAGGGAGAAAGCTGGTTTTGATGGACAGCTGCAGGACAGAAGCAGGAAGAACAAGTTTTAACCTGATTTTTTTTGTCTGGAAACACAACACAGCCTTTGATGGTGGTCGTTTGTTGCTCTCCATGACTTATCTAAACACATTTGTTGATTTTGCTGAAGCAATCTAGAGCTGAGTAGTGATTTTGTACCACTGTTGTGTCTACACCAAAACATCAAACTTTTTATGAGCCAGTTATTTTTAGCCCAGTTGTACTTTTGCAGAGCTGAAAAGGCCTGGCACAGTAAGCTCACATTATATATGCAGATGATACACATGAACTCTTGGGATCTTTCAGCCTGACACAGCATTTCTTTTCATCTTCTAATAACAATCGTTAACAATTATGCATGCTGACATTAGGGAAGTTTTCATACAATTTTCAATTAATTATGACTGATGAAAGGCAATATATTGTGCATCATCTCAACTCCCCAGACTGACTTTTTTCTTCATCAGGGACTGCTCTCAGGGAGTTTTTTTGTTGTTGTTTTTCTGGCTATACAACAGGTAGAAGAAGGATTGCCGTTAGAGCTGATACTGCTGGCTGTTGTGTAGGAAGAGAAAGACCAAATTAATGGGGACATAATAATGCTTAAATTCAGATACCCCAAATTTCAAAGTTCTGAGCTTGTTACTGGACCTAGGAGCTAAACCATGTCATTAGCCTTCACTTTGAATATGTCTTTTTTCGAAATAATGTGCTGCTGTGATTATTTTACCTGTTGGCTGAATATGAAGCTGAATTAATGATTTCAGACACATTTACAGAGAAACAATTGAAAATGCTTAGCGAAAGTATCTGACACCCTTATGCAGCAACAAGTTAGCCTCTAGTAGGGAAATAAGCCTCATTTTAAAAGCCTGTATATTTTTCTGTTCCCAAAGGACAGTGATTTTAGTTGCATCCTTTACAGAGTGCAGATGTAACATGAAATAATTTTGCCAGTTATTTGGTTTGGATTTTTTTCCCCAGTTTATCCAAAGCTCTGGGGCAGGTGTAGCAGGAAGAAGTGGATGGGATTACTCAGAAGGAGTAATGTTTTTTTTCCTAAACTATGCAAAAACATGCTTCAGGAGTGACGTTTCAGCATTGTATACAGCCCATAATGACTCTGCTCAGCCAAAATACCGTGAAAGTTGTTAAGCCAGATGAGAATAACCTAGAGGTACTAATGATAGTTCTCAGGTTCCTTGTGAGAGAGCCAAGCAGCTTTGGGAATATTTGGAGGTTTCAGTGGTCATCTGTGGCACAATGCTGAGAAGTTATAGGGCACAAGAGGGAAACCTGACTCGTTAGTGTTTCCACAGCTTTCTTGGTAAGGTTCAACAGGATTTATCAACCTGGCATCCCAGGGCCTCCTCCTGGCTGGGTGTGAGCCTGTGCAGGGGCAGGACATCTCCAAGTTAGTCCCTGTGCACCCAAGCATCTGCCCAGTGCCATTTGTCACCACTTCTAAGGATAAGAAGCACAGTTTGAGTAATTAGTATTTTTACAGATCACCATGAAGTGGGGCAATTATCTGCAATCGGACAAACCCAGAGAGGCATGATAGCCCAGGCTCATGAGTGTTACAGATGATCCAGAGGAGCTAAACGAGTCAGGGAGCTTGTTTTGGGTTTGGTTTTAATCTCAAAAGCCCACGTTTTAATTGTCAGTAGACGCTCTTGTGCTAGTTCTTCTAGCCCCTAAAGTTAGCATTTTAAAATTGAGTAAGACCTGAATGGAGTAGAAATGTCATGTTAAATAGTGCTTTATTTGGATTACATTTCCCTTCATTATGCTTTGTTACAGCAGCTTTTATGTACTTAGAAATAAATTAGCAGAATTTCAAAAAGCCAGCCAGGTAGTGAAAAATTGCAAAATCAAATGTTGCCTAAAGAAAAAATGGGGTGTTTTAATAAACAAGTAAGGACATTTGGCAAAATTGTAAAGTTTATGAAATGTAACTGTTGGCTTTTTGGTAGCAAGCATGATATTTGGTTGTTTAGGTAAGTACCTTACTAAGTGTTTGTGGAAAGGGAAAATGCAACTTACAAGTGATGTTTTTTCTTCTTGTTTGTTCTCTTTAACAGAAAGGGTTCAAAGACACCAGTCAGTATGTTGTAGGAGAATTGGCAGCACTAGAGAATGAGCAAAAGCAAATTGACACCCGTGCCGCGCTGGTGGAGAAGCGCCTTCGCTATCTCATGGACACAGGTACGGTGCCCAATTACACTGTAAACAGTTTTGGCAAATTGAGCGTTCACAAACTCTTATAGAGTTTTGGAAGTGTGAATCTTTGAAGCCTGAATGTTCAGCAAAACTGCCTTGAAAATAAAAAGGCTGCGATTTGCAGCCACCTCTCTGGGCCCTGGTGATAAGAGTGCCTTCATGGGAAGTGATAACTTGCCCTGATACCGTGTGAGCCAGCACTATTGAACAGTGTGCTCATCCATGCAGAGTTGGAATACACATCTGTGCCTCATTGATATGCCACTGCTTAAAAAAAAAAAAAAAGGAAAAAAAAAAGGAAAAAAAAAAAAAGAAAGATCTTCACTGTTCTACTGATTCGGTGGGAAAAAAAAATAGGAAAAAAAAAAAAGATTTGGCCAGCTAAAGCCATGTACTGCATGAAACAGAGCACAGTACATGGGGGAAGGCTCTGTTGACCAAATGAATGAAATTTGAGAATACTATCTGGTTACTGATGCTCCACAATTTTTTTTTTTATTTATTTATTTATTTTCAGGAGAGTGGGTTTTTTAAAGTCTGCAGTACTTGGTGTCGTAGGTGCAGTTGAAAGTATTAAGGGAGATGGGCGATTTTTTGTTAAAAGTGTGGTGATTTCGGCTTCTGGGATATATGTTAGATGGATATTAAATGCCGATGGTCATCAGAAATGTGGAGGTTTAGTTGTAAACAAATGGTGGTTTGATAAGTCAAAAAGAAGTAATATCATAGTTCCAAAAAAAGTGTTCTTCCTGTCCTTTGGGGAAAAAAAAGTTAGTTGGTGCAAATTACTATGCGGTTAAATTGTCTTTATAAGTTCTGTGTATAGGTGATGTTATAAACTTGCAGCCTGGCTGTAACTGAAATATTTTGAAGTAGACATTAATCCAGTGTTATGTTTCGATGTGCAGATGAATAGACTTTAGATAAAGTTCAGTACTTTGAAGTGCGTGAGCTTGCCACATGAGTCTATATATTAGCATGGTTTTTAAAATATATTTACCTTCTCATGTGTCCAGGTGGTTTGACTTTTTAAAACATTTTTACAAAAACATGCAACTCAGAAACTATTTGCATCCTGGATGAATGCTTTTTTAGTAGGACATTTACCTGTTATGGTCTTTTGAAGTACTTTTTCAAATGCATTACATGACTTTTAGCCGTTTAGTTAGAGAAAATGTGTGTACATTATCCTGCAGTTTCTTGTGTACTTTTATTTGTGAAATGTATGTTCTGCACAAAAGAGCCGGTACAATGTTTCACAAGTCTTACAGGAACTCCAAATACCACCTCTAGATACACATGGAGTCATCAGCATAGTACTTTGGGATTTTTATAACTCTAAGAACCATTTTATTATTTTGTTTATGCCATTTAATTTAAAAAAGAGATTTCTTACATTTCTTATGTTTCTTAATTTCTTGTATTTTGAAGTATGACAAAAGTTGCAGTATTCTTCATGTCACACATACAGTGAGATGATGTTTCTTTTAAGTGTCCTGCATAAAACAGGGAGTGTAACACACAGAGTGTAGCTGTAAGGGTTGTAACAGGAATACTAATGAATACACATTTCTTCTTTTACTGGGGATAAGATAAAAAGTGGTGTAGCCACAATAAAAAAGTTAGTTTTATATTCTTGATAATTTCCTGAGTATTCAGGTTTTAACTTAAAACAAATTACTTGACAAGTTCTTGATAAAGATCCTACTTATGTTCTCAGCTTACAAACACAATTTAGAAGAAAACATATGAAAATGGGGTTTCTTACCCGTAGTTAACTTTATAGCCTTGAAAGCAGGGATTCTCAAACTTCTCTAACTGTGATTCACATCTTAACAGAGAGCCTATCTCATGTACCACCTCCCCTACCAATCAATATCCCATTTGTTGTCAGACATCATCTCTGTAGCAGCAACTGCAATTGCTTACATGGAAAAGAAGTATTAGGAGGGTTTGGTTTTTTTAACCATCCTTAATGTGATATGGTAGTTGAAAAAAAATCGGAACAACTCTTTCTGCTATGCCTTTAAAATGCTGTTGTGTCAGCTCTGTTTCTGTGGCCCATGTGCAGTTCCCTTCCACCTGCCTTGCTTTCCTGCAAGCTCTTCAGCTGCTTGCTCCTTTTCACTCCCTCTCTGGTACCTACTGCAGTTGCTTCAGAAGAGCTGCTGTATCACGTCTCATTAGTGGCTCTCTCTGTTAGGATGGCACTCGTTTTTCTTTCCTACCTCTCTTCAGGAAATAATTCCTAATACTGACAAATAAGCAGCTTGTGCCTCTGTCTTCGTCCCAGCTTCTTCTGTAAGGGTCTTGGCTGCTTCGCCTGAGTGAGAGACAAATCTGGAAACAAAAAAGATGAGTCAACACCTTGTGACCTGCCAGCTTGCCATGGACCCCCAAGTGGTCTATAAAGCCAAGTTTGAAGGAAACGTGATAGCTAGAAAAGCCCTTAAGGGCTGTTGATGATAATAATCTCTTGGGGTTTTGCAAATACTCCCCTAGGTGTTGGTACATACCAGAAAGATGAGAAACCCAAAATGCTGCCAGCTGTCAGAGGTGTGCTGAAAAGTTTTGTGATATTTGGTTTTTCTGAAAGCACAGGCTTTAGGAACCAGGAGGTCACATGGGAAAGGGTAGTGGAAGGATCCTGAAAACACAACATTGAGAACAAGAACGACCAATGAATTTGTTTTATAATTAGCATTCTCTTTTAAACACATCTCTTTCTTAGTTTTGTACTGCTTGGGGTTGTAATACTGAAGAGCCCCAGGCAAACAGAAGCCTCTGCCGACCTTATTCCTCAACAGCTGAATCAGGCTGCTGTGTTTGTACACCTTATGGGGAAGGGCTTACACTGCGTTGTCCTAATGAATGTTTGCAGGATGATTGTCCCCATCAGTGTAGGAACACATTTTGTATTGGGGATTTCCAGCTTTATTTCCACATGTGCCAAAAACATCAAAGATAAATGAAACGACTGGGAGACTCCCATCATGACTCAGTGATTGCCTTGAAATTAAATTTAAGAAGAAGGTAGAGCGTGGTCTGCTTACCCCCATGGTGTCTGCTGGGGACTGGACTGAAATCCCCACTGAAGGGGGGCATTTCCTTTCTAGGGGCTAGTGGTAAGACCAGAAAGATGTAGTGACTAACCCCCAGACAATGCACGCTTTGGGAAATGTGGAAGAATTCATAGCTTTCACCCAAAGGGAAGCAGCTGTAAGCATAGACAATGTATGTTCTTCGTTTAGGTTCTGGCGCATGGTGCTGTTTGACTTTGGTAGACACTTCACTTACTTTTTAGTGAAAGTTTTTGGCACTTACATTGCAAATACAAGCTTGAAAATGCCACCCTAGCTCTACTACGGCACCTGTAGCTGTGGGTAGCTGCAAGGAGTGGACCTTGGTGATTCTCCCTGCCCCACTTCCTTTCTGCCATGGACCATGAGGAGAGGAGTCCCCGACATGATGCTCTCTAGTCCAATCGCTAGGATGCAAGCTGGGTTGCAGAGGGATCCTTCCCCTGCTGCCATTGTGTCTTCTGCCCTACATTAGGAAAAGGGCATCTAGTGGAAATGGAGCTGTAGGAAGAGAGCCCAGGCCCTCATCTGCCCATGCACAGCCATTTTCCAGCCCTGCAAGACAGCCTTTTTGGCTGAGGTTCTGGCTCTTTGCCAAAGGGAAGCTGATATTTTCAAAGTTCGTCAGCCAGGCAAGGAGTTTGGAACTGGCTGAAGCTTTGCATTTCCAGTGCCAGCTGCTCATGATTTGACTAGAAACACTTTTCTGAGATGTGTGAAAAAATACAAGTTATTAAAATTCCTGTGTTACTGATTTCCATTTGAATCCGAATAGTCACACTTTCATTAATATCCAGTAATTTATGTCACTTGTGTCGTAACCTCTGTCTTTGGTCTTTGCACTTAAAATGAAAATATAATCTCACCTTGTTCCAGTGAAATGTAGTTTACTGCTACATTGCAAAGCTGTGAGGGGAATCAGTGCTTCGTTGCCTTGAAATAAGAGTAACCTACACAGAAGGGATTTTGCAACATATACCATATGAAATATCCTGTCACAAAAAATGTGGTGGATGCAAGTGTTTAAAGAAAATATAGCACAGAGGTTCAAGTAAGAGGAGTGAGTTGTATGTTTGAGTGTAAAATCTAATATCATTTATTTCCTTTTTTCATCTATTAGAATGACAATTCATCTATTGACATTTAGTGATGAGTGGGATAGGATTATCTTGCTTTCTTCAGGATGGTACTTACCCATGTTGGGTCTAACTTGTTATGGCTAAAATAGTTTTGTCTCTACTTCTGACAGTGTCTTTCTCCACTACAGATTCTTCTGTCATTGTATTTTAAGGTGTCTATCATGTTGATATTCCAAGTGCCAATTAAAATGCAGAATTATCACATCATAAAATTAAAATAAAAAACAAAGCAGCCTAGTTTCAAATCTCTAATCTAAATTTAGCTCTTTTTCAGTCAGTATTTTTTCAGTAATTGCAAAAACAACTATTTGAAAAAAAAATTACAGCTATCAGATATTTTGTTATCTGACCACAGGGTATGAAGTGTTTTTAATTGTTTTTCTGATTAACTGCAAGCTCCCAAATTCAAGTAAAAGCGTATTTGTGTTTTCCATATGAGATCCTGTACCTTACCAATGGATGAGCATGTTTGTGGTACTGTATAGGATTAATGAAATAATAAAAAAACCCCTCTGCTGCTGCTGATTGACCGTTGATGGTAAATGTAATTGAATTAGCAGTGCACTAAAATAAATGTAGACAAAATAAATATAGACAAGAAAATCTGGGGAAAGCTTCTGTAATGTTTTAGATTAATAGGCATACAGAATTCTTCACATTTTTTATTACGTTGTCCCTAGATGAATTCAAAGTAATTGGGGTGGTTAATTTTATTTACACAGAGCCGTTCACAGCGCATTAAATAATAGAGATAATTGAACAAGAATTGTCAAGTGTGTACTGATATCAGACATATTACAGAAGGGAATGTGCATAAAACTTCATTTCTATGCAGCCATTGTTTATGG